>NC_062279.1:137929372-140429372 GCF_902655055.1 Lutra lutra
AAGAATGAGTTTAGTGCCTTTATAAGGGGATAAAGAGACTAGAGTTTTCTCTACTCTTGGCCATGTGAGGATATAGTCAGAAGACAACTGTCTACAAACCAAGAGGTGGGCTCTCATCAAAATCCTCCATGTTGGCAGCCCCCTGATCTTGTGATTTCAAATCCCTGGAACTGTGAGAAATTCTTGTTGTGTAAGCCACCCAGTCTGTGGTATTTCTGTCATAGCAGCTGACACTGACTAAGACATAATAAAAGTGAACAAGTATCTGAGCTAAATATGCATCTGTACTGCAGGAAAAATAATGTGGATAAATAAAAACTCGTAGCATAAGCGTACTATTTAGTAATATAAAGAAAATTATGAGGCATTTAAACCAGAAATGATGAAATGTCATTGCCTCTGGTGAATGAGATAAGACTGGGGAAGTACAAGGGGTTGTTGCTTCTTGTTATAAGCTCCTTTTTATTCACTTTTAGCCAGATCTGGGCATATTGCTTGAAAAATATAAACAAAGCTAAAAGTTTTATATGATTAAATTTTATTCCATTTTGAAATACAGCCTTGGAAAATAAAAGGGGTAATCTATTCTCCAACTCTTTCCTCAGTTTGGAAACATCTAATTTTAAATATCTAGAATTCTTAGCAAATAGACAGCTCATTATTTCCCTGAAACTGTTTTGGATAGGGAAATGTAGTTGCAATGGAGGATGCTGAAGGCATTTCAAATTCCTAATGTGGGAGGGAAACTATGAGGTGGTGGTGGTGGTCTTCTTGTTCTTGAAGGAACAAAGGGAGACATTCTGAAAGGAGCGAGTAAATTTACCAGTTGAGCTACCTTCTTCGAGCTTTTGTCCATCTCAGTCCCATTAAAAAAGAAAAACACCTTTTAACATGATGCAGGTCTAACTGAAACGCTTAGAATGCAGGGTTATCTTCATGGAAATGGTGCCACATTTCCTTGAAGTGGTATGTGTATAAATAATGCATACTTTTGATTATATATTATATGCCCCTTTTACTATTGAAGTGTCAAAAGGTAATTCAGCATGAACACACTCCCATCCATACAAACCATGCAGACGGAATGTTAAATGGGAAGCAGATGAGGCTGGGTTAAAAGGGGAAGAATTCAAATTCCAAACCATATAGGAGCCAGCTAGTAGAAAGGTGAGCGTGGCTCTAAGGATGACCCAAGCTCAGAGCTGGTGGTTACAGGGGAACAGGCAGGGGCACTGGAAATAGTTGCAGAGTCACAGTTGAAACATGCATGCTTATGCCGAACAGCAGACATCAAATGACCATTGCCCAGCAGGGCACAGAGTACAGATGTTTGTGAAGAAGAAAACCAGATGCAAAAAGAATGGGTCTTCCCTACTCAGAAGAAAAGCTTCTGCACAGAGTGAGCCCTGGACTGCCCATTCCTCCCATAACTACTGGAGAAAGTCTACAGAAAACAGACTCAACATTCACAGACAAAACAACAGAGAGTTTCAATAAGAAACAAAATTTAAGTTTGAGGGTATGTGAAACACAAGCAGCAGCAGATCCCAAGAATCTGAGTTCAGTCAAGGAAATAGATGCCACTTGAGGTATTTGGAAGAAAGAAATCTGCTTCATGCAGCTAGAGTGAACTAGAGGTGAACTCAACTCTTAGAAGAGTTACGGGAGCAAATGTCAAGAAGCCACTTCTGGAAACTGGAAATCCTCAGCAGAATATCGGGCCATTATGAGAACCCTGGAAGCCAGGAGAAGCCACCAGGGATCTCAGCTGGCCAGACAGCAAGTGTGAACTCAAATTTCTGTCTACAGCAGGCATCTCTTGCCCTCTTGGCCACTGTCTTCCAGGTCTACTGAGAGTACCTCTCACTGACAACCTAACACAGCACTCTGTGAGGGAAAGACATTCTGTGAGGTGTACTGCCCCAATTTTACTGTGAGAAGCAGAGAGTGGAGAGGAGGACGGCAATGATGTAGAATTAACAACAGACAATAAGTATAAGAAGCAGTTAAAATAATGAATTACACATATACTATTATACTACTGTTTAAGTGTAAATTAATTTTCTCTGAATGCTAGGAAGGATTTTGTGTATATAAAAAGAATCAACCGGAAATCCTGGAATTTAAGATTTTATTTTTGGAAGTTAAAAAACAAATGAGCCAAAAAGTGAAAGTTCAAGAATGAACCAGCAGGGTGCCCCATAAAGATGATGAATCAGATGCAAGTATTTACTTTTACTCTCTCTAGAAATCACACTTAACCATAAGGGCCAGCTGAAGATGCATTACCTTACAGACAGAATGACAAAGCAGACAATGGCAACCAAATGGAGGTGTGAGAGAGCTGTGTCTCAAGCTGCTAGTGGGGAGCAGAGAAGCACAATCCCAAGGGCAGAACCCCCCCACCTACTGCTAGAAACGGAGGTGAAGAGGGGGTAGAACTAAGAGGATGGCTTGCAAGTCGCATGGTGGGTAAAGCTCTAAATATCCTCGGAGCCAGGTGACGATCTTTTCTTCACTCTCAAAGGATAATTCTCTGAAAAGGCAAACATAGGGTATGTATCTAGACTCAAACCAGGGTAAGGATAATAATGATAAATGGGACAAATAGGGGCACCTGAGTGGCTCAGTCCATTAAGTGTCCGAGTCTTGATTTTGGCTCAGGTCATGATCTCAGGGTCGTGTTTTCAGGGTTGCGAGATCTAGTCCCGCATCCGGCTCCACTCTTGCCAGGGAGTCTGCTTGAAATTCTCTCTCCCAGTCTCCCTCTGTGCCTCCCTGCCCATAAATAAATAAATAAGTCTAAAAAAAAAAAAAGAAGAAGAAGAAGAAGAAGGAGGAGGAGGAGAAGAAGAAGAAAGCAGAATAAATAAGTAAATATTGACAAAGTGAACACCGAAAGCCCAGCTATCTTTGCCCACTTGGCTCCCCGATTCTCTAGCAAATTGACTAGCCCATGCAGCAAGACTGGGAGGCACTAACACAAGTGATTCTCTGGGAAAGAGCCTAGCCACTCGGACCCTGACAGTGAAACTGACAGGTTCTGCCATGTGCTCAGAGCCTCCAACCAGCTTTCTCCATTTGAACGTACAATCTATATCACTACATACATGAGGAAAACCTTCAGCAACTTGAAGAACAGAGACCACCACCAACAAAAAACAACTTGGAGGAAATAGAAACTATGCAGGAAGAAGAAATTTTTAAAAATCTTTAAAGAAAACTATTAAAATCCTCAGAGGGTTAAGTGGAAGTATTTCAATCATAAAATAAGAACTGAGTGTTGAAAGAGGGGACAATGGCATTAGGAGCACAAAAGGGGTTCTTAGACATTAAAGCTATAATAACAAAAACAATAATCAATCAATCAACGAAAACTGCCCCCCCAAAAAAGCACTAATAAAAAGGATTTAAGATGAAATTTACAAAAACTTTCAGAAAGTGAAGCAAATAGAAAACAGGAGGGAGAAAGTAGGGGAGAGAGAGAGAGAGAACATCAATCCAAGGAATCCAACAGTCAAAATAGGGATCCTTAAAAAGAACGTAGAAAATAGAGGAGAAAATTTATCAATAAAATAATTTGCAAATATTTTCCAGAATCCAAACATGAGTTTTCACATTAAAAAGCTCTACCAAATATGAATCGCAATCAATAAAAATAGACCCATCATCATGAAATTGTAGAACCTTAAATACAAAACAAATATTAAAGGTTTACAAATGAAAAAATTGTTCTTATACCAAGAAACAGGAATTAAAATGGCTTTAATTACTTTTCATTGGTTACACTCTTGAATACCTTCAAGAATCAGAATTCAGATTTCTTTGCCTAGCCAACCTAACAATTAAGTTTGACAGACTGTAGTTATTTCAAGATGTTTTACTTCTCCAAGAATTCATTTCCTACACAGTCTTTCTCAAGAAATTACTGGAGGGTGTGCTTTACTAAACAAACAAGTAGACCAAGTATGATACAGATTTGGGATATAGAAAACAGGAAAATCAACCCCCAGGTTCTTAAGATATCTTCTAGAACTGGTCAGAAGGCTGAAGAAGAGGTATTTTTCCAGATTAAGAAGGAGTAGGAATGCAGAAAGCACTTGACGATATTCAACATTTATCCATGATTTTAAAATGTTTGAATATACCAAGAACAGATTTAGATAATTCACAGGGAGTCTAAGGGTGAATTAGTGATAAGTACATTGAAATAAAATCAATTTAAAACTCCAAAAGAAGAGGCGGCTCGGTGACTCTGGTTGGGCAACTGCCTTCGGCTCAGGTCATGATCCTGGAGTCCCAGCATCGAGTCCCACATCAAGCTCCCTGCTTGGCAGGGAGTCTGCTTCTCCCTCTTCTCATGCTCTCTCTCTCTCTCTCATTCTCTCTCAAATAAATAAATAAAATCTTAAAAAAAACTCCAAAAAAAGTTGTATAATAAAGGAAAAATAAAGGATATTATGTAGTTTAAGTGTAAACAGCATTTATACTCTCATAAAATCACTGAATACTGAGCTAACCACTGACATAACTATGTGGACAGAGTGGAGTTTGGGTGGAGTGAACTCTGTCAAAGTTAAAATCTTTCATTCATTGAAAGAAAACGAAATTTTAAAAATGAAAGAGAAAGCCATAAGATGAGACTGTGGTCAGACTATATATGGAATTATAACAATTCAAAAATAAACAGGTGAACAGCCCATTTTTTAAATGGTCAAATACTCAATAAGACACTTCACAAAACATATACATACATTTCATTAAAATCTACATTTTGTAAAAATCTATGTATTTTATATATGTACACACACAAGCAACTAGCAATGATTCTCAACATCATTGGTCATTAAAGAAATACAAATTAAAATCATAATGAGATATCAGGATCTGACGTTTCTAGTATTCCATACAAATTGAATCATACAGTATATAGTCTTTTGCATCTGGCTTTTTTCATTTAGCATAATGCAACTTTAGAGATTCATCCATATTGTTACAACTATTGATAAGAATGAGCCTTCAGGGGTGCCTGGTGTCTCCGTTGGTTAAGTGTCTGTCTTCAGCTCAAGTTATGATCCCAGGGTCCTGGGATGAGCCCAGCATTGGGCTCCTTGCTCAGCAGGGAGTCTGCCTCTCCCTCTGCCCCTCTCCCTCCTTCACCCCTTGCTTGCATGTACGTGCTCTCTCTCTCTCAAATAGATAAAAATCTTAAAAAAAAAAATGAGGCTTCAAACTCAAATCTATTGCCTCCAAATTCATTGTATGTCTACAGTATATGATAAAAAAGGAAAAGAAAATACTTATTCATTCTTCTAAAACAAAATATTAGTATATCAGAAAGTTATCTGTATACGATTTTAAAATACACAAAACACGATTATAAATTAAGGCCAACAAATACCTGATACTTTTCTATATATCAATTTTTATACTTACTATTTTATACTTACTATATTATCAAAGGCTTAAATTTTTTTATATGATATAGTCTCTTATCCACTATGAAGTAAGTTGAGAGCTAAGACTAATCCTTATTATGCCATTTTTTCCAAAGAATGATGTTCATCATTTTTAAAGGAGGTATTTGAATTATGAAGCTCCTAATAATAAATATCCTGTTAGAAAATTTTAAAATAATATAATTAAATAATTAATATATATAATTAAATAATTTTGACAATTAAAATAATATAGATTTTGAAAATATATGATCACATTTGACATATCATTAAATTGTTATTTATTTCTATTTCACATGAGGTGAGGTATAAAAAAGGAAAAAAGCTAGATTATAATATCAAACTATGAATGATTAGATAAATATTCTACTCTGTTGTGAATTTACAAAAGGTAAGGTTAAAATAGCTTATCCAACAAAAAATATAATAGAAGAAAAGAGTCCCATTATAATAGCACCAACAAACAGAATGGCATAGGCAGTTTCTTTCTGCATCACCTGAGGCTATGTTTTATTTATTTTCATGGTGTTATTTGTTGTATGAACATTCATAACAGTTAAATTTTCATTATTCCTGGCGCTTGTTTGTTTTGCTTAATGAACACTTTTAATCTAGAATTTCACTTTGCCTAACTGCTAACAGCTAACATTTACTGAATCCACACTATGTTTCAGACAGCGTTCCAAAGAGTGCAGTGCAATAAACACATAGAGATAAGGAGTAGAAAAGGTGGAAAGAGGGCAGGTCATAAAAAAAATGAATGAAATGATGGGAGTATGTGTATGTGCATTTCTCTCATTTTAATTGACAAAGGGTTAAAGCAATCACTTGCTTTGTCGTGTGAAGAAACTAAGAAGGGAGAGATTACAAAGGTGGGAAACATCTTAAAGATCATCTAATTTAAACTTCTCTTACAGATGAAAAAAGCACAGAGTGTTAGGGCTTGCCCAATATCATGTACATAAGCCACCATTACTAAAACCTAGTTGTTTTGACTCTGAAGTCTTTGCTGCTTCTGCCCTACCAAGATGTTAAGTCAATTACAAATAACATTGCTTCCAAAAAAGATGGGAAATTAAAGAATGATTAAAAATCAAACAATTTGGGATGCCTGGGTGGCTCAGTTGGTTAAGCAGCTGCCTTCGGCTCAGGTCATGATCCCAGCATCCTGGGATCGAGTCCCACATCAGGCTCCTTGCTCAGCAGGGAGCCTGCTTCTCCCTCTGCCTCTGCCTGCCACTCTGCCTGCCACTCTGTCTGCCTGTGCTCGCTCTCTCTCCCTCTCTCTCTCTGACAAATAAATAAATAAAATCTTTAAAAAAAAAAAAATCAAACAATTTTTGTTTGAATTTTTGTTGATATTTTGTTGATCTCAGTAATCTTAAAGAAGAATATTGATACATTTCAGTTCAATAATAGGAGCATTTTACTCAGAAATATTCTATAACTTTAAATATTAGACTAAGATGGTGAATTTTATTATGATTTTTAAAACATGTTTGTCAATTACTTGCATTGCACAGCTGGTATCAGTAAAACACAGAAGTTTACATAGGCTAGATTTTTCTTACCATGACAGATAAGTTGGGTCTTGAAAAGAAAATTGCTCTGCCCAACATACAGTTATTGAAAGATGAATTATGTTTAAACCATATTTTATTCTCAAGTTTTCATTTCTCCTTTCCTAAACAATATTTTATAAGTTCATGAGACATTGTATATTACTCAAGATACATTTCAAAATCTTACTTTGGAATCTTGTTCTTCGCCAGGGAGTGATGACTCTATACCCACATGCTGAAAAAGAGAAGGCTTATATCGAATACGAATTTGCCTATTTCGTTCTGCACATTTTTCCTAGGGAAAAATAAGAGAAACAACAATCTTCTGTAACAACCCAAATACTCCTTTTGATTGCATTTATGGATGGCAGAATTTTGTATTATATTAGTTTTTGTATTATACTAGGTTTTTATTTTGATATTTAAAAATTACATTAAACTTTATTTCTTAGCTTTTCCTTCATAAGGATAATAAAACACAAGTTGAGATATAAAAAGGTTTTAGTTAAAGCATGAATTTTCCTGAACTCTGCCTTAGAAAATCAGGCTACTGTTGTAACAACTATAATCTTCTGCTCCCTTCTTTTTATTTCAATAACATAGATGAAATTTTTTCATATTTTTCTATTTCTCTCAAACTACATTATTCTTTCTCTTTCCATAGTCATTAATTCCTAAACTGAGCTATATCTTCTTCTTAAGTATAAAAACACATGATTAAAATGAAGAACCAATATATTTTATGAAAAAAGATTTGGTTAATCTCACTAAAATAAAAATAAGAAAGATGACCTGTGACACCTTTCCTATTAGAAGAAAACATCTGAAATTATGATTTTTGATAATTATTTTATATACTGTATACACAGAAAATTCATAAAAATACATCTCAAATTTATATACTCAATTTTTAAAAAAGATTTATTTGAGAGAGAGTGTGTGTGCATGCACGCTAGGGAGAGTAAACACCCAGTGGGGAGGGGCACAGAGAGAGGGAGAGACAAAATCTCAAGCAGGCTCCCCACTAAGCATAGAGCCAGAAACAGGGCTGGATCTCATGATCCTGCAATCACGACCCAAGCCCAATCAATAGTTAGATGCTTAACTGACTGAACCACCCAGATGCCAATTTCCAGTAAAATTAACATAATTTTTATTCCAGTATAGTTAACATACAGAGTCATATTAGTTTCAGGGGTACAATGTAGTGATTCAACAATTCTATACATTACTCAGTGCTCATCATGGTAATTGCACTCTTACTTCCCTTCACCTATTTCACTCATCCCATCTACCTCCCTTTGGTAACCTCCGGTTTGTTCTCTATAGTTCAATCTATTTCTTGGGGTACCTGGGTGGCTCAGTCAGTGAAGTGTCTGACTCTTGATTTCAGTCAGGTCATGATCTCAGGGTTGTGAAGTCAAGTCTGCACGCTGGGCATGGAGCCTGCTTAATATTCTGTCTCTCCTTTTACCTTTTCCCTCTGATCCTCCCCCACCCCCACAGAGTTTATTTCTTGGTTTGTCTCCTTTTTTCCTTTGCTCATTTGTTTTGTTTCTTAAATTGCACATATGTGAAATCATATTTGTCTTTTTCTGATTTTTTTTCACTTAACATTATACTCTCTAGTTCCATCTATGTTGTTGCAAATGTTAAGATTTCACTTTTTGTGGCTGAATAATATTCCATTGGGTATATATATATCACACCTTCCTTATCCATTCCTCTATGGATGGACTCTTGGGCTGCTTGCATAATTTGGCTAGTGTAAAAAATGCTCAAAAACATAGGGGGTGCATGTATCTTTTTCAATTAGTATTGGTTTTCTCTGGGTAAATATCTAGTGTGGAATTATTTGATCATATGGCAATTCTATTTTTAATTTTTTGAGGAACCTCCATGTTTTCCATAGTGGATGGACCAATTTACATTCCCACCAGCAGCATACAGGGTGTTTTTTGTTGTTGTTGTTGTTTTTCTCTCTTTACATCCTTGCCATCACTTGTTATTTCTTGTGTTTTTTATTTTGGCCATTCTGACCAGTGTGAAGTGCTATTTCATTGTGGTTCTGATTTTCATTTCCCTGATGATGAGTCATGTTGAACATCTTTTCATGTATCTGTTGGCCATCTGTATGGCTATTTATTTATTTAAGAGAGAGAGAGATTGAGAGAGCACGCACACAGAGGGAGAGGGAGAAGCAGACTCCCTACTGAGCAGAGAACCTGATGTGGGCCTTGATTGTAGGGCCCTGAGATCATGACTTGAACCAAAGGCAGACATTTAACTGGCTGAGCCACCCAGTCACTCCTATCTGTATGGCTTCCTTGGAAAAAGTTCTATTCAGGTTATCTGCCCATTTTTTCAAATTAGATTTTTTTTTCTTTTCTTTTTTTTTTTTTTTTTTTGGTGTTGAGGTGTATAAGTTTTTTATATATTTAGGATATGAACCTTGTATCAGATATATGTAACCCCTTATCAGATTTGTAAATATCTTCTCCCATTCAGTAGGTTGCTTTTTTTGTTTTATTTTTTGAACAGAAGACTTACTTAAATGCATTTCTACTTGGTACTAACATGTAGGAAAATATTACATTAAATGACTCTTTTTGAAACTGTAAATTAATTATATAATCCTGGGTTAATTTAATTTGAAACTATAGTCAGATAAAATTAATTGAGGAGTTGAACTTTAGGAAATAGAAATTCTAACATTTGTTAAGTTATTAATAGAAATATCAATGAGATGGTATTATCAAATGCTGGCTTCCCAACTACCCTCCCAAATAACCTGTTGATAAAGAAAAACTGAGTTCATTACTTATTGCAGTAAGGGAAAAACTGCCTTTCTAGTGTCTATTCAAGTCTGTGCCTATTTTTTTTTTAAGATTTTATTTATTTATTTGACAGAGAGAGAGATCACAAGTAGACAGAGAGGCAGACAGAGAGCGAGAGGGGGAAGCAGGCTCCCCGCCAAGCAGAGTGCCCAATGTGAGGCTCGATGCCAGAACCCTGAGATCATGACCTGAGCCAAAGGCAGAGGCTTAACCCACTGAGCCACCCAGGCACCCCAAGTCTTGTGCCTTTTTTTTAATTGGGTTGTTTCACTGTTGTTAAGTTTTAAGAATTTTATATATATTCTGAATATAAATCCTTGCTGTATATGGAATTTACAAATATTTCTTCCTAGTCTATGGTGCCTTATCCTCAAACAGTAAAATCTACAGTACAAAAGATTTAATTTGGATAAAATCCAATTTAGCAATGAAAAAAAAAAATGGATCATGGTTTTAGTGTCATGCCAAAGAACTCTTCTCCTTGTCCTGGAGCCTGAAGATATTTTTCTACACTTTCTTTTAAAAGTTTTATAGTTTATGTTTCATATTTAGATAGATGATGTATTTTGAAATAACGTTTGTATCAAGTGTGATGTTTGGGTTGAGATCATACACACATACACACACACATGCACACAAACACAACTTCAATTAATCCAATATATATTTGTTGAGAAGACTATTCTTTCTCCATTGAATTGTATATGCTCCTTTGTCAAATATCACCTGGCCATATTTTGTGGACCTATTTTTGAATTATCTGTTTAGTTCCATGGGTCTGTTTGTTTACCTCTTTACTATAAATGTTTGTCTTGCTTACTGTAGCTTTATCATAAAATTTGAAATTGAGTTCTGTGATGCCTCCAACTTTATTCTTCTTTTTCAAAATCATTTTAGCTAAATTAGTTCCTTTCCTTTTTCTTAAAAATGTTAGAATTACCTTGTCTACAACTACCATAAAAAATCCTGCTGGGATTTTTTTTTTTTAAAGATTTTATTTATTTATTTGACAGAGAGAAATCACAAGTAAGCAGAGAGGCAGGCAGAGAGAGAGGAGGAAGCAGGCTCCCTGCTGAGCAGAAAGCCCGATGCGGGGCTCGAACCCAGGACCTGGGATCATGACCTGAGCTTAAGGCAGCGGCTTAACCCACTGAGCCGCCCCTCCTGCTGGGATTTTGACTGGAATTATGTTAAGTCCATAAATCAATTTAGGAAGCATTTTCATATTTACTATACTGAACCTCCAATCCATGATCATGGTATGTCTCTTCCTTTCATCAGCATTGTAAAGTTTTCAGCATATAGATAAACCTACATATTTTGTTAGATTTAGATACACACACATCTACATATATACCATGATATTCTCTCTTTCATTTTAATATTGATAATTTATGTTTTGGGGTCTTCTTTGTCGGTTTTATTAGAAATTTATCCATTTTCTTACTCTTTTCAAAGAACGAGATTTTGGTTTTATTAATTTTCTCTACTGGCTTTATGTTTTCAGTTTCATTTCTTTCTGCCCTCGTAGCTATTATTCTCTTTCTTCTTCTTGATTTGGGTTTATTTCACTCTTCTTTTTCTAGTGACTTAAAGTGGAAGCTGAAATTACTAATGTGAGATCTTTCTTCTCTTCTAAGATAATGGTTTCTTCTAAGATAAATTTCTCCATAAGTAGTGCTTTAGCTGCATCTCACAAATTTTGGTAGGTTGTATTTTCATTTCATTTAATTCAAAGTATTTTCTAATTTTCCTTTAGAGACTTTCTCTTTCACTCTGGTTTATTCAGGAGTGCATTGTTTAAATTCCACATCCTTGTGGATTTTTCAGTTATCTTTCTGTTATCAATTTCTAATTTTATTCCACTGTGGTCAAATTCTAGTTTCATTTTTTTTTTTTGTGAGTGATTTCATCTTATATTTGTCAGCTTTGTTTTATGATGCAAGACATGTTTACTTTGGTGAATGTTCTATACATACTTTAAAAGAATATGATTTCTATTGCTGTTGGACATAGTGTTTCTAAAACATCAATTAAGGGGCTCGGCAGGTTAAGCATCAGCCTTCAGCTCAGTTCATGATCCCAAGGTGTGGGACTGAGCCTGAGCCCTGCTTCTCCCTCTCCCTCTGCTTGCCACTCCCATTGCTTGTGCACATGCACTTTCTCTTTCTCTTTGTCAAATAAATAAATAAAATCTTTAAAATAAAATAGCAATTAAATCCAGATGGTAGATGATGTTCAATTCTTTTATCTCTTTGCTGGTTTTCTACCTACCAGCTCTGCTGCTTACTGAAAGAGGAGTGTTGAAGTCTCCAACTATAACTGCAGACTCATCTATTTTTTCCTTTAGTTCTGTCATCTTTTGCTTAATGTATTTTGAGTTTCTGTTGTTAAATGTATACACACTTCTATGATAGTCATATCTCCTTGGTGATTTGACCGTTTTACAAGTATGTAGTATCTTTCTTGATCCCTGGTCAAATTTTTTGCTTTTTTTTTGCACCAAAGTATACTTTGATATTAATATAGCTACTACAGATTTTCTTTGATTAGTGTCTGCAGGTATTTCTTTTTTATACCTTTTACTTTTAACCTATGTATATCATTATATCTGAACTGAATATGGACAGCAAGTAATTGCATAGTGTTTTTAAATCCATTCTGATGAACTCTCTCTTAATTGGTGATATTTTGGTCATTTATATTTAATTTAAATATCAACATATTTGGATTTACATCCATCATTTTGTTACTTGTTTGGGTTTTTTTCTTTTGTCTCCTTTCTTCTACTTTTCACTACATTTGTGGCCTTTCATTACTTCATTTAGTACGTATAAATGTCAGTAAAAGTTCTGGATACCGGAAGTCAAAAAATTAATGCATTCATCAAGGTTTAGTTTGGTGAACAAATTTTAGGGAATTACATTAGACAGATAGTATTTTCCTAAAATATTTTGCATTTACAAAGTAAAGAAATACTCACAGGAGTTTCTCCTGGGTTACACATCTTTACCTGAAAAATGTCCCCCAAGAGCAAGTCTATGGGTTTATCTTTGTAGAACATTAAAAAGAAACGTACAAAGTCAGTTAAGTCCTCAGATTTAAACAGCTTTCCTATGGAGAAAAAGTAAACAAATCCAAATAACTCTTGAGTGTTTATAAATCCAAATAACAATATATCATGAAATAACACTGATATACAGTTGTTCATTCTATTAACATGAGAAAATACCCCCCAAATCATTAAAGATTAAATATATCATATTCCTTCAAAATAAATTAAGCTTGAAGTATTAGTGAAGTTGAAGGATAATAAAACAAAATAATACATCTACTTAAGTATTAATGATTACCATTTCTGGGCAAGAAGTGTGAAGCAGGTTTAGTATAGTGAATACTCTTAGGTAATTTTGATAACCAGTGAGATCAATTTTCTAAATCAAATGAAAGATATATACATAATAATAAAAGATATATAAATAACATGAAAACTATAGGAGATTTAATCTTTTACTTAATTTTACAGAAACTGATTTACAACCTGACTTTTGTAGAACTCTACCAGATTTTTTTATGTTTAACACTTAATTTTGATTAGAATACTGTATTATTTCAGTATTTGAGCATCATTTTATATGAATTTTATTTCTATTTCACATTTGTGATTCCTCAAGATTTGCTACCTTTTAAAGTACAATATTAGGTCTAATTGCTTTTTTTCTAATATACTACATCTTTAATTTTAAAATTAATTTTAAAATGAAGTTGAAGGTATAAAATTAGGTAAATTTTCACTTTAAAGTAAATAGTATAAAAAACATCTAACCATTTAATAAACATGCTGGTAGGAAGTAAGCATGCTTCGGTTTTTTTCACTAGGAGCTAAGTCTGTATGGGTTACTTAGTGAAATGTATAGTTGTATTTTAATTTTTTTGGCACCAGTATATACAGTGACCAAGTGATTTAATGATAGAAATAGTTGATTCAGTATTTGTGTTTTCCTTATCTGCTGTCAGTATGCTATAAAATTCTGCTTAGCAAACTCATAGTTTTGGTAATATTGAGTAAGAAAATTATTATTATTATAACAACAGAAAACAAAGCCCTTATAAACTTAAGCTTAAACAAGACTTCAGCTTTACATATATAGTGCTCCTGTTCAATGTGCTCTTGTGATCAGAATGTGAATATTCTCCATCCTTCTCACACCTGACTTTGGTGAAAAAGATAAAAAGGAATTTATAGTTCACAAAGCAATATATCAATAAGCTTACTTCCTCTTCAAGCTTATCAGGTATTACTGCTACCTATAATTCTTCTTATTTAAATCAAAGCTGAGCAAAATAAGGTCTTAAATTGGATTCTACAACACTTAACAAAAAAGTATGGGAAAGGTGGTGATCAAGTATGTATATGAATAACAGATTTCACGAGCAGTCAGAGAAATGCTTTACACTCCTCCCAGAGGCAAAAAAAAAAAAAAAAAAAAGTAAGTAACAGAAAGAATCAAATACTGTCAAGCATATGGGGAAGCAGGAACTCCTTCCTACACACTGTTTAGGGGGGTATAAACAGTACAGTCAATCTGCAAAGCAATCTGGCTACGTAGAGACACTGCTACATTCACTCTCCGTGGTTCTGCTCCCGGGGACATGTATGCCACTTCATTTCTTTGTGCAGCAGAGAGTTAGAAGCAATCAAGGTCAACCACTCTGAGGCTGGATATATCAAATGGATTATTATGTAGGGCTTATGCAACAGCAGGAGGAACAATAAACTAAACGGGCATAAATCGACATGTCGGGCAGTTTTAAAATCTAGTTTTAAGGACAAAAATGTAAGGGGCATGAATAAGCTTATCACATCACCTGTTTTTGTAAACTTTAAGCAGGTACAAACGTGATAAACACCAAGTATTGACAGGAATGCATGCATATTTGTATGTATTCTTTGAACACAGTAGAGCACAAACCTGTTGGGGGTTGGGAGGAAGTGGGAGTAGGGACTGGGCCTCAAACAAAAGAATAAAATAAGAGAAGGCTCCTGCATGAAGAAACGATGACGCGCACCATGAAATGAGTAAGGTCATTCGACTTGCTACCTCACAGTTCTAATAAAAGGAAAAGTGTAGAAGGAAGAGTTGAGAGAGTGGAAGGAAGCAAAAGAAAATTCATAGAAGAAATGTTTTTAAAAATCACATCATGGGCACAATTTTAGGAACTCCTCGGTGGTGGGTTTGATTCATATATTTTTATACTTTTCTAGGTAGGTCAGCTTTGGCATACCAGAAGTGACAAGGAATTTAGAGTACAGGAGTCCTAAGTTAGAATTCCGTTCTCTGGAACTTTAATTCTTTGAGTTTCTATGTAAACTGAAACTATTTTTCTATATAAAATCGAGAAGTACGCCTTGGTCACTGAACTTGCAGACGCTCAGCAAGCACTTAGCAAGTGGTATCTTTCCTACATTTTTATAACATATATGTATATGTCAACCTGCTAATCTATATTGTCCATCTAGGAAAAAATTGGTTTGAAAATACATTTTCTGAAATTCAGATACTTGAATTTGATCTTATCTTAAAAAGTATCTTTATAGAAATCATGCCATTCTTTTCCATTTATTAACAAACTGATAAGTTTTTTAAGATTTTATTTATTTATTTGAGAGAAAGAATGAGAGAAAGAGAGCAGGAGAAGGGGGAGGGTCAGAGGGAGAAGTAGACTCCTCACTGAGCAGGGAGCCCAATGTAGAACTTGATCCCAGGACTCTAAGTTCATGACCTGAGCTAAAGGCAGTCGCTTAGCCAACTGAGCCACCCAAGCATCCCAAACTGATAAGTTCTTAAGAACTTTTAAGATTATTGTGTGCTTAAAAATAGATATATTGTTTACCTATGAATCCAAGAATTGAAAACTCAATATAAAACCAATTTTTTGAAGTGATATTATGCACAAAATCTGTGATTTTTGTAAAGTATGTCTTTTTAGCTATGATATCATCTTCTAGCTGGAAAAAAAAAACAAAAAGTCATTAGTAACTTTGATACTTCCATTGAATAAGCTGCATTCATTTGAGAATTGAAAATACTTTCAACAGCATACACTAAAGAAAATGTTTTTATGAGGTTAGTTTTATTTTTAGTTCAAGTTGCTGAGGGGGTTTTTACTGTTAGTTTTCACTCTCGGATTCTGAGACCAAAGATGATAAGTTTCTTTCCTAAATGATAATATGGAACACTCAATCTAAATCCTCACTGAAAAAAAAAAAAAAAAATGGCTTACCTGAATCCATTTTCATCCTTACGAATACTTCCATTTCTAATTTAAGGCCAACTAGCTTTATGTTCAAGATGACAGGTGCCAAGAGATGACAAAAGGGAACCGGCACTCTCATCCACCACCAGCTGGGTAGAATGATGGTGTACATAAGCCTAAGAATAGTTCTCCCTAAGAGAGGGGGAAAGGAAAACTAGTATTTTCCTTTCTTTTAAATCTGATATATATTATGTGTAATCTATCCACTAAAAAAGCCTCCTAAATGATTCAGAAAAATGTGAAAGTCCTCAAGCATATGACCAGAGCACAAAAGAGAACTGCATTGTTGTAAAATTGGGAAGAATTCATTGGCTGGATCTCGTGTTTCTATTACATTCCACTAACTAGGAATCAAAAGATTTTTTTTTTTTTCTTCCAGTAAAAGAGAGGACCCTGCTTCGGGCATTTTTCTAACATTCTCTCTTCTCCAATGATGTCTTGCAAACTCTTCTTACCACTACATATTGTCACACATAGTAAGGTGTACACTCACTGCTGGGAAACAAAACACTATTATTTAACAATACACCAGAATTCAGGGAATTCAATCTATATATAATTGCTTTATTTCAGAAATACAGAAAGGCACTGTAGCACTGGGTTGAACATACAATGCGAGCCTATGTAGGGAACCAATGGTAAGCATACGCACTGTCTGACATACTGTAAGTGCTCAAAATACATCTGCCTAATGTAAGAAATTTGTGGGAAGAGAAACGTAAGGAGCATAATTTCTATTTTTTTCCTAATTTGAGAATTTCTTTACAGTTTGCTTCAGGTAACTAAAATTTCCTTTGTTAACAGTAAATCCAGCAAGAAGACTTACATAAAATCAACTTTAAACTTCCTTTTGGAACTTAAATATATTAACTATTTCCTGAATACAAAGTAAGGTGGAGGAACACGATGAGGAAGGACGGAATCAAAAGAGGGAAGGAGAACATGATACTTCCACTTTAAATTACACACATACACACATACACCACGGTCTTACCTGTAAATAATACATGGCCTTGGGTTGGGCATACAGCATCAAAAAACAAAAATCCAGTACTTGTTTGATACGCCAACTAAAGACAGCAATAAAATCTGTTAATATTTGTCATTATTACATAATTTTATTTATAAGCGCACTTCAGTAATTAAAACAATTTTTTTTTTAAAGATTTTATTTATTTATTTGACAGAGAGAAATCACAAGTAGGCAGAGAGGCAGGCAGAGAGAGAGGAGGAAGCAGGCTCCCTGCCAAGCAGAAAGCCCGATGTGGGGCTCGAACCCAGGACCTGGGATCATGACCTGAGCTGAAGGCAGCGGCTTAACCCACTGAGCCACCCAGGCGCCCCTTAAAACAATTTTTTACGCTTTGCTAACATAGAGTACTATCTACAGTAGGTGCAATTGAATATGTTACACGGATAAGTTGTATTAAAATGTTTCCCATCTTTATTCAGTGGACCTTATCTGCCATCACTACACTAGGAGAAGCATAATCTATTTTATGTTTTGGTTGAATTCTGACCTGTGTAGTAAAGTTAATAGTATCTCTGGCCTAAGGTCTTGTTCAAATAAAAATAAAGAAGAAACTCTATTCTAATTTAATACTAAGCTAGGTTTAGGCCACTTCCTGAACATACAAAGAGCAAGACACAATGCAGTTTTGCCCTTCTGAGTTTCATAATCCAGTATGAAAAGACAGAAAAGTAATAAAATCAGAATGATTAGGTAAGTGCTCTACAGAGACATTGGCAATGACGACGTAAAATAAGATGGGATGGGTGGATCGGGAGGCCGGGCATTCAGTGGGAGGACCAGTATTGCCAAGACATGAAACGCACAAGAAAGCATGTCACCTTAGATCCAGAGCACCGAGAGAGGACGGAAAAGCTGCTGATGGGGAGGTGGGCAGAGACGAGATCAGGAAGGAAACTTTGGGCCTGATCTCTTATGAAAAAGGTATTCTGGCTACACTGGAAGAATGAACTGGAAGAGAGGCCAGGCTAGGCTAGGCTCAGGGAAAACAAATAGATCATGGATGGCCTGAAGTAAGTCCAAGGAAGAGGAATGGAGACAAGGGGGATAATGCAGAGAGAGATTGTTTTTTTTTTTTTTTTTTTTTTTTTTTTTTTTTTTAAAAAAGAAGAAGAAATGATGATGGAGACACAAAGAGCAGAAGGAAAAACAGGACCAAAATGTCTCCCAGCTTTATGACTCTAAGAACTGACTACTTAATTCAAAGCAAAGGAAAATCCCTAAGAGATTTCCAGATTCTGACATACCATTTATTACCATTAAACAAAACAGAGCTAATAAGTTTTCTGGGATCAAACTTTTTTCTGAATTCTGACATTTCTTTTACTCTAGTAATTTTGAGGAACCAAATCATTACACTTCTTATAATACCTATGACATTTATAATCAAACAACAGTGATCCTTTATACATGTATAGACCTTTTTTCAAAATTATTTCATAAATACTATATTTTATTCTTACAATGACTTTCCCAAATATATATTGTAGATTTTATTATGCACTAGGGAAAGCAGAGGAAGGTAAGAAGACAAAGTCTAAACTACCTGTCTAGGATGACCTACGGCAAACAAAAAAACTGGAACTAGAATATACCCATAATAATTTATAACCCCAGGCTTTCCCCCTTCCTTACACCCTTGCTAATTATTGGCTGACAATGCGAACACAGATACTCAGTGGCATGCTGGTGGTAAATGTTTTAACAACTGATTCTTCGGGGAGTAGGGTGAGGGTGAACCACGGTTTGTGTTTTGCCCATCTCCGTGGTGTAAATGCTCCTACCACGGCTGATTTCATGCTACCGACTTGATGCTGCTGGATGCAGACTGGGAAGAGCTGCACACAGTCAGCTCTTGCAAGCTAACAGGAGCTGGCTGTGGTTTGAGATGGGGTCTATCGGATGCCGGTTCCCACATTACATCTGATGGGGTTATTTAAGGTAGTACGTCATACCTCTCTGATCTTCCGGAGTCCTCAGTTGACTGCTTGACGTGTAATATGTTTGGATAAAAAAAGGCAGGTATTGAAATGATTTCTAATGATCCAGACCTTAGTTGCCTTTTGAATCTGTAAGCAGAAGTAATTGGAAGCTTGCAACTTAATATTTGATTTACCAAAATAACAGATATTTAAAAAGAATGTCTTTGTGCATATCCACATAACATTTGTATTTGAATTATTTCACATGTTGATACATGATATCCACATTTTGATAATACTTTTTAGTCTATTTCTTTTACAAATTAGTAAGCAACCTAACAAAGTTAAAAAATACAATATAAAATTAATTTCCTTTTGTAAAAATTATAGGCACTTTGAAATTTTGCAAGTTTACAATCAGGTACGTACTCTAAAAGATTCAAAATAATGGAACTAGGGGAGGGGCTTGGGGAGCCCTACCTTGTCATGTACCATCAATAAAGTATACTGTATCCAGCCAAAAAAAACACAACAAACAACAAACAAACAAACAAACAAAAACAAAATAATGGAACTAACGAGTTAGCATAGAACATTAGATGACTTTTTAAAGTGCATAGTTTTGAGTTTAGTAAACGTCCTATTGAATACCCTCATGGCTGCTGAATGAGTGTGACTTGTCCACAACTCATTGGATGACTATGTATGCTTTTCAGAATCTTTAAAGTTAATATTTATAGACCAACAAGGATATTATTAAAATGCATGAAATATTGCTCACAAAACCTGTAATACACATCTTGTACTGTCAAGGTAAAGGACAGGACACACCAGGTAGAGCATTAAATGGTTTTCCTTTAGACATAAATAATATGACTTTAAATGAGATTTAAATTTAGGCATTACATTATTTATTGAAATGCCTAAAGTCTCAAGAAAATGTTTGTTTTATGCTAATAGGTGAAAAAGATGGGGTTTTATATGCAGAATCTCTATTATGTGCAAAATAAGTAGTCCTCACTTTGCACAATTCTATTATTCATGAATCTGTTACCATGTGTCAGTTAAATAACAGCTCTCCCTCAACAACACTGGTTGAATTTGAGTCTTCACACTGGATTAACCGCGAATAATTCCATAAAGTACGAACTTGCTTCTGACTCTTCAGTCCACAAATCACTACATAAATCGCATATCATCACCTCACCATCTCACTGCTCCTTTCAGAATCTGTGGGTGCCTGATCACTGCTACTCTGTTGTTCAGTTTACTTACAGACAGCAAAACATGTGGTCTTGTTGCCTCCTTGTGCCATTGGAATGTGGACAATTGTATTCCTTTCATTTGCATTTTAAATGGTTTCCAGATGTTTCCTAATAGGTATGTATCATGAGCATGGGATAGCAGCAGCAACCTCTAGCAGTGCTAGAGAGAAAGTGAGACCCAGAAAAGGGTATCTACCAATTTTGCATCCTTCACTTAACACACTTTGAGCAAGTCATTTACTTTCTCTGACCTTTAGTTTCTTCATCTGTAAAACTGGAATAGCAATACATACCCGGGTAAGGAGAGAATTCTTCTACATACATAGATTCTTCCCAGGCTCTATGTATCAATGGAAGAGTTATTTATATATATATTTTTTTACTTATTTATTTTTTTAGGTGGGAGTGTAAATGGGTGAGTACAGGGGATGAAAGTCTTACTGGCTCTTCTGATTTAATGGTATATCAAATAGAAAGGTTTTTTATTTTTTAAAAGATTTTATTTATTCATTTATTTGTCAGAGAGAGAGAGAGAGAGCACAAGCAGGGGAAGCAGTAGGCAAAAGGAGAAGCAGAACCCCCTGCTGAGCAGGGAGCCCAGTGACTCCATCCCAGGACCCTGGGATCATGACCCGAGCTGAAGGCAGTTGCTTAACCGACTGAGCCACCAAGGCGTCCCAGAAAAGTTTTTTAAAAATCCATTTTAGTATGTTCCTTGAGGAGTAGAAAATATTGGTATGGAAGAAAAGAATGAGGATTTCTATTTGGTTTGGGATAAAAATTACTAACATAATATCTACATTTTTAAAAGTTAAATTGCATAACTTTTTATAGCAATTTAGAATAGCAGAAGCAAGTGAAAATAACATTAAGTTGCAGTATATATAATCACAAAAAGTTTGGATTACAGATGCGTGTAAGTAGATTTTATCCTCCAGAAAATTTCAGGCAAAGTACCAAGGCAACAAAAGTCAAGTTACAAATAATTTCTATCTTGATGGTATAATTTCCTATTATACCTAATAGAGGTATCTTTCCTAATAAAGAGAAAGATTCCAGGCTCAGTTTTACTCAGTCTGTCTTAAGCAAGACCTTTGAAATCCTTTGTGGGGACTCCTTTCTAGGATTCTTTAAATCTTTTCTAGCTTATTAGGCTATGGATAGCTTCAAAAGTTCTTGAGATAATGATACCAGAATTGCTAGCTGCCAGTGACTAGGGAAAATGGTATAACTATACATTGTTGCTATTATAAATGAATGATTCTACCTTGTGATTATAAAAAAGTGGAAACTTTATAGCTGTATAGTTTTATATAAAGTAATAGTTATATACAGTTTCATGTAAGGTTATATATAACCTTAGTTGGGTCCTTTAACAACTACAGTCTCAAATTTAAGACCAATAAAATACAGAGCAATCTTTCATTAACCTCAATGAGCAGACCTAGCAAAGAGTTTTGGCTAAATTAAATATATAAAAATTTATGTATAGAAATGAAAAGCTATGAGTTTACATTAACTTAGATACAATCTCATTTAAAATTGCATATTCTATAAGATACATTTTTAAATTATAGTTGATTTCTATTCTCACAAAAAATAAAACAATTTTATTCCAACTCTTTATCCTTTATTGACATTAACATTTTCATCATCACGAGAATCTCTTTTTGAATCATCTGACATCGTTCTCTGGTACACATGATCATTAAGTCTAACTAAAATTCTAGTTAGTGACATTGACTGTACATTTTATAGCAAAACATAAGTGTTTTTATACACCAAACAGTATTTTTATTTGTGATCTCCACAAGTAACCACATACTGTAATTTTTTAGTCATCTTCAAAGGATTTCAAAACATATCCCTAGAAATTGTTTGCAAAACCCTGCCTTCTTTGTAACGGATTCTGTTAAGACTCCCTTATAAGGACACCAAACTAGCATAGATTTAAGTCATTTCAGGCTAATGTGTCTTCTTCAAACAGTGGTTTATTATGCAGAATAAAGCAACCAAGAGAGGCTATCCTGGAATATGAGAACATTTTAAGGATTCAAGTATGAGACAACTTTTTTCCCTGGGGAATCTTTTTTGGGTAAAATTAGACATACAAGGGTGTTTTAGTTAATCTCTACCAGTTCTATCTCCCTCCACATACATCGTCTACTTCAAAGCTTCATTACCATCCTCAAGGTCAAGTTCACTGCTAATAAATCACTCATTCTCAACATACTATCTTTCTTTCCCGGAGAAAAGAAAATCCTTTAAGGAGGGAATGCTTTCATTTCACCCTCCTTTCTCAAACTATTTTTTCCTACTCCTTCACCCGTTCCTATCTTTTCCCCCTAAACCTCCTGCCATGTGTACCCTGCATCCAACTCCCCCCTCCCCAACCCCCATAGACTTTATTCATCAGCTTCCTCCCATCCATGAGCAATGAGCGCAGGTACAGAGCCACTCCTGGGGCTCCCATCTCCAGACCCACCCCGCCAATCACAAGTTTTCCTTTAAGCTGCTGTGCTTCAACATCTCTCCCCATCAGTCGAGCTTGCTGAGAATAGCCTAATTCAATTCTTTACATCTTTAAATTTATTGTGAAAATTAACACACACAGACACAAAAGTGGGACTATAATGAATCCCTGATCACTTGATTTCAATAACCATTACTTTTTTTTAATCACACTTGTTTCATCCATTTAGCCCCCTTTTTCTTGCTGAAGTATTTTAAAACAAATCCTAGATAATCAGTTCTCACCCTTTAAATCTTCAGTGTCAAAATCAAAAAAGCACATTTATTTACACAACCACAAGCCATTATCACACCTTACAAGGCTAAGAATTTTATTATCACATAACATTCAGTTGATATTCAAATAAGCCCATTATCCTAACAAGTAACTAATTGATGAAGACAGTGGGTGGGGAGGGGGTGCTCCAGGGAGTATCAAGGTCCTCTCATTATAACCAGTTATTTCTTCCTTCTTTTTTAAACTTATTATCCACACCAGTCATTTCAGTTCTTCTCTTTTCCCCTCAGCTATCTTTTTTCATAGAACTGGGTCGACTGTCCTATAGAATGTCCTGCATCCTAGTGGTTACCATGGATTGCTTCCTCTGTTCACTGTGTATACGCTACACTGGCTTTCAGATTATACTAAAGGTTGTTCTGTCTTAAATATATGATTTCACTCATATGTGGAATTTAAGAACAAAGAAGACGAAATAGGGAAAGGGAAGGAAAAATAAAATAAGAGGAAAACAGAGAGGGAGACAAACCTTAAGAGACTCCTAGTCAGAGGAAACAAACAGGGTTGCTGGAGGGGAGGAGGGGGATGGAGTAACTGGGTGAGGGGCATTAAGGAGGGCACGCGATGGATGGGTGTTAGATGCAACTGATGGGTCACGAAATTCTACCTCTGAAACTGAAAAAAAGAAAACAAAAACCAAAAACAACAAAAAAAAAGGTTGTTCTGTCTTGTGTGTTGTGTTACATTGTATCTTGGAGAGCAGGGGGCAATGATCTGCTCCTGTTATTTCACAGCGGATTTCATTTGCTACACAACAGAAGCCACAGCATGTCTGACCGCCTTAGAGGCAGGGATGCTGAGACTGGTCTGAGGTTCAGGGGAGGGCACCTGAGCCCTTGCTGCGGGCTGCGCATCTGGCCTCAGCCCCATTCTCACACTCCGCTCTGCCGGGACTGCAGGCCCCGGGGGCCTCTGCAGGCCACAACCCCAGCCCCCTTGCTAGCCAGCTTCCAGGCAGGTTCTGCAGATAGCAGGCAGTATCAAGAGATTAGAAGGCAGTAAAAGAGGAGGTTCTGCTTCCTACTCTGGGGTTGGGGGAAGTCTGCAGCAGCAGCAGGACGGGAGCAGGAGGAGGTCGTGGAGTGGGTAGAGTGCCCAGCTCGGGCAGCGGGCCAGCGCTGCCATCCGGGCATTTTCCACAGCGCAGCAGCAGCAGCAGCAGCAGCAGCAGCAGCAGCAGCAGCAGCAGCAGGGGTTGGGGGGTTGGAAGGCTATAACCCCAGCACCCTTTATGCTTCCCCCACTTCCTTTCTTCTCTTTTGTTCTCTCAGCCCCTGTCAACACTTTCTTGACCAATTCTCTGTGCTGAATTCCCTCTATCTGAATGACCAAAGGTTTCCTGTTTGGAGGCTGGCTGGCACACCTTCCTGGTAAAGGGGCCCGTCCACGCACACAAGCTGGGTCTTATCGGGCAGACAACCTACAAAACTGGGGAAAGTTATAAGCTATACTTTGTCACAGCTTAGAACGACCCGTAGTTCCAAGTAGTTCTTTCTATACAGCTACGCTCATCAAAATGAATATGATCACTAATGCAATAATATAATTGGGCCGAAAAAATAAAACAGAAAAATGAAAGAACAGCTATTTTCAAACTTATCAAACACTACTTACCTTTTTGTAATCATGTCAACAACAGATTTTAAATAATCTTCATTTCTCTAAAAATGAGAAAAATATTTCACTGAAATTAAGCACGCCTCATAGTTTTGCTACTATATGGTTGCTACACATTAGTTTAGTTTAGGCATGGAATGGCATTGCTTCCTAAGAACTTTTTGTTTTTCCACTGTCTATAAAAGAATTTAAAATACCCACGTGTCTTAAAGACCCAATTTGAATACTGAAAACATTTCATTCTTCCTTTTGTCACAGTACAAAATATCACTATACATTATTTACACTTAAAAATTAGTATGCAACGGACGCCTGGGTGGCTCAGTTGGTTAAGCCGCTGCCTTCAGCTCAGGTCATGATCCCAGGGTCCTGGGATCGAGTCGCGCATCAGGCTCCTTGCTCAGTGAGGAGCCTGTTTCTCTCTCTGCCTCTGTCTCCCACTTTGCCTGCTTGTGTTCTCCCTCCCTCCCTCTCTCTCTTTCTGACAAATAAATAAATAAACTCTTAAAAAAAAATTAGTATGCAAAACCTATGTATCTAAAACAGTTTTGTCCTAAAAATGGGATGGCTTATTTCTAAGAACTGTTCTTTTTGAAAATGTTTTCATTTTATGAGTATTATAGGATAATAAATGTACTTCAAAATTATACCACAGTTTGGGGCACTTGGGTGGCTCATTGGGTTAAGCCTCTGCCTTCGTCTCAGGTCATGATCTCAAGATCCTGGGATAGAGCCCTGCATCGGACTCTCTGCTCAGTGGGGGGCCTGCTTCCCCCTCTCTCTCTGCCTGCCTCTCTGCCTACTTGTGATCTCTCTCTCTCTGTCAAATAAATAAAATCTATAAAAAAAAACAAAAACTATACCACAGTTTTCCAGATGGTATTACTCAGCTTGATTCCCAAATTTTCTTTCATCAACAAACCTTGTGTGCCTACTCTTTATCGAATTCTGTGCTAGATTAGATAAAAGATTCATTTGTAAATAGCTTTTGGTAGTCATTCTCAGATTTTTTTTTCTTACAAAAGTGATTAGCATTACACAATATTGCCTCAGGACCCCAAGCATCCCTAATATGAAATTCCGTAAAATTTTGAATAACATTTCTATTGTCAAATCTGAGTACTCTGAACTGTATATAGTCAGACCGCTTATTTTAAAATATCCATCATGAGGCACCTGGGTGGCTCAGTGGGTTAAAGCCTCTGCCTTCGGCTCAGGTCATGATCTCAGGGTCCCGGGATCGAGCCCCGCATAGGGCTCTCTGCTCAGCGGGGAGCCTGCTTCCTCCTCTCTCTCTGCCTGCCTCTCTGCCTACTTGTGATCTCTGTCAAGTAAATTAAAAAAAAAAAATCTTTAAAATATCCATCATGATGCAGATACCTCTGACAGTACTTAAAGTTCTTAAGATAGCCATAAATTGAATCACCAGCTATTTGCTACACTGAAATATTACAAAATATTTCATTTAAATATTTTACTTATTTATTTATTTTATTTGACAAAGAGAGATCACAAGAAAAAAAATCCAAAACGATACAGCAATTACCAGGGAGGAAGGGTATTTGGAGACCATAGACTTGGCACGAGGAGAACCACTTATTTTTCACACGTACATCTGCGACAGAGACGATCACCACGGAGTCCTTCTCTTCCGAAGGAGTCATCCTGGAGACAATGGAATTCAGTGTTTGCTTCAGGTAACTCTGATTTCCTCTGTTAACAGTGGAAATACCCAGTGCAAAAGAGACTGCAGACAGAGGAGTGTGGAATCATCATTTCAAACCATAGAGAAAAACACAATTTATCATTAATAGCTATGCTTATTACTGCATTTGGGTTAGTTGTATGGTCATAAGTACTGTCCAAAACTAAGTTACAAAAATTACCCAAACTACTATTAATTTTTATCACAAAGTTCATTTTCTGCCTGAACAAATGCCAGTTATCTGTGGATTGTTAGCTGTGGATTAGCTGTGGATTGTCCTTTATATAAAGTTAGTGCTTTTTTGATTCCTGTTGAGAGATCTTTGTTTATCTTCAGGTCATAAAGATATTCTCCTGAATATGAATATCTTTCTCAATGGTTTATTGTATGCAGGAGGATGAGGGCCATGTCTGGTAGAAGCTGGTTACTTGAGGACATGGGAGGACTGCACAAAGAAGTTGTCAGTTAAGCTGAAAAGTCGTACTGGGAAAGGGACTTACTGTTGACAAGTTAGTTGTGGTCGGTTGGAGGTGGTGGGTTCACTGCAGGCAGCGATCAGCTTGTGCTAATCACTTGGCTTATTCATAGGACCTCTAAGTGTTTTGGGGTTGCTGGAAAGGAGGGGAAGTAGCAAAAACTGATTTGAAAGATACAGTCTATTGTGCAAAGAGCTAGCTTTACCCTATATGTCCTGAGGATCCACTAAAGGATTTTAAGCAAGGGTTGGCATGACGTTATGCATTTTAGTACGTAGCTCTGAAGAGGGTATGAAGAATGGATTGACTTTAGTTAGTTTACAAGTCTATTTCAATACACTGCGCAAGAAATGAAAGCTCAGAAAGAACAGCTATTGCGGGTAGAGAGCAGAAATTACTTGAGATATACTCAGAATATAGAACAAATAAGACTGGTCACAGATTCCCCTGTAGGCCTTGCTACAGGCTTCAGTGCATTTACAAACGTTTTATGTGCTGTGATCTTTCAGTTACCAGGGAAAAAAAAATCTCCTTTTAAATTACCTCTGGTATTGAAGATTTATAGGCAAACTGATCCTCCCAAGAACCTATGAAAATCCACCAAAGGGGCCTCAAAAGGAAGATCAATATATACAGCATAGATGGAAATCAGGAAATAGATGGGAATCAGAAAATTATCCAGGATTTAACACAATTCTGCTAACTAGGTTATCTCAACATCCCAAAATCCCTAAACGAGTTCTGCTCTTCTTCCCGATTACAAACATCTCTCCCTCCTTTCACTCTCTGGAACGAGCTTCTGCTTATCTTGGCTGATGTTTATTTAAGGCTATGTTTATTCTTGGTATCTCGTATCTTATAGTGTTCTTGGTATCTTGTATTTTATAGTGTCTGTATACTGGGGTTTTTTCCCTATGTCTTTCCTCTCCTCCTCCTGTTACCTATAGCACTGGGGTAGCACACACTTTCTCATATATTCACACACATGTATGCATGTCTATGCACACACACACGCCACATTCAAAATACTCCCAAGAGGGAATCTGATGCAGTTAAAGACTCAAGTGTGATCCCAGGCAGCACCTTAATATCTCTAAACCTCAATTTTCTTAGGTGTAAAATAGAGATAATCATAGGTCTTGCTGTAGTGGGTTGTGAGGGTCAAATGAGACAATGAGAGAAAACAAAAAAAAAGCAAGCAAGCAAGCATGCACAGTAAGTCTGTCTATGGAACACAGGGAGAATTCAGATGCTAAAGGACATGCGGGCACCCCCATCCCAGCACAGCAGGCTTGGCAGAGGCATGTGCTATGGAACAACACTACTTATTCCCTAGAAGCCACATAGATAGAGGTGACAGAAGTCAGTAAATTTTTCTGGAAAGCACCAGACAGTAAACACCTTTGGCTCTCGGGCCATACAGTCTTTGTCACAACTACTCCATTCTGCCGCAGACAAGTAAGAATGAATACTGACGAGGCTCCAAACAGAGCTACTTACTTTCTGTCAAGTAGCAGGTTTGGCCAGTGGGATGCAATTTGCAGCCGCTGGCCTAGAGTGACTAGCTCATTAGAATAAACAAGGTCTGTAGGACTAGCCCTAAAATCCCTACTTCTAACTTAAATGCTTTGTCTCTTCTTCAATACCTGCTGAAGTTAAATTCGTGCCTTAAGGATCAGCTAACATCACGTCTTCTGTAAAGTTTTTGCTTACCTTGGTCACCAGAAAGATGGGGAAATAGGAAGATAACCAGGTAAGAATGAATTGATCAAAACCAAGGGAGACAAGAGTTGCCCGGTACTTAGCAGATGCTTAATATAAGTCACATGTATATGTGACTTATAATGACCTATTTTCAACACATCTGTATTTAAATTGAATTTGAATTCAAGTCTAAATATCTGTTGAACTATTTTTTTTGTGCCAGGTCATATACTGATTGTTGGCAGTCCAAATTAATGCCACATAGGCTGGTGGCCTATATATGAGAGCATTATATTAATGGATTACATTTTAAAACTTAAAAGCAAGCACAATAATAGTAAGAGAAGCGTTCAAAAAAAGCTTAAGGGGACGCCTGCCTGGCTCAGTTGGTAGAGCATTCAGCTCTTGATTTCAGGATTCTTAGTTCAAGTTCCACAATGGGCATGGAGCCCATTTTAAAAATTAAATAAACAGGGACACCCGGATGGCTCAGTTGTTTGAGTGACTGCCTTCAGCTTAGGTCATGATCCTGAAGTCCTGGGATCGAGCTCCACATGGAGCTCTGCATCTGGCTCCCTGCTCAGCAGGGGGTCTGCTTCTCCCTCTGCCCTTCCCCCTCTCACGCTCTCTCTCAAATAAATAAATAAATAAATAAATAAATAAATCTTTTAAAAATTAAATAAACAAAAACCAGACAACAAAACTTAAAAGCATGTCCTCAAAGATCAAAATATCTATATTTGATTTTCTAATTCTAAGTTTGCTTACCACCTGTTTTCTCTTTGCCAATGATTACATCAGGATAAATTCTGCCTGCTTTCCTTAGATGAGGAAAAAAGAACTTTAGGATTTCAAATGTATTAGATGCTGTTTCACTCTTACCCAATGTATTCATTTTCTTCTCAACTGAAAGAAAGAAAAAATAGGGTTTCTAAGTACATGACCATAGGGATTTTTCTCTGGTACAATTTTTCATAATGAAATAAACAGATTTAATATTCAGTATATGAGACATACAATTAAATGTGAATTATTAAAATTATATGGCTACAAAATATAGCTCAAATACTGTTGATTCACATTTATTTAAGAAGTAATATTTAAGCCTAGCACTATGAGCTACATAACCAGAGACTAACAGAACTATCAGTTCTGAATGAAGTGCAACTGAAACATGCTATAATTGATCTGATCTGCTATTTTGATTAATATCACATTATAGTTTGTATCCTAAACATTGTTTTGTAACTCAACATTTAATGATTCTACTTAGACCATTCATTTGAATATACCTCTAGAATTTTGAAAAAGAAGAACAAAATTAGAAGACTCACACCCTATTTAATTCATAATACATAATATGGTAATCAAGACAGTGTGATACTAAATTAAGAAAAGATATATAGACCGATGGAATAGAATAGAAAATCCAGAGATAGATCTACATAAATATTATCAAATGATTTCTGGAAAAGGTGCAAAGGCAATTCAGTGCAGAAAGGACAGGCTTTTTGACAAATGGTGCTAGAATACTTGGACATTCAAATGAAAAAGACTGAATCTTGACCAGTACTTCATACCATTTATAAAAATCAATTCGAAAGTTTCATAGACCCAAATTTAAAATCTGAAAGTATAAAATTAAAAAACACATAAAAGAAAATCTCCATGACCCTGAAGAAGGTAAAGTGTTCTTAAAGATAACATCAAAAACATTATATAAAAAGAAAAATTGATAAATTGAACTTCACAATTAAAAATGTTTGCTTTCTGAAGGACACCGTAAGGAGAATGAAAAGACTAGCCAAAATTGGGAGAAAGCACTTCCAAATCACATATCCATTTGATATGTATTCAGGATAATATATATGTATTTTTTAAGGAAATTTTTTTTTTAAAGATTTTATTTATTTATTTGACAGACAGAGATCACAAGTAGGCAGAGAGGCAGGGAGAGAGAGAGAGGAGGAAGCAGGCTCCCCGCTGAGCAGAGAGCCCGATGCAGGGCTTGATCCCAGGACCCTGGGACCATGACCCAAGCTGAAGGCAGAGGCTTTAACCCACTGAGCCACCCAGGCGCCCCAAGGAAATTTTTTTTTTTTTAAAGATTTTATTTATTTCTTTGACAGACAGAGATCACAAGTAGGCAGAGAGGCAGGCAGAGAGAGAGAGAGAGGGAAGCAGGCTCCCTGCTGAGCAGAGAGCCTGACTCGGAACTCGATCCCAGGACCCTGAGATCATGACCTGAGCCGAAGGCAGCGGCTTAACCCACTGAGCCACCCAGGCGCCCCATGGAAATTTTTTTAAGAAAAAATAATTTTAAGAAAATTCTCTTCACAAAAAACCTGTATATGAATGTTTACAGCAACACATACTTGTAATTGCCAAAAAAATGAAAACCACCTGTTGGTAAAAGGATAGACAAACTGTATCCACTGTACATCCTTGTAATCATAGTTTACTCAGCAATATAAAGGCAACAAAAATTTGGTCCCATAACAACTTCGATGAATCTTTGCTAAGTGAAAGAAGTCAGTCTCCAAGGATTGCACACTGTATGATTCCATTCGCATGGCATTCTGAGAAAGGGAAAACTCTAAGAACAGAGAACAGATTAGTGGTTGCAAGGGATTAAGAGTGAGGACTACCTGACTACAAAAGGGGAAACAGAGGCAGGACTTTTATCCTGGAGAAATGGGAGCCACTGTAGGATGATACACAGGACAGTGAACCTTCCCTTTGGTTACAGTGGAATAAGCGGGGACAATTCTGGGGAAAGAGAAAAAACAGAGAAGTATGTTAGCAGTCATTCAGATGAGGCATGAAGGAGACATGACTAGCAGAGATGGTGATGGGAAAATGTGCACAGATTTGTGAGATACTCAGGATTGACTGAAATGGGCATATGTGAGAGGAGGCGAGGGGAGGGGCAGGAGTCAAAGGGACACTCAGGGTTCGGGCCCATCTAGTGTATGGGTCACGATGGTGGTGCAAGTCACACGGAAAACACAGGAAGACCATTTCTGAGCTAGAGAGGAGAGGAAGTATATCAGTGATATCTCTTACCTGATTTTTGTATGCCTCACAATAAAAGAACAAGTACTAATTTAGTTATATTTGTTGGGGAGAAGTGTCCTAAAATCAAAAAGCACAAAATCTTAATTCCCAAACACAAAACACAAAACCAACAAACAAACCACCACACGTAAAAACAAAAGCAACACAAACCTAAGTTTATGGACATATTTTTTCTCTGTGTCATTTCATACTTCATTTTACTCAAGGCTTTGATCAGCTCTTGGCGATTTCTTTCAGTTTTGTTTTTTAAACGTAGCATTTTTTCCTTAAACTCCAAAATATGGTTTCTACAATTAATTAATTGATTACCTGCAAAGAAAACATATGTGTATATATTTATATACATAGCAACAATATCATACCATTTTCTATAACATATAACTAAAAAGGTAAGATATACACTTCAATGTAACTATAACACTATATTTGTGTGTACATATACATGTACATAGTTTATAGATAAATGTGTGTATACGATACACATAAGAAGAGGTTAGAGAAAGAGTGAGATTTAAAACATACTATCTGGAAGGTGGAATTATTATAAGTGGTTTTTCCCTTATTACTTTGTGCTTTTTTATATTTTCCAAATTTTCCATTTTGTGCACATGCTAGATTTGTAATTAGAGAGAAAAACCAATTGAGACCAAAAATTCACTTTTAAGAATTTATTTGAAGAATAAAACCAAAAATATATACCCAGATTTGGCTCTAAGGATGTCTAACATAAGCAGCAGTATTACTAATCACTATAAGAAAATCAGAAACAGCCTAAATGCTCAACAATGGATATATGCTAAATAAATTACAGAATATCCTTTTAAAAGTTACAGAGGCTCTAGTTTTAAATCAAGTGTAATTGAATCCCAGTTTCACCACTTAATACTTGTGTGACCTTGGACAATCTATGTTATGTTTGTTAGCCTCTGTTCCTTCATGTATAAATGGATATATAAAAATTCCTGTCCCAGAGTTGGGAAGAAGTGATACAGTAATGCACATAAGCCATGTGGCAAAGCACACACACACACACACAAACTTGACAAATGTCTGATAAATATTATTTATCAAAGGGCTACATTTTATTCATTTGCCAATGTAATACCATACAGCTATGAAAATTAGCTTAGAGAAGAATATTTAATGTTGCAAATAATTGTTTTTTTTTTTTAAAGATTGTATTTATTTATTTGAGAGAGAGACAGTGAGAGAGAGCATGAGCGAGGAGAAGGTCAGAGAGAGAAGCAGATTCCCCACGGAGCCGAGAGCCCGATGCCGGACTCGATCCTGGGACTCCAGGATCATGACCTGAACCGAAGGCAGTCGTCCAACCAACTGAGCCACCCAGGCGTCCCCAAAAAATTGTTTTTTAAAAACAAAACTATGGGGGCGCCTGGGTGGCTCAGTGGGTTAAGCCGCTGCCTTCGGCTCAGGTCATGATCTCAGGTCCTGGGATCGAGTCCCGCATCGGGCTCTCTGCTCAGCAGGAAGCCTGCTTCCCTCTCTCTCTCTGCCTGCCTCTCTGTATACTTGTGATCTCTCTCTGTCAAATAAATAAATAAAATCTTAAAAAAAATAAAAAATAAAAAATAAAAAAAAACTATGTATAACATCATCTCTCCTTCTGGTAAAACAACACATATACAGATAGTAAAAAAGAGTAAGCATACAAGTTTATATTTTGTTAATATATAATCTTTAGTCGTTGGATCACTTTTTATTTCCTATTTTTACAGAATTCTTTTGTTCTAGAATGTTACATTGCTTCTATAATCAGAAAAAAATTAACAGATAAAATAATTCTGCACCTTTTATCTGCCAAGTACTCTGTACTGAGGGAAGTACAACAATAAAGAAAGATATAGTAGTCTTGCCTTCCAGAAGTTTATAGGCTAATTGGTAGAACTAACTTAACTGGTAATTTAAATCATTGTGATATTTTGGATGTTACAGATTTCCTTCTCCTTGGGTTTTAACTAATTAGGAATACATAGATAACACCAGACCCAAACAGAAGCTGTCAGTTTTATCTGGGGCTGTCTGACAATGGCTATATTGCCAAGCACTGTGGGATGTCCTATTTCCCTGCCCAAGTTAACTCACTCCCAGCCCATTACTGAAAGAGCCACAGTGAGGCTATAGCCACAAAAGGGATGACTTGCCACATGTGCTTACTATTTTGGAGGAAAAAGTAGAGAGACCTAGCCCTTCTTGGAAGGAGTCCATAAGAACTTTTATGAGCGAAAGAGCCCAGAGATGGCCCGAGTTGTCTTTTCAAGGAAGCCATTCTGCTTTCCTGTCAGTGTGGCCCACAGAAGTCAGGTCTGACCCATCTCACCATTCAGATGACTCTCTTCCCTTCTGAAAGAAAGTCCAAGTGGGCACTTGAAAATGGCCCTTCTAGGAGAACAAAATGAAAGATGTCTCCATGAAGGAAATATGGGCATGATAAAACAAGGCAGCTAGCCCTGACTTCTAGTGATAATAGTGTGCCCAGAGGATGGGATCCAGACAGCTTGGAAGGGGAGAGCAGGAGGTCAGAGGAGGAATCTGAAGAATGTGCTGCCTGAGGGGAGAACTCTGGGAGTGGGGGTTGGGAGGAGTGTGAGTTCAAAAGTCAAGAGAAGTAAGGACAGGTGTTCTGTTTGGAGCACTGCTGAGGGAAAGGCAAGGAGGTTTTCAAAAACATGGCGCTACACACCCAGAAGCTCTTCATTATTTAAGGGCCAACAAGGGAAATTCAGAAGTTAAGAGAGAAATCTGGTTCTGCTGATCTTTTTGATAAGCTAGTTAAAGAACCTGAACACTCCCCTACACACCAGTGTTTCTTAAACCTTTTTTCTAAAAAAACCCTCTAATTGTGGTAAATTTGAATAAAAGGGATGTGGGTGGAGGCATAACCTGAAATAGCCCCCCACAGTCCTGAAATTTCTCTGACGTTTCTTCAAAATATGTGCAAATTTTGCAGCCCACTCTACAGTACATATTTGTTGTTTTTGTTGTTTTGGTCTTGGGTTCGGGATTTTCATTTACTTATTTTTTTAATTGATGTTTGGTTGACATATTAGTTTCCAGTGTGCCAGTGAGCTGATATTTGCATATGTTGTGAAACAATCACCAAAATAAGCTAGTTAAGATGTAGTTGGTTTTTTTTATTTTTTTTTTCAGTGTTCCAAAATTCATTGTTTATACACCACACCCAGTGCTCCATAATACCCACCACCAGGCTCAAACAACCCCCCACCCCCATCCCCCCCAAAACCCTCAGTTTCATTCTCAGAGTCCACAGTCTTTCATGGTTTGTCTCCCCCTCCGATTTCCCCCAACTCACTTCTCCTCTCCATCTCCCGATGTCCTCTGTGTTATGTTATGTTATGTGTTACTTATGCTCCACAAGTAAGTGAAACCATATGATAATTGACTCTCTCTGCTTGACTTACTTCACTCAGCATAATCTCTTCCAGTCCCGTCCATGTTGATACAAAAGTTGGGTATTCATCCTTTCTGATGGAGGCATAATGCTCCATTGTATATATGGACCATATCTTCTTTATCCATTCGTCTATTGAAGGGCATCATGGTTCTTTCCAGTTTGACGACTGTGCCCACTGCTGCTATGAACACTGGGGTACCAGATGGCCCTTCTTTTCACTACATCAGTATCTCTGGAGTAAATACCCAGTAGTGCAATGGCAGGTCATAGGGTAGCTCTATTTTTAATTTCTTAAGGAATCTCCACACTGTTTTCCAAAGTGGCTACACCAACTTGCATTCCCACCAACAGTATAAGAGGGTTCCCCCTTCTCCACATCCTCTCCAACACACGTTGTTTACTGTCTTGTTGATTTGGCCATTCTAACTGGTGTAAGGTGGTATCTCAACATGGTTTTGATTTGAATCTCCCTGAGGACTAATGATGATGAACATTTTTTCACATGTCTGTCAGCCATTTGCATGTCTTCTCTGGAGAAGTGTCTGTTCATGTCTTCCGCCCATTTTTTGATGTGATTATTTGTGTTTTGGGTGTTGAGTTTGAGGAGTTCTTTATAGATCTTGGATATCAGCCCTTTGTCTGTAGTGTCATTTGCGAATATCTTCTCCCATTCCGTGGGTTGCCTCTTTGTTAACTGTTTCCTTTGTTGTGCAGAAGCTTATGATCATGATGAAGTCCCAAAAGTTTATTTTCGCTTTTGTTTCCTTTGCCTTTAGAGACATGTCTTGAAAGAAATTGCCTTGGCCAATGTCGAAGAGGTTACTGCCCATGTTCTCCTCCAGGATTTTGATAGATTCCTGCTTCACGTTGAGGTCTTTCATCCATTTCAAGTTTATCTTTGTGTATGGTGTAAGAGAACGGTCGAGTTTCATCCTTCTACACATAGCTGTCCAATTTTTCCAGCACCATTTATTGAAGAGACTGTCTTTTCTCTACTGTATATTTTTTCCTGCTTTGTTGGAGATTATTTGACCATAGAGTTGCAGGTCCGTATCTGGGCTCTCTATTCTGTTCCAGAGAGTGAAAAGGGGAGAGATCACAACTAACACCAAGGAAATAGAAACAATCATCAGAAATTTCTATCAACAGTTATATGCCAATAAGTTATGCAACCTAGACAAAATGGATGCACTCCCGGAAACCTATAAACTTCCAAAACTGAATCAGGAAGAAATTGACAACCTGAATAGACCAATATCTAGTAACAAGACTGAAGCAGTGATCAAAAACCTCCCAAGAAACAAGAGCCCAGGACCTGACAGATTCCCTGGAGAATTCTACCAAACATTCAAAGAAGAAATAATACCTATTCTCCTGAAGCTGTTTCAAAAAATAGAAACAGGGGGCGCCTGGGTGGCTCAGTGAATTAAGCCTCTGCCTTCAGCTCAGGTCATGATCCCAGGGTTCTGGAATTAAGCCCCGCATCAGGCTCTCTGCTCAGCAGGGAGCCTGCTTCCTCCTCTCTCTCTGCCTGCCTCTCTGCCTACTTGTGATTTCTGTCAAATAAACAAATAAAATCTTTAAAAAAAAAAAAAAAGAAAGAGAAGGTAAACTTCCAGACTTTTTCTATGAAGCCAGCGTTACCCTAATCCCCAAACAAAGATCCCACCGTAAAGGAGAATTTCAGACCAATATCCCTGATGAATATTGATGCCAAGATTCTCCACAAGATCCTAGCTAACAGGATCCAACAGTACATTAAAAAGATTATCCACCAGGACCAGGTGGGATTTATCCCTGGGATTCAAAGGTGGTTCAACATTTGCAAATCAATCAATGTGATAGAACAAATCAATAAGAGAAGAGAGAAGAACCACATGGTCCTTTCAATTGATGTAGAAAAAGGATTTGACAAGATACAGCAACCGTTCCTGATTAAAACCCTTCAAAGTATAGGAATAGCGGGAACATTCCTCAACTTCCTAAAATCTACCCACAGCGAATATCATCCTCAATGGGGAAAAGCTGACAGCCTTCCCTTTGAGATCAGGAACACGAAAGGATGTTCACTCTCGCCACTGTTGTTTGACATAGTACTAGAAGTCTTAGCAACAGCAATCAGACAACAAAAAGAAATAAAAGGTATTCAAATTGGCAAAGAAGAAGTCAAACTCTCTCTCTTCACAGATGACATGATACTTTATATGGAAAACCCAAAAGACTCTACCCTCAAACTACTAGAACTCATACAGCAATTCAGTAATGTGGCAGGATACAAAATCAATGTACAGAAATCAGTTGCTTTCTCATACACTAACAATGAAAACATAGAAAGGGAAATAAGAGAATTGATTCCATTTGCTATAGCACCAAGAACCATAAGATACCTGGGACTAAACCTAATCGAAGAGGTAAAGGATCTGTACTCAAAGAACTACAGAACACTCATGAAAGAAACTGAAGAAGACACAAAAAGATGGAAGAGCATTCCATGCTCATGGATCAGAAGAAAACACATTGTTAAAATGTCTATACTGCCTAGAGCAATCTATACTTTCAATGCCATCCTGATCAAAATTCCACTGACATTTTTTAAAGAGCTGGAACAAATAATCCTAAAATTTGTGTGGAACCAGAAGGGCCCCTTATTGCTAAGGAAATGTTGAAAAAGAAAAACAAAACTGGGGGCATATCATGTTGCCTGATTTCAAGCTTTACTACAAAGCTGTGATCACCAAGACAGCATGGTACTTACACAAAAAAAGAGGTAGTTGTTTTAATATAAAGATAACGAAGTCACATTCTCCCTTCTCCCAACTTTTTTTTTCAGGTGACTTTATATATCTTGGAACAGTACTACTGGCTATCATGGGAACAGGTATTTCAATCGAGAAACGTAGCTGAAGACTATTAGGTACAACATCTTTCAGGAAGATCATTCTGGTGCCCATACAGAAGATTGTTTCAGAAAGGCAAAACTAAAGCCAGAGAGAAATCACCTGTCAGGAACCTAAAGTGATAGTAGTTTCATGCGAAAGAAGATAAAAGAATAAACCAGGGCAGAAAGAATTAGGAAATAGGGGAAAATATGAAAAATATCCAAGAGCTTTTACTGAAAAGACTTTGAACTGATTTAGAGAGAGGATTAGAGATTAGAGATTAGAGATTAGAAATTAGAGATTAGAATCCCTGCTAGGTTTCCAACATGACTACAGATTTCTGCAGTCTGAGTTGGGAAAACAGGAAAATGAGCAGTGATGATGCTTATGAGACATCTATATATGTGGCAAACAATTGGCTATGTGACTTTGAAGTTCAAGGGAGAGATTAGGGCTGGTGTTACAGATTTGAGAGGAAGAGTGAGATTCACTTATAAAATGGAGCAGGAAAATGTAGTGATAAAAACTGTCCCAGTCTCATCTCCTGCTGTGTCCTTCCTCCCTGCCTTGGTTCACACTGCCTGGGGCAGAGGGTTCAGAGTCTGAAATCCAGCAGGGTGCCTAAATGTCTGGTTCCCGGAGGTCTTCAATCCCTGGTCAGGGGCAGACTTGGCCCCTCTTAACAGCACTGTACATCCATCTTGCTGGTTCCATTCAGCTTTCACACAGACCAGCTTGGAACACACGTGTGTCTTGCCTGAGCTGCCTTACGAAGATAAGAAGCAACTAATAAACTGTAATATCCTGATATTTCTCTTCCAAACCTCAACAGATCATCCACCCCAGGATACAACAGAGGAAAGTAAACCTGCTGTTTCACTGCTCTATAACAAGACGCTTTATCTCTCCCCTTTGGGTTGGAGGGGACTCCACCTCTCCAGTCCTCACCCAGTGGCATGCTCCACCTCTAGGATCTGTCACAACACCTCTCCATCTCCAGCTCTGTGTCACTGAATCTCTCAAGTGCAACAATTTCATATAATATGGAGTATCCTGCCAATAGGGGCTCCCCATCCATGGGGTACATACATGCACAAACAAGTAGATTCGAGTTTTATGCATAGTTGGGCTTGCTGAAACAGGGCAGTGGAGGTTTAGGGAAAGACCCAACTGGCTGGCTAACCATTATAGAGAATCCTATTATTATGAAGTCTGCTGGCAGTCTTCCACAGTGAGTGTTGTGCCCCATCCCTGTAAAAGTTCCTAGCCTGTTATGATACAGCCAGCAGAACTCAAGGCCCTACATCTCTAGTCTTCAATAGCGAGTGGGTGGTAGCTCCAGATCTCTGGTTTCCTCCCTCAACCCTCCTCCAGGGAAAGGCCAGACAAGAGTGAAAAGGCACTGCTGGATCCAAGCCACAATTTAATCTGTACATAAATCACTCAGTAAGAAAAGATGGAGAACTTGGCTGCTTTGAATTCATTTTTTCTCAGCAGCCTCTTGAAGGCCTCCTACTCTGGGCCCCAGAATCGGTCCAGCTGCAGCAATGACAGTTTGGTCGCCAGAACCTGCATGGGTACTGGTTGGCAAATTGTGTTAGTCATCGCTGTCCCACAGAGCAATACTAAGAATTCTCCAGGTTCTCTACAGATGGAAAGACCTGGCTATAGCAGAGAGATCACCATTTGGTCAAGAATAAAAGCAATTTTCTGTTCCTTCTTGAAACACTGTGACAGAGTATTCAGAATTCATTAACAATTCCAAGCAGAGCCTGAGTTTTTCTTTGGGAAGGGATGCTCTTCTCAGGGACTTCTACATCTCACCAGCCAGAACAGTTGCCTGGCCACACAATTTATTCCCTCATTCAACAAAGACTTATGAAACTAAATATTGCTACATGTCCCAGGGATATGACAATGCACAAAACAGTCAGAACTCCTGATCCCCTTGGAACTTACATCCTACTGACTGGAAAAAAAGAAAAAATAAGTGAATTACATACTCACTAATAAGTGAAATATATTTGAAGATGGTAAGTACCCAAAAAATACAAAGCGGGGGAAAAAGAGTGTTGATGGTTGGGGGAGGTTTTAATTGTGAACAGGGTGATCCAAGAAAGTTTTTCTAAGGAGATAACATGTGAGCACAGACAAGAACAAAGCAAACGAAGGACTGCAGGTAACTCTGGTACAGAGAGAAGAGCATGTACAAAAGTCCTGAGGCAGGAGGGTGCCCATTATCTCCAGAAACAGCATGGAGACCAGGGTGGCTGAAGCGAAATGAATGACAGGGAGAACAGAAGGTGATGAAATTACGAGGCCACCTTTGTATAAGTACTGTAGCTTTTACTTTAAGCAAAATGGGAAACCAATGTAAGTCTGTAAGCGTAGTATCACGTAATCTGATTTACCAGAACAGGATCCTTCTATCTCCTGTGTGAAAAACAGAGTTGGGGAAACTAAGACTGAAGAAAGGGGGTCAAGAAAGAGATGTGTGTGGCTTAGAAAAGATTGTGGGTGGGATAGTGGCTAAGGAATGGTTTAATTCTGGATATATTTTGAAGATAAAGAAGATAGGATTTGTGGACATCAAATGTGGGATATGAAAAAAAGGGAGACAATGATATTCTGAACAACTAGAAGAAAGGAGTACCATTTACTAAGATAGAGAAGAGGAAGGGAGCAAGTTTTGGTGTGAATATTAGGAGTCAGGTTTGAGACATGTTAGTTTTGACATGTTTATCACACATTTCAGTAGGCAGCTCCATGTGTGGGCCTCAGGGGAGAACTGGCCTGGCCTGGACACAGACATTTAGAGAGACCTGCGGTAAGATGCTGGAGATCACTAAGAGAATGAGGATGAGCACAGAAGAGTTGAGGCCCAAGGACTAAATCCTGGGGCACCCCAAGTTATAAGTTGAAGAAGTCAGTAATGAAGCTAAGACAGATTAGCTGGTAAGGCAGGAGGACACTGGGGTGTGTTTCAAGTCCTTGGAAACCAAGTGAGAAAAACGTGTCAAGGAGATGAAAGGCATCAACTGTCAAGTACTGTCTGACAGGGCAAGGAGGATGAGGACAGGGTGCAGGCCATGAGACAGCAGTGTGCAGTCCCTGGGGGCCTTGATGACAGAGGTTCTGGGGGTCAGCGAAGTGAAAGCCCAGCTGGAGTGGGTTCAGGAGAAAGCAGGACCACAGGGCTTAGAGACAGGGTAGGGGGACAACTCTTTTTTTGAGAGTGAAAGTGGGGTGGGGGCAGGGGCAGAGGAAGAGGGAGAGAGAGAGAATCCCAAGCAGGCTCCACACCCAGCACAGAGCCCCATGCGGGGCTCAATCTCACAACCCTGAGATCATGACCTGAGCAGAAACCAAGAGTCAAACGCTTACCCACTGAGCCACCAGATGCCCCAAGTGAATTTTAAACGGAACTGTGCTTTAATCAAATAACTGCCACTATCCCAGATAAATCGTGAATATTCATAGTGGATACTGTTTGAAGGTGTCGACAAACTTTAGAAGTAGACATAGTGTAACCAGTATAACCCTATGTTATTGAGGTTCCTCAGGTAACACCCTCTCAGCAAACTGAATCATGAAGTTGATACATCATGGGTGATGCAACATGGCTACACTTCCAGGGTGTTAAGTCAGTCCCTCAGGGAGCAATTTGGTAAACATGAAAGAAAGAGTTTTCTCTAGAGGAAGTAGTATTTGCAGAAACAACCATGCAAAAAAGTTAAAGCATGTATTCCCTAGTCTTAGATCTGCTTCTTACCCATTTTTACTTGATAATGCTACTCAATGATATTCTATTTAAAATATTTACATTACTTTCATAGTCACTCAGGTATTTTGTGAGGGTGAAATGTTATAAAACTATTTGCAAAGGCTTGAAATAAACAATAATTTAATGTTTTGAGCCAAGTGTGGTGGAATTGTGAAAACAAACACCAGTCCATGTGTGCAATGGGCCAATATGAATTCCGCCCATAAGCAAGGGGTCAGGTAAGATCCTAATTACTACTGACCTTTGTTTCTCACAGCAAGAGTCCAACGCACTGCTATCCAGTAGAAATAAAATCTAAACCACGTTTGTAATTTTAAATTTTCTAGTAACCACATTTTTTTTTAATTATTTTTTTTTAAAGATTTTATTTATTTGTCAGAGAGAGAGAGGGAGAGAGAGCAAGCACAGGCAGACAGAATGGCAGGCAGAGGCAGAGGGAGAAGCAGGCTCCCTGATGAGCAAGGAGCCCGATGTGGGACTCGATCCCAGGACGCTGGGATCATGACCTGAGCCAAAGGCAGCTGCTTAACCAACTGAGCCACCCAGGCGTCCCTAGTAACCACATTTTTAAAAAGTAAAAAAGGATCAAATAATTGTGAAGAATATATTAAATATTTAATATTTAATTCAATATATCTGAAATATTTTTCAACATGCAATCAACATAAAAAATAACTAATGGAATAGCTTGCATTCTTTTTTATACTATGTATGCTAAATCTCGTGTATGTTTTATATTACAGTGCATTCTTACCAAAGAATAAAATTTTGCTTACTGGAGAAATATTTTGCACTGCCTCTATCTTTAGATTTAAATTTAAGTTTAAATTAGTTAAAACAAAATTTAAAGTTAAAATTCATTTTCTCAGTTGCACTGACCATATTTCAAGCACTTGGCAGTCACCTAGATAGAGGCCGCTATATTGGACAGCAGGCTCTTGGCAGTAGCTGTGAACTTATTAGAAATGCAGTATCTCTTGGGGCACCTGTGTGGCTTAGTCGGTTAAGCATGGACTCTTGATTTCGACTCAGGTCATGATCTCAGGGCTGCGAAATCAAGCCCTGCATTGGGCTCCAAGCCGAGCATGGAGCCTGCTTGAGATTCTCTCCCTCTCCCTCTGCTCCTCCCCACTCGCTCACAGATGTGCACATGCTTTCTCTCTTTCTCTCTCAAAAAAAAAAAGAAAAGAAAAGAAAAGAAAAGAAAAAAGAAAGAAAGAAAGAAAGAAAGAAAGGAAGGAAGGAAGGAAGAAGTGCAGTATCGCAGACCTCTCCCCAGATCTACTAAGTAACAATCTGGGCTTTCGTTAAGATTCACAGGAGATTGGTATACACGTTAAAATTTGAGATTATATAGATCTCTTTAATTGTTTTATCTTTCTCATCATTGACTTTACCATAGTTCAGGTCATTACTGCCTCTAGCTGCACTATTATAATTGTCTCTTAATTAGTCTCTCACCTCCAATCTACAATTAATCTTCTGGAAACACTGCTCAAAGACTTTAAATGGTTTCCTGAATGCTTACTGAATTAAGTCCAAACTACGTGCTTTAACATACAAGGTCTCATCCATAGGGCCATGACCTGACTCTTCCACACTATTTCATTCACTAAACCCCTCCAGCAATGAGAAGCATCATGGGGTATGCATTCTTTCTGCCACTTAATACTCACTTAATACTTCACTGAACTATATGACAGCTAAACATGGATAGTCAAGTTGCTGCTCTAAATTATCTGACAAGAGATGGAGGAAGGAGCATGTATTTAAACAACCAATTAATATAATTGTGAAAATGGAGTTATCCTCAAGTGCTACAGGCAGAGAGAGGCAGAAATGCTTACCTAGTAAGGAAGACTGAGCAGTGGGGGAGGGACGAGGGAAAAGGTTTCAGAGAAGAGGGAATATTTGAGAACTTGAAGAATGTACAGAATGTTGCCCTACAGCAGAGGGCAGGGAAGGGCATTCCAAACTAAGAAAATGACAACATAAGTGCCTAAGTATGAAATGGTACGGCGTATGGAGGGGAAAGCAAGTAATTCACTGGGGGGGTCAAAAGGAAGGAAATGAGTGGCATGAAGTTGAAGAATGGGCAGACCACTTCAGATCTATTATTCATTTATTTGTACCCAGTGTGGCTCCAAAGAAAGACTATCTGAGGCAGCTGGTAGGAGATGAAGGTAAAAAGACAGAATATATTTTGGATTATTCCACTCCACGTATGCTTTGCAATAAGCAAATCCCACTATGAACAACGCCCTTTGATCCCTCTATGCGTTAGGTCTTATGATGAAATATTTCAGACTTTGAAAACCATATATAAAATAGTTTGAAAGACAATAATAAAAATTAACATCCATGAATCCACTACTACCTTAGCCTTAAATATTCCATCTGTTTCCTTCTAAGATTATGTTCCCTTTCCTCCTTACTCCCAGATAAGCAGAATTCTGAATTTTGTATTAATCTTCCATTGTTTTTCTTTCAAGTTTCACCACTTGTGCAAACTGATATTTGTTTTAAGATATTAATAAGTAATACTTATATGTATTCTTTTGTACTTGCTTCTTTTTCTTAATGTATGTTTTTGCAATCCATCCATACTGATAAGTGAAGCTCTAGTCCAATCATTTCCACTACTGTTATATGTTCCACTGTTTTGAATATACAGTAACACATTTAGCTCTTCTACTGTTGATGAACAATTATACAAAATGCTACCAAGAACATACCAGGTCAATATATTCAAGAGTTTCCCTTGTATATATCTGGTGGTAGGGATGTTGTCTTAAATATTGAACAACCTGTATGATGTGGGTACTGATCAGTGACAAGAAGAGTTGGCCATAAACCACTGGGTGACACTGCACACCAGTTTCAGTCCTGACTGGCAGAACTGCTAGGACACAGGAAGTGCAGGTCACACAATGAAAGTTACTGAATGTATGCATAATCCCCATTCCCAAGGGGAGTGTGTGCAAATTCCTGCACTTCCGCATCCTCACCAAATGTCTTATCTCCTAAATTTAAAAATCTGAATGGTATGAAATGTTATAAAAGAAATGTTTTAATTTGCATTTATTTGATTGCTAATGAAGCTAACATTTATGTTGCACTTGGCCTTAGAGTCTATTTTGCTGATATTAATATAGTTACACCAACTTTCTTTTGGATTAGGTTGTTGGTATACATTTTTCCATCCCTCTTCCAACATTTCTCTACCTTTAAAATTTAAATGTATCTCTTGTAAATATCATCACCTTTGGTTTTGTTTTTATATCCAATCAGAAAAAACCGTAATTTCCTTTTTGGAGTATTAACTATAATGAGTGATATTGTTATACATTATTTTAGTGTCATTTTAATAGTTAGACTGGAGATTTCATTGTGAATCCTTGACTTACTACAGTCTAATACAATTTCTCACATTCTCATTTTTCAACAGTGCTACAGGTTTAATACCAGTTAACTCCATTTACCCCTCTTCTATCTTATCTTGTAATCGTTGTCATGCATTGTTGTTCTAGATATACTTTAAATTCCACCAGACATTTCCATTATTGTCTTGAATGGCCCACACATGCATTCTGGATGCTGCTTAGAGCTATGCACTAAAAGAATAATATTCCATTATAATAGAATATATATAACTTCTTTATCCATTCATCCATCGAGGGACACACAGGTTGCTTCCACAGTTTGGCTATTATAAATAATGCTGCAATAAACATGGGAGTACAGATGCCTTTTCAAGTTAGCGTTTTCACTTCCTTCATATAAATACCCAGAAGTGGAATCACTGAGTCATATAAGTAGTTCCATCTTTAATTTTTTGAGGAAACTCCATGCTGTTTTCCAGTGGCTGCACCAATTTATTCCAATGCATTCCCACCAACAATGCATGAAGTTTCTCTTTTTCTCCACATCTTCACCAACACACATTATTTCTTGTCTTTTCAAAAATAGCCAACCTAACAGGTGTGAGGTGGTATCTCACTGTGGTTTTGATTTATGTTTCCCTGATGATTAGTGATGTTGACTGTCTTTTCATGTAGATGGCTTCCTATCTCCTTCAGAATAAAAGTCATAGTTCTTACTATGGTCTCCATGATCTTATCCCTCTACAACTCTTCCTTGTTCACATTAGCCTCCTAGCTGTTTTTCAAACTATCAAGCTGACTGCACCACAAGGCTTTTGCACCTGCTTTTCTCATTGCCTAGAAAACTCTTCCCCCAGATAGCCATACAATAGTCTCCTTACTTCATTCAGGAATAGGCATTAATATGACTTTCCTTAACCTCCCTATCTAAAATAGCACTTTCTCTCCCCTGTCAACACCTGACATCATAGAGTAATATCATTCCTGTTTGTTGTTTATTTCCCTTAATCAGAATGTAAGCTCCCTGAAAGGCTTTAAAATTTTTTTGTTGCCTAGTTCCTACAACATGAAGAAGCATTTATCAAAATCATTAATTCACTCATTCATCCAACCATGCAACAAATATTTAACCTACCTATTATATCAGGCATTTTTCCAGATGCTGGGACACAGCAGTGAACCAAGCAGGCAAAAACAGAAAAAAAAATTCTCTGCATGGAGCTTACGTACAAATGGAGCAAATTAATGAACTGTTAGCGCTATGAGCTTATAGAAACAAACAAAAGGTTACACGCACACACAAATTTAAAAGGGGAAAGATGCCCACTAGGTTGTGGCCAAGTTTTTGTTGTTGTTGTTGTTGTTTTAATAAGTAGGCTCCTTGCTCAGCATGGAGCCCAGAATGGGGCTTGAACTCACCAGGCTGAGATCAAAATCTGAGCTGAGATCAAGACCTGGGCACTTAATCAACTGAGCCACCCAGGCACCCCCTGGCCATCTTTCTAATAAATATAACCAAGTTTTCATTGGTAAGAATTATAAGCTATGGATCAAATTTTAAAAACCATTCGGACTATCTTTGGTGTCTTATAAAAATCGCTGCTTCCAAAACTAAATGAAGTCTGTTTTGTCGACATAAGAACATCTCGGGATTGATTTTGGGACTATTTTAGAGCTGGCTTACACAGAAACATAAACACAAAACAGTGTTTTATCAGTTATTCCAAGAGTGGTGCATTTTCAAGAACAATATCTCATATTCTGAATTTGAACATATGAATGATGGGAATATAAATGCTTCAAGGGACAAAACTTCTCCTTTCTGGTCATAGCACAAAGTCCACAGTTTATAATAAATAATATAGTAATACTAGTTTTATTTAAACACCTTCTGACATTATCAATCCAAACTGCCTTCCAAAGTTATTTTAAAAGGGAGTTTACAGCAGCAGCTCTTTCTACCCATGGGTCCTGTTCCCGTGCTTTAGTAAACCACCATTTTGCACCCAAAAAGGGTGGGGGGAGGGAGTTTACATTTTACTTTCTAATTCTGAGTAACGATTTATTTTTTGTTATAAAAATAGTAATAGTTTGTTGTCCTAAAATACATAAAAACACATTTGGATAATGTTCTTACAGAAAATCAGGAAGAGGAAAGTATATAAAATGATTAAAGAACAGTAGTATAAATCAGATAATTATATATTTCTAATCCTTTGAAACAAATGGAGTAGAATGTTGATATTGTGTATACACGACAAAATTTCGTATTAATTAGAGGACTAAAGACACTTCCAAACTCGATCCTGGACACTACCACCAAGGGCACTTTGTGTGAACCCTGGGTCATAAATGTGTTTAATAAAAATGAAAATTGAACCTAAAACAACCTAAGGACAATCCTGGAAATCTGGCTTAAAATATATTAACTTAAAATTAGCTTAATTCAAAATCCAACTACATGGACGCTAAAATGTTACACTGGACCTTGGACAAGTAGAGCTGAAAAGACAAAATGCAGCAAATCTAGTTGAATTTGAAACTCAGATAAACAGTAAGTCTTTTGGTACAAATATAGCCTGTGCAATTTTTATACTAAACGTTTACTCACTGTTTATCCAAAGTTCAAATTTCCCTGGGCAATCTCTACGTTTGTTTGCTACACTGGGAGCCCTAAAACAAGATGAATTAAAAGGTTGGTGTGTTGCGAAGTAGTAACACAAGCCGCATGGCTCATCTGGGAAAGTTCAGGAGCCACACCCGTGCTCTAAATGGGTCTCCCATCATCGCACCCCTTTCTGGCCTCGCAAAAAATACTCTCGGGAGCCTTGAAATGTGGCTCAGTAACAGAACTCGAAACCCCAAGGTGGGAAGGTGTTGGCTTTGTAAGAAGAGCTCTTAACTCAGACAGGCACGTTTCTGGAAAGGATGGGGAAGAACAAGACGCGGACGGCGGGAAGTTGGGCGCAAAGTGGACCTTCGGACCTTCGTGGGGAAAGGACGCGCGGAGGCGCGACAGCGCCGGGAGCCCCCAGCCCCGGGAGCCCCCAGCCCCGGGGGGGCCGATCCGTTAGCGCGCTCGCCCGGCGGGGGTCGCGGCCACCGGAGCGGACTAAGAACGCGCGTTACAGTCTAACCGCCGGTCTGACAGGGGCGCCGGGGCTGCATCTGCAAAACACCTCCTACGAGAGCGGGCGGCCGCGCCGGGCTCTCACGTCGCCCTCCCCCCTTTCTCCCCCCTGCCCCGAGCGCCCTGGCAACCCCGCAGACCCGAAGCCAGAGTTTCCCGGCGGGAACGGTGGTGGAGAGGCCACCCGCAGCTTACTGGTTTGAGTCATCCTGGAGATGCAGAAGCAGGAGAAGCTGAAGAGCATGACGGCGGCCAGCGCGATCAGCACGTTCACCTGCTTGGTCCTCATGGAGCTGGCCTGACTGCCCGCGGCTCGCAGCCCAGCGAGTGGAGGCGACGCGCAGCGCCCCCGCGACGGAGGAGCCGCGCGCACCGCGCCTGCGCCTCTGGACGCGCGCCCCCGCGCCCCCGCGCCCCCGCGCCCCCGCGCCCCCGCGCCCCCGCGCCCCCGCGCCCCCGCGCCCCCGCGCCCCCGCGCCCCCGCGCCCCCGCGCCCCCGCGCCCCCGCGCCCCCGCGCCCCCTGTCCGCATCCCGCCCCTATCCCGGCACGGCCGCCTTTTTAGTGCCCCCTTCCGTGGCTCAGCACTTAGCGTCTCGAACATCTTGCTAGGACCGCTGGTAGTTCAATGCCATGAACTCTGGGAAAACTCTCCACTGCCTAACCTGTGGCTGGTGGATGCTCAGGAGCTTGCTTTATTTTCCTGTAGCTGTGACTTCCGTGCCAGACCCTAGGCTAAGCAGTTTGTACATACTATCTCCGTAAATCCTCCAACATCCCAATTTTTTAAAGGCAAGATAACAATAGTTCTAATATGCTATTGTTCTCTTCATTTTATCTGGAAAAAATAGGAGCTATTGTGAAATGGAGCAGTTGGCTACAGGACAAACAGCTGGACGGGGCTCCTCCACAAATCGTGTACATAGAGAAGTTTATAAATAAAATATGGTAAAAAGATCCTAAATAAAATATGTATCTTTAGCTTTAAATGAAAACCATCAAATGCCCAAATAACTTAGGGGGCTTAGATTTTTGTGTGGGAAATGACCAATATCAGACATTCAGCTTAATCCCTTTTCTTTTATACTTTAGTAATCCTCCCCCAGGAAAGGAGCGGGGAATCAACATTTGTGAAGGAAAGAAATTATATATAAGATGCGTAGTGCAAGGGAGACTTGATAAGCTATGCCAAGTTCAAGGTATCCGTTTCTCAGCCCCTTAAAAACTAAGCCTGGGAAATACTAGGAGAAAATCAGGGGGTGCATGGGTGGCTCAGTGGGTTAATCCTCTGCCTTTGGCTCAGGTCATGATCTCAGAGTCCTGTGCATCTGGCTCTCTGCTCAGCAGGGAGCCTGTTTCCCCCTTTCTCTCCCTGCCTTTCTGCCTACTTGCGATATCTCTCTGTCAAATAAAATCTTTAAAAAAAAAAAAGAAAGAAAGAAAATCAGTAGGTTGAGACTCTCTTTGGGGTCCTTGAACTGTGTTTTGCTATTTAGGTTCTCCCCACTGATCAATCTTCTTACTGGCCGGGTCTGGTAAAAAGTGTTCTTCAAACCAGCACTACACCACTGGCTGAGTTAGTTTCTGACTCCTCGAAAGAGAAAAAAGATTTGAACACATGCCAACCTGAGAATGCCTTTATAAGCTGTGTTTTCTCCTGTGCTGATGGCAGGAGTTGTGACCTTCCGTTGAGCAGTCACCCAGCCAGATCCCAGGATTGGGAGCCAATCCTCAACTCTATTCTCCCTCATCCCATTGGCTAAGCTCCTCTGGAAGCCACAGGGCCAGAAGTTCTCTAGTGTACTAGACCTTCCGACCTGTCTGCGGGGGAGGGGAGCGTGGAGCTGGGTGGAGAAAGACTAACCTGGGGGAAGAAGCTCTTCAGCACAGGAATCTCCAAATTCAGTATCTCACAGTCCTTTTACTTGGTCTCCAGTTTCACACTTTTAGCTTTGTGTTGAAAAACAACATCAGAATCCACTAGCAGTATACAGGGAAAGTTTTTAATCCTTTTTAAAGTAGGGGTCTTCAACAAAAAGATGACATGAAAAATACCTGTTCTAGGTTGCTGAGTTAAATAGCGCGTTCAAAGCCAATTCGCATATTCCTTGTCATTATGTAACACTCAATACATTTTGGTTCTCTGCTGTTGCTCATCAGAAACAGTATTAATTTTCTCACTAATTCTAATTATTTTTCCCCCACAAAGCAGTGGAGAACTGTCCCATAGTTTATGGCATTTAACTACCATTAATTATTTTTTTCTCTATTATTATTTTGAGCAGACCGCCTGCTCAAAAATCCTCCAGCAACTCTGTTAAAAGTGAAAAGTGTTGGGACGCCTGGGTGGCTCAGTTGGTTAAGCGGCTGCCTTCGGCTCAGGTCATGATCCCAGCGTCCTGGGATCGAGTCCCACATCGGGCTCCTTGCTGGGCAGGGAACCTGCTTCTCCCTCTGCCTCTGCCTGCCTCTCTGTCTGCCTGTGCTCGCTCGCTCTCACTCCCTCTGTCCCTGACAAATAAACTAAAAAAAAAAAAAAAAAAGTGAAAAGTGTTGGCGTGGAGTCCAGACCCTTGCACAGTCTGATTCCATCTACCTTTCCAGCTATCTTCCCTATTCCAGCTATGTACTTGCCTCTAATGTAGTACTCACAAGGTCTACTCCACTCAAACTCACCAAATACCATGTTTTCAAGATTCAGAAAAGCACTTTGCTCTCACATCTTAATGTTTTAGAAATCAGCATGTGTCTTCTAATTTTTCCATTTTGTATAATTATTTTTTTCCTTTTGTCTCTTTTCCAAAGAAAGGAAAAACCAAAATCTTGATAATCAGGAGTGCCTGGGTGGCTCAGTCAGTTAAGCATCTGCCTTTGGCTCAGGTCATGATCCTGGGGTCCTAGGATAGAGTCCTGCGTCCCCTCAGCAGGAAGTCCGATTCTCCCTCTCCCTCTGCCCTTTCCCCCCTGCTCTCTCTAGCTCAAATAAATAAATAAAATCTTTAAAAAACCCCATGATATGGGGCGCCTGGGTGGCTCAGTGGGTTAAGCCTTTGCCTTCAGCTCAGGTCATGATCTCAGAGTCTTGGGATTGAGCCCCACATTGGAATCTCTGCTCAGCAGGGAGCCTGCTTCCCCCTCTCTCTCTGCCTGCCTCTCTGCCTACTTGTGATCTCTGTCAAATAAATAAAATAAAATCTTTTTTTTTTTAAAACCCATGATAACTGGAAGAGACCATGCTGAGTGAAATAAGTCAAGCAGAGAGAGTCAATTATCATATGGTTTCACTTATTTGTGGACCATAACAAATAACATGGAGGACATGGGGAGATGGAGGGGAGAAGGGAGTTGAGGGAAATTGGAAGGGGAGGTGAACCATGAGAGACTATGGACTCTGAAAAACAACCTGAGGGTTTTGAAGGGGCGGGGGTGGGAGGTTGGGGGAACCAGGTGGTGGGTATTATGGAGGGTACGCATAGCATGGAGCACTAGGTGTGGTGCAAAAACAATGAATTCTGTTACACTGAAAAGAAATTAAAAAAAAAAAGTAAAACAAACAAACAAACGCGATAATCAGTCAATGGTTTGTCTATGAGTCAGAACACATGATTGTCACTCAACATCTCCTCTGTGCCGGTCACTGAACTAGGTACTGGAGATACAAATGGTCCCCTGCTGGTTCTGGGCTCTGCCTTCTTCATGCTCAAACATGGATGCACCACACACGCTCATGTCCCTACCTTCCAAAAGTGTTCAAGACTCAGCTGAAACGACACTACCTGAAGACTTAATTGACTATCCGTGTGTACAGAAATCTCTATCCTCTTTGAAAACTTGTAGCACTTAGGTCCTCTCTCAGGACACTCGACGTGCACCATATTTATTTGTTATGCACATATTTTCTTTCTTTTACCACGCTTTGAGTCCTTACAAGAGAAAGTTTGTGTCTTAATATTTCCATATCCTACTCCATATTGTACCTCACATATTTCCATATCCTACTCCCCCTTGTGGATTCCAGGGTGTCTTACAGATCAAAAGTAGTGATTGAAACACAAGCCTGTAGTACAACTGAGCGGTCTTCTCAACAAACTACCTGCAGTTGCTAGCTCCTTATGGTTCATGCCTACAATAAACACCACTCCAGGAAATCCAATGGATAAAGAATGCAGTAGCGTTCTCAAGGACCGTCAGACTTCCCTTTTGCGATTTGCTTTCTAAAATTAGTGGCACATTCAGACCATGGGAAGTAGAGAATTGCCAGGGCAAATAATGCTCAATATGTATAGGAATATTTATGGGAATAACAATGGGAATGGGGAGAGTATTCTCTGGGGGTATGACCAGCCTTAAAGCCATCAGGGCTTCTTGAGTTAAATTCGGTCTGAATGGTGGTCTCACGACTGTTAGGAGCAAAGAAAAATAAACTTAGTGGGGACGGATGTTTCTAGTTCTGTATATGTACGGGATATACAGGTGGAAAGAATCTGAAAGATAATAACTTGATAAAATGCCAGTTGTCCTGGCCCTGTTGTCTGTTTCATGTTATTTAGAAATAAGTCATCTGTACCCACCTGAGTGCCATCTGTTTGGCGCAATTCAGGAAAATGACAGCACTGAAAGGAACTTTTAAGGATCATCTATGACAGCCATTCTTCTTAAATAACAATCACTTGGAGGGATGCCTGGGCAGCTCAGTCAGTTAAGCGTCTGCCTTTGGCTCAGGTCAGGATCCCAGGATCTTGTGATCGAGTCCCCCTTAGGGGTCTCTGCTCAGTGGGGAGCCTGCTTTTCCCTCTCCCTCTTCCTCTGCCTGCTGCTCCCCTTGCTTATATGTGCGGGTGCTCCCTCTCCCCCTCTCTGACAAATAAATAAACTCTTTAAAAAAAAAAAAAAAGGAATCACCTGGAAACCTTGTTAGACAGTTCTGGGCACACCTTCAGTTTTGATTCAGTGGGGTAAGGCTGGGACCCCAGAAGGGGCGTTTCTAACAAGTCCCCGATGATACTGACAGTCCAAGGGATGACTCTTTTGGGAATCACTGCACAGCAGCCCTTTATAGAATCATAGGTTGGATTTGGGAAAAAGTATAGATTACCTAGCTTATTCTCTTTGCTCAAATCATTCCAAAATACCTATGTAATAAAGACACTACATTCTCTGCCATCAGTGTGTGTGTGGGGGGGGCGGGGTTCCATGATGTGCCCTGGTCGTTATATTCTAGATGTTAAATTTGTCTCATATCCCTGAATGTACCAAGACAAGCCTGATTAGGGGGGAAAAGGCTTCAAGTGTCTAGAATTGTCCCCTGAATTGAAAGACTATAGTCCTACCAAAGAGGCCTGCCTAGGTGAAGGCTGAGAACGGCGCATGCTCCAGCTGCACTCTGGTGCGGAACTGTTCAGAGCAAGGAAGGCATCTCATATTCATTCATACAAAAGCATCATGTAGGCTTCCGGAAGCTTCAACCAGGCATAGTTCTGGTCTTAACAAAAATGAGGAGGCCACCTAGATGACCACATCAGGTACCTAGAAAAGCAGCAGAAAAACCAGCACAGCTCATACGTCACAACCCAGATGATAGTACCAGTCTTCTACCATTGGGGCAGGAGCTCAGGGGTCCTGGGTCGCGGTTTTCTCCAGAAACTCCTGGCGGAGTTTACAGGCCAAACATGTGAATCTGCTTCAATCTAGTTTTCAGGGACAACAGATCTGAGGCCTGATCCTGTCATCAACCATGATGTGGCTTGTATGAGAAATCACTATAATAAGTGTTATTCTCTTACTACCAGACACTCTCTCTCTTTTAAGATTTTATTTATTTATTTGAGAGAGAGAAAGAGAGAGCACAAGTAAGGGGAGAGGGAGAAGCAGGCCCCCAGCTGAGCAGGGAGTTCGACATGGGGCTTGATCCCAGGACCCTGGGATCATGTCCTGAGCCTAAGGCAGATGCTCAACAGACTGAGTTTCCCAGGTGCCCCTACTATCAGTCACTCTAGAGGACTAAGTAACAGTCTCTTTCCCCAGCACCATCATTTACTTGTTCTCCTTCTTTTAACATTTCATCTTTTTTCCATTTATCACCTGTCAGAATATAGACTTAGTCTCCCCAGGCAAGGGCCTCTGGTTCAGCCACACTCTCAACCCACAAGGAGAGCAGCAGTTGGAAACTTGCCAGGGCCTCCCCTTTGTCCATTCCCAGGAGGAAGGGGTAGGATTGTCTCAGTCAAGTACAACAAAGTATATTCCCACTCTCTGAGGTCACTGGGAGAAACATATAGCCAATCCTTGCTTGGCTACATGATGTAAAGTCACTATCTAACACAGGAGGGTTCCTTAAAAATATGCACATTTATGTAGAAAGGAACGGAAATTGTGTCTTGGGCAGCAATTCTCCCTTCTCTGTCTTCCAAGTGAAATGTTGGACCCTAAAGCATGAGGTCCAGTAAAATAAGTGTGTACAATGGGAAAGAGAGAGTTCTCACCATCCCCCACCCCCTCATCCCCATGGCCATATTGTGATTTCTAATAAGAAATATATATTGTGTCTTTAGCCAGTCCTGGCACAGAGCTCCTAAGACCCTTGAAATTTCCTGAGAGAGAGTGATAAAAGTGATTTTTGTTAGGTTAATGAAGTCACTTTTGGAAAGCATGTAAGGCAGGGGTGTGAGGGGTGTTGAACATTCAGTCCTATCCCACCCCTGACCTCCGGGGATGGGAGAGGGGCAGGAGATTGAGTAAAATCACCAAGGGTGCCAGAGATTTAATCAATCATGCCTATGTAATAAAGCCTCCATAAACACCAGAATGGGTGGAATTAGGAGAGCTTCTGGGTTGGGGACCATGTGGAGACTGGGGGGAAATGGGGTGCTCAGAGAGTGTAGAAGCTTCGTGCCTCTTTCTCCACACACTGTCCTACGGATCTCTTCCATTTGGCTGTCCCTGAGTTAGATTCCCTTATAATAAAGGGACAAAACACACATTCACCTAACTGATGCACCCAGCCCTCTGTATCTTTACATTGTATTTTCAATACCAGCTCTAGTTTCAGTTTAACAGCTACTTTATAGACTGAGAAGAATCTGATGTGTCCCTATGTTAGGATTGGAGGGGCCGTTTTCTGCACACTGGAATGTAGAAGGCATTCTTTGGTCCAGAGTGTGGAGCAAGGTGAAAGCGCCCACAGTGACCACCATCAAGCCGAGTGCAAACAGGCTCTTTAAGTGACCCACCTGGAAATAGCTACAGGCCCTAAATGACCAATTCAACAAGGTAGGCACAGTTCGTAAGATTACCAAAAATAAATAAATAAATAAAAGGAAAATTCTGCACATCCCCGTACTCCCTCTCCCCCGCCCTATTACTAGGGCCCCTCACCATCACCTCCAGGCCTCTTCACCTCAGTCTCTCCTTTCTGCCCTGCCTGCCTGCTCCCTTGCAGTGTAGTCAAGAAACTTCTCTTTTCTGTTTTTTTAAAAAAATAGAATATTTTTTTAAAAAATTATATATTTTTTAAAAATATTTTATTTTTTTAGAGAGCACAAGCAGAAGCAGCAGCAGGCAGAGGGAGAGGAGAAGTAGACTCCTTGCTGAGCGGGGAGCCTGATGCAGGACTTGATCCCAGGACCCTGGGATTATGACCTGAGCTGAAGGCAGCCACTTAAGTGACTGAGCCACCCAGGCGTTCCAACTTTTATCTCTTTTGTTCTGCTTTGGATGAATCCTTTCACTGCCCGTGCCGCCCACGTTTGGTGTCCCCTCGTCCGAGCAGGACTCCCCACACAAAGGGAACCAAATAGCCCTGGACAGTGTTTGGGCTTTAGTCCAGGACAGAATAAATGTCAAACTCATTTGGATCCTACAGGGACTGCAAATAGTAATCCTGTATCCTCACTGGCTTTTATGCTTGGAGTCTTTTGCCCAGGAGATTTTCCTGAATGCCATCTTTAAATGGCTAATTTTGTTGTTGTCATTAGCAGTCAACAGTCTCCTACCACATTAGTGGCACAGGTGAGAGACAAGTGGAATAATACCATTATTCTTCCCGCTCTTGTCTCACTTTGGCACCACTGTACCCACATTATTACCCACATAGCTACTTCAAGAAATCGGCAGGGCATCACTTAGGCATTCCATTCCCCTGCTGAACCAACTCACTTCTTGTCGTAGGCATTTCTTTTATTTTCTTTAAAGATTTTATTTATTTATTAGAGAGAGAGAGACAGCAAGAGAGGGAACACAAGCAAGGGGAATGGGAGAGAGAGAAGCAGGCTTCTTGTTGAGCTGGGAGCCAGATCCGGGGCTCGATCCCAGGATACCGGGATCGTGACCTGAGCTGAAGGCAGACGCTTAACGACTGAGCCACCCAGGCACCCTGTCGTAGGCGTTCTATGATCCACTAAAATCCTCCTTGGGAAGCCTTGTGAGGCTTCCACAATTTTATCACCTACCCTGGGAGTATTCTTATATAAAGTTCCCTCACCGAGATTCTCATTTGGTGACTGGCCCACTACTCTTTGAACATGCGGACATTGCCCTGAGGTAGAAAAGAATTCTCCCCCCACTGTCAAGGATTCCGCCCTCATGGTGGCCCCTTGCCTGCACTTACCTTTGCCTTATTTCACTGGGTGTTTACCGCTTGTAGAGCAGATGGTGGCTGACTTTTACACTGCAGTTGTTACGGTACAGGACCCCTCATGGATAAACCAAGAAACTGGTTTTATTTTGGTGAAAGGAAAGTCATGAAGTTTAAACTGGTCAGCCAGAGAAGTGGACTATGAATTCATCTGAAAGCACAGATGCTATGCTCATGGGTCATGGGTGTGTTATAACTCCTCAGAGAACCCTCTCATGACACAAATTCCATTTTATTTGAGAACTTGTGCAGTTTCCTCTTTATCACAACTTCTTCCTGATATCACATATATCATATCACAGGTCGTTCAGGTCTTGATATTAATTTGCTCCTCTTAAGTTATGGGGAACTGTTTTCATTAGAGCCCAACAGTGTGCTGGTAAACCGGCTCTCTAGCGCCATCATCAGGAACTTTTGAGTAAAAAAATCCCAGTGGTCGCCACAAGGCGGCAGTATTATCTTATTCAAAGCCTCCAAACTGCTTGTATTCTGTGTCAGACTCTTGGAAAATTATGTGTGAATGTATAAGAATCAGAGGGTGTCGGAGCATACATGGACCATTGCCCGTTATATATTTTTCATAGCTTTCCAAATAGTTCATAAAGGGATTGTGCCTTCTTTTTATTGATAGAGTTCTGGAGAGAGAGTTATGTATTTATTTAGTGTTCATAGAATACCTCTGGTTGTCCAAAGTGATCTTTAGAAATTTCAAAGATTGCATTAAGTTCTAAATTTTATCTGGATTGATGAACCATTTGGTTAGTTATATTTGCCACTACATATCTCATATCTTCTGAGTTTCTTCCTTCAAAGGGGAAATGATCATAATGTTATCAATACAATGAATTAACTTAATTTTGATGGTAATCATATCTAAACTCAATCTCACCAATTGTGGCAGTGAGTTGGAGAGGTCAGATATCTTGGGGGAAGGACCATGAACAAATACTGCATTCCTTCTCGTGTACAAGAAAATGGTGCTTGAGTTCTGAGAGTGGGATCGAGAAGACAGCATTTACTGAAATGATCACAAAAATCCCAGTCCCAGTTGGCATACTGAACCTCTTCTAGTTTTTACAATGCCTGGAATAACAGACACTTGTTTAAATCATGGAAACTACTTTGGTTAAATCATAACGTTAACATGTTATTTTTAAGAGCCTTCTTTTTTCTTTTTCTTATTTCTTTCTTTCTTAGGCCACAGGATTAATGCAAACCATTAGTGGAGATTAGCTCTTCGGCTCCTGTGTTTCCTTAATGAAAGGTGAGATTTTCTGTGTCCTTCCAGAATCTGACACTGCCTTATATTTACTATAAAGGAAGGTTTGGGCAATTCTTAGGTCTTCTATTTTGCGTGTCCAATTAAAGCTACATGAAGGGCAGACTTCTCTGTCTCTTAAAAACATTTGGCTTTAAGCTGGTAGCGACAAGAATTATCCTCACATCGATTCTAATTATATATTCTGCTAAAGTCAAGAACTGGAAGTTCTTTCTTATTCTCCATCTCATTCTTCATCATTTTCTCATTCTTCCTCTTCCTCTTCAGCTTCATGGTGATCCCGGCGCTACCAAACTTGAATTTTCATACCTCAATATGGTCCTTCCATTCTTCAGCTGGTATTGCGCTACATTTTGCATCATCATTCACTAATCCCTAAAAGGTATTTCACTACCCTCTGCCACTCAAAATTAACTTCATCAAACAATGAAGGGTGCCTGGGTGGCTCAGTGGGTTAAGCTGCTGCCTTCAGCTCAGGTCATGATCTCAGGGTCCTGGGATCGAATCCCACATTGCTCTCTGCTCAGCAGGGAGCCTGCTTCCCTCTCTCTCTCTCTCTCTCTCTGCCTGCCTCTCTGTCTACTTGTGATCTCTTTCTGTCAAATAAATAAATAAAATCTTAAAAAAAAAAAAAAAAACTTGGACCTCCTACCAGGGATCAAATGAAGATTTATTGACCCTCCAGTTAATCGTCCTTTTCTCCCACAACCTTAATGGATGAATCAAAATCACCATCTTGTGCTAAACACTCTTTACCTCCCTATTTCCCTTTGGTATCATTGGCTTGAAACTCTCCCAGGCTGGGAAAACTGGAACAAATCTGACAGGTTAGCTTAGGTGAGGTGGATGAGGAGCTGGAGTAGGTGTCCCTCCTCTCAACTATTGCTATCAAATGTGCTACCAAGCCCCTGGAAGGTCATCCAATTTCCTGCTTCTCTCTTCCCTCTCACTCTCCCTTCTTTTTTTAAGCAATCATAGAAATCATTTAACCTGATTCAATATTTATTTCCTTTGTCCTGGTTACCTTTTTCACCCCAGTCCATTAGCTTAATTCTGAATAGTTTCAACTTTCTTTTCTTTCTTTTTTTTTTTTTTTAAAGATTTTTATTTTTTATTTATTATCTTGACAGAGAGAGAGAGATCACAAGTAGGCAGAGAGGCAGGCAGAGAGAGAGAGAGAGGAGGAAGCAGGCTTCATGCTGAGCAGAGAGCCCGATGCGGGGCTCGATCCCAGGACCCTGGGATCATGACCTGAGCTGAAGGCAGAGGCTTAACCCACTGAGCCACCCAGGCGCCCCTCAACTTTCTTTTCATCAGTAAAGCTCGGTACTAGGAGCTATGAGAATCAATCTGCTTTGGCATTCTGTATATTTCCTCTTCTCCCACTAAAAGAACCAAATGGGGAACCATATACTTATGAGGTGGTCCCCCTAATTACAGTGTATAAAATTTAAAATAGATTTAGAGAAGTATAGCACAAATCATCATACAAACAATCAGTGTTGCCACTGTCCTTAATATTTTTTGTCCTTCATATTTTTAATACTTCCACAGGAGAGAATCCATGTCACTGTTAATGAAAGGAGTATACAATTCTCCTTCTCACTATAAATTTGCTGCATTCCAGACCTCACACACTCCAAAAGGGGGCATTGATACTTAATTTGATTCCTCTATGGATCAAATGCTGAACATTGCAATGAGCTATTGATTAAGTCATGCCAAACAACCTTTCCATTAAGCAATTTCTAAAATCAACAGTGCTTGATTGTTTAGTCTAAGAATCTAAGAACACAAAGATTCCTTAGTACTATTGAAAAATATAACCAGACACCATTACACCATAAGCTTTGTTTTCCATTTAGGTTATTTGACAGAACCAGGTAAAAGCACACAGATTAGTTCAGAGACCTAAGTGGGGTCTCACCTTCTCCTTGAAGCCAGAATTCTAATCTTGAGTTAACCATCAGTTAGCCGGCCACATGGAAGAAGAAAACCAAAGAGAATGAGAGAGAAAGAGAGAAGGACGATCTTCCCTGAGAGACAAGAAGTGCTTAATATATTTGCCAGCTACATGCAAATGAATTAGTGAAAATAGAAGAGGCAATCATATGCACATGACATTTTTAAAATATATTTTTTTTAATTTGAGAAGAGCTTGTGGTCATTGTTGGGTCTCCTGGCTGGGGCACATGACATCTAATGTACAGTGACTTTGCTTCCAATAAAGTCAGTTCAATCAACTTTTCAGGTTCTAACCAAACAGGTTACCATTACTTTCTCTTGGAGGAAAACATAGATAGAAGTGGACCAACTAGGCAGCATGGAGACAAGAAGACAGCTTTTCTTTATACTCTGTACTCTCAGCATAGCAAATTTTAAAAGTAGAAGGATTAAGTAATGGTACTACAGGACTATCTCACTTTCAATTATACAAAGCACTTGTGTAATAATTGAAAGACCCTTAAATAGAAGTTTGTTTCCACTTCTTAATTTGCCAAATTGGCTGTATACTTTGCTTTTTTGAGTCTTTTCATGTACAACAAAAAATATTCAATGAGATCTTTGTTTCCTTCAAGATCTAAGATTCTATGATTCTATTATTATAGTACATGTCCAGTTTTCATGACCACGTTGGTTGTTGGTTGCTTCCATGGGGCTTCGGTGTCTAATGTTTTACAATTAGCACCTTTTGAAAAAATGCTGAAGTGTGGAAAAGTGTGTATTGCTGCTGCTATGTGTGTTAACACATAAGGGGATGCGGGAATTATACAAGCACACACTTGCATAAAATATTCCTGGAGGTATGAACAAGAAACTAATGCTGGTTGCTTTTGAGAAATGGGACTGAGGGCTCAGGAGTTGTGGGTGGGTGGGGGTAGGTTATTTCTCCACGGAAGCTGTCCTTTGTACTTAGATTTACTCTCCCCTTATCCTTTGCTTCTCCAGCTACACTGGCCTTCGTGCTCTTTCTCCCATTTATGAAGAATGCTCCTTCGCACTTGTGGTTTTCGTGCCTGGAAAGCACTTCCTCCAGATACTCTTGGGTTTTGGACAAAGTCCCAACTTCTTTACTCAACATAGCAGAGTTTTTGGTGTTTTTTTGTTTTGTTTTGTTTTTGTTTTTGTTTTGCCATGTATTAGCCATGGTCAAGTCATTAAACATAAATGCCGTTTCCTCATCCATAAAGTAGGGCTATTAATAAATACTTCGCAGAATTAATATTAAATGTAGGTGAAAGTGCTTTTGCAACCTTGGCGCTATGAAGGTTACCAAAAGTACGCTGTTTCTCCGTGAGTTCTTGGAGTTTAGGAGTAGCACACAATTCCAGACCGCGCAAACGACCTGAGGTTTAAGGCGAGAAGTACGGCCAGAGCGGCGCTTTTGACACACTAACCTTTGGCGCGGGGCGTGCCTCCAGGCAGTCGTTGCCAGGGAAACCGTTGGGCGTCCCTAGAATCCGAGCACGCGCGCCAGCGACTCAGAGCTACCTCCTTTTGGCGTTAGCAATTGGTGGAGCTCGGGCCAATCGGAGTGGCGGGAAGGGCGGGGCGGGGGCGGGCAGTGTCCCGGGGAGGGCGTTCCCGCGGCCTCCCCCCCCCCCGACTTCCGGGTCGCGGTGCTTGCAGGGAGTGTTCCGCGGGTAGCGTCGTTTCCGTTGCCGGCTGTTTGCAGTTGGGGAAACCGAGGCAGCTCCAGCTTCCCCCCTAGTTCTTCCGCTCCTGTGAGGTGGCTGCTGTTTCTTTTCCTCTCGGCCGGCGCTGCTTTGGCGCGGCTGTGCTGAGGGCGCGCGGGCTGGTTGAGCCCCTCGGTGTCTTAAGGAAAACCGTGGGGTGCCCAGGCCGGCGGGGCTTTGTGCGAGCCGTACTTTCCCACTCGCGGGCAGCGCGCGACCTGGGCTCGGCCAGGCTTCGGAAGGGGGGCTCCGCGCAGCGACTCCCCGAGGTTCGGGGAGGTCAGGCGCCTCGAGGCTGGCGTTCCCCGCGCTCGGCAGTTCTCGCTTCTTTTGTCCTATTGAGCGCGGACCTAGATGGATTCATTTTAAAGTCGCAGTTCTGCCCCCATATCTGACGGTGGGCGTTGCTTCTGCACTGACCTGCGGGGATTTCAAATTTGACAGTCCCTCGGGCCGGAGTCGAGAGACGATGTACCTGTGGGAATGTTGAAGGCAGGAAGGAGATAAAGCATTTTTATTTTAAAGTAACTTCTCACTGGTATTCCCCCTACCCCACCTCCCACCCCCCGCTTCATTGAGAAGTTCAAGATTTTTCTAATGGCGTCAAGATTCCGCTTTGTCGAGGGTGTAGTTTATTACTCTTCATTAGTATTTCTGCCCTTCACCTCTTAAATGGAAAATCAACAATTAGTCGGGGTGTGATCTACTCTGGGTTCAACTTATATACTTCAGTTTGTAAGCCATGTGTTGTGGTTTTATTCGCTGGAATCTCCTGACTGTAGGACAGATGTAACTGGAATTACACATCGGCTCAAAGAGCTCTTCGTTATACAAACCATTCAGATGTATGGCATATTTGATTTAATTGTATCTAAGTTGTGTCCCTTTTGTTCTTGAACTGTTGAGCCCCATTCTCAGAGAATATAGGGAACTGAGAAGTTGAAGCTAAGTAAGTAGTTTGATTTTTACAGTTAATTCCTAAAAAGTGAAAAATTGACTATTTGACCATCCATTATTTAACTGATCTAAATGGTATTTATTACATCTGTCATTGTTTTCTTACATGCCTAACTACTACTGGAAAGTAGACCCAGTGGAATAACATGATAGATACAATTTGGGATTTGATAAGTCGAAATAACTATTTTTTTTCCACTTTTAAATCTAATTTAAGGTCATTAAATCTGTCATATATTTCCTTCTCCAGGATTAAAAAAAATGTTTATTTCTTTGTGGGAGTTCTTCTATGGGCACTTTTTTCGCTTTTGGATGAAATGGCTCTTACGACAGATGACTGGAAAATGTGAATTGCAGCGAATTTTTGATACCTATGTAGGTGCACAAAGGACACACAGGATAGGTAATGTTATCTGAAAAAGAATAAATCAATTTTAACTCTGAATCAATATTTTTTCTCAATATTGTTAGTGACAGATGCACTCATTGTGTATCCTGATCAAGAATCTTCAATTTAGTTTTTTAGTCTTTGAAATCTAGCTTTGAATGATTCCAGTTCTAAAACTATGATTTGATAGAAAAGGAATCATAATTTCATTCCACATCTGTGCAAAAAATGATCTTCTCTGGCTCCTAAAATTCATCAGTTGTACCTTAGATTATAGCTACAACCTATTTTCCAGAGAAAAATCTCTATATTTCTATATCCTTGGAAATTTTCACTTACATGATGGGGAAGAGTGTCTGAATCTAGACCAGTTTTATATTCAGCACTCTTATCCGTCTTTTAGTCTTTTACGTAATTAGTGAAAGAACAATAATAGGTATCTAGTGATCCCTGATGAAGATTATTACAGTCAGAGTCTGTACTGTCCAGTGTTGTAGCCAGTAGCCACATGTGGCTATTGAGCACTTGAAATGTGATTAGTCTGAATTGAGATGTGCATAAAATGCACCCTGGATTTCAAAGACTCTATATGAAAAAGGAATATAGAAATACCTCATTAATAATTGTATATTCAGGATATGGTGAAATAATAATATTTTTGATGTATTGGGTTAAATATATAAATTTTATGTGTTTCTTTTATTGTGATGTGGCTACTAGAAAATTTTAAAGTACAAACATGGCTCACACTTCGGCTTGTGTTGTATTTCTTTTGCACAGTGGTGTTCTGTTACCTTCTAAAGTTCATCAGCTTTCAACGCTTAATTGAAAATATTGCTTTAAATTAGAACACAGAGGAGTGAGAAATGTGGTTGAGGTGATTACTCTTTGACCAGAGTAAGGAAGACCAGGGATTGGCTACAGTTCATGTTCATTATATTAAATGGAAAATCATGACTTAACTAAATCCTCCTTTTTGTTGAACAAGTGTACTTTAACTAAGAAATCCACCCCTGTGAGATCTGGGGAGTGGGCGTTGGTATCCAAGGCAACTTGGGAAGAATGAGAGCTATAAGGAGGGAGTAAACCTCAGGGCAGCTGGATGATTGAAGTTTCATTACTTCCCTAGTTTTTTTTTTTCACAACTTCGTGGCTGACTTCAGTTACTGCCTGTAGTTCTGATTTGCCCTTTTGGCTGCTCTAAGAACAAAGTACCTCTTGATAAGAAATCTTAGCAGTCATGGTTTATGTTTTGTACTATGGGGGAAGAACATAGGCACTAATTTGGCAAAACTGTTTTGCTTGAATTTTTCAAATTGCTGAGAATAAAGATACTTAGTAAATATGCCAAGAAAAAATGTTTAAATAGTCTAGTAGAAATGTTATAGTCATTCTTGAAACAGAAGACAAGAATGGAGAAGCTGCTTTTCTATCTCTATTCAGAAGATAGTTGGCCATATAATCTGAGTCATTACATGTTTGCCCTTTTGTTGTAAATCAGTCACTGGCTCCTCAAATCTAAATGCTTACTTCATAAGGCCAACAGATGAAGAAAATGTAGTAAAGCGCACTTTCCTTGTATGTTCTTTAGATGAGTTTCTGGGACCTAAGCTATTGTGAGGCAGCTATGAATGAATTTGCATTGGTTAGTAGACACCGGGGGTTTGCACAGAAACCTTGGGGAATTTAGAATGGTCTCAACTCTTTGGCTCTGGTGTTGTATTGGGTTGAGGATCTTGGAATCATATCTAGTTCTCTATACTGTGAGGATAACATTTAAAAATGTTTACTGTGTTATACAGGTAGAAATCACATTTTCTAGAACTATTAACTTATTACTGGCTTGATATTTATATTATTTGTTTATGGAGTAATTCACAAACAGCTTTTAAGTGGTAACATTCTTTTTTCTTTTTATTTCAGAAAATTCCTTGACATACTCCAAGAATAAGGTAGGATTATATCAAGGTGGTAATTCTAGAAAACTCAACCTGGAGATTCTTTTTCTTTAAAAGAATGCCTCAGGAAAAAAAAAGAATGCCTCAGTTTTAGCATTATTTTTAATGTGCTACTAGAAGAGTCTTTGCTGTAGAGTATTATGAAATTTCCCACTTTGAAAGTATTATTTTATTTTTAAAACATTTTCTGTGTGTGTGTGTGTGTGTGTGTGTGTGTGTGTGTGTGTTAGTGTGCTACTCATGCATAGAGAAGGTATTTGAATAATTTGTCCTTATCTGAGGTTTTGTTTGTTTATTTTGCCTCAACGCTTGACAGCCTTTGGGAAAGCATCTTCTTAAGGAAAAAAAAATCTCAGAAACTGTGTCCTTCAGATAGATTCTTATGTGAGATAAAAACAATTTTGGATAGTTACAAAAAAAAAAAAAACAACCAAAAACCCTGCATCACATGCCTTTTGATCCAAAATAAGTCCTACTTCATGCTGTTTATTAGTTAGCTTTTGCTGTGTTACAAACTTATAAAATCTCAGGGGCATATATAACAATACATTGTTTATTTCTTGCCCATGGCCTTCAGGCCAACTGGAGAGATTCTTCTTCAAGTAGGTCCCTAATTCAGGTTTGTTGCAATTGTGTTATTATTGCAACCCAGGTTGAAAATGTAGTGAGTACTTTGAGAATGTTCTCACAGTAGATCATTGAATGTCCAACCACAGAGACATATTTTTTAAGTTTCCTTCTGTCATGTCCATTAACATCCCATTGGGTAAAGTAAGTTGCATAGCCAGTCCAAGTCAAGAAGTGGACAAATACACTGTGCCCACTACGAAGCCATGGTAAGCATGTGAGTATATAATTTAATTGTAGGGGAGTGAAAAATTGGGACAAATGATTCAATCTGCTACATGCTGTACTTCTCTATAGTAGTTCACAATTTTTTCTCTTTCTATATATAGATAGATTTCTATATATATATAAAATTTGGTATGGGAAAGGTAGAGTATGGGTCATCTAGATCATTGTTTAAAATCCCATAGTAGGTCACAGCCAGCATTAAACAAAACAAAAGAAATAGAATACAAGATAATCATTGTTTATAAAAATTGTTTATAAAAATATTGTTTTATTAAATTTTAATTTTAGTTATCTGTGTGCATCTATTGATATTCTAGATATCTATAGGTGTGTTTGTACTTGGTCATGATCTACAATGTGGGTAAAAAATAGAATGAAAAACTGTTGACTTGTTATTATCTAGTGATACCAATAGGAGTTACTAATTCATGCCAGAAAGAAAATGGGCACTGTTGAATGTTGCAAGCATATCAGTTACATTCTGGGGAGTGACCTATAAAATAAGTGCCTTTACTGATTTAGTTACAGTCTTTTTTATGAATGGTCAAGGTAAGAATAACTCTTACATGAATATATATTGGGAACAGGAATCTGGAGTCTGACTCTTGTTTGGAATCCTAGAGAGTGATTAATATTCTTGTTCTTTTTAAAATAAGAATGTAGGGATCGAAAAGGTAACAAGTTGCTGTTTCTAAAAAAATTTTTTTTTTTAAAGATTTTATTTATTTGACAGAGAGAGATCACAAGTAGACGGAGAGGCAGGCAGAGAGAGAGAGAGAGAGGGAAGCAGGCTTCCTGCTGAGCAGAGAGCCCGATGTGGGACTCGATCCCAGGACCCTGAGATCATGACCTGAGCCGAAGGCAGCGGCTTAACCCACTGAGCCACCCAGGCGCCCCTGTTTCTAAAAATTTATCCACCCATATAGTTCTTCCATTAATTGAAACTTAAAGATGTGGGTGCCTGGGTGGCTCAATGGGTTAAGCCGCTGCCTTCGGCTCAGGTCATGATCTTAGGGTCCTGGAATCGAGTACCGCGTTGGGCTCTCTGCTTAGCAGGGAGTCTGCTTCCTCCTCTCTCTCTCTGCCTGCCTCTCTGCCTACTTGTGATCTTGCTCTGTCAAATAAATAAATAAAATCTTAAAAAAGCAAAAAACAAAAAACTTAAGATGCAGTGTCACAAAGTAACAATATCATAAACTGTGGGAGAACCTCTAGAGAAGTTCTGAAACTAGCAGCTCAGTGTCATAGCTGTCTGTGTAACTATTGTTACTACAACTGATTGTAACAACAGTTTTGGTCACAGATTTTACTAATGAGATTTTATATGTGGTATAATAATGCCAAACTTAAGTGGGACCGTACATAAGATCTTGCTTTTTAAGAACTTCAGTGCCTTGGTCAAATCCTTGATCAAAAATTTGAATGGTGCCATATGTTCAACAGGATCTTCGGGTCTTTGGGATATACAAAAGAAATAAAGAGCAGTGTTGAATGTAATTATGAATAAGCATTTAGAGAAGGTATAGGTAAACTTTACTGGGAACTTCAAGGTCATGGTAATGAGTTAAAGAAAAATACAGTGTTTATTCTTTTTTATCTGATTTACTGACTATGAAAAGCCCACTTGAAAAGTAAACATTAACATTGTATTGTTAACAGTTTTATTGGGACACCTAGATGGCTCAGTCCGATAAGTGCTGCCTTGGGCTGGGGTCATGGGGCTCGGGTCATGATTCCGGGTTCTTGGGGTCAAGTCCTGCATGGAGCTCCTTGCTCATCAGGGAATCTGCTTCTTCCTCTGACTGCTGCCCCCCACTGCTTGTGCACGCTCTCTCGCTCTCTCTGACAAATAAAATCTTTAAAAACAAACAAAAACCCCAACAATTTTTATTATTAAAAAGTGTAGATTGCTAATGGTATTTTGTAGGGCATACTGAAAAAAAGGATAGTCAGCGAATGGGTAGTTCCTTACTAAATTAAATCACAGAAGCTGGTTTTCTTGAAGTTTTAGATCTAAGGTAAACTTGTTAAACAAATGGAGGAAGCCTCATCAATTTAAACATACCATCTCTGGTATGTATTACATCTCACTTGTATATTTCCATTTACTTTGTGGAGTAAAATCAAATTTCAATTTTGTGATATATTTCTATTAATTTGATCTACTTTTTTATCAGTATGAGAAAAGTCCAAGTTCAAATCCTGATTTCATCACTTGCTCGTGGTTTGACTTACGTTGCAGGGTACTTATTTTCTCATCATAAAAGGAGGTGTTAATATCCACGTGATTGTTTTAGGATTGTAAATATTAATATGAAAGCAGTCTAAGAGAATACATAGTACATGATAGGTATATGACAAATAGTAGTTGTTAGTAATATTAATGATAATGATATTAAACCAATATATACTAGAAGATTTTTAGAAGTTTAAATATTCATGAACCCTTGTTAGGTATTTAAACACTTAACCGTGCTGATAATTGCTGTGAATAAAAGTGATTTTAGTCTATTAAGGCCACTTTATTCCTTAAAGCAGTGATAGTATGTTCCTACTGGGTTGTGAACTATTTCAGTGGAAATTCTTTGATTGTTAAAAATTGAGTCTCATTTGCTTATATTTTAGGCTAAGGACTACTTATTAATTGTATATTAAGGGTTACTAAACTTTAGGATTTATAAGCGAAAACGAAAACCTTATTGGAATTTGAGCAGTCTAATTCAGTATTGTTCTAACAAGTCTGGCTGCCATGCAGTGTACGGTAATGTTGCAAAACTCAACTGTACTAATGCATATACAGGCATTGGAAAAATTTGAAATTGAAAGAAAGAACACTTTGTCAGTCTAATAGTGTTTTTGACTGGCTGTGCTTTTCAATCATAGCTGCTATCTTGGCTTTTAAATAATAATGACAACATTCTCGCTGTTGAATGATAAATCAGTTTTATGGCATCAGTTCAGTTGTCTGTGGGTCGATGGTGTGGTCCAGTGATGGCGCTGTGGTTCACAAATGAAATGCTCATACTCTGTATATATAATCTCCCCGAATTTACTTGCATAGTGAAACTCACTGTTGATATTTGCTGCCTGGAAATATGTGTTAATCATGTAGTTTGTAACCTATTGTCAAGATAGGTGCAATAAAAAAGACCGTTTCACTTTTACGTTCATCAGATGCTGTTTAATAATAAAATCATACACAAAGCATATGTAATTTTCTTACAAAATATATGATAAGTGATTCATATTTGTTGTTTTCTTATTCTTTATTATCACTTACTTTTTCTTTAGTAAAAGTAAACAATATTGGGAAAATTGTGTTTGGGTGTGTACATGGCTCAAGCCAGGTTAAAAAAGAAAGTTTTGGAATTACTGATTTCAGAAATTCTGTCAGGACTATATATTCCAGTATTGAATATACCTTCAAATTGAACATAGAAAATGTTGTAATGGTTTATATTTATCCTCCATCCAGGCTGCTATTTTATTTTTGATGAGGAAACAAAGACCTACCCAAAAGTTAGAGAATAAGCCAGAGATTGACAGATGGATAAAAAAGTAAGACTCAATTAACTGAATGTTGTTTCAAAAAATATACTCTAAACATAAGGACACAAGTAGCAAAAAGATATGCCATGCAAACAAGCATGAAAAAGCTGTTGTGTCTTTGTTTCAGAAAATATAAACTTGGAATATTATCAGTGACTGAATTGTTTTTGTAATGATAACAGGGTTTATTTATTAAGAAAATGCAACAACATTAAAAGTACGTGCGCTTATTAACAAAGCTGCCAAATACTTGAAGGAAAAATGGACTCAACTAAAAGGAGAAATACATGAATCCACAGTTGTAGTTGGAAATTTTAATACATTTTTCTCAATAATTGACAGTACAAAAAGACCCACCCCCCCAAAAAAAAATCAGAAGGGGTGTATACCATTTGAACAATACTTTAAACAATACTTTTACAATACTTTCTTTTGACCTAAATGACATTTTTACAATGCTATACCCAATAAGTGTATAATATACATTCTCAAGTACATGTGGAATATTCATACAGGTACATCAATATATGGGTCTTTAAATAAGTCTCAATACATTTCAAAGGCTTGAACTTAAACAGAGTATGTTTTCTGTCCTCTATAGTACTAACTTAGAGAAGTGTGACATCTAGAAAATCCGCAAATATCTAGAAATTAAAAATTGAACTCTTGGATCAGAAAAGAACTCACAAGGGAAGTTTTTTAAAAAATTGAATTAAGTGATCTTTAAGGCCTCAAATATATGATTTGTGCTTACACCTTAAACCAGAAGAGAGCAAATTAAACCCAAAGTAAGTAAAAGAAAAGATATAAAAAGAAGATGAATTAGCAAAATGGTAAACAGACAAAAATAGGAAATAACAAACTCAAAAGTTGATTGTTTGAAAAGATTTGATTCTTTTTTTTTTTTTAAAGACTTTATTTGAGAGAGAGGCAGTGAGAGAGAACATGAGCGAGGAGAAGGTCAGAGGGAGAAGCAGACTCCCCATGGAGCTGGGAGCCCGATGCGGGATCGATCCCGGGACTCCGGGATCATGACCTGAGCCGAAGGCAGTCGTCCAACCAACTGAGCCACCCAGGCGTCCCGAAAAGATTTGATTCTTAGCAATATTAATAACCCTCTAGTAACACTGATCAAGAGAGAGAAAACCCAAATTACCAATATCAGGAATGATAGAAGAGACATCAGACTACAAATTAAAAAGTATTAGGGGATACTATGAATAATTTTATGCCAATAAATTCTGTAGCATAGATGAAAGGGACAAAGTCCTGGAAAAATACAATTTATCAAAATGAGTACATAACAAAATTTAAAAATATAAATAGCCACACACCTAATAAGCGGAATTTGTAATCTAAAAATTTTGCACCAAAAAACCCTCCTTTATTTTTTTTTTGTTGTATTGTTAGTCACCGTAAAATACATCATTAGTTTTTGATGCAGTATTCCAAGATTCATTAAAATCCTCCTTTACTAGTGAACTCTTATCAAACATTAGGAAGAAATAATACCACTATTATAAACTCCTAGAAAATCAAGTAGAGGGGCACCTGCGTGGCTCAGTCGTTGGGTGTCTTCTTTCAGCTCAGGTCAGGATCCTGGGGTCCTGGGATTGAGCCCTGCATTGGGCTCCCTGCTTGGCGGGAAGCCTGCTTTCTCCCTCTCCCACTAACCCTGCTTGTGTTCCCTCTCTGGCTGTGTCTCTCTCTGTCAAATAAATAAATAAAATCTTTGGGGGAAAAAAAAAGTCAAGTTAAAAAAACACACACACCCCCTGGGGATAAAAATATATGTTTAAAAAAAATAAAAAATAACAACAAAAAAAACCACACACACATTTTGTGAAGCCACTAAAACCCCGATACTAAAACCAGACAAGGACAGTGTAATACATGAAAATTAGTAAGCTGTATTCTTCATGTGCACAGATGCAAAAGTTCCTTATTAGCAAATTGATTCCAGTAATCTATAAAAAGGGTAATGTATCACAGTGGAGTTTTCAAAGTCAATGAATGTAACTCACCACATTGACAAAGTAAATGAGAAAAATAAAATCCTTTCAATAGATACTGAAAAACTATTTTGACAGAACTCAATACCCATTCATGATTAAAAACTCAACTAGGAATAGAAGGAACTTCATCCTAATAAAGCCATCAGTGAAAAAATGGAACTAACATGATATATAATACTGAAATATTGAATGCTCCCACATTGAATTGGGAACAAGGTAAAGAGGGTTGCTCTCTGAATTTTTTCAGCATTATGCTAGAGATCCTAGGTAGTCCAATAAGGAAAAGAAATCTAAAACAATGATGGAAAAGAAAACTGTTCATTAACACATGACATAGTTTGTGAGTGCAGAGAACCCTAAGAAGTCTACAAAAACTACTCACATTATCAATATAGGAGTTTAGCAATGTCTCAAGGCACAGTGTGCTTCTATAATTTAGCAACAAACTTGGAAAACAGGATAAAAAAACAGTCCCACTTACAGGAGCATTCAGAAATATAAAATATTTTATGACTAATGAAAGCTATACAACCCTTCTTCACTAAAACTCCTTTTCCTAAGAAAAGTTAAAAGTGGAAAGATACCGGATGGTCATCAATTGGAAGACTCGTGTTGTTAAGATGTTAATTCCCAGGGGCGCCTGTGTGGCTCCGTGGGTTAAGCCTCTGCCTTTGGCTCAGATCATGATACCAGGGTCCTGGGATGGAACCCCACATGGGCTCTCTGCCCATCGGGGAGCCTGCTTCTCCCTCTTCCTCTGCCTGCCTCTCTGCCTACTTGTGATCTTTCTCTGTCAGATAAATAAATAAAATCTTTAAAAAAAAAAAAGGTGTTAATTCCCAAATTGACCTATGGATTCGATGTAATTCCAGTCGAAATCCCAGCAAGCTATTTTTGGAGAAAATGACAAGATCATTCTGAAGTTGTTTTTTTTTTTTAAGACTTTATTTCTTTGTTTGACAGAGGGAGATCACAAGTAGACAGAGAGGCAGGCAGAGAGAGAAGGGGAAGCAGGCTCCCTGCTGAGCAGAGAGCCCGATGCGGGCTCGATCCCAGAACTCTGAGACCATGACCTGAGCCGAAGGCAGAGGCTTTAACCCACTGAGCCACCCAGGCACTCTGCATTCTGAAGTTTATACAGAAATGTAAGTTTCCTAGTATAGCCCTCATAATCTTAAGAGAATGAAGTTGGGGCTCCTGAGTGGTTCAGTCAGTGAAGCATCTGCCTTTGGCATAGGTCATGATCCCAGGGTCCTGGGATCGAGTCCCACATCAGGTTCCCTGCTCATTGGGGAGTCTGTTTCTCCCTCTTCTTCTGTCCCCCATGCCAGCCTGCTTGTGCTCTCTCTTGCGGGCATGACCTCTCAAATAAAATCTTACGAATAAATTTTTAAAAAGTCATAGAAGAGTGTCTACAGGAAAAGTATTTGCTGAGAGACTAGACATTATTTCTAATATGAAATCTGTCTCTAAGTTTATGTAGGCCTTGGGCAAGTTCATTTAATCAGTTATTCATTCCTTCATAATGTAAGAGCATGTAAGAGAGACAAAGGCCAGTGGCAAATCTGTAAAAGTAAGCAAATATATTGTCATAAGTACTCTTTCAGTGAGTATGAGCATGAAAGGGAGTAGCTAACTCCAGGGCTGAGGAAGTCCTTACAAAAGCAGGTGATATTTGACTAGGTTTTTCATGTTTCAGGAAGCAAAAGGTTTCTATCCATGGTAAAGACAACCCTTTAATTACCACTGGGGTGTAAGGTTCAAGTCATTTCCTGTAGCCATATTACCTCAGGGTTTGACCAATTAGACCTTGTTGACCATATGTGTTTCCTTACCAACTGTTAGTCTGATCATTTTCCTTCTCACTTTTTCATTTACTTTGAGGAGTCTTCTTTTTGTTTCCTTTTCTTCCTTTTTAAAAATAATCATATGCATTGCTGTGTCTTTTAGTGAAACAGTTGCCGTTCTTAAGGTTTTTATCTGCTAAATATCTCCGTTTAACAGTTATTTGGTCACTTATCTTTTACATGCAGGATAGGAAAAGAGGAGCTAGATACAATCTCTGTGCTTAAAGAATTTTCCACTTAATATACAAAAAGTAACTAATTTAGAAAGTAGAAAGCATCATAAAAAGGTTATAGATAAATCACTTTGGGGATTCCAAGAGAGGAGAGGTTAATTCCCCTTGAATAAAATCAGGGAAAACTTCTTGGGCCTGGTACATGAGCTCACTTAAAAATGGGCAGTGTTGATATGTTTAGTGATTGGGAAGGAACATTCCAGAAGAAAGGTCCAGGAGATGCAGAGGCATAACTTCAGCTATGATGAGAATATTTTGCCTGGGGTTATAAGGGATACCAGAGAGAATTTTGTTGGTAGTTTACAGAGTGATAAGAGTTAAACTTTTTAAAGATTAAAAAAGTCCTGAACTTGCCTATTTGTTAAAAGAAGGATCCAGTGGACATTTATAGGACATATGTAAGAAATCTGTTTAACGTGAATAGAAAAAAGACTAAGGATACCGGTTACCAGTGACTGTCTCTAGTGGTAGCAGATTAATTACAAGAATATTTGAGTTCTCTTCTTTTTGCTCTTCTGCATTTAAAAGGTTTTCTGACTTCTACATTAAAATTTTTGTACACATACATGTAATTTAAAAATTTTATAAGAAGTATCTTCACATACCCAGTATGGTGGCAGCTCGTATGTTAAGAACTTAACGGTTGAGAACCTATTGGTTTTCAGTTGAGGAAACCTTCATCACATCCTGCTGCTTCTGTTTTATGTATGTATGTATGTAGGCATGCTTGCATGTATGTATGTGGGTATGTATGTATGATTTTAGCCCTGGGGGAACAAATTTTGTTTCATTTTGCATTTTAATATATGCATTGTATGTTGACTAAATATCCCAAAACTCACTGTAGTGTTTCAGCTCTAAGAGATTTTCCTCATTCAGCTTTCTTTCACATAAACAGGTTTTGCAGAAAGCGACTCTTGTTGTCCAGAGTGAAGTGGACAAATGTGTAGAGGATATAATGAAGGAAAAGAATATTAACCCTGAGAAGGATACCAGGTATGTTGTTTTCATGGTGTTCTCTTTTATTATATACTTCTATTGTGAGGTGTGGAGATGACACACAGTCAATTGTAAAACATTGGAGCTGAAGGGGTTGTAGAGTTCATCCAGTTCAACCCTGTCACGCCAGTAGATGAGGCCTTGAAGAAATGCTTTCTAGATCAACATGTAACACACAAGCTGTGGAAGGCATTACTTTAGTGTGGTAAGAAGGAACGATTTTTAGAAATAATAATTTTCTCATTTTCAGTTTTAAAATCTGTATGAAGGCATGCTTACTGCAGATATCGGGTTATAAACAGCTCTATTTGGATGTAGAAAGTGTGAGGAAAAGGCCGTATGACTCTGATAACCTCCAACATGAAAAGTTGCTTCTCAAGGTAAATTTCTGTTTTCTCTATCTAAGCCAGTAAATTCTGTGTGCAGATTCTAGAGGCAAGTATTTGAATTTTCCTATTTCTTATTTCTAAAGTATAAATACATAAGGCCAGTGAGAGGACAAAAGTAGAGATTACTAAACCTGGAATAAGCTTTCCAGATCATCTAGCCTATCAGCTTCATTCTAATTTTAGGGATGAGGATTCTAAGGCTGGAGGAGATGAAGTAATTTGCTTTGGGGCCAATTTCATTTTTAAAGGGATAAAGTAAAGAACATAGCACATTGTACTTGGAGTTAGGAATTTGTTGTATCTAAAAGTGCTATGGAAAGAGACATTGATAATATCTAAGTAACAGATAATATCTAAGTAAACAGACAAGTTTTTTAAAAAAAAAACTTTTTTTCCTGAGAAAGTATAAACATACACTTCACCTAAAATTAAAAATAAATCTTGAGGGGCGCCTGGGTGGCTCAGTGGGTTAAGCCGCTGCCTTCGGCTCAGGTCATGATCCCAGGTCCTGGGTTCGAGCCCCACATCGGGCTTTCTGCTCAGCAGGGAGCCTGCTTCCTCCTCTCTCTCTCTGCCTGCCTCTCTGCTTACTTGTGATTTCTCTCTGTCAAATAAATAAATAAAATCTTTAAAAAAAAAAAAAAAAAAAAAAAATAAATCTTGATTTTGTAAAATGAGGATAATGAAAATACACACCTCAAAGGGCTGTTGGTGTAGACTGAACCTTTATATTTAACTGGAGGTTGGCCACCATTTATATCTTCATTGTTTTCATTATTCCCTTAATTTCTGACCTTTTCTACACAATACCTTCCCTTTAGAAGGGGTCAGATACACATCCTAGCATCTTGGTTCAAGGGAATTTTTATCTTGTTGATTCATTATGAGACTCCATTTTCAAGGTAGAGAGCCAGTTGCTGGCGGTGAATACTGTGCATACTCCACCGTGTTCGTGGGGAAAGAGCTAAGTAGGTACATGTTTCCTTAATCTGTAGTTTAAGGACCACCTTCACGAAAATTAACCAGCGTCTTATATTTACAGTGTAAGATTTCACATTTGCCCCATGAAATCAGAATCTCCAGGGGTAGAACCCAGAAATTTGATATTTGTGCATATTTAACTTGACTGTTACTGGTTTTCTTGTGTCTCTCCCCACATCACTGAGGCTTTATCACTGGCATAATCAAACCCCTTGCCGAACTCGTGGAGAGACACTGATGTGTTAGTAGAAAGAGAAGGGACCAGAGAAAAACCCAGTCTAATGATTGGATTAGCTTCAGGGCCAGAGTCCTGACCCTGTCTTAAAGTAAGGTCACAAGTCTTCACATTTTATTTTAGGTGACAGGATACTCCTTTCATTAGGAGTCCTTTACTCAACAATGCCTGAAATGGTAGTGAAATGGAAAAAAAATGCAAGTATTTCTGTTCTGCAAATATTTACACACTTTTTAATCAATTTTTGTAAGTCTGTTTTGTTTGATGACTTGTGGTGTTGAATTTAGAAAATGATTAAATTTTTTAAACTTTGTTTTACATTGGTTAGTCAGTTGCTAATCTGTGATTGCTGTTTTTAAATGCTCCGTGTTAAGGAACATATTTACTTAAAACCAAGCCATATTATTTTTTCTTTTAAAATTCTGAAAATTTGTAAAATAATAATTGTACGGATTCAAATGCTGTCAGTCTTACTTCTTTGTGATTCCCTCTGTTTCCCTTTTTCCGTTCAGGGACTAATCGCCCACCATTAGAGTAGAGCCTATTTAAGTATGTAGTATTTGAGTGAAGGGCCAAGTACCTAACACTGCTTTGTTTTGTTTTTTCTTAAGGAGGCAGTTTGCCAAGCCTGGTGTATATCTATCTATCTATCTATCTATCTATCTATATATATATATATATCTTTATTTGCTAAGTAATATATATATAGTAAATAAAGGTATCTCATTGTTTTAGATTTCTATATACTTGTCACTTTTTAAAATCTATTCTTAATATCAGTCTTTTAAGTTGGAATAAGTATGCTGCATTTTTAAGGGTAACTGAAAAGTTCTCTAAATATAGTCTTTGTTGAACTCCTATGATTTGTCTACTAAAGCTGTTTAATTGAAAGCATTCAGCTTACTTGTAAGTCAGCTGTGAGAAGAAAAATGTCTTAGTAAATTAAGAACATCACTATTATTTGTAATATGGAAGTATGTTTGTGCAGCTTTGGAATCTTCTAATGCCCACGAAAAAGCTGAAGGCTAGAATCTCCAAGCAGTGGGCTGATATTGGTTTCCAGGGTGATGATCCCAAAACAGACTTCAGAGGCATGGGGATACTTGGATTAATCAACCTTGTGTAAGTGAAATACATTCTTTCTTCTCTGAAATGACGCATAACCTCCAATATTGTTAAATTCTAATAAGAATTGATCTAGTTGTTTCATACAATCTCTGAATTTTAATACCTACAGTGCTTAAAGTATTTTCTCATGTCCTGGCAACAACATGAAGACATTGGAAACATTTTGTGTGTGTGTGATTTCTTTACTTACTGATATCTTTCTTCTTCCTTTCTCTTTCCTCCTCCTTTCTGATACCTCTTAAGGAAGCATGTATACTCTTATTCATTTTATCTTCTTGCCACTTCTCTCTTGGCTCTCCAGTTCCATTTTGGAAATATAGCTTGATACTAATAAAGTCTCTTCACATATACTCTTCACCATCTGTGATCAGTGATCTAAAGCCCTGACTTTTCAGAGCCTATATGAACTCTCTTTTTTTTTCCTCCCTTAATACTTATGCTTGGTCATACATATGAAATCCCCAAATATGTCATTAAAATCAGAATAGATGGCCAAAACTATTCTAGAAAGTAAACTGGAAGATTAGTATGGATGTGGATATGCAAATTAAGATTCCACTCTTAATGTCTGTCCTTGAATTGTGATCTATAGACCATAAAATGCCTAGAATGGAAAACCTAACCATTAGCATAGTTTGGATAATTGTTACTATGAAAAAATTAGTCCTGAAACTGTGCTAATATTATTAATAGGTCTGTATAGATAAAGCTATTTTGGGGGAAAATAGAAGACACAGTAGGGTTTTAATATCTATAATTTTTCCAGTCATAAAAGTATTTAATTTTCTGTAATACCTAAATTTTATAAGTATAAAGATTATAAAGATTCCCTATAAGTATACCTGCCAAAGATAAAACACAATACAAAAATAATAATTACACAGGCACTTGGGTGGCTCAGTCGGTTAAGGATCCAATTTCGGCTCAGGTTGAGATCCCAGGGTCCTGGGGTCAAGCCCTGCATTGGGCTCAGCGGGGAGCCTGCTTCTCCCTTTGCCCCTCCCCTCACTGTGCACTCTCTTTCTCTCTCAAATAAATAAATATAGTCTTTTAAAAAATTACAAAGTAATAATTTAAAAAATGAGATTGCCAGTTTTCTGCTTTGATAAACAAACTTGCAGTTGGAATTGAAGTAGAATAAATGCAGTTTGTTTCCAGTTGGAAAAATTATAGAATATTTTAAAATTCATTGTTTTTCAGAACACATGGATTCTTTGTTCATAGCCTTTAAAGACCATCTTTCTTCTTGGAACTTGTAAACTACACAGATATTTGAACCTCAGTTAATCAGACAATATTCTGGTGTTTCTGTTTTTTTCAAAGAGAGGGTGCATTTGGAGGGGGATGGGCGGGCAGCAGAGGGAGAGGGAGAAAGAATCATAAGCATGTGGAGTCCAACACAGGGTCAGTCTCACAACCCTGATACCATGACCTGAGTCGAAATCAAGAGTTGGATGATTGACTGAGTCACCCAGGCACCCCATAGTGTTTCCTTTCTTTTTATGAGTAACCTTGCTTCTAAGAAATCAAGATTTTTCAGCATTTGCCAGAGAAAGAATTTAATGTAGCTTAAAATTTAAGTGAGTAGGATTTGATTCAAGATTGTGGCAAGAGATTCTGATAGACCTTTAAGTGGTTTACAGATACTTATATTTAGAGTTGGTATCTACTGATTTAAAAAATGACAAAGACGACATTTATTAGTAATTACTTGATTGCCAGTGATGTACTCGAGATGGTTGAAAACATGAAAAATCCATTCTGATTCCCCCAGAATCATGTTTGTCATCCTGTGCATGGAGCTATGAGTCTTCAGGATGGAAGTAAAGATACAGTCAAGAACCAGACAAGCTGTTCAAACACCCTTGTGTGATTTATTTTTTAACTTTCTTGGCCTTTGTCATCTAATCTCCTGAGATATTTTGTTGCTTTAAAGGATAGCTGGTAGTTTGATGATGATACTTAGGTAAATGAATGTTGAGGCAGGTGTAGAAGAAAGGATATTGTACAGAAAATGAATCCAGGAGAGACTGAAGAAAGCGGAATAGATGAGGAAATAGAAGCAGCTAAGTTGAATATACTAATTAAGGCCAAATGTATGTAGGAAAGGAGAAGGAAGGAAAAGGAAGGCAGGCAGGCAAGAGGTGAGAGGGAAGGAGGGAAGCAGGGAAGGGGGGACGGAACTCTACAGATTATTGTAAGGAATAGTTTTCCTATTGCATAGATGTTCATTTTGTATAGATGCTGCTAAGGTAGGGGTTGACTAATTCATTAAGGAAATTAAAAGTTGTTCTGTGTTACAGATTGAATACTTTAGGAGTAGTTTGGTTATAAAAATATTAATACTGAATTGTATTAGTATCATGACAAGAAATGAAAGATAATTTAGTAAGGGCATCCTTAGAGTCAACCTAGGGATAAAGGAGAAAAATTAGTATATGTAAGGAAAGCATTGCACTAAAACAGGACTGTTTCCTGTTTGGGGAATTACATATCCCTTTGAGAATCTGGTGAAAGTTTTATATATTCTCTTCCCAGGAAATGTACACACAGAAAAATTTATGCATAATTTAAGGTGGTTCATGGATACCCCTTCATTCATGAATGATCCTTCATTCATGGAGTTCTAAATTAACAACCCTTTTTTTAATGGGTTGAAAATTAGTAAAGAAAAATAGAAGTCTACAGTATTAATCTATAGAAGGAAACTGTGAAAACTTGGTTAGAAATTTGTATGCTGTGTGAAAATTTCAGTGCTTGTGCCTTCTAAAATTTAAATGAGCCACTGAAAGTGGAAAGCCACTTTTTATTCTACTTTTTTTTAAAGATTTTTAAATTTTATTTTATTTATTTATTTGACAGAGAGAGAGCACAAGTAGGGGAGCAGCAAGCAGAGGAAGAGGGAGAAGCAGGCTCCCGCTGAGCAGGGAACCGATGTGGGGCTCTACCCCAGGACCCTGGGATCATAACCTGAGCCAAAGGCAGATACTTAACCGACTGAGCCACCCAGGCGCCCCTCTGTTTATTCTACTTCTTACCCTCATACAAACATCCAGTCAGTCATCATACATGTGTATGTGCATGAGTACCAGTGCGTCATGAGGTGACCCAGGAGGCTGAACAGAAGATTTAGTCCCGCTCTCGAAGAATCCAAAGAAGTTGCATTAGTGTAAGACAACAGGATGTATGAGCCTATGAATAGGTAGCTTCATATATTTCTCCATTGTACCTGCTAATACTTGAGTTTTATGGCCAGCATTTTAGTTATACCACTGATCAAGGAGGGCTTTTTTAGTGCAAAAGAAAGGTTATTGCCTTTCCTCTGTTTGCACAGAAAATGGCATTAAACAGTACAGACTCCAGTTGCAATAGAAAGCGTTAGCCTAGGAGAAAGGATGAATGTCCGTCCTAATAGGTACACACGCACTATTTTATAGAAAATTTAAAATAACAACAACAAAAAAGGACTTAGATTTTTTTTTTAAAGGTAGGTAGAAAGTCTCTTGTTAAATCATTTCTTTTTAAAATACTTCAAAGCGTTGCCAAGGGCCCGTGTCCTGTACTAACTAGATAGGCCTGATCCCTCAGAATTAAATGTTGATTCACAAGCATTTCCGAGTCACAGAAGGGATTTGAGATGGAGATTGGGATGATTGTGGCAGTCCTGGGACTATCCTGTTGACATTAGCTTTTTAAATTTCTTCTGGATATCTTCAATTTGAATAATGTGTTAATTTTATGGTTTTTCTTCAACTTTTTAAAGGTATTTCAGTGAAAATTATACCAGTGAAGCTCACCAGATTCTTTCCCGTTCAAATCATCCCAAATTAGGGTAAGCTGGATACCTCAAAGAAATTGTAAATTCTTGAATTTTAAAATGTTGATTAGATTATCTGAATTTGAAAGTATTTCATGGTATTTTTAAAAGTGAGATTATTTTTATTAATAAGAACTTCATAAAGATAGTACATGATCCATTATTTTTAAGGTGAAATGTGATCGCACACCAATTTTGTATTATTTCAATATATTTTTGTCACAAGATAGAGTTTGTCTAGAAAATGGAGGTAAGGAACTTTTTGAAAGTTTCTTGAGGAATAGATTTGAAAATAAAAATGCGAAATAGCTTTGATGGAGATACAGGAAAATGAGAAATAGCTTTGAAAATCGTAAAGTGAAATGCAGTTGAGGTCCGATTATCAGCTTAATCACAATTATTTTGTTTTTATATTCCAGTGATACCTACCTTTGAAAAAACATTATAACAATATTATATCATAAAAATAAATACCCTGATAATGGAGGAGAAAATGTCAGATTACCCAGTGTGTTTTAGAAACCAATGAGAGTGTACTCTTTTTAATTTTTTTTAAGGCTTTAAAAGGTTTTTGGTATTTGCATGACTAAAGTTTCATTATTACTTTTTAGATTATATCCAGAAAACCAAAGGCCTCTAAAAAAAAATAAAAATCTTTTATCTATTCATAAAACCAATACTGTATTAGAAATGCACCAAAGTAATTTTTCACTAATTTCTTGCATAATTTTAAATTTATCTCATGAGCTATTTGGCTAGCTGGTGTAACTGGTAATGTCTCTGATATAGGTACTCTTATGCAATAGTTGGAATCAACCTTACCGAGATGGCTTATAGCTTGCTGAAGAGTGAAGCTTTGAAGTTTCATCTCTACAACTTTGTTCCTGGTATACCAACGATGGAACACTTTCATCAGTTTTATTGTGCGTATTAAAATGAGTCAAAACTAGGGGCGCCTGGGTGGCCCATTGGGTTAAGCCGCTGCCTTCGGCTCAGGTCATGATCTCAGGGTCCTGGGATCGAGTCCCGCATCGGGCTCTCTGCTTAGCAGGGAGCCTGCTTCCCTCCCTCTCTCTCTCTCTCTCTCTCTCTGCCTGCCTCTCTGTCTACTTGTGATCTCTCTCTGTCGAATAAATAAATAAAAATCTTTAAAAAATAAAATAAAATAAAATGAGTCAAAACTAGATATTTCTAGACATATTTCTACTAAATATGTAATTTACGCTTGACATTTTATTTTATTAAGTTCTTTGAAAAACAGGGAAATAAGGAAGGGGCGCCTGGATGGCTCAGTCAGTTAAGTGTCTGACCCTTCATTGTAGCTCAGATCATGATATCAGGGTCGTGAGACTGAGCCCCATGTCGGGTCCATGCTGGGTGGGGAGTCTGCTTAAGATTCTCTCCCCCAGGGGTGCCTGGGTGGCTCAGTGGGTTAAAGCCTCTGCCTTTGGCTCAGGTCGTGATCCCAGAGTCCTGGGATTGAGCCCCGCATCGGGCTCTCTGCTCTGCAGGGAGCCTGCTTCCTCCCCTCTCTTTCTCTGCCTGCCTCTCTGCCTACTTGTGATCTCTCTCTCTCTCTGTCAAATAAATAAAATCTTAAAAAAAAAAAAAAAAAGATTCTCTCCCCCATCTCCCTCTGTTCCTCCCTGCTCATGTTCTTGCTCTCTCTCAAATAAATAAATCAACCTTAAGAAAAAAGAAAAGAAGGAAATAATGGAAAATGAGTCCCCAAGAATATTTCATCATCAGTGTCTATATTTGCTGAATAAAAAAATTCAGCAAGGTCATTTTTTCACATATATGTTAATTTAGGATTTATGCAGTTTACCTGTAGACATCCATTTTCCAGTCAACTATAAAATGAATTTTCCCTCTTGAAAACTTGTTAGCGAATGCTGTTGAGTCAAGGACAATCCATTTGCAGATTATTTTGTTGGTCTTATAAGGAAATCAAATTTATTTATTTATTTATTTTTTAAAGATTTTATTTATTTATTTGACAGAGAGAGATCACAAGTAGGCAGAGAGGCAGGCAGAGAGAGAGGGAGGAAGCAGGCTCCCTGCCGAGCAGAGAGCCCGATTCAGGGCTCGATCCCAGGACCCTGGGATCATGACCTGAGCCAAAGGCAGAGGCTTAACCCACTGAGCCACCCAGGCGCCCCAGGAAATCAAATTTAAAGGAACATTCTCCCCCATCCCCCACTTCAAGGCCAGGTTTTCTTGTGTTAGGTTGGGGGTACTTACTAACTGGTTCCCAATGCAGTCATTATTATCACTGTTCCATTAAGTTTTCTTGTGATTTGCACACTAAAGGTTTAATTAAATGAATTTATCTTGTGAAGCTATTGCTCAGAAGCAAAGACTTTAAACCTAGCTTCGTTTCACTTCTACTTTTCTTGATCTCTTTGTGTCTTTAGTATGCCATTTGCATGTTGGCAGAATGTAGGAAACTAATTGGTAATAAACGGCCAAATCATAACTTCTTCATCTCCACGTTGAAGGCATCATCCAAGTCTCTCCTTCCCACAGCCTCCTCTGCCTTCACTTAATCCCTTGTCCCAGGTTTGTCAGGTGCTGAATATCTCTTGCCTTTCTTTACTTTTTCCCATCCCCACTGTAACTGCACAGCACAAGGCCTTTTGTTAATGGGTTACTGTGACAGCTTTTTGAGTAGTCTCTCTGTGATGACCTTCTTCCAGTTCTTCTCCATGTTGCAGATAGAATGACTTCAAATGAAAATCAAATCATTTTGCTCCACCGCCTACAATTGTTGAAAAGGTTCCACTACAAGGCCTTTCATAATCCATACCTTGGTAACCTCTCCAGATTCATTCTCTTGCCAGACACCAACTCCCCACAGTCTGCAGTGTGGGCATCTGGCCTTTTAGTTGTGCAAATGTATTACGCTCTCTTTTGACTCTCGACCTCTCACTCGGCCTGGAACACCCTTTCTGCTTCTTCTTTCTGTCCAGGTGACACCTGCGCATCTTGCAAATCTCAGTTTAGACATGACCTTCTCTGGGAAGTCTTACCAGAGACTTTGTTCCTTCGGTTATCCATTTCTGCATTATTCTTCTTTCCTTCTCTTTTGGAGCATCCCTGTCAGACTACAGAATTCCATACCTCGCAATCAGGCATTCACGTACTTGGTGCCAGCTGCTGTTCGAGACACTGCGGAGAGAGCAGAAATGAGCCCAAAGTCTTAGCAGTTTTAAAGCTTTCATTTTCAAGACCAAACAATCCCTTCATGCAGCACTCACCTCCAGATACCACTCCAGTAATTCACTCATTTTAAGTATACGGTTCACCGAGTTTGGGTCAATTTGCTGAGTTACACAACCAACATCATAATCCAATTTTAGAACATTTTTGTTACCCCACAAGGCCCCTCAGGCCAGTTTACAGTCAATCCCTATTCCTGTGGTTCCCTTTGTGTGTGTGTGTGTGTGTGTGTGTGTGTGTGTGTGTGTGTGTGTGTGTGTGTTTGTTTTTTTTGAGATTTATTTACTTGAGAGAGAGAGAGCAAACAAGAGAGCACAAGCAGAGGGAGCAGCAGAGGGAGGAGGAGAAGCAGGCTTACTGCTGAGCACTGAGCCTGATGTGGGGCTTGATCCCAGGACCCCAGGTCCATGACCTGAGGCAAAGGAGCTGCTTAACCAACTGAGCCACCCAGGCACCCCTGGTTCCCTTATTTTTAACCCCTGTTGGAAAATATCCAGAGCCCCTGTGGCTTTGGTTAGAGACAGTAAAAGCACACAGGGAATTTTAAGGTTAGAAGTTTTGTGTGGGATTTCCATTGAGGCTAGTGTTTAAACCTCCTAGAGTCAAGAGGAAAATAGATGTGCTTTGTGGAAACAACTCTTTTCCATTCTTTCCCGCAAGGATTTCAGAGTCTATGTCATGTAAGGCCCTGCCAGCTAGCTTCCTATAATTTTGGTGTCATCTCCTGCAGTGTCTTGATGTCTCATCAACTTAGCCATTACAGTCTCAGGACCTTAAGCAGGTCTTTCTCTGAGACCAATTTACATTATAGACCAATAACCCAGCTCTGAAGCAAGAAATTTCTAGTACTTTATAATTGAGCAGCTTGTTCCAGACCTAAGTAATCATTTGCTGAGGACAGTAATGAAAAGCAGTTTTGGGATGCCTGGGTGGCTAAATTGGTTAAGCTCAGGTCTTGATCTCATGGTCATGAGTTCAAGCCCTGCATTGGGGTCCATGCCTAGTGTGGAACCCACATTAAAAAAAAAAAGCAATCTAAAGGACTTATAGGAATGGTAAATAGCTAAAACTCAATAGCCAAAAATACTAAAACAAAAATACCATAAAGTTTAGATAGATGTCTTATTTTTCATACTACCCAGATTATTAATCTCTAAATTTTTTATTGTACATACCTATTAATGTGATGGGAGTAGGGGTGGGGGGAGAGCAAAGATTCAATTTATACACGAATATATAATTTCTTTAGATGTACTATTGTTCCGCTATATACACAAGCTAAATTTTGAATGAAATAAAGATTAAAAATATACTTAAAAATAATTACAAGATTACCATTCTCAGTTTGTCTTTTGGGAATGAGAAGGAAGTAGCATCCCTCTGCCCAACGAGGCCTTATTCTTCACTTTTCTAACATATCCTAGTTAACAAAAATCTATTTTATCATATCAAGAGATTAATCTGAAATATTTTCTTAAATTGGTCTTCTTAGATATTTCAGTGTTGAAATGTCATGGTTCTTAACTGTTAATGTTTGCTTTATTTATGACTGATGTTCTAAAATAGAATTTACTTTGTTTTCATATTAAGTGATTATGATAGTCTTGCCACACTTTTATGCAGTCACTGTCTTTCCCTGCTCCATTTATCTGAAATAGGTCACTTCTGGGGCACCTGGGTGGCTCAGTGGGTTAAGCATCTGCCTTTGGCTCAGATCTCAGAGTTCTGGAATTGAGTCCCATATTGGGCTTCTTGCTCAGTGGCGAGTCTTCTTCTCTCTCTGCCCTGCTGCTCCCCCTGCTTGTGCTCTCTTTCTCTCTCTCTGTCAAATTAAAAAAAAAAAAAAAAAAATCACTTCTATCCCTTCTTAAAAGTCCTTTCAGAAGAGGAAATGAGATTCTGGTGGAAACAAAGTCTAACTTAGAACATAATAGAGACCACTTGTAAACTATGTGATTTGGACAAGTTATTTAAGCTCTGTGGGCACCTGGCTAGCTCAGTCAGTAGAGCATGCAACTCTTGATCTAAGGGTCGTGAGTTCTAGTCCCACACCGAGCACAGAAATTTCTTGGGGAAAAAAAAAGTAAACGCTCTCTGCACACTCCATTTCCTCTTCAGTAAAATGGGGATAAGGTAGTACTATGTCATAGGATTGCCGTGAGAGTACATCTGCACATGAGTACATGGCGACCACTATGATAATACTTGTTAAATAATATTAAATATATTTGGTTGAATCCAAGTACAGTTTAGGAATGGTTTTAAATTAATGTTTTTTCATTGTAAATATATCTATATGCATATTTATTAAGTATCGTTAACATTTTGATGGTTTATTTGGCTACTTTTATGAAGATACTGCAAAACAAAAATGTTAAGCCTACTATCTAGAATGCATATATATTTTTTTAACATTTTATTTATTTGAGAGAGAGAGAGAGTGCCCAAGCTGGTCGGGGTTGGAGGGGTGGTGCAGATGGATCCGAGGGACAGGCAGACTCCATGCTGAGCACAGAGCCCGATGTGGGGAGATCATGACCTGAGTCAAAATTAAGAGTCAGACGCTTAAACAATTGAGCCACCCAAGTGCCCCCCATATATTCTTTTTTAAAAAAATGAAGGTGTTGATTAATTTATTGAGGAAAACAGAAATAATTCTTAGATTTATAATGAAGTAGACTTCATTAAACTTTATGCTTATCTAATGTTTTAATGTACTTTATGCTTTCAATGTTTTCTCATTACTTTCATATTTGTGTTTCAGGGATCTCTGGGGATAACTTTTTCCTATCCCCAAGGTATTTTTTTGATAGTACTGTATCTCTTTACATTTGAGGGATTTTATTGACGTTTGAGACAAACGGTAGATATACTAAATATTTTATTGAAATTCCGGCTTATTTTGAACATACCAAAATATTCCTTTTTTTAAAAAGGTTTTTCCAGGTTTCTAGTAGGTTGTTTTTTTTTTTAAGATTTTATTTATTTGTTAAAGAGAGAGTACAAGCAGAAGGAGCAGCAGGCAGAGCGGAAAGCAGACTCCCCGCTGAGCAGAGAGCCCGATATGGGACTCACTCCCAGGACCCTGGGATCATAACCTGAGCCGAAGGCATGTACTTCACCAACTGAGTCACCCAGGCATCTCTCTAGTAGTTTATTAATATGATTTCTGATTATTATATCTTTTTAAAATTTTTTTATTTAAATTCGGTTTAGTTAACATACAGTGTAAAATTGGTTTCAGGGGTAGAATTTAGTGATTCATCAGTTGCTTCTAACACCTAGTACCCATTACATCAAGTGCCCTCCTTAATGCCCATCACCCAATTATCTGATCCTCCCACCCCCATCCCTTCCAGCAGCCCTCAGTTTGTTTCTCATAGTTAAGAGTCTCTTATGGTTTGCCTCCCTCTCTGTTTTCATCTTACTTCATTTTTCATTCCCTTCCCTTATGTTCATCTGTCTTGTTTCTTGAATTCCCCATTTGAGTGAAATCATATAGTATTTGTCTTTCTCTGACTTATTTCCCTTAGCATACTACCCTCTAGTTCCACTTGTGTTGTTGCAAATGGAAAGGTTTCATTCTTTTTGATGGCTATGTAATAGTCCATTTTATACACGCACACACGCGCATGCGCGCACGCACACACACACACACACACACACACACACACACACCTCTTCTTTATTCATTCACCTGTCAGTGGGTCAGTGGACATCTGGACTCTTTCCATAGTTTGGCGATTGTGGACATCGCTGCAATAAACATTGGGTGCAGATGCCTCTTCAGATCACTATTTTTGTATCCTTTGGATAAATACCTAGTAGTGCAAATGCTGGGTCATAGGGTCTGATTATATCTTATTATATCTTCATGTGGAATTTAAAGGAGGGTTCTGCATTTTTTTAAAAGATTTTATTAATTTATTTGACAGAGAGAGATCACAAGTAGGCAGAGAGGCAGGCAGGGGAGAGGGGGAAGCAGGTTCCCTGCTGTGCAGAGAGCCCAATGTGGGGCTCAATCCCAGGACCCCGAGATCATGACCTGAGCTGAAGGCAGAGGCTTTAAAACCCACTGAGCCACCCAGGCGCCCCTGGTTCTGCACTTTAAAATGAGATGCTTTGTTTGTGATTTCCTTTACTGAGCACTGTATTTATATTTTATTTTTCACTGCAGGTTACCTTGTCTATGAATTTGACAAGTTTTGGTTTGAAGAAAAGCCAGAAAGCATTATGTATTTCAACATGTATAGAGAGAAGTTTCATGAAAAGATTAAAGGACTCTTACTGGATTGTAATGTATCACTAACTTTAAAGATATGATTCCTCCATATTATCTTCTATTTCTACCACATTTTGCACACACAACAGAATTTATATGTTGTAATAGAAATTATCTGATCAATAACACTCGTTATATATAATTTCCTACTAAAATATTTCAGAAATTCTATTTAAGAAAGCTAGTGGACAATCAGTGTATGTTTACAGTCATTTATACACTGTCCTCCAAAGGTACCTTATCCTTCCAAAGATCCCTACTGTAGAGGCCTGCAAACTACAGTTTGGAACTTGGGACTTAGCCCATTTAGTGTAAAAGTATAAATCAGGTATTTGTATTAAATTGGTTGATTAAAATGTGTAAAAACCAGTGTTCATTTTTATGTATTGTTAACTATCAAGTCCATTTCTTTTCAGAGCTCTTTTCAGATTTTTCGTGTCTTAGTTTGGAAACGGTTGTTTTTTATTTCCTTTGTCTTGTTTTCTCCCTAGGTTAATTAACAGGAAGAGTAGCTCTTCAAGGCTTTCTTTCTTTCTTTGCATCTCAATCACATTCCTAATGTTGCTTCATTAGTAGCAGAAAGCTGAGCTATGTCAGACAAGATAAAGAAACATGGCCTCTTTTTAGTTTCTCTCATTAGCATAATCGCTAATGAGAGAATGATAGTATTGGTGACTAGGTTTTTTGTTTTTAAATACCATACTTGAAAATATCACAGTGGTATTTTAAAGCTTAAAGGCATTTTCTCATCTTCAGTGTTTGCTTTTCAGTCTGTTGTAGGAAAGAACTATAGTTAGTGCTCATTGTGAGGGCCTTTTATGAGGCTTCTCTGGCTCTGAGTGTTTATGAAAAGAGATGTATTTGCTAAGAAAATCTTGACTGTATTCAAAGGACAGTGGCTTACTTTCCATAAAGCTGTCTTTGAACCGAAACAAAGGGAAAACCTAAAGCTTCTTAAAAATATCCATGAAACATGGTTGGTTTATTTTACTCACTTTTTTTTTTTTTAAATTTTTATTTTTTCGGCATAACAATATTCATTATTTTTGCACCACACCCAGTGCTCTATGCAATCCGTGCCCTCTACAATACCCACCACCTGGTGCCCCCAACCTCCCACCCCCCACCCCTTCAAAATTCTCAGATCATTTTTCAGAGTCCATAGTCTCTCATGGTTCACCTCCCCTTCCAATTTCCCTCAACTCCCTTCTCCTCTCCATCTCCCCTTGTCCTCCATGCTATTTGTTATGCTCCACAAATAAGTGAAACCATATGATAATTGACTCTCTCTGTTTGACTTATTTCACTCAGCATAATCTCTTCCAGTCCCGTCCATGTTGCTACAAAACTTGGGTATTCATCCTTTCTTTTTTCTTTTCTTTTTTTTTTTTTTTTTACAGCTTTATAAACATATATTTTTATCCCCAGGGGTACAGGTCTGCGAATCGCCAGGTTTACACACTTCACAACACTCACCATAGCACATACCCTCCCCAATATCCATAACCCCACCCCCTCTCCCAACCCCCTCCCCCCATCAACCCTCAGTTTGTTTTGTGAGATTAAGAGTCACTTATGGTTTGTCTCCCTCCCAATCACTGTTGCTTCTTTTTGCTTTGCCTCCATAGTGTTTCTGGATAATGGCGTACGGACTTTATAGGTGTTCTTTGAGTTGATGATCTGTGGGATTCTAAAGTAGCCTGAGGATGATGACTGTGCATTTCGTATAGCTTTATTCTCCTCAAATCTCAGGAGGGCATCAAGTGCTGTCAAGGATTATATAGTGAGGAAATTCTAACGGGAATAATTTCTTCCTTGTGTGTTTTAGAAATCTGTACTCCTAGCAAAACTAAAAGAGTTTAAAGATAGGTTTGTCTGATTACTAAGTTCTCAAATCCTACAGAAAGCAGCCTATTAGAGACATCATTTAAACATGATGAGAGTTGGTGGATCTTTTAATGTGAATATCAAGTGTTTCAGGACTGACGCCTGTGGTATAGCAAGACCTGAGACTTGCAGTATTTGTTCCTGTCTGTTGACAGACCTCTCTCTGTAAACTTGCCAGAGAGAAAAGCGATGAAAAATACCCGAGTGGAAAATAACAGATGCGGTTTTGTATGGCACATACATTGAGAGCACAGCATTAACACTATTATTTTCTCAACAGGATAAAACTTCTAAAAATTGGATTCATTTTATTATAGTCATGGTGGTCTACCATCTCAGTATCACAGGAATTTAAAAATTGGCTTCTTGTAGGAGACTTCTCAACCTTGGGATTTTCTTTCTTTTATTTTGTTATTTTTATGTTTTTGGTGCTTTATTATCCAGCTCTAGAGTTCTAGGAGACGTAGGAAAATCCTGGTAAAGGTCGGGTGCTAACCATTAAAGTTTTAAGTGTCTACTCTTACATGGAAAGCAATTCTGTTAGTTTAATTTCCAAGCTGAAAATACTTACCTTAATATTTTGATCTTTCAATAGCTGAGGTCTTGAACTGATTTAAACCTTTGTCAATATGCTTAATAAAGAATGATCCAACTGTGGAAGGGGAAACTTTTAAAGCAAGTTTTTCCCCTTCTAGGGAGGAAAGTAACTTTAATGTTTTAAAAAGAATGTCATCAGAAAATTTGGTCAATAATATGTTCTTTAAGTCATCTCTGTTTGTACAATATAGATATTGTCCTGTTTTTGCTTAAAATAATCAGTAACCATTTCAGAAATTCTGTAGTGAATTGGTCTAAAAGCTACCAATAAATTGTAACGTTTGATAGTCTGGAAGCCGAAGCATCACCACTTGTAAATTAGAATGTAACATAGTGACATACATGAAAAGAAAAAACATAATTGTGTCTACCTTCCTACTTTTCCTTGCTTTCGACCTATGTATGTTAGAATTTTATGTAGTCTTAAAATCCATATTTAGAATCTTACCTGTTTCTATAATAATGAATGAAATACCAAAGTAGTGATAGAATTGAAGTAGCAGGAAAATTATGTTTGCTTTAGCATCAGAAAAGTGAATCAGTGTGGAAATCAATTTTTGTATGTGCCAGATCGAAGAGAGTGTGCCAGTGACAAGAATAGGGTAAACACAGTTACACTGGTTGTAGTTCAAATATGTTCTGAAAGACAATCTTTAAGGAAATAGGAGAAATCAGGGGATATCAGTATATCAGTGAACCTAGACCAGCCTCTCTTTGTATATACATATGGTGGTAGAGTTAGATATAAAATCAGTGTCTTACTGGCACCAGTTAGAAAACAAAATCTTTTTCTTGAAAACGCCCATCCTGTATTTTTTTTCCTCTCTTAACAACTGTTTGGATTTGTATGTATTTTTCTATCTGAAATTTATGTGTAGTCTTCATTTTTATTCCAGTATTAATAATTGTTTATATTACTGTTTCTCCCCTTAGCATTCAGTGAAATTGAACTTGGTCAAAGATTGCTCAAAGGAGCAGCATTACACGAGTGAAAAGTGGAATGCTCATTGCCAGAGCAGGAAATATTACACACTATCATGGCACAGAAGAGAAGAGGTTTGGCTTGGAGAGCAATAATGGTTATTATCTTCCTTGAAGTAAGGATTGGGGGCCAAGAGCTATTTTCTCAGGATAAACGGTCCACTCAACTTCTCTATGAATAAGTCTGGGGAGGCTTACTTTCCATTTTCACATTTAGGAACCTCTCCACACAGGCAGATTGTTAACGAAGATTAATGGACTTTAAACATCTGAGAGAAATCATGACTGAGCTTGTTTTGTTTTGTTTTGTTTTGTTTTCTGGCTTCAGCTTTTGACAAGAAAAAAAATTAAATGTACTTCAGCTAAGACCCAACTCTTATAGGGGAATTCTTTTTTTTTTTTTTCTCCCCAATTATAGGGCAGTTTTGTGTTTCTGTTAATGTATTCAAAAAATGAGCAGCGGCTTTCCCTGGGGGAAAAAGTGCTGGTTGGAAACGTAAAGAAATAGATTTTTGTCTACTTTGGATAAAACAATTAACTTCTTATGTAAAAGCAATAGTTGAAATGTGATGTTATTTTGTTCGGAATGTTGTGAACAAATTAAAAAAAAGTGTCACAATTGTTATAAGCCTTTCTGCTAATCCTTCCGTCTCTTCCCTTCCTCCGCATCCCTAATTTAAGTCACTTATTTCTATGAAATAGTGCCTTTCTTATTTAATCCTTTAATCATGTTCCTATAGATTTATCAGAATATACAGAAAATTTTTATTTTTATGACTTTAACTCATTCACTAATTATGTATTTAAGATGTTATTCGGTAACAACAGTTGGTTATAAGACCAGAAAAGAAGCTACCACTCCCATCTCCCATTCTTAGAAAGGATGGGAATAATTCATACTGCACTGTAGTATGTTTTACTTAATATTGCAGTGTATCTTAGATACATTTTTATATTAATACATAGCTTCCTTATTCTATTTATGTACAGCTGCAGAGCATTCTTCTTTGTGTGTGTGTGTGTGTGTGTGTGTGTGTATCTTATTTTAAGCTAAACAAACATACCACATATGTCACTGGTTGGATACAGCAAAAGCAGTACTTATTAAAGTTAGTACTAATAATAGCTTTAAATGTATATATTGAAAAAAGAATGGCTGAAAATTAAAGACAAAGTAATCATCTCAAGGAGTTTGGCAAAGAACAAAATAAACCTAAAGAAAATAAAGGAAATACTAAAAGCAAGAGCTCAGATGTATGGAGTAGAAATATATACCATAGACTCAACAAAAGTAAAAAGCTGTTGCTTGAAAAGACTAGTAATACTGATAAACCATGGTGAGATAAGGAAAAGCAAATAATGATATCAAGAATTAAATAGAAAACATCACTACAGATCCTGCAAACCTGAAAATATATTAAGGATCACCTCAAAAATTTGAAACTTTAGATGAAATATAAACATTTCTAGAAAAATATACTTATCAAAACAAAACTGTATAAGAAGAAATAGGGAAGCAGAAAGTCCTAGCACGGTTAGTGGATTCAGGAATTAAAAATCTTTCCATTAAAAAACCTACAGTTTACCTGTACCCCTGACACAAATAATACATTATATGTTAATTAAACAAAAAACACCCACAGTTCCACACTGGTAAGTTAACACATTTAAGAATAAAATAATGACAGGGACGCCTGGGTGGCTCAGTTGGTTGGACGACTGCCTTCGGCTCAGGTCATGATCCTGGAGTCCCGGGATCTAGTCCCGCATCAAGCTCCAAGCTCCATGGGGAGTCTGCTTCTCTCTCTGACCTTCTCCTAGCTCATGCTCTCTCACTGTCTCTCTCTCAAATAAATAAATAAAATCTTTAAAAAAAAAATAAAATGACAGTTTTCACAATCTCTTCTGCATAATGAAGGGTAGACACCCTTCATGAAACTTCATAGTGTTGATGACTCAAGTCCAACAAGAACAGAATGAAAAAGAATTATATGCCAGTGTCATTTTAGATGTTGTAATGCTAAATAAAATAGAAACTACTGAAGTCCAGAAATCAATATATTAAATAATAATGAACTACGTATAGATAGGTTGTTTTAATGTGTGATCAACTGCTGCTCAGGTTAATTCCCAAAATAAAATTAATGAAATTTACCACATTAACATTTGAAAACCACATAATCTTAAAAGTTGCAGAAAAGCATTTGGTAAAAATTCAACATCCATTCATGTTAAAAACTTAACAAATAAGAGATACAGGTTACTTTAATTTTATATCTATAATTTTATCTTATATCTATAATTATATCTATAAAATAAACACTAACCAATATATTTAATGGTAAAACATCAGGATCAGAATTAAGAAAGGATGTTACCACTTGTATCTGTTTTTGCCATAGTAACAACACATAACCAATCACGCAAAAATTTCAGTGGCTACAAAAAAAAAAAAAAATTCCCTCCTCACACATGGGTAGGCTAACCAGGCAGCTTTGCTAATCTCAGCTGGGTTCAGTGGGCCTTAAACCCAGATCATGTTTTTGGCTCCTGTCATCTTGATGTCATCTACTCATCTGGGACCAGTGGGCTACCTGAGGTATGCTCTTTAATGGTGCAGCAGAAACACAAGAAGTCCAATGGTTCACAGGTATTTCAAGCCTTTGCTCACATCATGTCCACTCACATTCCCTTGGTTGTATAGCAAATCACATGGTCAAGTCCAACATCCGTGGAACAGGGACATATATTCTATTAGGAAGGGCTAAAGAGTGAACATTTGATGAATAAATTGTCACAGCACATCTATTCAAAATTGTGCTAGAGTCCTGCCCAGTGCCATAAAACAAGTGGATGGAATGAAAGAAAAGTTAGTCATAAATGATCTAAATGTGTACATAGAAAATCCAAGAGAATTGATCCAATATCAAGGGTAGAGGAGGAATTTTTGATCAGTTATCAAGGGTGATCATTTATGAAGGGTGAGGGATCTGGCTAAACCTATCTAGCCTGATTCTTGTTAAATTGGTCTCTTGAAGACATGCCTAAGGAGTATTTAGTAGAAAAAGGCAGCTCAGAGAAGCCTGACTATAGTTTGATCAAGGGACAGTATCTTGTCACTACAGCCTACTTCCTGACTGCAAAGAAACGAACTTTTATGTTTTCTTCTATATTTGACAGAAACATGCTACTCTAAGGTTGTGGTTTGTCTTAGTTTGGATTCCTCCAGAATCAGACCTTGAATAAGGATTTGTCATTCATTTGGGCGGTGATCCCAGGAAACACTGGTAAGGGAGTGAGGGGACTGAAGTCATCCCATAAAGGGTTTTGTATTAAGCAAAATAACACTGTGTAACTGGATTTTGAGTACTTGGGTGAGGGCGAGGGGACTAAAGTATTTATGTACAAACTCCCATCAGTTACTGGGCAAGGGCGGCTCCCAGGGGGTGTGTTCTTTCCCGTTCTTCGAGCATGCCATGCGCAGGCGCACAGGGATGGCTCTGCTGGCCAGAAGACCCTAGAGAGATGCGGACAGGACAACAGGAAGTGAGGCGCGCATGCGCTAGAATGGTGCGATCAAAGAGACAGAGGAGGGATACCGCAGACCTCTGCTACAAGACCATTTCACAGTTAACAGCAGGGGAAATAAGCACCAGGGAGACCTCATAAAGTCAAGGGGGAAAAACACAACAGTAGATAAAATGCGGAGCTGATGAAAACAAATAGGATGACACCTGACAATCTGTAGGCTTCCTGGCCCTTCCGCCATTCTTCAGTTTTGGCTCAAAACAAGCCTGGGTTTTGTCTTACACTTCTTTTCTAATCTCTTGTTTATTCTTTCCCTATTTCTTCTGCACTCAGTTTGCGGGCATAAGAAAAAGGTTCCTACAGGTGTTAATGATGAATTTAGCTTGGCTGGAAAGATGCCACGAAGATTTGTTTTTATCTCACTAGGAATCCCAGACTGTTCTTCTGTCTAACCCAAGGTACCTTCTGCCTCAAAAATTCTGCACTTCTGAAACAGATATCATGATTGTAATAACAATATGCCCAAAAGATTATAGTGTCTTAGATTAGAGGTTATTATAAATGCCATAAAATACAGACTCCCAAAATTAGAAATCTGTACCAATTACATTTAAAGTAAGTTTATGCTTGTTGATTCTAAAGACCTTCACTTGCTAGAAGTGCACCGCAAATTGTACATTCAGAGATAGACCCCAAATGGCAAACATTCAAAGGTACTGGGAATACTTTACTGAATATATTAATTGACAACTGGGTTAATAAAAGGAAACAGCATTTTCTTGATAACTGTTCATCATTAAGTATTTATAAACATAAAATGCAGCCGTTTTCTTTTCTTATGAACTTGAATTATAATGAAAACATGTTAAATTTCTTCATATTCAATCATAAGACTCCCACCCTCTCAAAACAGCCAATCAAATGCAGTCACTTATTTGCACCTTGCATGAGCCAAGGTGCATACTGGGAATTTTGCTTTCTCCTTCCTGAGAAACTGAGAATAAAAGTCACAGGAAATAAATACTCATTTTTCTTTGAAAAGTCCAAAACTCTTTATCAGAACTCCTTTATCTTTTTAGGGTGAAATAAGGGGAAATAGGTGTTTTGTTTTCGTTTTTGATTTTAGTTATCCGGTCAGCAAAGATTCCCCCTGGTGTGTTACCGCCTTTTCCTGAAGGTGATTATGTGGCACAGTCCACGGTCTGTCCTGACTTCATCAGTTCTCGCTTCAGCTGTTCGAAGCACACAAACATGATGACGTTCCAGGATCCCAGTCGCAAGAAGGAAGGTACAAATCTAGAAGAGGGCATGTCATCATTCTCTTGAATTTGTTGGAATTCTTAAAGCTATTATCACACAGTTTCTGCTTCTCATTGCACCACTCTCCTCAAATAAAGACATTTAAAATGACCTATTCCTCCCCTTTCCAGCGATGCCTAAGATAATGTTTTATGTAGCCGTCTAATACTGCTTCAGAACCACAAAACCCCAAATGATCACATCTATCCAAATACATAAACGGCTTTCCTTCCCACCACACCAAAGCTCGTGTCCTTTCTGAAGGGGCATTTCCCATAACTCTCTTTTTTTGAGGAGCAAGGAAATTCTTGCTCTCTTTTGCTCTGCTTTCTGAATGGAAGGTAGGAATCTGTTGAAAGAGGAAGAGGAGAAAGCCAAGAAAAATCGATGACTAAGTGGACGATTTTCTAAAGTAAAGAAATTAGTGCTGTCCCGATCTTGGCAATTCTTGGCCTTAGACCGTCAAGGAGCTAAGTGTACTTTTCTTCTTTTTTTGGGGGAGGGGGAGGTTTGGGTGGTTTGTTTTGTTTTGTTTTGTTTTGTCGTTGTTGTTATGCTGTCAAACTGTGCAGACCAAATGATTGATTTTGAATGCCTGTTTGCAGCAATAAGACATTCAGAGAGAAAAAGATGTCATCAGTTAACTCTGTTTTGGACAGATTTTTTAAAAGAGATCTGGCCTATAAAAATCATGCCCCAAAGATTTTGGTTACTTTAAGGTCTCAATACATTTCTCCTGACTCCTGGATGTGTGTGTGTGTATTTTAATTGTGGTACATTGTTCATTAGTTTACCATTTTAACCATTTTAAGTGTATAATTCAGTAGCATTAAGTGCATTCACATTGGGAGCAACCGTCACCACTACCCCTCTCCAGAACCTTCTGGTCATCCCTAACTGAAACTGTACCTATTAAACAATAATTCCCAGGCACTTGGGTGGCTCAGTCAGTTAAGCATCTGTCTTCAGCTCAGGTCATGATCTCAGGGTCCTGGGATCAAGCCCCGTGTCAGGCTCCCTGCTCAGTAGGGGAGCCTAATTCTCCCTCTCCCTCTGCCCCTCCCCCAACCCCACTCAGGCTCCCATGCTCTCTCTAATAAATGAATAAAACCTAAAAAACAAAAAAATAATAATTCCCTACCCCCCCTCCACCTCCCCTCAGCCTCTGGTAATCACCATTCCACCTCTGTCTGTATGAATCTGACTACTCTAGATACCTCACATAAGTGAAATCATACAATATATGTCCTGTGTCTTGCCCATTTTATTCAGCATAATGTTTTGAGGGTTCATCCTTGCTGCAGCATATATCCCCCAAAGGTTTCAAGTTTGAAAAAAACGAAAGTATTGTTAAATGGTTAATGGTCAATAACTGAGATATCCATTTTGAATTAATTTTATAATATAACTCATTTGCATTCATATACCATTAGTGCTAATTATGGTGATTTGAAAAGCTTGTGTATAATGTGTATGGTGCATTTATGCTTATTTCATAAAGTTTGAGGCATTGCCTTACAATTTTAAAGGGTTATAGAAATGGCTATATTATCACCAGTTTAATCTTTACAGAGTGCATCCATACAGTAGCTCATACTGTACTTTCTCAGGTAGGTAGTAGTCAATGTAATACTACTTAACGGGAAAAGTGGTCTACTATGCAATACTGGTTTCAAGGTGAGCATAATAATTATTCAAACCACATCATTTTCTGCATGACTTTTCTAGGTCAGTGGCAATGATTTTTCTCTAGTTTTACTTTAATACAATAAAAAAATCTGAGTCCATCAAATTAAAACAGTGAAAATTACAGCAATCACATTACTGGATATTTACCCAAAGAATCCAAGAACACTAAATCAAAGGGATACATATACCCCTATGTTTATAGCAGCATTATTTACAAGAGCCAAGATATGGAAACAGCCCACATGTCCACTGATTGACGAAAATACGCATGCACACACACAAACACACACAGTAGAATGCTATTTAGCCATAAAAAAGAATGAAATCTTGCCATTTGCAATGACGCAGATGGAGCTTGAGAGGAAAACACTCTATGAAATAAGTCAGAGAAGACAAATACCATATAATTTGACTCATAGATGGAATTTAAAAAACAAGCAAGGGGGAAATGATGAGAGAGAGAGAGAGAGAGATCAAGAAGCAGAATCTTAACTATAGAGAATAAACTGATGGCTACCAGAGCGGAGGTGGGCAGGGGGGGTGGATTAAATGGCTGATGTGGATTAAGGAGGGCACTTGTGATGAGTGTTGGGGGATGTATGGAAGTGTGGAATCACTATATTGGACACCTGAAACTAATACAGCTCTAACTGGAATTAATTAACTGGAATTAAAATTTAAAAAATTTAAGAAATTCTCTCTTTTTTAAGATTTTATTTATTTATTTGACAGAGAGAGAGATCACAAGTAGGCAGAGAGGCAGGCAGAGAGAGGGGGGGAAGCAGGCTCCCCACCGAGCAGAGAGCCCGATGCGGGGCTCAGTCCCAGGACCCTGAGATCATGACCTGAGCCGAAGGCAGAGGCTTAACCCATTGAGCCACCCAGGCGCCTCTAAAATATTATTTTAATAGCAAAAATCACATCTTGTTTTTGTGTAGCCCTCTATTATGCTTTCCCTTCACTTTATAGTTCTCTAGTCCTGATCAAGCAAAATCCTGTCCTCTTCCCAATAGGTTGGGACCAAGAGAGAGGTCACCGAATTTAAACGAGCCTCTGATCGAGGCTGAGAACATTTTAATATCATAGTTTTCTGGCCCAGAGGAACTGGTGATAGTTATGACAAGGAAAAATAAACACTAAACATACGGCATAGACTAAGGCTGGTCGACTGTTTAGATGAGACAGCCTCCCAAAGCATACAGATAGGCTGAACACAGCATTACAGACAGAGAAGACTATATCCTACCCTTTGAAAAAAGCCAGCGGTCCTTCCTTGGTGAACATTGTCATGGCACAGTTGGGCACACTCGTGTACTGGCCTGGTGGAGAATTAACGAATCGGGTTTTTACCACATCCACTGGCGAGGATAGGACTGTTGTGCAAAATCCGGCGACAAGGGCTGACACGAAGTGGCAGGGTAAGTCATCTAAAAGAGATCAATGAAACAAATCAGCAGCAGACTTTTGGAAGAAGCTTCTAGTTTTTAGTTATCTATCAGATCCTCGGAAACCTGATGATATCAGAAGACCAATGTGGATGTCTCATCAATAAATAAAATATCCCAAGGAAGCTTTCACTTACCCTTACCAAAAACGATGACAAAGAGTACGTGGCACAGGGGATTGTTAGTGTTTTAGGAAAATATCCTGTGAGTCTGCTCTGTGCCCTTAGGGTATCGCATAATGCCCGAGACATAGGCATCTAATACTTCTTTGTTGAATTAAAGTCATTGTCCAGGGAGAATTTCAATGTCTCTAGAACCTGTTAGATTGTCTTAGGAACCTATCCAATGGTACTACTTTTGGATGAAAACACTGATGGGCTCCTTACCTAACCAGCTCATCTGGATAGAGTGTGGGATGTTATGCTATATAAAGAATAAGATGCTAACCCAAGTCCCATATACTAGTATTACCTGAGTATAATGCTGATGTAAGAATACTGTTACACTTTCTTTTTGTTGCAGAAAAAAAATTGGTTGCAGCAAACTTCTAAAAGTTGGTGTTTGGGGGTTTTGGTTTGTTTTTTCTTTTGTTCTGTTTTGTTTGCTTAAAAGTTCTATCTAGTGTTCAAAATTACTTAGTTTTTTCAACTATTACGATTAAGGGATTCAGTACAACATCCCTGGAGAATCTCCAGGATGAAACTGTAAATGTGTAGACCCACAGGTTACGTATCTAAGAGGAAGTTACCTGCCAGGAGTTTGTTTTTCACAAGGCTTTCCTTCATTAGGTCATATGTAACCAGCTCTGTACAATTGATGATGACATTTCTTGTCAGATTGGGAGTAGTTCCTAGAAAAAAGAAAATGTGTAATAACTTCATTATACGATAAGATGCTGACAGGATATATGTTCTTTTGAATTTAATTTATTTATTTCAGAGAGAGCTAGAGTGAAAGTGCGCAAGTTGGGGGAAGGGGAAGAGGGAGAGGGAGAGGGACAAGCAGACTCCTGGCTGAGGAGGGAGCCCAATGACAGGACTCTATTCCAATCATGACCTGAGCCGAAGGCAGATGCTTAACAGACTGGGCCACCAAGGCACCCCCTAAGATATATGTGTTTTAATAATGATCAGATTCACCTTGAAGTCAATTACCTTTCCAAAGGCCTATCAGGCCTTCTGTTGTCGCTATGACTCTGTAAGCATTGTAAGTCCCAGTGTAGCGAGGTTTGAGACCGTGCAGATGGCTCTGTGCTTGAAGTCTGACCTTCACGACCTCTGTGGGTTGCCCGATGAATACTGCCACCCCTCCAGTCGTCAGACCAGCTGAGATCTTGCTTCCTAAACTAGGTGTTGCTATCCGGAGAGAAAAGATACTTATCAAGCAAAAAAGAAATGGAAAAAAAAAAAAAGACCCAGAGGGCAACTCTATGTCTTTTTTAATTTTAGTGGTTACTATTACTGTATCTCTATATCTTTTCTATTTCCTTAATGCTTGTACATGCTGTGATTATGTACTGAGTATGAGCTAAATCACTTTAGGTCTAGAAACTTCGAAGTTGACTAGAATTAAAAAATAAATAAAGACTTTCAAGGACAAAGAAAATGCAATGCGTATTTAAGCCGTGCTTAGTTCTCTTCTATATTTAGCTCTCTTTTCCAGTATTTTCCAACTGGGAGCAGGTACCAGTCACCAATGATGCTTAGCCTTCCTCTTGTCAATGGTAATGTTAATTATAGGGCTTCAGGGTCTTAGGAAAATCCCAAGTGGACAAACGGCCCCCATATGGGATGTCGGTGGTATTAGGCTACAATCAGATTACAAAGGAAACAAAAATAAAAAGAAAGAAGTGTAGAAAGTGATTTTTGGCCTGAAAATTTGAAAAATTAGCTTAGGTTACTCAAGACAGATATTATTTAATAAACTATAAGTAGTCTTGGATCCATTAAAGTATGGCTCAAGAACATGTACTCATCAAGGACTTTCTCAGTCTGTCTGTTTCCTAATCTGTAAAATAGAGATAATATCTATCTCATACCAGTTATCATGTGAGTTAAAATAATATCAGTATAGCATATAACATACTGTTCTGCATATAGAAAGTACATAAGCTTTTTCATAACCATATGATTGTACTCTTTTCTCCTCACGCTTGTCCAGCAGCTGAGCATACAATAGATAACCATCTTTTAATGGGCAAGATCTGACAATTACAATCCCCTTCACTTGGGGCCACATTCATAATCGATTCTTGTGACACTCATTCCTGTCCACCAGTCCCTTCTCTTTTCCCTGTCAAGCCCTTTGAAAGAGAGGCTATATTTTCTGTCTTTACTTCTCAAGGCCCTTCTTATAGTTCCTCCTCAGTCCTCTATGATCCAGCTTCCATCTCTGCTACTCCCCCTCCGATGTTTTGGCAAAGGAAACCTATGGGTTCCTGTTGTTAGTCACATCCATCACGTTTCAGTCCTTTCCATGCTAGATCTCTCTGCTCTGTTTGACCCTACTGATGGTTCCACCTGTAACTATCTGGAGTCTAGCGCAGACATTTCTCCTAAGCTCATGGTGTTGACTGGATGTTACTTGTTTACACTTCTTCAAGTGTCAACCTTCCCTAAGGTTTACCTTCCCCCAAGACAGCTTCCATGTTCCTGCCCTCCATGAATGGAACCTTTTGCCAGGACCTCAGAGGCCATCTCCATCGCAGGCTTTCCCTCATCCTTACTGCCAGCTGCCTACCAAGTTCGGTCAGCTACACTTCCTAAATCTTTCTGATCTCTCTTCTCCTTCCCTATTGCCATTGTTGTAGCCTATCCCAGTTGTTTCTTACTTTCTAACTTACCCCCTTCTGGCCCTTTTTCTATAAATCCTCTAGATATTGCTGCCAAAGTGATCTTTCAAAAATATAAACGGTTTGTGACACTTTCCTGCTTAACATTTTTCAATGATTTCCCATCACTATAAGGACAAAATCTAAACTTCCTAGCAAGGTCTGCAAGGTTCCTTGTGATCTGGCTCCTTCCTGCCTGGGCTTTGCCTCTCCCTCCTTGCCAACAAGTCCTCCCTCTCTGCCCTGTGTGCTCTTGCCACTCCTCTCTGAGCCTCTGTACATGACCTTCACTCTCTTGGAAGGTCTTTCCTCACCACTTTACCTTATTAGGCTTATCAGTCCTTCAAGATTCGATTCAGACGTCAGTTCTTCAGGAAAATCTGGCCGGAACATGCCCCAAGGCTCGGTAAAATATTCCTCTTCAATGTGCCCAACATCCTGCCGTTACTTCTAAATGCTCTAAAGAGGATGTGTCATAGTACATAGCCATCTACCAACCTACTCAAAGCTCACAGATCTTGCCTAGACAGAAATCTATAATCCATGTATTGAACACGGTTTGGAGCACATGGCACCTCAATAAAGCTAACGAAATGCATGGAATTGGCATAACAGAGAATCCTGCCAAGATAGGTCCTATTAATTTAGTATCTGAAGTACTCACCAATTGGGCTGGACAATTAACTGTGACGGAAACTACCAGAATGGGCAGCTTTACGTCTTTTGTGATTCCTCTCTTGTTACATGTACAAACAGAACAATGCAGTATTGATCTTAAAGCATCTAGACTTTACTTTGAAACTGTATAAAATAAACTCATTCTATGTTTGTATGACTAATATTTATAACTTGTCCTATAAAGTTATGTAATCCTAAGGTGACTTTTTTTTTTTTTTTTTTTTTAAGAAAAACAGACTGCCACCACCAGTGCCTCATTTGGATGTGTCTGGAGTCTTGGAAGCTTGACTACACTACATACTCCTACCAATGGACCTTGAGAGCTTGTTTGGAAGTTTCTAGCAGGGGAATGCAGCTACTCCTATACCCTTGACTCAAGAATGGTCTTCCTGTATCGGGGAAGGTCATCCTCTTTGATCAAGGGTGCAGCTTTGGGAGGGACACACACAGAGCAGTGAGGGAGGAAAGGGACACCCATCTAGCCAGCCGGATCAATGGGGTGACAGATGTCGCAACCCGATCGCCCTTGCATCCATCCTAAAGTTACTTAAAGCAGAAGTGGTGAACTTTGCCCACGTAGTCACTTAACATATTCATTTTATCATCAGTCCATCTTCTCTCTGGATTGTCTGCTCCATAAGAAAGTGACTCTGATACATGCTAGCTGGGTGATCTTGATGTTACTTAACTATTCTGATCCTCAGTTTCCCTACCTGACTGTAGGGATAACACTTTGTATCTCACAACTCTGTTGGATTAAATGATGCCCAGAATCACATGTGGGGGCAGGACAGTGAAGTGGTTGAGAAACAGGTTAGCCGCCAGACTCCCTGGGTTTGAACTGGTGCTCTGCCCCTTTCCAACTATGTGACCTTGGGCACATTCTAAAACTTCTCTGTGCCTCAGTTTCCCCTCTTATTAAAGGATACAAATAATAGTATATTTCCAGCAGTGATGTATCTGAGGCACTTAGAATAAAGTCCAGCTCATAGTGTGGCCTCAAATAAATGCTGACTGAACTGACAGGAATTCTTGAAGAACAATGAGGAACCCCTTTCCCTGTCCTCTCAGCTCTCCTCATGAGGTCTGGTTTTCTACCCTTCAAACCAAGGTTTTCAAATCTGTGCCTGCCAAAAATTTCCAGGAAGCTTGTGAAAACATCCATCCCCTGGTCCCAACCTGAGCAGTTCAGATTCAGGGAACAGGGAACAGGGAACAGGGCAGTCCTCAGCACTTGGATTTTCAACACGCTCCTCAGATGTTCTTGTGAGACTTCACCGTTTGGGGAGCCTAAGAGTTACCCCTTACTCTTCAGTCCATCCGTCTTCTCCAGATGGATATCCAAATTATGCCCCAAACTTCCATGACTGATCAGGTGATTTTTATAAATATAAATGGGCATCTGAAAAATTGATTTTGCACATTTCCTTTTCTTTCTACAAACAGTGAGTATCAAGCTACTATTGGATGTCTGCTTGCCAGTTTGTTATGAAGACCACTACCCCGCATGTAACATTTGCTTGAACAGAGCTGGGCCCAGGGCATGTCTCCGGCTGTCTGCCCCACCCAGGGATGCTCATTGCTTACTTTCTTTTCCTGTGCTGAAGAACTCCTGGACCGTGTCGTAGAGGCCGATCCGAAGAGAGGCAAAGCTTATTTGTCTCTGGAGACCAGCAGGCAGCCCACTATAGAGTTTCACTGGCCCTTCTGTTTTTGCCAGAGTGGTGATTGTTCCCAGGACACCTTTATACCTGATGGCTCTGGAGGTCTGGCATTCACCTTGGATCTGGAAATGAGAAAGGTACAGGTCAGAGGGAAGTGAAAATTGAGTAAGGAGGTCCTAACTGGTGAGGAAAAAACAAAGACTGGCAACAGGCTGTCCTCTGTGGAGAAACCTGCAGCCAAGATCTTTCCCACTGTTTTTCTGCTCCCAGTTCCCTTTCCCTTCTCAGTAACATCTCCTCTAGATATCTCTATATCTCTCTAGGTGCATATATGGAGAGAGGTTAGCTACAATGCCCATTTTGAACATTCCCACCCTCCCTGTACAAATCCTCCAGAACCCCTAAACAGCCGATGGGAAGATGCCCCCACCAAAGTAAGGAAGGCAAAGAACTTGACATGGAGACTTGGGAGAGGCTTGATAGTCTTAGCTCTTAGAACACATAGTGCACCCTAACTCTGGGGGCTCTGGCAGTGGTCATGGTCAACCGATTTTCCTGGGGCTACTTGTGGTTCTTCAGTTAATGTCAGGTAAGTTCCGGTTCCCCACCCTAATGCGTCCAGTTCCGTGACAAGCCCACACTTTTAAGGCGGCCACCGGCCCCACCTGCGGAGTGGTTAAACCAAAGCCATTCCCAAAAGGGCGCACAGAATAGGTGTCCCCCCCTCTGTCCTGAGACACCTCCCCAGCCTCATCTCACTCGCTACCTGGAGCCGGACTTTGGCGGTGTCCAGCGGGAAGGTGATGGCATCCGCCACACAGGCCGCCACGCCAGCGGAGAAGATCTTGACCGTCATCGTCGGGGGCACGTCCAAGGCTGTGGGGCCCACCATCTTCGCTCAAAGAGCGGAGCGACGAGCGGGCGCAAGGACTGATGGACTCGGGCCCTCACAAGGTGGAATTTCCCGGACAGAAAACTGGCTTCTGACTTGACTTCGGGGGAGGGGGTGCGCGGGCAGCTGCTACACTGGAGCTGAGCCGGGCCGCGCCTCCCGCCTTCGCGCCGTAGTGCCAGGAGGACCCAGGACGCGTAGGCTGGCTGCGCCCGTGCACCCTGCCCGCGCCGGGTGACTTATATAGCTGGCCGCTCCCGGGCTGCGGCTCGCCGGGTCTCCGCGGACCCGGGCCTGGGAGCTGGCCGGGGCGTGTCCTGGGGCGCGTCCTGGGGCGCCTGGTCCCTCCCACGCGCATCCTCGCCACGCGCCTGGGGAGCCGCTCCCAGCGCGAGAGCCTTCGCAGCGCACCTGACCGTCTGCGCCGGCGTGTCCGAGGGAGGGCGCACCGCAGCAGCCGCCCACCGGCACCCCGAGCCTGGCTGCGTGCCCTTGGCTGGGGCAGCCTGACAAGCGCGGTCTCTCGGGGATCCTGGTAAAAGGTCCTGCCGAGCTGGAGCTCTCCCAAATGAGAATGGGGCGCCCCTTTTATTCCTCTGACTCCCCTAGAACCTTGCAGGCATCTTCTCAGCTTCCTTTTCTCTGCTACTAACTTTCTGCTTTCCAACCACCAAATCCAGACCCGGAAAATTCCCAGGCAGAAACCAAGAACACTCAGAACTTTTAAAAGACATAAAGTGTTTCGTTTGAACACTTTTTGTAAGAGGAAGTCGATTGAGATCATTGACATACTAGAAAGCAAATAGTAAATTGCTAAAGTGCTCTAAAATGTGAGCTATAGCTTGCTCCTTTTCTTTTTCTTTTCTCTTTTTTTTTTTCCTTTCCTTCCCTTCCCTTCCCTTCTCTTCTTTTCCTTATTCTTCCCTTCCCTTCCCCTCCCTTTTCTTAGGAGAGTGCGTTGGAAAAGACATTGGTAGGTTCCTTCGTAGCAGATGTAGCTCTGAGGCTTCCCTTCAGTGGGAAGTCATCTTTACTCCCACTTTTTTGCTTCCTTCTGAGTAAAATGTGTATCCAGAGACATCCCCAGGTGTGAAATCTACTACTAACTTACCTATATTGATAAATTAAATATTGCAAAGTGTGTTTGTTGTGGAAGGAGGAGCTTTTCCTACTTCTGTCCTTGTGCAAAGATTTATTGTGAGCATTCATTTATTCTTTTGGTTGAAGAGCAGGGAAAATGAGGCTCAACCCCCCTAGAGAATAATTTCCAAATACTCTGTGAGAACAGGTTGTAGGTACTGTACAGCTGTTCAAGAAGCCATTTCTAGGGGATGCTGGAGGTATGTTGAGGAAGTCAACTGTAAAGGTAGGATGGGCTCTGGAGAAACAGAGAGGAGAAGACGACAGTGGGTTTTCTCCTCTGCAAACACCTGTTGAAATAAAGAGCAATTGAGGCAAGTAAGTGGTATGTATGAAGGCAGAGATTTGGGGAAAGCGGGGCGAATATATGGGAATGTGATCTGTTGGCCTGCCTGAGACACTGGATGATGGGGAAGGAGAGAGGATAAGAAGTTGGTAAAAGATGAGACTGTAGAAGTCCAATGAGGCCAGCTTGAGGGTTGACCTTGAACATCTGCTCCAAATATGAATTCATGTTATCATCACCTTATGCATGGACAGTACTTTACAGACCATAAAATGTTCTCACATAAATGTCATGTTTAATATGGTAGACAGTACATCTTTATGAATGGTTCAGTATAGAGTCAAAAATTTTTCAGAGATGACTCTAAGTTTAAGAACATGGGTAGTAGCTTCAGGGGTGGTGACAGCTGATTGTCATGAGAGGGTAAGAAGAGGTGACTTTAGGGGCAAGAAGTTGAGATCAGCCTTTAGAGTCTTGGAATTCTTGGAAGAGAAGGGTATTTATTATAGTTAAGTAGTTACCATAGGAAACATCATATAACATGATAAAGGAGCAAGAAATCAGGGCTGGAAGGCATTTGGGAGTAAGTAAGATGGATGTGATGAAAGAGGGTACACTTTAAACAGGACTGAGAACAGCAGGACTAGGTCATGGGTCAAAATGTAGGGAAAATAGGGATTCCCAGAGTTCTGGTCTGGGAAGAAGGGCCTTCAAAGGTAAAATTATTGTGTATTGAGTCATGGAACCATGGTATTTGAGAAAACAATTTAAGGAGGGGTGGGGTGTTGACTAGGATGAAGTGTAGAAATGTCAAAGGAGGACAAAAGTGAAGAAAAGCCTGTAGGCTTTGGCTCTAAGGCTATTGGTCACTTGGGGAGTGCACAGGAGTGGAGTCATTAGGTTGAGTCTGATGGCTAAGCAGAGATTGCAAATGTTTGATATGGTGAGACTAGATGTAAAAGGAGTGAGGGCATTTTTCCCAGCTAATTCTAGCAAACAGCTGCTATCAACTGGTTAGTCCCCAACCCACAACCCAACCCTAACCTAAATTGTTCACGATGTTCCATCTGTAGTAGTTTTAAAGCATAATCACCAATTTCTCCCACTAAAAGGTGAGGGTCCATGACTCTTCCCCCTTGTATCTGGGCAGGCTTGTGAACGCTTGGACCAACAGAATGAGATGATGAACTGATTCTCTGTGGTTCTGAGGCTGGATCATAAAAGCCCTTTCAGCTTCTTAGTCCCTTGGAACACTTGGAGCCCTGGGCCACCATGTAAGAAATACAGCTCCTCTGAGTCTCTCACACACTGGAGAGGCCCCATGGAGGCCCTTCCAGCCTTCCCCACCAAGGTGCCAGACATAAGAATGCAGCTCTCTTGGATTCTACAGATAAACCCACCCAACTGCTAGATATCACCGAGTCACCTCTGTCCATGCCAGTAGGACAGAAGAATCATCCACTTGAGCATGACTCAAATTTTTGACTCATGAAATTATATCTGAGATATAATGGAATGGTGGGTGTTTGAAGAGGGAACACAACCTTTACTTTTTTGAGAAGTAAAATGGAGGGGGGCATGCACTGTCTCTTTGCTTATTCCTCCAACACTACCTACTTACCTTCCTGATGAAGGGTTGGAGGCAGTGGACTGGTATAGAATTTTTAGATTTGGACTACAAATTTTGGATTTGTACTATATACTACATTTTTGAAGGAGAAACAGGGAAAAAGGAAAGTTGTTTTGCTCCATGAGGCAGATGTTTCCATGTTTCCAAGGCAGGATATGATAAACCAGACCAGGGGGTGAAATGAAAGTCATTAGAAGGGAAGAAAATACGAGGAAAAGATCCATTAGAAATAGGAAAAGTGAGAACCAGTAAGAGCAGGTGGAAAGAGGGGACCTGTGGTGGGATAAAGAAACTGACTTATTTGAGACCATAGGAAGAAGGACAGCCTGAGCCTCTGGGATATTAATAGACAGGGTGAGAGAACTCTGCAGAAGACAGTGTCAGTTTAGTTCAATGATGACCGAGCACCTGAGATGTGCCAGACACGCTGCCAATACTAAGGGTCAAAGAAGCAGCAGAATTCAAAGGCCTCATATGAGGAGACCCTCAAGGGAGGGTTGCAGGAGTTCAAGAGGAAAATGGTTCTGGATTCCAAGGAGCAGGCTACCTCGCCCTTTCTGAGAGGCTCGGGGAAGTAGGAGAAAGTTTGCTTCAGGTTGGAGAGAACAGTAGGGTAGAGGGTGGCGTCCCCAAAGGATCAGACTGCTCTTCTGGCCCAAAGAAGACGTGAAGGATAGGTCAGTGTGAACAAGGGCAACAGCCCTTTTATGAAGTAGTTAAGGAGTAGCAGCAGGTTCCTCATGTACTAAACACCTGTTTCCTCTTTGAAAATGTAGAGTGACATTTACAATTGAACTCTTGCAAACTGTGGTCAGGAATCACTGAACAAAATGTCTCCATATTAAATAAAACAGGGTAATGCTGTGCATTTGAATAATGTTCTACAAGTTCCCATAATTCTCTCATTCACCACCAGTAGGAAATACCATGTTGTAGTTGTATAGATAACTGTGCAAATGATGGAAGGGACAATTTATAAAAGAAGAAATACAAATTATACAAATAGAGGGGATATATTTTACATTGTTAATAAAGTAATGTACCTTCTTTACCTAATAAATTAATACCTTGTCTCTACCAAAATTATAATTATAATAACATTTATATATACCTTTTCATATCATAAAGTTAATTTATAAATATACATAAATGACTGTTTTAATTACAAATTGTGAATGTGAAAAATATAATTATAATAGCAGTACTGTATTAATGATGGCATTATAAATTGCGTAATTCTTTTGGAAAACAGTTTAGCAGTATCCACTGAGCAAAGATAACATCCATATCCTTTGATCTAGTAATTCTACTTCTGGATATCGGCCCTAAAATGGTGAGCCAAAATGTGAAAAAAAAGTCTTATATAGGTTGATGCCCATTACAGCTTAATATTTATAATAGCAAATTACCAGGAGCACCTGTGTCAGTTGGGATCCAGATTTGTCTATCTGGGTTTGTCTGAAGAATTGTGCATAATAGTGATCCAGCCCAAAGACAGAGACCATCAAGCTGCGTGTTAAGGAAGAAAACACTCCATTGTCATTCCAAGGTGGCACAGCCCAGTAAATAAGAGAAAGAGGCCCACGCTCCAGTTCTATCCAAGATGCTCACTAGCTGAGCGAGTGGGGACAAAGTACTTCTCTGAACTCCAATTCTTCACTTTTAAGATGAGTCTTCCTGCGTCATTAGGTTATTCTTATTAATGGATCACTCTGTGTTTGGCACCAGGTGTACATAATTGTCTTAAGCCTCTGAAAGATGTACCCACTTCATTCACTTACCCGATTTGTACGGAGCCTCTAAGTGCTAGACGCTGTTCTAAGCACTTTACAAGATTTAACCCACATAAGTCCTTGCATGATAGCCCTTTGGAAAAAGTACTGTGTTATCCCACCTCGTAGGCGAGGAAACTCAGAGGCGCAGAGCGGTAAGAAGCTTCTCAATCATGTAACCACTCAATGGTGCACTTAGGGCTTGTCTGACCCTCAAACCTTCTGTCACTATGTGATACCCAAACCACCTTCCCAACATATTTATGACACGATATTTTCCTATGCTTTGAAGGTGTAGATTGGCTAGGTATACTCATATATTTTCTTAATAGGTCATAGAAAAAGTTTCCAAAAAGTCACATGAAATATATACTCTTTACTTGGTTTCTGTACATTATGAGGGGATTTACAAAGGAAAGAATAAACTTTGCAAAACTTCTAATTAAAAAAAAGTCACTTTCTTTTTTAAAATATTTTATTTATTTGAGAGAGAGAGAGAGAGAGAGTAGGAGAGAGAGCAGGAGAGGGAGGAGTGCCAGAGGGAGAGGGAGAAGCAGACTCCCTCTGAGCAGGGAGCCCGAAATGGCTCAATCTGGAATCACGACCTGAGCTGAAGGCAGACGCTTAACCAACCGAGCCCACCAGGCTCCCCTAAAATCACCTTTTTCCATTTCATCTTCAGGAGAAGCTGGTGGAAGACGTATGGAAGGTGATATATGAGACTTAGAAAAATGTGATTTATAGGGATTGAGGCCCAGTGGAGGGACCAGAGAATGAAAAGGAAGAGGTAGGTGACTTCGAGAACAGGACATTCCTGTCCTCAGACACTGGAAGGCAGATGCAGTGGGATGGTGAGATTTGTTCTGTACACAATTAAGGAAAGGCATTAATGCTGAGGCATGGAAAGTACAGGTGAACAGATTTCAGGTAAGTGTAAAGAATACGAGTCGATGTGATCAGAGATAGAAGGTGCTGCTACTTTAGGTAAGAGTTCTCATCACTCGAGGCATTGGGTTTTAAGCAGTTTGGTGTAATATCATTTAGGAGAAACAAACTTATTGTCCTGATTGTCAGAGGGACCTGGATTTGAATGTGCCATTTGCTATCGATGTGACCTCTGGTAACTTATTTAATCTCTTTACATGTGTTTTCCCGTGTGTAAAACGGGGATGGTCATCATAATTACACTTACGGTGGTATTGTGAGGATATAATTAATACTAGTAAGATTTTGGCACAATAACTATGAGTGGCACCTAGAAAAGGTATAATATATGTTCACTACTGCTACATTTTATTAGTAGAGTTTGCATGACCATTTTGCAGGCTGTCCTAGGGGACCAAGGCATTGAACTAAAAGGTTTTACTGAAAGATGTGAAAGGTCCCTTCACACTCTGAGATCTTGAGTTCCAGATTCCATGACCCTGGATGCAGCTATTATTCCGAAGGAGAAGCAGGACTGGAACCCAGGTCTCTTGACTGAGGACAGCCAGGAGCGGCATGAAGGTGAAATGAATGGGGCCATTGTAGCTGAGAGTCAGGCTTGAAGTTCCCAGGGTGTCAAGGTTACCGGGCTAGAGGTCACAGCCCAGTTTCAGGACCCTCTCCCTCCCCTATCCCTCCTCCCAATCTCCCAGACAAATGGAAATGTCAGCGCAGGGCATTCTGCCTGGCAGAGAGGACTCTGCGAAAGGTCAGGGATTGCAGCCCTAGTGTGAATGTGACTGGGACACTGGGGGAAGGAGCAAAGACTAACTGAGGTTAGTTTGGAAGCATTCTTTGTGAGGTCTGCGGGTGTTGCTTGGGTTTGCCTGTTTCCAACACCACACGGAAGGCAGAGACATGCCAAGAGGTCCTCTTGGCCAGTGAATTGCCCCATTGCCGTTCCTGTTGGCAAGATGTCTGGGAAAGACACAGCCCTGACGCTAATGAAAAGACGGGTTTATTTCATGCAGGGCGTGGCGGAGCAGGGACAAGTAAAGAAATGACCATCTTGAACTTTCGCTTTGAATTTTCACTTTGTTGTTTGAGTCTGGTGTGTCGTGAAATGCCAGGGGGTAGAGGATGGAGATCACCCACACCTGAGGGTCTGCAGGGAAGAAAACGAGGGAGAGCATCTGGAGTGGGGATCACGTGCAAACATGTTTGTGCGCTCACAATTCCGTAAACGTTCTCTCTTCTACACGTTCCTTGTGGGGCGAAAATGATCACTTGGGAACACACAGGTGGCTGGTTTTAAAATGTCTGAATTTCACAGATAAGAAAATATAGCTCCCTCTTCATTTTTTCCCTCTGATCTGTAGAACGACCTCTTGAAAATTCTCCTGTTTTCTTTGATGAACTGAGTTCTGTAACAAAAAAAGCTATCTTGGAGTTTCATTTCCTTAGAAGCTCTCCTTTAGGACTCCGCTCTGTTCCGCATTTCTGGGCCTGTCCCTTTTGAGGTGTGCCCTCTTTGCTCAGATTCTTTGCTAAACTCTCTTGTTGAGTAGTTCTTGGAAGGGGTGAAGGGGGTTGGCATTTGGGCAGAGCTGTTCCACCATTCTAGCTGTTCTACCTTTCTTGTTTATGCAATGAATGTGATTCCTCCACGTGCATTTATTGAGCACCCTCTGCATGCACTGTGCTAAGGTAGGAGCAGACAGACACATTAATACGTGATTACTGTATACTATGCTAAGTGCAGTGTTAGAGATGTACCCAGGTGATTGGAGAGCAGAGAAGAAGGGGATCTAATCCAGATCGCGGCCATTTGGGAGGCCTCCTGAGGAAGGCACGGATGGGATCCAAGTCTTGAAGAGTGAGTAGGAATTATCCAGGCAAGAGATACAGACGGCAAGGTCATGCCAAGCAGATGAGACAGCACAGCCAAGACATGGAGCCAAGGAACAGCCTAGTAAGTCTGGAGAAATAAAAGCCTCTTGGTGTTTCTGGACCATAAAAGCAAAGTGGGGTAAAGCAGGAGATGAGACTTGAGCTTAAGGAGACAGGGCAAATTGGGGAGGCCTTGATCCTAGCATCTTCTAATAAATGAGGAGGTTTTAAACATGGAATGGATAAAGTTAGTTTTATGTTTGAGATAGACTTACATGGCTTCAGGGTAGAAGTCTTGAGGATTATGAGTGAGAATATGTCCCGTGCTTCTCCCCACCCTTCTGGTACTTTGCTGCCTGTTTGGAGGTGGAAGAACCATCCTGATCTCTGCCTTCGCCTTTACATGGTGTCCTTGCATGTGTGTGTCTGTGTCCAAATTTTCCTTTTTATAAGGACACCAGTCCTACTGGATTAGGTCCCCCCTAATAATGTCACTTATTTTCTCATCTAATGAAGATTGTATATATTTAAGGTGTGCAACATGATGGGGGCACCTGGGTGGCTCAGTATGTTAAGCATCTGCCTTCGGCTCAGGTCATGATCTTGGGGTACTGGGATCGAGCCCTACATTGCATCGGGCTCCTGGCTCAGCTGGGAGTCTGCTTTGCCCTCTCCTTCTGCCCCCCACCCCCGCTTGTGCTCTCCCTCGCTTTCTCTCTCTCTCTCTTGTGCATGTGCATTCTCTCTTTAATAAGTAAATAATTTTTTTAATGTGTATAACATGGTAATTGATATATAAGCATACCTCAGAGATATTTCAGGTTGGGTCCCAGACCACTGCAGTAAAGCAAATGTCACAATAAAGCTAGTCAAATTTGGGATGCCTGGGTGGCTCAGAGGGTTAAGCCTCTGTCTTCGGCTCAGGTCATGGTCTCAGGGTCCTGGGATCAAGCCGCGCATCGGGCTTTCTGCTCGGCAGGGAGCCTGCTTCGCCCTCTCTCTCTATCTGCCTCTCTGCCTACTTGTGATCTCTCCCTGCTTCTCCCTCTCTCTCTACCTGCCTCTCTGCCTACTTGTGATCTCTCTGTGTCAAATAAATAAATAAAATCTTTAAAAAAAAAAAGCTAGTCAAATTAAATTTTTGGTTTTGCAGTGCATAGAAAAGTTATGCTTATACTGTATGCAATAGTACTTTTTAAAAATTAATGTACATACCACCCAGGCTCCCTAAATAAAATATTTCAAAAATTAAAAAAAAAAAATTCCTTCTGGGATTTCCATTTGAACTTCCTGGTTTTTATTTCCCTTGTTCAGTGAGAACGCTAGAAGGTCTGCTCAGCTTCTTAACCTCTTGGCCATATGCTGCTTAGCAATGAGCAGCACCTGATGTAGACTTGACTTCTCTTTGCTGCCATTCTGTCCGGAATCTGGGCTCCTTGTATCCTTGCTGCCTCATCATTCCTGCACTCCCATTTTTTTTCTCTCCAGCCTCAAGAGACTACCAAATGCTTTATTCAGCATCTTTCCTCGTTGCCACCATGTTCTACTTGGCTTCTCCGCCTCTCCGGCCCTCTACTGATTAATGGACAAATTCCTTAAGGGGAAAGCCTGGGAAGGGAGCTGGGATTAGCTCCATGCATATTCCTTCTTTCTAGGACTTTGGTCCCTAAAGTCCTAGTTGCCTTGATACCTTTCTTATGCCTTCAAACAGTTTTGTTTTTTGGTTTTTGGTATTTCACCCAGCTTTGCCAGTTGTTCTTTAATAAATAGGGCGGGTCTGACACAAACTACCCCATCTTAGTACTTAGAAGCAGAAGTCCTCAGTAAATGTTCTTTAAGAAGAGTAAAGAAGGGTGGGCGGCTGCTTTATCAGAAAGCCACTATTAAACTATAAAAATGAAAATAGACTGACACTTTTAAAATAGTCGATCGGAATTCGAACAAGTGATTTGTACTGGAAACACTTAAGGACATCAAATAATCTGAATCAGGTAAAGCATGTCTTTTTACACGCATTCTCTGAATGTTTTGTTTGCACATATGAAGCATTCGAAATCAAAATCTATACGAAAGCAATTAGACCGTCCTACACCTTCTGCGGTTGTAACTTGATAACTTAACTGGGCAACTGTTGCTGCCAGTTAAAAACAAAGGGGATACTTTTTACTGTAAATAGTAAGAAGCAGCAGAGAGATTTAAATTTCCTTTATAAAATGAATTCTGATGTTTCTTGGGGGCGAGGTGGCCTGCCGTCAGAGTGAGAGGATAATTGACACCCACTCCCAGCTGTCCAGCGTGTGCTAAGGGAAAGCACTTGGGACATAGACTTCCGGAGGAGAGGTTGCCTGGGGTCTCCCATCAGGGCTGTGGAGCAAAGCGCTGTGAGCTACTGGCACTTCTCAAAGGGAAAACCTGACTGTTCATATCTGTGCCTGACATATGTTTTGACAACTTGCAAAGTGTCCAAAGCTCTTTGAGTTTCTTTAAACACTGGGAAATAAAAAAGGTTGAAGCTGAAGATTGCCAGATTCACTTTTATTCCCTGCCCCACTTATGTATCCTGTTATGGTCTAATGGGTCCTTTATAAGTTGATTTCATAGTAATGAGTAAATAGTTATGGCTCCTTTCTGAAGGAAGATTGTCAACCTGAGAGTCGCACTGTAAGCATTTTTGGGTGCTGCCTTAAGCCTATCCCCTTCTCTTATCACCCCCTCTATAGCTCACCATGAGTGGCCTTGTGTGTGTGGTGTGATGCCCTGTCTTATACATGGGGGCTCCATAAACAATCCTTCCAACAGACGACTCACAGACACCTTCTGCTCTAGGATGCCCACATCTAGGACAGATGGATCTGCTCTCAGGAGGTTGGGGACCTGCCAGGCCCTGGCAGGGGCTTAAGGCTGGGTGGGCAGGGAATAATGGGGCTGGTTCTGGAATGTGCTCTAGAAGGGGAGGTTAATGCAGCCCCATGGAGCGTCTCAGGGGTTCTTCTGGAGCAGTATTTAGGGATCCATACAGCCTGAGTGGGTGGACAAAGCAGGGCGCTAAAGCATGGGGCCCCGGACAGGACACCAAGGGCCCATGTCTGAGGACAGTACTGGATCCAAATGGCTCTCTGATTCATGGCATTACAGGCCATATTATATTGACAATATGTATTTTTAAATACAGGCAGAGGAAAGATGAGTATTAGGGGTAGAGTCTTCCCATAAGTTTAGCTTTTCTGAGTGGTTTCACCAAATCTCCTTTCTTTCTCTTAGGAACCAGAGGGTTCACTAAAATCCCCAGGTTAGTTTTTTTCTCACAAGAGTTTGAATAGCACCTGCAGTTGGTGGCGGGGGTCGGGGGAGTGGGGGTGGGGGTTCTGGGGTGGGGAGAGAAAGACGATTAAGAGGGGGGGTGGATCTGGAAAGGGCAGAGGTGTGTGGGGGGAAGATGTTTATTCCCATAAGTAGTGGCTCCACCAATCTGCCCTCTGCTTGCCGACTCCCTGGCCTCATTGTTAGTCTTTTTTTTTTTTTTTCCCCACCAAGCTCTCAGGTAATTGACTCTATGCTGGGGAACAGTTTCCCTTCCGGTTTCCAAAGGCTCCATCTATGCATGGGAAGAGAGTCAGAGAAAACATGGCGGCGTGTCAGCTCGTGGTTGCCCTACTTGAGCCTACCTGGCCCTCAGCGCTGCCACACCCCGGCTCCTCAAGGTCAGGGGTGCCCATCAGAAATAGAACGGGGACATTATTAAGGGGGCAGCCTCCCTGACTCTTGATGTTTTTGAAACTCGGCATGGCTGTTTTACTCAGCGAGATCATATGTCCTGCCACGTATGTTCTCTTTCCCTCTTTCTACTTCTCTCTCCCCCCTCCCCTGTCTCCACATTTGGGAAAGAGCATTCGCAGCTTGTTTGCTGGTGTTGCCGTCTGTGAGCTCTCATGCTGAAGACCGACATGACATTGATACTCTGGCAAGATATTATTTCATTTTAAAGATTTTATTTTTAAGTAAGCGCTACACCCCACGTGGGGCTTGAACCTACAACCCCGAGATTAAGAGTGACAAACTCTACTGACTGAGCCAGCCAGGTGCTCCGAGGCTTTATTATTTTCACAGTAGCACCTTTGAGTCCTTAAAGGGTTGTTTCATTTAATTCGGATCATCTTGACATTTAAGTTTCTTCAGATTTTTCCAGCTTTTAAGGGAGCTTATATGGGTATGCCTGCCTTGGGCTCAGTTCATGATCCTAGGGTCCTGGGGTTGAATCCGGCATTGGTCTCCTTGCTCAGCAGGAAGCCTGCTCCTCCCTTTGCCTGCTGCTCTCCCTGACTGTTCACTTGCTCTCTCTCTCTGACAAATAAATAAAATCTTTAAAGGAGCTTTTATGAGAGCAACTGAAGTGGCCTCCTTTGCAGAGAAGATAAAAAGTGTGCAGCAAAAGGAAGTAACCTTGGAGACATGGAAGATCTTTCAAAGGCTGAAGAGTCACCCGAACTAGCTCAGCTTTGGTACATGACTTTCTACATGCGTTTGTACAGAAAACCGGCTTCTACCCACTGTGTTCTGAGCTTATGACTGTCAGGGGAGGCCACCAGGGGGTCACCTGTGTCTCGGGTCAGCTCCTGTTGGGAACGTGCCAGAGCACCGCAGCTGGGGAGGATGAACTCCAGGTCCCATGAGACCCGCTGGCGCTGGCAGGGATGCGAAGGGAAATTTTGCCAGCTTCAGGCCATGAACTCAAGAGGAAATTACATTTTAAGCAAAAATAAAATGCTGTGGAAATATTTAATGTTAGGTAATGTTTGCGTCAGGGATCACCTCCCTTCTGTTTAATCTTTTCTTCCTTCTGTCCTGTGGCTTCTCGTTCCTTCATAACAGAATACAGGGCATTGTCCGCGGAGCACTGTCTGAGGAACGCTTGTGTCAAGCCATTCTCGAAAATATCATTTCAGTTACACTTGAATTTGAGGCTCTGCCCTCCTTCTCGGCCCTGATTGTCTGGAGCATTAAGGGAAATGTATCCATTTAGTTTTGACTGGAGAAGTGAAACTTTAACCGGAATGCGTTAAATGTGGGTCTGAAATTCAGTCACAGGAAAAGTCACAGTCTTTAGCCCAACGTTACCCCCTAGTGGGACACAAAAGAATAGATGCTAACCAGGGTATATGGGATGTGAACAAGCAGGTGTAACTAGAGGTTTTGTGTCTGGTCTATGGCAAATACCGGGGCTCTTAAGAATGCAATTTATTTATTTATTTATTCTTAGATTTTATTTATTTCAGAGAGAAAGAGCAGGTACAAAAGTATGAGCAGAGGAGGTACAGAGGGAGAAGCAGACTCCGTGCTGAGCAGGGAGCCAGACTCAGGGCTCGATCCTAGGATCCTAGGATCCTGAGCCACCCAGGTGCCCCAAGAATACCACTTAAAAATACACTTCCGAAGGGTGCCTGGGTGGCTTGGTCAGTTGGGCATCTGCCTTCAGCCCGGGTCATGATCCCAGGGTCCTGGGATCAAGCCCCACATGGGACTCCTTGCTCAGCAGGGAGCCTGCTTCTCCCTCTCCCTCTGTTGCTCCCCAGCTTGTTCTCTCTCTATCAAATAAATAAAATCTTTAAAAAATATATACTTCCCACTTGGAAAGTCACTAGGCTTCAGAGAATGTGGAGCAATTTATTATGCTTAATAACCTGCTCGTTTTCTTTCATTTTATCCTCCTGTTTTTGCCATAGTGAATGGCATGCAAGAATTGGAGAAACAAAAACAGATCTGATCTTATGGAAATGATGCAATGTTGTAGAACGCAAGACACCAAAGGTTGGAAGATAAATCCAGAAGAAATCTAAAGGACTGGTAAACATTTCAAGAAATATTCAACTATCTCTATTATGAGAAAATTTCAACTTAAAATATCGTCTTTCACTGATCGGATTAATACAAATTAAAAGGTTGTGGAGGGGTCCCTGGGTGGCTCAGTTGGTTAAGCGGCTGCCTTCAGCTCAGGTCATGATCTCAGGGTCCTGGGATTGAGCCCCACATTGGGGGGTGGGGGTTCCCTGCTCAGCGGGGAGTCTGCTTCACCCTCTGCCAGTGCTGCTTCCCCAGGGTTGTGCTCGCTCTCTCTTTCAGATAAGTAAATGAAAGAAGTAAAAACAGAGCTACCCTATGACCCTGCAATTGGACTACTGGGTATTTACCTCAAAGATACAGGTCATCTGTACCCCAATGTTCATGGGGTACAGCAATGGCCAGTCACCAAACTGTGGAAACAACCATGATACCCTTCAATGGACATATGGATAAAGAAGATATGGTCCATATATATAACGGAGTATTATGCCTCCATCACAAAGGATGAATACCCAACTTTTGCTATCAACATGGATGGGACTGGAAGAGATTATGCTGAGTGAAATAAGTCAAGCAGAGGAAGTCAATTATCATACGGTTTTACTTCCTTGTGGAGCATAAGGAATAGCACGGAGGACATTGGGAGATGGAGAAGAGTAGTGAGTGGGGGAAAATGGAGGGGGAGACAAACCATGAGAGACTGTGGACTCTGAGAAACAAACTGAGGGTTTTGGAGGGGAGGGGTGTGGGGCGTCGGGTGAGCCTGGTGGTGGGTATTAAGGAGGGCAACTATTGCATGGAGCACCGGGTGTGGTGCATAAACAATAAATTCTGGGACACTGAAAAAAATTAAATTTTTTAAAAAATTAAAAAATAAAAGGTTGTTGACTTCAAAAGTTGAAGACATGGGAGAAGACAGCACTGGCTGTTGGTGGGAGTATGAGAGCAAGTAGATTGTTTTGAAAGGTGGTCTGGTGGCTATTTGTTACTTTTTTGATGGGCATTTTACTCCTTCAATTCTACCCCAAGGAAATATTCTTATATATGCCGCAATGTCTTTACAGTGATATTTTCTCCCACAGTGCTTATAATAAGAAGACTCTACTTATTATAAATAGTGAAATAATGAAATAGTGAAAGCCCACCAGCTGGGAGGGGGAAGGCAGGTGTGATATGGGATATTCCTTTTCTATGGAATATTGGGCTGTCATGAATATAAATGAGGTAGATTTACATATTTGAACAAGAATAGCTCTCTCTGACACTTAGGTGGAAAAAATGGAATCACAGAATAACTTTCAATTTGACCTCATTTTCCTTTTTTTTTTTAAATGCATGTGGATAAACGTGTTTATAAATTCATAGAACAAACGAGCCTCAATCCATCAAGGATACATACCTCCGTTAGGAAGTAGGATTTGAGGTGCTAGTTGAGGAAGACTTTCTTTCCACCTAATTTTCTGTTGTTGGGTATGGGTGTTCATTTTCAGTTGTTGCATCTGTGTATTCCTTGCATGTAAAAAGCAAATAAAATAGTTATTATGTGATGTTCATGCAGGTGCCCTAATGTCTACTGGAGCCTTCTTTACTGTATTGTATAGAGAGTTTCTATTTAACAAAGTAGAAGGCTGTGCAGTGACAAGTCTTTCCACCAAGTGTCGTTTTCCAAGAAATCTCAGTATGTGGTAAACATTTTTCTGGAGAAATGTGTGAATCTGTAATCTTCCAGAGAGTCCGTCCGAATCATTTCCTGGCTTGGTCACTGCCCAAGTCAGCCCTGTTGACCCAGGGCTTTGGACTGAGCAGTGGTGGGCCAGGTGGCAACAGAGTTCCAGCCTAAGGACCTCAGCCCTTATTCTCTTCACAGCAAACCCCTGAACCTCTTCAAGCCACTGAGGAGACAACTCGCTCTACAAAAATCCTCCATTTTGCTCTTCCCTATTCAGAAAGAAGAAGGAATTCCAAAGGAGATTCTGAAATCTCCATGTCAACCTGTGTGTTTTATGAAAGCTATTTCACAGACTACTTCCTTTTCAAAGGAGTTTGTAATTTTGTATTTTGCTTAAGTCTTTTGGAAAGTCCCCGTACTCCAGTTAACTCCACCAAAACAAGCATTTACAAATTCCCTGATTGCATAATCCCTCTTCTTCTTCTTCTTCTTCTTTTTAAAAGATTATTTATTTATTTATTTGACAGACAGAGATCACAAGTAGGCAGAAAGGCAGGCAGAGAGAGAGAGAGGGGGAAGCAGGCTCCCCGCAGAGCGGCGAGCCTGATGCAGGACTCGATATGCAGGGCTCGATCCCAGGACCCTGGGATCATGACCTGAGCTGAAGGCACCCACTGAGCCACCCAGGCACCCCTATAATGCCTCTTCTTCTTCATGAAACCAGCTGCTGAGGAAATCACCCATTGCCCCATTGCAAAATGTGTTGTGCTTTCATTTTTTTCATTAACTTTTCAAATGGTCTTCTCAGCTTCCATGAGCACTTCTTTGACTTCTTTCAAGAAGGACCCAGTGAGGGACCCCAGGGTGGCTCAGTCGATGAAGCGTCTGCCTTCGGCTCCGGTAATGATCCCAGGGTCCTGGGGATCGAGCCCTGAATTGGGCTCCCTGCTCAGTGGGAAGCCTACTTCTCCATCTCCCACCTCCCCTGCTTATGTTCCCTCTCTCACTGTCTCTCTCTCTCTCAAATAAATAAATAAGTAAATCTTTAAAAAAGAAAGACCCAGTGAATTCAGGTGTTACTTCTCTTTTTTTCCCCCTTGCTCTGATGTACAGTTCGTTACTTCTCATTGTGAGAAGAGATACTGCGTTATATCATGCTGGGCATACCTGATGGTTCAATTTATTTTATACAAGACTATCTTTATACAATTAATTTTATACAATAAATACAAATAACAAAAATAGGAATTTTTTTTAAGATTTTATTTATTTGCCACACAGAGAGAGAAATCACAAGTAGGCAGAGAGGCAGGCAGAGAGAGAGGAGGAAGCAGGCTCTCCGCTGAGGAGAGACCCCGACTTGGGGCTCGATTCCAGGACCCTGAAGTCATGACCTGAGCCAAAGGCAGAGGCCCAACCCACTGAGATACCCAGGTGCCCCCCAAAATACAAATAATTTTATACAAGTATTCAATTTATACAAAACTAATGTCCAAATACCAAATATTCACTTTTTGGCTCCTGATGAAATGTCATCTTGACCACATCCTATTTTATACCAAGATCTCTTTCACTTCCAAAACTTAAAAAGTCAACAGTTACCTTTACATCTCGAACTAGACCTAAAAAAGTTGCCACAGGAGTTGAGGGAGGGGTTCAGATAACATACATGGCTTACAGATTTTGACAGCACGACAGAGGATGCTGTAAATAATGCACCAAAACCAGCCAGTGGGGAAAATGAAAAAACTGTAGTACCTTACACTCTAGGTTCTTCTCCTCTCAGAATATGGACCAGTGCTGAGAAATCAGTTTCTATGTAGACAGGGAGTGACTGATCATAACTGTTCCTATGTGCTTGTTTATTTTTCTATAGGAAGTTGCGGAGGGAGGGGAACATGATTACACTGAAGTTTTAGAAAGATCATATAACGGCAGGTTAAAAGAGTAACTGAAGGGTATGAGGGAGACTAGAGGCAGAAAAATAAAGTGGCCACAATCCCGCAATCTTTGTCCTTTCAAACACTTGCCACAAACATGAATGTGCACTTATGAAAGTATGGCATCATGAACTGACAGACTTCATCATTTTCTTTCTTGTTAGCCAGTGATTAGAGGAGTAACTCTCATACTCAGCCTGACCAATAGCCAAGGGGCTACTGTGAATGACTGCCTTCCAGTTATTAAGAGAAACAGACCCTTAAGGAAAGTTGCACTGAGGTTGCAAGGGTCAGGGGCTATAAATCCATATGTAGCCTTTCATCAGACATCAGCCTCTGAGTCCCCCTTTTGGGTCACACTTTGAGGCATGAAGTTTGACCATCAGATAGTGTGCAAAGTTGTCAAGAAGAGTCAAGGTGCTGAGAACTTGCTTGACCACCATAGACTGAGCACGCTCTGTTCTTTTAAGTAAAAAGCAATAGAGCTTCTCAAGTCACGCAGCAGGCAGCTGGGATTGCTACTGTAGTTTAAGGATAACCTTTTTTTTTTTTTTTTAAGTGTAGTTCCGAGTGATGAGGATTGATCAAATATTAATATAAGCCTCATAAAATCTTGGACCAGGATGCCTGGGTGGTTCAGTGGGTTAAGCTTCTGCCTTCGGCTCAGGTCATGGTCCTGGGATCCTAGGATCGAGCCCCACATTGGGCTCCCTACTTAGCCGGGGAGCTGGCTTCTCCCTCTCCTTCTGCCCCTCCCCTGCTTATGCCCCTTCTCTCTCATAAACAAACAAAATCTTTAAAAAACAAAACAAAACCCAAAAAACTCTCTTGGACCTATTGACAAGTACAAAGCCAGACTGATTGCATACTTGGGAACAAAGAGAGGAATCCAGATTAAGAGGTGTTTAGAAGGGCACCTGGGTGGCTCATGCCTTTGGCTCAGGTTATGATCTCAGGTTTCTGGGATCCAGATCCACATCGGGCTCTTTGCTCAGCAGGGAGCCTGCTTCCCCCTTTCTTTCTGCCTGCCTCTCTGCCTACTTATGATCTCTCTCTGTGTGTCAAATAAATAAATAAATAAATAAATAAAATTTTTAAAAAAAGAGGTGTTTAGAAAAAACGATGGCTAGGTCTTGGTAACTAGAAGTGGATCACATGCTATCAGGAGGAATCAAAGATGACTCACATTTCACATCACATGACTTCAGGTCATCAAGCCATGACTCACATGGCTTCAGGTACCAATGGTTATCAGTGCACTTAAGCTAAGAAATAACAAAGGGGAATATGTTCTAGGGAGAACATAGTAAGCCCAGTTTTTCAGATGCATATGGTACATTCAGGAAATGAGAGTGCGGAAAAAGCTTGGAACTCCCAAGGCACTCAGTACACACTTGTTGAATGAAACAGTTCAGGAGAGAAGCTTGAGCTGAGATAACCTTCTCGAGTCAATAGCAGACAGATGAAGTTGAAACAGTTGAAGTGGGTGAGCTCCTTCAGGACAAGGAGTGGAGAAGACAGCCTTAGGGGATTGCTGTGGTACTCATTGCTTATGGGGTGGCAAAGGAAGGCAGGCCAGGACAACTGATGGAGGCTTTGTCTAAGAGAGAAAAAGGAATCTAGAAAATACTGGTTTCACAGAGACCAGGCAAGGGAGGAGGGAGTTTTAATGTGGGAATGTCAATAGATCTAAATGTCACAGAGAGAGGAATTAAGAACTGGAAAGCATCTATTGGGTTCAGGAATTTGGGAAAGCATGGGTGTTCTAAGCTTCAGTGCCCTGGTGAATCCCCAAGTCATACTGAAGTGAAGGGAAGTCAGATTGGAAGTGAAAACATGGAGGTGGAAGATGGCACTACTCTTTCATGATGTTTGGGGCTGTAATATTGTTGATAAATCCGTAAATAGAGTGTGTAAGAGAGCTAAGGAATTGAATATATGAAGATGCTCAAGACAAAAGAGGTAAAAGGATCCCAAATTTTCTCCAAAATGGAAGAAGGAGAAATCAGATTGCAGGTTCATATAAATTTGTAGTCGAGGGACTAAAAATGGAACGTTGCAACTGATAGCGTCAGTTCTATGTGTGAATCAAATTTTTTACCTAAGAGGGGGCAGGAGTTGGGATTGGGGGTCTTTAAGAAACCAGCCAAGAATTAAAGTAGCTATTTTGGGATTAGGAGGATTGGATTAAGGACCTGGAAAGGGATCGTTGAGTGGCAGTCGGTGCTCCTCTGAAAATTGTATTAGCACAGATCTATAGAGTGGAAACTCCCCCCACCCCCCAGCAGCTCAGATACAACTGAAGAGGGCAGATGCTTGTAATGATTCAAGATTTGGTGATCACAGAGTGGCCACCACAAGTGGTGGCCTCAGAAGGTGGAGGAAAATGGGGTCGAGCGAGCCGGGAAGACAGCGGTTGAAGAGACCGCCGCGAGATTGAATCTGGTGAGGAAATTCAGCGAAAGACATGGCAAACTAACTGAGGTTTAGAGGCGGGGGCGGGGGGGGGGGGCGTGCGCAGGTGCAGCAGGAGGCACGGAGCTGCGGAGATAGGTTGATGTTCTGAGACACAGCGAGGAGTTGAAACCACAGAAATCAAGTTTGGAGTCTTTGCTGGAATGTGTTGGAGTGTTCTTTCCACAGATGCTGAAGTTTCCCTGGTGGTGGCAAAAGGGGAGGGGGCAGAGAGGACGTCTGTGATGTGGATGCTAAGTACTTGGTGAATGCTGGCCAGGACTCAGGGAAATCCAGATTGGTAGAGGTGACAGGGGACCAGGGGGCCCAGTTCTCTGACACACCTCTCCCTGAGGCATAGAGTCTAGCACCCTCCATTTTGGTCCGACTGGGCCTGCGACTGCTTTAACCCCTGCGTGGATGGGCCCCTACTGCAGGAGTGAGGGCAGAGGAAAAAGCCATGGCCAGCTCTTAACCTGAAGCACGACAGTGATTCTTAACCTGCCCGCCCACTTCGACTGTTGCGCTTCTACCATGATTCTCACTCTCGTGCTCAGAATTAGTGCTCATCTAAGTCCGAACATGCCACCTCTGCTCCGGTCTGTAGGATGCTCCACCTCAGAGCAAAAAGCAAGAGTCTTTTCACTGGCCTCGGAGATCTTGTGAGCTCTGGTTCCCAGTTACCGCTCTGCCGCATGGCTAACGTCTTCCCTCTGCTCCTATACAGATCCTTCTTATGCCTCCAACTTGCCAGGCAGCCTCTTACTTCAGGGGCCTTTGTACTTATGGTTTCTTTCGTCTGAGATGCTCTTCCCTCAGGTATGGGCGTGGCTCACTCAAGAGGTACCTCTGTGAGGTCTTCCCCCAGCGTTCCAGCATTTCAAGTCCCTCGTCTTTATTTTTTTTAATTGCCCATGTCACTCACATAACATATATGGTGTTTATCTCATTTATTGTCTATTTCCCTTATCTGAGTGTAAATTTCTCTTAAGGACAGGGATTTCTGATCTGTGTCATTCGCTGCTGTACTCTGGGTGCCTAAAACAGCATAGGAGCTGGGCCATAATCATGAAATAACGTAAATTCACTAGCTCTTTTCCTGAGGGCTCAAAAGATTCTCTCTAGTCCAGTCCCAGCGACGTGACTTCAGTCTAGCTGGTACCTGCCCTTCAAGGAGTCTAAGGATTTCAGTTTGTAGAGTCAGATCTGGCCTCTCTGTGAAGGGGGAGGAGAGGAAGCAGCTGTGAACCCAGAAAGCCCTCATCTACAGCTTCGCCCTCAGCCACGTGCTTCTAGCTGTTTCTAGCTTCCTCCGGGCAACCAGGCACATCAACAAAGATCACAGGTAGAGAATCCTGGTCCTTACCTTCTAAGCTCAGCCTGTGCCCATCTGTTGATTCCTTTGTCTGGCTCCCTAAGCTTTCCCTAAGGAATTAGACTGTCAAGAATGTGTTCAACAAAAGGCACAGGGCCCTGAACGTTATGTAAAGAGTCATCTTAAAGCAGAAAATTGTGTGCAATGCTTTGTACGCACCACATCACCTGCTAAGAGTTCACTGTAACAGAAGCGCCTTCCTCTGGGATGGGGAGTGAAGAGTGCCCATTCAGTGGCTCTTTCCCCAGAGGTATCCAAAATGAGGCATCTTCGACACTCCCCATGAGTTTCTCTCCGTTAGACTCAAGAATGAAAGTAGCTCTACGTTTTGGCCCCTGAGACAAAGCTTCAGGCAGAGATCAGCTCACAACTGGGAAGCAGCTACTGAATCCCTGGGGACAGGAAAAGTACAAGCACCAAGAGCTGCCATCTGCCTGGCTGCCTGGCACCACATACCTCAGAGGGAGATGAGCAGGCTGTGGGCCCCTCATCCTTCTCATTGCCTTGCTGGCACTTCCACGTAGCTGCCCCCTTCTTCTCCGGAATCAGACTTGAAGTAACGCTGGATGGAATAAGGTTAGATCTGTGGTTTCTCTGGCCCACCCACTTCCCTAGCCTCTAGGCCCCAAGTGGTTTCTTCCTTTCCCCAGGCAGTAGCTTTTTCTTTGGAGTTTTCATAGGTAAAAGCTCCACTGAGGCCAAGGCCCAGCGGTCTGTAGCTCGGAGCTCACGGGGATGCCAGGTCAAGCCGTCGAGGGTAGACACAAGAGCCACCATCTGGAGGGTGTAATGAACATTAACCTGGGAATCTCGTCATCACAGAGCCGGCTCAAAGAGGACCACTTAGAGTCAATCACCGTCAGCTCAAGAGGAGAAACTAAAAAGACACAACAGAACCATTAAAACTTTAAACTTTTTTCAGAAAATGCTCTTTGAAATGCACTGCCCGCCTTCTGGAGGCTGAGGAGGGTGGGCTGACAGGCCTGTTTGTCTCATGGGCTAAGCTGTAAGTAACCAGCTCCAAGGCTCAGGGCTCCTGCGCATGGAGCCTCGAGAAGCAGGTGGACTACGCATGGCCATTACGGAGTGTGTTCCTTCGGTGACGCACTGTGAACCAGTGAGGGCGGTATTACAACCTGGCATCCACAGAGACATCCACTTTCAGGACACACCATTCAAAGCTCCTTTCTCAGCAGTCCTGGAGAATCCTGACTCCTCTGGTTTATCTGGGGCAAGACATTTAAACTCATTCTTACTCCCCTCCCAAATCCATCTTTGATTTTGGCGAGGTAGACGTGAGCAGAAATATCGGATTTCTTTCTCTTTCTCTTCCTTCCTTAGATTTTATTTGAGAGAGTGAGTGAGAGAGAGTGAGCATGAGTGGGGGAGGAGCAGAGGGAGAGGGAGAGGCAGACTCCCCGCTGAGCAAGGAGCCGGACATGGGGCTCGATCCCAAGACTCTAGAATCATGACCCCAGCCGAAGGCAGACGCCCAACTGACGGAGCCACCCAGGTGCCCCTAGAAAACATGTGATGTAATAATGTGTAACCATCTTAAAGTTAAATAAAATAAATTACTGGTCACTCAACTAGATAAAAACCAAATGGTACTACAGTGTATTAGTAAGGATGAAATGAGGGATTTTCATCCTTTAATCTCTTGCAGTTTAAGTTAAATAATTAGATAACTGGTAAGCATTCTCTTATTTTAAATATACCCATTCAAGCGTAGATCACTGCATATTTCTTATCTCAAAATATTTGCCTGTAAGCCCTGGTTTACTTAAAATGGTTGCCCAAATAGAACTGCGACCCCCACCCCCCCACCACCCACAACGTTGTGGAAAGAGTCACATTATTGCCTTAAGCAGGAACTCAAGCACTGAGATGAAAGCCGTATCTGAATATCTGAAGTATTTTATTTGTTCACATTGGTCCTACTTGAGGTTAACACTACTTCATTGGACAGTTTAAAAATCATTCTGTAAACAAAAAACAGCAGCAAGAGCTAAAATAAAAACACAAGGATTCATAAAGGAATGTGTTGACAGGAACGCCAAATAAGTAAAGAAAATGTGACCATGATGATGATTCAACAGGAGAGAACACCTTCAACATCTGTAAAAGGCAAAACTGTAATAGTAATAAAATTAAAAAAAAAAAAAAAAAAGCAAGAATCCAAAGTGCAGGTGCGCTAGTCTTCTTTTCCACATCCATTCAGGAAATAGATAGAGCATACTATTCTTTTAATAAAGTGACAAGTTCTGCTTTAAAACATTCAGGTACGTTATCTTGCAGATTTTTTTAAAGTTTACATGATCACTACTTTACATTGATTTAACTGGAAAGATGATCATAAGTGATACATGGCATGATTTCTTGAATCTATGGAGAGTATAGAAATGATAAAGTTTATTGTTTTAGTTTTTGCTTTATTTGCAGTAACAAGAAGCTGAAGATCCAGTATCAGAAGCATCAGTACTTTTTACTCTTTCCAGAAAAGAAAGAAAGAAAAAAAAAAAATCCTGAGCCCTCTGTCATCTTTGTTGCCATTTTCAGATTCTCTGTAACAAAAGACTGTTCATTTTCCCTGAATTCTGGTCAGCTGACTTAAATAATCAGAACAGTTTTCCAATGCAAAATCAGCCTGGTATTGGTCCAGATTGATCAAATAGAAGTGTCATTCTGGCATCATGTAAAAATCATTTACACGTTCATAATTGTTTAGAACCTCAAACATTTCCCCCTTGAAAGGAAACATTTGTCGAATATGATTTTTGAATAGAGGAATTTTATGAAATATATTTCAAATCTTAAAAAACATTTTGAATGCTCCCTCAGATGGTATAGGATTTCCCTCAGCTGACACTGCCTTTTCCTTTTGGAAACATTCTCGTGTTCGTGGCATTTCATTTTCCTATGGATCCAGCAGGTTCATTTAGAAAGCCCAAATACACAAATGGCCGTTGCCTTATTTAGCATTAAACAGCACTATTTTTTTTAAACCACGTATATAGCTCAACAGCAAGATTAAAATACACACATATCACGGACAGATTCATTTTTGTTTGGAATTCACGGAATAAACTGTATTCTGGTAAATCCCCCTCTCCCCAAGACAGTGTACCTACATTGAGGCATTTAAATATTTCTCCAACGGTTTTCATTGTATTATATTATGAAAACACGAGGCTTCAAGCCACGTACTAATAAATATTTAATTTAAAAGGAAGAAAGAAACCCCAACACAGAACATTTAAAAACAAAACAAAACCCTTCCCCTCCCCCACCCCACCCGTCCCCTGTGAAGGCGCAGGTGTCAGCCCGACATGGCAGAGATCTCATAGTCACTGGCCGAGGTCAGGGGCTTGCCCATCATCCGGATGTTTTTTGCACTGGTGATTCTGGCCATCATGCACACGGGCTTGTCAAAGTACTTCACCAGGGCCGGCTCAGTCAGGAGGGAGGCCAGGAACTGCTCGAAGGTGATGGCCCAGTCCCGGTCCAGGCTGGTGCTCCGGGGCAGTGCCGCCGTGCCCTGGCCGCTGCGCACCAGAACTGTGTCCTCCCCGATGTCCTCGCAATGCAGCTTGTCCTCCTCGTGGGAGCCGGCACTCAGCACTGAGTATGAGGACATGGAGCTGTCGTCCTTGGTGTCGTCGTCAGAAATCAGCATGGAGGAGCAGGCCCCGTTGTCCCGGGGAGAGGAGTCCTCCAGCTTAATGTCCTCCATCTGGCCTCCCAGGGAATGCTCCTCACCCTCCACCGTCAAGCTGGCCGGGAGGGGCTCAACAGACTCCACCACATACGCCTGGCTGGGCCCTTTCTTGGGGAAGAGCATGCCCGGGATGCCCGGGGGGCAGGTGGGCCCGCTGCCCCCGCTGCCGCCCTCCTTTGCAGGCTGGGTGACAAAGAGCTTGCCGACTTCCCCGATCTCCAGCAGGAGGCTGGTCACCGCTGCCGTGGCGTGGTAGAGCTCCTGCTCATTGGGGTCTTCGCTGAACATGTTGTACATTGTCTTACAGAGCTCGATAAACTGGCCCTGAAAAGTGATTCGGAAAAACACAAAGGATGTGAGCATCTCATGGGAGGCACAGAGGCAGGACTGAAGCAGGACTACGAAGCTATTTAATATTAAGGCTCCTGGGAGCGCCTGGGTGGCCCGATGGGTTAAACGTCTGTCTTCTGCTTAGGTCATGACCCCAGGGTCTTGGGATCAAGCCCCACATTGGGCTCCCTGCTCAGCGGGGAGCCTGCTTCTCCCTCTCCCTCTGCTGCCGTTCCCCCTGCTTGTGCTCTCTTTGTGTCAAATAAAATAAATAAAATCTTTAAAAAAAATATTAGGGCTCCTGAAAGACTGGAAAAGTCCCAGATGTCAGATGAATTGATGGGTTGTTTAAAGTCTCTTTATATTCATGTTTGCATTCCACTTAATTTAATTTTCCAACATCCATAAACATAGAAAGAATGAGATAATAACCGTTCACATACCTGTCACCTGGAGTCAAGCATGACGGTCAGACAATTGCTCCACTAACTCTTTCCTCCTCTGTTCAAGTACCATAAATAAATCCCAGATGTCACCTCACTTCACATCTACACACTTCGGTATGTAGCCCACGGGGAGGCTCCAAACCCCTCCCCCATGACACATCTGCTCGAGTCCCTGGACGCCCCACCCACATGGTTTATCTGCTCTCCCCACGGGAAAGTCAGCATTGTCATCCTGTGTTACAATTACTTACATTGTTTTATCTGTCGCCTGACGTTTCAGCTTTTTAAGAGCAAATGTGTTAGATACCTTTATAGTCAAGCACAGTGATTTGCAAACAGCATGAACTTGTCTTTAATCTGAGGGTATTTTTAATACCTGAAATGAGAATGCCTGTACTCTCAAAACTGAGTATTTTGTGACTCACATTTTCTCTGTGGGGTTCACCTCCTCACGACGGAGCCTATTTTTGATTCACAAAAACATGCACAAAATGGATCCAAACAGATCCTAATTTAATATCCTGAGTTACCATTCTCTTTGATGGGGACTTCTGTTACATTTTTCTATGACTGGAAAACAGCTTCAAGGTATGAAATGAGGAAACTGAAACGTTAAACACCTACCTGATTCAGTTTGGGTAAATCCTTTGCGTTCTTTGATTTTGATTTATTTTCTGGAGTCCAGAGTCTCAGATAATTACGATTTTCTTGAGAATTTGCCCTCTTCCCTAAAACCCAAGTGTTGAGAAATAAGCATTTAAAGGCCAAGAAGCAAGCGTCCAACCTACAGGAAGGTAAACATGCGGAGGACAGCATCCTCACCTCTGTCCGGCTGGAGACTCACTGTGACGAAGCCGTCATCTGCACCATGCTTCCTTCTGCTCTCCAACCCAACCACTGCCAAGAAATAGAAGAAAAAGAGCAAAAGGTTATACAATAAACCCAGAGGTCCAGCATTTGTAGTAGGAAATAGAGAAACCTCGAGGTCGGGTTGCCCGATTCAGCAAACCAAACCAAACCACACCAAAATCAAAATTCAGTACATGGAGCTAAATTTGAATTTGAGATAAATAACCAATAATGCTTCAGTAGAAGTGAATCTTAAATAGCACATGGAACATACGTGTGCTAAACAAATGATCTTTTCTCTATCTCAAACTTAGCTTTTATTAGGTGTTCCATGTTTTATCTGACAGCTCTATTTCTCGGTAATGTTTTCCCCCAGAGTTATTTTTCGCAACTGGGGTTCAGTGTAGAATTGGGAATTAAAGGAATGATGTCATGTGGTCTTCTGCACTTAAAAGAGTGGTGGTGTTGGCCCAATCAATGTTGATTTCCCCTCCCTCTCTGTTACATCCTCATCTTAACTTTGCCGACACGAGCCTCGCTTTCTGTCAAGCCCTGCAAAAGATCAAGAACTTTTGAAAAAAGAAATAAAAATCTATGTGGATAAAAAGTAAACCAAAAAATCCTACAATGTTCCTTACATTCATAATCTGGCATTTCAAAGATATGACTTTCAAGGAAACCACTTGTAATTGTTTTCCTTTTTCTTCTTAAAATGGGACATCACAGGGCACATAAGGCCTTCAAAGGGGAGAGGTGTAGAACCTCCTCCCCGTTCCCATTCAGTTTGTCAGCTGTCAGAATGCATTCCAGCATTCTTCCATCATCCAGAAGGTGGCTGGTTTGCCAGATATGGGACCTTCAGTGAATTCAGAATCATGTTAATCTCAGCAGCTTTTAAGATAAAGTGAGAACGACATACTATATGTCATCGAGAAGTTCTCCTCTTAATGTTGAAAATGATTTAGGAAACCAGCAGATATTAAGAAGTATTTAATATATGGAAAGTTCATACCATAGATATAATACAGCCATTTAAAAACCATGTTTTCAAAACAAACAAACAAGCAAAAAACCCCACATTTTCAGAGAATGTCTCATGACATGGCAACATCCTCACTGGATTTTTTTATATATAAACATACATATTATTATAATGACCTGTTATATGGAGAAAAATGACAGAAAAGAAATTATTTCAAGATATTGTCATCTTTGTATCACAAAATTTTAAGATTATCTTTAGCTTGTTTTATATATTATTATTTTTAGAATTTCAACACAAAGCAATAGTGGTTTTGGAGTTAGAAAACCATTTTTAGAAAAGCAACTTTTGGTGATGATTAATTGCTATTGGCATGTGAGCCCTGCTGAAGGATTCTGGAGGATTCCGAAACAAGTGGATCCTTTTCTGAAATGAGTGTTTACGAAGAAAGAGAGGGCTCACATTTTGCAGCCAAAATACTATTGCTAACAAAGCTAAGAATAGGGTAGGACATGCTAAGACACCATGCTAAAAGCCTTCCTGCATGATCTCATTAAATCCATACTACACCCAAGAGAGCAGCTTATCATCTCCATTTTCACAGAAGGAAATGGAGACTTGGAAATACCAGGACCCACCTGAGGTCACCTGGGCAAAAACATACAGAGCAGGAGAGTACATTCTGTCCACAGATCCTACCCTCAACTCCTACCGCCATAATAAGGCTAGATCCAGTGCACCCCTTTCTACTCAATCAGAATAATGGAGTTTGCTGATAGATGGTGACTACACTTACTGTGATGAGCACTGAGTGATAAACAGAATAAATCATGTTGTACAGCTGAAACTAATATTAATGCTATATGTTAATTATACTCCAATAATAATAATAATAATAAAGCTGGTCTATACTGCACTTATTTTGGAATGGCGAGATTTAAGAGCCAAGGGGACCTGGGAGCAACCACTTTTATTTTAGGACTTGGGTGAAGCCACGAAGCTTCACTGGTGATGTATGAGAAGGTGAGTAACTCGCTGCAGTGGCAAGTTGAGAGACACTGCTGAAATTCATACAGGACAAATAGTACGTGACAATATATAAATTTGGAGATGTGTACAATGAGTTGAATGACATCTGTGTAGATCTGACAACTACATAAAGCAGAAGTTGAGCACAAATTTTTTTTTTTTTTTTTTTTTTTTTTTTGTAAAGGGCCAGAGAGTCAATAGTTCAGGCTTTGCAGGCCTTATGGTCTCTCTCTCGACTACTCAATTCTACCCCTCTGTCATGAAAGTAGCCAGAGGCAATACACGAACGAACAGCTTGGCTGTGTTCCAATAAAACTTTATTCTAGGCACGAAAGTTTAAATTTCATATAATTTCCCCCCATGATGAAACATTATTTCACTTCTGATTTCTAAAAACCACTTAAAAATGTAAAAACCAGGGTGCCTGCGTGGCTTAGTGGGTTAAGCCTCTGCCTTCAGCTCCGGTCATGATCTCAGGGTCCTGGGATCGAGCCCCGCATGAGGGTCTCTGCTCAGCAGGGAGCCTGCTTTCCCCTCTCTTTCTGCCTGCCTCTCTGCCTACTTATGATTTCTGTCAAATAAATAAATAAAATCTTAAAAAAAAAAAAAAAGGAAAAAAAACACCCACTCTTCACAGGTTGTACAGACCGTGGGCCACATTTGGCCCATGGGCTGGAGTTTGCTGACGGCAAAGACAGAAACAAGGGAACTCTTTTTGGCAGACATGTCCTGATTCTGGAGAGCAACCTAATAATAGGAAGATGTTCTTAATGAGCCTGACTAGAGCAAGGACAAAAGAGCAAAATATATCATTCTTTGGGCCGTGTTTCCTCTAAGCCAGGGGACAAGGTGTACATGGTCCCTTCCGTGGGCCAAGGACCCACTCCCCAGTAGTTGGTTGCCTGACTTCAAATATATGAAAAGAAAGTAACACAGGCCACTGGATTGGTATACTTCTCTGACTGACTAGCTTTGGGGGCAACTGTTTCCTACAGGGGGCTGTGGAGAAAAGAAATACAGTACCCCTGGCGACGAAAGCTGCTTACCATGTGTACATTCTGGGGTGATGTCTTCAAAGAAGTACTGAGTTGCTTCAAAAGCAGAATCTGGCTCGTCTTGATCAGAGGATGGCTCTAGAGAGAGGAGGAGAGGTAACTGTCATATTGGCAAAGCTGTGACTCAATGAAAATGTGTGTTAGTTGTTAGAGAAGTGACAAGGGGGAGGGTGAGAAGCTGAAGGTACAAAGGTACAGTGGGGCACATCACCGGGGGCCCTGAACGCTTTATGGGGGTTGGGGGACTCACTCCATTTTCACTCCATATTCCTTTTTAACAACCTCACACCAAAGTGTCCCTTTACATCTTCCTTTTCATAAGATTTCCCTAAATTCTGTGAAATGCTGCTTCACAAACCAAATTTCAGAAACTGTTTGCAATTAAAGATAATTCTCATATCTATAGTTCTACCCTTTCTCTATCCTTAAGGCAAATCCCCCATTTTTAAAGTCTTTGCTAGCTATATCCCAGCTACAGGCCAACCTTTTTAAAAACCTGAGCTCAAAACCTCTCCATCTTTCCTACTTATTTCTGTCAGTGTTAAAACGGTTCCTTCTAAACTCAAAATCTCAGGTTCCTACCCTCTCTTCTCTTTTATAACCTTTGTATCCCATGAGTTACCAATGCTACCCTCTCTTGCAGAAGTCTGCTCTTTTCTTTTACAGTTTGTAGCTCAGACAGGTAAATGACCACAGATGCAAGCACGTACTGATTCAGGAACCTATGTAGGTAATTACTAACCAGATCACCGTTAGTGACCAGTGAGCGATTTTGTGTGTGTGTCAAATAGGATGCATATATACAAAAAAGATGTCAAACCAGGTCATAGTTAGGTACATAACTATAACTATAGTTAGGCTCCTACTGTAGCTCACTTACCAGGCAAGACGTGCATTTTGTACAGGAGTTTGAGTTTCTCTGTGAGGTCCCCGTGGCACGCAGCACCTAGAATCAAATCACATAAGTATCAATGTGAAATGGATTGTATGCACCACTAATACCTCTGGGCTTCACATTCCCCTGAAAAACCTACTTTTTGCAAATTGAAGTCAAGATATTGGGTGACAGGAAGTCTGGCCAGCACATATTTGGGCTAAGAGCTCTGGAACCAGGATGCCCGGTTTCAAATCCTTTGTACTTACCATATGCCCTTCAGAGAGTTAACCTACTTCAGTTTCCCCTATATAAGGCCTGATGATAGTAGAAGATTCTACCAGTGGTCTTGACATCAGGATCAAAGGAATACGAGAATTAAACATGCTAACATGTATAAAATGCTTAGAATAGTGGCTGACACATAATAAGAAAAATCATATGACTGGGTCTCAACACTTTAATGGAATTCAGAAATAATCTCAAAATATGTTTGAGATTCCTTCCAATAACTCATTGTAGAAATCCCTTTTAGTTGTTTTTGGGATGTCCTTAATGTTTCTTCAGTTTAATTCATCTGAATCTACCTGCCACTATATCACCATCACTTCGATTAAAAGAACCCTGTTACTTCTTCCTTTAAGGTCCATAAGTATTTCAGGAATCAGAAAATCCTCTGTTAAGTATCTAGTCTCAGAGCACCTAGTTGAAGATTAATCAGTTTTGGGAAAAGAGGAATCACAGAATCTGGGTTAGCAGGAACATCAGGGGTTTTCTTGTCTGTGTCCCCCTAAATGCAGGCATCTCACCTCCTCCACGAAAGCCAGGAAAGTCTAGCACCTGCTTGAACACTCTCAGAGACAGGGAGCTCATCACCACCAGAGGCATTCCATTCCACCAATGTATTCTTTACGTACTGAAAGTTCTGCAATTTTTGTTTTAGTCTTAGGATCCTTAACCTGCAACCTCAAGTTCAGAAAGTCCACGAAGCCCCTGAAATGTACAATTTTGTCTCTATGTGCATGTGTCATTTTGTGGGGGAGAAAACGTCCACAGTCCTTATTAGATCTCCAAGAGTCCATGACTCAAAAAAGATTTAGAACTGCTCTTCTTCCCCTTATTCGACTCTTGAAAGCCAAACAGAATAGGTCTGTTGCCTCAGTACAACAACCCTTCAGATTTTGATTATAACACACCTGTCTCCCTCAAGCTTCTTTTCAAGGCAAGTGTGTCTATTTTCCACTTTCCACCTTCCCTACTTTTATGCACGTCCACCTTACAGGTCAACTTGTCAATCAATATCTCTCTGGAGAGAGAGTTCCAGAAACCTCTAGTCCACTTCAGAGAATAATGGAGCTGTTCTTGACGCCTCTACTAATAGAGCCTGAGTCTGCATTCAATTTTTTATACTCTTTCACTGTGGAGTTTCATACTGACCACATGGTTAACTAAATCCCAAGATGTTTGCACACCAATTAATACTCATCATGAAAATGACAGACATATATTAATTACTTGCTTTGTGTTAAGTCTCATGTTAACATGTCAGTTCACTTTTCTCTCACAAGAATTCTATGAGATGGACATAAATATTATCCCAATTTTACAGATGAGGAAAGTTGAGCTTGTTGATGGTAAGTACTGTGTTCAAGGTCATAGGTTAGTAAGTAGCAAGCCCAGGATTTGGATTCAGATTTGTCTGACCCTCGATCCCATGCTTGAACCTACCATACCATATGTAAAAACTCTAGCTAGTTTTGGGTTTTGTTTTGTTTTTGTTTTTTAAGATTTTTTTTATTTTTAAGTAATCTCTACACCCAATATGGGACTCAAACTCACAACTCTAAGATCAAGAGTTATATATTCCATCGACTGAGCCAGTCAGGCACCCCTGAGTTTTGGGGTTTGTTTTTTTTTTTTTTATAATCATTTCTTAAAATTTAGGATTTCTGGTTTATCCTTACCAATCTGTTTTTGCCAATCATTTCTACCTGTCCTATTTTTTAAATCTTATTTTGTTATCTAATGTTTTGGCCGTCTCTCAGCTTCATGTAGCCCACACGTCAGCTGAGTAGGCCTCTTATCTCTCTCTCTCTCTCTTTTTTCCAGTTATAAAACTGCCAGGGTTGGCCTTTATTGAGTCAACTTCACATAGGAACTCATTCTTTCAGATCCTCATACTCAAAATATCAGATGTTAGACTTAGTTGGAAATTTTGGTGAGCAATATTGGTCTTTTTTTTTTTTTTTCTACAAGTTTTAATTTGGCTTTCTCCTTTTCTAGGACTTCAGTTGCTGACTAAGTCCAGTAGAGGGGGATGAAGAGTAATCATAGTAACAGTAATAACTAAGCCTTTTCAGTCAGGCACTGTTCCAGGAACTCTACTAGAAGTATTTAATATAATCTTGACAGTAACTCATTTGCAAATGAAGAAACGGTCAGAGGTTAAGAATCAGGCCCCATGGACTAGAGAACTCTCCCCTGACACTGATTTCATTAACCATCCCACATGGCAGGCAACGTTCAGCCAGTCACCCAATCACCAACTTCAATATACTCCTGCCTTTTTGGTTTATTTTTTTTAAGGTTTTGTTTTTGTTTTTGTTTTTAAATATTTTATTTATTTATTTGGCAGCGAGAGATACAGTGAGAGAGGAAACACAAATAGTGGGAGAGGGAGATGGAGAGGGAGAAACAGACTCCCCTGTTGAGCAGGGATCTGGATGCAGGGCTCCATCCTAGGACCCTGGGATCATGATCTGAGCCTAAGGCAGATGCTTAACGACTGCGCCACTCAGATACCCGTTGCCTTTTTGGTGTATACTGAGTTATCTGTCAAATGACCAGCTGCATCATGACATATTTAGAGATTGCCTTTCAGCAACACAACTGGAAAAGGAGACACAGCTCATTCGTGGCTTCTGATAGTAATCCTTCATTTTTAATTCCATGCAGACAATCTGTTCATGAATTTCTAGAGGGAACTTTCTAGGGACTGACATTAAAATTACTAATGCATCTTTTCCCAGAATTCATTTTTTAGTTTTTAAAGGCTGAACAGAATTTCTCTTTTTTTTCTGTCTCTGTAACTAATAATTGACCCACATAACTAGCAACAGTTTTGAGCATTCTCCCAGTATCTAGGGCGAGGCTTACTTACTTTGCTCAAGAATGCGATTGCATTCCGAGGAGCCTAAATACTCTTTCCTGGTATTTTCACTATCCCGGACAGCTTTCCTTTCTTGAAGATTTTGAAGGGAATTTTCCTTACTGGAGTCACCGAACTTAAGTTAAATATTTGTCTCTATCACTTTCTACATGCCACACTGGTCTCCTTTTCCTCTTTATCCTTGTCCAAAGCTAATTAAAAAAAAAAAAATCTCCTTTTGATAGCCACCAATCTGGTAATAAGTAGTTACCTTGGGGTGGAAAAGATGAAAAGAGGGGCAAAGGGGCCTTTAGCCCTCTTTGGACCGTTTCTTTTCTTTTCTTCTTCTTCTTTTTTTTAAGTGGAAGGTACTTATGTGCTACTTGTGTAATTAAAAACTGATAGCTCCCCCTTCCCTAAAAAATATCCTGTTGCTGTCATCAGCACAGAGTTATGAAAAAAGGATGAACGATCCACACAGAAATACCCTTGTCTGAATCCTGGGCCCAGCAGGTACGAGCTGTGCCGTTCAGTTCAATAAGAGGTTAAGTATCGACTTGCTGAAAACTAATGTCCCAGCAAGTTATTGAACCTTTCGGAGCTTTCATCTCTTTAACTGAAAATTGGGATGATAACAGTAAGCAGGTGGGTAATAAAGCATTATAGTGACAGCACAAACTGTGCCCTGGAGTGCCTGGGTCCAAACTCCAACTTTGTAGTTGTGCACCCGAGGCAGATTAAATGTACATAAAGCATTGGGTAAGCACCTGGAGAAGAGTAAATGCTGGGTAAACAGTAGTTACCATTACTATCCTCTCAAAAGGCCCCTGTTTGGATTTAGTGATCAAGCACAAGTTCTAAAGCATCCGAACATCATCTGCACTTAAAAATGGCTAGTTCTGGGGCACCGAGGTGGCTCAGTCAGTTAAGTGGCTGCCTTTGGCTCAGGTCAAGATCTCGGAGTCCTGGGATTGAGCCCCATGTCTCAGCAGAGAGCCTGTTTCTCCCCCTCCCCCTTGCTCGTGCTCTATCTCTCTCTCTCAAATAAATTAAAAAAAAAAAAAAAAAAGGCTAGTTTTTCCATGTCCCCTTTAAGCATATACATGAGCGCTTTACACAAATAATTTTTTCCTTCCTCAGGGCATCTCAGCTATACCCCTTTGCCTTTTTAAAAACCATCAGCTTCCTCTGGCCTCTAAGCCCTCTAGTCATTATTCTTAAAGAGTTAGAGCACTTTTTTGGCATCATCGTTGGCTCTATGACTAACCCCTTCGTCTTTCCTAGGGCATATCGTTTTAAAGTACATGGCCAAGGTCACAGAGTGGCATGACTAGAATCAACTTTTTTTTTCCTTCTCTCCTTCTGGCAGCCTGCCATAATGCGCACTACAACCACAACCTCCTATCTGGCAGGCCAGGCTCTACTATGCTATAGATCTTCTGCTCAGTTACAAACAGAGCAAGAGTTCAAAAGAACACAGGGCAGTCCTGCTAACGCAGAATCATGGTCAGGGAGGCCGATGGGCAGAAACCACGCACTGTTTGTGAGATGGGGTGTTCTCACTCGTGATGGACCGTCCTTCCTCCAGGTAAAATGGAGAGAAAAGACCTCCATTTAGACTGCAGCACTGCTGTGGTTTCTTCAACCCTTCATTAAAAACATTACAAAATGTTTTTATAAAATTTTATGAAATATAATGTAAATATAGTTTTTGTCCAAGAAAAACAATCCACCCAAATATTTCTTTTTCTCTTGGAAAGTTATCACAGCCTATGGTTTCAGTGTTTAACTTGACATTTTACTGTCTTGCAAATTCTCTGATAATGTATTTTAACTAGGGCTGAGAACTAACTCATGTAGAAGGCAATGCTTTAATCATAGAGTACCTCCATTCACTAAAAAGAAATGTTAGCAGCAGGGGTGGCTGGGTGGCTCCATCAGGTAAGTGTCTGCCTTCGACTCAGGTCATGATTGCAGGGGTCCTCAGATTTAACCCCACGTCGGGTTCCCTGCTCAGCAAGGAGTCTCTTCTCCCCTTCCTTCTGCCCCTCCCCCCAACCCGTGTGTGCATGGGTGCATGTGTGCACGCTCTAATAAATAAAATCTAAAATAAATAAATAAATAAAGAGGCAGGGATGCCTGGGTGCCTCAGTCGGTTAAGCGGCTGCCTTTGGCTCAGGTCATGATCCCAGGGTCCCTGGATCCCATCAGGCTCCTTACTCAGTAGGGAGCCTCCTTCTCTCTCTCTCCCTCTGCCTGCTGTTCCCACTGCCTGTGCAATCTCTGTCAAATAAATAATTAAAAAAACAAAACAAAAAAAAAACAAAAGAAAACATCACTGGCAGTCTGCAAACCTTAAAATGTGTTCCTTTGTCCTAGAAACCCAATCTTTGGAGGCAATGTGGGGCTGGGGCCCTGAGGGCAGCTCCAAGAGCCACCAGCAGTGGAGCAGGTCTTCCTGCCCCATCGGTCCCCTCCAAAGTCATGCAAAAACGTCACTGCTTACTTAGCCCAGAGACAAACTCTCGGAAGTTTATCAGAGAGTCTCCATTTTCATCTAATAACTGGAACAGGCGGGAGGCCAGCACTTCCGAGTGAGTTCCACAGGCCCAGGGAAAGAGGAGAGCAAACATCCCCTTGAACTGCTCAAAGTCAATGCGATACTGTTCAAGGTAAGGCAGGCTGGGGTCGTGCCGGTCCAGTGCATTGCTGCTCCCGCCCCAGTAGCAGCTGGTGAGATGCTCCGCCTGGAAAAGGAAAGAACAGGAGGATTTCTGGGGTTGTGATCTCATAGCAAGTAACAGGAAGAAAAGGCCCTGCCTGACGTTTGCAAAAGGGCTTTCGGTCAACCCGCCAACCCGTGTGCATCTCCTGGGGCGCGGAGTTCTGGTGTCAGCGCTCCTTGTCTTCTCCTTGCTCTACACAGATCTCCGCCAACCACCCCACTAACTCCACGTGGACCCCCTCTGCAGCTTACATCTGGTATGGAAGGTCCAGTTCCATTCCCGGAGGCAGGTGAAGAAAGGGACCGCCCCACCCACCCCACATCACTCTGTTTCTCCTCCTCACACACACACTCACAAGCATTAAAAAAAATAACTCCTGCGAAAATACACACAATTTTGGTATTTTAAAAAGTTAGATAGAATGTTAACGTGAAAAGGTTCTGTAATTTAATCAGACCACCATGTTTTCTAGGTGAGGATGAGGAAGCCCGGAGGCTGAGTGGGTCTCAGAAGGTCAACTCATTCCTCAGAGCAGAAGCATGATGATATTGGGGGTTTCTGAATTCCTAGTTCACTGTCCCATGCACCCCCTGAGTCTTGGTCACCGAAGTGACATAAATAGCATAGTCACAGTACTCAAGCTACAAATATGTTGTCTTCTTATTGCGCACATCTGAAAAGAGCTCTAGAAAAATTATGAGTAGGAACCACCAGGGTAAGGAGAATAGACCTCTGGAAAAAACAAAGAGCTTCCTGTTTCTGTCCTTGGAAACAAGGCAGCCTCTTATTCATGAAGTCGTATTAAATCTGGTAGATATATGTACCCATTCTAGGAAGACCACAAAGATAAAATTCGTAACAGAAAAGCCCAGAAGGAAACCCCTCCCTTGACATTTCCAGTTAGCTCTGGATGGTAGATGGGAGAGATGGGAGGGGCATGAAAAGGAGGACTTTATTTTTACCTTATTTCCTATTGTACTATCTGATTATTTCACAACAGTAACGTATAAATATTGCATTAGAAAAAAAGCACTTTCAAATCCAATCTTTCCCCCTTGCCTGGGAGTTGTGTAAGGGGGGAGTCAGTCGTTGTGCGTGGTACTTCGATTTTGCTCTCACTTCGAAAGCAGCAAAGCCCAAATGTCTCTTCACAATTGTTTACTGGGAATCATAGCTAATGAACTAAAAGAGAGAGAAGTGGGAGTAGGCGAGAGAGGAAGGAGGAGAGGTGGGAAGCAGAGCCAAAGCCAGGTTTCCACAAGGTTTCCTCAAGGCAGCCTCTGGAGAATGAAGGATGCAGTCAGATTTCAACAGGGCTTGGGGACTGCATTCCTGGTGGTGAGGTCAGAGGGTGGGCTGTCAGAGGGAGGCAAAGCTGAAACCAGAGAGGCTGCAAGGACTGAGCTGGAAGGGGATTCCCGAAAGCCCTCTGTTGGGGGGAGTGCGGGGTTGGTGATACCCCTCTCCCCAGGGGTCCTCTTTACCTGAGCTATGGATAAAGGTTGCCCAAAGCATTTCCTTCTAACTAAAGCATTCAAGTTACTCTACAACCAGGCTTGAATGTGGGTCCAGGCACTTTCACGCTGCTCCCAACCATCAGGAGAATACGAGCCTGTTCCTTGATTACCCCCATACTCTGTCATGTGGAGACCAGGGACATAGACATCCAAAAAGGACCAAAGGACATATTTAGATAGTTCAAGATAAACTAGGGCAAAGGGGCCTTGAACTACATTTTCCCATCAAATGTGCCTCAAGGTGGCAGCCTTTGCACCTTTTTCCTCCAAGTTTAACTTTTTGGTTTTTTATTATTATTTTTTTAAATTTTAGTATAGTTGACACACAATGTTACATTAGTTGCAGGTATAGGCTTAGTGGCTTGCCAAGTTTCTGAACTCCTCGAGAAAGGACTGCATCTTTCCTTTCTATCTACAGAAAACCCCCCACTCCACCCAGGAAACTAGCTGTTTGAAGGACTAAAGAGACTGGCAGAGGGTCTGATGAATACCGATGCCTCAATGTTTGTTCTAGTGATTTAAGGCCAATTAAAGTGTTTCGAAGACTCAAAAGAGAGTCCATAACTGAAGTTTTGTGTTTTTTTTGTTTTTTATTTATTTATTTGACAGACAGATCACAAGTAGGCAGAGAGGCAGGCAGAGAGAGACAGGAGGAGGCAGGCTCCCAGCTGAGCAGAGAGCCCGATGCGGGACTCGATCCCATAACCCTGAGATCATGACCTGAGCCGAAGGCAGAGGCTTTAACCACTGAGCCACCCAGGCGCCCCATAACTGAAGTTTTTTATCTTGGGTTCCATAGCATCTAGGCTCCTTCCCAGCCCCGACCCCGAGTCTTGGATTCTTTCTTGGGGAGCTGGGCAGATTTGGGGAACTCCTGTTTGGGAACACAGGCTTAGGGCAGGGCTTTGGAGTCTCAGGACAGCGTGTTTTCTTCAGGCATATCCTCAGGGTCCACAGGACACACCTGATACGTGATGGTGCGCAGACCAGACGGTGCAGGAGTGCCCAGGTAAGAAGTCATGGCTTCAGCAAACTCCACATCTGGGACTTGCACACAAGCGGCCTCATCCTTCTTTCCCGGGCGTCCCCCAAGGGCAGCCTACTCTTTCTAATGTCAATGTCCTTCCTGTCACCTGTTCATGGTCTTGCTGCCTCCAGCTGCTACTCCCACTTCTGTTCACTTACCCCAAAGCCCAGCTCTATCCCCTACCACCCCGCCAAGCACATTTCTTCTGGTCCTCAGCATCCCTTTAAAATCTGATCTTAACTGGATCCTTGTATCTCTTTTTTTGATCCAGGTTGGCTCATTGCATTTTTTCCTTTGTGAAACCAAGAGGGACCCTTTCTTAGGTATGACCTGCTTATACTGAGCAGTTAGTTATGGTGTATGGATAAAATATGAGTGGGCTGGCACACTAGAAAGACTTCATCACCAAGTGCCAAATGGAGGCTGGTGGGGGAGGGGGTGGGGTCCACGCTGCCGGTCACACTGCCGGGCTACGCGACGGGCATCACTAACCACCTGTGAGACCTCAATGTCTTTGCACCCACATCAGAAACAAGCAGAGATTATGCTAGATGAGTAACTGATCACTCATTTATCTATTCAACACACATGTTCAGAGCACCTGCCAGGCAGAGACACTACAGCAGGCACCAGTGACACAAGAAGAAATAAAATAGTGGCGGGGACGCCTGGGTGGCTCAGTCAGTTACAGCCTCTGCCTTCGGCTCAGGTCATGATCCCGGGGGTCCTGGGATGGAGCCCCGCGTCAGGCTTCCTGCTCAGTGGGGAGGGAGCCTGCTTCTCCCTCTGCACCTGCCCCTGCTTGCGCTCCCTCTCTCTCTCTCTCTTTGACAAATAAATAAAATACTTTAAAAAATGATGAAAATATAAAATAAAGGAGAGGTGCTCTTCAGTAGCTAACAAGCAAGCAGGAATATTAGCAAAAACATTCTCAGCTATCACACCCTCGATTCTAAGAGCTATTAGTATTCAATCCAGATCTTTGTTGTTGTATGCTTCCTGCTATCTTTGCAGTTTTCCAAACAGTCAAGTTTAGCTCCGGCAGAAAAAGGCACTACAAAAAAGAAGCTGCCCAATTAGAAATCAGGATAAACATGGCATCAGCATAAAAGACATCTGTTTAAAAGTTTTCTCCTGCTCACTGCCACATTTTTTTTTTTTAAGATTTTATTTATTTATTTGACAGAGAGAAATCACAAGTAGGCAGAGAGGCAGGCAGAGAGAGAGGAGGAAGCAGGCTCCCCGCTGAGCAGAAAGCCCAATGTGGGGCTCGAACCCAGGACCTGGGATCATGACCTGAGCTGAAGGCAGCGGCTTAACCCACTGAGCCACCCAGGCGCCCCTCACTGCCACATTTTTGCCTATGAGGTTGATAATGATAGGACAAAAGTATTTTTTTCTAGAAGAAAAAAAAAAAATCTACTTTGTATTATTTACTAATAAAATGTTTTTGTCATTCAGGACTAAGATTGGTATGGACTGAATTATGGAATGAAAACCACAGAAATTTAACCAACCAGCTTTTTCTTAGACAGTTGTACAGCCTTATTCTGACTCTAGCTACATAGTTCTTTTTCAGTGTGCTTTAACATAGCTTAAGATAGGAAAGCTCTAAAGGTGCTTTAATACAGCTTAAAATTAAAAAAAAAATCACAATTTACAATAATTTCAGGCAGCATTTAAACTCAGTTGCCATCATTCCCATGAGTATTATAAAGTGATACCCTTTTTGGTCAAGTCCAAGGAAACAGCTAAAATATTACATGGAGTGGAACAGAGCTACCACATTGGCTTAAATGACTGATAAGAATATGTTTACTTCTCATACTAAGCATTCCGCTCTTGTACTCTCAGCTCTACATATTTATGCATTTTGATCTTCATGCTGTCCCTTATCAATTTAACAGAAAAACCTAGAACTAACTGAATCATTAAAGTGAACTCTTTTATTCCCCTGGCTGTACATGGATTTGCTTTGAAACTCACCTTGAAAAGAGCATAGAGTTCTTCCAGCTCATCAATGGTAAAGGAAGTTTCCGTCACAATTGTTCGGACCTATAAGAAGGTAGACACAATGAATCACACAATTTCAAAGATATTATATTGGAAAAGTTCTGATTTTCTTCTTTTAAACCATCTCAGTCTGTCCAGCAGGAATTTATGGAGCGAGAAGGGCACCTGCTGTTTTTCAAAGGACTTACCACGTTCCGTTTCGTAGTATCCTCCAGCGTCTGGATCACCTTCAGTCTCTGTTTGAATCTCATCTGCTCAATCAAATCTGCCCGGATGGTTCCAAATTTCTAGAAAGGAGCAATAGTGGTGTTTCTGAGAAATCTGCCAAAGTACATAGTATCATATCTGGAAGATTTATGGAGACACAATCCAGATACAGAGAAGACATTTCTTGTGAAAGGACAGGCATCCTAGCCTATACCTTCATTCATTCAAAAACAATTTATTTAAAAAACAATTTAGCAACCAGAGTAAATAACAGGAAATTCTCATGCTTCTTAACTGAAATACATGTCAAAGTCAAATGGGTCTTGCTCAAATCGACAGCACTTAACAGGGAAGAAAAGGTTAAATAAGCCTACAACGGCCATTTGTGTAAGAAAAAAATGCTCCAAAGGAAGAATTTTCTTGACAAGAACAAAGGAAGTATCTGAGGCTTGCTATTAGCCCGGGAGGTCAGAAGAAATGTTTGTGTGAGGTTCCCTGTTCCTGTTCTCCAGCTCAGTAGCATTTGTCCTCATTCAGAAACCCACATTACCTCTGGATGGCAGACACTGTGAGCTAGCTACCTTTCCAAACCCCAAAATGCCTCCTATGACCTGAATGTTTGTTGAATGAAATTTCAAAAGCCAAATGAGCCTTTCAATCTGAAGACTGAGAAAGAATATGCAAAGTTTTCTATCTGCTAGTGGTGCAAAAGAAAAACAAAGAAGTTCTGCTTAAAGCATGAAGTGTGACCAATGGAAGGAATGGCTACCATGGTTCAACACACTGGATGGATAAAGAAAAAGTTGACAGATAATATCAAGTGTTGACAAGGTTATGGTACAACCAAAGCCCTCATATGTTGCCGCTCAGAGTATCAGTTGGTACAACCATTTGGGAAATCTGTCTGCAGTATCTACTAAATCTGAGTAGATAGATATACCTACGACACACCAATTCCTAAGTACCTCCCCGGAAAAGTATATATGTTTTTACCAAAGACATATGCCAGAATATTCACAATGCCACTGTTAGCCAAAAGCAAGTGAGTACTAAAAATGCTTGTTAACAGCAGAGCAGATAAATAAATTGTGGCATTATCACACAATACATTACTACACAGCAATGAAAATGAGCCATTCGGATAAACCTCACAATCATAATGTTAAGCAAAATAAACCAGAACCCAAAGAGCTCATTCAACCGAAATGGAATTATACATTTGTGAAGGATGTTCAAATGCAAACACAATTAGCCTACGGTATTAAAAGTCAGGAGATTACTGACTTTGGATGGATGGACGGTGACAGGAAGAGGACACAAAGGGCATTTCTAGGATGCTCGGATTGATCTGGGTAACAGTTATAGGACTATGTTAAACAGAGGGTTTAAACACAGGCCTATGGACATCTGTACCACAGAATCCAACCCAAGAAATAGGATTAAAAAAAAAAACCACAAGTATTTTATACAAAATAACTAGGATGCACCTCATAGAAATTATAATGAAGAAAAAAGACATCTCAAAAGACTGCATATCATGTATTTTGTTTATGTAATAATCATGAAATAACATTATTATAGAGAGACAGAATAAATTAATGTGTGCCAGGATTAGCAATAGGGTGAGGGAAGGGTGGATGCGGCTATAAAGGGTAATATGAGAGAGTCTTGTGGTGATGGTACACTTGAGTATACTTGAGTATCCTGACTATTGTGGTTGTTAAGCAAGGCTATGCACATGACAAAACTGCATAGAGCTACGCACACACACACACACACACACACACACACACACACACATGCATATGTAACTGGTGAGATCTGAATAAGGTTGTTTGGGTTGTTAGCACTGGGGCAGGGGGTGGTGGTGGGAGCTGGGGGAAAAGTGCTCATGACTTCTTTGTACAATTCTTTGTTACCTCCCTTGAATCTATAATTATTTCTAAGTGAAAGAGCGGCTTTGAAGTTATGGTGTAACATTTTAGGACAGAACATGATGGATCAATCTGAAAAGTGAGTGATAATCAGGGAGTTGAGAAATTACTGTTGAGTTTAAGGATACATCAGTAGAGAGAGTGCTGCATTTTTGAAATTATGAAATGAGGGCTGGTGTTATCTAGCCATCGCAATTGTGAGACAAACCTAATGGTTGTCACACAGACTGGCAGTTGTCTCCCCAATCTGTTCTCCCTTCATGTATATAGTTCAAAATTTTGGTGATTACCCAGATCTTCAGCGAGAGACTGTATTTTCCAGCTTCCCCTGTGGCTTGTGGCCAGGTGACTAGATCCTGGCTAATAGAATGTGAGTAGAAACTTCATGGACAAGGGCCCATGAAAGGAACGGAGCACACCCACCCTATCTCCTTCCTGTGGGGATAAGACATTTCTTAAGAGTGAATAAGAAAAAGCCTGGGTCCCTGATACCACTGAGCTGCGCACCAGCCCTGAGCCACCTATGCGGACTGAAAGTGAGAGACAAACAAATTTCTATCCTGTTTAACTCTATTTTGGAGTCGGTTGTTACAAATGCCTAGTCTGCATTCCAAGTAATACAAGATCTAACACTTACGAGCTGCTTCTTAGAGTGCCTGGCAAAGTTTATGGTTCTGTCTTAATTCCACTTAATCCCATCCTCCAGGTTCTCCTCATTCCTCACTGGCTACTTCTTCTGTCTCCTCTGCACAACTTCCCCCTCTCTAAACCCTAGGGAGCTCCAGGATTTTGTCTTTAGACCTCTTCTATCAGCACCTACTCCCTGGGACTCCCGTCACTGCTGACCCCCTCTCCTGTCACCACGCTAGTCTAAGCCTCTCTTGCTCTTACCATAGCCTCCGAACTGACCTTGCTCCCTCGAAGCCTTGCACCTTTCTATTTCTTCCAGAAGTTAGAGTGTTCTGTCTAAAGCCTGTGTCTGATGACACTATTTTGCTGAAAACACCAGGTGCTTTACAGCAGGTTGGATTCCAAGTCTTCACCAAGGCTAACAAGCCCCACACACTCTCCCTGCTTCAGCAGCTACCTCTCCGGTCACCTGCCACCAGCCCTTTGCTCCTTCCTCCAGGCACAGCGGCTCCTGCTGCTCCGCAAATGTGTCATGCAGGCTCCCTTGCCAGCCGGGGTCTGGGGGCTGTCTGACACCTCGACCCGGCACATGCAATCCATGGGCTTACTTCCCCACATCATTTGGATCCTGGCTAAGTATCACGTCACCAGAACAAACCTTCAGAGAAACAGCACATCTACCTTTTACTCTGCTGTGCTTCTCCTTCAACTTATCATTTGACCTTATGTTTGGTTTTTACTTCTTATACCTATACCGCGCTCCCCCCGACCCCTGCTCACTAAATGAGAGCAGACGCTGTGTCCCCTGGAGCGGAGGACAGGGCTGATTTAGTAAGTGTTTGACAAATAGTCGCTGAATACATCGAATACCCATGATAATACCAGGAAAAAAGCGCTTTCCTTCTCCCATTTCAGAGATAAGCAATCACAAGTTTAACAGAAACTATTAACTCGCCCGTCTACAGAGCTGGTAAAGTGTTCACTGAAACGTACATGCTAACGACAGAGAGCTGGGGTTACTTCAAACGGGGCCATAGTATGCCTATGATTAACAATGAGAAAACATAGTTGTGAGACAGAAGGTAACTCAATTTTATTATACCTACAACTAGCAGAGCCATTATAGGCCATGTCATGGACTCCTTACCATAACCTTGTGAGTTACCACCACCACCATTCTCTCCGACGGTAAGTTCTTCCCTGTCTCTGCATAGATCAGAACATAGATTTTTGGAGCTATACAAAATCTGATTCAGATTCATGTTCTTTGACTAATTAATTGTTGTGACTCTACACAATCCAGTTGGGTCCTTTGAACCTCAGCATGTTACTCTATAAAATGAGATCCCAAAACTGTCCTGTACAACAGCTGTTAGAGACAGATGTATTAAGTACCAATATAGATGTATTAAAGTACCAACATAGGGACACCTGGGTGGCTCAGCTGGTTAAGCATCTGCCTTCAGCTCAGGTTGTGATCTCACGGTTCTGAGATTGAGTCCCGAGTTGGGTTTCCTGCTCAGTGGGGAGTCTGCTTCTCCCTCTCCCTCTGCCCCACCCTCTGCTCATGCTCTCACTCTTATAAATAATAAATAAATAAATAAAATCTTTAAAAATAAAATTAAAAATAAATTAAAAAAATAAAGTAACCATTAATAGTAACTAATATTAAACACTGACTTGATAATCTTTGCAGATTGCTTGAGAAAGAATTATTTCCCCCTAAGCCTGACCTTCAAAGAGCCCTATATATGTATATTTAATGAACTAGATCTAGTTGTTCCTAACCATTAATAGTAACTAATATTAAACACTGACTTGATAATCTTTGCAGATTGCTTGAGAAAGAATTATTTCCCCCTAAGCCTGACCTTCAAAGAGCCCTATATATGTATATTTAATGAACTAGATCTAGTTGTTCCTCAACTAGAAATGGATCCCGCTGTTTGGTAGGCAGGACCCTCTCTCTGGGACTGGCCACAGACGGAACACAATGGAAATAAAAGGACTCTTCCATCTGAAGCAAACAGCCCCAACCTAAAAGGAAACCACGGACTCCAAGTTCCTGACTGGCTATTTCTGGAGGGTGTCTCAAGGAAATGAGCAATGAGAATGACTGGGTCCCTCTCTCTTCCCTCCTCCCCCTTTTTCTCTCCCACCTTTTGCAAGGGCTCTGACAGAATGAAATGCGAAAGACAGGGCAAACAAAAGGTGGCTCGGTAGATCCTGGAGCCAACATTCCCCATTACCGGAAACAAGGGCCCGGGTGTAATACTCTCTCCCAGATGTGGCACGTTTCAGTTCCGTGAAAAGAACTAATTCACTAATGTAATGATCCTTTTCTAACAGATAGAATTTAGTGATGAGGGTGAAGGAGCCTAAAATTATTTTATTTTTTCTAAAACTCTACTCTTCTTTAGACACTAAACAAAATAATCCGTCTCATGTACATCTCTTCTCCCACTCAATTTTTATCCAAATATTTCTGTAGCCTGTTTCTAACCTTCCAATCGAATTTCTAACGTCTTCATGAGCTGAGAGGCATCTTCAATGCAGGCAGAGCTTCCTCTTTTTGCCACGTTGCCCCACTCCCCCAGGTTGCCTAGACCGGCTAACAGCTAGGCATTTGGCCCTTTATCATTTCATTCCACTTCACCCCTCCTGTATGCACACGTTCCCACTTTCGCTGCACAGACTTGGGACAAGGAGCAAGTGGCTCAGATAAAGGAATGATGTGGGGACCGGTTTGTCTCAAGTTCCCAGTTCACGTTCTCTGGTGTTTCCCGGCCCCACCACGGTTCCTGAGCAGACAAGAGCTCCCTTGGCCTTCCCTATGACTTCCTTCCTCCTGGGCAGCCTCCCTGTGACTTCCTTCATCCCTCCAAGCTTTCCCTTGTGTTGCTGGGAAGACAGGGATGATGGAGAACAGAGACAGATTTGAGAAAGAGACCACAAGGCCCGGTCTCCACCAACTTCAATAGGTGGAGTTTCTTTTTCCTTCCTTTCTTTTTTTTCTTCTTTCTTTTTCCTTCCTTTTTTTTTTTTAAAGATTGTATTTTTATTTATTTATCAGAGAGAGAGAGGGAGAGAGAGAGAGAGATCACAAGGAGGCAGAGAGGCAGGCAAAGAGAGAGGGGGAAGCGGGCTCCCTGCCGAGCAAGAAGCCCGATGCAGGACTCGATCCCAGGACCCTGGGATCATGACCTGAGCCGAAGGCAGAGGCTTAACCCGCTGAGCCACCCAGGCATCCCTAGGCTCCACCTTTCCTCCAGAGAGGGCTAGAAATATTCAAATGCTGCAGCCTAAAACCAAACCAAAACAAAACAACCAAAAAACCCCCATGAGAAACAAAAAAACAAAACAAACAAACACAAAACTTAGTTCAGGCCGTAAGTCCACAGAAGGATCTGAACAAATCTGCCTACCACAGGGAAATTTATGGAAACAAAAAGGTAGCATCATTTCCAAAACAGCTTTTGTTTTTATGTAAGAGTATTTCATTGAAACTATGCTCAAAAGTGCCTCTTCAATGTTTCTTAATTTATGGGTACTTACTTTCCTGGGATTAGCCAAAGGACTGAACCCCATTCGCACCTGAGGGTCTAGGTGAGTGAGGCTTTGCTTTGGAAGAGTGGGTTGGAGGTGAGAGGAGGAACAGATGGGATGTGAGCCTCAAAAAACAGCGTGAAATTGTGGGAGGCTGGGACCAAGGGATGGGTGATAGATTCTCAAACAGCTGAAGGAGTACTTCCCCCAAACTGCCCCCTGCCTTCTTCTGGGGTGGTGGCATCTGTCTGTCCCGTGCATGTGTGCATTGGGTGGGGCGGTGGTATTCAGGTGGAGGAAAGAGAAGGATGAGGAGGAAGATAAGAAGGAATCAGGATACGACGTCAGTGTGAACACTTTGCTTCTTGGAGTCGCATGTTTGCTGAATGGGTTGCCTCTCCAGAGTCCTCTGACCTTTAAAGCACTCTCAACTCGGGACAGTATTCATATCCATGCAACACCTTCATCATGCCTTGTCAGAAAGCAGGGCCTTATTTTATAACCAAATCTGTGCTCCTCAAGGTACTAAATCTCTCGAGATCTCTGCCTAGCAGAAAGGCTTAGAAAAGCCATGGTCATACGAGAAAAAGTTTGTAGAAAAAACACTTTGGTCAGCTTCATTGTAAAATAGCTCAGGTGAACTGACTGATTATCAGCTAGCTTGAGCCTGCTAGTTAAAACGTAAGAAGTGACGAGAGCAGAAGAGACAAACAGGACTGGGATCTGAATCTCAGCTCCAACATACCGGGAAACTTTGGACAAGCTACTTAACCTCTCTGAGTTCTATCATCTGCAAAATGGGCAGAAAAATACATCCTGACTCTCAGTCTTGTGATCATTGATTCTGATAGGGCATGGAAAAGTGAAAGCAGAATGCCCTTTACCATTACATATTTACCTAGAATGAATGAACGAATGAATGGATTTAATTTTCAAAAGATTTTATTTATTTGTCCGACAGAGGAGAGAGCACAAGCAGGGACAGTGGCAAGCAGAGAGACAAGCAGGGTCCATGCTGAGACGCTTAACTGACCGAGCCACCCAGGTGTCCCAAATTTATTTTAAAAGTTGTAGAAGGTGGGCGCCTGGGTGGCTCAGTGGGTTAAGCCGCTGCCTTCGGCTCAGGTCATGATCTCAGGGTCCTGGGATCGAGTCCCACATCGGGCTCTCTGCTCAGCAAGAAGCCTGCTTCCCTCTCTCTCTCTCTCTGCCTTCCTCTCCGTCTACTTGTGATCTCTCTGTGTCAAATAAATAAATAAAATCTTTAAAAAAAAAAAAAAAGTTGTAGAAGGTATAAAGAGGCAGCCAGTAGGCTAGAGAGACCGTGGCATGTTTGGCAAAGAGAGTATTTTGAAAATTAGGACAATTCAAATAAAATCATGACCTCTGAGTTCTCTTGAAAAATCAGAGGTTCCGGCAACCGTGGCTCCTCATCTCCAGGGGCAGAGAGACTGCCCCACCGCCAAGCAGGCCTTCACCACCTGGCACCCCAAGGCCACTTTTCCCCACTCCTTCACCTGCTGCCCACTTGGGTGTCTGCCCACGTGCACAATTATGGGACCTTGCCACCTGCTCTACAGCATCTTCTTTAAAAAATACACCAGGGGCGCCTGGGTGGCTCAGTGGGTTAAGGCCTCTGCCTTCGGCTCAGGTCATGATCCCAGGGTCCTGGGATAGAGCCCCAAATCGGGCTCTCTGCTCAGCAGGGAGCCTGCTTCCTCCTTTCTCTCTGCCTGCCTCTCTGCCTACTTGTGATCTCTGTCTGTCAAATAAATAAATAAAATCTTAAAAAAAAAATACACCATTGGGGCGCCTGGCAGCTCAGTCTGTTAAGTGTCTGACTCTTGATTTTGGCTCAGGTCGTGATCTCAGGGTCGTGAGAGGGAGCCCCTCGTCAGGCTCTGCACTGGGTGTGGAGCCTGCTTAAGATTCTCTCTCTTCCTCTTCCTCTCCCTCTCCCCCACACTCCCTCTTCCTCTCTAAAAAACAAAACAAAACCCCCAAATCCACAAGTCTGTTAATACAAACTTTGGCTTCTATAAGGGAGACAGCTTCTGACAGCTGGGTATCATAGCGAGGCTACAATGTCATGGTCAGATAGGGATGCAAGTCTCACATTCCACAGAAGTTTCATGAAAACTGATGAGACTCAGCTTCCTTATCAGCAAAGGAGGGAAAATTACTTCTACCTCTTTGGGTTGGGTAAGGAGTCTGTGAGTTACACAGGCAAAACAACTATTATATGGTAGCTGTTATTACTCCTAGGAATGTTGGCAAACACACAAGAAAAAAGGCATCTATCTATAGATCAGGCAAAATGCACTAATGTAATAGCTTAGGTTTCATTAACAACTGGTATTGACTAATTTAGCTACATTTCTTTTTTTTTGAGGGAAGAATAGGCTTTTAAGAATTAAACTTGGGGGGCACCTGGGTGGCTCAATTGGATAAGCCTCTGCCTTCGGCTCAGGTCAGGATCCCAGGGTCCTGGGATAGAGCCCCGCATGGGTCTCCCTGCTCAGCGGGGAGCCTACTTCTCCCGTTCCCTCTGCCTGCCTCTCTGCCTACTTGTGCTCTCTGTCAAATAAATAAATAAAAATCTTTTTTAAAAAAAGAATTAAACTTGGAGGAAAAAAAAAGAATTAAACTTGGAAGTCAAAGCCAGGCATTAGCAATAAAGGGCCCAAATCCTTCCCGTTAGAGATACATAAAGAAGGGTTTACAAGTAAAATAGTATACTGTCTAGAGTTTGCTTGAAAACACTCCAGAAAAAAAAAAAAAGTGACTTAGATGAGAGAGGTCAGAAAAATGTTGATTAACTGTTAGACTGTGTGATGGGTTATAGAAATACATCGGGTTAACCTTGGGATTTCTACTATGCTGGAAAACCTCTACACATTAAAGATCAAGAAAGAAAAAATATTCACACCAGGTGTTGATAATGTATGCTCAGGGCCTGGGATAAGATAAGCACTTTTAACATCTTAAATATTTTTTCAACAAATGGATAGACAAACAGTGTTTCTTGTATCTCCCGGGTTTTCCCCCGCTGACACAACTATAATACCTTCTTTGCTAGCCTATTCCTTCAGGTCTCCCCACTCCAATTTATTGCACGGGGAGCAGAACTAATGTCCTTGAAGAAAAACTCTCCTCAGCTTCCAAGGGGCTGTTCAGTGCCTTGCAAATCAATCAGTGGTTTCAAGACTCCCCACTTGCCAGCCTCTCCTGGACTAACTGACCTCATGTCCATATGTACCCTTACAATTCCAGATCCGTTCTATCCAGACAAATCCCATGGGTTCTAGCTTTAATGTTAGAGAGCCACTTCCCAACTGTGTGGTCTGGAAAAACTAACTCAATGTCTCTTCCATTTTCACCTTAAAAATGGGTTACTACTGGGGCACCTGGGTGGCTCAGTGGGTTAAGCCTCTGCCTTCGGCTCAGGTCATGATCTCAGGGTCCTGGATTGAGCCCTGCATAGGGCTCTCTGCTCAGCAGGGAGCCTGTTTCCCCCTCTCTCTGCCTACCTCTCTGCCTACTTGTGATCTCTCTCTGTCACATAAATAAATAAAAAAAATCTTTAATTTAAAAAAAATGGGTTACTATTTACTTGGTGGGGCTATCCGGGAAGCACCCAGCACCCTGCCCAAAGTAGGCTTTCAATGAGAGATAACTTTTGTGGTTATCATTAATAAGCTCAACACACTATTTGGGACTTCCGTAAGTACATGTCCGGCACAAACGCCTCCTTGTGTTTTATTAGCCACATCCTTTCCCTGCTTTTCTCAGATTCGACCCACTGGGTTGGGTTGTCTGGAACATGAGGAAATTCCATGGTGGTCGTGTGTCTGCTGTAAGGTTATTCATGTGCCCCTGTGCCTGTGAGGAGGGTCACCTTGGTCTATGGGTCAACCCCGAAGGCGGGGCGTTGTGTCGCACTTCTGTATAACTCTGATGACTGCAGAGCCTCACACATGGGGCCCACAAAGGATAACACTACCTTTCAAACTGTACAATTCCTTCCAGGAGGGTCTCGGGAGAACTTAAAATGAGCAAGAATTTCTCCATGAGACATTTATGAATAAAGTTATCTCATCGGGAGAAATCTGATCCGTACCTAACCAACCTCCAGCCACCGGGGGAGTCCTTGACGAGACCTCAAAGCTGAAAGTACTTTCAGTGTTTTTCCTACTTTTCTGTCTTCCTAGCTGAGTATCCTGAAGCACGGGAATAAATGTACCGCGTGCCTCAGAGGACTGGCGTCGTGCCTCAGTTCAAACCAGGTTATCAACAGCTTCCGCGACTAGTGGCCCCATTCTGCATGTAGGGCAGGGATTCTCAACCCTCACCGGGTACTGGGACCATCTGGGGAACTTCCAAAAAAGACTTATTTCTTAGGCCTCATGCCAAAGATATGGATTTAATAGGTCTGGAATGGAACCTGGGAATTCACTTGACTTTGAAAAAAAATGTAAGTGATTTTAATGCACAGGCGAGACTGAGAACCACCAATCTAATGGTTAGGAGGGAAAAAGAGAGATAAGCAAGGGTTTGTGGTGGTCTCTTTAGGATGAATTGTAAGGCACTGGGGAGCCATGAGAGACCCTACGAGCAATGCGGGGATGCGAAGTAGAGAAAAAAAAAAAAACAGTCATTATGCATTCAAAGACCAGGTAATACAGGTGTTGGTATAAATAAAAGGGCTTTATCCAGGCAAAGGAAGGAAACTGCTGCTGTATCCTGTGACAGGATGTTTGGCAACCAAAGGGCCACCATTAGGGATCCGGAGAGGATGTAAGTGAAAACCAACCCTTGGTCTTCCCTCCATTCTCTTCTCTTTCTCTTAAAATTGGCTCAATTGCTGACCTCAGCATGTTGTTGGCATATCTGCTGTCAAGAATAAAGCTGAGTTTCCACATACTAAGATTTATGACTTTGGTCCAGAAATCTCTTAACAATAAAGGTTCCAGGGGATGCCTTTAGAAAAACAACCCGCTGCTATGATAATAACCATTGCCTTTAATCACATGGGCTCTTTTTCTGGAAAAATAATCATCCACAATTTCCAACATGGTGTTACCCAAAAGTGCTGAGGCAATGATGTTTCTTTATTGTATTATGATAATAACCAGTTCTGGAGAGACTGAAGTGAAATAGCCATCCTTAATCTCCACTGGTGGAAATACAAATTGGAATAATCTTTATAGAAATTGGACAGTGTATGCTAGGAGCTTGGAAATAATTCATACTTTTTGATCTATTGCTATAGATCTATTCCTTAGAATTGACTTTAAAAAAATAATCAGAGATGTGATATTTGCAAACAAGTTTATCATAGAATACAGAATATGTATCAAAATATAACATATATATATAATCATACCATATAAGTTTGCCATAAAATACTGAAAATTTGGAAGTAAACAAAATAAACGTCCAACAAAAGTGACCAGTTAAATAAATTTTGGTACTTCATTAAAACAGAATATTAATAATCTACTAAAATTATGGCTTTACAACTGAAGGAAAGAGCCCAGATGTCCATCAACAGATGAATGAGTAAAGAAGATGTGGTTTATACATACACACACACACACACACACACACACACACACACACACACACACCATGGAATACTACTCAGCCATCAAAAATGAAATCTTGGGGTGCCTGGGTGGCTCAGTGGGTTAAAGCCTCTGCCTTTGGCTCAGATCATGATCTCAGGGTCCTGGGATCGAGCCCCACATCGGGCTCTCTGCTGAGCAGGGAGCCTGTTTCCTCCCCTCTCTCTCTCTGCCTGCCTCTCTGCCTGCTTGTGATTTCTCTCTCTGTGTGTCAAATAAATAAAATCTTTAAAAAAAAAAAAAAGAAATCTTGCCATTTGCAACAACACAGATAGGACTAGAGAGTACTATGCTAAGTGAAATAAAGTCAGTCAGAGAAAGACAATTATCATACGATCTCACTGATATGCACAACTTAAGAAACAAGGCAGAGGATCACAGGGGAAGAGAGGGAAAAAAATGAAACAAGAAGAAACCAGAGACGTAGACAAGTCATAAGAGACTCTAAATCACAGGAAATGAACTGAGGGTTGTTGGAGGGAAGCGGGGGGTGAATGTATGGGGTAACTGGGTGACGACACCGGGGAGGGCACGTGATGTAATGAGCACTGGGTATTATGTAAGACTGATGAATCACCGAACTCTGCCTCTGAAACTAATAATACTATATTTAATTGAATTTAATTTTTTTAAAAATTATGGCTTTAATTAATATTTAATATATTAGAGAGTGTTCACGGTATGTTTTAAGTGAAAAATAGAATGTTTCACAGCACTTTTTAGTAGAAGCTTATTTTTTTCAATGTATTTTGCAAATACAGGAACATACTTGAAGGAAAATATGATATAGTTTATAGAATGAAGTTTATTCTTCCCCATTTTTCCACAGTTTCTACATTTTTAAAAATAAACATGCATTACTTTTAGGATTCTAAAAGATATAAAAAGTGTTTTGTTTTTAATATGTATTGTCAATGAAAATTTTAAAAAAAATAATAAATGATCAGTCTTGCCCCTTTTATGAGTAAAAGGACATATATTTCTGAAAAGATCTCTGAATCTATACCAATATTTTCAAAAGCACCAAATTTTTTATTCTCTTTAAGAGAGGCTTTTTCTGACCGCAGCTTGTCCCTCACTCTTTCTCCCTTAATGCAGGCTGTTCCTGGTTGGAATGCTGACAATTGTCCTACAGCTCCAAAACACCTGTGAGGGCCAAGTGTGCTCAGCAGAAGAGTCACGCTCTTTCTTACTGATCATTTCTATAAAAGCTTTCTGAGCCAAGGATCAGGAAATGAAGAAATGATTAGGTATTATGGACACTTGAGTCCTTGGGGCTCCATAGCACCAAATGCCACTGGGCACATAACACTGCCTCCTTCGCCCCTAGAAGCTCATTAGTTCTGAAAATCAGGACTAGATCCAGGGTCATTGTGAACCAGAAGGCCTCCTCCCCCACAGAGGCCAAGCAATTTTAGAGAAGCACAAGGACTCTTGTTCTTCTCTAGGATGGTACAGACTATTCCATGTGTCTTGGACTCAAGAGAATTGGTTTGTTTTCTTCAGAGAAGACCTACGTACTTGGCATGAGAACAGGAAGTGAATTGATGTGGACAGGTCAACCTCACGATGCCTGCTCTCCACAGCCTTTCCGCAGTAGGCCCAGAGATGAATCTGAGCTGCTACTTGGTCCGGCTTCAGGGTGGGCATGGCAGAGGACCAGGTCAGAGCTTGTCATGCCATCTGCTCTACGGCCTGAGACCCAGCAGGAGTCCTAGGCTCCCATTCAGTTCCCATCTCTGGAGCTCAAAGCTGTCAGCTGGAAGGCAGCTGTTCACTTTGGCAATTAGTTCTCCGAAGGTGAAAGGAAGCAGGTATACACGTAGTTAGCGATGGAAGTGGGTGCCACACATCCAGCAGAGAGTCCCACCCAGCACCCTCAGAGCACTGTGACACTCAGGCAGGAAACGAAACCCACCTCATAAGACGTTCTGATGAGTCTGAAGATGTCTACCTCAGGGTAGGGCTCCACGTCATCACTGAGCAGGGAGTGGAGGTGAGGGATGGGAGGCAGCGTGCTGTCTTTGTTGGTCACACTGTCTAAATACCTGAACAAAGAAATGAATCAGAAGTCACCAGAGGCTAGTTAGGAATTCTCCCATTATAGTTCTCTACGTGCGTTCTACAAACTCAGCATTTTAGAAAAGACTAGACTTTCCTTAAGAACAGAATGAAATTCTTCTGGAGACACAGTGCATGAAAATAAATCCTCAGCCACAGACAAAAGTTGGTGCTCTGATTTCCATCAAGCCCATTAAGACTCAGGAAACCAAGGAGAAAGACAGAAGGTGAATTCTAAGAAGAAACCAGAGGTGGTTTTCAAAGCGAGGCTTAAGGGACACCTCGGTGGCTCATTCGGTTCAGCACCTGACTCATGATTTTGGCTCAGGTCATGATCTCAGGGTCATGAGATCAAGCCCTGAGGCCCCGCATGGAGTCTGCCTGTCCCTCTTCCTCTGCTCCTCCCCCTGCTTGCGTAAGCTCTCTCTCTCTCAAATAAATAAAATCTTTTAAAAACAATAACAACAGCGAAGTGAGGCTTTGTCCATTACCTTCCCAAAACGGTCATGGCCTCCCCGTCATCCTTGCAACTCAACAGCTTGTCCACGTTCGCATCCAGCACAGCCAGGGCCAACTGGAATATCACCTTGATTCCTTCATAGAAGAAACAGTCCACGACCACAACTGCACTCTCAAAGGGCATCACGCTGAGAAATAGCGTGAGGAACCAAGACAGGGAGATGGTAGAAATCACGCCCAGGTCCTGCATGCAGTCATACAGCTGGGGGACATAGTCTCGTGCTAGTTCCTCGAAGACACCCTGGTCCACCAGTGCGCCTGCAGCAGGGGTGGGCACAAAAGGCCACAGGTGAACCCAACACACCTTCTTTCTGAGGGACCCCACCAATCGGCCTGGTTAAGACAGTCGAGCTCCTAGCTGCCGCTGAGACAACTTGGCTCCTTTCTCTTGACAGTTCTGCGGCTACCCTGATATTAGTTACTATGTTACTAGACCAAGGTATCAACACACTGCGGTCAGCAGATTAGTTCTGGGTGCTTCTTCTCCTTCCAGTTTTCCTGCCCTGCTTCCCTACCACAAAAGGGCAATAACACAACCATAAGGGTTGTTGGAAAAGTCAGTTTAGAAAGATCTCATTGTGTGGTTAGGCATGAAACATATAGGACTCCATTTCTTGGCAAACTTATTTAAAAAAATAAGTAGCTTTTCTGGATGAACTATCCCCACATATGAGTTTTGTGGGGTTTTTCTGTTTTTTTGTTTGTTTGTTTTAATTCATGTTTTTAAAACTGAAAAGCATTCCAGCAATGCCTGGCTGGCTTGGTCGGTAAATATGAGACTGCTGATCTCAGGGCTTTAAGCTCGAGGCCCACATTGAATGTAGAGATTACTTAAAAAAGAAAAAATTCTTGGGCGCCTGGGTGGCTCAGTGGGTTAAGCCACTGCCTTCGGCTCAGGTCATGATCTCAGGGTCCTGGGATTGAGTCCTGCATCGGGCTCTCTGCTCAGCGGGGAGCCTGCTTTCTCTATCTGCCTGCCTCTCTGCCTACTTGTGATCTCTCTCTGTCAAATAAATAAATAAAATCTTTAAAAAAAAAATTTTCTTAAAAAAAAAAAAAGCATTCCAGTTGTACATACACACTCATGATCAACTTACTGATATTTCTGGAGAATTTTTCCAGTGAATCATATTAGTGTGAAAAGGCTTAGAAATGAGCACAAGAGGGAAGCATAAAGCATACACTTTACTACTAGCAATAAAAAGCTTGTCCTGCTGAAATGGAATGTCTAACACTCAAGAGGATTATAAGGAGTTAAGAGTGATACTTTGTTTAAATGCTTACAGTCATGGTTTGCTTGCAATGAAATCAGTTCTGAAAAATACTGCAGGAACTTAGTTTGGGGTACATTTTTATATGCCTTTTTTTTTTTTTTTTACATACTTCGGCTGTCCACAGATTCCATCCGCTTCATGAAAAAATTTTTTGTCAAATCTGACGAGTTTGGTACAGTTCCCAATGCCACAGTGACACCTACACTGAGTGTTTTCTACAATAATTTCTCCAACAGTGATACATGTATATTCTCTTAAGCTCCATGGGGCTCCTTTATGTACAATCCATATGAATTCAAGCCCCCTCATTCCCATTTTGGGAAACTGGAGTAGTCTGAAACTCTTTTGGCTAAGGGTGACTGGAAACGGTGTTCTAGCCCGTATCCTGGCTCTGGAAACATCTTCGCGATGAGACGTGGGTTAACATGTTAACCACCTCCCCACATACCGACAACTCTGGTGTTGTAGTAATCAGGAAGCATGCGCTCACACAGAGCCACCAGCAGCCAGAAAGCTTCCTCCTCTTTGGCATAAAGCAGCAGCACGGATGTGACAATATTCATGGCCTGAAGGCATGAAAAAGGGTGTCATCAAATAGATTTTAAATACATCAAACACAGGTTAACATAAGAAATTTTGTGAACCTAAAAAATCACTGAGTTAGTCTCACAGGGCCAGCAAACTTTTTCAGCAGAAGGCCAGATAATTAACACCTAAAGCATCTGCAAGGTCCACATGCATATTCGTCTAAATTTTGTTTGGTTTTTATAATTTAGAGCCCCTTAAAAATGTACCAACCGTTAGTCCTTGAGCCTGCAACTCTTGAATCTTGATGAACACCAATACTTACCAAAGACCGAGCCCTGACACAAGGCAAGCCCTCATTCAAAACCTTTGCCTGAAGGCTATCTGACCAAGCTTTTAACCTGCTACAATCTCAGTGTTTCTAACCCTTCATTCACAAGATAAACATTTCCTTTTTAATCTTCCATAATGGTTCCTATAACCCAGTACACATGGCCTGGAGGCTCTCCTCTGAGAACAATAAAACCTTTCAAATTTGGAGTCTTCACCCACTATTTTCATCTGGATAAGGATGGCAGAGATAAGTAACAGTGATTTAAATTCTAAAGTAACCCACTTTATTAAAAGATATGATCACCTAGCTCATAACCACTCAGGGCTCAACTATTTTAATAGTCCTCTTAATTAAAAAGAGAAAGATCAAAGGATAAATATGATTTCTATAATTGCAGAGGCCAACTAACTCCTGGACTTCATTTTGATCTTTTACAAACCAGTAATTGTTCGTGGGACTTCTACAGTATAAATACCAAAAAAAAAAAAGGATTTTTGGTTTAATAGGCTTTTTCTTTCTTGTAAGTCATAATATTTTCCCAAGTGAAATCATTAATAAAATTCTGCTTGAGAATTAACCTGCCGATTCTAGTACACGATCACGGTCACCGTTAGCTCCTTAGTCATTCAGTCAAGTTAAGTTTATAACAGGCTCTGGACGAAGTACTGGGGGATAGGAAGGGGGGTGATAGAGTGGTGAAAAGTCTCACAGGACTTAAATGCTGATGTCAGAGAGACAGAATAAAGATGTAAAGGTTAATCAGTTTTGGGGTGTATTTAAGTTAAGTGCTATCAAAGAGATTAAATAAAGTGGTATAGAAAGACCTATACTGTGTGTGTGTGTGTGTGTGTGTGTGTGTGTGCGCGCGCACGCGCGCAAAGGAATTAAGCATGCTTTAGCATTTATCTATCTACCTATTTAGCTTTCCTTCTATTTTTGTGTTCAACATTTAGTAAAAAATATATTTATAATATATTATAAATATACTACAATATATTTATATAATTATATTATACCATATATAATATATATCATAATATATATCCATCTTTCTGGATTTGGGAGACGTTTGAGGTATTTGTCAACATAGCTGACAAATTGCTAGTTGTGATTTCACATTTTTTTTGAGTACAGTTGATTCAAGTCTCTACCTTAGGCTACATTCATCACAAGCGTCCTGACAGCTACACTGATACATGGCTATCACAGTATCAATGACTATATTCCTTATGCTGTGTCTTCTATTCCCATCACTTACGGACTCCATTACTGAAGGCCTATATTTCCCACTAAAATACGGAACGTTTCCCATATTCGCATGTCATCCTTGCACAGGGGTCATGCTAATCTCTGTATCGTTGCAATTTTGGTACCCGTGCTGCTGAAGCGAGCACAAGCCTGCTTTAGCTTTTAGCTGGATGGTCCAAGAAGGCCTCTCTGAATATGTGGTCTTTAAGTCTAGAGTCACACGATCTTGGAGCTTCCCTAATTGTGGTGGATGTATTAGTACAAGAGATAATTTTAGCTGCTTTGGGGGCAACATTTTTTGAACACCAATTAAGCATTTATTTTAATGGGTATTAAAGTATTATCATAGCATATAAAAGTTACATTCTCAAGTATGTTCTTGCTTAGAAGGCAGGGCAGAAGCACCGTAGAATTCAGAATCCAGAATTACAGGCCAGGTGCTCAGGCACACTCTCTTTTACCTCCGGGAGGGAAGAGAGGCAGCTCGGAGGGTAATCAGAAGCACCTTGAAGGTCACCCAGATATGAGGTGAGGTGGTGGATCCAGAAAGGGTGTTCTTGTCTCCCAGCTCCTCCGCTCAGTGCTGGGGTCTCAACCCAGGGAGATTTTGCTCCCCAGGGGCTATCCAGCAATGTTTAAAGGCAGTTTGGCTGTCCCAACTAGGGAGTTTGTGGAGAGAGGTTATTAAATGTGTTACTAAACAGGAATGTTATTAAACATCCTCCAAAGCATGGGACAACCCCGAACAAAGAATTACCCAGACCACGAGGTCTCTAGTGCCAAGGTCAAGAAACTTAGGCGCAGGGATGGTTCTGTTAACCATTTCTCTTACTGACTTGCTGGTTAACAAACAGTCCAAAAAAAAAAAAGAAAAAAAATCTAAACCACCTGTGTCATTTACCTGGCAATATCCTATGTTAGGATTTCGAAAAGCATAAGCTGTTAAGACTCTCCTTAGAGCAGCAATGCCCATTTCATTCTGGAAAGCTGGGTGTTCTGGAAGGGAGCGGTGTAAATCCCTCTCAATCTCCTCTGTGGCAAGATTATACTTCCCCATGGACTTCTCCACTAGGTCTTCGTAGTACCCGGGATGCGTGGCCTTCTCATTGATGGCACCTAGGAAATACCCAACAGATACAACATCCAAAGGGGCGGGCCCTGACCTCGGTCACAAACACAGCTGACCCAGTGAACCTTTTCGTGTTCCTTACCGCGCAAAGGACACCTGCGAGATAACGACAGCCCGCGGGTGAGGTGGGCTGTTGCAACTGTGGCCAGTTTGGTAAATTTACTTTCGGCCTGCTGCCCTCCTTCAGCTCCACCATAAGCCAAATTAGAGGTCCGCGAGCTAAACATCTGTGTTTCACAGAACTTCCACGGATGATCCAGGGGCTACTTTAGGGAAGAGGAGGAAGGAACGCAAATAAACCAAAGTATCTTCGTCTCAGCCAGAGCAGTTTTGCTGGTATTTTACTAGGGTTCTCCTTAAGATTTCCCTTGAAAAAGAAAGTTCTGCCTCCCCAAATAAGTTTGAAAACCGAACGCAAAAGCATAGGGTTTGAAGAGTTCAAATAGCCATACTGAGGAGTAGAGGAGGTGTTACAATGTATGCAAGGATTTTAGAGCTGCAGTGGGTGGTGTGGGCATTCCTCACAGTAAGCATGTTACGGCTGGCAGTTTCTCAGGTGTTGGGGATGAGCATGGAGAAATGGGCTGAGAATCACTGGTTTGAGATATTTGCATTTTAAGATTCTTAAAGACAGAAAACACTGTACAAAAATATCCAAATCTAAATAAATAGAACTTATGTAATTATAAATATATAGACAGACACAAATACACATATAACACACACACACACACACACACACACACACACACACACTAAATGACAAGATAAACTGATCTGTATTTCACGGATTAGAAACTAGAACCCCTGGGCTAGCCTGGACCATGTCAATGACAGCCACCCAGAAGAGACAACCTTACCACTCACACCCTGGAAAAGGCATTTGGGTTGACAGCAACTTAACACTGGCTTTTGCTTTGTTCTCAAGGGAGATATGCAAAGATATCATATCTTCTGGCTGGCACTTTACTTCACTGGGTGCACTGAGCCTGGTCCTGGTATAGTGACCCTAGAGTCTCAGGGAGCAGGACAGGACCCAGGCGGGGCTCCTAGACCAGGAGCTGGGCTCTGCCCATGGATGAGCTGGCTTGCATCCTACCACACGTATCCTGCCCCCAGTCAGCTGGGTAGAAATATGAGCTGTAGGCCGCCCCACCCCTGGCCTCACATCGTCCATCACCATTAAAGAAAATATACAGTCCAACTCTCTATGTGTCTCTACAACAGTGCTGTGTACTATTATGTACTATTTCTTGGCTTTCACTTTGAGTTTCATTTTCATCCAAAATGGGGCTGCAAGTAACTTCTAATTTGAATGAGGATGAAAACAGAATTTTTCATTTACTGTATCAGTGATCTGAATGAGTCTGTCAAGGTGACTAGCCCCCCAAACACAAGGAAGACGGAAGACGGGACAGTAAGGCTCTTCTTGGGTTGGGTTTGTAATCAGATATCATTTGACTCAAATTTGGATTTCTAGATGAGGAGCTAAGGCTCGTCTACTTAAGGAAAATAAGCCAGGTAAATGAGGCTAGAACAAGCTAGTTTTATATGAAACAGATAAAGCCAATTATTTTTTAGGATTCTACCCCCCCAACTGCTGAGACGTTAATACATCTCATCACAGGCAATTACCATTAATAGCTGTTTTTAGAAAGAGCTATGAGTTTGTTTGGTTGGTTTTTTAAAAAGGCTTTCCTGTAAGTGTGGCAACTATTCTTTTAATTTTGATGTCGTTTAAAATAAAAGGTTTTGATAACAGCACTTGTGTTGGACCATCTTAGGTTCAAATAAAAATATTCACATAAGTTTATCTAACATGATTATATCTCAGGCCTCTAGTCAGAAAAGCAATTAACTTATAAAGATTGGTGACAAAACAAAAAAATTCCCTGGACGTTCATGACAGAACAGACCCCTGGGATACACTGGACGCTTTGGGCCAGGAGATAGGCATGCTGGGGCTAGCCTGAAGAACCTACAGTCTGAAGCAGGACTCAAATGTCTGACCCCACAGGGCTCTGCTGGGGCTGTGCACCAGTGAAGGCGGCCACATTCTTCCCACCGCTCCTTGACACACCCCCACCTCCGTCCTTCCTGATGTCTCCAGCTTGGAGTATAAGTGTGGTCTAAGCCTCCAGTTCTGGTGCACATTCTGGCTTCTCTTTCACATCTCCAAGTGACAACCACCAAATTCAGGAGATGGCAAACACCAAGAACGAGGCTTTCTCATTCCTCCCTCTCCCTGCTTCAATGGGGCTCTGACCACGTGCCGCCCTTCAGCATTCTCAATGAGATATATTCTCGTCATGTGTTCTCATCCAATGGACACAGCCAGGAAAAGGCAAAAAACAAACAAACAAACAAAAAAACCCAACAACAACAAACTCCTCAAATCACAAAGAATTATACACTTTCCCATAGGTTCTCTTTTCTCCTATGTAGTGTTAGTGAAGGGGGTGGAAGAGGTTATGCAGACTTGGGGGATGATGGCTTCCATATCTGGACAGTTGTATATGTGTTCTGTGTTTTCACTGAGGGACTGTAACACTTGGGGCAGGAAAGGCTATTTAGTGCTGAAGGGCAGTGCTGCATTTTTTGAAAGAGCCCAGATGCATGACAGGAGGCAGAAAAGTAGCGCTGAGGTCCCGCCCACCCCAGGGTCAGGGCCACCAGCCCAAGCCCGGCTGTACCTGACAGCAGCAGCCAGAGTTCTCCACGCATGCTCTCCGGTATACCCTTCAACACCAGCTCCCGCGTTTTTTCTGTGCGATACATGCAGATCCCTTGCCCGTACTCAGCAAAGTGAATTTTCCAAGCTTGCTCCTTCAAAAACTCTTTGGCCTGAAAGGAATAAATGAAACATTACTACGTCCCCAAGTACTTTGAGGATGGAAAGGGGAAGTTGGGCATAAAGGCAGAATATCTCCCCTACTGAATAGAGTCGTTATGTTCTGGACAGAGCTCTGGGGAACAAAGAACTCAGATTTTCCGCAGTCTTTCCTTCATTTGACATGTGAACCTAATTTGAAGGCTGGGTTCTGCTTTGAAGCTTTCTGGCCCTGAATCAGAATTCCATTTACCTGAAATGGGTCAGCAGAATGTGAATTTATGGCTTTATGTAGTGAAAATGACTTGGGTGTTTTTGAAATGTGCGCTGAGAAATTATGTACCTACTTGTTGGCTGACTCAAACAATAGTTAAAAACAAGACAAAAGCCCAGATGGAGCCCTGCATCAGGCTCTCTGCTCAGCAGGGAGTCTGCTTCTCCCTCTCTACCTGCCTCTCCCCCAGCTCATGGTCTCTCTCAAATAAATAAATAAAATCTTTGATAAGAAAAAAAAAGACAAAATGTCACCTGTACGCTGTATAACTCATCTCCTTCTGTGAAGCCATTCTAAAATCCAATGAGAGATTTACATAAAAATCTATTTTGCTTATAGGAAAATATTTATTTACACAGATATTTATGAGTTAACTTTGATTAAAAAACCTTTTTAAATGTTATTGTTCTAGGGGCACCTGGGTGGCTCAGCCGTTAAGTGTCTGACTTCAGCTCTGGTCATGATCCCGGGGTCCTGGGGTCAAGCCCCGCATCGGGCTCCCTGCTGCTTGGGGAGCCTGCTTCTCCCTCTCCCACTCCCCCTGCTGTGTTCCCTCTCTCACTGTCTCTCTCTATCCAATAAGTGAAATCTTTAAAAAATAAATCAATCACTGTGACTGTTCTAATAAAGTTTCAGGCAAGAGCAGGAGACACCCACCAGTTTCGGGTTGAACTCCTCTGGGGACCGCCGCCGGTACATGGTCATCAGGGTCTGTGTGGCCGTGGGGACACTGTTGCCGTTCAGGTTAAACTGGCGCTCTCCGTCGGCATCAGAGCTCGTGCTTCTCTGGGGACTGGAGGAGACGAGGCTGCTAGGCCGAGAACACACCTGCCAACACACAGAGGAACAGACGCTGAAACAGCACAGGCCACACAACCCACTTCTTCAGTGTCCTCTGCACAGACCCAGTAGCTGCATCACGGTGCCCAACAGATCTCTCACTATGTGAAAACACAGGAGGAAGGCAGAAAGCCAGTGCTTTGGCGGAGATGAGATAGGTGTGCTGGTCCTAAGCCATGAAACCGCAATACTCAAAACAGGTCTCCTCTTATTTTGGACGCATTTTTGCAGCAAACTGGTTGGCTGTTAGTTTCTGATTAGCATGCAAGGAAACATGACACGGCTGAATCAGCTGCTTATGGGGCCGCCTCCTCGTGCCGGCTCCAGTTTCTGACGCTCCCATGAGCTTGGACCAGGTGGACTGGGGCGGGCTTGCTCCCTGTGAGGTCAACATCTTTATGGTACATTTCAGCTGCCAGTAATTGCTCTGTCATTTGTGCTGGACACCTATCTTCCCAGACTCTGACTTCCCTGGATGTTGCCCAGGGCCTAATTTGAAAGGGACACAATATGTATTTGATCATAATAAAGTCATCATCATGATGTTGCCTCTCAGATTCGAGACTACAGTGACCTCTGTACACTCCCAACAATGTCACTATGTGGAAACTGTTGCATAAACAGGACCAATTACTTAGTAATTTCTTCAACTATGAAATACGGTTAGACCAGATGATCTACAGGGCTCTGTCCAGCTTTGTGATCTCAAAGACAAACTCCAGAGCTGAGACACTGCTCTGGGCATCAGGGTAAGTGCCTTATCTTAGCACAGCTTGAGGATCCGACAGAATGGACAAGGAGGGCCCACTCTCAGGCAGAGCACTAGGACGAATGCAAACACCCTCAGGCAGATCCCACAGACCTCATCATCTGAGCTGTTGTAGCTGCCTGCAAACTCCTTGTCGGAGTATATTTTGGAGGTCGTCTGCTGCAGGAAATCCGAGATCCTCTGCACTAGAAAGTCTCTATCTTTCAAATTGGCAAACAGGAAGGTCATCCTGTTCCTGGTGCTGATGGATAAAGGACTGGGGAGTACGCTGGAGCTGTCTGCCTTTTCCACAATTGTCACCTGAAAGAAATGTGAAACAAAGAGCATTGTTTTCCAGGGATCACAGCAGCCTCTGAGCAGCACCAAACAGGGAACGCAACACTTCTACGTCCTGTAGGAACCACCCCATCTTACTGAGGCAAAGATGAGACTCTCTGCCTCTGCTCCAGTAAAATAGAATCGCTTCCTAACAACTCAAATTGGAGTTCAGAAGCTGGAATTATCGTGCTGGTCTTTCTAAATCAGCAATTCTACCTCGGGAGGGATTTTGTTCCCCCGGAGACATCTGGCAACACCTAGAGGTGTTTCTGGTTGTCAGAAGTGGAGGGGACCAGCAGCATCCAGTTGGTGGAGGCCAGGGATGTCGCTGGCCAGCGTGCAGTGCAGAACAGCTGACCCCCAACAGAGTCTGGCCCACGATGTCAACAGGGCTAAGGTTTAGAAAACTCCTTGTGAAGAAACTCCCTGATATTCATCAACATTGCACGAGTCCTAAGGGAGAGGACTCCTCACTGCCCCATCATGCCTAAGAGAAGCAACCCTTTAGGACTCCTCACTGCCCCATCATGCCTAAGAGAAGCAACCCGTGATACTCGTGCCTTTTTACCAAGCTTCATGTTGGGATGGTTTTCAAAACCTCACTCATCTTTCAAACGTCTCCTTCGAACTCCAGGGCTTTGCAACCTCTCCTCCTACCACCTGATCGTTTTAAAGGCTCCATTCGAAACAGACAGGAGGTAAACAGCTTAATCCCAACCCCACCGGCAATGGCGGACCATGTGCGCATGCGTGTGGTGAAGTAAATCGACCACATGAGGAAATGAGCAAGAAAGAAGCATGTATGTTCTAGCTCTGAACTGAAGACATGCAGTTGGGGCTTTAGAATAGGATTTTCATCAATTAGAAACCAGGGTAAATGCATGAAAATATTTTTCTTTACCACATAGGAAAAAAAAAAAAAATCTCAAGGCCAGCCCTAGATAAATGGTTTACTTGCAGCAGCTCTGACTATATCCTTGAAGTTCAGTTTCTCTTCCCCTCTTCATTTCCATCTGTAAGCAGTCTGGACAGGTTCAACTCTACTTCATGAACATTTTCATGTAAAATACATTTTCTCCAAAGCAGAATTTTAAAAATCCTTTTCCCCTTCAAGGCAAGAAACCTTTTGGAGTTGCCCAAAAAGTTGAATGGCCCCAAGTGTAAAATGGGGACAACTGGGATCCACAGAGGGAAAACTGCAGGATCTGGTGTCTACTCTAGGATTTTATCAATACATACAATCAATACAATACATATAACCATACATACACACACACACACACACACACACACACACACACACACACATTCTTTTAAAAAGGATTTTATTTATTTGAAAGAGAGAGAGTGAGTGGGAGGGAGAGACAGTCTGAGGGAGACTCTGCGCTAAGCACAGAGCCTGACATGGGGCTTGATCCCACGACCCCAAGACCATGACTTGAGCTAAAACCAAGACTCGGACGCTTAATCAACTGAGCCACCCAGGTGCCCCTATATTTATATACTTTTAAAGGAATGTATTGAGGTACTTGGAGTTGTACATAGAAGTGGGGTTTTTTCCTAATGCAAAAGCTAGAGAAATGGCAAAAAAATTTATCATGAATTTTCCCATAGCACTTAAAACATGCTAAACAATACCTATTTTTAAAAGACCTATGAAAACTCCTTTTTTTACAACATTTTTAAAAAAAATTCTTTTGGTCACCAGATGTCTCAGACCAAATGACAAATGCCAAGGGAACTAAAGGCTCAAGTTTCACACCCAAAACCCAGAGAGCCATGTGGATCTTGATGAGGTCAAAGTGAAAGTCCTTTAGCTAGATCACAAATACACAAACTACCCAAAAGCTCCTACATAAAACATGAATGCTCATATGCACTACAAAATAATTTTTGCTGACAGATTATTTCTGGTAGAATCCGATCCCATAAGCTCAGTGACACCAGCAAAGGGTAACAGCCACATTTGAGTATTCTAGTTTAATGAGGCACATTTCATTACCAACTTGGGTTATAAAAATAGACTGGAATTTAGGCAAAGCTTTATGTTTCATATGTAATATCTGCAAGGTAATTTATGATTTTTAGAAAAAGAGAGATTTCATCTGGAATCTCTATCTAAAGAAGAATCTGATCTGTTCACTTTATCTCCCTGCTTTGCAATTTCTTCAAAATCTGTAGTAACTTGATTCTGTGTCTATTTGATCTACCTTAAGTCTATCTGTGGAATATACATGAACAATCTCCAGTCAATATTTTAGTTTAGGTTGTAAAAAATTAAATGAAACAACAATTCCTAGTTTATATCACCCTAAAGTAGCCATTTCAAGTAGGATGTTGCCATGAAGGCTGCTGCTCATCAGTCAGCTTAACTGGGGTCTAAAAGGTACCCAGTTCACGGAGAGACGCCTCTCCGCTCAGACAGACCCTATGTCGGGGGGCAGGGCGGGGAGAGGGGGGAGAGGAAGGAGGCCACCCCATTGCTTTTCTGTCATTAAGGTAACATAAAGGTTGTAAAAGGTACACTGAGTCCTTTGCTTCCTCCATTAGTTGGGATTAGGGAATCTGTCCTCATCTGTCTTGGAGATCCATCAGGTTAAGGGAAGCCCACTGCTGCCTTCTTTAAAGTTGCATCCATCAACCATAACACGCTTTATTTCTCGATGCTACTACTTCCACTATTATTCCTCCTCTGATTTACCCTGAAATACAACCGAATGATCTCTGCTCTACCAGCTGTTAGGGAAAACAAGCAAGCCAGAAACGGGCTGAGAATATCAACCCCCATTCTCCCAGTTGCCCTGAACTCTCACTATCATACTGGATCCGGCACTGAATGGTGAAGAGCGGTGAACAGGAGAGCGGACAGCAGACATCCTGATCCCTCCCCACTCCTTATCTCCCTTCGGATCAACAGTGATGACTCGCTCCATCCACCAGTACAGAGCCTTCATCCTGGAACCGGTAGCCCTAGCTGTTGCAGGTAATTTGCTTTGGGGTCGTATGTGATGGAAGAAAACTAGAAATGAAGAAAATTAAGTTTGGCAATAGTCTATGGCAAAGAAGGTCCATTTGCTGGCAAAAGTTACGAAATCCATTCCAGAGCCAAATGTAGTACTTGCCGAATTATCCACCTCAAAACTGACCCCCACCACGTATCTCCTCAAACAATGTCACAACACTAGTTAGCTCATCTTAGAAGAAGTGGAACCAGATTTGTCAACTGCCTATGTTTTGCATTCTTTTGGACCCACCCATTCAGCTTCTAGGAACTTATAATTCATATTTGAAGCAAAAATCATACATACAACTGGAAGAAAACTAAAAACAATGCACAGGTCTAACCACAAGTAACTAAAATAAATTTTATAGATCCAGTTAATAGAATTAGAGGCAGTCATTTAAAACTGTACTATCAAAGAGCATTGAATGATACAGGGGAAAGTTTAATATACACTCAGTGTTGGGAGAAATAAGCAAAAACTAAAAATTCACTATGTTTTATAGCTAAAGAATATAAATGACATACACAGCCAAGTATAGAAAAAGCCTGGGTACAGCTGTACAGCTGAATAATGGGCTATCTGACCGGTGGGACTAGGGATGTATTTTATTTTCCTTTGATTTGTACTTTCACAAATTTTCTGTGGTAATGGTGAATTATTATTTAAACAGAAGAAAATAACAACAACAATAAGAAAAAACCCCAAAAAATCTGTTTATATAAATGTTCTCTCTGAAATAGAAAAGAAGGCAGAGGGATACTTGAATCCTTTACGCTAGGGAATCTTAACCAAGGGTCAATCTTAATTACATAACCGAAGTTTCTAACCACCCTTCACTTCTAGAAAAGGACCAGGGCAGGTTAAAGTGGTCTCCGGGACTAGAAGCTGTAGGACTTCCAGCCCCCAGCAGCCTAACCTGGAGCTCCTTCTCAACTCCGAACCTCAAGGCAAGGTCTCCGTGTAAGTCCCAGAACCACCTAGCACCGTGGAGATAGGACAGAAGCCACCTCCTCCCCTGAAACAGTAAGAATGTGGAGAGAGTAAGAATGTACAATGTCTTCATTGTGCAGGAGGATGGGCCTGGGACTTTATTAAAATACAGATTCCAGAATTTGCAGGTCGGGCTCAGGAGCCTGTTTCTATGGCCAGCAGCCCCGTGGTTCTCTTGCTGGTAATTGGCAGACCCAAGCTGATGCCTGGCTTTCTGATTCACAATCTAGACTGCTCCCTTGGGACTAAGCTGCTCTCTGGCTGTGGGTAGGTATAGTAACTACATTTTCTCGATTTTGTATTTGAGGCTTTGATACCCTTGCGGACCCTGGCAGGGCCACCTTCCCAAAGCTGGCCAACTCCTAGAGATAATAAAGGACTCACCCGGGAGCACGACGATCCTACGCAAACCAAGTGTGCAGAGCCCGCCACACTGCCTCCACCGCCTTTAATCCAGCTCTCACACTCAGGGTCAGTGACTCTTGTTCTAGTCACCCCGGGGGCAGGGGCAGATCCCAGATAGCTATGGATGGCCCCTATACCCCAGAGCCTGCTGAAATTATTCCAGCCAGCCCATTCTAAACCTGCTTACCCTCCCTCGCCTGTTTCTTCCCATAGAAATCACATTAAAGGCCCTTGCCCCCGTTTCTCGACTCCCTCGGCCTATGAACCAACCGTGGTGCTTCCCCAGTGGGTCCCCACAGCCTCTCCCAGAAGGATGGTGAGTACAACAAGCTCTTTCCAGTAGCAGCCACCTCCTGATGTGTTGGCCTCACCACACCTGAATAACAGTAAAATCTCCATTTTAAAACTCTAGGCTGGAGGCGCTTGGGTGGCTCAGCATGATCCCGGGGTCCTGTCCTGGGATAGAGTCCCGCATCAGGCTCCCTGCTCAGTGGGGAGTCTGCTTCTCCCTCTTCCCTTGTCCCTCCCCACTACTGATGCTCCCTCTTGCGCTCTCCCTCTCTCTCAAATAAAGAAATAAAATCTTAAAAAAGCCCCAAAAAACTCCAGGCTGCCTTTTCTAGGAAGAAAAGCTCTTTCAAGTCACCAACAGCAATGACAACACACAAAAGGAAGCGTCCGGAGCCACCAAAGAATTACAAACATTCACCTAAGTTTTTAAAAAAAAAAAAAAAAGTAAAATGCTGGTAAAAACCTCTGTGGTTCACACAGAAAAGTATTACAAAGGAAACACTTAGGAGATCCACCTTCACCCGACACACACCTCACGGAGTGGGATGATGAGGCTACACACGTTCTCCCCCTTGCTGGTGAAGCAGATGTAATTCGTGGACACAAACATCTGCCCCAAAATGTGCATTTTGTTGAATGGAGTCCAGAGGGTGCAGTCCGTGTGGCCGTCCAGTTTTTCATCTTTGGGCAGCCGGAAGAGTGCACGGTACCTCTCGCTCTTCGCCCTGGCATCGAGATCGCTGGAAGGCAAGAACAGGATCACCTCGCGTGAGAGAAACGTTTCAGTGGCATCTGAAGGACGCAGCAGGGAGGCCTTGCAGCCCAGCTCTCCGCTTCTCCACCCTGTCACTCATCCCCACCTTCTTGGCTTTCTACTGGAGCTAACCCCAACCTGTGACCCAGAAGCACAAAAGAATTACTTTAATCTACATAGGTCCCGTGGGCAGTCATTTTACAATCAGTATCTGTAAATGTTGAAGACATCTGTGGAAGACTAGGCCTGGATAGGAAATCCACTGTTCTCTAAAGGAATGTGGTAATTTCTAAAGAGATTATTACATTCATACTTCTCCAGAGCCACTTTTGGGGCCTTAACTCTTAAGAAAGACCTAAGGAGAGTGCAAACATGCCTCATGAATCTCCTGGCTATCACGGTCTGCCCTCAAAAGACAACAAAACTGCCTGAAACACAGGAACAACCCACCTCTTGTCCCTTTGAGTTTCCAACCTCAGCTCAGTTTTTCTCCCCTTTTTCCTGTTTATCAAGTCAAACCTCTCAAGCTTCTATGCCACCTTAGCCGCTGGGTGGGAGAGTCTCTGGCTTCCCAGAACAAAGCCAGGCTCCCCCCGCCCCGCCTCCGGTGCCCTCCCTCTTACTGCCAATTTGCTTCCATCCTCACCTGCTCTTACTTCCTTTCCATTGCAGAGGGAGAAGTATGAGCACACACAATTTTCTCCATGCCCCATTGGATGTCACTCCTAAAATGACTGGTTTTCTTATAGCTTTAGCTCTGTGCCCCCTCCTTCCCTGCACCTACCTTCACCACAAGCCTTTTCCCTTCCGTCCTATATTCAAATCTTCTGCATCCTAAGAAGAGCAATCCTTCCTCCTTTAGCACTGAATCTCTTGAAAGAGCAGTCTACTCCTGCCTAATGCCCATTCCTTGCCTTTCATTTGTGATTCAGTCCACTGCAGTAACACCCTTCACCCTCAAACACTCCACTGAAACACGCCTCAGAGCAGCAGACATCTTCAGTGCCGTGATCTCTTGTCAGGTTCCAATACCAGCTGAACGCCAGGGATTTCCAGTTCCATCTACGCTATGGCATAGCCCTCGTATGTGCTCTCCCTCTCTCACTCCCCATCTCAGTTCCAGACAATTCCATGCATACACTCCCACTTGAGAGCCTCAACGTTTCCTTCGCCCTCTCTCTAGCTCCACTCCCACATCCAGACTTCCAGGCTTTTCTACAGCCTCTCCTCATCACATGCCTCACCACTCTCCAGACATTGATGGACTTAATCCCCTCTGGCCTTTTCCCCTGTGATTCCTGCATCGTGTTATTGCCTCTGCCTGAAATATCCATCTGACTGAAACTGTATGGGTGACTTCTATTACCTCTGGAGAGACCACTCCAAGCAGCGTCCTGTGAGGGCTTTACCCACCACCCTGCCCCATCTCCCCCCAGCACCCTGCCCATAGGCACCCTGCCCCCAGGACCAGAAGAGTTCCCGTCACTTTGTGTCAGAGCTGGCTGTGTCTGCCTCACTCATTGACCTTTGAGTGCTTCAGACAGTTTTTTTTCAGTTCTGCATCTATACCCAGAAAACTGTTCAGACCCCTTGCAATGGTTCAGAAAAGGTTACATTTCACAGAAGAATGTAAGAGTCTCTTGTTTCTGAAGCGTGTAAGACTTTGTCACCTACCGTTTCAGGGCTGACACTTTTTTAGGAGACTTCTTTTTCAGTTTGGGCAGGGATCTGTCCTGTTCAAATCCCTCATTGTCTAAGAGTTGCCTCATGGCTATGTTCGCCAGCTGCTCCATTAACTTGAAGGTCTCATTGATGTTGAGAAAGACGGAGAAGAAATGTTCACTGGACCTCGTGCTCACTTTGATCACATCAGGCAGGAGCAGTGTGGCGCTCTTCTCCAGCTGTGTGATGTCCACCCACCGGATCACCAGCTTGGCTGGGCACAGGGAACAAGCTGGTCAACACCTGGCTCCTTAAAATCCCCAAAGAATCCTTCAGTCTCACCACCCAGCCCTCCATCTCGCTGAACTCCTCTGAGTTTGCATGTGCCATATTTGTTACTGTTTGGCTTGTTTGAGAGACAAATTCAGACCCCATAAATTCTGAAGTCATCCTTATTATGGACTGAAGTCCATGTCAACAATGTTTATTACAGCTTTGGGGACTCTCTATTATTTAATAAACTTTTTTTTTTTTTTTTTTAATAATGAGAATAGACTTCACTTGTTACATAGTTAAAACACAGTGTAGACTGAGTCATCACTACTAATCTATTTGGGGCATTCTGATGTGGTTTACGAGTTTGGGGCAATACCTCAGCAGACTTTCCCAAGCTTCCCTCTGACGTTCTAGACAGCTCACCTTCCCTTCCCATAAGGAAAGAATAAAAGCAAAGGTGGTTAATACTGAGGTACATCCAGCCCTGGCGGGGGACCTTCCCCTTCCAGTAGCTGCAAGAGTAATAGTTGACGAGTTTCTCTTCCTCGGGCATCCCGAACAGCCTGTGGAATTTCACAATGGCTTCTTTGAACTTCTCCGTGTCATCATCTTCCTTCACGTCGTTGATCTTGTTATACTCTGCAATGATGCCCTGGAGCAAGGAGAAAATGAGGCACACGAGTATTAACAAGACTAGGGCTGCTTTTTTTCTGCATGCTATAAATATTGGAAAGAAAAAAAAAACAATTACTCATGCTAGAATATTTTTTAATTGATGAATTATTTTTCAAAGGTAGCCCCCAATTCTAAGCCCATTACCGGGAAGCACTTGTGTACTAAAAGATCTTCAAATAACAATATCGATTTGATTATCTGTTTATGGGTGTTAATCGTTTTAAGACGGTCACTTAGAATGAAGCCTGTGGTCTTAGTCTACAAATGAGGAGATAAAAAAATTTTGCAAATTCTACTGCTTTCCTAGCTCATCATGATAAAGTCACCCCAAAGGTCAGTTTCTGCTTTTCTCAAGATTACTACTTCATTAAGAGAACAGAGAGGACTGGCTTTCATGGAGTCCAGGGGAGATCCATTTGGAACCGAGGCCTTGGGGATGAGCAGGCTTTGGGAGTGTGCTGTGTTAGGGGACTTCAGACAACCATGAGGGGGCACGAGGGCACTAGACCTCTGGGTGGGGAGAAGGAGCCACTTCAGAAGAAGGATGTACAAACCTTTCCCAGTTGGCAAATATACCTACAGCCCACGTGACATTTCAAATTATCAATGCCTTTAGAGAGGTATTTAAAATACATATATAGGGGGGCCTGGGTGGCTCAGTGGGTTGAGCCGCTGCCTTCGGCTCAGGTCGTGATCTCAGGGTCCTGGGATCAAGTCCCGCATTGGGCTCTCTGCTCAGCAGGGAGCCTGCTTCCCTCTCTCTCTCTCTCTGCCTGCCTCTCCGTCTACTTGTGATCCCTCTCTGTCAAATAAATAAATAAAATCTTTAAAAAAATAAAATAAAATACATATATATTATATATTATATAAATTATATATATATGAAATAAGTGAATAAATAAAAGTGAAATAAATAAATAAATAAATAAATAAATAAAATAAAATAAAAGTAGCAGTTGGGTTTCTAGGCAACCCCAATAACCAATCAACTTAGAGTAAGCCTGGACACCGTCAGGTGGGATAATACCTGTTCCCCTGGACCACTTAGCAGGGCTCTGACCTGAAGTCAGAATAAGAGCATTAGAAGGGAGTGATGTATAACAAACCAAATGACGGCCATATTTTAAGTGGACAAACATTCAAATTGCATTATCCCAGATCTACTAAATACCAGGCTAGAATGTTCATCTAAATTTTAAAAACAATATGTCTCTAATATGAGAGGATTTATGAGGCTGTAGAACTGAGAAACAACACTGGAACACTCCAAGGCCTAGTATATAATATCAATATGCTGGGTCTTGCCAACCAACTTCAACAGTAAAGGTAAGAGTCCCTTCAAGGTTCACTTCCCAACTTCTCCACCTTTAAGAAGAGAGAGGATCCAGAAGGCAGAACCTCTCCCTAGTTTGCTTATAATTTTTGTAGCCAAGTGGACCAGCTGATGGAGCAAAGGGAAGAAACATCTCCCTCTTCTACGTTCTACAGGTACTACATCACATAAAACAGGTTTTCCCGATTCCAGGCAACAGCTCCACATAACTTTGAAAAATCACTACCATCCAAATATTTGGGATGCCCAATACAAATTCAAATACACAAAGGACAATGACACGGAATTCACAAAAAGGAAAATTAACTTAGCAAACATGAAAAAATGTTCAACCTTATAATCAAAGACAGAAAATTCAAACAGTAAGAGCCCAACTTTTACCTATTAAATCTGGGAAACCGTTTAAACAACCAGAATACTGAAAAGTGAGCAATGATGTAATTGCACAGGGATTCTAATATACTGACAACCTCTACTAAGGGCCACTAAAAAGGTGTAAACTTAATAATCAACGTTTTATAATCTGTAATCTATCCCAAAGGAATGAAACAAAAACTCTAGAAGAACTTATATGAACAAGTGTTCACTGTATGCTATTACTGTTTGTGCCTACCCCAACTGGTCTAGAATCTAAGGAGACTTCTAGAAAGAGAGGAATGGTATAGTCAATAGTGGGATGATGTTACATTATTAAAATAACAACGAAAAATTATGTAACAATACCAGTCAAGGAGACAAAGACGTGATATAAAATTATATGCACAGTAAGACTATTACGATAAAATGCACTCAAGAAATCTAGAAATAAATACACAAAATATTATCTATGGGTTTGAGTTATGGTTGCCTCTGCAGTTAATTATTACATTTATAATTTATAAAAGTTAATTAAATCTCAAAACAAATATATTTGTTGGTTCCCTTCATGATTGGACAACTGGGAATGCTTAAAGCATTCATTTGCACATGAATGACATTCTTTCACACATAATTGCATTAATAGCAATTCCTTCCTCATAATTGGTTTCAGGGGAATTAAATGTGACATTTTTGGTGTAATAAAAACAGTGAGAAGAACAGCTATTTGACATAATTGGTCTTTGTTTTATTTTCTGGTTTTTTTGTGTGTTTGTTTTTGTTTTCCTCCTGGCTATTGTCACTTCTAAGTAATTTGTATCTAGTATCCAAACACGGACCATCTGAGGGAGGACTAGCAAGACCTAACTGAGGACCTCAGAAGTGCCTCCTGCACGGGGAAGAAGCCTGACGACCGTCCCCACACCAGTCAGCTGCCCCCTGCGACACGGTCAGATGAAGGACCTCACACTCTCTGTTTCCATTACTTCCCAGAAATTCAGACAAGTGACTCAGAAATGAAATGAAGAAGTTATAAAAATCAGAAGCGTTTTATCAATAAAACAACCCTCGGGTATTCGAGAATATTTTTTTGTTTGGAAACTCCTACATCCTCCTAGCTTCAAACTGACCCTTTCCAGCATCTTCCCTGCTCCCATCTTCACCCTCTTCACTATCTGTCTGGTTTCGTTAATCATGACCATGGAGTAGAAACTGAAATCAGCCATCCTGAAGCAGGGAAAAATATCCATCTTGAGGGGCAAAGGGTGGGGAAAAGGGAAGAGGGTGATATGTTACATGTGTTTTTGTGCTGTTCAACCCTCCCTAATTTTATGTGGTCCAGTTAAAATTCAGTTCACTCCCTCAAAAATAGCAGACCCTAAAAAGCAATGATATTCCACTTTTTTTTCTGATTATAAAACTACTACTTGAGGGGCGCCTGGGTGGCTCAGTGGGTTAAAGCTTCTGCCTTCAGCTTGGGTCATGATCTCTGGGTCGTGGGACTGAGCCCCACATCCGGTTCTCTGCTTAGTGGGGAGCTGCTTCCCTCTCACTCTCTGCCTGCCTCTCTGCCTACTTGTGATCTCTGTCTGTCAAATAAATAAATAAACTCTTTAAAACTACTACTTGTTCGTGTAAAAGTTTAGTGAAAGAGAAGAAATCAGGTAGAAATTGGCCGTCCTGTATAATTTTAATGAGAAATGAACTATCAGATCACTTCCTAGAATTCTTCCTTAATTCAGGTATAAAGAAAGGCTTTCTAACAACGACTAAAAATCTGGAAAGAATTTCTAATTTTGACTAAATAAAACATTTACATGTTCCATGGCAGAAACTATCATGAGCAAAGTCAAAAAGCAAATGACAAACTTAGGGAAAGTATCTGTGGTATATATCACCAACAAAAGGCTGGTGGCCGGGCGCCTGGCTGGCTCAGTTGGTTAAGCTACTGCCTTCAGCTCAGGTCATGATCCCGGAGTCCCCAGATCAGGCTCCCAGCTCTGCGGGGAGTCTGCTTCTCCCTCTGACCTTCTCCCCTCTCACACTCTCTCTCACTCTCTCTCAAATAAATAAAATCTTTTTTTAAAAAAGGCTAATGGCCTTTATATAAAAGAACTTAAAAATTAAGAAAAATAAGACCAAAATCCCATAGAAAAATAGGTGAAAGAAATGAGCGGGCATTCTACAGATATAAAAATGGCCCATTAAGGATTTAAAAAGATATTCAACTTCATTCGTAAGTGAGATAAATGCAAATTAAAATAACACTAAAATATTTCCCCCCATCAGATTGGCAAAAACTCAAAAGCCTGGTAATCTACTTTTTTGGTGAAGTTGTAGGAAAACAGGCATTCCCATATATGCCAGTGGGAATGTAAAATGGTACAATTCCTGTGTGTGTGTGGGGGGGAGGAGGATATGGCAATATTAAGCAAAATGAAATTCATTTACCCCTAGATCTGGCAATCTCACTGCTAACAGTTTATCTTAAAGACAGATCCCCATAAAACAAACACACACACAAATGTATATGTATATACACACATACACATATCCATGTATGTTATTATATGTGTGAATTTTAATTCATGCATATACTGTATGTTTGTGTGTGTATATATATATATAATTATTTATAATTGCAAAATATTGGAAACTACTTAAATATCCAAGTGTAGAGGAGTGCTGAATTCTTTACAGTACATATACACATAATATTCACCTATTCGGAAGAATCAGGCACTCAGTGTAATGTGGGATCCTGGAATAGATCATGGGATAAAAAGACGTGAAGCAGAAAAACTGGTAAAATCCAAATAAAGTCTGTAGTAAACAATATTTTCTTTCTAAAGATCTATTTTTTTATTTGAGAGAGAGAGAGAGAGTGCACGCATGCACCATGAGGGGGTGAGCAAGGGGAGGAGCTGAGGGAGAGAATCTTCAGCAGACTCCACACTGAGTGCAGAGCCTGATAAGGGGCTCAATCTCATAGTCTTGAGTTTGTGACCTGAGCAGAAACCAAGAGTCAGATGTTTAACTGACTGAGCCACCCTTGTTCCCCTGTAGTTAAATAATATTGCATTACTGTTCATTTCTTAGTTTCGATAAATATGCTATAGTTACAGAAGATGCTAATATTAATGACAGCTAAGTGGTAGGGTCTACGGGAATTCTCTGTCCTATCTTTACAGTTCTCTTGTAAAACTAAAAATTAATATTTCTTTTTTTTTTAAGATTTTATTTATTTATTTGACAGACAGAGATCACAAGTAGGCAGAGAGGCAGGCAGAGAGAGTGGAAGGGAAGCAGGCTCCCCGTGGAGAAGAGAACCCGATGAGGGGCTCGATCCCAGAACCCTGGGATCATGACCCAAGCCAAAGGCAGAGGCTTTAACCCACTGAGCCACCAACGTGCCCCAAAACTTAATATTTCAAAATAAAAACAAAACTATTAAAATGTTTTTTTAAAAAACAAACAGCAGGGGTATCTGGGTGGCTCAGTGGGTTAAAGCCTCTGCCTTTGGCTCAGGTCATGATCTCGGGGTCCTGGGATCGAGCCCCGCATCGGGCTCTCTGCTCCGCGGGGAGCCTGCTTCCCGCCCCCCCACCCCGCCCCGCCTGCCTCTCTGCCCACTTACGATCTCTGTCTGTTCAATAAAGAAATAAATTTAAAATTCTTAAAAAAATAAAAAATAAAAAACAAACAACATGTGGATACTCTCTATGAACCAATACAAAGTGTTACCCAAGAGTTACTGAGTGAAAAGAGCAAATGCAGAGGAGAATATATACATTAAGGCTTATGTATAAGATTTAAAGAGAAATAGGAAAAATACATACATCTGCCTCTTTTTACAAAAAGAAACACAGGAAGGATAGATAGACCAGATAACAAGGAAGTTAGTTAACTACAAGGGGTTGGGGAGAACAAGGTAGCAAGAATGCAGGAGAGAGTAATTTAAACCTTTGGAAGTTTGGGAAATTTAAACTTTTGGAAGCATGCTAATATTTTTTACCTGCAAAAAATATTAAACTAACATAAATTAACAATGTTAGAAGAAAGGGCCTGAAACTGAAAGCAAATGGAAACAGGGCTGATTCCAGGACTGGGACAGAGAAAGTACAAGATGAGTCTGGGACACAGGGTGCCTGGGTGACTCCTTTGGTTAAATGTCAGCCTTCGGCTCAGGTCATGATCCCAGAGTCCCGGAATCAAACCCTACATCAGGCTCTCCACTAAGCGGTGAGTCTCCTTCTCCTTCTATGATTTCTCTCACTTTCATTCTCTCTCAAATAAATAAAATCTTTTTTAAAAAATGATGAGTCTGGGATATCCTGCTATAGCTGAAGTAAACAAGTGTTCAAAAAAGTAACAAGGACATGACACGAGGATGAAGAAGGCACGCTGTTAGGTTTGGGACAGTGTGAGCAGCAAAATAATTAAGTCTAGGAGGGAAACGTAAACAACTGAAAACCAGAGGAATCCATGAGTCCGTAACAAAAATAAATCGATGAATAAATGCCAAGAGAGCTCTTGCTTATAACAGAATAACAGGTGCCAAATGATAAATTTGAGAGAATGCTGGGGTTGGGAAACGATTGTTTTGTAAAAACGTCACAGCCAAGATTGGTTCAGACAAAAAAAAAATCATGAATGGACACTAACTCACGGGGAAATTTTGATAAGGAGTGGGATATCTGTGTAGCCTTAAATGAAGTGTTTTCTCACAGAAAATTTCAAATTGTTTATTATTGGAAAAGGCAAGATTAGTAACTCTACAGTGGAGAACTCAGGTAGGTAATGCCTTTCTGGCTTTCTATCCTCCACGAGGAGAGATACCACGTCCCTCCAGAAATGCTCCTCTGACAAGGACGTAAGTGTTCCACCTGGGCATGCATCATCGGAATCAGATCCTAGGAAACGTGACAAAACCCAAAATGGAAAATGTCCCGTTTAAAAAAACGAACAAACAGAACTACATACTTAAAAATATGAATGTCCTAAAAGACAAAGAAAGGCAATGGAAACATTCTAGATTGAAGGACACAAGAGATGAAAACAAATTCAACAGCCTCCCAGACTGGATCTTGAACTGGACTGAAAGGGAAAAAATGGTAGACACTGATCAATTAACAAGACAGGGATATGTACCAAATATTAGAGTAGAACGTTAATGTTCAGTCTATACCGCAGTGTTATTATTTAACAGAATATTCTTAGAAATACACACTGAAGTATTAGGGAGGAAATTCCACTCAAATAAAAAGTAAATGAGCACTCAAATGATAACATAAATGGGGTAAACGTTAAGACCAGGAGAGTATGCAAAAGGTCTACAAGGCTCTTATTTTATAACTTTTTTGTAAATCTGAAACTATTTCCAATTAAAAGTTAAAACAAAACAAACAGGGGCGCCTGGGTGGCTCAGTGGGTTAAGCCTCTGCCTTCGGCCCAGGACATGATCTCAGGGTCTTGGGATCAAGCCTCGTGTCAGGCTCTCTGCTCAGCAGGGAGTCTGCTTCCCCCTCTCTCTCTTCCTGCCTCTCTGCCTATTTGTGATCTCTGTCAAATAAACAAATAAAGCTTTAAAAACAAAACAAACAGCCCATTACCTGTATTTTTCCTCTCACAAATGTGGTGATATCGTTCTCGTTTTCAAAGATGGAGAGGGTCTGCAGTAGATTCTGCTCCAGCCATTCCCAGTGCTCGGTGATTTCTTTTCTGGAACCACCTGTATGAATAATAAGATGATTTAAAAAATGATAATAAAATTTGTGAATTTAAAAGATACTTAAACAGGCTCACTTCATCAAGATGCACTAAAGGAGACCCCCGTCCCAACAGCTCTGCCTTGAAATGCTTTGTCCCTTTCCGAAGAGACCCAGAAGACTCATAAGGATATGGAAACCCAAGAGTAAGCACTGTGTCAGAGTCAAGTGTGACCAGGTGGGTTCAGAAACTTCTCTGACACTGTCTCCAGTTAGAAGGTAGCAATGTTTCTCCCACTCATTCTCTGAATTGGGACTTGAACACGACCCTCCACTAATCTCCCTCCTAGAACCTCCATGCATGTCACAGGCTAACCTAGATCTCCCTAGGGGCCTAGGTTACAGTTGTTAAATTGCAATAATCTGAGAGTTCTGGTGTGCCACTGGAGGTCTGCGGTAACCACCTCCTATAATGGGCAAAAAAGATCCTCGCTCACTTCAATTATGAATGAGATGTGACAGGGGACAATTGCTAGGGAACAGCGGCCTGGCTCTCGCGAGCACCGCTGCCTTGAAATGTAATGGGATGAGGTCACCCTCAGAGCCTCTGAGCAAGTCATTCCCTTTCGGTCAGGGCTAAGAAGCATTAAGTCACCTCTCCTAGCAGGCTCCGCACTCAAACCACCCCGGCCTTGTAGCCTATGTAATAGGCACCGCTCTCCCCTCGCCACTGCGGGGCATCCCATGGATGAACGGCGTCAGGATGTGCTTGGAAAGACACTGAGCTAAATTCCTTTCCCTTCCCCTTTTATTCTTGCTCTGGGATTGTTAACGATCTTGCAGAAAACCAGGTTGTATAAATCATTCATAGACATATATATAGATGGTAGGTACCGCTCATTCCAGAATTAAGGAACGATTTTCTGATTCCACTGATTCATCAACCTCCAGGCCTCTCCTCAGATTTCCAAGCTTTCTTCTCCTTGATTTCTTAACAGTGTCTTTGCTACTCTTTGTTCTCTGTCACCAGTAATTCAAGGGAAGTCAGAATCTCACTCTGACTCCTGACAAAGAAGGGCGGGAGACACGAATGGGTCTACAATGATACTCAGAATCGCAGAACTAAAATCTCCTTGAGGCGAGGTCTCAGAACTGCTGTTTAAGGAGAGGGAAAACCAAACCAAAGCCAAGTTCATTTTCTTTTAAGACTAAACACCAGAACTGCCTAAATGGAATACCGACCAATGGAGAGGACGAGAAGCCGATTTGTTAGTGGAAAGGCAGTCCTGTGAAAGCATGGAGAAACAGACTGCAGCTCTCTGTGGGCTTTACCCATGGCCATTGTCAACCACATGTAAAGGCAACTGAAGACTGTACTACAATGTCACGGAGAAAGCTAGGACTCAGGACACGTGGGTCCACTCCCGTTGCCATTAGCCAGCTGGATGACTTTAGACAGTTTGTTTAATCTGTAAAATGGAGATAAATGAAACACACACACACACACACCTTTCCATCTCAGAGCAATGCTATAGAAATCCCAAGGAAGGGCGCCTGGGTGGCTCAGTGGGTTAAGCCGCTGCCTTCGGCTCAGGTCATGATCTCAGGGTCCTGGGATCGAGTCCCACATTGGGTTCTCTGCTCGGCGGAGATCCTGCTTCCCTCTCTCTCTCTCTCTCTGCCTGCCTCTCCATCTACTTGTGATCTCTCTCTGTCAAATAAATAAATAAAATCTTTAAAAAAAATAAAAAATAAATAAAAAAAGAAATCCCAAGGAATAATGTCCACAGAGATACTTTGGAAAATAGAAAATATTTTTCAGATGCAAAGAACAATGATCGTTTGGAATATTTAGGGGAATGAGTCATTCTGGAGTCTACCAGAGAGCTTTCAAACATTTTAGAGTTTAAATTTTTCAGTAGTCACTGAAAAAAATTTTTTTTAAAGATTTCATTTATTTGGGAGAGAACAAGCGAGTGAGCATGGGCAGGGGAAGGGCAGAGGGAGAGGGAGGAGAAGACTTCCAGCTAAGCAGGGGGCCCGACGCAGAGCTCGATCCCAGGACCCTGAGATCAGCATGACCTGAGCCCAAGGCAGATGTCTAACCGACTGAGCCACCCAGATGCCCCGGCTGCTGGAAAAATTTCTAAAATATACTGTTTGCCCTTCATTGTCTGAAAAGAGGTTGCTACCATCCTCGGCTGCCAGGAGCCCTCCACCCCGGCCACCTGTGCTCGTTGGCACTGGCAGGTGTGGGCACCTGAGGACAATCTTGGAGACCCACGGGACTGCTGAGCTTCTGCAGACCTGTCGAGCACAATTCCCAGCGTCTGTCTGATCTTGCTTCTTCTTTTGCCCCTGCCTATGCTGACTGCAGATGTGCCTTCCAGAGGCTGGTTTTCACGTGCTATCTCACCAAGCTCTGCCCTTGACCAGGTAGTCACTCCAGGTACTTGAATTTAGAGCCCCTGTTACATTGGCTCTGGAATTCAACCTCCACTCAACCTCACTAATCCTCAATCATCCTGGATAGAAAAGTCCATCAGCCACAAGACCTAGAATGGAACAGGTGTGCCTTCAGCTTTGCACATGCTTCAAAGTGTTCTTTCTGCACATATTCACGTAAGAACACCCACCCATGCACACACACAGGGTAAAAATGGCGTATGCATGCATATACTCATTCAACAAACACCTACTCATAATTCCAATTGCCGTGGATAGAATACAAAGATATTATGGCTAATTCCCATCCTTTTTTTTTTTTTAATATATTTTTTAAGGTTTTATTTATTCCTTTTATAGATAGAGGGAGCAGGGGAGGGGGCAGGGGAGAGGCAGAGGGAGAGGAAGAGGGGGAGAAGTGCTCTCCACTGGGCATGGAGCCCGACACACAGGACTCCATCCCACAACCCCGAGATCATGACCTAAGATGAAACCAACTGGATGCCTAATTGCTTAACCAATTCTGCCACTCAGGTGCCCCTCCCATCTTTAAGTAAGCCAGCCGAGTACTATGGTACTAAAGTTCAGATTTACTACAAACATTGTTTCCCCACCTACTGCCTTCTCTGCTATCCTAGGATCTGCTGTGACCCACCCCATCGCACTGTCCATCATTTCCATGATCCCCACCTTCTACCACCTAACACCATTTGCACCATTGGCTTTTCTCCCTACTTCTTGTTGCCCAGGATGTAAATCCCCACCTTTCTATCTTCGATTACTGCCCCTGCCCCCCACCGATGCTGCTAGTGAGGTTTCCATTCTGCTCTCCATCTCCTGTTGCTTCTCCCATACTTGTGAGTGTCACAGGAAAAGGCTAGGTTTCTAGAGTTATCCTGAGCCACTCACTGCTCCCACATAGGAAAGGAGCTGCCACTGCATATCTCCACATCTTTCAGCATGCTCGGCACCTTGGGTCTGCTTCTGTACTACGGAACAGGTTTTGGCGGTTTCTTCTGGCTCTATCTACATCTAAGATTTCAAAGTTCCCAAAGACTGAGATCTAGATACAGAAGGACTTTGTGTACCATGATATGAAAGCTTTATCACCATATACTATTTGAAGAGAGAAAAGATACAAACGCCATCAGCCAATGGTAGTTTCAGGAATTAACTATGGATACTTATCTATACCCAAAAGATACTTCCTAGGGCAAGTAATGAAATATTCCTTTTAAGTTTATTGCTTCCTATAGAACAGCACCACATTCTCTGAACTCTTCCCTAAACACCCCAGGTTCTGGGGACTAGAAGTATGATCAATATCGATAAAGTAGAGCTGGAGTCCGTGACCCAGCCGATGAGACAAATTCTGAAGATGCCACCCTTGTAAAAAGTATTTCTGGAATCAGGCGCCCATTTCTGCCCACTTCTCACTCCAGACCAGGGCCCACATTACCTCTCAGAGATCACAGAGCAAACGTCCTGTTAACTGAGACCCACTGTCCTTCTGCCGGACCGCTCTTCAGGAATGAGTGAAACTCTGCAGGAAAAAGGTTGGTATCCTACAGGTTCCTTATAATAGCTCTTTCCTTTCTCAAGACACTAAATACAAGGGCTGCCTATTTAAGATCTTGGAAGTTTCCTTCTGTTACTTTTTAAGGTGAGGTAACACATGGAGCTCTTGTGCTGTGAATAGGGACTGGTCTGTTCGCCCAGCAGTTCGAACAGAAGGTGTTAGAAGCTCAGAACAAGAAAGGGAGGGCCTGGCGGTCCATTTTCTGGAAACGCTTCATTTATAGAGATACAGCAGGACAAACAAGTTGACCCGACTGTGTGATCAGCTGGAACTACAAAGAGAGCTGGTGCTGGGCATGCGAACCACTCAGAAAATCCAAGTCAATCCAGGTTGCAGCATCCTGCTGTGGTAAAAACTAGATCAACACCTGATGGGCTTAAGATTACTTAGAAATTAATTGTGGGAAAATGGGAATCTTTATCTCTTGGACTGGTGGTTTTTGTCTTGTTTGTTTGGTTTTTAAGAACACTAGCCACAGGCCCTGTTGCACCTATCTGTGCAAAATCGGAACATGATTTAAGATGACGAAAAATACAAAATCATCCTAGTCTAGTGTCTCATCTAACTTTACATGTATCTTCAAGTACCTAAGGACTACTTGAAATAAGAAGGAAGAAGCATTAAGATGGACCCACGATTTGATTCTCCCATATCTAGCCTTTGAGGATTAAGAACAAAGGTTTACAGCCCTACCGATACATAATCAGCAGGTATTTCTTTGTGCTGCACGGTCACCTAACTTCAAAACCTATACTGAAGGATAAGTAGCTACCATTTATATCCACGTGGACGGGACTGGAGGAGATTCTGCTAAGTGAAATAAGTCAAGCAAAGAAAACTATTGTATGGTGTCACTCATATGTGGAACATAAGGAATAGTGCAGAGGATCAGAGGGGAAGGGAGGGAAAACAATGGGAGGAAATCAGAAGGAAGACAAGCCATGAAAGACCCTTGACTCTGGAAAACAAGCTGAGTGAGGGCTACAGAAGGGAGGGGGGTGGGGGGATGGGGTAACTGTGATGGGTATTAAGGAGGGCATGTGACATAATGAGCACTGGGTGTTGTATGCAACTGATGAATTATTGAACACTGCATCTGAAACTAATGATATACTATATGTTGGCTAACTGATTTTTTTAAGAAAAGGATGTTTGTTGGAAAAACAAAACAAAACCCCCCAAAAAACAAAACCTACTTGGGGTGCCTGGGTGGCTCAGTGGGTTAAGCCGCTGCCTTCGGCTCAGGTCATGATCCCAGGTCCTGGGTTCGAGCCCCGCATCGGGCTTTCTGCTCGGCGGGGAGCCTGCTTCCTCCTCTCTCTCTGCCTGCCTCTCTGCCTACTTGTGATTTCTCTCTGTCAAATAAATAAATAAAATCTTTAAAAAAAAAAAACAAAACCTACTTAAGTGCAATAAGTAGGGCTGGAGGTTAGATTATCTGGAATAAGAAGAAGCCTGGTTATTATGGAGACAATATCACACCATAGATCAGAACACAGGCTTTGATGTCAAAAAAAGTAGAGCTGGTTTCAAAAGTGCACACACTGACTTTGTGATCGTAGGTAAAGTACTTAATTTCTTTGTGCTGCAAATACCTCATCTGTAATATGCAGGTAACAACACTTGCCACATCGGTTTGTGCTGGGGATTAAAGAAGAGAGTACACACACGTGAAGTCCCGAGCACAGGTCTAGAATATACAAAGCACTAAATAAACAGTTGTTTTTGCTATTACCATCGTGAGCAATAGACAAAGATCTCATCTTGACATGTGATGCAGGAGGTATTTCTAACTTCTGATGTCAGGGTGCTAAAACATTAGCTGTTTAACCCTTGCCTGACTAACATGCATTCAGCAGAAATCTCTCCAGCTAGGGCATCATTATGTTTGGCATCATTATGTTTGGACTGCAAAGTGTACACATTACTAGAGCAAGGCGTTCATAGAACAACTTGTGTAACTACTGTAAGCTTTTTACATAACTCTGCTTAAATCTCTTATGGGTCATAACAACATGCTCATAGCTTCACAACCACATTTATTTTTTTAAGATTTTATTTATTTGTCAGAGAGAGAGCACAAGCAGAGGGAGCCGCTGAGGGAGAGGGAGAAGCAGACTCCCTGCTGAGCAGAGAGCCCGACCTGGGACTTGGATCCCAGGACCCTGGGATCATGACCTGAGCCAAAGGCAGACGTTTCATCAACTGAGCCGCTCAACCAATGTACCCAGGCACCCCGCTTTATAACCACTTTGAGAAAAGAGAAGACCAGGTAACTCACCCAGCCTCGACTTAAGATTCTTACAGTCCTAAATGTGGTTGATGTGCTTATTTTATGTATTTCACTTAAGCACCAAGGTCCTTTCCCACTCTGAATGGGAGAAAGTAAATGGCTATCTTTCTGGAAGGCATTCGAGCTAGGGGCACTAAAAGCCATACAGATACGTATACTTTTTGACTCAGCATATCTGTTTCTATAAACTCATCCTCAAGTAATAATTAAAAGAATGTGAAAAGTTTTTTTTTCCCAGAGGATATTGATTAAGGTTGTTCAAAATGCAATTAACGTAAGGGGGGAAAAGACTCCTGTTTTCGATAATAGCATATCAGATAAATTATGTTATACACACAATAAAATATTATCTACTTATTAAAAATGACATTACAGAAATAGGTTTTATTAACATGGAAAGTCTATACATATATGTACACACATATAGGCATATGTCTGTGTGTATGTATGTAAACACACACACACGTTTATATAAAGTCTAAAAGGTGACTTGGAGGGGCCCCTGGGTTCTTCAGTCAGTTAAGCACCCAACTCTTGGTTTTGGCTCAGGTCGTGATCTCAGGGTCTTAAGATCAAGCCCCACGTGGGGAACTCAGCAAAGAGTTCTGCTAAAATTTCTTTCTCCCTCTCTCTCTCTGCCATCCTCAACACTTGTGTGCTCCTGCTTTCTCTAAAATAAACAAATCTTTAAAAAATATAAAAATAGGGCATCTGGGTGGCTCAGTCAGTTAAGCGGCTGCCTTCATCTCAGGTCATGATCCCAGGGTCCTGGGAATCGAGCCCTGCATTGGGCTCCCTGCTCAGCGGAGAGCCTGCTTCTCCCTCTCCCTTTGCCTGCTGCTCTGCCTACTTGTACTCTCTGTCAAATAAATAAATAAAATCTTTAAAAAACATATATATAGAGGCGCCTGGGTGGCTCAGTGGGTTAAAGCCTCTGTCTTCAGCTCAGGTCATGATCTCAGGGTGCTGGGATTGAGCCCTGCATTGGGTTCCCTGCTCAGCAGGGAGCCTGCTTCCCCCTCTCTCTCTCTGCCTGCCTCTCTGCCTACTTGTGATTTCTATCAAATAAATAAATAAAATCTTAAAATATATATATACATATATAAAATAAAAGGTGATTTGGAGTATGGTATTTTTTTTTTAAATTTGCTCTTTTTTTCTTATCTACATTTTCTACTTTTTAAAATGACCATATATTACTTTACAGAAAAAAAAAGTTCTTCTTTCTTTTTTTTTTAGAAGGTTTATTTATTCTAGAGAGAAAGCCAGTGAGCACAAGTGAGAAGGGCAGAGGGAGAAGAAGAGAGAATTTCAAGCAGACTCCCTGCTGAGCATAGAGTCTGACATGGGGCTCAACCCCACAATCCTAAGACCATGACCTGAGCCCAAATCAGGTGCACCACAAGCTCTTCTTTTTAAGCTGCCGTGTTTCCAAAGATACAAGAACAGTTCTTGTAGATATCCCGAACAAGGAAGGATTATAACATGCCAACTTCCGCATTACAAGCATTTCATGTGGATGGCAACTTAATTACCCCACATCTTCTCTCTCCCTTGTAGAGAAATGCCAGAAGCAGAACCCGCTAGCAATCTTTAATGAAACTCTGGGTCTTCCCAGCTGCTGACTAAAAGAATGCTTAATCATGAAAGCCAGTAGGGCGCTGCTCAGAAAGTCCTGGGCTAGGAAGGGGGAGACCTAAGAGTTAGGTCTCAGCTCTGCACTAGCTAGCTACAACTAGCTTGTGAACTTGAACAATTCACCTTGCCTTTGCATCCTAGTAAAATAAAACTGTGAGGCACGATGGTGGCTCACAGAGCTTGCGGGTCTGAAAATGAATGACCTCTAGGCCCAGATGAAATTCTGGGATGGTAAAGAAAAGAGAAACTAAACCAACAGGCAGACAAACCACGGCACCACGCCGGGCTGTGTCCTCTGTGAAGTGCCCATCAAACACACAGTCCCCTACAGTCCTGCTGGAAAGTCACATGTATCCAGAGGAAATTGTCATCAGCTCCTTCTTTCTTTCTGTTTGTCCCTTGTCTCGGTGGTCCCAGAGCTGCTCTGTAGACAAACGTTCTTGGAGTCACCAGCATTTTTATGTGTCTGTATTGTCATTGAGGCTGTATAACCCTTCTTACCATTAGAACCTTCTAGCTCTTCTAATGGGGAGAGCCAAACGGGCTGCCTTCTGCTGAAATCCACTGAAGGCTAAGGAGAGCAGTGGACTGGGCTCTCTCCTGGCTCTGGGGAACCAAGTCCAAAACACCAGCTGCTAAGGGAAGACCTGTCACTGTTTAGCTCCCTAATGAGAGGCTCAGATGCAAAATAGTCCAGTCAACTGACTGGTAGGGGAGAAGGGGAGACTGTCTGCATATAATGAGCTCAGCAAAGCTGGCTAGACAAATTCCTACGGTATTGCTTTCTTTATGTTCTTAGAGACAGCAAAAGGTATAATTCTGCATAAAGCACCGAGCAAAATGCAATTCAGCAGGCTAGAACTGACGGCACAAAGGGATAGCAACCAAAGAGAAAGATGGTCGGGACGCCTGGGCCGTTCAGTCGGTTCAGCACCCACCTTCAGCTCAGGTCATGATCCCAGGGTCCTGGGATTGAGTTCCTCATTGGGCTCCCTGCTCGGCGGGAAGCCTGCTTCTCCCTTTGCCTGCCACTCCCCCTGCTTATGCTCACACGTACTCTCTCTCTCTCTCTCTCTCTCAGACAAATAAATAAATAAATTCTTTAAAAAATTTAAAAAAAAAAAGCAAAGAGAATGGTGGCTTCATTTTGGGTAGTAGTGAAAAGAAACAGTCATTACTTGGGAATGTTTTTGGCTTCCTCTCCCAATGAAAGGACTCAATGCCAAGGAGAAGTTAAAAAAAAAAAAATCAAACCAATCTGGATACAGCCATTAGATTAGAAGCAGCATATGAAAATAATGTTCATAATGTTCCACCAAATAACTCTTGCTTTTTTTTCCCAGTCTTCTTTCTGTATGGATCACATGATTGCCAAGGGCCAGGTGACTGACCGCTCTATTGAGAGGAAGTGAGACTCGATGCAGAAGACCCTCCCCCCCACCTGGCTCTTTGTGGCTCAAGTCTAAGTCAAGTCAAACAACTAGGATTCCCCACTGCTCTTCTACAGAAAGTGGTCTACGTGCAGACACCGCTGCAAGGTGCTCCCTTGAATCCCGCTGACTGGGTGCGGATTCACGAGTATCGTGCACACCAATATTTCGCAATCCCGTAACTTCCACAAGGCAGTGAGTTAGACTCACCCGGTTTTCTGCTGACAATTCTCTACGGCAAAGATTCATGAAAGTCAAGCAGATTAAAAAGTTCTTGACACACTGCCACCAAATACTAACTTTGTAGTTTATAAAAAAAAAAAAATTAAAATTACAAACGGAAAGGTCAGCATATCAGAGAAATCTGAAAGCTGGCAGCTTCCGCTCTTAAAATCCTCCCCTGAAAGGGAGCCAGCAATTTAGGTTTTAAATGGAAATCGATAAGAAGGACTAATGGGTGAATGGGACCTTCACGCTGGTTGTCACTTCCGTGGAGTCTTCCACAAGGAAATTTTGCAGGTAACTCTATGGGTAATCAATATATACAAAAGCTAAAACGGTTCTGGGCTTATTATAATGAGATCATGCCATTGTGACAGGCATTATTTACTGGGAAAATGAAAGTACACCTCTTCGTGGTATAAATTATGCCATCAGCATGTCCTTCCTCGTGTTTTTTAGCCTTGGCTTGGCAAATAATTCAAGAATAATTCAGCTTTGTAACTCTGGGCTCTTTCCTACATGAGCGTTCACAGGAGCATCTGCATCAGAGAGTGGCAATGCCCCAGAAACTAACTGAGGAGTAGTGATGTCAGGTCACAGGGAAGAAGGAAAGGTTAGGGCCGAGGGGGGAAGAATAAAAGTCACAGTGACACCCAGGAGCACCTGGGTGGCTCAGTGGTTAAAGCCTCTGCCTTTGGCTCAGGTCATGATCTCAAGGTCCTGGGATCAAGCCCCACATCGGGCTCTCTGCTCAGCAGGGAACCTGCTTCCCCCTCCCCCTCTGCCTTCCTCTCTGCCAACTTGTGATCTCTGTCTGTCAAATAAATAAATAAAATCTTTTAAAAAAAGAAGAAGAAGAAGTCACAGTGACACAACCAGCAATGCAAACATACGCTGACTGGCAAGGTCCCGCTCCTAGAATTGCTGTAAGGAGAGAGAAGAGAGCTTTAAGGAGCTCCAGGCTCCAAAGATCTCAAAACCCTCTGGACACAAGTAGCAGACAGGCTGGAAGGTGAGAGAGAATGTGTCAGAGTGTCTAGTCATACCCCTGTTAAGTCAAGTGGTTAAGGGGCTCTGCCTGATTTCTAATTCCCTTTCTTTTTACTTCTTCACTTGCTGGCTACAGTGTCTATTTTAACACATTCTAGAATGTTCATGGACTAAGCGTGACCCTTTCTCCACCAACCACCCCAGGGTACTTCTCCCTCTAAGGTAGCTATTGGGTCCTGTGTATTGAGTGAATGGCCATGGAGTGCTGGCTTAGAGGAGCCTGCGTGGTTCGGTAAGCCTGTCTTCTTCAGAGTTCCAGCTTTCCTCTTCCTTTAACCTTGATCTCCTTCGTCTCACTCCAATCCCCACCCTTCGCTCCTCGGTGGTTTTCTCCATGCCCTGCACCCTGATGCCATTCCTTCATTCGCCAGATTGCATAAATGACTGATACATATATTCCATCATTTCTTATGGGGCTGTTTGCATCTTAACCAGAAGAACTTGAAAGGGATACAACACTACAATGTCAAAATTTCAGGTACCATTAAATCCTTGGGGGCACACTCCAGGACCTTCTGGCAGCTGGAAATCACACCCAGATAACCTCTCCTACCTATGTAAAAGGCCATTCTTGCATTTAGCTGGGCACCCTGGGATCAGCTGGCACTGCAAGGTACTGGTTCACTCTGGGCTATAATTGAATATTTACTTATGTTCTCAAGAGCAGAGACCGGATCTAATTATCGTTATATCTTTAGATCCTAGCACAGCACTTCCCACCGAGCAGAGATCAATTTAAAGACTGAGCAAAGTCAACTGAAAGAGCTCCCAATGGCCAAAGCTGGAATGATTTGAGCAACAAAATAAAGTAGCATTGGACTCCTCCAAAGTATAAAATCAATATGCATTATTCCATACTGATAAAAATAATTGAATAAATTAAAACTCCTCACTCCTTAAGGGTGGGCTGTGCATAGTGACTTCCGGAGAGTAACAGCATGGAAAGGGGAAGAAAATAGTTACATAATAGTGGAGGAACCCAAAAAATACTACTTCAGCTGGGTGATTGAGGAAAACCTCATTAGTCATAAATTAACAATATGTATGCTTGCTTGACACAATTTGATAAAAATAGCACTTTATCTCTGTGATCTCCTTCAAGAAAAATCTTTGCCTAATCATGAGAAAAACATCAAATTCCAATAGAGGGACATTCTACAATATACCTGGCTAGTAACTTCCTTCAAACCTGGCAGAGTCATCTAAGACAAGCAAAGCCTGAGAAACTTCCACAGCCAAGAAGAGCCTGAAGAGACATGACAACGAAATATAATATAGTATCCTGGATAGGATCTTGGAACAGAAAAAGGATATTAGGTGAAATTTAAATAAACTGTGGCTTTTGTTTAATAATAGTGTATCAAGGGGAGCCTGGGTGGCTCAGTCAGTTAGGTGTCTGCCTTCAGTTCAGGTCATGATCCCAGGGTCCTGGGATCTACTCCAATATCAGGTTCCTTACTCAGCAGGGAGCCTGCTTCTCCCTCTCCCTCTGCCTGCTGCTACCCCTGCTTGTGTTCCCTCTCTCTCTGTCAAATAAATATTTTTTTAAAAAAAGTAATAGTGTATTTATATGGGTTCATTAACTAAAACATACTAAGATGTTAATAATAAGGGACACTGTATGTGGAGGGTAGATGGGAGGTCTCTGGACTATCTGCCCAACTTTTCTATAAATCTAAACTGTTGTAAAAAATAAAGTCTATTAATAATAATTTTTAAAAAATCAAGTGGAGGTGAAAAAATGTAAAAAATTAAATGCTTGGTGCCCTTGCTTTTTCTATAGTTATATGCAAAGCTAAATAACTAAAAACAAATAACTAAAAATAACTTAAAAAATAACTAAAAACAAATAACTAAAAAAATCTTGGCCACTTTGGATTAAAAATCCTTGTGAGAGATCCAATAATGAATGGCAGGGCTGCTGACCACCATTTTAAACACAGGACATTATTATAGATTATGATCAGAGAAAAAAAAAGATCCCTACTCAAGTAGGAAGTACTGTGCTTGGATATGTAAGTATTACTGAGGACGCCCAAGTAGTCCCCATGTTCCTCTTCATTTCCCAACTGCCCATGGAGTTAAGTTGGGGGTCATGTGACTGGTTCTCGTCAACATAGTATGAGTGGTATGTGACACGTCTGGGCCTAGGGAGTTAAATGTGCCTCCCCCAGTGTTTAGAGCAGCAATGTCCACAATAGCCAAACTATGGAAAGAACCTAGATGTCCATCAACACATGAATGGATAAAGCAAATTTGGTATATAGATACAATGGAATACTATGCAGCCATCAAAAAGATGAAATCTTGCCATTTGCAACAACATGGATGGAACTAGAGGGCATTATGCTAAGCGAAATACGTCAATCGGAGAAAGACAATTATCATATGATCTGATACGAGGAATTTGAGGCAGGGCGGAGGGCTCATGGGGGAAAAGGGAGGGAAAAATGAAAGAAGAGGGGACCAGGGAGGGAGACAAACTATAAGAGACTCTTTTTTTTTTTTTTAAGATTTTATTTATTTGACAGAGAGAGATCACAAGTAGAGAGAGAGAGAGAGAGAGAGGAGGAAGCAGGCTCACTGCCTAGCAGAGAGCCCGATGTGGGACTTGATCCCAGGACCCTGAAATCATGACCTGAGCTGAAGGCAGAGGCTTAACCCACTGAGCCACCCAGGCAGCCCCCCATAAGAGACTCTTAATCTCAGGAAACAAACTGAGGGCTGCTGGATGGGGTTGGGAGGAGGGATAGGGTGGCGGGGTGATGGACATTGGGCAGGGTATGTGCTATGGTGAGTGCTGTGAATTGTGTAAGATTGATGATTCATGGGTGCCTGGGTGGTTCAGCTGGTTAAGCCACTGCCTTCAGCTCAGGTCATGATCCTGGGGTCGCAGGATCCAGTCCCATATTAGGCTTCCTGCTCAGCAGGGATTCTGCTTCTCCCTCTGACCTTCTCCCCTCTCAGGCTCTCTCTCTCACTCTCAAGTAAATAAATAAAATCTTTAAGAAAAAAAAAAAGACTGATGATTCATAGACCTGTACCCCTGAAAAATACATTATATGTTAATAAAAAAATTTTTTTTAAAAATTAGAACACTCTGGGAAAAAAACATGGGTGTGTCTCTATCTCCTACTTTTCCCGTCTAAGTTGTCCTCCCATAGAGGCTTTGTCTCGTGATAGATGGAGAAGACCACAGGACCCAAAGGAGACTTTGCCAGAGTGAGAAAAAAACCTTTATCATGTTAAGCCATTAAGATTTGGAGTTCACCTGCTGAAGTGGCTATGTTTAATTACCCTAAAATACCAAGCAACTGTATTCCCAAACAAAGGTTCCTTCCCTTCTGGCAGAAAGTTGTTAATCATACGGTTTCTCCATTCTTCTGAATATGGCTACTTACCACAGGCGATGGTCCAATAGACCAAAGAGTCTGGAGTCTGGTACAGGATTCGGTAAGGAGCCACCCGAGCACTGGAGTCCAGCACGACATCAAGGGTACCCACAAGAAGGCCTGAGGGTGGAGAAGGGGAGGAGAATGCTTAAGGGTTTCCGCATGCTTCCCCCAAATTCCCAGAGGCAGTGTCAACACACCCTTTCTGTTGGACCTCCCAACGGTCTTCCCCTACAACCCTTCTCGATGGCCCCTATCCTGTTGCACTCCACGCTGACAAGTCTTCATCTTAAACAGGCTGATGTTGGCTCCACTGTTTCTTGTTCCAACAACCTCCAAGAGGAACTGCCTAAGTTGGAAGGCAGTCTGTTGGTGTCAAAACTAATGGGAGGCTGGCAAAACTGGGAGCCCAGTCCCTGGGAGATGCTGGTATTTACAAATGCCTATTGAAAATAAAAATAGGGGGGCGCCTGGGTGGCTCAGTGGGTTAAGCCGCTGCCTTCGGCTCAGGTCATGATCCCAGGTCCTGGGTTCAAGCCCCACATCGGGCTGTCTGCTCAGTGGGGAGCCTGCTTCCTCCTCTCTCTCTGCCTGCCTCTCTGCCTACTTGTGATTTCTCTCTGTCAAAAAAAAAAAAAAAAATTGTATTTAAAAAAAAAAAAAAAGAAAAGAAAAATAGGGAAGGTAGGGGCGCCTGGGTGGCTCAGTGGGTTAAGCCGCTGCCTTCGGCTCAGGTCATGATCCCAGGTCCTGGGTTCGAGCCCCACATAGGGCTTTCTGCTCAGCAGGGAGCCTGCTTCCTCCTCTCTCTCTGCCTGCCTCTATGCTTACTTGTGATTTCTCTCTGTCAAATAAATAAATAAAATCTTTAAAAAAAAAATAGGGAAGGTATTAAGCACCTATGTGTTGGTGTCTCTGCTTTATCTACATTAGGCCCAATATGCATTATCTCCTCCCCCTTTTCACCGAAGAAATAAATCCTTGAGAAGCAGTCATGTCTATCTGAGTCAGTGTGCCAGGCTGGCCTACATATTATTTTTTTTTAAAGATTTTATTTATTTATTTGACAGACAGAGATCACAAGTAGGCAGAGAGGCAGGCAGAGAGAGAGGAGGAAGCAGGCTCTCCACTGAGTGGAGAGCCCGATGCGGGGCTCGATCCCAGGACCCTGGGTTCATGACCTGAGCCGAAGGCAGAAGCCCAACCCACTGAGCCACCCAGGCGCCCTGGCCTACATATTATTTTAAACTGTCCCACTTTTCTTTGTATTGAAAAAAGTATAGGTCAGCTCGGTAAACATCAAGTAAGTACCTACTATGTGCAAGGCAAACCCCGTTCGCAAAAAACACAGTAGGACAGAGTTCTTAAGGTATTTATAATCTAGTAGGGGAGTCATCTAACACTTGTTTAGGAGTGAACAAGGGCTGGGAAACAAGCATTTTCACATCTCAGTGGCAGAGTCCTTTGGCATTTATCACATCCATCATTAAAACCAGAGATGGCTGTAGATGAGTGCCCTCTGCAAGGATGCAGGAATTAGGCTGAGGATCAGGAAAGGCTTTGGGGTAGCATATGGTGGCATTCCGTGGGTTAGGAACCTCACTGATCTGGCCAGATCCTGAGGGAAAGAAACTCGCCCACGTCATCCAAGTCCAGGAAGCCTGAACAGTGAGCAAATGAATTTACCTATTAGTTTGTGAGAAATGCAAATACTCAGTACACCAGTGCTCACTTAAGAAGAGGCAGTGTCTTTCGTTTTCAGGAGTGCAAATCTATCTTATAACCACCATTCCTCCAAGTCCCCCCCTCCCCCAGGAAAGTGTGCCTCTTTATCTATCCGAAACTGAGATTAGGCACCAAAGGTTTTCTCCGCTATTCTAAAATAACATGGACACACCCACAAATTCTACAAACTCAAATAAACTAGATCCCTTACTTGGCAGGATGAATCCAAAAGATTCCCATAAAGTAAATGCCCGTAATTATTCCAAAGTCAGACAGAAATCGGCACAGAGCGGGATGTGGACTCAGAAGAACCAATTAGGAACTCTGGCTAGTTTTCATCTCAGAGCAAGACATCTTATTTTCAATGCCTTGGTTTTCTCAAGGATAAGATACAGACAATATCACAGTTACAAGATTGTTCTTGTAATAAGACTGAATATAATAGGATTTAAGGGCAAGAGACTGAGTGGAAAAAGGGGTTAAGAAACCTGTCTGGAACTTGCCAAGACACTCCTTTATTTAATTTGACTTCTACTTAGACGGCATGTTTATTAAAAATGGTTTGGGATACTGCTGATAGTGCTTGAGGCTGAGAGGGGAGGCTAACCGTCCCCAGGCTCCCTTGCTCGGCTCCTGCTGAAAATAAGCAGCATACTGGGAAGTACAAAGCCCAGCGCCTGGCTCACAACAGGATTTTCATGAAGTTCTGCCGAATCTGAACCTAAGTTCTTCTGAAACTGTCACCACAAGTATCTCTTGAAGTGTTGTCTTGTAACAATGTCTTGTGGTTTTGGGTCCCACCATATCACCATATCATACCTTGATGTGTGCGATACCAGTGAAATTCACTTCCTTCTGCCCTGGCAGCCTTGGGTCATGGAAAGAACTAGATCGCTGAGTTCAGGAGAGCTCAGTTCTGGCTCTGACTCTGTAATAACCAGTTCTGTGGTGTGAACATGCCACTTCACTTCTTGTTGCTTTGACTGGTTCAGTTGTAAAGGGATCGATCGTCATAGCACTTGCCTTCCTGAACTGGCGTTATTCATCAAGAAGCCCTACGGAAGGTTTAACCATGGGCAAGTCCTACAGCTGTCCTTGGTCTTTGTCCAAGGACAGGAACCCATCTGGGTTTACTCCAAACCACAGTGACCATAGCCGATCTGAACATACCAGGAAAAAAACTTTCACTCAAGTGGAAATTAATTCATTTGTTAGATCTGGCCTGTACGAAATACAATATGGCCTGTAGTCTTCTAAGGGGTAAACTTCCACATAATGCCACACATGTATGCCTTTTTGTTTTCTCTACCGTGGCGTGGATTTACTGCAAAGGCTTCTAATTACTTTTCAGTTATCTGCAGATGGAAGAGTACATTAACAGGAAAAGCAGAAAAGAGTGCCGGCTAAGCTGGATTCCCTCCAATGTTAACTAGAAATACAAGCACATCATTTGTCACTGAGTGTTTGTAATACTTCAATCTTCTTGAATCAAAAGAAGAAATGAAATCCCCACAATACTGGAAAGGTCATATACGTTGGTTCTAAGGAACACATACTTCATTCTGGGCTTAGGGAATTCAGTCAAGGATCAGCCCACATGGTTCAATGAGTCTCTAGAAGAGTGTCATCACAGATAAAGCTTCTTCTGAGGGCAACCGCAGCTCACTGGGCAGAGCAGCCAACAGAAGCGGTCCCAGTTCTGGAATACTTCATGCCACCACCCCACTCTCACACCCAGCCTCCCTGAGCCTCAGTTTCCCCATCCTTCATGTCTCCCTAGACTTCTATCCCCTGTAAGACACAGTAGGGAGAGACTCCGGAAAGGTTCAACTTAATACACTCATCTTGACCACCACAGAGTTCCCCAACTGAAAACCATCTCCAATACTCATTATCCTACGTAACAAAATCTCCAGTGTCACCCAGGAACAAAGAAAACTGAGCTGTTTAAAGAAGACCCCCCAGAGTGAGGGCTTCGGATGGGACACCAGCTCATCAACGCCGAGTGTGAATTTACAACTGGCACCACCAGCTTCCACTAAGATTTAGATGAAAACAAACAGTTTTTCATACCAACCAGAGGGTCCATGCTGAAAATATTTTAAACCACAGACAGTATGATATTGTAACACTCGCATGAGGAGAACGCACAATTAGAAAACTGTTGTGAAAATTCTTTGAAAACTGAAGGTACTAGATATTCAGACAGAAAGTAATACTGTGAATCGAGGTACGCAGTTGGCCTGCCGAATCAGTTCATACAGTTTTCTTCCACATTAACCCAGATGTGCCCTTTCCCTCTGTAACACTGACCAGAATTTTCCCTCTTTTCGGAATGTCGTGTTTATCAGTCAATTCTCACTTCCCACTGCCTGAAATGACAAACTCCCATGTATTTAATACCTCTCCTTCTATCCCTCCTCCCCTCCAAGTTCTGCTTCTGTAGTACCTATTGAATTTATTTAAAATTGCTTGTACATTTTGCCTCTTTCCACAGGACCTCTTAGGGTGGACGCTGACTCTGACTCCTGGGTCCTGGACTTTGCTTGGAGCACACACAGTGAGCCCTGAACACACGTTTGATCCACGGATGAGTTTGCTAGTTTTCGAAAACCTGCAGAAGTCATCACTGTGCTGCTCAAGCTCTACGGATACGAAGAGCCACGACTCTGGGAGAGGGGAAATATTCCTCCCATAGCCCCCATCCATACAGAATCCTGGAAGATGGGACATCTGAGCCAGAGAATCCAATGCCCCCCTCCACTCCCCACCCCCCCCCAAAAAAACCAACCCAGCAATCAAGATTTTCTTAGAAGTTTTATTACTCATTCCTCTGAAATGACTGTCAAAATACTGAACCTTTTATCATTTCCCACACGAAGTGCTGTTCTAGCAGCTGCTCTAGTCAGCTATTTCTGGTGTTAAACAATCTTTGATTGCCTCGGATAACTGAGTCAAATTATGGCTCTCAAAATAACTCTTCCCCACATCTACCTACTGTATTAGTTCGGGGGCGTCTTGTAACATAAAAATGCTGTTTTCAAGGAGACTCAGAAAACACTACAAAACTGGTACGTTTCGGCTTCCCATCTGCCTGCGGGCACTGGAGGGTGTGTGATACACACAGAGGACTCGCTCGCTCTTCTCCGGCGTCAGGAGCGTGCTGGACATGTAGGAACGTGCCCAGGACAATGATTGATCACCTCCTGACGATCTTGAAATAACTTAATGTCAAAGTGGACGAGATACTAAAGCTCATTCGGCCTTCCTCTACCCCCTCAGCCATGCAACCAGTCGGAGGTCTACAATGAAAATGGCAGCAGAAAGGTCAAGGACACAGGCAATCATAGCCCCTCCGCAGAGAGTGCCACGGACCCCTAAGCACTATTGTTCAACAACGTATTTCAAAACCACAGAAGAGTATAGGAAATTACAAATACATGCGCCACTACTCTTTTAACATCTGGCCTTATATGTTTTTTTGTTTTGTTTTTAAATAAGGAAAATATAACACACATAGGAAAGGTCCCTTTAATGCCTCTCTGATCCTATTTCCCTCTCTCCCTCTCACCACTGTCGGGTTGTTTCATATTCTCCCCATCCAGGTCCTTATACTTTTATTGCCCGACGTGTATATACGTGAATGCACACTTGACACTGATGTGCACTTTAAAATTTACCGTAATGAGAAGAGTAGATAATGCCTGGTAACCTGTTTTTCTTTTTACCCAATAAAATGATTATAAAATTTACCCAGGTTAGACTCGTAAATTTGATTCACTCATTTAAAATGCTGTATAATATCCACAGTATAAATAGAAGTTACTCTTTTTCCTAATAAAGGACACTTGGGTTTACCTCCAATTTTTTTCCTGTAATAGGCACTACAATCATTTTCTTTGTATATGATGTTTTAAGCATATGAAGACATTTTAGAATGCAATTGCTGGGTCACAGGGTAAGTACGTCTTTAAACCTTATCAGACATTACAAAATTGCTCTCCAAAGTGACTGTGCCAACATACTCTTACCAGGAAAGCTAGACAATATGTTTTTCCACAATGGTCCCAACACTTAGTATTATCAGTGTTCTGGGTTGTTTTTTTTCCACCAGTCTTCTTCAGGATGAGAAATAGTATCCATTTGTTTTTGCTTTTTAAGTAAGCTCTACCCCCAGCATTGGGGGCTTGAACTCACAACTCTGAGAGCAAGCATTGCATGCTCTACCAAGAGAGCAAGTCAGGGGCCCCTTCATTTGTTGTTTAAATTTGCATTTTTCTGAATATTAAGGAGTTTGAGTACCTCTTCCTGTTTATTGGCTCTTCCGGTTTCCTATTCTTTGAGCTATTTGCCCTTCCCATGGAACTGACTTGTGCTGAAGATCCAGCTCAGAGTCAGACTTTAGAGGCTCCCAAGAATATATACCCCGATCAATTCGTTTCACCAAATACCCACTGATCTCCCTAAAGCCAGACAGGCAGTATGCTCAGACTTGCTTCTTTATATATATATTCTATTTAAATGGAGGAATTTGGGATCAGTATTTGCAAACCCCCTCTGCATCACTCCCATGGAAAGTTTCTGCAGGTCACAGGCTCCCACCTTCTCCCACCTCCTGCTCCCAAGGTGTCATTGATACATCCCCTGTGGTCTTAGCACTGACATAGGGTTACCTGCTCTTAGGCAGAAGTAATTACACAGTAACACCCAGAAGCAGCAGCAGACAGAATTATAACCTCCAGGCAACACCGTAATTTTTTCACTTCTTTTAAAGAATCTTGTTGGTAGTTTCTTCCCACCAGTTTGTGAGCTCCTGGAGAGGAGGCCCAGCCTTGTTTACCTTGGAATTCCCAAAGCCTCCAGTTTAAGTCCCTCAAGTTATGCTGAATATTTGTAAATTGGGCCACGAAGTTTTCACTTTGATGGACATTGGGAGAAACCCAGAATTATTTTCCAACTTTATTCAGCTACCATAGCTGAATACCTTAGTTCTAGCAAAGTGACCTTAAATAATTAAAATTGTCTAAGCATCATTCAATGAATGGAGACCACTACTTGAGAAAAGGCTGGAAAATCCCACCTCGGAGAGTGCGAGGTCATACAGCTCAAACTCACATCTAAACTTTTTACCATGGGAGATCAAATTCTCTAATTTCGGAAGTAATCTGAAAATTTTTTTGATGAATATTGAGACTTATCTGGAATTAAGGTGGATCAAAAGCAGAGATCTTTAGGGAAAGCACAAGTCTTTTTTTTTTTTTTTAAAGATTTTATTTATTTATTTGACAGAGAGAGATCACAAGTAGACAGAGAGTCAGGCAGAGAGAGAGAGAGAGAGAGAGAGAGAGAGAGAGAGAGGGAAGCAGGCCCCCTGCCGAGCAGAGAGCCTGATGCGGGCCTCGATCCCAGGACCCTGAGATCATGACCTGAGCCGAAGGCAGCGGCTTAACCCACTGAGCCACCCAGGCGCCCACACAAGTCTTTTTTTTATTCTCCTACTTTCGGAAACTAGTCCAGAGATTGGCAGTTGTTGCCAAAAGACCATAAAATTACTTTAAGGTTGAACCAGTTGAAACTCCTGCACCCACACTCAGACTAGTAAACAATTTGTTTTGCATTCCAGGGGGCCAGGTGAGAGATCAGGAAAACCATCCTGCGTACACAGCAGTGATGGGGAGGGGAATGCTGGAATTGCCAGGTAAGGCTCAGCTCCAGAGAGCTCTAAACGTACCCGAGTTCATAGTACCACCATGGACGATGTAAAGTACTCAGACCAGCTACAGTGTCCCTGAGAGGGGTCATGTCTGGGTAAGGAGCTGAGGAACGTAGGTTTGTTGGGAGAGATGGCTGGGGCTGGAGATGGGGGCCGTGAGTTTCCTCAGTTTCCTCCAAGAGTCTAACAGCCTTTCTCAAGTACTGGCTAAAAGGGAGAGACCCGTCCCAGTACTGGAATTCTACCGTCAGTGTAGAACTGTCTCGGCATGTTTTTATCTTAAGTGTTGCTTACTTTCTGCCCCCACTAGAGGGTTTAGGTAAAGACAGTTTTTCAACGCAGTCAAACCACTGTTGCTGCTTCAACAGGCCGTCCACAATTCTCTCCCCTCAACCTCAATAGCTGTCTGTCACGACATCATCCCAGCCACACATATCATGGCCGCCGTACAGTACAACGCCTCTCTCTTGAGGGGACAGAGGGGAGAGCCGTCTTATACACATACACACACACACACAAAAAACACAGGGATTTGTCACCATTTATGGAAAGATGAACCAAAGAGCAGTCTGGTAGTGTAGGAAATACACTGCCAGCTCTGTCAATTAGGACAGGACTCCTCAAACTGTTTCTGATCAAAAATGAGTTTGGGTTTGGTTTCCAATCTGTTACAGACTGATACTTCTGTCAAATAGGGTACATGTGAAATACTCTATCTCTAGAATATGAAAAAAAGACAAAAAGAAGTCTCCAATTTTTTTTATTATTTAATTCAACAAATTGCTCTAGGTTTCTAAATGCTTAATCTCAATTTCTGTTCTTTAGCTCAAGGCAGTGGTAACACACAGGTTGCAAACCAGTACTTTAAATAAATAGCATTAAGTTAGGGACGGGAAGGCTGGAGGGCAGTAATTCTCTCAGGACTGTGTTTATTAGAATCATACGCATAGTTTTAAAGAGCACATTCAATCTGTAATACACATTTTTTACTTGGGAAATTAAAACAATTGTCTACCCACTGCAAACTAAAAGGAAACTCGACAAAAATCATTTCTTAAATGAAGGCAAGAAGACAGGAATGTGGGAGGCATGAGGTTTTTGTTGTGTATTTATCCCAAGGGCACTGGTTTAGAAGTGTGGAAAATCTACAATCCTGCATCAGCTGAGCCTGGGAGACCCCTGATGCATTTCTTACCAAGAGAGGGGCAGGCTCTGGGGTAGAAAGACGAAGCTCGGAGAGGCAGACTACTCCCTCTGTAGTATTTCAGACTAATTCTGGATTGCAGGGTCTTTGAAATTCAGGCTTGCTTGTATGAGTATGGTAGTTCCCTATCCATGGTTTCACTTTCTCCCCAGTCAACTGCCATCAGAAACAGACGACCCGCCTTCCGATCTGTGGTCAGAAGGTCGACAGTAGCCTCATGCTATGGCACAATGTGTACATCATGTTTCGCTTCATCTCGCCACGCAGACCTCTTCTCATCTCACATTATCACAGGGAGGAGGTGAGTGAGCACAGAACGAGATGCTATGTCAAGTGTGGGACACGTGTATTCTTATAATCGTTCTATTCTGTTAGCAGTAATTGTTGCTAGGCCCTTTCTGTGCCTAATTCATAAATTGACTTAATCACAGGTATGTATGTCCAGGAAAAACCCAGTGTGTACCTGGGGTTTAGGGCTAGCCACAGCACCGGGCATCCACGGGGACCTTAGACTGTATCCCCCACAGACATGGGAAGGTACTGCCCACAGAAAGTGAGGGTTCGAACAGACAGAAAGCAGCCGTGACTTTCCTACTTTCCACCACAGAAGAGAAAGCACACAGGCAGGCTTATACCTAAAGCAACTGCAAAACACTGGAATCGGAAGAGCATTTCCTCAGCAGAGCCTTCGTCACACAGCCAATTAGCATGTGCTGCTCAAGTATGCCAAGCACCCCTGAAGGCCCGGGCTTCTAGGAGCTGCTCCATTCTACCCCTTAGGCCACACACGCCTCCTCCTACAAAAACAGAGGGCTGTTGGAATGGACTTTTCCTTCTCTTTGGGGCCGTGTCTGAGAAGGAATCACTAAGATATTTCAATACCTTCCCTAACACCCTGGTTAGGACGACCTACATAATTTGCAGGCCCCTGGCAAAAAGAAAATGCAAGTCCCCTTGCTCAAAATTCTGAAGAATTTCAAGACCACTAGTGGAACATTCAGCCAACATCAGAGCCCTTTGAAATGCGGGTTCCTGGGCTACACAGCACAAGACCACATCCCCAGGAGGCTGGTCCTGACCCCAGTGCTGCCGTGGCGATTTCATCCTCACAGACAAGCTTGTTCTCAGCCTTTCATCAGGGATTCAAGTTTGCTATGATATAGACCAAGGCGTACAATGAACTGAACTCATTCAGAAAACACTGTGGGCACCTGTGTGTTCTGATTCCACAAACAAGCGTTGGTGGTATAGTGGTGAGCATAGGTGCCTTCCGATTATGCAAACAAGCCCTCAACCCAAGAGGAAGGTAGATTCACTTTTGTTACATTGCCAGCTGCTTCCATATATGCAGCAGCAAGGTGTCCTGGTGCTAATCTTGACTATAGAGGCAGGTATGAAAACTTGAGACTGATGTTTCAGGGCTGGCCAAGGTTAGCCTGCAGAGCAAAGACAGAGGGGTCTTTCTGGTGCTGGGTGGAGTTGTTCACTGTGAAGCCCACCGTTTCTAAGAGGCAAGCCACATCCACCACCGCAGGGAAGCCTGGGCACGATGCCCCCCATCTACCTTCTCCCAGATGGGCCACATTCATAGGTACCACTCACTCGGTCCCAAGATCATTGCCAACCCTCTTGATTCACGTAACCCCTTCTCCACAATGAATTAATATCCTGAAATAGAAGCAATTATGAATTTTAAATTACATTTAGGTAATGACCTAGTATATACAAATAATTGTATTTATGCAATGATAGACATTTAAAATCATGCCCTTGGGGCGCCTGGGGGGCTCAGTTGGTTAAGCGTTGGACTTCAGCCCAGGTCATGATCTCAGAGTCTGGGATCCAGGCCTGCACCTAGATCCCTGCTCAGCAGGGAGTCTGCTTCTCCCTTTCCCCCTGCTCCCAACTTGTGCTCTCTCTTTAAATAAATAAAAAATTTTTAAAATAAAAAATAAAATCATGCCCTCAAATGATTATCCAATGATATGGTGAAACATATCTAGTACATCATGTGAAGCAAAACTAAAATTTTTGTTCCATATATTTCCAATCAAAGTAGAAGTATAATAGTATTACATTATAAACTATAATACATGCATTATCTTTTAAACTTTATTTTTTCAGTGTTCCAAGATTCATTGTTTATGCACCACACCCAGTGTTCCATGCAATATGTGCCGTCCTTAATACCCACCACCAGGCTCACCCAACCCCCGATCCCCCTCCCCTCCAAAACCCTCAGTTTGTTTCTCAGAGTCCTCAGTCTCTTATGGTTTGTCTACCTCTCCGATTTCCCCCAACTCACTTCTCCTCTCCATTTCCCAATGTCCTCCATGTTATTCCTTATGCTCCACAAGTAAATGAAAACATATGATAATTGACTCTCTCTGCTTGACTTATTTCACTCAGCATAATCCCCTCCAGTCCCGTCCATGTTGATACAAAAGTTGGGTATTCAGGGGTGCCTGGGTGGCTCACTGAGTTAAGCCTCAGCCTTCAGCTCACGTCATGATCTCAGGGTCCTGGGATCAAGCCCCACATCAGGCTCTCTGCTCAGCAGGGAGCCTGCTTCCCCCCTCTCTCTCTGCCTTTCTGCCTACTTGTGATCTCTCTCTTTCAAATGAATGGATAAAATCTTTAAAAAAAAAAAAAGTTGGGTATTTATCCTTTCTGATGGAGGAATACATGCATTATTTTTAAAGACTATAAAATTATTGGTAGGTTAAAAAAAAAATCTCTTTCCTGTCCTGTTCTGGTTTCCAAAACTTTTTCAAATGTACATCCAATACTTTTATGATTCAAAAAAAATTTTATCTCCATTACTTCCAACCTTCTATTTTAGGTTTTCATAAGAGAGTTAATAGTCTTTTTTTTTTTTTTTAAAGATTTTATTTATTTATTTATTTGACAGACAGAGATCACAAGCAGGCAGAGAGAGAGGAAGAAGCAGGCTCCCCGCTGAGCAGAGAGCCCGACGCGGGGCTCGATCCCAGGACCCCGAGATCATGACCTGAGCCGAAGGCAGCGGCTCAACCCACTGAGCCACCCAGGCGCCCCGAGAGTTAATAGTCTTAAGCAAATAAATGGTCACCATGTTTATAATAAAACTGCTAATTCCTTCAAGATGGTCCAGGTTAGTCATTTCATTGTTAGAATGAAATCCCACAGGTAGGAGGGTCAATATCTAAAAGAGTGGCATCCTCAAAATCACACTCTGATGGAGGGTCCTGGCTTTATCCTTTAGAAATTTGTTTAAAGTTTGTTTTTTCCTTCTTGTATACAAAGTGCATCAATACCATAAGCTGATACATCTTCAATCACAAAGTACCAAATTATTTAACTCAATGATAGGGACTACTACATACATAAACAACTAGCTTAAGTCAGGAAGTTTATATTCCCCAAATAAAAACTACAAACACTGGGGTACCTGGGAGGCTAAGGTGGTTAAGTGTCTGCCTTCAGCTCAGGTCATGATCCCAGGGTCCTGGGATCGAGCCCTGAGTTGGGTTCCTCGTTCACCAGGGAGTCTGCTTCTCCCTCTGCCTCTGCTGCTCCCCCGGCTTGTGCTCTCTCCCTCTCTCTCTCAAATAAATAAATTCTTTAAAAATAAATAAATAAATACACAAACAAACTACAAGTATTAAATGGATGAAATTAGTTTTGCTACTTTCAATACGGAGTCTTTGTTATAATGGTAAATACTCATGGCGCTGCCTTTGGCCGTATGTAAGTGAGGCAAAGAAAGAGGCTATGTGTGCTTGTATGTACCTAGGAAATGTCCAGGAAAGATGTACATTGAACAGCTAATAACGGTTACTTCTGGGAAAGACATTGATACGGGGAGATACCCCACTGGGAAGAAATCAGACTCCTCTATTAGAACTGTATTTTTAAAAGTAATTTTTAATGCTGTTGGAACTATGTAAAACCAGACTCTTGCACATGTATTATAATAAAGTAATAATACAACAACTATTAAAGGGGAAAAAATACCACAATGAATATCCTGCTCTAAGACTTTATAAAAGATGAAACTCTGTAACCAATCAGCTCCTGGTACTCTCTGTGCGGGCCAGAAACATGGCACCTGCCCTCAGCACACCGTGACTGGGGACAGAGAGCAGGACTGTCATGCTGGACCAGACAAGACTGCCTTTCACCAGGGACTACGGTCGAGGCTAACACACAGGGCTCAGAGGTGGCCTGCAGGGAAAGATGAGGCAGACCAGTCACATCCTCTTCCAGGGAAACTGAGCTGAGAAACGCTAAGAGAAAAGTCAAGTAGCTACAGAAGCAGAAGAGTAAAGGATTGCAAAGCAAAGGAACTTAGCACACAAGACAGATGACAGATGACAGGGAAGCAGAAACACTGAGGTCAAGGAAAGATAGAAAGCAGAGGTCAAGAAAGCCAGCCGTGGGCAAAAAGAGAGGGGGACAGAAATGAAGAGGGCAGACAAGCAGTGCACGCAACCCCCAGCAGCTGGGAGGGGAGGAAGGAGAGGAGCCCCTTCCCCACAGCTGCCTGGCTTCCTGTCAGCTTTCCAAGCCTGGTTCCAGTTTCCGCGCATCTTGGCTGCCCACACCAGGTACCACAGGCCCGAGTTTCTTGCAGCCCAAAGCGCCCAACGAAAACCCTAACTAACTCCTTTGGCTCATCTAGGATGAACTGAGTAAACATTCCCTTCTGTATGGCAGGAAGACTAGTGTTATATAACCAAGTATCAAGGCATTAACAGCAATTTAATAATATGCTTTCCAGCCCTGCATCCCAATATTCTAGAACAGACAAAAATAGCAGCTACAGAACTGTAATTAAAATAAACATGCTACTTACAAGGGAGAGATAACAGGAGCAGGCCAGTTTGATCACTGGGAATTCTGTCTGACTCTGATCACCTGGAAGGCATGCGCCTCCCCTTGCATTCCCTCTTCAGAAGAATTCTGGTCTGGGATGCCTCGATGGCTCAGTTGGTTGGGCAGCCGACTCTTGGTTTCAGCTCCTGTTATGATCTCAGGGTTCTGGGATGGAGCCCTGCGTCTTTATCTGCAGGCTCTCTGCTCAGTGGGGAGTTGGCTGGAGGATTCTCTCTGTGCCCCTCTCCCCTGCTAGCACATGCACTCTCTCTCAAATAAATAGATTGGTATCTAGATAGAAGAATTCCAGGTCTAGCTCAGCCTTAATGCACCTGGATAAGGTTAAGGGGATATTTCACAGAACACATACAGCTTGTGATACGTCAAGTGAGAACAACCCTCACCTAAGTTCCAGATAAAGCTTCAAAGAGAAAAATGAGCAGGGAAGACCTGAACATAAAGAGGCTATCGTGGCACCAACGACTGGAGAAACTAAACAAGGACGCTTACCAAATATGGTTTCACTTTGCAACGCCAGGTGGATAGCCGCAAGTAAGGGCCTCATTTTGTCAAGTTGTTCATTATAATATTATGCATTTTTCCATATATACAAATGACCTACATATGCAGATGAGTCCCTTATGGAATACATGAGATCCAGCTGAGGTGTCCTAATAGTTCAGGTGTGGCCTAGAAATAGCCCACGAACTGTCTGGAAAAATACTGAAATGGATGGAAAAAGGAATCAATGACAATGACAAAAGCAGTATACTGAGGTGGGGGAGCATTCCATTGCAAAGTGATTTTAAAGTCATTTCCAACAAACTGTTCGTTTCTCGTGTTATAAACAAGGTCATGACACAAGAGATACAGAGCCATATGACCACCAACAATATGATACCAGCAATGTCACCGCCTCATACACCCTCAATTAATTAGGGACTGAAGAACAAAGATGAAAGGCAAGGGAATTTACTTTCTTTCTTTCTTTTTTTTTAAGATTTATTTATCTGACAGAAAGAGCAAGAGTGCACACAAACAGGTTGAGCTGCAGGCAGAGGGAGAGGGAGAAGCAGACTCCCCGCTGAGCGGGGAGCCCAATGTGGGGCTCCAGCCCAGGACCCTGGGATCATAACCTGAGCTGAAGGCAGAGGCTTAACCTACTGAGCCACCCAGGTGCCCTGGAAATGGATTTTTCATATGATTGTTTCACTAATGAATGGGGAAATTAAAGGAATAAAGGTCTTGTTATGTTTCTTCCCCTCTGAATTATATTATACCTGGCTCCTTAATTGGTAAGCAAATGACATATGTTCACATATATGTATATACATACATACATATATAGTATACAGACATATAAGCACACACACACATACTATAATACAATATGCTTATTGAAGGTATTCTCGTTTCAATTGAGTATAGACTAGTGTGGGCTCTAAAGACCCCTGGAAGTCTGGTTTCCATCTTTGGACTTAATGAAACACAATGATTCAAGGAAAGAATAAGGTTACATCAAAATAAACACTTTCAAACTTTTAAAAAAGACAATCACATGCAAGAATTCCTTTCATACCAGTGTCTCTCAACCAATATACTCTCCAAATAAACAAAAATCTCATTCTTTCCCTCAGATTGTTATGCCACCCTAAACATGATTTTGTCAAGCATTGCCTTATGCTCCCCGAATGGAGAAGATATAGACAGAAGATTTTTAGGCTCTTTCCACAGTTTGGCTATTGTGGATATGGCTGCTATAAACCCACAGGTGCACCTGCCCCTTCAGATTACTACATTTGTATCTTTAGCCTAGATGTCCATCAACAGATGAATGGATAAAGAAGATGTGGTATATATATCTACAATGGAATACTACGCAGGCATCAAAAAATGAAATCTTGCCATTTGCAACAATGAGGATGGAACCAGAGGTTTTAGCTAAGTGAAATAAGTCAATCAGAGAAAGACAATTATCATATGATCTCTCTGATATGAGGAATTTGAGAGGCAGGGCGGGGGAGGGGGGAGGGGTGGGAAAAATGAAACAAGACTGTACCGGGAAGGGAGACAAACCAACAGAGACTCTTAATCTCAGGAAACAAACTGAGGGCTGCTGGAGGGGAGGGGAATGGAAGGGATGGGTTGGCAGGGTGATGGACACTGGGGAGGGTATGTGCTATGGTGAGCACTGTGAATTGTGTAACTGGTGATTCACAGACCTATACCCCTGAAACAAATAATACATTACATGTTAATAAAAAAAAGACTTTTGCCCCAACTTTCCTTTCTGTCATTTGCTTGAGAGAGACAGAGAGAGAAACAGAAATAGAGAGGGATAGAGAAAAGGCCTGTTTAAAAAAAAATTATCAGTTACAAAATAACAGTATTTAAAAATGTTTTATTTGAGAGAGAGAAAGAGAGAGAGCGCGCACACAAGTAGGGAGAGGGGTAGGAGAGGGAGAGGCAGAGAATCCAATGCTGACTCCCGCTGAGCACGGAGCCCAACATGGGGCTCCATCTCACAACTCAGATCATAACCTGAGCTGAAATCAAGCGTCAGACACTAAACCAACGGAGCCACCCATGAGCCCCTAACACAACAATATTTAAGATTCTTCTTCAGACTGTACCAACTGTCCTCTCCTAGCTACTACATCAATGATTCAAGAATGCCAGCAATTGTTCTCTGACGGCGAAATTCACGATCCCTTATCCTTTTAGACATGCCAGCGCCATGTCCCTGTTAGGACAGTTGATGGCTGTCAAGTTCATTTCCCAGCAGCATGTCCACTGGACCCACTGACGGCAGGGGCGGGGACCATTCCGGGCACAGAAAGTTGCAGCAAATGCTCCGCTGAGAAAGGCTGAGGCACAGTGGGTCATTGCATCCCAGCACTCCCAGGCTTTAAAACACTTGTCCTTCACGGCTCCAAGGCCAGGGCCTCTGAAATCTAGAGCATGGATAAGGAAAAGAGATTCTTTCCATAGCTCGATCACATCAGTAAGTCACGCCCTCGGGAAAGGCACGAGTTTCCGGCACCCTCACAGTTTCCACTGGGAGCAATCCAGGGCAATCTACGGGCAACAGGAAAGCCAGGCCCTGGGTTCCCAGGTGCCCACCCCAGAATTCTGTCTGCTAGGCCATGAGATGGTGACAAGTGTCGTTTGGGCTTCTGCATTTTTAGAGCATTATTGAATAGACAGGCCATTCTCAAGGGTTTTTGTGGAAGACAAACCATGCCGCTCAAGTCTAGTTTTGAAATACACTTTCAGCATTGGAGAGACCCAGGGGTTCCTCAGCCCTTGGTGGAGCTGACTGGGGTCTTCCCCTGTGTGTCCTGCTCATACTACTATTTGCCAAGTGCAGGGATGTGAAAATAGGTGGGAAGCTCTGTGTTAGACAAAATAAAGCACAACAAGCCTTCAGGTCGCAGCACATTACACTACAAAATTTCTATATGTTGAATCTCAGTGCACACAGACATCATTCAGGTAACAATATGTAGCTGTCCCATAGTTTGTGTATAAAGCTGTACTAAATGTGCTTCCGTTTACTTACATACAATAGGTGCACTGTTCTTTTTTAAGAAAGAAAAATAGGGGCACCTGGGTGTCCCAGTCGGTTAAGTGTCCCACTCTTGGTTTCGGCTCAGGTCATGATCTCAGGGTCGTTAGATCAAGCCCCACGTCGGGCTCTGCCCTCAGCGGGGAGTCTGCTTGAGATTCTCTCCCTTTTCTTCTGCCCCTTCCCCAGCTCATGCTCTCTTTCTCAAATAAATAAATAAATTTTTTTAGAAAGAAAAAAATACACCTAAATTTGTAAAATGGGAGGTGACTCATGTGATATTTGCCTGATCTTTACTTCTCTTTATGCTAGTTCTTGGGAAATTTTTATTAAGATTAAAAAAGTCTCCCCTAAAGTGTTGGAATCTCAAACCCTTTTCTTCAGTCTTCTGAAGGGACCCTGAGGAAGTGACCCAGGGCCATATAACCGGTGGCCAGATCTCAGGCCTCCAGTCCCCCAGCCAGAGTCTCCAATGAACAACCACTGTGACTGATCACCTTCACCTGAACAAGCCAAATGATTAGGAAATTCCTAATAGGATTACTTCAAACCATTTTCAAAAACATCACCAGGAAAACCCCTTAGAAAACCTCAGCTCTTTTAACTTAAATCTGGGAGAGTACCCGGGAATCCAAGGGAAACATTTAGATGTTTGTACTGGCCTACTTCCTTGATGGAACAGGAACATTTCTAACATGGCAGGGCCCATGCCGTGTCATGCAAAATGATCACAGGCAGTGGGTTAGGTTCCTACTTCCCCATTCAGGAGCTGTGTGGATTCAGGCAAGTCACTCAGCCTCTCTGGGCCATAGTTTCCTGACATTAAGTCGGGAACAATTTATCTTCTCTGTCTCCCAGGGTTGCTGATAAGTCTGGCAACATGTAGAATATCTTGCCAGTGAAATGTATCTAGACTTTTTTGAAATAATATATAATTTTAGAGCGAGAGAAGCTTTAGGGGGCTCCTGGGTGGCTCAGTGGGTTAAAGCCTCTGCCTTAGGCTCAGGTCATGATCCCAGGGTCCCAGGATTGAGCCCCGAATTGAGAGCAGGGAGCCTGCTTCTCCCGCTCTCTCTCTGCCTGCCTCTCTGCCCCCTTGTGATCTCTGCTGGTCAAATAAATAAATAAAATCTTTAAAAAAAAAGAGAGAGAGAGAGAAGCATTAGGTCATACATTTCCATCTTCCTGTATTACAGAGAAGGAGACTGAACATTAGATGACAAAGTACTTGCCAATGTTATGTTTTGAATCTTACTAAGTAGTCACCATGGTTATTACCGTCTAGAACAGGTGGATGAATAAATATGGTCTCAGTCCTGGATATGTGTGTTTTCATCCTTATCCTCATCAAACAGAAACTGAGCACCTGTGAAGAGGACACTTTGTTGGGCCCTGGAGATATCATCTATCTCTGCCCCCTTGGAGGAAAGCAGGATCTGACTGGGAAGACAGAGGTAGCTCATGCAGACAAGAACTACTAAAATGACCATTTGCTCCTTTAGTTCAAGGACGCACATTAAGAGATGCTATGGGGACGACTGCCCAGGGCTTGGGAGCTGATGCAAGAGACAGTTTTGAACAGTGTCCTGGAGTTGGGCTTTGGTAGAAGGTAACATTTAAAAGCACTGAAATAAAACTTGCTAAGAAAGTCAAGTTCACACCACAAGAAAAAAAAATGTTCTCATAACTATGTATGGTAAAGACCTGACTTATTACGGCGATCACTTTGCAGTAATTACAAATATCAGATCATTACATTGTACAGCTGAAACTATATAATGTTGTATGTTGATTATACCTCAAATATATAAGTAAACACATACATTCATAAATACATAAATAGCTAGCATGGAGAACCCAAGTGGAATCCCAGTCTGACTACATCCTAGGGTCAGGAAGGAACAAGGCATACAATTTATAAAAACCCCAACTTCTTCACCTAGACAGGGTTGCAGTAAGGACTAAAGGATGTGATGCATCAGAAACATGTAAACAGCGCCGGCTGCTTTGTAAGTGTTCAATAACAAGACCTACTGTGGTTGCTGAAGTGTGGCAGCATAGCCCAGCCAAGAGGGAAGGTATGGGGCATAGAGACCAGATTGTGGCTGGGCAGCCCTGTGCTACACTGTTTGGATTTTATCCTACCCATGACAGCTCTTGGGCTGGAGCTACATATGCCGTTCAGAAATCCCTCTGATGGCAGTTTGCAGTAGTTGGGAAAGGGGAAGCAGAAGTCGGAAGGCAAACTAGGAATTTTTTATGAGGAGGAGATTCATCGAGCCCCTCCTTTTATACCAAGAACTTTCCTTACACAGAACCACCTCTTTAATCCTTGTGAACCCACAGCAAGTTCTTACCCCATTTCACAGATGAGGCAATAGAGGCTCAGAGAGACTAAGAGATGAAGCTAAGATCTGTTAACTGTCCACAGGAGTTCATGGTGGTGCTTCCCCTGTACAGGCTGATAAGGGCCAGTGACCACCAGCTGCAGCCAGGGAAACCGAATCTGCTTCATTACTTGGACGGTAATACTGGCCACTGCAGGGAAGGTGGAAAATTCTCTGCTGTTTTTATTTCCAACGGGGCCAAATTGTCTTAATCCACTCTTTCTGGGTGTGGGGGGTTGAGGGGTGGGAACTAGCCTTTGAAGAGCTGATTTCTAAAGTGACCCATAAGCTTCTACCACTAATGGCAAGTTCGGTCCTCACAAGTTTGATATTTCCAACTTACTCTCCAGAAGGGAAAATGGACCCTTGTAGCTGGGCCCACAGAACAGCTCCTTGTGTGTGCACCCAGAGGGGAGTCACTGTGGCCCCAGCAGCAAACACAGCTCCTTTCCTGGTTTCTTGTGAACTTTTCCCAGACAGAAAAGCACTTCTAGAAGGTGCTTTTCTGTCTGGGATAAATGTCCTCACCGTAGCTCAGCCAGACTTCAAAGGAAGTTTCCAGAATTACCCTGGCACCTAACAACAGATAACTAGACCCAAAGGGAGGTCCTTAGGGTCTGGGAAATAGAACCCACTTTCCACTAGAAGCCTATTTGTACTCTGGTTAGAGAAATGAAGTGAAAATCGCTATACATACCAAGCAGACATATTATTCCAATGGACCCCTGAAACCACCACCAGATTATCACCAATAATGGCTAACAGCGGTGACATGCCAGCTGCTGTCTTTATCACTTTATATGCACTTTCTAATTTAATCCTCACAACATCCTATGCTAGATATAGATAGATAGATAGATAGATAGATAGATATATCATCCCTATTTGATGGATGAGAACACCGGTGCCCAGAGAAGTAGAGAAACTTGCCCAGTGGGCATGTAGCTTAGACAGCAACTCTGGTCACTAGGCCCAAGGCAAGAGAACTCTAAAGCCTGAGACAGTTCACTGTATCAGCTTCTAGAATTATTTCCTTAAGGGAGTGGAGGTACTCAGAAGGAAGTAGTACAAATAAAAAGAGTAATCATCAGAACCTTCTCTAGTTTCCAGGAAATTCAACCTTATTTCAGTCCTTATGGACTTAAGATCCTATCCTTATCATTTCGATGATTTTTTTTAACTGACAATCTATAAAAACTGTGGTATTCTCCTCAACCTACACTTGTGGAACTGTCAGAAATTCTCATATATAACGATGATTTACAGTCAAGAAGAAATACAATAGGCATTCTCTTGGCAACTGTGAGTCAGCTTTTGAATACTGGTTAGCCTGATTTAGTATTCTGCGTATGAGCCTATAGTGGTCCTTCATCTCTCTCTCTTCATCTTCCTAAATCCTAGAGTGGCAGGAGGGGGAGCACTGGTACTTGGCTATCAGCCATGTTTTGTGACAAAGAGAGAGTACTTGAGGAACACCCATCTTCCTGCTGGGATAACAAGGTCATTTTGACTCAGTGTCTAGAATTCTTCTCCAGTGGCTGAATGGCTGTCTTGGTGTCTTGCCCAGCATCCCAATTCCCTTGGTACATAGTCTTCCTACTTGCTAACACCTGTTCATCTCTGCCTATATCTTAACTAAATGCCTTTTGCTAAGATGTTTCCAGAAACATGCCTAGCCTCAGGGAGTCTAAATGTCTACCTCCATTCTCCCAGGACCAGCCTCTCCCACCACCAACCCAGGATTTAGCCCTTCCCTGCCTGGATTCCCACAAGGCCTGGAGCCTGTTTTTCAATCAATGGAATTAATAACTCATGCCGAATCCATGGGAGCAAGGGGCCTTTGGGGGATGAGAAAAAGTTTACTCAAGCCAAGCTTCAAATGACACAAAATTAAAGTGTTATGAGATGACCTGGGCATATGAGCCAATTATTGTTTGCCAAAGTGATCACCACATATGCCATGATGAAACAGGTATTTGGTCATTTGAGAAGTTCCACTGCTCACTGATCATTCACCTCTACTCATTTCCCATAAAAAACAAAAGCACTCAGAAATCTAGAAGGAACGGTGACCGTGCATGCTGCACCAAGTGTGTTTACTGAAATCCTTTCATTGAAGCTTTCCACCTGGTTCTACAAAGACGTAAGTCACTGTCATGAAAAAGCCAAGGCCACACTTATTTTTACTCAGTCTGAACTTAGGTTAGAGATCCAAACATGCCCCAAATCGATCATTCGTTTATCAATTCAATCATTCATTCATCCTGCAAACATTTACACAGTGACTCACCAGATGTCTAGTATGGGGCTGAGTCATGGCAATGCTATGTTGATCTTAACAAAACCCAAGGTTAATGGGGACTAACTAATTTAGTAAATAATGGAAGTAGATCACACTATGATTCTGGCCTAAAATTAATTCTCAAAAGTAATACCATTCTGGGGCGCCTGGGTGGCTCAGTCGGTTAAATGTCTGCCTTTGACTCAGGTCATAATCTTAGGGTCCTGGGATCAAGTACCACATCAGGCTCCCTGCTCAGCAGAGAGCTTGCCTCTCCCTCTCTCTCTGCCCCTCGCCTGGTTGTGCTCTCTTGCTTCTTCCCTGTCAAATAAAATCTTTCAAAAAATTTTTAAAAAATTTAAAAAAGGTAATACCATTCTCAACCTTTCACTCTTCAGCTATTATTAAAACAATTAAACCACTATTTTCTGCTCCATGCTACTGTTACTTATTTGGTGTTTTTTCTATATTACTTTGAAAAGATTCTCATCACCATTTTGTCTGAAATGTCACTCTCATCCCCTCCAAGGTGCATCTCTGATTCCCCCCCTTCTTTCTTTCTCAGACATTGGATTTTGCCAGTAATTCTCCTTCCTATCAATGAATTATGACTAATTACTCTTTAGGCTTTCTCTTATCATCTTTCATGCCTGCCCTCATCCCTGCTTTTCTCCCTCTTCTTCATTTATTTCAACTTCCTTTGGGAGTAGGTGAGCTTTTCAATTTTTCTTAGACCATCAAATTATATTGCATGATGGAAAACACAGTATCTACTCATTAGAGTCCTTTCAAATGAGAAAGGCCTTACTATGTCTGAGTGATTATGGCATCTTGAATTACAAACTCTAATAACTCCTGGTAATCACCCCTTATATGCTGTGCACTCACTCTCAGCTTCTCTTCTCAAGACCCTGGCAGGCTGACATAAGTAAAAGGTGTCCATACACCACAACTTAATCATTACGGCCTTCCTTCAAGGACTTATTATGAAGAAGGTATCACCAACAGACTCAGTCTTAAACTAACCAATTTTTATCATGACCGCCCAGTCTCAGACAGCTTCCTTCCGATCTGGATAGGCATTTAGAATTACTGAAATGAGAATATTTTAACATACAGGCTCCATAAAAGTGTCAAATTTAACGATCAAAAATGCTGCTTTTCAGAGGCGCCTGGGTGGCTCAGCTGGTTGAGCATCCAACTCGATTTTGGCTCAGGCCAGGATCTCAGGGTCATGAGATCCAGCCCTGCGTCAGGCTCCGTGCTGGTCGTGGAGCCTGCTTAGGATTCTCTCGTTCTCCCTGTTCCTCTCCCACACTAAGAAAAAAAAAAAAATGCTGCTTTTCAATTACATAGGTAGCATTACTTTCTGACTAAATTTAGGATAATCAAAATCACAAAGATAGCAAGTGATGGTAATTTGTGAAATGAGACCAAATGGACCTGATTAATGCAAGGTCACTGGGCAGTTTCCAGGGTCAGCTGGCCATTTCTGCTCTACCCTTCTCTCTTACCAGTCCTTCAAAAAGTGCTAAGGATGGGATGCCTGGGTAGCTCAGTGGGTTAAGCCGCTGCCTTTGGCGCAGGTCATGATCCCAGCATCCTGGGATCGAGTCCCGCGTCAGGCTCCTTGTTCGGCAGGGAGCCTGCTTCTCTCTCTGCCTCTGCCTGTGTGCTCTCTCTTTCTGACAAATAAATAAAATCTTAAAAAAAAAAAAAAGTGCTAAGGAAAAGAAACCGGATACAGGCTAAAGCCAGAGTTGGTCTATTACTGGTTCGATAGGCACCTAAAACACCCTTGTCCAGCGTCAGCTCTGTGGAGTGCAGTAGGTAAGAACGATGTAGGAAGTACCACAGGAGCTCCAATATCACAAGGCTATGATGTAGCCTAGAAGGGCAGCCTTATCAGCACTGCCAGCTACATGTCTTTGAAGGCTTTTTCAACATTCCCTTTGAATCTGGAGTAGGAAGGCTTTCTATGATTCATAATCCAGAAACCGCTTTTTTTAAACCCCCAAATCTCTACATGCCAAAAATACCCTAAGTTACAAAAGACAGATGGGGAAAAAAGATGCAACTCAGATCACAGACAAAAAGACTCATGTCCTTAATATATAAATAGTTCCTAAATGCTAGTAAGGAAAAGAGCAGCCACCCAATAGAAAGTGAGCAAAGAACAATAACGGACAATTTACTGAAGAGGAAGGAGAAATCATTTATAAATACATAAAAAATGTTCAACATCACTTATAGGAGAAAGGCAAGTTAAAAACATACTGAGATACCATTTTCACTTATCAGAATGGGAAGAATCCAAAATGTGGTAGCACATTCTCTTTATAATGAGCCTGGGAAAAAAAGGCAGTCCTCACATATTGCCTGGGAGAGAGAGGAACTCGGTAAAACCCCAAGGGAGGGCGACTTAGCAACAGGTATGGACATTCCAAATACAAGTATTATTCCACAGCTCTGAAATTTCACTTCTTGGTATTTATCCTACAGGTCTGTTTCACTTGGCCAAATAACATTAGAGCAGCATTAGTTTGATGTTAAATGTCTGAAAACAACAAAGGGGAGAAGTTAAATAAACGATGGCTCTGTCATATAATGGAATAACAGGCAGCCCTAAAAAAAGAAAATTGGCAGCATTCTATGTCCTGAGAGAGGAAGAGATACTATTCACTGAAAAAGCGTAACGTATTCACAGAAAAGCCTTTCTGTACCAGGAGTTGAGCCCACAAGGTGGGCTAAAGCCATATACTGGTGTTGGCTTGTATATGCAGAAAAGAATCTGGGGAAGATACACAAAAAAATAGGGGCCACCAAGAGGGAAGAATGGGGCTGAGAGATAGTGCAGTGTAAACCTTCTAATATCTATGGGTCTTTGAATCATAGAAATGTATTATTATTTGAAACATTTAAATTTTAAGAAGTGTCTTCTTCTTGTTAAAGACATTCTTTGCTGAGAATAGTAATAAATCATTAACCTCAAGAATTAGAGGATACCTAAGGGAAAACTGCTAAGGGTCATCATTTGTAGTCTCTTCTTGTCTAGTATAGCTTCCCAAACATGAGTTATGGACCTCTCACAACCCCCACCCCTAGTAGTACCTTTCCTTAAAATGGCATTACTTACATACACACAAGCTCAGAACCGAGTATAAACTTCTTAGGCTCAAAGCTCATTTACTATTCTAAAACCAAAATGTATTTTCAAATTAAATTCAGCAAAATTATAGAACCAAGAAATATCTAAAATAACTACAGTGTAACTGAAAGATGAGGTTGAGTTGTGTGAACTATAGGGTCCCTCGCAGCAAGAATCCTGTGTAGGCTCTCTGGGATTCAGCCCAATGCGTACGGTGGACTCTACCACCATGGTACTCTATTCACATTTAGGAAACCTTTGTATGTATAGTGTGTTGAGAAATCAGCATATCTTCCTCTGATCAAATGTACCTTTGAGGTATTCAACTCCTCTGTCACTTTCTCAGTGGCTGAAAACAGCTGATACAGAAGTACCAGACATAAATCCAAGTGCTCCCTGAGTACTGAAATTGGAATCGTTCATAAGGTGGTCACTCCAATAACCTGGGATCAAGTTGTATTAAGATTATTTTATTCACATCACTAATTTTTAACATCAGTGTGCTTCCTATATCAGGATATAGAACATCATCATTCTATGGCTAAGTGTCTGCCTTCTGCTCGGGTCATGATCCCAGCGTCCTGGGATCAAGTACCACATCCCACTCCTTGCTCAGCAGGGAGCCTGCTTCTCCCTCTGCCTCTGCCTGCCACTCTGCCTCCCTGTGCTCGCTCGCTCTCTCTCTCTCTGACAAATAAATAAAATCTAAAAAAAAAAAAAAAAAGACTGTCACCATTCTTGTGTTTTTTTCTGTCTCTCATTTCATTATATGGCAATTCTATCATGTATTTAACCTTTCTCCTATGAAGAGACATTTATGGGGTTTTCAAACACTTACAATAAAACTAATGCTGTGAAATGAAAATACCAAATTTAAAAATTATGACCAGAACTCAAGCTGAGAGTGAACCCAGGCCCTAGGACACAAAAGACAACAGTAATCAGTTACTATGTTTGTGAGATGCTACCTCTATTCATTGCCCCAGCTGAAGACTGCCCTAGTTTTCGGGCCTCTGAGGGGTCAACTCTGGCCCAAGTCGGGCTTCACCTTCGATGCCCTCTTTGTGTCACTGCCCACAGCTGTGGAATGAGCCTGGTCCCATTCCAGTGCCCACTCCCAGGCTTTCAAACCCCAGCCTGGGGCAGAGTCTGGAACTACTTATGGGCTAGGATGAGAGTATGGACAATCCATGATGACATAATCCCCATTTAGTACAAATAACAAATCTCCACAGAGGGCACATGCATTTCAATCTGCATTTCAACATCTCTCTCATTAAGTCTTAACCAAAACCAAGAAACTAATTTCAGCATAAAACATCTGTGCAGATTCTTGCTGAATCCAGTCTCTCTAGAGTAGGGGTGATGTCATACATTTTTGCATCTTCGGTGCCTAACAGGTGGTTAACACCTAAATCTTGAGTGAGTCAATGGATGAAAAATTGAATGAGCGAGTAGTGAATTAGCAGAGAGTAGAAATAGGGAAAAGGCCAAAAACCACTCCTCCAACTCTACCACGTGCTGGTAGGCTCCACTTGAGACATGAGCTGGCCTCTCCTTTATGGGTCTAATACCTCTTTGATTACACAGAAGCAGTATTACCGTTTTCTAATTAAAATCTTTCTCCACTTCTAATGTTCTTTATCCTATTTTTCCGACAGACTATGCTTTTTAGAGTTTTTGTATGCATTTATTTGCGAAGCATTTGCAGGTATATTAGAGACAGCAATCTGACATTTGGCCCTCACCAAGACTAAAGATAAAACAAGTAGATTCTACCGGACTTCAGTTAATAAAGAATGTAATGTGGTAAACACTTTTCCATCAAATGGTACTGTGATTATAAAGGTCACTGGCTACATACTTCAGGCACATTCTTTTGATACCACGTTCAACATCAGTCAGGAATGTTGGCCACAGTCCAATCCAAGGAAGAAAGGAAACAATTTTCTCTCAAGTTCAAACAGCCTCTGAGCTACATGAAGGTCTGCATTTACTTATTTATTTTACTTCAAATGGTAGAGAATTAACGGTTCTGCCAAAGCTTTTGATTAAGTTAGCCACTTTAAGAAAAGGTAGAAATCTACTTCCTTTGATGAAAATGTAAGCATATGTAATACAAATAAATGGGAGTATTTACTGCCATTCTGGGGTCCATACCAGATTCTTCAGGCATTGCTTTGTTCCCCTTTGAATCTTTCTTCTTTTTGGGTTTTCTGTATGTCACAGTCCTCATTCACCATTGCTATGCACGCGCCATTAACCAGTTGCCCCATCTCTCCATTGACATTTCGGGTTTCACATGGTAACACAGTGAAACCATCTCAGTGGATCTCAGAATGCAAAACCCTCATAGAAGTAATGGGTTAAGGGTGTACCTTAGCGAATCTGCTTTCCCTAAGATGTCAGGGACACATGTGGTTTGAACAAATCCCAGTTTTGTTTTTTTTTTTTTTTTTTTGTTTTTAGATTTTATTTATTTATTTGACAGACAGAGATCACAAGTAAGCAGAGAGGCAGGCAGAGAGAGAGGGGAAAGCAGGCTCCCCGCCGAGCAGAGAGCCCGATGCAGGGCTCAATCCCAGGACCCTGAGATCACCACCCAAGCCGAAGGCAGAGGATCAAACTCACTGAGCCACCCAGGTGTCCCACAAATCCCAGTTTTGTTTTTTTTTTAAAGATTTTATTTATTTATTTGACAGAGAGATCACAAGCAGGCAGAGAGGCAGGCAGAGAGAGAGGAAGCAGGCTCCCTGCTGAGCAGAGAGCCCGATGCGGGGCTCAATCCCAGGACTCTGAGATCATGACCTGAGCCGAAGGCAGCGGCTTAACCCACTGAGCCACCCAGGCGCCCCCAAATCCCAGTTTTAAGGTGACTTAACTACCACTAGAAGACTCTGATGATGTGGACATGAGGCTGCATGCAACCATATTCCCCAAGTTCAACTTGTCCATCACAACAGCCAAGAGCCCACTGACGGCACTAGGGAAGGTGGTCATTTCCCTTCTGTGAAAGAAGCTCTACTTTCAGGGCACCTGGGTGGCTCAGTGGGTTAAAGCCTCTGCCTTCGGCTCAGGTCCTCGGAATCAGGCTCTCTGCTCGGCAGGGAGCCTGCTTCCTCCTTTCTCTCTGCCTGCCTCTCTGCCTACTTGTGATCTCTGTCTGTCAAATAAATAAATAAAATCTTAAAAAAAAAAAAAAGAAGCTCTACTTTCCTTCCTCCTGGTTTTCAAAGTAGAATAAAAAACAATGATGCAACAGGATTTTCTCCCTTACAGTGTTCCTTTGTAAAAAAAAAAAAAAAAAAAAAATCTCCCTTTTAGGCAATTATTTCACTTGGGATTTGAGCAAGCACTCTATTTTGGAGGCACATCATCACTGACTCTCCCAGACATTTTTGTCATGACCTCTATGGTGCCAAAAATCTCAGTGTTAGTGAGTGGCAGATACTATGTCTTCCCCCACAGACACTCTTGGCTACTTTAGACAGAAAAAACTTTCACCTGCTTGGTCTCTTCCCATAACTTCATAGAGCTTCACCTTTTAGTCCCACTCTTCCTGGAGGCACTAAAAGCTTTCACCTGAGTGTTCAGCCTTTGATAAGATTAGCAAGGTTGCTTGGGTCCATCAATGAGCAGCTCTCCCTCACCAGACCACTTTGACAATTAACACCTCTCTAACAGCCTGGTGTGTGCAAGCGGGCCACTCCGAGGACAAAAGCACCTGGTCAGGAAGAAGGCCTCCGGTCTAAGCTGTTGGAATCAGGGGAAATCAAACATCAGATACTCTGACAAATGACAGATCAGGGCACTGTCTACCTGAAACAGCTACAAGAAACAGAACACGCATTTGCTTGCACACCAAAGCCACCAACACACAATGGTAAGGAGCTGAGCACCACAGGTGGCAAATACAAATGATGGGTCCTCCCCATCCCAAAATGGAGAACACTGTAGATAGGCCTTTTTACTGCCAGAACAATCATTGTCCACCCTCAAGAGACTTTGAACTGCTATTCTAAACAATCAGTCAGGGGCACGTGGGTGGCTCATATGGTCGGACATCTGCCTTCAGCTCAGGTCTAGACCTCCAGGTCCTAGGATTGAGCCTTATGTCAGGCTTCTGACTCAATAGGGAGTCTGCTTCTCTCTCTCCCTCTCCCTCTGCCTCTCCCCCCTGCTTGTGTTCTCTCCATCTCTCTCTCTCAAATGAATAAAGAGAATCTTTAAAAAATAAAATAAAGAGTCAAACACTACTTACCAGTCTTCAACGAATTCAAGTTTTAAATGATACCTATCCATTACCCAAAGATGGTCAACCACATTGGTACCCTGACCGTGGCACCATTTAAACTTGCTTCCAGAAATGCAGGGGAGACAGGAGGTAGGCTGCGTAGTGTTTCAGCAGGTGGGGTCAAGGCAGACTGCTGGGGTTCACACACCGCTAGCACAAGCCCTTACTGAGTGACTGGGCTCAGTCTCCTCCGCCAAAAAGCAGGAATCATGGTAAGTGCTACTTTTGGGGGTTGTTCTGATGATCAAAGGAGCACACCAGACTCTCAATAAGTATTCAACTGGTATTACATATCATCATTATTAAGATCACTAATTATTATGAGGAGTCTCACTGCCCAAATCTAGACACTGTCCTCTGATTAGCCCATTTTAAAAAAAAAACAAAAAACAAAAAACACAAGCCTTTGAAATCACCAGAATGACTGATTCACCAAAGGGTAGATGGTTTGCAAGCTGGTGCCTGTTTCGTGACAGAATACCAGGTCTAAAACCTGGGTCCTAGCTCACAGGAAAACAATACTAAGCTAAATGTTGGCGAAGCACCTCAGTGCATCCAGACTCCTAATACATACAATCTTAGTGAAAATCCCAAGGAGCAGTTATCTTTCTCACCTTACACCTGCAGGAAAAAAGACCCGGAATTGGTAGAACTGGGGCTCAGAGCCCCATTTCTCTCTTATTCCAAATCCTCTTCTTCCACTACATCAGGAAGTGAAAATGATTCCTAACTGGTGCTTTGGAACTCGAGGCTGAATCCAGTCAGAAGCAAGGCTCCTTGGGGCCTCCACTGCTTTTTGATAACAGAACCTGTCTACTGCCGAAAGGAGCTGAGTTCCATGGGGTGAACCTCCCCACTCTCACTGCCCGTTCTGGAACTCCTCTTCATCAGAGCCATGATTTACTGAGCTCTTGCTAGGCTCCAAGTGCTGTCCTCAACGCTTGCCATTTGTCATTGTAAACAACTCCAGTACAAGGGTACTTGGACCCTTCTTTTAAAGATGAGAAGACTGAGGCAGGGAAATGCAATTTGTCTCAAATCACACCAGCTTGGAAGTGAGTAGATTTCCAACTCAAGCACAGGGCTCTTTCAGGTCTCAGAGCAATGTCTGCATTGCAAAAAGGTACCTGGGTAAGAGGGATGGGTGGTAAGTGGTGCTAAAATGTAGCCTCAGCTCCATCTAAGGTGGGGGGGAGGGGCTGTGCTTTCCCAGCTACATGGCTCAGAAGGGATACCTTGACCTGCTCAGGGAGCAGCTTCAAAGCCATGCTCTTAAACACAACTCTATACTCTTAAACACTACACCACGGTCCCTATGGGGAGTACCCGATGAAAACACAAACTCAAAAGAGCACTGATGTGTGTATGAATAATGCAATAAGAAGTAATGGATTCTGAGTCATTAAAGGGGAGTGGAATTTAGAGGCATGGGCTAGATCATATATACCTTAATCTTCCCCTGGCTAACTTCCAAGACAGCAAGTCTCCACGGACAGTTGCTTATCCTTGTCAGACACCTGCCACAGGCCTTGTTTGGAAAGAAAACCACACACTAACCGGTACCTTTGTACAGCAACAGATATATTCCATTATGTAAATGTGTTCTGCCCTAATAGGGAGATACTCCTATAAGACGTCTCAAATACACAAAGACCTTTGGGAAATCAGAACTCCTTTCCCAATTAGGACACTCTCATTGTTTCTTCATCCAAGTTCTCAAACAAACCATTGCTCAGTTCCCATCTCATCTCATTAAGTGTTTATTTCATTAACTGAAATAAAATCTGGTCTTGGTAAGCTTGCTTCAGCCACACTGCCACCAGCTAAAACCGGTTTCGATACCCAACTCAGGTCTTTCCAGAGCTGTTTATACCACAGGATGTTACACTCCACCGAGCCCCAGAATTCCTTCAGTGTTATCAGGAGACCAGGTTTTCTATGGAAAGTGTGATTATTAGAATCAGTAACCCTTTGGGGCTAATTTCAAAGCTGTTGAATAAATAGCAGGGAATGAACATTCCTACTGATACATTCCGACCAACAGCATCTACTTGTAAACTGTCATAACGGGCATCATGGTGAAACTGTACAGTGCCAGTGTAAGTAACAGCCTGAGACTAGCCGGCTCCATGAGGCGTGGGTTCGCCACTCTGCCCTGGTCCCATCGCTCTTGATTGTCTTCCTGACGCCGGGATGAAGACCAGCTTCCACTTAGCACCTCGCACTAAAAAAAAACTACAGTTATTGTTCATAGTAATGAAATGTATCTCTATAACCATAAACTACATCTCTATTAAAGCTAGAAAAACAAAGAAAGAGAAAAAACAAAAACAGGCTGAGAGGCCTGTATGTTTCAAAATATTTGGGAAAAGGTATTTCTTTCTGCAATAAAGAATCTTCCTAAGTGTTTAACATTTTTAAAAAACTGACCTTTCTTATATAGACAATATCCCTCTTCCCTCCACTCCCTCCTTCCTCAGGCCCCTTCAAAAAGCATTATTTGAGTTTAAAATGCCAGGAGTTATTAAACATCCAGTTACTAATCCCTCCTTTATTTAGCTGGTGTCAAGATCAGACTTGCCCTGGGGAAAATAAGAAACAGTCTTCCCAGAGAAATTTTTTTTTTTTTTTAAGATTTTATTTATTTATTTCACAGACAGAGATCACAAGTAGGCAGAGCAGCAGGCAGAGGCGGGGGTGGGGGGGTGGGGGGGTGGGAACAGGCTCCCTGCTGAGCAGAGAGCCGAATGCGGGGCTTGATCCCAGGACCCTGAGACCATGACCTGAACCGAAGGCAGAGGTTTTAACCCACTGAGCCACCCAGGCACCCCAAAATTTCTCTTTCTGAGAGTTGTTTCCTAGATCCTTCAGGGGCTTGGGGGAGGGAAGGACTGTAAGTCCTTCTTAATGCCTGGAGCTTCATTTTCCCTTAAATTTCAGCAAAGAACCCAACAACTTCAAACTACACAACACTAAATTCTTAGTGTGTGTGTTTACACTCATTTCTTCCCGATTGTCCCTGGGAGCCTGGGAAGCTGGACAAAGGGCTGCCCAAGAACAGGGAGGCAGGCTTCCTCCGCACTTCCTGCTTTGATTGTCCCAGAATGAAATCATAACAAGGTACATGGAACTGTCTGACTGTGTGGGACGTAAAAATCATGCGTGATCTACTCCCGAAGAAATAAGGAATAGTCCGTCAGTTTCGCTTAGATTTAAAAAATACAGGACCTGACAACTGGCCACTCCAGACAGTTACTGAAACCAAACATTTTTCTTTTCTTTTCCTTTTTCTTCTCTTCTTTCCTCCCCTTCCTTTCTTTCCTTCCTTCTTTCTAAGGAACTTCTGTCTGCTCCTGCAGGCAAGTCTGTCTTGTGTACGCACTATTTCCACTTGGTGCTTGCTGTCACCAAGGTGAGGGCTGCCCAGTGGGTTCAGGATACTGTCACTGCGGCTATTGCTGATTTGGCAGAGGGGATGGAGGATTCCTTGGAAATACAAAATCTGGACCCCATATGAAACCTGACAGATGCTTTCAGCTTCCCAAGCACTTTCAGTAGCTCATTTGATCCTCACAATGAAGATGTCAGGTGGCTGGGGGGAACCACTCTCCTTTTCAGAAAGAAAATAGTCCCAAGGAAGTTAAGAGTCATGGTCACACATTTAAGAGCTAGTATGGGGGCGCCTGGATGGCTCAGTGGGTTAAAGCCTCAGCTTTCAGCTCAGGTCATGATCCCAGGGTCCTGGGATCAAGCCCTACATCAGGCTTTCTGCTCAGTGAGGAGCCTCCTTCCTCCTCTCTCTCTGCCTGCCTCTCTGCCTACTTGTGGTCTTTGCCTGTCAAATAAATAAATAAAATCTTTACAAAATTAAAAAAAAAAAACTTAAAAAAAAAAAAAAGAGCTAGCATGGCTGGGTCTCCTTCCATTCTAGAAATCCCTTGAAGATAGCAACCACCAAGAATGTTTAAGCTCTCTTACTCTGAGTATAATTTTCAATGAAAGGCAAATACATAATTTCTTATCAAACTCTTTCTCTCTGCCACAAACAATCTCAAACAGCAACAAATATTCTCTGTGACATTTACATTCTATTTGAAGAGCATCTCCAAGGCCCCTTCAGAGATAACTAGGCCAATGACTAAAAAACCTTTTTGAAAATACTCTTGCTCCTCTGTTTAAGCATTAGGGATCCTTTAAGACAAAGTTCAAGCTGGTAAATATGAACAAGGAAAAGAAAGTGCTGAGCTAAGGACGTTAAAAATCTGTGTGTTCTTCTACACTTTAAAAATGTCCATTATCCTCCCTCTCCCACTCCCCCTGCTTATGTTCTCTCTCTCTCTCTCGCTCTCTGTCAATAAAAAAATCTTAAAATGTGGGTTATAAGCATAAGAGAAATAGAAACCTGCAGGAGGCTTTTAAAAGCACACATGCTAAAGCTTAGCACAGCTGTGACATCCAATTGTATACAGTCCCAGTAACAAACTGAAATGTCCACAAAAGGCAAAAGAGCAAGGAGGTGTCCTCTGCAGCCCAAAGTTTCTATTGGCACTAAGGAAGGGGAGACAGATCAAAATACTTTCTAGATATTTCTCTACCCAGGGTACAAGTGAAGTTATTTAAGTTGTGAAAAAGTCCTAGGGTGTTTGTGTGGTCAAACACATCCCTGAAGTTGGCATCATAAGGACAAAATTAGCAGGACCCCAAAACAGAACAGCCCATACGTTTATGAATCTTTTCAAAAACAAAATGACATGAGGCCTTTATGGAATCTGCCATGAAGATGGGGTTGTCAGGAGAGGGGGAAACTGGCTCTTACCGGGGAGAGTGCAAGGAAGAAGGGGACAGTGGGCTCTCAGATACACAGACAAGAACAGACAAATGGTTAAAGTCACAGAGCAGATGGCACCCCGTCCTCAAGATCCCAGGTTACACTGGGGCAGTAACCTCGGGCCAGGACTGAGAGACTAGAGATGACCCAGCTGAAACACAGAGAACAGGAAGAAAGAGGAGTTTGCAGTTCTTAGATTTTGAGGATTAGCTTCTGGCAGTTAAGCGAGGTGGGGGGGGGCAGGCTCTGTAATGATTAGCCAGGCCATCTGCTTAGAACTGCACAAACACGGTCTGATAGCAGACCTGAAGGGGGCAAAAGGGAAATGTCAACTCACTGTTGTGTATTTAGACCCCATTTCTCTCTGCCCTTGCCCACGGAGGAGGAGAAATGATAAGGGAGAAACAGGGGAGTTACCTGTTAGAGCTGTGAGCTCTACATTACAGAGCATCCCAGGGAGGGCTGCCTGCAAAGGGCATCTAGAAGGAAGGGAAAAACCAGCTCCCTCCCTTCCTGGGCCCTTCCCTCTCCCCCTACACACACACACACACACACACACACACACGCACACGCACACGCACACGCCGCCCCCAGGGTCCTCCCCACCATAACAAACTGAGAATTGTGGTTGAACAGTCCCACATCTGGGTATCAGGATAAGAGTAAAAGAAGCAAGAGCATTTTTATCACTGTATTCAAGGACACTGATGTATTACCATTGTTTAAACAATATACAGCCACAGAATTACCTAAAAATGGATACAACTTCTTACAGTGCATAGTAATCCTGGTAAAAGCAACAGCAATAAATTTCTGACAACTGCTTTGGTGGGAAATTCGGCACTGAGAAAGGTAAGACTGTAGGGTATGAGCTCTTCCTTTATTTGGTTCACAATCCCCTTTAAGCAGCTAATGAAGTGGCAGAGCCTCTGCTCTAGAAAAACACACACTCCTAATGAATTCCGTAAGTCTTATGTACAATTTCAGGCCATTCAAGGACCTCCTCAAATCCCCACCAGCTTAAGTATTTCTAAAAGGAAAAAAGGTCTGAGAAGTATGATCCCACTGAAATCTCAATATTTTTATACCCCCACAGAGAAAAGCAGATACTAAGCAGAGAAAATCTTTATGATATTTGACATAAATTACATTACTCAAAAATCAAGACTGTATGTCAAGTTTACATTTTACCTCCTTGGCGGCCATACATTCTTTGAGATTGACCTCATTCGTGATATGCATGGATACTGGTTTTCTTTGTGGAATAGTCATACAAAGAGGCCTTGCCCTTGTCTGTCCTTCACCCAGAGTGTCAATGCTTCTTAACTTGAATGGCTCCATATTGTGGTCCCAAAGACAGCTTGCTAGAAAACTGGAAATGGGAAAAGTTTGGAAACCCTTTTAGGAAAATCCAGAGATGGTGTTTGGATTTCCACCCTGGTGTATAGAAGTCATGTAAAGTGTCACCCATGACAGCCGCTAGTCAGTGACATCACAGCCCAGGAAAAGGGGCAGGCTTGCTCCTCCTGCTCCCTTCATTTCCACACTCAAGCCTGCATTTCTAAGACTGGGGCTCACTTTGCTCCAGCTTCCTTTAGCTTTCCAAATGCTTCCTCCTCTCTCCTTTTTTATCTTCCTTCTCCCTTTCCAAATTCAATCAAACTCAAGTACAAATCCAAGCTGTTAGTGGCAAGGTCTCCTCAAGGATCTTACTTCTTGAAGCATTCAGTTTCTTCATCTATAATAGAAGGAACATCTAACCTACAGGGTTGTTCTGAAAATCAAATTTGTGACATACAATGAGTTCTCAGCAGAATGCCTGAACCACAGAAGGATTTCAGCAAATGTTAGCTCCTCTGCCTTTATACTTTATGATATTTATAAAATTAATTTAAAAAATACATAATCAAGTGTTAATTTAAAAATATGACAAAAAAACTCAGAGCGTTTCTCCTAAGATCAGGAACATGGCAGGGATGTCAACTATCACCACGGCTATTCAACGTAATACTAGAAGTCCTAGCCTCAGCAATCAGACAACAAAAAGAAATTAAAGGTATCCAGATCAGCAAAGAAGAAGTCAAACTCTCACTCTTTGCAGACGATATGATTCTTTAAGAATCCACTCCAAAACTGCTAGAACTTGTACAGGAAATCAGTGAAGTGTCAGGATATAAAATCAATGCACAGAAATCAGTTTCATCTTTACACCAACAACACGACAAAAGAAAGAGAAATTAAGGAGTGGATCCCATTTACAGTTATATCCAAAACCATAAGATATCTAGGAATAAACCTAACCAAAGAGACAAAGAATCTCTACACAGAAAACTACAGAGTACTCACGAAAGAAATTGAGGATGACACAAAGAAATGGAAAAAAGTTCCATGCTCATGGGTTAGAACAACAAATACTGTGAAAATGTCTATGCTATCTAGAGTAATCTATACATTTAATGCAATCCCTATCAAAATACTATCAACTTTTTTCAAAGAAATGGAACAAATAATCCTAAAATTTGTATGGAACCAGAAAAGACCCTGAATAGCCAGAAGAATACTGAAAAAGAAAACCAAAGCTGGTGGTATCCCAATTCCGGACATCAAACTCTATTACAGAGCTGTAATCATTAAGATAGTAGGTACTGCCACAAAAACAGACACATAGATCAATGCAACAGAATAGAGAGCCCAGAAATAGACCCTCAACTCTATGGTCAACTAATCTTTGACAAAGCAGGAAAGAATGTCCAGTGGAAAAAAGACAGTCTCTTCAACAACTGGGAAAACTGGACAGCCACATGCAGAAGAATGAAACTAGACCATTTCCTTAAATCATACACAAAAATAGACTCAAAATGGATGAAAGACCTCAATTTGAGACAGGAATCCATCAAAATCCTAGAGAATACAAGCAGCAACCTCTGTGACCTTAGCTGTAGCAACTTCTTACTAGACACGTCTCCAAAGGCAAGGGAAACAAAGGCCAAAATGAACTACTGGGAGTTCATTAAGATAAAAAGCTTCTGCACAGCAAAGCAAACAGTCAATAAAACCAAAAGACAGCCGACAGAATGGGAGAAGATATTTGTAAATGACATCAGATAAAGGGCTAATATACAAAATCTATAAGGAATTTATCAAAGTCAACACCCAAAGAATAAACATCCAATCAAGAAATGGGCAGAAGACATGAACAGGCATTTATGCAAAGAAGACATCCAAATGGCCAATAGACACATGAAAGAGTGCTCAACATCACCTGGCATCAGGGAAGTACAAATCAAAACACAGTGAGATACCACCTCACACCAGCCAGAATGGCTAAAATTAACAAGTCAGAAAACGACAGGTGTTGGCAAGGATGCTGAGAAAGAAGAACCCTCCTACACTTTTGGTGGGAATGCAGGCTGGTGCAGCCACTCTGGAAAACAGTATGGAGGTTCCTCAAAAAGTTGAAAATAGAGCTCCCTATGACCCAGCAATCGCACTACTAGGTATTTACCCCAAAGATACAAATGTAGTGATCCGAAGGGCCACCTGCACAGCAATGTTTATAGCAGGAATGTCTACAATAGCTAAACTATGGGAAGAATCTAGATGTCCATCAAGTGATGAACAGACAAAGATGTGGTGTATGTATATACAATGGAATAATACGCATCCATCAAAACCCTGAAATCTTGCCATTTGCAAGACATGGAAAGAACAAGACGGTATTATGCTAAGCAAAATAAGTCAATCAGAGAAAGACAATTATATGATCTCACTGATATGAGGAATTTCAGAAAAAAGACAGAAGATCATAGGGGGAGGGAGGGAAAAATGAAATAAGATGAAACCAGAGACAGAGACAAACCATAAGAGACTCTTAATCTCAGGAAACAAACTGAGGGTTTGTGGAATGGAGGGGGATGGGAGGGATGGGGTGGTGTTGGGGAGGGTATGTGCTATGGTGAGTGCTGTGAATTGTGTAAGATTGATGAATCAGAGACCTGTACCCCTGAAATAAATAATACATTGTATGTTAATACAGAAAACAATATGGCCATAATAACAATGCTTTGAAATTTAGCTTTTGACCATATATATGAAATTTTATTACAAAGATGTTCTTAAAAACACTGTATTTTCTATTATTTACTATAGCAATAGATACGTAAATGTTATAAAATGCCAGTGGGGTGAGAGATAGTAAATGAATCAATGATTTCTTCTTTTTATGCTTTAATGAAAAAAAGTCCAAATACAGGTCTGTTAAGTCTTGTTCAATTTCATTAAGGACTACCTTGGTTCCTAAGTTAACAGGGATTAAAAAGACTAATTGGTACTACTGAAATGGAAATAGTTTTCCTTATTAAGAAATATTACACGCAGGTAATTTAGGAAAAAACTAAATGTGATCAATAAGCGTTCACTTTTTTGTTGTTCGGAGTGTAAACAGAGATGAGTCTTTAACTCTTAGAATGATGCAGGTGAGAGGGGGTGTTTCATAGACCTCACCTCTTGGACTAGACAGTTACCTGTCCAGCTTTGTGCTCCTAGGACCCACACAGAAAGTTAAGAGTTGATTCATCTAAATGCCAGTTCCAGTGCCTTCTTAGCGCAGTAGGCAGCGTGTCAGTCTCATAAATGCCAGTTCCTAGTCCAGATCTCCAGAGGAGTTAGAAGAACCTAAATGGAACTCTAGAATGGATCCCAGCTCTCTTGAAAGGACACGTGAATAACCTAGGAGCAAAAGTGTGAAGGGAGATTGAAGAAAGCTAGATGCCGGTGGCAACTTTAGAACACTTTTAAAAATGAGTGGTCTTGGGGTGCCTGGGTGGATCAGTGGGTTAAGCCTCTGCCTTCGGCTCAGGTCATGATCCCAGGATCCTGGGAACAAGCCCCGCATCTGGTTCTCTGCTCAGCAGGGAGCCGGCTTCCCCCTCTCTCTCTGCCTGCTGCTCTGCCTACTTGTGATCTCTCTCTCTCTCTCTCTCTCTGTTAAATAAATAAATAAAATCTTTTAAAAAAAAAAAAAAGAGTGGTCTATCCTCTCTGAGCTGTCTAGAACATACATCTGACAGGAAAGGAAAACAAAGAAATGGGGAAGGTAGGTGAAGGACTTCTTTGTCATTCTCCAGTTTAACTATTAGAATCCATGTTTCTAAATTACAAACTCCTGACTAATCAACCACTTATCCATATAGAGAGAAAAGGTAGCCCCTCTCTGGCTCCTACCCCAGTCTTTTCCTTAGAAGTCCCCCTTGCCGAAGTCAGAGAGAATCATTTGCGCACAGAGAGAGGAGAGGAAAGAGGGACAGAGGAAAGAGGCAGGACAGTGGGAGAGAGTACTAGGTTTCCTGACAGTTTTCAAAAAGTGCCTGTCCTGAAGGGAAGGGGGAGAAGGAGGGAGGGGGAAAAGGGAGGTATATAGAAACAACTTAAAGTTGTTGATCAAAAGTCACATTTAAAGAAAATTTCCATCTTCCAAAAAGCCTGAATATGACTTTGCTTTTTTAAGCTGCCTAAATATCAGTCATCCATTTGCTTTAACAGCGCCCTTTGAAAAAGGCAATGTCTCTGTAAACTGCGGACTTTTCTGGGGCTCACACACTGGTGTGAATTAGTTAGAGGTCAGTTGCTTTCTCACACCTTCCCTAGATCCTCCGCAAGGGTAGAACAAGGATGGGCCATCATCTGTGAATGGCTCTTTATGCTTCCTGTACTTTACATATCTTAGCTTAAATAGAATCTTCACAACAGGCACCTAAGGATTATTAAGCCATTTTACATAAAGAAATCAAGTTCAGAAAGGAAGAGAAACTTCCCAAATGCTATCTCTTGGTAATAGATGGGGCTGGGATTTGAATCCCAAGGTCTGCTTACCAAGGGATGGACTGGAAAAGACCAGAGGTCACTACACAGGTAGTGACCATGAAGTTGTACAAAGAGCAATCCTGGTGGTTTTCCAATTTTCCTGTGGCATTCCCTACATTCTGCTGTGCCCTGGAGCACACACGGGCTTTGGCCTCTGACACCCAGAACTCAAGGTGGTACCTACCAGAGCTATTGGCATAAGCTACCCAGTTCCGAATGACAAAAGTCCTGATTTGTACACAACTACAAAACAGGCTTTGTGTAGGCTTTTGTGCAGGTGTGGGAACCATCCCACAATTGAGAACCTGATCTTTTCATAAGGTGGGATCCCCATGCATGACGGCAAAGCAGAATGTATACATAGTGTCCCTAGAAGAGGTCAGCACCAACCCCTCAAATTTATGAAGGAAACCCTGGAGTAAATATTCCCCTCCCCCCTTTTTAAAAAATTTATTTATTTATGTATTTATGTATGTACGTATGTATGTATGTAATCTCTACCCCCAGTGTTGGAACTCAAACTCACACCCCATGATCAAGAGTCAAACACTCCTCTGACCGAGCCAGCCAGGTGCCCCCACCACCCCCTACTTTTTGAGACCAGTTTACAAAAACCTAAAGATGTCAAAAGCCATCTCAAATCCTACACAAATTATATGCATTCAACTTTGAGCTTCTTTGTAGAATAAGGTAAAGTCTCAAGACAAATTGGAATGGGTGATTAAAGCATTCTGCGGACAGGGGCACCTGGATGGCTCAGTGGGTTAAACCCCTGCCTTTGGCTCAGGTCATGATCTCAGGGTCCTGAGATGGAGACCCACATCGGGCTCTCTGCTCATAGGGAGCCTGCTTCCTCCTCCTCTCTCTCTCTCTCTCTCTCTCTGCCTGCCTCTCCACCTACTTGAGATTGAAATAAATATTATCTTTAAAAAAAAAAAAAGCATTCTGCGGACAAAATTCTTTTAAAGTTCATCCTAACAAGCAGAGAGGGGGGAGAAATTCATGGAACAAGCAAGCAACACCTGCTTTTACCTAATCATGCTCCTTGCTAGTAATGCTTGTTTATTTGTATTATGAGCCAACTCCATACACAGCTGTAGAGGACCGCCCATCCCGATGCAGAATCACCAGTTGTAACATTAGACTTCATTAGGAACTAACATAAATTTTACTTGCTTTTATATATAAACGAATCTACAAAGAAAAACTTTTACTGCTAAATGCAACTAGAGCCAACTTTGCTTAGCCAACAGTACTTATGAATTAGCAACATGAAAGCATTTACCCTAAAAGCAGGCACCTGTTTACCAGTGAGGGCTTTAAGAGCATTGTTTTGTTATTTCTCTCACCACTGGGAGTTCTTCATGCAGGGGAAGAAAAATTTTCCTTGACTCTCTTAGGATCCCTAGCTGGGTGTGAAAATTAAACTGACAAAGGTAAAAGGGAAAAAAAAATACAAATTTTACTGAATTTGTACATGTACATGGAAGCCTTCACAGGAGATTAAAGAAAGAAAGAAGTGGCCAGAGCAGGAGCTTTTATACCTTTTAGTCAAACTATACTTTGTGAAAGACTGACAGAACATGAGGGTTTGGGCTAGGAGTAATCCAACTAGAGCTAGACAGTCCTCATCTTTCTTAACTAGGAAGGTAAGGGTTATTTTAACAAGGTTTATTTACAAACTCCTCTGGTGCTTCTCTGGGCTAATAGGAGTCTGTCTCCAGGAAAAGGGGAATTTATTTCCTGCCTTAAAGTGAAAGTGAGAGCTTTTTCCATGTTTATTGCTTCTTAATTGCTTTTAGCTCAAAATAATTCCTGTGTCAAAGAGACACGTTTTTAGGGGACAGCCTGGTTTTCTTCATCAGAAAGCAAGTGGGGTATTTCTCTAGTTGCAAAGGTCTCCCTGTGATTAAAAAATCCAATTCCTGGGCAGTCTAGTGCTGAATCTCCAAAGTAAACAATCTGAGAACCTTAGTCTTCACTAGAATCATTATCTCCATGCATATGTTCTTACTTCTCCCAAATTTATTGATACAGGTTTGATCACGAGGTTAATAATGAATGGCTCCGCAAGAGAATCTTGCCTTTGCCTTCCTTGTATATCTTTATCAAGTTCAGCACTCATAATAGCTGGTACTCAAACACATTTCTGACAGAACTGCCTACAGTGGATATTACACTTTTGATTTCCTTAATGAGAAATTGTCTTGATCTTTTGGTGACATCCTCTAACTTGAAGCATTTATGTACTAATTCACTTGGGATTCACAGAACTCCTGAAATTGCATATAAATTTTGGGGGTGTTTTCATTTTTCTGGAGATAGCATCAACAGTTTAATATTTATTAGATTGTCAAGGAGAATAGTAAAGAAGGTAAGATTAGTCCACACCATTATAATTAGTTTTGTAAAGAAAAATAAATACAAAATCTAATAGGCCTTTAACTTACTAGCCGTGACCATGGCAAGTCATACCATCTTTCTGACACCTTATTTTCTTTTTGTAGAAAATGGAAATAATAATAGCAGCCACCTTATAATGGCGCACAAGGTAATTTGCTACTAAGGACAACTATACAAAAGAAATAAAATATACCTTAAAATATCAAAAAATTTTTAAAAAGAGAAATTACTTCACTTAGGACAGAGAGCAGCTCAAAGAGAAGAGCCTTACATATGGGATAGCTATTATTTTGGGAAGCCTCAGACTCTTCTAGAAGGCACTGCTGAGTGGCTAAAAGTCTGGATGTGCTTTTAACAGATTAACAGATTAACAGAATCAGAGATTGGGAAGACAAGGATAGGAATCAGTGCCACCAAAGAGGTAGAGAAACCAATGATGCTTCCCTCTCTTTCCTTTGGGATCTGCAAGATCTACAACCTAATCACAAGTGTGAGTCTTAAGTAGGCAAAAATCACTGTGGTTAGAGCTCAGTTTTGAAATATATCAATACCTAAAAGTAACATGATTTTGGTTTGCAACTGCAAGAAAAAAATTCTCTCATATCGATCATCTTTTACTTCAGATTACTTCTGCAAAGTAGAAGTACAATGTCCAGCACATAATCAAAAGTAGCCAGGCATACAGGAAAACATAACAGCATGAATGAAAACTGGAGGAACAAGAGACAACAAAACAAACCCATGTGGGCTTTGGGATATGGGAGAGAACAGAGACTGTAAAATAACTATGCTAGCCATACTCAAGACAGATTTTTTTTTTTTAAAGATTTATTTGTTTGAGAGAGAGAGAGAGAGAGCAGGGAAAGGAGCAGAAGGAGAGGGAGATACTCTCAAGCAGAATCCCCGCTGAGCACAGAGCTCAATGAAGGGCTTGATTTCACAACCCTAAGATCATGACCTGAGCCAAAACCAAGTCAGACACTCAACCAACTGAGCCACCCAGGTGCCCCCAAGATAGATTTTTTTTTTTTTTAAATATTAAGAGTTTTGATAGATAACTGGAATTTATAAAAATGAGCCAAATGGGAATTTTCAAATTTAAAAAGTAATTCAGAACGGGTAGGCTTAACAGACTATATACAGTTAAAGAGATGGTAAATTAAAACATATACCAAAAGAAAGTAACCAAGATGAAAGCAAGTAAAAATCAGAAAGTAACAGACATGAAAGATACAATGAAAAGATCTAATATACACATAATGGGTATGCCATAAAGATGATAAGAATGATTTAAAGAGACAGTGGATGAGAAGTCTACAAAACTAATGAAAGAAGTGCTACTACATGAAGCAGGACTTTTAAAAATTCACAAACAGCTGGGTCATAATAAAACTGCAGAAACCCAGAGGGTGGGAGGAGATGGGGGGAGGGTGGGGAATAGGGTACCTAGGTGATGGGCATTAAGGAAGGCATGTGATGTAATAAGCACTGGGTGTTATATGCAACTGATGTATCACTAAACTCTACCTCTGAAACTTATAATACACTAGATGTTGATTAATTGAATTTAAGTAAAATAAATTTTTTAAAAACTGCAGAAAGCCAAAATCAAAGAGAAAACCTTAAAGGCAGCTAGAGAAAAAGGCATGTTATCTACAAAGGAATATTAATTCAGAGTGACAATTTACTCCTCAAAAAAAAAAAAAAAAAAAAAGAAAAGGAAAAAAAAGGAAATCATTAGACAATAGAACAATATCTTAACCATACTTACAAAAATATTAACTGCCAATCATTCAAAACAACAATATCCTTCAAGAATGAAAGGAGAATGAATACATTTTCAAACATAAAAAACAAAATTCCTCAGCAGCAGGAAGCAGGCTCTCACTAAGAGAAATAGAAAAGTTTTTTTTTCCCCAGACAATAGAAAAATGATCCCCAAAAAAGCACAGAAATGGAAGAAGGTACAACAAAAACTATAAACATATGTGGAAATGTAACTGAATACAGACTTAAAAATAGTAGTAATTATATGTTTTCATATTAAAATATATAAGAATTAAAATACACTAAAACAATGGTATACAAGTTGGGAGTGGGGGGCTGGTAAATGGAGTTAAAGTATTCCAACGTCCTTATGTTATCTGAGAAAAAATTAAAAGTACCAGTTTTTAAAAGTTAAATAAAATGAAAGTACCAATGAATAATATACTTTATAAATTAGGAATGCATTATAATCTCCAGAGTAACCACTAAAAGAATAGTGAAATGTATAATTTCTAGCTAATAAGAGGCTTGAAAATGTAATCATTAAAAAAAATCCCATAGCCTACCAAAAGGTAAGAAAAATAAAAAATAGAGCAGAGAAAGCACTTAATAAGATAGTAGAGTTACACCAAAGTCACATGTACACTGACTAAATAATCAAATTAGGAGGCAAAAATTTAAGCTGGATTGGGGAAAAAAAAAAACTCTTATTTATAAAAGACACCTAAAATATCACTGTACATCCTACAGATATTAAAAATGAGATTATAAAAATGAGAATATTAACAAATTTATGCCAAAATATTTGAAAATCTAGATGAAAAAGATAAATCTAAGAAATAGCTTATAAAACTGACAATAAAAGAAAATTTTAAATTATTTGAATAGTTGTCATACAATTCAACAAACCCACAAATAAAAGTTCAAGGCTAGACTTCTTCACCAGTGAATTTTGCCAAACATTTCAGGATGAAATAATATTGCTATCACACAAACTCTTCTAGAAAACTGAACATAGTAAGCTCTCTCCAACTTACCTTTTTTTTTTTTTAAAGATTTATTTATTTATTTGAGAGAGAGAAGAGCACAGGGGTAAGGGCAGAGGGAGACAGAGAGAGTCTCAACCTGACTCTGTTAAGTATGAAGCCCCAGGAAGGGCTGGATCTCACTACTAGGGGTCACGACCTGAGCTGAAACCAAGAATCAGAAAGATGCTTAACCAACTGCGCCACCTAGGTGCCCCTCTCCAACTTAATTTTTAAGGCCAGTATAATCTTGATACCACATTTCAGAACAATGTTATGAAAAAGAAAAAGTACAATCCAATCCTACTAATTTATAAGGATGCAAATTTCTTAAATAAGAGATTAGCCAAGTGAGGGAGCCTGGATATAAGGTCAATATAAAAAATAACAACAATGTCTAGAGGTCAACAAAGAAATGATTAGAAAATAAAATATTAGAGAATTTTTTTTTTAAAGTAAGCTCCACAGCCAGTGTGGAGCCCAACATGGAGCTTGAACTCACACCCCTGAGATCAAGACCTGAGCTAAGATCAAGAATCAGAAGCCCAACCAACTGAGCTGCCCAGGAATCCTAGATACTTATTTCCTTTTTTGAAGGATTTTATTTATTTATTTGAAAGAGAGTGGGGGAAGGAGCAGAGGGAGAGGGACAAGCAGACTTGGCACTGAGCACAGAGCCTAACTCAGGGCTGGATCCCATGACACTGAAATCATGACCTGAGCTGAAACTAAGAGTTAATGCTCAACTGACTGAGCCAACCAGTCACCCCCAGGCACCCTAGAAAATGAAATTTTAGAAAGATAAAATATACAGTAGAGTGAAAAAATACAAAATATCTAGGAATAAATCTAATAAAATATGTGTAAACCCTCTCACAGAGAACTATGAAACATCATTGAGAGAAATTTTAACAGATCTAAACAGAGGAACATACCATGTTCATGGACCAGAAGACTTCTGATACTATAAAGATATCAGTTTTCTCCAAATTTATTTATAGACTCAATGCAATTGCAATCAAAATCCCAACAGTTTAAGTCTTTATTGCTGCTGTGGTTTGGTTTTGTTTTGTTTCGGTGGAACTTTAATACTTTGATTCTAAAATGCTGTGTAAATGTAAAAGACTAAGATAGTTGAGAAACTCTTAACAAAAAAACAAGATAAGAATACTTGATCAAGGGGCACCTGGGTGGCTCAGTGGGTTAAGCCGCTGCCTTCTGCTCGGGTCATGATCTCAGGGTCCTGGGATTGAGTCCCACGTCGGGCTCTCTGCTCAGCAGGGAGCCTGCTTCCCTTCCTCTCTCTCTGCCTGCCTCTCTGCCTTCTTGTGATCTCTCTCTGTCAAATAAATAAATAAAATCTTTAAAAAAAAAAAAAAAGAAAAAAAGAATACTTGATCAAATTGGGGCACCTAGGGGGCTCAGTGGGTTAAAGCCTCTGCCTTCGGCTCAGGTCATGGTCTCAGGGTCCTGGGATCAAGCCCCACATGGGGCTCTCTGCTCAGTAGGGAGCCTGCTTCCTCCTCTCTCCCTGCCTGCCTCTCTGCCTACTTGTGATCTCTGTCTGTCAAATAAATAAATAAAATCTTTTAAAAAAATAAATACTTGATTAAATGAATGTAAACTCTTACTATAAAACTACAGTGTGGTCCTGGAGCAAGAATATTTTAATAAATAAAAGAAAGAGGCTAGAGTCCTCAAACAAGTCAATTGTCATGTATCTGGTCACTTGACTTATGACCAAGGTAGCCCTACAGAACAGTAACAACAGATTTACCAATATTCATGCTGAGACAACTGGATGTCCACATAAATTTTTTAAAAATAAAACTTGACCCCTATCTCACACAATATGCGAAAATTAATTCCCAGTTACCTGTAAATATAAATTTAGATGTTAAAACTGAAAAATTCCTAGAAGATAACATTTACCTCAATCTAGAAAAAGACTTCTTGAATAGGACATAATAAAACACCAACCACAAAGGAAATGGAACCTTTAAAGAATTTGGACATTAAAATTAAGCAAGAAATCACTCTCTCCTTAAGAGAGTGAATAGGCAGGCAAGCAACAGAATGACGATTTTGCCATTCGTAGAACCAACTATGAACTCATCACCAGAATATATTTTTAAAAAATTACTGATAATCAGTAAGAAAAAGACAAACGATCCAACTGAAAAGTGGGCAAAGACTCAATCATGTCAGAATATTTCAGATGATCAATTAACATGACAAGGTGCTCAACCGCATCAGTTAGGAAAAAGCAAATGAACTCCACAATGTGATATTACTATAAAACCACACGAATGGTAAAAATTACAAAGACTGATGATATTGTTAAGAATATTGTTAAGGATATGGAGCAGGGGAAATTCCCAAATACTCCCTGCTGTTGGGAGTATACTGGTACAACCACTCTGGAAAAGAGTTTGGTATTATCTGCTGAAGTTGATGATACACATAACCTATGAGCTAGTAATTCCTCTCCTGGGTACAGACCAAATAGAAATGTATGCCCACAGGCAACAGAAACACACACAAGAAAGATCATAGCTACCTTGCCTTTAATGCCCCCAAACAAATCAAAGATTCACCAACAATACAATGGATAAATATGAACAAATGACTGTGGTATACTCATGTAATAGTATCCCATACAGCACAGAAAAATAAACTAGACCCATAAGAAACAACATTCATAAATAGCACAACTGCAATGCTGAGCAAAGAATCCAAACACATGAATGCATACTCTGATTACATTCATTCCTCGTTCAAAACACAGGCAAAACCAAAACATGTGTTTAGAGATACGTTGTCAAAAACAAAAAACTATAAAGAAAAGTAGAAAACTGTTAACAAAAAAACACAAGGATAGTTGTTAGTTTTTTGTTGTTGTTGTTTTATTTGATTTTTTTTTAACCTTTGGGACAGGGTGAATAATGACTGGGAGAGGGTTACAAGGAGGAGCTTTGGGGGCAATGTTCTATTTATTATCCTGGTATTAGTTATAAGGTGTCACTCTGTGATAAGTCACTGTGCTCTGGATCTTTATTTTGTGTACTTTTCTGTAGACGTATGAAATCTCAGTTAAAGGAGATTAAGTTAAGTAAATTAAATTTAAGTAAGTTAAGTAAATAAATCTAATGCATCTCCAGTAAAAAAAAAAAAACAAAACAAACTTCATTGCCTCAATACCTATGTATATTGCCTGGGATGGGGAAGGGAATAGCTTAATTTAAAAAATAAAACCAACAGGGACACCTGGGTGGCTCAGTGGGTTAAGCCACTGCCTTTGGCTCAGGTCATGATCCCAGGGTCCTGGGACTGAGTCCTGCATCCGGCTCCTTGCTCAGCGGGGAACCTGCTTCTCTCGCTGCCTCTGCCTGCCTCTATGCCTGCTTCTGTGTACTCGCTTGCTCTCTCTCTCTCTCTCTCTCTGGCAAATAAATAAAAAATCTTTAAAAAAAAAAAAAATAAAGTACCTCTGGTTTTCTTTAAAAAAATAAAATAAAATAAAACAAACAAAAAAAAGCAAAGGTCTTCACTGTGACCCATTATTTTTTAAAGCTTTTGCGCCAACATCTCCCCAAACACTATGGACTACTGAGCACTCTTGGCCAGTTCCCACCGAGCAGGCCAGTTTCCATTCATCCTCTCATCATCATCATCACCTTAATGAGTGCACTGGTACAGATAATATACATTATATAAAGGTCCAGAGATCTTCCAGAAAAATCTCCAACAACTGACACCCAACACTGGGTCTTCCCTCCTCTCCTCACAGGCTGATCTTTTCCTTCCTTCAGTTCTCACTCAGCTCAAGTGTCACTTCTTCAGGGAAATGTTCCTTGCCCCCATGCCCACCCCCTTTCTCCAAGTAGGGTAACCAACACATGTTCCTCTCTTTTTGATCAGGACCAGTCATTCTCAGTTTGTTCCTACCTTCCAAATCCATCCTTCAGAGGCTGATCCCTAGGGACTAGATCACCAGAACATCCTATATAGCTGGCTTTCTTGGGTGCCACAGATCAAAGACAGTGGCAGAAGCTAACACGGTATGAGAGGAGAAGTCAGGCATGTCCTCTCCATTTCCTTTTTGCTGTGCTCTGTGTTTCTTTCTAGCACAGTCTGCTTCTTAGGAGGCCCAAACTCCTCCTGCCTGGGTTCAGCACACAAGACTTCCAGTAACATCATCCCTGCCACCTGGGCGGGGTGGGGGGGTTGGGAGTGGGTAACAGTCCCCCCCCCACTGGGCCTTTCTCTGATTCGGGTAACCCTGCCTCCATCTTTCTAAGTTGTCTTTTCACCTATTCTCTTCATTTGGACTAGGTTTGGTTCTATTTTCTGCTGGGACCCTGTGGAGTAGCAAATATATATTAATTTATATTAATTTATGTGATTATTTTATCAACACTTGTCCGCTCCACAAGGCTGTGAGCTTCACAACACTGGCGCTTCAGACACTGCCAATAAATATTTGTTAAATGATTTAGTAAGTTGATGAACGCATGAAGGAACTCACGTTAGGATCGAAATATGCTATACATAGTTCAAGGATTTCTAAAACGTTCCTGCTACATTTAAGGTGGCACCAATCTATCTGAGCAGACATTTTTCCTCCTGTAGTTGAAAAAAAGCCTTGGTTGGCAGGAATATTTTTACTCGTGATAATAATTTCAATCACTCTAGCAATGACTGCAATAGCTGTAAAAAGATGTAACTTTATCTTTCTGAAGTAAGTTATCAATAATGAGATTCCAGGTGGACTGTGGTTAGTTACAGTTCTGAGCCAGGAAGAACATAATAAAAATATTAACTAGGAAAAGAAAGCTCTGGCATTTCTGAATTTTTCATAACCTACAGCATATGACTCTAGAAAAGAAATACTACTTAGTAGTTATACAGTGTAGGATGGTTAACTCCAGGCAGGAAATGTTCTTTGTTAATACAATAAACTACCTACTTTACGTTGTTGTTTTAGGCTCAAAGGACAATCTACATACTAGTGTATATAGTTAGATAACTTCTACAAAATGAACTGGAAAATTCTGATTCTACCCCACTAATCAGAATTTCCAGAATAGGGTCTGGAGTTCAGCATACTGCCTTCTCTTTTATGGCAGAAAAAATGTAGAAAAACCATTAGGTATAGGCAATATGATATACTAGCAAAATCCTTTAAACCCACATATGCCATAAAATGTGTCCCTTAAATTTTAATCTTGAGGAAACTAGTCTGTAAACTATAATCGTAACTAAATACATACCATATCAAAAATTTTTAGTTCATAGCACAAAACTTTGAAAGCAAAAATTTAGCTAGCAGGCAAGCTCCCAGAGGGTGATATATTTTGGACCCTTAAGAGGTCAAAGTTCATCTCTTTTCTGCAGTCTCTTTCCTAGTTAAACCTCTCCTATTTCTTCTGCTAACTTCATGGTGAAAAGTATCCCAGTTCTCTTTCTGCTAACCACCATGGAGAGGGGGAAGGTCCAATTTCTCCAATATGGTATGAGTTCAAGATTATTTGTAACCTCCCAAACAAGCAAACTAGTTAGTTAATAACGAAGGCTTTTCTAATATGGCACTACCTGGGATATGGGTTTGACTTTACAATCCCGAAACTATAGGGCAGGGGGTTTTAGTAGTAGTTACGTTATTAATAATAACTTGTGAGGGGGTTCAGCTAAGTGATTGAGTTAAAATAGTTAAAATGCAGACATACCGGTAATTCTTTTTACAACCAGATAACTTGCTTTATTATGTCGAATTAGGTACAACAACAACAAAAATCTTTTTTCATTCTCTTCGGTCAAAACTAATACGCGAAATGACCACACCAGCCTCTTACTGATTGCCTCCCTGGAAACAAAAGAGCATTTTATACCTGATCCTGCCGTGATCAGCAAAAAGAAGGCAGGAAAAATTAATCATCCTCTACCTCTCTTGCCCATATACAAAGCGGCATTTTTAAGGGGGAATAGGCAGGGGTGGGGGGCGGGTAGGGAGGAGTACTGCATTCAATGCATAAGGGCTGCTCCCTCCCCCCCAATCTCCATTCTCATCAACATCACCCACTTAGGGGCGCCCGGTACTCGAAGGGCCCCCTAGCCTGACAAGGTAAGAGAAGAATCACTCTCTCACAGACTGAAAAATCACGACTCCTGATGCCTTCCACGCACCCAAGTGGGGTGGGCCGCCCAGCCCCAGGGGACCGGGCGGCGTCCCGGGTGCCCGCAGCCCAGGGCCGCGGGCGGCGCCGCAGCGCTCGGGGCCCCCTCCAGCACCGACTGGCCCCGGGTCCTTACCCGCGAGTCCGCCGCCGCCGCCTCCGTCGCCCGCGTGCCCCTTCCTCCGCTGCAGGATGAAGTAGGGGTTGGCCCTCTCGGTGATCCACAGCGCGTTAGCCAGCAGCACCTCTTCGGGGTTCACCCACATGTTCCCGGGCGCCGAGGGCCGACACACAATGGGGCCGCGGGTCGGGTCCTGCACACACCGGCGCGCACTGGCGCGCACTCCCGGGCACACGCGCGCCCTCTCCCCCGCTAGGTGCGGCGGCGGAGAGCTACTTCACCAGCCGGCCGCCCGCGGCGCCCGGGCCACAACAAAGCCCCCGCGGGAGGCCGGGGAGGACGGCGAGGACGCGGGCGCGGCGAGCAGCATCCTCCCCGCGGCGGCGCCGCCCCCCGCGAGCCCGGGGCCGCAGACGCCCAGGCCCGCCGCCCCGCAGCCCGACTCCCGCCCGCCGCGGCGCGAGGAGCGGGAGGAGGAAGTGGCGGCGCTCAGTCCCGGGATCCGGGCCCGCGGCGGGCAGGGCTGCGGGCGACAGAAGCGCACACGGCCCCGCGGCGAGGGCCGAGCTGGGCTGCGCCGCGGCTGCTCTCGGAGCACCGAGCCGAGCTCCGGGCCGCCTCCGACTCTGGCCGCTCCGCGCAGTCGAGGTCACCGCGCGCTAACACTCCACGTCCCGGCCACTGGCACAAGCAGCGAAGCCCAGCTCGCCGCTGGAAGGACGCTCCGGACGCGACGAATGAATGACGCGAGCGCGGTTCACTGGGACCGGGCCCGGGTGACACCAGTTTCCGCGGACGCGGGGCCTCCGTGGGTCCCGAGCGCCGAGCCTAGACTCTGCGGCCGGCTTTGGGGCAACCTTCGGGGGACCGTGGGCCAAGCGCTCGGCCCCACGCCCATTTCAGCAAGGAGGACGCTGCCAGCCTCCGCGGGGGTGTGTGTATGTGTGTGAGTGTGCGCGCGCTGCGTGTTTATGGTTGACGGTCTGTAGGCTAGCGCCACCCCTCTTCCCAGGAAATTAGTGTTTCAAGGTTCCAGACTAGGAGCTAGATACCCGGTCGGAAGTGGACGCAGCCAATGGTTGGCCGTGTTTTTGTTTCCTGCATCCCTAGGGCAAGTCATGCGCTAAACTTGTCACCGCCTATAACCCCTCCCCCTCTCCATTGCATTGTAATTAAAGTGGCACAGCTAAGTGCATTACATCACTTCTTTCCTTGACCTGTGGGGCATGAGCAATAGCGAAGTTGGAAGCAGCCCAAGAGCTTAGGCCAACTAATTCACACTACAGCTGTTCCTATATCAGGCATTTGGAGCTCTGAGGATCCGGCACAGCAGAATTCAGGGATTTATTCCTACTTAATAGAAAAAATTTTTATAAATCATTGAAATCAGAGACACACAAAGGCCGGCTTTATCCCTGAACGGTTTTCGTTCCCCCAATACTTAAAGCCTCTGGGGATCACAGCTGATCTACCTATATATCTGATGACCTTTTTTCACCTCTTTTTACACCTGGGAGATCTGCAGACAGCCAGATCAGCAGAAAGAGGCTCTACTTCCCAAATGATGGGAATTCACCAAGCTCTGCTTTGCTGTGGAAGCTGGACGTCCTAGAGACGTCTTCCTTTCCAAATAAGCAAAGCAAAAACATTCTCAAAGCAAATGAGACTTTGTGTGGACTGAAGCAATTTTGCTTCTGTAGCTCTCATTTGTACCGCTGAATTCCTTCAATAGCAAAGTAATTTTTAAATTACCCAGCCATTTTTTAAAAGATTATATTTATTTGTCAGAGAGAGAAAGGGAGAGAGCACAAGCAGGGGGAGCTGCAGGCAGAGGGAGGAACAGGCTCCTTGCTGAGCAAGGAGCCCAGTGGGGAACTGGATCCCAGGACTCTGAGATCATGACCTGAGCCAAAAGGCAGATGCTTAACTGACTGAGCCACCCAGGCGTCCCTATCCCAGCCATTTTAATGAGGCTGCCCCTGTGCCTGTTGGTTTCTACTCGGTGAGCTCTCAAACTCTTTCCCTTACCACATTGACCTTCTGCCTCTTAGGAAGCATTTTAGACCTCTGGGTATTTGTGGAAACTTCACATATTTAACACAGACTCCAAAATGTCATTTGGATCTTTGGCCATAGCACAGTGCCTTTAGTCAGAGAATCTATTGCAAGTCAAGCGCAATAAACATTAAGATTGCAAATCATACATAGGTAAAAACTTAATAATATAATTTATATAACTTTGAATATTTATGTAATTAGCATTTTTAAAACTCCACTAAGTACCTTCATATTGTCTCTTTTTTTTAAGATTTTATTTATTTATTTGTCAGAGAGAGAGAGAGAATACAAGCAGGGGTAGTGGCAGGCAGAGGGAGAAACAAACTCCCCACTGAGCAAGGGACTCCATCCCAGGACCCTGGATCATGACATGAGCCAAAGGCAGACACTTAACAGACTGAGCGACCCAGGCGTCCCATATTGTCTTTTTTTTTTTAAGATTTTATTTATTTATTTATTTGAGAGAGAAGGGGGTGTGCACAGAGGGAGAGTGCGAAGGAGAAGCAGACTCCCAGTTCAGCAGAAAGCCTTATACGGGGCTCTATCAGAGGACCCTGAGATCATGTCCCCAGACACAGGCAGATGCTTAACAGACTGAGCCACCCACTCACCCCCCTTCATATTGTCTTTTAGAGTATCCTTATCATACTGCTCAACGTTGTGACTTGGTAGCTCCCATAATCCTAAAGTGTGATTTTAGTTTAGCATTTTTTATCTATTGGTACCAAAATGCTACTTACTTATAATCCATGTGTTCATTCATTCACTCATTCATTTAACACATAATTATTGAATGCCTACTATACTCTAGGCCCTGGGGATAACAAGCAAACAAAGCATTTAAAAATCTTTGCCTTCATGAAGAGTAAAATGTAAAATTAATAATAAAAAACAAATTTACAAAAAGTTGGTCTTTAGCTATTTTCTAGTTTCTTTTAAGAGTTAGAGCCCATTCTTCCCAGGAAATCAGGGTTTCCATTATTATCATAAATTATATTACCTGTAGCAGAAGGCATTGCAAAGAATCAGAGAAGCTACAAGGAGTTTATGGCAACTTGCTGGTCTCATACTGTGAACTAACCACTTTAATAACCACTTTTTAATAAAAGCGTAGCTTTGTTTAAAAAAAAAAAACAAAAAGACAATCAAATATACCTGAACCAGAAATAATACAAAGAGAACCTAATTAATCCAACCAGTTCCTCAGTGAGATAGGTATTTTTAGCCTCAATTCATTCTCACTGGTTTTAAGCCCAAGGATCATCTCATACCACTTAAAGAAGAAAAGGATGTAACAGATGCCTAGATAAAGTAGGGGTAAATGATGTCAGTCTTTGTGTCTCACTGAGATCATCTGCCCTCCCCTCCCCTGCATAGAAAGAATCAATTCTAACAGGGTTTTGATACCCCCACCTTGGAGCAACCCATGGGCTGACTGCTTAGTGGGCACATCTAACTGAAACAAAATTGTGAGGGTAGTAAATTCGTCTTTGGCAGTTCTCAACTCCATCCCCGCCCCCCATTCCCACAATGTTTCTACTTTTTCTGCTTTTCACCTTTGCCCTGGTGTGTTTTCCTCCCTGTCCTCAGCCCTCTCGAAATAAGTCTTTATCCCTAAAATCCTTTTTAGGGATTTCCCCAGCTTTGGAAGTTCTGTGGAGTCTTGGGCACTTTTTTCTGCCCATCTCCTCTCACCTCTCAACTCCAGCAACTTCAACAGTGGGCACGTCCATAGAAAATTCAGGTCTAGTCTCAGCAGAGAAGACTCCCAGAGCCGAGTTAGAAAGTACGAATGCTCCCCTGGGGAAAACCAACTCCTCCCCTAGCTTTCTACGTGAAGGTAACATTTTGATAGGATCCACTTTTTTAAAAGATTTTATTTATTTATTTGACAGAGAGAAAGACAGCAAGAGCAGGAACACAAGCAGGCGGAGTGGGAGAGGGAGAAGCAGGCTTCCCACTGACAGGGAACCCCATGCAGGGCTCAATCCCAGGACCCTGGGATCATGACCTGAGCTGAAGGTAGATACTTAATGACTAAGCCACCCAGGGGCCCCCAAAACCATTTTTTTAAGTGCCCATATTTTTCTTGTCCAACCTGGAAGGGCAGTAGCTACGGTAGGACATTTGGAATTTCTAGTGTTAACACCAGGTTACCAGTTGTAGTAAAGAAGGGTTTCAAAGATCCAAGATGTTATGTAGCTTTGATATCTGAAGACACCTTCACAGTGGATCTCAGTTCTAATCCAACTGGAAAAACCAGATCAACCAGTCACCACAATGTCTACTCTGCAAGCAATAGAGCTCATTGATGATACAGAATTCACAGTTTGGTTCTTTCAGCACTGAGCGGCTAAACTGATCTGTAGCCAAGACCATCCTTACATAGAGTGCACGCTGAGGAAAAGGGCCTTTAAAAGAGCTCGGATCTGTAAGAGTACCGCCCGGCCTCTATTCAGTGAATCAGTCCACCTTGTGAATTCTGAGATGCTCTGGAAATCAAAAATGAATAAAACATTATTTCCTTCCATGTTGAAGAACTGTGACCATATGACCTCTGTCAAATGCTGTTTCTGGAATGAAGAAAGGAGAGAAGACAAGTTGTGGACGGGGCGGGGTAGGGGGGGAGCGGAGGATATGAAGCAAGGTATCGCACTGATTCGTTTTCTCATGAAATGTCATTAAAGAGGGCACGTTTTAATTGTTGAGAGTGATAGGGAGCCTGGGTGGCTCAGTGGGTTAAAGCCTCTGCCTTCGGCTCAGGTCATGATCCCGGTCTCCTGGGATCGAGCCCCGAATCGGGCTTTCTGCTCGGCGGGGAGCCTGCTTCCTCCTCTGTCTCTGCCTGCCTCTCTGCTTACTTGTGACCTCTGTCTGTCAAATAAATAAATAAGATCTTTTAAAAAAAAAATTGTTGGGAGTGATAAGGTCAAGAGCTTAGACCATAGGAAAAGGAAGGGAGACGCTTTGCCTACTTCAAAATCATGCATTGTCAGTTTCCTGAGGGCCGACTGTGAAAAGATCATTGTTATAACCCTGGGCGTAGCACCTGCACCTCTGAAAATGCCCAACAAGGAGATACATACTTAACTGCTGAATTTCAAATTTAGGAAACGTTTAGAGATTTAGGAAGGAAGAGAGACCCTGATTACAGTTACATTCAGCTCCTCATATTATATACAAGGAAACTAAAGCTCAGAGAAAGGAAAGGGCTTGATTCAGGTCCCTTAGATAATTCAGAGCAGAGTTGGAAGTTCATTTTTTTTTTTTAATTTAGGAGGCTATTATGGCCCCAAATCTTAATGACAACTTTTCCTTCTTTCTCCACATATTATTTGTCACATTCTTCTCAAAAATTAAAGTGATTCATAATTATATGAGGCTGTCCTGGCTGTTATATATCACTGCAGTCTCAGAATCCACTGATGGCTAGACCTGAGTCACATGCCTGCCCTGGAAAGGTGGTGACAGCAGTGAGGGGTCAGTGGGTGTGGGATAGTCCCCAAAGGAAAATCAAAGAACTGTTATCAAAATAAGGTGAGAGGGTTGTGGGCAAGCCTGAAGAACAGAGGTATATGAAACAACCTACTACTGACAATTTGTTTTTCAATGACTAAATCCTCTCGATTGTAATTTTCTATCGCATAAATATAACATACTTTGGTTTTGTTTTCTGCTAAAACCTAGTGGTTTGACCCTTTTGATAATTAAGGTCAAAGATCATTTAATTTACCAGAGGGATGGATAAAGGAAGGAAGAGAGAATTTTTTGTAAGGAGTCACTTACAAAACCTTTTACAGAAACCTTCAGGAAGCTCTGGGACCAGCCTCTCAGCCTCTCTCTTGCACTAGCATGCTCTCTCACTCTCTCCCTCCCTCTCTCGGAATCTCTGCTTTTCTTCACACATGTGTTTTAGTATCTTTCCCCCACTGAACAGCCTCCTTTCGTTACCCATAGTTTCTGTTCCTCCTAACTTAAGCAGGTGCATGACTCATGACAGCTTCTCCAGTTCCACCTTTTGTCATTGCTTTCAAGCTTTAGCTCCCACCATGAGCTAAAAACGTTAGGTATTTCACAGCTATAATTCATGAGAGGGAAATTGATTGACTCACCTAATCTTTTTGTCAAGGACCAGGTTACTCCAGCCTATGACTGGCTGCCATTTTGTCAGATTACCAAGACATGGCAGCTCTGTATTATGCTTATTGTGTGCGACTGATAACTTCACACAGTCTCACTATAAGTTCATCTTTTAATTTAAAAAATTCGTCATTTTGAAAATTGACCCATTACTTGGCCTTCAGATACTCCACTAGCTGGGAAATGTCTGACATCTCCCCTGTTTTGCATAAGGCAATCGGCCATATCAACAAAGGCAAACACTCTTTAATCTGATCTATAGCTATGGGCTCCAATGATCCAGGATATTAAAACAATCTCATTTCTTTTAAGGATGAAGTTTTTTTCCCCACACTCATGCTGTCCTCTTTTTTTTTTTTTTTTTTTAAGATTTTATTTATTTATCTGACAGAGAGAGCACAAGCAGGCAGAATGACGGAGAGAAGCAGGCTCCCCGCCAAGCAAGGAGCCCAAACGGGACTCAAGGAACCTGGGATCATGACCTATGCCAAAGGCAGCGGCTTAACCGACTAAGCCACCCAGGCGTCCCTCATGCTGTTCTCCTGCCAGTGACGAATTTGTCCATTTTCTTGCTTGTTAAAAACATGCAAAAACCCCATCAACAGAATTTTTTAAACATGTGATTTTTCTAAAGGTGAATTTTTTTAAACATATGAATATAGGGAAAAAGTAGATTGGTACATTGATATTAAGGTAATAATAGTGTTTCTTCTGAACATAAAAACCTAGTGCATGTAAACCTAATAAGTAGATTTTTCTTTTTTTAAATTGAAGAATACGACTTTTTTTCCCTCTGAGGATAAAAACTAACATTTTTTCTGATCTTTTTGAAATAAAGAATTTTGATTCACACATTTATGTTTTTATGAAAGAAAATGGTCAATTTTCCACAGATTCTTTAATTAAAAAATTGAAGGAATAAGTGCAGTTTCCTTTTTAATATGACAACTCAGCTGTCTTTTTATTATACTGGTAACATTCTTATTATAGAAATACTGTACTTTATATTGAATCTCAAATCTTTTAAACATTTTAATATACTTGACTAGATGATTTAAAAGAAAGAGCAATATCTAGGTATCAATACTCACACAAAATAACAATGTATCACCTAAACTCCTTTCATTATCAACTATATTTAAACCCTTTACAAGGCGCTGGGGTGACTCAGTGGGTTAAGCCTCTGCTTAACTCCAGCTTCTCAGATCTTTAGATTACAGATCATAAAACAGGATAAAATCTGAAGATTGTAAATCTTTGAAAAACTGTACATATAAAACATTGAGAGAAAAAAGAAAAAAAAAAAGCTTACTGTCTGCACCAAGGGAGAAATAGTTCAGATCACTTAAGTCCTAAAGGATAATCACGAGCGTTGGCTGTTAAGCTACCTTTATCAGAACTGGGGAAAAGGCAAAAAATAAATCACCCTTTATTTGTCCCCAGGGCTCTTAACACTCTCATTAGGCATTTATCACTGAGGTTTGTTTTTTTTTTACAGAATGTATTGCCCTTCAGTGATGTCTTTGATTTCTTCTATAAAATATAGACCTAAACAGGCATTTTCATCATAAAATTGTACTGGTGAGAATTTTGCCTTTTATTTATTTATTTTTTTTGTCACTTGTGATCCTCTTATAGGCTGTGAAATGCAATCTTCCATAAAAAGGGATGTGTTAAATCACGCTGATTTCTATTCCAATGAAAATTACAGTTTGCTTTTAATGGGAATGACTCAGTCAATCAAATTGGAAGCTTAGACATTCTATCCCCGAACGAGACCTTAAAACATAATTCCTCCTTTCTTCCTTTATGCAGAGCCAACCTTCACTCACCTAAAGAACACGAAGTGTAAGGCATATATCTAAAATACAAAAATATATATCTTTGGAATGCATCCTTGTCTACAAACTGTGGCCCTTGGATTTTAACTTGAAGTCTCAATTAAAAAGCCTTTGGAAAGAAAGGAGAAAATCACTCCCAGATGTGCTGATAGAAAATCACAGAATTGTAGACAGAGACAGCTAGCTGGTGGTTAAATGAAACAGTGCTATATTAGAGATTACATTGGATTGAGTCAACTCTATAAAAATATTTTTATGGCTACAGTGGGATTCCATGGCCAGGTGCAATTTTGAGATAATATGGCTTTGCTTCTGTCCTTGGAAGTTTCTTAGATCCGTGTTCCGTATGCAGAGTTAAAGGAAGGATGAGAACTGCGATCACGGCCTCTTTCCCTCAGAGAGTACAAGTGGGGGAAAGAGGTCTCTTTATGCTTTACTTCTTCTATCTATATGGGTGGAGGAGGGCTTGGGAAGATCAGGATAGTGAAGGCAAAGTTTGGTTGAATACCCCAGCATCTTGCTCAAACTTAAGAGGGAAATACAGCCAATCCGAGCGATTCTAAATTTTCCCCTTTAGAAGAGACCCAGGATTCCTATGTGATCCATGTGGTGAGCTCTTTCTGCGGTTGCCAACGCAGACACAGTGTTTCCTAAGAAGAAGGGTCACCTGCTAGCACAGCTGCTCCACAGTGTTTTGATGAATCTGGCATATTTTGAAAACGGATGGCTTCTAGAACCTCATTCGACAGCTAAAAATATCGGCATTTAATGCCATTTTAGTAGTTTTCTCCTTAGCCTATGTGTTAGGATAGGCTCTTCTCCTTAAATGTGGTTTTGCCAACGTTGTACTTTTTATGGGAATTGATGACCCTCCTTGCGGAGGGGTTGCTAGCCAAAGAGACCCAGGGTGAACCTTTGTCTTTCTGGCTGCTCATTACCTGAGCATTCTTCCTCTTCCCAGGGAAGCCCCTCAGATGGTCACCGGGCTTTCTCAGCCCACTTCGCTCCTTGGCATTGGTGACCTCCCAGGTGTAGCTGGGTCCACACCCAGCCCTGGAGTCGGCCACACCACATCCTTCTGATGAAACTTTCCTTCTCCCAGTCACAGGAAGCCCTTCCAGGTCTGCTGGAAATGTTTATTTCTCACTGGTGTTCAAGTGGCAGAGGGGGAAGAATGGGAAGACAGAAATTTTTGGACCCCTCTCTGCTTCTGGGAGGGTCTGCTTCTCACCACAGACACAACACGACTCCACTTGTTATACCTGCTTCAACGTGTTCGGGGGTGGTGTTACTGAGGGGAGAGAGAAAGCCAGGGTGGGGGTGGGGGGCGTCTTCTCACTGAGGCATATAGTGTCACTGGAAGAGGCCCTCATTTTCTTTCTGTTGTGTTTTAAACTTACAGCGGGAGCTCTGCTGTCACAGTACCTGGGATTCAATGTGGGGATGCCATGGGGGCAAAACAACGTGTGTGTGTGGCAGGGGGAGTGTATTTATGCACATGTCCTGCATATTATATGGTTAGTATTTATTGAGCATGAACTATGTGCCAAAGCTATATGTATTATTGCATTTAATCCTCACAACAACTCTATGTGGGAGGAACTGAGTAAACTATTATTATAATTATTTTTAAAAATTTTATTTATTTGACAGAGACACAGCGAGAGAGGGAACACAATCAGGGGAAGCGGGAGTGGGAGAAGCAGATGTCCTGGCGAGCGGGGAACCTGATTTGGGACTCGGTCCCAGGACCCTGGGATCATGACCTGAGCCAAAGGTAGACCCCTATGGATTCTTGAATGGACTAGAATATGTGGTATTTTAGTAAACTATAAAGCCCCTGACACGTCTGTACTTCAAAGTGCCAAATCAAGTTTTAAAACATCACAGGAATCTAATAAGAATTGATCAGGGTTTATTTCTCACTTATCCGGGAGATCCACTTGAGCTAGGAAAAATATCTAGAGTTGGGAAAATGCTCATACTCTCAGGTCTAGAAGAGTTTATTAGCACAAATTGTTCTTAGCACTTTCCTCTTCCTCTGAGGGAAAATGGACACTAAAGCTAAAAGACCTTTAACTCATGTGAGCAAAACTGGTGTGATCTGCTGGAGCAGGCCAGCTCTGTTCCAAGTGCCAATAAAGACACTGAACATTTTCTCAAGAAAATAGTCTTCTCTCCACAAAGCTTATTAAAGAAAATGAAGCACATTTCCCTAGGGCGTGGGAGTGAAATACAGCCCTTAATTTATACTTCTTTTCTCTGCTCTTCCTAGGTAGAAAATGAGAAGAATTTGAAAAATTGAGTCACAACACTTCCCATAGCAGCGGGTTGGAAGAGATCAAGAGTCCCAGGGGCATGCGTAGTAACAGAGGGAAGGCCTCTTTGCTCAACAGATCAGGTGACTTCTTTGGAGACCCAGCATTCCAGGATTATTCCCTAGGTTCAAGTTCAGGAAGAAGTTAGTCATATGGCATTTAGGTATATGGAGGTTGTTTAGCAAAGACTTTTGATAATAACATCATGGAGAGGTAGAGCCTGGTAAGCCAACCTAAATGCCCCCAGCTATCTCTGAAAGTTGGCAGAACATCTGCATTTGGCAATTTTTATAAAATAAATATAAAATATTTAAAAATGCAAATGTTTTTGAAGCAGAATCTCATTTCTAAGTGTTTTACACATACATACGTATCAAAGATGAACGTACACCTATTTTACTATGATACGATTTGTATCAAAGCACAAAGATTGAAAAACCCTAAATGTCCTTTCAACAGAATACCAGTTATATAAATTGTGCTATAATCTTATAAATGGTATAAATCACAACTGTTAAAATATGACACCCCTCTACATGTATATCTACTATGAAATGAGTTTATGTGAGGGGCGCCTGGGTGGCTCAGTCATTAAGTGTCAGACTTCAGCTCAGGTCATGATCTTGGGGTCCTGGGATGGAGCCCCACATAGGGCTTCCTGCTCAGTGGGTAGCCTGCTTCTCCCTCTGCCTCAGCTGCACCCCCTGCTTCTGTTCTCTCTCTCTCCTCCCTCCCTCTCTCCCTCTCTGCCAAATAAATAAAATGTTTTTTGAAATGAGTTTATGTGAAATACTGATAAGTAAAAAAAAGATTCAAGATGGTATATGTCAAATGTACTGATTTATATAAAAAGAGGGGTTATCTCTATCTATCCATCTGTCTATATTCTAGTCTATTAATAGTGATTATATTTAGACAGTCATTTCCTCTGGGATAGGAGGACTGGGATAGCAGTGAGGGTCTGAGACGAGAAGAAGAATTTAAATGTCCTCAAATCCCATATGTATTATAGGAACATTTTACTATGCCCGTGTGTGTTTCTTATACCATTTTTTAAAAAAGTTTTTTGGGGGTGCCTGGATAGCTCTGTCGTTAAGCATCTGCCTTCGGATCAGGACATGGTCCCAGGGTTCTGAGATCGAGCCCCGCATCGGGCTCCCTGCTCCCCCGGGGAGCCTGCTTCTCCCTCTTCCACTCTTCCTGCTTGTGTTCCTTCTCTCGCTGTATCTCTCTGTCAAATAAATAAATAAAATCTTAAAAAAAAAAGTCTTTTTGTTTGTGTTTTTTTGTTTGTGTCAGAAAGAAGGACCTGACTGTGTGTATTGCCAGTCTACTCCAACATTGGTTAGGCTCTTCGAATTCTGCAAGGCAGAGGTTACATTAATTGCATTGATAACCCTACTGTATTAGTCACCTCAGGCTGCCATAGCCAGTATCCTAGACTCAGTGGCTTCAACAACAGAAATTTATTTTATTCTGGTTATGGAAGCTGAAAGTCCAAATCGGGGTATCATCAGGTTTGGTTTCTGCTGAGATCTCTCTCCTTGGCTTGTAGGCAGCCGCCTTCTCACTATGTACTCACATAGTCTCTGTAGATGAGTAGAGAGGTATCTGTCGTGTCTCTTCCTCCTCTTATAAGGACACCAGTCCTACGGATCAGGGTCCCATCTTCTATGTTTTCCTTCAATTATCTCCTTAAAGGGCCTATCTCCAAATTCAGTCACACTGGAGATAAGGGCATCAACACATGAATTTTGGATGGAGACAGTTCAGCCCATAGCAGCTGGTGTTTCAGAGGATCTACATATTTTCAAATCAACCTGGCCTTTCACACTTCCAAGAGCCCTCTTTGTGCTCCGTTGAGCACCAATAGAAGCCGGTGAGGAAGTAAGAACTAGAGTAAGGGATTGTTGAGGGGGTTGGAGGTCATTAACTCTGAAGCTGATACTGCTTGTGACCTCCGTTTTTTATCAGCACCACAGCCCCCTCTCCAGCCCCTCTGGTCCCAAAACAGCTGGGACAGATGATCACAAACCACATCCAACTTCAGTGCTTCCAGAACAGAAGGATGATCTACAACAAAGTATTGATAAAATAAAACAAGCTCTGAAAGAGTGCATTGTCTCCTTTTTTTTTTTTTTGAGTGAAAAGTCTTTTCTTTTCTCCTCTTTGGATCTTAATGGGCTTAGGTGAAGTGTTAAGCATACAGTTTGAATGTAATGATTGAGGCCTTTGGCATTTTCCCTGTGAATGTCCTGGATTTTATCAGCACGGTCTAGCCTGTGAACCGTATTGCATTGGAAAGAAACTTGTTCCATACAGATAATATATAAAGGCTCTGGGGGGAGAAAATGTGATTGTCTAAGCTGGCCAACTGTCACTGATGGTTCTTTCTGAAGCATAGTAAACCCACTCCAGCGCGCATAAGACATCCACAGAGGTTAAGGATGAGGAAATGGAGAGGTCAAAGGGAGAGTCAGAGGCACTGCGACAAGCACCATTGGCCCTTAGAATCCTTTAGTGGTTCACCACAGCTTTCCAAAGCAAGTCCTAGTCTAGCCTGTCTAGGAGGCCACTCGTCTCTCCGTCAGCTTCATCCCCCACATTCCCACCCTACAGGCTCCAGCAATAAGGAGCAGGTTGCTGACATCTACTTGTGTCATGTTGACTCCAGATTCTTTGCCTCTACTCTGAGCTGTTTGCCCAGCCTGACATTTCCTTTCTCCATGACTTGGCTTTGATAATTCTACCTCATTTTTCAACATTCAGTGGAAGAGTCGTCACCTCTGGGAATCCATTGGGCTAAGTATCCCTCTTCTGTGTTTCCTCAGCTCGGACCCCTTACTATCACTCTTTCTCTCTGTCTCTTTCTCTCTCTGTCTTTCTGTCCTTCTCTTTCTCTCAATTTCTCCTCTCTCATCATGGACTTTTGTATCCTAACCAGTTGGCACAGTGCCTGGTGTAAGGTTTCGCAGGCGAGGTAAACCTGACACCAGGCGAAGTAGGCGCAAGGCAAGATTTATTAAAGGCACTCTCCCGTTAAGTTTCGGGGCTCAGGAGAAGGGGAGCCAGGAAAGTCGCGCCCGGAAGAGGTGGGCGCCCTCGGGCGAGGTTCCTCGACTCCAGAAAGAGAAGTGGGGGAAGTCGCACTGGGAGGGAGTTGGTGGTTTATCGGTCCAAGTTTAGGGCTTGGGCTCACATCCATATATGGTAGGGTATGGAGGTCATTTCTATTGTTCCTCAGGCACTCCCGGGAGCCACCGACCCAACACCTGGCACACAAGTATTTTTAAAAATGCATTTTGAACTAAACAGTCCAATTTATTTTTTTTAAGATTTATTTATTTATTTATTTATCTGACACAGAGAGAGAGAGAGAGAGAGAGAGATCACAAGTAGGCAGAGCAGCAGGCAGAGAGGGGGAAGCAGGCTCCCTGCTAAGCAGAGAGCGCGATGCAGGGCTCCATCCCAGGACCCTGGGATCATGACCTGAGCCAAAGGCAGAGGCTTAACCCACTGAGCCACCCAGGCGCCCCTGAACAGTCCAATTTAATAATTTATCTGCCACGTCTGATATCTCTTCACAGTGCCCAGAACTTTCTCCTGGCTAAACTGGTAGTTGGAGAAGACTAGACTTGGGACTCTCTATAGACGATATTATTCCTCTCTCAGGGTTCAGGGCACAAAGGTGCCTGCCTGCTTGCCTGTCTGTTTGCCTTCTGGAAGTAAAACTGAAGGACCACCACACGGCAGGAGCAGGAAGAATAGGGCTGGAAACAAGAGCTCTTAGCCCTGGAGCAGGGTTAATGCTCACTCATACATCCATTTTTTGCAGCCTTACCTTCAGGCAAGCCGAGTACTACACGCAGGAAACAAGACACAGACTCAGCCCTGCTGGAATTCCCAATCTTGTTTGGCTGATAGCTGTGTCAACAAACACTGCGGATTCTTCTCCTGAGGCATTTAAGGTTTACTGTTTTGATCTGAGAGCACATGATAAGCGGTGATTTGTCTTCCTGCTGAAGCCAAGTGTCAGAGAAAATGAACTCTTAGCTAGTGACTGAGCCTAACCGGCAACCCAACATCTCAGCCTGTATTGCCTTCCATCTTCAGCGTTCGCTTCTCAAAATTGAGATTGCGGTATGTCCCCGAGGGTGGTAAATTTAAAATTGTATTATACTGAATTTTACAAAGAAAATATGTTTTATCATCGTTTTTGAGAATTTGGACACTTCCTGAAGAGATTTGAAACCTGTCCCTGTAACTACTGTGCACTGTGATATGTACATATTTACTATCTTAAGGCTATTTCTTAGGGAAGGGGTAGACAGATAGTAGAGGTTTTATAAGGAAAATAGCGAATAAAGCAAAGATTCCATTTTCAGCATGAAAAGCATTTCCTGTTTTCTCCAAAAAGCCAGCCCCCTAGCAAGACTTAAGTGATGCAAATATTGTCTTCAAAAGAGGAGACTCCCGCCCCCCCCCGCCCCCCCCCCCCCCCCCCCCCCCCCCCCGAGTGTTATTAGGGCTAGTTCTGAAACCTGGGGCACACCTTCTTTTAAGAAATGCATTCTTGACTCTAGAGAATAAAAAATGTTACCCACCTGACTATTCCAGTGGGCTCTGGGCCCTGGAAAGCTCCTTGATGCAGCTGGTAGGGGGAGAAAAATAGGCCAGTTGGCAGTCAGGGCTAAAGGTGGTGAAATCAGGGGAAAGAAACCTGGATCAAGGGCGCCTGGGTGGCTCAGTGGGTTAAGCCTCTGCCTTTGGCTCCGGTCATGATCCCAGCGTCCTGGGATCGAGTTCCACATCGGGCTTTCTGCTTAGCAGGGAGCCTGCTTACTCCTCTCTCTCTCTGCCCGACTCTCTGCCTCCTTGTGATCTCTCTGTGTCAAATGAAAGAAAGAAAGAAAGAAAGAAAGAAAGAAAGAAAGAAAGAAAGAAAGAAAGAAAGACCTGGATCGAGCTTCCAGGTCCTTCCCCTATTTAAAATGGTCTCCTTGTATGAGGGCAGATTTCAATGGCATACCCAACTCTTTAAGTTAAGCACAGATAAGAGCATTGCTTTGCACCTACAAAAAGTGTATTTGACTTATACTATGTGAGCATAATGAAAATACTTTGTTTTGAGTGGTTTCAACTAGGCAATTTGTGAGTTTATAGCAAATTGAATGTTGAGTTTGAGTTGTGTGAATTTGGAAAATCTTGTGTAAATTGTGGAGTTAGATTTCTTTCCCTGAAAAATGTAATTTTGTGGCAGGCATTTTTCATCATTTGCAACATTTTTAGTGTTTGAGAACTGGAATACTTATATACTTTGTTAAAGAATAAAAAAGAGCAATACCAACTTTGGTAAATTCTACTCTTCCTAATTAGGTCAGTCATCGTTGTTTTTCCTCTAGAACATCCTGTAAACTTCAATTGCCCTGAGTTCAGTCTAATATGGTCTCCTGGCTTAGAAAAAATGTCATTGCGTTCAAAGGAATCTAAAGGTTTGACTGATCTAATGAAATGTAGTTCTGGTAATCAGATCCCATGAATAATTCAAATGGTAAATCTGGTTTCCTTTTTTTTTTTTTTTTTTGTAAGAGTTACTCATTCATTTATTTGACAGAGAGAGGGATTACAAGTACACAGAAAGGCAGGCAGAGAGAGAGGGAAGCAGGCTCCCCGCTGAGCAGAGAGCCCGACGCAGGGCTCCATCCCAGGACCCCAGGACCACGACCGGAGCCAAAGGCAGAGGCCCAACCTGCTGAGCCACCCAGGCGCCCGCCCCAACTTGGTGCCTTTTAACAGCGCTTAAAGTGTCCATGTTAACCAAATCCCATATTTATCCTGAAAATATGTCAACAACTTATGGAAGGAGATTTGCTGTGAATGAGATTGTCTTTTTCAAACAATTTGTGAGTTTGCATGTGGATCAGTTATTTTGACAGATAAACTCATTCTTGTTAATCTAACACCAACTCGATTCAGATAACTGACTTGATTGGTGTTTTTCATTGAGTTGGCTTAAAACATTTGGCCAAATTGACTTCTTGATTTGGTAATTGGTAGTCATGACTAAAGAAGTTCATTAACTACACCAGCAATTTTTAAAAATTTTTTCAAGATTTTATTTATTTATTTGACAGACAGAGATCACAAGAAGGCAGAGACGCACGCAGAAAGAGAGAGAGGAAAACAGGCTCCCTGCTGAGCAGAGAGCACAATGCAGGTCTCGAACGCAGGACCCCAGGATCATGACCTAAGCCGAAGGCAGAGGTCATGTTAACTTTAACCCACCCAGCCACCCAGGTGCCCCTAAACTAGCAGTTTTTAAAGGCTCCATCAAATAACAGCCCCTTTCTAGGCTCTACAGAGCACTTACCATCAACCAGGAAACTGGTCAACCTGACAAGCAGTTTTAGAACATTTCATATGTTTATTCAGGTAGCAAACCATGACTAATTTTCCTATTTTTTTCCCACTGATACAAAGAAAACAAGCAACTCTTCACTGAGATGCTCTCCTCCAACACAATGCATTCTATTTCTGAAGAGATGTTAATCCATGTTAAAATGAATTAACAGGGTAAAAGGGTACATTCAGTATTCAAGTGGCTAGGTACACTGTAGAATAGTGCACAGAATCCTGAGGGCTAATTATAGTTAAGAATTCAAGAACTATTTATTGGGCATTGAGCATAATAGGTGTGTGAGATAAGACATAATGTCTGTACCTTTAGTTTCAGTTCAGTAGAGGGAGTTAAAATAAGCGTAATAATGGGATGGAGGCCACAGGCCAAAGACCAGTGAAAGAACATTTGATTTAAGGTACAACTTTGGCCATGTTAACTTTAACTATGATTTTGTTCTCTTGCACCTAAAATTGCCCAAATAATATGAAATTTCCATTGCTGCAAGATTTCAAAGAACATGCTTACATGAGAGAACTTTGGTAGTTGAGACCTACACCAACTTACTGTCATATACGCCACGTGCACATGAGTCAGTATCATACATATATGTATCCTACATGTATGCATATATAGATACCATATTATGTAGAAAAAAGGGAAATAGAATACGATGGGATTTCAAAAGCACTGGTATCTGGAGAATTTCTAAGACCAATGATTTACCTCTGTTCCCCTCCCCACTCCTCCTCACTGAATTGATGGTCAAATTCTTTAACTGTTGTAACTGAGATGGAATTCAATTAGGAATGCAAGCAGGGTTCTAGGGCCCTAATATGAATTCTATCATTGTCAATCCCGTTTCCCTGTCCATGGAAGATTTCTTTTTGCTAGACTAAAAGAAAAAACCATCCACAGAGTAAATTACTGAGGAAGTAGGGAAGAGGAAAGAGGAAATGGAAAAATGTCCACTTGGAAGGTGGACAGAGTGTCTTCTTCTGAAAAAGATGTAGTACAGGGGTGTGTGCACAATGAGTGAAACCAAGTGTTTGGGTGCTAAAATGTATGGGATAAAAGGTTTTATGTTAGATGTATGTACTTAAAATGTGGCAGCAAGGGGTGAGGGGGTGTTCAGGAGTTCTGGGGTTGATGGACACCAGGAAGATCATTGCAACTCCAGAGATGTTTTCTGACCGACCTAGGGAGGTGGCAATGGAGGACAAGAGACAAGAGTGGTGAAGAATGAAGCCATGTGCTATTTCTCTCCTGAAGACTCTGAGCTGCTAAAAATTTTCTGTGGATCTATTTAAGGTTTGATTCACAATGTAGATAAGCCAAGATGGCCAGAGTGATTTCCACATGATTTTAAAGCTGACTCCAGCATATGGAGAAAGCCAGAGGACAGAGTCAGGGGACAGCATTCTGCAATATGTAGAGTACAAGATTTCTTAAGGAGGAAAAACTAGAAGTGCGCTGTTACATTGCTAAACGCTTATTAGGTCATTACTAACTTCCTTCATAACCGAAGCTGGAATGCTCATGCTTGCAGTAGGTGTTGTCATTTCACAATGAAATGTGCAAAGTGTCTAACAGAGCTGTGAGCCTGTGAGTAATCAAAGCGTTCTGTTTGACACGAGGCAGATGATGCATTGTGACAAACGAGGGATACATTCCATCCTGGTTTTAATAAAGTGAAGCTAGGAGGAAAGGAGGATGAAGCCACATACACAACACATTTTTTAAAAATTGTGTCTTCTGTTCCAGGTACTTTGCTTATGGTCATCTATGTGAGCATGAGAAAGGAAGTATGAGGCGGGATTTGAATCAGGCTTCTTTCTAAGTGGGTCATTAGCTTAAATGAGAGTGGTTCATCCCTCAGTGAGGAGGAGGGAGTAGGGGGAGAGGAGCACAAAGGACATTTCCCAAGTGCGTATTTTGTGCCAGGCATGGTGCTGGGCACTTCACCGGTGGCGTCACTGACTGGGAGTGGCGGGACAGGCAGTGCAAGGAAAGGACTCCAGGAGAATGCCACTGGCTGAGGTCATGGCTCAGCCACTTACTCTGATTTTGGACAAGTTATCTACTGTTTCTGGCAACTAACACTCCTTTACACTGTAGGCAGGAGGCAAGGGTTTCCTTCCTTCCTTCCTTCCTTCCTTCCTTCCTTCCTTCCTTCCTTCCTTCCCTTTCTCTCTCTCTCTCTTTCTGATCCTCACAGCACCCTTAGACTCAGAGACTGTTACTGTTATTTCGAAGACACTGAAGTAAAGAGAAGTTAAAGGAGGAAGAATGTAACCATCAAAAAGCATTTGGTTGTACAGCAACAGCGCTGGCATTCCCATCCCAGCCAGACTACTTAGTGGCTGGGCTAGCTTCCCTGAGTTATTGAACCTCTCTCTCTCTCTCTTTTTAAAAGATTTTATTTATTTATTTGACAGAGAGAGAGATCACAGTAGGCAGAGAGGCAGGCAGAGAGATGGGGGTGGGGGGGGGGGGAAGCAGGCTCCCGCTGAGCAGAGAGCCGGATGCAGGACTCAATTCCAGGACCCTGAAATCATGACCTGAGCCAAAGGCAGAGGCTTAACCTACTGAGCCACCCAGGTGTCCTATTGAACCTCTCTTGAGCCCTGTAGAGCATGCTTTCAACAGTGCTTGGCACGTAGGAAAAGCTTCGTAAATATCAGCTGTTACGGTAATTCAGTGAAACGGCAGCGACCCTGTTCGTGAAGTACATTTACTGACGGGTCTTGAGTAACCGAGAGGGGGAACAGTATTTTGTTTTGTAGGACAGGGATCTGAGGCCAGTCATTGCCCCGCACACACTGGGATCTGTGGATGGATATTTAGGGACACGCATGCGCTCTCCGTCCTTCTCCCCTCCACCAAGGCATGTGTTCCTCTTTCATTTCCCCTTTGGCTTGGGGTGGAGAGGGGTGGGGAGGGGAGGGGAGGGGGACCACAGCCTTGTGATGTTTCTGAAGAATGAATCAAGGCTGCGGTAGTGGGCATTACAGAGAGCTGGGACTCGCTTCTTCCAGAGCCAGACCAGGTCCTCGGCCACTTTGGCGATCTGAAGAGTGAGGTCTTTGGCTTGGCAGCCCCCAAAAGCCTGTGAGCTGCTAAAGACCTGTCATCAAAAAAAAAAAAAAAAAAAAAAAAAAGACACGTCGTCAGGGGACGCTTCCCCTTTTCTGTTTTTTTTTTTAAGATTTTATTTATTTATTTGAGAGAGAGACAGTGAGAGAGAGCATGAGCGAGGAGAAGGTCAGAGAGAGAAGCAGACTCCCCGCGTAGCCGGGAGTCCGATGCGGGACTCGATCCGGGGACTCCAGGATCATGACCTGAGCCGAAGGCAGTCATCCAACCAACTGAGCCACCCAGGCATCCCCCCTTTTTCTGTTTTGATGTTGCTGCCTATTTCTTTCCTTAGCCCAAGCCTTCTCCAGGGCTGAACTCCAGCCTGTTATGATATAGGCTTGGCCTGGCCACAAGGAACAATCTCCAAAGGAAGAATGAATGATCTTGAGAACAAAAGGGCACTATCATTTGCATGGTATCCATGCATCTCCTTTGGGGATGTCTGAGCATGTCCTACGTGATGGGGATGGTTCAAAACACAGCATGCAGTGTGTCTTATTGAACTGTAGTTGGGTGTTCTTGAGATGGCCGTGGTAATCTGGTTTGAATTACAAAAGGGCCTGTTTAAAGCCAACTAGTATAAAGAAGGTATATCCTCAGGTGTAGAGTGTGACCAATATTGGTTCCTTTCTAAAAACAACATTTTCTGTTTCCAGAGTGAAAATAGAACACAAATTTAAAATGAGCTGGTAAGGATCATCAAAGTGCATGCGAAAGTTAAAGAATAATTTCCCAATAAGTTAAACCGTAAGTAATATTTAAGATTAATAGTATTTTCTGACTTCATAATCAGCTTAATATCCTATGAATACAAAAGTAGTAAAATAAAATCTTGTAAAATAAGGTGAGATTATTCTCTAAAAATCAGAAAACAAATGATCAAAGATTAAACGAAATGGCTTCTGAACACTGCTGCAATGGCTAATTTGTTTCTGGTAGGCTGGGTTCCAACTCTGAAGGGGTTGGAACTTACGGCAGGGTTGAGAACTGGCCCTTCTCTCTGTCTCAGTGTTCCTGCCCTGCTTCTCTTACTCACCCTCTTGCAACAGGCAGGAGGGCTTAGAGGAGCCTCACGTTGACATGGGCTCGGGGTGGGACAGGAGAAGAAGCCTCCCCTTTTGTATGAATGGCTGCTGCAGAGGAAGCCCCCTGGAGCCCCTTCTCCTTCCACCAGGCTCGTAGAGATGACAGAGAGAGAAAGAGAGGGAAAGGTAGAGAGAGAGTTGGGGGGGAGGGAGGAAGAGAGAGAGGGAGAAAGAGTAAGATGGTAGTAGGCATGATGTCTTCCCTCGGCTGAGGTTGTGGTGTGCCCTTGGAGCTCAGGTGCATGTGCCATCCTTCCCCCTACCCCTCTCTGTGCACTCCAGAGACCTCAACCAGCAGAGTTGGCAGGCCTTAGGAAAAACTTACTTCTATTGCTTCCTCTGGCATCTGCAGAAGCTCCATTAACAGCTCTGGTACCTTTGGCATTGAGGCAACTGCCCAACCATACTTGGAAAAAACAAAATTATCAGTGTGTCAAGGTGAAAAACGAGATAGAAATGCATTGACAGCACCCCTCACCTCTCCAACCTACAGACGATCCTTTGCCTGTTCCTTTGCTCCCAGGCTTTTGCAATACTGTTTGGAGGTGTCAAACCGAAAGAGCCCAGGACCGCTCTTGGGCATGGTCCCAGGGTCCCGAGATTGAATCCCGTGTTGGTCTTGCTCTGGGAGCCAGCTTCTCTCTCTCCGTCCCTGCTCCCTCTCTGCTCATGAGCTCTCTCTCTGTCAAGTAAATATATAAAATCTTAAAAAAAAAAAAAATGCCCCTCTATAGGAGAAGGCACAGGGAGGAAAATTCGGGAAGGATGAGGGGGTAGGGAGGAAATAAACAAGTCAAACATGACAGGAGTTTTAGACCACCATGGGTGGTGATATCCTATCCCTCCCCTGGTGGCTGTATCCCAGTGATTCTCGTTCAAGATCATATATCTTATTCCTTTACATTTAAAAAAAAATTTAAATCTGTTATTTTAAACATTTAAAAAATAACTGTCAGGGCGCCTGAGTGGATCAGCCAGTTAAAGCCTCTGCCTTCGGCTCAGGTCATGATCCCGGGGTCCTGGGATGGAGCCCCCCCATGGGGCTCTCTGCTCAGCGGGGAGCCTGCTTCCTCCTCTCTCACTGCCTGCCTCTCTGCCTACTTGTGATCTCTGTCTGTCAAATAAATAAATAAAATCTTAAAAAAAAAAGAAAGAAAGAAAAAGAAAAACAATTGTTGCATAATATTCCATGGTATGGATATACTACATTTTATTTAAGTACTTCCCCAGTGGGAGTTGGACAGTTATCTCCCCCCATTTTTTACCTTTTCAAACGATGCTTCAGTGACCATCTTCATACATATTTCCTGTGTATCCGTATGAGTATTTTTCAAAGGTATACTCTGAAAAGTAGACATACTGGGTCATATACAAAATACAATTACAATTTTATTAGAATTGCCATTTTGGTATCTAGTAGTATATCTAGTAGTAGTAGTAGTAGTATATCTGGTAGTATATCTACTAATCATACTAATCACTATATCTACTAATCATTCATGAGGAATCTTATTTTCTCAAATATCATGGTCCCAAAATAATGGTACTTATAGAAAAAAATGGACTAGGGCAGATGACTCAAAGTCTCTGCAGCTTTATAACCAGAGGACTAACAAAAACAAAAACTTTCTTCAGTCACCCGTTCCAGGCCTGACCTTCAGCCTATTATGATACAGGCTTGGCCTGGCTACGTAGAACAATTTTCCTGGACAGCCCAGGAAGATAGGTCTTCAAGGCTAGAGGCTACATAAAGGAGATGTTAGAAATGCACACAAAAAGCTCTGAGCCAGGGGACTTCCCTGAATGGAGACACAGGAAGTAGAACCTGTCACAAGCCCAGCCCTATACAAAGATGGGGATGTACCTCTCAAGGCAAGAAGGGAGGATGTGGGTCCTGAGGTCATTTGTTTATTGGATGGGGCTGAAAAGACTATAGCCTGTGTGCAACGGTTGATCTGAGCACTTTTGTCTTTCTTCTAGAAGGTTATTAATGCTATTTCCACTCTTCTAGCTTTCTTTGCTTAGGGAAAGCTGTGTATGACCCAACATAACTCTGTTGTCATGCTGACATCATCACCCTGGTTATCAATCATGAAAGAGCTAATGGATGTTCATGCTCTAGCAATGAACAGATTATTGCTCATTTGCTTTCAAAAGCATTGATGCCAATGATATACCCCCGATCAGTTCACCACCTTCACTTGTGGAATCAGATTTATGTTGCTTTTCGGTACATCACCCACCATGACAGGCTCAAGTGGACCTGATGTCCTCAGGTAACTACAGCAACAGGATGATTTATTCTGCATGTCTCTCAAAATGATGAAACTTAATTCCTTTGGAATATGACATTCATTTAGAGGTTTTCTCTTAAATTTCCTACTTTTTCTTTCTTTTTGGGGGGTTAAAATTCTCTCTTACTCCTGGGGTACCTGGCTGGCTCAGTTGGTAGAGCATGCTTGGCACTGTGGGTTTGAGCTCCATGTTGGGTGTAAAGATTACTTAAAAATAACATCGTTTTTAAAGGATTTTATTCATATATTTAACAGAAAGAGAGCACAAGCTGTGGTAGGGGTAGAGGGAGAGGGAGAAGCAGACTCCCCATCTGAGTAGGAAGCCCGGCGTGGGGCTCAATTCCAGGACCCCGAGATCCTGACCCAAGCTGAAGGCAGATGCCCAACTGACTGAGCCACCCAGGCACCCCTTAAAAATAAAATCTTAAAAAGAAAATTTCTCCTACTCCCTTCCAAACTGAAGATCATTTTCTTTAACAGAAAAGATGAAGCAAAGTAAGAATTGAATAATCCTGACTTTTACTGTGACATTGAGTTTATGTTGCTAGGGACGATCTTGATTTATAAGAAGATAGTATATATTGCAAAAAATAGAAAAGAAATTCAAAATGTCTGATTTCTTTTTTTTTTTTAAAGAAATAATAGAAAGAACAATGCAGGGAGGAAATAATTATCAACAGATTGCTAGGGAGGAAGAATATTAATGTATTACAGAGTATGGCAAAGACCATTAGTTATTCCTCAGTGCTATGGGTTGAAGTGTGTCTTCCCCCAAATTCATATGTGGGAGTCTTGATTTCCCAGTGCCTCAGAATGTGACCTTATTTGGAGATAGGTTATTTACAAGATAATCAAGTTTAAATGAAGTCATTAGAATGGGTCCTAACGTAATATGACTGATGTTCTTAGGAAAAGGGGAAATTTGGGCATGGAGACAGGCCAAAAGGAAGATGATGTGGAGACATGGAGAGAAGAGACAGCTATCTACATGTCAAGGAGAGAGGCCTGGAACAGAGCTTCCCCTCACAGCCATAGGAAGGAGCCACACTGGCTGTCACCTTGATTTTGGACTTCTAGCCTCCAGAGCTGTGAGACAGTAAGTTTTTGTTTCTTCTGGAAAGGGGTTTATGGTTCCTTGTTATGGGAGCCCTAGCAAGTGAATGCACTCAATCACTCCCAGTGGTGACCTCCAATGAACCATGTCTCCCAGGATCTATGCCCTTATCACTCCACTCCCCTGGAATGTGTGCTGGGTCCATGGCTGGCTGTAACCCACAGAAGGTCACTGCAGTGATGCTGGGTCAGGTCTGGACCTAAGCCCTGGGAAGGCTTGGTGCTTAAAGTGTTGCACTTTGGGGAGGCCTGAGTGGCCATTTAAGGAGTTGGGCTACCCTGCTGGAGAGACCACATGGAAAGGCCTTGTGGAAAGGGAGAGATCTTGAATCTACATGGAGAGAGAAACGTCCAGCTGTCCATGCTTGTCAGCTAAAGACAGCCTTCCAGCTATCCCTGCCAGAGAGCCACAGAGTTGAGTAAGCCATCTTGGACATTACAGTTGCAGCTGCTGTCTGACTACAACTACACAGGAGATCAGCTGAAGAACCACCACTTGATTTAGGGTTGTGAGTGAAAAAAAAAAAAAAAAGTTATGTCTTAAGCCACTGAGTATTGGAGTAGTTTTGTTACATAGCCATAGATAATTGAGATATTCCTTTATTTTACAGCAACAGAATCTCCAGTAGACCAAGTACTGGCCAATGGGATGTTAGGAGAAATAGTAAGTCCTACTTCTAGAACATGTCCTTAAACCCCTTTCCTCTAACCTGCTCTCTGAAATGTAGACATGCTGTCCATCTCAGACAATGAGTGAGGAATGTCCTAGAGATCACTGAGCACCAAGATAGCCTGGGCCCCCACCAGGCCAGCTCTAAACTGGTTCATGAGAGAGAAACAAACTTGTTGACTATTACTCGGGCTTCACTTACAGCAACAAACCCATATCCTAATTAATACATAAGGAATAATTTATTGATGAAAACATTTTACAATCTTTTTCTCAGAAGTTCTCTCAGCACGTTTTCCAATCTTTCCCTCAGGAGGCTGTTTCTCCACACTGCAGTGAATTAGGACATTGCCTTAAATGAAAGAAGGAAATACAGGATGATAACATTGGATCATACATGCATCTAGATGATGACTTTGTTCAGATATGATCCTTGTAATATTTATTCAATGTACTTAGTTTGTAGTTCCATGAAAGGTGAAATAAAATGGAGTCACTTACATCAAGGGATTTTAAAAATGGATCCAGGAGGCCATTAGGAGATGGGCCATATGCACATTCTCACTGGTAGAACCATGGACTTTTAAACTGGGCCAAAACACAAATATTCCAAGGACTCCACCTGAACACCAGCAACTTGGTACATTAAGAGACTTTGCTTAGTGATACCTTGACAAGCAATTATATTTAACCAGGATTAGCTTTCTGCCAACAATACCAATCAAAACTTCTTCATAAACAACGTATACAAGCATTTCCTCTCTCTTTAAAAACCCCTAACTTTTGCACCTTAATGGAACACTATCTAGGTTGTTACCCAAATCTATGTACCCTGATTCGCAATTCTTTAAGCTCAAATAAATGTTCTTGCTTAATATTTGTTTCCTGACAACTTTAGGTTGACAGTTCCTAGGAGAGCTCAGAAAGAGTTTGGAAAGATGGCAGACCATGTCCATCTTCTATCTAGAGACTTGCAATGCACAGGAATCTTTAAAAATTCTGCAGTACCGGGCGCCTGGGTGGCTCAGTGGGTTGGGCCACTGCCTTCAGCTCGGGTCGTGATCTCAGGGTCCTGGGATCGAGTCCCGTATCGGGCTCTCTGCTCACCAGGGAGCCTGCTTCCCTCTCTCTCTCTCTGCCTGCCTCTCTGTCTACTTGTGATCTCTGTCTGTCAAATATATAAATAAAATCTTACAAAAAAAAATTCTGCAGTACCTAGATGTGTTCCATTCAGCTAGGACCCCATGGAACTCCCTTTGGGAAACAGTGATCTGGAAGGGAATAGATTGGTTTGTGTTAACACTGTGTATATTTTTATGAGGATAAAAACTAGAATCTAAAAAAAAAAAAAAAAATTCCATGCAAGACTGAGTTGTGTTACTTGAAAGGTTTCCTGAAAAAAATCTCTGCTTTTCCTTTCAATAGGTCTTTGATTTTTATCTTCAGACTGTGGTTGCTTTAAGAACCCAACAGGCACCTAAAAGGCTGTCTTTCCAGCCTCTGGGCTCTTCCATAGGTCAGATGCCTCTTTCTCCACCACAATAGCCCCAGCAAGATCTTTTCCCATTTTTCCCTAGTCCAGTTCTCCTTCTTTGCTTTCTTTACCCAGACTTTGTTTGCAATGGAGTTCTTGCTCACTTCTTTCTTACCAAATCTTGGCCCTGGGCCAGCTCCATTCCTAGCTTCCCGTGCCTTAGCCTGGGCAGTATCACTGTCCGTGAGCCTGCGGAGGGAATTTGATCTTCAGCAAGTCTTTTAGCTGTGAGATAGAGGGAACAATGGAAGGAATTAAAGTTGTATAGGAGTAACACTGCCGAACCTCCAGAGGGGTCCACTAGGTGTTTGGATCACTGTTTGGGTCAACGCAGGGGCATTGGCGCTACCCTGTCTACCTGAACGAATCTCTGCTCCCCTGTAGAAGGAAAGATCGAAATAGCTACTGCAGAGTCACAGACCTGGAAAGGGCTGCCAGAAGGGATCAAGGTTCATCATTTAGTCCGAGTCGAACTCACACACGTCACAGAGCCAGCCAGTTGTCAGAAGATCGTTCTGCTAGTTCCTCTTTTTCCCATAGCTCATTTCCCCCTTTTTGAAGAATCTCTTCCTTCTGCTTAATATCTGTTTATGTCCTCCTATAAAACCATTGGCTAAAAACTATAGGCCCAAGGAGATAAAAAAAAAATCAAGGCATTCGAAAACTTTCTGTGGCGGGATCCCAACAAGGACCTTGACAAACTCTGGTCAGGCTGCTTGGAACTCACTTCTGGACTAAGCTTCAAACTTGGTCTATAAAAACGGAGACTTCCTCTCACCCTATGTGTGCCCAGCCTTCCAGGGGTGTGCGTGTGCACACATGTGCGCACACACACACACACACACACACGAAGAGACTTGAACAAACACTGGCCTGGTATGTAGCAGTTCAAGCCCACATCCCTGGGATCACTCTAGCTCCCCTCAAGATGCCTGCATGCTTGAGAAAGCTCAGTGCTGCGAGGAGAATTCACTCTTTACTCCAGCCCAAACTGGTAAAAGGCAGACAGGTGACTGAATTCTCTCATACAGCAGTGACTTTAGAAAACTTTAATTATAAATCCTTTCTCTGACCCCTTGAGCCATAATCCTACCACCTAGAACTGTCTTTTCGAGGACCTGAGAGCTGTTTGAAATGCAGACATTCGGGGGGATAATGTCACTCTGCTGTGCTCTCGTGTGCGCCCTGCTCAAACTTGTATCATCGCCTTTTGTCGTAAACCTACAAGAGGTGTGCTTCTTTTTTTTTTTTTTTAATATTTTATTTATTTATTTGAGAGAGAGAGAGAGACAGTGAGAGAGAGCATGAGCGAGGAGAAGGTCAGAGGGAGAAGCAGACTCCCCGTGGAGCTGGGAGCCTGATGCGGGACTCAATCCCAGGACTCCAGGATCATGACCTGAGCTGAAGGCAGTCGCTTAACCAACTGAGCCACCCAGGTGCCCCAAGAGGTGTGCTTCTTGACTGGGTAAGGGCCACTGAATGATCCCAGAGGTTCTAGTCACATGGACCAACTCTTGTTACAATGCTCAGTACCTTTCCTTCAGCATCTCCGCCTCCCAGGCTTTAAAAGGTTTCCTGTCTTTTGTTTCAGCCAAGTTGAGTTCAGTCAATGCCAGACTGTTTCTCTGTCGCAACAGTTATTATTGAATGACTCTGCCCTTGCTGCTCTAACGAGAGTCCAGCTCTGTTTACCCTTGAGAGTCAGAGCATTGTTTGCCTTCAGCTTCTCCTGACCTCCACATGCTCTTGACTTGTCCTCATTCCTTCCGCGTTTTCATTTCTTTTTCCCATTATACTGGAAGTGCCATGGTCAGACTGTCCTGACAAAGACCGAACCTGGTTCCCAATGAAGCCCGGTAGAGGATGGGTGTAGCGCTGTGGCTAGGTGATAGTCATCAGCATATTATCCGATTTCCTTCTGAAAGATTGACTCCACTGTTGGGTAAGGCTTAATAAAAACTCATTTTCTCTGGGCTCTTTTCTTTCTCCTTTTCTCACCCTTTTCTATTCTTCCTGCTTATCCTTTCCACACACATCAGGGCACACCCAGAATATTACATTGGGAGGTTTCTTTTCTTTTTTTTTTTTTTTTAAGATTTTATTTATTTATTTGTCAGAGAGAGAGAGAGAACACATGCTTGCACAAGCAGGGGGAGCAGCAAGCTTTTGGAGAAGCAGGCTCCCCGCTGAGCAGGGAGCCCCATGTGGTGCTGGTCCCAGGACCCGGGATAATGACCTGAGCTAAAGACAGGCACTCCACCGACCTTGAGCCACCCAGGAGTCCATACATTGGGGGTTTTCAATTACATTTGATGTGTGAACTAAAATGCAAACTTTCTGAGCTCTAACTGTCTGCTAACCATGGCGGCTCAGGAGAACCAAAGGAAGGCTCAGGGTAGGAACTTCCAGGACACTGCTCTGCTTGTGATTCTGTGTGGAGTATTGTCAGTTGAGGCCAGAGCTGACTGGGTTTCTTGCTGAGTGCTTCATAAGAACCACTGTGGGAGTGGGATGACTTGACTGGATGTGTTGCCAACCCTGTTGTGGCCCCTTCTGGAAGGGACACCCGGTGTGACCGCTAAGACGCTGGAGGATTTGGGTGAATATCCAGCCACGCATCTGTAATTCAAGCTCATGATGGCAGATCTTCCGGACTTCCCTGTCCACACTAACAGGCCCTTATGTGGCTGTGGTTGTCACAGACAAGCTACCAGAAAGGCACCATGGCAGCCGGACCAGTGAAACCAAGACTGAGGAGTAAAATACAAGGAAAAAAAAAAATCCAAACTTCCAGGTGGACAACATTCTTCATCCCACAACCGTAGGTACCTCCAGGAAATCCCGTAAGAAGCTAAAAAAAAAAAAAAAAAAAAAAAAGTAAACACCCAGTAAATATTAACTATGCACAGGCACTATGGTAAACACTTTACAAACATTATCTCATTTCAACCTCTCAAGCTCCTTGGTGGGTTGGTTCCATTACTACCTCTATTTATGAAGAAAATGTAACTGAGAGGAGATTGCTGATTTGCTGAAGGTCAAACTCCTAACAAGTGGCTGAGCAAAGACTTGGACTCTTGATCTGTCTCTACCTCTGATTTTACATCCTTTCCAGGTGATCTGTTGGACACACCAAGCCAAGCACATTCGCTTTGACACCTGAGCTCAGGCTCTCCTTCTGTCTGGATTCCTCGGCCCTCAGGTAACATGTGGGCTTCTTCCTCCTCCCACCCAGGTCTCGGTTGAAAAGCATGTCTTCAAGTCTTCTTTAACTCTCCTCTCTACAGTGTTATCTACCTCCCCTCCTTGTCAATCTTATCTCCAAATCCTGCATTATTTTTCCCTCTTGCAATTATTCAGCCTGGAACACAGCCCTGAAGTCCAGACTGTGATGACCAGTTGTCCAGCTGACGTCTGCACTTGGCTATCTATCGGTCTCCTCAAACTCACCGGAGCTATACCCAACACGAGCTTTGGTCCCCCTTCCACTGCACCCCCCCCCCCCAATCTGTTATCCTCCTTATTTCAATGAATGGCAACTCTATTCTTCCAATCCCGGAGGGCAAAACCTTTGAGTCACTTTTCAGGTCTTTTCTTTCCTCACACCTTTCCTGCCCAGTCTGTCAGCAAATCCTGTGCCCTACCTTCAAGATAAATCCTGACTCCAACCACTTCTCATCACCTCTAGGCTGCCTCCTGGCCTAATCCCCATTGCTTCCCACCCCAGTTAACGCAATCATCTCCTCACCGAGCTCCCTGCTTTTCTGCTCTAGGTCTTTTCAGTTTGATTTCCACACAGCCCCCAAAGCGATCTTCTTAAACTATTAGACTGTGTCTCCTGCTTCTCTCTCGTAAAAGAGATTTCACAGCTTTGTGTTTATCTTCTATGCTAATGGTTATCAAACCTAATATTTTAAGTTCCACATGAATTTTCAAACAGCTGCTGTGATGAGGCCTGGTCCTTGAGAACGAAGTAAAAAACCCATGCTGGGTGTCAGCACAGAAGGCTGCAGCCAGTATAGGTTAGTTCCTTGTCTCTTCTCAGGACAAAGGAAAGGCAAACATCCATTTAGCTTGCAGCACAGGTGGGGAGGGGGTTAGGGACCGAGGAGTGGGGGGGGGGGTGTCTGTGACCAGCTGAACAGCTCTTTTGTTTTACTACCATCCTATAGGCTTCCTCTCATTTGCATCAAGCTTCAAAACACAGAATTAAAAATCTGTCCCCAGCCACCTCACTCCCCCTCGAGAGCTTCTACTTCCTGTCCTGTAAGAACAGGTGCCCCTTCCTCTCTGGAAAGGATTCTCAGCTGAGGGAGCCACACGTGCATTTTTTGGGCATGTCCTTTCTGAATGTTTCAGTGGGAGTAGACTTTCAGCTACTCTCCTGGCTAGCTCTGTGATGCACATCATGTCTCTTTTTTCCCTTTTGCAAAAATGGGTTTCTCATCTGTAGAATAGGTATATTATTTGCTCTGCCTAGTATTGAGTGTTTCAAATGAGAGAATAGGGTGCAATAGTAGTTTGAAGATATTAGATGGGTATAGTTTTCATTTGCAACAGACTAAGAGGATTATATCATAAAATAGAAAAGATGTTCCTGGAAACTGGGGGTGGGGGAAACAGGGAGAAGTCTGTAAAGTCTGCTTCTGTCCTCCTCACACCTCCTCCTTTCCCTTCTGTGACCAATCTCCTCTGTTTCCTCTTAGAAGGACACTTGTGATTGCATTTAGGGCCACCTGGATAATCCATGATACTTTATGATCCACATCACCAAATCCTTACTTTCAGCTATCTGATGAATAAGGTCTGAAGAAGTTCTAATGCAAAGCATGGTATTTACAGTTGGATAATATGGTTATTGTATAATTGAAATTTGCTAAGAGAGTAGAACTTAAAGGTTTTCACCAAGAAAAGAAAACGGTAAGCGTGTGAGGAGATGTGCATATTAATGTGTTAAGTAATTGCATGGGACAAATCCTTTCATGATGTACACATATATCAGCTCATCACTTTATACTTTAAATGTCTTACAAAATTTTATGTCAATTATGCCTCAATAAAGCTGGAATTTAAAAAATAAAATAAGAAAATACAAAATTTATAATCTATTTTTTTTTTAAGATTTTTATTTACTTGAGAGAGAGAGAGGGTGTGTGTGCACCAGCAGGGGGAGGGGGAGAAGCAGACTCCCCACTGAGCAGAGAGCCCCATGTGGGATTCAGTCCGAGGACCCTGGCATCATGACCAGAGCTGAAGGCAGACACCACCCAGGCGCCTCAGCGCTTACAATCCATTAAATCCTCCTTGGTAAGAATCCAGTCCTATCTCAGAAACAGAAGTGCTAGCTTCGCAGAGTAACAGGCTGCATTGCTCCCCTCCTCCTCAGCCCCTCCCAAAAGCATTTATTGAAATTTGAGACTTTTCCCCAAGATTTCTAGGATCTTTACAGACCAAAAGAGCAGATGTTTTTCCAACCTGAGATCTGTTCTGAACTTTCTTTTTATAGCTCAATAATACTTCCGTTGATTTTTTCAAGTTTCGTGCTTGTTATTGGTAAGATGTAATAAAATATAGTACAACATTTTAACAAGATTTAACTTTTTTTTTAAAAGATTTTATTTATTTATTTGACAGAGAGAGATCACAAGTAGACGGAGAGGCAGGCAGAGAGAGAGAGAGGGAAGCAGGCTCCCTGCTGAGCAGAGAGCCTGATGTGGGACTCGATCCCAGGACCCTGAGATCATGACCTGAGCCGAAGGCAGCGGCTTAACCCACTGAGCCACCCAGGCGCCCCTTAACAAGATTTAACTTAAAGAAAATACAATGTATTCATTTTCTTTGGCTGCTGTAACAAATTACCATAAATTCGGTGGTTTAGGAACATCACACATTGATTCTCTTGCAGTTCCGGGACCGGAAGTTCAAAACCAGTTTCTCTGGGCTAAAGTGAAAATGTCGTGGGCCTGTGCTCTCTCTGGAGCTTCTAGGGGAGAAACTGTTTCCTGGCCCTTTCCACCATCTGGTGGCTGCTGGGATCTCTTGGTTCACAGCCCCTTCCCCTCTCTGCAAAGCCATCCTTTCAGCATCGCCAAATCTCCCTCTGCTGGGGTGCCTGGGTGGCTCAGTGGGTTAAGCCTCTGCCTTCGGCTCAGGTCATGATCTCCAGGCCCTGGGATCAAGCCCCGCATCGGGCTCTCTGCTCAGCAAGGAGCCTGCTTCCTCCTCTCTCTCTGCCTGCCTCTCTGCCTACTTGTGATCTCTGTCTGTCAAATAAATAAAATCTTAAAAAAAAAAAAAATCTCCCTCTGCTTCTGTCCTCCTCACACCTCCTCCTTTCCCTTCTGTGACCAATCTCCTCTGTTTCCTCTTAGAAGGACACTTGTGATTGCATTTAGGGCCACCTGGATAATCCATGATACTTTATGATCCACATCACCAAATCCTTACTTTAATCCCATCTACAAAAACTCCTTTTCTTTGTAAGATAATATTCAAAGACTCCATGGATTAATCCTGGGTATATCTGGGATCATTATTCAGCCCAGCACTGGAAGGTCACTATTATTTTTAAAATAAAAAGTTCAAAAAATATTTTTTCAAATAATAATAGTAATAGTAATAATAATACACTGCATTCTATGTGCTGGACACTGTTTTAAGCATTTGGGGGTGTGAATGTGTGTGTGTGTGTGTGTGTGTAGTCATGTGTTTCTCACTTTGGGGATTTTTGACTCAGGTCTGTTCAGGAAATCAAGAGACACTTTCGACTACCTACATCTCCTGCTTCAATTTTGTGCTGGTAAAATAGTTACTTCAGCAATAGGAGTGAAAATTTATTATTAAAGAAATTTACAGGGAAAAGGGAGGTGGAAGGATTGTTGACTCACTTAGGGGGAAGGATTGTTGACTCATTTATGTTTCCATTAGGAGTACAATTATTTAAACTTGAAATGTACTATCTATCTACCTTAAAATATAATTACTGGAAAGTTATAAGCCCCCCAAATGTTGATGCAACAGCTTAACAATACACAAGTTAATTACAGAAGCAACCATAAACTATGTGGATAGCAAGGAAGCGAAACTAATGGGAATTTATGGCTAAAGGAACAAAAAGAGCCACAGTAGAAAATTTAACCATCTCAGAATAACACTGATGACAAGATGTGCTTCTGGAGAACAGCAAGAATCCCATCCCACACAGGTGGGTGTACATGGGCAGTAGGAACTTTGATTGAGTAACAAGCACTGCCTAGCAACTAGTCTAGGGGACGCCTGGGTGGCTCAGTTGTTAATCATCTACCTTTGTTCAGGTCCTGATTCCAGGGTCCTGGGATTGAGCCCTGCATCAGACTCTCTGCTCAGCGGGAAGCCTGCTACTCCCTCTCCCTCTCCCACTCTCCCTGCTTGTGCTTGGGTTCCCTCTCTTGCTGTCTCTCTATCAAATAAATAAATAAAGTAAAAAAAAAACCAAAAACCCAAAACTAGTCTACTGAATTACAGTCTTTAGTAAGTGATAGAATATGATAATTTCCACTACAAATACTGACTTTTATTAATTCTCAGAGGTTTACTGTAATTAGCTGGTCTTGGTGATAATGATGATGAAACTTACATGTTTGAGCCTTTACTCTGTGGAAAGCACTGAGCTAAATACTTTCGTGCATTAATTTCTTAATCTCGTAATGAATAGGAAGTAAAATTTGAGGTACAGTGGAATCAAGCACCTTGTTCCATCACACAGCTAAAAAGCAGTAGAACTGGGGGAGGATCTGAAGCAGCCCTTAAGAATAAAAATCAAAGGCTATGAAATAGTTGGGGCCAATCTTTGAGAATCATTGTTTTAGACATTAAGACCACTGCTTCTTCCAGAGTTAATATATACAACTATACGCCCTTTTATAACCTCTACTCAAGTCAGCTTTAGGATTGGATTATAGTTACCATTTATCTATAGATTTCCTCCATGAAATTGTCAGCACCTAGAGATCAGAGAAGTCATCTTGTTCTTTTGTTTTCTATGGCCCTAGAGAGACGTCTAGCACATCTTTGTGTCTCAAGGTCTGTTAGCACTCTTCCTTTAACTGTTTCATGTGGTAGAGCTGACCACTATATTTTACTTCTCTGCTGATCTCCACAAATTAGTTTAGTAGATATGTATCCAAGACTAGGCTCAGTCATGGGATAACGTGGTGATAAACTTGTGTGTGATGCTCCCTTCCAGGAGTTTATATCCAATGGGGGAGAGAGGCGTTGAAGGAGACATTAATATAATAACAAAAAGATATGACATTCGACCATGTTCTAAAGGATCTACTTCTACAGGAAGGTCAGGGAAGGACTTGTGGGCAAGTGTTTAAGGTAGGTGAGTGTTTAAGGTTGAGAGCTGAAAGCTGAGGGGGTGGTAAGTCAGGTCAGAAGGGGGAGGGAGAAATGGGGAGGACAGAGAGAGTATCCTAGGTGGAGGAACGGTGTGTTGAAAGGTGCAGAAATAAGAAGCATGAAGCACTTGAGGGCCTAAAACAACTCCGCCAAGTTCTTGAGCCTATAGGACAAGAGGGCAAAAGGCCACCAAGAGGTGTGGGTTGGCTCTGAGAGGGCCGTGTTATGGATTTTATCCCAAGGTACTGGGAAAATAGTGAAGGGTTTTGAACAAGGTTTGTGTCTTTCTAGGATTTATATCCAGAATGATGTCGTTTGTTGTGGCTCAGAGAAAGGCTTGTAAGAAATAAAACAGAAGGCAGGGAGACCTGTCAGAGGTTATTTCAGGGGTCTGGGTGACAGAGGATGACAATGGTGGGGATGGAAAGAAGCTTCGGAAACAAATGCCTGGTCAACTGATTAGGTCAACCACGTTCCTAATTAAAGTATTAGAAAAGAAAAACTTTCTCCAACTGCATCACTAATCTCATCCTCTGTGATCTTTGGGAGGGAAGAGTATATGACTTAATATTATTGTGATTTTTTTTTGTTTTATTTTATTTATTAATTTGAGAGAAAGAGAGAGATAGCAAGCACAACGAGGGGGAGGGGCAGAGGGAGAGAGGCTCAAGCCGACCTGGTGCTGAGCGTAGAGCCTGATGTGGGGCTTGACATGGGGCTCGATCTCAAGACTCTTGAGATTATGACCTGAGCCAAAATCAAGAGTCAGATGCTTAACCCACAGAGCCACCCAGATTCCCCAGTATTGCTGTGATTCTGAACTCCATGCTGAAGGTCAAGAGAGTAGTGTCAGCTCCACAGTGAGGATGAATCAGGCCGTGGTGTTTAAGAGGTCCACCATGGTGAGGGAATGGGGAACAACCAAAAGGCCAGTGGCTAAACACGGCAGTTTTCAGCGAGAGCTGTGCATCTGAACCAGGTGTAGAGCCCAGGGCCCCATTCCAGGTCTACTGACTCACACCCTGCAGAAGTGCTTTCAATGCCCTTCAGTTAAGAACTTGGTGTCTAGGGCAGGAAGAACTGAGGGCCTGAATAGGGCTTTTTAGAGAAGAGTGATGTGGGAATTATCGAGGAGGTATAATTTCCAGGACTTGGCAACCAATTGGATGTGACACAAAGAGAAGAGAAAGAAGGTTTCATAGATAAAGGATTCTGCAATTGTCCTCTAGGGCCTTTCTGACCTGGGATTTTGTGAGAAGTGGATAAAGTCACCCGTACGGCACAGGTTGGATTTCAGTGCCCCGTCGTTCCCTCTGCAGGGTGTTCCCCTCCTCGCATCAGTCCCATGCGGCAGCTCTGGTTTCCCACCCGGAAACTTGAGACCTAGACTGCGTGGGAGGTGGGCAGGTGAACAGAGAGGGGGTAGGTTTGGTTCAAATCATGGTCTGTTTGGTATGCAGTCAGATATCCATCCATCTGCAGGATTAGAGCAGGTAAGTGGACATGGGGTCGGCTGCTTTTTTAAGACCAAAGCTGGAGCTAAGAGCTCTTAGTATAGCGGCAAAGGCCAAAAGCAGGACATTGGCTGGTATTGCCAAAGGCATGGTTACACATAAAAAGCAGATTCTGGGCACCTGGGTGGTAATTGTCTGCCTTCGGCTCAGGTCATGATCCTGGGGTCCTGGGATCCAACCCCTCACTGAACTCCCTGCTCAGCGGGGAGCCTGCCTCTCCCTCTCCCACTCTCCCGGCTTGTGTTCCCTTTCTCGCTGTGTCTCTCCCTGTCAAATAAATAAATAAAATCTTAAAAAAAAAAAAAAAGAAATAAAAAAATAAAAAGCAGAGTTCCCTATTACTTAAGTGTTAGCCGTGGCAGTTAAGTTAAATTCAGTGGGAATAAACGGGCACTTAGATACTAACCAATACTAGAACAGAATTCTCTCCCTAAAACTAAAAGGTTGTTTTCCTGAAACTTGGCTTACACAATAGCAAGAAATGCTATGTTTGGGTCATTTAAGGCCTTAGGGAGAAAACAGGCCAGAGGAGCCAACCTTGTGGGAACTTGCAGATATTACCACACGTGTAAACTCAAATAGCGGAGTGCATAAGGACTAAATAGACCACCAGAGACATTACACAGGGCCTAAGTCCAAAGGCTCTGGACAGTTCTTTGTCATGTACCGACTCCTGCTTGTGAGATGCTTTTCAGGATTTCTCCCCCATTTACCTGAGATGGTTAGAAATTCACTTTGCACCATTGCAGATAATGTTTATTTGCATTTTAAGATGTTTCCTTTCGTCCCCCCCCCCCCCCCCCCCCCGCCGTATCTGGTTTCCTGCTCAAGTGTCCAGCCCTTTCTGATTTGGAATTGTTCTCTTCTGCTTCCTAGAATAACTCAGACCTTTGTGAAGAAACGTTTGCATAACTGAGTAGGTTATTTCTCACAGTCAAAACAGAGCACAGCTTTGCAGCCTGGGTCTGCCAGTTCCTCTTACAGGTTTCAGTTCTCCTGTCTGAGCACGGCTAGTATTAAAAATCAACACTCTTTGGACATTTCTGCGCACTTGGTCTGGGGGCCGGTGTTCTACCCTTACAATAACACTGGGAAGGGGGGGGGTATGGTTATCACCATTTAAAAAATGGGGAAACTAACCCAGAGCTTAAAAATTTGGGTCAAGGTAATCTCACCAGTGTAGACAGAGATTTGAAATCAGGTTCAGCTGACTCTAAAGCCAGAATTTTTTTTTTTTCAAATTATGATTATGGGCATATACTATCCATATAATATAACATGTTATATGTAACATAAATTTACCACGTTAAGCATTTTTAAGTACACAGGTTAGTGGCATTGGGGACCTACATGCTGTCGTGGGACCATCCTCTTCCCATCCACCCCCAGAACCTTTTCGTCTTCCCAAACTAAAACTCGGTACCCACCAAACAGTAATTCCCGGCACCCCTCCCACTCCCCCCTGGAAACCACCGTTCTACTTTCTGTCTCTATGAATATAATGACTCTAGTTACCTCACGTAAGTAGGGTCGTGCAGTATCCGTGCTTTTGTACCTGGCTGATCTCACTCAGCGTCTCAAGCGTTTCCTAGGTCGTAGCATGCGTCAGGACTCGCTGCCCTTTAATGGCTGAATGATAGCGTGTTATATACCACATTTGGGGATGGGCGTTTGGGTCGTTTAGGCCTTCTCACATTGTAAATAATGTCACTGTGAACCCTGTCCCTGCTTTCAGGGTCCTTAATTCTATACATTGATCCACGGAGCAGCAAGACCACAGCTCAGAGACCAGGGCTTGATAGGCACGCAGTTTTCTTTACAGAATCCAGAGCCACACGTCTCCCACATGACAGAGAGGAAAGGAGAGAGTACAGGAGCTTTGCTTCCCTCCTGACAAATTCCCGGCAGAAGAACAGGGGCTGCTATTATCCACCTGATCCTACCTGGAGTCAGTCATGAAACATAAGTCACGGTTCTTCTTTTCACAGTAAAAACCAAAACAAACCACCCTCACGTTCTTACCAGTATGAAAAATGCCTTTTCTTTCTTTCTTTTTTTTTTTTTAAGATTTTATTTATTTATTTGACAGAGAGAGATCACAAGTAGGCAGAGAGGCAGGCAGAGAGAGAGGAAGGGAAGCAAAGCAGGCTCCCTGCTGAGCAGAGAGCTCGATGCGGTACTCGATCCCAGGACCCTGAGATCATGACCTGAGCCGAAGGCAGCGGCTCAACCCACTGAGCCACCCAGGCGCCCAACCTTTTCTTTCTTTTTAAAGAAAAACCCTGCTCTTTGCTGTAATTTATATGACCGTGTCATTTCAACCACCCTCCTGCCCCCTCTGCCCCCCACCTGCCTGGTTCTCTCCCCGTCTGTCTGTGGGCTTTCTGGCTCATGCTGATATTTGCACAGATCTGTTTGCTGGGAATACACATTTCTCACTCTCCTTCAGTCATTTTCTATCTTGATGGAGCAGGAATGGCTTTATTTCTTGGTAATTAATTAGCAAACTGTGAAAACGAAACTTTCTCTCCTGGTTCTCCTTGGTAATCTCTCAGTGCCAACCTCCTCAGCATCCCCTATATGTTCTCTCTCCCTCTCTCCAAGCCCCCCACAGCCCCTTCCTGACGTGGCTGGTTCAGGAGGGTCCCCGGGAGAGGCTGGACGGAAATCACCAGTGTGTCAGGGATTGGGGAGCCCCCAGGTTCCAGGGGAGAGACCCACCAGTACTTCACTCCTGCTGCAGGTACCAAAGCTGCTCTCCCCACCTCCCTGCCCTCTGCCCAGCACTCCGCTCCACACTTCTCCAGTGCTCTGTCATAGGAATTACGAAAATCCACAGGGATGTGCTCCTAGATTCTTATGATTGAGGGAGAGGGATACGGAGCTAAATGGGAGGGCTAGATCTTTCTAGCTCCTCTCTGCCAGCGAGGAGGTAGCTAGCTGTCACTTATTTGGAACGACAGGGCCAAGAAAAGTGGTGTCTAAGATCGCAAACCGAGGTGAGAGAGAACCAGGGTATGAAGTTGGTAGACTAACAAAAAAAAAATACGAAGCAGGCTTTAGATTGGGGGTTGGGAGTGTGAAGCCAGGGGACAGAAGAATCCTTTAGGGATTTAGGGAAGGTTACACGATAAAGAGAACTTGAGCTGTGGTCCTTCCTTGTGAGGCCCAAGCTGTGGGCTAAGGGTCCAGCATAGAGTCCATAATATTCCTCCTAGTGTTCTGAAGAGCAGGTAGGAGAAATGACAGTGATATACCTGAACGTCTCCCCTGGGGTAGTTTCCATCTGCCTTTTCAAGGCTAAACTGGCCGTGAAGAGAAAAACGATCAAAGAAATCTTAGAAGGGTGGGTTATTTTTATTCAGTCACTGTTTTGTTTTTTTTTTTTTTTTTTTTTTTTAAAGGAAGAAAGTCCGAGCGGGATGAGAGGGGCAGAGGGAAAGAGAGAGAGAGAAAATCTTAAACAGACCCTGTGCTGAGTGTGGAGCCCAATGTGGGGCTCGATCTCACAACCCTGAGATCATGACCTGAGCTGAAATCAAGAGTCAGATGCTTAACCAACATAGCCACCCAGGCTCCTGACTTTTTTTTCACATTTATTTAAGTAATCTCTACACCCAATGTGGGGCTCAAACTCACAACTCCGAGACTCAGCATCACATTCTCTTTGAGCCAGCCAGGTACCCCTGGTCACGTTTTTTTTTTTTTTTTAAAGATTTTATTTATTTGCGGGGTGCCTGGGTGGCTCAGTGGGTTAAGGCCTCTGCCTTCGGCTCAGGTCATGATCCCAGGGTCCTGGGATCGAGCCCCGCATCGGGCTCTCTGCTCGGCGGGGAGCCTGCTTCCTCCAATCTCTCTCTCTCTGCCTACTTGTGATTTCTGTCTGTCAAATAAATAAATAAAAATCTTTAAAAATTTTTTTTATTTATTTGACAGAGAGAGACAGAGTGAGGGAGGGAATGTTGAGAGGGAGAAGCAGGCTTTCCGTTGATCAAGGAGCCTGATTCGGGGCTCGATCCCAGGACCCTGGGATCATGACCTGAGCTGAAGGCAGATGCTTAAAGGCTGAGCCACCCAGGCACCCCTCACTTTTTGTTCTTTTTTTTTTTTTTAAGATTTTATTTATTTATTGGACAGAGATCACAAGTAGGCAGAGAAGTAGGCAGAGAGAGAGAGATGGGGGGAAGCAGGCTCACTTCTGAGCAGAGAGCCCGATGCAGGGCTGGATCCCAAGATCCTGGGATCATGACCTGAGCTAAAGGCAGAGGCTTTAACCCACTGAGCCACCCAGGCGCCCTCACTTTTTGTTCTTAAGGAGAATTTCTACTATAGTCCAACTCCATGTATTTATGCACTAAGACATCCACCTTTTGGTGTTAGGATCAATGTTCCTTTGAATATTTTAGGCTGCAGGTGGAAAACCTTATTAGGGGCTTCACCGGACAGGAAATTGGAATTCAAGGGAATAGATATTGACTTTGAAATGGAATACAGTTTAAAGGGGCTTCCTGGAGGCTTTGGCTCCCTGGCAGTTAGGCATTTAAAAGCTCTTGCCATCAGCCCAGCTCCTCCCTCCCCAACCAAGTGAAGTTTCTCTGGCTCTTCTCCCAGCTGTGTTCCAGACATAGCTCAGTGTCCACTTTTCCAAGAAAGCAGTCCCAGGGACTTCTCCCCTCCTTCCACCACACTGCTACATGACCCATGCTCCCACATGAACACTCTCGGGCCTCAGACCCAGAAGACACGACACCTTCAGAGAGATCCTTTTGCCTTCTGTATTCTGGGTGGTAAGTGTTGTTCCTCATGAAGAAGGTTCACTTGAGGGAAGCAGAGTCCTTGTGTTATGTTCTCCATAGGTAGGTCCAGCCCAGTGCTTGGCCCCAAACTGGTCCTCAGAAATGATCTGTTGACTCGATCCTCAGGAAATTGGGGATGGAGGGCCTTTCTTCAATTGTTACACCCCAGCGCCATGGTTTTGCAAAACCATTGAGAGGAATGGGAATCCCAGATTTCCTCTTCCACGCTCTTGGTTAGCTCCTTCAGTGGTGACAGAGGGGGAAGGGGGGTGTATTTGATTTCTACAGAGAAACAGAGCCAACCGAAAGAGCAACAGTGAGAGGAGGGGGTTGATTTTAAAGGATAGGTTCAGGTAATTGCCGGAGCTTCAGTAGGCCAGCAGGTTGGAGACTCAAGGAGGCATAGCAATCTCAGTCCAAAGGCAGTCAGCTAGCAGAATTCCTCCTTACTTGGGGGAGGTCAGTCTTTGTCCTCTTAAGGCCTTCAACTGATCTGATGAGACCCACCCACATAGTACAGGGTAATCCACTTTACCCAAAGTCTATGAATTTAAATTTTAATCTCATCAAAAAGCACCCCACAGAAGCATCCGGAGTGTTTAACCAAATAGGGGACTTGCCCCGTCTGCTGGATCGACTAGCAACTTGAGGCTTTAGTGGACCAGCCTCTGAGCAGTATTTCCTAGTGAGACTAGAAAACAAGCAATTCTCTCAACGGGAAGAGGTCAAAAGGGAGAAGCACCATGCAGATATAGGCTAAATATTTGCACAGGAAAGGGAAGAGATGGGAAAACCTCCCGGTGGCAATAGAAGGCACCTCTCTCTGGGAGGCCAGACACAGCTGTTGAGGGCTCCTGAGAGACACTGGTGCACCCAGCTGGGGGTATCCTCTGTCGAACTGGTTCTGCCCCCCAACCCCTCCCAGGACCCATTCACTCTGGGGATCCAGCCTGAGCCACAGGCTTGGACATAGAGTGTTCCATACCTTGGAGAACCCCAGCTGTCCTCTGAGCCTTTCCTCCTGTGCCTCGAGCAGATCCTTCTTCTCTCTTTCTCCTCCGGGGAACACTTGTACCTTTCTTCCAGGTGCTGCTCAACCGCCACGTGCAGCGTGACGTTGGTGCTGACGTCTATAAGCATTTCTCCTCTTCTGTGATGCTGTCTCTGACACTGTGCAGCACGTCACCAGGCTCTAAGTACAGTCTGTGGGACTGTTGGAACCAAATACCGCACACCGGGGGGCTTACATGGCACACACAGCCTTTCTCACAATTCTGAGGGCTAGGAGCCCAAGATCAAGTGTTGTCAGGGAAGGTTTCGTCTGCGGCTTCTCTCCTTTGCTGCTAGGCAGCCATCTTCTCCCTGTGTCTTCATTCATATTGTCTTCACTCTGTATGTGTTTGTGTCCAAATTTCCTCTTCTTTTTTTTTTAATAGCTTTTAGAAAATATTTTATTTATTTATTTGAGAGAGAGAGAGAGAGCATAAGTGGGGAGTAAGGGGCAGAAGGAGAGGGAGAAGCAGACTGTCCGCTGAGCAGGGCACCTGTTATGGGACTGGATCCAAGGACCCTGGGATCATGATCTGAGCCGAAGGCAGACGCTTAACCAACTGAGCCCCACTAGGTGTCCTAAATTTCCTCTTCTTTTTTTTTTTTTAATTTTATTTATTTATTTGACAGAGAGAGATCACAAGTAGACAGAGAGGCAGGCAGAGAGAGAGAGAGAGAAAGAGGGAAGCAGGCTCCCCGCTGAGCAGAGAGCCCGACGCGGGGCTGGATCCCAGGACCCTGAGATCATGACCTGAGCCGAAGGCAGCGGCTTAACCCACTGAGCCACCCAGGCGCCCCTTAAATTTCCTCTTCTTATAAGGACATTAGTCATATTAGATTAGGGTCCACCCTTAGGATCTCCTCTTAATTTAATCATCTCTGTGATTACACATCTCCTAAGTCACTTACCTCCCAAACAAAGTCTCACATTTGAAGGGCTGGAGCTTAGGACTTCAACATATGAATTTGAGGGGGCACACGATTCAGCCCATGATAGTGTCTTGGGCAAACGGCACAACAGTTCAGTTTTTTCACTTGCACAAGGGGGGGGTAATAGGAATGGCTGTTCCACATCGCTTTCGCAAAGCTGAAATGAGTTGATGTAAGTAAAGGAATTAGCAGAGATCCTGACAAGTGATCGTTATAATACACGACGGTTGCTTTACTAATACTACTTAACAATTCTTACTATTTATTAAATGTCTTTTTAAAAATTTTATTTATTTATTTGACAGACAGAAATCACAAGTAGGCAGGGAGGCAGGCAGAGAGAGAGAGAGAGGTGGGAGCGGGGGAGAAGTCTCCCTGCTGAGCAAAGAGCCTGATGCCCGGCTCCATCCCAGGACCCTAGGATCATGCCCTGAGCCAAAGGCAGAGGCTTTAATCCACTGAGCCACCCAGGTGCCCCTATTTATTAAATGTCTTATTTAGTAATTTAAAAATATTTTTTAAGGCACCTGTCTGGCTCAGTCAGTAGAGTGTGTAGCTCTCGATCTCAGGGTTGTGAGTTCGAGTCCCATGTTGGGTATAGAGATTACTTAAAAATAAAACCCTTAAACAATATATATTTTTAAAAGTTTAACACTCAGGTGCCTGGGTGGCTCAGTGGGTTAAGCCTCTGCCTTTGGCTCAGGTCATGATCTCAGGGTCCTGGGATTGAATCCCAAATTGGGCTCTCTGCTCGGCAGGGAGCCTGCTTCCCCCTCTCTCTCTGCCTGCCTCTCTGCCTACTTGTGATCTCTCTCTGTCAAATAAATAAATACTTAAAAAAATTTAAGAAAAAAAGTTTAACACTTAGGGGATGCCTGCGTGGCTCAGTAGGTTAAGCTACTGCCTTCAGCTCAGGTCATGATCCTAGGGTCGTGGGGTTGAGTCCCACACTGGGCTCCTCGCTCAGCAGGGAGCCTGCTTCTCTCCCTGCCTCTGCCTGCCACTCTGCCTGCTTGTGCGTGCGCGTGCGTGCTCTCTCTCTCTCTGACAAATAAATAAATAAAATCTTAAAAAAAAGGTTTAACACTTCGAGTTGTTCTTATTACTATAGGAATTAATAATGACAACACTGAGTTAAAATTGTGGGCTTTGAAGTTATGCAGAAATGGATTCCCGGAACCAGTAGTTGCTTGATCAGGGGCAAGGTACTCAATCTGCTTGTCTGTGTATCTCTCTTTTTTTTTTTTTTAAGTAGGCACCAGGCCTAGCATGGAGCCCAGTGGGGGCCTCAGTAGCTGAACACTTAACCAACTGGACCAGCCAGGCGCCCCTGTGTCTCAGTGTTTTGATCTGTGGAGTGGGGATATGAAATTACTACATCACAGAACAATGTAAAGACCTGCTGAGCTGATGTATAAGAAACACATGTTAACCATTCAGTAAACGGTAGCCCCAACAGTCCTATTAAAACTAAGCCAGATATTGAAAACACAGTGCTTAAAGAAGGTAACAGTGAGCCAGCCAGACTGAGAAGGATGGCAGCCCTCTGCACTGCAAGGTTGGCGGCATGCTAGGTCCCTTCCCTTTTGTTCTCTGCTGTCCCAGGGTGTCGTCCTCATCTGCACAAAGTGGGGTTTGCCGCAGGGTCCCGTTACAGCCAGTGGGTGGGAGAAAGAGAAAATCTGGCATAAGCAACTTTCCTTTAAGCAAATGACACACATATACTTTTTCTCATCTGTACTAAGAACTTGGTCACATGGCCATCACTAACTCTCAGGGAAGCTGAGAGATAGTCTCTAGCTTGACAGCCTGTGCTGAGCCGGAATTAGTTTGTTATCATGGAAGGAGGAAAGAATGGGTTTGGCTGGGGGAGGGAGGTGGGCGATGAAAGGAGTCTGCAAAAGAAGCTTCTGTATTATTACTGTGTGGCTTAAAAACAACACTGGCATGCCTTCATTTTCTCCCCACTGTAATTACACTATATGGTCCTGGAAGGCCGGGATGTCACCTACCGCTTCAGTTCCTCTCAATACATCTCCAGAGCCAAGCCATAGATGCAACTGCACTAGTCGTTTGAACAAAAACTTGGATTTGGTTGTATGTGTCAACAACACAGCATTAATGGTTATACCATGAAATCAAGTATCTTTTCATTTTTGAAAATGATATCCTCAAATTATGTTGTCTAGAAAATAAGTAACATTTTTTTTCTAGTTTATTTCCATTACAAACTCTAGAGGTATTCCCGAGAGAAGAAACCAATCTGATTAGCAAAGGAAAATGAGGGTCCATGCAGGGTTTTGCAAAAGGATGTGATGTGAAAACAATGAATTCCTTGATTGAGAACAAGTAAGAATTTAAAAAAACTGATATTTGATATAAGATGTTTTTAAAGGGGTGCCTGGGTGGCACAGTGGGTTAAGCCTCTGCTCTTGGCTCAGGTCTTGATCTCAGGGTCCTGTGATGGAGCCCCACATCGGACTCTGCTTCAGAGAGCCTGCTTCCCTTCCTCTTTCTCTGCCTGCCTCTCTGCCTACTTGTGATCTCTCTCTCTGTGTCAAATAAATACATTTTAAAAAATCTTTAAAAAAAATGTTTTTAAAATAGTTCAGCGGTAACATGTAGCAAGTGTTCTCCCCTGTCCCTAGCACAGTGTTGGTGTTTCCCCTTACATTTATGTGTCATTGTTTCCACCTATGTCTTTGACCACAGTTTGCCAGTTTCTCGAGCTCTTATTTTTCTGTCTGCCCCATCAACATGTTTCATAGTCACCAAGATTTTGCCATTCATCCTCTCCTTTTCTTTTCTTTTTTAAAAGATTTTATTTATTTACTGGAGAGAGGATAAGAGTGACAGAGAGAGCACAGAGGAAGAAGCAGAAGCAGGTTCCCGCTGAGCAGAAAGCCCAACATGGGGCTCAAACCCAGGACCCTGACATCATGATCTGAGCGGAAGGCGGATGCTTAACCCACTGAGCCACCCAGGCACTCCATCCTCTCCTTTTCTTATCTACTCTTTCAGGTGGTCCTATTCGTTCTAATACATTCTGTATAGCCAGGCTCATGTTTGCTTGTTTGTTTAAAGATTTTATTTATTTATTCGACAGAGAGAGAGAGAGATCACAAGTAGGCAAAGAGGCAGACAGAGAGAGAGGAGGAAGCAGGCTCCCCACTGAGCAGAGAGCCTGAATGGGGGCTCGATCCCAGGACCCTGAGATCATGACCTGACCCGAAGGCAGAGGCTTAACCCACTGAGCCACCCAGGAGCCCCCAGACTCATGTTTTGTATTGAATTCCAGCTTACAATTTCCAAGGGCCGATCTGACACATGCCCCCAAATGTCCCACAGCTAGCCCCTGCACTACCGCCTGAAGTTGACCTTGTCATTTGACCTGTCCGCCTGCTCCTTCTGTGTTATCCACAGCAGGTAGGAACATTACCATCCCCTCTAGACTCCAAGCTAGAAAGTCTGGACTTACCCTTCTTCATTTCTACCCTTTGCCCTTCTAACCCTGCTCCCTAGAATCCAACTAGTCACCAATACCTGCCATTTCTAACTTCATGACGACTTTTGAATCATTTCCCTCCTCTTCATCTTTTCTATCACTTCACTGCCATAGACTTTTTTTTTTTTTAAATCATCTCAGGCAGTATCAAGAGACTGGTTCTAGTCTTTACTCAGCTGCTCTCTGAAATATACATCTGAGCTTGTTATTTCCCGTCAAATGATTGTTTGTGGCTTTTAATGGCTCTTGGAGGACTGGGTAAATTCTCTGGCAAGAGATTCAGTAGTGATTGTACTGTGGCTCGTCCCTTACCGTCTTATCTCCTCTACTGCTTAGTATGCAACCCACAGTCTGCCTGTTTGCCTCTCTGACATCTCCCCAAAGTGCTTTAGAAAGTCCTATTTCTGTACTTTTGTTCATACTCGTTCCTCTACCTGGAACATATGAGAAAACCTGTAAGTGCCATGAGGGGTGAGGAAAGAAGGGGATCACTGTTGTCTAGTATCCTTAACAAAACATTGCTTTGGGGCATGGATGTGCAATGGGGAATAATGAGGCACATAGTCTTGGATCTTTGTCGTAGGGAAAATTCACAGATGACACAGCACATCACGGGGAGTTTGCAAATACACGCTTTACTATTTTGAGCCATTTAACTTTGGGCAGACTTCTTTACCTTCGTAGAATCTCAGTTGTATCAACTAAACCGAGGAAAAAGAGAACATTATTCAGCTAATAATGCCCCCCTTGAAGAGATAAATGTCTCAGGCTTTCTGAAGGTTAGTGCTAAATGGAAAACAACACAACACAAAACCAAATAAAACCCTCGTCCCTACCCCCGAGGAGCTTGAAGCTAACCAAATCAGCACCGAGGCAGGTGGCTTTCCTGATGGAAAGCAGTGGGTTTCCTGATGACTCTAAGAGGAGCACAGTGTCAGATAAGAAACTGGAAACCAAGTGAGTCCTTTTTGCTAATCCTTCTCCTTGAGACGGTCCCGTCTTCTTGACAGTGACCAGTCCTTCTGGAAGGTGGTAGAATCAGCGTTTCCCTGGGCCTTGGATGGCTCCTACAGAGCCTCCCTGCTGGTGGTGAGCCCCATGGGGACAAGATGATGAAGCGCCTCACAGGATGAATGAGGGATGAGGAAGGCAGCTTCTGTCACACATTGGCAGTATCCTTTAGATATCTGGATATGACGGCATGACTATAGGGCCAATGAGATGTCTCCCTACGTGGGAGACTGCTTCTCCCTCTCCCTCTGCCCCTTCCCTGACTCATGCTCTCTCTCTCTCGAACAAATAAAATTTTAAAAAAGAAGGATTTTCTCACATCCTACAAAGCACTATTCTAATGTTAAGGAGATTTGTTTTGCTTGGACATTTTGGTTTACAGAACTTAACATCTTTGATTGGGGAAAGAGATGGAACTGGAATTCATTTTAGCCAAATGCATGTGAAGAACTGTTTTCAGGGGTGCCTGGTTGGCTCAGTGGGTTAAGCCTCTGCCTTCGGCTCAGGTCATGATCCCAGGGTCCTGGGGTCCAGAGCCCTGCATTGAGCTCTCTGCTCAGCAGGGAGACTGCTTCCCCCTCTATCTCTCTGCCTGCTTGTGATCTCTCTCTCTGTCAAGTAAATAAAAAATAAAAAAATCTTAAAAAAAAAAAGAACTGTTTTCAGAACATCACTGGACTGTGACTCATGGACATGGTTTGGATTTCAGCACCAGGAGAAGAAAATTTGGAAGAAAATCCTACAAATAATGGAAATCTAACACCTATGCTGGGATTGTGTTAGTTTTTGCCAGAACCCAAGCTAGCACTTCCTCTTCTACTCACTGCTGCTTCCGGTGACCCAGCCTCTGCCATCAGGCTGACACCAGAATGGACCAGATTTGGGATGCTGGTGATGAGGGAGTGACTAAGTATTTACAATGGTCATTTAGCAAAAGCTTTAGTGAAACTCAAAGGTTCATCAGAGTGAGCTGATTTTGGAGCAATAGCTGAAGCAAGGCCCTGAGGTAGTTGGTCAGAAGATGTGAGAAAACCATCAGGATAGGACCAAGGGGATGAGAATTTGGAGGAGGGTATTGGCTCTCCTTCAGTTTCTCCTGCTAATCCCATGGATTTGTGCCTTGGTCTCAGATGGGACAGACAATGAGCAGAAATGTAAAGGATGGTTTTCACACACAGGTCACTGCATGGCACTGGGCACCAAAGGCAAGTCTCGTCCGGAACCATGGTGACAGAGGGTAGCACAAAAAGGACGTGCCCCACTTCCACACAGCTGTTCTGAAGCCGATCTCTGTGGGCTCAGTGTGATTTTGATGGCCAACCTGGGTGGTAGAGGAAAAGCATCCTCATTCGGCTTTGCCCGCAAAATTGTGGAAGAGAGCCAGAGCAGAAGAAAAAAAAAAAGAGAGAGAGAAAAAGGAAATAACAAATGTCCACAAGTGGCATAAAGTATTTGTCTGGGGGGTTCTCTCCCAGGCCCGGCATGGCTTGAGTGGGGGAGCAGAAGGCCTCACCCAAGGAGGTGAAAGTGAACCAGATAAATGTGTTCTAGCGAACCACCAAAATAAAGTCTCCCGAATACCCATCAACCGGTGCCAAATCTCAAGTCGTGACATCACTAAAAAGACTGCTTGCTGTTCCTTTTCCAGTTTAATTTGGAGGCTTGGAGATTTCATTGGACACAATCCTCTTAGATTTCAACAAAGCTTCCGCATGCTGCTGTAAATTTGCTCTTCCACAAAAAGATTGCAAAGACGTAGCTTGTTTTTCTAATGGATTTCTTCCAAAGAAAGGTATTAAAAGATGAACTTCCTATCTTCAGGATTCCACTGTGTGTGTGTGTGTGTGTGTGTGTGTGTAATTTATTTTGTTCTTATTAGGAAGGATGTCTTCACCCCGTGAGAGCAGCTAGGTTCCTTTTGTGTATGCATCTGCTATCACCCGGACTTCTCAGGGATCACTGTCAGCAATTTCTAAGTATCCTTTCTTGCTATTACTAATAATTGCACATTTTTGTAATGTTCTTAAGCTCACAGAGCCACACTGACCTAACAACTGAATGCATTTTTTTATAAGAAAATAGGGACTACATTTTATGGATGAGGAAACTAAGGCTTGACTATCTTCCTCAAGGACTAGCTGCTTATGGGACATATGCTATCCAAACCAAAGTTTCCTGATGTTCAACCTTTATTTTCTTATCTATTCAGAGGGACATTGTGCTAACAGTAAGCGTTATTCACAAATCATTTCTCAAATGTAATTTTATCCCGACTTTATCAACCAAGCTGTTAAGCTGGAAAAAAGTAAGAGTTCCCTCCCTCTGATGTAATTGAGAAAACAGACCAAAATGTAGCCAGCAGGAAGAAAGGACACGCTAAGAAAACTGAGGCTGTACTTTCGGTGTCTGTTTCCCAGACGGAAATGGTACTGTTGGGTGGTCCTTACTGCTCCTAGGGCATTGGTATCCCATAGCGAGGACACGGCTCAGGGCTGGCTCTCTTTCTGTGAACTAGCTGTCTTCTGTTGCGTCTGTCCTCAGCTGAAAGCTGGGCATGGTGCAAGGAAGACTGGTCTCCCTAATGTTAACACAGCATGCCTGCAGCCAGTAAACCTACAAGCCATCACCCTGTAAAAACCACAAGGCCAAGTGTGTGTGGCCCACCACTCTTGCTGGGTCACCCCCAAAACTCTGCCTTGTCTGATTCTTCCTCCCCTTCAACACCAGTTGTGGTCTTCGCTTTAATGAGCTAGCCCTCTTCTGAAAATGTGAGAGGTAGCCCCATGGTTTTGGATGTTCCCATTAGAATATATTGTCTTTAAAAAACTCACTTGACTCCCCGTTGTCAAGGTGAGTGCTCCTATGTTTGGCGTGGATAAAAGTGTTGGAAACCATGGTGCCTTGTCACTGATCACTTCTGGACTCTGGCAAGCTAACTTCTCCCTGGCTATTTTTGGGGCGATGACTCACCGTCAGTTCAGTAACAGAGGAGAACTCCTTAAGGGCCAATAGCAAGGCACAGAGTGGAGTCGGAGCATCTCCTACCATTTGGGTGGTTACCGAGACTATTTCAAGACGTTCGTTAAGCAAGGCCAGGTGCACTCCTGTTGTCCAGATCATTTCAGTATCAACTGTGCTGTTTTCGTTTCTAACATCGAAAAGCAGGGGTGATGTATGAAAAAAAATGCACATTTGTTTACTAGTTAGAGCACCTTCTGTTTTTCCGACTGTGGTTGGCTCGGTTCCCCTAATTCAGTTCCGGTTTATGTGCACATGCCTCGTGGTGAGCTGGAGGCACAGACCGTGCAAGGGTCTCCGCGGTGGGTTTGGCCTGATGGGTGGTCTCCTCCTGGGCTTGGCTTCACTCTGGAGCTGTTGTTCACTTGCGTTAAGAGGGGCCGGTTCCTTCCCATGAAGCTGGAGCTATGGAAAGCCGCATATAGATGCAGAAATCGGGGGTCTCTTAATACTGACTTTATATTAGTAACGTCTTTACATTTCTTCTTCTTCTTTATTTTTTCTTTTTAGATTTTTATTTATTTATTTATTTATTTATCAGAGAGAGAGAGAGAAAGAGAGAGAGAGAGCGCAAGCAGGCAGAGCGGCAGGCAGAGGCGGCAGAGAGAAGCAGGCTCCCTGCCCAGCAAGGAACCCCATGCGGGACTCGATCCTAGGACCCTGGGATCATGACCTGAGCGGAAGGCAGCGGTTTAACCGACTGAGCCACCCAGGCATCCCATGCCTTTACATTTCTATCTGAGATAAATATATGTAACAAAACACTTTCGAGTTGCAAAATATTTTGGATTTCCTAAGAATCCTATTGCCAGCAAGGGTGATTATCCAGAGTTCACAGATCAAAGAACTGAGGACCCTAGGTGTAAATAATCAGCTCAATAAGAATAAAGCTGAGGTCTTGCTACCATTTTTCCAGCACCTCCTCTGTGCCAGGCATGGTGGCAGCTACTCTACTTGCATAACCACTGATTCGGTGTCAACCCTGCTAGGGACTTCCCGAACCCGATTCCACGGACAAAGAATCTGGTGCTCTGTTGCTCAATGAGGTTGTTACTTGCCTCAGTCTACACAGAAAGCACCAAAACTGGGTGTACACCTAAGATCTTCTGGTCTCAAATCCCAGGATCTCTCCACCATATCATACTTAAGATGATTCACTTAAGGAACTGAGGTATTCCCACTATAAATTTAATTTGCTTTCCATTGCATTGAGATATGCCTATTCTAAAATTCACCCTGGATTGCTATTCCCTTTCAAATTCCCTTTCTCATAAGCCTGGATTTCCCTACTTAAGAGTGTCTGATTAAAAAACCCACTATGGGGGTGCCTGGGCAGCTCAGTGGGTTAAGCCGCTGCCTTCGGCTCAGGTCATGATCCCAGGTCCTGGGTTCGAGCCCCACATCGGGCTTTCTGCTCAGCAGGGAGCCTGCTTCCTCCTCTCTCTCTGCCTGCCTCTCTGCCTACTTGTGATTTCTCTCTGTCAAATAAATAATAAATAAAATCTTTAAAAAAAAAAAAAAAACCACTATGTCCTAAGACGGCTTGCTAGTGCCTCAGGTTATAGTCCATTCTCTCAAGTCATGACATACTCAAAATGGAAGGGAGGCTAATTGCCTTTTTTAGAAAAAGGAAATACTTATCAGAAACAAGGAAATTATGTGCTGAAATATTATCCCAGGCAGGTTTTGGAACACATGCACTACTATTAGCGAGGGCTCTTTTGCTGCAATGACTGAAGACCAACTCAGAATGTTTTTTAGCAAAAAGGCATTTATTAGCTCAGGTTCCTGAAAGGTCTTGGGTAGATCCTGAGGAAAAACTACATGCAGGGCTCTGTCTTTACCATTTCTCACCTCTGTTTTCCTGTGTGTCACCTTTCTTCTCTGTCAGGCTCTCTCTGAGGGCTGGTGTATTATCTTGCTTGGGCTGCCATGACAAAGTACCACAGACTTGTTTCAAACACCAGACACTTACTTTCTCACAATTCTGGAGGCTCAAAGTCCAAGATCAGGGTTAGTTCCTTCTGGGAACGAGGAGCAAAGGACTGGTTCCAGACTTCTGCTCTGTGCAAGGGCAGTCTGGTGAGGGAACAGCATGAAGAAAGTCACTGTGTCGTGGTGTATTTGAGAAATAACCCACAGTCCAATGCAGTTGGGGCACAGAATGTGTTGAGAAATTTCTTTCTCCAGATCTTTGTGGTAGCTTGAGAGGACAACTCTGGTCTTATTTCTGCTGGATTTGGGTCTATAGTTCATTGGATTATTATCTTTAGTTCTTCATTTCTTTGTTTTATGTAGTTCTTGGTCCTCATATGCCATAGGAAAGTGGCTTTAATGGGCCTGAGAATTCTCTAGTTCTAGGGAGAAGCAGAGATTAAAAAGAGGAACAGAGAAAAATGAGAAGCTTCTGTGTCGGTCTAATTCCCTCTGAAAGGGGAAAGCAAGTCCCCTTTGGGAGGTTGGAGGTCATAGGGTTGCCTTGAAATTCTGCTGTGCAAAATTGAGTTAGTTAATGTAATTGTCCTAGCCAAGTTTAAAGTTAATCAGCATCTTCAGCTTCCTCTGAAATGAATTCATACTGTTGACGATTTTAACTTTGGTCAGTCCCCTCCCAATATACATGATTTAGTAGCCATTTTATAGTCAATTTAGCAGGAGTCTGTAGGTAGTAAACTCTCTCAGTATTCATTCATTCACTTATTTAGAAAGCATCTTTATTTAGACCACAGATTAAGGACCAGGAGAAAATGCTCAAGTACGAGTTCTGTCTCCCAGCTTGCTTAGTCTCTGATACTTTTCATTGGTCTCTCAACATTTCCTTATTCTCATTTACTAACTGTTTATGTGAGACCATTTTAAGTGCCTTATATTCTCCCGTGCCAAACCTGCTTTTGATGTACCACTTACATTAGGACTGTCTCCGAAATTTCTCAGAGGATTGTACCTTTCCTTAAAGAATGTACTCAAGAGATTGCATACACAGGGCTGTGAAAGTTGATTTGTAAATGGTGAAGCCAACTGAAAAATTAGTTCACATAAGCCATAATCTAGACTTCACCACTGGCCTCTCATTTTCAAAAATAAACTTTTTATCTGGGAATATTTTTAGATTACATATAAATTGCAAAGATGATACAGTAAATTCTTGTATGCCCCCACCAGATTCAGTTTCCTCTAATGTTATCATCCTGCATTTCCCAGATCCATTTATCAAAACCGAGAAACCTACCTTGGTATGTTGCTATTAACTAAACTTCACACCTTATTCAGATTTCATTAGATTTTGCACTAATGCCCCTTTTCTGTTCTAGGCTCCCATCGAGGATATCATATTATATTCAATCATCATGTCTCCTTAGTCTCCTCTGCTTTGTGACAGTTTCTCGAAGACTGATTGTGACTGGGGTGCCAGGGTGGCTCAGTCAGTTAAGCATCTGACTCTGATTTCAACTGGGGTCGTGATCTCAGGGTTGTGGGATTCAGCCCCGTGACCAGCTCTGTGCTTGGAGGGGAGTCTGCTTGAGATTCTCTCCCTCTCCCTCTGCCCCTCGTTCTGCTCTTTCTCTCTCAAATATATGAATAAATATATCTTTAAAAAAAAAAAGAAGACCAATTGTGACCATTTTTGAAGAGTACTAATCAGACATTTTGTAGGATGTCCCTCAGTTTGTCAGAATTTGTAACATACGATTAGAATGGGTTTACAGGTTTGGGGGAAGACCACCACAGTGGTGAATTGCCTTTCTTACTATATCATATCAGGAGGTATGTTGGTTTATCATTTTAGAGAATCTATTTCTTCTCTTAAAACCTGGTCTTCACCTAATATAGCACATGTAAATCTTTCCTTCTGATCTGACTCTGTACAATCTAGTTGCAAAAATTCTCTAATTTCCTTCACACTTTTTGATAATCTTTTTCTTTAATCCTGCTCTTTCCTCAAGATACGTGTGTCCCTCTTCATCTTTCCCTCTCTTCCTCTCTCTCTGCCACCTCTTTATCTCCCTTCAGAACATCAGTTTACTCCCTCATTTACTTGCCACTTGGACTGAGCCCCCTCCTGCCTTCTGATTTGTTCCCCAGTGATCTATAATGACCATCAAATCTTATGAAGGAGTAAGAGAAATCAGGAAATGAGACTGAGAAAGACTAGAAAAGACAATGCGACATCATGGAAAAAGCATAGAGGCCAGAAGAGTCAAATTGAAAAGACCGCCCTTTCATTTGCCAATTTGTTCTTTATATGCACCCCACTCTCTGTCCAGGTGGAATCATCATCTTCTGTAAGAGACTCTACTGTTTCAAACTGCATGCCATTGCATGTGACCCCCGCCCCATTTGCCCAAGATACTCTTCTCTCCCTCCCTGCCCATCCTTTCTGGGATCCAATAATCTGGTAAACTTCCAACTCATCCTTCTGGAGATCTAATGTCGGCATGATGATGATAGTTAACAATACTGTACTGTGTACTGAAATTTGCTAAAAGGGAATCGATCTGAAGCACTCTCACCATACAAATGGAAACTATGTGAAGTGACAGATATGCTAACTAGCTTGATTGTGCTAATCATTTCACAACGTATACATATATCAAAACATCATGTTGTATACCTTAAAAATACATGATTTTTATTGGCCAAACATACCATAATAAGGCTAGAAAAAAAAAGAATAAATTTCTGAGTATTTTTTAGGTCCTCTGGAAAAGTTCATCATTCCCTCCTTTGGGTTATCAAGTATTCTCTGCACACCTTACAGTCTCTAACACATTGGACTGCAAGGTCTATTGATCTATTTACTGTTTATTTAATGTATTAAACTATTTCGGGTTCTCTGAGGACACTTACTATGGCTTACTATTAAGCTTACTTAATATAAGCCATAGGTACTGATCTTTTCTTTTGTACCAATCACAGGTACATATTTGACTGTTAAAATTTTTACTGAATGACTAGATTGATTAGTACTTAATGTTGGATTAGCCAAATGGTATCATCCTTAGGACTACTGTAAAGATCGAATGAGACAGTTGAGGAAGCACCCAGTGAAGTGTGAAGTTATTAAGTAATTTGTTATTATAATCCAGTGTCACTTATTTCTTATTCTTGTGAGCCCCCTCTATTCCAAATACTTTCTTTTTATCACTCATGTGCCACTAACCTCACCATATTTTGTTTGAGGGTAGATCATGTGTATTAGTTATCTACTGTTGCATAACAAATAACCCCAAAACTCAGTGGCTTAAAATAACAAACACTTATCCTATCATACTTTCTTTCTTTCTTTTTGAAGATTTTATTTATTTATTTAACGGGAGAGAGAGACAGAGAGAGAGTGCACACGAGTAGGGACAGTGGCATGCAGAGGGACAGAGAGAAGAAGGCTTTCTGCTGAGTGGGAAGCCCAATGTGGGACTCGATCCCAGGACCCTGGGATCATGACCTGAGCCAAAGGCAGCTGCTTAACCAACTGAACCACCCAGGCACCCCCTATCATAATTTCTGAGAGTCAAAAACCTAGGCACAGATCAGGGCTTCTCAGAGACTACAATCGAGGTATTGCTGGGGCCCTGGTCTTCTCAAAGCTCAACTGTAAAAAGCATCCGCTTCAAAGCTCACTCACCTGGAGCGGGGCGGCCTCAAGTCTTTGCAGGCTATTATTGGTCAGAGACACCCCTTCCTTACCATGGGGACCTCTCCATGGGACCACACACAACATGGCAGTTTGCTTCCCCAGAGCAAGGGCTAGAGAGAGAGAAAACAGAAAGTGAGAGATGATGAGCAAGACTGAAGTTAGAGTCTTTTTGTAATGTAATCTTGAAAGTGATCCATCATCCCTTTTGCCATATTGGATTTGTTTAGAGATGAGGCAGTTACTAGATCCCACCCACACTCAAAAGAACAGGCTTACATAGGGCATGACTATCAGGAGGCAATGATCATTAGGACCATTCTAGAGGCTGCCTTCCACTGCACACAACCTAACTTCCATCACTCTAGGACTTAGCCCTGGCTAGCTTAAAATAGGCATGGCATAAGTACTTCATAAGTTAATTTAAAGAGAACAAAGCTGTGGACACCCCCCAAGATAAAACAGGTGTTACCACTGGAGAAATGTTCCCAAGTACCTCCCTTTCTCCCAGCACCAGTGATGTAGACTTCTGGGCTGGGCACCCAGAACCCCTGCTGAGCACAGCAGGAAGATGAAGGTCAATTCAGGAAACCAGCACAGCATACTTGAAGCATTGCTCCGATGTCCTTGGGCACTGTGTCTCCAACTGCACATTATTTATGGATAGCAAGTAATCGTTTAGTCCTTCACTCAACAAAGATTGATCGAGTGGTTTCTACATGCCAGGCTCTAGAAATGTAGTGGTAAAGAAAAGGAAGTCCTGGCTCAAGACTGTACTGTAGTGATTATTTTTCCCTTGGAGCTTGACATGGTTTCTCTATTCATTTTGGGGGAAAAGAGCCAGACTTGATCGCACACTGACTGCTCCATCGTGAAGGTCCCGGGAGGAATATCTGAAAAGCTATTAACTCATAGCAGGAGGGCTGCTCCTTTCCTAACTCCCTCAGTTTCTTCAAGTCTTTGCTCACTTATTTAATAAGGCTTGGCCTGACCATCCTTTTTAATGGTGTGGATGGAGCCCTCCACATCCACTCCCAATTCCCCCTGACCCTCTCCTACTTTCTTTTTGTCCTCATCACTTATTTTCTTCCAACATCATTTACTTACTACCTCTGCTCCCTAGCATCCCTAACCCTGTTTGAATCTAAAGTCCCACAAGTTTTGGGATCTTTATTTATTTTCTCTCTGCTGTATCCCCCAAAGCCTGGAACTGTGCTAGGAACCTAGTTGGTGCTCAATAAACATTTGTTGAAGAAATGAACGGAGTCCCTCCAAGTCAGGCTTCCTTTCTAGACCCCACTTTGGAGTTTGGGAAATTTTTCATGAAGGAAGAGAGATGCAAAGAGAGCGAATGATGCTCTTAGTGGCAGGTATTGGCTCCAAGGAAGGGAATTAAGTTTAATCTGTTGGTGGGGCTGAGAGATGAGATGTGATTAGTAAGTGGCAAATTGGTGCGTGATGGATGTGTGGCCATCACTTTCTCCTGCTCACTTTTCCATGCTGTCCATCCCCCAACTGTCTGGTGTTCACTCTGGGTCAGTGAGTTGTGTACACAGGCTGAGCGGGCAGAGGAATGAGGGCCTGGGGCTACCTGGTGTTTTGGAGTGACTTGTGCCTAATTGGAACAGAATCAGCACCCCCGACTCTTTATCCCCCAAAGACTGGGGAACTGTTGTACTCCCCAGTCAGTTCAGAAAGCTTAATGCTGCAATTTTTCTAGACCTTACAGATAATAGGAAGTGATTATGGGAAGTGAAACTACTTTGGCTGATCTCTCCTTTTGAGTGTAACTTTGTTCTCACTTCTATCTTACTCACTGTGCTCTTTATGTATGATGGTTTTGAATTAAGCATAATTCTTTAGCTAAACCCTTAACATTCCGATGGGTGGGGAGAAGTTTTACTTCAATTTTGAGCTAAGTTCATATACACACATTGAGGGGGGATGGGAGACAGATCTCTGCTTCTCTCCTCTGACAGCTTTAATCTACACTGCGTCAACCTCAGAAGGAAGGAAGGAAGGAGTCATCTGCTGTTGTCTTCCCATCTCCTTCCTTGTCTGCCTAGCCTCAAAGCCTCACTTCTGCTTCTTCCTTCTCTGGCCCAGGCTGTCATTCATTTATTTCAGTTCATCTGTTTTCCCTTGGAAGTGGTGTTAAGTCACAAGCAGATAATAAAGAAATGAAGGAAAAAGGACTTTGAGGCCAAACTTGCTGCCAGTATGATTAACACACCTTAGCAGAATTCTACGTGTTTCTTCTCTAGAACTCCTCCCTTTTTCTTATAAAATAGGACAGGGGCCAGAAATGATGCCGACATGTGTCCATGCCGACATGTTTCCACCAGAAGAGGGTGGAAACAGAGAAAGACCCTTCCTGTAGTATGCATTTGAACGGAAATAAAATCTGAAACTCCGGTGGGTATGTGTTCTCTTTAGGGGGCCAGAAGTGCTAGGGGAAGGTATTAATGATGATACATAACCGTATCTTTAATCTAAGAGTCTGTAAAATCTAGTGAACTGGAGGCTCACTTAATATTAGTTTCAATTTTTAAATTGATATTTATTTTTATGCCTTAAGGTGAAATAAGTTCATTAATATACACTGAATAACTGAATTAACATAAATTGAAGAAAAGCACAGAAGAGAGTACAAACATAAAATCAAATGTATTATCCATCACTTGAAGATAACTAATATTAACATTTTGTCATACTTCCCTGCAGTCTTTTTTTAAAAATGATTGTAACTATCATGATTACATAACTGTAACTCTATAATTCCTGTTATACTGTATCCTCTTGTCTTCTCATAGTATGAAACATTTTTTCTTTCTTTTCTTCTTTTTTTTTTCTTAACAAACTTCCCATGAACATTTTTCTCACGGGATGCAAAATAGTCCAGGAGTCATATTGGGTGTAGTTTACTAAACCAATCCCCAAATTGAAACTAGGAATGAGCATACTCTTTCTATAAAGGGCCAGGTAAATGTTTTTGGCTTTGTGAGACATACATCTCTTTTACAACTACTCAGTATTGCCAGGCTGGTACAAAGCAGCCACGAACAATATGTAAACAAATAAATGTGGCTATGTTCCAATAAAACTTTATTTAAAAAAAAAGCAAGGGTTTCCTGGGTGGCTCAGTGGGTTAAAGCCTCTGCTTTTGGCTCAGGTCATGATCCCAGGGTCCTGGGATCGAGCCCTGCATCGGGCTCTCTGCTCCACAGGGAGCCTGCTTCCCCCTCTCTCTCTGCCTGCCTCTCTGCCTAGTTGTGATTTCTCTCTGTCAAATAAATAAAACATTTTAATTAAAAAAAAAAAAAGCAAGCCAAGCAACAACAACAACAACAAACAAGCCATGGGCCACGTCTTTGTGTTCATTCTTGTTCTTTTAGATTCTATGATGATCACTGTGCTTCCTCAACTAGGATCACTTCCTTAGAAAACATTAGAAGCAAAACTGAAATGAAGAAAAAGCCTTTGAAAAGATATAAGTCTCTCCGAATTGCCAGATTTCTTCTTCCAAGGGCACAGCCGTCAGCAATGTGGGATACTGCCAATTTTGTCACTTTTTTTTTCAGTATTTATTTTACTCATTTCATTCAAAGTCATGTTTAGAAGATAAATTGCTAAGTGGGAAAAAGCAGGCTAAAAATAATGTGTGAAAAATGTAAAATTTACAGCGAATAAAGAAATCTGTCATTTTGATGGGCAAAAATATGAAATGTCATTATTGTTTTAAACTGCATTGCCTGGAGGCTGAGCGATCTCCGTATTTGCTATTCTGTTGCATTTCCTCTTTTATGACATGTCTGCTTATGTCTTTGCTCACTTGGAAACTGATGCGTTAGCTGCTCCATCTAACTATGTTGAAAAAGTTTTATTTATTTTTTAATATTTTATTTATTTATTTGACAGAGAGCGATACAGCGAGAGAGGGAATACAAGCAGCAGAAGTGGGAGAGGGAGAAGCACGCTTTCCACCGGCAGGGAGCCTGATGTGGGGCTCCATCCTGGGACCGTGGGATCATGACCCCATCGAAAGGCAGACGCTTAATGACTGAGGCACCCAGGTGCCCTGTTGAATAAGTTTTAAAGGAGTCCTCTAGGACCACCAAAGGACATTGTAAGAGGAATGTTTAAATACATTTTGGAGGGGTGCCTGGGTGGCTCAGTGGGTTAAAGCCTTTGCCTTTGGCTCAGGTCATGATCCCAGGGTCCTGGGATTGAGCTCCACATCGGGCTCTCTGCTCAGCAGGGAGCCTGCTTCTCTGCCTACTTGTGATCTCTGTCTGTCAAATAAATAAATAAAATCTTTAAAAAAAAATACATTTTGGAATATAACTAACAATGGCATTTTATGTGACTATTGTCAGTGTTTTGTTTGTTTTGTTGTCCTTTGAGGACTGTGAGTGAACCGAATTTCGTGGTCTACCTGCCTCCCTTCATAGCCATCTGTAATCATACATCCATGTAAAGTGACTTTTTTATCTTTTTATTTTCCTTCTTCTTTGCTCATTTCCTGTGGCAGCTATAACACATGAGCACAAACTTAGTGGCTTGAAACAACAGAAATTGATTCTATCCCAGTTCCCGAGACCGGAAGTCTGAAATCAATATTCCCAGGGTGGGAATCAAGGGGCTGTCGGGCCACATTCTCTCTAGAGGCTTTATGGAGCCTTTTCCAGCCTCTGGGGGCTCTTGCATTCCTTAGCTATGGCCACATCACCCCAGTCTTCAAGATCGGCAGCTTCAAATCTCTCTGCTCCATCTTCTATCACCCTCTCCTTTGCGTGTTTCAAATCTCCCTCTGCCTCCGCTTCTAAGGACACTTGTGGTTGTACTTAGGGCCCAGCTGATCACCCAGGTTGCTCTCCCCTTGCCAAGATCCTTAAGTGAATCACATCGGCAAAGCCCCTTCTTTCAGCTAAGGGGACAGTTACAGGTTCCAGGGACTGGGGAGTGGTGTCTTTGGAGGGAGGCGTTTCCCAGCCAGAGCCATCTCCCATTTATATGCCCATTCTTGTCCCTTGCTTAGTGAAGCACTTCCACCTATTTCATGTTTTCTTCCCATCTACCTTGCAAACATGTATTTCTATATTTCTAGCCCCAAGAAATGTGTCATGTGCTTGTTTCTATCTTCTAATATTTTAATTTTTTCAATGTTTTAATTTTTTAAACATACATGATATTGTGCCATAAAAACCTCTCTGTTTCTTATTTTCCCTTCAACATTATATTTTTGAAATCTCTCTGGTTTGTGATTGTAGCTCTCATTCTTGTTTGGCTGCTACATTTTTCTTTTTCTTTTTTTTTAAATTACATTTTTTCTTTTCTTTTTACAGTAATTTTTTTTCTTTGACACAGATAGATCACAAGTAGGCGGAAAGGCAGGCAGAGAGAGAGGGGAAGCAGACTCCATGGCAGTGTAGATGTGTGTGTGTGTGTGTGTGTGTGTGTGTGTGTGTGTGTGTGTGTATTTGTGTACAGGAGGTTTCTTGAATGGGGCCGTGCCTATGAACTTGCTCCCCTCACAGCAGGCACGATCTGGCTGCGGGTCTGAGATTCACATTCCTTGCTTTGGTTGCTTTGGCCTCTCTGCCTTGACTCTCTATTCTTTATTCTGAACATAAAGCATCAAAAACAATTGCCAAGATCTACACATTTGAACCCCCAAACAGCTCTCAAAATCATTTCTTAATTTTTCCCCAATGAATATTTCTTCTCTTTGTGGTTTTAAAAATGTAATAAATGCTCATTCAGTGCTTATTCTGTCCAGGCAGTGTTCTAAATCCACAAATATTAACTCAAGGTTTTGTTCAACTCAGTGAGGTAGGTATTATTATTTCTTCTACATTTAGGATAAAAAACAAAAGCACAGAGAAGTTAAGTAAGTTGCCTGAGGTCACACAGGAGTTGAGGTTTAATCCTGGCACTCTGTAGATATGAAGCTTTCTTTTTTTTTTTTTTTTTAAGATTTTATTTATTTATCTAACAGAGAAAGACACAGTGAGAGAGGAAACACAAGCAGGGGGAGCAGCAGAGAGAGGGGGGGAATCGGGCTTCCCACTGAGCAGGGAGTCCAATGCAGGGCTCTATCCCAGGACCCTGGGATTATGACCTGAGCTGGAGGCAGATGCTTAACCGACTGAGCCACCCAGGTGCTCCAGTATGAAGCTTTCAGCTACTACGTTTGCTGTCTTCCTCCCCTCTGTTCTCTCTTTCTCTCTCTCCTTATTCCTTCCCTCTTTTCTTTTCTTCCTTTCAATTAGCAAATTTCTCTGTTAAACTAAGGATATATCAGTGAAGAAAGCAGTTGCCCTTATGCATGGCTGGCGGGAAAGATACCCATAAACCAAAGCAAACAAACAAAACCAACATTTATGATTAATTAAGGAAACTTCAGGGTGCTGTGACTTGCTCTTCCCCCAGGCAAATCTTAGCATTTTAAAATGAACTACATTATAGAACCCACCACATTTTTTTTGCAGCTCTTCTGGAAGTATTTGCATACAGATCTTACCTGTCTTCACATGGGTCAAATTCCAAGTATTGGGCTCTTTTTTTTTTTTTTTTTCTTCTATGCTCAGTACTAGGGACGCAGTGAACATACCAAATAAGTATGAGCTGGATCAAAGGATTGATGGAGTAGCTTCAGTCAGTGCAAAACCTGTGCACTGGTGACTGGTTATCCTTAGGTTCTCAGGTCAGTGCTGGGGCCCTGGCCCATGGCTGAGTCAGCATCCGGCACATTGATGCGGGGGTGGGGGGGAGTGGGGAGGGTGGGGGAGCGGCGGGAGGGGGTCGTGGAGGCGGGGCCTCACAGTCCAGCAAAAATCTGTAGACACTTTTGAGCAAGGCAAGGAATTCGTGCCCAGCTTTACATAAGGAAGGCCTATCTGAGGTACTGTTCACTGTTCTGGATACTCTTACTTTTGGGGTTTCGTTCAGGATTCTGTGAGTCCTTTAGCACGTAAAGCGGGTTGGGCTGAGCTCTGAGAGAATCTGCTATAAGCAGCACAAATTGTTTTGAATCCCGCAAAGCTGGCTAGGGCTAAGACATTATAGTAATGAGCAACATGGCGATTATTTAGTTTCTAGGAGAAAGTAAGTCCTCTTTTTAAAAAAGATTGATTGATTGATTGATTGATTGATCTGAGAGAGAGAGAGCACACAGAGAAAGGGACAGGGAGAAACAGACTCTCTATTGAGCAGGGAGCCCAATGTGGGGCTCGATCCCAGGACACTGGGATCATGACTCGAGTCAAAGGCAGATGCTTAACAGACTGAGCCACCCAGCTGCCCCAGTAGGCCCTCTTAATGCCAGAAAAATAAAGTCAAAACCAAGTTCCCTCTGTGTCTGCAGCACTGCCTTCTAAAATGGGGGAAATTGCTCAAATGACATCAGTGGGCAGTGCATGAGAGGCAGACCAGGACATGTCACTGAATTTAAAAAACGCAAGTTTATGCCTTTGAAGTCCAGAAGCCAGGCCAGCCTGAGGCTTGTCACTGCTCTCCTCTGTCCAGCTGCCTTCTCCCATGTCACCGTTTGCGGTAGGGTGGGCTTTTTTTTTTTTTTTTCTTCTTCTTCTATGCTCAGTACTAGGGATGCAGTGAACATACCAAATAAGTATGAGCTGGATCAAAGGATTGATGGAGTAGCTTCAGTCAGTGCAAAACCTGTGCACTGGTGACTGGCATTCCCTGAGGCCTTGGAAGTATGGCCAGTCTTGGTCTGCTGCCATCATAATGAAGATTCTCTGCAGGCAATTTCTAGAAAATGTCAATTTCCCTCTTTTAGTAAACAGTTTATGATTCTGTGCTTTGATGTACATAGGAGACAATCCGTGTGTCAGTCGCATAGAGCTTGTGAAAAGGAAAAAGCCGTGTAGACATCATTCCTACTTCCATGTGACATTCACCTGTGTCCAGAAAATAACAAATCTCCCAGGAGGAAGAGAGTGCTTTCTACCTCAAAGGAAGCCATCACACCTGCCTCTGAGTGCCTCCACCTCAGCCTGGAATATTGTCACCATCTCTAAAAGTGCACTTGTCTTGGCCTAAGGCCAGAGACCTGGGTGTCAGGCTTCCTGAACACCAGAAAGGATGACTCATCCTTTCTTCTCTTTCCTCCACTCTCAGCCTCTTACAGAAATCTACACGATAGCAGATTGTGTCCATAAAGAGCTCAGCTGGGGAGGGACCCCAGATTCCATGGGGTCCCAAAAGAGTTTACCTTTCATTCACAAAGCATCATTCATTAACATATATGTAAAGCTAGCAAAGTCATGGAACCTTCCAGCTCTTTGTTTTTCCTCCTAGATTCCAAGAACTTCTTACTCATCTTGGGCTTCATTGTCCGGGAGAGAGCCTAGCACAAGGTATGCCTTCAGTGGCTATTTGTTCAATGAGTAAATCAGTAAGAAATGCTTTGTTTAATAAATGGAAATGTCTTTGATATACTTGCTGATTATAAAAAGTCTGAAAATTCATGGAAAGAAACAGCAACAAAACAGCAACTCATAAGTATATAGAAATCTCTAACACAGTATCCTCTTCTAGAGGTAACAACTAGTAGTCTGAGGTTTATACCCACATACCCACAGAGTATGCCTCCCAGAAAGAAACAAGAAAGGAAGGAAGAAAGAAAGAATGTGATAGAAGATTTTTCCTTTAACATCTTTTTTTTATATGATGTATTGGGCCTATTTTCAAGGCAGTCCATATGGAATTTGTGACAAGGGAAAAAAACCTTGTAGAAAATATTTATGTTGCCATGTGACATTGACCTGGGTTCAGAAAATAACAAATCTCCTAGGAAGATTTTCTTAGTACCTTTGTAAAACTTTGTATTTAGCAAAATAAAATGAACAAAAGTCACTATTGTTGGACTCTAGATTGTTTCCAGTTCTTACGATGATAAACAATGTTGTAATGAACATCCTTGTTGGTAAACACATTTTTTTCACACTTGTCTGGTTATCTTCTTAGAATAAACTCTGGAAGTAGAGTTGTGAGGTCAAGAGTATATATTCAAATTTTTTATATTTTCAGATCACCCTCCAGATAATCTGAAATTTCAACTAATTTTATTTTTAACAACTCAAAAATTATTACATGACTATTACTAATAAGTAATAAGTTTATTGAAGTAATAATTCTAACTCAATGATTCTGTCAAGGTGTTTCCCCATATCCTCATCAATGCTGAACATTTTCAGTCTTAAGACTTTGCCAAGATGATGGATCTCATTGTTTTCCTTTACAATCCCATCATTGTTTATGAGACTAAGCATATTTTCACATTAGTCTTTAGCACTGTTTTCTTCCTTGATTTTCTTGTTTTATATTTCATATATTTCAAATTTCTGGATTGTTCCTTTTTTTTTTTTTTAAGATTTTATTTATTAATTTGCCAGAGAGAGAGAGAGTGAGCACGTGTTAGCTCACAGCAGGGGGAACAGTGGGCAGAGGGAGAGTGAGAAGCAGGTTTGCCCAGAGCAGGGAGCCTGTTGTGGGACTCGGTCCCAGCACCCTGGGATCATAACCTGAGCCGAAGTCAGATGCTTAATGACTGAGCCAACCAGGCGTCCCTGGATTGTTCCTTTAAAAAGACCTTGACATCATATTTTTGCCTAAGGAGCTCTAGGCCAACTGAGTTTCTATTAGTCGTAAGAGGTCTCTGTGAGAGAGATTTGATTTTCCAGGATGGGGCTGCTTATAGCAGCAAAGTAGACTGAGACATCGTGGCGGGGGTGGGAGTACGATTGTTCACGTCTTTCCGAGGGTTGAGATATAAATCTATGCATGTCACAGTATTCACATTTTGATCCAATCATTCCAAATTCTAGCAAATTTATCTAAGGGAAAAGGAAAGGAGACAAGCATTGATATTCAATCAAGGACATTCATCCTCAGTCATTTATAAAAAATACATGATTTGAAACAACGCAAACATCTAAAATGGGCAAAGGATTAAGAAAATCTGGTGCATGTTGTTACCATGACTTTAGTAATGTGACTGGCACCGGGTTAAGAGATACATAGAACCCAATCATATTGATTAAGTAACAGTAAGAATTGTGGCCTAGACAGACAGGAAGAATGTACACATACTTGAGGATAAAATCAGGTGATGAATGAAGTGAGGAGTTGAATCTGGGCAAGAGGTCAAGAGGTCAAGAGGTAGAGAAATCTAGAAGAGAGGGACGCATTTCCATCTACTCAAAGCGGGAGGCCGTCATAAGCACGGTCGGAGGTGAACGCAGGGCTGTAGACCATACAGGGAAGAGTCCCCGTTGCAATGGTGACTATGAACGGAGTTGGGCACGGTCATCAGAGACACTGCGGGTTTGCCTGCATGTCTCCAGCCCTAGATCTGGCATCCCTGCCTGAATTTTCTGGCAAATGAGCAATGTCTACTTGTAGCTGTTGTCCTTTGCTTTCTCTAGTCATGGTACCTCCTGCAGAGTCTGCCTGAGGTTTACCAAATCTAAGTCATTTATCGTATCTATCAGTTTAGGATCTATCGTCATCAATGTGTTCACACCCCAAACACCCATTCTGGATTCCACCTCACGCTCCTGTTCTCCACCTACTGTCTCTCTGCTCCCAAAAGGTAATCCTTTAAGTAAGTACAAGATTCCATTTGTTATCAACTGTGGCTACAACTATCACAAACTCTCCCGAAACTTGGCAGCTTCCATTAACGACATGATTTTGTTCACAAGTCTGCAATTTGGCAAGGCTGGCAAGAGAGCTCATCTCTCCCTGCTGGGCAGCTTGAAGACCACGAGCGCGATTCATCTGAAATCTTACTGTGATGTCTGGTGCCTGGGCTGGGAAGATAAGAATAGCTGGGAATTAGGTCATTTGGGGTTCCCTGGGCATTGGTCTCTATCCCTTGATCATCTCTCCACATGCTCCTAGCCCACTTTCATATAGATCAGCTGGGCTTCCAGGTCACATGTCCCTAAAGAGAAAGCACGGCAGAAGCTGTATTGCCTTTTATGATCTAGCCTTGGAAATCACACAACATCACTTCCAATGCGTCCAATCACTAGAAGTATTCTCAGAGGTCCCAGAGAGTCAAATGTCCCATTGTAAATAACACTGTGGGATGGGATACATAGTGTTGTGTCTGTCTTTGGAAAACACACTCTATTACAAAAGTCAAGACAGGTTCATGGACTGGCTGGTGTCTTAATGTTTTATTTTAAATTATCCCTATGTACACCAAAGAGTGAAACACCTGCATCAGGCTGCCTGCTTGGTGGGAAGCCTTCTTCTCCCTCTCCCAACCCCTGCGTGTGCTACCTCTCTCGTTGTGTCTCTGTCAAATAAATAAATATTTTAAAAAAATTACTGAAAATGTAGGGTTTCAAGACTCAAGAAGGAGTTCCTTCCACTAAAAAATGTAGTAGTATTTTGACCACTGCATTTTGAAATTCAGTCTTCTGGGGCGTCTGGGTGGCTCAGTGGGTTAAAGCCTCTGCCTTCAGCTCAGGTCATGATTCCAGGGTCCTGGGATCAAGCCCCACATCAGGCTCTCTGCTCAGCAGGGAGCCTGCTTCCCTTCCTCTCTCTCTGCCTGCCTCTCTGCCTACTTGTGATCTCTGTCTGTCAAATAAATAAATAAAATCTTAAAAAAAAGAAAAGAGAGAAATTCAGTCTTCTTAGATTGCTGTCAAAGAGCAGATGAAATGGGACTGGTTGCTAAAGGAGGTTTATTTTTTTTAAAGATTTTATTTATTTATTTGACAGAGAGAGATCACAAGTAGGCAGAGAGGCAGTCAGAGAAAGGGGGGAAGCAGGCTCCCACCTGAACAGAGAGCCCAATGCGGGGCTCAATCCCAGGACCCTGGGATCTGACCTGAGCCAAAGGCAGAGGCTTAACCTACTGAGCCACCCTGTCGCCCTGCTAAAGGAGGTTTTAAGTGGAGGGCTTTATGGGCACTTTTCTTCAACCCTGAATGTTTGAGAAAGACTTTGCTGTGCATTACCATCAGAGCAGTCCATTAGCGGCTTGTCATCAGGTTGCTGAGTCCCAGGAAGCTTTGCCTTTCTTGTCTTTCTTTTTGGCTTGTCTGGATCATCAGTACCACCCTTAGAAAGCAGAAGAAGCTAAATGCCATCCTTCTGGGGTGCCTGGGTGCCTCAGTCAGTTAACCATCTGCCTTTGGCTCAGGTCATGATCCTGGAGTCCTGGGATCAAGTCCCCATCCGGTTCCCTGCTCAGCGGAGAGCTTGCTTCTCTCTCTGCCCCTCACCCCACTTGTGCTGTCTCTCTCTCAAATAAATAAATAAATAAATAAATTCTTTAAAAAGATAAATGTCATCCATTCCTAAACTGCAAAGGATGCTGCCCCAATGTGGGGACAAGTTACCACTGAGAACTTGCAAGTTACTTCATCTGAATTTCTGTTTCCTTCAAAAGAGTGCTGTCTATAGCATTACTTGAGAGGTATTTCTGACCATTCTTGAATATTGAAAACAGTTGTACTTCTGAGCGACTTGTTAGGGTTTATGTATGGACAATGTGAATTGCCTAATGGCACAGGTGTCCCTTTCTTTAGAAGCTAAGACCAATTTGTGATCTCCTCCGGCAATTGTTTGCATGTTTTTGGTATATTTTAATTTTTATCATTATTATTTAAAATTTTAAAAACTCATTTTTTTAAAAGATTTTTATTTATTTATTTGACAGACAGAGATCACAAGCAGGCAGAGAGGCAGGCAGAGAGAGAGGAAGAAGCAGGCTCCCTGCTAAGCAGAGAGCCTGATGTGGGGCTTGATCCCAGGACCCTGAGATCATGACCTGAGCCGAAGGCAGAGGCTTTAACCCACTGAGCCACCCAGGCGCCCCTCAAAACTCATTTTTAACAAGGTTTTAATTTGAATTCTAGTTTGTTAACATACAGTGTTATATTAGTTTCAGGTGTACAGATATGGTAATTCCACACCGCCCTATAGCGCCCTGGTGTTCGCCATGAGAAGTGTGCTCCTTCTTTCCTTTCCTTTCCTTTTCTTTCCTTTCCTTTCCATTCTTTCATTTTTAAAAAAGATTTATTTATTTCAGAGAGAGCGTGAGCATTAGTGGGAGGGGCAGAGAAAGGAGAGAGAACCTCAAGGTGACTCTACACTGACGTGGGGCTGGATCCCACAACCACAAGATTAAGACCTGAGCTGAAACCGAGAGTCAGACACCCAATCAACTACACGACCCGGGTGCCCCATGACAAGTGTGCTCCTTAATCCCCATCACCTGTTTAACCCATCTCCCCACCTTCCCTCTGGTAACCATCAGTTTGTCTCTGTAGCTAAGAGTCTGTTTCTTGTTTTCTCCTCTGCCTTATTTTTTCCCCCTTGCCTGTTTCCTAAATTCCCCCATATGAGTGAATCATTTGGTATTTGTGTTTCTATGATTTATTTCACTTAGCATTAGACTCTCCATCTCCATCCATGTCATTGCAAATGGCAAGATTTCCTTCTTTTTATGGCTGAATAATATTCCAGTGTGTGTGTGTGTGTGTGTGTGTGTCTGTGTGTCTGTGTGTCTGTGAGTGTGTGTGTGTGTACCACTTCTTCTTTATCCATTCAGTGAATACTTGGGCTGCTTCCATATTTTGGCTATTGTAAACAGTGCTGTAATAAAGATAGGAGTACACGTATCCCTTTGAATTGGCGTTCTTACATTCTGTCGGTAGTACGCCCAGTAGTGTGATTGCTGAATTGTAAGGTTCTTCTGTTTTCAACTTCTTAAGGAACCTCCATACTGTTTTTTCCAGAGTGGCTGCACCAGTTTGCATTCCCACCAACAGTGCAAAAGGGTTCCCCTTTCTCCGCATCCTTGCCCACACCTATTGTCTCGTGTATTGTTGATTTTAGCCATTCTGACAGGTGCTTTGGTATATTTTTAATTTTGAGTTTCATCCTCAACTCCATCCTTTGTCCTTGGACAAGCTATGAAGGTTTTTTTCTTTATCCCTAGTTTTCTTCTTTTTCATTTATATTTTTGGTTCATTAAATATGATTTTTTCATTACAAAAGAAATCGTTTCTCAAAAATGAAAGAAATAAAAAAGCATAAAGAAAAAATTAAAACCACTCATAATTTCACTAGTCATGATAAATTTGTTAAGAGTTGGATGTATATCTGTATAAATTCGGTTTTTTTTTTTAAATAAATGGTTTCTGTTATTTAGCAAGCTATCGTGTATCTTTTCCACTTATTTTCTGATATCTTGCTGCAGTTTGTGAATCTCTTTCAGTGCTCTGAAATCCTTTCTGGATCAACACATACTATACATGATAGACAAACTAACAGACATGTCTCCCCAGTCTGCCATAAGGATCAGATAAGATAACAAAAACAAGTTTTATGTAAGCTGTGAAGCAGGGCAACTCGTGAGAGGTAATCTATCCTGGTTTCTGTTTGCTGCAGTATTTGGTGTATTTATATATTCATAATATATTTATAATTAAATTTATATATTTATAATTAGATATATTTATAAATAAACTTATAATTTATAACTAAATTATAATATTTATATATTTATAATCAAATATATTTATATTTATAATTAAATAATTATTGGTATATAGAATTAAATATTTAGAATTAATACATATATATTTATTATTAAATAAATTTATAATTAAATAAATATCTATAGTTTTAATACTTTATGATTATAATTTATAGTTATATATTTTAATTAAATAAATATTTATAATTAAATAAATTTACACTTATAATTAAGTAAATATTGATAGTTTTAATTATATGTGAACTCTGTGCTCCCGTTCCAGCAAAAAACAAAACATGTCAATATTTGGAAAACCACCCCTTTCTTGGCAATTCCCTCCTTACAACCACCCATCTAAACTAAGGTGGTCACAGGGTAATGATCCTTGTTGACTGTAGTTGCCAAGGTTACAACTGTTTATGGCAGTTATAGAAAGTAAACCTACATCTTAATCATGCAACTTAATGCTGGTGCTTTAATCTCTTCCTTTTGCTTTTCCATACTCCCTCCATCTCCTGCTGAGGAACTTTGGCAAAAATTATAAACTGTGCTTCTCCCCCTTTCTATGCCCATTGTATACCCCTTGCTCCCCTTCCCATCCTAAGACTCATTCCCACTGGGTCTGCTTTCAGATTGAGAGGGATCTGATCACCATATCTCCCCCTTTCCTTCTTCTACCTTAGGTGATCAAATAGTTTGTAATAGAAAATTACTGAGGGGCGCCTGGGTAGCTCAGTCCTTAAGCATCTGCCTTCAGCTCAGGTCGTGATCCTGGGGTCCTGGGATCAAGTCCTGCATAAGGCTCCCTGCTTGGCGGGAAGCCTGCTTCTCCCTCTCCCACTTCCCCCACGTGTGCTCCCTCTCTCGCTTTGTCTCTGTCAAATAAATAAATAAATCTTAAAAAAAAAAAGGTTCACATCTCAGATCTTCTGTGCTTTTGTTCTCTTTCTCAGCATAAAATATTTCATCTTGTTTTTTTAAAAATCGTTCTCATAGTAGTTCCTATCTTTTATGGTATTAACAAGTATTAATTTTCTTTTGGTAATTTTTGCCTGATAAATATTTCTTTTATTCTTGTTTTTTCTTTTACGCACGGTTATCAACCCTTAGTATTAAATTTGTATCTCTTGAAAATAACATAGCACTAGATTTGAGGACGTTCAACTTTAATTTGTACTTACCATGATTACTGATAAATGTGGATTTGTTTTCGCTATCCTATTACTATGCTTTCTCTTTGCTTCCAATTTTTGTTTTCTGCTTTCTGTTGAATCAAGTTTTCTTCATTCAGTTTTTTCTTCTGCATCAGTGGAAGCTAAACAGTTTTTGTTCTATGCCTCTAGGGGTCGTCCTTGAATTATTAATGCATATATCAACTTTTTCTGCCCTTATAAATTCTGCATTTCCCTTTGGGGCAGATTTTATTTCCCAAGGATCGTCACAATGTTATCTCCCATTGCATCAAGAGTTGGAATCTCTTTCTCCACCACCTGGAGTCTGGGTAGGAAGGCTCTATGATAACTTTGAGCAATAGAATATGGCAAAAGTGACACACACGCCTGTTCAGGTGTAGCTCTTACTGGTCTAAGAGCTTCTGTTCCTGCTTCCTCAAAGCCAGCCACCATGTAAGTGCAACTAGCCCAAGACTATTAGTCCATGAGAAGGGCCGGCTATGTGGAGAGGCCCTGGAGGAGGAGACATAGTCTAGGGCCAGAGGGCAAGGAGCATTGAGGCACCAGGAGGGAAGGGAAGGAAGCATCTGGAAGTGGAGACTGTAGCCATAGCCACTCCAGGAAACGGCACATGGACCAGAGACAAAGCTCCCAGCTAACCCTTTCCTGAGGTCTTATCCTACAAAATTCTGAGTAAAATAAAAGGAATCTTTTTAAGGTTGCTGAATTTTGAGAAAATTTATTATACAATAGACATCTGGCATTCTCCCACTCCAGTATTGATACCGTAGGGAATTTTAGTTCTGGTTTTATATAAAACTTCTTAAAAATGAGCACTTTTTAAAGATAGTAAGATTTAGCAATTCATTTAATTTAACCTTTTTATTCTAAGATCACTGTAGATTCACACGTGACTATATCGATAGATCCTGTATATCTACTTTGTAACATCTTGCCAAACTAGAGTACAGTGTATAACCAGGAAGTTGTCATTGATACAGTCAAGATACAGAACAATTCCATTGCCATCAGGGTAACGTTTGCTCTATTTTTATAGCTATACCCACTTCTCCCGCTCCCACCTACCTCCTTTAATCCCTGGAAGCCACTCACCTCTTATCCATGTTTATAATTGTGTTGTTTCCAGAGTGTTATGTAAATGGAATCATTCAATATATAACCTGACAGGACTGGCTTTTTTCACTTAACACCATTCTCCAGAGACTCAGCCAGGGTGTTGCACATCTCAATTGCTCATTCGTTTTTGTAGCTCAGTGGTGTTCCACGGTGTGGAAATGCCATGGTTGGTTTAGCCATTCATGCACTGAAGGGCAACCAGGCTGCTCTCAGTGTTTGCCTATCTGGAAAACAGCTTCTGTGAACACTTATGTATAGGTCCTTGTGTGAACATAAGTCTTGATTCCTCTGGGATACATGCTCAGGAATGTAATTGCTGGTTCACAGGATATCTACAGGTTTAAGTTTTGAAGAAACTGTCAACTGTTTCTCAGAGTGGGTGTGTCATTTTACATTCCCACCAACAATGTGTGAATGGTCAGTTTCTCTATATCCTCACCATCATTTGTTGTGCTGCTATTTTATTATTTTTTATTTTAGTCATTCTCATAGGTATGTATGCACACCCCACTGTGATTTTACTTTGCATTTCCTCAAGGGTTAATGATGTTGAACATCTTTTCATGGTCTTATCTGACATCTGTCTCTCTTTTTCAGCAAAACGACTCTTCACGTCTTTGCCCATGTTTAATTGGACTGTTTGTTTTCTCTTGTTGAGTTTTGAGAGTTATCTATACTAATATTTTGTCAAGGACTGTTGCATTTGTATTTATCAGGGATACTGGTCTTTAGTTTTTGTTGTCGTTTTTGTTGTTGTTTTGTTTTGTTTTGTATTCTCTTTGGTTTTGGTATCAGAGTGATACTGGCTAAAGAAGATGAACTGGCAGATGTTCCATCCTGACTTTCTGTTCTGATGGGGAGGAGATTATATAGCATTCATGTTAATTCTTCTTTAAATTGTTTGTAAGAATTTCTGTGAAATCCTCTTAGTCTAGAGATTTCTTTTATGGGAAGATTTTTTTATTCTTAGATTCAATTTTCTTAATACACACAGGGTTATTCAAATGATCTATTTCGTGTTGGCTGAATTGTGGTAATTTGTGTTTGTGGAGAAAGTGGCTCATTTCACCTAAGTTGTCAGATTTATATGTGTACAGTTGTTGGTAGTGTTCTTTTATTACGTTTCAGGTATCTGGAGGATCAGTAGTGATAGCCTTTGTTCATTCTTAATGTTGGTAATGAGCAGAGAGCCTGATGCGGGGCTTGATCCCAGGACCCTGAGGTCATGACCTGAGCTGAAGGCAGAGGCTTAAACCACTGAGCCACACAGGCGCCTTAGAGATTTTTCTTATCTTTTCAATTTTTTTGATCTTTTCAAAGAACCAGGTCTTTGCTTCAGTGATTTTCTCTATTGTTTTCTGTTCTCAGTGTCAATTTATTTTTGTTTTAAATTTTTTTGTTTTTTTAATTAATTATTTTTGTTAACATATAATGTATTATTTGCCCCAGGGGTACAGGTCTGTGATGCGTCAGGCTTACACACTTCACAGCTCTCACCACATCACATACCCTCCCCAATATCCATAACCCAACCACCCTCTCCATACCCTCCTCCCCAGGACCCCTCACTTTGTTTTGTGAGATTAAGAGTCTCTTATGGTTTGTCTCCCTCCCAATCCCATCTTGTTTCATTTTTTTCTTCCCTACCCCCCCAAACTTCCCACTCTGCCTTTCAAATTCCTCATATCAGGGAGATCATATGATAATTTTCTTTCTCTGACTGACTTATTTCGCTAAGCATAATACCCTCTAGTTCCATCCACGTCATCGCAAATGGCAAGATTTCATTTCTTTCGATGGCTGTGTAGTATTCCATTGTATATATATATACCACATCTTCTTTATCCATTCATCTGTTGGATATCTAGATTCTTTCTATAGTTTGGCTATTGTGGACATTGCTACTATAAACATTCGGGTGCACATGCCCCTTCAGATCACTACGTTTGTATCTTTAGGGTAAATACCCAGTAGTGCGATTGCTGGGTCGTAAGGTAGTTCTATTATCAACTTTTTGAGGAACCTCCATGCTGTTTTCCAGAGTGGTTGCACCAGCGTATATTCCCACCAACAGTGTACGAGGGTTCCCCTTTGCTCTGCATCCTCACCAGCATCTGTCATTTCCTGACTTGTTAATTTTAGCCATTCTGACTAGTGTGAGGTGGTATCTCATTGTGGTTTTGATTTGTATTTCCCTGATGCCGAGTGATGTGGAGCACTTTTTCTTGTGTCTATTGGCCCTCTGGATGTCTTCTTTGCAGAAATGTCTGTTCATGTCCTCTGTCCATTTCTTGATTGGATTATTTGTTCTTTGGGTGTTGAGTTTGCTGAGCCCTTTATAGAGTTTGGATATTAGCCCTTTATCTGATATGTCATTTGCGAATATCTTCTCCCATTCTGTCAGTTGTCTTTTGGTTTTGTTGACTGTTTCCTTTGCTGTGCAAAAGCTTTTGATCTTGATGAAGTCCCAATAGTTCATTTTTGCCCTTGCTTCCCTTGCCTTTGGTGATGTTTCTAGGAAGAAGTTGCTGTGGCTGAGGTCGAAGAGATTGCTGCCTGTGTTCTCCTCAGGGATTTTGATGGATTCTTATCTCACATTGAGGTCTTTCATTCATTTTGAGTCTATTTTTGTGTGTGGTGTAAGGAAATGGTCCAGTTTCATTTTTCTGCATGTGGCTGTCCAATATTCCCAACACCATTTATTGAAGAGGCTGTCTTTTTTCCACTGGGCATTCTTTCCTGTTTTGTCAAAGATTAGTTGACCATAGAGTTGAGGGTCTATTTCTGGGCTTTCTATTCTGTTCCATTGATCTATGTGTCTGTTTTTGTGCCAGTACCATACTGTCTTGATGATGACAGCTTTGTAATAGAGCTTGAAGTCTAGAATTGTGATGCCACCAACTTTGGCTTTCTTTTTCAACAATCCTCTGAGCTTTCAGGGTCTCTTCTGGTTCCATATAAATTTTAGGATTATTTGTTCCATTTTTTTGAAAAAAAGTTGATGGTATTTTGATAGGGATTGCATTAAATGTGTAGATTGCTTTAGATAGCATAGACATTTTCACCATATTTGTTCTTCCAATCCATGAGCATGGAACGTTTTTCCATTTCTTTATGTCTTCCTCAATTTCTCTCATGACTACCTTATAGTTTTCTGAGTATAGATTCTTTGCCTCTTTGGTTAGGTTTATTCCTAGGTATCTTATGGTTTTGGGTGCAACTGTAAATGGGATCAACTCCTTCATTTCTCTTTCTTCTGTCTTGTTGTTGGTGTATAGAAATGAAACTGATTTCTGTGCATTGATTTTATATCCTGACACTTTACTGAATTCCTATATGAGTTCTAGCAGTTTTGGAGTGGTCTTTTGGGTTTTCCACATAAAATATCATATCATCTGCAAAGAGTGAGAGTTTGACTTCTTTGCTGATTTGGATGCCTTCAATTTCTTTTTGTTGTCTGATTGCTGAGGCTACGACTTCTAGTATTATGTTGAATAACAGTGGTGATAGTCAACATCCCTGCTGTGTTCCTGACCTTAACGGAAAAGCTCTCTGTTTTTCCTCATTGAGAATGATATTCACTGTGGGTTTTTCATAGATAGCTTTGATGATATTGAGGAATGTACTGTCTGTTCCTACACTTTGAAGAGTTTTGATCAAGAACGGATGCTGTACTTTGTCAAATGCTTTTTCAGCATCTATTGAGAGTATCATATGGTCCTTATTCTTTTATTAATGTATTGTATCACATTGGTTGATTTGCAGTTGTTGAACCAACCTTGCAGCCCAGGAATGAATCCCACTTGGTCATGGTGAATAATCCTTTTAATGTACAGTTGGATCCTATTGGCTAGTATTTTGGTGAGAATTTTTGCATCTGTGTTCATCAAGGACATTGGTCTGTAATTCTCTTTTTTGATGGGGTCTTTGGTTTTGCGATCAAGGTAATGCTGGCCTTATAAAATGAGTTTGGAAGTTTTCCTTCCATTTCTATTTTTTTGGAACAGTTTCAGGAGAATAGGAATTAATTCTTTTTAAAATGTTTGGTGGAATTCCCCTGGGAAGCCGTCTGGCCCTGGGCTCTTGTTTGTTGGGTGATTTGTGATGACTGCTTCAATCTCCTTCCTGGTTATGGGTCTGTTCAGGTTTTCTATTTCTTCCTGGTTCAGTTGTGGTAGTTTATATGTCTCTAGGAATGCATCCATTTCTTCCAGATTGTCAAACTTGCTGGAGTATAGTTGCTCATAATATGTTCTTATAATTGTATTTCTTTGGTATTGGTTGTGATCTCTCCTTTTTCTTTCATAATTTTATTTATTTGGGTCCTTTCTCTTTTCTTTTTGATAAGTCTGGCCAGGAGTTTATCAATCTTATTAATTCTTTCAAAGAACCAGCTCCTAGTTTCATTGATGTGTTCTATTGTGGTTTTTTTGGTTTCTATTTCATTGATTTCTGCTCTGATCTTTATGATTTCTCTTCTCCTGCTGGGTTTAGGCTTTCTTTGCTGTTCTTTCTGCAGCTCCTTTAGGTGTAGGGTTAGGTTGTGTACTTGAGACCTTTCTTGTTTCTTGAGAAAGACTTATATGGCTATATACTTTCCTCTCAGGACCGTCTTTCCTGTGTCCCACAGATTTTGAACCGTTGTGTTTTCATTATCATTTGTTTCCATGAATTTTTTCAATTCTTCTTTAATTTTCTCATTGACCCATTCATTCTTTAGTAGGATGCTCTTTGACCTCAGTGTATTTGAGTTCTTTCCAACTTTCCTCTTGTGATTGAGTTCTAGCTTCAGAGCATTGTGGTCTGAAAATATGCAGGGAATGATCCCAATTTTTTGGTACGAGTTGAGACCTGATTTGTGACCCAGGATGTGATTTGTTCTGGAGAATGTTCCATGTACACTAGAGAAGAACGTGTATTCTGTTGTTTTGAGATGGAATGTTCTGAATATATCTGTGATGTCCATCTGGTCCAGTGAAACACATCTGATTTGGGGTGTATTTTGGTTGCTTTGAACAAACTACCTCTTAGGGTGCCTGAGTGGCACCTTTGGCTTTGGGTCATGATCCCAAGGTCCTGGGATCGAGCCCCACATCGGGCTCTCTGCTCAGCAGAGAGCCTGCTTCCCCTGCTCTCTCTGCTTGCCTCTCTACCTACTTGTGATCTCTCTCTCTCTGTCAAATAAATAAAAAGTGAAATCTTTAAAAAAAAAAAGAAGAAAGAAAAAAACTATCTCCTAAAATTTTAAAGAAAGAAAAACTTATATATATATATATATATATATATATATATATATACAAAAATAAGGGTAAACACGATGAAGGGGTGGAATATGACTGTTAAGATAAAAATTAAAAAGTCTAAAAAAGGAATTGATAAGATAAGGTAGTTGGAAAAAGAAAGAAGAAGAAAAAAACCAGGGAGAGAATGTACTCAGGCTGGAGACTAGACTAAAGCCCTGTGCTAGATTCAGGGTATATTTTGATCTATTAGAAGAAATTGTATCCAAGAATTTTTTAGAAAAAAAAAACCCTTATATTTATACAAAAAATAAGGTTAAATTCAATGAAAGTTAAAATATAACTATAATAATGAAGGTTTAAAAAGATTTTTTAAGAAAGGTATTGTTAAGATAAACTAGTTAAAAAATGTTAAAAGAGGAAAGAAGAAAAGTTAAAAAAATCAGAATAGGAAAAAAATAAAATTAAAAAAATTTAATTTAACTTTGTAAGACTAATGGGTCATGGGGAGAAAGCCATGAATTCCATGCATTGTTTTCCCCTAGCTCTGGAATTTCACTGTTCTCCTTGATCAGTAAACTTGGTCTTGGCTGGATGTTCTTGCTGATCTTCTGGGGGAAGGACCTGTTGTAGTGATTCTCAAATGTCTTTGCCTGAGGCAGAGTTGCATCACCCTTGCTAGGGGCCAGGCTAAGAAATCTGCTCCAGTTTACTCTCCAGAGTTTTTGTTCTCTGAACGCTTTCTGTAGAGCTCTTGAGGACAGGAATGAAAATGGCAGCCTCCCAATCTCCAGCCCAGAGGAGCCGAGAACTCGGGGCCTCACTCCTCAGTGTGCCCTCAGAGAAGAGGGGTCAATCACTCCCATCTCCTTGGTCTCCAGCTGCTCTCTGGGCCCACCCTGCCTGTGACTGAGAGTTTCTGTCTCTGGTGCACAGCCCTGCTTGGAGTCTCCAAACCCAGCAGATTCCTGCCTCCAGAGTAGGAAGATGAGTCTCCTTGGATCTGCCACTTGTGGGGTTCCTGCTCAAAGAGCAATGGCCTAATGGTGCCGTGGATCACAGTTTAAGGTAATCCCTGCATTGAGAGCTCACTCCTTTGCTCTGTCTCTGTAGTCAGCTTCCCCGCTCTGACACCTGCGAGCTGTGCTACACTCAGACACCCCTGATCCTTCTGTGACCCTGCAGGTCCTGAGACCACACTGTCCCCATGAGGGCTCCACTCCCGCTTAGCTCTGGAGCAACATCTCTCAGTGGAGCAGACTTCTAAAAGTTTGGATTTTGTGCTCCAGAGCTCCACCACTTGCCTGGAGCTGGCCCCTCTCCCCCGTGTTCTATCTTCCCATCGCTTCAGATTCATTTCTCCTTACGTTCTACCTTTCAGAAAGTGGTTGATTTTCTGTTCCTAGAGTTGCTGCTCTTCTTCTTTGATCTCCTGTTGAGTTTGTAGGTGTTTGGAATGGTTTGATAACTATCTAACTGAACTCCTGAGACCTGACATCATTTCAGTCTTCTACTCCCTCACCATCTTGCCTCTCCCCTCTGATTTTTGTTTTAATTTTTATTATTTCCCTCCTCTACTTACTTTTAGTTAGTTCTATGCTTCTTTAGGTTCTTGAAGTGAAAACCTAGATTGTTAATTTGAGACTTTTCTCTAATCTATGCATGTATCAATATAAATTTATTTTGCTTTGGATTCATTGGACTTCTTCACTTTGCGGAACAGTGTTTTTCATCAGGCCTGAAATTTTAACTACACTGAATTTTTACAGTTCTGAATAATTTTAACAGTTCTGAAATTTCAAATGCTGCTTTGGCTTTATTTCTCTTTTTACCTGCCAAGACTTTAATTAAGCATGTGCAGTCTTCTTTATTCTCTATGTCTCTTACCTTTTCTTCTGCACCAGCAATCTAACATTTCATCCTTCATTGTGGGTAATTTTATTTCTTTTTCCAGTTCACTGATTTTTTATCTGTGTCAACTCTGCGTTAAACCCATTTGCTAAGTTTTAAATTTTAGTTATTTTATTTCTTACATCTCAAAATTCCATTTGATCTTTTAAAAATCTGTTTTATACTTTAAACTATAGAAAAGTGATTCTCTGGATAGTTTCTCCTTTTCTTCGGATGTTAATTGTTAAACAAAATTTTAAACCTAATAAACTTGTAAATTCCAAGATTTGAAATCTTTGTAAAACTGTGACAGTCTATACACTTGAGTCTGTATTTCTGTAGTTCATAATTTCCACTGGCTATCACTTATGACATGTACTTCTTTATGTATCTCATAAAACTTTGACTTAATCTTGGATTCAAAAAATGTATTGGGTAAATTATCTGAGGTTTAAGAGAAATTTAGCTTTTTCCAGAAAGAATTTACATTCAATTCCAGGAGCTTGGAGGTGCTACCAGTTTAAGACAACGCCAACCCAAATTCAAGACTTGAAACTTCCTAAAAAATAAAGGAGATGGAGAAGAGTTTAACTGAAGTTTTGTGCCAGGACTGGTGTGTATAAGGGTGCAGCCCTTAGCAGTCTAGAATTTTATGGGACGAATCTATTAGACTTTCTATTTTATGTCATCTCTGGGCTTTGATTTCTTTCTATCTCCAGAAGGCCAGCAAAACAAAAATTCAAAATATTTAGGATGGATAATTACTCTGAGAGTGAAAGAAGCTTTTGTCTTTACTTGTGCCTCTGGGATCTTGATTTCCCTTTGTTGCAGGCCTAGTAAATCCTTACTACTACCATGTCAGTTCTCTGATTTATATATATATATATATACTTTGTATATATATATACATATATATACATATATAAAACATATATATACATATATATACATATTAAAAACAAAGTATATATATATATACTTTGTTTTTTAATTTTCTTCCCATTTAAAAATAAGCTTTTACTAGGAGCATTGGTCTGAATAACTTAACTCAGCATTTGAGAAAACAGGGTGGGCTTTGTTAAGAGAGTAAATGCCATAGAATTTACACATTGTGGGCAAAGGTACTCCCTTTTATTGTTTTTCTCTCTGGCTTCACTTCCTCTGAGGTCAGCAGGAATTGGTTTTCATCTCATCAGAAGTAGTAAATTCTGAAATCCAAGTGCTGTTTTCCTGAGACTATTGTGCATGTGGTATGGGTTAAATGAATAATTAATAGATACTGTCATCCTATCATTTTTTGTGTTCTTGAGATTCAGATTTCTCATCATAAAGGAGATGCATATATATGTAATAGGAAAGTAATTTTCAAAATCTTGTGGTACTGAACTTGAATTGGATTTGTCAATATAGAGCCACTGGGTGGTTCAGTAGGTTAAGCAGCTGCCTTTGGCTCAGGTCATGACCGCAGGGTCCTGGGTTGGAGACCTTTGTTGGCTCCCTACTCAGAGGAGAGGCTGCTTCTCTCTCTTCCCTCTGTACCCCCGCCCCCCTCCACTACTTATGCACTTTCTCTCTCTCAAATAAATAAATAAAATCTTTTTTAAAAAAGAATTGTCAATATAAAGTCAAGAGGCATTTTTTTTTCTTCCTTCCCTGTTCTCCTCCTCCTCCTTATTGTTTTTCTCCTCCTCCTCCTCCTTCTTTTTAATGTATATCACTGAAGAGGCATGGAAACAATAACCAAGCCTATAGCAAAAATGAAACAAACAAAAAACAGAAAACAAACAAAAAACCCAAGCCAGTAGCAATGAGCATTGCTAGTGTCCAGATTGTTTCCTGATACACTATTTCTTAGAAATAAGCTGATTCCATATTTGGGTAGAAAATATACATGATGATTCTGGAACATTATTTTACCAGATGTGAGGAAGCTCTTAAAGACTCATAATTCCATGTAAAAAGGACTTGGAAACCAACTCAGGTTTTAAATTGTCAGGTAGGACAATTTAAGTTTCCCAGAGCAAAGTCTAGGTGAAAAGAGTACTCTAATTGGCGTAGTCCAGTTTAATACAATCTTGCACTGGGCCTGGCTTTCCTTGACATTCAGTATCATTTCACACTAGGACCTTGCCCTGCTAAGAAGAAGCTGAACTGAGTCAAGAGCTGAGTTTTCCAGGTTCCTTGGTTTAATAATAATATCCAGCTAAACTAAATCAGTGCACAGAAGTGCTAACCTGCTCCCAGTCAGCACAAGCATTCTGGGAGAATTCTCTAGAAAATATGCCCCTCTGATAAACTGTCTCAAATGTGACAAAATTATTGTTTGATGTCCTATCTCTTACTCCTTCCTATTATTTTTTTTCTCAGTACTTTATAGCTAACATTTAAGTGCTTTTCTTGCCATATTATTTACCCCAACTTTCTCAAATAGCCTTGTATGTAATACCCAATTATTATTAGTTCTTGTTCCTGAAAGTAACGTTGTTTTCTTTTTTTTCTTTTGGGATGAAAACAGTTAAAACAGGTAGGAATGAGGTGCACAACTGGCAAGAAATTAGTTGTCCCTTCAATCATTTATTCTACAAATATATATTGACAAGTTACTCTAAACCAGGTCCTAGGCTAGACACTGGGATACATGGGGAATAAAAACATGAGCCCGAATCCCGGGAAACTTGCAGTCCACAGAGGAGACTCGGTCTCATTCTAACAATCACACAAGTGAATTATTAATGCTAACCGTTGTTTAGTGCTATGTTTAGCACATGGAGCAGACCTATCATTAGAGCTATGAAGGCAAAGTACAGGTGCTATGTAAGCATTTAATAGGGATGTCTAACCTAGGGGTGAGAGAAGTTTTCATCAACGAAAGCTTTTGAGTTGAGATCTCGGGGATAAGTAGGAAGTAACTAGAAGGAGGGGAGAGGGGCTGGAGCACATGGAATGAGTGGAAGAGCGATCGATTCAAGGTAATTCTAGAGATGCTGTCAGGCACTGTATCAACAGACTTAGATCATGTTCGGTATTTTGTACTGTACTTGGACTTAATAGAAATGGGAGGGTACTAAAGGATTTTCATGGGGTCACTGTGTGTGGTGGGGGGCTGCTCTTGCTGTTGGGTTTAGGTGAAGAATTCAGAGCATGATCTATCTTGTGAAATGCTACACGGAACAATACAACTGTGGTCGATCAATGAGTAGATGATGCTCTAAGAACTTTCTTCCCACATTACGGGAAAACGGGTCTGGTCTAAGATTAAGCATTTTAAGTTTTGTTCTTTCGAGCCTGCTTTTCTTGGAGGGATATATGGTTTCAGTATTACATAGGCCTCGGGGCTCTGTTTTCTGGTAAAGTCCCTATTCTCCACTCTGTGAAACCCCTCTGCCCCCAACCATGTTGGTTTCTATTGCCTATTCCCCTTTCCTGCTGTAAAAGTATTACTGGAGAAGATTTCTGAATGTTTACCTCAGAGTTACCCTACAGACTCTTCAGAGTGGAATCCGCCTTCCTCTAGTCTCTAGTTCCATTTGATGGGCATCAGAGCCCCCTACTGGGAGAAACACAGCTCAGCTACATAAACACCCACACAAAGGGCAAGAGTCCTGTAACATTTGGTGTATTTGTGTGTACGTGGTTTACCCGTCCCATGTTAAATGTCACTACTCTGCGCCAGCTAAGAAACCTACTCATTACCTTTGCAACTAACGCTGACATATAATTGTAAATAATTAGCTTTTCATTTGGTACATTTTCCAATTACTTGGGGTTGGAGTACAATTAATTAATTAATAATTGTTATTAACAATGAATACAAATCGCAAATTTATAGTCTTAACAAAATCTGGAATTGATGTGAAGAAACAATTCAGTCCAGTCTCCTGCTTCATGAAAAAGAACATCTACTGTCTTTAGGATGTGGAGTTCTTTGTTCTCTTCCTAAAATTTCCCAGGAAGGACACTCCACAGTATTATCAAAGACCAAATTTTGTGTTTTTAGTAATCCAGTGGCTTCTTATATTTGATAAGAATATCTTTTAAAACAAACTTATTTTACAATAGTTTTATTCTTGCAGAAAAGTTACAAAGATAGCATAGAGAGTTCCTGGACATCCTTCACCTAGTTTTCCCTACTGGGAACATTTGACATTATCATGGTCGCTTTGTCACAAATTGGGAATCCATATTGGTATTGTACTATGAATTGACCTTCGTCTTTATTTGGATTTCACCAGTTTTCTATGAAGGTCCTATTTCTGACCTAGGATCCCATCCTGGACACCACATGACCTTTCATCGTCTCATCTCCTTCAGCCCTTCTGGTCTCTGACAGTTTCTGTGGCTTCACTTTCAATGATCTTGATGGTTTGGAGGATATATTCAGTAGAATATATATTCAGTAGAATGTTCCTCTGTGTGGATCTGTCTGATGTTTTTCTCATGGTTACAGTGGGGTTATAGGTTTTGGGGATGGAGACTGCAGAGGTAACCCATCATACCTAGGAAAACGCTATCAACATGACTTACTGTTGTTGAGGTTAGCTGTGATCGCCTCGCTGAGGTGATGTTCGTTGGATTTCTCCACAGCAAAGTTACTCTTGGCTGTTGCTTTTATTTTATTTTTTTAATTCAAGTTTCTTTCCTTTTATTTTTTTATTTTTTAAGATTTTATTTATTTATTTATTTATTTGACAGACAGAGATCAAAGTAGGCAAAGAGAGAGAGAGAGGGAGAAGCAGGCTCCCCGCTGAACAGAGAGCCTGATGTGGGGCTCGATCCCAAGACCCTGAGATCATGACCTGAGCCAAAAGCAGAGGCTTTAACCCACTGAGCCACCCAGGTGCCCCATCTTTCCTTTTATTTGATAGAGATAGAGAAACCTGTCAGCTTTCCTTTCAGAAGAGGGAAGGCAGTTGGTGAAGGATCGTTTTTAGGAGCCAGAGAGATCTGGGTTCGTGAGCAGTTACGCCACTCATCCTCTCTGTGATCGTGGGCAAGTTTCTTCCTAAGCTTTGATATTAGAGTAGTAACAGTACTTTCCTTAACTGTTATGGTGACAGTCAAAGGACGCAGTGCACATAAAGCCCCTACTGGCCACCTGATGCACCAACAAACCCTCAGCCTCAAATGCTCGCCATGATTACTAACGTGAAAATGACAGCGGGGATCACAAGTACTGTGTATTCACTTTAAAGTCCCTGTTGAGTTTAGTCTTCAGTCCCACAGCAGCCGTTCCCCAGCATGCAATGTGTGCCATTAGTATGTGGAGCTGGGCTTGGGGCCTTAGGGTTAAGAGGCTGAGCCTGCTTAATTCATTCAGTCAAGGGTTTTAACAGTCTTCACTGAGCTCCCCCTAGATCCTGAGGATACAGGGTTGAACCAACAGATACAGTGTGGCCATAGCCCGGCCAGTCAGGTGGAGAATGTTTGGACAGAGAGACATGGGAGCTGTAGGCAGGGTTAATCAGGTGGGACCCTGCCTGCATGTGTAAGGGGAACCTTGATGACTCCTTCCCTACTTGCATGTCAGATAGTCTGAAGCAATAAAGCATTCTAGGGATGAAATTCACTCTTCTCCAAGTCCACTGTCATAGTATCAGAGTAGCCCAACCAGACTAATGACTTCACCTACACCCCGCTTCCATCTTGCTTTTGGGAACTCTGTGCTTAAATGACTAGAAAGGTGTCATCAACCTTAGGATATGTTGATATCAACTGGGGGACTCATCGCCCATGGATTTTATATCCTGTACTTGCTATTTCCCATAGGAAATCTTTCTGAGTTTGCCTCTGCACTCCCTTACTGTGATGTGGTTTCTCATATATCCTGAGATTTGTGATTGTGAGTGTATGTTCTTTTGGAACTTGACTTTTAAGAATTTAAGACCTAGTTCACAGTATTCCTCCAGTGAGAACAGGAGTTCATGAGTTGAAGTCTACCAAACAACTTGGTGTAACTATCAGTCTGGGACTACTTTACACTAAATCCGTACCTTAGGTATTCAGGTCTCACTGGTGGTTGGATTTGGATCCAGAGCTCATGAGAAGGCTGGTTTGTGATTAGGGCATCTGAGGGTGAGAAGTGGAACCAGGGGACTTATTTTTCCTACATTAAAAAAAAAAAAAAAAGTTGGGGCGCCTGGGTGGCTCAGTGGGTTAAGCCGCTGCCTTCGGCTCAGGTCATGATCCCAGGTCCTGGGTTCGAGCCCCACATCGGGCTTTCTGCTCAGCAGGGAGCCTGCTTCCTCCTCTCTCTCTGCCTGCCTCTCTGCTTACTTGTGATTTCTCTCTGTCAAATAAATAAATAAAATCTTTAAAAAAAAAAAAGACTTTCTTTATTTATTTATTTGTCAGAGAGAGCAAGAGCACATGTAGGCAGAGCGGCAGGTAGAGGCAAAGGGAGAAGCAGACTCCCAGCTGAGTAAGGAGCCCGGCACAGGGCTCCATTCCAGGACCCTGAGATCATGACCCCAGCCAAAGGCAGCAGCTTAACCGACTGAGCCACCCAGGCGTCTCTCTTTTCTACATTTTATCTAGAACCAATGCGACCACTTACGAACATTTGTTTTTATAGTTTATTTACCAAGGTCCTCCTAGTTTATCTACTACTGTGGGTGTTGGTCTTACGCCAGAGTTTCTGATTCTTACCCTGGACTTTGTCCCTATCCCTGGAAGGAGCAGCGTAAACCCTTCCTTTGGCCTGTTTTTGTACGGCCTTTGAACTAAGGACAGTTTTTACATTTTTAAAGTGTTTAAAAAAAACAGTAAGAAAGGAAAGTTACAGAAATCAAATGTGGCCCACAAAGCCTGAAGTATTTATTATCTGGCCCTTTACAGAAAAAAAAAATCATGGATCCGTAGACCACCAGGGATCAGCGTATGTACCCAGGGCAAACTCCATTTCTGATGTTCATTTTCCCCTCTGGGTAGAACCTTTTCACAATCTCTAGTTACCAAGAATCTCTCTTATTTTACCACCAGCTTAGCTGTTCATCTATTTTTTTTTTAATTTTATTTATTTATTTGACAGAGAGAGACCACAAGTAGGCAGACAGGCAGGCAGAGAGGAAGGGAAGCAGGCTCTCCGCTGAGCAGAGAGCCCAATGTGGGGCTTGATCTTAGGACCCTGGGATCATGACCTGAGCAGAAGGCAGAGGCTTTAACCCACTGAGCCACCCAGGCGCCCCTTAGCTGTTCATCTTAAAGGAAATTTCTAATATGTGATCCTCATACGTTAAAGCATTTCGTAGTTTAGGGGGTTTCTTGGACATCTATTTCCCCATAATATATGGGAAAGGACTCCTCCCTCTACACTTCCGGTCAAGCAAGTCTCTGTGCTATGGCAGGGGCTAGACCCAGGGCAGTCTGTTGTCTGTGAGGCAGTTTGGGAAAGCACAAAATAGTCACTTTTATTTTGAAGGAGTGAGTCTAGAATGTAATAACTCACATCGGGATCTTGAGGCAGTGAGCTGTCCCACACAGCTAAAATCAGAGCTCGCTCACCGGGACCCACGCTGCGGGGAGTGAGTTTCGCATGAGCAGGTGAGCGCGGGGGGCGTGTTCGTGTCCCTGCACACGCCCCCCTGGGGTTGTCTCCCTCCTATTCTGTTTCCAGATCAGAATTGCTTCTGATCAGGGAGTGTTTCCCGATTACGCCATAACCTCCTTGTCCACATACTAAAGCCCGACTTTCAGTTCTTGCTTTTTTATTCCGGAGACTTTTGAGTAGTCTGGGGTTTCCTCCCCATTTGTGGAAGGAACATGGTACAGCCCAGAGAACTCTGGCAACTCAGGAACCCCGAGTTCTCAGCCCTCACTCTGGTCCTCATTTGCATTCTCCCTTTTTCTCCACTTCCTAATTTCAAACAAAAGGAGGAAAAAAAAAAAAAAAAAAAAGGCAGGGAAGAGAAAGTGATGAGAGATGGACCAGGTTCAATTTTCTCTGTCGTACAGGGAGAGCTGTGTGTTCTCAGACATCAATCAGCCCGGCCGAGAGTGATGGGATCTCATTTTCGGTCTACCTCTATTGTGTTCTCAGGTTATGTAATTAAATTCTCCGCTCTCACGTTTATTTAGAGATCCTGATGCCATTTTCGAAAGCTCTGGATGATGTGGGTTATTTTGAGGCTTGAGACCTTTGGCTTCCACTAGATCTATAACATCAGTGACAGCTGTGTTGTGTGTACAGCTCTGTAGCAACCAAAGGCAGCTGCCCGCCCACAAAAGCTGGCCCTGGCTTCTCCCCTGGCGATTCAGTAAAGGATCCTTAAGAACATTGGGGGGGGGGTGCCTGGGTGGCTCAGTGGGTTATGCCTTCGGCTCAGGTCATGATCTCAGGGTCTGGGATCGAGTCCCACATCCGGCTCTCTGCTCAGCAGGGAGCCTGCTTCCCTTCCTCTCTCTCTGCCTGCCTCTCTGCCTACTTGTGATCTCTCTCTCTCAAATAAATAAATAAAATCTTTAAAAAAAAAAAAAAGAACATTAGGGGGACCCATGTAGGGAGTGCTTAGGGTAAGGGGGCCATGACTATGATCAGACCTTCTAGATGTTCCCACAGGGAGAGGATGGGAATGTCTTCCAGGACAAAAGGGTCTGAGGGGCTTGGGGAGTCTAATTTTTACCTCCCAGTGTGCTGGCTGCTTGGAGACACAGGGAGGCACCCCCCCACACCCCGCACATCAGTGAAGGGACATCTGCTCATGGTAAGCTGAGGGCCCCCTGGACTTTGATGGTGTCACTCTGTTCCTTATTCTCCCAGCCATGGACAAAGAATCACAGAGACCTGAGGGAAACTATGCCAATGAATGTGATGGGACAAGAAGTATACTCGTTTTCTGTCCTTGGATCACTAAGGATGATGGAACAATTATTCTAAAACATCTTATAAATAGGAAACCTCTCGGAGTGCCTGGATGGCTCAGTTGGTTAAGCGGCCGCCTTCAGCTCAGGTCATGATCCCAGGGTCCTGGAATGAGTCCCACATTGGACTTCCTGCTCAGCAGGGAGCCTGCTTCTCCCTCTCCCTCTGCCTGCTGCTCTGCCTGCTTGTGCTCTTTCTTTCTCTCTCTCTCTCAGTCAAATAAATAAATAAAATCTTTAAAAAAAAATAGGAAACCTCTCTTAGTCATCTGAATTTCATACCGGTGGATGTTATCTCTTCTATGTATAGTAAGTATCCCAGCCTAGTGCAAAGTACTGCTCAACCAAGGCAAAGAGATGAGAAGAGACACCAATGCTGGTTTTGAAGGAATTAGGAGACCTAGATAAGAACTAAACAGATTTTTTTTTACTTAGAAAAAAAGAGATTTATTTATTTATTTGAGAGAGAGAGCATGAATGGGAGGAGCAGAGGGAGAGAGAATCTTAAGCAGAACTCTGCACTGAGCACAGAGCCCGACCTGGTGCTCGATCTCATGACCCTGAAATCATGACCTGAGCCAAAACCAAGAGTTGGAGGCCACTCAGGTGCCCCCATATTTTGTACTTTTATTTTATTTGTGTGTATGTGTGTGAGAGAGAGAGAGAGAGTATAAGCACGGTGAGCGGCACAAAAGTGGTCTTGTGAAGTTTTGAAAACGATGACTTTTGAAAAAGAGGATTGTCATCCATCAGCTTAGGAAAAGCTGACTTACACGCAATTGAATGGGTAACTCAATAAAAGGCTTCTTGAAAGTTTTTAATAGCTTCTAATGTGTTAAGTGAAGTCTTATTCCAACGGAGCTGACCTTGGGACTCTGTGTTGTAATGTCTAACAGATCCCACAGAATGTGTCCCATAGAATCCATTTTCCAGTTTTGGAAAACCCTGGTCTAACAGGCGGAGGGTGGAAGTTGGAGAGATGCTTTCTAGATCCTGGGTCATAGTCCCCAGTACCCCCTCCACTGAGCCACACGCACAGATGTCAGCTTCATTGCTGACAATAGGTGTCTGGGAAGGTTAAAATTGCAATAACAAAAGCATAAACAAAGTTTAAAGTGCCTTCTAATGTAGCACGATCATTACTGTCACTGATAATCCTCTTCAACTGTCTTCCTACCTACAAATTAGGCCAGGACCAGCCCTGGCAAACGGACGGTTTCCTGGCTATCGACACAGCAGTTGGCCACTTCGGCAGGAAGGAGATCCAGGAGGCCACAGTGCTCAACACAGGTGGACTTCTGCCAGCAGTTTTTGGCAGGTTCATTGGACCACCGTGTGTATGATCTGCAGACTGGCCAGGAAGACCTCATGGGGAAGCAAAGGGAAATTCTATTTACGACATCGTTCATTTTATAATAAAAGCACACGCATTTATGTTTTGGAAGAAGAAAATGAATCCATTGGGATTTTTTTTTTTTTTCCCCTCTTTTGTTTTTTCCCCCTGCTAGCTGGGAAATACTAGACTTGCTAGAATCCGCAGCTCCTGGAGGGCTGCCCGGCTGGGTGGACGTCTTCAGTCATTGGCTGAAGGGCACGGGGCATGTCTAACCCTGCCTGCTCCTCTCGGGGCCGTGTCAGCAATCTTGGGTGGGCCACACAGAGGTTCGAAGGCATACCAAGGGGACTGGTGGTTTCAGGCAGGTGTTAACAGCAAATAGGGGTGCCTCTCCTTTTTTAACCTTCCTTTCTTACCTCCCCAGGCTGGCGGCTCCCATATTTTTTTATTTCCTTAGCATTCCCTTGCTAATTCTAAGGAATTGCTGTTAAAAATCCTTTAGAAAAGTTTAAGTAAATATAGAAAAAAGACCTTGCGACCCCAGCCCATCTGGTATTCCCCGCTTGAGGTAACCTGCTCAAGATCATGGGCAATAATGCTCAGTTCCCATGGAACAGTCCCTTGGGCTAATTCAGATGCCATTCTTCTTCAAAATTGCCCCAAATCTTTTTTTTTTTAAATAAAGATTTTATTTATTTATTGGAGAGACAGAGAGAGAGTCACACAAGCAGGGTGAGGGGCAGGACCAGGAGAAGCAGACGCCCCCCTGAGCAGGGAGCCCGATGTGGGACTCGATCCCTGGACCGTGGGATCATGACCTGAGTTGAAGGCAGAAGATCAACCGACTGAGCTACTCGGGCACCCCTGCTCAAAATCTTCTAGTCACTTCACTTAGAGGAATAGCGTTAAAAGAAGGTTGGGTGCCTGGTCCCGGAGAGAAATAAGACAGTTATTGAAATCTCTCATTTTAATGTTTTTAAAACACAATCATGATTCAATGGTAAATACCAATGTATTAAAATCCATAGTGCCGCCTCTGGAACTCAAGACGAGCCAACGTGGTTAGGAAATATGGATGACATGAACACAGGCATCTGGTTCCATTTTATTAGAAAACAAAACCGAACAAAATTTTGCAATGAAATTTCCTGGAATTCACAATCCTTTTCAAATCTTTATAGTTGCATTTTTTTTTACCAGTACATAAGAACACGATTGCACTTATTTACATGATAATCTTCTAAATAACAAAAATAGCCATGTTGTACGGTTGAGTGTTTCCAACTATCGTCCTCAATATTTCATTACTAGCCCAGTATGAGACAGACTGTTTATGCTCTCCAAACACATAGATAATAGAATAAAGCAAAATAAAAGTCCATGTCTTCCAACAGAAGACAAATAAATCCCTTTAAAGACATCTTTTAAAACTTCTGTGTATTTCATGAGAGATATAAAGTGCTCTGGAAGGAGTAAGGTGGGTGCCTGAGGTGGGGAAAAAGGAAAGAGAGATTTATACCACCTTCCTAGCCCCCCCCCCCCAAACCCCCAAGCCAACACGGCTTTCACCAATCATTTAAATATACCTGTGACTTTGTACAGAAGACGATGTTTTGGTAAACAGACTACGTAATCCACTACTTAAGTTCTCAGCAATGAAGAGCTAACCAAGGTCCAAATTAAAAGCTACCCATGCAAATGCTATCAGTGATCATTTCTGTGATTTTTGAGTCATGTGGCAAATAAATCCAGGAAGCTGTCCCTGGATCTGAACATGGAGGATGGGTAAATGGCAGGACGGCACCACCACGTGTATGATCTGCGGACTGGCCAAAGTAAAATTCTACCTGACATGACTTGTTTTACGATAAAAGCAGACAAGTTCATGTATAGGGAGGAAAAACAAATCCACTGGATTCTTTTCTTGCCAGCAGGGAAATACTAGAGATTGATTTATGGTGCCATTTCTGATTATTTTATAATGGTAAATTCTTTGTAGCACATTTCCCCTCCTGTGAAAACAATGTGTTATATACAAAGGGATTAAAAGAAGTCTTTTTTTTTTTTTCCTCTTTTCACATTATTGAAATGGCAATTGCTGGTCATGGTCTGCAGTCTACAAAATTGGGTATCACATATACACTGCTTGGGAGGCTCCCCTGGAAACTAGAATAGTCATCCTCCCAGCTCATGAATATTTTAAAGAACAAGTTCCATTATTTTTGAGGAAATGAATGGAATGTAACTTTTCACAAGTACAAAATTACTTCAAGTTTTCTAAATATAAGGGACATCCCACTATAAAAATAACAGCCCCTCCAACCCTCCCACACCCCCTACATCTCTTTCTAATTATAAAATGGTACAGCCATTTCAGATTACTAATGTGAAAGCGGGAAGTAAATATATTATTATGTACATGTACAAAACACGTCAGTATTTCACACCATTTACATTCATATGAAAGAAGTCTGTTTATTGATCTTCCTTTGTGACTTGACAAGAAGAGAGTTGAGATAAGTTACAAAAACACTCAGGCCCTTCCTTGCCTTCCAACTCTGCACAAACATTCCAGCCAGAGGCATCTCCTTTGCCAACAGAGCTAACGATATGCTTTGACATTTGGCAGAAGAAAGGGCTGCGGACAGTAAGATCTTCTGTGGGGCTCTCCTTCAATTCTTCCGAGCTTGTGACATCCCTTCCTCTTTTGATAGACGGAAACTGTGTGAGGAAAGGCAAGTAACTAGTCCTTGAGGAAATGGTGACCCTAGTCAAATTAACTGGCTGACAGAACGGCGATTCCTCCAGCAGAGGGCGCCCCGCCCCCTTGCTAGAACAGCCTACTGACCAGGAGGACCACAGATGCCAACAGAGAACTCGTATCCTGGCAATCTTTCTCCAACTGCTCTGTTGTCTCTTCGCACAGGCAATAGTTTGGTATTTTCTTCAAAAGCGCGGGATACACTCTAATTAAGAAGCTCTCTTACATGAAAATTCTTTGGCTATTGAAAATCTTCACATTCTCAAAGAGAACAATAATTCCGAGTACAATAAAGCGCTAGTTTTGTCTAAAACTTTTTAAGGGGAAAAGGGAGACGAAACACCAGACTTGAAAGATGGTGTGGTACTAAGGCCACAATTTTTCTTTTTTTTTTCTTCTTTTTTTTTTTTTTAGATTTCTGGATTTAGTAAGGGCCATCTCCAGCCTGCAAAGAGAAAACCCCCTAAGATTTCACAGTTTCGTCTGACTAGGCAACCCACCTTCACTTTTATTTACGAGACCGTTAGGAGAAAATTAAATGAGGCAATGGAAGAACATGTGTCCATTTGGATGGTGATCGGTCTTTGGTTTACATAGCACACATGGTCCTCACATTTTCTTGCTTCTCTAAGCCTTTCAATTCAGTAAGGATGACAAGACCACAGACGTTCTGCCAGCGGCGGTTCTGGATACCTTGGGTGGAGCTAGCTACCTTCTCCCCAGAAGTTCTCCCTTGCTCTGTACAGACCTGCGGACCCCTTAAGAGACTGGTTCTTGCCTCATCATTATCATCAACAAACATTTCTCAGGGAGCGAATAGCTCTGTAGTAAGTACAAACATCAATCAAGAGGAGCACAAGGATGAAAAGGTCTTTGATCACTGAGAGTCCTGAAAAAGCCACTTGATTGAGGCAGACATAGTTCACAGGGTGATAAAGAGAGATGCGAGTGACCTCGTCAGGTTCTTTGCACAAAAAGCAGGTTTTGTCCTTAAATGGTTTGATAAATAAGGATCTACGTATAGGACCCGGAATCACCTCTTTCGTTTTGGGATAATTTCGTGTCATCATAAGGATCAAAGTGGAAGCGTGGCGACCAATCTATGGATTATTATTATTATTATTATTATTTTTACAAATTGCTGCTGCTATTACAAAGGGTCTGGAGCTGTGAGATGGGGAGACAAGAAGGCAAAGAGAAGAGGTAAGTGATGCTGAGAAACTCATTTTGTTTCTCAGAATTAATTTATCTTTCAGACAACCCAACCTTCTTTGCAACCACGAGAGTTTAACTCATGAGTGTTAAACTCCTTGAAACACACACATACACACACACATACCCAAAAACATGGGGTCAGCTCTAAACCTAGGGGATGAGCTTTTATTTGGAAAGAGTGCCCATGTTCATGTCCAGCCATCCCTTCTCACTTTCTGCAGGCTAGTATTCCCACCTCCTGCCATCATCAGTTACATGTCTGTGACACACAGCACTGTGCAAGGAACCTTTGTCCCTCACCTTAGGAGAATGGTTTCTTTGCATCTCTTTTTCAGTCTTAAGGAAGAAATGGCCCTCAGATTCCTTAACAAAGAGGAAGTTCTTGTGCTAGGAAGCAGAGTTAAGAAGCATGAGTGGACATGGGATATGGTCTGGCCAGTTTACATTTTTCTAAGAAGTCTTAACCTCAGGGGCCTCTGGTGGACTAGAAGGTCACAAATGCTCAAGGTAGAACATAACAGATCTCAACAGCATTCTGGAATTGTGACTTGGCCATTATCTGCCTAGGAGACTTTATTGGCAAGGGAGCCTGAAAAAAAGGCAGTAGCTATAGCGGTCTGTGATTAAATTAGTGCTTGGAGAAGTGAAAACACGGCTAACTCCATTTCGGAGGAAGTTAATTTGCCTTTAGAGTAAACTGGTTTTCCTCATCAGAAGTGCAAATATAGACACTGCCACACAATAAAACAAGAAAAACACCAACAACAGTAACAATGGTATTCACAATAATGATAAGTCTACAGATCCAAAGCTACCAAGGTTTTTTTGTCCCAAAGGATGGGAAAAGGTTGTGTGTAGGTAGGTGTGTGTACAGAGACAGCAGTCAATGAAAGCCAGATACACACACACACACACACACACACACACACATACAGGGAAAAAGGGAAAGAGATCTAAGCTCCACCATATAAAAAATGCCACTGAAAATTGCTGCAGGGGCCACAGTACCATAGGTGGCTGGGTCCTTGCTCCACAGAGGATGAGACTCCATATCTTAGATTTTCTGAAAGAGTTTTGATTTAATGAGATTTCTTTGTTTTCAATCAAGGTGATGCACTCCATGGATAACTAAATGCCACTTATTTTTTATGCTCTGCAGGAATTTTCATCTAAACACAACTCATAGATAAAAAAGAACCCCATGTCAGGCTATCTGTCACCACTTTTGGGTCTGAAAGTCTGGTGGCCGCAGGGATGTCAGCACGGTCTGAAGCAGCCCCCAGGCACTGTAGTTTCTGACATAACCATCCCAGACCCGTGAATGTCCAGAATGAGGGAAATGCTGAAAACAATCTTTGGACAGGGATTTGCCTCCATGGTTACCATCATGACGAGGTGATGTCAGAAAAGGGTTTTGCCACTATCTTTTTTTTTTTTTTTTTTAAGGATTTTTAAAAAGTAATCTCTACATCCAATGTGGGGCTCGAACTCACACCCCTAAGATCAAGAATCGCTTGCTCTACCGACTGAGCCAGCCAGGCGGCCCTCTGCTATTCACTTCCTGCTTCTCCCAAGTCCCCTTCTTCCTGCCTAGGTGATGGGGTTACTATTTCAGGGGCAACTAAGACTGGAGACGAAATCAATGGTTAGCTGCTGTATTCATAATCAGGGCTCAGTTCCTTTCAGAGGATCAGTCACATGGAAGAGGCAATTCCTAGAGGTGACTCTCCGTTCTCCTGAGGGAATGGAAGTGCTCCCTCTCTTGCCCACAGCCTTGGGGTGGGAGGATGCTGACTTCTGATCGGGGAGCTGGCAGTGGGCAGCTATCATGATTCACCCAATAGGGCTGGATGGTCACAACCCCAAAGGCTTCTCCATAAGGCTACTCGGAGTCTTGTACCTGGTGTCAGTACGTAACTTCCTACTTTTCCCTCTCAAATCCCCAGGGAGCACTGGCACTGGGCAAAGGCCTTCGGCCAGTCCGGAAGCAGGAGAACTAGGGGTTGAGGTGAAGTTGGATGGAATTCTTTTTGGCTCCCGAGTGCCACATACCAGTCTAAGGGTTTGTCATAGAAGTGAGGGAGACAATTTCATTTCAGCACCAAATCAACAGGGTTTGTGTGACTTTAAAAAAAAAACCACAACTGGTCAGCAAAGTAACGGTAATAGTAATGGACATCAGTGTATGGTGAGAAAGGTCAGGCAGAAATTTCAAAAAGCATGGCCTATTTACTTGTCGTAAAACAAACAGATCTTTGGGGCTCTCATTAGGCAACTTGGGTGGAGTCTAGTTCTCTCTGGAGGTAATTAGGTTTTAACTTTTTTTTTTCTTTGCAAGGGTCAGGGGATCTTGCGAGAATGCTGGAGCAGCTCTGCACCTGTGCTATCCAGCTGGGAGCCATGGGCCACAAGTGGCTGTTGACACAGGGCTGGAGATGTAGCTAGCCCAAAATGAGGCATTCTGGGAGCTTAAACACACTATGGGTTTAGAGGATTTCATACAAAAAAGAATGTACAAGATTTCATTTATGCTTTTTACACATTGAAACAAAAAGATTACATATACTATTAAAATTATTTTGAAACATTCCTCTTTACTTTGTAAAATGTAGCCAGTAGAAAATGTAAAATTTACATGAGTGATTTGCATTATATTTCTATTGGATAGTGCTAGTCTGGACACTCATTATAGAGGAATGCGCATCTGTAAATACACATGAAGTTTGCATATGCTTCTAGAGGGTTCCCAGCTCAAAATTTACTCTTTGGGGGAGGGGGGGTGGTGGTGAAGAAGGCTATGGGAGAAGTTTTTCATTTCTTTTAAACTCTTCTATGCTGGTTAAACTTTTTTTTAAATTTTTTTTTTAAACCACCAAAGCCACAGGAAAATCCTCTGAAAATAAACCTTTGGTAAATGGAGAGCCTCCTAGGCTCAGGGATTTTGCAGCAGAACCTCCTTGGGGTAAAAGCCCACCCAGATGCCCCTCACCCTGCTCCGGGCCCCTCCTCATCTATTCAGCATCCTATAGGGGGGGCCACAGTTGTGGTGTACAAAGGCAACCGATTCCTGATTTATCTGGTCACCGGCTGGAAGAGACAACACTCATCATATGGAGAAGTATGCAGTGCAAAGGGCATTTTCTCCCCTGGGTATGGAATACAATTTTATTTCTTTTGCTGTTGGATTATCCTTCTAATTCCACTTGACGTAAGTTAATACCCAAGTGTGCTTCAGGTAGAGATGACTCAAGGGTACACAGTGTAATGCTATGCTGACCAAGAACAAGAAACACTCTGAGACAAAGAATCCCAGACCGAGGACTAGAATTTGAAGGTATCCGGACATTACAGACTCTGTGACTAACAGCTATTTTAAAACCAGGTGAAACAAAACCACTCCTACTTGGACTTCAACCTTGAATCATCTCGATAGTCATTCTCAGCACCAAAGCCATTCGTGTACGTTATGTGTCAAGAAACTGCCTCCCCAAGGTATGAAGTCAGCTATATGTCATCCCCATCTGCCAAAAAAGGGACACCCCCCCACCCCCTGCTCCCCCCATCTCGGGGCAAAAAGCTCATTAGCAGTCTCAAGGCCAGAAGGAGCCTTGGCCATCATCTCGTGGAACTCCTTCATTTCACAGAGGGAGAAGGTGAGGCTCAGCAAACATGTGACTCAGCCCGGACTCCAGACTTCGATTCAGTGCTATGTTCACTCCTCCCTGCCTGCCTTCGCACACTGACACTGGGTTTCATTATAAGAAGTGTGAGACTCCCAGAGAGCTGTGACATTTCTGAAGGTGGTCATCATTTTCCTTGCCTTGCTGCCTACTTAGAAAGCATCGAATAGGGAATCATTAAAGATGGGAGTGGGGGCGGGGGGGGGGGGAGCGACCAGTAGTCTGCCATCCACTCCTGTGACATCCACTCTACGTTTCAGCAGGCAGCGGAGATTTACGACACAGCTCAGCTCTGGTTTTTGGATGAGTATTAGTGTAATGAGGTGGAAAAGCCTTGTTAAAGATGTAAATAACTCAGTGAGAAAAGCCTTCCTTCTTAGTAACCCACGCAGCCACCATCGCCTTCTGGCAGAGGGTGAGGTGATCCGTGATTGTCCGGGGAAACCATTCACTGCCTTAGTCATCTCTGCATGATAGTCTAAATGAATTACAAAATTCTCCACTGAAAAAAATAGCACATCTCTGTCATAGTTACAAAAAAAAAAAAAAAAGAAAGAAAGAAAGAAAAAAGAATAAAAACGTAAGTAGTTTTAAAAATGTCGGTGGGTTTCAGTATCCATTGGATGCCTCTTTTCCTGTCCCTCTTTGTCTCTCTCTGTTAGGAGAGACTTGGTTAGCAAATTCCCCATGCTGTACTTTTTAGACCAAATGGTTTATCAGATCACACGTCCCTCCTCACTTGAGATTTAGATGTACTTGGGGAGCCCAGGAAGCAAGCTGCCAAGGATTCCCATGAACCCTTCCTTGAGGTCTGGTGAATTTTAACACAAATGTGTTGGGATTAAGGGAAAACCCGGGTGCTCCCACACCTGGGAGAACCCAGTGTGTTTGACACTGGGTTCCCAGAGGACTGGGTCTCTTCTGAAGCCTCCATCACCTACAGAAGCCACTTGTGGAAGGAACAAAAGACTGTTTCATTCAGCCTTGTGGACACCACTGTAACAGACATTTTGCTTTTGGGAAGAATATGCAGTGACTGGTCTTAAAAACGGGCTTGCAGTCCCAGCTACAAGCCCTACAGTCATGAAGAACAGCGCTACAGCCCAGGAGGAGACTTCTGAGTTTGGAATTTCAGTCAAACACTGTAAGATCCAGGCAAAAATGAAGCTTCCTTCTCACATCACGGGGGCCATTAACAGAGCCTGGCAAGTGGGAGTGAGCGTGATGTGAATGCAAATAATGAGTGGTAGTCTCAGTGGATTCAGAGCTTAGTGTTGGGGTCTCTGGAAGCTAGGATCTTTAAGATCCACTTGAAAGAACTTAGATTCTTAAGGAAAGCTGGCCTTAGACTGTTTCGGGGTGCCGAGGCACGTCCCAAAGCCAAGCACACTTCATGCCGAGAGGTCAAGGCCATTCATCTCAGCGACAGCGTACAAACCAGTCACAGCAGGAACTGCTGCTTCGAGACAGAACTCTGTACAAACCTGGAGTCAACCGAAGGGGTGGACATCATGTAAACTGCACACAGTCTTTAGAAAGAAACTGCCAAAGAAATCAAACAACATTCCCCAAACAACAAAACAAGACCTGGAAGAAAAGGAAATAAAACTAAGAAGCCCTAAGCGTGTCCTTTCGGTCTGTTTTAGGAGCTCCTGAAGTGTGTCTACAAGGACATGGGAGGGAAAATCAGCTTTCGACTTCCCAGCTGCCAAGGCCATGGACTGTTGTACAGATGGAGAGACGGCTTCCTGATTAACGTGACTTTGGATATTGCTTTCGTTACCATTCTTGAGCGGAGCGCCGTGGAGTTACCAAGTGGTTCTGGAGGTGTGTGTAGCAGGGTCCAATTCTTGAGGTCCTCCTCCCTCCCTTCCCCCTGGGTCCTACCACCCCTTTGTTCTATAGTCACCGTTTCAAGACTTAACCTCTTCGCAGTCTTGGTCAGTGGAAAGTTCTACATCAGACAGTCCAACTTCCATTGCCATAATCAGCGAGATGTCAGAATCACTGCTTACAGCTGGCTCCTGCTCACCTGGGAGGAGAAAGCAAAGTTCATGGTCAACACTGAACTATGTCTTTGGAGGCTGGCTATTTTATACGATTGTCTTTAGGAACATTTCTTTGATGGCCGAGAGGCAGTATTAGAAAAATTGGCTATTTAGTAAAAACAGAAACAAAACCCAAAACCAAAACACAAAAACCAGAAACTAGAGCCTCATCTCACACGATAGCCCCAAATAAGCTCCAAATAAGTTAAATGTAAAGAAGAAACTAATATAGCTATAAAATATAGATATATTTTATAAGTGTATGTCTACATAGAAAAATATCTAATTTATCAAAGTAGGGCAAGAAACTCTATGTGGAAAAGCAGTTGAGCAATTCACAGAAGAACAGATTGATAAATGTGCATAAAATTCAAAAAATATTAAAAACATGAAAAATAAGGGGCGCCTGGGTGGCTCAGTGGGTTAGGCCTCTACCTTCGGCTCAGGTCATGATCCCAGGGTCCTGGGATTGAGCCCTGCATTGGGCTCCCTGCTTAGCAGGGAGCCTGATTCCCCCTTTCTCTCTCTGCCTGCCACTCTCCCTGCTTGTGATCTCTGTCTGTCAAATAAATAAATAAAGTCTTAAAAAAATACATGAAAAATAAGATCAAAAGGCATACATCAAACTTGAAATACTTGCGAACATTTCCCAAAGGGCTGCATTTTCAACATGTAGCTTTGAAATCAGTAAGAAAAACTAACCAGAAAAGTGGGCCCAGGTCGCTATGATAGAGCAATACAATATAAATGACCAATAACTATAAGGTAAAAATGAGCTACTTTTTTTTTTTTTAATAAAATCTGCACTCTTATTAAAGAAACATAGCATTACACTGAGGCAGGTACTTTGATACACTCCATGTAGCACTGTGACATTCTCACTCAGTAATTTCATTTCCAGAATGTATCATAAGTATCCACGCAAAAATATTCACTCAAGCACAATTTATAGCAGCAAAACATCTCAAGTGACAAAGTCTAACAATGTAGAATACCTAAGGAACGTGTGTTGCTTCTAGAGCACCATCTTCTTGTAACAACTAAAGTGATACTTCCAAAGAACTTGAAGTTATGTAAGAAAATGCTCACAAGGATTCTTTTAAGTGAGAACAGAAGTATCAAAGCTTTGTATGCAGTGAGGCTGACAAAGTTAACCAGAAGCCAGGAAGCCAACAGTGCTAGAAGAGTTGTCTCAAGTTTGGGGATTTATAGTCATTTTCTTAAAAAAAATTTTTTTTCAGTTTTACTTCCAAACATTCTGCAGGGAATAAATATCATTCATTCCCTCAGATGCAGTGAGTCCCCACTATGTACCAAGGATCGGGCTCGATGCGAGGTATGTCAGTAAGAGCGAGATGATTCCTGTCTTCAGGGAGCTTACTGTCCAGTAGGCAGGCCCTTCAGGAGACAGTCAGTCCCAACTCAGTGGGATATGCATGATGCTGGAAGATGCAGGAGCAGGGGTTACAGGAGTAGGGAAGAGGGCTATGTGACCCACTGCTGACTCAGAAAGCTTCCCATTGGGGACAATGTCTACAATGAGTCCTGAAGAAGAACTCATATTCTAGCCAGAAGATTGAGAAGGAAGCATCCCTTAAGCAGTAGCAATAGTATGTATAGATAGCTATGTCTGAGCACGATTGGGAGCCTTGTACAGATGGGCATCTTTAATACATCATATAATAATATGTCATATAATACATCATATAATAATAGGTCATATTTAAATACGCCTGGAGCGCAAGGTCAAGCTAGGGACTCTGAAGGGAGGCTTTAAAAAACGGTAGCTTTAGAACCAAAGAGCTTGCATGTCCCATTATCCTGTTGAAGAAACTGGAAGACTGGCAAAATGTCTAAGCACAGAAGAAGCTGGTGGTTGTTAATACTTTTGCTCTGATAATCATTGATATGATTTATTTCATGTTGACATACAGTTAAGGAGAATATATGAGTTTTATGAAAGACGTGAGTTCTTTTTTTTAATTTAAATTCAGTTTACTTAACATATAGTATATTATTAGTTTCAGAAACAATTTAGATTAATCAGTTGCATATGATGCCCTGTGCTCATCCCATCACATGCCCTCCTTAATGCCCATCACCCAGTTACCCATGTCCCCTCCTCCCCTCCAGCAACCCCCAGCTTGTATCCTATAGTTAAGAATCTCTTATGGTTTATCCCCTTCTCTGTTTTCATCTTTTTATTTCCCTTCCCATCCTCTACGTTCATCTGTTTTCTTAAATTTGACATCAGAGTGAAATCGTATGATGTTTGTCTTTCTCTGATTGACTTATTTTGCTTAGCATAATATCCTCTAGTTTGATCCATATCGTTGCAAATGGCAAGATTTCATTCTTTATGATGGTTGAGTAGTATTCCCGTATATGTGTGTGTGTGTGTATTACATCTTCTTTATCCATTCATCTGTTGATAGACATCTGGGCTCTTTTCATAGTTCGGCTATTGTGGACATTGCTGGCTATAAACATTGGGGTGCAGGTGCCCCTTTGAATCATGTTTGTCCTCTTTAGATAAATACCCAGTAGTGCGATTGCTGGGTCGTAAGGTAGCCTATTTTTAACTTTTCGAGGACCCTCCATGCTGTTTTCCAGAGTGGCTACCCCAGCTTGCATTCCCACCAACAGTGTAAGAGGGTTCCCCTTTCTCCGCATCCTCGCCAGCATCCGTCATTTCCTGACTTGTTAATTTTAGCCATTCTGACTGGTGTGAGGTGGTATCTCATTGTGGTTTTGATTTGTATTTCCCTGATGCTGAGTGATGTGGAGCATTTTTTCATGCGAAAAGACAATGAATTCTTAAGATATTTAAAAGGAGACAAACAGAAGTAACAAAAAGTTATGACCTTAAGAATCAGCTTGAGAGAAATGGGCTGTTTCACAGGAATATATCCAACCTAACAACTGAGCTCTAATAGGTTTCCTAGGCCCATAAATGCATGCGGCTTATAGTAATGTAGACAGACCCCTGGCTAGAATAAGACTTTGGAAGCAGCTCTTGGCAGTTAGAAGTATTTCGTATTTGAAAACGGGGGCACTCAACAAATATTCAATGAAACTAGTCATTTAGAATAAAGGCAAATTGGATCCCTGCCCCACACTTCACAACAAAATACATTCTAGGCTAACGAAACCTGTATCTGTACCTGTACCTATAGCCCGTTTTTAATTGTGCACATGCACTTCCTTCCCATTTATCCTCTTCTCCAGAGCCACCTGGTACTTTCAATCCCTGACTTTTGGGGAATTCTTTTTGCAAATTGGGATAGTTCTCCCTTCCTTTACGGCTGCTTTGCATTTGTTTTCTCCGCAGGGCTCTGGCTTGCTGCTGTGCAGGCTCTGCTCAGCACCACTCTAGGGAAAGCCTTCACTTTGGAGTCTGAGTGAGCAGTGTCCATTAGATTGGGACAGTGCACAACCTGCACAGCTGGACACAGGAGCTTGCTCTGTTTCTCAGATCCACTAAGTCCTTGGCCCTTCATCCATTTTTTCCCCAGTTGCCCATATCTTGTTATTGTCTCTTTTTACCTTTTCCCATCCATGTTGGTTTACAAAATCCCTTTGCTATAGTTTATATGGGGTTTTAGGAGAGGCTGGAAGTAGTTTCATATGTTCAATCTACTTGTTTCGCTCAGCACTCTCCTAAAGCATCACTTTTGCAAGGAGAAATAGAATTCTATGCACAAGAACTGGGAACCTGTTTTACTTCATGGGACTATTCTAGCCTCAGGTATAGTAACTCTACATGTTACTTTGTCTAAGTCACTCTGTCCTCTGGGGCTAAAGTTCAGTTGTCTATAAAATGAGTTTGGACTGGATCTTCAGTTCCTTCCAGTGGTTACAGTTTGTACCTGTACAGGTTGATGTCACCCTAGCACAGTCTTTCCTACCTGTTGCTTTCTCAATGAATATTTACAAGAATTCCCATCAAGGAACAAAGTTATAAGCCTCTCTTTCAGCACAGCCCTCCAAATTATTGTTTTTGTAATTGAAAATATTCTTTTCTTAATCAAAAAAGGTCTGTTGTATATTTAATACAAGCATATACTAAACGGAAGAATTCACTATTTGAGGTGTAGTGAATTAAATTATTCTTATTCTTGGAGATAAAAAATGAGGGTTAAATTATGGAGATATAATCTCTCTTTTTCTCCCTCTTTTTTTTTTTCCTCCAGTGGTCCATGAACAAATTCAGCTCATGAGCAGCCAAAATTTTCAGCTCGCAATTACACTGTAAGTCAACCAAGAAGCTCATCATGGAGTGGTTCCATGACTTTCATAAATATCTAGTTTAAAATAAAAAAAAAAAACAAAAAACAAAGGCAGCCCAGACGAAGGGCTGGGTTAGTCAGAGTTCTATAAAGATAGGTCCATGTAACCTGCAGTGGCAGCTTCTCACCCTAACTTCTGGCTTTTCAAGCCACCAGCCTCTGCAGATTTCAAGGATTCATTCCCACTGTGGGTTTTCTAAACTGGAACTTGGGAATCGAAAGAAAGGCCATGGGGACGGATGGAACTACGGCTGCTGAATTCATGATGCTGTTTCGGAAACTGACCGTCCTGCACACCTCCAGGCAAAGAGGAATTCGAATCAATGAAATCAGATACTTGCCAAAAAGCGGCTCAGTTGGGGTGCCTGGGTGGCTCAGTGGGTTAAGCCTCTGCCTTCGGCTCAGGTCATGATCTCAGGGTCCTGGGATCGAGCCCTGCATCGAGCCCCGCATCGGGCTCTCTGCTCAGTGGTGAGCCTGCTTCCTCCTCTCTCTGCCTGCCTCTCTGCCTACTTATGATCTCTCTCTCTGTCAAATAGATAAATAAAAAATCTTTAAAAAAAAAAAAGTGGCTCAATTTTTACAATGTAGCATCGCATCAAGCATATCAGCTAATCAATCATTTTCCATGTCAAAACTTAAAAAAAGATGATCTGAATACATTCGAAATTATTTTTTTACTCCATCTTGTGTTTTTAATTGAACTTAGTTTGTGCCATAATTTTTTAAAAGCAGGGCTTTATCTTTTAATTAAGGAAGATGTTTTACTTTGAGGCCACAATAATACAAAGGAAACCCATTGTCACTAAAACATTTAGAAGGTTCTCTGTAGGTGGTACTAATTGGGAAGTGTAAAGTAGCTATTAACAATATAAATGTTCATGGAATATTATCTCCTTCCCTGCAAAAGCTGATATAAAAGGAATGCAGAAATGACATCGGCCTTTACTGCATCCTCACAACAACCCTTTGATGTAGGTATCTTGATGCCTGTTTCACAGATGGAAAAAAAATACTCTCAGTCCACTGGATGCAGTAGTATTACACCTACTTGACCTACTTTCTTCTCTTGGATTTCATGCATTGTAAAGACATGGAGAGAACTGAAACAGAGAGCGATAGGATCCACTTAATATTTTAAAAGATCATCCTCACTGTTAAGTGAAGAACAGATTGGTAGGACAAAGGGTGGAGGGAATCTGGAGGAAACTATTGTAGCAAAACAGACAAAACGTGATGATGGCTTGGTACAGCAGCAGGGTGGAGATAAGGGGACCCACTGAAGAAATATTTTAGGAAGAGGATACACAGGAGGGTGATGGGTTGGGCAAGGGCGGCAAGAGAGGAGAAAGTGAAGGATAACCCCCACATTTCTTTTTTTCTTTTTTAAGATTTTATTTATTTATTTGACAGACAGAGATCACAAGTAGGCAGAGAGGCAGGCAGAGAGAGAGGGGGAAGCAGGCTCCCTGCTGAGCAGAGAGCCCAATGCAGGGCTCGATTCCAGGACCCTGGGATCAGGGCCCCAGCCGAAGGCAGAGGCTTAACCCACTGAGTCACCAAGGCACCCCTTACCCCCACATTTCTTGAGCAATATAGGTACCACTTACTCAGCAGGAGGAACTGGAAGATGAACCAGTGGGGAGAGATCAGGAGTTCAGTTTTGCATGTGCCATGTTTGAGAGGCCCTTGAGACTCACAAAGGGAGATGGGGTCGGCAGCTAGATACAGAAGTCGGGAGGGCAATACGTGAAGTGAGAGGCTTCAGCAATTTGCAACCAGGAGAGTAGATGAGGTGTTTCCAGCAAAAGATTATAGAGAAAAACACCAGGGACAGATCTCCCCGGAACACCGAAACCTACTGCCAAAAACTCAAACTCATGACGCCAACGTGATTCGTTCTGCCTGTGCCATGTTTTCTTTTAAAGTATGAATTAGTTACCAATATTTAAATGTCAGGCTACTTTACATACAAATTTAGATTTGAAATTTACCTTGGAAAAATAAATACCTGGCAATATACGCCCAATTCCTGGAACGAAATAATTGAGGGGAACAGAGGAAGTGCTGCCCCGCTTAGCTCAAGTCAAAGATGGTCTGGGTCCCCACAGCTGTCTAACAGTCTGCTGTCCTGGTTCATGGTACTTGGCTGTGTAGAGAGAACAGCTGAAAACCTCATATTTAGGGGGAGGGCAGAAGAACACCAGAGGAGAGTAAGCTCCGAAAGAGCCTGAAAATGGCCAGAGAATACTGTGTCATTGATTCATTTCCTTCTTTTCTCTTAAATATATTCTGTTTTACCTCCTTCATAGACACTGACTCACCATTAACAATCCATACTCAAGGAAATGAGGTACTGTGAGTATTACTGATTTGGTTGGGTGGGTTTTAAGGCTAATTCTGTCATCTAATTTCACAGTCTTGAGTGTCTTTATCACAGCATTAGCGAGCATCTGATGAGAGAGTGGGCAGAAAAGACTCCAATTTACATGGAGCTTTGTAACCTATTTTCTTGACCCCTAACTACTGCTTTCATACATTTCCACATGTAATTGTAAGTACAATCCAGCAGTAGCCTAACTGTGATTAACCAAAAAATTCTTAGTGTTGGGACTTATTCCATTTAATCCATAAACTATAAATATCTTTGGCTTATCTCTTTCTTAATATATAAAAAATTACCTAAAGACTCACAGTTTCCCTTTGTGAAATGGGCATTGCAGTTGTAGTTCTGCTGTGGGTTTGGTAGAAGGGTGTATAATAAAATGTGCCTGCATGACCAAGTTCCCTCCTGAGATTAGAAGACCCTGAGATTCGTGTCACCTGGTGTTGGGCATACCTCGTCTGTCCCTGGCACTTCCCTGGCTCAGCCCCATGTCCCTGTCAGCGTTCTCATTTCAGAATCCCACCATGCTCCTCCCGAAATAGGACGCACTTGGCAGATGTCTGTAGCATTGAACTTGGACTAAAGTTCCCTCTGGCCACTGTAGGGCTCAAGTTTGGTATTTTATTAGCTAATAGCAATCTTAATGCTTATTGAATATTTAGTACATGCCTAGGATTACACTAAGTATTTAAACAGATTATCTAATTTAATATTCAAAATCAACCTATGACATAGTATTATTTCTATTTTCAGGCGATAAAACTAGAGCTCAGAAAGGTTAAAAACCTCCTGAGCTTAAACTGCAAGTAAGACTTAGAAGTAGAATTTGAGCCTAGATCTGACTCCAGAGTCCACGAACGTGACTATATCTATACTTCTTGGTGAGATTCTTAACCTGAGGATTAGTGGACTTGTGGGGGCACCCAGGTACCTAAAATTCCATACATGCTTATATGGTCATACGCATACATATATTTTTCTGGTATGAAAACTGCTTTCACTAAATTCTTACAGAACCACAAAAAGGCTAAGAACCATTCACTGAAGAGATTTTGCATCCTGGGTGAGTTGGAGAACACGCTGCCGTATGCAAAAAGAGTGGCTTGCCTTTCTTTTCAATGCATATTTTAGTTTACATTTCACTGCCTATATGTTCTATTTATTTGACATGACACTTTTCATATGAAGTCACTGCTTTCCTACTTGTTTCTTTATGATGGTTATTCGAAGCTCAAGCAGAAAATTATCCTTCCCAGAATGAAGTTTGATATTTACTGCCTGTCTTATGAAAGAAGGCGTAGAGCAGTAGCGGGCTGGAATAAGTCCTCCTCTGTTAAGAATGAACAAACATTGCCCTCAGAGTGTTCTCTGTGTTGAAAGAAAATAAGGTGGTGATGAATACAGTCCCCCAGGTGTCCCGATTCTCCAGGAGGTCTGGGGTTACATGCTGAGAGCCGCTCTGCATCGCATAAAAGCTTATTTTTCCCCATGTACTTGAAAAATAAGGTCTCAGAGAAAAATGGCACCCTTCCGTCCACTGCAACCAACACTTACCTTCTTGAAAATAAGACATCATTTCCAATCACCACTGTATGATGCAAGAGCACCACAGGAGGGGGGCTCAACCAGATCGGCCGACTTAGAACATTATCTTATCATCTCTTCTCAGAAATGTGATATTTTAGAGCTGAGGCACTACCTACATACTCCCTGTCATAATCTTGGTGGGCAAGTTAGTTCAACTTCAAATGCAGAGTGTTTTCAATCAAGGAAATGTGTCCCTTTCGCATGGATTCCTTGCCTTATCTCTTTTGCCGAACAAGAATTTCTGAGTAGATCAACTTCTGATTCGGTTTAAATCTTCCCTCTTGGGAGGGGCTTCTGCTGTGAGAATGGCAGGCCCGAGGGCCACCTTCCTCAGAGGCTGTGCGATACTATCAATAATAGCTAGAATGTGTTGACTCCTTCCTACATGACTCAAAATGACATTTAAAAAAAAAAAGATTTTATTTACTTATTTGAGAGAGTGAGAGAGAGAGCATGAGAGGGGAGAAGGTCAGAGGGAGAAGCAGACTCTCTGCAGAGCCGGAGGCCCGATGTGGGACTCTGTGTGGGACCGGATCCCGGGTCTCTGCGATCATGACCTGAGCCGAAGGCAGTGGCTTAACAAATTAAGCCGCCCAGGCACTCCTCACAATGACATTCTGAAGTAGGTGTACGATGACCCCGATGACTGCTACACATTTTACAGGTAAAGCCATCTTGTCCAAAGTCAAGTGCACAGAAAGGGGCAGAAACGGAATCTCTACCCAAGCCTGCAATATTGGCAACTATACCTTTCTGGAACACAGAGCTGTCAGATCTTTATGTGGCTGTTAAGCTGTTCTTACAGACAACACTTGGCCACCTCTGGGAACTAAGTATTCCAGGGCTACAATATAAATTTACCCATCTGGGGACACCTGGGTGGCTCAGTTGGTTATGCATCTGCTTTCGGCTCAGGTCATGATCCCGGAGTCCTAGGAAAGAGCCCCGTATTGGGTTCCCTGCTCAGTGGGGAGCCTGTTTCTCTCTCTGCTTGCTGCTACTCTGCTCAGGCTCTCTCTCTCTCTCTGACAAATAAATAAAATCTTTTAAAAAAAGAATTCATTATAAATTTATCCATCTGGCTAGGTCACTTTGAAATTGTTTTGATAAAACCAGCGCCGTGGCCTCTTTAAGTTCTTGCTCCATAATGATAAATAGATGTGTGTTGAGGTCAAATGGGAAAAATTCATTCTTCCCGTTCAGGTGGGAAGGTTTAAAGCATTATTTTTATGCGAACTTGGGGAAGGAGAATTCCTGGGAAGCTTATATACTAAGATCACATCATTATGATTTCACTTTGCTTTTATCTCTTTGTCATTGGTTTTCCGTCCTTGTGACACTTCATGCAGGAGGGGAATGATTTCGTCCAGTTGCTCAAACTCCTTACAGATTTCATGAACAGTTCATTCATCGAGTAGTTCCTCATTAAGTGCCAAAAGAAGGGACAATGTGCCTTTTGTGATAGTTTCATATTAGTTTGTGCAGGAAGGGACATAAAGCCTAGTGAACATTTATTAACATTATTAATAGCTATTTTACAATCTCCCATTAGTACAACCTACAGAAAACCTTAAGCATTAAGCACAGTATCTGATATATGGAAGGTTCTTGATAAATGTGAATATAATTGGAATTAAAAAAAAGTAAAGAAAAGTGCAAGCTTCCAGATAGATTTAGAGAGGTAGGCAAATATACAGATGTACCCATTTTTATAATTGTATAAAATTATCTACAGACTTCATTTATTCATTCATCAATTTATTTAACCACTCTTTTATTCAATGTGTATTTACTGAACAGCTTATTAGATAGGCACCCAACACTGGAGATGAGCTGTGAGGAAGTAAAGATGAACTAAAACAGACTCTACTTTTATGTTGAATTTGATCTAGTAATTCTTGCTCAACACAAGTTTAATTCAAGGTGATACTTGCTAAAGGCAATATAAATAAAATGCTAAAGAAACAGAGGGGTGGGGAGAATTTTGCCTCCAAATGGGTAACCAAAGGGGTTCATGAAGTAGGTCATAGGTAAACCAGTGGTGAGATCTAACTGGCACTGGGAAGTATGGGGAGGAGGGAAAACGGCATTCTTTTCAGGGGACCCAGTGTGACTAGGTGTCATCAGAGTATATGTCAAGGCATGTGGATTGGACTGTACCTTAGGATACTGGATGATGGTGAGCTATGTGCTGGAAGTAGCTCACAGCTACTCTGCACCACCCTGCCTGCCCTCTCCGGGTTCACAGGGAGCTAGAAGACTGGGTGCTGCATTTCCCAGACTCCTTTGCCAGCGGGCTTATGTGAGGTCCTGCCAAGGAGGGAAGCTACCATACTTCTGGTTTGGGTTGTGGAAGTGTTGGCAGTGGTTTCAACAGAATCAGAGTGGGGAGGAACGTGAGTTCCTAGGTAGACTCAGTGCTGGTGGCTTCCCCAGCAGAAGCAAGACAGCTCTGGCAACATCAGAATAGTGGGTGCAAGCTCAGGAGCTCTTAGTGACACCACTGGATACACTTTTTTTTTTTTTTAAATCAACATTATTGAAGCATAATTTACCTGCAATAAATTGCATCTGTTTAAAGTGTGTAATTTGGAGCACCTGGCTGGTTCAGTTTGTAGAGCATGTGACTCTGGATCTCAGGGTCATGAGCTTGAGCCGCATGTTATACATGGAGCCTATTTGAAATAAAAAAAAATAGTGTATAATTTGATGAGCTCTGATGGATGTATATATCTGTGCAACTACCATTACAATCCCGAGGGTGTTTTGAAATAGTAAGCACTTCTATTTCCTTCCCAGGGCCCCTTACTGTCAATCAATCCTTCTGTTACTGCCCCGCGGTGACATCTGATCTGTTTGTTTGTTTTTTCTAAATAACTATCAGATTTTTTTCAACCCTGGTATAATGGACATTTAGGGGTGGATAATTCTCTGTTGTGGGGCGGGGGAATGTCCTGGGAATTGTAGCCTGTTTAGCAGCACCTCGATTTCTACCCACTGATTGCCAGTAGTACCTCCCTCTCCCCAGCTGTGACAACCCAAAACGGCGCCAGACATTGCCAAATGTCGCTGGAGAGGCAAAAATCACTCCCAGCAAAGAAGCAGGGCTCTAGTTTCAGGTGCATTTTCTATAATGCCATTTTATAGCGTGTACTCTCTGGTGTCGGGTTCCTTTCACTCAGTACACTCATTTTGAAATTTGTCCCTGAGGCTGCATATATCAATAGTTCATTTCTTTTTATTGCTGGATAGTATTCCATTGGGCGGATGTATCCCAGTTGGCTTATCTACTCACAAGCTGAGGAACATCGGATTATTTCCAGTGTTTGGCGTTTGTGAATCAGGCCGCTATGAACATTTGCTTGCAAGTCTTTCTGAGGGCATACATTTTAAAAATTTTTTAAATTTAAACCCAATTAGCCAACATACAGTACATCATTAGTTTCAGATGTAGTGGTCAATAATTTATCAGTTGCGTGTAACACCCAGTGTTCATTGCATCACGTGCCTTCCTTAAACCCATCACTCAGTTACCCCATCCCCCCACCCACCTCCCCTCCAGCGACCATTTGTTTCCTTTAGTTAGGAGTCTCTCATGGTTTGTCTCTCTCTCTGATTACTTTCCATTCAGTTTCCCCTCCCTTACCCTATGATCTTCTGTGCTGTTCTTATATTCCACATAGGAGTGAAAGGGCATAAATTTTCATTTCTCTTCAGTAAACACCTGGAGGTGCATTGTTGGGTCTATATGGTAAGTATATGTAAACGACATAGAAAACAGCCAGACTTCGTGTGTGTCAAAAGACACAACACATTAAATTCACTCTCAAAACAATTTTCAAGTATATAGTGACATACCGTCAAGTATATGTACATTGTTGTGCAACAGATCCCCAGAACCCTCTCCTCTAGCCCTCCTCACACTCTCTCTTTTTTTTTTTTCTTTTAAAGATTTTATTTATTTGAGAGAGTGAGAGAGACAGCACAAGTGGGGAGAGGAGCAGAGGAAGAAGGAAAAATAGACAAGCCGCTGAGCGGGGAGCCTGATGCGGAACTAGATCCCCAGGACCCTGAGATCGTGACTGGAGCCAAAGGCAGACGTTTAACAGACTGAGCCACCCAGGTGCCCCTTCTTTCCCTCTTTCCACAAATAAGTAAGTCTTTTTAAAAAAATGCCACTGAGATTTTGATAGGAATTGCATTGGACCTGCAGATTACTTTGGGTAGTATGAACATTTTATCATATTAAGTCTTCTAACCAATAACTATGGGGTATTTTCTCATTTATTTTGTGTCTTTTAAATCTCTTTTGTAAATGTTTTTTGATTGTTTTAGAAAGGGAATAAGGGGGGTGGGAAGAGGGAGAAAGATAATTTTAAGCAGGTTCCATGCCCAGTGTAGAACCTGACACAGAGATCGATCTTACAACACTGAGATCATGACCTGAGCTAGAATCAAGAGTCAGATGCTTAACTGACTGAGCCACCAGGCACCCCTCTTTTGGCAATGTTCTATCGTTTTTAGTACATAAGTCTTTCATCTCCTTAGTTACATTTATTCCTAAATATTTTATTCTTTTTGGTGTTATTGTAAGTTATTGTCTTAATTTCCTTTTCAGTTTATTCACTGTGTTATAGAAAAGCAATTGTTTTTGTGTGCTGATTATGTATTCTGCAACTTTGCTGAATTCATTGATTAGTGCTAACAGGAATTTTTTTTAAATTATTGAATCTTTGGGATCTTCTAGATATTAGATCATGTCATCTTCACACCTAGCTATCTTTTTTCCTTCCAGTGTGGATGCTTTCTATTTTTTTTCTTGCTTAACTGCTCTGGCTAGGATTTCCAGTACTATGTCAAATAGAAGTGATGAGGGTAGGCATCCTTGCCTTGTTCCTGATCTTAGAAAGCTTTTAGGTTTTCACCACTGAGTATGACGTTTGCTGTGGGCTTTTCATATGTGACTTTTAATACACTGAGGTAATTTCCTTCTATTTCTAATTTGTTGAGTGTTTTTTAAATCACGAAAGCGTGTAGAATTCTGTCAGATTTTTTTTTGCATCAAGATGATCCTGTTATATTTATCCTTTGTGCTATTCATGCGGTGAATCACATGTTGAGATCTATGATCCATTTTAAGTTAATTTTATGTATGGGGCGAGGTAAAGCTTGGCATTCATTTTTACCCAAGAATTTTGTAATCAACTTCTTATATTAAATTCCCTTCTTTTTAACTACCAAGAGTGATTTTCTTTTCCTGACTGGTCTCCCTGATTATAGTGACGAGGTTGGAAGGATAGGCTATATGAAAATGCTGGGAAATTTGAACGCCAGGCTAACATGTCATGAATCTTTTATTAACACACATGGGTTATATTACGTTGTGCATAAGAAGTACTTGCTTAAATTGCTGAAAAATAAACAGTTTCAGTTTCTCTCTCAACAAAATAGTGATAATAATACTTTTTTTGGCAGAGTGTAATAAGATCTGGTACATTTATGTAGAAATAGACATACGCATGCGCACACACAGCACTTTGCGCCACTGTGTCCAACAGGTGCTATGTCAGATGATGTCTTGCTATTATTGTACTTAATAAATTTACTCAGAACCTGCTCTATTCCTTTCCCATGAAGACTCTTGGCTTCCTTCTTTGCCTTTCTTTCTCTTTCTCTTTCTTTCTCTTCCTTCTTTCCTTCTTTAATGTGCTGGTAAGACAAGGGGTACCCTCTCTTTCCCTGTCACTATCCTCCTGTTCCTGTAATGTCCTATTTCCTCAGTGTTCTTGGATGTAGGCTGATGCATCAACATTTCTTCAAGAGCTCACTTGCCCTGTGACAGCCCTACCCTGACACAAGATAGCCTAACCCAAGAGTCAGAGGAAACTAGAGAACAGGGCTCTGAGGGAAACACAGAGTCTGGCTTAAAGGTCAAGCTGCAGAACACAGCCAACTCGGGAAATTTTCCCTTTGCTCTGGAAGGGACTGAGGAGGGCAGAGGTAGGAACACAGTTTTTTACACATACCTTTCTGAAAGAAAGAAGCATTTTAAATAGGGACTCTGTGGAAATATAAGTCCTCAAGAAGAGCAGAAGCAAACTGCAAGGTAATACAGAGTTGAATGCTAGAGACGAGACCCTGCCAGGAGCACATTTGGGTCTCTGTATGCAGGCATCATTTCACATCAATCTGTTCTCCTACCACAATCAATTTCAAGTTTTTTTTTTTAAGATTTTATTTATTTATTTGACAGACAGTGAGAGAACACAAGCAGAGGGAGCAGCAGCAGAAGAGGGAGAAGCAGGCTCCTTGCTGAGTAGGGAGCCCGATGCGGGACTTGATCCCGGGACCCTGGGATCATGATCTGAGCCGAAGGCAGACACTTAACTGACTGAGCCACCCAGGCGCCCCTCAATTTAAAGTTTTTACTATGATTATCATTTCTGGCCGTTCTGACCATCTGCCCCATGGAGCACACGGAGAAGCCTGCTTATAAAACTTCAAAACTGCAAGTCATTTGTTTAGAGGAACCCCTGGTTGCCTCTATCTCCTCCAACAAATACAGCATAATTCACCTTTGGCTGCTGTGAGGATAGGTTAGGACCTGGTGTTTTGGGGCAGGAGGGGAGGACTCTAAGTAGTGGCACAGACAAGCCCTCCAAAACTGTTAGATTCATCTCAGCCAAAGAGGCCCGATGTTCTAACCTAGGGCACGAGTTGATATCCCAACAATAAACTACTGAAATTCTCAGTAATTGGGATGGCTATGCCTTCCTGGAAAATCTAATGGATTCTATCTAAAGCACATAGCTTTAGCAAGAACAGTGGTCCAGTCATACATGATAAGATGATAACCTAACCCATTCCTCTGGCTCACAGAACACAATTTCTAGCTCTTTGTGTTTAGGGTAGAAAACAGAATTTTAATCAGTATTTGGCCATGCAATGGGAATTCCTTGTCATGAGTTTAAGGTTAAGATAGAGGAGATACAAATGATATAATGTGATATAATGATTAGAAATATATATTTGATTACTCAGATGACCAAAATCTATTTCTCAGATGTATTTGACCTTCATCCACAGTTTCTGAAAACACATCAGAGCCATAAAGGTGAAACGGGTGTCTTGTTATTAATGAAGGTGGCTTCTGAGACTCACCCAAGGGCAGGAGGTCCAACCATGTGGTTAAAGAGCCAGAACGTTTCATCCTGCCCTGACCTCCAGGGAGAGAAGAGGGGCTGGAGGGTTAAATCAGCCAGTGACTTAGTCATGACTATGTATTGAAGTCTTCATAGAGACCCAAGAGGACACCTTTTTGGGCCCTTTTCTTCTAAAAGTTTCCACACGTGGGGAACCAGAATGCTTCAGAGCCAGGCACCAAGCTCCATGCGGATAGAAGCTCCTTTGTTTGGGACCTCGCCATAGGTATCTCTTCCTTTGTTGTTCATTCATATCTTTTACTAAACTTTATCATATCCTTTAATAAACTGGGAAATATAAGTGTTTCCCTGAGTTCTATGAGCTATTCTAGCAAATTTTTAAGAAAGACCTATTTATTTGGGGTGGGGGGAGTGTGGGAGCACAAGCAGGAGGGGCAGAGGGAGGGAGAATCTCAAGCAGACTTTGTGCCGAGTGTAGACCCAGACATGGGCTTCCATCTCACATCCGTGAGAAAGGGACCTGAGCCGAAACCAAGAGGCAGATGCTTCACCAACTATGCCACCCAGGTGCCCCTGTTCTAACAAATTAATTGAACCTAAGGAGGAGGTTTTGGAACCAAAAATCTGTAACTGGTCAGCCAGAAGCAGGAAGAAACAGCCGGGGCCTGTGACTGGCATCTGAAATGGTGGGCGGGGCCGTCCGCGGGACTGAAGCCTTAACCTGGGGAATCCGACGCCATCTCTACATAGATGGGGTCACAATTGAGTAGAACGCTCAGACATGCTGCTGGTGTCTCAGAACTGCTTGCTCCTGTTGTGTGTGTGGAGTCTCCACCCCCAACTGGAATTGTTGGGGGAACATTAAGCTGATCAACCAGGGAAGGGGGTCTGATGGGAAAAGAGAATGATGAGGTGGGGGATTTTTTTTTTTTTAAGATTTTATTTATTTATTTGACAGAGAGAGAGATCACAAGCAGGCAGAGGGTCAGGCAGCGGCAGGGGGGAAGCAGGCTCCCCGCTGAGCAGAGAGCCCGATGCGGGGCTCCATCTGAGGACCCTGAGATCATGACCTGAGCCCAAGGCAGAGGCTTTAACCCACTGAGCCACCCAGGTGCCCCGAGGTGGGGGATATTAAGTTGAGTCAGACATTTGTCCTCCATTCTGCCCCTTGGGGAGAGAAACCACTGCTCTTCCACTCTCTTGGGCCTTCTTTTATAACCAAGCAGATAAAGCCAGAAGGGCCTGAGAGTTTACTGATCACCCACTCACGCCATCAAATGAGATAACGGACAGAGAACTTTAGCCTAGTTTCTGGTTCAGAGAAGCCCTTAATAAAATGTAGGTGTTGATGGTGGTACTGATAAAGCTGGAGCTGCTCTTCATGTTGTTTGCAGGTGCATAAACCCGTCTCCCCCACTCCTTTTTTTTTTTAAAGATTTTATTTATTTATATGACAGGCAGAGATCACAAGTAGGCAGAGAGGCTGGCAGAGAGAGAGAGGAGGAAGCAGGCTCCCTGCTGAGCAGAGAGCCCAATGTGGGGCTCAATCCCAGGACCCTGGGATCATGACCAGAGCCAAAGGCAGAGGCTTAACCCACTAAGCCACCCAGCCGCCCCTCCCCGACTTCTAAGTGAGGAGGCAGACAAGGAATCCATTGTCACATGCTGGTTGAATGGCACAATGCTTAGTATTAGGTCAGTGTTGATATTAGGTGTTCTAACTTCTTAAACAGCTCTTTCCAACTGTTTCCCTTTTACAAGCACATTCTCCAACTTAAAAAAAGAAAGCCATCCTCCCTTTGGGTAAACATACAAATCTTATCCCTCCCCATGAAAAGTTTTGGTACCTGCATCCTCCCCCAACTACACCCCGCCCCACCCCGCCATATGGGGAATTCAACCTGGAGAATCACTGCTATTTCTCTTGAATCCCCACCTGTCAAGAAGATTTTGTTGAACTTTAAGGTGAATATTTAAAAAAATCATTTGCATTTCATTTTTTCCCCAGATATTAAATTAAATCATTACTTTATGGGAGATTTTTCCAGATTCACTATCCCTACCACTAATCATTGGTTAAAAGATTGAAATCCTGCCTGACTAGAGGGGTAAACAACCTTAACTTGACTATCCGTGAGTCTTCTTTAGCATATGAAAGTTCCTTGGGATACCTCCCTTTTTCCTTATCTCCCGCAACCCCACAGTATATAATCGGCCACCCCTCACAACTCCCCTCACAACTCTGGGGCAGCTCTTTCTGCCCAGGGATCCTGTTCCCCGGGTTTTAATAAACCACCATTCTGTACCCCGCCCCCCCAAAAAAGATAAAAATCCCTAAATGCTTTATATGGGTTTGGCACCTCTTTAAAAATCTCACGTTATCTTGAAGCAGATTTCCTTGGTGGGGGCCAGGGGGATGGGGACAGATACTAAAAAAAAGTCACCAAAGTGCAGGGAGTAAGAGAGTAACCAAACTGCTATGTCTCCATCACCAAGCACTGACACTTACTGATTTTTAGGTGTCTGTCCAATGTCAGAGAAGCTGTGCTTGTCTGTCTGACCTAATAGACCCTAATCATTCTCTAATGCCTTTACCTAGCCTTATTTTATTTTTGATAATCCTATCTTAATTTTATATTCCATACATTATGTCTTCTGTCTTGTTCAACACAATGTGATCCCCATGAGGTCAAAGACCACATCACTGCAAGATTCCCTGGCACAGGAAGAAGGGTCTGAGTTATAACAGGCTCTGAATATCAGTTCATAAATCATGTTCTATTTCAGTCTGTCTTTTCAGTACAAGCAAAAACAACAAAGTCACATTCGCTCCCTTTGTAGCTCATTTCCAGTTTTAAACTCTCAACAAAGCAACCACTAATACAACCTGACACGAGTCTTCTAAGTACATTTTACACAAATGTGGGGGGAGGGTGGTGTACACGCATGTGCACATATATCCATGCAGGTAAGAAATACATTCTATGAACAAGTCAAGTGCAATGTTGTGTAAGCAAGTTTTTTACACAAATGAAAGCTTGCTGTACATGTTATTTTTCAACTTATTTTTAAAAAAGATTTTATTTATTTATTTGACAGAGAGAGACACAGAGAGAGAAAGAACACAAATAGGGGGAGTGGGAGAGGGAGAAGCAGGCAGGAAGCGGAGAAGGGAGCCCGATGTGGGACTCGATCCCAGGACCCTTAAGGCAGACGCTTAATGACTGAGCTACCCAGGCGCCCCTTCAACTTATTTTTTTTTCTCAAACTTGTTTTTCAGATTTAATCAAATTCTGTATTTAGTTCTTTTTAAATGCTGTTAAAGAGTCCATCTGAACGTATGCTACATTTTATCTATCTTTCTAAAATGGAAGACATTTAGATTATTCATGATTTCTGACTATTACAACAAATTTTCCTTGTATGTATCTTCTAGTACACTCTCTATAAATGTTAGTTTTTTCTTCCTTTCCTTCTTTTCAGAATAAGAATACACAATCACTTTTGTCTCTAGGGAAGGGGTGTTTTAAGGAGTTTTATATAGCTCCTAGGTGCTATGATTTCTTTGGGCTTCCAGAAAATAAACATCAGAAGAATAAAAGAAATGAAGTATCAATGACCACCTTTAAGTGCCAGTCCCAAAAAAGATGGATTATAATAGCCTTTCCCCTGCCTATATCTATCACGGTATTCCATGACTATGGCAAGGGTCAAGGGTCAATGAGGATGGAAGACGAGGGTGGGTAACAGCACCGGTAGAAAATGGTAGATTTGGCCCAGAATTGTTCTAACACCACTTTTCACATTTATAACTATTATTGTCGTCATCATCATCATCATCATTATTCACTCATTATTTGCTTTCATTTATAATGTTCTGTCAAAGATTTGAGTTCATTGGAAAGCCGGCTGCCTGAATCTCAGAAAGGCTCAGTTCGTCTCTCAAGGTCTCCTGAAGTGCCAGTAAGTGGCTGAGCTAGGACTTGAACCCGGCTCTCCTGTTCTTCCTTGGGTGGTTTTTATGGTGTTTTTTGCTTTGCTAGCGATCCAAAGGGGTCTACTGTGGGAGGAACCTGGGGTACTGAGTGTGGTGCATGAGGATGGTGATGATGATGGAGGTGACGACAGTAACTGGTACAAGGAGAGCCTAGACTGTTCTTTCCACACTGCACTTCCCCAGCTCCCCTCCAATACCAGCATTTAGTGTGGCAATATTCAGAGGCAGACAACTAGTTAATCGGGGTAATGGATCTTTGTTGAAACCATTTGTTAAACCCCCTCATTTACTTTATTAATCTGATCTTCATTTCCTTTGCTCATCTGATCTTTATTTCTTGGAAAGCCAAAACAAAACAAAAGAAAACAAGCACCTAGAAACTATAATGAACTTCAACAAATGCCTCATCCTAGAACGATATAGCAGGAGGGAGGTAGACCAGTACTTCACTAGACCCTGAGGTGGGGACTTTTCATTTCTCATTAGCCTCCACAAAACCAAACAGTTTATCTCTTAATGACATTTGAACTGTCCTACATTTGCACTGGGTTTGAAAATGGGTTTTGCTAGTAAAAACCCAAATAAAAAGAAGGGCATGGGCCAATGCCAGCCTTCCGCACAATGGCAGTTTGCATCCTGCTGATTTGGTCTCTAGTAAGTGGGGTAGGGACTCTTGAGTGATTTTCTTCTTGGGTCCTGCCAGTTCCTTCCCACTGGGAAGGGTGTGGCCAGAGGTCAGAAAGTAGCGCTGCCCACCATGATGCTGCTACTCCTTTTCTGAAGAGTGCCTGTAATCCACAATATCCCTGACACCTGATTAATAGCACTGCCTTATTTCAATATTTAAATATTCCACCCATGCATGTGTTTTTCTCTTAACTAGAGCAGACTGTTAGCTCTCGGAGGGCAGGGGTTTATTTACATAGACACAGCCAAACCTCCATCCCCAATGCTATATAAAAAGAAATATAATGGTTACCACCTCCATGCATTAAATGAAAGAATGGAAAGATCTGAATAAATCATGTTGGTTTTAAAAAGGCTAAAAACAGGATGGGAGACTCCTACTTTTCTTTTCTTTGATTCAGTAGACTCCATGCCCAGTGTGGAGCCCAGTTTGGGGGTTGAACTCACGACCCTAAGATCAAGGCCTGAGCTGAGATCATGAGCTGGGTACTTGGGGTGCCTAGGTGGCTCAGCTCATGGTCCTGTTCCTGGGACTGAACCCCACACTGGGCTCCCTGCTCAGCGGGGAGCCTGCATCTCCCTCTCTCCGTCCCCTTGCTTGTGCTCTCTCTCTCCTCTCTGTCAAATAAATAAATAAAATCTTAAAAAAAAAAAAAAAAGAGCTGGGCTCTTCACCAACTGAGACACCCAGGCACCCCCTGGTCATCTTTCTAATAAATATTCCCAAGTTTTCATTGATATGAATCAGTACTATGGATCAAATTTAAAAAACCATTGGGACTATGCCCAACTGACTGAGCCACCCGGGCGTCTCAAGACTCCTATCCTTCTAATTTCAGTGCTGTGCGGGAGAATGTTACATTAGGACATCAAATGGGCCCGTAAAATTAGCTAAGAGAAATAAGATCTAGACTACATGGTAAGTGAGGTAAGTGTTTCATTTATTTATATGGGCCAGGAATCTTATTCTTGTTCTTCCCAGCCCCATCACCCTAGTAGTTATCTTCTAAGAACATTTTTTAGTTTCTTATTTCTCTTTAATGGTTCCAGAGTTATGCTTAGCGCCTGTCTGAGAAGAGGGCCACCTCTGTGGTATTCGTCACTGTGGCTGACATGGGTGGGGGTGTGGCTAAGTCAGCTGTTCTACCAGAAGCTTGCTAAACTTAAAAATGAAAAAATGAGAAGAATTCAAAAGGTACCATTTCTGGGTGGACCATCATAGGGGTGAACATATCTATGATAAACATAGGACTAGGAAAATGCCTTAAAACTCAGCAATTTTCTAATATTAAGGACTGAAAATCGAAAACAGAGGCATTTCAACCTAATATCCTTGAGTATGTGTTTGAAAGGCCAAATCCCCTGAACAAGCCCACCGGGAGACTGTGGAATTTAATGTGGGGTTAAGGTCGTAGCATTTCCTGCACCAGCCCAAGAGTGATCATTCCCCCCTCTCTCTGTAAACTAATGAAAGCTACATAAATCCCTTATGTAGACAAAGCCTTTAGCAGATCTGGCAAATGAGACCTATTTAGAAAAAAAAAAAATAGCACTTGGCAAAGTAACTTCTACTTTGTACACATCTGTTTTACATCTGTTAGAATCTAAATTTCTTCAGAGGAGGGGCAATTTCATCCTAGTTCAAAACACGCATTAATAAACATGATACCACATCACCAACATCGTTGGCAAAGTTGCTTTGTTTAACTGATGAAACCGACTTCTAGGTTAACTTCGGGTGAGGTCATCTAGATACTCTCAGAGTACTTTTCCTGCAGTTATACTTAGTATCTTTTCTGATCCTTGCATTATAGAGAGTCATTTCAACATGGGGCTTATATGGATTCTGAATTTTGATTTTTTTTTTTTTTTTTTGGATCATGCAGCTGTTATTTGGAGAGATTATTGATGTTCACAATGAGTTCTCCTGCTGGCTTCCCCCCATTTTTTTTAACCCCATGTTGGTCTAAATATTTGTCCAGGACAGAGCTCCTGGCCAACCCCAGTTTATCCTTTTGCCAATGTTCCCCGGTTGCACATAATGAATGAACATTTTGAACTTGTATTTCTGAAGGATCTATAGACACAAGCATAGACAGTGTCCCAAATAAGAGGGGTTCTATCGCTGGACAGACCTTACCATTGTGTCGTCATTGTTTTCTTTTTTCCTGCTTGCAAATAATTTATGTGACTTTGCCACAGAAAAACAGCTGCCTCACACTATTGCCAAAGTCTCCTGTAACATGGGCTGTTTTGCCAATAATGGTAAATAATGGCGCAGGGTGGTTAAAATGTCCATAAATCCCCAAATCACATGTAACCCACTCATCTGTTGCTGAGCTGAGTTTCCATGGATACCAAGGGACTGTCTTCAATTTTGGAACTCACAGAGAGAGAAAACTCCCTCGCTCCCCCAGGATCTGCAAGCCTAGAAAAAAGTTAAAAGAGTCCTTGAGAACCATCCTTTTACAGACCCTGTTTATTAACCCACTGGAGACCAAGGCCCAGGCCACCTTCACTTTTCTTATGCTCCCTTAAGAGAAAAATCTCCTGGAGAGGGGGTAATGGGCAGCATGAGAGCTGGTTAAGATTTCTGAGACTATTTTTCCCTGTAATTCCAGCATCAGAGGTGAGTATATTTTCTCATGTTATGGCTGCATTTTTAGAGATAGGGTTTCTATAAGAGGGGGATGCATATTTAGGCACTGAGAGAATCCTGGAAGTAGAAGATGAGCATGCTGTCAGCACAGACATGCATCAGTGTAAAGGCAAAGTCCCAGCAATAAGACTTGGAGGATGAAAACATGCTTGACTTCAAGAAATCAGCCGTATACATAATGAGAGCAAAGTCATGGTTCCATGTGCTCCATAATGGCTCATGTTCATCAGGGTAAAAAAAAAAAAAACTTAAAAAGAAAGAGTTCTTATGATTATTACCTCCTTACAAGTACAGCTGACCCTCGAACAATATAGGGGAGAGGGTGCTGACCCACACAAAGTCGAAAATCTGAGTCTAACTTGTGGCTGTCTCCAAACTTAAGTATGGATAGCCTGCTGTTGACTGCAAGTCTTCCTGAGAACATAAACAGTTGATTAATATACACTTTGTGGGTTGTAAGTATTAGATGCTGTATTCTTACAAAAGCTAGAGAAAAGAAATGTTATTAGGAAAATCATTAGAGAAAATACATTTATAGTACTGTACTGTATTTATTGAAAAATATCTGCCCCAGGCAACTCAAACCCATGTTGTTCAAGGGTCAACTCTATTAAGCTCCCCAAACATATTTTCTACACCGTCTTGGACAGAAGCTAATGCTGCTTAGCCCTTACTAACTAATTAGTGCTATGCTACAGATCTTAGCTGCCATAAATCCAAAGGAACTATAAAATGTAACCTTGTTGCCTTAACCTTTTTCAGCAGTTAACTTTACAACATTAAAGACCTCTTTCCTCAATAAAGTTATACAGTTGAGAAAACCAATTATGATTTTTTTTCCCAAATTCATCTTTTGTTTTACTGGATCAAGGACTTTAGTATCTCAGGATTGTTGGAAGTATTTTCTGTACAGAAAACACTTCCTGTGTGCCTAGGTGGCTCAGTTGGTTAAGTGGCTGCCTTTGGCTCAGGTCATGATCCTGGAGTCCTGGGATCAAGTCGTGCATCAGGCTTCCTGCTCAGTGGGGAGTCCGTTTCTCCCTCTGACCCTCCCCCATCTCGTACTTGCTCTCTCTCCAATGAATAAATAAAATCTAAAAAAAAAAAAGAAAGAAAGAAAGAAAGAAAATTATGGTTTGGTAGATCTGGGGTGGGGCCAGGAGACTGCACTATGATTACAGCCCAAGCAGATGTTCAGATCACAGCTGAGAAATCCCAGTGTGCTGGAAAGAGCCTTTGGAGAGAGTTAACAGAGCTCTCAGCCCAGCCTGCCATTTATTCAAGGTGGGACTTCTGGTGAGGTTCCTGGACCACTCTCACATCAGCTTATTATTTATTTATTTTTTTAAAAGATTTTATTTATTTGTCAGAGAGATAGAGCACAAGCATGGGAGTGGCAGGCAGAGGGAGAAGCAGACTCCCCGATGAGCAAGAAGCCCGATGCAGGACTCGATCCTAGAACCCTGGAATCATGACCTGAGGCAAAGGCAGATTCGTAACCAACTGAGCCACCCAGGCTTCCCATGCCAGGTTCTTATATGTAAAACAGTGATAATAATTGTGAAGATTAAATAAAATACCCTAAAAGTTCTCTGCAAGGTCTTTGCACATGGTCAATGCTTCCAATACCCGGGTTCCCTCTATCTCTTCCACTTTAGACAATAAGAAAGAACATTTTTTAATACTTTTGTGGACCAGACCCTCTTCCAAGCAGTTTTGATAACATTTAATCCCATGAGGCAGGTGTTCTTATTACTTCTGTTTTATAGGTGAGGGAATGGAGCCTCACCTGTATGTGAAAAGATGTTGAGCAAACTACCCAAGGCTGGGCTTTAACTTAGCTCTACTACCTAGAGTGTACATTCTGTACATGAGTACAAATCAGGGACAGGGAACTTGAAAACCTTGCTGCTGTCTAAAAAAGACCCACCCTTCCCTTTCCAGCACCTCTGCCATTTGGTCATGTTCCCTGATGCCTCACTAGATGATGATGACCCCTGCATTCAGTGTGGATGGAGGTCTACCCAGCTGTAACTTGGCTATAATTGTGTCCTTCTCTTGTAGGGTACGGGGCGAGGAGTACACGATCTAAGACTAAGGACTGCCTTACCTGTAGGGTCCATTTCCTTTTTCCAGATTTTAGGGAGCGTAAAAGTCCGTTAAAGAAACAATGATACATAAATTTGTTTGGGATGCTCTTCCCTCTCTGACAAGTGACCGTGGAACCACGGTTTCATTTTCAGGAGTCCTAACCTGAAGAGTTGTGACCAGAAACTTCACTGATCCCTGCTGAGACGCTGCGAACTACCGTGACACAGAGTGGAGCGTACTGAGTCAGGCACATACACCTGTGCGGGCACGTGCGTGCGCCACATAAATGTAAGATGCGTACGTGCACGTCACTCCCCCCTGTGGCACACACGCACACCACACGCTGTGCACCTATGAGTGTGCGTGTCGGCGGGTGTGTTCTGGCACCGTCCGTGCGCACACGTGCACGCTCTGTGGATGACACTAACCTGATAGTGAACGTGGCTTTCCAAATCCAATTGTCTAATGAACTCCTTATTTAAACAACAGTTGCAATATTATTACGGCATTATGTTTCCTTAAAAAATTCATTCCGTTGTTCCTGTCACACAGCAGGAAACTTAAGTGCGGCCAACACTTTCTTGCGCTGACAGCTCTGATTAAGGCATGAGTCTTTATTTATTATAAATGATGTTTGACAAAATTTTTTTTGAATAAATGTTAGTATATAAATCTACTAATTGTTTCTCCCTGCTGGGAACAGAGTATTAACTGTGTCTGCCACTGCCTGAGAGGCACACACATATTTACGCTGCATTTTACCAATGCTGTTATTTTAATGGGACCTAATAGGACAATTCCAAACTGTGATTGTCCCTTAGACATCAGTGTCGCTGAGGGAAGCCCTGTTTGTGCTGAAACTGTCCCTAAGTTTGTGATGACAAGGTGGGGGGGGTGAGCTGCAGAGGACAAGCTTTGCCCGGAGGGACTCAGGACTCAGGTCTCACCAGTTAGCACCATAAAGGAATGAGGCCCAAGATCACTGCTGCTTCCAGGGCTTTTAAGTTGCAAATGCAGATCCGTATGTTGAACCTGGCCGCATCTAAATGCTGGCTGCTAACTAAAGCATTGTCCCATGCATTCTCATGCTCAACTCATCTGCTGGTAAGAGGAGCTACCCCTGATAAGTTTGCTACCTCTGCCCACAATAATTCCTCGGAAACCCTAGAAATCTATTTCCTAGTGGTTTGGGGGACAAGCCAAGAGCCCAGGGATTGGCGGTAGTGATGTGCGAGTCCATGTGCACACGGGATCTGTGTATGTGCTTAGGAAGCCTGGCTTGATTCCTACCCTGGCGTGTGCTCTGTGGGAAGGCTCTGGAATGAGGAGGATGGAGAGCCTTCCCACCATCCTGGTATACTGACTTAGCCAGTCCAGTAGAATGTGACCTAACTGATCACACCACAGCTGGGGTGAGTTTGGCTGACGCACTTAACCACCATGCATTTTCTTCTCTCCAGACGTTTCCCTGCAAATTACCACCAAAGGAGGAAGCACAGTGAGGACCACCCCAGAAAAAAAGCCAGTGAGTTAGATCTTTCTGTATCTTTAAAGTCTCCTAGTGGATTTTCTATGCGGGGATGTGGCACCCGTTCGCTGAAAACTCAGAGGTTTCTATAATGGGTACTTCCGAAATTTTTGTTCGAAGCTGTTTCCCTGACGGATCCAATCTGAGAGTACTAGTTTATCCCCCAATCATTCATCTGCGGGGCTGTCTGCTCAAAACACTCTCTAAGGTTATTTGTAGGGCTGTGGTGTACTGAGTACCATACAGAGCCCCGTGCAGAAAGACCTAATTATGACTTTCTAGGAACTGACACTAATGGACTGTTGATTGATTGATGGGCTGCCTCGTGATGATCCTGATAACCTGAGTGGTTTCTCTACAAATGGTGTTAGAAGGACGGTCATTATTTTCAATGAGATCATGGTCGTAAAGCTTGCAGTTTATATAACTCAGTAGTACTCAGATGATCAATTAACGAAAAAGAGCATGCAGTTCTGGCTCGGGACATAAAGCCATTCTGGTAATTGAAGAAGAGCGAGGGAACGTTCGTTTTCCTCAACGCGAGCAAACAGTTCAGAATACAAACTATGGCTGTAGGGTCTTGGAGTCTATCCGAGAAAGGTGCTCTGTAGATACTTTTATAACATGAGAACACTCAAGCTGCACTAACAGGGACCTGCGATGTGTCTGTCCAGTGTGTGTTCTTATGGAGAGGTGCCGGGTGGGTGGGGAGAGGCAACATGTGGGACTTCCTGAGTGCCACACGCTGAAATGGCAGCTGCATATACATTGATATATTTCGCCCTCACAAGGGTTGGTGAGGTGGACTTTACTGGAATGATTCTAAAGGAAATGAAAGCTAAGGGATGTGAAATTGAGTTGGCCACAGCTACTAGCTCAGTGAGCAGCCAGGATCTGAGTCCAGATATCCCTGATGCCAAAGTCATCCGGTCTCCCCCCCAAGCCTGGATTCTCTCTCAGTAGGGTTATCTTCACTCATCGCAGACAAATATAAAATAGAACAGGGGCACCTGGGTGGTTCAGGTGGTTAAGCATCTGCCTTTGGCTCAGGTTATGGTCCCAGGGTCCTGGGATCGAGCCCCATATCAGGCTCCTTGCTCAGTGGGAGTCTGCTTCTCCCTTTCCTCCTCGCTTGTGCTCTCTCTCGCTAGCTCTGTCATTATCTGTGTCTGTCTCAAATAAATAAAAAAATCTTAAAAAAAAAAATAAGAGCAGTGCCAATGGTATCATGCAAAAAAGGGAAGAGCTTCCTTCAAGCTGTCCCAGCATTGGGACCTTTGGGCTGTGTTCTTTCCAGGGCCTCTGCAGAAAGTGCTGGGCTGTGAGGCAGAGGAGCCTTTCTCCACATCCCCCTCTGCCGCTGTTAAAGCCGCTTTGGCTCGCTGCCGCTTTTAGTCCCCCATTTCTGCTGTGCAGTCCAATATCAATAATGATAAATAATACATCATCAGTCCATTTCCATGAGGCATTAGTCTCCCTCCTTCCTGGCGGTGGGGGACTGAGGTAGCATTGATGCCCCTGTCACATGGGGAGAGGGGAACAGAATCATCCCAGAGGAACAGGCTATAAGGGAGGCTGGTCCACTGCTGCCTGGGTCCAGCTTGAGGATCCGTGGAAGAACGTCTGTATTTTCTTTTCGTTAGCAGACAAAATACAAAAGCATATCACAATGCAGCCTCTTCTTCTAACTATTGCTATTGTTGAGTTTTTTAACATTCTTTAGCATATTCATTCATTCAATGAATGCTCATTGAGTCTAACGTTATGCCTGAAACTGTGCAGGATTTTGGGACACGAAGACGAAAAGCCACAGTCCACACATTTTAAGGTCTGATAAATTCAGTGGGGGTGACAGATGCTTTCTTAAGAAGCTGTAACATAATTGTTTGGAAGAAGAGAATTCTAAAAGGAACACCAGATTCTATTCTATTCTGCGTGGAGTAGCAGAGAAGGCATCTGAACAAATACAGCAGAGGACATGTTCCGCGACTCGTCAGGTGAGGGAGAAGGGTCGGGGGCAGTGTGTCTGGAGCTATGAGCGGCTTGGAAAATGCTGTGTGTCAAGTACCTGGTGGGAGTGGTTAGAAACCAGAAGCACAGACGCTGCTACCCAGCTGGAGATTTTTTTTTTTTTAAAGATTTTATTTATTTATTTGACAGAGAGAGATCACAAGTAGACAGAGAGGCAGGCAGAGAGAGAGAGAGGGAAGCAGGCTCCCCGCCGAGCAGAGAGCCCGATGCGGGACTCGATCCCAGGACCCTGAGATCATGACCTGAGCTGAAGACAGCGGCTTAACCCACTGAGCCACCCAGGTGCCCCCCCAGCTGGAGATTTTTAACCCATAGGTGATAAAAATGTTTTGAGCAAAACAGGGACATGATCAGATATTTGCAGATGGTTCTCCAGGAAGCAGGGTGAGGACACACTGGTGGGGGTTGAGGCTAGAGACAGAGAGTTGTGGTGGCTGCCGCAGAGAAAATGGAGGGAAGAGAGGATAGGGTCTTGTGTTACAGTAGCAGCAGAGGGAAACGGCCCATGGGTAGATGTTTAAAAGGCAGACTGAACATTTCGTGACTGTTTACAACAGAGGGAAATAGAGTGGAAGGAACAGAGGTAATCCCAATTTACTGGCTTGAGCACTAGGAAGTAATTTTGTGGTAAAAACCGTGGTCACTAATTTATCTAATAAACCTATAGGCTCATATATTACAAGTATAACACAAGGGTAGCCTGGGAAAAAGAAAACACTCTTAAAAGTTTTGCACCATGCACATTTGCTGAGGCAAAGTATGTCATACAGTTTTCACTGTAGTAAAAAAATACATTTTGGGCAGAGGGGATGCTGATAGAAAATGTACATGCAATTAGTGAATTCAGTCTTCAATGGTATGTCAAATGACCCTTTTTGATTTTTCTTATTTTTAAATATAACTTTTAAATCAATTTTTTTTTCATGCTTAGACCATAGTTTAACAAGACAAATAGCATTTTATCTTTTCATCATTCTCTGGGAATTGTCACTCTGCTATAATTTTTAGTATCTGAGCATTCTTCTCATTCTCTGAAAATTCCTATTTCTCACAGTATCTGTTTCAACAGTATCTCCTGCAAGATAATCTCTTCCGTAAGGACACAAAATATAGCTTATAGAATTCTGTGCTCTGCGTTCTCTTGTTTTCTTTGGGATTTCTCCTTGTTTTTATTTGTCGCGGTCTCTCTCTCTCTTAGATTTAGGGCCTTCTCATAACTCTCTAGCCATCCTTGCTCTCCACTTCTATTTACCAAGGAAGCACTCTGATTAAGTGTGCATGGGTGGGGCTTGCAACTGGGAAGGGACCTTGTTATGGGACTAAGACCACCAGCAGATGGCTCAGGATGGAAAAGGGCATGGGGGGGGGAGGGCCTAAATATTCTTTACATGGTCTATCACTACACCTTCTTTTGAGCACCACTGCCTACCCTGGCCTTCCTGGGCATCTGGAGCCCTACACCTTGAGGATCCCCAGGGTTCTGAGTGCTAGACTGGTTGTTCTTATCAGCATCTTCCTTAGGAGGCCCTTCTTAGATTTTGCCTTTCTCCACTTTGCTAAGTGAATTTCCACTCATTTGTCACCTAGAACTTGTTGGTCTGTTGTCTGTTGTCAACTTTTCTCTGTTCTTAGTGCCCACGTAGGTTATTTTTTACAAACCCTTTGGTGGGACTTTGTTAGGTAGCAGAGATAAACCTGTGGGTTCAATCTCTCTCGGGTAGGCAGAAACCCCAAGCTGATTCTAGATGGTTCCTTCACCAAGAAAATCAATCCTGATGCCCTCAAGTTTCAACCACTTCCTACGTGCATGCTTTCACTAGATTTTTAACTATGTACTAGTATTAGACTGGAACAAGTGAGCTTTCCTGGCATTTCTCCGCAGAGAACCAGTGTAACTCTGTGGTCCAGTAATGGAAAGATAATTTGGCCAGAGCAGGAACTTGATTTAGCGCCTCTGTCCTTCTGGGGTAGATATACCTGCTTTCTTCTGCTGCCCAAGAACATTTTGAAGACAGAACATGATATTGTGGGTGAATTATGCTTTGAGACCTTAGGAAGAATGGCCAATCATTGGATTCCAAGAATTCCTTTCTGCCAGGAGAGAGGAAGCCTCAGCTCCTTGAAAGAGGGTATTAAGATTCCTTATTCATACTGCTTTAATAACGGATTAGCATTAATTATTAAGTGTTATTTATAAAACATGCTTCTGCCTCATAATTTCTAATAGAGAGAGGAATCTAATTTTTAGCATTCAACTTGTTAACCAATTAAACTAAATCCTTAATAAAACATCTGGTGCTTAAATATTTTAGTGACAAGTAATACAGAGTCTTGTTCTAAAATATTTAGGTGAACTGGAGCTATTCTTCGGTGATTATCAGTTACTTCAGTTAAAATTACACGAAGGATACATGAATGGAGCCACACTGTGTAGCCTGCCCTGGAATGGGGGTCCACAGAGGGAGATTGTCTTCCTCGATTTGGGACCAACAACTCTGAATGTGGTACTTGTGGCTTGGCACCCTTGTTTGTTAAATGGAAATAATACCACTTCCAAAAGATGTCACAGGGATTTTTTTTTTTTTAAAAACTACTTCCTTGAGAAGAGAAAATGAGGATATATGTGGTATCTACTATAAAAATAAAAAGCATCATAAATACACAAAAATCATATGTACAGTGGTTGGAACTAAACTCCAAACTGTGTATTCATATACATATCAATACCTAAACACAGACTTCACCCCAACACCCCTATCTACTGAAGAAATTCAAAGCTTTTTTCCAAGTACTCTTTCCCCTTGCCTAGCATCCAGGCTAAAGCAGAATCAAGACTTGCTCTGCATAATACTTTGGTTTATGTGACATGCCGCCGTAACTATCGTTTTAAAAGTCACCACTAAAGGCTCCATAAGAGCCAGGTGAGTAGAGCTTAAGAGCTTCTGTGAGCAGAAGGTTCTCACATTCTGGGTGCAGGGTGCACTGTGTGGTGGGCTCCTAGGGGAACTGCGGCTCTGGCAATGTCATTCCAGCCGTCTACACCCATTGTCCTTCCAACTGTGCATCTGACTCAAAGGTGGACAGATGTGGCATCTTCTAAGACTGTCTACAGTCTCGGAGAATGTGGCAGTGGGGAGAGAGGTGGGGCTCAGTTCTTCACTAGTTGGCTTAGTGGTGTTGGAAGGGGGAGGGTAGCAAGAAGAGCTGGTAATTGAGAATGGAAGATCTTGATTTAGCCTTTCCCAGTGGGACTTGGAAGGGTGCCAAGAGGGAGTCTGACTTTAATCATAGAGTCATGGAACTGGAAAGGATTTTAGAAATCATCTGTTAGGAGTGTCTGGGTAGCTCAGTTGGTTAAGCATTCAACTTTTGGTTTTGGCTCAGGTCATGATCTCATGGGCTGTAGGATCTAGCTCCACGGCCAGGTCTGCACTCAGTGGGGAGTCTGCTTGAGGACTCTGTCTGCCCCTCCCCCACTCACAAACATACACACTCTCATTCTCTTTCTCTCTCTCTAAAATAAGATTTATTTATTTTAGAGAGAGTGTGAGAGAAAGAGATCACAAGCAGGGGGGAGGGGTAGAGGGGGAAGCTGACTCCCCGTTGAGCAGGAGCCCAATGTGGGGCTGGATCCCAGGACCCTGGGACCATGACCTGAGCTGAATGCAGCCGCTTAACTGACTGATGGCTCCCACACAGGTGCCCTAAAATAAATAAATCTTAAAAAAAAAAAAAAAAAGGAAAGAAATCATCTGCTAACACAAGTGCCTTATTTGACAAATGAAGAAATGGAAGTGCAGAGAGGCTAAGTGACTTGCCTAGAGTCACATAGCTAATTGGAGGCCAAATGAAGACTAAGACCCAAATTTCCTGGCTCAAGCTAGTGGTATTTCCCTTATATCATCTTACCTCAAGTACCTCCAGTAATGTCCTGCTAGTTGCATTTTTTCCCCTGTACCACTGAAAATCATTTCTGAAATATTTTAACTTACAGTACCCTGAGACTGAATTTCCAGAGCCAATTCTTATGTCATTCAAAAGGCATTTTCAGGGCGCCTGGGTGGCTCAGTGGGTTAAGCTGCTGCCTTCAGCTCAGGTCATGATCTCAGGGTCCTGGGATCGAGCTCCGCATCGGGCTCTCTGCTCAGCAGGGACCCTGCTTCCCTCTCGCTCTGCCTGCCTCTCTGTCTACTTGTGATCTCTCTCTGTCAAGTAAATAAAATCTTTAAAAAAAAAAAATAAAAAAAAAGGCATTTTCAGCTGTTCCTGCTTTCTTAATCTTTGAATAATGGAATTTCCTCATGATACGCTTTAGAATTGAAATGCAAAGAGAAATGTTATCTTGTTCACCCTCCGTGCTTCTCAGATATTGAAAAAGTGCTGACCTGTCAATTGTGTTTCCTGCCATCAGCTGCCACCTCCTGCTGGGATCCATGTTCAGCATCACAATGTCTGGCAAAATGCAGGTCTGATCAACAGTCTTTTCCCCAGCAGGCTCTCACAGCTGCTGAGCCAAGATGCTCACCCAGAGCCAGACAGCCCTGGGAGAAATTCATCAAATTGGAGATGGAGTTACTTTGTTTCAGGAAGACAGCTTTCTTCCCTGTGTGGATGGTGTGTGTGACACTCTGGCTGAGTGCTCCAAGGGGCAATATATCCGTGGTCTAAATTGATTCATTCTCTCCTAGGCTGTTTGCAAATCTACAGGTCTGCAGTACTTCCTGTCAGAGGCACCAGAGGCACAAGACAGGAAAATCCTGGCAGCCTGGTCCTGAGTGGGCTTTCTTGAATTAGCAAACGTTTTTAATCAAGGAGAAATGTGGGGTTTTTTTTTGTTGTTGTTGTTGTTTTTTGTTTGTTTAAACAAAAAATTTTTAAAGATTTTATTTATTTATTTGAGAGGGAGTGAGAGAGAAAGAATGACCAGGGAGAGCAGCAATGGGAGAGGGGGAAGCAGGCCATTTGCTGAGCAGGGAGCCCAACATGGGGCTCGATCCCAGGATGAGCTGAAGGCAGACACTTAACCGAATGAGCCACTGAGGCGCCCCAAGGAGAAATGTTATCCTGGAAAATCTGGTGGCTTGTGGTTGGACAGTCGCCATTTGGGTCACCTGATGATCAAGGCATGTACTTAATGGCAACAATCTTTCCTCTCCAGAACAACTGTGTCTCTGCCAAAGCTGTCACTGAGCTGGTGAGCTGGGTGGCTTAGGATCAAGGGGGTGAGGTGGTTCTGGGGGCCTGGCACGTGATAAGACATGGCGATGATCGTGGGGAGCTGTCTCACAATCTGCAATGCTTTATTCTGTACAGAAGCAGTCCACCTGTGGCTTAACTGTGTCCTGCAGGAGATGACAGTGGGGTCTAGGCTCCTAAATGGTTGGTGGATCCTGCTGTCTGCCACGGTGGAGTAGCCCCATAAATCAAAGCAATCATCTTTCCGGGGCTAATGTGACTCTCATGGGCACCCAGGCAGATTGTTTTCATTGCTGATTCCAGCCAGCATATTTATCCAGAGTCAAGGGTAGCTACTGTGCCATTTCAGGCTTTGATGCAAGTCACAAAAGCAGACGTGGCTACTCACTCTTGTCCTCTCTCATAAACAATGAAAGACTTCAGTCAGATGTGTTTATTTCTAGATGCAACAGTATGTTTTGCACTCACAGAAAACCTGGAAATTGCTGCTTTGCAAATATAGCAAAGCATAGCTGCACATTTGAGACAGAAATGGGATGCTCACGCCAACCCTTCCTTTTTATTCTCTGTTGTCTAGACTCAAGAGGTTCGAAACTGGGTGCCCTGGAAAGGTCCTGAACGTACAGTCCGTCTCGTTTTCACGTTCAGGCTGTGGTCAAGGCAAGGCTAGGGGCATTTAAAACTTCGCAACATAGATGTCCTGAGTGCTTCACCAACTGTTTCCTAAATAGTAAACAAAGAACTTAAAAAAAAAATGAGTGAATGTCACCTCTGGCCTAATTTTAAGAGAATGTGTCTTTAGGAACAAAGAATCCTCGGAGAGGCTTATACTGAGTCCCTCAAATCAGAGAAAGCACATCATTCCAGAGACCATACATGAGTCTCTGAATGAACTTTTTGGAAGTTTTTCCTGTAATTAGGGTGGAGACTGCATCTCTGGAGAGCTCCCTGGGATTGCTGCGGGAGCTGTTGGAGGCTTTTTATTTATTTATTTTTTTCTATAAATGGCTTTTTTTCCCCCCCTGGGCTGCAGTTTTAGCCCTGCTTTAGCAATTATTTTTGTCTCATGAATGCATTTTGAAGACTATGAGCTTCTTTTTTTCCCCCAAAAAAGGCTGACCTATCTACAGGTTCTTTCAAAAGAGACTACAGTTTAGTAACTGTCTGAGCTAAGAATGTGGTCTCTCCAGTAAAGAGCATCAGGATGTTCAGAAACGAATTCTCATTTTTTTTTTTTAAGATTTTATTTATTTGACCGACAGAGATCACAAGTAGGCAGAGGCAGGCGGGGGGTCGGGGGTGGGGGGAGGAAGCAGGCTCCCCGCTGAGCAGAGAGCCCAACCTGGGGCTCCATCCCAGGACCCTGGGATCATGACCTGAGCTGAAGGCAGAGGCTTTAACCCACTGAGCCACCCAGGCGCCCCCAGAAACTAATTCTTTTGTAGTCTCATAGTCTCATAGGATTCTTCCTGACTGTTTCTACTGAAGAGGCCTGCACAGTCTGTCCCACATGTACTCACCCCTTGGCTCCCTATCCCACTGCTGGATGTATAATGGACATGAAATGGAACCTATTCTGTCATTTTTTTAAAAAAATATTTTTATTAATATATAATGTATTATTTGCCGCAGGGGTACATATCTGTGAATCATCAGGCTTACACATTTCACAGCACTCACGCTATTCTATGATTCTTAACTGTGTCACCCATTCTGAGATAATAGGACAGAGAAGGAGAGGAAGGTAGAGAAACTGGTAAAGAGATTGTCTGAGGAGAGAATATGGTCCTGCTGAATCCCGCCCCTTCAGCAAAAGGGGTTGGGAAGGGCTACCTCCCACACCCAAGCCCAGTGAGGGGTTACTCTAAGGGCACCCTGGAGGGCATTCTGAAATATGTTTTTGGAGGTAGGACTCAGAGAGAACTGATTTCAGCCTTTGAAAACCTGAAGCGGACTGTGGACTCAGGTCTCTCTACTGCCTGGAGGATAGAAAGAGGAGGCAGATGCCATGTATGAGGTCAGAGGCCAGACACAGTTGCTGGTCTGGAGAGGACTGTCAGGACAGGTGATGTGTGAGGGTCCAGAGCTGGACTGGGCTCAGCTTGGGCCCTATCCAGAAGGGGTGAGAGGGTAAGGGCACTTCAACAGACAACAGGTGCAAATGGACTGTGGACGCACTGGGGTGGCAGGGGGACCTCCGAGAAAGCGAGAGATCCACCTGTCCTGAGGCATGGAAATTACAGGGAAAAGGGCCCTGCTAGGTAACTGCCAGTTACATAGAAGTGAGCAGAAAATTCCTAGGCCTGCTGGAATTTTCACCCAGGGCAGGAGACCATTATACCCACTCAGTACATTTAAAGCAGCAGTGAGGCAAAAATAAAGGTTCATTTTAAACACATCACACATCATGTTTGCTGAATAGATAGGATGCACCATGCTTCCCTCAAGGATCAGAGTCAATAGAAAGTTAGTGAAAGAAGTCTCCTGGAGGAATCCCATACCACATTTCATTTCAGCCAGCCAAGTACATAATAATTCACGTGTACTGCTTAACTTCTGTGCAATCTGAAGACCAGGTCTCCCAGCCACACACATTCTGGCATGTTCCCAGGAAGGTACAGGGGCAGCTTGGAGGTGTCTTGATTTGACCCACTTTCATGTCTCTTTCCAGCTTCTGGCTCCCTCTACCCCTCCCGTCCTCCACTCTCCACCCTCTGGACTGAATGCTGCCTTCTTCTAGAAGGAGCGGCAGGTGGGTGTGACTGAGAGACAATGCTAGAGAGCTGTGCAGTGCAGTGACTCGATAAAGCAAACAGGCAGCTTCCTTGAAAAATAAAGGGAAGGTTTTAGACCCTCCTGAGCAGATGTGGAGTAGCACTGAATGTTTCTGGGGAGTAGTGATAGAGTCTTCTCTTGTGTCTTTCTCTAGCTCCTGTCTGGAGTCTGCAAATACACAGACTGTTTGTTTAGCTGTGGTTTTTTTTTTTTTTTTTTTTATCCTTAGGAACTTTTTTCCCTTGCTGAAGCAAATCCAAAAACCTGCAGACTGGGCCTGGGGAGACGGTAACGTCTGTTTGGGGTGCAACTGGAACGCATGCAGGTAAAGACCGGTGAGGGACATCTGAGCATCCAAGTGCACGACCTCTTGCGCTTAATGCAGGAGAAACAGCGTGCGATTTGAGACTGCCATGTGAGGCTGTTAAAAGGCGGAATGCCAGAAACATTCAAGATAATGCCTACGAGCTCATCTTCCTCCCAAATGTCAGACTTGCAAGAAGTCTGGATTTTCTTTGCTGTGTAAATGCTTTTCTTTTTTCCCTTTCCTGAGAGCTGGAGATGATCCTTTAATGACAGATTTTTCCATCTTCACTCTATAGGCAATCTGTTCTACACGCCCCCCTTGAGTGCTGAAATGACTTTTATGTGCATCTGATCGACCACACACCAACACCATTTGCCAGACAGGAGGAGCAGAGGTAGGGCTGAGCACGCAAGGAGGGTTAATCTCTCTGTGTCTCCATTTCTGCATCCGTAAAACGACAATGAAAGTGAAATTTCCCTCATAAGGCTTTAAAGGGTACTGTGCATGGGTGGTGTGGTGTATTTGATAGCTACGGTTATTTCCTCATTATCTAGTAATTTCCTGGGTCTGTGGAAATGTGAGGTGGGAAAGGATAACGTGAACCAGAGTTAGGTCCAAGCTCTCCTGGGTTATTTATTTGTGATTTGCAGCAATATTGTGGGCCAACAACACTTAAATCTCTGACCACATTCTTTTTAGATAGCATTAGACCTGGTTCTAACAGCGTTGATGAGAATTTGAATCTTTTCACCCATTTATTCGCACATCTGTGTCTGTTCATTTGTGGATCAGTTATCTGAGTTAGGGCACTCGGCAATTTACAAACTTGTATACAGCAAAGGACTCCCCTGAAGGAATCTATGGCCATTTGGTTAGTGATATAAGCAAGTGATACCTTGTCAGAATGACCAGGTTTGGAATATTCTGTTAGATCCCAATAAATAAAACTAACCAGAAATAAAAGGGCTAGGAAAAACAGTTTGAGAATAACCTCAGTTTCTATACTAAGAGACTGTTCTCTCTAGCCATATTACTGTGTACCATCAGGCTTCCGATCACAGAGGTGCTCTCAGGATTCCTGTTTCCTCACATCTGCCGGTATCTTCCTCTACAGTGACCTGGCAGCTTTCCCTCTCTTGGTCAGGAACCCCTGCTTCGGGATTAGATTGGACACATCTACTGAGTGCCTGCCATGGGCTCAACACTCTGAGTCTGTTTTAGGCAAAAAACAGTTTTGAGATTATGAATTACACGGGTGCAGACCAGGATCCTGTATTTTAGTTTTGGATGTATTTTAGCACACAAGTTAATGCCTTCCATTTGTCATCTGGGCTTCGTGGAGATGTATGAAGCATGTATCCACTTTCAAGAATAAGGAATCTCACAGATGACACATTTTCTCTTGAAAATGAAATAATATTTTATGGCAAGGAAGACGACCCATTTTTGATTGGGTCTTTACAGGCTTGAGAACAGCTATGCCATCAGTGTTTTCAAACTGCTAGCAAAAGGTCTATCAGGCCTTCCAATATACTTCACAGAGACAATGAGCAGTGAAGTGTCTAATGGTAAGCAAAGATGTCAATAAATGGAAAAATTACGGGATGATCTTGTACCTTTGAAAAGGGAACTTGTCATTTGACCTGCGTCAGCCACTTACTCTTCTGGGCCATGACTCTCTTAAGTTAAAAATTAGAAGTTTATCAGGGTAAAGATTCAATTACTTTTAAAGTTCTTCTCTCCCGAAAATGACTAGGATTCTAGGTCTGTGCTCTTTGGTAGGTTAGCCATTAGCACCAGAAATGCAGCTAGTTCAAACGGAGATGTTCTATAAATATAAAACACACATCAGGTTTTGAGGAGTTAATACAAAAGAAAGAATGCAAAATATTTTGAGTATATGGGGTTAAATAAAATAGATCATTAAAATGAACTGAACCTATGTTTTTTACTGTGACGACAGAAAATCTGAAATTCCATATGTGACTTACATTATATTAATACTGGACAGCACTGCCCTAGACCTTCAAAATAAAGGGAGCGGAATTTGTCTCTAAGGACTTTGAATTTTTAAAAAAATTTATTTATTTGACAGACAGAGATCATAAGTACGCAGAGAGGCAGGCAGAGAGAGGAAGGGAAGCAGGCTCCCCACTGAGCAGAAAGCCCCATGCAGGGTTGGATCCCAGGACCCTGGGATCCTGACCTGAGCCAAAGGCAGAGGCTTTAACCCACTGAGCCACCCAGGCGCCCCAGGACTTCGAATGTTTAAAGGTCATTTTTTCAATGTTGAGGTCATTATGCTTCTAAAAGTCAAGTTTTCAAAGTCAAAATTCTTATCCACTCAAGACTAATAAACTGTGTGGGGGCATATTTGCTACCAAGTTCCTCTTGAAGTTACTGTCTGTTGAGGACCTCTGCAAGTTCTACAGTTATAACACTCCATATTCAACCACTATGGTGATGTCTCAACTATCCCATAAGAGATTATCAGGAAATACACCAAAATGTTAAGTGTGATTATTTCCAGGTGGGGTACTGAGTGATTTTTGCATTCATTTTTAATTCTTTTCTTCATGTTTCAATCTTTCAACAATAAGGTTCATTAATTTCTTCATCAGAAAAAAGGCTTATCTTTACATTTCAGTCTAAATAATTTTACAAATTCTACAAATACCACAAATAGGTAAAAAAGAACTTAAAAGGCAATATTCCCAGTGGCTTTAATCTGCTTTTCTCCATTTCCAAATTTTCAGTAGTGAATAGGTTACTTCTATCAAGAGAAACAACACACCTTATTTTCACATCTTGATATCCACCCACCTTTTAAACCTTAAACCAAAGTTACTTTGCATGCTAGTTTTCTTAAAACTCCTGAAGCTTTTCTCTTTCCTCTATAAGACTTAAGAGCAGATACTTTAGGTGTGAGCTTCCATCTTGATGCTAACCCAGCTCTCTAATATTTTTATAACTGCAATCAACTAGAACGGGCATTAGAATATATGTGGAGGATGGGGAAGAAATCCAGAAGATACTTGAATATGCCACCACGTACAGGGCGTTTAGGTTGGACCTTAAAAACACCCACCTGAAGGAATGCCATTTACATCTGAGTCCGGGGACAACAGGGGAGAGAACCCTCCGGCATGTAGCCGGGACCAGCTCGTACAGCCACGTGTCTCTCTCAAGCGCACGCGCGCGCGCGCACACACACACACACACACACACACTCATTCATACACAGAGTGAGCAGGGTAGTCCCCTAGCCCAATCCCGCATGCCCTGCGGTTGCTTTTTTCACTTGCCCTTCCCTGGACTAGAACCAGCATCCTACCCGCCTGGGATACCACGGGGTATGACACACTGTCGTGTGCGAGCAGGCAAGACGCACAGCCAGATGGACCATCCGCCCTTGGAAAGCGATGGGCTTCTAAAGGTCTGTCAGGTATGACTGTTCAGCCTGGCAACATTGCACACTCAGTCCACTTGTTTTCTTCTTGAGGAAAAGTAGTCTTTTTCTAACTCCCATGTGGTGACAACCCTGTGGACTATGGAACTTCTAAGCAGAGCAGGACTTACTGTTAGTGGTAAAGATGACTTCTCCTTCCTGCGGGGTGGGATCTGTATCCGGGACCACCTGCAAGGCTCCCACCGTCCGGACAGCAGGGTCCAGGGTGACTGAACTTTCATTCACAGTGGTGTCGCTCGCGCCTGTGATCTGGTTGGTGGGTGGGCCTCCTAGAGATCCCTCGAAGTCGGTGGGCAAGTCATCTATGCAGTCGGCATTGGGCTAATATGAACAGAAAAGGATCTGCCCTTAGTGCTGGTCATCAAGTTAGAGATGAAATGTTCACAGCCTAAGTCTTTTGTCTCAATGGAAAACCAAGTTCTTTATGGTTCTCTTCCTGAATTGCTTAAAAAAATTTTCTATTATAGTTTCTCTAATTAACTTGAAAACCACTTTCAAAATTTCCTTTCCAAGGGTTCCACTTAGATTTAGAGAGAACATTTTAATTCCAGGAGAAGCAATATTCATATATTAATATAATGGAGGGGGACACGGCATTTATTTATAATGATAGTCCTTCCTTACATATAGTGTGTACTCCTCATATAGAATGTAGTTGACAGCTGATAATTACCCCCAAAGACCCATGAATTGCTTGCAAATGCACTGATGACAGCAGAGTAGAGAAGGGGCACAGAATCTGACTCATGGTGAACTGTTTAGTAGAGAGACACACAAAGCCACAGGGTGAGGCTATTTTTGTTGTGGTGGTTAAACATGAGCCAAAAGCCAGCTGTAAAAAATAACCTATTTACTTACCATGCAAACTGATCATATGTTTGTCAAATCCTCTAAGTGAAAACTTTACTATCTTAAAACCAGGGTGATGCCATCTAGCTTAACGATCCACTCACTGCAAGACTTCCTCTCCCTCCAGGCCCTCATTGTCAGATCTCTGACAGCCTCACTTGAAGAACAAAAAAATGGGGAGCTCTCTGCTTTGCAAGGCAACCTGTGTTGGCTAGCCTTGTTAGACTATTCTATCATGGGGCAAAATCCTACCCGTTGCAAGTTTTTCTCTTTGGTCTTAGTTCTGTTATTTGAAATAGTATTGAATATATTTATATGTCTTCCACAAACAACTTTTAAGATGACTTTCAGTTGTTATGCCTCTTTCTAACCTCCAAAATTATTTTAAAAAGATGGTGTTGCAGAGATACAGTGTTGAGATATATTAAGAATAGCTATGAAATAAATTTGGTTTTGTACTCGTAATGGATGCAGATCAGGACAGGTAGGATTAGGTGAGGAAAATTCTAGATTGGCACCGATTGAATTAACATCACAATGACTACACTGTGTGTGAAGTTCACCTGAAGGGAAAATCTATAACTCATGGACTCACTGGGAGCACAAAGCAAGGAACCCAAAGTGGGGGACTCTTGTTCTAACTTTCTACTCTTACAGCAGTCTCCCAAGCTGCACACCTGTGTTTCCAATAGTCAGCTGGAAATTTCCATCAACCTCATAAAAACTCAAATTCAGCTCATTTCACCTTCTTCATCTCTATGGGAAGTGGGCCAATTCATTGAAACTCAAGTTATCAAAAGTCAGTTCTTTGAATGACCAACCCTCCATGTTTACTAAACTTAGAGATCATAATACTGGGCATGAGCAGGTATGTTACGAATTTTCGCTATTTCCAGCCTTCCTATTTCCTTACAGTTTCTTCCCTGGTATATTCCATTCTCTACTTTCTCACCAGAGCACTCTTTAAAAGACAAACAAACAGGGGCACCTGGATGGCTCAATGGGTTAATCCTCTGCCTTCAGCTCAGGTCATGATCCCAGGGTTCTGGGATCTAGCCCCGCATTGGGCTCTCTGCTCAGCAGGGAGCCTGCTCCCTGCCCCCCTGCCCCCGCCCCGCCTGTCTTTCTGCCTACTTGTGATCTCTGTCTGTCAAATAAATAAAATCTTAAAAAAAAAAAAAGACAAACAAACAAATAAAAAATGGGGCACCTGAGTGGCTCAGTTGGTTAAGCCTCTGCCTTTGGCCCAGGTCATGATCCTGGAGTCCCAGGATCAAATCCCAAGATAGAGTCCTGTGTTGGGCTCCCTGCTCAGTGGGGAGTCTGCTTCTCCCTCTGACCACCCCCCATGCTTTCTCTCTCTCACTTTCTCAAATAAAGAAAGAAAATCTTAAAAAAAAAAAAAAAAAGGTATGATTCTTCTTTTCTCTTAAAGAATGAATTATAAGGTCCTTAGTGCGGGAAAACAGAGTCTCTACACCCTTACCCCAGCCAGCTTTTCTGACCTCCCCTCAGCCCTTGGAAACACAGGCCATATATTCACTATCTCAGGGCTTTAGCTAATGCTGTTCCTCTGCTCAGCCCCCATCACCCCCACCCCCTTTTCTATCCCTAGGTCTCCAAATAACCATGGTGAATTCCTAACCATCCTTCAATTCCCAGGCCAAATGGCATCTTTTTTTTCTAAGTTGCATTCCCTCCCAGATAGCATCCTCCATACTGTGACACTTTGTAGGCATTTATGGTTTATTTGTAACTGTGCTTGTCTTTGTCTCTCTCTACTAGTCCACAAGCTTTCTTTTCTGCCCAGTTTTATTCATATATAATTGACATGTAACACTGTGGTAGCTTAGACAACAGGATGATTTGATACACACATATACACTGGAAAATGATTAACACATAGGTTTAGTCAATATCCATTATCCCATATAGTTACACTTTGTAATAAAGTATCCCATATAGTTACACATAGTTATGTTTGTTGTAATGACAACTTTTAAGATCTACACTCTTAGCAACTTTCAAATATACAATACAATATTGTTACCATGCTGCACCTTACATCCCCAGGATTTATTTATCTTATAACTTGATCACCTTCACCCACTCCACCCCCACCACAACCTTCAGCCTCTGGCAACTACCAGTCTGTTCTGTTTCTATGAGCTCAGTTTTTAGATCCCACATATAAATGGGACATAAGCTTTTTAGAGTGAAGCCACTACATCATGTTGATCTTAAATTCCAAGCCCTCATATAGTGTCTGACAATTATTAGGTGCTCAGCAAACGCCCACTTGAGTATTTTATTGGAGTCTCAGTTTACTACTATGAGAAGCTGGGAACATTAGTATTAGCCCTAGATCAACGACGGGAAGATTTGAGAAAATGCTTTTAAAAACGGTCAGGTTCTGTGCAGAGGTAAGGTATGCTGTTCAAGGGCAGCAGAATATGTCACCCCAGATACACTGTTGGCGTAAAGATTATTTTGAGTTAAACACAGTGGAGAAGAATCAGATAAAGTAATGGTCTCTGTCCTCCCATCTACCTAAAAGTAGGACACAAATTTGTAAAGGTGGCTTCCCTCCTTGTACCATGAAGAGAAGAACATTCTTATTACCAGAGTCTGAGAGTTGATGCCAAATGGGTCTGTAATAACATACCTCATTACCACGCTCTTATCTGCCATTAGTTTCCCTCATATATGTACTTCCTCAGAATCTGCTGCCCTAGAAGCTCAAGGTCCTTTTCCTTTGTCTTGCCACTTCTCTAAAAATTTGTTCTTTCATGAAGATGTGATGTCCAAGTTCTGACCGCCCCTTTGATTTACTCATCCCTACACACTCCTATATGCATGGACAATGCACATGTGAGTAAACAAATGGTTGTTTTTCTCTTGAAAATCTTGTTTATTTGTTTATTACTTGTTTGTTTACATGACAGAGAGAGAGAGCAAGAGAGCATAAGCAGGGGGAGCAGCAGGCAGAGGGAGAGGGAGAAGCAGGCTCCTTGCAGAGGAAGGAGCCCAATGTGGGACTCAATCCCAGGACCCTAGGATTATGACCTGAGCTGAAGGCAGACACTTAACCTACTGGGCCACTCAGGGGCCTCTTCTCGTGGTAATCTTTTTCTAGTCTCATTTACAGGAGCCCAGCAGGAGAACCTAGGAGGGTAGAAGGAAAAACCATGTTTTTGTCTTCCCCTACAGTATATAAAAACCCTTAAAAGCAAAACTGATTGTGTGTGGGGTGTCCAGGAAGAAAAGATTTCATGAGAGAATACTGTGCTGGTCGGTCTTTCATCCAAGGCATCTGGATGCAGTTGTAGATGCGGTAACAACTGACATATTTTTCAAAATGTTGACTTCTCTTGTTGATATCATTCGTTTTATCTCTTTTCTTTAAAAAAAAAAGTTATTGATTTTTTTTAAAGATTTTATTTATTTATTTGACAGAGAGAGATCACAAGTAGACAGAGAGGCAGGCAGAGAGAGAGAGAGGGAAGCAGGCTCCCCGCTGAGCAGAGAGCCCGATGCAGGACTCGATCCCAGGACCCTGAGATCATGACCTGAGCCGAAGGCAGCGGCTTAACCCACGGAGCCACCCAGGTGCCCAAAAGCTATTGATTTTGATGTAGAGTGTTCTCTTTTACTTTGTGGACTAGTAGGATCAGTATTATATCCTTAACAGAAGGGGAAAAGAGAAAGAGCTAATTAGCTCAGTGAGATTGTTAATGGTGGCACGTGTGAATAATTTGACTTAGGTATAATATTTAATAGACCACAATTTCCAGAAACTCACAGTTTATGTCCACCCTAAGTAGTTCATCAAATAGATATTTTGAAAAGAAACCCAATTTATAGACCTCTAAGAGAAATTACAGTCATATGTTTAGCAGAGATGTCAAATACCATCTGCGAATGAATACGGTATAGGTCTTCAGATTTAGGTGAGCATGGGCAAACACCTCAAATAAATCAATCTCTAAACAGTCAGGAACTTGGGAATACCCCAGCTACATGGAATTTCTACTTAGTAACTATTATCCTATTCATGCCAGGACAAGAGTGATAGGAGAAGGTGTTTGCTGGGATATGAATGGCCTGGGTGTCACAGTACCTTATAGGAGGACTCACTGAGACCTCTGTTCTGTCGTCTACAAAGACATACCTAGACCTGACAGGAGAGAAAGGAACGTGAAGCACTGTTGTGTAGATAAAGGGGTGAAAACACTTCAGACAAGAAAGGGCCCCCTGGGGGCGCCTGGGTGGGTTAAGCCTCTGCCTTTGGCTCAGGTCATGATTTCAGGGTCCTGGGATAGAGCCCTGCACTGGGCTCTCTGCCTACTTGTGATCTCTGTCTAATAAATTAAATCTTAAAAAAAAAAAAAAAGAAAAGAAAGGGCCCCAAGCCCCTTTACAGTCAGTATTTTATTTCTCTCTCTCTCTTAAAGGTTTATTTATTTATTTGAGAGAGAGAGAGAGAGAGATTGTGCGTGCAGGGGGAGGGTCAGAGAGAGAGAGGGAGAATCCCAAGCAGAACTCACGATGCAGGGACTTGATCTCACAACCTTGAGATCATGACCTGAGCTGAAATCAAGAGTAGGATGCATAACTCACTGTGCCACCCAGGCACCCCAGTATTTTGTTTCTCTTGGTAACATGTAATAAAGACAGATACCCACTGTAATGGGAACTTCATAATCGGCAAGCTTTCGTTCTTTAGCTCATTTGAGAGATATCCACTTACAAAATGAAAATGTCTCCAGGTTCCAGCTTTCAACTTACATGGATTTGCCTTATAGCACAGGTGCATACAAGGATACTCAGTTAAAGTCAACCAAAACCAAAATCAAGCCCCCCCAAAAAACCTTACCACCTGTAACTGGACAACTCAGTTGGCCAAGATGACCACTGAGGCCTTGGTGAGTGGGAACTGTTCAAAGGAGGACCGGACTGAATTTCACAAATACGGTTCTGTGACCAGCAGCCTTCAGACTCTGAAGGGCAATGAGGCCCCAAGACATGTATTGATCAACTTGGCACATGAAAGGGCTACAGAGATAAGAACCAACAGGCACTAACTGTTAGAGACTGACAAGCTCTTGTCAATTTTCCTGAAGAATGGAATGAATATAAGCAATTTAGAAAACTTATGAAGCAGTCTCTGTAAGCAGCATACAAAGGGTTTCAGTTGCTATAGGAAGTATTTACTGATTGAGAAGGCTGTGAGCTTGTCCAGTGACAGGGGAAGTTAAACGAATGCAACAAAACATCATCTTTTTGGAGTTTAGGCATGGTGCTGCTACCCAGGGGCGAAGTATAGAGTGGAACAACATTCCAGATTCCTCCCAGATCCCGACTTCAGTGTCATCCTCTAGGAAAAAAACAGAAAAGTCTTAGAGAGGCGAGAGGGTAGCCAGATGCCTTGGTGCTTCCTGAGAAGTAGCCCACAGGCTTTCTTCTTCCCAGAGGATGTTCTGTTCTCTGGGTCGAGCTCAGATACATGTCATGTTTCTGTCCAGCTCCCTGGTAAAATCCAAAAGATGCTACCCATGTTTATTTTTCTTGAAGTCCAGTGTGCTAAGTAAAATCCCATCCTCCATACTTGGTCAGCATGGAACCATGAACAAAAGAAACTTCTAAAAGTGAAAATGTTATTAATTTTGGAAATAAGCCCAAAGGCCACCCAATACTTCTATTTTAAAAATAGTATCTGTATTCTCAACTCCTTCTCAAGTACCTTCTGGAGAAGTCCTACCACCTCTGGCAAAGTCTGAAGTCAAATGCTGTTTAGTACAAAACTTAACTACCAGGAGTGGTTTGGTTTCATCGTCCTGACCAAGAAGCACTGGGATTGACATTCAGGAGCTTCGAGAACATCCTGAGGAATAGGAACTGGGTCAGATAATGTGACTCTCTCTTTCATTGTTAAGTATTCTGCAGATGTTGGAGACTAAAGACACACACACACATGCAAGCACACACGTATATGCATTTCCTGGCTCCCCCGTATGAATCTGCTGCAGCCGGCAACGTGAGAAGTGCAAACCCCGAGTTCAATTTTCTAAACTCCCAATGTCTGGTAGAGAGGTTGGGTGCTTGGTAATATTTCACGTCCGCTGTAATTGACTTTCACCTTGAACGCATTATGCATTTACAACTCTGGTCTGAAAATTTAATGCACTGGCTTTCAGAATCTAGCTCAAAGCCACAGCACATGAGTTGATTTGTGTTTGGTGTATCAGCCATGAAAAACAGCAGACAGCTGGCATGGACACAGCTGCTACCGGGTAGAAAATTCAGCCAATGCCTGACCTCCGAGTCTTCAGGTGTGCCCTCTTCAACAGAGCCACTCTGATAATCCTAGGATAATTAGCCCTTTGGCATTAAAGAGATCCTTTGATATCTGATCCTTTCTTCTTCAGTGCTATCTTGGGACCCTTAACATTCTCTTTATTCTCTGCCATTAGTGGTGAGAAGTGACAAGAGAGAGGCTGCGGCAGAGCAGAGGGGATGGGGAGGAGGTTGGCCTCCGTATCCTGTTTGTCTAGCTGCTTTTAGACAGTGCCAGCGTTTTTTTCACATCTCTGTGCAGCCCTCGGATTTGGTGGCCTGGCTTGCTTCCTGCCCTCACCGCAGCAGCTGGTGTCTCACCAACCACCAGCTGTGGCTTTGCTTGAATACGGTCCTGGGAAAGTCCTTCCCCAGAGCAGCGAGCCGGCCAGCTGGTGGGGTTCTCCTTGCACTGGGAGAGAGACTACATTTTATAAACACATAACTGAGGGCACAAATGGGACGGTAGCGCTAGAGTGAAGGGGTGCTGGCTCTGCCTTCCTGTTCACTCAAGGTCTCTGCAGAGACCTGAGTTGAGCAGAGGCTCTGGGCCAGGTTCCCCAGTGGCTGGCTTTCCCTCCCCTTGTTCAGAAGAGTTCCTTTCCCGGGAAAGCTAGGCACTTCAGACTTTTCCAGAGAAGGGCGGCCTCAGAAAGTTGGCATGCAAAAGCCCTTGCAAACAATGCTGTGAGTAATGCCACAGGAGGCGAGCACTGGGCACCAGGACCATCCTGCCTCTGCTGGGTCCTGCCTGCGCTCACACCCCGGAGCCCAGGGGAGAAGCCTACGAGCTGCAGAAGCAGCATCTCGAGTCACAGGTGGGCATGTGGTGAGAGGGTCGTGGTGTTCTCCGACTGAGAGAAAGTGAGAGGACAGATGTTTTCAGACATGGGCGTTCTCTTGGGGGCTCATCAGATGACACCCCCCGCTGTGCCAAGGAGGGGGTCAGAGAAAATCCGGGTGTGTGGTTTTCTCCCTGCTTTGGGGGTAATGCAGAAAGACACACATCACGATGCTGTAGGCTGGGCTGTGCTTACCGGGATCCCTAGGGCTTTAAGAATGTTCATCTTGCACATGGGACAGGTGCGATGGTCTAGAAGCCAGGGGTCAACACAGGACTTGTGGAAAAGATGCCTGCAATGAGAACCATACATCTTAGAGTGGCGGTAACTGCAGAGACGACCTAGTCCACCACAGCCCAGAGACTTGTCCAAGGTCACTCGACCGCTCAGAGGCAGAGCCGAGACTCAAACCTCCAACTCCTAGCTCCATGGGCCAGGGAGCCGCCTCTCATACCGGGTGCTGATACAGTCAGACTTTGTCTGGATCCCAGGACTGTCCTCTGGGATTCACAACTGAGTCTTCCAAGTTTCAGAAAATGTAGAGAATGGAGACACAGAGAGATTTTGCTCTTTCTCAGTAGGAAGAAGGCTTAGTGGGAAAGAATGGCAGCAGGGAGGCCTGCCCGAACCTTTGAGAATAGACCTCGAGGGAGAGAGAAAGATTACTTGCAACTAAATCCAAAGTTTCTTTTTTCACAGTCAGAAGACAACTGCAAAATAAAGGCTTGTTTCCATTAATATTGGGCTGTCACACAGAAGGGCAGCAGAGCTCCTGGAAGCATTTCATAACACAGATGACATTTTACGTTGTGACGGCTGCTGGCTGCAGAAGCAGAACCGGGCTGAACCGCCCTGTACCCTTTACTGTTTGTACAGCTGACGCGCTCATCGCCCCTGCAGTGCCCATGCTCCAGGCCCGTGAGCCTTCCCTGCATACCAGCAGAAGTGGGGCGCTCAGGACGGTCAAGAGGGGGGCCTCCTAACTGACCTTTCCCTCAACTTGCTCTCCAGGGGCCCAAGAGATCAGCAGGGACTTCTCGAGTCAGAAGCTTTTCTCACTCGCAAGACTCGGGGCCACCAGCCGAAGCAGACAGAACTTCCTGCCTGGGGCAAGACTGAGAGTGAATGGTCTGCCTTAAGTACGAGGGCTTCGCAGGAAATTCCGTCCACCCTGACCGCATCCTTGGTGCAGCACTATTCCTGGAATATGTTTACTCTCTCTCACCTTCGTCTTCTTCCTTTCTAACAGTTCTGTTTTCTTTGTGTTAGAGGGCTTTCTGCTCAGATGCTTCAAAGGGACCCCTAAATGAGGGAAGAGGGAGGGAAGGGCCAGCTTTTAAATGGAAATTGAGAAGAAACCCACGTGCTGAGGCTGGGGATGGCAGTAGGCTGGATAGGAGTAGGTTGGGGATTAGAACAGGAGAGTAGCAACTTGCACGGATCATCATGTTCCCAGATGATCGCTTGGAATGCCTGCAGATTTATTCCTTGGTAGCTATGTATCACACTCATTCGTTCCTCTATCCATCAGTTCATCCAACAAATAATAAATGCCAAGGATTGTGCTCAACTCTGGGAATGAGCATGGTAACGATTTGGCTCCTTTCCCTTCAGGAGTGTAACAGGAGGAGCAGATGCTAATAAAATAATAGAAATAAACTACTTAATGACAACCGTGCTAAGTATCACATTAGAAGAACAGGGAGTTTGGGGAGGCTTCTAACTGGGAGATCTATCCTGTTGGGGTACTCAGGGAAGACCTTCCCCATGAAGAGCCAAAGCCAAAACATTTGAGGGCTACATGGACACTATCTGCATAAAAGGGAGGAGAGAAGAAAGAGGGTGTTCTAGGCAGAACAATCGACTGGTACAAGAGCCCTGAGATGGGCACTGGCAGGACTGAGGGAGGGACTAAAGAGGGATGAAGCCACCCTTCTCCACCTCCCTCCCCAACAGCAGTATGGACCTCCCCATGTTCAGGCTCTGCTCTCAGGGAACAAGTTCTGAATCTCAACTTGCTCACCAACTGGTGCTCCTTTGGGGAAAAAAGCCAAACATCATGATCCTTCTGACTGCTCCGGGGAGTCAGCTTCTCTGCGTCCCCCGCACATGTGCTGGTACCAGAATGATGGGAGGGCCAGTCACTAGTAGCTGTCTGAGCTTCAATAAGTCTCTTACTATCCCCAAGCTGCAGGTACCCCCTCTGTAAGCTGGAGATACAGCTACCCAGGCAGAGATGTCTTCCTAGAGTCTCCACCGCAAAAGCTGACTCCTGAACACCTTGAATCATTCCTCTCTGCGAACTTGTCATTCTGATATCTCTGTGATGCTAAGTTTTGTGGGTCAACTCATCTAGGCTCTAGTGCCCAGTCATTCAGTGAAACCCTAATCTAGGGGAATGTCATAGATCTAGTTAATACCTACAATTGGTTGACTTTAAATAAAGGAGATTATCCCAAATAGTCTAGGTGGGCCTTATCCAATCAGTTAAAGGCCATAAGAACAAAACTGAGGTTTCCTGAGGAAGCAGAAATCCTGCCTCCAGTCAGCAGTGTCAGATCCTGCTCGAGTTTCTAAACTGTAGGCCTGCCCTACAGATTCCTGACTTGCCAGCCCTATGATCATGTAAGCCAATTTCTTGAAAAATCAATGCCTTGAAAACTCTCTCTATATATACCTATGATATGTAATATAGTGAGATACAGTGGGATTCTTTGGAGAACACTGACCAGTACATCCTCCAATGAGAATATGAGGTCCATGAGAGAAAAATCTTCATTTTCCTAATTCACTACTGTATCCCCAGCACCTAAAATAGTTCCTGGCACACAGGTGATACTCAAGAAATATTTGCTATATGGATGGATACTTATCCAGAGACCTGGTCCCCCTCACCGCCTATGCATGGTCATCAAGCTATGTGGCCTCCCTGGAGCAGAATCTTTTCTACACGGCCTGCTTCACGTCTATTCTCAATGCTTCTCCCTCACTCCTCATCTTGGTGATGGCCTTTATTATTAAAATAACATTGCCACTACTCTCCATGCCACCAGCTTTTCCTGTTCTTTTCATCCCACTCATCCTTGCCAGATTTATCTTCCTAAAATACAGCACTAGCTGTGTCACCCGCTTGTTCCGTTCTGTTCTGTGCTAGGAGCTGGGTACAAAGATGAATAAGACAAGGGCCCTCCACCAGTGCAGGAGTCCAGGGCTTCGATGGGTCCCTGTGAACTGCAACAGAAAGGCCACTGCAAAGCCACACCCCTTGATCCACTGCTTTCTGGCTCTTTGGTCTCGGGCAAGTCTTAATATCCCCAAGACTCAGCTGCTCACCTGTGACATTTTCTTCAAAGCATGGAGTTTGCGAGTGAATGAGTCCGCGTGTGTGCTCGCATGTGAGTGTGTGTGTGTGTGTGTGTTGGGGTAGGGGGTAAATAAGGACCACAAAGCTGAAAACATAACTCTAGGCCCTCCTCAATTGTAAGCTACCCTTAATCTTATTGATACCACTGTACTGCACCTTGTTTTTAGATACTATGTTACTACTCAGATCACTACTCTTTAGAATATTCTTTTAACATTTTAACAAGTAAAGGCAAATTTTAAAAAATCAGAGGGAGAGCTAGGGCAAAAACTAAGAGTGCTCAAGTGACATGTAGAGCGATCATGCTGATTAGTAACTAACATTCATTTATTTCTAGCACCATATTTCTTGTGTGGACCATCAACTATGAAGTTGATGAATCTTTATCTTTATCTTTATATATCTTTATAATTGGGATTGCAAAAACCATTTTTCCCCCCAAACTGGAAAGAAAAATAAAAGTTACTAGGCTAAACAAATAAACAAAGAGGTAGGGAAAGAGTCCAGCCTTTAGTGAGAAGCACCAATGGTTGAGTAAACGTCTCTACCACAAAGTCAATGTCAACTCATCCTGTTTGTATGATTCACAGTACAGCACTGTTCCTTCCCATTTATTTAAAATTTTTAAAAAGTTTTATTTATTTATTTGACAGACAGAGATCACAAGTAGGCAGAGAGGCAGGCAGAGAGAAAGGGTGAAGCAGGCTCCCTGCCCAGCAGAGAGCTCGATGCAGGGCTCGATCCCAGGACCCTGAGATCATGACCTGAGACGAAGGCAGAGGCTTACCCCACTGAGCCACCCAGAGGCTTGGCTTCCCATGTTTTTAACAAAGGCTGAGTGAGAAAGTCCATACTGAGGAACAATGGGACAAGATATTCTATCTCGTAACAATCCTGACAAGCTGGAAATACAACAGAGGATCAATCAAAACTCTGCTCCCTCTTTAGTCATCAAAGTTAAGCAAACGTTTAAGAAAAAGTTCTTCAAACACCTGACAAAAGATGATGCCGGCAACTGCATAACGAGCTTGAGCTGATTATGAGCAATAAGTTCTCACCTTTTTTTTTTTTTAGCAGTAATGACCCTGTTAAGCTTGTTCCCCATTTATTAATTCTTGTTTCCCGTTGTCCTTTTTTGCCTCTATGTGTGACACCCTCTCCAATTAAATGGCCTTTTTTTTTTTTTTTTTTTTTTTTCCCTCCACCTGGATGAAGAATGGAGCCCTTCTGGCCTTTCTATCTCATTCTTTTTGTAAGCTTCGTCAGACCCTGTCACCCTGACATTGACATTAAAATTCCGTGGCTTTCCTTTTAGCACCAATACAAGCTGTTGCACTGCCTTCAGCGAAATGGTTATCAAAGAACATGAGTCACTCAGGGACCCAGGCAACATTAACTCTTTAGACGGAATACATCCAGTGCTTCTCTGGGTAGTCAGGATACTTCTTCATAGCTCAGAATCTTACTTGTAAAGTTGTCAATGAAGTCAGAGTTTCTAAATGGATAACACTAATTTAATTAAATTAATAAGTCTCTACTGGTTACTGAATGCCTACCATGCACCAGGCATGTTATATACATGAGTAATGCATAACAGCCCTATGAGGTAGAAATTATTATTCCCATTTTATAGAGAAATAAGCTGAAGCTCACTGAAGTAAGTTCAGTTATCCAAAGAGTGAGGAAGCTGTCAAGCTAGGGCTCAAATTCAGTCCTACAGTCAGTGGTTTCACCTAATTCTGCACTTCACCGCCCTCCTTCCCCTACTGAATGTCATGGGTGGGGGTTGGGTTGGGGTAGGGGGAGGTGGAGGAATTCAAATTGTTATTCTTCCCCAGCGAATTTTTGTGATTCAGCTCTAAGGAGGCAGTATCTTAGCTACAGGGGTTGGGAATCAGGCAAAACCAAAGGGAAAAGTGATCTGTCTTAAGCGTGTTCACTTGGCTACAGAAGGAAAAAGCTGTCAAACAATGGCCTCATCAGAACTATACTTAGATATTAGTGTGCCTGATTTATTCAGGAAGAGGATAACATTGGCCTCTAAATGCTCTGTACTCCCCCATTCTCCACTGCCCAGCAGATCTTGTAAATGAGCTGGCAAGCTCTATCACCTTCCCACAAGATTTTTGTATTTGAATTATGAAGTACCAGAGAAAGTTATACCCAACTTTTTTTCAGGGCTTTTCTTGACATGGTCTGGTTTCCTTGCTTGCTTTAGCTTTCTAAAATACAAACATGATATCACTCCGGAGACTTGAAATGCTTCAGGACCCACCCCCTCCCCCAACCCTCACCCCTGGCACAAAGTCAAGATGCATGAACACAGAGCACACAGAAGGCTCACCCGACCCGGCACTTGTCACATCTTCTGTTATGTCCCCACATTTACCCCACAATTTCACCATAACTCTGGAATGCCCTTCTCATTTTTTCCCCCTCTGGTGTGTCAAATCTTGCTCACATTTCAAGTCATAGCTCAGATATCCCTTCTCTTCTCTGAACATCCCAACCCTTTTCTCGAAACTCTGCCAAGGAGAGTTACTTTTCCTTTTTGGCCTATTGTGTTTTCCTACATATGTTGCAGTAGCTGAGTATGTGTCTGAATTTCAGAGTTTGACCATGACTCCTTAGCTTTGTGACCTTGAGTAAGTGATTTAACTTGTCTGAGGCTCAGTTTTCTCTTTCGGTTTTTATGACAATGCCCTTTAATTGGTGTAAGAACCCTCCAAAGTGATGGTTTATGATAACCCTTCAGAGGGCTGTTATTATAATCAAAGGACAAAGAACAAATGAAGCACAAAGTTAGCAGACCAAAGGAAATAACAGAGATTAGAGCTGAAATAAATGAAATAGAGACTAAAAGGACAATGAAGAAGATATATGAAATTAAGAGCTCATCTTTAGGGGCACCTGGGTGGCTCAGTGGGTTAAGCCGCTGCCTTCGGCTCAGGTCATGATCTCAGAGTCCTGGGATCGAGCCCCGCATCGGGCTCTCTGCTCAGCGGGGAGCCTGCTTCCTTCTCTCTCTCTGCCTGCCTCTCTGCCTGCTTGTGATCTCTCTCTGTCAAATAAATAAATAAAATCTTTAAAAAAAAAAAAAAAAGATAAACAAAATTGACAAGTCTTTAGCTGCACTCACCAAGAAAAACAGGGAGAGGACTAAAACCAGAAATGAAAGAAATGTTACAGCTGATACCACAGAAATACAAAGGCTCATAAGAAATCACTACGAATAATTTCATGCCAAAAATTTGGGCAAGGTAGAAGACATAGATACATTTCCAGAAACATACAAATTACAAGAGTGAATAATGATGAAGTAGGAAATCTGAACAGATCGATGACTAGTAAAGAGATTGAATCACTAAAAAAAAAAAAAAAAAAAAAAAAACCTTCCCCAAAAATAAAAGTCCAGGACCAGATGGTTTCACTGGTGCAATGTACCAAACATTCAAAGTAAAAGTAATACCAATACTTCTCAAACTCTGCCAAAAAATAGAAGAGGAGGGAACTCTCTCACACTCATTTTATAAGGCCAGAACTGCCCTGACACCAAGGAACCAAAGAAGGACACCACAAACACAAAAAGAGAATTTTATATGCCAATATATGCCAATATATTGCCATATATATGCCAATAACCCTGATGAACACAGATGCCAAAATCCTCAACTAAATATCAAAAAAGCAAATTCAACAGTACATTAAAGGGCTCATACACCATGATCAAGTGGGATTTACTCCAAAGATGCAAGGATGGTTCAACACCCACAAATCCTCAATGTTATACCACATTATCAAAACGAAGGATAAAAATCTTACGATTATCTCAATGGCTGCAGAAAAAGCATCTGACAAAATTCAACATCCATTTATGATAAAAACTCTCAACAAAGAAGGTATAAAGGGTAAGTACCCCAAATAATAAAGACAAACCCACAATGTTAGCTATCAAAAGCTGACTCAACGGTGAAAAGCTGATAGATGTTCCTCTAAGATCAGGAAAAATGCAAGGATGCCCACTCTTGCCACTTTTATTTAACACAGTATTAAAAATCCTAGACAGAACAATTAGGCAAGAAAAATAATGGCATCAAAAGTGGAAAGGAAGACATAAAACTGTCACTATTTGCAGATGACATGATATTATATATAGAAAATCCTCAAGACTATCAAAAACTGTTAAGCATAAATGAGTTCAGTGAAGTTGCAGGAGACACAAAATCAGTATGTGAAAATCAGCTGCATTTCTATATACTAATAGTGAACTGTCAGAAAGAGAAATTAAGAAAACAATCCTACTTATAACTGCATCCAAAAAATACCTAGGAGTAAATTTAACCAAGGAGGTGAAAGACCTGTACACTGAAAATTAATAAGACACAGATGACAGCAACCGAAGACACAAACAAATGGAACGATACTCTGTGCTCAGAGATAGGAAAAAATCAATATTGTTGAAAATCCGTACTACCCAAAGCAATCTACAGATTCAATACAATCCCTAGCAAAATTCCAGTATCAATTTTCAAAGAGAAGGACAAATAATCCCCAAATTTATATGGATCCACACACACAAAACCCCAAAGGGCCAAAGCAATCTTGAAAAACAACAAAGCTGGAAGCATCAGGCTCTCTGATTTCAGATTGTATTACAGAGCTATAATAATTGAAACAGTATGGTATTGGCATAAAAACAGACACATATAGATCAGTGGAACAAAACAGCGAGCCCAGATATAAACCCATGCAGATATGGTCAATTAATTTATAACAAAGAAGTGAAGAATATACAATGGGGAAAGCCCAGTCTCTGTGATAAATGGTGCTGGGGAAATTGGACAGCCAAAGAATGAAAAGTATACCCTTATCTTATACCATACACAAAAATTAACTCATGGACTAAAGACTTAAACATAAGACCTGAAACCATAAACCCCTAGAAGAAAACACAGGCACTAAGTTCTCTGACATAGGGCTTGGCAATTCTTTTCTTTTTTTTTTTTGAATCTGACATGAAAGGCAAAAGCAACAAAAGCAAAAATAAACAAGCAGGAAAAAATAAACAAGTGAGATGACATCAAACTAAAAAAAAGCTTCTGCAGAACAAGGGAAACCTCAACAAAATAAAAAAGCAATCTACTGAATGGGAGAAGATATATGCAAGTCACATATCTGATAAAAGACTAATATCCAAAATATACAAAGAATTCATACAGCTTGACAGCAAAATATAATCTAATTAAAACATGAGCTGAAGATCTGAATAGACAGTTTCCTAAAGAAGACATACAGATACCCAACGACTACATGAAAGGATGCTCAATATCACTGATCATTAGAGATATCCCAATTGAAACCACAATGAGATATCACCTCACACCTGTTGAAATGGCTTTTTTCAAAAATACAAGACATAGTAAGTGTTGGAGAGGATGTAGAGAAAAGGGAACCAGCATACACTGTCGGGGGGAATGCCAACTTCTGCAGCCAGTGTGGAAACCAGGATGGAGATTCCTCAAAAGATTAAAAATAGGACTACTGTATAATCTAACAATTCCACTCCTGGGTATTTATCTGAAGAAAATGAAAACATGAGCTCAAAAAGATACCTGCTCCTCCATATCCTTGCAGCATTACTTATAATAACCAAGATATGGGAACAACCTAAGTGTCCATCAATGGATGAATGGATAAAGAAATGTGGTATGTACACACACACACACACACACACACTCTCTCTCTCTCTCTCTCTGTGTGTGTGTGTGTGTCTCATGCACACAATGGAATATATCTCAGCCACAAAAAGAATGAAATCTCACCATTTGTGACAACATAGATGAACCTGGAGGGCATCAGACTAAATTAAATAAGTCAGAGAAAGATAAATACTGTACAATGTCTCTTGTACGTGAAGCTTAAAAACAAAGACAGTAACAACAACAGCAAGACAACAAACAGACGCAGAATAAACTGTTAAGATGCCGGTGGTGGGCAGAGAGGTGGGTGAGGAGGTCAAAAGGAAAAAAGATAAATAGTTTTGGTACTGCTTAGCTAATACCATTCCAAGGAACCGAAAACCACTGATTACATGTTGATCTTATATCCAGATACCTTAAAATTGTTTTATTTGTTCTAACATATTTTCACAAATGCATAATTACTGTTGAGGAAAGAATATTCCTTGCTGATATTTTTCCCCAAATTGAATTTAAGACTTCAGATAAATGTCTTAAAACACTTGCAAAAGTGGGGCTCCTGGGTGGCTCAGTCAGTTAGGCTCTGGACTCTTGGTTTTGGCTCAGGTCACGATCTCAGGGTGGTGGGATCAAGCCCTGTGTCAGGCTCCATACTCAGCGTACAGTCTCCTGGAGACGCTCTCCCTCTGCCCTTTCCCCTCCCCCATCCCCTGTGCACACTCACGTGTACTCTCTCTCAAATAAGTGAATAAATCAATAAATAAAATCTTAAAAAAAGACTTGCAAAAGTGTTTCCTAACTAAAGTATGAAAAATGGAAATTAAAACAATGAGAAATTTTTTGTGGATAATTTGCATTTATGTTTAAATTTGGTAATAGATCATGCTGGCAATGGGGTAAACATTCATATACTTTTGGTGAGAACATAAATTGGCCTAACCATATTAAGCAATATGGCAGACTGCACTAATAATGAAATGCATAACCCCTTTTATCCCGCAAAAAAACAGAATCTGGTTTTAGACTTAGGTCTTTAAACTGAGAAGAAATTTAAGCTGTAAAAGAAAAAAGGACGAAAAGTATAAAATATTTACAATACTCCCTGGCACATTAGAAGCTAGAGCATCATGGGTTTTGTTTGTTTTCATTTTTAAGAGAGGGAGGGGAGAGGGGCAGAGGGAGAGAGAGAATCTGAAGCAGGCTCCACACCCACCATGGAGCCCAACACTGGGCTCGATCTCATGACCCTGAGATCATGACCTGAGCAGAAATCAAGAGTCGGACGCTTAACTGACTGAGCCACAGAGTTTGAGACACTCTGGGGGGGGGGGGGCAGAGTCAAAGTATTTCTATCTCTAAAACCCAGTAGAGTACCTAGAAGAGGATATACTTTCAGTATTGTGGGCTGAAAAAATGAATTCTGAAAGTCTGTTTTCCCCAAGTCATGATTTGATTAACAACAATTTAATTCTTATTCCTTGCAAGTGAGCTTACTGTGGTAAAGCATACTCAGAAAGCACTTTCCTTAATTTTAATAGATTCTCAAATATAAAAACAATTCTGCCTTCTTCTGGGGGCCAGTGGCTCCCAGCAAGAACATTAGGGACATCGATGAGCCTATATTCTGCCTAGACTGCCTGGTAGACATCACAAAGAGCCATTCCTTCTATGCAAATCTCATTTTGGGAACATCGATTTACGGATCTGAGCATGAACATTACCAAGGTTAGAATGACCAAATGGCAGTAAAGATGGCACTTACAGAATGTCAACTGAGCCCAGACAATGTCATGCATGTTGCACAGAAGAATTGTATTCTATTCCTCCCCAGGGGACAAAAGAAATCTAAATTGTTCTCGTTGATTTTCTTACAGGATTCAATTTGTCTAGCTGCTCCTAAAATCAGGTGAATTCAATAAGAACTTCACCAGACTTTGACAGTCATGGCTTTGAAAGACACATGGAAATCACTGGCTTCTTTTGTGCACTATCTTTGGCCCAAACACCATGCCTGTGGTCCAGAACTAGCAACCAAGGCATTCAATGTATCATAGAAGGATTTCTCTACATTTTCTACTGTGCTATATTATGCAAACCAGTAGCTTATTTCCATTCCTATTAGTGAAAAAAGAAATTGGTTGACACAGCAGCACTTCAGTCTGGTATGGAAGATGGATTTCTTAGCTATACATGAGAAAATCTGGAAAAGAGTATTTCTGTATATTGTTAAAGAGATTCTAAAGCTGATACCAGAACTCACTACTTTAAATGTTGAGTTCTGAGAAGAAGTAGGAATATTAATGCAGAATAACAAATCCATTAGTGCACAATAGTTACACAGTACTACTTTATACAGAGCATTGTGGAAGGCATTGGGGCTGCAAAGATGAGTCAGACATGTGTCCTGTTGGTGAGGTGTTTTTAATAAAGAATTGATGGGCTGATAGGAAGCTGCACAGTCCATACTGTGCAGGTTAAAATCTCAGGCTTGCAGGGGGGCAGAACAAGTTTCATTTTTGACACATTTTGGCTGACAGTCCTGAGATAACCCTAAACTTCTCTGAGCCTTAGTTTCTTTGTCTGTGAAATGAGGATACTAGTACCTACCTGAGGCACTCATTAATATGATTCAACCGATATGCTACCTCTGCCTTTTTTTTTTTTTTTTGAAGATTTTATTTATTTACTTGACATAGACACAGCAAGAAAGGGAACTCAAGTAGGGGGAGTGGGAGAGGGAGAAGCAGGCTTCTGGCAGAGCAGGAAGCCCAATGTGGGGCTCGATCCCAGGACCCTGGGATCATGACCTCAGCCGAAGGCAGATGCTTAACAAGTGAGCCACCCAGGTGCCCCTACCTCTGCATCTTTTAAGCATATGGGAAAATTACAGGCTCTCCTGTTGGTAGCTATGGCTATGTGGCTAATTCTGTCCGGTAAGATAAAAAAAGAAATAACAGATTTCACTTCAGGCCTATCAAAATTCACAACATTTGAGATGGTAACTGCTTCATCACCTGACAGCCGTGAGCAAACACTCTTTGCTGATGCACACGTAAAACACAAGACATAAAAAAAATCTCTGTTGTGTTAAGCCACTGAGAATTGGGAGTTTTGGGTGTTGTTGGTGCTGCAGCAAAACCTAGCCTATCCTGGCTAGTAAAATGCCTTACCAGGTTGCTGTAAGGATTAAATACTTGTTTGATAAATGCTTGGCTAGTTAAGGGTTCGGTGGATAATGGTGCCATTAACTATATTAAGCGATGTTAGTACAACATACAAAGGGATGGGTCATAAAGAGATATAGATAAAAGTATCACAGAACTCAAGGAAGGAAGCAGTTACTCTGTGAGGACGGTAGGAAACAGTAGGATGGGAAGAACTTCGAAGTGCAGAGACTGGACGCAAGAACCTAAGGAGAAGGAATTTATGTAAGTAAAGACAGAGCAGCAGTAGCACGAGATGTATGAGAAACTCAGCTGGGTTGAAAACTAGACTATTTAAAAAGTAAGAACTGGGGGCGCCTGGGTGGCTCAGTCGGTTAAGCCTCTGCCTTCAGCTCAGGTCATGATCTCAGGGTGCCGGGATCGAGCCCCGCATTGAGCTCCCTGCTCAGTGGGGAGCCTGCTTCTTCCCCTGCCTCTCCCTTTCCCCTGTTTCTGCTCTCTCTCTCTCCAATAAACAAACTCTCAAAAAAAAAAAAAAAAAAAAAAAAAGTAAGAACAGGAGCTAAAGCTGGAAAGGATGGCTCCAAATCAGCATTTTGAAATAATCTAAAAGGACTTAGTAGCCGAGAGGTATGAACAACGTGGAGAATAATCACGGAGCTGAGCTAGACTTCCCTCACTCCTTGTGATGATGGGATTCTCGTCATCAAGTTATTTTCTTCCATGTGTTCTCCTTTTTCTATGTCTCCAATAAAGAAAGTCCTCGCAGTGGTGACAATGTGGTGTTTTGGGGTGTGGTGGGGATCAGGTCGGCCAGTTAAGCAGACACCAGCTTCCCCTAGTGTAACCCTTGCCAACTGGCCCAGTGCCTCACTGGGGCAGGGGCAGTGGTGGGGGGCTGGTTATCTCTGCTATTGGGCTTGTCTGAAATGTTTGGACCAATTATGAGAAGTTGCATTTCCCTGATTCCCCCTATTTAGGTTATGGAAACATTGTTTAAAACAAACAAAAAGAAAAGGAAAAGGGTAAAAAGAGCTATCACACAGAACCAGCAGTAACCATATTCTGGCTATTGTTTAACAACCTAATTCCTTTGTTTTGGCAAGCTGATGTGCTCTACTAGCAGTTTTACCTGAGGGAGGGAAAGAAAAAGAATGCAGCTGAGTACCTTCTGCTCCCCTCAGGAGTACCAGCACCGGCTTCCTCTGAGAAAGGCTGGCCTGTTTTCAGAGCCACAAAACCCAGCCTGGAATCACTGAGGAGAAAGCAAAACCCTTAAAGCTGGCCTCGATTAGATTCGTTTCCCTTGGGGTGCTCAGACATTTGGCTTAGAGTGAGATGGGGGTTTCTGAGACTGACTCAGGCAAAACCACACTCCCAGAGCTGAGGGCTGGGCAGAGTTCGCCTGTGGTGCAGGGGTGAGGGTGGGGCGGAGCTTTAGGGTGGAAAGAACCCAGACTCTGAAGTCCTAGAAGATGGCTTGCTTTGGGCCCTGTGACCAGCCTCTTTGAGTTAAGTGTTTCTTTGAGTAAAATAAAGGCACATTAATGGTACCCGCTCTACCTCGGTTATAGGCTGCTGAGATGTAAATTAGATATTATATGTAAGAGAGCTTTACATGTAAACCGTAGAGTGCTTTTCAAAGTTAAAGTTTTGCAATACACAGCCATTTCATTTCACCTGGTGTCCACAACATTAGGTTTAAATAGCATTAAAGAACACCCAGCAAAACTTTAAATCCTAAGTTACTGTATCAGATCGTCTAGCCACTAAACTCGATTTCTCTTTTGGCTACAATGGAAGAAATGGATCCTTTGGGAATGCGAGTTACAAAGGAATTGCAGAAACCCTCATTTTATAGGTGCCTCACTCCTTTAGGTTCTGGTAGAGAGCGGCTCTCAGCTTCAAACTTGACCTGGTCTAATTATATCGTTTGGCTGGGGCAGCAAGGCTGGTTGGCCTTCGTCCCGAGTGTCTAGTTGATTAATATAACTGGGGATCAGGACATTTGAAGTCAGAATGCCATATTTAACAAGGTTATTACAGTTCAAGACTTCTTTCCTAAGGCAGCATTTGCTCTGTTGAAAATACAACAGAAAGTAACTCATCAGACATCATTTATCAGCATTGCCATTTCCTTTCATGTTTCCTTCCTTTAATCCCTTAGATTAAGTGATAACTAATTTTTGGCAGTGTATATATGTAAACCCAAAGGAATCAGAGAAAAAAATTACTAGAAAACACGACCAGCAAACTTTGAATTTAAATTTTATGGAATTCTGACTAATGTACAAAGTGAGCTGCTTTTTTAAAAGAAGTCTACAACATAGCTTCTTTGGTGCTTAAAACATTCTATTTCCATTATTAGAAATGAAGGTATAATACATGGTAAATTGCATAGATCTTAAGAAAGCTTGATGGTTTACTGAGTACCTATATATTTGCACACAAATATCCAGATACGGATATACAGAGTTTCCATCACCCCAGACAGCTCTCTCCTCCCCTTACCAGTCAATACCCACTCCTTGCCATGAAACCACCATTATGACTTAGTCACCACAGGTTAGCGTTGCTGTGACTGAATTTCATATAAATGGAATCACAAAGTGTGTATTTATTTTTGCCTGACTTCTTTTGCTCAACATGATGTTTTCAGATTTATCTGTGCTTTGATAGATATCAATAGCTTGTTTCTTTTTATTGCCGAGTAATATTCCATTGCATGTGTGTACCAAACTGATCCATAGATTCTCCTATTACTAGACATCTAGGTTGTTTTCATCTTTTTTGCCCATTATGAACAAACATGCTATGACCATTTTTGTACAAGTCTTTCTGTGAATGTATGCATTCCTTTTTTTGGAGATAGATCCAAGAGTGAAATGGCTAGGTTAGAGGGTAGCATGTGCTTAACTTTAGTAGAAACTGTCAAACAAATTTCCAAAGAAACTGTCCCATTTTATTTTATTTTAAAAAAGTTATTTTTTTATTTGACAGAGAGGGACACAGCAAGAGAGGGAACATAAGCAGGGGCAGAGGGAGAGGGAGAAACAGGCTTCCCACTGAGCAGGGAGCCCAATGTGGGGCTCGATCCCAGGACCCTGGGATCATGACCTGAGTAGAAGGCAGATGCTTAATGACTGAGCCACCCAGGTGCCCCACAACTATGACATTTTAAACTTCCACCACACTATATAACTTTTAATTTGGCAGAGTATATAAAATTATGTTTCTGAAAAAATGACTTTTTTAAGTAATAGTTTTCATACACAGTGACTTTTGAGGGAGATGCTTTATACCAACATAAATTTCAGATAAATTTGAAAAATACAGTTAATTAATTCATCAGTTATGTTGTTTCTTGATAGGGAAGTGTTAAAGAGATAAACTGAAGGGTAAAAATTCATAAATTTTTTAAAGTATCTTTCTCTGTTAATCAAAAAGCATTATAAAATCAAAATAAAAATACCTGAGAAAAAAATGAGAAATACCATTTACTAAAAATATGAAAACAAATATTAAAAAGTCAATATCATATTTTACCAATTCTAGGCCATACCATTCTCCTCCCCATTTTCATATCTCTGAAATTAGGAAGTGTCTACAGCCAATGACAATTTACATTAGATATCATATATTGATTAATCAATAGTAGTAGACTAAGTACAAAGTACTATGGTAGTCATTGTAACATCTCAGAGAAATCAAAGACATGGGAGCCGAAACTAAGCATGCCCCTTATATTTGGTGATCAGATGAGAAAGAGGCTTAAACCATGCTACTTCCTGGTTCCAAAGTTACATTAACACAAGCACCCTCTCATCCTGCTAGTGGGGAGTAAATCATTATCATCTTTTAGGAAAGCAGTTAGGCAAAACTTCTTACTCCTGACCAAGTAAACTCACTGTTAGGAATGTATCTTAAAGGAGAAATATAGAAAAACACATCAACAATTAAGGTCATGATTTTGTAGTGATGGAAACTACAAGCAATTAACAGTAGGGGACGGTTAAATAAACTCCAACAATGGACTATATTATATAACTACTGAAGTATTTTAAAATAATAATAATAATAATAGTTTTGTTTTTCATCTTAAAGATTATTTATTTGAGAAAGAGAGAGAGAGAACATGAGCAGGAGGGAGACAGAATCCTAGCAGACTGTGTGCTGAGCAAGGAGCCCCACACGGGGCTTGATTTCATGACCCTGAGATCATGACCTGAGCTGAAACCAAGAGTGAGAGGCTTAAACGACTATGCCATCCAGGCGCCCCTTAAAATAATTACTAAAATTAAAGGAAAATGCTAACTTTTAAATGTCAAATAAGAAAGTAGAATAAAACTGTATGTATGAATGGGCTGACTTTACAATGTTTAACAACATACATATGATGCTTATGTCTATGCAATAGAGAAAATTAAACTATCAATATTAATAATGATTATTTCTGGGTTGTGAGATTAGATTTGTTTACTTCTTTATACTTCTATTTTCAAAATTTCCTACAATTAGCAATAAAACCCTGAAGTTATTTTTAAAATCACTTCTATAAAGAAACAGCTATGAAAATGAAGACCAATAATCTAATTTGTATAACATGGGCATGAAAGGATAAGTCAAACCTCATGAAAATCAGTCAACACTCATCGCTCTTTTAAAAAATAAAGAACTTGGAAAAAAAATCTGCTCCTAATCAAGCATATGTAACAGGCATGGCAGGGTAAAGTCAGGACAGACCATCTCCTCCTGGCTAGGAGGCATCCCTTTGTTTTCCACTCATGAGTCCTGGGACTCAGAGTCAGAATCCTGACCATATCACAGAGCCTTTTTAAAAAAAAAAAACAAAAAACAAAAAACAAAAAACTCATAAACAGTTTGGAATTTTCTGTCCACACAGACATTCAGTTCATTTGACTGATCTTACAATCATATTGGTCCCTGGGGGCTAATATCTATTTTTAGTACTTTCAGTAAAACTTGATTCTGATTTTTAAAGTTTTCAAATACCGAAATGATGTTCATTTTTATATGAGATGATAACTCGTTTTTATGTTATGTGGTTTATTACAATCATGTAGTGTCTGGCAGGGAGAGTGAATGAGAGACCCTTTGCCCCCTAAAGAGGGAAGTTCACAGATGACTATCAGGGCTGAACTGAGATACTGCCTTGTGTTGTTAATAAAAAATCAGAGACCTCGATCTCCCATCAGAGTTTCAGGAGAAGCAGGGGAGGCTAGGAACTGCTCAGGTGGGTTTGGCTGGAAGCATCCAACGAAAACAAGGAAATTCTCTGAGACATAGTGAACAGTTTTCTAAGGAGGCCCATTGGACACAAGCGGCTGAGACCTCCATTAACTCCATACATCTTATTAATTTGATTTTAAGGAAGCTGGGACTTGCCAGGCAAGTCAGTCTGGAAGTCATAGGATACATGCTTGTTCAGAAACCTTTACAAATGGATCTCTCCACTGTTTGCCAACATACTTTATACTAGATGTCTCCCAGAACTGCTTCTCTGGTAGAGGACAATGTCACCTGTCATAGAGCACAGGCATTAATGGATCATAATATTTGAGGAGTCAATAATTAGGTCCATGTTAAAACGATCTATCAGTTACATTAAGAAAGGAAAGCAGCTGGATGTCTGATTGGTTAGACAGACAGGGATTGAGGTATGAGCATCTTGTCAACTGCAGACATCTGAAGAATTCAAAGAATTCATCAAAACTCTCAGAACAAAGAATTCATCAAAACTCGCAGGACAAATTTCAGCATGGACTTTTCATCAGCCCTCAAAAACATTCCTTTTCCAAATCTCCAGGCTTAACCCCGTTAGGTCCTGTCTGACTCAGATGTTGAAATGTCACCAGAAATTCCTTCATAAGCAAGGGTATCTATTGCCCCAATTTGCACATATAAGCTTCATTTGTACTTCACTATAAATTTTTTCTATACTCTAACAGTACATATACTCTTCTTTTTTTTATTTATAATTTGGCATATTTTGTGTTTAAATCTCCACTTCATCTCTTTCAAAACAAATGCTGTTACTTGTGCTCTGATCTTTGTAAAAGTGTAGACTTATGTTTAAAAAAAAAAAAAAAGGACAGTATGATACATTCTATGTCCCCAACTACTAAAGAGAGCTCTTAAACTGATACAATTGAAATTCAGTCTCATTTCTAAAATGGAGAGAAGATAAAGAGGCAGGGTAGTGTAGCTCTTACCAACAATTATCTGTCCAAGATGGAACCTTGCCTAAATGACCAAGTTATGGGTATGTTCCAGGACCAATAACTCAGAAGAAAGTCTTAAAAAGATAAGCCAAAGCTGGTCCTCAAGGTTTGGGTTTTCCTTGTTGTCATTGTTGTTGTTTTTCTTTTTTAAGTGATAAAATCTGTTTCAGTGCTTAAAATCTCTTTCTTCTGTTACAGTTTTTGAATAACTATGCTACTTGCTGGATTTTTCTCTGTTGTTTAGAATCAGAATGGAAAGATACGGGCATGTTTTAGTTATAAACAAATACAGATGTATCTATCAGTCACCAGCTGATATGGGCAGCCATTTTCAACACTCCAAATGCTGTCTCAAGCTGGGTTTACTTCCCAAATCTCTCCTGACTAGATCCAATTCTCTGCATTCCCAGTGCCAACACTGCAGTTCAGGCCTTCAGCATTTCTTTTTTTTTTTTTTTAAAGATTTTATTTATTTATTTTATTTATTTATTTGACAGACAGAGCTCACAAGCAGGCAGAGAGGCAGGCAGAGAGAGAGAGAGAGGAGGAAGCAGGCTCCCCGCTGAGCAGAGAGCCCGATGTGGGGCTCGATCCCAGGACCCTGAGACCATGACCCGAGCCGAAGGCAGAGGCTTTAACCCACTGAGCCACCCAGGCGCCCCGCCTTCAGCATTTCTTACCTTGACTTTGCAGTAGCCTCCCAACTGGCCCCCAGACTCCTGTCTGATCCCTCTGAGCTCTATTCTACATGGTGCTGACATGCTATGTATACAGCAAACACTGAACCCCTCAGCAAGGCCCCCATCTCCTAGCTATAACTCAGGTGGGCATTCAGGTTCTATATGATCAGGGCCTACCCACTCTCTACCATTATCCCGGGCTTGTGCTCTACACCCTGTCGGTTCTAGGTTACCTCTAGTTATTGTTGCTTGAGATACTCTTAACCTCTGACTAACTGGAAAACTCCTCCAGTACAGCTTTATAGAAAACACTTATGCAATCTGAAATCATAACCTCAGGAACAAGGAAATAATCTGAAATGTGACCTCCGGTCTATATATGTAGCTATTTATCACAGCAAAAAAATCTGTATGTGCAGGGAACAGCTTAAATGTCCCCAAATACTCAAATAAAGTACAGAATATGAGATATATTCATTGAAAATGATGTTGACAAAGTTTTAAAAACATGGAAAATGCTTATCCTAGAAATTAACTTAAACTGACTGAGGAGATGCAGATATTCAAAAAGGTGCCACAGACAGGTCTGAGAGGAGAATGCCTTCCATGATGCCTTCATCAGTGATCACCTCTTCTCTGGTAACCCAGTGTGTTAGGTAGATTAGGCTTTGCTAGGATAACAAATTAAACTCCAAATCTCTGTGATATGCCCAGTAAAGGTTTATTTTCACACAAAGTTGTATGTAGTTTAGCTCACTCCAGAGCAGCCGTCTTCCACATGGTGACTCAGGGACCCAGGCTGCTTCTCATCTGTGGTTCCATCCATTCAGCTTGGTTCTCTGGCTGCTGAGGCTGAGGAGATATGAGCTGAAGGGCTTTCCTCTGTCCTCGAGTGTTCTCTGAGGACTGAAACCAGTGCTATGGCCCTCCTGTGAGTAAGAGGCTGAAAAACATGGGGGTGCATATCGATATCTGGGGAACAGTTACTGTTTCTGCCAGAGCGAAGGTGAAGATGCCTACCACTGAAAGGTCCCCTCAAACTGGACTGGCCTTTCCCAGAGTTACATAATTATGGCACCTCTTAATATGTTCGGATTATTTTTTTAAATAAAGGGATAAGCACTGTTAAGTAAAAAAAAAGTTATCATGGGGTGCTTGGGTGGCTCAGTCAGTTAAGCGTCTGCCTTGAATCCAGGTCATGATCCCAGGGTCCTGGGATTGAGCCCCGCATCAGGCTTTCTGCTCAGTGGGGAGTCTGCTTCTCTTTCTCTCTTTCTCTGCTTCTCCCCACTGCTCATTTTCTCTTTCTCAAATAAATAGATAAAATCTTAAAAAAAAAAAAAAAGTACCATAAAAGCTAAAGAAGAAATTAAAACAAGAATGGAGACATAAAACAGTCGGGGCTGAAGCTAAAAAAAAATCCCTTTTGGCTAGGAGTGGGTGACAGATTTGGCTTTCGACTTTCCATCAACAAACACAGAAAAAAATCTGGACGGTATCATAATTCAGTATTCACAGTCTAAAAACATTCCCTTGCTGGGAAGAAATGTGGTTATGATGTACATGAACTGCTCTGGCAAGCCCCCATGAAGGAGTCACAGAATAAAATCCTAATAAGAGACACAATGGCAACTTTCTGAAGATTGCTTCTTAGAGCAGTCCTTGATAAAAGTGATGGCAATGGCACCAGCCAACTCAGGTCTCCTGGAAGGAGCTAATACACAAAAGGGCATGATTTCCAGCTGTCTGTGAATCGACCTTGTTACCGAGGTACCTTTCAGAGAATCAGAAGGACTGAATTCTACTTCAGTTGCTCTTCCCAAAGGATAGCTTTTTTAACGTCACACTTTTGAGTTTGAAGTTGTACTTGCTGAAAAAGTCCTTGGAGTCCAGCTCATCTAGCTGGATAATTAAAAGTAGGCTTATCAGAATGAATAATTAAGGGGCAGGAGTTGAAGCAGGAAGATTAGGGAGAACTGATGGTGGTAATGATGTTAGTGATCATAACAGGAGCAGTGAGAGTTCTTCTAATCATAATAAGAGTAACATCATGTTAGTATTGCAGTCATAGAACAACAGACAAGAACAATAACACCAGAAATATGTAGAATTATCATTCTTTGTTAGGTTTCAAATTGAATATGTAAAAACCAATTTTTAGTTAGCCAGCTTAAATGAGATGCTTAAATCAAAATCTAACTTTCTTCATTGATATTTTCTTTTTAATAGAGGTCAAGGCTAAATTAAAAACACAACACAACACACACACACACAGGCACTCATACACACACACATAAAACCTCCAGACTAGGGGAATGGGGAGTTAGTGTTAAATGCTCACAGAGTTTTACTTTGAGAAAATGAAGTTCTGGAGAGGGATAGTGGTGGTGGTTGTACAACAATGTGAATGTACTTCATGCCACTGAATTGTAAACTTAAAAATGGTTAAAAAGGTCAATTTTATGTTATGTATATTTTATCAAAGCTGGTGGCATCACAATTCCGGACTTCAAGCCCTATTACAAAGCTATAATCATCAAGTTGGTGTGGTACTGGCATAAAAACAGATATATACAGATCAATGGAAGAGAATAGAGAGCCCAGATATGGACCCTCAACTCTATGGTCAATGAATATTGACAAAGCAGGACAGAATATCCAATGGAATATAAGACAGTCTCTTCAACAAATGGCATTGGGAAAACTGGACAACAACATGGTGAAGAATGAAACTGGACCACCTTCTTACACCATACACAAAAATAAATTCAAAATGAGTGAGAGACCTTAACATGAGACAGGAAACCATCAAAAATCCTAGAGAATATAAGCAGTAACCTCTTTGACCTTGGCTGTAGCAACTTCTTACTAGACATGTCTCCAAAGGCAAGGGAAGCAAGGGCAAAAATGAACTATTGGGACTTCATCAAGTCAAAACCAAAGTCAACCGACAGAATGGGAGAAGATATTTGCAAATGACATATCAAATAAAGGGCTAGTATCCAAAATCTATGAAGAACTTATCAACCTCAACACCCAAAGAACAAACCATCCAATCAATAAATGGGCAGAAGACATGAACAGGCACTTCTCCAAAGAAGACATCCAAATGGCCAACAGACACATAAAAGAAATGATCTCAACATCACTCAGCATCAGGGAAATACAAATCAAGACCACAATGAGATGCCACCTCGTACCAGTCAGAATGGCTAAAATTAACAAGTCAGGAAATGACAGATGTTGGCAAGGATGCAGAGAAAGGGGAATCCTCCTACACTGTTGGTGGGAATGCAAGCTGGTACAGCCATTCTGGAAAACAGTATGGAGGCTCCTCAAAAAGTTGAAAATAGAGCTACCCTACAACTCAGCAATTGCACTACTGGGTATTTACCCTATAGACACAAACGTAGTGATCTGAAGGGCCCCTGCACCCCAATGTGTATAGCAGCAAAGTCCACAATAGCCAAACTATGGAAAGAACCTAGATGTCCATCAACAGATGAATGGATAAAGAAGATGTGATGTGTGTGTGTGTATGTGTGTGTGTGTGTGTGTGTATAATATATATATATATATTATATATATATAATGGAAAATTCCTCAGCCATAAAAAAAGTGAAATCTTGCCATTTGCACTGACATGGATGGAACTAGAGGGTAATATGCTAAGTGAAGTAAGTCAGTTGGAGAAAGACAATTATCATATGATCTCACTCATGTGTGGAATTTAAGAAACAAAATGGAGGATCATAGGCAAAGAGAGAAAAAAATAAAACAAGATGAAACCAGAGAGGGAGACAAACCATAAGAAACTCTTCATCATAGGAAATCGAGGTTTGCTGGAGGGGAAGGGAGTAGAGGAATAGGGTAACTGGGTGATAGACATTAAGGAGGGCACGTGATGTAATGAGCACTGGGTGTTATATAAGACTGATGAATCACTGACTTCTACCTCTGAAACCAATAATATATGTTAGTTAAATGAATTTTAAAAAAAGAATATGTAAAAACCAATTTTTAGTTAACCAACTTAAATTAGATGCTTAAATCAAAATCTAAGTTTCTTCATTGACATTTTCCTTTTAAAAAAAGTCAAGGCTAAATTAAAAACACAACACGCATACCCACACATAAAACCTTCAGATTAGGGGAATGGGGAGTTAGTGTTAATGTCCACAGAGTTTTGCTTTGAGAAAATGAAGTTCTGGAAAGGGATAGTGGTGGTGGCTGTACAACAATGTGAATGTACTTCATACCACTGAATTGTAAACTTAAAAATGGTTAAAAAGGTCAATTTTATGTTATGTATATTTTACTTCACCCCACCCCTTCCAGAATCATCTAAGCAAACAGATAACCTTGCTCAGGACCAAAGTGACATCCTGTTGTGAAGAATGAGGAACCTGACAAACCCCTGACCCACAGGCCACTCATTGACCTTCTCAGAGGCTGCTCAGAGAGGCCATGGCCATGGCTTGCCTTCAAACATGGGAAACTGGCTCTAAGCTCCAACACTAAACAGTTAAAGTACCATGCTTCCTAACCAGAAATATTTCCAAATAGGCGTTTCTAGCTGCTTCTTTATCCAAACACTACCCCCTGCTCTAAAACATAAAATACAAAGACCTCAGTCAAAGTGTGGGCAGTGGTCACAATGTCTCCTACAGCGTCCTCCAGGAAACACTGTTTACAAAATAGAACTCCAGGAGGGAATTTGTCCTATGGGAACTCTGTTTAGGAGCAAGGTAAAAGTGGGGGCACATCTATGGAAGATAAAGACTTGAGTTTTGGATTATTTTATTTGCAATCCAACTGTAACAACAGGAAGCCAGAGGGGCTCGCCACCTCCATGGGCCACTTCCACACACCCAAATGATACTGACATTGGCTGTATATGGAACACTGCTTTTGTTTGTCCTCTCTAGTAGGGTGGGATGCTGAAATGTGAACAGTGCATCAATGGATTATTAAGAAATAAGCTAAAGGGAGCCAGGGCACATTCCCATTTAACCTCAGTAGAAAATTCTGTCCGTCCTGAAAAAACGTCCTGACTCCTGACTAGCAGGTTCTACATAAGCACCAAAGTCCCAGGGGCTTGGGTTGGTTTATTTAACTTAGACCTTGATCAACATCTGCCTACGGAGTCAGAGGCCAAAGGAAAGTCAAGATGTGCCACTAATAATCTAGAACCATTTTGAACATATTCCTAGAATATTAAGTGAAAAGAACAGGGTAATAAATGATGTTGACAGTAGTATCTCAAACTTACCGGAATAGGTATAGCACATAAAAGCAAGGAAATACATATAAATAGTAACAGTAGTTATCTGCCTGGGGGAGTTAGATAGCTAATTACATATTTATCCATTATACAGATTTTCTATAATGAAAATGGCAATTGGCAAGGCAAACCATTGTTAGAAATTACGAAGATGTCCTTTCTTCTGCCGAGCCTTTCTTGTGCCTGGTATTGCTTCCTCCAATTTTTAAAAACCCGTTTTGCGGGCGCCTGGGTGGCTCAGTGGGTTAAGCCGCTGCCTTCGGCTCAGGTCATGATCCCAGAGTCCTGGGATCGAGTCCCGCATCGGGCTCGCTGCTCAGCAGGAAGCCTGCTTCCCTTCCTCTCTCTCTGCCTGCCTCTCTGCCTACTTGTGATCTCTCTCTGTCAAATAAATAAATAAAATCTTAAAAAAAAAACAAACAAACCCGTTTTGCTATTGTTGTTGCACACCTCATGCTGTACGGTGATTTACTTATTTAAATTCCCTTCTCTCCCCAACACTAGACTGATTTCCTTCAGAGCAGGGATCAGGCCATTTATCTTTTCAACTCTGGTACTTCTTACTATTCCTGGCACACAGTTGCTACAAAATAAATGTTTATTGTTGCAAATGAAGCATTTGGTTACTAAAAAGTTTAGTTACCTTGCTGTTACCAAGGAGCTTTAAAATTTTTCCTACATTATAGAAGAGTTTCCAAAGTCAAAGGAAAAAGTAATAGAAGCCAATATCCTCCTAAATTAGTAATAATGCTATAGGGATCAATCCAAGAAAGGAAAGAATTTTAAAGGTACCTAGGGTATGGATACATACATTGCATTTTTTTTTTTTTAAGTGGCATACAAAGACTTTTGCCCTGCCTGAAGACGTCGTGTTCTTTCTGAGCAGAGTGTTTGAAACTGGGTAGGTAAATAGACTGAAATGAGTAACCACTGAAGAACAGTAGAAACACCAGAGGATAAAAGCTCTGGAAGAATCTGAGAGCCCAACTTATTCTCTGGACAAGGGAAGACGATACAATTTCAATTATATGCTTTAATAAAATATCTTCTGTAGCTAAAAATGATAATCACAAGTATAAACCTAATTCACAAAAACCAGCCCTAAAATACACTATAATGTAGGTTTCGGCATGTATATGCTCTAAGCAAAAACCAAAATTCTTTGGAAAATACCCCAGTGGTGTATTAGGATCAAATCCAAGCCACACAAGTTAGAGCTGTCTGACCCTTAGCTGCTTTGGAAGCTGCTGCACGCGCATGCCCAGCTGGCCCTTGTGGGGGCGGGGGCGGGGAGGGGTGGGCTGGGGTGGGGGGGCCTGCTCTGGAGAAGGCCCCTAGGGAAGACAGCAAGGGGGAGGCTATGAGTGTGTATGCGCATGATTTAACTTTAGTAATCGCCATGACGACAAATGAAGAGGGGAAATCATTTATTAATTCATCCTAATTTGTGCAATGGTTTCTAAAAGAGGCAAACAAGAGAATGATTCTGAAAAAAATCACGGCACAAGAATATCCCAGGGAGATTTGGAAAGACCCCCCAAGTGGCCACACTATAGAAGTGATACACCCAGCGGGTGAGGGGTTAGGAGGCCACAGAAAAGAATATAAAAGAAGGAAGACAAAAACTGAATTATTATTATTATTTTTTGAAATGGTTTATACTCTAAGGAGATGCAAAAAATTCTGTGGTTGAGTCAGCTTGGAAATAATGAGTCTATAAAGTTCATAGGATCTGGGGCTTAATAATACCCCAGAGGAAATTATGTAGCAAAAAGCAAATGCCAGTGTATTTGTTTGATGACATCCATTAGTGCGAACTGTCTGGCAGAAATGAGCAACAGGCACCAAAATACCTCGATTTTAAAGTCAGCATGGAAAAAAATGGATGAGCTCTTCAAAGAGTAAATATATATGGTTGATCTAAGATCAAACAAAAATAACTCTAACCTGTGCTTGCTGATTCTCAATGTATTGTGTTATTTAAAGCCGGGCCTATAATAAGGAAATAAAAGCAGATGGACAGCAAGAAGCTTGAACAGAAAGTGTCAAGAAATGAGCCAAGAATCAAATAATAATGTAGAAAGGGAAGAATCGTAGGCCACACTGAACTGGCCTAGGGCAAGGGCTAGTATAAATAAAATTAAACTTCCTAAAGTTTTTTTTTTATTATTAAAAAGCTATTTCTTTGGTTAATCTTTCCAAAAATTCTATTGTAAGAGATCTGGAATAATACATCAAGACAATCTAAACACTGCTAAAGCAGAGTAATTTGTCTTAATTAAGAACCGAAACCAGCCAAATGTTGCACAACAGGAGCACGGTAAATCGAACTATGGCCCATCTATGGCTTGGATATTACGTGGCTTCTAGTAATTCTATGCGGTAACGTGGGATAGACTCATGGCAGAGCTCCAGATGAATGTTATTTTATACAGTAGGGATTATGGAGCTAAAGTAATACTTTATATAGTTTTAAAAATAGATTTTCTTAATTACATTTAGATTCTCAAAAAAAAAAAAAAAGGAAAAAGTTGCAATTTAACTTAGATTTGCTTTGGATATTTTTTATGAGAAGTACCCTCCCTGGGCTGTAAACACTCTCTGAGCAGCAAAGCAAAGGAAAGCACATTCCTTGCTTATCACTATGAGGTTGAATAACAACCTTGGTAAAATATCGCAGAGATAAAAGATGCTACCCTGAGAGGCTCTCTGTGGCTCACAGGCTGCCCGCCATTCTTTGCCAGGTTTCTAGAAGTCACTAACTAAATACCAGGTTTAATGTCTGAAGAAAGAATTTCTATATTCCCTCATAGGAAGAAAACCACCAAGTCTTGATGTGTTGATTTTATGGTTTTGTCTTAGAGCTAGTCAGGCATCTAAAAACTAAGGAAAATGCATCTGCATTGAAGGCTTTGGCTGGAGCCAGCAGTGTACTTTCCCAGGCCTGTTTCCTGATGATCAATTTGCCTAAAAGCATTTCAAGAAGGATTCATTCCCCTCGGGAGTTTCTGCATCTATTTACATATCCTGTCCTTTTTCGACACTTCTTTGTCATTTTGGGATTATTAAATTAATTCCTCTATAGGCATATTTTCTTTCTTATTTTAGATAAATATTTCCTAAAGGTGCATTGCTTTATATCTTTGTGTATTTTATCTACTTGATTAAGTACTCTAAGAATTTTTTCTAAGATTTTATTTATTTACTTTAGGGAGAGGGAGGGCCAGAGGGAGAGGCAGAGCTCGAGCCTGACTCAGGACCTGGATCTCATGACCCTGAAATTAGACCTGAGCAGAAACCAAGAGCTGGATGCTGAACCAACTGAGCCGCCCAGGTGCCCCTTAAGACTTTTTAAAGCTAACCTTTCTAAGTGAAGAAACTTTCCTCAAGGAATAATTTTTTATTTTTAGGATACTTGATGCAGCAACATTAAAAAAAGGTTTTCAGGGCGCCTGGGTGGCTCAGGTCATGGTCTCAGGGTCCTGGGATCGAGCCCCACATGGGGCTCTCTGCTTGGGTGGGGGAGCCTGCTTCCCCCTCTCCCTCTGCTTGCCTCTCTGCCTGCTTGTGATCTCTGTTTGTCAAATGAATAAATGGAATCTTAAAAAAAAAAAAAAAAGTTTTCAATGATAGGAAGACCGTTTTTATGCAACTTAAAAATATTTGATTTTATTGATATATTTAAACTTATTTAATTTTAACTATATATAAAAATTCAAATACCTTAACAGTAAATTTCAATTAGGGAGAAGGATTAGGGTTATATGAAAATCCCACTTGGGGAATGTTTCCAACTACATACATTGGCATCCTCCCCTAGATTCTAAAAGTTTTGGGGTGACTGTCACATTTCTTTCCTGCTGATAAACTCCTACCCCCCCAAAAAAAAGAAAACCCAAAAGGAAATGGAATTTGCCTTTGGCTTCCCACTCACTCCGGACCATATTCTGACTGTTGATCTCTTCATGATTATTCACAATATATATACACTTTTTTTTTTAGAGAAGGAGAAAGAGGGAGACAGAGAAGGGTGGGGGTAAAGAGGGAGGGGGAGATAAAGAACCTTAAGTAGATTCCACACCCCCAGCGTCGAGCCTAACACAGGGCTTGATCTCACAACCCGGAGATCATGACCTAAGCCGAAAGCAAGAGTCAGACGTTTAACCCACTGAGCCACCCAGGTGCCCCAATTCACGACATATCTTTCTGAGTTCATTAATTAAATTAAAACAGCACTTGTGAAAGTTAGAACGGATTCTCAATATCATAATTCTGTTGTTAAAGAAAACTTATAATTGGGAGCCCCATCATCAATTTCCGTATCATGAGGTTCTAATTCATAGCACTATGCTTCCTTTGGTACAAAGGAGATCAGAAAAATATTTATTTCGCAAGAAAACATGTTTTCAAGGAGAAAGGTTACACTTTTTCCACTGTTTGCTGTTTAAACCCAGAAAGGTTTGGGCAGCCTGACCTCATAGGGCTAGGCCAAGCAGGTCCACGTCAGTGCAGCCAGGAGGCCCTCTCATCTCCACACACACACCCCATTCAAAAGCAGGTGGCCCAGGGACTCACCGGCAGGGCAAGATCCGCACAATGTCATTGGGCTTGTATCCTTCGATGCAAACTGCGCAGTTATCAAAATCGGGCTCTGTTTCCTGCAACGGAGAAAGTACAGATGAGTTGACTTGTGTAGCTTCAACTCCTGTGTGAAGAGGCAAACAAGCAAGGGGAGTTTGCCTGGAGACAGGCTTTCGATCGTCTGTGTGCCAGTTTTCTCAAACAATAATTGACCGTCTATTGGCTCAGTTTCCATTCCTTCCAACCTCCACTTTTTGTTTCTGGGTTCTACTGTAAGTGCTCTTGTGAGGGAATAATATTTTAATGTATTGTTACTATAAAATAAAATGCTGTTTATTATGAGTGTGAGAGAGCAATTTTTAAGTAACCATTATTAGGAATGCTATTTATTATAATTAGAAGTGACATCCAAATCTCAAGGTGAGAAACACTACTTATGGAGAAGTGTCCAAATGATACTTAAGCTATCAGTTCCTTGGGAATCTTTTGTGTATACAACTCTAGAACCATGGTTTTAACTTTTTATTCAAGTATTTACATCTCTCTTTATTCGAGTATATACATCTCTCTTTCAATACCCCATTTCATATTCTGTTGAGGGGAAAAAAGTAATGCAAAATATACTTTAAATTTAGTAATGCTTTTAAATGAATTTCATCTTAGGAAGCTCAGTAGTATTTTTTATATAGTTGAAAAATAGCAGCGCATAGTGAGATAAATCAAGTATTCAGACTAGAGATGGCACCTGGTTATACATGCAGACTTGTGACTCCCTTACAAATGTCCCAATGAGCCCCAAATACATGTACCACAATCCACTGCTCTAAAATTTATTCTGGGGAGAAGAAAGACCTTTAGAGGTCTGCAGGCCTTGGATTGCACTGTTTCCTTGTTCCTTCTCAAGATACACTTCTGCTTCTGATATGGTTAGAGCATCATTGTTTATAAAAGCTGAGATATGGAAACAGCCTATGTGTCCACTGATAGAGGAATGGATAAGGAAGATATGATATATATACATTTAATGGAATTATATACACACACACACAGAAACTATAATATATATATATCATATATATGATATATATACGATGGAATATTACTCAGCCATAAAAAAGAGAATGAAACCTTGACATTTGCAATTGCATAGATAGATCTAGAAGGTATAATGCTAAGTGAAATAAGCCAGTCAGAGAAAGACAATTACCATCTGATTTCACTCATATGTGGAATTTCAGAAACAAAACCAATGAACACAGGGGAAAAAAAGGAAACAAAAACCTCAGACTCTCAATTACAGACAGCTGGTGCTTGTCAGAGGGGAAATGGGTGGGGAGGTGGGTGAAATATATAAAGGAGATTAGGAATACACCTATCTTGATGAGCACTGAGAAATGTATAGAATGGTTGAGTCATTATGTTGTAGACCTGAAACTAATATAATACCGTATGTTAATTATACCAGAATTAAAAAAAGATAGGCTCTTGGCTTTATGTCCTCATTCTACAGCAAGGGAGTCTGCTGTAATGACTGTGGGGTTGTGGATGCTAGATTTCAGAGGGACTGAATATGCTTTCTGTATTTACTGCAGATATCAGTGGAGGACATCACTCAGCATATAACACTTTCCTCCTTGCAAGGATTTATGGAAAAATTTTCTCAAATTGTAATACCAGGAATAACCATCTCATTTTCACCTTGGGGACACTGCAATAAGGTAATTAGATATTGTTTGAATATTTCTTCCTTCTTTGCATTGGCTGCTAGAAAGCCCCAAACTAAGTTTGGGATCCATTTTTGTTACACATTTCAGGTAATGTATTTGTCTAAAAAATTTATTCTAGCTTCATCTATTTTTCCTATACTTTTCATTTTCTAACACTTTGTTTCCAACTGCTTTGTTGTCCTACTGCACACATTTTATAAATTGTTTTAAATTATATCTAATAAAGATGGGTATAATTACAGACACAGGAGAGCTATTTTCATGGATACCCCTTTTCCCATCCTTCCATCTCTTCTACCCTGGCTGTCAGAAAAGTCAGGGACTTTTTTGACTAGTCCCTCACCAAAAAGAAAAGAGTCTGCTGTTACCTTATCACCCTTCTTGATGGTTCTGACCTGGAGCTTGCTGATCGCTTTCTTTGCCGCATCTCCCAGTCGGCGCTAAAAAAAAACAAACCCAAAAGCCGCTCGTTAGCAATAGAGATGTGTAATTTTTAACTTTGTTGCTGATGGCGTTTACTAAACCAGGGCAGCTGTCTCTGAAATCAGGGACACGTGGCATGAATGTTAAGGACAATGGCTGGAAGAGATGGGGCAGTGCCGTCTGTGCAAGACCTCTAGTGACTGAGGTCTTTTAAGCACTGTCATCGGGAGAAGCTCTTCATGCCCAATGTTAAGCAAGTGGCAAACAGCGTGGAAAAATCTCACCCTACAGTGACTCCAGCACGTGGTACATTTACGCAGACTGGCACACGCACATGCAAGTTTAGTAATTTGCTGCTCTAGCCACTTCATCTGTGACCAGGAGATAGCCAATCTGGACCCTTGGAATAAACCTCATGTCCTCCTTTTCACAGTCAGCATTTACTGCGTGTGTATTTCTTTCCATTTGCAATTTAAAGACTTTCCTTTGCTTATAGAGACCCGGTATAGGTTTATATATTTCATCTGTACGGTCCTAGTCCATCACATTCTTGCATGCCAATGTCACCTCCTCTGGTGAGGTTTAAGTGTGGGTGTGCCTAAAGGAAGATACATAAAACATACATGTTCAGCTTAGCAAATAATTATAAAGCGAACACCTGTGTAACCCCTGTCACCATGTCAACTAATATATTAGCACTCCCTAAAAGAATTTTTTTTTGATAGAGAAAGTTGTTATCCTGATGAGCCCTGCAGTCATGCGATGATAGGCCAGTCAGGAAGAAGGGGAAGGTGGAGGGTGGTGAATTCAGTTCTAATCTGTCCAGATCTGCTTGTGTGCTTGTGAGTTTCCTACATGTAACAGCTCCTTCTTAGCTTTGTGTACTATGACCCTGTAACAGATGCGTTTTGGCAGCCGTGAAACATTGAAGGCTATGATAAACGAGACAAACATTTAAACGGAATCATCACTTGCTTTCACTAATTTGGTTCCTTTCAGAAACAACACTCAAGCTTCTTTTCTTTTCTTTTAAATTGTGAACATATACTAGTGAATGGTTAACATATCCTATGTACCACGCTAAAACTTTATATGCAATATCACCTTTATTCTCACAACAACCCTGTGAGGAAAAAAAAAATACTATTTTATAGAAGGAACAGAGACTTAGAGAGCTTACTTAAGTTGTTTATCATTACCAGTGAATGGTCAGTCAGAATCTGAATAAAATTAAGTCTGACTTGAAAGCTAGAGCTAAACCACCACTCTTATTACTCAATAAATCACCCTAGTCACCCAACCAACCAACGTCTACCCAGTCAGCCAGCCAGCAATCAACTGACATTTGGCCAACCAGCCAACCAACCAATATCTAACAAGCTAGCCAGCGAATCTACCAATCACTGAGCAGCCAACCAACATCTGGCCAGCCAGTTAACCAGTCAACCAGCCATTCAGCCAGCCAGCCAAGCAACTAACCAACCAAGATCTATTAAGTATTTATCATATGGCACTTCCTTGAGCATACAACAGTTAAAGTAAGTTGAAGAGAGGTGTTCTTCTTGTTAATTCATTTTCTCTTTGATATTTTGTCCTGAGTTTCTAAAATGATTACTGGCCATTTTCACAGAAAAGTAAGTTTGGTTGTTACCTAAAAGGAGACCTACATAAACTTGAGTTTATGCAGAAGTCCACAAGTAGCTATCAAACTAAGGTTGCAGGAAAAAGAGGGAGAGTCTATAATGATAAATACCATTATGGTGGGTGGACATTGAGTGAGAGGGAAAAACACCGAGAAGAAACTAAAAAAGAATGGAACTCTCTGTCCTCTCCTCTTCCTCTAATTACTATGTGATCATCCTCTGATCTCAACTCTGGCCACTTCTTCAAGGAGCTCTCTTCCCCCATGTCTCCCAAGAGAGACAATCCTTCTAAGTCTATACCTTATGGAACCTGGTTGCTCTGCTTCATAGCAGTCATAAAATTCGCAATTTGACATTTGTTTTTATGATCGATCCCCGTTAAATTTCCTTCATGTAAACTCCCTGAGGGCCAAATTGTGTTTGTTTTTGCTTCCCTTGTGTCCCAGCACCTAGAATAAAGCTGCCTTTGATAACTAACAATCATTCCATGCATATTTTGGATCACTCGTTTTGTCTCAGGCATAGCTTGGGGTTTTGGAAAGAAGGGTAGTGGAAGGGGGCACCTGGCTGGCTCAGTCCGTAGACATGCAACTCTTGATCTCAGAGTTGTGACTCTGAGCCCATGCTGGGGATGGAGAACACTTAAAATGTTCTTTTTAAAAAATCTTTTTAAAAAAATGGTAGTGAAAAACAAATTCCTGTTCTTTTTGGCTTACGATCTAGTGGCAATGCCATAAATCACTGGTAAGTGAATAAAATTTTAAACCAAAAGATTTTTTTTTCTCAACATGGAAAACCACCTGTGAGGTTAAGCCAGTTAACGGGAAAATTAATGGACAAATTGTAAGCAATATATGTGGTGAGATTAGAAAGCCGTGAGCTTGGCCTTGGCAAAATCAGTCCGTCAGAACATTATGTTTAGAATGTGAAATCTGGACCCAAATAAACACGTTGATTGTTTATCATGAAGAGCTCAGATATTTTTGCAATTGTGTTAATTTGTTTTTAAGATTTTGTTTATTTATTGGAAAGAGAGAGAGAGTGAGCACAGGCAGGGGGAGCGGCATGCAGAGGGAGAGGGAGAAGCTGGCTCTCCTCTGAGCAGGGAGCCCGATGTGGGGCTCGATCCTAGGTCTCTGGGATTATGATCTGAGCCGAAGGCGGAGGCTTAAGCTAAGTAGAGCAAATAAGTGGCAAACACTATTTTTAAACAACGGTCACAGAGTATACTCAAAGGAAGACCAACATTTCTTAAGGAAGTGAACCAGAAATTATTTTGTCAAAGTTTAATTTTACCTAAAACAATTCTTTAAAAAATTTTTCATAAATTTTTATTGAAATTCAAAACATAATGGAGTACAGTTTTTTTTTTTTTTAACTAATGAAGAGAATGGAATTATTTTTGGTGGGAATAACATTTCCTTTAGCTGGGGTTCAGAGTTAGTGTTTCCTATCATCAGAATCACTTGCTGATCTGTACTATACTGATTACATTGTTTTCTATGCATAATTCTGTGTGATAGCTATTACAAGGGGAAAATAATGAAACATAAGGCATAACCTCTGTTCTCAGGGAATTTGCAATTTATTTGTAAAATTGCTATTGTGGTGGGAGAGCTACCTTGATAAGTATAGTATTACTGCTTTAGGAGAGAGATGAAATAGTTTAAAACTGCCTAAAATAATTTTTAAAGACAAACAGTTCTGAAGGATACAGATAAAAAAGTGAAGCCAGACAAGTCCTTAATTTTATTAGAAAATTGGTAGAGTGGCTTATACTAACTTATACTTTCAATATTCATTTTCTCTTTCATGTGACTGTCTCTTAGTATTCTGTAACTTCATTATGTAACAGCTATTTCTTTTGAAACAACCCAAGAGAAATGTCACTTTTTAAAAAATGTTTTTATTTTAATCACCTGGTGCTCACCATAGTAAGTGCATGCTTTAATTTCTATCACCCATTTTACCCATTCCCTTCCCACCTCCCCTCTGATAACCATCTGTTTGTTCTCTTTTTTTCCCCTTTGCTTAAGTTCCACATATGAGTGAAATCAAATGGTATTTGTCTTTGACTGCTTTATTTCACTGAGCCTAATCCTGTCTAGCTCCATCAATGTTGTTGCAAATGGCAAGATTTCCTTTTTTATGGCTAAATAATATTCCATTGAATCTATAGGATATGTCTTCTCTATCTATTCACCTATCCCTGGACTCTAGGGTTGCTTCCATATCTTAACTACTAGAGCTAATGCTGCTATAAACACAGGGTGCATGCATCCCTTTGAATTAGTGTTTTTGCATTCTTTGGTGAAATACCTACCAATGTGATTAACTGGATCATAGGGTAGTTCTATTTTTAACTTTTTGAGAAAACTCCATACTGTTTTCCACAGGGGCCGCACCAAGTTTGCATTCCCAGCAACACTGCACGAGGGTTCCTTTCTTCCCACATCCTCACCAACATCTGTTGTTTTTTGTGTTTTTGATTATAGACATTCCAACAGATGTGAGGTAGTATCTCACTGCAGTTTTGATTTGTATTTCCCTGATGGTCAGTGATGATGAGCATCTTTTCATGTGTCTGGTGGCCATCTGAATGCCTTCTTTAGAGAATGTCTGTTCATGTTTCCTGCCCATTTTTAAACTGAAAAATTTGGGGGTTTTTGAGTTTTATAAGTTCTTTATATGTTTTAGATACTAACCCTTTATCAGCTATGTCATTTGCAAGAATCTTCTCCCACTCTATAGGCTGCCTTTTAGTTCATTGACTGTTTCCTTTGCTGTGCAAAAGCTTTTTATTTTCATGTAGTTCCAATAGTTTTACTTTTGCTTTTTCTTCCCTTGCCTCAGGGGACGTATCTAGAGAAAAGTTGGCCAAGGCTGATGTCAGAGAAGTTTTTGACTGCGCTCTCTTCCAGGATTTTTATGTTTTCAGGTCTCACATTAGGTCTTTAATTCATCTTATCTTCTTCTATGGTATATTGGCATGTAAATTCATCTTATCTTCATCTATGTTATATTTGCATGTTGCTGCCCAGTTTTCTCAACACCGTTTGAAGAGACTGGTCTTTTTCTCATTGGATATTCTTTCTTGCCTTGTCAAAAATTAATCGTCCATATAATTGTGGGGGGTGTATTTCTGGATTTTCTGTTCTATTCCATTGATCTGTGTATCTATTTTTGTGCCAGTAACATACTATTTTGATTATTACAGCTTTGTAATATAAATAGAAGCCTGGAATTGTGATACCTCCAGCTTTGCTTTTCTTTTTTTAAGGTTGCTTTGGTTATTCCACACAAATTTTAGGATTGTTTTTGTTCTAGCTCTGTGAAAAATGCTGGTGGTGTTTTGATAAGGATTGCAATAAATGTGGATTGCTTTGGGTAATATAGACATTTTAACAATATTTGTTTGTCCAATCCATGAGCATGGAATGCCTTACCATTTCTGTGTGTCCTCTTCAGTTTCCTTCATCAGTGTTTCATAGTTTTGAGAGTACAGGTCTTTCACTTCTTTGGTTAGGTTTATTCTTTGTTATCGTATTATTTTTGGTGCAATTGTAAAATGGGACTATTTCCTTAATTTCTCTTTCTGTTGCTTCATTATTGCTGTACAGAAATGTAACAGATTTCTATAGATTGATTTTATATCTTGTGACTTTACTGAATTCATTTCTCAGTCCTAGCAGTTTTTTGGTGGAGTCTTTTGGCTTTTCTACATATAGTATCATATCATCTGCAAATAGTGAAAGTTTTTCTTTCTTACTGATTTGGAAGCCTTTTCTTTTTGCTGTATGATTGCTGTGCTAGGACTTCTAGAACTATGTTGAATAAAAGTGGTGAACATAGACATTGTTGTCTTGTTTCTGACCTTAGGGGAAAGACTCTCAGTTTCTCCCCATTACGGATGATGTTAATTGTGAGTTTTTCAAATATGGCCTTTATTATATTGAGGTATGTTCCCTCTAAACCCACTTTGTTAGGGTTTTTATCATGAACGGATTTTGTACTTTGTCAAATACCTTCTGCTTACTGAAATGATCATATGATTCTTATTCTTTCTCCTATTGATATTGATTTGTGAATATTGAATCACCCTTTCATCCTGAGAACAAATCCCACTTGATCATGGGGGATCATTTTTTAAATGTATTGTTGGATTCAGTTTGCTAGTATTTTGTTGAGGATTTTTGTGTATATGTTCATCAGAGATATTTGCCTGTAGTTCTTTCTCTCTCTCTTTTTTTTTTTTTTGCGGTGTCTTTATCTGGTTTTGGTATCAGGGTAATGCTGACTTCCTAAAATGAATTTGAAAGTTCTGCCTTTTCTGGTTTTGTTTTGTTTTGGTAGCAGTTTGAGAAGGATAGGTACTAACTTCTCTTTAAATGTTTGGTAGAATTTAGATGTGAAGCCATCTGGCCCTGGACTTTTATTTTTTGGGAAGTTTTTTTTATTACAGTTTCAATTTCTTTGTTGATAACTGGTCTGTTCAAATTTTCTATTTCTTCCTGCCTCATTTTTGGTACGCTAAATCATGTCCAATTTGTTGGCATATAGTTTTTCGTGATATTCTCTCATAATTGTATTTCTGTGGTGTTTGTTGTTATTTCCCCTCTCTCATTTGTGATTTTTTTAGTCGAACCCTTTCTCTTTTTTTCCTGGTAAGTCTCTCTAAAGGTTCATCAATTTTATTGATATTTTCAAAGAACAAGCTCCGGGTTTCACTGATCTCTTCTACTGTTTTTCTAGTTTTTATATTACTTATCTCTGTTCTAATCTTTATTATTTCCTTCCTGCTGGCTTTAGGTATTGTTTTTCTTTCTTCTTCCTTTTTAAAAAGATTTATTGTAGAGAGAGAGTAGACACCCCGAGTGAGGGAAGGGGCAGAGGGAAAGAATTTTCAAGCAGATTCCCTGCTGAGTGCAGAGCCCAATGTGGAGCTTGATCTCATGACCCATGAGATCATGACCTGAGCCAAAATTAAGAGTCAGATACTTAACCAACTGAGCCACACAGGTGCCCTGTTCTTCTTTTTCTAGCTCCTTTACGTATAAGGTTAGGTTGTTTGAGATTTTTCTTGCTTCTCCTTCCTTCTTATAACTGCTTTTGCTGTGTCTGGAAGACTTTAAACTATTGTCTTCATTTTCATTTGTTTCCAATATACTTTTTGTCTTTTATTTCCTGGTTGATCCATTCATTGTTTACCAGCATTTAATTAACCTCCATGTATCTGTGGTCTTTCCAGATTTTTTCTTATGGTTGACTTCCAGTTTCTTGGGGTTCTTGTCAGAAAAGATGCATGATACGACTTAGATTTTTCTGGATTTTTTGAAGCTTGTTTTGAGGCCTAATATGTGATCTATTCTGGAGAATGTTCCATGCACACTTGAAAAGAATGTGCATTTTGCTATTTTAGGATGGAATGTCCTGGATATATCTGTGAAATTCATCTGTTCCAGTGTGTTATTCAAAGCCATTGTTTCCATGTTGATTTTTTGTTTCAATGTTCTGTCCATTGATATAAGTGGGGTTTTAAAATCTCCTACAATTATGACATTATTACTGATTAGTTCCTTTATGTTTTTTATCAACTGTTTTATGTATTGGGTGCTCCTATGTTGAGTGCACAAATATTTCAGTTGTTTTATCTTCTTGTTGGATTGTCCCATTTATTATTATATAGTGTCCATCTTTGTCTCTTGTTACAGTCTTTTAAGTCTATTTTGTCTAATATAAGTATTGCTACTCCAGTTTTTTATGGACATCCATTTGCATGATAAATGTTTCTCCATCCCCTCACTTTCAATCTGCAGGTGTCTCTGGGTCTGAAATGAGTCTCTTGTAGGTAGCATATAGATAGGTCTTGTTTTTTTAATACATTTTGTAACCCTATGTCTTTTGATTGGAGTGCTTAGTCCAATTACATTCAAAGTAATTATTGATAGATGTGTATTTATTGCCATTTTATTACTTGTTTCGTGGTTGTTTCTGAAGTTTTTCTCTGATCCTTTTTTGTCTTTCTTTCATGGTTTTCTGGTTTTCTTTAGTGATGTATTTGGATTCCTTTCCCTTCTTATTTGCATATTTATTAGCTTTGATTTGTGGTTACCATTAGGTTTGTATAGAACATCCTCTGCATAAGGCAGTCTATATTAAATTTGATGGATGTTTACATTTAAACCCATTCTTTACTCTTCTCCTCCCCATGTTTTAGATACATGGTATCATATTTTACACCTTTTGTTTTGTGAGTTCTTTGACTGTTTACAGAGATATTCATTTTTAGTGCTTCTGTGTTTCCTACCTTCATACTGTCATTTTGGGTCTTTCTTTTCTGCTCAAAAAGCCCCCTTTAATATATATATTAAATATATATATATATATATATATATATATATATATATATATATATATTTTTTTTTTTTTTAAAGATTTCATTTATTTGACAGACAGTGAGAGGGGGAACACAAGCAGGGGGAAGGAAAGGGAAAAGCAGGTTTCCTGCTGAGCAGGGAGACCAATGCGGGATCGATCCCAGGACTCTGGGATTATGACCTGAGCCGAAGACAGATGCTTAGCAACTGAGACACCCAGGGGCCCTCCCTTTTAGTATTTCTTGCAGAGCTGATTTTGTCATCATGATTTGCCTTTAGTTCTTGTTTGTCTGGGAAACTCTTTATCTTTCTATTCTGAATGATAGACTTGCTGAATAGAATATTCTTGGCTGTAGGTTTTTTGCATTCAAACACTTTGAATATATCATGCCACTCATTTCTGGCTTGAAAGTTTCTGCTGAAAAATACCCCAATAGCCTTATAGGACTTCCTTTGTACGTAACTGTCATCTTTTCTCTTTCTGTTTTTAATATTTTTTCTTCACCACTATATGTTGCCATTTTAATTACTGTGTGTCTTGGTGTGGACCTCCTTGGGTTGATTTTGTTAGGAGATCTCTGTTTCCTTCCCCAGATTAGGGAAGTCTTTAGCTGTTAGCTATTATTTATTCATAAATTCTCTGCCCCCTTTTCTCTCTCTCCTTTTTCTGGTACTCCTGTAATAAGAATGTTATTACATTTGATGGAATCACTGAGTTCCCTAAATCTATTTTTGTTTTGCATAATTCCTTTTTCTCTCTTTTGTTCAGCTTGATTACTTTCTATTATTTTGTTTATTTTATATATATATTATATATATAACATATTTATATATATTTTTATATATATTTTACTTATTTATATTATTATTTTGTCTTCTAGGTCATTAATTTGTTCCCCTGCTTCTTCCAGCCTGCTGTTCATTTCATCAGGCATGTTTCTCATTTTGTTTATTGAGCCCTTTATCTCTACTATTTCTTATCTCTGTATTAATGGTCTCCTTGATGTCCTCCACTCTTTGCTCAAGTCCGGTGAGTGTCCTTATGATCACTGCTTTAAATTCTCCATCAGACATGTTACTTATATCCATTTTACTTAGATCTCCAGCTATGGCCTTGTCCTGTTCTAGCATTTGGGACAAATTCTTCTGTTTTCCCATTTTACCTAAGTCTCTGTGTCTTTTTCTCTGTGCTAGGAAAGTCAGCTCTGTCTCCTATTCTTGAGGGTAATAGCTTTATGAAGAAAAGGTCCTGTAGTGCCCTGCAGTATGGTGTCCCATTACCCAAGGCTTGGTGCTTCCAGGAGTGTCTCCCACATGTGCTGTGTGTGCTCTTCTGTTAGGTCCTGATTTCCTTATCCTTCAGTCCAGTTGTCTGCAGAGGCTGTCTTTGCCTATTTTGGGCAGTGTTTGGCTCCTGGCCTGAATGTGGCACATTTTAACTTGGTGTGCTCTGGTCTGCTTATGAAATGAGACTTGTCACCACTGCCCCCAGAACCAAGGCCTCACAAAACTCCCACTTTGGGAGACATGGTGCTGGCAGGAGTTTGGAGCAGTCTTCTGGGGGAGAAGGCCTGATGCACTGGGATGGAGGCAAGCTTGATTCAAAAGGGCAGTTTTGGTGCACAGAGGGGTAGGGCTTGGTATAAGCAAGTTAGCAAGCCAGTGCCTGTGCTGTGCTCTACCTGAAGGTGGCCATTATTTATGCTGGCGGCAAGGGAGGATAATGATGCCTGCGAGTTCCTTTGTACCCAGAAGGTTCTCTCTCTGAACATTGCCTCTCTAGGACTTGCTCTGAGATGAGCAACTAACCTCCTCACTGTGTGCCCCAGGCCCTCCTCAGATCATTGTTTCTACTCTATATGTCCATAGGCTGCTGGCTCTGTCTTTTCTCCAAGAGTGGCCCTAAGTCCTCCAAGCTCTCTCAGAACCAAGCAGGTTGACCTTTAAAACTCCAGGCTTTAAGGCCCGCTAGTTGCAAGAACTCATGAAATTCAGGCCCTCTTTCCAAGCCAATTGCTACAGGGTTTCATTTTCCCCATGAACTCCTGTATGTTAGTCTGTCTCTCGCCCTTCTCCTTGACCATGGCTCCCTCCCCACCATGGTGGCCTCAATCCATTTCTCTCCCAAACCATGTCTCCACACTTCTTACCGTCTTTGATATGGCCTCTTCGCCTCTTCTCTACATACAGTTTGGAGTTTGTTCTGCCAATCTTCAGATCGATTTCTGGGTTATTTAAGATCATCTCACAGTTGTCTAAATTTAATTGTGGGATGAGGCAAGCCTAAGGTCCTCCTACTCTGCTGCTATCTTCCTCTCCAGTCCTCTATTTAAAATAATTCTTTAGCAGATGAAATATGCCCTTCTTAAATGTGAGCATGCAAGGTAAATTCAAATACTACTTTAAACTTTGGCCATGCATTTAACTTTACTTTTGGCTATATCTGAATAAAGAAGAGGTGTTTTTAAAAAACATCCCCTTTCTCTCTTCCAAATAAAGCCATTTCTATGCCCTTTTATTTTTTTTCCTCCCCCCACACCCCGTAATGCCATTTTAAAGGAAAATGCAAGCTGTCTTTATCTAAGGGGGAAAAAAGTGTCTATTCAGGAAATGTAAAACAAGTGGACATTAAGGTGTCAGGGATTATGGCTAACAGCAGAAGTAATGGTTAAGGAATTGGACAAATTCCATTTTTTGGCATTTTGGTGGCTGAGGGCTGATGAGGTTAAGGAGTTCAGTGGAGGATAAAGTCATTTGGGAGTTCCCAAATTAGCAGAACTAACAGATGGAGAAATGCAAATAAAAAGGAAAATAATCAAGTCCTCTTCGACATCTTCAAGGGCTGTGAGGCCTTCCTTCCTGGAAGCCCCAAGGTATCAAATGATTCACAAAGGCAGGAAAACATGTTTTCTATAACTATTCTGAAAAATGGCATAATGACATTCCTTTCTCTTTCTTTTTCCTGTGGAGTTCCTTGAGTCAAACCTCATTCCATATGTTATTGAGAGACAATACACATATACCTCTTTTGAGGAAGAAAAGGATAGCATTTTGGCAGAGGCTGATGAAGGCTATGAAAATCTGCCCCACCAGTGGAGGAACAGATGCTTTTGATTCTTGGAGAATACAAAAACATCAACCTCTGAGATATATATATATGAAAATTATGCAACCACATAGTGTTAGATTTTTTTTTTCAGTAAGAGTTCTAGATTAACAAAATAAAGGACAGAGCACCATAAATTTTTAATAAAGCTATGGCCATTTGCATGTAGTCAGATCTTGTTGGTATGTGCATATCTCTGTTCCTTTTTAGGTGACATGGAAATCACACACAGAAATATTGACTTTTGAACTAAAAAAAAAAGTTCCACTATTGACAGCTGTCAGACTAGTATTTTTGGATTTCTAAAATATCAACTAAAGAGATAATGGGCAAAACATCAACATTCTTAATAAAATGGCCCAAACAAGGTAGTGGCTTTTGTAATTGATTCTTTCTGTCTTTGTGTTTCTTACCTGTCCCAAGTATAAATGAGACCTAGGGGCCATCCTACACTTGTACAGATCTGTTTCAGGCAGGGTTCCTCCTCCTTCTCCAGGGTGCTCCCATGATTTCTCTAACATAACTGGACCCAAATCATACTATTCATTAAAGACTGTCAGGAGTGGAACCACCTTGGTAATTAGATTCATCCACCAATGTGATGGGAACAGGTATAAGAAAATAATTACCAGGATTACTGCTTCCTTCACAACAGTGAAGATACACAGCTTTAGAGGAAAATAAATACAGAACTACTTATTAACAGAACAAAGTCTTACCTAGACACCAACAAGGATGGTAAACGACATACTCAATTCAACCCAATACTTACAGTTATGTCCTAAATACTTAAGAAACTGAGAAAAATAAGACACTTTCTTCTTGTTCCCCTCTGTGGATAACATAGGACAGGAAGCCCAGCCCTCTTCTGCAGTGAGGTTGATAAAAGAAAAAGAAAAGAAAAAAAAAAAAAAAACAACAACAACTAGGAAGAAGGATGCCAAAGCATAGCATCAAAATCAAGTTTATGTTTTTCGATTTCATTTGGCTAAGATAAATCTGTATCCTATATGCTCCTTTTACCTGACAGCTTTATTTTATAACCATGATTATTATCATTATCATTACCACAAAGTGGAAAAATAACAAATGTTCTTATGTTCTAGGTGAAAGAAAGGCACTATAAGCACAAATGGAGTTGGTCCCATTTGTCTGGAACCTCACATGGGCCACAGGTGACTCATGCTTCCTCCCCTGCTCTCCTACATAATAATAACCCTTCCAGGCGTGGCTGATATGACAGAAATCTTTGCACAGCTAGTCCAATTTTTATGACATAAGGCACTGCTCCATAAATCTAAAAAAATGGATAAAGACTTAGACTACTCTGATGGCCATGGTGACCTCATGGAGCGGTGCCTTAAGGCTATTTGCATACATACAACAAGAAGTAAAAACATCAGGGTTATTTTTTGTGGGAGGTGTTAGAGAAGAGAAGGTAGTGGTTTGGAAGTTAGAAGATCCAATCTTTGGTCTTATTTCTGTCACTAACTGTGTGACTTTGGCCAGGTCACTTAAACATTGTGGGCCTTAGTTTCCTTTATTAGTAAAAGGATGTACATAAAATAATGTCATTTTCAGCTTTACCAGCTTAGGAATTTATCCATGCAGAACAGAACTCGGGATCAAAGATCCCTTCAGATCTGAATTACCTTAAACAAACAAACAAACAAACAAAAACAAATCCATGGTGAATTACTTCACTGAATATGTCATGGATACAACATAGACTTTGCCTTTCTGGGTTCCTACTCTTGCCACCCCCCGCCACCCGACAAAGGGTTCCACACTTTCTCCAGATCAACATCAGGGACAATTTTGACCCTTTTCTTTAGGGGACAGAAACATCTCCGCCTGGAGACCTTCTCCTCCCTGACACTGACAGCTTATTCCCTTCCCTTTTGCTCTCCTTGTAAAATTCAAATTTGTTTTGCATTCCATTGCTTTTCCTGTTCTAACATACCTTCAGCATTGACATGTGCAAGTGCAATTAAAGGGACCTGGGCCATGTATATGCAAATAACAGGAAAAGGGGATTCACAGGGAGAAGTAACTCTTTCAAGGAAACTTGTCTGAATGTCATTACCGGGCCTCACATAATGTAAGACAGGTCTGGTTTCCTTGGATTAGCCTCAAAGGCAAGATTGCTTGTGAAAAACAACAGAAACCTTACTTAGTTTCTCAACTGTCTGTAGTGGATATAGCCATCATTTGTTGAAGGGCATCTTGGCTCTTTCCACAGTTTGGTGATTGTGGTCATTGGTACTATGAATATTGGGGTACAGATGGCCTTTCTTTTCACTACATCTGTATCTTTGGGTTAAATACCCAGTAGTGCAATTGCAAGGTCATAGGGTAGCTCTATTTTTAATTTCTTAAGAAAAGATGGTCTATATATACAATGGAATATTACACCTCCATCAAAAAGGATGAATACTTTTGTATCAACATGGACGGGACTGGAGGGGATTATGCTGAGTGAAATAAGTCAAGCAGAGAGAGTCAATTATCATATGGTTTCGCTTACTTGTGGAGCATAAGGAATAACATGCAGGACATTAGAAGGAAAGGAAAAGTGAATTGGGGGAAACTGGAGGGGGAGACAAACCATGACAGACTGTGGACTCTTAGAAACAAACTGAGGGTTTTGGAGCGGCGGGGTGTGGGGAATTGGGTGAGCCTGGTAGTGGGTATTAAGGAGGGCAACTATTGCATGGAGTACTGGGTGTGGTGCATAAGCAATGGATCGTGAAACACTGAAAAAATAAAATTAAATTAAAAAGAAAAAAAAAGGAAATAGCCACCATCTACTGGGAGTCCTGTGATTTCAGGCCACAGACTCAGTCCTTGTGTCCCAGATGGAATGCCCTAGTAGACAGTGAGACAATGTGCCAGCGAATCACCAGAAGGCAGGGTTACCTGCCACAGTCATTGGAAGAATGCTGCTTGCTGATTCTGCTTTGCCATCCTGTAGGGTTTCTACAGGGAGAAGAATACATGGCGGCAGAAGCGGCACTTCCAGGGGATGAGGGACACCTTAACCTCCTGGTGGGGAGGGGAGACCGCCCATACTGCACAGTGGTGCTCAGGATCGGGAGTCTGTCAGGGATCCAGGCCTCCCACCTCAGAGTTCAAGAACAACTTACTCCTGGGAGCTCATGAGATGGGTAGAATGAAGATGAATCCTTAGCATCCTCTGTGAAGCCCCCTTACACTACACAGTAGAAAGGGCTGAATCAAGCCTTATTTCTAAGGCCGAAAAGGACCAATGTTCAAACAGTAAAAAGGTGAGGAGTCCTTCCATTTACTGCTGTGATGGAGGTGGGGCTGGCAACCTTCCTGTGGCTCAAGTCTCTTCAGTACATCAGTACTGTGGAGGTAGTTTGGTCTTGTGGAAACTCCTCTGACTTGAAATCACCAACCTCATTGTGTCTTCATGAAAAAAAAATGTCACCTGGGACACCTGGGTGGCTCAGTTGGTTAAGCGTCTACCTTAGGCTCAGATCATGATCGCAGGATCCTGGGATTGAGTCTCACATCAGGCTCCCTGCTCAGGGGGAGCCTGCTTCTCCTTCTCCCTTTGCCTGCTGCTTCCCTGCTTGTGCTTTCTCTCTCTGACAATTAAATAAAATCTTTTAAAAAATCACTTAACATTTCTCTCTCTCTCAAATTTGTTACATCTAATCTCCCTTTAGATTCTAATAACTAGGATTCTGGGGTCAGGAGGTCAGCATTTTCAACTGCATGAGTAGAATCATGGCCAGATGTCTTCTTCCCCCATATTCCTACAACTGTGTCTTCCCATCCACAGCCTTCTGGGAATGGGGTTCACAGGGTGAAAGGTGTCCAGGCTACGTGTGGAGAAGTCCACCCTGCTGCCATTAGTGGGCTCTTAAAGTACTCATCCAGGGGCATCATGAAGACTTGCGAGGAAAGAGAGATGTGTCACAGTATTTAGAAGTCACCCAGACAGGGGTGCCTGGGTGGCTCAGTCAGTTAAGCATCTGCCTTCAGCTCAGGTCATGATCCCAGTGTCCTGGGATCGAGCCCCACATTGGGCTCTCTGCTTAGTGGGAGGCCTGCTTCTCCCTCTCCCTCTGCTACTCCCCCTGCTTGTGCTCTTTATCTCTGTTAAACAAGAAAACAAAATCTTAAATGAGAAAAAAAAAAAGTCACCCAAACGTGTGTCAAATGGCCACTGAAATGTTTTATAGGACATTTCTATCTCTGAGTGTGGGTTATGGCTTATCTTCCCTTCCTACACCATCCTGGTGCCTTTATCCGTGGACTGCTTCCTTCCACAGGTGCAACTGTGGTAGAAAAGGCCTCCTTTACCTCAGCACACTTCCCTCAGCTTTCTCTCCTGGCCTAGGTTTCTTTGCTCAAGCTGGTTTAGCCACTCTCCCTACCTTTATCGTTCAGATCTGGTTCCTGACTTCGAATGCTTCTGTGCACTTCCTACACTGGATTCTCCTCTGCCTCATGGTCTTGCCCTGCCCAAGAACCTGATTCTACTTTGCTCCAAAATCACAGTTAGATTCAAGCCCTATTTACTTTTTTTTTTTTTTTTTTGGCTTCAATAAGATCTATTGTCTCAAAGTTTTGGAGGCTAGAAGTCTAAGATCAAGGGGTCTGTGGGGTTGATTCCTCCTGAGGGCAGTGAGGGACAATCTGTTCCACACTTCTTACCTAGCTTCTGGTGGCTTCCTGGCAATCCCTGATATTCCTTGGCTTGTGTATCCCATCTCTGCCTTTATCTCCCTACAGCTCTCCCTCTGTATGCATGTCTGTGTCCAAATTTCCCTCCTTTATGAGGAAACCAGTCCTACTGGGTCAGGATGCCAATCTACTCCAAATGACCTCATCTTAAATAATGATGTCTGTAATAACCCATATCCAAATAAGGCCACATTCAGAGGTACTCAGGGTTAGGACTTCAACATATGAATTTTCAAGGGGACATGATACAACCCATAACACCAGGCAATGGACTAATACTCAGCCATAAAAAGAAAGGGGAATCTCTCCATGAAATGGTATGAGAAAATCTCAAGGTGCAAAAAAACCCCTAACATTCCAAATTATACTACGCTGTACTTTGTGTAAGAAAGGATGAAAAGGACATGCATGTATTTGTGTACGTTCATAAAAATATTGCTGAGGGTTTGCACAGAAATCACTAATGGGTGTCTCTGGGGAAGTACCTGGGTTTCTGGAGGAGAAGGGTAGGAAGGAGAAATTTTAGCATGTAACTTTTTTATACTGCTTGTATTCTGAACCATGAGAATATACATACACACTTGCCTCCCCAGGATTAATTTTTAGCAGGTTTATTTTTTCCTAAACTTACAGGCAAAATAAAATCATATCTGCTTCTTTAAGGTGCTACCCTTAAAGACCAGCTGCCCTCCTTAGATCAGGTATTATCTTAACATCTTTTGTGGAGTTTTTGGTTCCTCGCAGGAAGACATTCTCTATCAAAGAAATTCACCTTTTGCATTTGCCATAAATGTTCGTAATGTTTTTTGTCAGTGGGTTCCTTTCACACATGGGAGATTTAAATGGATGTGTAAAAGCTGCGCGTGGCAGGTGCACTGTCGAGCTGCCAGAGAGGCAGGAGTGAACCTGAGAAATGTGAATTTTCAGCGGTTCCTAGCTATTTCTCACAGTCCCTGGAAAAAGGTCTAAAAGGAACAGCAGCCCTCCCACCGTTCTCATTTTTGGGTCCTACGCAAGAGGGGAGATGTCTTTTTTCCCAGAACTCCTGAATGAAGCTACATCTACCATGATAATCAGCAACAAGCACTTTCCTGGTGCTTACTCTGCAAGTGACAGCCAGAGAAGAATGGCATCTCCAGGAGGAGACCAGCAGCTGGCCTTGGACCAGCAGGTGCCAAAGATGTTCTCAGGACAGAGCATTTCAAAGATGTTAAAGATCCCAGCTTTAAAACTGCCATGCTGTGTGTCCTTGGGCAAATGCTTACCTTCTCTGTTTCCTAACCTATAGAGTGGGGTGATACATAACAGTGACTTCATCGCAGAGCTGTTAAGAAGCAGTATATCTGTATCTATAGGACATATTAATCAAAGCAAACTCTATTTACTTTTATGTGTCCCAGCTCCTGAGAGACACCCCAGATTTGACAGTACTCTAGATCCTCACCTAAACTGCCTGGGAGAGTCACATTTATGTCTGGGTTTATGTCTGATTATTCAACAGAGCATTCTGGGATTCAGCAGAGATGAGACTCCAGTGGGCTGGAATGTGACATTATGAAAAGCAGTCCCCTCGAGCTCCTGTGTGTGCTCTGTGATGACCTGTATCCTAATCCAAATGGGCCACTTCAACAGCCTCTTGCACATCATAGGACTTGTTCAAAAATGGGAATCAGGAGTCCGGCCCCCTCCTTCAGTTCTGCGGAAACAACTAGTCACTGGACTCAGGCACCCATAGGTCGGTGGATAGACCAGGTTCCCCAAAGGATGCTGGCCTGAAAGAAATGAGGACAGGGCTGTAGAGAAGACAAGCATCATGAGTGAAGAAGGTCCTTGCAGAGCCGTGGACCCTGACCAGGGGGGCCAATGGATCCAGATGGAGTGTGAGGCTGTGGTTGGTCTCTGCAAACCAGCCTCCTGGTTTACCTCCCTCTGGGCACCCACATGCATGGGAGAGCGAGGTGTGAGGCACGGAGGGAATGGCTTTCAATAGTGATATGCACCAGAGAGAAAATAAAATACATAAAATAATATGCTAGAGGGAGGGAGAGTGGGGCCCGAGGCCACATTGGCCTATATCAAGCTGTCTTCAGATGTTCTGGATGTTCACTCTCCAGGACAGCTCCTCCTGTCCTGACCATTTAAATGGCATCTATGTTCCAATGGCTCCCGTGTTTCTATGTCCAGCTCTTCTTTCCTGACCTCCAGACTTGCATGTCCAAATACCTAGCCTCTGTGTTAGGGATGTGGTAGATAGAAGAGGCTTCTCAAATGTTAACATCTCCAAACCCAAATTCAGAGTTCCCTGCCCCTCAGGATCTCTTCTCCTGTCTTGCCCATTTCAGTTCATGCGGTGAAAACAGACCTAACTGCATCCCTGATTTTTCTCTTTCTCTCGCACATATGGCAAACATGTCATTTATCATCCGGACTATCACTTTTGAGAGTAAAATGGGGAGTTATTAACAATTAGGCTGGTATAAACTAGGATATATTCTTAAACGCTACATTTAACCCATAGGATTTTAAAATACTGTCCTAATCGGATCCTTCTGACTTCTCACTCACTCTGGTCCAAACCCATCACCTGTCATCGGACTACTGGACTAGCCTCCGACTGGGTTTCTATCTGTTTCCATGTGTATTGCTTGTTGATGCCACTACAGTGCAACCTATGTAAAGCCGGAGTCCTCGTCTATGTAACAAATATGGAAAACAACTTTTCTTTTTTCTAGCACAGAAACTTCTGGAAGACTTGAAAGGGAAGTGTTAAGAGTTGCTGCCTCTGGGGGGCGCTGGAGAAAGGGAGGTTAACAAAGGGAGTTTGAGGTGAGAAAAAATTTTACTTTTAAATACACACCCTTTTGTTTTTTCTTGAAAACTGTGTGCATACGCTATCACCGTTAACTAAAAGCCACTGCTCCATGGGGGATTATCCTCTAAGAAGGCCAGATTCTTCCTCTGTACTCTATTTATATGCTTTCCTTTTCCCATAACTCTGGAGAAAAGATGGGAAAAATATCCCATTTTGTTTCAAACTGTGTCATCTGAGCTAAAAACCCGTATCTAGATTAAAGTCTTTGTGAGTCACAGAAGAATTGAGCTATTTAAATTTGGGGAGATCCTATTTTCTAAGAATTGCCTTATCTATTAAAGGTTAACAACTATCTAATAAGTCACACATATTTTCTCATTCGATACCCCTTGGATGGGGCTGACACGTGATCAGCCTCACTTTACATGTGAGGAAGGACAGGAATAGAAAGGCAAAGGAGAAATTTTTTTCTAAAGGAAATTATATGTTCTTATCCCACCCAGCAAAGGGCCAAAGTACAATGCCGATTTTGATCAGGAAACAGTGCTAACTTTTAACATGATCCCAATTCACTGAGTGGCCCTGAGGGTAACATCTTGCAATCTGAGGGAAGTTAATAAAATGGGAGCTAAGTAAAAACTGAAGACTTACGAACCAACTTCCATACCATTCGCTTCCAATTAGCTTTTCAGAGTATGCATACGCCTACAGACATGCAAATTTGATCTACCTGCACAGAGTGAACTGATGATTAAAATAAGTAATCAACTAATAAATTCAAGCTTAAAATGTCATGCTTGACTCAATTGCCTAATGATGACTTGGACAATCTATAGACTCAAAAATACAGGGTTACCATTTTTATTTATCAGTATCAGATTAGCTAGGTATCCTAGCAATAACTGATTTATATATGTATGTATATTATGCATATAGTTTCTTTTTTTTAAAGATTTTATTTATTTATTTGGCAGTTAGACAGTGAGAGAGGGAACAGAAGCAGGGGGAGTGGGAGAGGGAGAAGCAGGCTTGCCGCTGAGCAGGGAACCAGAGGTGGGGCTAGATCCCAGGACCCTGGGATCATGACCTGAGCTGATGGCAGATGCTTAATGACTGAGCCACCCAGGGGCCCTGTATAGTTTCTTTATATTTGTAAACTTTAGCAACCAGTGAAACTGAACATACTAGTTCTATATTTTTACTGCCTTGTGTCTGGCTGGTAGTAAGTGTCCGCTTAAATCCCAGAATATTCAACAGAAGTGATAAAGTGGACTTGTAAGTAGTCATCAAGGAATCTGCAGGAGAGTAATAATGGGTACTATTCATTGAAAGCTTAAACAGTGATTAGCATGATGTTCAGAGGCTTTGAAAAATAATATACACTAACTCATATAATTTTTACTACAGCCATAAGAGGAAGGTGTATTCCCATTTAGTTCAGAAAGCCAAAACATGAAGAGATTAAGTAATTTGCCCATGTTTGGTAAGCGGTGAAATTGGACTGCTATATAACCACTAAAAATCATGCTTTTTTAAAAAAAAAGATTTTATTTATTTATTTGACAGACAGAGATCACAAATAGGCAGAGAGGCAGGCAGAAAGAGAGGAGGAAGCAGGTTCCCTACAGAGCAGAGAGCCCGAAGCGGGGCTCAATCCCAGGACCTTGGGATCATGACCTGAGCTGACGGCAGAGGCTTTAACCCACTGATCCACCCAGGCGCCCCTAAAAATAATGCTTTAAAGATTATTTAATAACAGGGGAAAATGCTCAGCAACTATTAAAAAGTGGAACACAAAACTTACATGTGTATTTGAATCTCATACATAAACACTTATACAATGACAATTTACCGAATATATAAAACTGCAAGGTAAGTTCCTCAATTGTTAACTCCATGTAGTAATGGGTGATTTGTCTTCTCTTTTAGTATTTTTTTTTTGGAATGCCAAAACTTATTAGAATGAGCATGTATCATCTTGAGAATCAGAAAAGAAGCAGTAACAAAGGTTTTTAGAAATTGTTCCAGAAGCTGTAGCAAATTTAAACAAACCGATTGCCATAAAATAGGAATAGTCAAAGAGTTGTCCTCTTAAAAAACAACCCAGACCTTACTGCCTTGCAGTAAGTTTCTACTAATACTTATAAGAATCAGCTAATACCAGTCTTACTTAAAATGCTCTTGCGCTTGGCTATCCAATAGAACTTTCCATGATGATGGGATGGCTACCTAATGGCAGTGCATATATAGGACATTTGAAATGTAGGTAGTATAACTGAGAAACAGAATTTAAATTTCATTAAAATTAACTTAAATTTGAATGGTCACACATGGCTAGTGGCTACTGTGTTGGACGTTGCAGTTCTAGACTATAAAAAAATGGAGGAAAATTTGCAAATTCCTTTAAAAAAGCCAATATAACTGTTACCTGAATATGATAAAAATGTAAATTGTGGATGAATTTCCACATATGAATATCAGGGTGAAAAATAAATAAAATAGGGCGCCTGGTTAGCTCAGTTGTTGAGTGTCTGCCTTCAGTTCAGGTCGTGATCCCACCATCCTGGGATTGAGCCCCGCATCGGGCTCCCTGCTCCGCAGGGGTTACGCTTCTCCCTCTCCCACTCTGCCTGCTTGTGTTCCTTCTCTGTCTCTCTCTGTCAAATAAATAAATAAAATCTTAAAAATAAATAAATAAAATACAGATACAATCTAGCATGTGTTAGAAGAATAATATGTATGGAAGATTAAGGATGGTCTAATATTGGGAAATCCATTAATATAATACACTCCTACTGGGACGCCTGGGTGGCTCAGTTGGTTAAGCAGCTGCCTTCGGCTCAGGTCATGATCCCAGCGTCCTGGGATCGAGTCCTGCATCGGGCTCCTTGCTTGGCGGGGAGCCTGCTTCTCCCTCTGCCTCTGCCTGCCATTCTGTCTGCCTGTGCTTGCTCTCTCTCCCTCTCTCTCTCTGACAAATAAATAAATAAAATCTTAAAAAAATATATAATACACTCCTACTAACAGATAAGAGAAAAAACTCAGACCACAGCTATTGAAAAGGGATTTGTTAAAATTAAACCTCCATTTCTGATTAAAAACTCTGAATGAAAGAAGACTAACCTGCATTTACATAACACAAGGAAATATATATCTTGACCTAGAAAACTATATGGGAAAATAACAAAATGGAGAAATGATAAAAAAAAAAATCCCATTAAACTCAGGATTTCCCATTAAATGTTTAATGAAGAGAAATATATTCAGTGTTACCACTATTACTTTAGTTGATTTTGGAGGTACAAGCCAATGAAATTAGATAATAGGAAAAAAATAATAGGTCTAAAATTTTGAAAGAAGTAAATTATCACTAACTGTGCATATTACTAATGTAATCCTGATACACCAATATAAACAATCACAAATACTTTGTATGGACCTAAGCTCTGCCATTGGTTCAATTACTAGCACTATTAACAATTAGCTGTGTGACAGTGAGCAAGCTATTTAATCTCTTTGTTTCCTCTGTATAATGGGGACAATACTATCCTACCAAAGGGCTATTAAGACTATTAAGTATGTAAATATATATAGAACTCTTAGAACATGCTTGCATATAATACTATTTAATATTACCATCAGTATTAAAATAATACTAAGGCATGTTATAATCATTACAAAATTATTATGAATTATAAAATATATAAAGTATAAAATATATAGAGTATAATAATGTACAAAATAAAAATACAAAAGTCAAAGTCCTTCCTATATGAAAAAGGATTATTTCATTTATAATAGCAACACAATCATTAAGTACTTAGGAATAAACATATAAAAGTGTGTGATTAAATAAGAATATTAAAAAATGCTAGTAGGGGACAAAAAGAATCATTGAGTAAAGGGCAAACATATACAAAGGAAGATTCAACAATATAAGTTACAAATTATTCTATAAACTTAAAAAACAGATAAAAGTGACTCAAAGTTTATATAAAAATAGACATAAAAAGTGAAGGTAGAACAATAAAGGAAGGTTAGCATGAATAGATATGAGACAATATTATAGTGCCAAAGTACTCAAAATAGTATGGTACTGAAGTCTGAATAGATAGATTCAGAAGATACAGAAGTCTGAGGGCACAGAAATAGAACAAATTCATATTGGTATTTAATACATGCTGAATGGAGATACTGCATATGAGAGGGGGAGATTAATTATTGAATAAATACCAGTTATAAAATCTGGTAGGTAGGCCATCTGAAAAAAATAATGCTGGCTTTCTACTTGATTCTTTATACTAAGGTAAGTTCTCTGTAGATTAAAGACTTAATCATAAAAATTAAATAAAAAGTAGTGGATGGAAATATGAGAGAATGTTTTTCTATAGTCTTGGTCTGTAGAAGATCTTATTATACAAAACTTGGGAGTTATATAAAAGGATAAATTCAGTTATGTAAAACTCCCGAATTTCTGCATGGCAAAAAGCACCACAGAAAAATCAAAGGCAATGACAAATTTGGAAGATAATATTAAATCTTATGTCAGTTAAGTCGTTTGACTAATAGTCTTCTCTTCAATTTCTTTGACTCACACACATCAGTGAAAAAATGACCAACAATTCAATCAAAAAGCGGTCAGATAATATAAGCAGGTATTCCAGAGAAAAAAAATTCACTTTTTCTATTTTACTTGAAGTATTTATTTTTCTATTTTACTTACTACTTTACTGAAAAGATGTCCAACACTATTTGTGATTAGAAAAGTGTGCTGATTCAACCTTTTTGGCAGACTTTGGGCAGTATCTATCATAATTTTATACACACACACACACACACACACACACACACACACACCCCTCATTGCCCTACCTATTAAACTTCCGGAATTTACCTTAGGGGTATACTCACAGATGTGCTCAGTATCACATGTGTTTTTTGTTGTTTTCTCTTTTTGGTAAGAGAAAACATGTTGGTAAGAGAAACTGGTTTAATAAATGTGAAATATGTAGGAAATGAAATGTTATACAGTCATTAAAAATGAGATGGTAGCTGGGATTGAATGTAGAGATGAATAATTCCAAGAAGTGAGAAATAGAGGTACAGAGTTAAGAGTGCTACCATTTGTTTAAAAATACGTGTCTGTAAGCACATAAAATATCCCTGGAAGAGAAGATATTCCAGGAAGATGGCTGGATAACTGAGAGACAGACACAGGAAGGCAATTACTTTTAACTGCACACCATTTTATACCTTTTGCATTTTATACCATATGCATACATTATCCATTCCAAAATTAATTCCTTCTTTTTTTACTAGTTTACGATACTGATTAATTTTATTTATGTATTTATGTATTTATTTATTTATATTAACATATAAGGTATTATTTGCCCCAGGGGTACAGGTCTGTGAATCATCAGGCTTACATATTTCACAGCACTCTTTTTTTTTTTTAAGATTTTATTTATTTATTTGACAGAGAGATCACAAGTAGACAGAGAGGCAGGCAGAGAGAGAGGGGGAAGCAGGCTCCCTGCTGAGCAGAGAGCCTGATGTGGGGCTTGATCCCAGGACCCTGGAATCATGACCTGAGCCGAAGGCAGAGGCTTTAACCCACTGAGCCACCCAGGCGCCCTTCACAGCACTCTTAAAACAGCTTTTACCTTTTTATCTCCTTTTCTTCTTCCATTCGCCAGAAAATCCTGGCTCTTCCCACACAATGCTGCATATTACCACAATCTCAGCTCACTCCCCTTCCTCCTTTTTTTTTACTTGCCTAAATAAATAACTATCCACAAAATGAACAATAGGAATGTGGGACAAAGAAAGCACCTTATGTTACAGAACAATACTAGTAAAACATCAAAATGTGTATTTAGAAAGAGCTGAAAAACTATGTGACGAATGGTAACAATGTTTATCTTGAGTGGGGGTATACCAGGTAATTTTGGTTTTATCCTGGTATTTTCTGTGATTTCCAAGGTTTATATGGCAATATGTATTACTTTTAAAATAATTTTTAATTTTTAAAAAACTTCTTGCTACTCACCTGGTTCCTGTCCCTGGCATTTGCATATCGAAACCTCTGGATATAATAAAAGACCAGCCATGCGAGGGATATGATCATCAGGACGATGAAGGAGATGGAGACAAACACAACCGAAGTGCGGCTCACATATTTCTGCAAGTTCCGGGTTCCGATGGTGATGTACATGGTCACTGTGATGTTCCTTTCCAGCAGGCTTACTATCTCCTTCCCTTTTGGCTCAGGAATCATTATTGCCACGATGTCTTCTACACCTGTTGTGACAGGGACAAGGAGGGGGTAACAAGGGTAAGGTGAGGAGAGAGGGAGAAAATCGTAGTGAAATGTCTAGACAAAGTGATGTATAGCCAAATAATGACCCTACTTTTGACAATTCTATGCCAGAATTAACAGCCGGCTCCAATTCTAAGATCTCACAGCTAGAAAAGGAGTCAAATTCTCAACCTCCTGCAGCTACCTTGTATGTGAGAAAAGAACCTAACTGAATTCATGACCCTTCCCACCTAGCCCAGTTTACAGTTCTCTGGGGCACTTCACAGACACCCAAGGAGGGGAAGAGGCACCTTCTACCCCGTGGGAGAAGGGTAGGATGCCCAATTCTGTGCATTCCCCCTCGAGACACCAGGAATCCTCAAATACAGATCTCTATCATTTCTAAGGCAGTTTTCTCCTACATTGAGTACCTAAAGTAACCCCAAATGGGTTTCTTGACAAGCTCTAATGATTTATAAACATTAATATCATGGTCTCAGAACTATTTCCTACTTATTTTATCGAATTCAACATAAACAGCTTCGGTCTCCTCATACTCAGCAAAGAGAGAAGATGGAGACTGCACAATTTCAAAATTGTTTTACCTCAACTTTTAAATATTCCTCCCCCCATGCCCATTATTTGACAGTCTGAAGCCAAAGTAGCGATTCTGGGGGGTCGAAGTTACCGTTTGTCATTGTCCCTATTCTTTTTTTTTTTTTTAAAGATTTTATTTATTTATTTGACAGAGAGGGAGAGATCACAAGTAGGCAGAGTAGCAGGCAGAGAGAGAGAGGGAAGCAGGCTCCCTGCTGAGCAGAGAGCCCAATGCGGGGCTCCATCCCAGGACCCTGAGATCATGACCTGAGCCGAAGGCAGAGGCTTTAACCCACTGAGCCACCTAGGCTCCCCCATTGTCCCTATTCTTGATGATGCTGTGCAAGGCACAGCCTCCACGGGGAGTCTTCAGTACCGGTATGATACCAGCTCCAAAATGACCAACTCAACATGCCACCGTGGCTGATCCTTGGACTAGAATATTGATTTCAGTTTCACCAGGGTAGGTTCTCTGGTATCACCCCAGTTCATGTTCACAAAGCTCTGGGTGAGCCCTCCTTCCATATGGAAATAGCCCATGACCTGGGGTCATTGCTAATTAAAGAGAGCAAATTTGCAATTAAGATATTGCAGATTCAGGGCAAAATTAAACACCGCTGTAGCTGCTTCAAGTTGGCCTCATTCACGGCTGAGGTTAGTCTGCTGGATGGAACCAGCAGATTACCTTTGCTCAGAGGGATGCAAGCTCTTAGAGGCTACTTAGGGCTTTCACTTGACCTTGATCTCTATGCAAGTTTGCAATTCTAAATTCCTTGCTGGTATTCCACTGAATAAATACTTTAACAGCTAACTACATACAAAGGTATCTGTGTGTACTATATCAATTACCTATTTTTTTAAAATTCCTAAAACTTTTGTATTGGCCCAACTGTAAAATCAGAAAGCCCAAGAGGATTTAGATTTGGCTGTTATTTCTGGGAATTACTGAGACTGATGGACTGAATTTCAATTTTGCAGAATTTACTGACAGTTTTGATGCTCCTTCTCTTTTCATGTTTACTTTGGCTAATGGCTGCTTGTGGTCTGAGGTTTTGTTGAGGGATTAAGGCTACTGACAGGTTTTGTCTCTACAGAAATATGATCTTCTGTGTATACTAGACTAGTCTGGCCTGGTGAGGCTCATCCCAGTGCTGTAGCTATTTTATAGGTAGTATATTCTAGTAGTGGTAGGATAATAATTTTTCATTTAATTTACTTCCTTATTTATATTTTTAAAACATGTCTACTCAGGACTCTAGAATTCGGTTTTTGTGGATGGGATTTTGGGGTTATTTACAAAAGATGTCGTATGCTCAGACTTGCACACATTCCACAGTTTTCATTCCTAGTTCAGTCATTTTTATTATTTACTTTTATTGAAGCACGGTGTTACCGTACGACACAGCGATCTGATAGTTCAATGCCATACATGATGCTTTGCCCACCATGAGAAGGCTTTTACATTTTTTGGTAGTCAAATTTTATGAACATAATCCCATATGGCTTCCGGTTTTGATTCTCTGCTTAGAAAGCTCTTCTTCACTCAAGAGGATAGCAAGACTCATCAAAAATTGCTTCTCAAAACACAGTTTTATGTTTTACATTTAAATCTTAACCCAAATACGATTTAGTAACAAAACAATATTTACTGCGCTCTTACAATGTGATGGGCAGAAAGGAGACAGATAGGATGCAGTTGGTTTTCCCCCTAAATTCTCAGATATGATTGGATTGACTTTTGGACTTTGTTTTACAGTAAGGTTGGCCTTTCTTTCGCTAAACCCATCGCAGGATGCTTTAGTTGTGTAACTTTTAACATCTTTATTCTCTGGCGGCCTGTCTTCATTCATTCTCCTCCATACACTTTTCCCACTCTCTGCTTATGCATTAAAGACCATAGAGCCTAACAGTGAAGAGTCAAAGCCCAGCTCTACACTTTAAAAACAGGCAACCAGGGGCTCTTGGGTGGCTCAATGGGTTAAGCGTCTGACTTTGGCTCAGGTCATGAACTCAGGGTCCTGGGATCAAGCCCGGTGGCGTCCAGCGCTGCGCGCAGTGGGGAGTCTGTTTGTCCCTCTGTCCCTCCTCCCACTCATGCTCTCCGTCTCTCAAATAAATAAAATCTTTATTTTTTTAATTTAAATTCGGTTAGCTAACATATAGTACATCATTAGTTTTTGATGTAGTGTTCAAGAATTCATTAGTTGTGTATAACAAAAATAAATAAATAAAAATAGGCAACCAAATTTTGGATATCCACAAAGTTTTAAATCACTCCTCATCCATTTTTAGGGACCTGAGAAAATACTTTCTGCTCCTGTAAGGCAAAGTTAAGTGACCATTTTAAAGCATTTAAACTTAAGTGTTTAGTCAACATTGCCCACATTGTTCGTACTATTGGTGTACCTTCACGATAGACAACAGCCACTTGGAAGGAGAAACAGTAAAAGTGGCAATAGAGCAGTTCTATTCATCTAGACCTCAACTTTATTCATCTTTCTAGGGCTGATGATGGTTTAAAAAAAAATGGATGGGGGCGCCTGGGTGGCTCAGTGGGTTAAGCCTCTGCCTTCCACTCAGGTCATGATCTCAGGATTCTGGGATCGAGCCCCACATTGGGCTCTCTGCTCGGCAGGGAGCCTGCTTCCTCCTTTTTCTCTCTCTGCCTCTCTGCCTACTTGTGATCTCTCTCTGTCAAATAAATAAAACCTTTAAAAAAAGAAAAAGAGAAGAAGAATTTAGGTACAGGGACACCTGGATGGTTCAGTTGATTAAGCGGCTGCCTTCCGCTCAGATCATGATCCTGGAGTCTGAGGACTGAGTCCCGCATCAGGCTCCCTGCTTGGCAGGGAGTCTGCTTCTCCTTCTGACTTCTCCCCTCTCATGCTCATGTTCTCTCTCTTGCCAAAACAAAACAAAACAAAACAAAACAAAACTAGGTACGTAGGTTATCCAAAACCAGTACAATGAAGTGGATCTGGACGAAACATCTGATCAGTCTTATCAATGCACAAAATTCAGGGCAAAAGCTACCACACAGGGTCTCATATGTTCAAATGAGGCACGTGCACCAAGGTGAGTAATCAGATAACTCCCTGATCTTTGCTTCATTTTGAAATGCACAGCCACAGTATCAGGCAGAAGCCAGCAGCTTCTCCCCAGGTAAATGGTAGCGTAATTGCTTCTGCAGGTGTGTGGGAGGGAAGGAGTGAGAGAAGCAGGGGAGCGGAGGGGGAGAACGCACTGAAAGCCTGAGTGCTCTCAGAGTTACAAGCTGCCCTGAGTATCTTATCTAGGACACACGGGAAGCTCTGAGACTCGGGGAAAGGGAAGTTAGCAGGTAGGCAATTTTGCGGGGGTAAAAGCTACAGAGGCCCTGCCTGGTATTTGGGAAATTCTGTGTTTACCATGATACCTACTCGCTCAAATATTGATTGCCTCTTTTGCAAAATTATGTCAGCCGACCATTTATTTCCCTCCCAAAGGCATTTCATACTTCTGAGTGATAGTTATTATATAATTATGGAGTATTCTGGAAAAGCTCTTCAGCTGGGCGAGACAATGCGTGCCCAGCGGACGTATGATCCAGCGGCCACACGGCAAGGGTGCTCTGGATTCTTAGTGCTCCCTTTCCCAGGACAGCATTCAATTGCCATTATCTAATTTGTATATGCAGATAGTAAAGGATCAAAACAGAAGTGCAGGAATCTAAAAAATGTTTAATAACCAGAAAATCCATGACTTGTAAATTCAAAACCAGGTTGTTTAAACACTGCATTAAGACAATGCCTAGGACACCAACAGAGTGTTAGACCCTGGACAGAGCTCCAGCCCCGTTCCTCCCTGCACAGCTCAGAGAGTGGTACCATCTCTCCTAGGTTCGTGTGATCAAAAATCCTTCATCAGTTCTCCGTATCTTCTACAGAGGGCCTTTTAGAATTTAGGCAATAATAAGAAAAGGCTGCAGTATTTCCTTTGGAGATATTTTCTATTTATTTACTTAATATCTTTATTTTATTTTTTTAGATTTTATTTATTATTTGACAGAGACACAGAGAGGGAACACAAGCAGGGGGAGTGGGAGAGGGAGAAGTAGCTTCCTGCCAAGCAGAGAGCCAGATGTGGGGCTCAACACCAGGACCCCGGGATCATGACCTGAGCCGAAGGCAGACACCTAATGACTGAGCCACCCAGGTGCCCCTCCTTTTTTTTTTTTTTTTAATAGCTCCTGATTATCACCTGTTCTTGTGACACAATGCATAGAAACTGATCTTAAAAACTATAAAGTATCATATAAATGTAGAGTATTACGGCTCAGGTCATGATCTCGGGGTCCTGGGATCGAGCCCAGTGATTTAACATTAGAAAATATATTAATACTTTTTAATACATCAAAGACTGAAAGGAACAAAGTATATGATCATCTTGTGTGGCTAGCTATCCTTCAAGATCTGGTCTCTTTCTCACTAGTCTGAGTGTGTTAGCTAGGCACAGGCTGACCATGGAAAAGTGTTAGTCCCTGCCTCACTTGCAGCTAGATGTGGCTACGTGATTAGTATTTGGCCACTGAGATGTGAATGGAGACCATGATTGCTACTGAGTATGTGCTCCCCAGATTGTCTCCCCTTTTCCCTGATTTCGGCTAGAGAGATGTGGAGTGGCCAGCTTCTTAGAGAAGGAAGCCACACATTGAGGATAGAACCCATTCTTGATTCTTATTAAGAATAGTAGAAGGAAATCTCCTTATTGTGATAAAAGATCTACCAGAAGCAGCACATTAAATGGAGGATACATTAGGGGGAATAGTAGAAGGAAATTTCCTTAATGTGATAAAAGATCTACCAGAAGCAGCACATTAAACGGAGGACACATTAGGGGGTCCCCAATTCAAATGGTGAATAAGACCAAGAGGAGCCAACAGTTAAAGTAGAAGTGGTATCTGGCATAAAGAGACATAAAAACTAGAGTGTCAATACTGGAAAGGAAGAGTGTATGCTGTCATTATTTCAGCAAATCACATGACCATCTAGAAAAGCCAAGATAATTTAGCTTTTGAAATTAGAAGAACGTTCACTCAATACAAGATTCGAAATCCACATAAAAAATGAAGGGCTTTCTATATCCCAGTAATATCTCACCAGAAAATGTAATGGAAAAATGATCTATACATAACAGCAGCAGAAGTTACAAAATACCTAAGCAAACACTGGCCCCCTATGAAGAAAACCGCAAAATACAGTTTCTCTGAAAGACATCAAAAATTTCTGAAGCAGCTTTCAATTTAACCCAAGGATTATTTAGTATTAGTATTATACATTTAGTTTCCAAACATATGTGATTTTTAAAGTTATCCATGTGTAATTATTACTTTATTATTTCATTATGGTCAAGGAACACAGGCTCTCGATATTGTTCCTTAATCATCTAATACACTTTTGGGGGCTAAATGTTCTATTTGTCTCCAGAAACATTGTATTCAAAACTATTCTTTTGGCGGCAGGGCGGGGGGGGGGGGGGTGCTTGGGTGGCTCAGTTGTTGAGCGTCTGCCTTCGGCTCAGGTCATGATCCCAGGGTGCCCCACATCAGGTTCCCTGCTTGGCAGGAAGCCTGCTTCTCCCTCTCCCACTCTGCCTGCTTGTGTTCCCTCTCTCGCTGTCTCTCCTTCTGTCAAATAAATAAAAATCTTAAAAAAACAAACTATTCTTTGTTTGATATATACATCTCATTGATCAAGTTTATTAATTACATTTAGATTTTCCATATCTCTGCTTATTTTTATCTGCTCGGTTGCCTGAAAGGGGTTGTTAAAATGTCTCCTATAACTGTTGCTCTGTTTTTCCTCTGAAGTTCTGTCAGTCGCTGCTAGTTATTTTGAGTTTCTACGCTGAACTGCATGTACGCATTTGTGGTGGTTCTGTCTGTCTGTTGCTGGCATAGGTCTGGGCTCATCAAGATTTTTGCTCTTTGTAACTTTTTGAAGTTATATTTGAGAATAGTCTTTGATGCTTTTAAATGTTACTGTGCCTGTTTTTGAGTACTGTCAGTTAGTTTGGTAGCACACTAGTGCCCCCTCAGCTGTGGTTTCTGTTAACAGGGAGTTGACCTCAGTCCAGAAGCCCCTGAGCCTCCTGATGTATCATCAAAAGGTTCACAGTAGCCTAACACGACATCACAATGCCTACGTCATTCACCTCACTTCTCCTCACGCACACATTTTATCATCTCACACTGTCACAGAAGAAAGATGAGTACAGTACTAGAAGGTATTTTGAGAGAGAGAGAGACCACATTCACATGCTTTTTATTATGGTATAGTGTTATAATTCCTCTATTTTTAGTTACTGTTGTTACTCTCTTACTGTGCCCAATTTCTAAATTAAGCTTTATTATAGTTATGTATAGGAAAACACATAGTGTATATAGGGTTTGGTACTATGCATGGTTTCATGTATCCCTGGGGGATCCTAGAATGTTCCCTGCAGATAAGGGAGAATTACTGTACACAAAGCCTTTCAATCTGAAGTATTTCATCCCTTTCTTAGTGTCTAAAACATCTGTCTTCATACTTTATGCAAATATTGCCTTTAATATTTTTTCTCTCCTGAGATCCCTATTATCCTGTTGGTGGCATTCATTCCGTTAGCTATATTTTTATACTTTTCCCTCTCACTCAAAAAACCTTCTATTTTGAAATGATTACAGACTAACAGTGGCAAATATTGTGCACAGAGGTCCCATGCACACATCTCCCAACTTCCCCCAGTGGTGGCATGTCACATATTACAGTGCATTATCAAAACAGGAAATTCACTGGCATAATATAATTAACCAGATTACAGGACTTAGACTTCACCAGTTTGGGCATGTGCAGAGTTTTAAAAGGTCTTTGTGTAAAATTCCGCAACATTTTATCACACATGCAGTGTCTTTCTTATCACTGCCACAATTAAAATATTGAAATATTCCATCACCGAAAAGAATTGCCTCTCCCTTTCCTTTCCCTTCCCTAACCTCTGATGTCTACTTACCTATTCTCCATCTCTAGAACAGTATCTTCTAGAATGTTATATAAATGGAATCACATAGTATGTTATACTTTAATATTAGCTTTTTTCCCCCTCACTCAGCAAAATACCCTTAACATGAATCCAAGCTGTTGCATGTATCAGTAATTCACGACTTTTTACTGATGAATGGCATTCTGTGTTATGGAATATTTAACCACAGGTTAGCTGTTCGTTCATTGTCGGACATATGGGTTATTTCCAGTTTGGGACTATTAAGAATAAAGCTGCTATAATCATTAGGGTAGAAATGTTTGTGTGAATCTAAGTTTTCATTTCTCCGGGATGAATGCCGAGGAGTGCGACTGCTAGGTTGTATGGTAGCTGCATGTTTAGTTTTTAAAAGAAATTGCCAAATTGCTTTCCAGAGTGGATGTATCATTTTACATTCCCACTGGCAGTGCGTGAGTGACCCAGTTTCTCAGCATCCTTGCCACTACTTGGAAATACCACTATTTTTTTTTTTTTAATTTTAGCCCTTCTAATAGGTATATAGTGGTATTTCCCTGTATCTTTTATAATTTCTCTTTATCTGTTCTGGCTGACTGTGGAAGAGTCTCTCAAGCTCATCTTGTAGCTCAAGAATTTGTCTTTAGTTGTATCGTTTCTGTATTTTATCTCATTTATTGTGGTCTTTATTTAAACTTGAATTTTTCATACTAAATATTTCCTTAAAAAAAAAAACAAAAACAAAAAACCCTCTAGCTCCCTTTTTTTTTTTTTTTTTTTTTTTTAAATAGCTTCCACTGTCTGGAAGCTTCTCTTACTGAATATTTGTGGTCCATCTTTTCAATCACTCTTTCTCAGCTGGTATCTGCCCACTTGGTACTTCCTTTAATACTGGTGGTTCTCCTCAGCTAGCTCATCAGCTCTGCCTGGGAGTTCCTATTTCTGTGGTGGAATCAGCAACTCTGCCCAGTCCTATTTTTCTGTGGAAAAACCAAGGCAGGGCTCCTCGTTCTGTTCTTCCAGGAGGTTAAGGAGAGGTATGGATTATCTCAGGTGGCCCCAAGAACAGGCAGGGCTCCTCCCATTAGTCAGGCTGTCCGTAATTCTGCAGACTGCTCGCCCTCCTTTCAGGGGCCCTAGCCCCTTCACCTGAGGCACTGCTGAAGTCCAGGCCCCCCAGTCAGGAATTATCTCCCAGGTCCCTGTAGCTCTGCACATCATCTGATCCAACTCCCATTTCCCGCCTGCAGCCTCCTTCTCAAACCTCCTTCTACAACTCTTGGAGACTTGAGTCTCTCGTCAACCAAACCCCCAGTAGTAGCTTCCATCTCTTCTTAGGATGATTCCTTTGCCTCTTGGCTTTGATTGATCTGGCTGCCTTACAGGGACACCAGTTTCTCTGCACTGTGGTGAAGGGGACAGGTGTTTTTAATTTATATTTATTTTTATTTAACCATACTGCACATACCTCAGAGCCAGAAGACAGTCTGGTCTGGCTCTGCTTTTCTCCTTCTACACTATTACTCCCAGTCCCTTCCCATCCTCCTTTGAAAGCCACTTGTCTTGGAGAGTCTCTCCACCCGCATTTCCAGTGAAGTCTCTCACGTCCTTGCCTTGTCTACCAATCTCCTGTTTATCTCTTTTATCACCCCTTTTAGCTTCTGGCTCGTAACATCCATCCTCCTCGGGCTACCATTTTAGTATTCACATGGATAAGCCGCCCGCTACTCTGGCTTGTCGGTTGTTCGCTCTTCTCTTCCCATTCATCTTCCTCTTTCTCTAGTCCTCCTCAAGACACATATTCTTACTTTGGACCTGGTCACTACTAGGAAACCGCACCATCTCTGAAATCCCTATTTCAAAGTGTCACTTTCCTAATGCCCCTGACTCTTCTTCTAGCTCTCATTGCACAGGTACATCCCCACCCTAGACCCTCCTACCCCCTACTATTTTCTTACTGACCATCAGCCCTCTCCTGGCTTCATTTCTGTCCTTACCCATCTATCCTAATCTCAGCATAGGTCACATGGTCCATCGTTATCAGAAATCCTCTGAAAATACTCTTAGCTACCTTCCTCTTCTATTTCTCCACAGAATGTGCCCAACAAGATGCACTATTCTATGCCTGCCCTTTATCACGTGAACACAGCTAAGAGAAAAACCTGATGAGTCATCTGTTTCCACTTTAAATTTACGATCCCTTTCCACTAATGAACACCTCACACTGCCTCTCCTACTGGGTTCTGGACTCGCTCTCCCTTTGTCCAAATGATGACCTCAGATTTTTACATCTCTCCTCAAATCTCCTGTGCCTCTTCCCACCAATATTCTCAGTTAGTGATCTTACTGCAGGAGTCACTGAGAAAGAATACCCACCAGAGGGAAATCTCTTGTCCTGTTATTAAATGAGGTAATTCACAGTAAAGCACTTAAGCACAAGGCCTGCCATATAAAAACCATGATATAGATGTCAAGTTTTATTAGAATCATTACAGTTTTACCACTGCCAAATACACAAATGGGACTGTCCCACCCCATCCTCCTCTTAGCACAATCCCCTCTACTACAAAGGCCTAATCCTGTAAATGCAACTGTGCCCAACCAGTGACATCACTTGTCAGGTGTAGGCAGGGCACACGGGAATTTTATTTCACATTAGAGGAAAGCAAATGCCCCCTTTTTCTGCTGATCTTAAACAGGAACATCTGGAAGGTTACATTGTGGCAGTATTCTTAGCACCCTAAAGGAAAAAGACCATGGATAGAGATGGGACAGACAGAGGACAGCCGAAAAAATCAAGGCAGAAATAATGTGATGACATGATCTGAGCCTTGATCAAGCCAGACCTGAAGACAGAATGCCTTTGGGTTTCACCGTTATCTTGCTAAAGACAGTTTTGGGGTGCCTGGGTGGCTCAGTGGGTTAAGCCGCTGCCTTCAGCTCAGGTCATGATCTTAGGTTCCTGGGATCGAGTCCCGCATCGGGCTTTCTGCTCAGCAGGGAGCCAACTTCTCTCTCTCTCTCTCTCTCTCTCTCTCTGCCTGCCTCTCTGTCTACTTGTGATCTCTCTCTGTCAAATAAACAAATAAAATCTTAAAAAAAAAAAAAAAGTTTCGTTTGAGTGCTCTGACCTTTGCTTCCATATGACATAACCAGGTAGGGGTGTGTGTGTGTTTGTGTGTGTGTGTGTGTGTGTGTGTGTGTGTGTACAAAAGAATCCAGGTCTTCTGAATCCCAAGCCACTGTCACTGAACCTCATTATATTTCCATGTGATTTTTGGGTGGTCTATAATTTTACTTTATCTGAATTCACATTAACATTCACCCTTAGTGTTTTCATTTGTGTACATATCAGAAAACATGTCCATATGAAGCATAATTATTACGTCTGCCTTGCATGTATGATTCCAAGGCCACCCTAAGCCATGAATGTTGTTCCAAATGTTCCATGGTTGTTCCAAATGGCACCAGTGGGTTGTTGGCTCTTAGAGTCCAGAGACAGGTTAGTGCTATCCCATACCATGTACCTTTCCTGAAACCCATGTGTGACTACACTTGTTGGGGATGGGAAAGATGTTTTCTGGAATACAGTCTTAGTCTGAACTATAAAAATAGTTTTTGGAGGATAAAAACAAATTCACAGTAGGACTAATTAAGGAGTGTAATTCCCAAAATTTATCATTTGGGAACCAAGCAGAAAACTTGTAGTGCAAATCAACATACATGATTCCTCCAGATGTCCCTCAAGCTCAAAATATTAAAGGTTCATCTTAGCTGTTGGCTAAAAACTGGTTGATCTAGGCGCCACTGCCCCCCACCCCCCGGACTTTGCTGAAAACCTGAAATATGTTAAACACTGGAGGTTACTGAAGTCCATTTTAATTATACACCAGATCCTTTAAGTGGAGATTTACCATGATAGTCAGGCAGATGCTCAATAACAACCTACTTTCATGAGGTCAAAACATGTTTAAAGGAGATGCTAACAACAGCCAATTTTATTTTCTTTGGAACGGCTCTAGTAACTTAACTCACTGATGTCAGTTCCTCAGCTATACTTGAGATGATCAGTGATGCACACTTTTTTTTTTTAATTTTTTTAATTTTTCAGCATAACAGTATTCATTATTTTTGCACCACACCCAGTGCTCCATGCAATCTGTGCCCTCTACAATACCCACCACCTGGTGCCCCCAACCTCCCACCCCCCACCCCTTCAAAATTCTCAGATCGTTTTTCAGAGTCCATAGTCTCTCATGGTTCACCTCCCCTTCCAATTTCCCTCAACTCCCTTCTCCTCTCCATCTCCCCTTGTCCTCCATGCTATTTGTTATGCTCCACAAATAAGTGAAACCATATGATAATTGACTCTCTCTGTTTGACTTATTTCACTCAGCATAATCTCTTCCAGTCCCGTCCATGTTGCTACAAAACTTGGGTATTCATCCTTTCTTTTTTTTTTTTTTTTTACAGCTTTATAAACATATATTTTTATCCCCAGGGGTACAGGTCTGCGAATCGCCAGGTTTACACACTTCACAACACTCACCATAGCACATACCCTCCCCAATATTCATAACCCCACCCCCTCTCCCAAACCCCTCCCCCCATCAACCCTCAGTTTGTTTTGTGAGATTAAGAGTCACTTATGGTTTGTCTCCCTCCCAATCCCATCTTGTTTCATTTACTCTTCTCCTACCCCCTCAACCCCCCATGTTGCATCTCCTCTCCCTCATATCAGGGAGATCATATGATAGTTGTCTTTCTCCGATTGACTTATTTCGCTAAGCATGATATCCTCTAGTTCCATCCACGTCGTCGCAAATGGCAAGATTTCATTTCTTTTGATGGCTGCATAGTATTCCATTGTGTATATATACCACATCTTCTTTATCCATTCGTCTGTAGATGGACATCTAGGTTCTTTCCATAGTTTGGCTATTGTAGACATTGCTGCTATAAACATTCGGGTGCATGTGCCCCTTCGGATCACTATGTTTGTATCTTTAGGGTAAATACCCAGCAGTGCAATTGCTGGGTCATAGGGTAGTTCTATTTTCAACATTTTGAGGAACCTCCATGCTGTTTTCCAGAGTGGTTGCACCAGCTTGCATTCCCACCAACAGTGTAGGACGGTTCCCCTTTCTCCGCATCCTCGCCAGCATCTGTCATTTCCTGACTTGTTAATTTTAGCCATTCTGACTGGTGTGAGGTGATATCTCATGGTGGTTTTGATTTGTATTTCCCTGATGCCGAGTGATATGGAGCACTTTTTCATGTGTCTGTTGGCCATCTGGATGTCTTCTTTGCAGAAATGTCTGTTCATGTCCTCTGCCCATTTCTTGATTGGATTATTTGTTCTTTGGGTGTTGAGTTTGCTAAGTTCTTTATAGATTTTGGACACTAGCCCTTTATCTGATATGTCATTTGCAAATATCTTCTCCCATTCTGTCAGTTGTCTTTTGGTTTTGTTCACTGTTTCCTTTGCTGTGCAAAAGCTTTTGATCTTGATAAAATCCCAAAAGTTCACAAAAGGAAATTAAAGGCATCCAAATCGGCAAAGAAGAAGTCAAACTATCACTCTTCGCAGATGATATGATACTCTATGTGGAAAACCCAAAAGACTCCACTCCAAAACTGCTAGAACTTGTACAGGAATTCAGTGAAGTGTCAGGATATAAAATCAATGCACAGAAATCAGTTGCATTTCTCTACACCAACAACAAGACAGAAGAAAGAGAAATTAAGGAGTCCATCCCATTTACAATTGCACCCAAAACTATAAGATACCTAGGAATAAACCTAACCAAAGAGACTAAGAATCTATACTCAGAAAACTATAAAGTACTCATGAAAGAAATTGAGGAAGACACAAAGAAATGGAAAAATGTTCCATGCTCCTGGATTAGAAGAATAAATATTGTGAAAATGTCTATGCTACCTAAAGCAATCTACACATTTAATGCAATTCCTATCAAAGTACCATCCATTTTTTTTCAAAGAAATGGAACAAATAATCCTAAAATTTATATGGAACCAGAAAAGACCTCGAATAGCCAAAGGAATATTGAAAAAGAAAGCCAAAGTTGGTGGCATCACAATTCCGGACTTCAAGCTCTATTACAAAGCTGTCATCATCAAGACAGCATGGTACTGGCACAAAAACAGACACATAGATCAATGGAACAGAATAGAGAGCCCAGAAATGGACCCTCAACTTTATGGTCAACTCATCTTCGACAAAGCAGGAAAGAATGTCCAATGGAAAAAAGACAGCCTCTTCAATAAATGGTGTTGGGAAAATTGGACAGCCACATGCAGAAAAATGAAATTGGATCATTTCCTTACACCACACACGAAAATAGACTCAAAATGGATGAAGGATCTCAATGTGAGAAAGGAATCCATCAAAATCCTCGAGGAGAACACAGGCAGCAACCTCTTCGACCTCAGCCGCAGCAACATCTTCCTAGGAACATCACCAAAGGCAAGGGAAGCAAGGGCAAAAAAGTGATGCACACTTTTTAAAAAATTCCTATCTTTTCCTGATTTACCAGTGTGTAGAATTTTCTATGAATCTGGGATAATTTTGTATGGAGAGTGATGAATATAATGTAAGGTATTTTATTTATAGCCCCACCTGTAGTATTTTCTTTGAACAGGTTCAGTAAATCAGACTCAAAAATAACTTACTTCCAGTATTTGTGAGAATTTTAAATGACTAAAAATGGTATCATGGAGCCCAGGCTGAAATAAAACAAATCACAGAATAATTCATCTGTATAATAATTCTGTTTTTATTAGAACAGATAATCTTGCTTAAAGAAATTTTTGCTTATATATAAAATGCTTTAAAATCTAATTCGAGCTTGAATAAAAACCAGTATACATATAAGTCTCATTAAAAAGCAAACTGATGGAATCATAGGATAGGAGAGGATGAGAGACCAAAATTCTACAGCATTTCTCCCTTCCTAGTAATCTAATAGATGAAATTAAATAGCAGAGTCATTCACCATAACTTCTAGCTGGAAGGTTTACAACATCTTTAAGCTTTAGGTTCATGATCTTCAAAACTCTAATAGCAAACTTATCTAATCTGAAGGGGTGGGTATGGATTAAATAAAATAATGCATATAAAGAGCCTAGAAATAGGGGGTGCTCAATAAATAGAAGTTATTATCACACTTGTCTATCAGATAATTATTTAAAACATTCCAGACAGGGTAAACCTTGCATTGATACCACAGGAGACAGGACAGAGGTGGGAAGAGGCACACCAAACTTGGCTTCCAGTGTATACCCCCTGAATACTCCTGGGACCCCTCCAAACAGCTGGAGGCATGAGGCCATGCTGAGCAAGTTGCCATTTCTGCAACATGAAGGGTTATCTTTTGACCTACGATTGATCAAAATAAGGAAACTCTGAGGCAGATTATCAGGAAAGTAATCGTCAAAGAAAAAAAAATGAACATAACTGGGTTAGCAATTAATGGCATATATGATATTGCTGTTAAGGTAGTGAAAAATAAAAATTGTGTACCTTTTAGTTCAAAACAGTCACATAGTCAAAGAATGCATGGATTTATGTTTTGTTTTGCTTTGAACAACGGGGAAAATCACACCAATTATTCCCCAGTACACGATTTTTAACAATGCATGGCCAAGAACTTTGAATTACAATGAAAAAACCCACAATGTTAAGGATCTAAGGAGTTTGTAGACATTTATGGCAAACTGCTACGTGCCATTGCATAGAATTGGGAAATATACATGAAGAATTTCTTATAATTCTTGCTTAATTGGCAGAAGCAACCTGGAATTCCCAATTCACTACAGAATTAGTAAATGTCTCGTTCCTTGATTTATCTCAAAGTTTGTTTTTAGTAATCTCCAAAGTTATCTTTAGTAGTCTTTGAAAACTAAAAGTGAGAACTCTCTTTATTAAAAGTCCATATTGGAAAATCCCTTTCTTAAGAGCAATTAAAGTTTACTACTTTGGTTTCTAAGAGGAAGCTGGGAATCCCCACATAGTTTTTTCCCTGTGGTAAGATGACACGGACTACAAATTCAACAAATAATACTAAGGTCAGTTGAAAGGCCAACTATTAATAAACAGTGAGAAAATATAGCAATAGTGAGATAGAACTTGGTGATAAGCCTTGGTGCATAGCAAATGGGCTTCTCAAGGATCAGAGCTCAAACTCCAAAGAAGTAGAAAACACTGCATATCCCTCGGCCAGACCCACAGATTCTAGCAACGAGTTGTGATAAGCATTTGTATGAAATACTTTCAGACTAATATGTAAATAGATAAAGTCAATAAGCCTCCTTGGTATTTACACCTCCATTAATAGATAACAGGGCAAGGGAACCCGGTACATTTTATTAGGCTCTCAGGTCTAGGAAGGGGAGAAGGGCTGGGCAGTTACATATGTATTTTGAAGAAGCGCCACAGATCTGAAATATATCTCCCTGTTCTTTGCTCAATACATTCTACACTGTAAGTTAAGGGGTGTCTAACATAGAGGCTGTCCATTACTTCCTCCCCCAGGTCGCCCGGTCCATACTAATTTAATGCACATTGTCGTGACTTTCAACTGTCAGCTCTGCATTTCTTTGCCTAAATGGCTTCCCTTGCTTACCAAATATCACTCAGACTGTGTGTAGTCCAGAGAAAGGAGGAACTGCCACCACCAGAGAGCAGTCTTGAACTAATGACTGAGGAAGTTGGTGTATAAGTACCTCAGCTACCTTCTCCCTGTGTCTGCAGAACTCTGTGGCACACTGCCACACACTTCCCAGAGCTCTCCAGTGGGATAAGGCTTTAGGGACTCTCAATGGTAACTTGCCAAATAATACATCCCTTACTGGCCCTTCTCCTTCCCTGTCACATCTCCATTTCCAAACAGGTGTTTCTTAGACTCCCCTCTCAAATAAATGGCTTGTACTTGAATTCTTATTTTAAGTCTGCTTCTGGGAAAACCCAAACTAAGACTGTGCCAAAACTTGTTTCTCTTCCTCTCCTCCTCCTTCTTCTCTTTCTTCTTCTTCTTCTCCTTCTTTTTTATATAGTCCCCTGATGCTCTAAATACTAGCTATCTTGTCTTGTGACTTGGCGACACACAGTACTTCATAAGTATTACTCTTCGATAGGTCTACGAATGGAAAGAAAACATCAAAAGCAAAAATGTGAACTCCTCCCCACTAATTTTTTTACTAACGAATTATTCAGCAGAAGTAGCTTTCATACCTTCTCATGTCGACTTGCCCTAAAGATGGTTGTACTCACATACCTGAAAACTACTTGTCGAATCCACCTATCTGAAGAGAGAATCAAGTATCCTTCTCTCCATCTCTGCCCCTAGGGGAGATGGATATTCTTTGGACACTCAGCACTCACAGAAATTACTGAACATATCAGTCCTTCTATAGCATTCAATGAAATTATCGAACATTCTGGAAGGCTCATTAATATGGTAACCACCAGACACATGGTGCTATTGAGTACTTAAGATGTAGGAAGCATGACTGAGGGACTGAACTTTCAATTTTAGTTGATTTAAATTTTAATTTAAAACCATTACTTAGTTCACTTATTGGAAAACTTAAACATTTTGAAACAACTTGGGTATGGGAATCTACTTTTTTAAAATGTAAATTTCATAAAACTTAAATACAGATCAAGAATGTCCGATAGAGGGGCGCCTGGGTGGCTCAGTGGGTTAAAGCCTCTGCTTTCTGCTCAGATCATGATCCCAGGGTCCTGGGATGGAGCCCCGCATCGGGCTCTCTGCTCAGCAGGGAGCCTGCTTTCCTTCCTCTCTCTGCCTGCCTCTCTGTCTACTTGTGTTCTCTGTCTGTCAAATAAAAAAAAAAAAAAAAAAAGGAATGTCTGGTAGAAATTTAGGATCTCTATTGAGGTATGAAGTATAAAATATGCACTGGAATTTGAAGAAATTATCTGAAAATGTCATTGGTAATTAATATTTGATAATTAATAATTAGTAGCTAATATTTACATGGATTAAATGTTAAAGTGATAATATCTTGGTTACATAAAATATCTTACATTGAACTTGTTTTCTTTTTTTTAAAAAGAATGTGACCATGAGAAAGCTAAATTACAAATGCGCTCACATTATACCTGTTGGACAGCCCTGTTCAGCCACCCCATGAGGAACTTTTATTTGCTAGCCTAGTGGGTAAAATCATTGCTGTATAAAAAGATTAAGACAAGAAAATACTACTCCCTGTCCTTAAAGAGTTTACATTTTAAAAGAAATGTCATAGGCTTGGTCATAATATTGAAGCCAAACTTCAAACCAAAATAAAAAGGAAAGGCATATAAAATTTTCTCAAGGAAAGTATCCGAATAGATTATGGATATTAAAGTAAATTACAGAAAGTGATGGAAGAGCCTACAACTTGCTCTGCCTGAACAATGAAGTAAATGCTTTGCCAATGTCAGCTTTCTAGATGTAAAGAGAGTAACATGACTGGGCAATTAGGTCTTAGAAGGGGTCTCATCATCTACTCTGACATCATGTTCTTTATTTTACAGGTTAGGTGACTTGTTTAAGGTTAGAAATCACTTTGTTCTTTCTCAAAGGAAAAAAAACCCATTAATTCTCAAATATAATTTATGTTCCTGTTAGTGAAAAATTTTCTGTCATTGTGAAGCTCCTATGTTAGAAACAAGTGGTATCAATGTATCAATGCTTCTACTTACCCTCATATTTCCTCCCATGTTTCTAAATAATATGCTAATACTTCTTGGATTATCACTTTTGGAAATTTCCTACTGACACCCTGCCATGTAGATCGCAGCCTACCTACATCCTTGCCTAATCCCTCACTGGACAAATCAGTGATATTCCATGCAAACACTGCTCAGTACAGAGCCAGGTAGAATATGACAATTACGTAACTTTTCTTCACTTTTCCAAAAGCATGTCATCACATCATCCCTTCATTCGCCTGGTTCTCCATATTTCCACTTCTCTTTTTCCCCAATGGCAGCTGTCTCTGAATATGCCTACAATAACATTTGCTATATTCTTCACATACACTAGTTCCATTTTGTCTTTTTGACCGGGACACTTCTCTACTGGAACCCATTCTTTCCTCCTTCAGAAGGACTGGTTGCCTTGAAGCCCGATGGGCAGTTGTCATCTGGGGCTTTTTCTTGGAAGGCAATCTAGTGATGGGAAAAGCTTACTTTCCGAGTCAGCTTTAAGACTGTCTTTTATTTGTATTCTCAGACATACATTAAACAGCAGCAAAACACTACCATCAACACCACAAACACTCTGCATGCTTAAGATACTGAGTGGAAGCCTTGTGGTGGCCCCTCCGGCAAATGCTATTAAAGCCACAGGGGCTTAGCCTCACTGCTGCCCAAACCCGGAGAACATAGGAGCTGGTGTCAGTCAGCCATATTTCCAGGGTTCCTTTCTCTTTAGTTCCTAACTACTTAGCTCATTATTGTTGGAAAACAGAATCAAGAGGCTTCTGAGACCAGGCAATGTGGACCCAGCTGGAGTGTAAGGCTGGGGTTTCATTATTATGGTGATGGTGATGAAGCATTCGGGCTCCTGTCGATCTGATACGCTCGTTCAGAGAAAGCACCAGTTTGAAGCTGACCACCGAAGAGATTTCCAGATGTAGCCAGAGCTATGAAAAGTTGCTGCAGGACCACAGAGTTCTGCCACTGGGAGACACCTAGAGACCACCTGTCAAGTCTAAGCTCCATATTTTTTTTTTTAAAGATTTATTTATTTGACAGAGAGAGAGATTACAAGTAGGCAGAGAGGCAGGCAGAGAGAGAGGAGGAAGCAGGCTCCCCGCAGAACAGAGAGCCCGATGCGGGGCTTGATCCCAGGACCCAGATATCATGACCTGAGCCGAAGGCAGAGGCTTAACCCACTGAGCCACCCAGGTGCCCCCTAAGCTCCATATTTTGCAAAAGAGAAAACTGAGGCCTACAGTCTTAGCCAAGACAAAAAAGGGGCTGGTAGAAGCTTGTACGTAGGCTTCAAAAAACACTTAGAAGGTGGTGTACCTGGGTGGCTCAGTTGGTTAAGCTCTGACTGCTGATTTTGGCTGAGGTCAGGATCTCAGGGTCATGAGAGTGAGCCCTGCACTGGGCTCTGTGCTCAGCAGGGAGTCTGCTTGAGGATTCTGTCTCCCTCCCTTTCCCTCTGCTCTTCTCCCCATATATGCATATGTGCACATACTCTCTCTGTAAAATAAATACATAAATATTTTTAAAAATTTAGAAAGATAAAAGTAACACTACTAACAGATGAATTATGGTCTTACAGATGGATGCTGTTATTTTGCACAAGCTAAGCTTCTGGAAGAAGCAAAAATCAGTTAAATATTTATATTGATAACGTCAACTCTTGGGCATTTATCCTGTAATACTATAACGACTAAATGTGTAAATTGAAGCCCCAAGTCTCAATCTTTCTACCTTGTTTTTTTTTCTTTTCTTTTTTCCTAACCACATGAAACACAAATCTTGAAAACTTGTTAATTATTTACCATCTGGCTTTGGAAAATACTTGAAGCAAACAAATTATAAGTTACTGCCAGTGGTTAGTCTGGTTCTCGAAAGACCCAGCTAGTTGCAGGTTGCTGAACAGAGAATTAAGAGCATTTCACTTCTTATTCAGAGACAGCCTTGCCAAGGTCCTTAGACATGGACCTGAGGTCACTGACTTACTTGTGTAAAGAGAATGTGCTAGTTAACAAGTCAAGAACTATTGAACAAAATGAAATATAATTGTCAGGGTGCCTGGGTGGCTCAGTGGATTAAGGGTTTGCCTTCGGCTCAGGTCATGATCTCAAGGTCCTGGCATCAAGCCCCGCATCAGGCTCTCTGCTCAGTGGGAAGCCTGCTTCTCCTTCTCTCTCTGCCTATCTGTCTGCTTGTGATCTCTCTCTCTCTGTGTCAAATAAATAAATAAATAAATAAAAACTTAAAAAAAAAAAAAAAGAATTGCTCTTCCTTTGTTTTGGGCCTGGTTTTTAACATCTATTCAAATTTTCTAAATTATAGTGAGGTCACTCTAGACAACACCACTAACGCACAGGAATTTTATCATTTAAATTCATTGCTTAATACATGCCATGACGGAATTCTCAACACCAAGGATACCCATCACCCGCTTTCCATACACGGCCTTTACAAGCAAAGCAGTGTTCATTACATGGTCCCAATTGTTCCCCTTTGCTTACTCTAGAAATTACTATTTGTTTTCTTCCTTGTAAACAACTGAAGTGAAACAAAATGATAGCTTTCTTCACCACATTAACAACTTTCTTCTGGAAAAATCATTTGCGGATACTAGTTTCTAGAGCCTTAAAACCATTCTGACAGATCACAGCTGTAAAAGTTCATTTCCTCCCTAGAAACATACTACTCTGAATGTCAAGATTTCAAACTTAAATACGAGTCTAACAAAGGCAAAATATAGTTACATGTTTGGGTTGCTGAGCAACTGATAAAGTATCTTTCCAGAGCTGAAGCAAATAAACTTACTCTAACTGAAATTTAAGACCAATAGTTTATGGGGAAATAGTATTAACTAAAGGGTAAATTTAAGAGCAAAGAAAAGCATAGGTGGGGTACCTGGGTGGCTCAGTGGGTTAAACCTCTGCCTTCGGCTCGGGTCATGATCTCAGGGTCCTGGGATCGAGCCCCACAAAGGGCTCACTGCTCAGCAGGGAGCCTGCTTCCCCACCTCTCTCTCTCTCTGCCTGCCTCCCGGCCTGCTTGTGATATCTCTCTGTCAAATAAATAAATAAATTCTTTAAAAAAAAAAAAAGAAAAGGAAAGGAAAGCATGGTTGAGTTTTCCCAGTGTCATGACAGAAAAATTATACCAAATATGGGAACACTGAAATCCTGTTGATATTCTTACCGTCAGATAATCCAAATCTAATAAGTTCCTTCAAGAGCTAAAATCCTTAGAATAATGCAAAATGTCTTCTTAAAATACATCCAATAATAGTAAATGTGGTTTGTCTTGAGGAGGAAGGGCTTTTATTGATAATAAAAATTCTTCAAGTTCTCAAATTTCTTGTCCCAAAAGAATGTGCAGCAATGATTCCAACCTGAGTTCTCTTTATTTAAAATTTTAGTACACTTGGATATACTTTTATGTTTCTTATTCTCAGCTTTCAGAATCTCCCTCTCACTACATAAAAATCTTCAGACAACATGCTCAGGATAATGCCAACGAGCTAACCAACCAGGCACTGAGGAGAACGAGGAAGATAAAGCAGAAGGTAGGGCTGTACCTCTGGGCAGGTGTGGAGGCATAAAGTGGGCAGCTGCGTGGTCAGCTGGGCCTGGGTCTTGCACCTGTGGCTGGTGCCAGGGGAGGAGCTCAGTCTAACCAAGGCAGCCTGGAGAAAGGCCACAGCATGTCCGCCTTTGACTCTGTGAGTGACGCTTCCCTTGACCCTCATGGGGAGGATGTGCTCAGAAAGACCTATCTCCAAGGGTGAGCTGGGGGGTGTTAATGAGTAATCCTCCTTCCTCAACTCCAGGGACAGCTGTGAGAGTTGGGGTCAGTCCTATGTGAAGAGGGGATGTGCTTTTCATTGGGAAAAAGAGGTGGGACTGGGGGGGGCAGTTTTCTTCTGCATAGGAGGCGAGGAAGGCCCTTGCAGCAGAGCACCCATGACATCAGTCTTCCACCTCAGGATCCACAAGAGGTAGAGAGGACGCTCCCAGGAGGGACGCCTCTTCCTGGAGGACGTCAAAATCAGTCGTGATGAGTGTATTAGTTTCCTCTGGCTGCTGGGACAAATCACCATGAATGTAGTTGCTTAAAACAGCACATAATTTATCCTCTTACAGTTGGAAATTGGAAATATGAAATGGGTGTCAGTGAGCTAAGAGTAAGGGGTCAGCCGAGCTGGGCTCCTTCTAGAGCCTCCAGGGGGCCATCTGTTTCCTTGGCTTTGCCAGCTTCTAGAAGCACTTCACCTTCTCTGGCTTGTGGCCCCATCACGCCCACCTCTACTTCACTTGACAAACCTCTTCCTCTCTGATCCTTGTGCCTCGTTATCTCAAGACCCTTAACTCAATAGCACCTGCAGAACCCCTTTTGCCACACAAGACAACATGATCCAGATTCCGGAGATGAGGACGTGGACATCTCTGGAGAGGGGGTGTTGTTTTGCCTATCACAGTGACGTTGGCAGAGGGACATACTTCTGGAGTAGGCTTCCAGAAGTATGTGACAAGAGGCAGATCTTCCCCAGTCACAGTGAAGGCCTCTGATTTTCCCATGTGTTTACATGGCTTGGAGAATGTTCCTTAGGATTTTTCCCTTCATCCTATTGAGAAGTTGAGAAGGATATTCATTCCCTGTCTCTCCTCTCCTCCCTGCCTATTAGCTCTCAACACCCACCATACCCCCGAAATCCCAGCACCCTGGCAGGCATTCAGCAGTGAGCAAGATGTTGGGGTGACAATTCCAAGGAAGGCAGTGACACACACTCACTGTAAAACACTGGCCAGGAAGGATGACAGGCCCGGTCCACTCTGGTATGAAGAAAAGTTGCATGTGTGGGTGTTGTTGGCATAACAGTGATGATTTGCCTCTTAGGGCCAGAAATATCTGCCACTGGCATCGGAGAATATAAGAGCTTTCTAAAGAATTACCCACTCCATCCCCACGCCCTCTAGACCTTCACAAGCCACGTGGAGACACACATGCTTCTGGTCCCTCCAAGAGAAGTGCGTGTGGAAAGGATAAAAACAAGAGCCAGCAGATTAGCCATGTTTGGAATGGAAATCCAAGGTCATGCTTCCACCCAAACAGCCAAATCCTGAAAGATTATAAACAGGCTTAAACTGTAGCCAGATTACCATCTGCCTACAGTAGGAGTCACTGGGTTGTCTTGAAGGCCAAGATCCAAATGATTGGACAAGAAGGGCTATTCCGGGCCACAGCTGATCTGCGTGCATACCAGAACACGAGTGCAAGCTGAAGGTATTGAAAAACTCATCAGGAGTTTATAACAAATATGGGTATCGGTTGTGGAGCTATTGCTCCAGCATGCAGGTATGTGCACACATGCACGCGCGCGCGCACACACACACACACACACACATACGCACACTCCACTGCTAATCAAACCAAAGTCAGACGCTAATATTGAACGAGGGACCTTATATGTGGGGGCTGGTCACACAACAAAAACCGCATATGAAGGGCATCAAGACGAAAAACACGGCCCTAGTGAGGAAATCCAGGCTACGAAAAATTGAAAAAAAGTCTTCTGTGTTCCCTGAAGACTGGCACCACTGAAGGAGAGAAAGATTCATTTGGCGGGAACACTAGAGTAGACGGTAGAGTAGATTTTTCACTCGTGGCGGTCACCCTTCCGGTTTTCACCTGGATCGTGCAGGTGCAAGTTCCCGTTCAATCAACTGAAGGCTCTTACACGGAGTGCTCGCTCTACCTATTAAGAGTGTGTGAATTAATGGAACGTAAACCTGATTTGGAACAGTTAAAACCCGTTTAAAGGCCTGCCTTATTTCACAGCTGTGTGACTTGGCCATTTAAGTCCACTGTGTCTCAGTTTCTTCACCTCTACAATGAAATAATAATAATACTTCATATAACATAATTATAATTAGTCTAATCATTAATTTACTAAACACAAGAATTTGTTAGTATTATTATTATTACTACTACTTTGGCTACTTCAAAGGCTGATGAAAGAATAAAGTAAAAGTTTTTATCCTATTAAATGTCATAAAATTTATATGCTACTATTACAGAGAGAAGTAAATTTTGGTTTCCAGTTACAGAATCTAGTTAGGGAAATGCGGTACCTACAAGAAATATTTAAAGAGAAAAACTGTCTTTGGCAAAGTGTGAGAGAGTCCTATAGTCAATGAGATTCCCTGATTCCATGATTCCATTATGGTACGGCCCAAGAATAAAAGTGAGAAAAGCATTTGTTAGAAAACACTGCAAAGGGACACCTGGATGGCTCAGTCAGTTAAATGTCTGACTCTTGATTGTGGCTCAGGTCATGATCTCAGAGGCATGAGCTCAAGACCCGTGTCAGGCTCCACACTCAGTGTGGAGTCTGCTTGAGATTCTCACTCTCTTTCTCTCTGCTTCACCCTCCTCCTCTCTCTCCAAGATAAATAAATTCTGGGGCACCTGAGTGGTTCAGTTCGCTAAGCCTCTGCCTTAGGCTCAGGTCCTAATCCCAAGGTGCTGGGATGGGGCCCCACAATGGGCTTCCTGCTTAGTGGGGAAGCCTGCTTCTCCCTGTCCCTCTGTGTGCTGCTCCTCCTGCTTGTGTCCTTGCTCTCTCTCTCTCTCTGTCAAATAAAATCTTTTAAAAGAAAAGAAAGAAAAAACTTTGAAGAGAAGATCCTGAACAGCAGATACGAGGCAGGAAGAAACTGGGAGAATTCCAGAATGTGACATTTGTGAGCCAATACAGAGATCAATGTGAAGTAAATCTACATGGCTTCCCAGCTTCCAGGAAATTCCATCACATTTTAAACCCACGTAGGACCCTCTCCTACAAACCGTGATAGGGAACACTATGACAATCTCCACCAAAACATGAACTGTACATACCTTTTAATAGAGCGCTTTCACTTTTAGGAACTATCCTATAGATGTACATGTATATACATATGTAAATAATATTTAGAAAGAAACTCACTCAGCCCCTAGTTTATATACTTGATAGAAACAGAATTTAAAATCTAAGAATATAATCAAAAAGGCCATCAATAGGAGACTGTGGTGCATCCACACTGAAATATTTCACAGACTCTATAAAACATAAAATATTTAATAGTTCCATTTGCACTGATTTTGAATAATTGTCAGGCGAAAAAAGGAAGTCCCGTACGTGCAAGATGCTACCATTTGTGGAAAAAGAAAAAGCCCATGCACAGTTTGCTTGTCGATGCATAGACTGCCATAGAAAGGCAGTCACTAGTAACAGACCAGAATAGAGGAGTGAGAAGGGGACATGCCATTCCACTTTTGAATTCCATTTGATACTCATGTGTTACCTATTCAAAAATTATCTAGTAGCCCAGTGTTTTCAGAGACTCCGGATAAATTTGCACACTATGACTTCAGTTTAGGAAGCCCTGATACACAGTGTTCCCTGAAGAGCCTCTAATTCAAATGGTTTCCAGGTAGATAATAGTGCAAAATAAGTGGTCCAACACAAGGACTAGTCCAGTCCCCCATGGACCTTAGTGATCACAGACTAAGTAAGACAGGACAGGGGCGCCTGGGTGGCTCGGTGGGTTAAAGCCTCTGCCTTCAGCTCAGGTCATGATCCCAGAGTCCTGGGATCGAGTCCCGCATCGGGCTCTTTGCTCAGCAGGGAGCCTGCTTCCTCCTCTCTCTCTCTCTGCCTGCCTCTCTGCCTACTTGTGATCTCTGCCTATCAAATTTTTTTTAAAAATCATAAAAAACAAAAGACTGGACATACAGACTGCTAGAGATTGAATGGTGTCCTCCCTCCCAATTCATATATTGAAGCCCTCAACCCCAATGTGACTGTTTAGAGAGAGAGCCCCTAAGAAGATAATGAAGGTTAAATGAGCTTATAACAGTGGGACCCTAAACCTATTGGATCCGTGTCCTTATAAGAGAGACAAACAGCAGAGCTCCCTCGCTCTCCACCATATGAAGACACTGTGAGAAGGTAGCCATCTACCAGCCAGGGAGAGATGTCTTCCCAGAATCCAACCCTAATGGCACCTTGATCTTGAACTCAGAGCCTCTAGAATAGTGAGAAAATGAATTTCTGTTGTTTAAGCCACCCTGTCTGTGGTGCTTTGCTATGGTCACCTGAGTTGACCAAGACAGGTGCCATCATGGACTCTGGCACCTTGAAGCTGGGCTTGCAGTCTTCCAGCCAGAGGTGAGCTGAGCTCAAGCCTAGGCTGCCATCCCTGGTCTGCTGAGACACTGTAATATGCCACTAGGTAAAACGGAAACAGTGTGAGCGAGCAACCCCAGGTCCAGTTCCAGGGCTGCCCACAGACTGTGACCTTTAACTATCAGCCTCTGCCGTGTTTATCTCAAGCATCTCTAAGTTACTTCCAGCTTGTGGGTTCCAAGATCTGTGACACACAGATGGCAAAATATGCCACTGCCGAGAGTCAAGTTCACTTCCAAAAATAGCACAGTTTCATATTTGTGAGAGATACACAGCAGCCTGTAACCTAGGACCTCGCCATCGGAGCAGATCTCGTTTAGATCTCAAAGCCTCCCGAAGCTGACTGGTGCTGTTGCACACACAGAATCTTGGCATTCTCCGGGTAGGGAAGGCAGGGCCAGTTCTACTCTGAGAATTTGCTACTCCGGAAATCCGTCTTACAGAAAACTTGACACTCGGGGAAAAAAAGGGCAGTAAGGAGGTATTCTGTCTCACAACAGGCAAAACTCGGACAGTTCCTATCGTTATCAAAGTAAGAAAGACAGTGTTAAGCCAGCAACTAAAATACACATTGCTCAGGGATCATTCACACTAAGAGGGAAGTGACTTAGCTGACTGGCTGATCCAATACTTGAAAGTGAAAGCGCCAGGAGAGTCTTGTGGTTGACACTCAACTTCACATCAGAATGAAAGAGTAATACCGGGAAGCCTAGGTGAAGCACTGATGCTTTTTTTTTTCAGACTAAGGTGTAAATACTTGTTATCAAGGTATACATAGTGTCACGACACCTAGGAACAGATATCCTTGTGGGTTTGGGCATGGAATAATGTCTTTGAAGAGTCTATTAAGTTCAAGATAAATGTAATTGCCTACCTGGATTTAGAAATTGTGACCTTGGGACGCCTGGGTGGCTCAGTTGGTAGAGCGTCTGCCTTCGGCTGGGGTCACGATCCCAGGATCCTGGGATGAGTCCCATGGGTCCCATGTTGGGCTCCTTGCTCAGCACGGAGTCTACTTCTCCTTCTCCCTCTGACCACCACTTCCCCTGCTTCTGTGTTCTACCTCCCTCTTTCTCTCTCTCTCTGGCAAATAAATAAAATCTTTTAAAAAAACATTGTGACCTTGTTCTTACCACACATTTAGCTCAAGACAGAGGTAATAGGACTTGCTAAAAATTTGGCTCTCCACCCATAAATGAGTTGTTGCCTAAAATATTGTATTTCAACATGGATTTTGTTCGGGATGCTTCATAAATGTTTGACCCCCTAAGAAGAGCATCCTTATTCAAAAGTTATCTCAACTTGCTAGAATTACAAATGGTACAAAATAAGTATAACAACACAGAACCTTTTCAGCTGAGTTTTGCAAATCTTTCGTCATAATGACTACCAGAATGACTCACTGAGTACTAATTTATCTGTGGCCTTTCAAAAATGGCTACAACCCCCCCCCCCAAAATAAAGTAGCCCAACTTTACTTATAATTGGATAATTATTTTGGAAAGACATGTGAGATAACCCATTAAGATAAAGGTGATATCTATATATAGCCCCACATCTATCTGTATTTGATCAAGTTTATCAAAACCTTTTAAGAGATTATATTCCCACCATGCCTATGGTTGGGTTGTGAAATTCAACCTATCTTTAAAAGTCTAATTGAAGGGGCGCCTGGGTGGCTCAGTGGGTTAAGCCTCTGCCTTCAGCTCAGGTCATGATCTCAGGGTTCTGGGATCGAGTCCCGCATCGGGCTCTCTGCTCACAGGGAGCCTGCTTCCCCGTCTCTCTCTGCCTGCCTCTCTGCCTACTTGTGATCTCTCTCTGTCAAATAAATAAATAATAAAATCTAAAAAAAAAAAAAAAAGTCTAATTGAAAACCCCTCCAAATAAACTCTGTGTCACTCCATCACAGCCTCTCCTTCCAAGTATCTTTCTAGACTGTTTTCTCTTGATACTATTTTATTTATACTTCTCTTGTGGATCATCTTTGATCTTCTTACACTTTCCCAATTCTTTCTCATCCTTGTAAGAGTCCCTCTCCATTTGTCTCATCTACCCCTTTCTCTCCTGTCTTTTCTCAGTGATTATTCAATAGAGATCCATGTTTTCTATTCTCAATTGTAAAGATGAAAGGAATATATTTATATAGTCTCCTAGCAAGATTAAAAATAAAACCAAATTTAATGGTCTTTCTCATTTTCTTTTTATAATCTTTCAGTAATTTGTTTCTGTTTTTTACAGAATGTATTTCTCTACCTCTGATATAAGTAAAACAAGGTCCAAAATAGTTGAATAGGTATTTGTATTAAATATAAGCAAGAGAATTCACACATTTAATGGAGGCCACACATGGAGAGTTATAGAGATTAAAGAGTATTCTTTCATTATTGGGAAGGACTTTCTTGGAAAATCAGGATGTTTTAAAGGCACACAAAAGTTCTACAGATCATATCAATAAACTGAAATCATTTGGATCTGTTCAATAATTTATACATGCTTTTTCTCCAAATGAATTTTAAGCAGTCTACACAAATACTTTTTCTTTAAATTTACTCACTTTATCTTTTACTTTCATACTAATGAATAGCTTTGTGAAATAATGGATTTGATATGATTGCTATGTGCATATATATATATACCCTATGTATATATATCTATCTGTAATATTGATCTACACATCACTTAAAATCATTTTGTGGTTTGAGTTCCCATTTTAGTTTAAGGAAATATAATGTCTCAGTTCTGCTTAGAGAAAGCAAATACTTTTATTGATATTTACATTTATTTATATTTTATTTATATTTCTTATTTTTATTTATATACAGATTATATTTATATTTATATACAGATAACTACACAGTTAAAGCAGCACTATTTGAAGAGTTACACTTTTGAATAATAGCAAATCTTTTTACCAGGGTGTTCCTTGACCTTTTTCATTGTCAAAGTCACATGCACGACAAAGTCTTTACTGCATCTGGTTAGGCGCACCCGAGGACTGTTTATCGGACTTCTCTCAGAGGTCTATCAACAGCCTCTCATTCTAAGAACAGATCTATGATGTCATCCCTCAATCTAACTCACTCCCCCACCTCCTTCCTTTCCTCACTATCTTAAACCATGCCACACTGAATGATGAAGAGCTTGGGTCAAAATGATGTGGTTATATAAACACCCACTATTTCTGTCTCATGGAAACGCTTCCCCTGTGAGTTACTCAATATGTTTCTCAGCTCAGAGAATGCATCTCTGCTCTAGGCTTGCACTGAAAAGAATACCATTTAGCCTAATCCCACTGGCAAATTGCTAAACCTTTAAGCTATACCTTTAAGCAGGACTGCTGCGCGCACCATGTGACAGCACTCTGATTTGAATGGGGTGGCTGGCAGCTTATAACCCAGCCAGATGTACTGTGAGGGGAAGACTGGCAGAAGGCGGGCTGGGCAAAGAGGCCAGGCTCCCTGTTCTGATTCCAGCTCGGTCACCCCGAGTAGCTCACCTCGCCAAATCACCATTTTTTTCACCGAAGAAGTCAGGTTTTTTTCAAAGGCCTCTTCTAGTTCTGATGTTTGAGCTCTTCATGGAGTGCTCTTTAAATTCCCAAAGGGAAAGAACATTACCTCTGGTATGCACTACTGATACACCAAATGCCTACAGAAAGAATGAACCAAGTGGCAAGTTTACCACTACACTTTCGAGTGGCTGTCATTCATTTAAGAGAATCCGATTCTTTCTGCACCGGGGAGAGAGATTTCTTGAGCAGACGCAAAATTACATATTACTTCTTGGGTCAAGTATGGATGGTGAGACTAAATAATTAGTTAAGGACTGAACTTTGAGAAGGAGAGAAAGGGCCATGGGAATATTTTTAGAGAGTGAACACATTTTGCAAAATAGTATCACGATGGGTGCTCACTTGGAGGATTAATTTATACCACAAAAGAGAACATGTACCATGTATAATTCAAGAGACTTTGGAACAGCAACTGATTATTACTGGACTATCACCTTTCCTGTTGCCTTGTTCTACTTCAGTGGCACCTGCCTTATTGCAATCCCCACCAGTCACTCAATCCCAACATTCACAAGCACCCTGGCTCTTCTCACCACAACAAGAGGAATCCAAGTGAAGGGGAGGGAGGCCATGGGACATCCACTGAGCACGTGTGAAAAAGAAGGATGCTGTAAGACTAAATTTTCTTCTATTCTACAAGAGGAGAGTCCTGGTGAGGATTACAGAGGATGGGAGTAACAGGCAGCTCAAACACTAGAGCCTTTGGAAAGAAGGAAAGCCGTCCCATCAGGTTCTCTGTGAGACTATGCTAAGGATTTTAGCCCCACGCTCGCCCAGCACTTTGTTTCTATTCTGTTCCCCTTCTCCGGTTTTCCTCACCCTCATTTTCTTCTTCTCCAGCTCTAAGTGAGCCCTTGTCTTAGACCACCAGAAAACCACTAGCTGCTTCGATCTTATAATAGCCTGCAGCTAAAGGAAGCCTACCAAAATCAGGCTAGAGAGGAGAGGAAGGAGTGGGCTTGTGTATCAGAAACTGATTAGGATTCTGAATTCAGTGTCTCAAAGACACGTTATACCTGCTGCAGTGGTTCTGTACTGTTTTCAGTTGATCCATTCAACAGCATACAGCCAACATCTACTGCGCATTTCCAACATGCCAGTCTAGGCTCTGGGGCTATAATGATGGTGAACAACAAAAACAACTAATACGTGTTACCTACTTTCATGGGGCTTACAGTTTAGTGGAAAAGACATGAATGGAGAAAAAAAAAGTCTCTACCCATAAATGTACAATTAAAAACCAAGATAACCATCATAAAGAAATGAGATTCTCTAGAATGTTCTACAAGGAGCCTGAGGTGGAGCTGGGAGTCAGGAAATGCCTTCTGGAGGACTGACACTAAAGCTGAGCTCTGACAAATGAGTAGGAGATTTCTTAGCAGAGGCAGGGGCGAGAGCAGAAGGAAGATGATGAGGCAGAAAATTACCACCCCCTTGAACTTGAAAGTCTACAATTTTTTACATTATTCAGATGAGGCCAATAGAATTACGTCTGAACACTTTCTAAAAGGCCATTAGTGAACTATACTTATAAGGTAAGAGGTTACAGCCCCAGGTGAGTATGGAGACAGGATTCTGACCAGTGACCCCTGTGTCATCAATTCTGTCTTATAATAACCTTTTTTTTTGTATGAACTACATAACTGTCCTTGCTGAGTTTTTTTTTTTTTTTAAAGGAAGTTGTCTTTGAGACATGTGGACTTCAAAAGTTATTACTTTGTGATACAGCCATTAATCTTAGTTGTCAGAAGAAATTGCTTTCTACCTGGTATTTTACAGAGGCGCTTCAAAACTCTGCTCCCTACTCTTCCGCCTTCAGGTCTGAATGAATCAATAAATTAGTGACTCCAGCAGATGACTTGCTTGTTAAAAAAAAAAAAAAAAAGAAAGCTCAAGTGAGAAAGTGAGAGGTTTTTTGCCCCAACAAATAGCACAAGCAAAAATCCTGTGGCAAGTGAGAGCACAGAATGTTCAAAGAGCATTGAGGAAAAATAGGTAGATGAGGAAGTAAAACTGACAGGGCCTGTAGGGACATGAGGGAGGGCTGATGCCAAGAATGACCCTGAGATTTCTGACCTACACCCCTGAACAGACAGTGGAATCACTCTTTGACTTGGGGGCAGTGGTTGGACATGGACAAAATCCAAATTTTGGAGGGAAGACTTTTTTTTTTTTTTTTTTTTTGACATGCTGAGTCTGAGGTGATTTTGAGCAATACAAATATTGATATTGTGGATGGATCTGTGGATAAGTTCAGAAGGAGAGAAGCTGTCAGACTGTAGGTGGTCCCTGACGCACGAATGGGGATAAGGTTGAGCAGGCTGGTAGCATAAAGCGAAAAGAGAAGGCAGCCTGAGATCAAGCACTGAGCAAAGCAAAAGAGAAAAGCAGCAGCTATGAGACAGGAGACAGCCTGCCTTGACCAGTGTTGTAATTATTCCTAGTAAGGGAGGAAGTATTTTCTCAGATGTTAGAATTCTAGGACAAGTAGGCTTCTTTAAGGAGGTATGAGAGCCTAAGCACTGTGTCAGATACCTACACTGGAAAATTTCCCCTGAATTGTGGGTAAAACCTATGAGAAATGAGGTTATACCAAAATGGGTGTTGACCAACCCACCTTACAAATTAATTTTTGGAACACAACCCATTTGCAACTTAAGTACATCATGTACTATGACAGAAGGACACATCTTATTTTAGTTACATCTTAAATATTTTGAGGGAACAGAGTATTTTTTTTCTAATAGCACTTTATTCCTGGAATTTTGCTGTCATTTGAATATCTATTTTTAAGAACCAGAATGAAGAGTAAGGAGGACTGAAACCTAGCTGCATTTCTCCACTCTTTGTGAATCTTGCTTTTTTATCTTTGTCAGTTCTGTGGTTTCCTGTCAGCTAATCAGACCCTGCCTTCTGTGTGGCAGCCGGAAGAACTGACCAACACGATCTCTGGTTAAAGTCTGGCAGCAATGAGCTAAGGAAGGGAACACAGCTCAAACCAGACAGATGTCAAGTTCCTTTAATCCTCTCCATAATACATGATTGAACCGGACATGGCTGGTTAGGCACTAGATGCTGCTTTGTTTCAGCTGATCTTTGGAAATCTGAGGCTGTGGCTCTACTAACATCCTTATCTACTTCCCAGAAACAAGGAGGTACACTGATGAACACTGGCTCTGGAGTCCCAGTTTTGATGTTCATTCACACCCAAAAGCCAAAAGTCTACATAAATAGCATGTTATTCCTAAATAGAAGTGCTTTGGAGAATCTATTTATATTCTTATATATATTCTTAGACTTATACTCCGTCATTAAAACAGAAGAGAACAAGACAGGTTTAGGTAGTTCTTCCCTTTAAAGCAAAATGGATACATATATACTTGAGTTTACACTGCATAGAAAACAGCATTGTTCTAAAATATAGAAGTTTTTAAGAAAACCACAAATGTCTGAGACAGTTCATTCTTTGTGGAAGAAAAGAGTTCTGTGTACTACACGAGCTCCTAAAAGGCATTCCAAAGTTTGCAAACTTTGCTTGTTCTACCGTTTATTACTTTTTGATTTTCAGTATATTAATTTCCAAAGGTTGGAAAGGAATTGAGGCATGAATCAATCCCCACCTCTTCTTTAATAGTCTGTCTGTTCAACGGCTCATTGACTCATATCCACACATCTGAAATACAGAAGAGCTGGAAAGCGGCCTGGCTCATCCTTGTTTTAAGATAAGAGATTTAGGGACGCCTAGGTGGCTCAGTTGGTTAAGCGGCTGCCTTCGGCTCAGGTCATGATCCCAGTGTTCTCGGATCGAGTCCCACATCGGGCTCCTTGCTCAGCAGGGAGCCTGCTTCTCCCTCTGCCTCTGCCTGCCACTCTGTCTGCCTGTGCTCACTCTCTCTGATAAATAAATAAAATCTTTAAAAAAAAAAAAGATAAGAGATTTACTGAAAGTTCAGCTTATCCAGGGGAATGGTGTAGTGGTAGTGACAGTCTTCTATAAAGACCCTGTGAAAATACTCCTTCTGGAAAATCAAAGCCCACTGGACAGAAATCTGGGGGACCCATGTTGATGCCTGGTTTCCACCCTTATTAACCGTGTGAATTTGGCCTCACGAGTAAATGTCTCTGAAACTCATCTTATTCCTTAGTATAATAACTGCATAAGTAACCTTTAAAATTTCACCCAGTTCTATAATCACATTTTCTTGTATTTCAGTTGATTTTTGGCAACTTTAGTGCTCCTAATCACTTGGGTACTTGAAAGGCCATCTGATTTTTTCTTTGTGGTTTAAATTTTCTTATTGTTTAAAAAAGTACCTGTGGATATTAAATTAGAATTCCTCAACTGTTTCAACAAAATTAAGACTTAAAGTTTTTATTTGACCAAAGGCAGATTCAAACATTGATATGGTTTCCACTCCTTGGTGTGATTAATAAAATTAACAGAAGTGAACTTTGTTGGGGCACCTGGGTGGCTCAGTTGGTTAAGCGACTGCCTTCGGCTCAGGTCATGATGCTGGGGTCCCGGGATCGAGTCCCACATCAGGCTCCCTGCTCGGCAGGGAGTCTGCTTCTCCAGCTGACCTCTCTCCTCTCATGCTCCCTCTCATTCTCTCTCTCTCTCTCTCAAATAAATAAAGTCTTTGGAAAAAAAAAAAAGAAGTGAACTTTGTTTATATACCTCTTCCCATCTAGGGCTTAGGAAGTACAATGTGAGATAAAACTCAGGTGGGAATGTAAACACCCTTTCCATTAAGGTGCCAGAGAGTTTGTCATAACTCAGTAGGTTTGGCATAAACTAAGGCCTAGCTAATTCCAAATCCCATCTTCTTTCCAATATACCAGTTTGACCCCAGGAGAGCTAGTTAAAGACTGGAAATTCCTTGAATATTAAAGGAAACATGGCATTCTACTACCTATAATACCTCTGTTTCTCAGCCCAAAGTCTTGCATACAGTAGGTGCTGAATGATTAATTTGAGAAGACTAGAAGGGAGATTTCCACTGCCAAGGTCCTAGACTGAGGTCATTTAATTTGTGGACTCATATCATGGATCAGTTACAATACTGCTTTTATCTCATACAGAAAATCTCATAAACCAAAATGACTACATCTTCATCTTGTCATTTAGAATGTCTGATGTTCTGATTCTTGGTATTTTGGCTGCATAGCCTTTGGGATTTATGTGTGTGTGCATGTGTGTGTACGCATGTGTCTGGCTGATCCCAGAAAGATACATATTCACCATCTCCATTCCTATATCAAACAGTAGGTATCCTGCAAGAAGGAGTCTCCAAGTTTTGTGAACCTAAGTACAGATCTATTTGTCCAAGGGAAGTAAGTGAAGGTTGTAAGTGAAATGAACACCCTGAGCCATGAAGCCTATGAATAAGAACAGGGAGGCGATACGGTTCCAGGCTTCCAGCACAAATTCCAGCAGTGCTCAGCAAGCTTGGTGGATTTGAGATGTACTGAAAGATCTTTACCCACCAGGTAGGCACTTCTATTATAAGATGAATATACTTGCTCTGTAGCCATCTGCCTTGGAGTTTCAGATCCTTGAATTAGCACATGATTCAAGAAGAAAATTTCAATATATATCTGAAAATTCCATTATCTAGGCACCTCAATGGTTCAGTCAGTTAAGCATACAACTCTTGATTTTGGCCAAGGTTGTGATTTCAGGATCAAGCAGTACCTCTGGCTCCATGCAGGGTGTGAGGCCTGCTTGGGATTCTCTCTGTCACCCTCTCGCTCTTCCCCACCCCCCGCTCCATGCAAGAGTGCAGGTGCACTCTCTCTCTCTCTTTAAAAAAAAAAAAAAGAAAAAAAAGCTCCTGGGTGGCTCATTCCTTAAGCGTCTGCCTTCGGTTCAGGTCATGATCCCAGGGTCCTGGGATCAAGTCCACATCGAGCTCCCAGCTCAGTGGAAAGCCTGTTTGTCCCTCTCCCACTCCCCCACCTTGTGTCTCCTCTCTTGCTGTTTCTCTGTCAAATAAATAAATGAAAACTTAAAAAGAAGAAGAAGAAGAAGAAGAAGGAAAAGAAAAAGAGAAAGAAAAATTCTATTAGCATCATCAATTTAAAAAAATCATTTGTTATCTTCCTTTGTACACTAAGTTATATTACTTTTTAATTGGGTCGGCTTTTTTTTCCTCGATTGGTATGAGTTTTTTTTTATTTTAAATATTAAGTCTTTTTTATTAGATATATGGATTGTGAATGTCCTGTACTATGTAGTTGCTTTGTCAAGCTCTTAATAAGACCCCATTACACATACACATTTTTTTCCTTTAAATTCAGTTTAATTAACATATTAAATAACATATTAAATAACATAAAGTCTCTGTTCCTGTAGATTGTCTCTGTTCCTTTAGGGCTCTCTCTCCATTCAAAAGATTCCCTGTGACATTTCTTGCAGGGCTGATTTACTATTCACAAATTCTTTTAGTTTTTGTTTGTTCCAGAAACTCTCTCTCTTTCTATTCTGAATGACATCCTTGCTGGATAAAGTATTCCTGGCTCTGTATTTTTATTTCCCCCAATTTATCATGTTAAATGTATCATGCCAGTTCTTTCTGGCCTGCCAGGTCTCTGTGGATAGGTCTGCTGCCAGCATTATGTGTCTACCCTTGTAGGTTAAGGACCTCTCGTCCTGAGCTGGTTTCAGGATTTTCTCTTTATCTTTGAAATTTGTAAGCTTCACTATAATATGTCCAGGTGTTGACCTATTTTTGTTGATTTTGAGGGGGGTTTTCTGTGCCTCCTGGACATGAATGCCTGTTTCCTTTCCCAGAGTAGGGAAGTTCTCAGCTATAATTTATGAACATACATTCTTAATATAATGAAGTTGAGTTTATCAATCTTATTAATGATTAGTGCTCTTATTTACAGTATAGAAAATCGTTGTGTATCAACATTATAAATTTATTCACCTATGCTTTCTTCTAAAAGTTTTATTGTTTTAGTTGTGATCTATCATTTTTTTTTACACAGTGTGAAGGAGGGTTCAAAGATCCTTTTCCACATGGGTATCTAATTGATCTAGCACCATTTATTTAAAATATCATCCTCCCTTCTCTGTATTGCAATGAAGACTGTTCAAATCAAGTGATCTTATATATAATCAGATATAAGATCACTTCATTTATTTCTATATATATCTATATCTATCTATATCTATATATATGGATATATCTTAATGTATATATTAGGTCTGATTCTAGACTCTCTTATTATGTCCCCATTCTATTTGTCTATCCCTTTACCAATACCACACTGTCTTACTGTGACTTTATTATTAAAGTCTAGCTAGCATGCATTGCTCTTCTTCAATATTGCCTTGGGCATCACAGCCCCTTTGCATTTTCATATAACGTTACTTCCCCAATTTACACACACATACACAGATGCGTGACCTGTTTCAGATTTTGAGTTTTACACTATTTATAAACCTATTTTGAGAGAATTAGCATCATTAATTGGAGAAAAATTAGAACCACAATAGAATACCACTGCATATCTAAGAAAAATGGCTGGAATTTATAAAAATTTTAAAAACCATGTAATGCCAAATGTTGCCAAGGATGTGGAGCAAATGGAACTCTCTTACATGTCCAGCATGAAACAAACTGAACCAGTCACCTGGGAAAAATATATGACAATACCTACTAGGGCTAAACATATGCTTATTCTTCACCCAGTGACTGCACTCCAATCTTTCATGCTCTTCCATGTCCGGTGCTCCCTTCTTTGTTTCATAGGTGGAATAGCTTTCCCTCTAGAGTGTGTGGTTTAAAACACAAGTTCCAGAGTCAGATTGCTCGCCTGCATATTATAGCTCCACCTTACCTGGTAGGGTGACTGTGGGTGAATTACCCTCGTGTATCTCATGTGGACAAAATGATTAGTGTGTCTGCACATCGTTTATGATTTTTATCTGCAACATGGTGGAGGGAGTGGAGAGTACTTACCCCCTCTTAGGTTTGTCGTTCTGAGAGGACCAAATGATCCAATCTACACAGGAACAGTGCCTGGCAACCCCCAAGAGCTAAATAAACATTAGCTTTAATTATTATTTTCTACCTATCGTAACGCTACCTCTCAATGCCTACTTAGTGCAAATGGCACCACCTCCATGAGATTTTTTTCAAGACGAGAAGGAAGCTAATACTAATTCTGACAGACATGTAGTCCCTCTCCGTCTCTCCACACTTTATTTGAATCTTTTTTGATTCTTAATATATTTGGCTTTGATTGCGAATTGCCCTGCTGGTGTTTGCCCCTCCAGACTGTGAGCATCCCCGAGACAGGAATCTCTGCTCACTTGAGTGTCTCTCTAGATCTCTGCCTGGTGCTTTGCACTTACATGTTCAATAGATGTTGGTTACATTGTATCAAATCCAATCAGGAAGGGAGACTGCTAGGTGCCTTTGAGTAATAATGTTACTGGATGTGTTTGCTTTCCAAGACACCTGCCATTTGGAATTGGGCTTAAACAAACAGTTGACCTAAAAGGACAGTTTTTAGTGACCTAAGAAGGTCATGAGCAGTTATGCTAAGATCCAGGAGAGTGGCTTGAACACTGGCATAAAAACACTTCAACTGAGTGGAACAAGTGGTTGAGGTAAAATCTGCCATTATTATGAAAATGTAAAGTTGATAAAGATGTTTCCAGTTATGATCTTGAAACCAGAAACTGCATTAGGGGATATTAAGATACCTGCAGTTTAATTTTTTTTTTTTTTTTAAGATCTACTTTATCTTAGAGAGAGAGAAAGTGTGCGTGAGTGAGCGTGAGCCAGTGTGGGGGCAGAGGGAGAGGGAGAGGCTCTCAAGCAGACCCCACTGAGTGCAGAGCCCAACACAGGGCTCAATCTCACAATCCTGAGATCATGACCTGAGTTGAAACCAAGAGTCAGACGCTTAAGCGATTGAGCCACCCAGGTGCCCCTAAGATACCTGTAGTTTTAAAAGAGAACTGGTTCATACACTGGGCTCAGTCTTCAGTTTGGATGGAAAGCCTTGGACCTTTAATCCTGCAATTTGTTTTTTTCTTTTAATTTAAACTCAATTAACTCAATTAATAGTGTATTATTAGTTTCAAAGGTAGAGATCAGTGATTTATCAGTCTTATATAACACCCAGTGCTCATTACATCACATGCCCTCCTTAATGTCCATCACCTGGTTACCCTCTCCCCCACCTGCCTCCCCTCCAGCAAACTATAATTAAGAGTCTCTTATGGTTTATCTCCCTATATGACTTTGTCTTCTTTTGTCTTTCCCTCCCTACCCATATGCTCCTTTGTTTTGTTTCTAAAATTCCACATATGAGTGAGACCATGTGATAATTGTCTTTCTCTAATGGACTAATTTCACTTAACATAATACCATTTTTACTTACTCAGATTGACTCCATAGGTCAATTTGTGCTAACGGCTTTGACTTTGCCTTGAGACTTATTTGCAAAAACCCCTGAAGTGGAAGAAGTTCTATCTCAGAGCACCTGGGTGGCTCAGTCAACTCGGTGAACAATTCTTGGTTTTGTCTCAGGTCATGATCTCAGGCTCCTGGGATGGGGTCCTATCATGGGCCCTGCCTTCAGCACGGAGTCCACTTGGGATTCTCTCTCTCTCTCTCTCTCTCCCTCTGCCTCTCTGCCCACTCTCTCTCCTCTCTCTTACAAACAAACAAACAAGCAACCAGTTCTATCTCGAAGGCTGCCCAATTTGAAGATCCCCAGGCAAGAGAATAAATAGGGGCACATACAATATACGTAAATATTTACTAGGTAAACATTAAGGTAATAAGATGCTATACAAAATACATCTATCCTTCCACCTTCATAAAGACCTGGAAGCCATGATCATACTTCCTACAGGAGCACCTGTTGGCACAGGACTTCCTGTGGCTTGCAGACCCAGCTGTCCCTGATCTTGATGGGCTTCCTGAACAGGTATGGACACCCCAGCCCATGTGTCCAAGTCCCAGCCACACCTGCCCACAGATAGCTCTCTTTCGGCCCCAGAGACAGCATGGTCTACCTTCTAGAAAATAGACCTAAGAGTAAGGGCTGTTGGACACTGGAAAGTAGTTCTGGGATTCTGGGCTTTCTAGTGTGGTATGGTCCCTCCCTTGCACTGTGGAGAGGGTATGGCTGGATGAAAACCAAAACAAGGTTTTCTTTCTTTTTTAAAAAAAATATTTTATTCATTTGACAGAGATCACAAGTACGCAGAGAAGCAGGCAGAGAGAAAGGAAGAAGCAGGCTCCCTGCTGAGCAGAGAGCCCCCAAAACAAGGTTTTCTAAAGTATGGGGTCCTCCTTCTTAGGATTAAGGGTAATACCAAAGCTACTTTAAAAATATGCATGATGATGGAATTTTTTTTTTTATTTTTTATAACCATATATTTTTATCCCCAGGGATACAGGTCTGTGAATCGCCAGGTTTACACACTTCACAGCACTCACCATAGCACATACCCTCCCCACTGTCCATAATCCCACCCCCCTCCCAACCCCCCTTCCCCCATCAACCCTCAGTTTGTTTTGTGAGATTAAGTGTCACTTTTGGTTTGTCTCCCTCCCAATCCCATCTTGTTTCATTTACTCTTCTCCACCCCCTTAACCCCCCATGTTGCATCTCCTCTCCCTCATATCAGGGAGATCATATGATAGTTGTCTTTCTCTGATTGACTTATTTCGCTAAGCATGACACCCTGTAGTTCCATCCACGTCGTAGCAAATGGCAAGATTTCATTTCTTTTGATGGCTGCATAGTATTCCATTGTGTATATATACCACCTCTTCTTTATCCATTCGTCTGTTGATGGACATCTAGGTTCTTTCCATAGTTTGGCTATTGTAGACATTGCTGCTATAAACATTCGGGTGCACGTGCCCCTTCGGATCACTACGTTTGTATCTTTAGGGTAAATACCCAGCAGTGCAATTGCTGGGTCATAGGGTAGTTCTATTTTCAACATTTTGAGGAACCTCCATGCTGTTTTCCAGAGTGGTTGCACCAGCTTGCATTCCCACCAACAGTGTAGGACGGTTCCCCTTTCTCCGCATCCTCGCCAGCATCTGTCATTTCCTGACTTGTTAATTTTAGCCATTCTGACTGGTGTGAGGTGATATCTCATGGTGGTTTTGATTTGTATTTCCCTGATGCCGAGTGATATGGAGCACTTTTTCATGTGTCTGTTGGCCATCTGGATGTCTTCTTTGCAGAAATGTCTGTTCATGTCCTCTGCCCATTTCTTGATTGGATTATTTGTTCTTTGGGTGTTGAGTTTGCTAAGTTCTTTATAGATTTTGGACACTAGCCCTTTATCTGATATGTCATTTGCAAATATCTTCTCCCATTCTGTCAGTTGTCTTTTGGTTTTGTTAACTGTTTCCTTTGCTGTGCAAAAGCTTTTGATCTTGATAAAATCCCAAAAGTTCATTTTTGCCCTTGCTTCCCTTGCCTTTGGTGATGTTCCTAGGAAGATGATGCTGCGGCTGAGGTCGAAGAGGTTGCTGCCTGTGTTCTCCTCGAGGATTTTGATGGATTCCTTTCTCACATTGAGATCCTTCATCCATTTTGAGTCTATTTTCGTGTGTGGTGTAAGGAAATGATCCAATTTCATTTTTCTGCATGTGGCTGTCCAATTTTCCCAACACCATTTATTGAAGAGGCTGTCTTTTTTCCATTGGACATTCTTTCCTGCTTTGTCGAAGATGAGTTGACCATAGAGTTGAGGGTCCATTTCTGGGCTCTCTATTCTGTTCCATTGATCTATGGGTCTGTTTTTGTGCCAGTACCATGCTGTCTTGAGGATGACGGCTTTGTAATAGAGCTTGAAGTCCGGAATTGTGATGCCACCAACTTTGGCTTTCTTTTTCAATATTCCTTTGGCTATTCGAGGTCTTTTCTGGTTCCATATAAATTTTAGGATTATTTGTTCCATTTCTTTGAAAAAAATGGATGGTACTTTGATAGGAATTGCATTAAATGTGTAGATTGCTTTAGGTAGCATAGACATTTTCACAATATTTATTCTTCCAATCCAGGAGCATGGAACATTTTTCCATTTCTTTATGTCTTCCTCAATTTCTTTCATGAGTACTTTATAGCTTTCTGTGTATAGATTCTTAGTCTCTTTGGTTAGGTTTATTCCTAGGTATCTTATAGTTTTGGGTGCAATTGTAAATGGGATTCACTCCTTAATTTCTCTTTCTTCTGTCTTGTTGTTGGTGTAGAGAAATGCAACTGATTTCTGTGCATTGATTTTATATCCTGACACTTTACTGAATTCCTGTACAAGTTCTAGCAGTTTTGGAGTGGAGTCTTTTGGGTTTTCCACATAGAGTATCATATCATCTGCAAAGAGTGATAGTTTGACTTCTTCTTTGCCGATTTGGATGCCTTTAATTTCCTTTTGTTGTCTGATTGCTGAGGCTAGGACTTCTAGTACTATGTTGAATAGCAGTGGTGATAACGGACATCCCTGCCGTGTTCCTGACCTTAGCGGAAAAGCTTTCAGTTTTTCTCCATTGAGAATGATATTTGCGGTGGGTTTTTCATAGATGGCTTTGATAATATTGAGGTATGTGCCGTCTATCCCTACACTTTGAAGAGTTTTGATCAGGAAGGGATGCTGTACTTTGTCAAATGCTTTTTCAGCATCTATGGAGAGTATCATATGGTTCTTGTTCTTTCTTTTATTAATGTGTTGTATCACATTGATTGATTTGCAGATGTTGAACCAGCCTTGCAGCCCTGGAATAAATCCCACTTGGTCGTGGTGAATAATCCTTTTAGCGTACTGTTGAATCCTATTGGCTAGTATTTTGGCGAGAATTTTTGCATCTGTGTTCATCAAGGATATTGGTCTGTAGTTCTCTTTTTTGTTGGGATCCTTGTCTGGTTTTGGGATCAAGGTGATGCTGGCCTCATAAAATGAGTTTGGAAGTTTTCCTTCTATTGCTATTTTTTGGAACAGTTTCAGGAGAATAGGAATTAGTTCTTCTTTAAATGTTTGGTAGAATTCCCCCTGGAAGCCGTCTGGCCCTGGGCTTTTGTTTGTTTGGAGATTTTTGATGACTGTTTCAATCTCCTTACTGGTTATGGGTCTGTTCAGGCTTTCTATTTCTTCCTGGTTCAGTTGTGGTAGTTTATATGTCTCTAGGAATGCATCCATTTCTTCCAGATTGTCAAATTTGTTGGTGTAGAGTTGCTCATAGTATGTTCTTATAATTGTCTGTATTTCTTTGGTGTTCGTTGTGATCTCTCCTCTTTCATTCATGATTTTATTTATTTGGGTCCTCTCTCTTTTCTTTTTGATAAGTCTGGCCAGGGGTTTATCAATCTTATTAATTCTTTCAAAGAACCAGCTCCTAGTTTCATTGATTTGTTCTATTGTTTTTTTGGTTTCTATTTCATTGATTTCTGCTCTGATCTTTATGATTTCTCTTCTTCTGCTGGGTTTAGGGTTTCTTTCTTGTTCTTTCTCCAGCTCCTTTAGGTGTAGGGTTAGGTTGTGTACCTGAGACCTTTCTTGTTTCTTGAGAAAGGCTTGTACCGCTATATATTTTCCTCTCAGGACTGCCTTTGTTGTGTCCCACAGATTCTGAACCGTTGTGTTTTCATTATCATTTGTTTCCATAAATTTTTTCAATTCTTCTTTGATTTCCTGGTTGACCCATTCATTCTTTAGAAGGATGCTGTTTAGTCTCCATGTATTTGGGTTCTTTCCAAATTTCTCTTGTTATTGAGTTCTAGCTTTAGAGCATTGTGGTCTGAAAATATGCAGGGAATGATCCCAATCTTTTGATACCGGTTGAGACTTGATTTAGGACCAAGAATGTGATCTATTCTGGAGAACGTTCCATGTGCACTAGAGAAGAATGTGTATTCTGTTGCTTTGGTATGAAATGTTCTGAATATATCTGTGATGTCCATCTGGTCCAGTGTGTCATTTAAGGCCTTGATTTCCTTGTTGATCTTTTGCTTGGATGATCTGTCCATTTCAGTGAGGGGAGTGTTAAAATCCCCTACTATTATTGTATTCTTGTCGATGTGTTTCTTTGATTTTGTTATTAATTGGTTTATATAGTTGGCTGCTCCCACGTTAGGGGCATAGATATTTAAAATTGTTAGATCTTCTTGTTGGACAGTTCCTTTGAGTATGATATAGTGTCCTTCCTCATCTCTTATTATAATCTTTGGCTTAAAATCTACTTGATCTGATATAAGGATTGCCACTCCTGCTTTCTTCTGATGTCCATTAGCATGGTAAATTCTTTTCCACCCCCTCACTTTTAACCTGGAGGTGTCTTCGGGTGTAAGATGAGTTTCTTGTAGGCAACATATAGATGGTTTTTGTTTTTTTATCCATTCTGATACCCTGTGTCTTTTGATTGGGGCATTTAGCCCATTAACATTCAGGGTAAGTATTGAGAGATATGAATTTAGTGCCATTGTATTGCCAAAAGGTGACTGTTATTGCATATTGTCTCTGTTTCTTTCTGATCTACTACTTTTAGGGTCTCTCTTTGCTTAGAGGACCCCTTTCAATATTTCCTGTAGAGCTGGTTTGGTATTTGCAAATTCTTTCAGTTTTTGTTTGTCCTGGAAGCTTTTAATCTCTCCGTCTATTTTCAATGATAGCCTAGCTGGATATAGTATTCTTGGCTGCATGTTTTTCTCATTTAGTACTCTGAATATATCATGCCAGCTCTTTCTGGCCTGCCAGGTCTCTGTGGATAAGTCTGCTGCCAATCGAATATTTTTACCATTGTACGTTACAGACTTCTTTTCCCGGGCTGCTTTCAGGATCTCTTCTTTGTCACTAAGACTTGTCAATTTTACTATTAGGTGACGGGGTGTAGACCTATTCTTATTGATTTTGAGGGGGGTTCTCTGAACCTCCTGGATTTTGATGCTTGTTCCCTTTGCCATATTGGGGAAATTCTCTCCAATAATTCTCTCCAATATACCTTCTGCTCCCCTCTCTGTTTCCTCTTCTTCTGGAATCCCAATTATTCTAATGTTGTTTCGTCTTATGGTGTCACTTATCTCTCGAATTCTCCCCTCGTGGTCCAGTAGCTGTTTGTCCCTCTTTTGCTCAGCTTCTTTATTCTCTGTCATTTGGTCTTCTATATCGCTAATTCTTTCTTCTGCCTCATTTATCCTAGCAGTGAGAGCCTCCATTTTTGATTGCACCTCATTAATAGCTTTTTTGATTTCAACTTGGTTAGATTTTAGTTCTTTTATTTCTCCAGAAAGGGCTTTTATATCTCCCGAGAGGGTTGCTTTAATATCTTCCATGCCTTTTTCAAGCCCGGCTAGAACCTTGAGAATCGCCATTCTGAACTCTATATCTGACATATTACCAATGTCTGTATTGATTAGGTCCGTAGCCTTTGGTACTGTTTCTTGTTCTTTTTTTTTGTTGTGTATTTTTCCGCCTTGTCATTTTGTCCAGATAAGAGTATATGAAGGAGCAAGTAAAATACTAAAAGGGTGGCAACAACCCCAGGAAAATATGCTTTGGCCAAATCAGAAGAGATCCCAAATCCTTTCAGAAAGTGGTTGATTTTCTGTTTCTAGAGTTGCTGTTCTTCTTCTCTTCGATCTCCCGTTGGATTTGTAGGTGTTTGTAATCTTTAGATAAGCTATCTAGCTGATCTCCCACTACCTAAAGTAGTCTCAGCCTGCTACTTCTCCGCCATCTTGACTCCTCCCCCCGATGATGGAATATTTTTATCTCAGAATATTCTCAAACCCTTATTTCATGAAATACTGGCATTCCTAAACACCAGTATTACAGTACTAAACAAAATTCTGGTGCTACTCTCTTCTCCCCAACAACAGAAAGCCTTGAAGTTAAAAGAATTTGTTGTATTAGTAAAACATAAGTAATTACCAAAGAGCAAGCTATTTTACTTGGGCTTTTTTCCCACTATAAGTCTGAAAGCCATGGACTTGGTGCCACTTTTGCCTCATTCAGACTAATTCAAAAGAAAAAGAGAAAACTAAGGATTTGCTTTAAAACCACATCATAGGGCACCTGGGTGGCTCAGTTGGTTGAGCATCTGCCTTGGGCTCAAGTCATGATCTCAGGGCCCTGGGATCAAGCCACACATCAGGCTTCCTGCTCAGCAGGAAGCCTGCTTCTCCCTCTTCCTGCTGGCCCACCACCCCCACTCCACCCCCGCTTATGCTCTCCTCCCCTCTCTCTCTCTGTCAAAGAAATAAATAAAATCTTTTAAAAAAACAAAATAAACCCACATCATAACAGGCCTTCATGGCCAATGGGAGGATAGGTTGTTATTAGTAAAGGCACATCAGAAACTCTCTTCTCTACCCATTTGAACAGAACGGTCTACACCCACTCCATATTTTGCTTCTCAGAAACTTGGATATTAGAACATCAGATTTATTTACTTGTTCTGAGAAAAACCAAAGCTATAACATACTATCTTAGATATCTTCCTGTCCAGACATGCCTAAATAACTCAAAAATAAGCTTTGAAGTCGAATAGATTTGATTTCCCATTTTAGGTCTGTCATGTTATTTTTGTGTGACATGGACCCGGGCAACACCACGAAGACCACAAGTTGTAAGGATTAAATGGAGTCATTTATGTAAAAGGACTTGGCATACTACCGAGACGCCCTGTGAATGTTATATTCTTTCCTCACTATTTCTCTTCACTGCATTCAACTCAAATTTTTCAGTCATCACAAAAGTAGATTGATCGTGATTGATGAGAATATAAGCGACTTCCATTCATGACATATGATACTAAATTTCAGATTCACATGCAGAAAAATCTCCTCAGAGTGAAAGGAATTTGGGAAGCTAATCAGAGGATGTCCTCGGTGGTTCTGAAGAACAAAGAATGTTCTTGATATTAAATTGAGCTCTCCACGATTTCATAGTCTCAGGTTATAGCTGCATTCCTATTAACCTCGTTCCTTTTTGCACATAGATACTCTTTTTGGAAATTACTTTTTCATGAATCCCTGCCAATTATATCAGAGTTATTGTGAAACAAGGGTTATTTTTTTTCAAAAATCCACATTCGAATCCTAACACGGGGCCCTACAAAGAACTAGGAAAGCTCTCAAGCGGCTGCTTCTCCTGGAGAACTGGCTGGAAGCTACCTGCAAACAAACCCCAAGGTCTGCCCACCCCGGCAGCCAGAGTAGAAGTCATACTCCCTCTCTTTGCAGATGACATGATACTCTATGTGGAAAACCCGAAAGACTCCACCCCCAAATTACTAGAACTCATACAGCAATTCAGCAACGTGGCAGGATATGAAATCAGTGCACAGAAATCAGCTGCTTTCCTATGCACTAACAATGTAACTGTAGAAAGAGAAATTAGGGAATTGATTCCATTTAAAATAGCACCAAAAACCATAAGATACCTAGGAATAAACTTAACCAAATAGGTAAAGGATCTATACTCGAGGAACTACAGAACACTCATGAAAGAAACTAAAGACACAAAAAGAAAGAAAAACATTCCATGCTCTTGGATCAGAAGAATAAACATTGTTAAAATGTCTATGCTACCCAGAGCAATCTATACTTTCAACACCATCCCAATCAAAATACCAAACGGCATTTTTCAAAGTGCTGGAAAAAAAATCCTAAATTTTGTATGGAGCCAAAAAAGACCCCAAATTGCCTAGGAAATATTGAAAAAGAAAAACAAGCCTGGGGGCATCACGTTGCCTGATTTCAAGCTTTACTACAAAGCTGTGATTATCAAGACAGCGTGGTCCTGGCACAAAAACAGACACACAGACCAGTGGAACAGAGTAGAGAGCCCAGATATGGACCCAGAACGCTATAGTTAAATAATCTTTGATAAAGCAGAAAAAAATATCCAGTGGAAAAAAGACAGTCTCTTCAGTGGATGGTGTGGGGAAAATTGGACAGCCAAATATAGAAGAATGAAACTGGACCATTCTCTTACACTACACACAACGGTAAACTCTAAATGGATGAAAGACCTCAATGTGAGACAGGAGTCCATCAAAATCCACAGCAACTTCTTTCAAGACATGTCTCCAAAGGCAAGAGAAACAAAAGCAAAAATGTACTTTTGGGACTTCATCAAGATCAAAAGCTTCTGCACAGCAAAGGAAGCAGTCAACAAAACAAAGAGGCAACCTATGCAATGGGAGAAGATATTTGCAAACAACACTACAGATGAAGGGCTGATATCAAAGATCTATAAATAATTTCTTAAACTCAACACCCCAAAAACAAATAAGCCAAAAAATGGGTAAAGACAAGAACAGACACTTCTCTAAAGAAGACATACAAACGGCTAACAGACACATGACAAAATTTTCAACATCATTAGCCATCAGGGAAATTCAAATCAAAACCACACTGAGATACCACCTCATACTAATTAGAATGACAAAAATTAACAGAGTGGGGCATCTGATCCTGACCTTGTGGGTTCACCGGAAGAGAATGGCTGAGAAGCCATAGGAATTCAATGTCTGCATCCCTAAATGTAATTGCTGGGTCTCAATGGGTAAATAAATTAGCTTTCTTCCTGCTCTCCTCTTGCACTGTAAATCACAGTATTTTGAGTTTGTTTGAGTGCACCATCTCAGCAAAATGCAAAAATTCACATGAAAAATGGAGACTATGTATACCTATATATAATGAAAGGGTGTTACAGCTTTTCCTTTTTATATGTAAAGGATGCCCTACTTCTTTACTAAGTCCCCTAAACAACCTAAAACTGCTTGTCACAAACATACCAATGTTCTATTTAAAGGAAACGGTGTGGGGACAGGTAAATTTCGGTTACTGTCTGCAAACAATTCACAGCAACATCTCATCAAGGCACTGCAGCACTGCTCCCTGCTAAGCTACTGTAGGAGAATTCTGGAGGGGCAAAGGGGGGGGGGTATTTTTTCTTTTTTTTTAAGAAATTGAAGTCCTTGCTATTTGCGGCATACTACAATCAATGTTTAAAACATTTCTAAGAGCGTAAGAAAAATGTCACAGCGTAGAGTTTCTGGGTTCTTTTTCATTGGAAGTGAATCCTGGGGAGTCTGAACCACTGCTGAGCTGTGACAGCTGCTGGGAACCCACTGGGTTGTTGATTACACAGAAGCAAATCACCAGGACAGTAAAGAACCCGGATGCGCTTTCCCATTGGGAGAGAAATTTATGTTTTCCCAGTGAATCTAAGGATGATGTTAGGAAGAGGCTCTGAGAGTGCAAATGCTTTGTGGGGCTAACGCCCCCCACCCCGCCAATTTTTTTTTTAAATGATATAATTTCAGAAGGAGAATACAGTGGATCTTCAAAGACAAACCTTGTGAAGTGGTTGCTAGAAGCAAAAATGACAGTGAGATAAGAGAGCAATCTACAAACTTCCTTTATGCTCTGCTCTTCCTCCTCCTAAAGACAGCCTTTGTAAATGACCCCTGTGCAACACCTCCTTACTACCCAGCTGGGCCTCCCACTCAGGGAACGAGACAGGGTAAGAGTGCTAATGGCCCGCCCACAGCTCCCAGGGCTGCGCTCCCACTTCCAGGCAGACCTGCTGCTCCTACCTTTCTCCTCCTAGTCCTTGAAAATCCAGCTCCATTGCTCTTGCAATACCCATTTCTGTACCTCCTGCTTTCTTGGGAGAATTGGTCAGACTCTCTCCTTGGACATCTGATGTCATATGATGTCCCCTGACTCAAAGCATTGCAGGGTCTAAATCTTTCATTTGACTTAGAGGAGGCAGTACAGAGAAGGCTTGCAGGCTTGGTCTCTGACGATGGACTTGCTGGCATTGAGTCCTTAGCTCCAACGTTTTCACGAGCTGTGTGACTTTAGGCAATTACTTCTCCGTGCCTGTGTTTTCTCACCATAACAGGGAGAATCATATCACCTAACTCCTAGGGTTGTTGTCTGGAATAAAGGAATATAAGAGTACCTAGAACAATGCCAGCCACAGAGTAAACACAGAAGAGCTATTAGTTACTATTTTGGCACCAATAGTACCTTTGAACAGGAGGCATTCTGTCTCCGCCATCTACTGCTTCTAATCAGTTGCTGACTGGTCAAGTCCCTGATCGCTCACCGTATCCCCCATTCAAGGGTACCTTGTGCCCCCACTGTGGATATTATGCTGCTGACTCCCATTTCACTGGTCAATATGGTGCCCAGAAGATAAAGGGGTAAAGAAAGGGAAGAAATAGTGCGCGCTGTCACGTGCCAGCTCAAACGTTCATACTCCTAACCTCGTCTCATATTCATGACTCCCAGGAACCCGAAGGCCACCGCTAGCCCTTCTCTGAATCTTGACTGAAAACAAACCATCTGTAAAAAGACATCTTTGAGCCAGCTGGAGAAATTAGAGTAGGCGACACTGTGTGCCCAAGGATACTAAGGAACGTTTACTTTTTTTAAATGCAATAATCCCAGGGGGCTTGCATAGGCCTCAAAAGGCACTTATTAGCCAGAGAGCCGTATTGAAGTAACTATGGGTAAAATTATCTGATGACTGAGATGGGCAAGAAAATATTCCAGCACACGTCCACCTCATGAAAGTGTGCAATGGGCCGAGGATATGATATTGGTACGATTTTGCTAATTTTTGAAACCGCGTGATGGTAATATGGGTTACTCTTCTTTCTATATTTGTAGTATATTTGAAAACTTCCATAGTAAGAAGTTTCTTAAAGGAAAGTATCTCAGGGGCACCTCGGTGGCTCAGTCAGATGGGCGTCTGCCTTTGGCTCAGGTAGTGATCCCAGGGTTCTGGAATCGAGCCCTGAGTCAGGCTCCCTGCTCACGGGAAGCCTGCTTCTCCCTCCCTCCCAGCTCAGTGCTCTTTCTTTCCCTTTCTCTCTCTCAAATAAATAAATAAAATCCTTTTCTTGTTTTTTTGAAGGCATCTCATCTGCAAGTGAGGAAAATGGGGACCCTTAGAGGCTAAGGACCTTGCCTAAGGGCACAGAGTCAGTATCCAAAGTCCTTTTGGGTTGATGCCAATTGCATCCCTGAGAGAGGCTCTTCTAAACTGTTGATGCTGTCTTCTTAATATCAAAATGTCTGTACCTACAGGCATCTCCTCACTTACCACTCTAGGCTCTGAGGAGGTTTTCCTTTTTCTCCAATGCTGAGCCTACACAGAAATACCTGTTTAATTCTACTCCTCTTTCTTTTAACACTGTTAATGTGACCTCTCCACTGATCACTCCCCTTCTGTCGAGGTCTCCCTATCGTGAAATGGACTATCCCTCAGTCCATGGCTTTCTGTTTGCATCCTTTCCCGCCAACACCCCTGACATCTGTTGGTTCAGCCTTTACGATGTGTTTCCCACCCCCACCACTCAAAACCACGGGCTTTTCCAAGGTGAGAACACAACCTAATTTCTACATCATTTGGATATACCTCAGTTTTCACCCTGCTCAGTATCTCTGCAGCTGGCTGATGACCCACTTCTGCTTCAATCTCTCTGTGTTGCCTTTCCTATCCCTGGGTTTGTTTTGCTTCTCCTCTCCACCTCTGATTTCCTGGATTTTTTTCCACAAAAATCTCACAGTTAAAAAAAAAAAAAAATCTTAGAAATCATCTAGTTGATCTCTTCATCCATGCGTAGATACCATGGGGAAAAAGTCAACATATACAGACATATGTAACAAACTGTAGGTACCCTAAGAATGCCAAGTCAAGTGTCGATGAGAGGTAGAAGCAGAAAAATGTTCACTGTTAGCCCAGAAGGCTGACCTACAGCCCACATAGCTCTGATAAGGATCAAATACATGTTGGTCACTCTATTCTTAAAGGGTCTCATGACTGCCACATATCTTACCAATAGTTAATACCAAACTGAATGATAAGCACCAGAGAAATTTTGTGAAAGTAGTTTTAAGTGTAGAAATTTGAAGACATATTTACGATCCAGTACTCCTTGCACACGACCACTTGACCATTAAAGCATATAACAACCAGCCTCATTCAGCAAATGTGCAGCTTTTTCTGCCCACGGGTCCCGTCCCCATGCTACTTAAACAAACTTAGAAAGCTGCATTATACAACATCTCGAGAGTTCTTTCTCTACCATGACCCTGCAACAGTAGGATCTAGTTCTGTATTCCGTCTGCTTGCTGGACGTCTCCACATGATTGTTATTCAAGCCCCTGGACTTAAAATACCTCAACTGGAATTTATCATCTTTCTCAGAAACCAGCTTCTTTTCCCAACACTCCTCCTTCTGTGAAGGGCAATGCTATTATTTTAGTCAAGAAGGCTTAAGATCTTGGAATCAACTTAGACTTTATTTTCCTAATAGGATTTAGTTTTTAGAGCAGTTTCAGGTTCACAGCAAAACTCAGCGGCAAGAGCAGAGAACTCCCACACTTGGTCTCCCTAATCCCCAGCCTCCTCCATATCCACACCCCCAACTACAGCGGTACCTCTGGTAACAATGGACAAAACTCCGCCGATAAGAGTATAATCACCTGAAGTCCACAAGTCCACAGTTCATATTATAGCTCCCTGCTGGTGTGGGACATTCCACAGGTTTGGACAAATGTATGAGGAATGACATGTAGTGAGCACCACGGTATCCTACAGAGTCATTTTCACTGCCCTCAAAAATTCTCTGTGCCCTACCTGCCTATTCATCCTCCCTCTTTCTAAACCCTTGGCAACCACTGATCATTTACTATCCCCATAGTTTCAGCTTTTTGCCTTTTCCAGAATATCATATAGTTGGAATGTGGCACCTTCTCAGAGGGTCTTCACCACTTAGGAACATGCACTTAAATATCCTCCATGCCTTTTCGTGGCTTGATTGCACAGTTCTTGTTCAGGTTGAGTACTATTGCACTGTCTGCATGGACCATGGCTTATTTAACCATTCACTGACTGACGGACATCTTGCTTGCTTCCAAGTTTGGGCAACTATGAATAAAGCTATTACAAACATCTGTGTGCAGATTTTAGGACCTTTTTAAAATCCTCCATAAGCCTCACATCCAATAATAACAATTAGTATATAATGTTGAGGGCTTAGATACACTTAAAAATGTACTATCTCATTTGCTATAGGCATTTGAATTCCTAACTACAAATAGGGACCACGCTCAAGCTGAGAAGGGCTCACTCAAGGACATGTAGCCTTAGCAGACATATGGAAGTAGAGATAGAAGAAGCCAGGATGTGAACCCCAGCTTTTCTCCTTTAAACATCAGTCAAGTCCCTCCAAGCTGCCAGGTCCTAAGTTCTGTGTCTCGAACCCACCCTTTCCTTTTTACGCCCACCATTACTGCTGTGGTTCACGAAGGATGCTCTAGCTTTGAACTCACAACACTCTCCTCTTCGGTTACACATCTCCTGGTCTAATAAGCCTTCCACTTTACACAGTGTCTAAACACACCACACCATCTCTTCCCTGCTTGTGAAGACTCAGCAACTCTTTGTTGCCTCCTGGATAAAGTGCAATGTCTCGCCCTGGCTCTCAGAGCCCCACAGCCTGGGTCCCCTCCCCCCAGACCCTGTGCATTTTCTGTATCATTAATAGTCATACCCCCAACCCTATCCACCTTCCTCTAAGTCTCTGCTACTCTAAGGTTTCTGCCACCCTGGCCCCTCCCTATCATCTCAAGGGCTGGCTGCTGCCCGTGGGTTCCAGAGACTAGGTAATGCACAGATGAGGGTCCCCAGCTGTCCTCTCCCTGCCAGGGTAATCACAAAAGGATTCAGGGGAAGGAAAGATGTACAAGTCACTTCCCAGAATTCTATCTTTGTACTCATGCATACATTTTTTAAAAGTGGCAAAATTGGGGGCGCTTGGGTGGCTCAGTTGGTTGGACGACTGCCTTCGGGTCAGGTCATAATCCTGGACTTCCAGGATCGAGTCCCGCATCGGGCTCCCAGCTCCTTGGGGAGTCTGCTTCTCCCTCTGACCTTCTCCTCTCTCATGCTCTCTCTCACTCATTCTCTCTCAAATAAATAAATAAAATCTTAAAAAAAAAAAAAGTGGCAAAATTGCGATGCCTGGGTGGCATTGTTGGTGAAGCGTCTGTCTTCTGCTCAGGTCAGGATCTCAGGGTCCTCCGGGTCCTGGGATCGAGTCCTGTACTCGGGCTCTGTGTTCAGTGGGGAGCCTGTTTCTCCCTCTGCCTGTTTCTCCCTCCTCCTATTTGTGCTCACTCCCTCTGACAAATAAAATCTTTAAAAAAAAAAAAACCAACCTTAAAATAAATGAATGGATAAAGAAGATGTGGTATATATATACAGTGGAATATTATTCAGCCAGCAGGAAAATGAAGTAAGAGGCTTTTAACCATAGGAAACCAACTGAGGTGGGTGGGAGGATGGGGTAACTGGGTGATGGACATTAAGGAGAGCACGTGATGTAATGAACTGGGTGTTATATGCAGCTGATGAATCCCTGAACTCTTCCTCCAAAACTAATAGTGCACTATATGTTAGTTAATTAAATTTAAATAAAATTTTTAAAAAAGAAGAAAAAAAACCTTTAAAAAAGTGGAAAACGGCCACTAAAACTAGTGACCTCATTATTTGTTGACTCAAAAAAATAAAGTTGAAAGGGTAGTAAAGTCATTGAAATGTTGCACAGGTCTTTTTCCTAGGGGTTGTCCTAGTAAGGTAACACTGCTGGGTTTTTTCCTCCTATTTGTCTCTGGAGTTAGAAAAAAAAATCCTTTCAAGGCAACCTAACAGCAAAGAAATATACAGTAAAATAATGTTACACAAATCACATTAGGAGAAATACACTGTAATGAATATGAGCTCGGGGTTTCCTAAAATATAATTTCTAGCTCTGTAGAGACCACATTAATATTTTAATCTTTTTTTTTTTTTAAGATTTTTTTTTTTTTTTTTTTAAATTTTTTTTATTTTTTTTTCAGCATAACAGTATTCATTATTTTTGCACCACACCCAGTGCTCCATGCAATTCGTGCCCTCTACAATACCCACCACCTGGTGCCCCCAACCTCCCACCCCCCACCCCTTCAAAATTCTCAGATCATTTTTCAGAGTCCATAGTCTCTCATGGTTCACCTCCCCTTCCAATTTCCCTCAACTCCCTTCTCCTCTCCAACTCTCCTTGTCCTCCATGCTATTTGTTATGCTCCACAAATAAGTGAAACCATATAATAATTGACTCTTTCTGCTTGACTTATTTCACTCAGCATAATCTCTTCCAGTCCCGTCCATGTTGCTACAAAACTTGGGGATTCATCCTTTCTTTCTTTCTTTTTTTTTTTTTTTACAGCTTTATAAACATATATTTTTATCCCCAGGGGTACAGGTCTGCGAATCGCCAGGTTTACACACTTCACAACACTCACCATAGCATACACCCTCCCCGATATCCATAACCCCACCCCCTCTCCCAACACCCTCCCCCCATCAACCCTCAGTTTGTTTTGTGAGATTAAGAGTCACTTATGGTTTGTCTCCCTCCCAATCCCATCTTGTTTCATTTACTCTTCTCCTACCCCCTCGACCCCCCCATGTTGCATCTCCTCTCCCTCATATCAAGGAGATCATATGATAGATTTATTTATTTGACAGAGATCATAGGTAGGCAGAGAAAGAGGAAGGGAAGCAGGCTCCCTGTTAGCAGAGAGCCCAACACGGGGCTCGATCCCAGGACCCTGGGACCATGAGCTGAGCCGAAGGCAGAGGCTTTAACCCACTGAGCCACCCAGGTGCCCCTAGTATTTTAATCTTTACGAAAAGACACAAACCCTTGGATCTCAAAATGTAAATAAAATCAATGGTCCAGAATGAAAAGATCCATGTCAAATGTGAAATAGCTTGTAATTTTCAAGAAAATAATTTTAGGTATTTGTGGCTGACGCCTTTCTAGTTGTCTGTAATTGACTTAACATTATTTTTTCCAGGTATGAAAAAGACACTTCACTACGTGCTTTATAACAGTCTTTGACTGAAAGACTATATTTAGTTCTTATTAGATAAAGAAAATCATCAATCATATCACTTTCAATGTAGTGGAAACTTTATGGTAAGAAAACCTGAGAACAAGATACAGTATTTTTTAAGGTGACTCCTCAAGTGAGTGGGGTTGGAGATGAGAAATAAGTGCTAAAATTTCATCATTACCATCCCACCCCTCCTACCCCTCACCTTCCATATTTGCTAGCATCTGTTTATAAACTGAGTATGTAAATGTCTGTCATCTGAAAATGTATATGAAAACCTTTTCACATTTCCAAGTCTGGTAAGAGCAAATGACTCTTTCATGTGTCTTTAATGTTAACCCATTCAAATGGTTTTCTGAACAACAGGTATGCCAATTATAGAAAGTTCTAGTGGCACGGTTATTGATTTGGTCCTTGGCAGACCCTCTGAAGTTGACAGAGAGCTTTAAACACATAAATGGAATGGTTTGGCATTTTATGGTTACGCTCCACATTCAGCTTGGAAGACCAGATGAGTCTGGCAAACTCCTTGAATTACCCATAAAGGGTTGGTTTGTTTACTGTACCGCCTGCTTGGCAACTTCATCACTTCAACTCTACACCCTTCATCATTCAGCTTATTTATCCACAAAACACTCTTTTCTCTTTGGCCCTGGAGATTTTTTTGGCTTGTTGCTTTGTTTTCATTTTATTATGTCTTATTGGTCAATGGCAAGAAAAATTTCTTAAAATCTTCCATACCTACATTCTGTAGGCTTCTCTGTTAGGCTTGACTACTCCATTGCCTACAATGTAAACCCCCTCCCCCCAAACTAGTTGGTCTGTGGGAATATCCCCTCCCCAAGCCCCCAGTAAAGTAAGAGCTCTGTCTGGGTCAAGCTATCTGCACATGTGATGTAACTCCACATTTTGAGGTAAAGGCACTGGGACAAGGGCATTAGGCTGAGGGCCAAATGGGGGCTGGGACACAACATAATCTTTACCATCCGAGCCTTGTGGCCATGGAGCTCCTGCTCAGGGAAGTTTTTGAATTCTCCCAAAGATAATTTCCTAAATGCTCTGGTTCAAGAAAATGTTCCTTCTTTAGTGTGTTTGTAATGCTGCTTCCTCCTACCTATGGACCAAGAGGTTGTCGGTGTCTTCACCCCAAATCTCAACTGTCAGGAGCATATGCCAAACCCTATGAGCCATGGCCAACCACACAATTCCTACCTACTCAGCTCAGCGGGACAACCACAGTCAAGGCTAAGGCTACAGCGTCAGTCATTTTGTGACGTGGTTTCTTTTCAGAAGCTCCTCATGATCTCAGCTGCTTCATGTACACCCCCTCAGGTGTACTTCCTGGAGGGGGATCCAGGAAGAGTTGAGGAGGAGATTCTGGCTAGACCAGACCCTGCACGCTGGCCATGAAAACAGATACACTGCGGTTCAGCTGTACCGAATGGATAAAACCTTTCCTCAGCCTCTCAGTGTTGCCGGCATGCTCCAGCAAAGCACCGCCATCTTGTTCATGAACACAGCTGACTGACCTCAGAATCTGAGGGGCATAGAGGTAATGGAAGAAAAGAGACATAAATCACCAAATCTGGCCCTCTGCTTGGTTTTCAGGACTTTCACGTCCGACTAACAATGGAGATAAATGGACAATTCCTTGCCTGAGAACTGGAACACTGCACATATGGATGGAATCAGGAGGACATCTGATAAAAGTTACAGATAATTCCAGTTCAAAGATCTCTGTGCTTTCCATTTTCAGATGCTTTAATCATGTGGCCCATATGCCTGCGTCTGCAATGCAGATGGCTGGGGGAACAGATGTGTCCCATTGTTCCAGGTAGAAGCCCCCCATGTGGGAATCAGGCAATTGGTAACACTCTGCGCTGAAGTGCATCTGCCCCCGGTGCCCCACACCAATTGTCCCCACAGGGGAGAAACTATAAATGAAATAAACGTTTGGGGCAGACCTCCAAAGGGAAAATATGAGACCTTGGCTGAGCTATACAGCTCGCTAACAAATCCCTCTGTGGCCAGTGCACAGCAGAACATGCATTGCGCTTATGCTCCACTCTTCCCTGAGCGGATCCTGGGGCAGCAGCTGCAGTGACTATAACTGGAAGCCCAGACCATGTGCTAAGACATGGGTGCCAATCTGAGAGAATAAGGGGCACCGAGAAAGAAGGGCTCCTTTACAGAGGCGGAAATGGTCTCTGGGGACAGTCAGTTGGTGCAGTTTGGAACCAAGGCTTATGATCCTTTGCACTGGGACAACAGCTCTCTGGGAGCCTCAGATCTTGTAGCTTTATCATCTTTCATGAGTTTATGCCCCCACTCCCACCCCCACTTAGAAAAGGTACATATGGGGCGCCTGGGTGGCTCAGTGGGTTAAGCCGCTGCCTTCGGCTCAGGTCATGATCTCGGGGTCCTGGGATTGAGTCCCGCATCGGGCTCTCTGCTCAGCAGGGAGCCTGCTTCCCTTCCTCTCTCTCTCTGCCTGCCTCTCTGCCTACTTGTGATCTTTCTATGTCAAATAAATAAATAAATAAATAAATAAAAAGAAAAGGTACATATGGACTTTGTTGGAGGGGTTATTGTAGAATATATAGAGTGACAAAGGCAAAACACAGCAAACACCCTTAAGAATGTCACATTACCGGCTAAATGGCCACGTACAGAGGGGAATGACCTGAGGGTCATGACCTTTGGAAACTGGTTGGCTGACTTTGCCAGGGGCAGCTCATTTCTCAACTCCAGTGACCAAGCAAGTTTAAAAATCCCGGTCTGAAACAAATACATGGACTGTTTGGTGTTTTCTGAATTCTAGCACCTTCTTTTTCATTCTGCACGACCAAACAATGAATGAATGAAAGATGATTTAGGGAAGCAGGCTGGCTAAAATGTTAGAGAGAAAGTAAGGATCAAATTTAAGAAAGTTTTTAATTGCATTTTTGAGATTCTTCAAGTTCTTTTCATTATATATCACGTCAAAACTTTCCTACAGCACCTAGATAAAGCATGACAAAACCATGGAAGACTATTACTGAAGACGGGTGTGTTTTTCTACTCAAGTGACTGTCAAAACCATTTATCCAAACTCATTTTCTCCAACTACCTTCCACCTAAATTTGCTACACTCCAGTGAACTGTATTTTACTCTCTCACCTCACGCTCCCTTAGCTTTGAGAATCCAGTATGGATGGATAGATCCATCACGGGAAAGTGTACATATTGTAAGTCTCATCATTTATATAAGTTTAGAAATAAAGAGAGACAATTTGCGTGTACCATGTGCCTTCCTTTATTCAATCGGTATTTATTGTGTACCTAGATGGTACTGTAGTGCTGACCAACAGAAATCAGGGAGTCACAGGTGAAATTTAAATTTTTAAATTATCAAAAATATCATTTCAATGTACCATCAACATAAAAATTGAGATACTTTACATATTTTTATTATTTAATTCAATTAGACAACATATGGTACATCATTAGTTTCAGAGGTAGAGGTCAGTGATTCATCAGTCGCATAGAACAGCCAGTGCTCATCACATGCCCGTCACCCAGTTACCCCATTCGCCCCCACCTCCCCTCCAGCAACCCTGTTTGTTTCCTAGAGTTAAGAGTCTCTCACAGTTTTTGTCCCTCTCTGATTTCTTCCTTCTCAGTTTTCCCTCCCCTCCCCTTTGATCCTCTGCACCTCTACATTCTTTCTTATTCCAAGTCTTCAAAATCTAGTTTGTATTTTATACCTTCAGTGTCTCATTTCACCATCCACACTCAAGTCTTCAACAGCCCTCTAGGGCTACTGGCTCCCAAGCTGGATAGCATATTTCTAAACAATTTGTGCTTTCCTGCCTGTCTTACTTATTTGCTTTGTTCTCTCTGTCCGAATGATTTCATGCTTCGTCCATACATCCATTTGCTCATTCAACATGTATTAAACCTTGATTATGGCCACACAGCAGAATATTTAGCCATAAACCCACCTCTCATAAAACCCTAAGATATTTTTGCTGTAACAAATATTCTTTGAAATATAACAAATATTCTTTGCTACAACAAAATATTCTTATAAAACCCTAAGATATTTTTGCTTTAACACATATACTTTGAAATAAATAGCTAGAGGGGTGCCTGGGTGGCTCAGTCAGTTAAGTGTCTGCCTTTGACTCAGGTCATGATCTCAGGGTCCTGGGATCTCACCCCATGTAGGGCTCTCTGCTCAGCAGGGAGCCTGCTTCGCCTCTCTCTCTGCCTGCCTCTCTGCTTACTTGTGATCTCTGTCAAATAAATAAATAAAATCTTTAAAAAAGAGAAATAAATAGCTTGGAGTTATAGGAAAATAATGAAAATCTGAACCAAAGGACTAGATAGGGATGGAAGTGGTGGTAACTGGACTGCCAGTGGGTTGGTCCTAGGCATCTGAGAAGTTAGGCTTCCATATAATGAAAGTGAGGCTTAGCAGATGCTCAAGATGAAATGTGTCTCTAAAATGGGACCACAGAGTGGTATTCCCACAGTAAAACAGGAAAAAATCCTCCCTCAATCATAGAGGAAGACAAGAATAAGTGGGGGTAAAAATCTCTTAAAATTTATGTCTATGGATCTCTCCCCCACTTAGGCTTGAGGTTCAAATTTAAACTGATGTGTATGTTCCAGTAATTCCCATAAATACTACAGGATGCTTGGCAGAAGCAAACACAGAACAATTCATGGGGGATATACCTTATCCCAGGGCACACCAGATCGTAACTGGTTAAGCTCACAATATATGTAAAACCAAATGAGAAAACAGCACATCCTGGGCAAGAGTTAGCTGGCCCAAAAAAGAGTAGGATTTCCCGACACTCAAAAGAATTGGGAAGTAACTTTTCTTTTTTTCTACTCTCTCATGTCCTAGCCCGCAAGTAATTCAACGGTGATAGTGAGGAGGAATTGCAGGAGTTTAAAATTATGAAGGAGGAAAGTCTCAAAAAATTCTGATTCAGGAAAATCTCAAGAAATTCTGATAACAGAAGTATCAAATAGAACTTTTAAGGTAAATACAGTCACAATATTAAAGTTATAAGGGGAGACAGCAAAAATAGGAGAAGAGAGCAAATATCATGAAAAAGAGCAGGCAGACTAAACCAAATAACTAAATTGTACTTGAAATGGTGAATAGTGCCCTTCAATTAAAAAAAAAACAACAAACAAAAAACCCTTATACTTTGGTTAAACACTGACTTCTGATTTAGTCTGAAGAGAGGGTTAGTGAACTGGAAGAAAATAATTTAGAACTCTGTAACGAAAAACTACCACTTAGGAATTATGTTGAAATATGGACATTTTTTTGGCAAAGAATTTAGTTTACCACTCAGGGACGCATGTTTTTAAAAAAAGTACTAAAATATGTTGTTTAATCAATTCTTTAGAATAGGAATGATAATTACTTATTTGTAAGAAATAAGAAAAAGTAGACCTAAAAACAATCCTAGAGGTGACAGGTGACTGGTCTTCTAAGAATGTTTATTGGCTTTATACTTTAAATTGTATATCCACTTAAAAATTTTATGAGTAAAATTAAAAATTGAAATACTTTAAACATGAGAGGAAAGAGGAGATAAAGTAAACCCAATCACAACATTATAGATCAGGTGCTGTAAGAGATACTTGGAAACCCCAGAATGAATAATCAAAGGAAAAAAAATAAACACTTAGCTGATGAATAAGAAACATAAACAAATATTTATGACACACTGAGAAAGGACACGTGTGAGAGTATGTTGGAAGAAATAATCTATTCTGCATAGAGCCATCAGGAAAGAATTACAAGGATCCTCGAAAAGCCCTATTGGGCAGCCCTGAAAGAAATATAAGATACATGTTGGGTGTGTCCGTAGTCCCATGTGGCTAATGGCAATCACACTGGCTGACATGGTCTGGAGAAGCAGCTTCCAACATAATGTTCTGTGTATCCATGTGCTCAAGGACATTCAGGTGGGGTGTATAATATATTTTCTGTGTTCAAATGAGTTTGGTAAATTTCAGGATGACAAAATTAAAGTCTAAGCTGCAGAGCTTCTCAGAGCCTTTAATATGTAAACACTCCGCCCCCCAAGAGGGAGTGTGGTACGCACTCTAATGTTTCACAAAGGTATTTGCCCAGGTAGTACTTTTTGTCTACTGCACCTCTGATAAGGTCTCCCAGAGAAATCTGCTGTGGAAAACTCAAAGGAACTAGCAGGATGTAAAGCTGGAAACACAGGCAAATCTCAGATCAGAATCTCACCGGACAGGCTAAGAAGTTTGGATCTTGAAATAGTAAGTGATATGAAGCTCTGCAGACACTGGTGCAGGGGAGTCAGGGCTAATGCCTCTGACTTTCAAATGCGGTCATATAAAGCTCAAATGTGTTATGGCTGCTGTTCCCTAGACCAGAGTTGAGAGGGGGTCCTTACGGGACTTCCCCCAGTTAAACCCAGGTAAGGCGAAATTCTTTCTTGTCAGCTGTTCACACAATCATTCTTCTTCAGGGGTCCTGCTAACTGAGAAGGGTGGAGGAAAAAAAAAAATCCCCAAATTGAAATGAACCCAGGTCACAGATTCTGGAACCAATTTAGTTCAGAAGGAATTAGACCACGCTCGTAAGCCATAATAAGTAACAACATTCTCTGGAGTACATGACTGATAATTGGGATTGGAGCACTCAGCGTTAGACAACAACCTCACTTTTTCCGAAAAATGGTTTTTTTGAATAGGTCATACAGCCAGCCACATCGTTCAAATTACACCCACCCACACATGCACCCCCTTATACAATGAAAAGCTTCTGTTCTGCTCTTCCGCCTAGCTCCCATCACCTGTATAGCAGAAACTAGGTAGCTGGTGTCTAAACCTGACTCTTCTTTGTCATGGTACACAGCTAGACTACATTTCCCAGCCTCTCTTGCAATTAGCTACACCATGGAATTGAGTCTTGGTCATGGGCATATCCCGTCACTTCCCTGTCTGGCCCATAACAAATTGCTCCACTCATCCTTCCTCTTTTCCCATCTGCTGGCTGAAAGTCAGTCAACACCTACAGCAACCTGGGAAGCCACATAAAGAAGGTGAGGTCTCCATCAACCTTAGATCCTGGATGACAGAGGAGAGAGCTCTCTCCTCCCAGCCCCCACTGTAGAGTCAATGTGGATATATACCAATTGTTTTAACCAGTCTCTCATTCATGGATTTGGATTAGACATTGATCTTTTTTTAAGTTTTATTTATTCAAGAGAGGGAGGGAGGGAGGGAGAAGAAGGGGCAGCAGGAGAGGGACAAGCAGAGCCCAATGTGAGGCCTGATCCCAGGACCCTGAGATCAGGACCTGAGCCAAAACCAAGAGTAGGATGCTCAACCTGCTGAGCCACCCAGGTGCCCCTAGACACTGATTTTTTTTTTTTTAAAGATTTTATTTATTTATTTGACAGAGAGAGACCACAAGCAGGCAGAGAGGCAGGCAGAGAGAGGAGGAAGCAGGCTCCCGCCGAGCAGAGAGCCCGATGCAGGGCTTGATCCCAGGATTCTGAGATCATGACCTGAGCCGAAGGCAGCGGCTCAACCCACTGAGCCACCCAGGCGCCCCTAGACACTGATTTTTAACCCTCCTCATACTAGTGTTCTTAAATATCATTAGTTAATGAGCTTAGAATATTTTTTTGTCCAATCCTACTTGATTGAGATGTATATATAGTACAGAGCAAATCTGACAGGATCTTCAAGTTAGAATATAACAGATGACAAATGGCAAGGCTGAGAATGCTCTGTTGCTGATAAACACACTGTTGAAATCCCACTTTGCATACTGAGTACAGTGTCGGGACAAACTGGAACCCAAAATTCCCTCTGTAGAATTAATCATATTACTGCGGAGAGCACCAGACAACTGCTCCATTCAAATCTTACTGATGTCATATGAAAAAAGGCTGATGGGTTCACATTTGGCATTCATTAAGAGGTAGCGGCTGGAATTAGTCAGAATCCTGGATGATTAATCTTTGATATGCATGGCCACAAATGGTGGACACTTAGCCAGATGCTTCTTAAAAATCCTGCTAAAGGACCAGAGCATGGCTCAGAAACCATTTGCTTAGTCATTTAACTACAGTGTTTGCTTTTGCCAGCCGCTTGACAGTTTAAAAAGAATAAAAGCCTATTCCCCACTGGAAAATTCTGGATTTTTGCCATAATCATTACATACAGTGCTCTTAGGAAATTCCAGCTTTACGGCTCTTTCGACACATGGAATATAATTTTACTGTCAGCAGAGAACACTAAAAACACAAAGTAATATAAGAAAGCAACAATGCTGTGTTCTTTAGTAACCTTCTTTAAAATTAAATATCGATTATAATTTTGCAGTTTATTTTCAAACCAGAACGGTTGAGTATTTGAGGCTTTGGACTTTAGTGTTGGTGTTGGGCTTATGATGGAAATGAAGTGCTTCTTAAATCTAAAACACTATAAAATTCCCAAAGGTAATCTTGACACTCCACTTTATTTCATATGTTTCTTAATAATGAAAATACCATTTCAAATTTAAGAAAAAAATCAAAAAAATTTTTTTAAAAACCACCTTGTCATTAAAGCTCATATCCTAAATATCCAATTATTTAGTGGGCTTTCTTTGATATGATGACATTAACTTAGGAACAATTCAATACTGGCAATTAAGAATAATATTAATATTCACCCAAACCAACATCATTTATAAAGATATGCCACCATCATTGATGATTATTTGCTTTCTCTGTAAGTACTTAGGAAGCATCAGATTCTAAGAATGGATGCCCTACATATTTTCACAGCTATTCTTATGGTTACCCAAGAGCTAGCTGCATTTTAATGGAGAAGATGACTATATATAACTCGTGAACACATTGATATTCCCTGAGATGAAAGGTTTTGCAGAAACCAGAGAATGCACTTATTTCCTTAAAAAGAAAGGCAAACATTTTCCCTGGATTCTATCCTGGTTCCTTAGTATATCATTCCCTTGAAGATTTACAGAAACAGCCTCCATCTCCATGTAATGCCAAGTACCCTTGAAATGCTCCTGATACAGCTTATGTTTTCTTAGGTACCATGGAAGAGGCTACACAATTCAAACTAGACACCCTACTTCACAAACTCAGGGTCAGGCACACCAAACTTAGGGCAAAACAGTCTCTCTGCACCTCCCCCCCCCTTTTTTTTAAAGATTTTATTTATTTGAGAGAGAGACAGTGAGAGAGAGGATGAGCGAGGAGAAGGTCAGAGAGAGAAGCAGACTCCCGTGGAGCCAGGAGCCCGATGCGGGACTCAATCCCGGGACTCCAGGATCATGACCTGAGCCGAAGGCAGTCGTCCAACCAACTGAGCCACCCGGGCATCCCATGCACCTCCCCTTTTAATACTTCATTCAGTTCATGTAGACCTTAAATCAGAGCACCTTACTTTACATACTAGTACAGTCATGACAAAGAATCTGAAGTTTTAAAAAAATTAACCCTTCAGTATATAGAAAAGTATCAAAATATTGCCCTTATTATTTTTAATGGTTTAAGGGAAGTCGGATAACCTTAATGTGGTACTGGACCTCATGGTCGGTATTTATCTGGGTAGGAGAAATTCCTGGTTATACATCAACAGACCAAAAAAAGAGAACTCCCGCACAAATTAGGGAAGCAGATGTTAAATTAAAGCCAGTCCTATTGAGCAACAGAGTGAAAAGGCAAACTATGGAATGGGAGAAAATACTTGCAAGTCATGTATCTGATAAGGAGTTAATATCCAGAATAAAGAACTACAACTCAAGAACAAAAAAATCTCAATAATCCAATTAAAAAATGGCCATAGAACCTGAATAAACATTTCTCCAAAGATGGTACAGAAATAGCTAACAAGCTTAATGAAAAGATGCTTAATGTCACTAATCATTAGAGAAATGCAAATCAAAACCCACATTGTGTGATCATCTCATACCCACTAGGGATGGCTACTATAACAAGAAAGTAGGAAAACAGAAAATAACAAGTGTTGGTGAGCATGTGGAGAAATTGGAACACTTGTGCTCTGATGGTTGGAATGTAAAATGGCACAGGTGCTTTGGAAAAAGAGGGGCAGAGTCTTAAAAAATTAAAAATAGGATTATCATATGATCCAATAATCCTATTCCCGGGTATATACCCAAAAGAACCGAAGGCAGGATCTCAAAGAGATATTTGCATATCATATTCATAGTAATATTATTCATAATGGCCAAGAGGTGGACAAGTATCCATTCATGAGGAAGAGAGGAATACGATACAAAACATACAATGGAACATTACTCATTCTTAAAAAGAAAGAAAATCCTGCATAGGCTACAACCTGGATAAATCTTGAGGACCTTATGCAATGTGAAATTGGCCAGTCCCTAAAAGACAAACACTTTATAACTTCACTTATATGAGGTATGGGACAAAGGAAAAGGGTAGTTGCAAGGGGCCGGAAGGGGGATGGGAGAATGGGGAGTTACTATTTAATGGGTATGGAGTTTCAGTTTTGCAAGATGAAAAAGTTTTAGAGATCTGTGCAACAATGACGTAAATATATTTACTGCTACTCAACTGTACACTTAAAAATGGTGAAGTTGGTAAATCGCACGTTGTTTACCACAATTAAAAACTACAAAAACAAAACAAAACATAGCACTTTGGGCCAGTCTAAGAAACCACAGCCCTTGATGTGCCTGGCTGGCTCAGTGGGGTAATCCTCTGCCTTTGGTTCAGGTCATGATCTCAGGGTCCTGGGCTGGAGCCCCACATTGGGCTCTCTGCTCAGCAGGGAGCCTGCTTCCCCCTCTCTCTCTGCCTGCCTCTCTGCCTACTTGTGATCCCTGTCTGTCAAATAAATAAATAAAATCTTAAAAAAAAAAAAAAAGAAACCACAGTCCTGAAAACCCTACTAGAATCCTATGGTTTCCTCAAAGACAATACTAGTTGCTTTTCAGCAGATCAAAGCTAATTCAACAAGGTAATCAACGTACCTTTTACATTTGCCAACTCTCACCAATTTAACCCAAAAAGCCTCAGTTCCAGAACGTTTTAATAACTCTGGAAGTTTTTGTTAGGCACTCTTCCTTCCAAAGTTGAGTGAACAACGAAGGGACATAACTGAAATTAGCTAAGAGAGTAGAGATTAAAAGTTCTCTCTCTCTCTCTCTCTCTCTCTCTCACACACACACACATACACACACACATTCGCAGGATAACTAAATGGGAAGAATCCTCTCATAATTTATATGTGTAATTAAATCACCATGGCATGCACTTTGAATATCTTACAATTTTATATGTCAATTATCCCTCAAGCTGAATTTTTTTTTTTTAAAGGACACAACTGAAAATATTTAATCCGAATCAGATGTCCACACTGGCTCTGGAGAATGGGGAAGCTGGTCCCTGCCCATCTGTTCTGAGCCCTCTGGGTGCGAGCCACACTGCAAAGGCTCCAAATCCGAGATGCCTTCTGCGGCTTCTCCCTCTGCAAGGCCATGCACATGGGAGTCCTCAGCACAGTCTCCTCCGAGAAGAATGCCATGGAATGTTTAGTGGATAAATAGAGAGGACACAACAGAAGTTAATTACACATTTAATATCTGTGGGGAAACATGTATGTATTGCTGAGTGCCAAGTGATAAAAGAAATCGAAATCCCACAGAATGACACTATTCGGTCAGGAGACAAGGCTGGTGACAGAACACAGAATAATAAGGCAGTGACCCTCCTTCATTACTCAAGGCTGCGTCCCTGCTCCGAGCGAAGCTCCTTCACAAGAGTGTGAGTCCAAGTACACACGATCCTTGGAATGGCCTATATGGTACGAGGTAGTGTGCCACGGAAACTTCAGAGACAAACAAACATAAATGTTATAAAGAAACAGAAATGGATGTAGGCGTGTGAAATTAAAAATTAAATATAAAATAGATACAAATAAATGTGGAAACAATGCAGTTGGTCTGTATGAAGGAATGAATTTAAGATATTTAAATAGTGTCACTTAATTGACTACACATTCTTCTGTGTCTGTTCACATGCAAAACACTGTACCAACCAGCGGGCCCAGGCCAGGGGCACAAGGAAAGCTAAATGGCACGATACAATGAGGTAGTCAAGGGAAGAGCTTCATCTCTGGGTCATGTGTGAGGATGTCTTAGCAGGTCCAGGAAGCATGAGGATGAAGAGAGGGGTGGAAAGCCAAGAAGGTGTTTAGGACTAAGAGTGTCTCATAAAGCTGTAAAAGTACATCAAGAGCAGTATATATGGAGATTACTAGAGACCTGTGGCAAAAGCCTAAGGAACAAAAGTGAATATAGCATCCCTTCCCACTGTAGCAATATTTTATTGTAAATTTTGCGTGTGGGGGCTGGGCTTGTCTAGTTCATTGCTGTACTTTATAGGTTTCTGGATCGAATAGGTACTTGAAAAGATCTTTTGAATGAATCAACAAAAAATGAAGCTAGAGAGACAGTTGTGGGGCCAGATTATGACTGCCCTTGACTATCAGGCATTTTTTAAATAGTATAAAGCACATAACCTGAAATTTACCACCGTAACCATTTCTAAGGGTAAAATTCAGTAGTGTTAAGTATCCTGATGTTGTTGGGTGGTGTCTCTAGAACTTTTTCATTTTGCAAAACTGAAACTCTATCCCCTTGATGAACAACTCAGTATTTGGATTTGTTTGTGGGTGATGATGTATTTCTGAATGTTTCTGAGTAGGACTCCTGCATTTTGGGAAGTAACCTATAAGTAATGCTAAGTAATGCTAAAGGTGTGTTAGACTATCACTTGGTTACAAAAAGGGGGTTAGTGAATCTCTATTGTGCACTAGCCACATTTTATATTTCTATTTTTGTAAGGAAAATCCCAAATGCAACATATTTGTTAGAACTGATGATTTATAAATTTATCTGGAAAATACTGGTAATGCTGCTCATAACACTTTAAAAAAAAAATTCTTTTAAATAATGACCTAATATCAAACAGTACAGCTCAAGGTAGATTACAATTAAAAATGTTTATTTACCTAAAGGCCGTTAGCCCTCAAGTGTTGCAAGTCATGGATTGCTGGTTTGAGGATTTCTAACAAGCACTCTGTTCTCTAACACTGAGTCCCATGCTATCACCCTCGCCAGCTCCTGGCCTCGACCCAGTATTTAGCATAGATTCATAGCCTTTCACTTATTTCTTGCATGCTGTTCTTTAACAAGCCATGACAAGAAACATATATGGTGGTGGATTGCAGAAAATTATAGACTGACTGGCTGTCCTTATTTATTTTAATGGGTACAGTATTTTATTTCTTAAAAAAAATATGTGATTTTTCCATTTAAGGTTTTTGTTTTGTTTTGTTTTGAGTAAGATCACTTTTGCTTATCATCTTTCTACTAAATCACCCCCTCAGCTTTTTAGAAAGCATAAAACGTAGTGCCTACAAATTTATTGCATATCACCCAAACAGACAGTATTAACCACTCTAGTTTAAGTCAATATGTCATCATTGAAAAGACATCAAGAAGCCAATGAATAATGTTTAGGCGGAAAACTTTAATGAAAGGATAAACTAATAACAAGAGGAATCAATTTCATTAAGAGAATTTGGAAGAAGACAGAAAACATAAATATAATTTGATGAGAACATTAGACCTGCATTTTATTCTGAAGGAAATGAAATAGTTCAAGAAGTTTTGGAATTTCCAAGTTACTTTGAAGCCATTTTAGTCCCAGTTTCCCTATAAAATAATATAATTTATTTTCTTTTTTCATCATGTAAACAGAAGCCTGAACCATTTTTGCAATAAACTGTTGGATCAAAAAAGGCATTTTCCCAAGATAGAAAGTTAAGGAGCTCAGTGCCAAGGACTAAATTATTTCCAGCTGTAAAGTTGATTTTACTTTTCCTGGGAAAGCCGATATTAGCCAAATTCAATGCCATTTTTTGTGATATTCTGTACCCAGACCCTGTACCCCCGACCCTGATAAATCTGGTACGTTAAGTTAGTCCCCACTGTGCTCCAGGCGAAGAGAATACTTGGCTGATTTTCAGGTTCCAGAATAAAAACTACCCCCCCCCAAATAGGGAATACAAAGACTTCCTCGATCTCTGGGAAAACTGTAGGAAACAGTTGAGGTACATATTATGTATACTCTAGGATACTCCTTAGAACAAGACCTTCAGTGGTACCACTTAAATATTTTCCACCTTGTCCGGAGGACCTCGTCTAAGAAATCAAGAAATAAGGCAGAAAAATTAACATAGCTGGCAGCTTCTTTTGATGTTAAGGTCTGAATTTTTGTGTGTCCTTCAAATTCACATGCTGGAGTACAAAGACGCAATGTGATGGTATTAGGAGGGGGGCCTTTGGAAGGAGATTATCAGGTCATGAGGGTAGAGCCCTCAAGAACAGGATTAGTGAAGAGAGACCCCGCAAAACTCTTTACCTAATTCTACCCAGTGAGGATACAGGACAAGTCTGCAACCAGGAAGAGGGCCCTCACCCTGCCAAGATGGCATCCTGATCTCCAGCCTCCAAAGCTGGGAGAACTAAATCTCTGTTGTTCATACATAATCCAGTCTATGGTATTGTGTTACAGCAGCCCAAACAAACGAACATTTGGGGACCTAATAACGCTTTTTAAAAATCTCTTTCTCATTTTGAGGATAATGCAGAGTGGAGAAGTGACTTGGGATTCATAGGAATGGTAAGAGGCATCTGGAGAAGCAGTGACATTGGCCACAGAACAAAGAGAATGGTGGAGATCACTTCTACTCACTACAGGTTGAGGACCTCAAATGAGACCCCCCCCCCCCCGCCCTGTCCCTCCCGCAGTGCCAGAGGCAAGACATGGTCAATAGCCTTACCCAGGACAGCCAGGCCCTCGGGGAGAAGGTGGGTGGCTTTGGGGGGTGGGGGGACAGGTGTTGCTTAAAGGTCTAATGTGGATGACAGATTCAGAGTTCAGGAGGTTGAGGCCTCCCATAATTGGTACCCAAGCATACCCATGACCCTGAAGGCCTAAGCTGTGTCTACGTGGTGGGTGGGGAATAAAGTGCAGAAGCAATATTTTCAGAAAACAAAATAGAGGCCCTTGGGAAAAACCACCTTACTTCTCCTGCTTGTAGTTAGGAACAGGTATTGGAGGAAGACATAGGAATCTTCAGAGTCTCTTTGGTGAAAAGTAGGTGAAATTCAAACATGGAACATAACATTATAGAAACTAGTATGGAGTAAGAGATCATTTGAGACCAGTTAAACCAGTTAAAATTAGTGGACAATTTGCTTCAGCAGGGGGCAGAGACAGTACGAGGAGAGGAGGAGAAAAAGACAGGGTCAGGGGGAGGGAGTGGTAGAGTGTACATAGAGTACACAGATTCATTTAAATAAAATACATACTTTTGGGAATTAGGTTATGGCAAGATTATACCATCAAAAGAATGTATTGTAAATAAATTCTCGGAAATAGCTCCTAAAATCTACAGGGATGGAAATAATAACATGCTTCAAACATTCTCATTCATGTAGAATTCTTCCGGGTCAAGATAAAACAAATGCAATATAAATCTCTGCATAAAAGGTAGAATGGCTATATAATTTTTTGGCCAAATCAAGTCAATTCTGAGGTAAAAGGGGAGGCAATGACTGATTCTACCAGAACAACAGGCAATCACTGAGATGGTCCCAGGCAAACTGGGGAGTCTGCCTCAGGGCAGACCTCATGAGTGTAAAATAATACTTCTACCAGTGGCTTACTACTTAAATCTTAAGGTCCAACCAAGACTGTCAGTAGAGGGACACATTTTATACACATTTACATTTCTGAATTTCAAATGTCTACAGAACACAGCACATAGTTTATAAAATTCAATGATGTTTCAATGTTATAGAATTCATGGTAAATTTTGATTATTCTATATATTCTCAATCAACACCTCCTAAAAATACCATCCACCTTATGTGCCTGAGAAAACTTCTAACTTCTCCAAGGGTTGGCACTTACTTTTTAAGTCACTGTTATCCAACGTATTTACCAAACTGTTTGATAAATGTTGACTATTGTTATAAATAATCATTTATTAAAAAAAAAAAATGAACCGAGCACTTGCTATACAGTACTGAGCCTACAGCTAAAAATCTAAATGTGGTTGCTATCACTGAGAAGCTCAGAGCTCACTTAGGGAGACAGAGAGTCAAACAAATAATTATAACCTACTGTGACAAGTGCTCTAATACAGGTACAAGCACGTGCTATGGATATCTTATCTAAGCAGGTAAATCACAACACACCACAGCAAAGGCCATGCTGGTAATATGAACAGTGTGTTCTGAGGTCATGGTGGGTGGAAGCTTCAAATGTGGAGCAGTTAAAAAAAAAAAGGCATGAGAGTGAAGAGGTCACTTCATGATGGGGGAGAAATCAAAGTATACCATGCAAACACAAGATGACACAGAAACTACATGTGGAAATAACATCCTCACTTCAACCTAAGTTACAAGAAAATTAGACCTCTATACTTCATACAGAGCTGTACCTGGCTAACAGTTCCCAGCTGCCAAGACTCTCTGAAACTTGACCAGGGGCAGCATTTTTCAAATATTATGGGCCATTTGGTCTAAATAATGGATTACTTTTACTGGTCCCTGGGAAGAAAAATGAGGAAAAGAACCTCCATACACATCAGAATTAATGGAAAGTATACTACTACTTTTTTTTTTTTTTTAGGAGATTTTATTTATTGATTTGAGAGAGATGGAGCGAGAGAGAGAGAGAGAGAGCATGAGTAGGGAAGGGGCAGAGGGAAAGGGAGACGCAGATTCCCTGCTGAGCAAGGAGCCTGATATGGGGCTCGATCCTGGGACTCCAGGATCATGACCTGAGCCAAAGGCAGATGCCCAACCGACTGAGCCACCCGGGTGCCCCAGGATACTACTACTTTTGTTAAGATGCCAATATGATATTTACTCTGAAGCAAGGATAAGGTCAGAAAATGGAAAATAAACAAAATTTTCATTTCTTTTTTTTTTACATTTTTATATAAATACTGTAAGCAATATATGTGATGAAGCCTTGAACCATCTGCAGAGCCACCATGAGCTAGATCTAAAGAACCAGTCAGCATGTGAATCATCTGAGGAAATGAGAAAATGTGAGATCTAACTTATTTTCAAAGACTGCTTCATGAAACTGTATTTTAATTACTAAAGAATCATAATTGTAGGTCTCAATGAGGCCAACTAGAAAGATACCTACTTTCTCCAAGAAAAGTTAATGATTCAAGAATATGGAATCATCAATAAAAATTAAGCATGTATTTAATGAACATGTTCTGCCCATTGACATTTGCAGCTCACCTGCCTAGAACAAAGCAAGGGGAGGGGAGGGGATCTACAAAACTCAAATTCTAGCGACTCAGAGAGATTCTATTTACTTAGTGTGTTGAAGGAAACATTTTGCATTTGGAAACTCAGTCTTATTGCATAAAATGTGAGCCTCATTTTCTCTAGAGAATTAGATTGCTGAAGACAAACAAAATTTAAAATCAACAAGATTAAATAAAGCCCAAGTCCACACCTACAGATCTCTTTACTTTGCCATTAAATACCTCTGACATTATTATGAAAGAACAAACCATTCCAAAGTTCTGAGGCATCTGAAAAAGTAGGTACTTTCTAAAATTTAACTAGTTTAATTTGAGTTGGTTCTCTTTCCCTGAGGCTCTATGCAAGTTGAGGTGAGCCTGGAAAAAAAAATGCAATTTGGATTCATTACTGCACATGTAATTTTTCACTGTGTCCTCAAGAAGACAAAACCTAAAATTGCTAGGAAAATAAAAGATACTAGCAATTGCCACCAGTACCAAATAGAAAAATAAATACCATCCTTTAAAAATCTGGTCATTTCTATCGGAGGTATGATTCTTAGCTCCTACATCGATGTTCTACTTCATATTCTGATACTCATATATTCATTCTCCTTCTCACTCCGGTTTCTCCCTCCATGCTGGGCGTGGTAGTGGTGGTAGTGGTGGTTATCTGTCCTTCCTTCCTTCCTTCCTCATGGCTACACCAAATGCACACACACTTAAAATTCCCTTGAGGAATTTTTTGAAGTTCTTGAGCCTTGTCTTCAGCATACTTTCCCAGGTAAACCAAGAGAAGAATTAAATATTTCAGGGAAAATTAGGTGGAGTTGTAGGGCAATCTCTTTTCAAATTCAAAATACGTTTCAGTGATCAAGTCATTTGAGGGAAATATTTTGACTTATTTTTTAGTGGAAAATATAATCTGAGAATCATGTATATAGAAATACATAGAAAATATTCAAATCAAATGTCTCTGTGGGTGTGAGTCTACAAACTTATTTGGAAAGGAAAACTGGAGATCCTCCTAAGAGATAAGAAGGTAATTAGCAAAGAGGAGAATGCAGGTTTTAAGAGAACATGGTGTGTTTGTGAAGGAGAGGACAAGCCATGCAGAGAATTGACCTCTGAGTCTGATAAAAGACACCAGTCTGTCATAGCAAAGAGTTTCTGCAAGGAGTTTAACTGTTAACATAGCAATGGGTCACTGTTTCTTTATGCCAAAATAGAACACTGACTCTTAGAAAATGGCTGAGCAAAAGCATTTGTTCCAAAACACTCAGTAGTATTAGAAGAGGGACAATTCTAGGCCACACCCTTTCAACTTCACATGATACATGAATTTTAACATCTTTTCTAGAGAAGTTCTATTCAGGGAGACTAAAAACACAGAAATACATTCTTCTTATAAATACGTTCTTGGCATCTGAGTCAAGCGTGGATTTCTATTCTCTTGAATTGTGAATCAGAGCAGCCATGGGAATATATGGAGAATGAAGTCATTTAGGAAGGAGGAAAACAGGAGGTTGGTCTAAGGGGAAAGGAAGCCGCTTCGACAGGGATGGCTGAATAGGTCAGTGGTTGGAGGGCTCCATTACTAGCCAGTTTCTGAACTACAGAATGCAATGGTTTGACTGGTAATCACTCCTTTCTGTATAATGGAAGCAGGTCAAAGAGGTTACTCTACCGGTGAAAGGATACTTAGAAATAAAATGATACTCATAGGGACACCTGGGTGGTTCAGCACCCAGCTCTTGGTTTCGGCTCAGGTTAAGATCTCAGAGTCATGAGATGGAGCCTGTGTCAGGCCCTGCTCTCAGCATGGAATCTGCTTATCTCTCTCCCTCTGCTCCTCACCACCACCCACCCCCCTTGCACACACATACTCATTTTCTCTCTATAAACAAAATCTTAAAAGAATAATAATGCTCAAAAAGATGCATGGACAACTGATTTCAGATTCCAAAATAATCTCCCTGCCCCCAATACACATGTAACAGTGTTAAAATTATCTGGGGAGGACCAGGGAGAATCCAAAGCACCTAACACTTACGAAATCCTTAGGTTGTTTTGTATTTTCACGTTTAACCCTCAGAACATCTTCACAGGGTATATAGCAAAGTTGAGGTGAATGTAGTCTACTGATATTTATCAAGACTTCCTTCTGGGGGCCTGGGGGCTCAATGGGTTAAGTGCCTGCCTTCAGCTCAGGTTGTGATCTCGGGATCCTGGGATGGAGCCCCACAACGGGGTCCCTGCTCAGCGGGAACCTGCTTCTCCCTGTCCCTCTGCCTCCCACTCCCTCTGCTTGTGCTCTCTGTCAAATAAATAAATAAAATCTTTTTTAAAAAGGAGACTTCCTTCTTTTATGTAAATTAAGTATACGTAAGCAAATTAACCACATATATATCACATGTTCAAGGTCATACATCAAACACATTAGAGAGGGTGTCTTTTGGAAGGGGGAAGGAGTATATATCCATGTGTTAGCAAATGCCTTTTTAATTAAAAAAAAATATTTTAATAAAATAGTATTCTTCTAGCAACATGTATGATCACAGTCTTTGCTACTTTGCAGCCCTTAAGCAGAATTGAGTTTAGTGGTGCTTCCTAGAAATAAATACTATACATGAGCACTAACCAAAAATCTCAAAATGTTGATCTTTGTAAAGGAACTCTGGCCGTATATCCAAATCCCGGCAATGGAGAAGAAATTGACCAATGTCAACTATTAACATAAGAAAAATGGATACATAAAATTCCAGGGGCCATTCTCCTTCTCTTCATGCCCTGTGCTAAATAGCTGCATAATAGGATTGACAGTTGGAAAAAATAAAGAAAAAAAATCTTGTCTTGGACTGAAAAATACTGTTTTAGCATCCAGATGTAGAGGATAAAGGAATCTTAAAGCCATTGAGACTCAGATAAGAAGGCTCCCTCAACTAATTCAAGTTCAGTATATCTAAAAACTAACATTTAAAAGCCAATCCTGGGGGTGCCTAGGTGGCTCAGGAGGTTGAGCTTCTGACTCTTGATTTTTGGCTCAGGTCATGGCCTCAGGGTGGGGCTCAAAGCCCCATGCCAGGCTCCCCTCTGAGCAGGAAGTCTGCTTGAGAGTCTCTCTCTCTCTCCCCCTCTGCCCCTCCCCCTAGCTCACACATGCGCACATGCTCAGGTAATAAACCTTAAAAAAAAAAAAAAAGGCAATCCTCACACGTTTTGGGGATATTTTCAAATAAAGGCAAGTTCTGAACATTGAAGCAAAGTACAAGCACACGCTGTGCTCACATGAGCCTAGGATGGTCTGAACCAGACTTTAAAACTTGGAAAAACCTTGTACATCTTGCTGGAGCATCTTGTGACATTTGTTTTGGTTTGGGAATGGGAGAAACCCAGTAATACATTAATATATCTATTTATAGCTATTGTTTATGGAACATTTACCATATACCAGGGCAGTGAATAAGTATTTCACAAGCATTATCTCTTAATTATCATAATAACTCTCAAGTACAGCCCAATAGAACTTTCATTTCATACATAAGAAAATGGCAGTTTTGAGAGGTTTAGAAACTTTTACAAAGGCGTTTGGCTAAAAGGTGTTAGCTCTAGGAAGGTGAGCGATGTTCTGAATCATTAAGCTCTACCGAAATTTCCCAGACTACTGTACAAGAATAGAATACAGAACAATTTTAAATTAAAACTGGAGACTTCACAGAGACATCTTGTTAAGTGGAGGGTCACACCACTCTTCACTCTCTAGTCTATACATGTGTGCATCAGAGAAATTTGATGTGTGCGACCAAAACCATTCTCTTGAATAGAACTCACTCTAAGCTAAACTCCGTGAACATGGATTAGGGTCCTACTCCATTCAAAGCACCTTGCGTTGGATTCTGGGTTATAAACTTCCATAAGTCACGTTCCTCATTTCAAGCAATTGTGCTGATGTAGTAACCTACGAACTTCATTAACCCATTTTTATTTACAAACACATCCTTATCAAGTATTATGGCCACTTTAAGATAATCCAATAAAGGGTTCTTCTCATCTTAAAGTATAACTATATTTGCGACGTATTTTATATGAAATGGAAGTTCAGCCAGAGGATATGTGTTCATCAAGGTCTCCACACGAAAGGTCAAATGGAAATAAATTACAAATGTAAAGGAACAAGGACTTGACAGGAAAGCCAAAGGGTCTAATTATATAGAGGGAAATACAGGTGATGGATAAAAATGGGAACATTTTAAAATTACAGAAATTCTGGAATGAATTATGATCCAAAGATGGGATTCAGCACAACAGGCAAAAGGGTGTCAAAATATGTCTGGTCTGACTGAGAGTTGATAAAGTTTTGTCTCTCTTATAACCTTGGATGGGGACTAGGGGAATTGTATTTCTACAAAGCTTTCAGATTTTGTGTCCTACGTAAATATACCAACACTAAAGATACTAACACTCCTCTTTAAATAGAATGCATTCTTCTGTTACTCACATTCGTGACTGGACTGGAGTACATTCTCTGGTTGCCAAAGCTTGAGACAAGTTATATAAACTTGTTATTGGAGCATTCTAGGAAATACACAACCACAATCCTGGGAGGAAGCTTCAGAGTAGACTTTGCTTTCACACAACTGCTATTTACTGACACCCACCAGGGCCAAAATTGAAGTTCACACTTCATGAGTCATTGGTTCCATATCTTTGGAAGCATGGTGTATGAAGAATTCCTTTCAAACTGCTGATTGCTTCCTCAGCTTCTGAACATCTGTGTTGCTCTGTTCCCATGACCATCTTTGTTTTGTTTTTTTGCCAGCTGAAGATTAATTCAAATCAAAAGGCGATTCATCATGCTCGGTTTTCTCCACGTTTCTTCCATTGGGGAGGGAAGTACTGCCAGATAGGTCATGTGGCCCCACAACCACGGGGGCTAGGTAAGAGGAGGTATGTCCGTCATTCCTTAGAAACAGATGTCAGGATAAAAGGCAAGATCTTGCGTATTTCACCTTGGCTGCAGTACATTTTTGGATCACTTCATTTTCCTGGCCTTTTAAATCTTCACATTTACCCTAGACGCCAATAAAACAAAATGACCTCTTCCCATCCCCACTGAAAGGAACAGCCCTCAAACTCAGTTTTGAAGTCCAATCCAGACCTCCCTCGCTCATGGGAACACCGTGTGCGTGCCTGCGCTTACGTGTGTGTGCACGCACGTGTGAGCCCGCCTGCTTTCATATTTCACAGCTGGCCTACATCTACAAAAAAAAAAGCTCAAGAACCATGTGTGAGGAATTGACTTGTAAGTTTTGCTAGTTGTCACCTATGTGAAAATGCTGTGACAGTATTCTGCAAGTGCCAAGTGCCATTAACCTTGACCCTGCACTGAACAACCCCTACCCCACCCCACCCCAGTTCTCCACTGTCAACAGGATTTCCATTCGTAGCCCAGAAGGGCAGAGGCTGGTCTAGATCAAGGATGTGAGCTTGTGTAACTCCGAGCATGTCCCCAAAACTCATCAAAGTCAGACACGTACACACACATAGTGACTCACAGGATACATTTTTTTTTTTCATCAAAAATAAAATTCAAGGAATATATCAGCGTATATGGTTACAGATCATTGCTTATTTCACCTTATTTCAGGGTTAAATGTAACCCTGGAAAACAGAAAATGGAGGCCAAAGATTGTTTTAATTGCCCCCAAACACACAAAAAATCCCATCAAATTAAAGTTAACACGGACAATAGAAACTTCTTCATGCAGTTGACTCTGTTCTTGAATTGTATGCACAAGGTGGTTTTCCTGGGATAATAGCTCAGAAACAACAAAGGCACAGGGTGATAAAAGGTCTCCTTGATACTTGTTTGGTGAAAGTACTTTCCTTCTGTTAAATTTTTTTTATTGTCTTTCATCGAAGAATTTAATGTTGCATGTATTTCTACAGGATGTCATTTTTCCCTTGAGGTGATCAAAGTCCCAACCACTGATATAGCAATTAACCAGAAGAAAATACAAAAATGAAAGTGTGGTACCTGAGAAACACATCTGTGAGTAGGCTACCAAGGTAGCATGGAGAGGATCAGGAAAAAACCAAAGCAAGAGGAGTAGTGCCCCACTTTCATTAGCCTCCTTAAAGACGGAGATCTACTCTGCACCTACCTTCACTTTCATGAACAATTTCATCACATCATATAAAGCCATATTTTATATTCCATGGAAAATGAAGTCTTGAATGAAACCAGTGAAATACTGTTGCTGTAACATACCACCACCAGGCTAAGTATGGAGTAAATCACAGCAGAACTGCTACATAGTAAGCTAACTGCTGTAAGTACAATGAGGCTCAAACTCTCCATTAAGCTATGTTCTGAAAGAATGTTACCAATATGGTGTTGCCCATCCAAGGACTGCTGGGGAACAAAGCCAACAAAGACCACCCTTGGCAGGCAGCATCTGGAATGGGTCAAAAAAGCATGGGAGTGAGAAAGAATGGGATGTTACAATTAAGATGAGAGGGAGGGGGAAGAGGAGAAGAAGGAATCTCTCCTAATTGCTTCTTTTCTTATATATTGCTTTGTGGAAACTACAGAGATATACCAAGCTGACTGAAGCCAACAGAATTCTTTTTTCTCACCCCCTTCCTGATAAAATCTAAGAACAAGGGTTAGCAGTAATCAACTTTCAAAATAAGAGCCACAGTTGGCCTGATACTCAGCCACAGACTGGGCTGGTACATTTGCTGTATGACAGATACTAGGAAATACTGTTAACATCAATTGTGCCTCAACAAAGGGATGAAACACACCTTAGAAAATGCAGCAAAGGTAAAAATAAGGAAGCTAGGTATTTCAAAGCTTTATATTTTGCTAACAGTGAGGAAGGAATTAAAAATAGTCTATTAGTAAATAGTAATTGTGATAACAGTTGAAAAATGTAGCCATCTCAAAGATAAGGGTGATGGGTTTTTTGTTTAAGTCTTAACATAATAGGATCTAGAAAGAAAAAAGAAGTGGTATACCCAAAAGGAAATGGTAAAAATAAGAGCTATAAAGATGATAAAATTAAGATTAAAAAGCTTAATGGAAGAGGAAAAGAATTTACAAGAGCTTTAACAAGGGTTAATTTCTACTAAATTTAAAAAATGTTTAAAAATATTTTAAAAAATTAAGACATTTAAAGCGTTTTTAAGCAAGGCCACCATCAAAACCCCAATGGATAAATGGATGAGAGATTCAGAAATTTAATTAAAGAGGAAATATAGAAAGTAAAAATCAAAAACCACCACCAACCAAAAAACCCCCAAACACAGAAACATTGTTAATAATTAAAGAAATACAAATGAAAGGAATAACATCAGCATATATTCCAGAAAAACTTTTTTTTTAAACAATAAAAGTCCTGGGATTTGGACTGGAAAAAGTAATTCATTCATTACTGACATTAAAATAGCACATATTGAAGGTACCTGGGTGACTCAGTGGGTTAAAGCCTCTGCCTTCAGCTCAGGTCATGATCCCAAGGTCCTGGATGCTTTCCCCCTCTCTCTCTCTGCCTGCCTCTCTGCCTACTTGTGATCTCTGTCAAATAAATAAACGAAATCTTAAAAAAAAAAAAAAATAGCACATATCTGGAGAATGGTTTACCAATGAGAAAACAGAGCATATGTTTGGTGATTCCACGGTTGTAATTTATCTAGGGATATAATTTTTTAAATGTGGATAATGCTTACAATAAAAACCAACTATAAACAATTTAAATGCCCCCTAATGGGGGAGCCAAGTTTATTGTATTATATTGATATAATTGAATAATATGCCATCATTAAAAAGATAAATCTGTTACAGAAATGTCTATTCTCTTAAAATCATTGAGAAAAGTAGAACTATATATGTAAATATATACACATACATATGAATACATACACAGAAGTATATAAAATTGCTTTTAATTATGAACACTGAATATTGTAGTGCCATTAAAAAGGTAAATATGGAGAAGCATATATAAAATTCTGAGGAAAGTAGAAAGATACATACATACATATATACATTTACATATATCTATTCTAATGATATAAATATGTTCCAGCGTGAAACAAAATTCAGAGGGGAGCACAAAAATGAAACTGGATTTTGAGGTGTTTAAGATTTTTTTATTATGGGGGAATATTTTTCTAATTATAATTTTTTCCTTTTTAATTTTTCCCCTAATTTTATAAAGTAGATTTGAGCAGAAACTACTCCTAAAACCTGGAGAAAGTTATTTTCCGTTGACATATTCTAGATTATAAGAAACCCAAAAGAAATTATGAGTTTACAGACCCAGATTTCTCAGAGAGGGAAGTAGATGAGTTTATAATTTTCTTAAAGGTTGCTGATATTTGATTTGTATAAGAATCCCTCTCCCTGAGAAGATCTTCAAGAAAAAACTCAGTCCTTAGAATTTTCCTTTCTCTTTACAAATACGGAACTCCAAATTGCTGAATGTAGCACTTACTGGTGGTATGCAGAAGTAATATCCATGCAAGGAGACATTTCTTCTGACTGGCAATGAGCAAAATTTCGTGGGTACAATACATAATTACACAGATATGTAGATATACATACTACACATACACACATAACACATACAACCATACACACGTTCAGAGAGTGACAGTCTTTGAAGTTACGTAAGTATTGGTAGATAACAGCATGTCTTAGGGAGAACTTTCCTAAGAGCAGCAAGAGCCCCAAGCTCATTCCTCTCCATTCCTCTCTAGCTGCACTGACTACGTATGGGTTGATTTCTTGACTAGTTGATCACACTTTGCCTCAGGATCTTTGACCTTGCTGCTTTTTCCAACCGAAACACTATTTTCCCATCTATTCACAGGCTCAACCAGAGGTTATATGCAAAATATTCAACAACTGGGACATTTTGGAGAAGCAAACAATTAGTCCTGACACGTGACCATTTGACTTGAAGGACAATGGATTTAGAATTCATAAGACCGTACATGTGTCTGCAGCCTTGGTGCCCACACTTCCTTCAGATCTGCACTCAAATGTTACCTCTTCAAGGAGGTATTCTCTGACAGCCTTATCTAAAATAGCATGTCTGTCATTATCTCATTTTTTTTTTTTTTGGCCTGTAGCGTTTCTTATTACCTGACCACAGATTACAAATTTATGTCAAGCTTTTTATTGTCATTATTCCTCCCTAGCATGTAAGTTCCAATAGCGGGTACCTTGCTCACTCTTCTCCAGGTGCCTATGACCTCTACTTGCTAAATCTAATGATCCTGGTTAGAATGGGTCAGAATTCCTCTCATTTTTGAGTTTTCATCCGCAGTAATTCACTCTTCGAGTCATTCACCCTTTTCTCCCTTAAGTTCTAGAACATTAAAAAAGAATGCCTAATTTTCCTCATTTTTCTGGCTGTTCCTCCTCAATATCCTTCTCATCTCCCTGACCTCTAAGGACTGGCTAGAATGCTCCTGGGCTCCATCCCTTGGGGTTTCTCAGCTAGAATCACAGCTCTCAAGAACACCTATATGCTGATGACTCCCACATTCCTATCTTCAGTCTGGAACTTCTCTCCTGGGCTCAGACTCATTTAACCAATTACCTGTTAGACATCCAAGGAAGATGTCATACAGGCATCCCAAATTTAACTTGTCTTGGACAAACTCCTTGCTCACCACACCCTACTCCCCCAAACATGCCCCCCCTAAATACTCTCTAGCTCAGTAAATATTCACTTTCCCAGTTGGTGACCAAACACCTTAATCTCATCTTTGATGCTCCTCTTTCCCTCATGCCCCCATCTGGTCTGTTAACAAAATGTGTTAATTCATCCTTCAAACTGTACCTAGAATCTTATCACTTCTCACCACTCTGGTCTGAACCACCATCATCTCTTACGTGGATTCCTGTAAAAGCCTCTTAACCCATCTTTCTGACTCTTGGCTCTTTTCAATTTATAACAGCACCAGAGCCAGGATGATCTCATTAAACATAAGTCAGATCATGTCATTCCCTTACTGGAAAATCTCCAATGGCTTCCACGTCACTTAGGTATGCTTATTACTACCCAAAGGCTCCCTATGACCCAGGCCCTTATAATCTCTCTGACCTCATCTGTCAGAGCTCTCTCCTTTCCTTCATGCTACTACTCCAGCCACACTGCTCTCCCCTCTCTGGTTCAAACAAATCAGGAATGCTGCTGCCTCAGGGTCTTTGTACTTCTTTCTTCTTCCTGGAATGCTGTTTCCCAAATCTGCACCTGGATGGCTCCTTTCCATCACCCAAAGTCACTTCCTTGTTGAAGTCTGACCCAGCTCGTCTATTTAAAATTGAAACTTTTCTGGACTAGTTCGCTTACATAACATTGATTTTGATGACATCTGCAGCGCTCCTAGTTTAATATAGCATTTTAATGAGAGGAGATGAGGCTTGAGGAGAAAGCACAGGCCAGATCATGGGAGCCCTGGTGAGCCAACCAAAGCTGGAAGGTGAAGAGGAGCCGGCAGGAGCTGTTAAGTAGCGACATGATACAAAATGAGTACTTTGGTATACTGATTCTCCCTTTAAACAAAGCGTAGGAAATATCCAACTATGGCATGATAGAGAGACTGACAATATTTTCCTAGAGATTTTAAGCAAACCTAAATTTTTCTTTGCCAAATTGCTTCTATTTCTATTTATGACTCTGTGACTACATTACACTTCAGTGATTATGTTCAATGAGTCTACTTCAAAGGGACCAATTAACTACAACTCTTGAACCACTCAGGATTTCACGTTAACTTTTCCCCATAAAGCTCAAAATTGCAAATACTAATTTGAGTAACCAGGGAGCCCCAAATGAAGCAAGATTTTGCTTAACAGGAAAACCTTTAAATATTAAGCAGCACCATAAAATGATAGTGACATGGGCCCCCCTGTGGCATGCTGAGAGGGGGTCTATTTCCCTTCTAAAGGAACAGATTCCACTCAACTCCAGCAAACTGTTTCCAGACTTTTCTATTTTTTAAGAAAAGCCAAAATTTGGATGTTTGTACGGCATCTTCCAAGTTCTGAAATATTGAAATGAAATCAAATCTTTCCACAATTGCATTCAACTCCAGCTGTGCCAATTTTCACCACATGATGGTTTTGAAGTTTATGCTACCCTATCAGCCATTTACTTACAGCTTCTTAGACTCTCTATGCCTGCCTCAGTTTCCTTAACTTAAAAATCAGATAATAATATCTAGCTAATAAGGTTATAGGTAGGCATGTCATGACCTAGTGCATGTCATGTAGCAAGTGCTCAGAAAAGGTTACTATTCTCAGGATCATTTTTCCACGGAAAATAAACACTTAGATTCTTCCACTTAAAACTACTGAAGTTTCTGAGTCTGCCATTTCCTGACTGGTGCTCAATGCAGATCATGATTCTGAGAGCTATGCAAATAGACAAGGAAAAAGAAGCAGGGCTTGCGCCCTTGTCAGTAAAACTAAAATGAGGAACCAGGGTTAATATGTAGGTAGAAGTCAACTTAAGGACATACACCCCAAATCATAAAATTATGAGCAAATGGGTATTAGCAAAATTCTAGGTAAAGCTGAGAACCTTAAGGCAAGGGGCCTATGTGAGGTGATGGATTCTAAGGCAGGGGAGGGTGTAACTATACTGGAATTAAAATAAAGCAAAACAAAACACAAGGCAGGGCAGGATATGGGATGAGGCTGCACTGAATAGTTTCCTCAGGAAAATGAGCATTTAGGCAGATTTCAAAACAGGACATGAGAGGATATTTAAATTGGTGACTCTATGGGAAAGAAAATTGATTAGGAAGTTTAGAAAGATATCATGGAAGTCATCCAAATGTGTGAAGCCCACATGTTAGATACATTTTCCTTGGCTGGAGTAGAGCTCAGGAAAAGGAGTAAGGGCCTGGGCATTTGGTTATGAGGGGTGGTCATAAGAAGAGATTAAATCTGTCAACGGTGATAAAAAATGAAAAAGAAAATGAGATAAATAATGCAGCCTCATTTCCTCTGCTAACACTGCCTCTTCAAAATGCTCTCAGCCTCCAAAGGATGATCTGTTTAAAATGTCCCTTTAGGGGTGTCTTGGTGGCTCACTCAGTTAACCACCTGCCTTCAGCTCAGGTTATGATCTCGGGGTCCTGGGATGAGCCCTCCCTCTGGCTCCTTGCTCAGCAGGGAGTCTGTTTTCCCTCTGCCCCTCCCCCTTGCTGGTGCTTACTGTCTCTCTCTCAAATAAATTCTTTAAAAACAAAAAATGTCCCTTTAACATCACATTGAAAGCCTACTCTCACCAGAGAGTATAAAAGCTGTGAGCACTCGGTCTATGAGCCAACTGAGATGTCCTATATTTATCTATACTTTTTTTTCTTTACTCCTTTCAAAAATCACACATTTGCTATAAAAACCGCATAATGGAGTTTAAGAGAAATATTTCAAAGGAACAAAATTACTTCTAATTCCCAAAGCTCACACAATGTTTTTCATTTTTATATCTTCTTGCCTAATGTGTGTCCATAAACCTGCCGATTTGTCAATTTACCATCACTATATATTCAATCCTATTATCTATTTTGTTAACTTACCATGAACCCTTACCAATCATCCCCCAGGTTTCTACAGTCATTATGACTGAAATGTCTGCATCATAATTCATCAAGTTGATGCCCTCTAATTTAACAAAATATCGGGCATTTAAGTCACGTCCATTATTTCCATCACAGAAAATGCGACAATATGCATCATTTTACACACAAGTTCCTTTTTTTTTTTTTTTTTTTGCTTTTAATGCTGTTGGACAATTTCCTCAGGATAAATTCAAAAGAGTAGAATGACTGGGCCAAAAGGTACGTACATTTTTATTTCCCTTTAATCTACATATATGAAGATAAGCATGATAGATCAACAATGATATGATAAGGAATTGTGAGCTATGGTTGCATAACCAAAGACATTTAGCCTGGTGTGTGATTTATACTGCCTTACATTTCAGGTCTAAAAATGCTCCATGACCTTGTAAAGGTCTGAACATACGAGAAACTGGATGTTTAATAGAGTACAACTGAATGTCAAGACATATTTCCCTTCTAACACCCCCTACAAAGTTAATGTGCTGATAGTAAAGGCATAAGCAGTCACCTTCTCTCTCTTTGGATAAATCGCCCAGGAGAGATGTGACAGTGAATCTGCAAGCCTCCAAATCAAATAAACAAGAATTATCCAATACTGAGAAATATGAGTAAGGCACAGCTCTGAACCACATTAGGCACTAATACCATAAAGGGATGAGGGGAGTGAGTACACAGATTGAATTGAAACCATAAATCATACAGAGCACCAGAAAAACTATTAAAGCAAATGTGATAATAAAGAATAAAATCAAGGTTAAAAAACCTGTGCCATTTTATAAAACACTATTATTTTAAAATACAGGTGGAAAAGAAACGTCCATGATACTATTATTGAAGAGCACGGTTAACATGAAACAACCTTGGTCCTGGTGTTTAGTTGAGCAATTGGGATTAAGTGGTATGGAAGGAGTAGTGGTGTGCTGTAAAAAAGATGGAGGGCATTAGGAGTAATTACTAAACCTAGCTTCATGCAGGCAGTGTGAAATGAAGATTGGTTAGTTTTCTGGTTAATCTCATCAGGATAAAAGAACCAATTCTGGGAGCTTGTCAACATTCATTTAACCACCCGGGATAATAAAATACTCAGGTAACACAATCAGTTGTGGCTCGGGACACTGGTTTCTCGGTTTTTATCTCTAACTACTTTCAAGGGAAGTTGTAGTCAAAGGTTATATAATGTTATAGAATTCCACTTCCAGGAGAATGGTGGATTAGATGTGCTGAAGGGTCTTCTCAAATACAGGACAACTGGCATCTAAATGTTTCATTGCAGCTCTGAACTCATGTTATTAAGAGAAATTTCCAACATGAAAATAAAAGATACTCAAGGGCCTGAAAAACTAGTGTTTTCCTGAGAGCAAATGCTATTGTCAGTGCTATGGTAGGAGTCTGGGATATTAGGTAGCACCAAGATGATGGAGGTGAGCCAGAGAGTCTCTGATGAGCCCGAGATGTGGAGCAGGGGCTACTAGGGTGGTCCTAAGTCAACAAGTGTGATGACAAGTGCTAACAGTCTTTGGAGAAAAGTACCTTAACTTAGACCTTCTAGTTTTTCAGTTTAACATTAACTAAATCTGAACTCTATCATAGCAACAGTCAGCAGAAATAACAAACAACTGAGAGAACAAGGACCTCATATACTGGGATAAAACATAGCTATGGAAGACTTAAGAACATTTAAAAAATTACATCACAAAAATAAGCAATAGGAAGTAATAAAGATGATTAGGAGTCTGAAAAATGGAAACTTTGGGAAAAAAGATAACTATAGAAATAAAAATATTCTGTTCATGGTTTAATCCAGGTTACCCTAGGAAAAATACTCATCACGATTTATAATCTGGGTCCAACATATCCTTTCATTGTTTGCATTTTTAAGCCATTTTAGTAAATATAGAAAAGTGATAACAGTATTTAATACACTCATAGTTTCAGAGCAAATAAATTTTACACCATTAAACATTAGTAAATTTTCTTTGGTTTTCAAAAGACCTCTTAAAAATAATGAGTCATGAGGTATCAATTCATAAAAATAGTTAAAACTGCCCACAGAAGAAACCCAAATACTAAAGTTTGGTATAATGGGCATGGAGGATGAAGTAACCATTTAAACAGAGCTGAAGACAGAATTAGTAAAGAGAATGATGAATCAGAAGAAATTACCCACAATGCAGCACACAGACTTGAAGACAGAAATATGCAAAAGAGGCACAGAGATGTGAAGGAGAGAATGAGATGGTCTAATATATAAGGAGAGTCTCAAAGGAGAAACTAAATTGTCAACCACTATGTTGTACACCTGAAACTAATGTAATATTGTATGTTGACTATATTTCAATTAAAGTAAATTTTTTTTTTTAAATGAGCAAGCACCTGAGTGGCTCAGTTGGTTAAGCAACAAACTTGATTTCAAGCTCAGGTCATGCTCTTAAGGTCGTGAAATGGAGCCCCCCATCAGGCTCCATGCTGGGCTTGGAGCCTGCATAAGAGTCTCTCTCTTCCTCTCCTTCTGCCCCCCAACCCTAACTCACGCTCTCAAAAAAAAAATTAATTTTAAAAAAGGAGAAACTAGATAGAAGAGATGCAACAGTTCAAAGTCTGAGGATTTTCTATAACTGATTAAAAAAAACAAATACAGGAAGTCCTCTTTATTAAATGACTCAAGAATTCACACTTCAAAGAGTGTTGTACTCATGCATCCCCTGCACAGATGCACATTTTGAAGAAAACATTATGCATCTTAGGTCAGCAGTTACCGAATATCTTAAGTGTCAGGAACTGGTCCGGCACTAATTTACCAGAGCGGTGCATTACAGTTAAGGTGTGCCTCTCCTTATGCAATTGTTGACCAGAAATTCTGAATAACTTATTTTTATTGCATCCTGTTTTAGTGTAGTATATATTGCTATTTTGAAATATCCTATTACAGAGCTCTTGATAAAAAAGGAACTCTATCAAACAAATATTTAGGAACTATAATTTCTCACATACATTTTCTAGAAACAAGATTTAAATACCTATCTGTGAAAGTAGCTATTTTTATAATTGTTGCTAACATAGACCTCAAAATAATACCTAAACACCTGCCCAGGTCCTTAAAATAGAAGGGTGTGGGCTGGCAAGAGGGAGATGGCTGAGTAGTGAGCACTGACAATCTTTGCCAGATCTTCCAAGGTCTTTTTATACCTCAAAGCGTCTTAGGTTGCTCCTCCTTCCTGTTCTCCGAGGTGTTGTGGCACATTTTAAAAACATGCAGCAGAATGGGGAACCAATAAATTTGCATTCCTTTTCTCTTCTAAGGAATCCACAACTCTTTCCTGAGGAGCCAGAGTTGTGACGGAGGAGAAAAAAGCCTCTCATTCTGTTCAGCCTCCGCCATCTTCCCCAAGAGATCCCAGGACTCGGGATAAGGGTGGAGAACCAGGGCTTCTTAGGGATTTTGGGCTGCCTTCCCCTTACTCCTCACATACCCCTGCATGCCTTTGATGATGGTATTACACAGGGCCCAAGATTTGAAGGAAGAAGAAAATCTACCCACATAAAATCCATAGCTGGATTTGTAAAGAATTAGGCATGATTCACTAGAATGTAATTGCTTCAAAATGAAGGGTTGAGCTCAGTCTTGATTATTCAAATTTGAGCTGTGTGCGCTCAGGTCAGTTATTTAACCTGTGTTTCTGTTCCCTTATCTATAAAATGAGAATAAAAATAGCACCTATCTCACAGGGGTTTTGTGAGGTGTAAAGGATACACCCTTAGGGTCCACTGTGTCCGATTTTAGCTTCTTGAGATTCATTTTGAAACAATACTTAGTGCCTACATATGGTAGGCAATCAAACACTATTTTTTAAATGTATTTATATAATTATAAGCTGTATTTAAATATTTTATGTAAACTTATCTGTATAACTATGTATTATAATTTTCAAATAATTAAAATCTGGAAGGATAGAACTGAAAAGGTTCACAGTGGTTATTTCTGAGCGAGGGGTTTAGGCTTGATTCCTTTCTCCCATTATTTATCTAAATGGATTTTATTTGTCTGCAATTAATATGTATTACCAATATACTTATAAAAAGAAAAACATTAAAAACCATAAATAATTAAAACAATCATTTTAGTCTTCCCTAACTATAAAGATGTTGAGAAAAATTTTTATCTTTATGTGACTAAGCTTATTTAACTTTTATAAACATATTTAACTTTCTGAGATAATCAATGAAGTTATCCTCTTGAAAAACACTATTATCACTAAAAGACAATATAATTTCTTTGGTTAACATGTGTTTGCTCATATCAACACAAGTTTCCACATTCCTTCTTGGCTCTAAAGAAAAGGTAATGAATATAACTATATTCCTTGACTTTCAATGCATCCGATGGTGTTATAGTTAGATTATCAGAACATTAACATTTCAAAAAAATACATTGTGTGGCAATGTGAAATTTACAGGTTTTTTTCTTAAACATTTTATTTATCTGAAAGAGAGTGTATGTGCCACTGCAGAAGCAGGGGTGGGGGTGGGGAGCAGGGTAGAGGGAGACGGAGAAGACTCCAAGCTGAGCAGGGAGCCCAATGCAGGGCTGGATCCGAGGACCCTGGGATTATAACCTGAGCAGAAGCTTAACTGACTAAGACACCCAGGCACCTCTGTAGTTTAATTATATACATGCAAGAATCCGACACATCACAACCACTGATGTAGTTGTCAAAATTAAGCAAGGGATGGAGGGAATACATCCAGTTAGATGCTCTGAGAGCTAAAGTGGGTTAATTTGAAAACAGGAGATTAACTATCTCAACCATTCTGATTCCCCAGCTGGGTGTTTCTAGCCATTCACACATGACAATGGTGCAGAAGCAACTAATTAGAGTTGCTAATTAAGAGTAACAAGGGGACAGATGATTGAAAACTGGAAATCACCAAAGAATCAATCTTTCTGGTTTTAAAGATTTCTTTTATTTGAGAGCGTGAGAGAGAGAGAGAGAGAGAGAGAGAAAGGGGGGTGGGGGGAAGGGGCAGAGGGAGAAGCAGACTCCCCCCACTGAGCAGGGATCCCAATATAGGGCTTGATCCCAGGACCCCCATTCATGACCTGAGCCAAAGGCAGACGCTTAATCGACGGAGCCACCAAGGCGCCCCTCTTTCTGGTTTTAGAATGAAGTTGTGATTTGTTTGGCAAATTTATTTTCATAATTCTGGGAACAAGCAGCTTAGCCATATACGGAGAAACTGAAGGAAGTTGGTTGAGTATTCAATTTCTTCTTTTAAAATCATTAAGCAAGTAATTCACGTCAAGGTAATTAAGAACATCACACTTTATTTGCTTTCTGTGGAGGAGCTTTGATCATCAGAAAAGAACCCGATATGGTCTGCTTGATTAATATGTCTCTGGTCCTTTAAAACACAGCACTTGACACACAAGTCCTGCTGGATAGCTGGTGAGAGCTGCAGCAGCCTCCCACCTCTGCCCTTCAGACACATTCTTTCCTGCCCACCTGCCCCACTGGCCTCCCTGTGACTTCCCCGGGTCCTAAAGACCGCTTACCTCTAGTGCATCAGCGGTCCCTTTACCAGAGCCCCTGTCTGCTGGTGTCTTCCCTCCTCTGCTTCATGACAGGCAAACCCGGGCAAGAGCCCGACCCTCTGCTCTTGGCAACCTGTGCCACCCAAAGAACCAAGACCCTTTTGCTCTGCAAGTTGGTGGGGGGGGGGAGGTGGAGTCTAAACTTCTCCACGTAGGACACAACAACTCCATATGATTTTCTTGTAATTAAAAGCAACACTTACCCTTTAATAAAACAGAAATAAGCAATAGGATGTCACTCTGGCTGTGATCCCATGAGCTACTAAAACAAATCCATGCACAAAACAGAGTATATATTATCAATAAACTGTAGGCACAACTTGTATTCTGATCCTGATGTACTGAATAGATGTATTCCAATTAAGATGACTGAATACCTTTTATTTTTCTCCATATACAGGAGATGTATTCCCAATGGAAACCTTTAATTACAGGCTTCTTATTATAAAATTACTACACATTCATTGTAAAGGTTAGGGAAATATACAGAGGAGGACGAAAGGGAGAACTGGAGGAAGCGCAGGAGGTAGGGGGAGGAGACTCCTACCCTTAAATCTCATCACCCAGGGACAATGCTGGGACTATTTTGGTGGCTTTTCCAAATTGAGCATATACCCTCTGATTTTTCGTCTGCCCTTTCCCACAAAATATATTGCAAACACACTTTACTCAATACGTAATCGCCGGCATCCTGTTGGGCAGTTCCATGCAGCAGGCTGAAGGGCAAGAGTCTGGAGTCAGATTGTCCTGCGTCTCTGTCCAGCCTCCACAGGTTACTAGTAATGTCACTAAATGGTCCTATGCCTCAATGCCCTTATCCTTAACGTGGAGGAAAAAACAACTACAGCACGAAGGAGTGCTGTGAAGGCTAAACACAATGCTGTAGACAACTTATGTAGCACCGTGTCTGGTGTACGGTAACATAGTTAATAACCATTGACTGACTGGTAGGTCTTCCCAGCTGCCGCAGTCACCTGCCCAGCTAGACTGTGGAAGCTTCCTAAAGGCAAACTGGGTCTTTATGGACTTTGCGGTCCCAGAGCTGGTCAGAATGGACACATGAGAAAAGAGGGTTATGATTGCATGGCTGGCTGGTGTGTTAACTAGCAGGAGACCAGGGAGGTTTTAGGCAACAAAAGGATGTCATTAAACATCTTGAGAACATGATCTAGCTCCAGTGAATCTGAGCCCACTAGGTTTCTCTACAAAGCTCTGAGAGAAACAGGAGACATTCTGGTCCACCCCTGGATCACGTGATTAGTTCTTCCACACTCAATCCACATCGTCTTCCTCTCACTGGACAGCCTGCTCTGTAGCCCCTGTTCCTTCTTACTGGTCCCCCTGCTTCCTGGAATCTTCCTGGCCACCAACCACACAGCTGGGGGGAGAGGCAGGTGGTATACATTTAGCCAGATCTTTAATTCCTTAGCCCCTCACCTCTCTCCTACCATCCTTTGATCCCTCCCAGATACAAATTTCAGTGACTGGGGTTCTGTATCATTTCCACAAAGTCAAAATATACCTGTTTAAAAAAATACTGTTGACCAGTCAATCTTATGGAAATTAATCTTGCTGATTTGTTTTCAACCACAGAGTCAGATAGTTTTTTAATTTAACAGAACATGTGCTTTCACCAGAAGTTTAATGGTTTTACCCTGAGGTCCGATTTTCCTGAATTTCTCTTTAGAACTCAACCCAGTTGCAATTTTATTTTTTGCAGTACCTCTTTTCTAACATTATAAAAGTGTTTATTGAATGCCATTAGCTTTTAAGAATTCTCATCGAGGGGGGCCTGGGTGGCTCCTTTGGTTAAGCATGTGACTCCTGATCTCAACTCGGGTCTTGATCAGAGCATCCTGAGTGCAAGTCCCATACTGGGCTCCACATTGGGCATGGAGCCTACTTAAAAATAAACAAAAAATAAAATAAAAATAAAAATTCTGGCTGAAATTTCAGCTTCAGCTGTATATGCAAAGTGAGACAGAAAGTTATGGTAATTTACCCAAACATCTAATTGCAGACTCTGGCTATGTTGGAAGAGTTCACAATTAAAAAATCATCTTTTACCTGTGCACTCACACCTCAGAAAAAAATAGGCAACTTTAACAGTCTTTAGTGCTCATGTTTCTGGTTTTTAATATTCTCAGTCAATTCTTTTAGTTTTCAGAGAAGTATCTGGTTAAAATTAGAATTCACAACAAAATGTGATTTTTACTTAATATTATAAAACTGAATATTTACTTTGGTATACAAAAAAGGTGGGTCTGCTTTCCAATGAGTTATATAATTGTAAGATTAAAAAAAAAAAAAGAAAGAATCTGGGGTGCCTGGGTGGCTCAGTCGGTTAAGCGTCTCCCTTTGGCTCAGGTCGTGATCCCAGGGTCCTGGGATTGAGTCCTGCATAAGGGTCTCTGCTCAGCAGGGAGCCTATTTCTTCTCCCTCTCACTCTGCTGCTCCCCCTGCTTGTGCTCTCTTGCTCTCTGTCAAATAAAATGTTTTTTAAAAGATCCATTGGAGTATAAAGAAAGAAAAAAAGAAGTAAGGAAGGAAGAAAGAATCTGGACTTAATAAAAAATATTTTAATGAAGCTTTCAAAACCTTTACACATTATTTCTAAATAGCTTACACTGCAATGTTTTACTACAAAAAACATTCATCTTCATGACTGAGAAAGCTGGCTATAAAACACTACTAAATAAAATATATTTTAGCTTAGAAGATTCCGTGCAAGAAGGATTACTACAGATAATTGTTAAATATGTAATGAATTGCAATCAAATATGAGATTAAACACAAATATCAAGAGTAATATAAACAGGAGGGGTAAGGTGGTTTTGGTCTTACATTGTATCATCTACCAATGTAAATTACATCAAGATATAAGAAATTCAAAGGGTGGGGGGAATGGTGCTTTGCATCCTCTCTCCTGTGCTGCTACAGCTTGGATATACATTCACATAAGATCCCATGAGATATTGGACTAAATATCCATCTTTTATGGCTGCAGGGAGGTTTCAATATTTTTTCCATAACATTTCAAAAAATAAATTTTGAGCTACTGAGCTCTTTGTTCACACCCTAGGGATAAATAAAATATATTCTTAACGAAAAGGATGCTTGGAAAAAGACACTTATTAACTAACATTAAATGTTACCGAATATTTATATGGCACCAAAAGAAATAATTCTTGAAAAATCATCATACTAGTGCTATGCACTATTTAAGCCCAGTATAACCCACAATAAACAAAATTTAATATAGCTTTTCTAAAAGATGAAATGAACATAGCACACATTAGTGAGAAAATGTCACTGAACTCAATGTCAAAAAATAGGACTTAGAGAAAATCAGTTATAGCATATCAACGAAAAATGTTAATAAATTACCATCACTTCAAAGGAACCCTGGCAAATTTAGGCTCACTCTGCCTAAAGAGCATAGGGACAACTACACATGAAAAAATTTAATAATATAGAAGCAATAACACAAAGTATTTTATCATACTTTAAATGAGTCATTAAAACAAATTTATTACAGCACATTCCACCTACTCACAAAAGGATCTGAATTAAGCAGGCTCTACCCCCATTGGTATAAACTCAATTTCAAAAGTAAAGGAAATGCCTCTCCAAAGTGTATAGATTTCAAAATCTAATGGAAGTAACTGAGCAAAAGGAACCAACCAGATAATTAAGAGCTGCATTTGTTATAAATACACTTCTCAAACAACTCGTAGCTCTCTTTTGATTTCTTAAGAATTGAAGATTTGGGGGTGCCTGGGTGGCTCAGTGGGTTAAAGCCTCTGCCTTCAGCTCAGGTCATGATCTCAGGGTCCTGGGATCGAGCCCCACATGGGGCTCTCTGCTCAGCGGGGAGCCTGCTTCCCTCTCTCTCTCCCTCTCTGCCTGCCTCTCTGCCTACTTGGGATCACTGTCTGTCAAATAAATAAATAAAAATCTTTAAAAAAAAAAAAAGAATTGAAGATTTGGGAGACTTGTTTTCCACTAGAGTAGAAAAACAATCTTTTTTTTTTTTTTTAAAGATTTTATTTATTTATTTGGCAGACAGAGATCCCAAGTAGGCAGAGAACGAGAGGGAGTAGCAGGCTCCCCACTGAGTGGAGAACCAGATGCGGGACTCCATCCCAGGATCCTGGGATCATGACCTGAGCGGAAGGCAGAGGCTTAACCCACTGAGCCACCCAGGCACCCCAGAAAAACAATCTTTTTTAAAAAAATTTCTAAGAAAATGAAATGCATTATGTCCAATGTAAAGTAGGACACCAAAGTAAAGAAAAACTATAGTAAAATTTATCTCTTAAATGCCTAAAATGAGGAGTTTTCCATTTGGGTTTTTATGTAAAATTGCTATTAAGTTTCTTTGTAACATAAAAGAAATACACACACACAGACACATACGCTAGCAGCAAGTCTGGAAGGTATACATATGTATAAATCACCTGGACTGAAAAATCATTCATAACAGTAGGCTTAGAAGCAGCACCTCTAGACATGGCATCCAGCCAAATGACCTTCACCCTGTCCATTCTTTTTTTTTTTTAAGATTTTATTTTATTTATTTATTTTACAGAGAGAGATCATAAGTAAGCAGAGAGGCAGGCAGAGAGAGAGAGGAGGAAGCAGGCTCCCCACTGAGCAGAGAACCGGATGTGGGGCTCGATCTCAGGACCCTGAGATCATGACCTGAGCCGAAGGCAGAGGCTTCTTTTAATGATGGCAAAGATAATTTTAATGATTCATATTCATAAATTTGTGCATAGAACTATTTCATTAAATGAATCATTAACAAATTATTTCTAGCCTGTCCTACCTACTCACAAAAAATCTAATTTTGTAGAAGCTACTTACCTCAACTGATATAAACCAAATTTCAAAGCTGAAGGAATTGCCTGCCCAAAGGACATGGATTTTGAATTCTACTGAAGCATGCAAGGCTTACTTCATCATCTTCCTCTTTGTCCTTACGTGTAGGTTGTGTCCAAGTTTTTATTTTCTCATAAGTAAATGCAGACAAACACCTTTGTGTATAAAGCCAAGTTATTTCCTTATTATAGGATCTCAAAAGTTAAATTAGGAGGACAGTTGGATTTTTAAAGTTCTTAATAAAAACAAGCAAATTGCTTTTCTGAAAGATTGTGCTACCTTATATTTCTAGCAGTCACAGGTAAAAAGGCTGTTCTGAGGCTGAAACTGTTTTTTATTATTTATTTGTTTGTTTTTAGGCTGACATTGTTTTTAGTTCTTCAAGAGGAACCTAATAAAATAGGGTCTGTGAGAAAAAAACAAAACAAAACAAAACAAAAAACTGATTACTTAGAACACACTACGTACAGGTTATCATGCTAGATTCTAAAGGCAGAAAAATGCAGCATTGTTCTCTTTGTAGATTTTACACTCACAACTTAGAATGTGTGTGCCTATATGTATATGTGTGTCTGTATGTGTGCATGTAGATCTGTCTGTGATGGTTGGGGGGTTTGTAATTCCAAAAATTGAGTAACCAACAGTCATACACCATTTACTTTAGCTCGAGGTGTTGGTCTTAGCCTTTCCTGTTCTTTGAACTATAAAACAAAATGTCAGCTGACTGGTGGCTCCATAAACTGATTTAATCTAAGTTAAAAAACAGACTCCCCTGATTGAACCAATCAAGTTGAACATTTCTTTTTATTCTTTTTAGTTTTTAAGTTCTACTTAATAACCATAAAGCATATTGAATATTTGCTGTATATGAGATGTTAAATACTGAGCATATCTTAATATGATGCTGGTAACAACCCTATGAGTTAGGAAATATTCATTCCCTAACATCTGAGAAACCAAGGGCACCTAGCTAGTAAGTGGCAGAAGTAGGATCTGAACCTTCGTGAACTAGGTTAAGAAAATATCCACTCTTCCACCTACTATATAAATAGGCTTTTGAAAATCTTACTCATTATTGGCTATGTAAGTTTGTATTTTGGCCTATAGGTTGTGAATACTAGGAGGTCAAAGGTGAGGACTGGAAAGTTTATACATGGCTTCCCTCCACTAAAAAAAACTAATTAGTTACATTTCTGTTACAGTCATATTTAAAAAACCAGTAACAAAAGGCAAACTATGGCTTTATAAAACACAGTTTAATAGCCTGGCAATTCTTAATTCTACGTATACCACAAGGCTCAATGTCTCCAGATCAACTTGTTTCATTTCAGCAATGAACCTGAACATCCTGGGTTACTACAAGCTAAGGTGTTGGGCAGCCACAGCTCTGGGCTCTGTAATGTCAGAGGTAGAGGCAGGAAGGAAAGTGACAGAAACAAACATAAAGGAATTCCCTGAGACTGACATCTGAATGTTTTGGACTACTCTCAAAATAGGAAAACCCATTCAAAAATATTTGAAACAGTAAGTCAGAGAAAGACAATTATCATATGATTTCACTCATGTGTGGAATTTAAGAAACAAAACAGAGGAGCATAGTGGAAGGAAGGGAAAAATAATACAAGATGAAATCAGAGGGGAAGACAAACCCTAAGAGATACTTAATCATAGGAAACAAACTGAGGGTTGTTGGAGGGGAGGGAGTGAGGGGATGGGGTAACTGGGTGATAGACGTTAAGGAGGGCACATGATGTGATGGACACTGAGTGGTATATGAGACTGAGGAATCTCCAAATTCTACCCCTGAAACTAATAATACACTATATGTTAATTGAATTTAAGGTTTTGCTTTTTTTTTTTTTTAAGTTTACTAAGAGAGGAAATCTTAAAAATTCTCAGCACACACAAGAAATTTGTTGACTATGTTTGGTGACAGATGGTAACTAGACTTACTGTGGTGATTATTTTGCAATATATAAAAATATCAAATTGTTATGTTGTATACCTGAAACTAATATAGTATGTCAATTACAAGGGCGCCTGGGTGGCTCAATTGGTTAAGCTTCTGTCTTTGGCTCAGGTCATGATCCCAGGGTCCTGGGATTGTGCTCCACATCCGGCTCCCTGCTCAGGAGAGCCTACTTTTCTCTCTCTTTCGGCTGCTCCCCCCGCTTGCGTTCTCTGTCAAATAAAGAGATTTTTAAAAATCTTAAAAATATATATGTCAATTATACCTCAATTAAAAAAAGGAAGAAGAAAAAAAAATATTTGAAACAAACAGTTCCTAGAATTACGTACAGGAAACCCTCATCTGTAATATATTTCAACTTTCCTATTCCAGCTTCTAACTGCTTAACAAGGCAAAATTTAAAAGGCAGAATGCTTTAAGAAGAAAGTCATTATAATTTATTCTTCAAAGATAAACTGGACTCAGCAGTTTAATAATAAGTTTTCTACTTACAAAGTCAAACGTTGGAAAAACTGGCCTTGACATCCTCAAGACAACTAGGGTAGGAGATCAAAGGTCATTTCTCTTTGTCTATCAGACTCCCAACTCCTTCGACTTGTAGCCCTCCACCTAACCACACAAAGCCATACATCTTGATTATGATCCCCCAAGTAGAGACAATGCACAACCGGCACATCCATCTTTATTTTGATGTTGAAATTGGCTGGAATCCTCTATCTTTCTACAGTCACCTCTGAAAAGGCTTTTTTTCCCCTGAAGCTGTTCTTGCTAAAATAACACTCTGCAGGCACTCTCTCTGCATGGGTAGCTTCCTCTCCCCAATCTTTTCATTGGGATTATCTTCTAACCCTTTCCAGTGTTATTTGATTCATCTGATCCAAGTGTGTTCAATTTGGGAAGGGATGAAGCAGCATGAACTTCCTCCTCCTGCTGTTAAATTATTCTTCCTCATGACCCTTCTCCTCTGGAGGCAGGAACAGTAGAGCAAGGTGCAACTGTTAAAAGCTATCATTTGTGCAGTATATATGTAAAAAAAGTAGTTTGTTCCTCAGTAATTTTAGCACTGTACCAAGTTATACTTTAAATTCCAGAAGAGTGGGGCGCCTGGGTGGCTCAGTGGGTTAAGCCGCTGCCTTCGGCTCAGGTCATGATCCCAGGTCCTGGGTTCGAGCCCCACATCGGGCTTTCTGTTCAGCGGGGAGCCTGCTTCCTCCTCTCTCTCTGCCTGCCTCTCTGCCTACTTGTGATTTCTCTCTGTCAAATAAATAAATAAAATCTTAAAAAAATAAAAATAAAAAATAAATTCCAGAAGAGTATAGCTCTGTCACATGTAAGGTCCGTTCATGCTTTGCAGAAATTAATTAATGTTTCTTTTCCAGAGGGAAGCTCTCAAAAGGGATTATTGCACTATCAACAAATGAGCAAACAGCAATTCAGATCCTGAAGCCTAACGCAAAAACAGGATACCAATGTCTCCTTTATGTAACTTTTTTTTAGTGTACACTTCCCAAATACTTCATAGACACAAATACAAACTGCTTAATACTAAAGCAGTTAACCATATCAAGAATTCATAATAAACAAAAAAACTCATAATAAACTTATATTTTAAATCAAGTGTTCATGTTCTAAATTTTTCTAAGCAGTTACAGCACCTTAGAAAGCATCCTGCTGTGACAATTTCTGAAACTATAAGATCTTTGTAATATTAGATCTCTAATAGATTTTTACAAAATTATTTGCAAAGATTCGCCCCCAAACGCTAAAGACATACAAGCCACAAAACAGAAATAATGTAAAATACTTGGTTGACTACTCACGTAAATTAGTATAAAGTGTGAACTTTTACCACTGAGGACCTACAACGTATGCTTTTAAATAACTTCAGATTAATTACATGCAAGGAGATCAAGGCTTGCCTAATTCCGTTTTTATGTGGAATTGCTTTAATAACAGGTAATAACCTTTAGAATATTATTTGCTTATTTGTAAAAGGATGAACACAAATTGACCGAGGTTGTCTAAAAAATTTATTCTTTGGCAAAAATGCGAAATCATCCTTAAGCTATTAGCACTCTAAGTCAAAATTTTTTCATTCAGAAAACAGGTCAGCCCCAACAGAAACACCATTGAGTAGATGAGCTTTACTGCAGCTCCAGTAAATTCCAGATAGATCAGCTTTACCGTAACCTGGCAACTCACGGCAAGAGCTCTTGTTTCTTGGATTCTTCAAGTCAATTTCTGTGGCTGGGTATGTCCATATGGTGGAAACAGTCTGACTACCAAGCAAGAACCAGAAGTTCTAGGCTAAGTATTTAGAGCCTGTCTTGACGTGATCAAAACCAGACACAGGGCACTTTGATTAAATTCAGGGCATATCATCTCCCTACTACTGAAGAAAAAAATTCCTTGGTCTTATTGACCTAGATGGGTTTTCTTGATCGGTCAATATCACTGTGTTAATTATTTGGTTATTTTGCAAATGACTGAACTATAACTTCCTAAAAGGTAACATTTTAGAGCTTTCACCTTTGATTTCCATTTCCATGTTCAGAGAGGATAATTTCTCAAAGGATTTTTATGCTAAGATGGAAAAGTCTCAAGAAGCCCAGAAAAAATGCCAATAAAAAGTTTTTCAGTCATCTAAGGATATAGGTAAAAATCAAAGATCTCTGGAAAAATTCACATATGAAAAATATATTTTTCTACCTCTAGGGTAGAGTCAAGACTCTTCTTAATGAACGAAACTGGCTTCTGTCACTCAAATGATATGGCAAGTTTAAGTACTGAGGTCGAGCAAACAAATGTCTCCCAGGTTATTGCTGCTACATTTTGTCTTTTAAAGTAATTTTAAAATAGGGTAGCATTTTCCATGTAATTCTAAAAAGCTGGAGACCTCACACACCTTCACATTATAGACAAAAAAAAAGGAAAAATAAAAAGGAAGAAAATAAAGGAAGGGAGAAGAAGGCAATGTGAGAGGAAAGAAGAGAGATTAGGAAGGAAATATACTGCTAGAGAAAGCAGTATATTTTTGGCCTTGAGTTGAATTAATTTACTAATTAACTTTTTTAAAAGTGTATTTATTTGAGATAGAGTGGAGAGAGAGAACATGAGCACGGGGCAGAAGGAGAGGGAGAAGCAGACTCCCTGCTGAGGAGGAAGCCAGAAACAAGGCTCTATCCCGGGATCCTGGGTCATGACCTGACTGGAAGGCAGACACTTCTGAGCCACCAGGCACCCCTTAAATTAATTTAAAATAGGGGGCGCCTGGGTGGCTCAGTGGGTTAAGCCTCTGCCTTCGGCTCGGGTCATGATCTCAGAGTTCTGGGATCAAGTCCCGCATCGGGTTCTCTGCTCACAGGGAGCCTGCTTCCCCCTCTCTCTCTGCCTGCCTCTCTGCCTACTTGTGATCTTTCTCTGTCAAATAAATAAATAATAAAAAAATCTTTAAAAAATTTAATTTAAAATAGAGAACACATCTAAATGTGGAATTTTTAACTGTGGTGACATTCTTCTACAAAAACACAACATCCTATGGTTCTTGAAAAGACATGTGTTAAGAGATGGGGGTCCTTTCATGGGTCACCATGAACCACCTACATAGTATTAGGCAATGGAGATGCTTCCATTGAATCGAAAGCAATCATGGTGGGAGCTCTTTTTCTTCCAGAATAAAGGCCATTCACCACTACTAAAATCTCGACAATGCTGCGGTTGACAATAATGCACAGTCCTAAAGGTGGAAAGTTCATTTTTTTTAAAGATTTTATTTATTTGACAGACAGAGAGCACAAGTAGGCAGAGAGGCAGGCAGAGAGAGAGAGGGAGAACCACGCTCCCCGCTGGGCAGAGAGGTGAATGAGGGGCTCAATCCCAGGACCCTGGGATCATGACCTGAGCCAAAGGCAGAGGCTTAACCCACTGAGCCACCCAGGTACCCCTGGAAAGTTATTCTGTCAGAGATTCCACTGTTGAGTCCTGGCAACACTCCCGTTTTTTCTTGAGGAGGTTAAAAAAAAAAAAAGCCAAATACAAATGAAAGATTCTGCCATCATTTCCAGCAACGTCAAGAGCACCACTATTCAAACTTCAGTGTGCGTTCCAACCGTCTGGGCATCTTGTTAGGATCCAGATTCTGATTCAGTAGGTTGGGGGCCTGAGATCGTGCATGACCACGAAGTGGCGCCTGCTACTGCTCTACACAGTAGAAGCAGAAAGACGCTGCGGCGCTAGGAGACTTTTTCTACCACAGCCTTGCAACAGTAGTTGCTGCAATAGGTCAAGTGTTTTACATTTTGAAAGGGACCGGTAAAGGTGCTGTATATTATGAAAGGATGACATTCCTCGCTACCCACTGACTTGTGATAAACTGAGTTTAACGAACCTCATTTGAGGGCTGAAGGTCTCTGCAGAGTCATTACAGATGGCTGTAGCTTAACAGAGACAGACGATGTGCACAATGATGAAAACTCTAATGTCTGTGTCTAGCACGTTGTGGGTTGGGCATGTGTGTTTTCAGTGGGACAAAAAGGAAAGGAAGATGCACCATGTGTATTTATAGTTTATCTTTGGGAGCACCTGGCGGGGGGCCTCAGTTAAGCGTCTGACTCTGGATCTCAACTTAGGTCTTCATGTTGGGGTTGTGAATTCAAAGTCTGTGTTGGGCTCCCCGCCCAGCATGGAGCCTACTTAGAAATTAATTAACTGATAAAAAGTAAAGTTTATTTTTGCTAAGTTGCCCTCCTCAAACATTCTGTCTAGTATCAAGTGATAGGACATCAGTACTTCAAGTAGTGTACAAAAAAGGCAATCACAAATGTAATTACATTTGAGAACAGCTTTTGCAGAAACATTTGAAAACTAAATTATAAAATAGGTATGAAAAGCACACATTTAGTTTACCATCCCTATCCAAAGCTGTTACCCGTTTCCAGTCTCATTTTCACTCAGTGCACCTCTATAACCTACAAGCAAGATGAGCACTATATACCATCAGCTAGTGGTAGCTAAATCACATCCGGGAATCACAGCCTGAGAACCAAGAAAGCTTCAATATTTAAAACCAATTATGGGGCGCCTGGGTGGCTCAGCGGGTTAAAGGCTCTGCCTTCGGCCCAGGTCATGATCCCAGGGTCCTGGAATCAAGGCCAGCATCGGGCTCTCTGCTCCGCGGGGAGCCTGCTTCCTCCTCTCTCTCTCTGTCTGCTTCTCTGCCTACTTGTTCTGTCTGTGAAATAAATAAATAAAATCTTTAAAAATAAATATATAAATAAAACCAATTATTTCGGATTCAAGCAAGGTGGATGACGTCATCACAGAGGACCATCCCATACCGGATCTATTACCTATGACTCCTTAGGAATCCAGGCATCGTGTTGTTGTGGTACTGCTGTCTGCCCAGTGGTGACATTCATCACAGCTACTGTGACAGAACTAAGCGGGGCATGGTACCAGTAAGAGGGAAGAGCAACAGCAACCATCAAGCAGAGACAGCTTCGGATAGCGAGAGAAAAGGCCCCTCTATGGCCACAGTCAGTTTCTGTCAGCTTCCTCGGCAGGGTCACGGAAAGCAGCAATGACCACCCAGAGACAAGACGACAAACGGGTAAGCCTGACATCTGACAGGGCAGCACCCCTTTTCCATCCTCCCTAACCTTTGTTTCCAGCTGAACACAAAGTTCTAACATAGGCCTCGTGCTGGAGGTAAAATGTCGGGGGACCAACCCTTACTTGCTGAGATTGTTGTGCCTCAGTTTCTTCATTTTTATGACATAGCAATAATAATGCTTCCCTACCCCCAGTTCCTGGGGGATGCGGAAAAAAATGAGAAGTGAAGAGAAAAGACTCCGGTCCAAGTTATTCATTATTAATTGCTACTCACGGATGTACAACGGTTTTTAAAATGTATCACTGGGATTGCTACGTGGATCTATGTAGCCAACTAAAATACGGAGCTTGGCGAAAAAAACCTGGGGAAAATGGCAGGCTGGCTCCCCCCCACGTCCCCCCCCTTTTTTTTAAAGAGTTTGTTTATTTGAAAGAGAGAGAAAAAGAGAGAGAAAGCCATCAGAGGGAGAGGGACAAGCCGCCTCCACACTGAGCACGGAGCCCAACGCAGTGCTCAAACCCACAACCCTGAAATCATGACCTGAGTCAAAATCAAGAGTTGGACACTCAACTGCCTGAGCCACCAGCCACCACTAGTTTTTTTAATTTAAATTCCATGTAATTACTTTTTGTCTGGCCAGTCAGGCTGGGTGGCATTTCTACAATCCTAGCTCCACATTAGAACAGAAATGCTGGGAAAATGGTGAAGAGACAGCGGATGAATAGGACTGGTCAGGCTAAAAGACGGTATGGAAAAAGGGCTGGGGGCTGGGTGGGGCCCGACAGAGGGTTCAGCTTGGGCAGCTACCGCACCACGCAGGGGAGCAAGACGACAGGGTGACCATTCTGCAAGCGCAGCACTGTTGCTGGGATTCTCCCCACCCTGGACTTCTGGGGCAAGCAGAAGAATCTGGTACTTTGAAGGTGGTAAAGAAAGGCATAGCCAACACGTAGGGACCACAGTATAATTGAGTGTAATTACTGATTTTGACCTTTGAGAATACATTGTTTTAAAATAATACATAGGGAATAGAATCTATTAGGAAGTGGTTGATATGAAGCCATACCCTTCAAGCAGAGAACTAGGTTTGGCACCATGCAAATCAATCACAATGGCTGGCATGCAAGTCCGGCCAAGCTGGTTGGGTAGCATGACCACAGATTGTTAATAAGAGAAGGCAGGTGTGCCCAGCAACCAAAAAAAGGGGAATCCTGACAGTAAAAATGTGAACAGGTAACCCTCCAGGATTAATTTGGGCAGAGGCCTTGATGCTGGTACCAGTCAGGGTCATGTCTGAAAAACAGAAACTACTCTATTTCAAACAAAGGAAACTGGTTCACAAGGAAAAGATGAAAAACAAATAGAGGAAGTTGAAGCAACCTAGAGATTAGGATCAGTAGGAAGTTCTACCACTCCTGGGACTAGAAAAATTAAAAAGAGAAAGAGAGAGAGAGAGAGATAAAGAAAGAAAGAAAGAAAGAAAGAAAGAAAGAAAGAAAGGGAGGGAGGGAGGGAGGAAGGAAGAAAGGAAGGAAAGAAACAAAGGAAAGAAAGGGACGAAAGGGGAGGGGAAGGGAAAGATCGGAAGGAACAGAAAGGATGAGAAGGAAAGAAAGAAAGAGCTCAGTGGAGCAGAGCCATGAAACAGACACAGTGACTCCAGAGAAGCCACCAAAAGCAGAATGAAAGAGAAACATCCAGGCTCCTCCTCTCCCCCAGTCTTCTCTCAGTGTCTCCCATTGTCACACCTTCCCAGAAACCAGTTGGCAAGGAAAACTGGAATGTGTCCGGGGATCCAAGAAAGGGCAGGGAGTGGTTTTGAGAGCAGACTGGCAGACGACAGAGACTTGCCAAGCTGGCTATCTTCAGGCACTGACCTCACGCGCACCAAACAACCTTCCAAATACCATTTGTTTTAGCGAACATGGACTATTCATTCACGAACCAACACAATAGGAATTCTATTTCCCTAAATTTCTGACTGTAAATTTGGAGCTTCTCTGTTTTAAATATAGTCTGCTGTGAGTCTTGTTAGTGCCATTCAATCTCCCTGAATGAAAATCAGTATCTGGGTCCAAGTGGCCCAACTAAGGGAAGGCTGGTTCCAGAGGGCTGACTCTAGGGTTGTGGTGGGCAGACTTCTGCAGGAGAGTCAGAAGGTAAATATTAAACTTCTTGGGCCATTTGATCTATAGCAACTACAAACCGTCCCTGACTCACTGGCAGTTTGACTTGAATTTCAACTTTCCAATGGTGCAAAAGCAATAGGCATTCAATAGAAACAGGGAGTGAGCCAGACTAGCTCTCGGGCAGGGCCCATGCTCTTCTGACCTCTGGTCTAGACCAAGGCCAAGCAAGTAAAGGAAGTCCATCTCAAGGTAACTCTCAAAATGAAGCAATTTGAGGACATGCTTGATGTTCATTATGGTTTAATATTTGGAAAGATACCCTTTAATCTCAGTCCCATATCAGGTTTAAAATTTTACTATATTTTTTCCTAAACTGCTTCTTTATATTATAAATCACTTAGAGAACATTTTTAGTTTCATTTTACCTCTAATGCAATTTTATATCCATAATAACTTCTGACTTACTGCGTTTCTATATAATTTGAGTTGCATCTAATTAAAATAGGGGCTTCGAAGCATTTTCCACTGGACTTTCCAAAATATTTTCATTCCCACCACTCAGAAAGATCTGCTGTCATTCTTTCTTATTTTGCCTTATGTGAAGTTTGGTGGGAAAATCTGTAGCATAAGATATTTCCTTTTAAAAAATATTTTTCTGGGGGCACCTGTGTGGCTCAGTGGGTTAAAGCCTCTGAGGTTAAAGGCTCAGGTCATGATCTCAGGGTCCTGGGATGGAGCCCTGAGCATTGGGCTCTCTGCTCAGCAGGGAGCCTGCTTCCCTTCCTCTCTCTGCCTGCCTCTCTGCTTACTTGTGATTTCTGTCTGTCAAATGAATAAACAGAATCTTTAAAATATATATATTTTTCTGGATCTGATTGAAAAATGATGGCACTATCCAGTCAGTTGTTTTCATGAAAATGAGGATGTAATATCTATTAAGAGATTACATGTCTTTTCTAAAATTTCAAATACAAACCATCCTTTTTTTTTTTTTTTTAAAGATTTTATTTATTTATTTGTCAGAGAGAGAGAGGGAGAGAGAGCGAGCACAGGCAGACAGAATGGCAGGCAGAGGCAGAGGGAGAAGCAGGCTCTCTGACGAGCAAGGAGCCTGATGTGGGACTCGATCCCAGGACGCTGGGATCATGACCTGAGCCGAAGGCAGCTGCTTAACCAACTGAGCCACCCAGGCGTCCCATCCTTTTTTTTTTTTTTTAAGATTTTATTTGTTATTTGTCAGAGAGAGAGAGAGGGAGAGCGAGCGAGCACAGGCAGACAGAATGGCAGGCAGAGGCAGAGGGAGAAGCAGGCTCCCCGCTGAGCAAGGAGCCCGATGTGGGACTCAATCCCAGGACGCTGCTGGGATCATGACCTGAGCCGAAGGCAGCTGCTCAACCAACTGAGCCACCCAGGCATCCCTACAAACCACCCTTTAAAGATCTCTTTTGAAGTTTCCTAAAATCGGACAAAATAAGCTGACATGCATAAGTTAAATCATTTCCAGTCCTTCCCAGACCTTGGGAATTTTCTTCTAATACCTTTTCCTGTTTGCCATTTGCTTCAAATTCATTTCTCCTTTCTACCAGGCTTTTGTTAGGCCTACTTCCCATTTCTATAATAAAACAGCTTTTATTTTTAAAACTGAAATTACAACTATCAGCGATCAAATTTTCTTTTCATTTTCTCTTAAAATAGATGCGTACTATCTCTTCCTTGACCTAGAGTATCAGACCAGCCGTGGATTCTAACATACATCCTCATCTGACTTTAATAAGTCACTTAGGACTCGTCTCCCCAACTGTCCAGCATGTGCTTTTCTATCAAGTCTTCAAATTGCAGTTCTTGGTCTTCATTTATTCTCCCTCCCACAAAATCTAGCACCTTCACTGTGTGTGGACCCTGACTCTCCATCCTTGACCTCCCTTCACACCACCAACTTTGAAACCTTTCTTCTGTCCAGTTGGCAACAGCTGGCTCTCTTGAGATCTTTACTGGTAAGTCTCTGATTAAAAAGAAAATCACATTGTCCATAAAACACAAATATCATTCACAAGAAGATATGTAACACTCAACAAAATTGTTTTTAAGTGCTGCTAATATTTAAATACCTAAGATATTCATGATAGTGAAGGTAATTTCTTTCCCTTGGTCAAAATGATCCCATCTGGAAGAGGACAGCTCAAATTTTATCACCATCCCAGCCACCTGAGGTCAGTGGAATTGCTGTTTTGCCTCCAACACCCAAAATACAGGTCTAAGAAGTACAGCATGAAAAGCAGCAGCCTTGGGCCTCAGAAAAGTTGCCTGGTCTAGGGCTGTACTTCTTTTTTTTTTTAAGATTTTATTTTTTTTCATACACACACACACAGCACACAAGCAGGAGGAGGGGCAGATGGAGAAGCGGGGTTGCTAAGGATGCTTAGCAGGGAGCCCGCATCCCAGGACCCCGGAATCACAACCCGAGCCGAGCCGAAGCCAGACACTTAACCAACTGAGCCACCCAGGTGCCTCAGGCTGTTCTTCAATTGTCCTAATTATACACTTCCTTCTAGTTAATCACCACAGTCAAGACACAGACCAATTCTGTCACTCCCCCAAATTCTCTCCTGTTGCCCTTTTGTAGTCAAATCCTCCCCCGACCTGACAACCACAGCTTTGTTCTCTGTGCCTATGTTTTGTTGGTTGGTTGGCTGGTTGGTTGGTGCCTATGGTTTTGCCTTTGATGCTATACGAATGGGATCATATGGTATGTAGCCTTTAGCATCTGACCTCTTCTGTTGAACATAACACATTTGATATTTATCCCTGCTGTACGTATGCACAGTCTGCTCCCGGCTAGCATTCTTGTGGACAGGTGTGTGGCAGTTTGTGTATTCACTTACCCACTGAGGACGTGGGGTACGAGGTGACTGTAAGTGAGGCTACTGTAAACATTCACGAGCAGGCTGTTGACTGGACATGTGTTTTCATTTCTCTAGGGTCCTTTCTCATTTTGAATGGGCATAACTCATCGGCTTCCATCCCCCTTCTTTTTGTCTCTTCTTTCCCGATGAAGTCAGAAGGAAATTTTTAAAAAATAAATGCCAAAATCATCTCTTACAAATAAACACAAAAGGGGCATCTAGGTGGCTCAGTCGGTGAACTGTTGGCCTTTGGCCCAGGTTATGATCCTGGGATCCTGGGATTAAGCCCCATGTCAGGCTCCCTGCTCAACCGGGAGCCTGTTTCTCCTCTTCCCTCTGGCCCCTTGCTCGTGCTCTCACTTGAGCTCTCTTGCTTTCTATCTCAAATGAATAAAGTCTCTTAAAAACACTTAATAAACACAAAAAGAGGGGACGGCCTTCTGGCTGTGGAAGTAAGAACAGAGCCCATGAAAGTGAAATTCCACTACAGTTTAGTTAATAACTTGGGGGAGATTATGGCTTCTTTTCTTAAGTTCCCCTGTCTCCAGGCTGGTGTTCTTAGTGCCTGTCAGAATTCTGCACTTGCAGAATTCTTGTCCTGGCCCCATGCCCTGAGGAAGACAAACCAGCAGTCCATCGTGGCTAGAGACCTGGCCAGGAATGGGCTCTGAGTGGGGCTCTGTCCTGCTTCTCCGACCACCAAGGTTAACTTGTTTCTCTAATCTAAATTATAGGCTTTGGTTTTCCTTTCGGTAGCTTTAAAACAAAGAACCAGCAGTTGTTGCCTGCATCAAACTCAGATTTTGGTCAGTAAAAAAAATGAAACCCCCCCCCCTTTTTTTTTCTTGAAACCTAAGCATCCCAAGGGAAGCACAACAGTCTGGTTTCAGTTTTTCATAAAATGTGATCATGTTCTGCAACAGAGAAGGCTGCACAGATGGCAAACATGGATTCTCCAAGAATTTATTCCATCCTGAGATGAGACTCTGGGCAACTGCAAGGTGCCTGTACTTGACACCCCCTGGGTCAGTGGGGGTAAATGGTGACATATGACAGGGTTGCCCGAAGCCAGCAATGGATGTCCAGGAGTAAAAGGAACAGGTGACCATTTTCTCCTTCCTGAAATCTCAGAATTAAAATCTCCAAAGACTCCGCCGGATTCTTGACAAGGTACTTGGAAGGGAGAGCCTACATTTTATAAGCTTCATTGCTTTGCAAGGGAAACAATTTCATCCTATCCCATATTAAACTATTACTGGGCTTGCTTTCAAAAGCAGTGGAGATTTTTGTCTATAAATAGTTTTAAAAGGAGTTTGAGATTAAAGATAGGTTCATAAAAAGTCTCTTCCATTTCAAAAGCAAAATAGCACAGTTCACAGTGACGGTACAGGGTTAGATAATGCCAGTTAATAAAGTTACTTAGTTTCATCATCTTTATCAGTCTGCCAGCTTCTAACAGACACAACTTTTTTTTTTCAAGATTTTATTTATTTATTTGACCAAGAGACACAGCGAAGAGGGAACATAAGCAGGGGGAGCAGAGAGGGAGAAGCAGGCTTCCCGCTGAGCAAGCAGCCTGATGAGGGGCTCAATCCCAGGACCCTGGGATCATGATCTGAGCTGAAGGCAGAGGCTTAACCCACTGAGCCACCCAGGTGCCCCATCTAATAGACAATTTGTTAACAGATGTGCCTAATACATTGTAACAGTGATAAGGAGTATTGAGCCATAGCGATGCCCTATTCATTCAGAGACTACTTGAAGAGGGCAACTCTTGGCTAAAAATGTTGGCTTTCTGCTCTCCCAAACCGCAGCTTCTTCGAACTCAGCACATCCTATTGTGTTTTCAATGGTCAAGTTAAGCCCTTTCTTATTCTGAAAAACATTAGTCCACTAAAACTCTTAAGAAAGCCAAAAGGCTGCTTTGGTTGTTTCCCACTCCCCCTTTTCTTATTTTCACTTTCCATATTCATTCTTCGAAGAGTGTATGGTGAACAACTTTCATGTTCGTTGTTTGAAGAGTGCATGATATGCCTGGGCCAGAACATCAGTTCCAGCTCTACCATCTAATAGCTGCAGGACCTTATACTAGACACTTAACTTGTCTCTGCTTCAATTTCCTCATGTGAAAATTGGGATGGTAAATAATAGTACTTATCACACAGATCCTTCCCTTAAAAGAGCTGATATATGTAAAGTGCTTAGAACTGTGCCTGCCACCTAGAAATACTATAAGGGTATAATGAGCTGTTGTTACCAGCTATTGTTGTCATTAGCTCAAGCATTGTACCATGTACAGCAGTGGGAAGAGAAAGATCTGGGGGGCTCAGAGAGACATGACTTTAAATCCTACGACATATTAGCTTAATGTCTTCCATTTCCTCATCAGTAAAATGGGCTAATGATGCCCCCTAACAGGACTCTTATATACAGATGTAACACCTGGCATTTAGCTAGTATTCTACTCCTATGTGGTAGCCCTCAGAACTGCAGGCTCTGGGCCAGACAGCCTGTGAGGCCTGGGACACATTTCTAGCCTCCTGGAGGTTCTGTTCCTTATAAGTAAATGTCAGCAAAAGCAATTCTGAGTTCACAGCATTGCTGTGATGATTATATGAAACAAGGCATAGAGAGCATAGTCAGGACGCCGTATACATGGTCGGAAATTATAAGCTACTCCTTAGTGTAGGTCATACAGGAAAGTGGAAAAATATTCCTAATTCAAAAAAGCACATTTAGGTAGTATTTTAAATTAAAAAGTGAAAAGGTACTTCTCTCTTAAAAAACTCCTCTCCCCAGGGAAACCAGAAGAGTCCGCTGTAAACAGGAAGATTACCCTGTAGCCACCCGTTAAATCCCTCGTAATCTGTCCCGAAATCTCACTGGCTCTCCTTTCAGTAACCTCTGAAATCTGTCCTTTCCCTTCTCCCTCCACTACCAAGCTATCAGCCCATCTACCATTCTTGTTTTTGCTGCAAAAGACAAATCTAGAACAAAACCTCTGGTTCATCATCAAATTTGAACCTGCCTGGCCACTTAATGTTTAACTGCACCCAATCCAGTACTGGCTGCTGTGATCAACTTACATTTTTTCTCATTGTCAAAACGTGGCACTGTGACAGCTTAAAACGTGTCATCTAATTTCTTAATTAGCTTCATTCTGTTTTCCTTATTTATCTCAAATATGTCCTCTTTCACAACATCTCCTAGGAGAAGTTCTCTTCTGTGAAATGCCAGCGGCTTATCTGAAATTGCATCTTTTTTCCTCCCCCTTTTTGTCTCAAAACAAACTATTTGTGGGAGAGAGGGCAAGGGGAAAACGTGTCAGCTGTTACAATCTAAGTTTGGCTCTAGGGAGGGCGGCAGTATTAGTCCTCCAGACAGGCTGACGGTGATGAGAGAGACAAGGCTATCCTGGCTTCCCATGCCCAGCATGGAAAAGCCAGACTGAAGGCGAAGGTACAGTGTGACCATGACAGGAAGTCCATGGGAATCCCTCAGAAGCCAGCAGGCGCTGCCACAAGTGGGGAACGGTTCTCCGGCCATGTGTGAGAAGTCTGACTACCGAATGGCATCTGCTTGTATGGCTGTGGGTCCAGTGACCTGTCTGCTACACCACGAGTCCAGTGTGGCTGTGCCCACTGAAGAAGAGCAGGATTTCTAAAGTCTGACCCTTGGGTCAGTGGCCATCCTGACTCACAGCACGCCAAGTCACAGCTGTCTGCGTCGTTGGCTGCTCTGTCTCCTTTGACGCTGTCAGCCCTGAGGGAACAGAGGGCTTCAGATGCAAGCGGCCCTTCCAGCTGAAACATCTCTAATGCTCAAATTCCAGAAAGGAAGGTGGAGAGAGCAAAATGGAGTCTCTCATGTCAAGCAGCGGCCTGGGTCAAGCAATGACACAAGCAGTTGAGGGACCGCAGCTAGGAGATATCACTGGAACCAATGTCAGCTGACTCCTCAGAACCGATAACGAGCAGACCCAGACAAGGTCCCCAGAGACCCAAAACTGATTAAATCCCTTTAAAAGGGGGCAGATTTTGGCACCAAACTGTCAGACTCTCCAGACCAGACCCCTCTGCGTCTGACCACTTGAAAAAGGCAACTGCCGCTGAAGGCTCTGCCTGATTGATCTCTGAACAGAACCCAGATCCTTCCCCGCGTGAACACCAGACGTAGTAAGGGCTGAGAGCTGACGGGACCAGAGGCCTTACCACAACTGCGTGCCCACAGACTGGCTTTGGCTTTGGTTCATTAACTTCCTACATCATTCTGTTAGCTTGTTTGTTGTGTGCCTTGTCTTCTGTCCTGCTCCGTGTGCTGTGTCAGGAGCCAAGTTTAATCACATGGTGAAACATCAAGTTTGGAATCCTGAACCTGCTTTATAATTGTGATTTAATTTGCGTTATGACTGAAAAAAGCAGACACTGTGGAAAGGCACTACTTGCGTGTGTGCCTTCCTAGCACACTCATGACAGAGGCCAGGCTAAGGACCTGTCAGCATTTGGAAACTGTTTTAATTTATAAACAATGTAATCATCATGAAAATAAATGGCATTTAGATGTTAGATGAGCGGCTACTTGGAACTAGGTTAATTTTCTCTGTATCTTCTTCCAGTGCTTTCTCTGAGCTCTTTCATCTGCCAAGCAACTCACTCAAAAAGATACAGAGGTGGGCTTCTTATGTCTTTTGATAAGAGGAGGAAATAAATGAGACAAAAGGAAACCCACACTGCCCAAAATGGAAACACCTGAAGACCACTGCTTCCACGGGAGAGAGACAACACCACAGCATCGTCAACCAAATCCTTAGCATGGGAGGGATTCTGTGTGCCGGAAGCTCATTTAGCAACTTCAGATTTATGAAATTTCCCTAGTAAAAGTTAAATTTTTATCTTCCAAAAGCAGGGGGAAAAGAACCCTGAATACCACCTAAAAGCATAAGGAAGAAAAATAAGCAAGGATAAAAGAGGTCTGTAAAGTGCAAGACCTTTTAGAATAATCACAAATTTGTCTCCTATCTATGTGAGAGAATGTACCCATCCAACTATATTTAGGGAGAGAAAAGAGATTAGCAGTTTGCTAGAACCAATGATTCCCTTTAAAGATAGGCAACTTCCGCGCGCGTTCAAAGAGCCACTTGAAGGGAGCCCTTCGCCAGGGTTGGCGCATGCGCCCTGTCGAGACCAACGGAATAAACACATCCTGCGTTTTCCTTTTCGTTTTCTACTGCCTGCAGAGAATTCTGTTTAATTTTCAAAACCGTCAACTGTTTTACTTGTGCCCCAGGGTCGTCAGAACTTAGGGTCACGCTGCACTCAGCGCTAGTCCACTGCATAATCATGCGTTTGTACCAAAGAAAGTAAATGCCATTTGCTTCCCAAAAGCATGCTTCAGCTTGGCCATTTAGGTTAACTGCTCGCGCCCAGCACGTCGCGGGAGGGGGGGGGGGGGCCACTGCGGCAACGCGATAATTTGAGCTCTGAGCTCCTCCGCCGGTCTCAACTCTTCAGAGAAAAGGGACTGAAATAATACAAAATAATTATTGACCATATTCCCCGAAGGCTTTTTTAAAAAGCCTAAAAGCAATGTACACATAATTGAGGGATTCATAAGAGATTCCTACCTCACGGCTGCACTGCTGTATACATTATGGGCCACATTTCCTGGAAACCGTGTAACTTTTAAAACGACGCACAGGGTACTTGAGGGTTTCAATACAATTGCTGGTCGAATGTCATTCCTACCATTACTGGGTCTTCCAGCTTTCTCTGGTTGTTCTGGTCTTTCTGTCCTGAGATGAAGGATTTGGGGGCGGCTCTCCTGGTGCTCCTGATCTTGACTTTCTACCTCCCTGCCTCTGCCTTTCTAACTCAGTGCAGAAAGGAAAAAATGTGCCATATTAATTAGGGTGTCAGGAACCCTCAACTAATTTTTAAGTAGAATGTTAGCTACATTTGCAAATACCATGCTCAGAATGGTTTCCTTCAACCTTCAGATGAAGAATCTCCATGTTAAAGCAATAGATACAATAATGAATCTGAAAAAAAATACAGTAATACACTATTTTCCTTGTCTCCAAACCTTTTTAGACCCTGTGTAGATATTATCAGATAGTCCAATGATAAGCTTACCCAATGTTTTCTGATTTTCAAGCTGCCCTGCAGTAAAAGGCATACTCCTAGCGGACAATCAGAATGGTTCATGAATGATGGTAAATCCAACCTCAGGACTATACAATTTCCCCTCATACCACAGGGTGATTTCTCAATAACCCAAAAAGCACAAAAAAAGAACGAATTCTTTTGAATTTGGAGAATCAGTGAAATCCTCAGATACTGACTTTTTTACCATAAGCAAGAAAAACATCAATAATCTTATTCAAAACAAACAAACAAATCAAAAGACTTTGTGAAAATGCTTTGAGCTCAAGGTCTCAATCTTGATCCTAAGTTATGTTCTTCTTTTTTGCCCTCCTCTTCTTTTTCTATCCTGGCTTAGAACTATTAACAGATTTCATTTACACGTTGGTGTCACTTTCATTAAGGAATTTTGGCTTTGCCTTGCCTGAAGTTACAAAGCTGAAGTTACAGGAGGTGTTCAACCAAATTGAGACACAGTGTCATAAAAGATACGCAAGGTGCATAAAGGGGATGGTGAGGATCTTAATCAGTAGGAAACCAATGTCACAGGAGAGAGCCTGGTTGTACATCTCCATTTGTCCCTTCTTTTTGCCCAAAGACACAGAGACCCTAAGAAAGGGTGGAAAGTGGTTTGTGGTAGTGCTTCCTCCCCCAGTGTGAGAGAACATGGACACATAATTCAAAGTATATGCACACAGTTGCACAAATCTCTTAACATGACTTGACTTTCGGCATTTATGAAAGCTACAAAAGCAACAGACTAAAGCTTTACTGAAATACACATAAAGACTGAGCAAAGATGAAAAATAGCATCTTTGGGAGCATAGAGGAAAATCAACGTGAGATTCTGTAACTGCCCCATGCGTACCTCTGCACAAATGGACACAATTTCTATCTCTTAACCAGTGTCATTTAGTGTAGGCAAGGCTGCCCCTGATTCATATTTAAGTAGAATGTACCCATTTCCTTCCTAGGCATGAACTAGAAACACACGGCAAAAAAAATGACAGCTCAGCAATTCCTGAATGTTTACCATTCTAATGACTTCAGCTTAGCAGGTAACTGTTTCCGGGACCTAAAAGTACTATCACCGTGTCCTAAACAACTGAAAAGAGCATTATCTGATCATTCCTCTAGGTTTGTAGTAATGCTATATATTCCGAAATATTTGTTCATGCTGTATCTCTGAAATACAAAGAAAATCCAGGGTATAACATTTCTCCAGGAAACAAAACCAAATAAGGACTGTTACCCTTTAAGAGAGAGAACTTGCAGAGCAAATAGATTAATTTACCACGAGGCTAAATACCAGGGATCCAGCATTTTGAATAGAATCCCAGTGCCTATTTTAATTATAACTAAGTCTCTTAAATTTGCCAACTATGGAAACACAACACGGCATAAAAATAACAGAGAAGCACTTTCACTTTTCCCTCCGAGGCTGTTCTTGGCAGCCCGCAGACTGAGCTCGTTCGAAGGGGTGGCTAGGCTTCGGATCAGCAGAGAAGAGGGTCAGGGACAACTGTAGAATGGAGGTAACAGGGATCAGGAATAAGCCTGGAGAACAGAGAGATGCGATGTGTAACTGGCTGAAAGGAAGATTACCTTTGGCAAAGCTGGAGCTGGACAATGTCGTAGACCATATTTTACAAATACACCATCTCAGTACTTTCATCTCACAATGAGACCTCGCTGCTCCTCCCACTGAGAGGTGGGGCTCTAGGGCCCCTCACCTCGAACCTAGCTGGGCAGACCTTTCAGACTCCCTCCACCCACAGAGCACGACAGGTGCCCTGCAACTTCTGAAGCTGAACCCTAAAAAGGCCTCGCTCTCCTGCCCTACTCACTCTCGGGGCCTGCCACCATGCTGAGAGAAATTCCAGACTAGTCCGGGTGGATGTGCCCCATGCAGAAGCCTTACGTAGGCACCCTGGCGGACGCCAGAGGAGGGCTTCATGGAGTCAGCCTCGACTGCCGGACACAAGGGAAGACGATGCCAGGCTGTCCCATCATCAAGTCGATTCTGTCTTTGAAGTCTCAGCTGAGAGCCCAGACATGGAGGATGAGAGACAAAACATTGCCTCTGTGCTCTATCCGAATTCTGACCCACAGAATCTGTGAGTATAATGGTGGTTTTACACCACTCGAGCTCTGGTGTGGTTGGTTATAACCAGAAGAGACACCTACCATGAGGCAAGTATTAGAACTCCCATATGACCAGGCCAACGGGTGTAATGGAAAAATCACAGGCGATTCTCAAGCAAAGTGATTTTGTAACTAAGAATGTAAGACACTAGGGGCACGTGGGGTCTCAGTCAGTTGGGCTTCAGTCTTTGGTTCAGGTCATGATCTCAGGGTCCTGGGATTGAGCCCCAAGTCTGGCTCCCTGCTCAGCTGGGAGCCTGTTTCTCCCTCTCCTTCGGCTGCTCCCTGCCTCCCTTGTGCTCTCTTGCTCTCTGAAATAAATAAAATCTTAAAAAAAAAAAAAAAAAGAATTTAAGCCACTAAAGGGGTTAAGTTAATAAGAAGAAAAACCATTAAAAAAATGCTTACATTGGCTTGGTCTAATGCCACAGCAACAGGACAGAATGAAAGAGAAGGGGAACTAAATGTAGTTGGAAGAGTATGTTTTGATGCTAATGGAGTTTGAAAGATAAAAGAGGAGCCATACACACTTCTCCTGGGGAACCACTGGCTTGGGGCACACAGTCAGCACAGTCACCAGGTGGTGGGAGAAAAAACACAGCTTCCATTTAGACTCAATAAATCCGATGCAATGATAAAGCACCTAAGGAGGACAGTCTCTTTAGGTGTCTTGAAATAAAGGGCTAAAACTTAAGTGAAACATGGGTTAAGATCTATACATTATATGTATAAAGGGGATAGTTTAAAGTGCAAAATGGAAGTGGTCTATGAAAAAGAAAATACAGAAACAAAAGAGGGCCAAACACTGAAGATTTACAGGGCATCTAACTTTGCAGGGCATAAAAAAGTATCAAAGACCAATCTATTTAAACTGTGTCCCTTTTCATTCTCAGGGCCAGCACCTGCCTCTTTCTTCAGTTCCTAGAGCTGCCCCTTCCCATCACCCGCCCCAGCCCCATCCCTACCATGCATCCCAGGCCTCCCATCCTGCATGGTTATTTCCTTCATCATAGAATCCTCTGCCTATCACACTCCTTGTTCCTCTTCCTCCTTTTCATTTCCTCCCTGCAACAGGCTCTGCTCTGCATTCCTCGAAAATTCACACATGAAGCTCTAACCCCCAGTGTGACTGTTTGGAGACAGGGCCAAAGAGGAAGTGATAAAGGTTAAATGAGGTTATAATGGTGGGGCCCTAATCTGATTGGGCAATATCTTTATAAAGGAAGAAACACCAGATCCTCCCCTCTCACTCTCCCTACTATGTGAGAATAGGGCAAGAAGGCAGCTGTCTAGGGATGGCTAGGTGGCTCGGTCAGTTAAGCATCTGCCTCCAGCTCAGGTCATGAACCCAGGGCGCTGGGATCAAGCCCCACATCCAGCTCCCTGCTCAGAAAGGAGTCCACTTCTCCTCCTCCCACTGCCCCTCCCCCCAACCCATGTGTGCATCTGTACACTCTATAATAAATAAAATCTTAAAAAAAAAAAAAAAAAGGCAGGGATGCCTGGGTGGCTCAGTCAGTTAAGCATCTGCCTCCAACTCAGGTCATGATCCCCGGGTCCTGTGATCCTGCTTCTCCCTCTGCCTGCTGCTCTCTCTCTCTCTCTCTCTCTCTCTCTCTGATGAATAAATAAAATCTTTTTTTTTTTTTTTTTTTTTTCCCCCAGAAAGCAACTGTCTACAAGCCAAGAGGAAATTCAGGGTGAAACCTAACTTGTCAGCATCTTGATCTTGAACTTTCCAGCCTCCAGACCTGCAAGAAATAAATGTCTGTTGTATAAGCCACCAGCCTATGATGTTATGGTTATAATGGTTTGGGTTCCAGCAGCCTGAGCTAATACACTCCCTGATCCGAATGCTTCTTTCATACTTCCTCCTACAAACCTCCTCCCACCAAGCCAACTTTGTGCAAGCCACGTACCAAAGATGGTCCCAAAAGGGCTAAGATCATAGAGAGATACCTTCATGATAACCAAGAAATTTAAATAATCAATGGAAATATTTACAGTAAAAAACGATCCACAGTTTTTGTTAAAATCCTTTTTATTTAGTAAGTTCTTTAACTGTGTTTAAACTTCATTTAGTTATGTAAATTCAGTTTACCCAAGAAAAGGAATTATGGATGTTATCTGGGTAGAGCTGCAGAGGTAATACATCTGTAAAGAATAGCGAATACCTGAAGTACAAGTGGGGATGTGTGGACTGCAGCCTGTGCTGAGTGGAGGAGCGGGATATACGCTGGGCATGTGGGCGTATGACCCACGGCTCCTGAGGAGAGGCTTGGCTTCTAGCAGTATGTGCCATCTTGACTTCTCTCAGCAAGGCACGCACTGGCCACAAAACTGAAAACTGAAACTCTTAGAGAAACTACAGACCAGTGCCTGCTTGGAAATTGGCAATAAACCCAGGGATATAAACCAGAACCACAGGACTTAGAGCTGGAAGGGTCCTTTGAGGTCACTGAACGCAAACCCCTCAGTTTGGAGATAAAGCCCTTTAAGTGACACTATCTCAAGACCTTTTACCTGCCCCACTAAAGTTAGGGTAAGGGAGAAACCTTTCCAGCAGGACTCTCCCGATTTTCATTCATTCACTCATGCATTCATTCAACATTCCACAGAAACACAAGAAACACTAAGTGACAGATTTTTGTGAAGTAGTTTGCATAAGAGATCACACACCGGATTACAATTCACTGTGATGTGAAACCCACCGAGTGGTAGGCAACACTGACATTATAAAATGCAGCAAGCACAGCGAGCAGGACTTATTCCTGACTTTAAACACAGTGACAAAAAAAAAAAAAAAAAAACCCTGCAAAAAAACAAAAATAAGAACCATAATTCCAAATTTTTAAAATTTTTTGAAAAGTATACATTTTTACTGAATTCATTTTGAGAGGTAGCAACGAAGTAACTGTACTATGTAACTCCCCCCATAGCCTCCCACCCCGCCAAATTTCTAAAAATGCTCTTCTGACCTTGGAATGGACTGAATAGGGGCTCCTGAAAAGACAGGTCCAAGTCCTAGCCCCTGGAATCTGTGAATGTGACCTTATTTGGAAAAGGGCCTTTGCAGATATAATTAAGGATCTTGAGAGGACACATGTCCCTCTAAGAGAAAGACAGAAGAAAATGGGGACTTGTGCACATGAGGGGAAGACAGAGCCAAAGAAGGCCTCCAACTGCCAAAAGCTGGAAGGGGCCAAGGGGATTCTCCCTGGGAGCCTTCAAAGGGAACATGGTCCTCATGACACCTTGACTTTGGACTTGCAGCCTCCGTAACTCTGAGGCAATGAATTCCTCTTCAAGCCACCCAGTTGTGATAATTCATTCTCGTAGCCCTACGAAACCACTACAGATGCTTTCTCTCCAAAGGCCCATTAAGTCATCACAAATGTTCACCACAAATCTCTTCTTTTTCTTCCCCAAACTCCAGCCAGTCTGGGTCTCCTCAATTTGTCCTCAACTCCTTTCCACTTTTCCAAATATGTTCTTTCCCCAGGAGGTCGATGCCTTCTCTGCAAACTTAGTAAATATGTCAAATTTTCTGCATTCTTTGAATTATTTTGCTTGATCTATTATTTCTCATGAAGGTATGCTAAAATCCACAAGTGTGGATTTCTAAAAGTGTCCTGGGGAGTCCACTGTGTTTTATGTAGAATCTATTGTGCAGGTAGAGCACAAATTAAGGATTATAATATCTCCTTGGTACCTTGTTCTAATTAGCAATAAATACTGTTGCTTCATCCCTAGCCATGCTTTTGTCTTAATTCCTATTTTATTCAATGATGACTATCATTAAGGCCAGCTTGCTTTTAGTAAGGGTGTATGTGTGCAAAAGCAGTAAGTATATTGGCATTAAAGAGTACCATTGACCAACTATACACAAATACACTTACCAGTTTAGTAAATAAAGGGATATACTTGTGTTAACCACCAAATCAGTTGCATACAGTTGATAGCACCTAGTGAATATCAACGTGCTGCTGTGGATGTCCCACTAAAACACAGAATAAGTCCTGCGGATACTGAAGAGAGATCCCTGCAGTAGGCAGCCATCCTGGAGTGCAAAAAATAAACTACTACTACGTATTTCAAATAAAACAGACCCATCCTTGTTACAATTACGAAGCCAACGGCTCACATGAATAGGGCATGACTAAGGAGTGCGCACTTTGGAAAACCTCCCTGTGCCTCTTTCCCCACATTGCATATTTTTTTTACTGTTCCTTCTTCTTTTTTTTTTTTTTTTAAAGATTTTATTTATTTGACAGAGATCACAAGTAGGCAGAGAGGCAGGCAGAGAGAGAGGGGGAAGCAGGCTCCCCACCAAGCAGAGACCCCGATGTGGGGCTCGATCCCAGGACCCTGGGATCATGACCCGAGCCGAAGGCAGAGGCTTTAACCCACTGAGCCACCCAGGTACCCCTGTCCCTTCTTTTTATGTCTACCTTTCCCTCTATTTATCTACTCCTTCCTTTACCTTATTCCAGAGGCTAACTATCTATTTCTACCTTAAAAAATGTGTTTCTTCTTTTCATCTCCCTTTCTCTGTTCCCCCAACTCTTTGAACTTCAATGCTAGGAAAACACATCTGCTTTGAAATATCGGTTGTATAGTGGCTAATAAATGATGTTTTATAGCCCCAGATATTAATTAAAAAAATCAGCCACACTTTTAAATGTTTCTTTTTAAAAATGCAAAATGTACCATTTTTTCTTTCATATATCCCTTGCTTAATTTTTTTATTGTGGGTTAGTGACCCTCACTTGAAAAAAAGTTCCTTTTCCAATACTTACTAGTTGGACTACAAGAATGTTTCTGTGATGACGGTAGTTACATCTTTTTTTTGCTTTTAATATTTATTTGTCAGAGAGAGAGAGAGAGAGCACACAAGCAGGGGGAGTGGCAGGCAGAAGAAGCAGGCTCCCTGCCGGGCAAGGAGCCCAATGTGGGACTCCATCCCAGGACCAGGGGATCATGAGCTAAGCCGAAGGTAGATGCTTAACCGACTGAGCCACCCGGATGTCCCTAGACAGTTACATCTTTTATGACAATTGCTTCACAGATAGTTTTTATCAATAGGAGAAAGTAGATATTTCCTGGATTAATTCTGAATTCCTCAGGCTGGTCACCCAGGACTTCCTCCAGCGGATCCCAGCAGATCCCAGCAGTGGCAGGCAGTGCCTCTTCCCTGTGGAGTACTGCAGTTCAGAGAGAGGAGGCTGGGCCCCAGAGCCCACTGGAGCAGGTCTGCAAATCAACTCTGCCCCTTACTCACTGGTAACTGTGAGCAAAGGACTTAAACTTTCTGAGGCTCCATTTACTCTCAGATACCCTGGGATATCAAGAACCACTTTTCAGTGGATTGTAAGGATCAAATATGTTACCTAATGTCCAAAGTGACTGACATGTAGTTATCTGTCCCACTGGCATACAGACTGTGACCTGAAAGCTTCACACCTGAGCAATCCATCCTCCTGGTTTCCACTTTTCCTTGCATGAGAGGAAAAGGGAGGCTCAGACAATAGCATCAGGTTATCAGAATGATCACAATTTAAGAAGATTTAAAGCCAACTTGAAAGAGAAATTTGGCTTGAAAGAAGGAACTACTTATATCGTTAATATTAGAATGTTAGTCTGACATCTTAAACTACTACTCTGTCTTGCTTTATAATTACTGATAAAACTTGAGACATTTGCTTAGGAGAAGCTGCATGAAACAAGTTAAAAAAAAAAAAAAAAAAAAAAACCCAAAGCAATCAAGTGGGAAATTCAACGACATCTCGTTTTTGTTCCATATTGGTTACCTGTGAGTTCTGGCGGCTCTGAGGGGGTCAAGAATTACCACTCATCACCTTGGAAACACAACGTGCAGAAACACCTTGCTTTTCTTTTACACACACACACACACACAGAAGCAGGCAGAGAGGAGGGGAAAGAGGAGGAAGAGAGGGAGACAAAGAATAAGGGGAGATAAAGAGAACATGACTAGACACATCCTTACTATGCTTTTATACCGGTCACCAGTAAAACATGCTTCTGTGTCCAGAATCAGTTTTTCACCAGCCAGGGGGGGGAAAAAAACCTTTTCAAACAGCATGTTCCATAATCATCTGAGATAAAAGGAAGAAACCCAGATCTCAGATCCTAGTATTTTACATTACGGCCAACAGTCTCTGTGATGCAGTCTGCTGAATTCTCTTGTTGCTCTGGCCTCTCTATAGACTGTTCCCTAGAAAGGCAACATCTGGGGAGGTGTTAGGCATAAAATTAGACAAGCAGTTCCAGCAGGATTACAGCTACCATACCAACCTAAAAGAGGCACAACCCACAGACCCAGGAACTATGGCTGTGAGAGTCTTGAACCTTAGCTAAGGGCCTGGGCTCATGCTGCTGAGAGGGCATCAAAGGGGGATCTTGGATTCTCAGCCAACTGGAGGCAGAGATGTGAGTAAGAAAGTGGGAAGAACCAGCTCTAAGAGGAAAAGAAAACTGGCTGACAACTTACAGTTTATGGCAGGAAAACAAAAGTGATCAGGGGGACCGTCTAACTTTCTAATAGCTCCCGGGCATCTCTGACCTAATTTTACCAGTACCAGGCCTACTGGGGAGATGTCCCCCCTGCCCCGAAGGCATGATAGGGGCATCCTGTAATCATGGATGAAGGAGCAGAGGACCACGGAGTGCGCCCCCTCCCCCAGCAGGAGATAGAATCTCTTTTGCTCTTTCCTAATCTTGAGGTACTTGCTACATGTACTTGTGTATACACCTGAAGGTATGTATAGCACCAGATCACAGAGTTCTGTTCTCTGACCTTAGTGTTTTAAGCAGTAATCTATACTGCTATAGGTGCATGGATTCCACCATAATCAAATTTATAGATGACGAACAGCTAGGAGACAAGGTCGCTGATTGTCCCCTATTATCTTCCTATAACAGACACTGATCTTTAGCTGGGCACATGGCCACTGTGAATAAGCTCAGCATATCCAAGCCTCCTTCGAAGGCTGACACTGAGCTAAGTGAGAGTATTAACATGTGACTTCCAAGGGGTCCCCAAAGGCAGCCAGGACAGTCCCAGAACATGCGTTCAAACTGGTGAAGCTACAATACTAAGAGAAGCTTAGCTCCATAAGGATGATGAAGGTGCTGGGATAAGCCTGGATAGTACGAAGTCACACTTCATTTCCATGAGGGGGAAGTTCTGCCTGGTTGAAGCCACATGATTTTTAATTTTCTGTTATTTGCAGCTGCATCTATTCTTAAAAAGAGTAACTGCTCACCTAACTCCATCAGGATATAAAAGGTTTTCACATTTTAACTAACCAAAAAGAAAAAAGGGGGGGGGGGCTGACCAAATTTGATAAAATTTAATGGGATAAATGGAAAAAAATTATTTCTACATTTATAGATGCAGAACACCAATCATATAAAGTTAAGATAGGGAAGCAGGTCTTAGTGGCATACCTAGAAAGCAATTTTAAAGGCTCATGACCCCAGTAGAAGACAACAGCGATCTCTATCAGCCCAAAGAGGTAATATGTCCTTGAGTTACATACATAAAAACCTAACACTCTGATGCTGAGTGCATGACCTCAGATGACAACAGGGTCTATAAGTGAAGGAAGCATGGCAGGAAGACAATGAACTGGCAAACACGGGCACTGTCTTTAGACAGAGTCCCTGATTGGCTCCCGGTGATGATTGTTTTTTTAGAAGAGCCTGGGGTTACCAGATTTTGAATTTTTTCCCCAGAGAAGTTAGAAATGTGGATAGCAATGTGGCATCTCCATTTTTCCCCTCAACATTGGTTATTACTTTAAAGTTTTTAGATGAAACTACACATGCCCCAAAGCCATGCCCTCCTGGGAGGCATTCTGGCTGCTCTGTTTTCTGGCAACATCTTGGATGAGAGAGGTCAGTCCCACTGTACCCAACATAGCGGAGTCCACCCCTGGAACACTGTGTTTTCCTGGGCACAAACATTAAGGAGAAACAGTGAGAAGGAATAGAGGTAGGTAAATCAGTGGGGATATTAGAAGTCTGGCTTCTAGAGCCAGTGAGACAGGATTCAGAATCCCAGCTCCACTCCTTTCCAGGAACATGGCCTGGGGTAACTCCCTTGGCCCCTGCAGGTCCAGCTTCCCCATTTGTAAAATGGGGGATAATCCTAACCCTAACCCCCCACTAGGACCCATATGAGGATTAAAAGCATTAATGTGTTCAAAGAGCTAAGGCCATGGGTGATGCCTTTTAAACTACACGGAAAGTGAGAAACCTTGAAAATATGTTTTTTAGAGAGCTGTAGAAACTTGAGATTTTCCCTCAGATTAGAAAAAGATCAAATGGCAACATATTGGTCTCAAAATGTGTGAATATGGTGGGCGGCTTAGCCTACCTTATTGATGAGGTCCCAGGACAGGAGTGAAAAGAAACCACCAGTGAAGGGAAATGGAAACATCTTTGGATCCGGGAAAAGAAACAAAAGTAGAATTTGCTGTTTCCAAATACAACATGGTGGGCTAATTAAATAAACCTAAATTAACCACAGGGTAGATATAGCAGCAGGTGGTTCAAGTATGGAACTAGAGTGGGTGTAGGAATCAGATAAACGAGATGACCTTCAGGTCCTCCAAGCCTGTCGCTTCTGTGACGCTCTTGCACAGAAGCAAATATATTCAATTCCTCAGATGTCCTTTAAGACAGACCACTAACTCATACGGAACTTGCTACCAGCACACAAAGGGACGACAAGGACAAGCCAGTAATTCAGATAATGCCCCAAAGGAATCCCCGCCAAACATTCTGCTGACTGTGTCAACACACAGATATACACACACACTACAGTATTCACGGCCAAGATTCCCAAGTGTCATTTCAGTAGTGAGATGAACATAAGTCAAGGCTAGTGTGATGGTAAAACTTCGCAGATCTTTTTTTTTTTTTTTTTTGGTTGGCATTGAAAAAAGGGAAACACATGTGACCTCTTAAGGTTATTGGTGCACATTACTTTTTTTTAGAGCCCTCGATATCAGGTACCTGAAATGTTTATTCTTAGTATTATTAAAAAGAATGCCATCCATTTCTGGAGTACTCAGTGACTTAGGATTACATGCAAAGAGACACATTATTTTATTCTTTTTCTTATAATACATCATGAGGCAGGTCAAGCAGAGATTACATTTCCATTTTTCAGATGAGAAAATTGGGCCCTGGCTGGTATAAAGTAAGTGACAACGCAGGGTCCTCCAATTCCAAATTTCATCTTCTTCCCATTGTGTCATATTGTATTTTTAATGGGTCAAATGGCTTTTTCCCCCCCTTTTGAGAAGTATACATATTGTGCACAGATAATAAAAAAGGGTTGGTGTATCCATTCCTGTATTACATGGGAAAGAAACTCATTCAAGAACAAAACACCTCAACATATTGGATAACATATTTAAAATAGCTCTTATAAAAAAATGAGTTGGAGAAAAAGGCCAGAAATAAAAAAGGCTTGATTCCACATGCTGAGGGCCATCTACTGTTCCTGGGGGCCTGGAGCTAGACTTTATAAACCACACCTGTGGGAAAAAGAGGACAAATCCCGGGGCTTAGGAGCATGAGGGAACAAAAAGAAGACTCAAGAAAAGCTGAACCCCTGAAGGGCAGCCCTGATATGGATGAACTAGAAACAAACAACCTTCCCTGAAGGATGGTCTTCTGTTTGGGCCTTGGATCTCAGTGTGATAAGGAAAAATATTTCCCAGGGTGCCTGGATGGCTCAGTCGCTTAAGCATCCCACTTTTTTTTTTTTTTTTAAGATTTTATTTATTTATTTGACAGAGATCACAAGTAGGCAGAGAGGCAGGCAGAGAGAGAGGGGGAAGCAGGCTCCCTGCTGATCAGAGAGCCTGATGCAGGGCTCGATCCCAACACCCTGGGACAATGACCTGAGCCAAAGGCAAAGGCTTTAACCCACTGAGGCACCCAGGCGCCCCAAGCATCCTACTCTTGATTTTGGTTCAGGTCATGATCTCAGGGTCCTGAGACTGAGCCCTGAGTTGGGCTCCATGCTCAGTGCCAGTCTGCTCCTCTCCCTCTCCACCACACCCCCCACTCCCCACCCACAACGGGCACTCTCTCTCAAAATAAATGAAAATCTTTAAAAATATATATTTCCCTTGGATTATTCTCCCCCTTAAACACACCCTACACATGTAGGATCTGAATTCACCCTCCTAGGTGACCTAGAACACCACCTCACCCACCAAATTATCTTAAAGTGGCCTTGGGCTAGTGCACTGAGGCTCTCGGCAGAAGCAAATCCACAGTCTCGCAGAAGATCTCTATAAACACAGGCCTCAAAAAAATTCTCAGGGACAAAGCTCCATGGAACTCATATCAAATTCAGCGCACAAATAAAAACATAAGCCTCCATGAGTGAAGCAGAAAGCAGGCACGCAAAGCCGGCGGGTGTTTACAGAGAATAAATTGGGTTTATTATTTTTAAGGGAATAAAAGGCCGAAAATATGGAAGATCGAGAGACTATAAAAAACTGAGCAGATCGGAACAAGAACAGAAAGCACACTCTCCGACATCAAAAATATAACAGAAATTCCATGCTCAGGAGCGGCAGATGGGGACAGACCCAGAGGAAGAGACAGACCATGGGTGAGAGAGGAGACGAAGCTGAAAGATCTCACAGAACGCAGAGAAGAGAAAATGTAAAAAGAGGTTCAGAGACACAAGATAAAATAAAAACATTCAACATGCATGAGTGTCAGAAACCCGTAGATGTGTAGAGAGGCAGTGTTTTAAGATCGTAACTAAGGCTTTCCTACATGAGAGTCGTGCCCGTACATCTCACAGTGACACTGAGGAACACCCGACACATGGTGAAGATACTGAAAACAGCCAGAGAGAAAAGACATAATACTATAAAATGTGACCAGGAACTATTAGCCAATCCCCCAATAGCAATAATAGAAGATGACAATGGGATATCATCTTTAAAATGCTAGGAGAGGGGCAGGCGTTTTGGGTGGCTCAGTTGTTAAGCATCTGCCTTCAGCTCAGGTCATGATCCCAGGGTCCTGCGATCATGCCCCGCATGGGGCTCCCTGCTCAGCAGGAAGCCTGCTTTCTCCCTCTCCCACTTCCCCTGCTTGTGCTCCCTCTCTTGCTGTCTCTGTCAAATGAATAAATAAAATCTTTTTTAAAAAATGCTAGGAGAAAGTTCCTGTCAATACAGAATATGACCAGAAGCTGGCAAACTTTCTATAAAGGGCTGAATAGCAAAGTATTTTAGGTTTTTACAGGCCCAGGTCTTTGTCCCATATTCTTCTGTTTTCAATTGACACTGTAAAAATGCAGAAGCCCTGCCTGGCCTGAGGCTGAACGAGGATGGGCCTCCCACCAGATTTGGCTCAAGAGGCTGCAGTTTGCCGGCCTCTGGAAGAGGCAACAAAATTACCTGTGGAAAGGAAACAAAGACATCACCCACACGCTCTCAGTGAGAAGACTTGAAAAGGAACTCTTCAAGGAAAATGCAAAATGACCCCAAAATGTCAGAGATGCAAGACGAAATGATTCGAGCATTGGTAAACACCCATGAAAATCCAGATAAACAATGGATAGGTCCCTCACTATATACAGAACGTGCTGTAGAAGTCTACACAACTAAAACACTGGAAAATGGGCTTCTGTATAAGACTTGGAAAGCTGGAAAGGGTGCTGCTCCCACTTAACAGTGAGAAAAAGAACAGAAGGAATGACAGAACTTTAACTTTTCTTGACCCTGTCAGAGAGCTGAGGGCACAGGGTACTCGGAGAGAATGGGTTCCAATGAGGGACAGTCCCCAGACCCCAGAAGGAGAGCGGGCAGGTGTGCTCTGGTTCACCTGTCAGAGGCACCCACCATGGGAAGGTACTTTGACCTCAGCTACCATTTTAAGGAATTGCTGGAGACCAAGTGTGGGCTGACATGTTGGTCTGGAAAAGCTGGGGCTCCAAACTCAGAGGGTTTGCAGTCAGTAATAAGTTCTTGTCCATGAGCCTCCAGTGAGCTCTCTCCAGGGAGGAGGCCGAGATGGCCCCTCCTCAGTACAGGCTCAGAGGAAGGGATCAGGGGTTTCTCCCTAAAGAAAAAAAAAAAAAAAAAAAAAAAAAACACCACAGAATCCACTTCTCACTCAGACCCTCTTCTCATACAGACCAAAAGCCTTAAGTAAGAAAAAGACAGAAACGACCCCAATGTCTGTCAACAAAAGAATGGCTAAAATTGATAAAATGGGGCATATTCATGTAATGCAATATCCTACATACTTAAAAATGGATGAATCTCCAAAACATAATTCTAAGGGAAAAATCAAATTCAAAAAGATTCCATTTATGTAAAATTAGCTTGTTGGACAAAGCTGTGTAAGATTTGTATATAAGTTTCATGTTGATATATACATGCACACATTTTTATACAGTGTCTAAGACAAGTAAAACAAAAATATGTACTATTTTTAGGGCTGCATGTGTGAAAATTGAACAAAGCAAAGGAATGATTTGGGAACTTCAGGCTGGTGGCTGCCTCTGGTCAGGAAGGAGAGAGGCATGCAATCCTGGAGGGGCGCCCAAGGGCTTCTAAAGTGCTGATTATGAAGAATCTAGTTAGTATACCGAGTGCTGGGAGGATGTTTTACTTGTAGTTATCATTCTTTAACTTTCTGTATATGTTACATACATATATATACATTCTTATGCATGTATGATCTACTTTGTAATTAAAATAAAAGTTCTGTGCAGATATGCTTAGAAGAGTTAACAGCGGTTGCCTGTGATGAGGGGGGTGGTGGAGAGGGTTAATGGCCACGTTTCCTTCTTGCTCAATGTGCTTCTGTTTCTGGATTTATTTCTGGTGTTTTGATAACACAAGGAGTAGTGTGTATTCATACTTGGCGGTTCTCAAAGAAAAAAAAGCATTAAAGATAATTTTTGGCTTCTGAAACAATGACTACTACTCATTTTAGGAAGGTTCTTTTCTGCTACATAGTAAAAATACCTCGAAAGGATGAGCATGAGGTTTGTACAGCTTTCATTTTCCTAAGCTGCAAAAAGCCTTGTAGTAAGTTTAAAAACAAAGACACCATATTTAATGATATTCCTACGTCTTCTTTGCCATATTTGTTCACTTCAGTTAAAGTGGCATTTAAGTTTACTGGGATCGAATAATCCTTTTATTTTTATTCCAGACAAGGTAGCGCAGTGATTTACAAGACTGCTTACTCTTTTACGCAGACAAGAGATCTCCAAGTCTTGATAAGCCAAGTGCAGAAAGCACTCTGAATGCTTGGCTGAAATTCCAAGAAACTTTAAGAATCGTCAGTGTTATATTTCTTTTATCCCTAAGTGACTTCAAAATCCCTTTGTTTGATGAACAATAACCAATAACCAGAATGAGAAGAACTTTATGTGGGACTTAGAGCTCTCAACTGTTCTTCCTGGGTCTAAAAATCTTTTGGGCTTCATTTAAATGCAGCTATGTCCTCAACAAATGGAAAATGTGATGCAGTTAGACTCTCTTCATGTGGCTTTATCAGAGACTGCAGCCTGAATATAAAAGCATTGCTTGCCAAAGCAGACCCTAATCTGTAGAACTGTGTTGCTTGGGAAACTTTTCCTTCTCCCCAAACAGAATGTGAGCTCCACAGAACTAGGGACCTAGTTGTGTACACGTCAGTATTGCCAGAGCCTAGTTCGGCACCAGGAACACTCCAGGTACTGATAATGGGTTGCTGGGTGTGTTTGCTTGCTTTACAGCTCAGAACATTAATTTCCTTTAGCCATCCAACCATATAGTTCACAAATCTTTCTTCTGTGCCAACTCTGAGCCAACATAATAGATATTGAAATTATAAATATGATACACTTTTATGCCTTCAGGGGGTTACAGTACAGTTTGGAATTACATACACCAGCGACAATGTGGGTAAAAGTCACAATGTCTAGTGAAAGATGCTAGGAAAAAAAAGGGTACGTTCTGTATGAGTCGCTTATATAGAGTTCAAAACAGGCAAAATGAATCTATGGAGTTTGAAGTAGTCACCCCTGAGAAGATCAGTGCCTAGAAAGAAGGGGCCACAAGGGGCATGAGGTTAGGATTTTCTTTCTTTTTTTTTTTTAATTAAGATTTTATTTATTTGACAGGGAGAGAAACAGTAAGAGAAGGAACACAAGCAGGGGGAGTGACAGAAAGAGAGAAGCAGGCTTCCCACTGAGCAGAGAGCCGGATGAGGGGCTTGATCCCAGGACCCTGGGATAATGACCTGAGCAGAAGTCAGATGCTTAATGACTGAGCCACCCAGGCACCCGAGGATTTTGTTTCTTAATCTAGGTAATGATCCCTTCTTGAAAAGCCATCAAGCAGTACACTTATGATTTGGGCACTTTATAAATGTTCTACTTTAATAAGTATGTACTTATACTTTGTGTGTATATACTTAAAATAGTTCACTATTAAAAAGAACAGTTTTTACAGTTAACAAAACCCAAAGACAACTGAATGGGAGAAGATATGTACAAATGAAATATCAGATAAAGGGCTAATATCCAAAATCTATAAAGAACTTATCAAACTCGACACTCAAAGAATAATCCAATCAAGAAGTGGGCAGAAGAAATGAACAGACATTTCTGCAAAGAAGATATCTAAATGGCCAACAGACACATGAAAAAGTGCTCCATATCCTTCGGCATCAGGGAAATACAAATCAAAACCATAATAAGATACCATCTAATACTGGTCAGAATGGCTAAAATTAACAAGTCAGGAAAGGACAGATGTTGGGGAGGATGCGGAGAAAGGGGAACTCTCCTACACTGTTGGTGGGAATGCAAGCTGGCGCAGCCACTCTGGAAAACAGCATGGAGGTTCCTCAAAAATTTGAAAATAGAGCTACCTTACGACCCAGCAATCGCACTACTGGGTATTTTACCCTAAAGATACAAGCATAGTGATCCGAAAGGGCATGTGCACCCAAATGTTTAGAGCAGCCATGTCCACAATAGCCAAACTATGGAAAGAACCTAGATGTCCATCAACACATGAATAGATAAAGATGTGGGCTATATATACAATGGAATACTATGCAGCCATCAAAAGAAATGAACTCTTGCCATTTGCAATGAAGTGGATGGAACTAGAGGGTATTATGTTAAGCCAAATAATCCAATCAGAGAAAGACAAGTATCCCATGATCTCCTGATATGAGGAATTTGAGAGGCAGGGCGGGGAGTCGTAGGGGGTAGGGAGGGAAAAAATGAAACAAGATGGGATCAGGAAAAAGACAAACCGTAAGAGACTCTTAATCTCACCAAACAAAGTGAGGTTTGCTGGGGGGTGGGGGTGGTTAGGAGAGGGTGGTTGAGTTATGAACATTGGGGAGTGTATGTGCTATGGTGAGTGCTGTGAAAGGTGTAAGCCTGATGATTCACAGACCTGTACCCCTGGGGCAAACAGTACATTGTATGTTAATTTAAAAATAAATTTAAAATAATAAATAAAAAATTAAAAGTACAGTTTTTAAAAGAGTATGGCTTGAAGTGGGTTTCTTTTACTATCTAAGCAGTTCAACACATTCTCAAAGCTTTCCTAATCTTGTTCTAACTCAAATGCCACTTCCTGAAGAAAATCTCTACTAAACTTAAGTTTTTCCCTCCTTGGAACTGCCAGAGTTTTTGTTTATCTCCTTTACTTTCCTTAGTTCTAGGCATGGTGTTAAAATGTGAAAAAATCTTCAACTCACACCACCTATCACAGTGCTCTGGATTTATTAGGTATTCAAAATCCTTAAGCAAATAAACATTGAACGTTCTATTCCTTGACCTGCTCCACATGGCCCCTTCCTGTGTTTCAAGGTACTCTTTGATCTGTCCTTTTATTTAGCGTAACACATACTGTATCATCTGGGGGAACCTACTCTAAGTGTGAGGTCAATAAACCTGAAACACTTTCTACTGATGGCTTGGACACATTAAAAAGAAAACAGCACTGTTCTTTCATCCTAATGATAAATGTAATATAAAAAAAAATCAAAACAAAAGGAAAAAATTCAACACAAAAGTAAAAGTTACCAATAATTTACCATATACTTTGTCTTAGAACTTGATATTTACTCCAATAACACCAAATCGTCATCTTTTCATGTCTGCAAATGCAGTTCTCACTGAAGTTCCTCACAATTCTAGAATGGTAGCTGGGCATCATGGCGGCATGCTAACAGAATGGATCTTACCTCTTTTAACCCACTCCCTGTCTAGGAACATCTGCGCTACTACAAAATTTTTACTTTTAAAAACAATGAACATCTTTATAAAAGATTGTCACTCACAGTAACGATGGAAAAGTAAATTCCCAGAGGTTTCTTTTCCAGGTCAAGAGTATATACACTACAAAGGACTGTTTAGGGTACACCTTGTCAAGTGTGAAGCCTGCAACAGTGCGTGTTTCTACGCTACCAAATGCCACATCTCACAGATCCATTGTTTTCACCTTGTAACATGTCTGAAATCAGAATGTGTCTTACAGTTACGGCCCATCACAATCACTGCTCTCAGTCAGGGGGCTGCGGGGACATGGCTAACGCTGCCCGAGACCACTGGGGCAAGGCCTCAGCCAGAAAACTACTTTGAGACCATTTCAGAAAGAGCTAGCACCGTGGCTACCATCTGAAAACATTTTGAAACCTTCTTTAAGAAACTGGAGATGCTGAATCTTACAGACTGAGTGTCTGTGGCTTAGAAAAAAAAAAAATCCAAGCAGAGCCCTCTTTTATGAAATGTCCCACGCTCAAAGCTCCCGATGGCACAGATAACACACAGTGGAAGACATGGCTGTTCGTGCTCTAAGCTGAAAAGAGATTCGGAAGTGTTGCACTCACTGTGAACAGTTCTAGAAAATAACAGCTAAACCATTTTGCTTATATTTTCTCCTTATGCAAGCAAAGGAGTGACTTATGGTTCCAACCTGTATCTAAATAAGTAAAAGAATATTTTATGATAATTATTTTAAGATTTGAGAAAGAGAGAGCATAAGCAGAAGACGAAGGGCAGAGGGAGAAGCAGGCTCCCCACAGGGCAAGTAGCCCAATGTGGGGCTCGATCCCAGAACCCTGGGTTCATGACATGGGCTGAAGGCAGAGGCTTAACCGACTGAGCCACAGGCATACCTATCTTACAATAATTATAAGACAAAATTCTAAATAAGATAACATTGTACCAGAGCTTACTTGATGACATTTTTAAAAATTCTTATAATACATGAAATAATGAGCACCTGTGAAGTCACTGCTTTAACACTGACAACTTAAATTCCACCAAAAGAAATTCAGTATCCTGATTTCTATCTAGTACTAGGTATTGTGCTTTTCCTTAATCTTTGCCAATTTTATATTAAAATGACCCAATGTTTTAATATGTTTATCTTTTTTTTTTTTTGGTCCCAAAGATTTTATTTTAGAGAAAGAGAGTGCAAGTTGGGGGGAGAGTGGGATGGAGAGAGAGAATCCCAACCAGACTGCGTGATGAGCGCAGAGCCCAACCCAGGGCTCAATCTCACGACCCTGAGATCATAAACCAAGCTGAAATCAAGAGTCGGACACTTAACCAACTGAGCCACTCAAGGTGCCCCAAGGTGTACGTCTTTAATTACTAATGATGGGCCTTTCCCCCTCATTTTGACCATTTATAGTCCCTTTGTAAACTGCCTGCTTTTATATTTTTTGCACATTTTTCTATTGAGATGTTTATTATTTCTGATTATATTTTTTTATTTTTATTTTTTTTATTTTTATTTTTTAAAGATTTTATTTATTATTTATTTGACAGAGAGAAATCACAAGTAGACAGAGAGGCAGGCAGGCAGAGAGAGAGAGAGAGAGAGAAGCAGGCTCCCTGTCGAGCAGAGAGCCCGATGCGGGACTCGATCCCAGGACCCTGAGATCATGACCTGAGCCGAAGGCAGCGGCTTAACCCACTGAGCCACCCAGGCGCCCCTGATTATATTTTTTTAGAGAGAAAGCCCATGCATGTGTGCACAGACAGGGAAGGGGGAGAGTGGGAGAGAGGGAGGAAAGGAGAGAGAGAGAGAAAGAGAGAGCATCCTTAAGCAGACTCCCTGCTGAGCACAGAGCCTACCGCAGGGCTGGATCTCAGGACCCTGAGATCAGGACCTGAGCCAAAAGAGTCGGTCACTTCACCAAATGAGCCACACAGGTGTCTCTGATTACTTTTTGTGGCAGTTCTTTATAAAGACTATTAAACCTTTGTGTGACCTATGCTATGCAAACATTTTTTTCAGTTATCTACCACTTTAACTTCCTTAAAGGTGGGGGGTTTTTTGTGGTTTTGTGGTTTTGTTGTTGTTGTTGTTGTTGTTTTGCAATTCAGAGACCCATTCAACTATGAGTGATGCCCGCCAATTTCAGATTTGATCAACCTTTATCAGTCTTCTTCAGACACCTCCCTCATGAAAATTCCCCATAGACAGGAGGAAACCACATACATATAAATGGCACACAGCTAGAAATAACTCCAGTTAGCATCAGCATACACTGAAAATTATAAGACACTAGAGACCTGCATCCAATTCCCATCATTGGTCACATTTTCCCCTCAAAGAATGACATGAGAGGTTATTCCAGACCAGCATTAATTTTGGGTTTTCATTCTGGGGGACTTCACAGCTGCTCAGTGATAACAATGTGATCAGTGGAGGCTGTACAAAGATGGTTTGATGAGAAGCAGCTTCTGACGGCCACTAGGAACCCTCCAGCTTTCTGCCTCCAGCCTTGTTGGCACACAGGCCTCCTGAGGCCACCACCGGCCTCTACCATCTCCAAGCACAGCCTGACTATGGGTATGGTGGCCGCTGCCCTGGACTCTGAGTCAGGGGTTATGCGTCCACACTTCAGCTTTGCCTCTAACCAGAGATGTGACCTTGGAGAAATAATTTTACCTGGCTGGGTCTCAGTTTGCTCATCTTTAGGATAGGAGCAGGTGGAATATGGGATCTCCAGGGTCTTTCCAACCCCCCACATTCTGTTCTATGGTACATACCTAATCAACTCCTCACCTGCTACCCCAATAATAAAATAATAATAATGTATTCAAATTATTGAATAATGTATGCATTAATTATAATGTATTCTCCAAAGGTGCTCTTCTCCAGTGTTCTGTTATTCTGCCTCTCTTGCATTCAGAGAGAGCAGTTTGATCTGTGTTTCCCTTCCTCATTTCACAAGGACTGGGTTGACTTGAAAGTCAAGGTTAGAGACTTCAGAAAGTTTTATTAGACTTCTGACCCACTCACCTCTGCCAGCACAGACTGGCTTTAAAAGCATGAATTATTTTTCCAGTTGTTTTTACCAGTCACAGAGACAGGGTTCTTTCAGCTCTTCCTTTAAAAATCTATTCTGTAAATACCTAAGTCTAACCAGGAGTTTTGTTGCTGAAATGCAGTCTCTGGGGGATTCTTCTCCTTCCTAGGGTCCCTATATCTCATTATTTTTGCCCCTCCTATAGTTAGAGTGAAAAATAATCCTAAGATTTTATTATTTATAGCTTTCAGAGAATTTTGTAGGAGAATCACAATGCTGTATAAAAGGGCCGAATCAATATTATGTCCAAAGAATTGGCACCGGAATTACTCAGGAAACATCTTTGACTGGGGTGAGATATAAAAGAACTCAAGAGCAGAGCCTCCACTGCCTCCTAAGCTTCAGGGAAGAGGGGGATGCTGGTCCACAAGAGAGAAACGGGTGGTTCTGGAGAGAGCAACTGTTGAAGAAAGAGAGGGAGGAGGACAGATCCAGGAAAGGAGAAACTTCCGGTGAGCTGTCGTCAAAACCTTGCACACCCACCACGGGAACTCGACTCCATCCTTGCGTCTTAATACCCAACAGGAAGAGAAGTCTACTAAGAAACCACATGAGCACACAGAAGAGCTAGAAAGGATTATTTCGACTTCTGAGGTAGTATCTATTTCAGGGGAACAGATGGAAAAATCAGGGACCAGAGCTGCCAGTTTGAACACAGGGTTATCCCAGGAAGTGACTTGACGTGCTGACAAAGAACAGGATGTGTCACTTATCCACAAAGTTGGGGAAAAAAGAAAAAAAATCAACAACTCTGAAGAACAAGAAGATCTAAAATGCAATACTGAACTATACGGTATGCGATGTGATCCCTTGGATTTTCAGTAAAATCTGGTACACTGAAACATGGAGGTTTTGTGTGCATGTGTTCTATGTTTCAGTGGAGGTCTCTGTCTGGTGGGGGAGTGGTAGAGAGAGAGAGAGAGACTGAAACCTGATGAAGTTTGGATCAATGTGTGTGAAACAGACATCAGCCAAAATCTCATCATAACTATGAAAATAAAAGCTCCCTGAAAATTTCAGCTCAAAAAATCTCCAGGAAGGATTTCAACTTTTACAGGACATAGAATGAAATTCAAATCAATACAAGGTAGACCTCAAGGAACAGAAGGTCCTTAACGGATATCTGGATTTTACTTCTTTACCCGAATACCATTTACATAACTTCATAGTATGCTATTATGTTCCAGTCTTTATATATTTACAAACATCTTCGAGTTCTTCCAAAATCTAAGGAAGGCAGTAATTTCCATAAGGAATTAAATAACTCTCTCTTACAAGAACGGGGTGAGAGGTTTTCATGTCTACATGGAGAGAATTCTGGAATGGATTCTACAATCTTTTTATTAACGGAAAGGAGTAATATCTTTTCTGCCATTGAATCCAAAGTGATAAGCCCAAGTACCATGTATCCACCACGTAATGGCATCAGGGACGTTCAGACTGTCCTATCGCAAACTGACTCTACACAATGCAAAGGCCATACAGGGACAGGATTTTCCCACACCTTCTCCCTTTCTGACATGTATCAGCTTCACGGAGAGCTGATCTGGGAGTCGTCTGATTGAGGGTACGGCACGAGGACGCAAGCTGGGGAAAGAGACTTAGGGTAAGCTTTCAAGCATATCTACAAAAAGGTCTTCAAACTGTTTATCAACACTATACTGACACTGTTAATATCTATTAGGGATTTTACTGCTTAGTTCACCCTTCTCAAAACAATTACAGTGGCCAAAAGACACAGAACGGAAGAAACAAGAAGGGAGAGCAATAAGCCATACATGAGATAGCCGTTGCCTGATCCTTTCCTTCCTCTTGAAGATCAGCGCAGTTTGTGTTTCAGCACAAACACCTGGCCCTTTAGCCACCTTCCACCTGCCCTGACACCACCAGAGAGCAGTGGAGGTTGGCAGTTCCCATATCAAAGAGAAGGAGATAATGTCACGTTAGTGGGGAAACCAGCCCCATAAACGGTGGTGTTCACAAACAGGGATCACCCTATCCATAAACCACTCTCTGCTCACAGCTCAGGGGTCTGCTGGTAACCCGGGAGGAAGGACCCTTTAACGTCCCCAGGTATAAAGCCACGACTGAGCAAATTCATCTGACACCCCAGAATGAATGTCCCCCATTCACTATGCAGTTGTCTTACAAAATAACTGAAAACCGAAGTAAGAATAAGAAGTAGAGAAGGACCGCGAGGCTCTTCTATCACTCCAGCACTGCCTCACCGGCTAGGACTAAAGTGTAGCCTGGAGAGACCAGGGGGGCCGGTGGTCCCGGCCTATAGGCTTTCCCCCCGATTCTCGGTCAAATACTCGTTCGCTGCCATTCTCAGACACCGCCAGAATGAAGAGACCAACTGTGACCTCTTCATCACCTCGCCCTCTAGGATTTGGAGGTTGAAGGAGAGAGCCTTTCTCTCCTGGTCTATGCAGCCTCCACCAACGGCCCTCCGTTGCTAGAGAGATTCTGGATCCCATTTGCTAGTTCACAAGGGCTAAAATCGTGGGAGACCTTCCTCCAGTGTGAACACACAGCCCTCTGCCTCTGATAAAAGCCATAAACACCTCAGCATATTGAGGGAGAGTATTAAGTGATCTTCCTAGCTTTTGTCCGGGAAAGACTAGACTGAGTTGTGAAAACCCTTCTTTACCCAGAAGCCCCTCTGTGCGAGAGTCCACCAGTAACATCTCAGTGGGAGCAGGATACCTGCACCCAAACTACTCAGTACAGGGGTGAATACACAGGGTCATAGTACTTGGCACTGCACGTGTTCTTAGATAGTGGCGGAAAAGAAAGTACGGTGAATCGCTGACACATTATCTAAGCCCTTAGCTTTGAAAGCCTTTGTGACCTTTCACACACATACATGGGTATGTACTAAAAATTTCTGCAGAACAATAACTACCCGTACACATGCAGTGAATTATAATTATTTTTTGCTTCTGTTTCATCGGAGGGTTGTATAAGCTTCTAAATTTGTTTGAATTGCAGTTAGAAAAAAATCAGTATAAAAGGTTAATGACACAGGTGGAAATATAATTAAATTGACCTATTTATAGAAAAATCTCAGAAACAGGAGTGCGGAAGTTTTGGATGTCAAGTTCTGTTGTTCCCTTAGGTATCAGGATAGTTTCATTTACACAGAATTCCAAACACAAAGGCCTGGGGACATCCATTTAGCTTTTATTACATGACAAGGCAGTAAGATTGCAAGGGAGCAGTAAGTAGTGTTTTTACTCCAGATCTGAATAAACCCATAATAACTGAACAAGTTTACACTGCAATAGGGAAATAATGGAAACTATCCTCTGATCAGAATTGTAAAGAGAAGCAAGCGATGACAAGGTCTAGGGGCAAAGGAAGAAAGGTCAAGTTCTCCTTGTTTAAGCACATCTCCTAACTGGTTCAACCCTGAACCTGGTGGAGTGTTCTGGAGTGTTCGGCAGCTACTGCTTAGAGCACAAGAGAGCAGATTCCTGCAGTTCAGGTCAGAGTCACTTGTAAAGATCCAAAAACTATCTGCTCATCCTTATTATGTGGGTTCCAAGCATAACCACAAGAACCATCTTCCCAACTGTTTCTGATGTCATCACTGGGCAAAATTCTCATTGCACAAACCTTAGTCTTCTATATGTTTTGAATCATCTCTAATAAAGCTAAGGGCAGTCAGAGCAGAGTAGCAACTCAGTGGAAGAGCTTTGAAATGTTTCCATTCTTTAAGGGGAAAAGAGTTAATTAGAAGACTGCAAGTTTCCAGTAACTAGATTTTACCTTAGATTTCTTCATAGCTTACGAATGATGCGTCCACGCTGAAGCAAAACATTGCTAGCCTCCCCCAAGGAGGGAACAAATGATACTCTAGATGATATCAATAACAGTTTGATGTTTCCATTTAGTACCCTAAATCCAAACGGGCTGCAGACATAAGGAACCCAAACTGTCAAAGTATTTTTGCAAGGGGAAAAAAAAAAAGTAATCCTTGCTACAATGCTAGTCTTTGCAATGGCCGAAACAATGATCATTCAGATTATGAATTACCTTTGAATGCTTATATCTTTGCAAGTTTGGAAAGGATGTCTCAGTCGAAGTCATTCTAGGAGGGCCCAAATCGAAACTTGGGCTCTTCGAGCACCATCACAGAAATAACTCTCTTGCACACCCCCTCACGTGTCTACTTCAATGCAATTCTAGAACTTATTTACCCCCACCATGATTTGGCATCCAAATATTACTATAATGATGGTATTTTGCCCTCATTTTAATAATCCCAACCTTGTGAGCCTATTGTTTGCAAGGCTAAGTTAGAGAGTCTTCAGAATTCTACATTGTTCGTACATCCCCACCACAAACACATTTCTTCCTGAGATATGAAAGCCAGGATTAGCAATATAATAACCAAATGCACACCCATACACAGAAATAGGCCTCTGGTAATGATTTTGTAAATTAAAGCATTCTCCAGACTGGCCTATTTACCTAATTATTATTTGCCCTTGAGCAAATCTGGGTAGGAAAAAAGAAATAAGAAAACCTCCCAAAATAAGGGCTAGCATATTAGTTGGATAGGACTTTTGATATCATCTAGCACAAGTATATCATTATAAATCAAATCCAATACCCTCAGCCCCTTGACCTCTTCACATCTGACATTGTTATATACTGCTTTGCCAAAATTCACTCATTCCTAGGTTCCCATAATTTTAGTCATTTTGGCTTCCTTCTAACTAAAGAGTTCCTTTCCAGTATCAGTCCCCAAAATGTTGTCCCCTGCCCCCAAGCTTTATCCTCCCCTTGCCCCTCCTCCAGTGTTGGTCCCATCTATCCTCGTTATTTCAGAGATCAGGACTGTATTAGTGATACCAACACCATCAACAGTCTCAAAAGCAACATGCCCAACACTGAATCTACATTTTCCTTCTGAACCTTCTTCTAGTATTCCCTTTTTCATGTCATTCATCACTCGCCCAGTCCAACGTGTCATTTGTTAGTCCACTCTCGTAGTCAGACACCAATTTCTAGATATTTCTGAAATCTCTAAACCCTTGTTATCAGCCTTATAATTAACATCCCTGAAAACCGACGTCTCCTATACACACTCTTCAGTACACCTAGCACCATTATTTTCTAAAACAGAGCTCTTACAATATCTGCTTAAAAGCCTTTAATGATTTTCATTACCTAGGAAAGAAAATGTCCAATTTCCTCAGCATCCCACCCATCTCAAACTAGTTTTTAGTCTCCTCTCACCATAAGACCATCTACTTGTCACTCTAGTCCATTCGTCTTCTCTCAACAATCAAATAAATGGTTTCCTTTGCTAAAATTGCTCCCACCTTTACTTTGCTCACAGTTCTGCTTTTTAAAAAGATTTTATTTATTTGACAGACAGAGATCACAAGTATGAAGAGAGGCAGGCAGAGAGAGAGGAGGAATCAGACACCCCACCAAGCAGAGAGCCCAATTCAGGGCTCGATCCCAGGACCCTAGGATCATGACCTGAGCAGAAAGGCAGAGGCTTTAACCTACTGAGCCACTCAGGTGCCCCCAGTTCTGCTTATTTTAAAATGTCACCTTCTCCATAAAACCTCCCACAAATCTCTAGGTCACATAATTGTTCCTGGGTGTTCCTGTAACACTCTGTTCACACTAATAGTATCACACATCCACTCTACCCTTGTCAGACTGGTAACCTGCTTCAGCAAAAAAAGTGGTATAATGCTCTTTGTACAGCTAAGATTCAATACACCTGCATATAGTAGGTGCTTAATTAACAACTGCTAAGTAACTATGTCAACACAGTGAAAAAAGGTTTTGAATTAAGATGTGAATTTGAGCCCTAGTTTCGCTAGAACTCAAACTCTGTGACCTTCAATTCCTTCACCTGTAAGCTGAAATAGTATGTTTTCCAAATGTTAAGTATTATCAGAAGAATCAGTTAAATCAAATAGAAGTATTATGTTAAATACAAATATATTAAGTATGATCCAAGGGTATAATTGTTTAACATTTATTCACTTGAAGTAGATCAAAGGTTAAGAGATTCTACAGCCAATGCCCAAATTGGGGAAGAATATCAACACAATGAAGAGGTATTTCATCTCTCTTAGCATTCAGTGTTCCTAGAACTCAAAGGTGACAATTTAGTGTGATCTGTACAGTCTTATGATATCAAGTATCAGCATGCGAAAGCACATTATTAAACACAAATGTGAATCCTAGCAGCACACATTACTTTCTTACTAGTGAATGCTATTACAGTGATTATATGTATAAATGCTTTATATAAATTAACCCATTTAATTCTTACAAAAACTCCATGAAATAGCTCTATGATTCCCCTTTTACACACAAGGAAACTGAACCAGGGAGGTTGGCTAATGCATACCATGTAGCAAAGCTATTATAAGGCAGAACTGGGATCTGTGTCCATGCAGACGGGGTCTAGCCTGGCTCTAACCAGTAAGCTAGGCAGCCTATCTAAATAATGCTGTAACCAGCCAGCACAACGCCTGACCCACAGTAAATCCTTGAAAACGTTCATCTCCTTTAGAACAAAATGGTGCTCAGGTGATAGCGATGCATGCAAAGGGTCATGATGCCGGCCTGCTATGTCATCTCCTGACAAGCTTCCCATGCCCTATGGACTCTGTGGAAAGTGGATCTTGTCTGTATCGTGTATCAGCCTCCTTACTACATGGATAGAATTTCCCAGAAAACTAGAAAAAAATCCAACCATTTTAACTAGCTTTTAATTCATCCATTCAAATAGGAGGTCTTGTGTTCTTTCGTTGAAAGATGAAAATGTCATTACCCTGGGATGAGGCAAAGAGAGCGCCCTCCCCACTTTTGTTCCTTCAGCTCTCCTGGTAGTCTTTTGACACATGCCCGCACATCAATTACACCTTCCATTACAGTCAGCATGATGGTTCACACTGTATTAACTGGCATCCCTTCTCCCACCCCTCACAGCCAAGTCATTCCAGATCCCTCCTGAGCACACCATCCAGGGAGGAATGGTGTGAAACAGAATCTCCAGCAGCAGAGATCCGCTCTTGGGAATCACTCTTGGGAATCCAGGGCCCACATCCCCGCATTACTCGTGGCCTGTGCCTGCTTCAGACCTGGGGAGCACATCTGATTCCAAGCACTGGGGCATACCAGTCTTCTGCAGATGTCTTCCAGCCAGGCTAACCCTTACATGCTCTAGTTGGTACCACCAAGCTTTTAATTATCGTCTTGAGAATATTTTTCTAGTTTAATACTGGTTCTTTTGAAAGAAACTCCGTGTCTCTTCTTAGATTACATACTGGTGCATTATCAATATTTTATGGTGCTATGTTTAATCATTTAAAAGGTCTTACACTAAGTGCTTTCCGCTCATGCTCATAAAAGTCTCACAAACTGATGACATGGTAGCTCAAGTCTATGAAGTCTTTTGTTGTTGTTGTTTACGTTTTAACATCTGTAAAATCAGAATGCTTATCATCAATACCATGTTAAAATTGTGAGTTTTTTTCTCAGTGTACATAAGATATTCTTACTTCTTAAAATCAGGGGCATTTTAGATTCAACAAAATTTGCTAAGTAAGTACCATATTGATTGCTATTTTAGAGTTGAACACACGGAGGCTCAACATGTTAGGGGATTTGCCCAAGATGCATTGCACTTACAAAGCAAGCTAAGTAAACATATTTCCATGTCAATAGAAGGAACGCTCATTTATCTTCTTTGTAACAGTTCACTGCAGCCTGGAGACAGGGAATCCATCCCATCATATGTGCCCACAGCTCAGGTCCTGGAGTTTCACTGGGGCTCAGGTACCAACTCTGCCACCAAACGAAGAGTGAGATTTGGGGCATGTTGCTTAAACTTAATAACCTCATCTGTGCTCAGAGTATTCTAACCCCAGAAGGTTTCTAAAAGGATTAAGTGAGATAATCTATGTAAAAGCTCATAGCACAATGATACATAGTGACCAACAAGTGGCAGTGATAATTTCATAAAATGAGGGGAAAAGGGAATTAATTAGGTCTGCTTTACTCTCAGCCCAATTTTTATTACAAATAATATAATACTGTTAGCCATGCCTTTTTTTCCTATTATATATCAAGAACATCTGGGGGGCACCTGGGTGACTGAGTCAGTTAAGCATCTGCCTTCAACTCAGGTCATGATCGAGGGATACCGGATGGAATCCCATGTTGGCTCTTTGCTCAGCAGGGAGTCTGCTTCTCCCTCTCCCTCTGCCCCTCCCCCTGCTTGTGTATGCAAACTCTCTCACTGCCAATAAATAAAATCTTAAAAAAAAAATTCATATTTTTTTGTCAATAAAATTATCAAAACTGATGCACTCTGAAATCTTTCAGTAAAAGTCTATTTTGTGGTTAATTAAGTAATACCTGGATAATTTTGATAATATAGACGAAAAAATTACAAATCCACTGACCGACAGGCAGACATAAGCTCACACTATAAGGGCCTTTTCAGCCTCCTTGCCCCCAGGGAGATTTGTGAACAAGGTAAAACAATGTACATATGTAGAGAAAAAAAATTCTCAGGAGTACTCTAATAAGAATCTTACAAGTAGAATATACGAGGAATGTTAAAATAAGCAACATAAGAACACTAAAAATAGACAAGTGAATTACTGAGCATGAAGAACCACAAACCCAATTAAAGAAAATCTTATTTAAAATCAAGGCTGTAGCAATTTAATGAGCAAGCAAAACTGTTCTGGGATTACATGAATCAGACATCATCCAAGTCCAATTAAAATTCTAAACTATATACTATACATACATACATGTATACACACACCTATTTTTAAATTCCCATAATGACAGTAACAGTGTCATTATTTTGACCTGGAAATATTTTTCTGGTACATGGGGTCTGGCAGTGCTTTGCAAATGTTAAGAGTAATTACAAACTTAGGAAAAATCACAGTAGGATAAATTTGAAGGGAATGATTTACTTCTAAAACTAAAAATAACATGCAGTGGCCGAAATTTACAGAGGCCCTTTTACTTTAATAGGATTAGCAGAAAGGAGCCTGATGCAATTCTCTAAGAACATTGTCATTTTTAACTGATGGGAATAAATCACTCGAACTAGAACTATTCTTTAAGCCACAATTTACAGACAAGGACTATAATATACTAAAGACATAACCATATCCACAGGGGACAAGGTTTGACTTGTGGAACAATTAAATCCATAGTAATTTATACCTTATACTTCAGTAAGAAATATTTCTTGTGCAACCAAGGAATTACATTGCTGCAGATATCCAATAAATTTAACAATGGCAGACTAAGTTTCCCAATTCTTACGGGAAACAGTGTTTCTATACAGCTTATTATCTATAAAGAATTTTTTCCCATTACAAAAAAGTACACTGAAACAAAAATTAGTAGAAAGTCAAAGAAATCCTACACGCCTCATGATATACTTGAAATTTACATAAATCTGGATTAAAATACCAGCCCTGCTTTTGTCCATCTGTGCCTCTGGACAAGTTTCCAACTCTCAGGGTCTGTGAAAGGAGTCAAGTATGAAAGACACCTAACACAGTCTAGAGCCTTATATGTTCACAAGTGTCCACTCTCTTCTAATATTTGTTCAGTCCAACCAAGATTTGCAGAGTTCTTCTAATGAACAAGGGGACCGACAGATTTAATATATAATCTAGATGGGGTGCCTGGGTGGCTCATTTGTTAAGTGTCTGCCTTTGGCTCAGGTCATGATCCTGGGGTCCTGGGATCAAGTCCCACATCGGGCTCCCTGCTCAGCAGGGAAGCCTGCTTCTCCCCATTTCCCCTGCTTGTGCTCCCTCTCTCAATGTCTCTGTCAAATAAATAAATAAAATCTTAAAAAAAAAATCATATATATATATGCCCGGAGCCAGAAGAGGTGATTTGCTGAAAGGATGTCTGGGCTTATTCAGAAAAGGAGAATTTTCCTCAGTGGTCTTCCCTGGGGAGAGAAGATGGGGCACATGGAAAGAGCACAATGGCTATTCAGAATGGCCACAATACCAACCCCCCCCCACCCCGCAGAGCAGCTGCTGATGGGGCTCCCATCTATCATCTGGTTATCTTACCTGAAGCATTTTATTTATTTATTTATTTATTGTCAGAGCTCCTGATCTGCAGGTCTAATCCCTGGGGAACTGGTGTTGGGCCTGTTGAATGGCCTTAAACTCATGAATAGCGAGTCATAGTCTGACTTTGTCCATCACTGAGTTGCTAGACAGCAAGGCACGAGCAGGTGGAGAGGGTTAGGTCACACCTACTTGCCTTTGAACCCTGCTGTCTTGTCACCTTGGCAAATGAACACCAGTTTGAGGATTCTGGTTCCCTGAATCTCAGGTTTTCCTCAGCCTCAAGTACAGTTACAGCAAACACCATACACTTACGGAAGACTTGCTACACGGGGTTGAGATAGCAGCTTCTTCAAATTGCCGGTTAGCTACAGAGAGGAAGCGTGTCCTCTTCAACAGAAATTCCCATTCCTTGAAAAAGATGGATGGAATCTGGGGCTGAGACTCACCCAGAAGCACAGGACAGTGGAAGGAGAGCTGACAGTGACACTCCCCACCACCATGACCAATCAGTCCCCCTGTGTGACAACACATCTTTAGAAATATAGTGGTTACCAAATGGGCCAAGCAAGGTAATGGTTTATTTCAGCACGAATTTTTCTTTGAAAAATGATGTCCCATCTCAGTAAGCAAATCTATCAATCAAGGGCTAGAGTTTGAGTGACTGTTTTCCTCTATGCCACCTTTTCAAAGATTAAATATAAAAACAATAGCAGGCTCATGGTTATGCTACAGTTCAAAATGCTTCAAGGGTTCTAATTAGCTTCACTAAAGAAAATGGCTTTTTTTCCCTTTTACCTACAGCATATTTTTCACAATACGACTAAATAAAACGCAAAAATCTTCCGGAGTAATAAGCTAAGATATACTTAATATAGTATCTCCCTAAAAAAGGAAGAAAGCTGATTAGTTTCAGACATCAATTAACCAAATTATAAGAATTATTTCATTTTACCAAAGAGAATAAGACTTTCTAATTTAAAAGAATCAAGTTTTAATTAGGTAAATGGTTTTTCAAGATAGTCGTAAAGATCAACAGGATGAAAGATACTAAAGACTTTTTAATATACAGAACTTGGCTTGTATGCAATAAAGCATAATTTCATGTTTGTTTGTTTGTTTCTGAGCATGGCCCTGTGAGAGGGACACTTACCTCTCCTGTGCAGGCTTAGTGTTTGCAAGGTGAGCCTCATCAGAGGCTATTTCCTTTAAATGCTTGGTATCAAGGCCAGGTTCCTGCCACCAGGTGAATGGCATCGAGATGGGTCAAAATTCACCAGATTAGTAAATATTACCACAGATGGGGAATCATTCAGGAAACCTGTGCTAGTTACCAGGGCAGGGGGCTGGAGGCATAAAGCACCTTAACTCAGACACCTCATAGTCCAGTAGGAGAGAATTCATCTCAATAAAATAGAATCTGCTTCATATAATCAATGCATTTATGAAAGGAAAGAACAAAGTAATGATTCAGTATATGTGTTTTCTATAGAAATAAACTCCTAAATTGATAGGAATTATATCACCTAACTGCTTCAAACTCCATGCATATAGTTCTTAAGAGCCAAAAAGTACAGGCATACAAATACATAAGAAATTACATTCATTCTAGAGCAAGCCTCAATGCTGCAACCAACAGTTGCTTTAACGAATTCCTCTCACTCAGATTTAAGAGAAAACTTGAGATTTCTCTCATTGCCCGAAAGGTCACAATTGGCCATATCTCACTATCATTTGTCATTTGCTATTTCCTTCACTTGGAGAAATCCTGACATCCTTGCTCCTGCCCCATTAACTTTAGATTCTTCTGGAATGAAGTAGTGTGTACACAGAGAGAGATTCATAAATGATACAGGTAGGGTTTACCATCAACCTATAACATTTCCTTGAAGTAACACTCCAGGTCCCCTTGAAGTATGAAGTCTACCAGATGCCCAATTCCGAGTAAAAACATCCTAGCAGCACTATGCCCAGTTACTTCTTTCAGATCTCTTGCTGTATTTCATAACAGCTGACTCCAAAGGACATTTCTATTCCGTTATCTATAAAAAGACCCCTTACAGACCTCCAAAGCAAAGGGCCTCAGATCAGAGACACACTTGTTTGTAGGTAATGGACAGTAGGCATCCAGGTCTCCTGAGACACACTGGCAGGACTGGAGAAGATCTCAGAAAATGACGACTGGCTTCCCACTCCAGACCTCCCAACATTCATGAAGGGAAGACAAAAGAAAAAGGTCTGGGGCGCCTGGGTGGCTCAGTCGTTAAGCGTCTGCCTTCAGCTCAGGTCACGATCCCAGGGTCCTGGGATCGAGCCCCGCATCGGGCTGCCTACTCAGCGAGGCGCCTGCTTTTCTCCCTTTCCCACTCCCCCTGCTTGTGTTCCCTCTCTCTGTCAAATAAGTAAATAAAATCTTAAAAAAAAAAAAGAAAGAAAGAAAGAAAGAAAAAGGCCCTTTCCATCTGCTGACAATAACGAATAGGGAAAGAAGAGTTCCATGGGCCCTGTAAGGAAGGAGGCATCTTATCAAGGGTTATGTTCAGGTCTGGCAGCAGACAAATCCCCTTAGCACAGGCCCTGTTGTGGGCAGGAAAAAAAAACATTTTTAATCACTCAAATTCAATGTCCCTCAACATAAGGCAAATAATGTATATGTAATAGGAGTCATTACTTTGTCCCTTAAGTGAGCAGTGCACCTGGGAAGCAAGGATGGGTACATATCCTACCTTTCCTTTACCCACTCATATTGTCTACAGATATTTACTGGATGCCTTTAATGTGCCAGCCTCCACGAATACAGCAGTTAAGACAAGAACCTTATCTTTGTGGAGCTTATAGTCTCCTAAGGTAGATAAACAATAATCAAGTAACTTAATGAGTGAAATAATAGAGCAATTTCAAATGGTGATAAACGCTATGAAGAAACATAAGGGAGAATAAAGGAGAGAACGAGTAGCGGATTAAAAAAAGAAAAAAAAAAAGCCCCACAGGACTTTACATGGTCAGAGAAAACTCTTGATAAAGGGGTCAGCTGAGCAGTCTGTTGATATGAAGGAATGAGTCATGCAAAACTCTGGGAAAACCTGCAAAAAATTGAGAGTGGTGACTGGGTAACTCTCCCTGCCCACTGGGTGCTTAATTCCCATGACTCTACACATACAGGGGACAGAAGAGCACGCGGAAGTGAACAAAATAGGTTGGTTAAATAAGGGGGAAAGAGATAAATGTCTACTAGATATTCCTATTTGGGAATCCTTCTCACACATTTCAGAAGTATAAAGAGATGTTTCATGAAGAGATGCTTTGCTGTATAAATTTATAATAATTGTACCAGAGAAGCAGAGGAAAAAACATTCCAAAGGCCTGAGGCAGCAGCGCGTTGGGCCTATCTAAGGAGCAGCAAGAGGGGCTGGGAAATTGGGAGGGAAACATGGCTGGAAGATGGGCCTGGACAGGAGGCAGGGGTCACACCGGGCCAGGCCCTGCAGGTGGCAGCAAGAATGTGGACTTGGTTCCAAGTATGATACGCAGACCCCAAAAGATCTGAGCTGGAGAGGGATGTCCTTTGATTTTTGAGACTTCATTCTGTCTGCGGCACGGGGAACAGACTGCAGAGGTCAGGAACAGAAGCTGGACATCGGCCGGGATGACAGCATCCAGGCAGAGATCAGGATGGCTGGGAATCAGATGGTCATATTGTAGTCCAATATATTTCTTTTGACAATAATCCTAGTTAACATTAAACACTCACAGGGGTGCCTTGGTGGCTCAGTGGGTTAAAGCCTCTGCCTTCGGCTCAGGTCATGGTCTCAGGGTCCTGGGGTCGAACCCCCATCGGGCTCTCTGCTCAGCGGGGAGCCTGCTTCCTCCTCTCTCTCTGCCTGCCTCTGACTACTTGTGATCTCTGTCAAATAAATAAATAAAATCTTTTAAAAAAACAAACATTAAATGCTCACAGTTGCCCCTCTCCTGCATTGCCTGGGTTCCCAACAGTTCTGATGGATAACACCTGAGGCTCATTCACAAGTGAAGACTTGGGCTCATCACTTGCTTGCAGCCTTCCCTGCGCAGCGAGGCCCTTAGTTCTTAGCAGCTCCTTTTGCACTGTGCTCACACCCCAGCGTCCTCCCATCACTCTCACCAACCAGAGGACTTCAAGATTCTACCTCCATACCTGTGGTGCTTCAGGTCTCCCTCGGTAAGTGACTGTCAGGGTCCAGACCCAGGCCAGCTGTGTCCCAGAACAGTCTTTCTCACCACCATCACCACCGTATCCGGCCTCCCGACCTGGGCAAGGACAATCACGATGTGCCAAACAGGATACTTCCTACTCAGTCAAAACAACATGGCATCTCTGCCTCTTCTGCCAGAAGCCTACAGTCAAGATCACGAACATTCAGCCCATCCGTGAAATTTCACCCAACTTAATTAAAATGTCTAATCTTTTCTGACTCATTACTGTACTTTTTGATTTGTTACAGAAGTTTGTGTGCTTCCCTGTGCTTGCTGTGTTTGCCATCTGTGTTCCTGCTGGTCTCCCAAATCTGGTTATTATTAGTGAATCACTAACTTTGTCTTGAAATAATCCTTATTGTACACACCCTCATACTTTTAATCATTATCATCCTGAAATTTAAAACGTTCTCATGTAGAACGCAGATAAAAATCAGTATTTCTTTAAATTATTATGAGCTATGGAATGTAAGAACTCGAGGAGGCCTTTAGGTTCACCCAGCGTGGTGGCTGTCACCCCAGGCTGCACATTGGACTCGTCTGGAGAGGCCTCTGGCCACCAGGCTAATGACATCAGAATTTCTGCACTGGGGAACCTGGGCATAATTTTTAAACTCCCAGGTGATTACAATGTGCAGCCAGAGTGGACAATCACTGCTTTAAACCACATCCTCCTCCAGCAGCCTCCTGCCCCTCGCTTTCAAACGGAAGACAATGAGACCCCTGGGTGGTAGGGTGTCACTTGCCAATTGTAAAGCCAGTGTGAGACAGAGCCACAACTGAAACCTGAATTTCCTAACATGCTGTTCAATTTGCATTTAACATCTCCAAGACTCAGATGAATGTAAGGGAACAGACGGGGGTTCTGCCAATTGTGGCCCCGATGATTCTATTTCCCAGACTTCATTTCTTCTGATTCACCACCTTCCGTGTGTCTTGGCCCAGCTGCCAGACTGGTCTAGTTCAGAGCAAAGTCATGCAGGAAAGCTATGCTAGGGCCCCAAAGCAGCCCCATAACCGACAGGCGTTCCTTCTCCTTCCGTGGAACCATCCTAGTGAGTGGCATACCTCTGAAGACTTCACTAAGTGGGTTACCAAAAACCCTGCTCTACCGCAACCCATGAAAAACCTCTAACTCCATATTCAGGAATGAAGGAAGTAATCCTGGATATGCACCCATTTTTAGGTACGTAAGGATGTTTACAGCAGCACTGTTTATGTAGGGGGAAAGTGGGCTCGTCACAGAAATATTATGGAAACTTGATTGTTCTTTATGAAGCTGCAATTACAGTGGTTTTGTTCCTTGGAAGCCTTGGAAAACAAGTTTCCATAATATTTTTAAAAAAATTTTAAATTTAAGAAAAGCTATAAAACATATGCAATATATTCCCAATTTGGTAAAAGTAAATATGTATCCACATAATGAAAAAAAGTTGAGTGGCTGGGTTATAGATGGTTATTCTCTTTTTAAATTTTCCATATTTTCAAGTTTTTCTCTAAAGCATATGTCTCTCATTTAAAACAAGAGAAAAACACTTTGTTTCTAAAGGAGGACAATAAACACATGTACAGAACTGTATTTGGTTACAACTTGTTTTTGATACCCTTCTGCTTTTTTCCCTCTAGACCAAGGACATGAACCAGGCACTTAACTTCCTGCCACGTTCTACAGGAGGAATAAACATTTTAGCAGGAGACTGATTAGAATCTGCCTGACTTCACTTAGGTAAGTCAAAAGCAAAGAAAAACTTTAGTGTCATGGAATATTAGTGTCATGGAACATTAGACACATATTAACATGGCCCATCTTTCCAGTCTCCAGGTTATTTAACTGATCTTAATATTTCTGGAGCATTTTCCGTGCACCAGGGACCCTTCTAGGCTTTGGAACTTTACGATCAACAAAAAATGTCTAAAACCCTGTTTCTTGTGGCTCTTATATTGAGGGAGGCTGGGAAGAGACAATAGAACATGTTAATGAGAAGTAGAATGAAGCAGGGAGAGGGTAGGGAGTGCTGGGGCTGGTGAGAGGGGGAGGGAAGCTGTTATTTTAAATAGAGGAGCTGGGAGTGCCTTAGTGGTGAGGTCACTTTAGAGAAGGGACCTGACAGGGGTAGCCAGTCCTGTGAGTATCTGGGATGAAGAACATTTCAAGCAGCTTTCTGGTAAATAAAGGGGAAAACATCTTTCCTGTTCCACTATTCTTTGGGCCACCTGCAATCACATTCCTGATGGAGGTTTAGACAGTTCAGAGAGCCACAGAATGACCTGAGGAATATCTTCTGTGGAAAGTGGGGACCAGAAAAAGAGAAAAATTTGAGGGAAAAAAAGGGATTTATGCAAGTCAGCACCTAGAAAAATGTCGTATCTTTGCCTTCTCAATAGTGCTTTAGTGAACTATGTAAAAAGCTACTTACGGTGGAGACATAGGCTGAATTAGTTAAAAAACAAAACATTTCCTGGATCTTACCTAAATCTAACTATACTAATTATAGATTGTACTAATTATATATTAGTACTAATTGTACTAATTATAGATCTTTGCCTGGAAAGGATATGAATAAGCCATACATTTAACATAAAATTGTTTCTAATCTTTAACCTTTAATAAATGTATGAACAAAAAAGGCTAACAATCTAATGCATAAGCTTTAATTTTTTTTTTAAAAGATTTTATTATTTATTTTGACAGAGAGAGATCACAAGTAGACAGAGTGGCAGGCAGGCGGAGAGAGAGAGAGAGAGAGAGAGAGAGGGAAGCAGGCTCCCTGTCGAGCAGAGAGCCCGATGCGGGACTCGATCCCAGGACCCTGAGATCACGACCTGAGCCGAAGGCAGCGGCCCAACCCACTGAGCCACCCAGGCGCCCCCATAAGCTTTAATTTTATGACAAATGATTATTTCTACTGAAAAAAGTGTTTCTACACTTATATTTGTGGAAAACACAAAAAAATTAAGATACAGAAATCAATTTATCACCAATGCTTTTGAAGTAAAAGAAATTTCCCTTTCCTTTCCTCTCACATAGAAAAAAGAACTAGAAACCTAATCATTAATATTTTTATTTCAATCTGTAAAACATGCTTACCTTAAGTTAAACTGCCAACGGATTAATTCTTTAGAGTTTAAAATAAAAGATGACATTATACCTATAGTCAAGGTTTCCAAGGAACAAAACCACTGTAATTGCAGCTTCATAAAGAACAATCGTGCAGCACAAGGCAGCCTTTTTATTCTTGGGGTTTTATATTACCAACAAAATCCTCAAGAGCAGAGATAATCTGAAAGGATTGAGTTCCATTTTAACTCAAATTATCCATCTCTCAATTCACATGATCAAATATAGGGAACTCTGGTATCACCTCAGTCACTCAGCAGGAGGGGAAGTTGGCCTTTAGAGAATATGTGAGATGGAGCATCTCCTCTAAGGATAAGCTGAAGACTTTCAGGGGCTATTAAAATATTAATTTCTTTATATACTAAGTTTTATCTCTAGAAACAATAATGGTCACGCTCCTTTTCGAAAACAGAGCTTGGTTTCTAGGCAAAATTAATGTTGCATCAAGAACCACATATTTCCTTTCTAAAAGACTAGAAGAAGTTCTAAAGTCCCAGGTCCTTTCTAAATCTTTCCAGACTTCCTGGTCATAAAATTCCTTCTTTGTGAGAAGTCTGGGGATCTTTAAGAACAGAACCATCGAGAGAGAGGAGGACGGAATGCTTACTAAAGATTGGAAGGCAGACAGTAAGATTCCTTCCAAATCCCCCAGATACGTATTTCTAGGACCTGAACTAAGTGAGCCAGTCTTAAGTTTTCTTGAAATGCCCAGGCCAAATTAAGTTACAATGCCAAGAATGTTACCTAACACTGACACTGAATTATGGCTTTTAGTAACAGAGTCTGAAATTCCTGGCTATTGGGTGTCTGTCTGCCATCAGAGAGACAGGTGAAAAGGTAGTTTCATGCCACATAAATAAGTATATAAACATTAAACGGAGGGAGACACTGTTTGGCCTGGGAGATTAAGAACAAGCGTGAATGGTATTTTCCTCTTAAGACACATACAGAAAAGCAAAGTGGAAATGGAGGCTCTTAAATGTTTCTGAGGGGCGCCTGGGTGGCTCAGTGGGTTAAAGCCTCTGCCTTTGGCTCAGGTCATGATCCCAGGGTCCTGGGATCGAGCCCCGCATCGGGCTCTCTGCTCAGCAGAGAGTCTGCTTCCTCCTATCTCTCTCTGCCTGCTTCTCTGCTACTTGTGATCTCTGTCAAATAAATAAATAAAATCTTTAAAAAAAAAATGTTTCTGAAATATCCAAATGATAGAGAATCATGGGTGCTCGGGTTCAGAAGACCCTCAAGGCATGACTTCCATCTTCAGCACTTCCACGACCCTGTTCAAGTTCAATCTGAACACAAGAGAAAGCTTCATCTACCCCAGGAAGCCTCTTCCCCTCATACAGTTCTATCCCTGTGAACACTTTCCTTTACTAAGGAAGTAGGTTTTCTAGAACTTCTCTTCACCAGCCCTGGTTTGATTCCATAAAGCGGGGACCCCAAATCCACTGGCCTTCGGGTTGAGGCAGGGGCATAAAGGAGTGGCACAGGCCAGAAGTGATAGGGACCAGGGCCAACAAAAGAGCGCACTGCCCATGTCAAAGGCCAGCCACTGCTCTGCTCCATCTGGCAGCTGCCGTGTGGGACACAGGTCCCGGTCAGTTTTTGTGATGAAGAAAGCCAGGAATCTGAATTTTTGTAGCAATATCTTGATTTTTTTGAATGCGTAAGGGATAAATTACGGAGTTCAAACAGCTCTCGGAGATCAACTAACCCAAACCTTCTATAGAGAGAAAATAGAGATCCGGAATAGAAAAAGCAACTGGCCCAAAGCCAATCAGAGGCATGCCAGGCGGTGGAGAGCCCAAAACATAAGGTCCCATGTCTTCCATCACAAAAATGCAGCCTGTGAGTCAACAGTGCCTTCAGCCTATAGACTTGTGAAAGGTTTCTGAATGAAGAATCCGCTTTAGCTCACTACCTGTATCAAGTCATCACAGTCCCCGTCTCATTTTTTTACAGCGTCCTTTCAAGTTGAGAGAATGGAGCAGTAGTTATAAGCACAGACTGGGGAGACACACTACTCCAGTTTGCAAGTCTGGCTCCACCACTTGCCGCCTGCAGGGCACCTCTCCTGACTAGGCTTCAGAGCCTTGGTCTATGAAACCGGGACCATAGTACCCACCTGAGTGTTGTTGGGAAAATTAAATGAGCTAATATGCATCAGGTGCTTACAGCGTTCCTGACAGAGTAAGCATGTCATGGTCAACATGATTACTTCCCAGAGAAAGAACTACAGCACGCCAAGAAGGAAGTTAATGCAAACATACTAAGCAAAAATCACACAAAACCACACGTCCTAGAAAATTAGGAGTCCTGACAAAAATTAATTATAGCAGCTAGTCCCTTTACAGAGATTAAGGCCGATGTAGACTTTAGAAATTAGAAATTTAACTAATGGCCACAAATGTAACCACGAACCCATAAATCAAACTCTTAGCACTCACCAAAACAAGAAAGATTCAGTAAGCTTCCTGTTTTCTCCTCCAACCTTGGACAAGTCCTAGCATACAAAGGATCTACTCCATCCGGGGCTCTTCCTCATCGAGCTGATTCTCTAAACAATTACTTCAACCATCTCTTCCCTTCTGTCCTCTCTAAGGACTAGTAGGGACCAAGTCCCTCAAAAGTTCTTCCATTCAGCTGGACCTCTAGTCTTCCCATTTCCCTTTCACTATACACTAGCAAAAGACAAAGACAGCAAATACATTCTTTTAAAAAAGGGGAAAAAATGTATCCTTCCTTCGATGTCGAAACCCAGTCACCAACTGTCTCCACATAGTCCTAGCTCTACCATGTTTATCGCGCAGGTCCCTGCTCGGAGGAGGTTGCAATTTCAGCCAAGAGAAAGAACATGTATGCATCGGGATAATTCTCAGAGGTTCACCAACCATCAGAAGGAGCAGGAATACCTGGTCTCAAATCACAGAAGCCATAAACAGAAATCAGCACTGCCACTCCGGTCATCAAAGCACGAGACACTAAATAAAGTGATCTTGCCCAGGGCCTCAGTGCACCCTACGGGTCTGAGGATCCAGTCTCCGGCTCTGTGTATCACTATGTACAATGCTTATAAGGCTTACATTTATTGACCGCTACATACCGGCTACAGAGGGAAGCCCTGTACATGCATCGACCCATTTAATTCCCCTACTAAGCAAAGTAGGTACTGTCATCTCTCATTTCACAAACAGGGAAACTGAAGCCCTGAAGGGTAGAGTCACTTGCTGAAAGATACATAGTAAGAGGGTTACCTGCGTGGCTCAGTCCATTAAGCATCTGCCTTGGACTCAATTCATGACCCCAGGGTCTCTGGATGGAGCCCCACATTGGGCTCCCTGCTCAGCAAGAAACCTGCTTCTCCCTCTCCCCTACTTGTGCACATATGCACTCTCTCAAATGAATAAAATCTTAAAAAAAAAAAAAAAAAAAGATACACAGTAAAAGCAGGAGGGCAAGAACACCAACCCAAGTGGCTGGCTCTAGAGGTTAACTAGTTAACCACTTTCCAAAATTGCAACTATAGATTTCTGATAGGACTTTACTCACTCAGACTGTATCAGAAGGTTCACAGGCATCTGACCAGCTCCAGGGAGATAAGTGGGGTCTCAGGGCCTTTAACTTCTCTTTACAGATCACTCAGTTTACTCTTACTGGCAGAAGCTCCATTCCTATATAGTTTTACTCAAGGAAAACTTAGGCAGAGGCTCTTTGAAGCACCAAAACGGCACTTCCCCACATCCTTTTATAGGGGACATGTGAAATCTGTGGTCCATGGGTTTAATCGGAAGAGGTAGATTGATCTTTTTCTTCTGTAGGACAAAAAGTGTATGAGTTCAAAGTCCAGGAGAGGACAAGTGATGGCTAGCAAGTAGAAAAGGAGCCAAATGAAAAGCAGGGGGAAAAAAAATTTATGTATATATATGAATAGTAACTTAGTCCCCAGGGAAATGCAGCTTAAAACCACAATGAAGATACCACTCTTCAACAAGCAGTTTGGCCAAAGTAAAAAGTGTAACAAGTGTTGATGAGGATATGGAGAAAATAGAACCCCCATATAGCGCTGGCAGGAGTGTGAAATGAGGCAGTTGCTTTGGAAAACAATCAGGCAGTTCCTCCAAAGGTTACAACAGGACCCAGAAATTCCAAAAGACATGGCCACACACAAATTTGGACAAAGACGTTCGTAGCAGCATTATTCATAAACAGAAAGTGGAAGTTACCTAGATGCCTATTAATTGATGAATAAATGAAATGTGGCATATCTGTACAATAAAATATTTGCCACAAAAAGGAATGCAGTACTGACATACAGGCTATACATTGAAAGACCATGAAAACATTACGCTAAGAAGCCAGTCACAAAAAACACGTATTACGTTATTCCACTTACAGATCTTCAACTTACAATGGCATTACATCCCAATAAACCCATCATAAGTTGAAGATGCATTTAATACACCTAACCTATGATCACAGCTCAGACTAGGCTACCTTAAACATGTTCAGAACACAGTCTACAGTTCGGCAAATCCTCTAACACGAAGCCTATAATAACGTGTTGAAGATACCATGTAATTTATTGAATGCTGCACTGAAAGTAAAACAAACAAAACAAAAAAACCCAGGATGGTTATATGAATACAGAATGGTTGTAAATGTACCAGTTGTTTATCCTCCTGACTGAGTGGCTGAGAGCTTTAGCTGGCTGCTGGCTCAAGCTGCATACTGCTAGCCCAGGAAAAGATCAAAAAATCAAAATTCGGAGTACAGTTTCTACTTTATGTATATCACCTTTACACCATCGTAAAGTCAAACCATGACAACTCTAACTCGGGGACTGTCTGTAAATGAAATGTCGAGAATAGGACAATATGCAGAAAGTGTATTAGTCATTGCCTAGGGCTAGGGGGTTGGGGAGGAATGAGGAGGAACTGCTAATGCAGAGGGTTTCTTTTTGGAATTGGCGGTGAGGGTTGTGCAAGTCTCAGTATAGTAAGAGCCCTTAGATTGCAGACTTTAAATGTATGAATTGTAAATTTGTAAATGTGAGTTCTCTCTCCCTAAAGCAGTCCTGTTTTTTAAAAGATCTTTAAAAACCGGTTACCAAGTAAAACTACTAGTGTATTCCAGGAGAATCTGTGTCTTTGTGAATGAGAAACCATAATCGCAGAAGTGGCAGAAACCCAAAGTAATTTCAGCAGGGGGGAAAAAATTAAAGAGTCTGTATGAAAGGGGGAAGAGGAACCAATTTCCATTTAACTGAATTTCAAGGTAGTAGGTGTTTAGGGGTCATATCACCCCAAATGCATAGATCTTACACTATGGGTTGCATAACTAAATTCTGACCTTCTCACCTAAAAGCTATCAGTTCCAAAAATAAAGGATTTAGAAGAGAGGTGAGATTTAAAAACAAGAAAAACAGGCAAAGGCTGATATTAGCTTTTTGGAGACTCTAAAAAAGTTTGCAAATATAAGGATCCTCTGGCATACTCTACCCCATGTTCACAAAATAAGGATAGTGATTTCCGTACAAAATGTACACCATTTCCTAAGATGAATTTAGAAATAGGACTTAAATGTAACTAGAAAAAGTAGAGCCTTCAAGTTCTGGAGCTGAGGGTAAGACATGAACAGCAAGATCAGTGCTGGGATCTCAGTGTTTGAAATTCAGGAGAAATATTTAAAAGTAAAGGGTCTGCCAAGCTACCCAGTCATGTATCTCCTTAGTAATGAGACTTTAAGAGAAATCAATGCAATCTCTGACCAAAGTGAATACAGAGTCCTAATGTGGCAATAGGTCATATGATAATATGGAAGTTTCATGGCCATTAGCAGATGCGGCGTTAACACATTTTTGGAAACAGAATAAGAATTTCCTTTACATTTTTAGCCTTGAACTTTCAAAACTACAACCAAACCCTTTACTCCCACTCTGTTTTAAGCATCATTTGTATGGAAAAAATCAGCCTACTGCTTTAAGAACAGGCAAGCCATTAATTGATCCAATGTGTTGGCAGCTCTGGAGAACCTTTTTAGACAGGAATAAATGATGCCTCTTTCTGTTCGAAGAATCCACGTTTAACATTTCATGCATATGCACACAGAAACATTTAAGGAATCCTGCAAATTAGCTAACAATCCTCTTGGAATTTAGAGAACAAAAAAAAAGGAGCAAACCTCCTTCACAACCCCTCAAATCAGAGTTTAGATACTAAATGTTTAAAGATACTTTACGTGACCTAAAGTGCTCTTCCATACTCCTCCAAATCCTTGAATATCATCAAGTTTAAGTAATTCTCCTAGGACTCAATGTTGAGGTACCATCTTTTCCCCTACAAAACTGTTGAGCTCAAGAAAAAAACATCAAGTGCCTCTAAATGCTGTATCATAGCTTTTCTAAGTGAACTGCCTATCCTCTTCATTAATTAAGGAACTGCACTTTTCTGACCTATGTGTTAAAAGTATTGAACTTTCCCTATTTTACTTATGTTAAGGTTGACAACTTCTTTGTTGAAGATAGCTGGTGTTGACTACAGGTGATGCGGCTCTCAAAAGGAAAACTTGTCCCCAAGAAAGCACCCCCCCCCCCAACAATACAGCCAAAGCTTGGTGTTCCATTTCACCAGCAGCACTGTTTTTAAAAAGCACTAGCTTTTAAAGAAAATGACATCTTTGAACAGGCAACTCCAGTCAGAAAATGCATCTGTCATTTCTATTCCCCCACCCCCCTTAATGGATGCCACAGCCTCAACCCGGGAACCCCTCTGGGGAAGGAGGGCCCAACTGAAGGAAGCCAGTCTGCTAAAAGTAGCTAGTTTATGCTGACAAGCCTGGAGAGGACTCCCCCCCCCCCCCCCCCCCCCCCCCCCCGCCTTGGTTCCTACCGTGAAAGCAGTGCTCTGTCAGGCCCAGGGGTAAATAAATACGAGTTTAGGGCAGTAATGTATTTCTAGCTCCAGCACCCCTCAGTCATTAGGAAAATCTTATTCTTTCTACCCTGAAGTCGCCTCATTCTTGCCAGAAAGAAAACCTTCAGCATATTTAATCTCCCAATCAGGCAAAGGATAATGCAATACTGGAAAACCAGGCATAACTTTAGGGCCACCATGCTCTTCTTAGCTTGTTGAGGATTATTTACCTTTGTGCCTGCCTGTCTGCCTCTCCGAATGACACACAGCACAGGACTTTTATTATTATTTACGACGTGCGTCAACCCGGAGGGGGGTGGGGGTGGGGAACCTCTTAATCTCCCAGAAAGGCTTGAAACCTGACTTGACTAAGCAAGTTAGCGGTGGTGAGCGGCCAGCCCCAGTAACCCTACCCGCCTCCCGACACACAAACGCCTGCACCAGGAGTGTACCCAATGCATACAGTCGTGCCGCGCTGAGTTATCAGATCTACCGGTTCCAAACAGGTGCGGGGCCGGTCAATAACTGAGAACCATATGCGAGCCCTGCCCCCCAAACTTCACGTTCCAGATCCTCCTCGGGAAAGTTAGCCCACCCCGGCGAACCCACGTCGCAGCGGCGCTTTGCTAATTGGAACACACTCTCGGGTGTCCCCCTTTGCCCGGATCTGATTAGTCCTGCTCTGTAAACCCCCCGAAGTAATGCGAAGCAAAACTTAATAGGTCCAGGGAACAGACACGCGTCTTCTGCGCAGACTTCCAAGAAAGGAGCTGGGAGGCAGGCTGGATCCTTCTCAGCGCCCACATCCCTTGGGGTTCCCCCTCCCCCGCGGCGCACCCGCCCGGGGCGCTTACCTGCATGGGACATGGTGATGGTCTCGTTGGTGCTGGAGCCCACGTTGAAGATGACCACCGCGGAGGCGTTCTGCAGGAACGCGTTCCGGATCTTATCCCTGTAGGTGCAGTTGCCCTTGGGGATGAGGGCTATCCAGTTCTTGCCATGGGCCGGGGCGGCGAACTTGGTGCTGGGGTCGCAGGCTAGGCGGTCGTGGGCCGAGCTGGCCATGACCACCTCCCCGCGGGCGTCCTGCTTGGGGGAGTGCTCCCCGTAGCGCCCGCACTCAGTCTTCTCGGTGTGTAGCTCCGTGCCGCCGCCGCCCGCCACTCCGGGCCCGGGGTCCGGCGCGGGCTCCGCGTAGGTGATGTTCACGAAGGCGGTGTACCATTCCTCCTTCTCAGCCACGGTGAAGTCCAGGCAGAGCAGATGCACGAAACAAAAGGAAAGCAGCCATGTTGAGAGAGCCAGACTGCGGCACGCTTGGATGAGAGACATTGCCATCTTTATCCGCCGGGGCCCCCTCCCCGTCCCCCGCGTCCTCCCCCCGCCCCGTCCCTCCTCCCCCGCCCCAGCCAACTCCGGGCCGGCAGCTTCTTCTTTTCCTCCTCCTCCTCGCGTTCACTCCCGGGACCTGCGGGCCCGCGGCCGGGACGCGCAGCCGCCGCGGGGGCCGCGTTCCGAGGGAGAGGATGGCGCGGGCCCCTTCCCCTTTCAGCAGGAGCGTGGCGGTTGCATTTCGCTTCACCGGCGCTGGAGGGGCGCGGGCGGAGGAGGCGCTTGGGCTTGCGGAGGAGTCCAGCTGCCGAGTGTCCGGCTCCTTGGCCCGGCTTCTGCTTCTCTCATAGGGGTGGCAGGGGCCGCTGGAGCATGCGGGGTGGCGGCTCCGCGCGCTCCGGCCCCGGCGGGGGCAGGCGCAGCTGCTTCAAGCCCCAGGGGCCGCCGAGGATGTCCCGGCCGCTGCCGCCGCCGAGCGCTTTAGCGAGCGGCAGCTCCTGCTCCGCGCCGGCTCCCTTGCGCTCCGGACGCCGCTGCGCTCCTCTGTTTGCGGGTGGCTGCGCCGTGGACGCCCTCGCCGGGGGAGGGGACGGCTCCGGGGCAGAGGGAGACAGCGGACAGAGGGGAGTCCGAGGTCTGTGTATGTCTGTATATGTTTGTGTGTGTGTGTGTAATGTGTGCGTGCAAGGAGGAGCTTAGTGTGATGTCAAAGATTCTGGGCTCCGCTTGCCATGCTCCCTCGGTCTTTCTCGGTGGGCAGCAGCGACCCCTGCCGGGTCTCAAACTCAACCCAGCCTTTGACTCGGTCCAGGTGGAGAGGCAAGAGGGGAAGCGAGCCCTTGACCTCTACGTGCAGGAACGACTTCCTACGCCTTATATATAGCGGACCGCGTGTGCCTCTCCTAAACAGCTTAATCCTGTGCAGAACTGCAGCGAGCTCCCTAATTACCCATCCTAGGGCCAAAGGCTAAGGCAAAGTGGTACCGAGGGCCTTCCAACACCACACCTGGAGTACCTCGGGCAGTGAGGATCAAATTTAAGTGCATTAGCATCACCTGGGGGGACGTTCTAGCTCAGACTGATGGGCCCTGCCACAGAATTTCTGATTCACTACATCTGGGTTAGGGCTCCAGAACCTACCTAACAAGGTCCCGCGTGATGTCCATGCTACTGGTCTGGGGTTTACTCTGTTGGAGGGAGGTATGCGTTTCCTTCCTCCCATCTGGAAACAAACATGTGACATTCGTTTTCTTACAAAATTTCTTACCAGATGGGTGTTTCTATATAAGAAGAGAAACAGAGTGAACGATTTCTCCACGGTGTTTATTCGGGTTGTCATGACTGGTGGTTTCAACAGGCAAGGGAGTTTTCTTTGGATTCTCCTTTATAGTGTGTTCTCCGGGTAGAGATAGAGATCACAACTAGTCAGCAGAGAGCACAGCCCCTTTAGAGTAGTGTTCTTAAAACTGACACAGCACAGGCCCATACCATTTAAAATGTCTGGATGGTTGTTATAAGTACACCAACAGTTTCCTTGGCTTGAGATACCTGCCAAATAAAGTCTCTAAGATAATTCAAGGGATGGTTCTCAATCATTCACATTGATCTTCCCACCTGGCATTCTTTCTGAGAACCCAGGACTCAGTGATGAAAACAAAAGTCCTCCTCTTTTCTAAGACCTTAGTATGTTCGCAGCTTTCTGCTAATGGCAGTCCCCCAGCACAGCCTCTCTTTTTCCAGCACTAGTGCAAGCAGCTGGTGGCTGTTTGGGGAGAGCAAGGAGCCCCCGCTAGACCCAAATTAGAAGCAGGCACAAGAAGAACTACTTAGAAGAATTTGTCTCTATGGTATTTGATGTGCTGGTTTTGTGTGTTTTCCTAACTTACTCATTTTAGAAAATAGGCTTCTAGGCAATTGGGGCAATGCTTTTTATAGTACCTAATGCCAAGGAAGCAGACATGGAGACTGCCTGGCTGCTGGTCCCTGAGCCACCAGAGATTGGAGGGAAGAGTCCATTGGCTGAAAACTCTTAGCTAGGTTCTGTACAGATGACTTAGCAAACCAAGGTGGTTCCCCAAACTTCTCTGTCTCTTAGCAATTTTTCTCCGGCTGCAGCACTTGGGGAATCTGTAGCATTAAGAATGTGTGACTACTGGGGTGCCCGGGTGGCTCAGTCTGTTAAGCATCTGCCTTCAGGTCATGATACAGGGGTCCTGGGATTGAGCCCTATGTTGGGCTCCCTGCTCAGCAGGGAGTCGGCTTGTCCCTCTCCCTCTGCCCCATCTCCATTTGTGCTCTCTCTCAAACAAATAAATAAAATCTTGGGGAAAAGAAGAATGCATAACTACTGCTTATCTTTTCTTTCTCTTAGAAAAGTTAGAAGCTAAAGAAATGACAGGGTCGGGGCACCTAGGTGGCTCAGTGGGTTAAAGCCTCTGCCTTCGGCTCAGGTCATGATCCCAGGGTCTTGGGATTGAGCTCCACATCGGGCTCTCTGCTCGGCAGGGAGCCTGCTTCCTCCTCCTCTCTCTCTCTCTCTGCCTGCCTCTCTGCCTACTTGTGATCTGTCAAATAAACAAAACAAAACAAAACAAAACAAAAAAATCTCTGCTCTGCAGAGAGCCTGCTTCTTCCTCTCTCTCTGCCTGCCTCTCTGCCTACTTGTGATCTCTGTCTGTCGAATAAATAAATAAATAAATATTTTTAAAAAAGACAGGGTCAAGGAGGCAGCATCCTGGCTGGGAAATTGATTAGTTTCAGGGACATTAGTCAAATAAGTAAAATATTGAGTATAATGGGAGCCAGGTTTCTTAGTGTTGGCAAAAATTTACAAACATGGGAAGAAAGAAAGCTCTGAAGAACTCCAGAGTGTTAGATTAGTTTAAAAATGGGTATGCAATCATACGCACATATACACCTTAACTCTTTCATTCAGAGACTAGAAGCAATGAATATATCAAGTGGCCAAAAGATCTTGGTTTCTTTTTCTTTTTTTTTTTTAAAGATTTATTTATTTATTTGATGGAGAGAGAGAGATCACAAGCAGTGTCCAGCAGTCCTGGGACTGTCCTACGTCTGGCTTCCTGCTCAGTGGGGAGTCTACTTCTCCCTCTCCCTATACTCTTCTCCTGCTTGTGCTTGCTCTCTCTCACTCACTCTTTCTCTCAAATAAATAAATCTAAAAAACAAAACAAAACAAAACAGTATGATGGGGACCAGTTGCTTAAATGTCTGACCCTTGATTTCTGCTCAGGTTGTGATCTTGGGGTCATGGGATGGAGCCCTGCATTGGGCTCCATGTTCAGTGGGGAGTCTGGGTGGGATTCTCTCTCTTTCTCTTTCCCTCTGCACCTGTCCCCCTTCTCTCAAATAAATAAATCTTAAAAAAAAAAAATAGGGACACCTGTGTGGCTCAGTCAGTTAAGTGTCTGTCTTTGGCTCAGGTCATGATCCCAGGGTCCTGCCCTGCATGAGCCCTGCATTGGGTTCCTTGCTCAGCGGGGAGCTTGCTTCTCCTTCTGCCCTCTGCTCACCCTGCTTGTGCTCACGCTCTCTCTGTCTCTCGCTCACTCTCACAAATAAATAAAATCTTTTAAAAAAACAATCAATTAATTAATTAAAGTACAGTATGAAAAAAGAGAGGATTACAGAAGAACTCTACAGTTTGGAGCCTAAGCAACTGGCAGAATGGAGTTGTCATTTCCTGACCTATGCTGGAAAAAAATCGAATGGGCATCGATTTTTAAAAATTGCAATCAATGTAAAAATAAAAATGCAATATACATCAAACCCTGTATATTGAAACTTCTCCACTTTAAGCTTTATTAAATCATTAAAATATGTACACATAGGAGGAATTGTATTTTCAAATATTTACATTCATTTTTTCAAAGTCTACAGTGGAGGGGCACCTGGCTGGCTCAGTTGGTAGAGCACACAACTCTCAGTCTCAGTGTTGTGGTTTTATCCCCATGTTGAGTGTAAAGATTATTTAAAAAAAAATTTTTTTAAGTCTATGGTGGAATTCCTTTTGAACAAACAGTACACATTAATGGCAAGGTGCAAAAGTCAGTGTCAAGGCTAAGTGCACCATCAGGAAAATCCTATTGGCTGCCATTTGGAGAAATGGGACACTGACATTCTCTGCCCATTCAATTTTTCCAGCATAGGTCCTTTTTTCTCAGAAAGTTCCTAAATAACTATCCCCATGACTGACAAGAAGGAAAACCCTTCAGAACATGACTGTGAAGGGGGAAGAATCCTCAAAATATAATAGGGGATTCACAGGCCCATATGTGTAAAGGCTGGCATTTTTTTTTTATTAATTTTATTTTTTATAAACATATATTTTTATCCCCAGGGGTACAGGTCTGCGAATCGCCAGGTTTACACACTTCACAGCACTCACCATAGCACATACCCTCCCCAATATCCATAACCCCACCCTCCCTCTCCCAACCCCCCTCCTCCCATCAACCCTCAGTTTGTTTTGTGAGATTAAGAGTCACTTATGGTTTATCTCCCTCCCAATCCCATCTTGTTACATTTACTCTTCCCCTACCCCCTCAACCCCCCATGTTGCATCTCCTCTCCCTCATATCAGGGAGATCATATGATAGTTGTCTTTCTCCGATTGACTTATTTCGCTAAGCATGATACCCTCTAGTTCCATCCACGTCGTCGCAAATGGCAAGATTTCATTTCTTTTGATGGCTGCATAGTATTCCATTGTGTATATATACCACATCTTCTTTATCCATTCGTCTGTTGATGGACATCTAGGTTCTTTCCATAGTTTGGCTATTGTAGACATTGCTGCTATAAACATTCGGGTGCACGTGCCCCTTCGGATCACTACGTTTGTATCTTTAGGGTAAATACCCAGCAGTGCAATTGCTGGGTCATAGGGTAGTTCTACTTTCAACATTTTGAGGAACCTCCATGCTGTTTTCCAGAGTGGTTGCACCAGCTTGCATTCCCACCAACAGTGTAGGAGGGTTCCCCTTTCTCCGCATCCTCACCAGCATCTGTCATTTCCTGACTTGTTAATTTTAGCCATTCTGACTGGTGTGAGGTGATATCTCATTGTGGTTTTGATTTGTATTTCCCTGATGCCGAGTGATATGGAGCACTTTTTCATGTGTCTGTTGGCCATCTGGATGTCTTCTACACATTTAATGCAATTCCTATCAAAGTACCATCCATTTTTTTCAAAGAAATGGAACAAATAATCCTAAAATTTATATGGAACCAGAAAAGACCTCGAATAGCCAAAGGAATATTGAAAAAGAAAGCCAAAGTTGGTGGCATCACAATTCCGGACTTCAAGCTCTACTACAAAGCTGTCATCATCAAGACAGCACGGTACTGGCACAAAAACAGACACATAGATCAGTGGAACAGAATAGAGAGCCCAGAAATAGACCCTCAACTCTATGGTCAACTCATCTTCGACAAAGCAGGAAAGAATGTCCAATGGAAAAAAAGACAGCCTCTTCAATAAATGGTGTTGGGAAAATTGGACAGCCACATGCAGAAAAATGAAATTGGATCATTTCCTTACACCACACACGAAAATAGACTCAAAATGGATGAAGGATCTCAATGTGAGAAAGGAATCCATCAAAATCCTTGAGGAGAACACAGGCAGCAACCTCTTCGACCTCAGCCGCAGCAACATCTTCCTAGGAACATCACCAAAGGCAAGGGAAGCAAGGGCAAAAATGAACTATTGGGATTTTATCAAGATCAAAAGCTTTTGCACAGCAAAGGAAACAATGAACAAAACCAAAAGACAACTGACAGAATGGGAGAAGATATTTGCAAATGACATATCAGATAAAGGGCTAGTGTCCAAAATCTATAAAGAACTTAGTAAACTCAACACCCAAAGAACAAATAATCCAATCAAGAAATGGGCAGAGGACATGAACAGACATTTCTGCAAAGAAGACATCCAGATGGCATTATTTTTTTAATTGATTTGCTACCAATTGGGACAGACATTATCAGGGGACTGTGAAGGTAGAATGCGGTAACTTTTAACCTGATATATAAGAAGAATTCAGTGAGAGTGAAAAGAATTCTACATGGAAATGACCAAATGCAGGGAAGACTGAACCAGGTTGATTCTGTATCAGATTTAGAAGAGGTAACTTTACCAAGGACTGGGATGCCCTATTCCTGCTCATATTCCAAGCATCTGCTAAAATGTCTAATGATGGAGTGAGCATACAGTGAGCAAGTGAACATTGTTGAATAATACATAGTAATGAAGAGTTTCAACTTTTTTTTTTTTTTTTTTTAAGAGACAGGGAAGGGTAAGGCAGAGGGATGAGGAGAAAAAGAATCTTAAGCAGGCTCCACACCCAGCAGAGCCCAACTTCAGGGCTTGATCTCACAACCTTGAGATCATGACCTGAGTTGAAATCAAGAGTCGGATGCTTAACTGACTGAGCCACCCAGGTGCCCCAGGAGTTGCAACTTTTGAGCACTTAATACATATGCAAGGAGAATTTCTTTTAAGTACTTTACTTAGTAGATGGTCTTATTTAATTCTTGGAGTGACTTTATGAGGCAGGTATCATTGGTCCCGTTACATGAGTGCGGAAACCAGCTCAAAGAGGCGGAGTAACCTGCCTGAGGACATGAAGCTAGCCGCCGCACGAGTGGGGGTTGGATCGCCGGAAGTCTGTCTCCAGGCTCCGGGCTCAGGAGCTGTACTATCACAGCGTATTCTCTCTGTCTGAGCTCTCCGCCATCTTCTCCTTTAACCTGACTCCATCTTGCAACTCCACTTCTTTTGCCTCCGGTTACTTTCTTTGTTCGCTCCAGCCGGGCTGGGTTCACTTTTACCTACATCCATAGACAATTTACCACACTACAGGTGGTGGGCGGTCCTGCTTCTCTGTGACCATTTACTAGCTCCACAGGCAGAGCGGGAGTATTTGCAGCATCCACCAATCCCTGTGACTTCTTTTTTTTTTTTTTTTTAATATTTTATGTATGTATGTATGTATGCATGCATGTATGTATTTAATTTAGAATGAGAAGTAGATTGAGCATGCTAGCAGGGGGAGGAGCAGAGGAAGAGGGACAAGTAGCCTCTGCATTGAGCAAGAGCCAGCCTGCGGGTTCCATCTCACCACCTGAGCCAAATCAAGGGTCAGAGGCTTAACAGAATGAGCCAGCCAAGTGCTCCACTCCCACCCACCCCCTCCCACCCCTGCCCCAACTTCTGCTGTAGGTGTAGCTCAGATGGAAATGGGAGGTTATAGAAAGTATTCTTGGAAAGTGCAGAAAGGTAACGATATTACTTCCTCTGCTCTTTGTTCCCTTACCAATTTCTCAAATTTCAGAACAATAGCATACTCTGCTAAAAATAATCTTTTTCTTTTTTGCTCCTTTGAATTATCAAACGAGCTCCTCTTAGTTCAGCCTTTGGTACAATTTTTGATTTTTAATTTGGGCTTCTTTACCCTTCTCATTAACCAGAAACTTTCCAAATAATTTTATGTCATGGAATGTACTGAGTGACTAGAAATGGAAAGTCAGCCTCGAAAAATTCACTTGGGACTTGAGCCAAAACCAACAGAAAACTTTTTCACCACAATACATCTGTTTCTTTTTTCTTTTTCATATGGTTATTCATTTTTTTTCCCTAAGTGATGGTGTTTCATTGGAGACATTTTTAAAAACTGGCTTCTTTTCTTTTTCTGTGCTTTTAAAGATCATCTTACCTTCTTTCACCAGAAAGCTGGGATGGGAGAGAATGTGTCTACAGGCCAAGACCCTCAGAGGACTACATGCTGACTGACCATAACAGCTGTTAGACACAAGCAGCTTTCAACTACACCTTGTCAGAATTATCGAAGGGGAGAGAATTCAGGCCCTTTCCTGTCCTTGCCATTTGGCTGCCATTTGGAAGGATGCTTTTATAGTTTCCCTTTTAGGATAAAGCCCATTGCCATCAGCGGGTGAACAGCAATCAGCACAATTGAGGGAGATGACCTCAGGCCTGAAGTGTACAGATGTCAGCGTCTTAATCCCAGCTCCATGCCTAATTTGCTACGTAGGTCAAGACTGCATGACAACTAATCATTCATTTGGGCATACTTTCGTTTTGATGCTAATTCCTAAACATCCATTGAGCTGTGGTCACATGGACCCGTCCCAAGACTCCAGCATTAATGTATTTCCACTGACTGATTCTCTCACCTCATGGTAAGGTCACTGAGTGACAAGAGATAGATTATAACATTTGTGTATTTTCCCCCATAAGCCAGGCCCTCTGCGAGTTGTGATCTAAGTCACCCAGGCTGAATTCTTGCCACAGTGCTGCCAGTGACTAACATGGGAACTGAGACAGCCCCATCCGAGTCTCTTTTGTCTTCTGTAAAATGAGGGTGTGAGAACTCATGATTTCTACAGACCTGTCCAACTCACCCGCTGTGAATTTCATGATTCTCTTATCCACATAGAACCGTGTATTTCCTTTCCTGTTATTGTTGCTGTGGGCTTCGCTCTGTTGAGGTCTACAAATGGAATTTCTAGCTACTCAGTACTCTTGACAGAAGAACAGACCTCCTGTCTTTGGATGGGAATGAACCTTTGAGGAAGCGGACGGCAGCATGGTCAGCCAGTTCATTCTGCTACACCGTGGAGAGTGCTGGGGTGACAGGGGTCAAAGAGAATTCCCACTCATATCTATTATTATCATCTATTATCAGGGATCTCACTAAACTTAGCACTCAAGAGCAGTAATTAAAATATTCTTGTGCTGGTTACACTTCTCTTTCTCCTCCTTTTAATTGTTTTAGCTTTAATTGGCCTATTTTCTATTATATTTGATTTTATAAGTCTATACCCATTGTTTTTCTGGACTAGGCACTGGCTTAATTACTGCTCTTGGGTGTTAAGTTGAGTCAAAATTTCCTAATAGGACATAAAAGGAAACATTGGATTAAGTAGTTTTCTGTTTATTGGATTAAAAAAAATTAAGACAATTTGTCTTTAGACACAAAGTAAATATTAACTGTTACTGTTATAACTTACCATTACTTCTGCTATTACTTCTGCTTATGAGGCATTAAGTGAGGATCCTAAGGGTGTAGTGAACTATAATGAGAATTATTTCTGTGCTATTAAAGCGAAGAGTTGGCAAGGACCCACCAGTAGATGGAAAATTTAAAAAAAACACACTTATACACATATACGTATATGTGTTTGTTTTGGTGCATTTCTAACTTTCTTGCCAACTGTAAGAGTGATCTTGGGGATTTTAAAAAAATTTTAAATTCAGATATAGGAATTTGATCTTACTTAATAAGAGTATAAAATTTTCAGATTTTTAGATTTTGACTGACTTTACCTTTAATTTTTAATTCTCAGTTCACATCCTCAGATTTATTGGTGATGATAGTTGCAGGAAAGAGGACATACAAATGACCTCATTTAGGTCCAGATCTCAACCTCTGGGGTAAATCAATATTCTCAACCCTGGCTACACACTGGAATCACCTAGGAAGGTTTTTTGTTTTGTTTTTGTTTTTGTATAATAGCTACTGAGATTTGGATTCAGTTGACCTGAGGTGGGGCTCTGATGATAGTAATTTTAAAAAGAACCCAGGCTGAAGACCATGGATAATTTGGATAATTAAAAAAAAAAAAGGAAAAAAAGGAAAAGAAAGAAAAGTGGGGATTTTAAAAAATAATAATGGATAATAACTGTTATACCTCAACTCCCACACTAGTCAGTGTTCATAATTAGCTAAATAATTTCCTAAACTTTACCTAAATTAGGTGTGTTAGATCAGTTTTTAAATGGCAAATAAAACTGTATAGAATTTAAATAGTTTACAAAACACTATGAAGGTGACAAAAAGAGAATAAACACTAGCCTATGAAGCAATAAATACAAATTGAGTTAGAAATATTTTCATTTAAAATGAATAAGGTGAGGGGCACCTGGGTGGCTCACTCCATTAAGCATCTGCCTTTAGCTCAGGTCATGATCCCAGAGTCCTGAGATTGAGCCCTGCATGGGCTCCCTGCTCAGCGGGGAGTCTGCTTCTCCCTCTTCCACTCCCCACTACTTGTGTTCCCTCTCTCTGTCAAATAAATAAAATAAAATCTTAAAAAAAAATGAATAAGGTGAAACTAATAAAAATATGCAAAGTGTAGAATATTATGAAGCCTAGCTTAATATGAGGCAGGCAATAAAGAAACATAAAGCTATTACAAAGTCAATTTTAAAATCAAGCAACTCAACAGACTATATGGTTAAAATATGCATGAATCATTTCCAATTAATAAGAGTGTGTGTGTGTGTGTGTGTTCGTGTGAATAGTGTAGTTGACCATTTATCACAGAATAACTTCTGTGAATTGGCTAATGATTTACAGCCCATTTCAGCTCTTGGCTGTATTTGGTATGGCTACACTAAATTGAATAATCTTTAAAACTGGGTATTATGAAAAGAAAAAGGAAATCTCGTCATCTGGTATATAGACAAAAAAATGAAGGACGAATCATATCACCTATTCACCCCAAAACAAAGTCTGTCATGGGTCAAGACCTATTTGGATGACTGTATATTATGGAAGATCCAATCCTCAGGTTCTACCACGATTCAATTTCCCAACATTCATATCTTGTGGAGATTCTGAGAAGTCAAGCTGTGTCTCCCAGTATCACAGTGTCAGGACAGGTACAGCAGTCACCATTAGCTGCCTGGGTGTGTGCCTGAGGTTCAGACATTTTCAGTGTCCAGCTGCCTCCTACCCACAGCTCTCTGGGACAAAACTAACCTCTTGCTGGTCCCTTTTCCTAATACATCAGAAAGAAAAACTTAACTTCACTGGTTAAATCTTTCTAGGACTCAGGAAGAGGACACAGTCTAACCAACAATTAGATTTACTACTCTGTATTACTTAGGGATGCACATTTAATGAGTCACAAACAGGGTTGGCCTACTTGATGGAGTCAAAGCAATTTTTCAATTTCCATCATACCATGGATCTCAATGATAGAGACTTTGACGCTGTTTTCTTGGGGGTGGGGAGAACATCTGGAGGGGAAAACTTCCTTGTAGAGGCTGAAACCTTCTTCAACACTTTTTTTTTAAATTTATTTATTTGACAGACAGATCACAAGTAGACAGAGAGGCAAGCAGAGAGAGAGGAGGAAGCAGGCTCCCCGCTGAGCAGAGCGCCTGATGCGGGGCTTGATCCCAGGACCCTGAGATCATGACCTGAGCTGAAGACAGAGGCTTTAACCCACTGAGCCACCCAGGTGTCCCCCTTCTTCAACAATTTTTATTCCCACCTCTATTATTATATGATCATGAAAGAATAATTGTTTGCTTAATTTAAAAATGTTCACTGTGTCGGGGCACCAAAAGGAGTCAGTATGTGAGTATGATCGTAGAAAAACAAATGAACTATCCTTAAAGTATAGCTTAGGCCATCTTCCCATTTCTGAATGAGGACCAGCCTCCTGGAGGTCTCTAGGAATGATATACAGCTACTGTAATTACTAGGGATATGGTTCACAGAGAAACTGGTCGAGGATGTAATTCAAGGGTAAAAATGCCAACATTTGGGATGAGACTGTACACAGCTCCCTACACAAAGTTGCCTCTGAACATTAGCCAAAATTTGGAGCACTCTTAGATATGATACTTGCCAAATCGCCCTGCTGGCATCCAGCCTGTAGGTCTGTATCTCACCCCAGGAAAGTGTCTTCTCTGCACCAAGAGAACTATAAAATCTGTTGGAGGTTTAAAGAACCAATAAATAATACCCTCTTCCTACTCCCAAGATTAGAACAAATTGAGAGGTAGATTAGGATTCGGACAGAGGGAGGCAATATATTAGCTTTATTACCGGTAGAAACTCTTTGGAGAATGTGGCTATATTTGTTAGGATAAATAAGGCTGGTTCATCAACAAACCAGCCTTAAAATTTTAGTAACTTAATACAACCAGAGTTTGTTTCTTGCTCATGTGAAATCCAGTAAGGATGGTCCTATTTGATGGGTGTCCTTCCAAATATGGGCATTTGGTGAACTTCCATCATGTGCATCCAGCATCCCCTAGGGTTTTGGAGGATTTTTATGAAGATGCTATATCTAGCCAATAGACTGGGAAGAGAATGTGAAAGATTACATGGGAGTTTTTTTGTTTGTTTGTTTTGTTTTGTTTTTTAAAGATTTTATTTTATTATTTGACAGAGAAAGAGAGATCACAAATAGGCAGACAGGGGGTGGGGAAGCAGGTTCCCTGCTGAGCAGAGAGCCTGATGTGAGGCTCGATCCCAGGACCCTGGGGTCATGACCTGAGCTAAAGGCAGAGGCTAACCCACTGAGCCACCCAGGTGCCCCACAGGAGAGGTTTTTATGAGCCAGTAGTGGAAGGGGCACACATCAGCTCAGGTCACATTTGGTTGCATTAGTCACGTGGCCTGACCTAACCCTGAGGAGGACTGGGAACATTAGGAACTTAGTCTACCTCAAAAGGTAGAGGAAATGGATTCTGGTGAAAACATAGCAGTCTTGGCCAACATAACAAGATCTCACGTAAGTGTGCCTGCTAAGATTTCCTCCTGGAATTAAGGAGACTCATCCCTGAAGAACAAGAGAACATCCCTGCGGGGTACCCCCTGCCTCACTGAGGCTCATAGCATGGCTGACAGAGAGGCTCAGAGCTTACCCTCTCAGTAGGCAGATTCCAGAGAGTGGGGAGGAAAGGCTTGATTGAATGCTACTATTTTTTTCTTCCCATCTCATAGGCCTAAAAAGGGGGGAGAGAGAGTCCAGGAATGCTAGTCCAGGAAAGTCAAGCCCTTTGGAAATAGTCTTTAGTCTTTTTAAATTTTATTTTATTTGTTTGTCAGAGAGAGAGAGAGAGAGCGCACCAGCAGGGGGAGCAACAGGCAGAGGGAGAAGCAGACCCCCCATCGAGCAAGGACCCCCCCCCCCCCACAGGCAGGACTCCCTCCCAGGACCCCAGGATCATGACCCTAGTCGAAGGCAGGCACTTAACCAACTGAGCCACCCAGGCGTCCTGAAATAGTTTTTGTTTTATTCTACCCTGGCCTCCCCAACACAGTTGCCTGAGGAATCCTGTTAAAACAGAAGACAGATGGTGTCAATCCTTTGCTCAAAAGCCTCCAGTGGTGGTCCATCACAGTCGGGGGTGGGGGCAGTTTTAGAATGGCCTGTGTGACCCTCCAGGAACTGCCTGCTCCAATCAATACCCCTACATCCGGGCCCCACTCTACATTAACATGCTCTTGGCTCTCTCCACTGCAGCCAGTCTGGTCTCCTTGCTGTTCTCTGTGGGTGCCTCATACCTCAGGGTCTCCTCACTGCCTGTTCCCTCTGGAAAGGTGTTCTCCAAGGTATCCATGTGGCTCACTGCCTCACTTTCTCCAAACCTTATTCAAATCTTTGCTTGACTTAACGCTTTGTTAAAAATAGACCCACTTCCTTTCCTGCTTCTCCCCATTCCCACAACTGATCTCCATTTAACATAGTATACGGTTGGTTTTGTTTATTTTGATAATTTTTTATTGTTTTTCTCTCTTTCTTTTCCCTCTTGTCCCACTGGAATTTAAATGTTAAGAGGGCAGGGATTTTCATCGACATTCTTTACTGCTGTGACTCTAGGACTAGGATTCATTCCTCAGATATAATGCACCCTCACTAAACAATTCTGGAATGAATGAGTGAATCAGGTATATTAAATTAATTTGTTGTTCTTTACGGTTGTTAAAGAATTGTAAGAATAATTCAGAATAAACACGGTTTTACATTTTAACTTATTTAAGCAATGTTATTATAAAAGTAACGTAAGTCAACACTCTTTGAAATACCCTATTCCAACTAAGTTGACAACAGTCTGGAAGAATCAGAGTTGCAGTAATATTTGGACTAGGAGGAAACTTAAACATTATCTCATCTCATATTTTACCTTAAAATAGATCAATTCCAGCATTATGGGAGTGCCTTTGCGTGTTTGTTTTAAAATTTTCTGGGGCTCCCCGTCGGACAAGTTTTCAGGATTTTATGGGCAGGGAAATGATTTTTTTAATCTTTATCACATTTGTGTTTACAAATAATTTGAAATTCCCTGAGGAAGCCAATGTGTTGCCGTGATAAAGTAAAATTCTTCACAGAAAATTTCCAGCTTCACGTTTCATTCAGAAACGAAAAGCTATTCTAATGGATTTAGCAGATATTGTCGGGAAATATTTAATTCTTGGAAAAAAGCATGATGTCAGCCAGTCATGTGTTCTTTTGTGAATCTTTCATTTATGTCCAAAGAAATATGTAGTTTAGCAACTGTGATAAAATTATCATTTACTCAATTTTAACAATGGCTTTTATGCAATCTATTAATCCCTCTCAAGCAATTTGGGAAGTGTTGCTATGAATCATTAGAAACACATGAAGGTTTGAACTGCGAAGTTTTATTAGAGAATTCTATTATGCCACGGGGACTCTTCAGCGGGTAACACGATGCCAGGATGAAATTCACTTAGGAATTCAGTTCTATTGCCTATGTCAATGGAGGGTGGATTAAACATCCACACTGTGAAATTTTGTCTAGGTCTATGAAAAGAAAACATGAAGATTTTTTTCCAAAGTTATTAAGTTTTAAAATGAACAGAGCTAAATAATTAGTCTATGAGAGAATTGTCTGCCCTCCTGAAAAAATGAATATGGAACATCTGAGTATTATTTTAGTCTGTGACATGAGTTTGTTACTCTCCCATAACACATTGCAAATCACAGAGTGCCATCCATTCATTTGTGGTTTTTTTCTATTTATTTTGTTATTTATTTGTACAAAAAGAAGGTAAAATTTATTCACAGGAAGCATTGCCCTCTATTTTGCTGAAGTAGATAATGGATCTCATTCTGAATTATATAATAAGGTCTTCCCAACACTTGTATTTGTTTTATCTTCATTTCTAGGACCAACTCTCAATTTCATTGTGCCCCATGAGATGTTTGAGACACACTAACCACTTCTGGGGGATAAAAGAGACAAGTTCAACCAATATTTTTATTGTTAGGATAAACTTCACTTCATGCAGTTGGTATGTGTAACATCTTTTCATGAGAAGCCCTTCAAATTAACCCGTGAAAACAATTCTAGGCTGTGTTTTTGAAGAACTGAAAGCATGTCCCCAGGAATCATTCACAACATCTTAATTATGTACTCTGCTTACAGTATACATAATTATATTCCTTTTCCCCCCTGCCTTAAGCTGAGAAAGGTTTTTAATTCTTACAAGTGCTGGGGTGTACTGTCATTAAAAGTGTCAGAGCACCGTCTGGAGAAGTTGGTGGGGACGGGAAGTTAATGCAGTGTTATGGGCTGAGTTGTGTCCCCTCCCCCCACACACCCCAATTCATATATTGGAGTCTTAACTTCCGGTACCTAAGAATGTGACTGTGTTTAGAGAAAGGGTCTTTTTTCTTCTTTTTTTTTTCCCTTTAGAGAGAGAAGGTAGGGAGGATGGAGGGGTGGTGAGGAAGGAGCAGAGGGAGAGAGAGAAAATCTTTAAGCACGCTTCACACTGAGTGTGGAGTCCATCATCGGGCTCCATCTCATGATGCTGACATCACGATCTGAGCTGAAATCAAGATTCAGATGCTTAACCGACTGAGCCACCCAGTTGCCCCTAGAGAAAGGTCTTTAAAGAGGTAATTCAGTTAAAATGAGGTTATTAGGATGGGTCCTAATCCAACTGACCAGTGTCCTCATAAGAAGAGGAAATTTGGACGCAGACAGGTACAGAGGGAAGACTGTCTGAGGACCCAGGAAGAAGATGATCGTCCATAAGCCAAGGAGTCCTCAGAAGAAACCACCACTGCTGACACCTTGATCTTGGACTTCGATATCCCGGAACTATGAGACAATAACTTCCATTGTTGAAAGCCTCCCAGTCTCCGCTACTTTGCTCTGGCAGCTTTCACAAAGGAATGCGTAATAAAGCAATGAAGGTAACACGTCTTCAGTTGAAGATTCACCTATCCAAGTTTAAAAAAAAAAAAAAGGCAGTGGGATAGTAGATGAGGAATAGTCCAGAGGGACGTTGGATCCCCATTACCTAATTTTCTATTTATTTCCCAATTGGATTGTGGTGTTGCTTAGAGCAGAGAGGTTGTCTCATTTGCCTTTGAACCCCCTGCCCTCTGCACAATAGTGGGTGCTTCTACATCCCTAATGAATAGATCAGTAGCTAACTGGGGGAGGTGTGCAGCAGTGATAATGACACCCTGCGTGTAGGTGTGGGGTACTGCAGGGTTAAGAGTGCGGGCCCTGGAGCCAGACTGCCCGAGGTTGAATCTCAGATCCGCCACTTGCTCTTGGGCAAGTTTCCTTATCTCTCTATGCCCCTGTTTCCTTGTGAGTAAAATAGAGATCCTCAGTACACCTTGCTCATCAGTTTGCTGTAGTAAATGAGTATAGACACGTGGAAAGCACCTAGAATGGTACCGGGCACAGAAAATGCACCCAGAAAGTCTATGCTATTAACTTACTCATCCCAAGAACGTCCAGAGAGTGTGTGACCGAGCTCTACTTTCCTGGTTGGTGACTAGCAGGATTCCGGGGTCTCCTGGTATCAGTTCTTTGGTCAAATTCCAACTTTTGTCTTTCTCAGTAAGCAGCTGCGTCCTCCCCACTCTGGGAGAGGAATTGGCTTTTAGGAAGGTAAAAAGGAACTTTGTGACCTGAAATATAAAGAGCAAGGTCATTCTGCCCTTCCTCAGCCTGCCTCTAGATCAGCACTGTCTAGTTAGTAGGGTTGCTAAGGCAAGCAGTTCTCCCCACTTACTGGCAATGATTGTTCAGATCAGAAAGCTAAATACTGGGGGGACTGGGGAGGGGTTGAGAGGAGTCAGAGAAAGCACATACTTACAGATAAGAAAAAGGTAAGATCTCTGCCTTGCTTGACCTCCTTGCAATCCTGGTATATACAGGGAGATAGACTATACCCACGTGCACCAGAAAACTCAAGCGGTGGTACTTAAAATGCAGACCACAGACTTGAGTTCAAAAGGGACATAAATTAACAGATTAATTTAATTTGGGGAAAGCTTGTTTTAGAAGGTGAGCTCTTGGTAAGGTTTGATGGGTGAAAGAATATAAATTGGTAAAGACGAGGAAGAGGGAAAAAAAACATTATTCAATGAGAACCCATGTTCAGACGCAATATCTCATTCGATCCCTTAATAAGCCTAAAGGTAGGTAGAGGTCCCTGCCTCCATGCTGGCACGTAGTGACAGGAGACTGGAACTGCATGCCTGTTCACGGAAATAAATGCTGAGTATGTCATCCTTTGTCCTACTCAGATATGTGACCAACCTCCTTCATAAAGGTTTTTTGTCTTGTCTGAACTCCTATTGTTCCACTAATATGAAAATTAGGGTATATGGTATATGTACCTGTAACTCTCTGAGCATACCGTATGGGTGACTGAAAGAAAGGAACCTGGGGTGCGTGAGTGGCTCAGTTGGTTTAGCGTCTGCCTTTGGCTCAGGTCATAATCCCAGGGTCCAGGGACCGAACCCCTTATCGGGGATCGCTGCTCAGTGGGGAGCCTGCTTGTCTCTCTCCCTCTGCACCTCCCCGCTGCTCATGCGTGCAGGCTCTCTCTCTTTCAAATAAACAAAAAATAAAATCTTAAGAAAGAAAGAAAGAAAGAAAGAAAGAAAGAAAGAAAGAAAGAAAGAAAGAAACCCATCAAGGTCCAGGCATTTCCAAGCCTCGGGGACCCCCGAGTGGCGATACTTTGTGGAATGTGTAGGGATGCCTTCAGCTGCCAGTAATATAATTCCCACCCAAAAATGGCTTCAAAACGATGGCACCCAGAGGTGGAGTTTCAAGGTTGGCCAAGTCCTCAGTGCACACTGTTATCAAGGACTCAGGTGCATTCTGCCTCTCTGCTCTGCCAACTTCAAGGGGCACCATGTCTCCGTTCACAGTCATAGACAGCTGCAGAAATTTCAGGTGTCACACGCAAATACAACAACATCCCCTCAAAAATGGGGGTGGGTACTTCTGATAAACAGCAAGAAGAATCTTCCCTTGCATGGCCATGCATGCCATTGGCCCCAAGAAGACCTGGCTTGGGTCATATAACCAATGGCAAAATGCAGCCACCGAGCAGAAGAGCAGAAGCATGGCTGACTTAGCCCCTAGAGATTCATAGTACATACGAGGGTGAGCTCCAGAATGAAATTAGAGCTCTATCAGGAAGGGAGACTAGGCAAGGAAGTGACCTCTGAATTCCTAACTGTCTAACAGGATTTCACGTTTCTTTCTTCCAGTCCATTTGGAGTTGACTTCATGGTTTAACCTTCAGAAGGCAATCCATTCCTATTCCTAGGCTTGAACTTCTCTGCTGCTCTTCCTATATTGATCCCATGTCTCTCAATTTTATTGGCATGTATAAAAAAACTCTAAGGAAGGAACCATGCACTATAATAACAAATGACCGCCTCCTGTTTGCCGTGCACATTGTAGTCTAAAGAGGGCTGCCTGTGGTCTCACGGTTACTCACAACAATGCAGCAAAAAGACCAAAGCTCGGGTAAGTCACAGGTGTCTTGTCCAGAGTCAAAACAGCTTTTAGTTTGTTGCATTTGCTCTCTGGCCCAGGTCTTCTGACTCCTTGCCCAGTGCCTCCCTCCAGTGCAGAGAACAGTGTGACTATAGAATAAGCATTCAGCACACATTTGTTTATATAAATGGATTCACATTTAAAATTTGGAAAAGTGTTGAGATGCCTGGGTGGATCAGTCTGTTAAGCCTCAACTCTTGATCTCAGCTCAGGTCTTGAGTTCAGACCCTGCGTTGGGCCCACGCAGGGCCTGGAATCTACTTTTTAAAAAATCTGGAAAAGTGTGCACATCATTCAAGTAATTTGTTTTTGGAGAGTTTGAGAAAATATAAAGCACTATAACAAGACTGCCACTGGAGGTCGCTACTGTTTCACAAAAGGAGAATTTGTTCCTCTGTCAGAAAGAACAGCCTGCTCCAGTTTTAAATGCCAAGTGAAATGATAATGGTGGTTGTTACATAATATTGCCTGACTTCCCAAGGCTTTTGGAATAGAAAGCTCATGCTTGGCGTATTTAGTTTTAACATTTACCAAACATTCTGCTCACTGCCATAGCTAATTTTTTTTTTTGTGGCATTTCCCCTACGTTGTAATTACCATTTCCTTTTTTTTTTTTTTTTTTTTTCTTAACAAGGTAAAGACAGTGGGGTTATTTTGTTCATAGAAAAAAATTTTTTTTTCCATCCTCAAAGTTGGTTCCCCTCCTCCTTGTTATATTCCCAGGGAAGGGCCATTTCTATTTCCCCTGGGTAACGTTTGAACATTTAGAACTCAAATCTCTTTTCACCCTGGGCCATCCTTACAATTCATGCACAGATAATCTGGCTTCATTTTTAGCTCTCCATGTCTTCTTCCTCAGTTTGCGTTCCCTCTTTGAGGGCCTGTGCTCCAGAAAGGCATTTCCAAAATCGCAGTTCTTCAAAATTTGTAAGAGTGCGACATGCCACAAAAAGGAGGGTTCTTCAGTCAAGTCAGATGGGGAAATACAGCAAAACAGAGTCCCCTTTGCAGCTGCAGAAACTCATTAGCAAGTTAAATGAAGAGAAATTCAGAGGCAAAGAAATAATCTGTATTGCTTTTACAACGTTTCCAATTTTTTTTTTTTTTTTTTTGAGCTGAGGTCAGCAAACTTCTGTAAAGGACCAGATAAGGAAATGTTTTAGCCTTTGTAGGTCATCCTGGGTCTCCGTTGGAACTTCTCAAAGTCGCCATGGTGGTGGCAGAGGCCGCCAGCGGCGTAGAGATAGACAAACACTTGTGGCTGTGCTAGGATACAACTTTCTTTATAGATATAGACATTAGATCATGTAATTTTCACAGGTTATGAAATATTACTGACACATTGATTTTTCTCCCCTACCCTTTAAAAATCTAAAAACTTGCAGTTGCATGCGTTTTGTACGGAGCTTGTGATGTGTGCCAGACTTGGCCGATGAGCCAAGCTTGCTGACCCTTGCTTTAGACCACAAGTCTTCTCTCCTTACTTTCTCATTTTTCATGTGGCATTTATTAAGACTGAAGGGGCTGTAAGAACACAATTTGGAAAAGAGTGGTAGCTAATGCTTGTGCATTTTTTTTTTTAAATTTATAAGCCTGCTTGCTTACTTGAGATATTTTCTTAAAGATTTTATTTATTTATTTGAGAGAGAGTGAGTTAATGAGAGAGAGTGAGAGAGCACACAAGCCGGGGGAGGGGCAGAAGGAGAGAGAGAAGCAGACTCCCCAAGAACAGGGAGCCCAGCGTGGGACTCCATCCCAGGACCCTGAGATCATGACTTGAGCTGAAGGCAAAAGCTTAACTGAGTGAACTACCCAGATGTCCCTATTTGTTTTCTGTTTCTAATGTTGTAAACAATGTGGTAATCCATGAGTTATATTCTTGAATCTCTTTTTAGATATATTGTTTCCTTAAAGAAATGACCCAGGACATATATGGGGACAATCGAGGTACCTATACATAATTCAAGAGAAGCTATGATTTTGTCTCTATTTCAGGACAGATGACATTCTGCCCTCTGCTTGCTAAGAAAGTAATTAATAATGATCTGGGCATTGGCACTAAAGGAGAGTAGGAAAGACAAAATTATCTCCGTCCTTCTACTCATTTATCTATTCCAGAGGCTTTGAGTAGGGAAGAAAAATGTACTGGCAGAAAGACAGAGAAGGATTTGATCACAAATTACTCCAGTAAAGCTGTAACACATTGGGGAAAATAACATTAATCCCAGGAACAGTTTTAGTTTTTTGAACTATGCCTTGGAAATTAACAGAAAAACAAGTGTAGTAAAAGAACGTGACCTTCTAGAAGGCATTTGTAGACATGTCTGGTCAAAGCAGTTCAAGATAACTTTAAAAAGTGAATAGGAGGGGCGCCTGGGTGGCTCAGTGGGTTAAGCTGCTGCCTTCGGCTCAGGTCATGATCTCGGAGTCCTGGGATCGAGCCCCGCATGGGGCTCTCTGCTCTCTCGGGGAGCCTGCTTCCTCCTCTCTCTCTGCCTGCCTCTCTGCCTGCTTGTGATCTCTCTGTCAAAAAAAAAAAAAAAAAAAAGTGAATAGGAAGTAGATATCCTATCTTTGGGGGCATCAGGGTGGCGGACTTTGTGGGTGTGGCTTTGATGACTGTGTCAGGGATCCTATGGCCTCCCAGTGTTTTTGAGTCTTTCGCCTTTGAAATTTATTCCAACTCTTACTTCTGATTCATTTACTTGACATTTCAGACACAAACAGCAAGGGTTGGTTTTTAACTCCCAAACTACTTTTATCTGTTACCATCTGTAGCATTTGAGAAAATATTGCAACAATCTTTGGATAAGTAGCTTCCTTGTTTCCAAATGTTCTTTAGCTATGATTCTGGAAGCTGGGTTCGTCTGGCACCTTTTTTGGTGACCATGCAAATTGTCAGGTCTCCCCAACCTGTGGTGCTGGTCCAGCGGTCTGTGTTTTCATAAACCCTCCAGGTTATCCTGACATAGGCTAAATTTTGAAAAAAGCCACTGTTTGAGAGCCACTAAACAGAACATACGAGAAGATAATGAGAGGAGAATCTGAAAGCTAACACTGATTATTTGGCTAAGGCAAAAACAACTGTTAAAGAATAGGAATCGAAAGGAAGCCTGCTGGAAAGAAATGACAAGGAATTAGAAATACACATTTTAGGGGAGATGATGGTGGGTATCCTGGTGGATCTTATTCCAAGTAACATATGATTGTATAAGTCCAAAGGTATATAACTTTGTGTAAGATGTCTTTGCAAAGAAAAATAAGAATAATGGTAAAACTTTACAAATAGTCTAAAAATTTATCACCTCCTGAAAAAGCAGAAAAGAAAATAACTTCTCAACACATATTTCTTTGGCACTTTTTTAATGGTTATAACTTGGTAAGGAATCAGAGTAATTCATTTAGGAAGGAGAAACAAAGCCCTCCCAGGATGGGTAGCAGGAAAAGATCCAAGAATCACAATAAAAAGGTTAATGTTTAAACACATTTTTTCCCCTGTCTGCATTTCAAGGTCTTTGACAGGCTGTCTTCTCTTTTTTCAGGTCTTCCGATTTTATTTTATTTATTATTGTATTTATGTATAATCAACATATGACATCCTATTAGTTTCAGGTGTACATCATAGTAATTCCGTATTTTTATACATTATGAGATGAGCTCCCTCAATATGTCTAGTTACCATCTGCCACCATACATGGTTATTGCAAGATCATTGACTATAATCCCTAAGCTGTACCTTGCACCCCCATGGCTTATTTTCTAACTGGAAGTTTGTGCCTCTTGATTGCCTTCACCTGTTCCGCCAGCCCCTGGTGCCTCCTCTGTGGGTTGCCAGAGAGGAGGCAGTGGGGGCTGGGCAGAACAGGTGAAGGGGATCAAGAGGCAGCAGCTGACAGTTCGTTTCCTGCATCTGTGTCTTTTTCTGTTTTGTGTCATATGTTCATTTGTTTCATGATTTTTAGAGTCCGCATGCTAAAGGAGTGAGCCTGGCTTGGGATTCGTGACAAGGCTAGAGCGAGCACGAAGACCTTTTGGGGTAAATTTCCCCCTACACTCAGCAATATTTTCATCTTCCTTTGAGTGATCTATTCACATTTGGATCAACTTACAGTTATTATATTTAACTCCTTATTTGTTATTCTACTCATTTTTTGCCTTTCAGGTCTAACCTTTGTTTTGTTGCAATATTTGCTATTTATTTCCTTTCGACATGTGGAAAGATAATCATAGTTCTATACCTCTACGAGAACTGTTTGGCTTATCATCTGAGTCACTTAACACATTTTCCTAATCTCCATGACTTCAAGGGTCCTTACTTCCTAAAGCTGCATGATTCTACAATTTCCAGTTCATGCTGTAGTTCTGAAATCCCAAGAAGAAAAATATAGGAAATGAATGAACTTGTTAAGAGAAGCATTTCAGAAACAAGAATCCCAACATTAATATTTATTTTGCACTAAACTAAACATGAATCTAGATTTAGGGATGGTTCACTGCTCATATAATTAAGCTAATGTTACAGAACTGTGGAATCATGAGTCTGCAAATGAAAAGAAATGAAGATACTAAATCAAATCTAGAGTTAATGAGCCTTTTCAAGCTTCATCATGTTAAACAATATATTCCATTATTATAAATATTTGTAACAGTTATAAATCAGATGATATATAATATATTGATAAACACACTTTAGACCATGTAGCCTGTAATCTCACAGTTATTTTGAAGAACTTTATCATATAGATGTCATTTATTCCATGTCCTGGGGCACCTGTGGATGTTTTTTGTTTGTTTGTATGTTTGTTTTATTTGACCGAGAGAGAGAGAGAGAGAGAGATCACAAGTAGACAGAGAGGCAGGCAGAGAGAGAGAGGGGGAAGCAGGCTCCCTGATGAGCAGAGAGCCCTATGCGGGCCTCGAGCCCAGGACCCTGAGACCATGACCTGAACCGAAGGCAGTGGCTTAACCCACTGAGCCACCCAGGTGCCCTGGATGGTTTTTTATTGTGACATGAATCACCATAGAATGCTTGGATGGCTGAAGGTTGCCTCCAGATTATCAAAGCTGTCAAAATTCGTTTTTACACAACAAACTGAAAAAATAATAAAAAGTAACTCCTTTAATTCACACTTACTATTTCCATTATTGTGATATAACTCCTACTCTGCTTAAGAAAGTGAAATCTGCAAAGATTTTTTTTTTTTGTCTCTGCAAAGAAGAGTCCATTATCAAAGCAGTCAAAAATAACTTTGATTACTTTTCCTAAGAGGAGGTCATAACTTTTATTTTGATTTTCAAAATCCATTAGAGTGGAACTCTTGGGTAGGCGTCCATACAGGGGTCCTAAAAACAATCAGGTAATAATCTCATTTGGGAAATGGCCACAAGAATCACCTTATGTGTCAACTGGCTTCAGAGTGTTCCGGAAAATAGTCACTCTTGTTAGAACCTGACTGTTGTCAGTAGGGGGTGTCAAAGGATGATAGGGTCTCTATTCTGACCCCTCCCCGAGTTGGATAAGTTTGTGTCCAAGATATGAAGCATCAAGGCTGATTTTTAGAACATAACACTTACTAATTAATGTATACAATGTACCAAGAAGTGTGGTAGGTGCTGAGAATACGAAGAAGAATAAGCTCTGATCCTTCTTTAAGAAAGCAACAGTTTTGGGGCACCTGGGTGGCTCAGTCGGTAGGTGTCTGCCTTGAGCTCAGGTCATGATTCCAGGGTCCTGGAATCAAGCCCCACATCAGGCTTCCTGTTTGGCAGGAAGCCTGCTTCTCCCTCTCCCACTCCCCTGCTTGCATTCCCTCTCTCACTGTGTCTCTCTGTCAAATAAATAAATAAAATCTTCAACAAAACCCCAAAAAACAGTTTTGTGGAGGAGGCAAAAATACACAGCTGTAATTCTCATACAGTCATATAAATGTGAGGAAAACTACATACACAGTCTGTTTAGGAAGCAAGGAGCAAGCTTTCAACACAAGGCTAGAAAGACTGGCTTGTAGGAGGGAGGCTTACAGGAGGAAGACCCCTTCCCTCCAGCCCGTTCAGCATGGGGCTAGCACTGTGTAGCAGAACCAGGACTCGCCCCTGGCTCTCCTGGTGCTTCCCAGTGCTCTTTGTGCTAACAAAGATGCCTCTTGGGAGACAGTGTTCTTCTTTACAATGGTCTACATGGAGATTGACCCATACAGCGGACTCTTCCTCTTGTGAATTCAGGAAAACATTTTTGAAGACAGAAGTGGGGATTCTCAGTGCTTGCCTGTGAGTGAGCAGGGAACCAGAGAATCTGCTCTTCTCTCAGTTCATCTCTTTCCCTGCTCCTGTCAGGGCTGCAATAAGACCTTCTCTGAGTACAGGGGTGGATGCTGACTTTGGAGGCTTTACTCCACCTTAAAGCAAACTTTTTAAAAAAAGATTTATTCATTTATTTTCAAGAGAGAGAGAGAGAGAGAGAGAGAGTGTGTGTGGGGGGGCGGGGGTGGGAGGGGAAGAGGGAGAGGATCTCAAGCAGGCTCCCCGCAGAATGTGGAGCCTGATGCAGGGCTTGGTCTCACGACCCTGAGATCGTAACCTGAGCCGAAACCAAGAGGTGGATGCTTGATTGACGAAGTCACCCAGGTGCCCCTCCTTGAATCAGACTTATTAAAGTGTACCCACATCCCACATTAAATACAATACACATGTAACCAGGAAGCAACCGGACTGAACTGCAGTTGACCAGTTGACATCAAGTCTCATTTTGTTGATATTTAACGAAACAGCGTTAAATTGTCCCCCCATATTTTGGAATAATTTTCTTCAGGTTTCAGACATATCCCCATGCCCCTGGGGGAACTTGTTGCTGGTAGGTATCATGCCTGCCATGCCCAGGTCCCTCTTTTCCTGTGATCATCTAGCCCTGCTTAGAATGAGTTAAAATACTTAAATTATATTTTCATTATATGCTCTTTAGTATATGCTATATAATAATGTATACATTATTTTATAGCTGCATATAAGATCAATGTTTTAATTAGCTGTTGCCACAATAATGTTCTCTAGCAAAGAACCACAAAATCTCCATGCTATCCAACAATAGGTTTCATTCTTTTCTCCTGGGTTTGCCGATGAGCTTTGCTCATCACACTTCCCATCACTCTCCTGGGCTCATGGGCAAGCTGTGCTAGTACGTGCCTCTCGTGATCAAGGCAGAGGTGTGAAAGAGCATGTGTAAGCTCATGGGATTTCTTGAGACCCAGACTTGGAACTGGCACAGTTCTTTCCGTCTGTATTTCATTAGCCAAAACAAGTCACAGAAGTGAAGGGGCAGATAAATGTACTCTCTCCACATTGAAACTGTGGCAAGTATGGATGTGGCCAGAAGGGGAAAACTGGGACCAATAATTGAATTTCCTAAGTCACCCCCAACCCATGGAATGTCTTCTCTGCTCTGTGAGTGATCAAAAGTATTGGAAAGCTATCAGGTATTCACCAACTGACCTCAAAACCCACACCTGTATGAGATGTGACCCAACGGTCCCTCCACCAGCTGGTGAGTCGTGTGCCCATGAGGCATGAGGCCAAGTCATCCAGTGAACTGCCGGGGTCAGAGCTACCTTCCTCTATGCCCGGGATCATCACACTCATTTGGGCATGAATCATACTGCAGTCAAAGCTGGATTTAAGAAAATCAGGATATCTATTTTACTCTAAAGTAAAATGTTACTGAGGGCCTGGTTTCCAAGGAAAAGCTCTTTCTGTCAACTCATTGCCTTGAGACAGTCAATGACTACTCTCTTTCTGTCACATATTAGTTGTTTTATCCAAAATGGCCCCATGTCCTTTATAAGGCTTTCCCTTATCAGCCAATCCTTGATGCTTTGATCCGTTATTGCCCGTTACTTTCAATGATGGCTTTACACACTGGCTCACTGGCTTTAGACTGGGTGTCTTTTATAAATTTTTGATTGTGTGTTTATTAGTTTTCATTACAAATATGCCGTATGTTTATTGTAAAAAAATTAGATACATAGATAAGCAAAAAGAATCACTTTCCGAGTGCTTTATAAATACCACTTCAAATATTCTCTACACCTGTACAAGATAGCTCTTGTTTGGCCCATTTGGCAGAAGAGGAAACTGAGGACAGTGAGATCAAGGATTTTGCCCAAGTTGACAAGGCTGGTAAGTGGCTGTCCAGATCTTTGGCTCTGAAGCCTGTGCCCCACCAGTATACCGTGTTAATATAGCACTCACACCCTGCCTACAATTCCTCTACTTGGAGCCCCGTCTGTCTTTGTTTTATTTCTGGAAAACTTTAGTTAATACAAATAATAAATACATTGTGAACAATGTAGAAATATTCAGAGTAAAAAATGAAAGTTCGCTGTCAAAATCCCCAAATCTCATTCTTTTTCCCTTCTCAGAGACAGCTACTGTTATCAATTTGGTGTGAAATTTCCCTGGCCTTTTCTTATGATTTTATAAATGCAGATTATGTTTTATGGGTGTGTCTCTACATGTGTATGGCTGTGTGTCTCTGTGTGTGTGTGTACTTTAGAGAAAAGGAGTCATATTCTACCTAGTCTTCTGCAATGTGCATTTCTTACCTAACATTCCACTTTAGAGATGTGTCTGGGGCAGAGTGTTAGTTGACTCTAAGATCCATGTCCCCATTTTTCAATAATAGAAGAATTATTATCTGGGCATAGGCTGCCCAGAATAAAGCAACATTTTCTACTCTTCCTGGCAGCTAGGTGGCCACATTACTAAGTTTTGGTCACCAGGGTATACATGGGAGTGTTGAGACAACTCTTAGTTCTCTTTTTTAAGAGACAAATTGCCACGTGCTGTTTGGGCCCCTCCTTTTCTGTCCTTTTTTCCATCCTGCTGTCTGCACTGCTGATGACTCCATCCTGGACCTCAGGGGTTGGGACCAAACTCAGCAGAGCAATAAGATACAGAGGTCCGTGTGTCAAGCCCATGGAGTGCCATACCAGTTCTGATCCTCTTCTCTTTGCTTAAAACAGAAATACATCTCTGTTTTGTTAAAGCCACTGCTATTTTGAGGTCTTCCATTATTTGCAATAGGTCTTAATCCAAGAATCATAAGTGAGTTACAGTGAATGGCTGACTCAGAGCGTGTGTTACTGTCTTGGCAGAAGTGACTGGTGGTGGATGGCAAGGAATCAAATATTTTTGGCGAGGAAGTTCATGATCCCTATTTAGTTCAGTGGTCCCTATTGCATCTTGAAAGGCAGACCATAAGCTGGCAGAGGCTGTAGGGTTTGAGGAAAGGAAGAGAAACTGGAGAAGGTTGATGGTTACCCTTTCTGCCTTTTGGGTGCAGCAAAGTCCCACTCAAGAGTGATGAGCCCAGATCGGAGAGATCCAGCAGGGAAGCTGGAAGAGAACACGGTTCCACCAAGACAGCATTTCTGCCCAGAATCTGTAATCTAAGTTGTCTCATTGGTTACCCAGGACCACCTACAAAAGGAGAACAATGTTGTACATCCACACGGAAACGTTCTAAGCAATGACTCTGGAAGAACAGCTACAGCAGGAGGTAAAAGCCGCAAGTCCTCTCAATCAAGTTCTGCTAAGAGTTTTCTGACAAATGATGGAATCCAGCCCCTGATGGGGTGGGGGAGGGGCAAAAGATCCAGGTTAAGCTGATTGTTTTCCAAATTGGTTGTTTCAGAAGGTGACTGCCAGAAAGCCTCAGGGTGGCCAAAATCAAACTGAGAAGAGGGACCGGGCAGAATACTGAAGGTAGGAACAAAAGTGGTTATCTTCAGGCACTCTAGGTCAGTCTGGAGTCAGAGCACTGGAATCAAGGCTCTTAGGTGTGCAGACTTGGAAAACTGCTTCATCTTTCCACTCAACACAAACTGATTGAGCTCCTATTATTTTGCCACGCATCTTTTATGGTGATTGTTGTGGGTCTTGAGTTCTAGTGAGAGAGAGAGAGTTACCCAGTAAACAAATAAATTAACATGATAATTGCAGAGAGTGGAAAGTGGTAAGAAGCTGATGAGGCTGACAGAGAGAGTATTACCTGTGCCTATCACATCCCAGGAGAAGCTCTGATTCTACATTAGTTTTAAAATCCTTCTGTGTTACTCACTGCAGGGTTTAAGGGAGCTTAATACGTGCATTGTAACTCTGTTTCCTAGTTGAACCCTGTACCGCATGAAAGATAAAGCAAAGGAGTCAGGGTGACCCCACTCCGAGGACAGACCTATTACTGAGAAAAGCTAAATTCGAGTCCATGGCTTGGTCTGTGACAAAAACAGACTTTGGAATATGGAACCTTAGAATTAGACTAACTTTCCTATCCAGCCATTGGGATGGGAAAGAAATGACAATTCACTCAATTTAACAATGAAGTCCAAAGCAGGTAAAAATCTGATGGAAAAGGACCTTCACCATACAAGACGATTATACTTTTAGCATCTTCAAGGAATAGAATTTATCAGTATTTCCTTGTCTTTTATCTTGAGAAAAGCAAAATAGCCCCTTCAGCGCCTTGCATGCCCAATATTTTATGTCACTAGCACAAAGTTTTTTTTTTAATTTTAAATACTAACTTTTATTTTATTTTATTTTTTAAAGATTTTATTCATTTATTTGACAGAGAGATCACAAGCAGGCAGAGAGTCAGGCAGAGAGAGAGGAGGAAGCAGGCTCCCTGCTGAGCAGAGAGCCTGATGCGGGGCTCGATCCCAGGACTCCGGGATCATGACCTGAGCCGAAGGCAGCGGCTTAACCCACTGAGCCACCCAGGCGCCCCTAACTTTATTTTTTTAAAGGAGTTTTTGCATTTATTTGAGAGAAAGAGAGAGAGAGATAGAGATAGAGAACAAGCTGTGGGGAGGGGCAGAAGGAGAGAGGGAGAAGCAGACTCCCGCTGAGCAGGAAGCCCAATGCAGAGGATGTGGGACTCGATCCAGGACCCAGAAATCATGACCTGAGCTGCAGGGAGGCACTTAACTGACTGAGAAAGCCAGGTGCCCCTTGCTAGCACAAAGCTTTTAAGTCTCTCAAGTGTTCTCTACTGAACATGTTCATGTCTACTAGTTTAATAAGTCGAGGACTAATAAAAAGTACATGATACAGAAAGTTTAATTCTCCAGTGTCATCGATAACAATCTATAGTTACATACGGAACTGGGAATCTAGCAAAAGAGTTAGTTAGTGTGCTGGACTTAGGTTGCGTATAATTGTGTGAAAAAGAATATGACTTTGAAACACTTCTATTTCCCTCCAGTGAAGCCACTATAGGGATGGAAACGTCTAGTCTTGGTTCTTTGCTGTTCCATTCTGATATATCCTAAGACTCAGTCCATGTTTCTACTGAGGAGCGTAGATTTCGACAGCCTGCCGGCATTATAGATGAGGTCCAGTGGCATGGGAATGTCATCTTGATCTCCCCTGTTCCTTTTCTCTCTCATGACATAGCCTTGAATGTACATTAATATCAGGGCAGAAGCCATGGTGCAGGGCATTTCATTGTCCGGGAATGTCAAACTTTCCTAGGAAGCCGATTTTTCTTTAAGAGAATTTCCACAATCTCGATGCATGCACTGACATTCTCTTTCCTGGGTGTGTTATTTCTCACGCTCAGTTCTTGTTCTTTTTCCTCTGACATTATAGGAGAAAATTAATGGTACAGAATAAATTAGGAGCCCTGGTACTTTATCATCTTAACCGTTCAGCAAATCTAATTGATACCTTGGGGAGATCAGGAGGTGCTTGCTGATAACTCCTTTAGAACAAAGGGCTTCTTATTTGTTTGTTTTTGTTTACTTTTATGTTCTATTTACCATAAAGAATCTCATACTGTTACAATGTTGTGTAAATAATAAATACGATAGGAAATATGATAATTAAAGTTTTGGGGAGACGTGACAGTTTTACCCTTTTCAAATTAAACTGCAGTATTTTGTCCCCAAATTATCTATAGAACTGACAAACCTGGTCATTGGATTAGAAGTGAGTAGGTAGGTTTTATTAAAATTTCTGGAATATTTGTAACATTGAAAAGTAGTACTTAGGAAGGTTGAAGAAATTCTCTTTTTGGAGGTGTCTGAAATAGGATTTCTTTATTTGAGAGTAGGATTAAGGCTAACCTCAGAGAAGGTATTTTCTCCATGTCTGCTGCAAACTGTGTGTGTGAGAGAGAGAGAGAGAGAGAGAGAACAGGCATGTGCATACTGTTTTCTCGAGAGCTGAATTAACAGTGCTAGCTTATGGGAAGCTAGAAAGCTAACTCAAGATCCAAAACTGCATCAAGGTTAAAAAATGATCATTTTCGAAATGAGTAGTGAAAGAGTAATCTTTGTGCTTTAGATTTAAAGAAGTTAATTTTCTCTTACCTTCTCTATTTTTCCCACATGAGAGATGTGTCCGAAAGAACAAGTTCTGGAGAAATTTTTGGGCTAAAAAGAAGAGGCCATTTCTCAACTGTTCAGAGTCATCAGCTGAGAGGTCCTGGGCCACTCCCTTCCTGTCTTTAGCTTAAAGAGATTGAGTTGCATGGGGTGGACAGGGGGAGGTGGTTATAGAGACCTGAAGTACAGCCAAAGCTTTGAACTTGTACTCTTAGCCTGGACAGGTCTATTCCTGTGGATGCTAGTTTAGGTCCTTTACCTGCTGCTTAATGCCAAAGCTCCTTAATATTTTTCAGATTCAATTATATATTTTTGCTGTCTAAGTATCCCTGCGACGGTGAATATTTCCACCTTGAATCCTGGCCCCACTCTTCCTCCTGCTAACACCATTTTTCAGCTCCATGCTACTGCCACTATCTCTAGGAAACCTTATTTGACTTCGAAATTAGGATCCTGTTTTATAGTGCAGAGGATCATGGAGGAAGGGAGGGAAAACTGAATGGAAAGTCATCAGAGAGGGAGAAAAACCATGAGAGGCTCAACTTCAGGAAAGAAACTGAGGGTTGCTGGAGGAGAGGTGGGTGGGGGGGATGGGGTAAGTGGGTGACAGGCATAGAGGAGGGCACGTGATGTGATGAGCACTGGGTGTCATATGCAACTGATTAATTATTGAACCCTACATCAGAAACTAATGATGTACTACATGTTGGCTAATTGAATTTAAATAAAAAAGAAGGATCCTGTTTTATTTTTCTCTCTCAGTACCCTGTTCCTTTCCTTTAGAGTAATATATGTATAGAAATACATGTCCAGGCAGATAATTCATAATTATTTACAAAGATCTCTTACTTGTTTAAAGTTTCTTTCCTACATATGACTGTATGCTCTGGCTCTCGATCTAACCAGATAGGACAGTCCAGAACCAGATGGTAGACAGCCAGGCGGGATTTCCTGAGTGAATCAGTACATATTGCCTCACTTTTTCAGAGTGGCATTTGAGAGCTTCTCTGTCTTTATTAAATAATCTTCAGTTGGCATTACTCCTTACCAGCTCAGGTCAAGAATTCTGTGTTCTTCCTTCGTTGCCAAGGGGATTTCATATTGAAAGGAGTTCAAGGGAGATTTGTTTTGTAAACAAAGAAGGTATTTGATTGCATGAATATTCCATATTCTCTTAAAGGTTGTGTTTATTTTCTTACAGATACTCCCTTGTTTACAGGGTTTCGCTGCTAGGGCAGTGTCCTTCCCCAAGTGCTGAAACCCCACTCATTTCAGTAAAGGGCACTTTTACCTTCCAGCAGAATGACTGCTGTGTGGTCAGAGCCCAGGGGCTGCTGTTCGGTCCTGATGCCCCACAGAGCCACATGGGAGCGATGAGGCCGATTAATGAGTACTAATTATTCTTGATCTGGAAGATCTCCCCTTAGTTCGACAAAATAGAATAAAAACCCCCACACTTGGCTCAACGGGTTGAAAGGCTGGGGCCCCACCAGGCGGATGCAGGCACTGACATTCTTTCTTGGGAAACCAAACACAGCTGAATAAACAACGCTAAAAACCCTGACCGGCTCTGCTGTCCCCTCTGGGGACCATCCAATTTGTCTTCCCCCTCTTATTCATAGGGATCTCAATAATTCAGTGCCCAGGCAGAATGCCTTGTGCTCTAAATAAGAGGCTATCTGGTACATGGTTGTCTAAACAGGAGGAGATGATATGAGTCTCGTAACAGGAGCTCTGGGTATGTGTGCTCGCTGATGTTTGTTCAGTGGATCACAAAAGTCCAGACTCGGGGTTAGTCTCTGATTCTTAGGTCTGTCAGAGGATGGACGCAGCTCCCAGCAGTCTCTGCTCGCACATCCAGGTTCATGGGCAGGCAGCAGGGGCAGCTGGCGGCCAAGGTTTACTGCTCACTCCCATCTGTCTTGGCCAGGAGACAGAAACACCATAACCTTCCCGGCTTCCTTGATCTCCCCCTCCCCCTTACATTTTATGGTCCAGAACTGGTTTCTAGCTGGAAAAAAAAAATGAGTAATGAGTTGTCCAACTGTTACAGTAGGTAATGGAAAATGGAGAAGGGGCTTGGAAACGGTTTTTGAATAGAAGAGTCTGTAGGGAGTCCTAACCTGGGACCCTGCTCAGCCCTTTGCAATCTCATTTATTATAGGACCAAATCTGCATTCTTGGTGGTGACCTTCTTATACCTTGAATTTCTCCTTCTCTGTTTGGTGCCACACCTCCAATCTGACCTTTGCTTGAAAAAATATTTGGCATTGAATCAGCAAATCACACCTTTATATGGTAGATTAAAGCATATCAACAGAACATGTTGCACTAAAAAAAAATTTTTTTCCAATGTTTTTGTCCCCACCACTAGGGTATTGTTTTCTTCTTTCTATGGTCTTTTCTCAGATAATTGCAGTTCCTAGAGTCATAAATGTAGGCGTTGACATCAGATTGCGGTTGACTTTTTTAGTGTAGTATACAAATGAAGTGGATCAGTAATTTCATCATTTGGGATGCATGATACAGAGAAGCACTACCCTGAACTTCACTATATTTATTATTTTTTGAAAAGGTAACATGAGATAGATGTTCCCCTCGCCTCCAGCCTTTCTAAAGTACACAGTTTAATCAAAATCTGTCCATCCTAGAGATGTTATCCCATACCAGTATCACCACTCAATTATAGCCTCTTGGGTTTAATCATCACAAAATTATTAGCACAAAATCTCTCGCTGAATTTCTTCTACCTCCAGTATCTTAAGTCACTGGGGCCCCTGAAGGTCTGAAGGACTAACATTTCATTTCACCAAGAATGGAAAGAGAAAATGGACAAATGTTCTTGGTAATTGTTGATGGTTCAGGATATAATGCTATAAAGTTACCTAATGTGCTACCTTTTCACCTGAAAGAGAAAAAAATAGAATCTGTATAATCTTCCTATAATTGTGATTACTTACAAAAATTGATTGACCTGAACTATTCCGTTTTCTTCATCTGTATATAATTAATAATAAGAGAATTCTGCAAGCTGAACAATTTTTTTGGAAATTCATTTATTTGATAGTCTTGATTTGACCTCTTTGAAAATACCCTGCAGCTCTGCTTTTTGTTTGCCTCCTTGATTGGGCATGGGCAATCACTCATGCATAGAAATTCTTACTGACTCACTCAATGACACTTTCTCTTCTGCATACAAATGTTCTCTCTAATTTTTTTTTTTGCTGTCATCAAATGTCCATGCAACATGATCTACAAATATGAAGACTGTGCTCATCCAAACAGAGTTCAGTGTTTAAATAAAACATATAGAGAGTTAATCTGACACATATTTAATGATGTGTATAATTGTTATTGTACTGCGTGGTAATTTGGCATAAATGGTAAGCTACTCATGTCATAGCAATGGAGAATATATTTATACAGACAGACTCAGCATTTTTTATAATCTGCAGTGGGAAGAATATAAAAGTGGGGGCAGTGAGAATGGAAATGTAGTTTGTGGAAAGCTTCTCCCCTCCCACATGACTGTGTGAAGATTGAATGTTTACCTTTTTTCTCCCAGTTCCTTTTTTTTTTTAATAGAGAGAGTGCAAGAGTGGGTTGAGTGCACGAGGGAGAGAGAAAGAGAATCTTAAGCAGACTCCACGCCCAGTGTGGAGACCAACATGGGACTTGATCTCATGATTCTAAGATCATGATCTGAGCAGAAATCAAGGGACGCTTCACTGACTGACTCACCCAGGCATCCCTGTTTTCTCCCGGTTCTACCAGACCCTAAGGAAAGGTATCTAGCATCTCAGAGTCTCTCCTATGTTCATTTTCCCAGGGTTTAGATGAACTAGCAGATCAATCTACACTGGGGCTTCTTAAGCACGTGAATGTGGGTCTCCCAAGTAGATCATTTTGGAAAGATAAGAAACTGATTACAGGACTAAAATGTCCAATGACTCTCAATAAAACAAGTAGGAAAGGAAGTGTTTTCCACACATCATTATCTTGGCGTAAGAACCCTGGGCAATGGTTCTTTGTGCTCATGGGTGGAGAAGATACAGTTTGCATCCTTACCTCGAAAGGCCTATGTATAACCAGTCGGGGTGTGGAAAACCCTTCACCAGCCTAGAATCATGGTGGTAGATCGCCTTTAATTACTCCTTTAGTAGGTATGTTTGGCAAAATTCTAGACTTAAACTTGTCCATTAAAGTGATTGCCGTTCCTTCTAATCCTAAACATTCTCATTTCATGGAAGTCTTTAGTCAATTTGAAGTCTAGTTCCACCAGAAACATTTCAACCTCTCGTCCCTGTTTTCCTACTCCCCCAATTGGCATCTTGGTTCCATTGAGAACTTCCTGCCCTTCTTCATTCTCATGGTGGTAGAAGGGAGATCCGTGTGGTGACCTCTGGTCCCTCCCTGGTCTTGGCTGTGAAAGGGTTGACTTGGGCTCCTCTCTAGGTAGTGACACGGAGCTGGGACAGGTCCCATCACTGACCAGCAGACCCCAACAGAAGTGTCTGCTGCAGATCTGGGGCTGCTATACACCATGCTTATATCTTTCTTACTTAGTCTGGGCCTCAGGTACTCCCTGGCTGACACAGCCTTATTTGACTCCCTCTGAACCCCTTCCATTTGTCTCTGGTTTGGATGCTCCATCGCAACCCTTTGCCCCTTGTAGGTCCAGTAGCAGGACCTCTGGTTCTAACTCAACATTTACCCACACCTTCCCCTATCTCCAAAGGGCATGTAGAAACTTCTGGGTCTCATCCTCCCTCAAACAGTTAAAATTCAACCCTTTGCCAGATCATAATATACTAGTTTATTTCCTTTGGTGCGTCTACATTGCTGCGAAGGTGCAAGGCACACTGCTTTCAAAACCCTAGATGTGAGAAAGAGTAATATCGCCTTCCATCAGTGTTCCCATAGACTTCTCTATCACATTTCTGCCAACCCAGAAAAGCCTAAAGAGACAGATTTAGATACACATATCTCATCCCTGCCTCTCTTCCCTCAGATTCCTTCTTCACCACAATCCTTTGTTGGTAGCGGGAGTTTATTTTTATTTATTCTTTCTATTCTTCCAAGAAAACCCTGAATGCATTTGGGCCAGGAAGGCAGGGCTCTGTGCTCCCTAATTCCTCAGCCATAATGGAGGGTAGGACGTGGTAGAGAGAGACAGATTGTCCAGTAAGTCTAAACCGGAGGATATTTAAAATTTTTGAAATAGTACACCCAATTGAAATGCCCACATGATAAAAACTCCCCAATCTCGGGGGATATTTACTCTTATTTAAAGGGTCACTTCTCCCTTTTCCCAAAGGGCAAGAGACAAATTTCTGCCTTGAATTTACTTTCTGACTTGCCTCAGCTCCCAGGTCCTCTGAGGATGGCTCGGGAAACCTGGAGACTGGTCTGCTCCTGTGTTTGGCAACATGTCTTAGATCCAAGAAAACAGGAGCTTGCCAAGATTGGCCATTCAGAGACCCAGGCCAGGTGTGCTGGTGGACCCTCTCCTGAGCCAGGTAAGTAAGTCTCAGGGGATCTTGATTAGCTAAGATGAGTTGTTTCCCCTATTTAAAGCTAGCAGACTCTCTGAGATGCTACCTCTATGCGTAAATTCGCCTCCATGTTCTCTTCAGCCGTGACTTTGTGGCCCAGAAGGGGAAAATGTGAAAGCCAAGGTTATGTCTTAAGACCAGAATGCCTTTTCTATCTTTGTGAATTTCTCGAGTCACACTTTGCTTCATGTCTATCAGCTATGGAGATGCTTTCTGGCCTAAATACAGATTTGGAGTCTGATCTCATTCTCCAAGGCAGAATTTGAAATATGTCCTGGACCTGAGTTGCTGGCAGGAGGCTTCACCCTGCTAAACGTGGCTCAGTCATTTTAAAGAGAAAGAGTCTTCTTTCCTTTTCCCAAGTGCTTCATTTCTTGAATCTGCTAATTGTCTACAGTTGCCTGTATAAATAATTTTTATTCATTGTCTTGACATCAAGGTTATTCAGCTCTCAAATTCTCATCTGGGTGTTTGTGACCTGTCAGGAGTATAGACATTGTACTTCCCGCAGGTTCTCAAGGATCCCACATGGGCTACTTCAGGCAGCAGACTTGCAGATTTGTGTCCTTCGATGTGGAAAGAAAATGTAGCTTATTTAATTTGCTGATAAATGGTCTGCTTCCCCTTGGAAGCCTGAATTTTGTGCTATGCAATCATTCAAACAGCCCTTTTAGATGGTTCTCCCGATGTTTATGAACAAACGCACATCTCCTCATATTTCCACATAGCTCCTGTCCAAGAGAGCATCTGTGTGATTGGAGGGGTGGCATAGCGTGATGATGAGGGGAGGCAGCATGCTTGGATCTGTACAGTGCTTTATCAAAAGAAACACAGTCCTTGTAATACACACATACATAACATAATATTTTATATAATATACCAAAGTACAATTGCTCTCTCTCTCTGTCCATCCACCCACCCACACCATCCAATGCTTTATGCTGTTTAGAAAGATCTTAAAGAACACCCTAGCAAGGGCTGTCCCATGACCTTGTGCCCACTGAGGGCTGATGGTAGCATCTCCGGGTACTCCACAGTGTGTGCTCCAGAGGCCAAAGGCCAGTGTGTCTTGTTTTCTTACCCTCGGTCAGGGCTAGCTCCAGAGGCTTCGGCCCCACCTTGGTTCTCCCTGGCTTGTAAACAATCCTGGTTCCACCAACCCCCACTCGTTATCCCTAAGTTCCCAAGAACCAGATGGAGTGTGAACTGGGCTGTTTCTTCTTTTTCTGGTTCAGATTTCCTCAAAATCACCGCTGCTTCCTGTCCCACGGCAGCAACCATCTGAGTCCTAAAAACTCAGTACTTGGTCTGCTAAAGGCTTTAGAAAATCCTAACTCCCTTTGAGTCCATCCTCTTACTGCAAAAATCCTATTTTGAATATTAGAAACTGAAAATTAATTCTGTAGTTCTCGCTCAGTTCCTAACACAATAACCTTCATGTCTTCTCTCTACGTGCAGCAGGTAGCTACACACTTCTGGCCAGCTAGAGGGCTAGGGAGAGAGTCGTGTACACAGAGATGCAGGAGAGGAACACATGCTAATATTTGTCAGGTTATTACTTAAGTGCACAGAGTGAACTGCAGCGAATTAAATGGAACAATCTCTGTTTCTTAGAGCTATAGCCTGGCGAGAGAGACAGATATTATTCAAATAAGCATCTATGCTAGTTTGTGGGCAGCGGTTTGTGGGCAGGAAAACAGCTGGTAGGAGAGAAAATGCCCGAGGTTGACAGTGGTAGGAAGCCTAGGTTAGACAGGGACATCAGGGAAAGCCCCTGCAGACAAGCAGCAGAGACCTGAGGCTGGGTGGATGTTGGTCAGGCACAGTGCAGAGGGCAGAGTGCTCCAAGTGGTGGGAGCAACATGAGGGATGTTCTAAAGGGAGAGGCGCGAGGGAAAGCCAGCAATTGCTTCCTTTCCATCTCCATCAGGGAAGAAGCCGGAATCCTCCTATCACCTAGAACACTCTGCCATGTATAATTACCCCATTATCTAAACCAACTCTGTGATCTCCTGTTATCTCTCTGACTGCATTTACCCCTTCTTTCTTCCTCATTTCCTCTGGAATAGCAATACTTACCCCTTGCTGTATGTCAAGCACACCAGGCAAGTTCATACCTCAGGGCCTTTGCACTTGCCATTTTCTCCAGCTGAAGCCTCTTTTGCTGGGCAGTGGCAGGGATCACTTCTCATGTTCTCCCAGCTTTCACTCAAAAATGCATCCTGTCCATAACGCTTGCCTTCGTCACCTTTACTAAAAATGTCATTTCCTCCTGCTCTGACATTTTATGTCACTCTTTCCTGCTTTTATTTTTCTTATTAGCATTTCTCATTATCTAATGAACCGTATGTTTTATCTATCTGTCTTAAGGATTGTCTTTCTCCCATGTAATGTAATGTAAACTGTGAGGGCAGTTTTATGTAATGTAATGTAAACTGTGAACTGTAAACTGTGAGGGCAGATTTTTTGTCAGTTTTATTCACTGCTGTAGCTTAGCAATTAGAGTAGTGCCTGGTGCATAGTAAGCATTCAATAAAGGTTTGTTGAATGAATAAAGAGGTGGTTGATACATCTGTTCATTTTCAATGCACTTTTGGTTTGTCTTCTTCCCTGCCTCATGGAGTTTGCTCTGCGTCAGTCCCTGTATCCTCTTACAACCCTCTTAACCAAATCGGTCTCATCTCAGTCTCTTTGCTATAGACTCCCTGGCGATGTGACACCTGCAATGTTAGCTGGTGTTCCTTCCCTCACAGCTTGAATGATTATTTGTGGGGCACCAGCTATGTGCCAGGCACTGTCCTGGGCACTGGAGATACAGTGACCAGGAAGACAATATCCCTGTCTCCATGGAGCTTAGATTTTTTTTTTTATTTCTTTTCAGTGTAACAGAATTCGTTGTTTATGCACCACATCCAGTGCTCCATTCAATACGTGCCCTTCATAATACCCACCACCAGGCTCACCCAACCCCCCACCCCCACCCCTTCAAAACCCTCAGGTTGTTTTTCAGAGTCCATAGTCTCTCATGGTTCATCTCCCCCTCCAATTTCCCTCAACTCCCTTCTCCTCTCCATCTCCCTATGTCCTCCATGTTATTTGTTATGTTCCACAAATAAGAGAAGCAAAAAATTCTCCCCAGAGACTGTCTTGCGACAAATGCATCCCCCGACTCTCTGCCTCCACCTGCTGGAGAACATTGGTAACAGCAGCCAGCCTGGCAAGGCACACCACTATGGAAGTCATTAACTGGGGCATAATGCCGCAGGGTGTAGGAGCAAGAAAGGAGAAATGGGCCTATCTGATGCAAACCCTGCAAAGGGCTGCAGAGATGCCCAGGCAAATAACCCCTGAAGGAATTATCCAGCTGGGAGGAAGCGGTGAAGTGCTGTCCCTCGCTGATTTTATTTTATTTTATTTTTTTTTTAAAGATTTTATTTATTTATTTGTCATAGAGAGAGAAGCGAGAGCGAGCACAGGCAGACAGAGTGGCAGGCAGAGGCAGAGGGACAAGCAGGCTCCCTGCCAAGCAAGGAGCCCGATGTGGGACTCGATCCCAGGACGCTGGGATCATGACCTGAGCCGAAGGCAGCTGCTTAACCAACTGAGCCACCCAGGCGTCCCCCCTCGCTGATTTTAAATACAAACTGGCCATCCAATTTCCCACTACCGTTAAACTTCCTCATTACATGACAAGGAGGATCATTTTCTTCTAAATTTGTTCTTAGATAAATTAGAATGGCCACTGAGGAAGAATGGCTACATCTGTGTAGGCCGTAAAAAGCAATGGAGCGTTGTCATTCCGATTCCCACAAGTGCATGGTTTTACAAAAGTTGTTGGACATGCCATTTGAAACACACATATTGTACACTCCACACTGCACACGTCCAATGTGGCAAAAATGCCTACGGAAAGTTAAGGGGAAAATCTGACAGGACCCAAAGCTGGCACTAATGCCTTTATAAAGGGGGTTTTGATGTATTGCAATAATTACAACGACAGAAATTGGAAATAGAGTATTATACAGGTTCAAAATATTAAAAAATAGCTTGAAGTTTCCTGGGGAGAATCAGTTTTTATTAGCGTATTATAGCTGATGAAAAAGGCTAAGAAACATATATATGGTATTTAGTTGTGTAGACATTACATTCTAATGAATGTAGAGTATTTTCATACATAAATGAATCTTAATAGCTAATATCATTTTTATATTTTAGATCAGACCACATAAAATTCTTATCTCACGAATGCAAGGGTTTTTTTTTAATCATAATAATGTCAAATTTTAGTATAATTATAAATAGAGATTCACAGACCATTTTAGGCCTGTTTTTACTGCTACGACACTACCTAGTATGCTATTATAATTGTGAGCCCCTTCAGGTAGGGACAGAATCCTATTCATGCTTCTTTATTCTCAGATGGTTCTAGAGCACCAAGGAGAGCCCCACATGTAGGAGGTATTCAGTATGGATTGAACTGATCAAAGAGATGGGATATAAGCCGGTTGGCTTCGAGAAACACAATTCACATGGAAGAGATCAAGAAGCTTGGCTTTTGGAGCAAGACTGCCTGGCTCCAAATCCCAAGTCTGCTCCTTGACCCTATGCCTCAGGGCCGTGCTCTGTAAAATGAGGATAACAGTAGGAACTCCCTCACAGGGTGGTGGTGAGGATTGCACAAGTTAGTTAAAACAGGTAAAAGGCATTTAGAACATTGCCTGGCTCATGGGAAAGACACAATACAGTTAGCTACTGTATTGTCAGATCAGCACACATACTCACAAGAAAATAGAGAGTATTAATACGTGTTTTTCTACCCTTCCCCCTACAAGTCTCCTTTCTGGGCCTTTCTGCCCACATGCACATTTGCAGACACATAACCCCCTCCATGAAAATGAAGAGAAGCGGTTCCTTCACAGGCTCCCAGGAACACTAATCTGGAGGGGAGCCGGGATCCTGATATAGTGTCTGCCCCTTTAAATGAACCCAGCCTGCCCTTGTAAACCTGAGCTGAGATTCTGTAAGGGGTCCCAGCAAGGCCTCTAAGCTCTATCCCTGGACCAATTCCAAGTCATTTTCCATCTGCCAGTAGTGCTAATCCTTGATTTTGGCGTGATTAGATAATCTTTTCAGATATTAATTTATGTGGCTTTCTTCCTGCATCTTTTCCTTTACAATGCCCCTGACAGCTTTGCTCTCTCTTCCTCCTCTGCCCCCGCATTCAAGCTGACCTTTAACCCAGATCTTCTTGCTTCATTAACTGGTGGAGGTGGGGGCGGAGTTGGGGGATGTGGTTAAGGCGGAAAGCCCTGCAAAGCGTCTGAAGAGTCTGCAAAGCATCCTGACTTTCTTTGCTCAAAATCTAAGCGTATCTGAAAAGTAGAGGGTCCACAAAGTTGATAGAGAGGGTAAGTGAACTTGTGGGGTTAGAACAGTCTCGAGGAAACATAAGGGGACAACGATTTCCTGCAATTTTTTGAGCTTCTTTCAGATTGTGGTAGGGTTTGCAACCTGACTGCTTTACCAGTAAAAGAGATCTGAACATTATTCCTTGCCGAAATTTCAAATCTGTGATGTGACTCCAGGATTGGCTTCACAGTACATGGGGAAGCTGGGACCACAGACACCTCGTTAAAGATTTCCACATGCAAAGCTCAGGTTGGAAGTGATAAAGAGCTGGCAGGCAGCAGACATGAGGATGAAGAAGTTGGGATTCTCCAAGCAGTCTGTGGTGGACAGTAGGCCAAAATTTGGAGTGCCCCTTCACTATGTCTTGGTGATGGGAGAAAGCTCTGAAATGGTAGCAAAATGCCTATGGGTAGAGAAATCCCAAGAAATGACAGGGACAATTTCCTACCTGCCTGGGTGAGTGGGCTTCAAAATAGAAATTAATTTGATGAATACAAAATAAAAAAGTGCAAAAGTTTGGGTAGGCATTTCTCCTTTGTAGCAATCTTTCTCTTTCTTTTGCTATAGGACTTTGACCTCACTGAAGGGCATTTATATCTCCCAATTTGAGGAGATGCAGTGCACCTGTTGGTCAAGTCTTCCTAGAGCAGAGAGGGGAAGGCACAGGCCCAAATTAGATGGGTCAGACTGCCCTCTTTCAGGACTTTGCTTCATAAGAGGAGTGATCCAAGTACCACGATCTGACTAGTCTGGTTTAGCAGTAATCAGTCCCTGCCCCCCACAGCCACAGCTGCCCAGTTTCTGCCCTCTGCAAGTCCTGGTCTTCAGGTCTGCCTTGATTCTGAGAACCGCTTCCTACACTTTCACTACATTCTTTTTCAGTTTGTTCTAATGTCCGACTGTACGTAGCTTTGGGTTGAGGAACCGGTGATGAATTGCAGTCGTAGTTGTCCTAGGCTTTTCACCAAGATCTGCATTTTGGCATTTCCTTCAGCTTTGCACACTGACCCTTCTAGTAAGAGGTGACCGATCTTCCCTCTCTCTGAACCCAAGTGATGGAGTCCTTCCACTTCCCCTCTCCCAGAATCCAGTGGGAGGAGGATCAGGGAGGTGGTTGGCTCCTCCAAAATCTTCTGATTGATTAAAAGATGGTCCCTCATTTTTCACTATGTCCCTAAATGAATTTTATTTCATCATTCTCCAGTTTTCAAAACATTAGCATGAATCTATCATGTTCTGATCAGTGGCTCACATCAAGACCTGGATTAAGTTTTGTTCCAAACACAAAGTGTTTTAAAATTTTTTTCTTTTATCCTTTGGTGTCATTTTCTTTGATCTGAGTTGCCACTTTTGTTCACTATACAAATGTCATGTTAAAATTTTTATTTTATGAAAAGTGATGCATCTCAAAATATTAGTGAATTCACAATTGCAATCCAATTTGGAATGTCGTGGGGTTTTTTTTTTGCCAAAATTTAATTTGAACATATAGCAGGGTTGGTTTGAATTTTTTGTCAGTAATAAATTTAACTTTGTATCTGTTAGATACAGATTTTCTTGATTTTTTTCAGGGTTTTCATTCCTCTCCTTCTCTGCAATTTTATCACAGTAATATTTTAATACATGATTTAAGAAAATATAAAGAACAAAATATACTCAATGTATTAATTTTAAAATGTTTAACATTTTGTATTTGCAACTTATATTGTAGCACGAACCATTTTCAGAATAATAAAGAAAGTTAATCGAAAGTTTCTTTTACTTTCCTCTCTAAATATACCTTTAGCAAATCTTTTTGAATTTGTATTTTCTAAAGTTAAGTGATCAAATATTAAGAACTAGTCAAAACAAGCAGACTGCTGAATACACAGTAAATGCTTAATTAAATATTTATTGAATAAGTGAACAAAACAATTTGATCTGACTTTTAAAAATTTACTACAAACTCTCTTATAGGGCATTAAGCTATACTTCATCTGTCTCTTTTCACATATCGTAAGGGATTAACTCAGAGGTTTATCAGTTATGTCTGTTCCCACTGTGTTCATGCAGAAATGCTCTCCACTTTCATGAAATGTTCTGATGAGGTGAGACTCATTCATTACACAGAGTTTTGTTGAGCATCTATAATGTCTTGGGCTTCGGGCTTACACAGAAATTCAGCACATCATCTCTTCCTTCAAGGCCATTGAAGGAGTTAAAGAGTAAACAGATCATAAGAGCAAAAAGGGGTTAAGTGTAATCAGTGGTACATTCAGAGGGTCATGAATAAACAGAAATAAATGTACATCTGTAAGGCATCTGGGGTTAGGAAATGATTCACAGATGAGCTAGAAATTTCAAGTCTGTGTTAAAAAAATCAATAAAAATTTCTTTGCTCTGTTGTGCTAAGAACATATCAAGCATACTCTCTACCTTCAAAAAAAATTTTATCAAGTAAGGCTAATGTAGTGCAATTAGGTAGTTTCACAAAAGTAGGGTTTTACAACACCAAAAGGATAATCCATAAAAGTAAAAAAAGATAAATCAGACTTTATCAAAATTAAAAAGTTTTTCTCTGCAAAAGTGAATGAAAGACAAGTTGTAGACTGGGAGGAAATACTTGCAAATCACATATCTTGTGAAGATTCTCATGTCCAGAGACACAGAGAACTCTCAAAAGTCAAAAATAAGAAAAGAAACATCCTTGGGGGTACCTGGGTGGATCACTTGGTTAAGCGTCCAACTCTTGATCTTAGCTCAGGTCTTGATCTCAGGGTTATGAGTTCAAGCCCAGCGTTGGGCTTTAGCCCTGTGTTGGAACCTACTTAAAATAAAAAGGAAAAGTAAAGAAAAGAAGAGATCTCAATTTAAAAAATGGGCAAAAGATTTGAGCAGATACTTCACCAAAACAGAAATATGGATGGGAAATGAACACATGAAAAGATATTCAGCATCATTATTTATTTAGAGAAATGCAAATTAAAATTCAGTGAGATAACACTCCATACCCATTAGAATGGCTAATACCATCCACCTTCTCCCTAAGTACTAGTGAGGATACAAAGCAATTAGAACTTTCAAGCATTGATGGTGGGATCACAACATTTTATAACCACTTAGGAAAACAGTTTGTCAGTTTCTCATGAAGTCAAAAATACACTTACCATATGACCCATCAATCTACTTTTTAGCTAATAGAACAAGAACTTTTAGTTATATAAAACCTTTTACATGGAATTTTATATAATTGATTATTAATTGCCAAAAACTAGAGACTATGCAAAAGTCCTTCCATCTACAAATGGATAAACCAACTGTGATACCCTTGTATAATGGGTCACTGCTCACCAACAGAAATACACTACTTATCCACTCAATAGTGTGGACGAATCTCAAATGCACTTTGCTAATCGAAAGAAGTCAGCCCCAAAAGGACACAAAGTGTATGTTTTCATTTATATGACTTTCTAGAAAAGGCAAAATTTTGGGGTCAGAGAGAAATAAATCAGTGGTTGTCAGGGGTTGGAATTGGTGAATAGTTGAGGACAGATGCAAAGCGTGAAGGGAATTTTCAGGATGATGGAATGGTTCTATTGCATGATTGTGGTGGTAAACATGATTATGTTTTTGTCAAAGCTATAAACTGTACACCACCAAGAATGAATTTTACGTATAAAAATTTTTAAAAATGAGGGGCACCTGGGTGGCTCAGTGGATTAAAGCCTCTGCTTTCGGCTCAGGCCATGATTCCAGGGTCTTGGGATTGAGCCCCGCATCAGGCTCCCTGCTCAGCGGGAGCCTCCTTCCTCCTCTCTCCCTGCCTGCCTCTCTGCCTACTTGTGATCTCTGTCTGTCAAATAAATAAATACAATCTTTAAAAATAAATTTAAAAAGATAAAAATTTTTAAAAATGAAAAGAGCAGGGTTTTGACTTCGTAGTCTCTTGCTCAAAGCTATAAACGAGGAGATAAAAATAAATTCAACTTTGAGTACAATGCCCTCAATATTGAGTTCTACTAGTCTATGCAGAGTATAGACTATTCAGTTATATAGGTGTGCACATAGATCTTGACACTCAAAGTACTAAATCTATGGATGTATATCAACTATTTCAAGTATAAAAGGATGAACAGAGAAAATTAATTTCTGATAAGACTGTTATGTAAAAATCCATAAAAACAGAGTAAGGGCAACCTGTGAAAAAGTACAAGGGCGCCAGTAAGAAATATCTGTGAATAGTGAGAGGGCAGATCTCCACATTTATTTTACAAGAACTCTTTTGTATTTAGTTCACTGCCCCTGAAATTGTTGAAAAAGATTAGGGACCTAAAGGTTCTGGTACCATGTCCATTGGGAACTCTCAACAATTCAGATCTAGCAAGTATTTTAGTGGATCTACTAGTCAGGTCTCAACAGGTGGCAAATGGCAGAGACCTAACCTCAACTGGGTTAGATAGAAGGATAGTTTACTGGCCCACACAACCCAGAAGGTAAAAGAAAAACATGTAGGAAATGGGACTACTATGAAAGGGACAGGTACTCATACCAAACTCACGTGAATTTGACAACTTACTCTATAAAGCTTTACTAATAATTTCAAAGATTCAAGTAATTGTGAGGCACAGATAAAGGGAAATATTTAGGATCCCTCAGAGCAGGTCTACACATCTTTTGTTATCACATCTGGATGCCCTCTGGCCCAGATTACATATGAGTTCTATAAATAATGCATGAGGTAATATTAAGTCTCACAAAAGAATGTTGTTTGATGTAAGAATGTTTTTTTTTTTTTAAAGATTTTATTTATTTATTTGACAGAGAGATCACAAGCAGGCAGAGAGGCAGGCAGAGAGAGGAGGAAGCAGGCTCCCTGCTGAGCAGAGAGCCCGATGCGGGGCTCGATTCCAGGACTCTGAGATCATGACCTGAGCCGAAAGCAGCGGCTTAACCCACTGAGCCACCCAGGCGCCCCTGATGTAGGAATGTTTTGTACCCACATAGTTACATAGCTTACATCAGATTTTCTAGGGAGTCAGGCCCCATAAATGTATGGATTCCAGATTTGCTTACTATAAGTGATTCTGCATAGACCAGGAACATCCTTCTAAAGACATGACGTAGATGAAGATTTTCCTCCTAGTAAATATCATTGGCGTGTTTTCCAGAAGGTCAGTCATTCAGGTGTTTACAAGGACATTGGACCAGATTGTCTTTCTCATTTCTTATCTGGAGGTGCCATTGTCCCAACGTCTACATGAAAGTGAGAGGACGGGCACAGTCCTGCTTTTATTTTATTCTTGAAACCAAAGACTTGAACACTTCATAAGTTAGGTACTCAACCTTATCAAGAGTTTTTTCTTTTTCTCTCTTTCTTCTTCTCTTCCTCATTCACTGTCTTTCTCAGTCTCTGCTTGGCTTCATTTTGCAGATAGATTCTCTCCTTACCCTTTGGAGGATGGCTGCTGTCTCTAGAGACCCTAGTAGAGAGAATTATTTTGACTGTTTGTTTCATTCAGAATCCCAGGGAAAACCTTGGGAGGATTCCTGTTTGGGCATCTCCCTGTTGTCAGGGAATTTAAGTTCTGGATCAAGTGGAATCAGGGGAGTATGTCCTGTTATTTATGAAGAAGTAGGAGGAAACTTTCTTCAGAGATAAAAATAACAGCCCACTAAACTGCCTGAATCATCCTTGTCTTAACCACAACCAGAGTTTAGTCAGAATTATAATATTTTATTAATGAAAATACTCTTCAAGATATTTTCATCCATGTTTACTAGGTGTGATTTTAAAGGAAAACTTTCGTTTAGGGGCTCCTGGGTGGCTCAGTCAGTTAAGCATCCAACTTGTGATTTCGGCTCAGGTCATGATCTCAGGGTCCTGGGATCGAGTCTTGTACCCAGCTCCATGCTCAGTAGGGGGTCTGCTTGAGCTTCTGTCCCTCTGCTCCTCCTTCCTCTTGCATTCTCTCTCAAATAAATAGATAAACCTTAAAAAAAAAAACAAAAAAATAGAGTAAAACTTTTGTTTAAAATATCACGGAAATTCATATCAAATGATTATTTTTCCAAATCAGTTTTTTTGGGGTGTTTATTTAAAACATCCTGCAACTATGTAAAAGATTTTTGGAGGTTTTTTTAAAAAAGATTTATCCATTTATTCTAGAAGAAGAGCCAGCGTAGCGGGGGTTGGCACAGAAGGAGAGGGAGAGAGAAAATCTCAAGCAGACCACTCCCTGATGAGCTCAGATTCCCAAGGGGCTCAATCCCACTATCCTGAGATCACGACCTGAGCTGATATCAAGAATTCAGCCAAAATCGAAAGTTGGACACACAACAGACTGACCCACCCAGGTGCCCCAGATATTTGGAATTTTTTATGAGAATGCTTTCAAAATCTGTTTATGACTTACACAGAAAATTATTCTCATTACTTTATAACAACATATTAAATTTTATTCTCTGCAGTCAAATGTTTTATCATTAGCACTTGTCTTAGGAGAAAACTCTGGAAGTTATTAAGTGCATAGTGACAGAAAAATATTTTCTTAAGTCCTTAGGGGTCAGACCACTTCCAAATTAACAAACAATAATATTTCACTCTTCGGCTGTAAACTATTCCATAAAATGGAATGGCTGTAAGAGAACATAGGGGAAATAAATCCTTAAAACAAGAGTATGCTGTTTGGCATGCATTTAAAAATAGAGTTCATGTTTTCTTTGGAAACGCCAAAGGTTTTATTTCCAATGTCACTTTCTAATAGACATTTGGATTATAGGACCACTCAGTTGAATGTGTCTTCAGCAGTTTTTGTTTGTTTGTTTGTTTGTTTATAAAAAAGGATCATGGCACATATATGTGACAAAAATATGTGACTATAATGAAATGTGTGGACTCTGATCATTCTGTGTGATTGAGAACTAATTATGTCCTAGTCGCCATTTCCCCAGACACCGGCCATTGGATGGACAAGGATTGCTTCTCTCTAATTTACTTCAGACCCAAGGGCACCAGGTCTGGAAAGGTTGTTCTCAGCTTTCCTGAAACTTTAAAGGTCTTTTCTTTGTACCTTTACAAGTTAGCTTGGGAGTACCTTCTGGGGAGATTTTGTTTTGTTTTGTTTTTGTTTTTGCCAACAGTGCTGCTGGGGTCTGAGGTGGATAGAGAAAAGGCTGATTGAAAGGAGAGCTGTGGCTTTGGGCAGGTCAACGGTCACACCGTCACACGGCCACATGGTCACAAGTCAGCTCAGATCTTCCTGGCATCTAATCATGAGAGTAACAGACAGATGATCTCCTGAACACAGTGAAAGGAAAAAGGGAGCTCTTCTCTAGCCTTTCGCAGAGGGGTAACGTTTCTGTTAAGAATTTTGGAAGGGTGGGGCACCTGGGTGGCTCAGTGGGTTAAAGCCTCTGCCTTCAGCTCAGGTCATGATCCCAGGGTCCTGAGATTGAGCCCCACATCGGGCTCTCTGCTCAGAGGGGAGCCTGCTTCCCACTCTCTCTCTGCCTACTTGTGATCTCTCTCTCTCTCTCTCTCTCTCTCTGTCAAATAAATAAATAAAATCTTAAAATTAAAAAAAAAAAGAATTTTGGAAGGGTAAGTGGGGCTTGGTAGGAGGTAGGGGAGAGTGGGGAGAGAGCTCCAGGTCAAGGTGATACCATGGAAGGTGCAAACTTTCCAGAACTGGACATGGTTTGTGAAGGAATTTGGACTTCACTCTGTAACCTATGAGGTCCATTTGAAATAGAGAAGCTATTTGAGCAGGAGATAGTTCAGAAGCCTGGGTCTTGGGGCCACTAGAGGCGGGATTCAGGCAGATGGGACTGGAAGCAGGGACTGGGTCCTCCAGGAATCTCCTGGGGGGGAGTTGGTGAAAGATCTGAGTGTATATGCAGGAGTGGTGAGAAGGGGGAAAGGGAGGTGACACGTAGGAGCTTCTAGTGCCAACTTACGATTTACCGGATGTGAGGGTTGAGAGGGAGGTGGTCTTCCTGCAGCGCCCAGAATGATCTCTGCAAAAAGCAATTATGATAAGCTATTCACCTTGTTTAAAATGCCTTCATTAGGTTCTTGTTTGTAGGCAAAAAGGCAGAATTCCTTATCTATTCACTTTTGCATCTTTAGTACTTAATATATGGTAGACACTTGATAAATACAAATATTCTCCACCCCATCTCCTCCCTGTTCTATGAATATGTGCCAATTAAACTGATCTCTATTCTCCCCTGAAGGTGGAGGGAGATTTTAAGGGAGATAAATGGAGGTTACTGTTGGTGACGGGGCTGAAATCATTCTTGGGACTCATAGTGACAAACTTGATGCTCTTCTTGTCCAAATAAGATAACTGAGGTGGAATTCCCAATAAATTTTAAATTGTAATAAAAATATAAAGATTATGATTATGTTCTGTTGCACATTTTATACTTGCTGAGGTCCTCAGTCTTCCATAGAACATTAATAAATGTCTTTAGGGTCAGAGATATGAATGTTCTAATCTCAGTATAACCACAAGCTAAGACCATTTATTATTTTAAAGGACCTTTTTCATATAAGCAAAACCCAGGGGTATTTCTGAGTGTAGAATTTTGGCAAGGCCATTTGATATATTCCTGTAAATGTATGCCTTGAGGTCTTTTCCAAACATAGTTAGCCCATTTGGGATAAACATTCTTAAAATGATCTTACATCAAATAAGTATTGACATGTTTTTAAGGTCATTTGACACAAGACTAGAATATTAACCAGAGGCTAAATTTGATGTATTTTTTTATACCAGTAAGTGGAATTAAAATTCACTGCATTTATTTATAATACAAATTTCAAGTATTAAGAAATCATTTTGAGGGGTGCCTGGGTGGCTCAGTGGGCTAAGCCTCTGCCTTCAGCTCAGGTCATGATCTCAGGGTCCTGGGATCGAGCCTCGCATTGGGGGGTCTCTGCTCAGCAGGGAGCCTGATCTCCCCCATCCCCCGTCTGCCTCTCTGCCTACTTGTGATCTCTCTCTCTCTGTCAAATAAATAAATAAAATCTTAAAAAAAACATTTCGAGTTTTCTGTAGCCCTTGCCATATGCCAGGTGGCTGGTAAATGTATATAGGCTATTCACTTACAATGCTTATAAAATGTTTTTCATATCCCATTTTTTCTTATAATGCCCCGAGACTAAAAGATCTGAGATGATAAAACAGAAATTTCTTTCAAATTCTTATTTATCTCTGCATATTTCATTTTTTCCTTTCTGGACTATGCTTCATGGGTAATAAAGGAAACAAAAAGAATGAGAATCGAGTATGGGAGGACAAAATTAGAGAGGAAAAATAGTTTTCATTATTGAGAAAAATGATGAATTTATAAAGGCAGGACAAAAGTTTCAGTCATCCTTCTAATGAATATTTTTGTTCCACATCAAAGCACAAATACGTTTCAGGGTGTATGCGTGAGGGGGTTATCTTTATGATGAGAAATGTTTCGTCTTTGGGAGCCAAATAGCAGGAAATATACTTCATATCTCTGTAAAGCTAGACACATAGTTTGTTTATTTGACAAGAAAATTGGTGATGTCCTCACATCCCACAGAATGACCTCTTAAATTCTAGGTCCCAAGGAGCGACTCCAAATTCCCCATTCACCTCAGATCAGGCTTTTCATGAAAGCCGATTTTAAGAAATTCCTCTTTTCCAAGTTTGGCCACTTTCAGTGTGCGTGTGTGTGTGTGTGTGTGTGTGTGTGTGTACGTGCCCTGGAAGGGAGGCTGCTCAGTTAAAAAGAATTTATGTGTAATTGATGGAGAAAGGAAGAAGCAGGTCTTGAATCTTAATTTTTAAAAATGAAATCATTGAAGTGATACCTTAGTAGATGCACCGTTTTTTCCAGGTCTGTTCATAATTGCTCTTGCAGCCTTCGAAAGTCCCCTGGGGCCTGCTTTGTTTTTGTTGCTCTCCTACAGCAGTAGCTCCTTTCATCTCTCCCTGTCTTACTCCTACCTAGAAAAGTGTCTAGAAACCAAAATAACAAGCTGAAGAAGATTGCCACCATCAAGGCAGATCATAAAGTTTCAGGGGAGAATGTCAAATGGAGCAGATATAACAAATACCATTCCAATTTTTCCATGGTGTGGCAGGCAGGCAGAGTACCCTTCCCCACCCCAAGAGGTGATCATACCCTAATCTCGGGAACCTGTGAATATGTTATGTGACCTTGGTGAAGGGGACTTTGCAGGTCAAACCAAAGATAAATTAAGCTGAGGAGTTTATCCTGGATGATCTGGGTGAAACTTCTCTGGTCAGAATCAGAGAGATGGAGAAGTTAGGAAGAGGAGGAACTTGGGAAAGGCAAGAACCCAAATCTGTCATTAGAGGGGGTCTTGTGGAAAGCATGAGAGTGAACATGGGCGGTCTCAAGGAGTAGACACCAGCTCCCACGATGGGCAGGTCAGACAAGAGAACCTTAGTCCTAAAGCCACAAGGAACTGAAGTAAACCCATAAGCCCAATCAACTTGAAAAACTTACTTCCCCACAGCCTCTACCAAGAGGCTCTTCTTCTTCTCCTCCTCCTCCTTCTTCTTCTACCTTTTTGTCTTCTTCTTTTTGTAATGCTAAACCAAATTTATTTCCATGCATAACAATGAAGATTGGGATACTAGATTAAAAGGAAAGCAGTCTTCTGTCAAATAGAGATCAAGAATCTTGAGTAGCTGCCTTTGGGAACTACTACAATGGAAGACACTCTAATTTGGGCCTGGTGGAACCCTAAGCACAACACCGGCTTAACTCCACCTAGACCTCGGACCTACAGAAGCTGTAAGGTTTAAAAAAAAAAAAAGTGTTGTTTTAAAACACTACATTGTAGTAATTTGTTTTGGCAGCAAGTAACTAACATATAGGCATATGGATTTGAATAGAATCATTGGTTCTATTTTTACTGCTAAGGTTTTGGCAATGAAGGGGCGGGGGAACTAAAACCAATTTAGAATAGCTTTTCCTGAAATTTGACTTCTTTTATCAGGCAGGGTTCAGTCAGGACAAGGGAAACCACTGCAGATACTTCAAGCAGGAAGGCTAGTAAGCATTTTAACTGCAAAAGCCAAAAAATGAAAACATGGTCGAGGGAGTGAAAATGAGGAAAGCCACGTCTCATGAAATATGGAAATTGAAGGAACCACAAGAACTCATTGCTGATGAACTTAGTTATCTATGGCACCGAAATGAGTACTTCTCAGAAGAGTGACTGAAAGGGCTTGGCGAACCTCCATTTCTATTGTCTGCTACAGCTCAAGGCCTGCCTTGCTCTGCAGGAGGAATAATAATGGCTTTTGCCTCTCTTCTGCTTTCAAACCTCACGTGATTGCCTCTCACTGGTGGAATTTAACTCAGAAGCCAGGCTTCCACTCCTGCAATCCAGAGAAGAGAACAAAAGGAAAATGACTCTGAATGGCAGGCACATTGCTGTATTTCACTGTAGGAAAAGAAAGGAGGCCATAAAGAGGAAAGGAGCACCATCCACGGAAGCACTTAAGGCTATAAGATTCAGACGTTTACAAAGTGAAACAGTAAAGGAGCCTCTAGTCTTCCTTGCAAGCTCCATTTTATCTGGACGAATGCCTTCCCCTCCAGATCTCAGGGTATTTTTCCTGTACTCAATCATGGGCTATTAGAGACTCTTTATTTCAGTTTTCTCCTTTTACATAAGAGGAACGAGAAGGTTGTAGAGATTTCTGGAAAGTCCATGTCAAGAGAGCTAGTTGGTGACTAAACAGGGTCAGGGTCTTTTGAGTCTTTCTAGTCTCTCAACTTCTGTCAAGGTCCATGAAGTACCTGGGATTTTACCTGACCTACGACGGGCTATCAGGAGAGCTTGTTACTGTGAATGTCGGCAGAAGATACAAGACTCTCGGGTCTGAGACTTCTGTACTTATGGTACCACCAAGGCAGAGTGTCAGTATGGTGAACATACTGATGATTCCTCTTGACTCTCAAATCTCATAAAAGTGGTGCTGAGGGGCCACAGGGATACTAAGCACAGAGCAGGTTTGCATTGTAGCCAAAGAGTACTGGGCTTGTGGAATTTATTGCCTTGTTTAGCATGTGGAAGCAGGCCTGCTTTTTGTCCAGTGAAACGTGTTACTTCAGTCTTCAAGCTTGCTCATTGCAAACATAACCCCAGAGATGGCCCTACTAAAGGGCCTTGCACTCTTGTCACACCAGCAAAAAATGCGCAGCTGAGGTTCCAAGGCCTCTCTCAATACCCACTCTCTAGGAAGTACTGACAGGATGCACAAGCAGTTATTCACACTTATGATTTAAAGTACATAATATTTACAACATCCAAAAAATATATGCAAAATATATGTAAGCACTGTTTCTGAAATCAGACACGATTCTGCACCTTGTTGCAGTTTGTTCATTTTCACTACCGTTAAAACATTGCATTGGGTGAATATGTGACAATTTACAGATGTGTCCAACTGCTGATAAACATGTGAGCTGGTCTGCGATATTTTGCTCTTATACCGCTATTAATATTTTTGCATACATTTTCTGGTGTTTATGTACAGAACTTTCTTTAGAGTATTTGATTAGGTGTGAAATGACCTGATTATTAATGAGGCTAGAAATTGCTGTGTATGTTTATTCATAGTTTGTGTTTTCCTGTCTGTGCATTCTCAGTTCATATCTTTTACCCACTTTTCCATTGGGTAGCTTGTCTTTTTAAGTTTATTTTTAAGAGTCCGTGATTTCATCCCTGATTCCTGGTTCCCACAAAATCTCTTAGCAATAGAAAGGAACATTTGTACTCCGCCCTCTGCTGTCAAAATTTTTTTTTAAAGGTTGTCTGTTAAAACCTGTAATTTCAAACATCATTTTAATGGCAATATGGTAAAAGCATTCTCTTTAAAATCAGAAACCAGATAAGGATGCTTCTGTCATGGCTTCCATTTAACATTGTATTGGACATTCTACCCAGCTCACTAAGGCAAGAAAAGGAAGTAAAAGATATAAGGTGCTGGAGTGGTAGAAAGATAAAGGTCACTTACCGTAAGTTATATAATTGTCTTATAAAAGACAAAATTATTCACAAAAATTTATTAGGCATGGACAAAGAATGTACAGGCTGTATGGGTATGTTAAGAATCACAAATGAACGAGGAGTGAAATGTTTTTCTACAAATACTGAGATGACAATGTACTTTTTTGTCTTTAAGGAGTTAATGGGTTGAATCCTTTGTAGATTTTGTGTGTGCGTGTGTGGCCCTTTGGCCACTTCTGTGTGTATTTGTTTGTCTTCCCTTGATGTCATGTTTGGTTGATTTTGCTCTGTGGACAACCTGGAGGCCTAAATTGGCCATTCTTTCCTCCAACTAGTGTTTATGTTGGTTTCTTGTTGAAGGTGGGGACACTATTGACCTGGGGCCATTTCAGCTGCCTTCAAGGACCCAGGGCATAACCCAAGCCTGTGAGTGAGCTCCTGGAACTGGTTGCCGCCAGAGACAGAGTTTCACATGTGCTGTGCGGATGCTGGCTTTGGCCAGGAGACAAACACCCCTTCCGTATTAGTTTACTTTGTAACACCCTGGTTGCAGTTCCAGCTTTTGTTTTGTAGGGAAAGGGTGGTGTTTGTGTTAGAGATTTCCCTTACTTCCCACGAGCTCAGCGATACATTCAGAATTATGCTGCAAGAGGGATCTAGTTGTTTTGTGGGATTTTGAAGGGATTTTCAAAGAATACTGTTTACCATGTTGAAAAGATTCTGTCCCACTCCCCCCCCCCCATCCATCCTTAGAGTTTTCAAATTTCCTGTCTAGTGGAATATCAAATATCAAGTTGTGGCTAAAACTGCTAGGTTCTGACTTAATATCTATTATCCATTTTCCCCTTAATAGCAGAACCTCAATTTTATTTAAGGTTGTAATGTGTCCAGATGAGAAAATTGCCCGGCTTTCTGCCACCTGGGATGTTCGTGTGATTCACTTCTGGTCGATTATCCAAATCCAGAGTCATTTGTTTGGGCTTTCAGGAAAGCCACCGACAGGGGGTGGCTTAACTGTTTGGGTCCTTTTTCCTTTTTCCCCTTCTTCGATTTCTCCTGCCTAACCCGTTCCTTGATGATGATTACCCTTAAGAGCTTGGCCAAAAGAATCCCAAAGACTTTGGAAGTACAGTTCTTCAGACACTGTATCAGTTCTGGACTTCCTGTAACAAGAGAGGAAAAAAAAACAAAACTATCTTGTTGAATCTACTATTATTTGAGTTTTCTGTTACATGCAGCTGAATACAGTTCACAACTGATGTATTTCATATCTAGTTTTGATGTAATTTTTAATTGTTGCCTTAACATCTTTAAGTAGCAGACTTTAAAAAAAACCACAGTAACAAATCGTATTTTTTAATGTATGTTTGGTAATTTAAAGTGTTTTGCTTTATCACGTTTAATTATGGAAGCAGCTTTATCACGTTTAATTATGGATTAGATGTATCTATGCTTGTTATTTCAGGAAATCGTTATTGAAGTTATAATTTGATTTTAGTCAAAGAAAAATGAAACGATAATTTAAGTCAATACTATCTGATGTTAGACATCTATCATGATTAACATACTGTCTACTCCTAGTTAGGAAATTATCTGATTCTGTTATTATAATGCCTTGATATTTCCTCCAGGTATTTAACTTACTGTACTTCAACTTTGGTCCTATTGAGTCTGTTTTATTATATTTTATTTCGAGTCTGTTTTAAAGGCTTTGAAGTTTATCTACACATTGTTCTTCACTAGTTCCCAAGTAGAGAAGTAATAGAATCACTAACTGTTTTCATTTATTTTATTTTATTTTTAAATTTTGTTTATTTATTTGACAGGCAGGGATCACAAGTAGGCAGAGAGGGAAGCAGAGAGAGAGAGGAGGAAGCATGCCTCCCGCTGAGCAGAGAGCCCGATGAGGGGCTCGATCCCAGGATCTTGAGATCATGACCCGAGCCAAAGGCAGAGGCTTAACCCACTGAGCCACCCAGGCACCCCTGTTTTCGTTTATTTTAATATTTCAATATTTTTTCGGACATGCGGTAACTATTGTCATTCAAATGACTATACTGGATAAAAATCACATTCTATGCTCAAAATTAACAGTAACTGACATCTCTGGTTTGGAAGATAGGGCAGTTTCACTTGGCTGTATAATCTTCATTGCCAATACTTTAATCAATTTTTTTAAAAGATTTTTTATTTATTTGTCAGAAAGAGAGAGAGAGAAAGCACACAAGCAGGCAGAGAGGCAGGCAGAGGTGGAGAGAGGCAGGCTCCCCGCCAAGCAAGGAGCCCGATGCGGGACTCGATCCCAGGACCCCGGGATCATGACCTGAGCCGAAGGCAGCGGCTTAACCCACTGAGCCACCCAGGCATCCCTTTAATGAATTTTTAAAAGGTTATTCCATCTGAAACTCCCTACTCAGGCAGAGTTGTGATAATGATCATTCCTAAAATGAAGGGAAGTAATTAATAAGAGAGGAAACTAGAAAAAAAGTAAATGCTTTGCCCATTTAAGTAGAGTCATTATATTGTAACCTGTAACTACCTTGTCAGATTTTTTGTTTTCTTTTCCCCTTTATTTGTTTATTTAATTTCAGTACAATTAGTGTACAGTATTATATTATTAGTTTCAGGTGTACAATATAGTGATTCCACAATTCTATACATTACTCAGCGCTAATCATGATAAATGTACTCTTAATCCCCTTCAACTGTTTCACTGTCCCCCACCCACCTCTCTTGTCATAACCACCAGTTTGTTCTCTATAGTTAAGAGTCTGTTTTTTTTAATCTCTTCTTTTCTTTGCTCATTTGTTTTGTTACTTAAATTCCGTATATGAGTGAAACCATATGGTATTTGTCTTTTTCTGAACTGACTTATTGCACTTAGTCTTATACTCTGTAGATATATTCATGTTGCAAATGACAAGATTTCATTCTTTTTTATGGTTGAGTAGTAGTCCAGTGTGTGTGTGTGTGTGTGTGTGTGTGTTTACCACCTCTTCTTTGTCCAGTCACCTATCAGTGGACACAGGGCTGTTTCCATGTTTTGACTATTATAAATCATGCTGCAGTAAACATAGGGGTGCATATATCTCTTTGGTATATATCTCTAGACTACCCTGTCTGATATACGTGTCTCACATCAGTGCTCCCAGAGTCCCAAGTGCTACAAAGACAGTATTTTACTGAATACTCTGGATGACCCTGTAGGGACCGCAGGAGGCCTGCTGTCTAAAGCAGCATGGGACAGGACTAATAGGTGAGCTGTGGCTAAATGAAGTGGGGGTTCTGGGTCCCTTAGAGCCGAGTACCCAAGGAAGAAGGAACTTCATACTATCTCCCACATGCTAGTCACTGAGTTGTGAGTTTCACACCGAGCATGTAGTTCATCCCTTCTAGTGCGCCTGTATGGAAGGGCCTTTGTTACCGCAGACCAGCGATGTCTCACCTTGTGAATATTCTGGAGCCTCTAACTTCCTTGCATTTGCTATCTTTATTTCACTATAGAATACAGTGGAAAAAGCCTTAAAATCAAACTTTACAAATCTTTGAATGTGTGCTTGTCATTAGGAATTCTCCTGTGGTGCTTTTTATGTTTATCTTTTCCTACCCTACTAACAGACAAAGGTGACACACGGAATAATCCTTATCACCTTCCTCCATGTGGCAAGAGGTTTTTGATTTTGTTTTTGTTTCTCTAAACATTGTTTTTGTACTGAAGGTGTTGTCCTTTGCAGGTCCCAACTTCATGTTAGAGTCTTCATACAACATCCTACTCTTTCAGGCACGTTTTTTCAGTGCACATGGTCCTCACCAGCATCCAAGTTCTAGGTCACTGGATTTTCAGATGGTTTCAGCCAAATGTCAGCTTGGAAGCTTGCATACTGTTTGGACTCCTGCTTTCTTAGTCCCATGAGTTTCCATGAACTTCTACTACTTTGCTGTCAGCTTAGCCACACTCTGGAAAAAGTGGTTTTTGTTTGTTTTTGTTTTGTTTTATTCATTTTGTGTTCTCTGTTCTCAGAGAGTTTCTCCAGACATCTTGCCAGAAATAGATATATTGACCTTATTGAGAGAATGAGCTTGACAGATAATTTGGAGGTCATATTACTCAGGCTTAATTATAAGAGTAATGGGTAGGAGAGATGATTGTGTTTGGGTTGACTCTCAGATTTCTGGCTTAAACAGTTGGATCAGTGCCTTGTGTTCACTGAGTTAAGACTCCAAGGAGCCATCAGTTTTTGTGGGAAGATGTTGAATTTGATTTTGAACAGGTATCATTCGTCATGACGGATACAACTAATTTACAGCTTTCTTATTTATAAATTGGAGATAATATCTGCTTTGTGACAGAGTTTTTATGGGTATTAACTATAATAATGAATGTGAAAATCTTAGTAAACTGTAAAGAGCTATACAGGCATTAGATACTTAGAAACCCTGCCTCTCTCCACAAAGCTAATTGGTCAGATAAAGGAGGTAATTAGAGCCTCCCTTACAAAAAAAAAAAATGGGCCAGTGGATAATAGGGTGTGATAACCAGTGAAAAAAGGAGAAATGAATTGCTTCTGAACACTATAAGTCATTCTGAACACTATAAGTCTTCTCTAAAACACACAAACCATTTATTAAGGATCCTTTATTAGCCTAACTAAAGAATGTGATGCTTTAAAAGAACTGAGGGGGAATTGGTCAGGCAATTATTCTGCAAACCACATTATTTCCCTTCTGATTCTTAATGTCAGTGAAATACACAGAAGACAGACAACATTAGTTGTCTGGATTTGGAAAGTGATTTTCTGAGCTAGAAAATGTATTTTTGTTTGCAGAATTAAAATTAAAGAAAGCCAAACTGAAAAACCCTTGAATGGGTAGGATAAGAACTCCTGTGGTTCAGAGGTCCCCAACACTGTCTACCCCAGCACACTTGTGTGCTGTAAATGAGTTGTAAGTGTCCTTAACCTGGGCTGTTGAGTTGGGACCAGAAACAAAAAAAGTCCATCTCCTTCTAGAAACAATGAATTTAAAAGGTACTATTATGAAAATGCAAAGAATATTTCTTTCAGGAAGATAGATGAATAGAAATTTACCTTTGCACTAAAAAAGGTGAGGGGGATGGAAGAAAGTCACACATACACACACATGCACATGTACACATACAAAAGTGAAGGGAAGGAAAAAGTCTTCTCTACCCATCAAGGTCTACCAGCTGGACTAAGAATTAAATTTACATGAGACAGATTAATAGGAGAAAAAGCCAAAGGTTTATTACATGTCCATGAAAGCCCAATTATGAAATTGAGACCTAAAGAAATGACCAAGGCATTTCTATTTTTCAAACAAGACACCATAGATCCTCAAGGAATTGACACAACAGAGAAAACTTAACTTTGGGAGCTCCAATCAGCAAGGAATTCTAAACAGAATTTGGGCTGGGATAGTAAATTAGAAATTAGAAAATTAGTAAAAAGTAACAAGGGTTGTTTATAAAGCCTTCCCTGAACTAAATTTCCCATCTCTGGTCATAAGGATGTCTCTTTACCCCCTGATACAGGGAGGTTATCTTTTACAAGAGAGTTTTTTTTTCTCCTGCTTCTGGGAGACAGAAGAGGGTCTGGATGTCCCTGGATAGGCAGTCTCCTAAGTAACTCTTATTTAAAATAATCAATATGCCAAAGTGACCCATCTTGGAGCTGGCTGCCCTTGACCCCTATGGGAGTTACCTCTGGCAACAAATAAACCTGTCCTGTTTACACTTGTGTACCCTGTAAGTTTTATTTTTTATTTATGACACAGTAAGGAAGTAAGGGAAGAACTGTTATAGATGGCTTCTTTTAAAATTTTCATCCATGGGCGCCTGGGTGGCTCAGTTGGTTAAAGTTTCTGCCTTCGGCTCAGGTCATGATCCCAGGGTCCTGGGATGGAGCCCCGCATTGGGCTCTCTGCTCAGCAGGGATCCTGCTTCCCTCTCTCTGCCTGCCTGTCTACTTGTGATCTCTGTCTGTCAAATAAATAAATAAAATCTTTAAAAATTTTTTTTTCATCCAGATTCTCTGCTGCTATTTTTAATTGGTATTCCTTTAAAACACTTGTAACGAAACACTGCATGTGTATGACATGAATCATAAATTTACAGATGACTGTTCACAGTTGGCACGTAATTGTAAATAGAATATTTCCAGTACTCCCATTTATGACCCTTTCCAGTCACTACCTTTTCCTGCAAGTGTTAAAAAGAAACAACAGGCCCCAACTGAAGTCACTCATCTTACGTCCCACTGTGACTTAATACCTAACCTAACTGTAGTTTCAGCTACTCCCAGAAGTATAGTTTTAAATCAATCAGTCTGGAAGCCCTGCTCCTCCCCACAAGGTGACCTTGCCTGAACCAATTCTCTCTCTCTCTCTCTCTTTTTTTTTTTTTGCTAATAACTTCCTTGTCCAGCCATTTCTGCCTACTATAGAAACCTCCCATTTTGTATGGCTCCTTGGAGCACCCTTCTGTTTGTTAGCTGGAAGCTGCCCTATTCATGGATCACTGAATAAAGCTGATCTGATCTCTAGCTTTACTCAGTTGAATTTTTGTTCTGTAACAAAGGTAACCACTATAGACTTCTAAACACATAAGTTTAGACAATTCATTAACTTTACATAAACAGAATTATCATGTAATTCTTTTTTCACTGATGACTTCTTTTCTTTGCTAGCTTCATTTGCTAGTACAACTAGTACTCCCTTCCGGATCTGCCCCCAGCCTCCCTCCCAAAATTATTTTTGTGAAATTTATCCATATTGTTATATGAAGTTGTAGTTTGCCCATTTTTAAAATTATGTTAGTTACCATACAGTACATTTATCCAATTTTTAAAAAAATTTTTTGTTTATTTATTTGAGAGACAGAGTACAGGAGTGGGGGGTGGGGTGGGGATGGGCATGGGGGTTGGTAAGAAGAAGGAGAGTGAGAAGCAGACTCCTGGCTTAACAGTGACCTGCTTCATGGGGGTTCGATCCCAGGATCCTAAGATCAGGACCTGAGCCCAAGGCAGATGCTTAACTGACTGAGCCACCCAGGTGCCCCTAGTTCATCCATACTTGTTAGTGTACAGTATTTTGTTGTATGAATAAATCATGATTCATTTACCTATTATGCTGTTAAAGGACAATTGGGTCTTTTCTAGTTTTAGGGTTAATTACAAATAGTGCTGCAATAAACATCTTTATTTTAATATTTAGTAAATCAGGTATGGACTTAATATATAATGTTAAATAATTTACAAAGAGGTAGTCCAAATTCACACTCTCCCAAATGGAATGAAAGTTCTGGCTGCTCCACAGTTTGTTTGTTTTTTTTTAGAATCTCCTCCCACCCCTTTTTAAACTAGGCCCCATGCCCAGTGTGGAGCCCAACATGGGTCTTGAACTCATGACCCTGAGATCAAGACCCGAGCTGGAATCAAGAGTCATATACTTAACCAACAGAGCACCCAGGCTCCCCCTGTTGCTCCACATTTTTATCTACACTTGGGCTTGTCAGTCTTTTTAATTTAAGTCATTCTGGTAAATGTGGCATTGTTATCCAAAATTGGTCTTACCTGTTGGTGGATGTCGAACCAAAAGACACAACCAAGTCAAAGAATAGGAAAAGAAAGGGTTTTACTTGAAACAAGTAAAGGAGAACAATGGGAATATTTCTCAAACTGTGAACAACAAACTGGGGAAGTTTCAAACTAAAGGTACATATCTACTCACAATGGGGCTTGCACAATGGGGAATTCCACATAAAATAGGGGCAAAAGTCATCTTAAGGTGACAGAATCCAGGTTGAAGTCACAATAGCCTAGTCAGCAAGGGTCAGCAGAAATTTTCTGGCTTTAGTTGGTTGGGAACCTGAGTGCTCAAAGGGCTTTCACTGCTGGAAAGATAACTTAAGAATGTGCATCAGGGGCACCTGGGTGGCTCAGTGGGTTAAAGCCTCTGCCTTCGGCTCAGGTCATGATCCCAGGACCCTGGGATCGAGCCCCACGTCAGGCTCTCTGCTCAGCAGGGAGCCTGCTTCCTCCTTTTCCTCTCTCTGCCTGCCTCTCTGCCTACTTGTGATCTCTGTCTGTCAGATAAATAAAGAAAATCTTAAAAAAAAAAAAAAAAAAGAATGTGCATCAGGTCAGTCTTCACTTTTGAACCAGCCCTGGGAGTTGTACTTATAGAGTAGGCAGGTAACAGATGTGAGCAGGGAACAAGTGCTTTCAAATTGATAAAAAGGCTGAGGCCCAGGGTGCCTGGCTGGCTTAGTTGGTAGAGCATGTGATTCTTGATCCTGGAGTAGTGGGTTCAAGCCCATGTTGGGTGTAGAGATTACTTAGAAATAAAGTAAAATTTTAAAAAGAGCTGAAGCCAAGTTCCAAACAGTCTGTTCAGACCCCAGGGGGTGCACCCTATGACCACTGCCCTACATTAACCTATAGCTTTCTTATACATTTATATTATGATTTTAATGCCTCCCCTCCCCAGAGAGAATGGCTGCCATAACAGTTTCTCACAAGGGACATAGAAGGCCAAAAACTCCCCACCACAATCAGTAGGGGGAGTCCTTTAGATGACTGGCCACAACCTTAGTTAGACACTGCCTTAGCTGTCACCTATCCAAACAGAACCCCTGGTTCATTTGCCACCTTTGGCCTGCCCACTCTCATATCTTAACATTGTACTTTTGCTCAAACTGCTATTAAACTTGAGAGTTTGGCCCTGAACTCTTTCTTAGCCTAACTCAAGAACCAAGGCCAGGGAATGGGACTCACCATGGCCATGCCACTGATTTAATGTCCCTGGTGTGATTAGGCTATCTCCTGACCTGATAGTGGCTGTTGGCTCTTACATTCTCTTGTTCCTTTAAAATTATTATCTACTGGGGACTTTCCTTCTGTAATTTCAATATATCCTAGGAAGTTCTGCAAGAAATGTGCTTTGGGCATGTAGTGCCAGTCAGGGGCCTAAAATGACCTTTCCTATGTCTCATCTTTCTTTTTCCAGGGACCCCTAACTGTTTCTGCTTACAGTATTACTTACGTTTTTTGATTAGTATTGTTCTGATGAAAGGATAGCTAATGCCTCACAACTATCTGTTCTCTTTTTCTCACCAGAGATAATCACGATCTGAAATTAGTATCATTTCTGTGAATGTTTTGATACTTTTACTAGGTATATATTCCTCCATAAATAATGTATACAATTGTTTCTTTTTTCGATTTTATTAAATAATATTTCAATTAGATTTCTCTTTAACATAATGCTTTGGGATTGCCCATGTTGATGCTTATAGATTAAGTTCATGAATTTTAACTACTACATAAACAGCATATAATTTATTACTTTCCCTAATAAAAGATAGGTAGTTTAAATTTTTTCGCTATTAAATTGCTATTAAAACCTGCTACGGGTTTAAAATTTATGCTACCACCAGAATTGCTTAAAATCTGCTTCCACCTTTCCTCAATTTTTAGAATTTCCAGGATCTTTAATTTTGGCCCGTCTGATGAGTGTGAGATGGTGTTCTATTGCGGTATTGAATTGGATATTTTCAATGCTATTTAGATCTCTTTTTCTATAAAATCTCCTGTTTTTATCTTTTGCCTATAACTCTTTTGGGTTGTTTGTATTTTTTTTTCACTGAATGGTGGTTCTTAATTTATTCTACATATAAATCTTTTGTTAGTTACATGGGTGCCAAACTTACTTCTCTAATTTTTGGTTTGCCTTTTCACTTTGGCAACTTCATTCATGCTGAAGTTTTAATCTTTAATTTAGTTACATCCATTATTTATTTTCTTTAATTTTTTACTTTTTTATATCTTATTTAAGAAATCATATATACCTCAATATCATAAAGGCTTTCTCTTACACTTATAAGAGTTTTACATTTTTTGCTTTGTATATTTAGGTCTTTAATCCACCTGGAATGTGTTTGTATATATACTGTTAAATGGGGATCTAATTTGGTTTCCTCCATATGGATAGCCAATAGTCTCCACACCATTTATTGAATAACATGCTTCTCACTGATACTAATGAAATGATACCACTTATCAAGTATCCAAATTTACGTGAGTCTCTATCTGCTATTTCTTTTCAGTAATATTTGTCTAGTTTTCAACATCTAACTCTATACAACACTGTTTCAATGACTAGAACTTTATAATAATAAAGGTATCCTTCTTTTGCTGGTATTTAAAATGGTTTTGGATGTTCATGGTTCTTCACTTGCCCACATGAATTTTAGGATCAGATAATCAAATTCCATGAAAAAGTCCCTGTCAGGATTTATTTGAATTGCATTGAATATATTTTTATATTTTTAGATTTATTTATTTTAGCAAGAGAAGGTGTGTGGGGGGAGGGGCAGACAGAGAGGGAGAGAAAGAGGGAGAGAGGGAGAGAGGGAGAGAGAGAATCCTCAGGCAGACTCCTCACTGATCAGGGAGCCCAACACGGGGCTCCATCTCATGACCCTGATATGATGACCTGAGCCAAAATCAAGACTGGGATGCTTAACTGACTGAGCCACCCAGGCACTTCTGAATTACATTGAATTTAGAGACAATTTCAGTTCCTTATAGTTTTCATATTCAAAATTGTTTATTACAGTTCTGTTGTTTTATACAGATGTTTTAGATTTACCCTATATATTAAATGAATTGATTTCACACTGTTGCTTTGGGCATCACCCCCTCCTGAATTTTATTTTTGTTTTCCTGAAGTAGACTCTCTGGAATTCTTTCCATGAGGGTCTGCAAATGGTAAAGAGTCTTTGTTTTTGTCAGAATATTTCTTTATTTCGTCATCACTTTTTATAGTGAATATTGGGAGGCATCACCCATATTTCTCTTCAGAAACAAAGGAGTTATTCCCTAGCTGCTGGGAGTTTAATGAGCTAACAAATTTGAGCTGTCAGCCTTCAGTAGTAGTCTAGTCCAGGGTTATACTCATTTTCCTTGCCAGCTCACATCTGATGACTGTCACAGGTATAGAAGGACTGAATCCTCTTGCCTCAAGTCTGAAGGGACATCCCAGATTCAAAGTTGAGGTCTTCACTGAGACTAAAGTATAGGCCAGCTCTTTTCTCTGTCCAGTACTACTACCATCCATTCCTCAGCTGTTGTTCCTAAAGCACTCCCCTAGGAACTCTCTATACTTCCCCCTGACTCGGAGTATGCCGCCAGAGAAACCAATCTAAGATAGTTGATGTTAGGGATGATTCAAGAGAGTTGAAGCTAATCTGAGATTTTTGACTTGAATCAGTGGCCACCTGACCATCAGTGAGGATCTTCTCATTGGTGAGAAATATAGGACAGACATACCTCGGAACAAGGTAACAGATCAATAGGTAAACTTTCATCATTAGTGAACTGGGATGCGTTCTAATGAAAGATAATATACTAGTGGGTACATTTAAGTAATATGAAGGAAACTGTCATCTTAAGGACAGAGGAACTGGCTGTTGCTAAGCAAAATTGTTTCTTTGGAAAAACCGAAACACTGGGATGGTTAAGGGCTATTAAAAATCTAAGAGTAAAATTCACAAAGCTTCTTTGGTTGCAAATAAAGAGGTTTTCATCTCCTGCAGTGGGAGGGCAGAAAAAGCTGAGGAACAGGCCCGGCACTAGATCATAAGTGTGGCAGAGCTCCAAAGGAGATTAACAACCATGCAGCTCCTCTAGGTCGGCTATGCCAAGGTCAGAATGCTGGACTGTAAAGAAAGAAGCTCTGATGCAGTGGGCTGGGTTGTGACAACCTGAAAATCTTGAATGCCCAGATTCTCCTGAACCCTCTGTTTCTAAACATGATCCCATATCCCTGATAAACGGGTGGCGTCCCCGCCGCATATACCTTGTTTAAATACCCCGCAGAGGCTTCCTCCTCATAGTACAACTAGTAATCCCTTCAGGAGCTGTCCCCAGCCTCCCTCCTGGGGGGCTGGACAGAGAGAGGTGGGGGAAACGGCAGAGGGAGTGAGAGAATCTCAAGCAGGCTCCACACCCAGTCAGAGGCTGAGCTCCATCTCACGACCCTGAGATCACGACCTGAGTCATAATCAAGAGTCAGATGCTTAACTGACTGAGCCATCCAGGTGCCCCCTGGCACAACTGTTATAATCACCAGCAAGGGCAGAGTGGCAGCAAGGGAGAGCACTCTGACCCTCAGCAGATCAGGGAGATGGTTAAAAGAATACAGTACCCCAGGTGGCAGACAAGAATGCTGCCCAGTGCACATGATCAAAACAAATCAAGGGAGTGCACAAACAGGGAGTGTATGAGCAAGCCCTATAGGAGCAGGCTCTCAGTATGAGCTTGAGAACAATACTCCAATAATGAATCACGATTCTTTGCTCAAGTTTTAAGTCTGAGCCAGTTTTGGGATCTCAAAACCACTGACAGCAAAAAGGCCAGATCCCCAGGAGGAAGACTGGAAACTTCATAATGGTGCACACTGTAATAGTTCCCCCAGTCCTTTCCCAGAGGGTTCTTTACAATTTCTGTGGATAACTGTATACTGGGAAAATGAGAACATAAAAAAAATTTCTCAGTGGAATGGTTGTTAAGGAATTTACCTACCTTCTATCAAGCTTTACACTAAAGACATTTGCAAGACTGTAAAGCAGTGCCATTCTTGTATGTTTTTTGTTTGGTAAAATATAACTTTTTTTTGAAAAAATATTTTTACTAAGATGTAAGAGATGTATTACTTTTAATGAATTGATAAATTTTTTCTCTTTAATTTTTTCACTGGTAAATACCAATAGATATAGCCCCCCTAAAAAAAAGTTGCTAGAGTCTTCAATTTTTTAAGAGTTTTTAAGGGGTCTTGAGACCAAAAGTTTTAAGAATTGCTGCAACAGGCAATGCCCCAAGCCAAACCACCTGTGTAAACTTGGGGCAAGTTTCACAGTCTTTCTGCTTGTTTCCTTAGGAAACTTAGGAGTTAGTACTATGTATGTAAAGCAATTAGAACGTCAGGAGCATTCAATGAAATATAATCATTACTGATATTCTACCTCCTCTGTGAAATACAATATCTGCTAAAATTGATTGAAACAGTGATGGAAGGTGGAGGAAAGGGGAGAAGATTGAATAAAATAGTTTAGATGATGGGGATGATAGATCTGATTAGGAAAATATAGGAGGATTGAAAGGCAATTTTGAGAGCCTTGTGGAGGTTTGTAACTTCTGTATTTGGAGTAAAATCATGGTTGTGTAAATTTTGTGTAAAAATTTTTCCCCTTAACAACACTAAGTCATGTGTAAAAAAGAAAAGGCAAGCTGTTGAATTAACAGAACTGGGAATGTTCCAGTTGGTTTGCTAAGAAAGAAAATAAGGCAAATTGTGATTGGTAAGATGAACTGTGTTTGATAAACTGGGGGAAAAGAGGAGGGAAGAAAACAGAGAGATAATCAATAGAGAGCAAATAGAAGAGTTAAGAGATTTGAAATCTTCATCGGATGGGAAAATTGAGAGAGTTGGTAAAGTAGGACGTTAGATAGTTTGTCTGAATTTTGGATTTCAGTGGTTAAGTAGATGACAAAACCTGGCGTGTGGTCATGAGAGAGAATGTCTGTAGTGTAGTGGAGGTGATGACTAGTGGAGTTGAAATCAAGAACCCAAAAGAATGAATGGGTTTGGATGTTAGTGTGATTCTGGGTGATAGCAGAAGTGGGAAGTCAGGTTCCAAAGTTTTCCACCAATAAGGAGTGGGTAAAAAATAGCAACAACGAAGGAAAAAAAGTTGTATGGCTATAAAGAAAGGAAGAATAATTATCTGAGTGAGGTACAGGGGAACAAGAGGACTGACCATACCTTCTAACCAAGAGATGAAGTGTGCAAAAATGAGCACCTTTCACTTCATAGAGGTTTAAAGCAAGTCGTCTTTGTAAGGGAGAGGTTGTTAGGTTTCAATTAAGGACAAGGCAGAACACACACTAGAGGCCCTTAATGTGGGAAAATTTGTTCACAAAAGAATGGAGTTCACAGTTTGCACAGCAAACATATAAAGTAGGTTGTGAGGCACAAAAGATGTAGGTAACAGAAAGTTCCAAAGAATTAGGCAAGAATTTTCTATATCCGTCAGTCAATGCATGTGAATTCATTTCCCTCTTCCTTTAGATTTCTCCTTTTCTGAAAAAATAAAATTTCCTGAGCTTTCCCGTGCCCTGTCTTCCTCTTCCTTTTTTCATGTTTATTCAGGTAGCCTCTTCCTGCTGGGTCAAATCCCCCATCCAGGATTGGGAGCCCCGCCCCCCGCGGGAGTGGGCGGAACCGGGGCGGAGCAAATAGAAGTGGGCGGGCCCTTCCCTGCCGACGCGCCGGCGTAAAGACGCTGCTGGCGTAAGAGGACATCCGGTCCGGCTCCTAGTGTCGGAAATTGGCTCTGTCTACCCTCCTTCGGTTTTAGTAGCTTCTTCCCTGGAGTCGCGGCCCGCAAGTTGGAGTTGTTGCTGCCGCGGGCTGGTCTCACGCTGTTCCCTGCCCCTCTGTCCCCGGAGTGAGCCCGGCCTCCCCGCAAGGGTGAGCGAGGTCGGCCCGGACCGCGCGTGAGGGAGGGCGTCCCGCGGGCGGGTGATGGTTGTCAGTTCCCCGAACCGCGTGGCACCTCCGCCGTCGCCTCTGGACGCCCCCATCACCCCGCTGGGTCCTCCGATTGCAGGCTTTTCCTCCAAAGCTGCGCTGACCCTGTGCCTTTTTCCTCATTAGGTGACGCAGGTCACGTCTTAAGTCGAAGCGTTATTAGGGAAGGGCTTAAACCTATATAAGACGAGAAAAAGAATTACTCTTTTAACTTTCCAAAAACAAATTGGAGAAAAAAAAAAATCGAGGCTCAGCCTGAGCCTTTTCACCCCTGGGGACGCAAAAATCCCCACGGGAATGATCACCCCGTGATTGCTTTCCAAGTTCCTTTGGCAGGGGACTACACAATTTTTTTTCACCCTGTAGATTTTTGAAATTTTAAATACTGAAAGGGTGATCTCGTGGGCGTGGAGTTACTTGGCTGACCACCTACTAAACTTCCTGGCCTGATTTGTCTATATTTTTAAGTCTCCTCTTCCCACCACTTGGCTTTTACTCGGAAAGCCAACTAGGAAAACTTAGTAAAATGAGCAAGCTGGTGCACGACTTCACCCTATTGTAATAGGGCCTTTTAAATGAGAAATGTGTTATCAAAGTGTGATTTCTTAGAAATCTCTCCATGTATCATGGACGTGTTTTGGTTTCTTTGAAGAGAATGTTTGTGCCTTCAGGGAGATTGTGTCGTAGTCACCAGTGAAACTTAATCCAGTCCTTGGAAGTTTAGAATTTGTAGATCTTGAACAAGGCCTAGATGTGTAATTCTGTATTTTTTAGGAATTTCTACAGTTGATTTTTGAGAATCAATCTTAGAAAATACTTAAAAAACATGTATTTTGAAGACTATGAAGAAACTTGAGATTCATATTTTGAAGCAAGTACATAGACCCATCTATTCATGTGTCTCTTCATTTACTGACTGCTTAATATGTGCCAGGCAGGGTGTGGAGATAAACATTGTCAAGAAAGACAGGGCTGAAATCCTCAGGGAAGTTGTAGTGTGCAGATTGGATGAATGGTCAAGTAAAAATGTGTTATTTAGTAAAAATCATATTTTTCTAAATGTGGTAGTTCTTTCAACTAAGTAAGGAAATATGAAAGCCAGTTTGAAAGGCCTTATTTATACAGGACTTTACATACATACTCATTTATAATACATACTCCTGAACATAAATAGAACTCTGTTAAAATTATATGCTCAGTTACATGTAGAGAGAGGGACAGCTTCCAGAGTCAAAGCAACTATAATACCTTTAATATCTTTTTAGAGAGATTTGGCTTTGTAGTTAATGTTGTCATTTGACTTGACTTGTTAGATGTTTTGTTGAGTTATTATACAGGAGAAATAAGACTTGTTATACTTCTAATCTTAGGAAGTTGAATGTATAGCTCAAAAAAATGATGTAAACTGAGTAAATAATACAGTTTTAAATATTTCTTATTAAAGTTATATGCTTAAGTTTTTAAAATGTAGTAATTTTTATTTTTTATTATTTTTTTAAGATTTACTTATCCGGCAGCAAGCAAGTGTGGGAGCATGAGGAGGGGGAGGGGCAGAGGGAGAGAGAATCCTCAAGCAGACTCCCTGCTGACAATGGCACCCTAGGGTGGAATGGGAGGGGATGGGGACTTGATCTCAGTAGCCAGCCACCTCACCTAGGCAATATACAGAGTAATTTTTTAAAGAATACTTAACATGAGAGAAACTTTTTCTTTTTTCTTGGTGGGAAAAGAAAACATTTGGCTTCTAGGATATAAATTTTCTTGATGTTTACATTCTTTAGAATTGTAGTGCAAATAAGTGCCTTATTTTAAAAATCATCTATTTTATTTGGGATAATGTATATTTAATATTTCATAAAGGCTTAAAATGTGCTTACCAGTCAAAGTGCTAGGTTTGAGTTTAAAATTTAATGAGTAGAAACACTTCATTCTGCTATTTCTTAGTTAATTTAAAATAGCAAATGCAACCTGGCAATTATATCTTCTCTGTTCTCTTGTGTAGAAAGAGGGGTGAAATGCCTAAAAAAAAGACTGGTGCGAGGAAGAAGGCAGAGAACCGCCGGGAACGGGAAAAACAGCTCAGAGCATCAAGAAGCACCATAGATTTAGCTAAACATCCATGCAATGCATCAATGGTAACAGCTTTTTTGGATACCTATTGGTGGTTGAAAAACTATATAATACTTATCTGAAAAATGCTTGAATAAAATTTTAGTGAATACAGTGTTGCCGCATATATTTTATTGAATTTTGAATCTGTGTTAGAGGCATGCCCATTGTTTTCAGTAATACTGAGTAGCAATGATTTTGTTTGATTTTATGTTATTTATAAACCTAGCGTATTACCTTGGCTGCTGTTAGTGACGAATAGATATGAAACAAGAATGCATACTAGGGATTGTGTGATGATTTCCAACTTCTCTAACCTTATATGCATATTTTGTCCTATTAGTTGGAACCTTTTCATTAGTTCTTTTAGCAGTTCTTAACTCATTTGATTTCTTTTCTAAACTTTTCACTTTTCTTGACATCTCTGTTGGCTAACTGTCCTATTATCTTCTTTGCTATGCTCAGTGTGTTAGTCCTGATCATTTCTGGGCTTGGTTGGTCAAAGTATAAAAAAGTAAGATTATCATGTGATTATAACCCTTTTCTTTTCTTTTCTTTCTTTCTTTTTTTTTTTTTTTTTTTTGGTCCATGTTTCTCTGACTTGTCCCATATTTCCCTATTTCCAGTCCTCTCTACTTTTTCTGTTCCTGCTACTCCTCTTTCTTCTCCTTTTGTTTCATCTAAGGATCATATGAAATGCTTAATAAGATTTAAATCCCCAAATGTTTCTTTTGCATCTACTTTGTGCCAGGTAGTATTTTAGGCACTGTGGGTTATACAGTCCTTGTTTTGACAAGTTCATAGGTCAGTCATTTTGTGTATTACTTAATATTTGTTTATAAGTTACAAATCCAACTTAAGTAACTTCAGGAAGAAATAGAGTTTATCAACTAATATGTTGTTGGGCAGGGCAAGGATGTAACTGGGGCTAAGGGATGCCTGGAGCATGAACAGCCTTGTAGTTCCATCTTTTGCTTGTGTTTCTTTTTCCTTATTAGTTCCATTTTCTCAGATTGTCTTACCCCATTGGTTTGGGTTTGAGGTAGTGGTAGCTTGTGTGTCTCACCTCCCAGAGTGTTGTCACAGAGGGAAAGAACTGTTAGATTGGACTTGGGAGGTGCCCATCCCAGGGCAAACGTTTATGACTGGCATTGGGGGTGGGAGGGACCAGGTTTACATAACACAGATAGGACAGGTGGTAGAGACTCCCTTCAGGGTCATTTCTAGAGATGACTAGAGAGGGGTATGGGACAGACAGAAGAATTGACTCACATGTGTAAATACACATGATGAAGGCTAGAGTTTGGTAAGTGTTGTAATAAATACACAAGACAGGGACATTTGGGTAAAATAAGGATAAACTTTAGTGCATGTGCATGGATGGGGTACAGTTCATAGAGGAGGTAGGTTCATCATCAGAATTTTCAACAGGGAAAGATGGTAAAGATAGACTTTTCAAGGAAAAGTATAATAGTAAGGCCTGGAAAAAGCGCAAGACCTATTTCATGAATGGCTGACAGATAGTGACTTGAAGCTAAAGAGAATAGGCCACCAAGGTTTGAAAGTGGTTAGGGACCAGACTGTTGAAAACTTTTAGTACCATGTTTTAAGATTCTAGATTTTCTGTGAGCTTCATCATACTGTGTTCTCTACTATTTCTTATGTCTATTCTGTAATATTTGTCTGATTAAAAAGCAACAGCAACAACAAAATACAACAAAAAACCAAACCATTGCTGTATTTATATAGCCTATTTGGAAATGCCACTCTTTTCTTGGTGTTACTAAAGAAAGTATGTCCAGGAACATACCTTTGTTAGTAAAGTATGTATATATATTTGTGTATGTGGATGAAGTTGGAGGCTTTGGTGAAGTGTTACTCAAATTTTAACATGAAAAATGGTATTCTTTATAATGAAAGTAAATTTGCATTTTCAACCAGTAGAAAATTGTTATGTTTTTATATTTTACAGGAGTGTGACAAGTGTCAGAGGTAAATATTTATTTCTTTTTCTATCTGTATATAATAATATAGATCCTCTAACCTTTTATCTGATATTGACTATATTTTAAAATTTTATTTCATATGACAAGGCGGCAGAAGAATAGAGCGTTTTGCTATTTTTGCAATTCTGTACAGAAGTTACCAATTTGTGCACAGTGTGGTAAGTATATGATAACTGAGGACTTAAGCCTTTTATCAGCCATTTGTTTTGCAGTTAATCAGTTTGAGCGTGTGGATTTATCAGTTTTTATAATACTGTTAGACCTTATCATTAATGAAACAACAAATTGTTATTTGGTGTATCAAGCTTTGATTTTGTCTCCTTGATGTAAGGTTGAAAAATAATAATGGTACAGTTTGGATGTAGGTTACTACCATGTTGTAAACATTAAAAGATCAGATTTCTACTAATAACATTTGGTCACCTGAATTTTTAGTTATACTAACTTTGTCTTGTTGATATCTGTTTGTATACTTTTCTAAGTTTTGACTCCTAAGTTTTTTTTTTTTTTTTTTTTTTTAAAGATTTTATTTATTTATTTCACAGAGAGAGATCACAAGTAGGCAGAGAGGCAGGCAGAGAGAGAGAGAGAGAGAGGAGGAAGCAGGTTCTCCGATGAGCAGAGAGCCCGATGCGGGACTCGATCCCAGGACCCTGAGATCATGACCTGAGCCGAAGGCAGTGGCTTAACCCACTGAGCCACCCAGGCGCCCCGACTCCTAAGTTTTGATATTGCCCACAGTATCTTAGACCACTGAGAATAAATTTATTCCACATTTACTGGTGCTAGTTTTTTTCTGTTTGACTCTTACCATATTATTCTTGAGTTTCTTCATATGTTTTCCCAAAAGCTACATATTCAGCTCCCAGGTATTCATTCGGAGTAAATGATTAAAGTAAACTAAATGGTAAAACTAAATGGTAGTTCATAGAATAACAAGATTGGCGTTTCCCAAATAGTCTTCCACAGAATACTTGAGCTATTAATAGGTAATTCTTTCTTGGCTTATTGTTTCTTGTCTTGTCTTTTTGCTTTGCTTTTCTTTTCCTATCCCTTTCCTTTCCTTTCCTATCCCTTCCTTTCCCTTTCCTTTCCTTTCCTTTCCTTTCCTTTCCTTTCCTTTCCTTTCCTTTTCTTTCCTTTTTGAGAGAGAGAGACAGAGGGGCGGGCAAAGGGAGAAGGAGAGAGAGAATCCCTCCCAAGCATGCTGCACACCCAGTTCAGAGCCTGATGCAGGGCTCCATCTTGGAACCGTGAGATCAGGGCATGAGCCGAAATCAAGTCATACACTTAACCAACTGAGTCATGCAGGTGCCCTTAATAGGTTTTTCTTTAAAGAATGCATACATTTGAGAAATGCTGCTTAGCTCATCCCTGCCTTTCTATCTGGGAGATTTCTGTTACATACTTATATGTTAAAGGTTCTGAAGACCTCCAGTAAAGAAACCTAATTAGTTTTGTTCACACCAGATTTACTCCCCAAACTTTTATTTGAACAAATACTTCCTTTGGTTATAGGATGATAGTTTCAAAGGGAACACAATTTGGGATATACTCACATAAATGTGTTTTGTATAAAAACATCACAGAAAATTTAGTAGAGTTTAGGACTATATCCCTGAATATTTCTAGTGTAGCTTAAGTTTCCAAAGAGGACATCTTTTGGGGTTTATCAGCTCAGGTCTTGCTCTCAGGGTCGTGAGTTCAAGCCTGGCATTAAGCAGGCCCAGTGTGGAGCCTACTTAAAAAACAAAAAAACAAAAAAAAAACCCAAAACTGGCCTAGAGAGACTACTTGACTGACAGTTTTTATATCCTTATTTTATAAAAGACGAATATAGAATGAGAAAATAGAGGGGCTCCTGGGTGGCTCAGTCAGTTAAGTGTCTGGTGACTTGCAGCTCAGGTCATGATCTAGGGTCCTGGGATCCAGCCCTACCTTGGGCTCCCTGCCAATGGGGAAGGTGATTTGCTTTTCCTTCTCCCTTTGCCCCTCCCTCAGCTTGTGCGCTCCTGTGCACATGCTCTCTCTCTCTCAAATAAGTGAAATCTTAAAAAAGAAAAGAAAAAAAGAATGAGAAAATAGATTATGGAGATTGAGTTCTTGCTGGGAGCATCCCATGTTTTCATTGTTATCTGGGCTTGAATTATATAGTGCTATGTACATGGATTTATTTCCTACTTACTGATTCTTGTACTTAGACGTGGAACAGTTGGGTAGCTGCTGTCTGTCATTTCCAGTCTCTCTTCCCATTTCCTATATCCTAGCTTCGTTCCTCACATAGTCAAGATAATGGAAAATTGTGCATCTTCTGTGTGTTTCGTGTTCTACTTTGCAGAGTCTGAGATGGGTGATTAATATGTCACCATTAATTTTGACATAGTATATGATGAATGAACTTCCTGATAGTGTTTTGTGTTGGTTATTTGCTGCTAGCTCAGAGCTTTTGTGGCTGTAGTCTGATTTTTAGCTCTGTCACTGTATTCCTGGTTTTTTTCCTGCTCATTTGGGCACTATTTCAAAATTCTTTTGGAAGAATGTTTATTTGGGGACTATATTTGTAAATTTTTACATATGGATAAACTTAAAAAATGAATTAGGTAAGTTGCATAATCATGGTATGGTTTGGTTTGGTTTGAGATGTTCTGTGGAAAGAAATAAACAATAATTTTAAACCAGGCTGTTTTTATTGTGAGTTACAAACTGTGAAATTCATTTTAAAGCATAGCTTTTAAAAATCTGTATAATTCATCTGAAAATTCACAAGATTTTAAACTGCTTTAATGATTGTTAGGTTACAAACTATTAACTTGGAGTTTCTGATCTGAGTACAAATAATTAGCATATAATTTTATGTGTAATACATTTTTATAGATATACTTATAAATTTCTACTCTTAAAAGATCAGGGGAGATCTCAGTTACACTGATTTTTTTTTTTTTAAGTAACATGAGCAGTAAACTGATTTCTATCCATTTTCAAGTTACTTCTATAGGAATTGAGGCTAGATAAAAAGCGGCATTAGTGAGTACTTACATGTACTTCTCTCTGCAAGACTGATAATGCAAATTTGTGTCTTTACTAGGGAAAACAAAATGCATGATGAAGTCTTCAGACTGTGTCATAAAGCATGCTGGTGTGTACAGTACTGGCCTTGCTATGGTGGTAAGTTCTTGTCTTCATCTCTTAGACAAGCAGGTTTCTAAGGATAAGAAAAATCTGTCTGAGCAATGATTATTTTTTCTAAATAGTACTGTTTTGTCCTTGATTCAGTCAATCTGGAATTTTCTGGTTTACCTATGGCATATTCTTTGAATGATTTGCCTATATTATCCACTTACTTTTGATTGCTTCCTTTTCTTATTGGAAAACGGACAAGAAATGGAAACTTATTTAAAGTTGACTTGATTCATTTGTCAGTGGTACCTTTCTAAGGTATCTTAATCAGACCTCATAGACTGTCAATGATTTGCCTATATTATCCACTTACTTTTGATTGCTTCCTTTTCTTATTGGAAAACGGACAAGAAATGGAAACATTTAAAGTTGACTTGATTCATTTGTCAGTGGTACCTTTCTAAGGTATCTTAATCAGACCTCATAGACTGTCATTTACTGTACTAAAAGCCCTGCTTAAGCAAGGTTCAAGCTTTTTCTCCTTTTTTATTTTTTAAGATTTTACTTATTTATTTATTTGATAGAGATATCAAGAGAGGGAACACAAGCAGGGGGTGTGGGAGAGGGAGAAGTAGGCTTCCTGCTGAGCAGGGAGCCCGTTGTAGGGCTCCATCCCAGGACCCCCTGGGATCATGACCTGAGTGGAAGGAAGATGCTTAACGACTGAGCCACACAGGTGCCCCAAGGTTCAAGCTTTTGGTTAAAAAGCATCCTACTTTCAAAAGAACCCTACTATTAGTGGGTTTTTTTTTTATAGCTTTACATTTCAAAAAAGAATACATATTTAATGTAGACTTAAACATAATTTCCTCATTACATGTACAATTTTCTAAGGAAATTCATTGTTTTAAATACAGACATACCTCAGAGATACTGTGTATTGGTTCTAAACAGTTGTAATAAAGCAGATATTGCAATAGAATAAGTAAAAATTAATTTTTCGGTTTCCCAGTACATATAAAGGTTATGTTTACAGTATTTACTATACTGCAGTCTACTTCATGCATTAATCTAAAGAAACATTTTAAATGCCTTAATTAAAAAATATTGCAATAAAATGCTAACCATTATCTGATCTTTCAGTGAGTCGTAATCTTTTGCTGGTGGAGTCTTCCCTCGATGTTATTGGCCACTGATCAGGGTGATGGTTACTAAAGGTTGGAGTGGCTGTTGCAGTTTCTTAAAAAATAACAATTTCTCCATAGCACGCAATGCTGTTTGATAGCATTTTACCCATAGGAAAACTTTTTTCAAAATTGGAAGTTAGTCCTCTCAAACCCTGCTGGTGCTTTATAAACCAAGTTTACATAACAGACTCAATCCTAGGTTGTCATTTCAATAGTCTTCACAGTGTCTTTACCAGGAGTAGATTCCATCTCAAGAAATCACTTTCTTTGTTCATTCATAAGAAGCAACTCCTCATCTGTTCTGTCATGAAATTGCAGCAATCCAGTCCTGTCTTCAGGCTCCACTTTTTATTCTCTTGGTATTTCCACCACATCTGCAGTTACTTTCTCCACTGAAATCTCGAACCCCTTAAAGTTATCCATGACAGTTGGAATCAATTCTTCTATATGCTGTTAATGTTGATATTTTGATCTGTTACCATGAATCAGTAATGTTCTTAAAGGCATCTAGGATCCTGAATCCTTTCCAGGTTTTCAGTTTACTTTGCCCAGGTCCATTAGATGAATCACTATCTCTGGCAGCTGTAACCTTATGAAATATATTTCTAAATAAAAAGACTTGAAAGTCAGAAGGACTTTTTTTTTTTTTTTTAATTTTTTTATTTTTTTCAGCATAACAGTATTCATTATTTTTGCACCACACCCAGTGCTCCATGCAATCCGTGCCCTCTACAAAGAAGGACTTTTGATCCAGGGATTGCAGAATGGATGTTGTGTTAGCAGACATGAAAACAACATCGATTTCATTGTACCTCCCCATCAGAGCTCTTGAGTACCAGCTGCATTGCCAGTGAAATATTTTGAAAGGAATACTTTTTCTGAGCAGTAGGTCTCACCAGTGGGCTTAAAGCATTCAGTAAACTGTGTTGTAAATAGATGTGCTGTCACCCGGACTTTCTTGTTCCATTTATTGAGCACAGAGAAAGTAGATTTAGCATAATTCTTAGGGGCCCCAGCATTTTTCAGAGTAAGTTAGCATTAGCTTCAACAATGACCAGCTCTGTTAGTCCCTAACAGGAGAGTCAGCCTGTCCTTTGAAGCTTTGAAGCCAGGCATTGACTTCTCTAGATATGAAAGTCCTAGATAGCATCTTCAAATTTCAGGCTATTTTGTAAACATTTAAAATCTGTGGCTTAGTGTAAGCACCTGCGTTAGTGATCTTAGCTGGGTCTTCTGGATTATTTGCTGTAGCTCCTGTGTTAGCACTTGTTGCTTCACTTTGCATTTTGATGTTATAGAGACGGCTTCTTTCCGCAAGCCTCATGAACTAATCTCCTAGCTCAGACTTTTCTTCTGGAGCTTCTTCACCTCCCACAGTCCTCATAGAATTGGAGAGAGTTAGGGCCTTGCTCTGGATTAGGCTTTGGCTTATTAGAGTGTTGTGGCTGATTGATCTTCTATCCAGATCACTCAGACTTTCTCATATTAGCAATAAGTCTGTTTTGTCTTTTTATCATTCATGTGTTCACTGGAGTAGCACTGTTAGTTTTCTTCAAGAGCTTTTTTTTTTTTTTTCTTTTATATTCACAGCTTCACTGAGTATGGCATGAGAGGCTTACTTTTGGCCTGTCTCAGCTTTCAACCTGCCTTCCTCATGAAGCTTAATCATTTCTAGCTTTAGATTTTTTCTTTTTGTTTTTTAGATTTCATTTATTTATTTGACAGAGAGAGAAAGATCACAAGTAGGCAGGGGGGGGGGAAGCAGGCTCCTGCTGAGCAAAGTCTCACGCCAGGCTTGATCTCAGGACACCGAGATCATGACCTGATCCAAAGGCAGAGGCTCAACCCACTGAGCCACCCAGGTGCCCCCTAGCTTTAGATTTAAAAGTGAAAGGAGCGCCTGGGTGGCTCAGTGGGTTAAGCCTCTGCCTTTGGCTCAGGTCATGATCTCGGGGTCCTGGGATGGAGCCCCGCATCGGGCTCTCTGCTCAGCAGGGAGCCTGCTTCTCCCCCTCTCTCTGCCTGCCTCTCTGCCTACTTGTGATCTCTGTCAAATAAATAAATAAAATCTTAAAAAAAAAAAAAGTGAGAAACAGTGCCTGGGTGGCTCAGTGGATTAAAACCTCTGCCTTCAACTCAGGTCATGATCCTGGGGTCCTGGGATTGAGCCCCACATCAGGCTCTCTGCTCAGCAGGGAGCCTGCTTCCCTCTCTCTATTTCTCTGCCTGCCTCTCTGCCTACTCGTGATCTCTGTCTGTCAAATAAATAAAAAGAATCTTTTTAAAAAAATAAATAAAAGTGAGAAACATATGACTCTCTCACTTGAACACTTAGAGGCTATTGTAGGGTTTTAATTGGCTTAATGTCAGTATTGTTGTGTCTCAGGGAATAGGGAGGCCCAAGGAGAGGAAGAGAGGTGGGCGAACAGCTGGTCAGTAGAACAGTCACAATACAGAAAACACTTACTGATTAAAAGTTTGCTGTCTTACATGGGCACAGTTTGTGGTGTTCCAAAGCAATTACAATATTAATATCAAAGATCACTGATCACAGATCACCATAACAAATATAATAATAATAAAAAAGTTCCAAATATTGTGAGAATTACTGAAATGTAATACAGAGACATAAAGTGAGCAAATGCTATTGGAAAAATGGCCCTGATGGTGCAGGGTAGCCACATACCTTCAATATATAAAAAATACACTAGCTGTGAAGAGCAGTAAAATGGAGCACAATAAAATGAGGTATGCTGTAATAAAAAGAGTTGTGTGATGCATTTTGCTCTCTTTTTCACTAACAAATAGCTCTTAAACCAATTTTACTGTATTCTGTTGTGTGGCTTATTTATTTTTTTAAAAAACGTACTTATTTGAGAGAGGAGGGGGTGCAGAGGAGAGAGAAACCCAAGCAGACTTCACACTGAGTAAGGAGTCCAGTGTGGGGCCATTTCTCATGACCCCGAGATCACAACCGGAGCCAAAACCAAGAGTCGGACGCTTAAATGACTGTGCCACCCTGGCGCCCCACTGTTGTGTGATTTTTATGCTTGGGTCCAAATTTCATTCCATGAGAAAAGTAATAGTACTTCTATGTCAAGCAGATATTTTATTTATAGTAACTTCCGAAGAACATTTTCCATCATGAAGCACACCTTTATATGATCTATTTCGCATGTGGATATCTTACAGAAGCAAGAAACTAGACTTATTCATCAGTATCTTGTGAATTTCTCTTCATTTTAAAATATAGGTTGTCAGTATTATCTTTATTCATAAATCAACGTAATCTTCTTTGGTAGCGTGCTTATGTCCAGATTTATCAAATGCTTTTTAAAAAATTCACTAAGTTGTGAATTGAATTGAATGTGAATGATGTCTTATATAAAACATTTCAGTAGACTCAGTTACCATTAGCTGTGAATTCTAGAAAAGTGATTTTCTGGGAATCTTCTCTTTGTCTGTCAAAATTCCCTCTCTCTTCCCTCTTTTATACCCTGCTTTGCCCTGGGAACTGACCTGTGTGTATGGACTGGTCAGTGTCTTTCTTACCCTCTGGCTTCCCTTTGGGTTCAGCCAGTGGAGGCCCTGGTAAGACACCTGTAGTTGGGAGGACAGTACAGTCTGGGTGTTCATTCTTCAAGCTCTCTCGACACTGTTATCCTTGTTTGGATGTGGATTGGCCACGGTTTCTCTCTGTATGGCCAGGTAATATTCTCCACACTGCTCTCTTTTCAAGGTTCTGGTAACTCCCTCCTCTCCCCTTGTTTCAGGCTCAGGGGTTGTCTGGATCATCCCTTATGTTTTTTCTAAGCCCTTCTCCGTCCTTTGTAAATCATCTCTTGTAAACTCTCCCGGATTACTCAGTTTAGTGTGTCATCATCTTTTTGTTGCTAGAACCTGGATGGTCCAAGAGATGTATTTGAGGATTTACTCTCCACAGTGATAATCCATTTTTATAGCTCAAAAAACATCCTTCCTATTTGTTCTTTACTACTTCTGTTACAGAGAATCTTGAATACTAGAACATTGAGTTGAAATTCAGAACATTGGTTTAAATCCCAGCTCCACTATAATGTAGCTCTGGGATTTGGACTTAAGACTTGGGCCCCTATTTGTCACCTATAAAGGAAAGACCATCTAGTCCCATTTTCTTTTTCTTTCTTTCTTTTTTTTTTTTTTTAAAGATTTTATTTGTCAGAGAGAGAGAGCACAAGCGAGCGCACACAAGTGGGGGAATGGCAGGCAGAGGGAGAAGCAGGCTGCCTGATGCGGGACTCCATCCCAGGACCCTGGGATCATGATCTGAGCCGAAGGCAGATGCTTAACCGTCTGAGCCTCTCAGGCATCCCTAGTCCCATTTTCTTAATATTCTTTCTAGCAGTTAATATTCTATAGATGTCATTGTGTTATCTTGATGTAGAATTGGAGAGTCTTACCCTATTTAATTCTCTTTCTCTCTCTGTTTTTTTTTTTTTTTTTAAGGTTTTATTTGAAAGAGAGAATGAGAGAGAGAGAGAGATCATGAGAGGGGGGAAGGTCAGAGGGAGAAGCAGACTCCCTCCCTGCTGATCCTGGACTCCAGGATCATGACCTTAGCTGAAGATACTTGCTTAACCAACTGAGCCATCCAAATTCCCTAATTCTGTATAATTATTTTAATTTTTTTCCACAAAGAAATGTAATGATTCAAAGCACAAGTACCCTGAACAGAAAAAAGATGCTGACAGAAGTTTACTATTTTTTCTCAGTTATTCTAAAAAAGCTATGTGAATTATTTTATAAATGATTCAGGAAGGAATTTTCTTAAATGAAAAATACTTATTTTTTTAGAAGATGGAATATATATTTATTATAAATCAGTATCACACAGGTGCATAACATAATGATTTGATGTTTGTATATATTGCAAAATGATTGCCACAGTAAGTCTAGTTAACATCTATCAGCTCACATGGTTATAATTTTTTTCTGGTGATGAAAACTTTTAAGATCAACTGTCTTAGCAACTTTCAAAGAAATAAAGTATTATTGACTGCAGTCACCATGCCGTACACTACATCCCCATAACTTTTTTTTTTTTTAAAGATTATTTATTTATTTGACAGAGAAATCACAAATAGGCAGAAGTAGGCAGAGAGGCAGGCAGATAGAGAGGGAGAAGCAGGCTCCCTGCTGAGCAGAGAGCCCGATGCGGGGCTCGATCCCAGGACCCTGAGATCATGACCTGAGCTGAAGGCAGAGGCTTAACCCACTGAGCCACCCAGGCGCCCCCCCATAACTTATTTTTAAAGGTTTTTTTTTTTAAAGATTTTATTTATTTGACAGAAAGAGATCACAAGTGGGCAGAGAGGCAAGCAGAGAGAGAGAGAGAGAGGAGGAAGCAGGCTCCCTGCAGAGCAGAGAGCCCTATGTGGGACTCCATCCCAGGACCCTGAGATCATGACCTGAGCTGAAGGCAGAGGCTTAACCACTGAGCCACCCAGGTGCCCCCCCCATAACTTATTTAATATGTGACTGCAAGTTTGTACCTTTTTTTTATTATTATGTTCAGTTAGAAGTTAAGAAATATTTCTAATTGAAAAAATTCAGTTCAGTTACTATAATTGTGATAGATAAGAATGCTTAAATGTGGACTCTGGACACCATTCGAATTAGAATTCAGTTAGAAGGCAACACTTTTAGCTCTGTGACTTACTTTAATGATTAGTATTAGGGCTAAATGTATAGTTCCCCCTCCTTGCTTCTTATTCTTTTGATTTATAGCCAAGTTTTTTATATTGTAAATAGCTGTTGGTGAAGTAGTTTGATTTTCAGAGAACCCTCTTTAATTTTGGTTTAAGCAAAATTTTTTCTTTAATGAAGCCACCCACTATCACTAAGGGTTGATAAATTGCTAAATGTATACAATTTTGATGGTTGCCATTGTTTGCCTGGCTAAACAATGGTTGCAGCCAGGCACGTGACAGAGATTAATTTTTTGTGTTCCTTGGTTACAGGGTGCAATATGTGACTTCTGTGAAGCTTGGGTTTGCCACGGTAGGAAATGTCTCAGCACACATGCCTGTGCCTGTCCTCTTACTGATGCTGAGTGTGTGGAGTGTGAGCGAGGTGTCTGGGACCACGGTGAGTGATTACATACAAGCAATGAACTTTACTATAAGTAAAGGTTGACTTTGAAACATTCTGGATCCTCTTTTTATATGAGTAGCCAGGGGATTGTGGAGTCCACTTTTTTATGGTTCAATTTGGCAGTTTTCATTGTAGCCTTTACCAGAGCAAAAACTACTCTGTCATTTTGGTGTAATTCTGAAGTAAATTGCTTGACTTCTTTAAATTGGTATTTATGTCTTCTTTAAATTGAAATTTATCATGTTTCACTTGTGGGTTTTATTTTTTAATCCAACAGGAGGCAGAATATTCAGTTGTTCTTTTTGTCATAACTTTCTCTGTGAAGATGATCAATTTGAACATCAAGCCAGCTGCCAGGTTTTAGAGGCAGAAACATTCAAATGTAAGTTTTTATAAATTAGATGTCCTTTATACCCAGGATTCTTAATAGTATTAAGTGTTAGACTCAAAAAAGGATCTAGTTTTTCATGCAGCCTCTTGTGGACTATAATTCAACTTAATATCTATTTTCTGTTACTAAAAAAAATTCAGAACCAATAAATAAATAAATAAAATTCAGAACCACATACTTTTGTTTTTTTCAATAGGGATGCCATTGGCATTTTGGTTGGGTCAGTTCTTTGTTACATGGGATTGATCAGGCACTATAGAGCTTGTAGCCTTCCTGGTCCTGAGTACTGAATACCATTTTCACTTCCCAAGTTATTATAACCACTCCCACCTCTACCTGCCTCCACCGACCGCCGCCCCCCCCCCCCCCGCCCCCTGCCATTTCCAAATGCCTTGAAGTAAGTGGTATGTGACACTACTCCTAGTTTGTTCCTGCCAGTTGGTTCCAGTGGTTGTTAGACAAGAGTATGCATCAGAAACGTCTGTGGAGGTTTTTTTTTTTTAAATTTAGGTACCCCGGGCCTCATCCCTGGTGATTCTCTGTTTGAAGTCTATGATAGGTACAGGCATATATGTATTTTACCCACACACATAATTGTCACGTATCTTCCAGTTTGAGAACCAGTGTTACTGATTGGGTAATATCAATGGGATTACCTTTATGGATAGATTACATTTTATTTCTGCATTATTTTTGATTCTCAAAGCTCAAGATTTAGAATCAAAACATTACTTAAATTCTACTTCCTGGTTATGTGATTTTGGGCAAATCACCAAATCTTTCTAAAGCTGAATTTCCTTATATATTAAAGGAAGATGCTAATTTCTTTTTCAAAGAGTTAATTAAAATGCAATTCCATATAAAGTGTTATTATGGTACTTTTACTTAGAAAGCCCTTCCTTATTAAACAGTAGATATCATTATAGGAAAGGCTGAAGTTCTCCAGACACTCACTTCCTTGAATTTGGTTTTTGTTTTGATACGAAATGCTAATCTCTATATTCTCCTATAAAGTTGATAGTTTATCAGTTTATACATGTATATATAAATGCATATGTATGTAATTCTTACAGTATTCCTATAGAAACTCTTAAAGGTTAAAGAACATCTCAAAATAAATAGCATTTTTGAGCCATTCTTAGGCTTCTGCAAAATGTGCAATATAAAAATTGAATTACTTTATTTGGGATTTGAAGAGCTTTGAATATTTTGTAGCATGTGGCCCCAAAGACAGGCAACTGTGAGTGATAAGGCTATAATTTCATCAGGAAGTTTTAGTGATTCAGTAAAAGACAAAGGAAAAATAAATAGTTGACAAGATTAAGATAAATCTGTCATCATGTCTTTGATATCTGTATTAAGGTCATGCTCATTGCAGGTTCCCAGGTGTCTTTGGTTTACTGTAACTTATCTTTACCTTTTTACTTCATTGCTTTATTTTTTTCTTGCCATTCTTTCTTTGCCAGTTGCCGTTCACTGCTTGTTTTTTCTGAAATATTTTCCTAACCATCTCCATAGGCCCCAAAGATATAGCTTATTTCCACCCCCTTACTCGGTCATATCTCATTTATAGGATTGACCTTACTTAGGAATTGGGCGATATAGAAATTCTTTGAAATACTTATTTACCTGCAATATCAGTGGGAAGGATGTTTTGAGAAAAAAAAACAAAACAAATGTGTTGACTCTGCCTGTATTTTTTTTTTTTTTTAATGATTAAAATGGCTCCAGGACTTCTGATATAAAATGGCTTGTTATCAGCAGGCTTTGATGCATCCCAGCCTGCTCTCTTTTAAAATAATCTGAAGACATAGAAATAGATTTAAAATGGAAACCATTCCCCAGTTTAAAACTAGGAAACTCAAACCATTTTAGAATCTGAGTGAAATGCATCGTGTTTACATATGTTCAGGATTGTAACTCTTGGGGAGAGAAAGAACTGGGCAGTGAACTGGAGTGCCTGTGTGTTTGGCTTGAGGTAATTAGGGAAAGAAGAATGGCAGGGCCATGTTCTATTTTTGTTTGAGTTCCCAGAAGTAGAGATGAGGTAAGATAAGCAACAACTGATTTCTTGGGATCATGTCTTTGTGGCATGTCAAAGCCTTAAGTAGTGGAGTTAGGAAAAGTTTCAGTATCAGAAATGCCTGGGGCTCCTTGGTGGCTCAGTTGGTTAAGTGCCTTTGGCTCAGGTCATATCCCAGGGTCCAGGGTTGAGCCTCAGGTCAGGCCTCTGCTCACTGGGGAGCCTGTTTCTCCCTCTTCCTCTGCCTGCTGCTCTGCTTACTTGTATGCTTGCTTTTCTCTCTCTCTCTCTCTCTGTCAAATAAATAAATCTTACAAGAAAAAAAAAGAAATGCCTGGTGTACAGTGGGACATTGGGTTGGGAGCTTTGTACTTTCAGTATGTGTTCTAGCTATGTATTTAGAAGAGATATATAACATTTTGGTTATTTTTTTTAACTGAATGAAGAAGGAACCAAAAAATTCCCTGGGCATATCTTCAGGTGGAAATGATTGAGATTTCAGATTTTTGTCCTTACAGACTGAATGAACTAATACGGTTATTATTGGAGTAATTTGTTATACTTATATATATGTAATACAGTTAACCCTTGGACAGTATGAAGGTTAGGAGCACCAACTCTGCGCAATTGACAGCCTGCATATAACTTCTGACCCTCCAAAAACTTAACTCCTAATAGCCTACTGTTGGCCAGAAGCCTTACTGAGAACATAAATAGTTGATTAACATATATTTTGTATGTATTATGTAATATATTTTTAGGCTAAAGTAAGCTAGAGAAAGTAAAATGTTACTAAAGAAATCATAAGGCAGAGAAGATACATTTAAAGCACTGCACTGTATTTATTGAAAAACATCTACATATAAGCAGTTCAAACCCATGTTCAAGGGTCAACTATAGTAAGCGCTTAGTTTTTTATTTTTAATTTTTTTGTTATTTTTAACTTTTATTTTTTTAACTTTTTACTTTTAACTTTTTCTTTTAAACTTTTAAACTTTTTCTGACTTTTTTAATTTTTAACTTTTATTATTAACACATAGGACAAATAATACATATCCAACTGAATTATTGGCATTACTGTGGAAGAAAGCGGGATACTTGGGCAGAAGCAATGATAATACACATAATTGAGAGCATCATTCTTGAGTTTAAAAAAAATACTTGCCTGTGCACATTAAAAAGGCTACCCATGGGGGCACCTGGGTGGCTCAGTGGGTTAAGCCTCTGCCTTCAGCTCAGGTCATGATCTCAGGATCCTGGGATCGAGCCCCGCATCAGGCTCTCTGCTCAGCAGGGAGCCTGCTTCCTCCTCTCTCTCTGCCTGCCTCTCTGCCTACTTGTGATCTTTCTCTGTCAAATAAATAAATAAAATCTTTAAAAAAAAAAAAAGGCTACCCATGAACCAGGGAAAATTAAGTAAGAGAATTCCCAAATTAGAAACATCTGCTCAGATATTTACATTACAAAGACAGGCTTCCTTTTATTTGTTTTTCTCTTTGTTTTTTCAAGACCTCTAAGTGAATTTTATATTCAGGCTTTATTAGGGTAAGGCTTAGTTTATTTTCTCCTTCTGTATCTCTGGTACTTATTTTTTCTTCCATTTCTGACACAGTCAATATGAGCCAGACATTCTGGCTTTTCTAATGTATTTGCACTTAAGTTTAGGTTTTTCCTCAGTAATTATAGGTAATGACCAAAATTAACATGGTTTACTGACTAAAATAGAAATAAAATATTTTGGGATTTTTCCCATCGTTTCCTGCCCACTTGAACATTATTTTCTCTTCATAGCCACCCTTTCTATCTGAAGTATTCTATTCCCTTATCAGAAGTTATGTAGAAAATGGTAATAGCCTGTGTCATCAGATTATATATTAATAGAGAAAATTACTTTTTTTAAGATTTGTTTTTTTAAAGATTTTTACTTACTTAGAGCAGGATCAAGGGGTGGGGCAAAGGGAGAAGAGGCTTCCCACTGAGCAGGGAGCTTGATGTGAGGCTTCCATCCCAAGACCCCCAGATCATGACCTGAGCCAAAGGCAGACGCTTAACCGACTGAATCACCCAGATGCCTCTCTTTTTAAGATTTAAGCATTATTTGATAAAGGGAAGAATTTCAGCCAGTGTCATGGAAAAAAGGATGTCTCACCATTTCATTCGTTTAAATATAATTAATGAAGTTTGCCATCTCCTAGATTGGAGAAATGGAAGGAGGTTGGAGAATAATTAGTGCCATACTAGTGAAATAATGCTGTGTGTGTGTACTTTGTTTCCTTCCTTCTGGTTGGGGATTCCATCTCATTTTGTATGTCCTCTGGGTTATATTATGAGGCAAAAAAAAAAAAATGTTAATAATTGAGCTAAGTACATCAAGTATAAATCTGTGGAAAATAGTGTTTTCGTTCCAAGGTTGAATCTGGACATTATGTATTTTTGCCCATAGGTGTTTCATGCAATCGACTTGGTCAACATTCCTGTCTTCGTTGTAAGGTATACTTGTCTGTTATTTTTAGATTTTGTTTTTAATCCCAGTACTCTTCCACCTTGGATTATTTATAGCTATAATTAATCTAACAAGGGTCTTTAAACATTATGTAGTTTACTTCTTTTATTTTGAAGATTGTGAAAATGAGTTGAGAAAGCTGAGTGACTTTCCTAAGGTCATCCAGTTGGCTTATCATAGAGTAGACTCTAATGCACATGTCTCCTGAATCTTGGCTCAGTGTTTTTACACCTTATGTTTATGGAGAATATTCCGACCAAAGTGTTGAGAATGTATTTTAACTAACATCAAAATTCACTTGCTTATAGGAGAGTTTGAGTGAAAGGAAGATTTCCATAATGGTCTATTTCCTTAGATTTTGTCTCCAGCATTTCTGTTTGTCAAGGATCACTAAACAGGGGCAGCCCATTCACTTCCTGTCAGAAACATTTCTCTGGTTCTTCTGGTCCTAACCCTATCTTTCCTTTCTCTCTCAAATCTACCCTAGTTTGACCAAATGACTTTCAGATGTTATCTATGCTATTTCTTCTGCCTTAGATCCATCCCTCTTCCAGTTTTGCTTACCTTACCCTACTGTACCCGTGTTCTCCTTCAGCTCTCAGCCAACACATCATGTTTTCCAAGAAGCCTTTCCTGAATCCCATATCCAGTTTAGTGCCCCTCCCCTGCACTTCTCTCTCAGTGAGCAGTGTCTTGCAATTACCTTTCCACTTGTCTGTGTCCGCAGTTAGGTTATATATCTGTGAGGGTGGATAGGCTATTCACCATTATGTCATCAGGGGCTTTGTGAATGCACATGTATTTATGAATGGATCAATGTGCCTACGCTGTCATACCCTGTGTATAATTTCTGCTTTATGTTAGGTCATAGTTCAGAGAGTTCTGGAAAAGACCATTTCCCTTAAGAAATTTAAATCAGGAGTGTGACCATTCCCAATAAAAGTCTTAATCTCTACCCTCACAAAACTGCCTTTAAGTTTTCTGGAAATATTGAATGATAATTTTGTATATTTTTTTGAATTATTTATTTACTTGCTTATTTTTACTTCTTTATAGGCTTGTTTCTGTGATGATCATACAAGGAGCAAAGTGTTTAAGCAAGAAAAAGGTAAACAGCCTCCCTGCCCCAAATGTGGACACGAAACTCAGGAAACTAAGGATCTCAGCATGTCAAGTAAGGCTCTTCTTAAAATACCAATGGAATGATTTTGCTTTCTTGCTTAGACAAGATTTATCTCTTTTTTTTCTCTTTCTATTTTTGTTTTTGCCTCTTCTTCATATTTGAAAAGATGAATGTGTTCTCTTAAGCAAATGGAATTTTATAGCCTTGGAAAATTTGTGGGTGAAGTTTCTCAATTTAACTTAAGAAATACACCATCATTCACTTTGATGTTTGGCATTTGACTCAGTTAATGACATAGTGAATACTGAAATTTAAGACCAAAAAGTGATTTTTTTTGCCTTTGCTGAAGCTTTCCTTGTTGAATAATTGAGTAGCTATAAATCTTTAATATTCGAGTGCTGGTAATCTTCAGTGCTTGGAAGTTGAAATTCATTCTGAAGCTTTTTGTAGGTGTGTAGTATTTGAGCAGTGATGCTTATTATGCCATATATCACTACTATAGGAAATTGTTTTGTGGTTTTTATATAACTTTTCTATGAAGGAGTAAGACTACTACAAACATGTTTGTACTCATGCAATTTACAATTTTGTTAAAGAGAATTTGACTCTTTACCAAACATAGCAGAGTGGAACCATAATCTGAAAATACTTTTGTTTAATCAAAGATGTAGTACATTTTAGTACAATGAGGTGAGACTGATGATTTTGCTGATTTTTTTGAACTGAACTATATTGCCACTTAGGCAGAAGAAATGAAGGGCTTTGTCTTGTTGGATGCCAGAATTATAGAGTGGTTCTCTTGAGAAAAGTGTAATGATGTGAAATCAACAGTTCTGTAATTTGAAAATAAAATTTTAATCCATCAAATGAAGAGCATTTTAGTTTTTAACATGACTTATTTGAATTGTTTGGAGAGTGCTGCTGTTTTGTTTTCCAGCTTTTTCTAGATTTAGTGAAATGACTCTGTTGTCTTTATTATATGTTATATATGGTATGTATATAGGCTCTGAGTAGGCTAGAACTGATGGTTTTACTAAGGTCTTCTTTTTTTCCAGTTAAGTATTAAGTGAGGAAATTAGGAAAATGGGAATAAGAAGCAGCCAGTCAGGTTCATATAATTTTGTATATTGTAGAAGAAAGTGAAGATGTAAAGAATCAAAACAAAGTGCCATCCATGTACATGTCTGTCTTTTGCAGCACGGTCCCTGAAATTTGGCAGGCAGACTGGAGGTGAAGAGGGAGATGGAGCTTCTGGTTATGATGCCTATTGGAAGAATCTTTCTTCTGATAAGTATGCTGATAGCAGCTACCATGATGAAGAGGAAGATGAAGAGGAAGCAGAGGATGATGAAGAGGAAGAAGATGAAGTCGGAAAGGATTCAGATGCCGAGTCATCAGATTTATTTACTAATTTGAATTTAGGAAGGACCTATGCCAGTGGCTATGCTCACTATGAGGAACAGGACAGCTAGGAGAGCTGCTTGCCCATGGGTGACTGTGTCCGAGATGAGCCAGAATCTGTGTGCTTGATGAATTGGATGTGGATGTTCAGAAGTACTGTCACTTAGCCTTGTGCAAAAGACTAGTCACGCACTCCCGGGAGCAAGGAATGGGGCATAGCGTTTTTATAGGAGCTGATAATCAGGCTTATAACATAAGAAAAAATGAGTTCCAAGTATAAGGTGTTTATTGATTCCAAGCAATTGAAGCATCATGGATTGGAGTTTTACTGATTTCAGTAATCAGTAGGTTATGCCAATTAGATACATACACAGGATAAAAGAATAGAATGGTAATATATTTGATTGAAATTAGATTGCTGTTTTTATTAAAAAAAAAAAACACCGCTTATATTCATTCTCTCTGATTTTGTAAGATGGTAATGGGTAAAATGAATTATTGTATTTTTCCTTGTAGTCCACAGGATGAGAATCAGATGTTAAATGCTGAATTTTCATTAAATATCCACGTTATCTTAAGTAGTCATGATATGTATGTTTTAGCAATTACTCATTCATTTTTTTCTTCACAGTGTGTGTCCTGAGCAGTACCTTTTATTAATGCCTAAATGTATAGACAAAGGTGACTGAATAGTTAGTTTGCAGAGACGCAGAGACAGAGACAGTATTATTACACAGATGCATTTGTGCATTTGTCTTTGAATAAATCTAGTATTTCACTTCTATACTTTGGATATTTAATTTCTTGTTCTCAAGTTTTTAAACTTATTTTGGAAATTTCCAGTATTTTTGTATAAACTGCTTCATTTCTCCTCTACTGTGCAAAATAGGTAGCAGAGATTAATGATGTGGTAGATGCAGAGTTATGTGGCCAGACCCCATCACTAGTGGTAGGTGGAGAACAGGCAGTTGCTGGCACAGGTTTCAGTTGTACACCTTGTGCTGGTGGTGGATTGGGGTGCTGGGCTGGAGAGCTATGTGTTAGTGCACTGGATGGCATTTGAGAAGGATGGAGAAAATTGTAGCTGTGAGGATAAAAGGGGTGGATGTCTATTGCTAGGCCATTCTTACTCTATAGAAGCATAATGAACAGCTGAGGGCAATAACAGGCTGTGGGAAACCAGGTGTGGCCTCTGGATGCACGGGACCTAGTTTTCATGACTTGCAGCAGGATGGCTGAGAAAGCTGAGGCCCAAGCACAGGACTTAGTAGTCTGGATGGATAGACGTCAAAGACAGTTGCCAATCAAGGCAGGTCTGTTACGCAGGAGTCAGGGCACTTTTTGGGGAAACCCAGGACCCTGATAAGTGAGGTAGAGGCATCTGAATAGATACTGCTTACTCTGCAAACTCCTGAACTTTCTGAGCCTGCAGTTGTAGCCCATCCCTCTCTGGTAAGGGCAGATACTCCTGCCCTGCCTCCAAGCTGGGTGACAGTACAGAATCTCTCCAGGCAACACGTGCCTCCTTTAGGACTTGTCCTACCTCCAGGCTACTAGGTCTTGAATTAGGATTAAAAAACTATAATTCGGGTTAAGGAAAAGGTGCTGGGCCTGCGGAGAAGAACAGAGTCTACCCCAAAGGAGTTGCAAGAATTGGCCAGCAAGGACTGGGAGGAGCTGGAGGAGTACATGAGACAGGAATTAGGGTGAAGATCAAGAGTCAGATCATAAACTAGGGGAGAATTTAATAGCACCCACATTGGGTCCTTAGGTTGGTGGATAAGAGCTATCTTAATAGGATTTAACACCTTGTTTGGGATCCTGGGAAATGGTACGAACTCGCTACCAGGATGGCTTCTAGAAGCATGGAAAAAGCAATGGTTAATTCTGAGCAGGGTTGAAGTGCGACCATATTATTGTGACAGAGTGTGGAAGAAAGGATTAAAAGTTGAAGGAAGTGGATATGCTGGAATGGATTATCTTTGGTTGGACAATCTACCAGATGATTATGTTTCATAGGAGTAGGCCCACCAGACAAACCATCTAACAAAGCCATAAAGACATGTAATGAAGAGAGGGGCACAAGGGCCGCTAAGTATTTGAGTAGTAACTGTAGGCTTCTGGTGACAATAGAAACAAACTATTAGAAAGTTTAGCTTGCTGATGGTTATGGGTAATAAGAACCTCAACATAGTGTCTGAGTGGTAGTGCCTAATTGCCCAAAGTTAGGGGATCACAATTATCATTATGACTATGAAGGTGAGAATGGCTAGCTATTAGGGGAGGGGGATCTGACCCGCAGAGAATTAGGGAGAAGGTTAATAAAAGAGACCATCCTTAGGGGCAAAATTACTGGGTAGTCAGTAAGAGCACTACTCAAGTTTATACCATTAGACAACATGAAGGATGGATAACACGGAGGCTGGAGGATAGTCATCCAATAAAAAACTATCATCCATGGCTCAGTTTGTGAGCCTGAGTCAGCACAATGCCTGGTGAGCCTTCTGGGTTCTGGAGGCAGCAAATATTTCACATATAAGGATAGTGTTCTGATCCATTTACCAGATGATGCAAAAGGCTGCCGTTTTGAGTAGGGCCCACTGCAGGGAAGAGCTCTGTAGCAAGTCTAGATCACAGTGGCAACAGCCCTGCTTTCTGGGTCACAGGGTAGATGCTACTGTATTGGAGATCACCATGGGGAAAAGGTGTCTTGTGGCATACGTGGCAAGCTGCAGTAGGAGAATCAAAATGCCGCCTCCCTGGGGTTCTAAAGGAAGGTCATGTCATCTGTATTTACAGACTTAGACACCTCCTGGGCTTCAACTTAGTAAAGTGGGTGTAGCTACCACCACAGCAGAATGTCACTGTCAGCAATAGATGAATACATCCTTGCTTTATGAGGCAGGTCAGACCAACCATTCTAGAAAGACCTGCATGGCCTCGTCCAATATCATCAGTACCGAGGGCTGTTGGAGTGTTCAGTTTACTGAGATGAGACACCACCTAACATTATGTCCGGTCAGGATATCATCTTTAAAGAAAAGGAGGGGCAGGAATAGGCCTTGTAACCATGGGATCGAAGGGTATCACATACCCTGCTCCCCAGAAACTTCTTCCCTGAGGATATGTTGTCATGGTGTGCTGAAGACACTGAGACAGCAGCTCTCAGGCAATACTCTGCAAGGATTTTATATCATCCTTCAAGTCGCAGATTCTCACTGACTCAAAGACACTTCTATTCCATTATGTTCCCAATAGACGATCCATGTGTGATGGGTTGGATAGAGTACCCTTTTTGGCTTTTTATGTCCAGAAACCAGGAGGTGTGAGAAGAGATCAGCTTGTGCAGAGATAAGTGATTCTACATCAGGAGGGAGTAGGGCTGTCCTTACATGATGGTGACATGAATATGTGTGGAATCTGGATGATTTGCATGGGTTTTCTAGGTGTTCCTTTGCCCACTCGTGATCATAAATGGACATGGTGAATCACCCCAGCCTATGAAGGACATGACGACTAGATCTCGGGGGGATGATGGTCTGGGTTAAGCCAATGAGATGAGCAGAGGTAGTAGTAGTCAGGCAGCCCCTAGGGTCGGCACCACTGTACAGCTGCCTTGGCAGGATCCAGCCCCCACCTCCCCACCGAGCAAAGCATGCATCTGATGCTGGAGCAACTGGTTTGGCTGTTTGGGCTCAGTCTGGCCCAATTGTGACAAATGGCTATGAAGCTAGTATCTCTACAGAACCTAGGAGTTGACACTTAATATGGGGCAAATATATTTTTCTCCTCTTAATTTTGGCCATGGTTAGGCAAACTCTTTGCTGGGATATTGTAATGATGTGTGCAAGGGTGACCTTTCTGAGCTACCTACAAGCTTCTGCTCATGCAGAATGTATTACTTCATTTCAGAACATGAATAGACCGTAGAGCATCCATACTTGTGCTTTAACCAGGATGATCCTGGTTACTTTTCCTAATGGGAACAATTCAGAGGATGAAAGTTAATACATTAAATCCTTAATCATATTTTGTGGAATCAGTACAGTGGTAAATTAGACACATTGAAGCATTTTTAAATAAGGAATCAGAGTTAAAACAGTGTTTCTGATAATCTTTGTGGGAAGGTAAGATAATATGCTTACTGCTAAATGCTAATTTTCCTGTAGTGCCTTGAGAAGCCTAGCCACAAGTCTCTCCAGACTCAATTCGTTCTCCTCCACTCCAGACATCTACGGGCTCCTTCTGGGTCTCCTCTCCGTGGTTACTTGTAAATTCACTCAAGGCAGTAAGTTGGGGCAATTGTAAGGCTCATCTTGTTTCTTATCTCTTAGGGATCACCATCCCCTTCATTACTGTCCTGTGTCTTAAAAACTATGTGTGTCCTGTGTCCTGTGTCCTGTGTCCTGTGTGTGTGTCCTATGTGTGTCCTGTGTCCGGTATCTTAAAAACTATGATTTCATGTATTTTGTCCTCCCTGCTCCCCCTGACCAAGCTTTTATTTTTCCAGGTGAGAGAGTAAATCTGGTTTCCACTACTCCAGTCAGGCTGCTGTGAAGTAACAAATTCTGTAGAGCTGTCTCTTCTCTGACATATTATTTTCCATCCATGTTTGGAAGGATTCTTAATATCAGTATTCTTAGTAATTTTTTTTAAGGTTATAAGGATTTGTTTTTCTTTTCAGTTTTCCAGAATTCATTGCTTATGCACCACACACAGTGCTCCATGCAATACTTGCCCTCCATAATAATATCCACCACCAGGCTCACCCAACCCCCAACCCCCTCCCCTCCAAAACCCTCAGTTTGTTTCTCAGAGTCCACAGTCTCTAATGGTTCGTCTCCCCCTCCAATTTCCCCCCAACTCCCTTCTCTCCATTTCCCCATAACCTCCATGTTATTCCTTATGCTCCACAAATAAGCGAAGCCATATGATAGTTGACTCTCCCTTCTTGACTTATTGCACTTAGCATAATCTTTTCCAGTCCTGTCCATGTTGATACAAAAGTTGGGTATTCAGTATTTTTTTTTTTTTTGTATTCAGTATTTTTAATCTGCCAAGGAAAGAAGGGATGACCAAAATCTAGTTGTAGTATCATATCTATTCGTAACTCTGTTGACTTAGTTATATTAGTAATCTTGCCTTTAAACAAATCTTGTCAGTGGTCTTCCTCTGCAAAATAAGAATTATTCTTACTACTAACTTTATATTTGGTGATATCAGTCATAAAAATTACATTCATTGCAGGTTTGGCATAAGTCCATGTTTTATTTGTCAGGAAAAATCATGGCAATGAGTAATTGTTTTTTTTTTTTTTTCCTCAGAGATCATTTTGTTGGTTTTTTTTGTTTGTTTGTTTTGTTTTCCTCAGAGATCATTTTATAGTGAAAAACTCTGGCAGCATAGTTTTTGCCTTCACAAATACTTTAACATAAGTGTGCCAGCATCTTTCCCTTATACATAAGGGAAAATATTTTGACCTCCTCTGGTAAAAGCAGACTGTGTGGTTAAATGATAGGTATGTAGTCAGGTCCCCAGTTATAATTTGAGTTGCTTCTTGAACACAGGCTTCACTCAATGTGACCAGTGATCCTACTCCCAAGGACCCTGCTTCATACTACCCTTGTCTTAAAGCCAGAGTTCCGATTTCTGATTTTGAGTTAAAAGGAAAAAAAGATTGTTAAGTTTTAATAAACAAAACTAATAACGGAAACATCCCTAATTAGATTCTGGAGTGGAAGCAAGAAACCACCCAGAGACAAAGAGAACAAAAATTATCCCTTCAGGACTTTATTTTGGGCTTTCATACACATGTGACCACATGGAACCAGATACAAATTTAGAAGGTAGATAAATATATAATATTTAGCAATTTAGATCAAGTTACATGTACAGTCTTCAGTATTAATAATTATATTATTTTTAAGGAAATACAATTACTAATCATTGTCAGGTCTCTCAATTTCCTGGTGACAGTGCTTCTGGTTAAAACGTCAAAGAACATTTTTCTACAACACAGCTCCGTCTTTGCTGAGTATCATCATACCAAAACAATGGATGGGATTCTCTTTTATTCAAGGCTTTAAATGTGAGTTTATTTCCTATCCACCCATACTCACTCAGACACACATTAATGTAATGTTTACCTAAGGTTTCCAAATATCTCAGTGGGCATTTATACTTGCAGATCCAGTCCAAGATCTGAAAACCCTGAATTTACTTGCCAAGAGCTATGTACGTTGTTAAGGCTGACACCTGGAAACTGTGTTTAGAATCTGTCAATAACCAAGATTCCCCTAAATAATTTCTTACTACGAGCCCGATTTCCTTAAATAAAACATATAAAGTAAATATCTACCATAAAACTATTAGGGAATATCTGAAATGCCATTAGATTTGTTGGGGCCATTTAGTCAAGAAAATATAAAAACCATGAAGTTAAGCTAGCTATCTTAAAATTATACTTAAAAAAAAAAAGACCAAAAAAAAAAAAAAAGATTGTTTCATAAAGTTCATCAACTTCAAATGCTTTTGCGGTTTACAGTGATGTGTCACATATTAGTTCCTTCCAGGCTTTTTCATTTTGACCTTCGTTTGTATCGGGTAACAGGGTTTTCAGGGGTGTGGATCATGGTTATATAATTCACAGTGGGAAAATATCCATCAATAAGATCAAATTCATACAACAAAGCATAGTGAACACAATTGTCTTGATTTGAACATGAGCAAAATTCTCCCCAATACAACCATGATGCCCAGCTTCCAGAGGCACGTAGGCAAACTTCTTTCCTGATGCTGGATTGTCCTGTAAGGAGCGATCAAGATTAAAGTCCAGACGTTCTACCCAGGAGTGTTTCAGTCTTTGGTTGACAAACGGAGTAACACACGCCTGATGTTCTGGAACAATGGTATACCCTGCCACAGTTTGAGGAGTTTTGGCCATTCTCATCATGGTCATTATAGGAGGTCAATGTCTTAATGTTTCCTTTATACAGAGTCCAAGGAAATTTAGATCCTTCAGCTCATCATAAATTAAAGGAGGCAGATCTTTACAGACTGTTTTTTGTTCTAAATAAGTGTTTTTTTTTTCTTGAAGTGCTTGTCTCTGACGAAAAAGAAGCACATCCAGGCATCAGTGGTTGAGGCTGTATGTTGCCCTGCCAGGAACAGTCCAGTAAGCAAGCCTGCTACCTCATCATTTGTCAAAGGACACCCACCTTTGTAAGTAAAATCTAGTAAAGTTTCGAGAGTGTCATCAATTTCTTCTACTGACTATCTGCATTTCCAGATTGCTTTACAGAAAATATTCTTGATCTTTCAATGACCTTTGTCCCTGTATCTGAAACAAGACAAAGGGATCCAACCTGGCACCAGCCAAGCCACGTGGCTAAAACCTGCATCCAAATCTGCATATAGTTGTGCCACTCTCTCACTGAGTTGACTTCTGGTTTCCTTTCTTTTTTTTTTTTTTTTTTTTTTTTTTTTTTTTTTAAAGATTTTATTTATTTATTTGACAGAGAGAAATCACAAGTAAGCAGAGAGGCAGGCAGAGAGAGAGGAGGAAGCAGGCTCCCCGCTGAGCAGAAAGCCCGATGTGGGGCTCGAACCCAGGACCTGGGATCATGACCTGAGCCGAAGGCAGCGGCTTAACCCACTGAGCCACCCAGGCGCCCCTCTGGTTTCCTTTCCATTTAACAATGGCTGGCTGTTAAAATGATGAGCTCGGAGCTTCAAACAAATTTTTTTCTCCACTTTATCCCCAACTTGGAAAGGATTCTTTTGTTTCCTTTTCAGTTATGTAAACGTGTTGTCTAATGTGGGCCATGTTAAGGCCACGTTTTTAACATTTTCTTCTGCTCCAAAAAATAAATAAATAAATAGAAAGAAAGAAAGAAAAAAAACAAAACTGGATTAGGCCCATCCTATGCAACTCCCTTTCCAAACACAGGTGTTGTCAGATGACTGTAGACATCGTTGGCATTCAGGTCTTCATATTTACCAGTAAGAAATAGTGCAGCAGCAGCAGCGCCCAGAAGGAAAGTAAATGTCTTGCCCTTCAGGGTAAAACTACAGGTCCATACTTCTCATGCATTTCCTAGAGATTCATTTGGACTTTTCCCAAATCCTATGGCATATCCAAGGAATGGAACTGGAGAGAAAATGTATGGTGGACATTTCTTCATGGCTGGCAGGGGAGCCAGGTGGCCAAAGGCGAGGCAGAGCAGGTCGACTAGGCCAAGTGTCAAGGTGCTGGCGATCAGCATCGGGGATGGGAGATAGGAGATTGCCGCTGGTCACCCACCCCACAGACTGCCCTAGCACCAGCTGCCTGCAGGAAACCCAGCACTACCATCATGACCCTGTAGCAGGTAATAACGGTTTATGTGAGGACGCTGGAGCCTGAGGTGCCCCCATCCTCCCAAATGATGCAGCCAGAGAAAATAGCAGATGGGGGTCTAGAGACAGCCTGGACCCCTGGGTCTCCTGATCTTTGATTTAAAAAAAAAAAAAGACTTTTAAAAGTTACACTTCCATATTCAGAGAAGAAAATTCCTAAGGCTAATTTGGTGAGATTCCTGTAGTTCTGATGGATCTTTTGGGGAGCATTTTTTTCTTATTTCTATACCTTAAAAAAGTTAAGCTCTATGGGTCTGCGGTGTCTGAGAGGAAGGGATAAATAGAAGACCAGCACTCTGTAGATCCTCAGTGGGTTTCAATGTTAGAAAGAACCGGAAGTCCCTCTAGTTCTTTACCCTATTCAGGAGTCTTCATAGATCCCTTGCTAAGTTTATCCAGACTATTTAAGTACTGTGCTCTTCTTCTTCTCCTTCTGCCTCTCTTCCTCTTCTCCCTCCCCCTCCTCTTCTTCCTCCTTCTTTTAAAACTGCATATAGGTTTGTCTGTATCTTAACAGGAAATGAATATGATCATATACAATAAAGTTTGTTAACTTAATCATATGTACCTGACTCATGGCTGGATCTTTAGATTTTTGGCAGCGTTAAAAATCTTAGCGTGGTAGGCAGAATAATGGCTTCCCAGAGACGTCGATGTCTTAGTCCCGGGAATTTGAATATGTTATGCTACATTGCAAGGATGAATTGAAGTAGCAAAGGGAATTAAGCTTGCTAACCAGCTGATTTTAAAATAGAGTATTTTGGATTATCTGGATGGGCCTAATGCGATCAGAAATGCTCTTAACATTGGAAGAGGGAGGCAGAGGAAGAGGTCACAGTGCTTTGGTGGGAAAAGGACTTCAGTCTCCCTTGCCGGCTTTGAGTAGCAGGAAGGGGACCCCGCGCCAGGGAATGCAGACAGCCTCCAGAAGCCAGACATGGCAAGGGGGACGGATTCTCCCCTGGAGCCTCTGGAAAGGAAGGTTACCCCACCAACGCCTCAATCTCTGCGCAGGGAGATCTGCATCAGACTCCTAACCTACGGAACTGCAAGATAATAAATTTGCATTGCATTAAGCCACTAAATTTGTGATTTGTTATAGCAGCAGCAGAAAACTCACTGACTGAGTTCTCTCTGAAACCTCACTTTCGCCTGTTTCATGTGATCACAGGATCAAATGTGTTCACATAGAAGAATTATTATTGCCAAACAAAATGTAAGTGCTCCCAGAGTTGACTGTGAAGTAGTAATTAGCTAACTTATGAGTTAGGTGTGGACATTTATAGCAATACAACACCTCAAAAAAAAAAAAAAATTAGAGAGTTGCCTGGATGGCTCAGCTGGTTAAGCATCTGCCTTTGGCTCAGGTCATGATCTGGGTATCCTGGGACTGAGTCCTGCATCCGGCTTTCTGCTCAGTGGAGAGCCTGCTTCTCCCTCTGCCTCTGCCTGCTGTTCCCCCTGCTTGTGCTCTCTCCTCTCAAATAAATAAAATCTTAAAAAAAAATAAAAAAGAAAAGAAAAAGAAAAAGTAGAGGTTGGAAAGCAGGAAGTCCACCACAACATTAGCACATTTTCTGCAAGTGTTTACATTCATGAAACTTAAAACTGACTCACGGAGCACTCTACTCTTTGGAATGCTGTACAAAGCCACACCGAAAAAAAAAAAATAACCAAAAAAAGTTAAATTGTTGATACTTGTAGTCACCATGGCTGTTATATTTGGTTTCTAGAGTTCTTTATTCAGTACTGCCAAGAGCTTTTTGTAGACGAAGGACTAAGTCATTAATGAAATCTCAAAACGAACTCAATCTAAACATTGGAGAAGAAAGATTTCGTTACTTAAGAATTTCCCTGGGCTGGTATGTGTGAGAATCACACTTGAGTGAATATAGACATTGTGCAGAGAGAGAAATGCTCCGGGACTGCTTTTCATATTTAAGAATATGAAAAGTCCTGAGAATATAATTGTGGCCTCTCATGAGTCCATGGGATCTCCCAGTTGGAGGGCAGACCTCTTTTTGTGCAAAACCTATGAGCTAAGCACAGATATAAAAGACAGTAAAAATAGCCACAGACTCTAAGTAGCTCATGCAACTGTACAGAGAAAAATAGTTTTATATGATTGATGCCAGAAATGACAAACTGTAGTGGAATCAAAATTATAAATATTCTGGGCACACACACACATAATGCTGTTTTAAAAAGTGAGATTTGCATGTTACCCATGTAATAACTTTATGAGTTGGTATATTGTGTATTATACAAAGTTATTATAAAGGGTTCTTTGTTTACTTGATTCTAATCTTTGATATCCAGTTTTTCTCCAGCTCTGAGAGAAGAAAAGCATTTTAGAAACACAAGGCAAGCAGGGCTCACATAGTCTGTAGGGTTCTGACCTTTAAGGGTGTGGTGCAACCGCCCTTAGGGGACCATGAGGTACTGGATGAGCTCATTGAATTATCTTACTTGGCTGATGGAATCTCCATTTTTAAAAGGAAATGTTTTATTTAATGCCTCTAGACAATCACTAAAAAATAGTGTTATTGAAGCTTTATTGTCCTGGAAACTCTTTACGTTGGATAAAAGAAAAGTTTAAAGAAATTATTTTTTTTTTCCTCTAGAATTTCAGTCTAGTATGCCGCCCAGGCCTCTGAACCCAGCTTTGAACTTGAGTCTAAAGAAAACGTTTGATCTTCTTTGTCTTTCAACTTGACAAAATGTCTGTCTTCTTTGAAATTCCCGTTTTGTTTTATGTGTGCTTGTCAATGTGTTTTAGAAATGAAAAGCTCTTGGGGGTAAGGTACAAGTCTTTTTGTTTAACCTTTGAACGTCCTCCTAAGTGCCTACTCTGCTAGGTTGGCATTCCAAAAATATTGCTCATTAAAATGCTCGTTCTCCCTGTAGTGGTTTAGAAGTGATGTAGTAGGTGTTGGATTTAGCTTCTTTCCTTAGAGGCTTTTAAATACAAAAACATTTCATTTCCTTCAACAAATATTCTTGAGGCCCTTCTGCATGGCAATAATTAAAGTGCTTTGAAAGATGAACTCACATAGCCTATAACCTATAATATGATCAAGTTGTGTGGTTGATACATAAGAAACTTAAAAAGTGATTCACAGGTTAAAAAATAAATATATTCTCTTACCGGGACAAGAAAACCCAACTTGTTGCCAAATGATATTACTCAGTGAAATGACCAAGCCATACCAGATTCTAGCCCTATAATAGCTACCCTTCCTTGAATGAAATAAATATGCAGAGAAAAAAGCAAAGTTATATCTTATTAATCAGGTGGGGATTTTGCTTTAATTCTGTGCAGAACCCTGGTGACCTAGACTGAACCCTGTGAGAAATTCTTTCCTAAGCACTACTGGCCTGAAATGCCCACTCAGTGTCTCTCTTCCATAAAGTTTGTTGTGTGGACAGGCAGGGCGGGTGAAGAAAAGCCAAAATAGGAACCAAATGGTCATAATAGAGAAAAATATAGGGAAGAAATATCTTTTATTAAAATATGTCCCATGAGTCTACATAGAATAACAAGCATAGCCCAGGCCTTGTTCTAAATGATCTTCTCCAACTCAAGGATTAACTTTTATTAGGAGGCCTCTGATGTTGCCTTCATATTTTGGAAATAAATTAGAAGTATGACTGCTTTGATTTTAGATCAAAAAACTTGTCCATCGGCTTTCTGCCTTGGCAGGAAACCTATTTCAGCTGAAGACTCACCATTAGAGAGAAGGTATTAGCTGCTAAGATAGCCAATAATAAGTAAGGATATAATCATGTGTAGTTCAAGTAAATGCATTTACATAACACTTTGGACTACCTCTTGAATAATAAGGCATTCACTGATAGAATCAGAGATTTTTTTTTCCTCCCTGGCATTTGTCATTTACTCAATTTTCATTTTAAAAAAGGCACTTGTTTTGGCTGGCCTTCAGAGAATTTCTGACTCCCCTGCTTGCCGATGTCTTTTAATGCCAGAGTGCAACACTGCCTGTGACCTTCATTTATATTTCAACCATAGGCTAAGTCTAGAAATAGACATCAGAGCATACTGCTATGTTAGCAAACTCCATCACAGAGACATCATTTTTAAGGATAACTGAAAAGTTTTGTTCTCAACGCTACGGGAAAATAAAGAAAACCAACATGACTGCGGCAGACAGTGAGAAAGACGCACTACCCATGAGAAGAGGAACTGGATCCCCCAGGGCTCTCTGGTCCAATACTGGGGGGTACTGGGGGAACCTTAAAGCCTAAGGCAGAAATGATTGGTGGAGTGGCAACCACACATGCAGCTTTTAACAGTGGGAGCAGATACTCCAAAGTATCTAAGAGAATATATTAGAGTATGTGATATCACCCCCCTCATCCCTTCTTCTTACTGCCAGTCTGGCTTTTACCCTTCCATTGTGCCCATTTCTCAGAGACTACTTTGAATGAGTATACCAGTGATCACCAACACTGCCCCCAACGCTGTCAGCTCCTTGTTCGTATTCTTAGCATATCTTCAGTATTTTACACTGTTGGCTACTGGTCATTTTCCTCAAATGTTTATCCTTTGATTTCCACCATATCCCACTCTTCCAGTTTTCCTCTTGCCTCCCTGACCATCCCTTCTCCTTTCCCCCTTCCCGACCATTGCTTCCCAGTGAGAAGATCAAAAGAAAAAGTATTTAAAATTTGTTTTGGCCACTGAAAAATACACACTTTGAGGGATATAGATAAACTAGCTAAATATAAGCTTACTTGTTAATTTGATTGCCCATATTAACATTCACACATTCATAGAATAAAATGCAATGGAGAGATATTAATTTTTCCATTCTCACATTTCATGAAATAACTCTATGCAAAATCTTTTATGTGTCCTTCAGTGTCAGTCTCTTTTTTCAGTAGAGCCATTTCCCAGTCCTTGAATATAGTTTCCCTGAATACATCCATTTAAGATTAAGCCTTTTGGAATTTTGAATGATACTGTCACTGGAAGTGTTATTATCCTATTAGGGACATTGGTACAAAATTATTTGCACAGCATCAGGACAGCAGTATTTTCATTTGTCTTGTAGATGCCTATTTATGATCTCCACAATGTAATCACTATCTTTCTTTAAATAATTGCAATAGGTTTGCTTATAAGGATATCTAATACTTGTAATTGTGAGGTCCTACCTTCTGGAGTAATTAAATAGGTATTTTATTTCTAAGGCCTGTGTGTTTGTTTTTTTTTTTTTTTCTAAGGCCTGTGTTTTATGAAAGGTGGCTTCTGCCAGCATGTAAAGCTAGCATTAATTGAAGTCCTTTGTGTCCGGACAAAAGATCAATTTTCCTAAATATTACTTTGATTTTCAAATAGAGTTATCTGCTAACCTGAGTTTTTGGTTTCCTTGAGATTTGTTTGTTGTCACTTTGCACAGAAATTGTGTTGATTCATGGCTTAAAAATACAATTAATTTAATATGTTGTGTTACATTATAATGCCTCTTGTCCCTTAAAGTTCAGCTTTTAAATCTCTTCATTCTATTTATAAATATAACAAATGTTAACAATCTCTTTTAAGGAGTTTTGAAAATGTTTGTTTCTGTTTTTAAGCTTAGTAGTTCATAAAATATCTTCAAATATTTTAAACAGCCTTTATAAATTTAATCTATGGTGTGCCTGAGTGGCTCAGTCGTTAAGTGTTTGCCTTCAGCTCGGATCATGATCCCAGAGTCCTGGGATCAAGGCCCACTTTGGGCTCCCTGCTGAGCAGGAAGCCTGCTTCTCCCTCTCCCACTTCCCCTGCTTGTGTTCCCTCTCTCTCTCTGTTTCTCTCTGTCAAATAAATAAATAAAATCTTTAAAAAAAAAGAAATAAATTTAATCTATTTCATTTCATTTTGTACTACTTTCATTATGCGGCTTTAAAAGACAAACATTCCCAAGTACTAAAAAAGTTGTATAAGTCTAACAAAACAAACTTATACATATGATGAAATTCTAGTTTCAAATATTCCAATACCATAATGTAGTAAAATGTAAATTCCAAATCCCAAAATATAAATTAGTTCTGGATTTTAAATTGTCAACTTAAATAGGTCAAATTTTTGTAATCATTACAACCACAGTATATCACATATGCAGAAACTTTATTTTTTTTAAGAGTTATTTATTTGTCCTACAGAAAGAGAGAGAGAGAGAGGAAGGAGAGGAGCAGAGGGAGGGGGGAGAGGGCATCTCAAGCAGACTCATGCTGCACACAGAGCCCAGCATAGGCCTCCATACCACAGCCCTGAAATCAAGATGGAGCTGAAATCAAGAGTTGGTGACTTAACTGCCCTGCAGATTCCTTCTTTTTATATATATACAAATTTTAAAAAATGTGTGTATATATATATATGTATATATACATATACATATTTTATATATGTGTAAGTATATACATATTTTAAAAATTTATTTATTTGATACATGTATATATATATACATTTTAAAAATATATATATTTATATGTGTGTGTATATATGTATATATATATATACATATATACACACATTTTTTTAAATTTGTTTATTTTGACAGAGAGAGATTACAAGTAGGCGGAAAGGCAGGCAGAGAGAGAGGGGGAAGCAGGCTCCCTGCTGAGCAGAGAGCCCGATGTGGGGCTCGATCCCAGGACCCTGAGATCATGACCTGAGCCAAAGGCAGAGGCTTAACCCACTGAACCACCCAGGCGCCCCCACAGATTCCTTCTTAAAAAGAAAAACAGCAATACTCCAGTCTTGGTTCTCTAATCTTCTTAAACTTAGTTTTATATCTTATTGGAACTGAAAAGTAAGTGTTTATTTAGGAAGACAGTTACTGAGGTCATTTACTGTAAACCCATTTAATATGTCTGGGTTTTATGAACTGACTAAAGCCAATTTGTTATTTTTTGTAAATGTTTATTGTCACTTACTGTCATCAGGATATAATGCAAACAAGTGTCAGGCTAGATTCTACCCGCCACACCAATGTCTTCTAGTGAAAAATCACATCACAGTAATGTTACCTGTTCTGTAAGTCTCTTGAAGTCATAGCCCTATTCTTTTTGGTGTTCAACAGCCTTTTACAGCAAGGCTTACCTAAGGCAAATTCAGCAATATTCTTGTATCAGGATTTGGCTTATCATCTTAGATTCTAACAACCATGAATCTTCAGAACCAGCAACTGGACAGATGATTTTGGGATCGAGTCTAGGGTACTATACCTAAATATATAGGTTACAGGACTCTGGATTTTCATTCAACCAAATGTTGGGCAAATGTCTTTATAAAATTCCAAACAATCTAAAGACTATTCTAAACAGCTCTATACTTTTCCTGCATATCACCAATTTTTGCCAATGGGAGGCTTATTTCTTACATGCATTATGCGGATTATCAAAGCCCAGCTATTGCTAAGCGCTAAACAAAGTTGAAGTACAGTTATTAGCCACCCCAAGAATGTGAACTTTCCAATTAAATGATGGATAACCTCATTTGAAATGTAAATTCCTGATATAGGCCTCTCCTAGATATAGACTGGACCTAACATAAATTTATATTACACTGGTTATATTCAACAATTTAAAGTAAATTATAGGGGCACCTGGGTGGCTCAGTTGGTTAAGCATCTGCCTTTGGCTCAGGTCACAATCCTAGGGTCCTGGGATCAAGCCCTGTAATGGGTTCCCTGCTCAGCGGGGAACCTGCTTCTCCCTCTTTGTCTGCTACTACCCTCTTCTTGTGCTCTCTTACTCTCAAATAAATAAATAAATAAATAAATCTTAAAGAAATTATAAATACTCATTAAGGAAGTTAGTTACATCCTAATTAATTGAGTTTATGTGCATTCTAGCCATGAAGCTGTCAGTCACTAAAATGGGATATACTGACCGTCATTTATAGCTGCTATCTCAATGACTCTATGTCAAAGCAGATACATAACTTTGTTCTTTTGATTCATGTTTTATATGCTGCACAACTCTTTTTTGTTCTCATGGATGTTAGCATGTCCTTTTTGGCTGGATCACTTGACTGGATTTTCCATTTTAACACTCTTTGGGATCATAAGGAATGCAAGTACCTTTCTGTTTAACTTTAAAGATCTTTCAATTTGATACAATCCTTTGTTCTTACATCTCAGGATTCTCGAACTCTTATGGATATTTCTATTAATTCTACACATTCTTCATGGCTTTCTCTGACTTTTGATAATAACTTATAAGGTCAGATATAATTGTTATTAAACCCCATCCTGTGAGACATTCAATATAGGAATGCCTTCTCTTCTGAGTGATCATTTTTAGAAAAAGAAAAAACCAGGTTGTATTTATGTGCATGTGGTATATAGCAAATCCCCAAATTTATATGTCCAACCCTGACACCTTCCTGAATTCTAGAGTTGTATTTCCAACCATCCAACCATTGAATTTTGGACCCCCCTGTTCAGTCACTGCCCCCTGTGTCTTTCTCATGTCAGCACAAAAGCACCACATTCATCCAATATCCTTAGGCCAAATACTTATGAGTGTTCTTCATTCCTATCTTTTTCTTTTTCATCCCTCTCACCCTGGCCTCACCAAGTTCTGTTGCCTCTGCCTGTAGAACAGATCCTAAATCAACCTTATCCAAGTCATCATCATCCCCCAGCAGTACTATTTCAACATCCCGTAACTGGCCTTGCTGTTCCCCTCTTGCCCCTTTATCGTCCTTTCTTGATACAATGTTTGTTAAAATTGAAATTAGATCTTTCTCCTCTGCCCAAAACTCTCTAAAATTTTCTTACCACACATGAAATGAAATCCAAACTCCTTACCTTGTCTGCAAATGAGACCTTTGCAGATTTCCTGACCTATCTTCTAGCCCTTTCCTTACCCACTAGACACCAGTCAGAGAGCTTTTTTATTTTATTTTCCTCAAATTTACTGAGCTGTTTTCTGCCACAGGGCATTTGCCCTAGCCCTTCTCTCTGAATAGTGCCATTTTCTCTTATTATTGGAAGATTGATTCATTTTGGATAATTAGAATTTCAGTGTAAATTTACCTCCTTAGATAAATATCTCCTGCCCATCTAATCTAAAATAGCCCCATCACTGTCTTTCATTTCACTCTATTTTAATTCTGTCCATTATACTTAGCAATATTTATCTTTTTCATGTTCACCATTTCTCTTCTCCAATAATACATGCAGATAATGTTTATTTCATTCACTACCATAATGCCAGGGTATATGGGGTATGATAGGCATTCAGTGCATATTTTTATGTGTGTTTAAAGACTTTATTTATTTATTTGTTGGAGAGAGAGCAAGAGCGTGTGCATGAGCAGAGGGGGAGCAGCAGAGGAAGAAGTAGACTCCCCGCTGAACAGGGAGCCCTGAAGCAAGACTCGATCCCAGGACCTGATCATGACCTGAGCTGAAGGCAGACGCTTAATGACTAAGCCACCTTGATGCCCTTCAGTGCATATTTTTAAAAGAATAAGCATTTGGAATATAATCCAGGTCTCAAGGTATTCTACTGACAGCCTCTGTTGCACACCCCGTAGGTACCTCATTATTTAACCCATAATTGTTTTCTCCTAAGGCCCCTGTGATAAATGCCATCAATCACCTGTCAATGTAATTGTCTTTTGATGCCCTTATAGATTAGGGGGTCCAGAAAAGATTACTCAGAGGATAGATTTTCTTAATATTTTATTTTTGATCTAGTCTACACATTTAATTATTATATTTATTAATATGACAATTTTAACCACTTATGTTTATTTTAACCATTTACTTAAATTTCTTTAAATATTCCAAACTACATTTAAATATCTATATTAAATTTCTTTTAAACATACTTCATCTGACTCATTAACAAACAAAACCTTCCCAAGTACTTAAATTCTTACAAGTCTAGAAAATAAAACTTAGACATAAGCTGAACTAAGATTCTACATTCTTGGAAACATTCCAGTTATTGCTTATGACACTAGTAAAATTGTAATGTAAAACCCCCAAATCTAAGTCAACTACCATTTACACATTTTTTATTAGAATTACAAAATTAATCGAAGAAGAAAAATTCCCTTAAACCTAAAATATCTAATATACACAGAATTTTTCCCCTTCACCGCAAAATGTTAATATTGCATGTAGATTTTATTTACTTCATAATTTTGATACTTAAGTCAACTCTTCCTGGGGTTGAGAATATAATTATGTAATGTCATACAGTTTTGAGGTTACCACCCCAAGCGATTTTGAGGGTTCACTTCTCAGCCGGCTGAGGTTGCATACCAATAAGCAGTCTGGGCTAGAAGTGAGGTCTTACACTGCAAATGTGCAGGTGAACTTTTGTTTTTTTATGCCACCACCTGACAGTCCAACCCTTCGAGGAGTGAAGCGAGTGTCCTCCAGATGGGGCAGGCTTGATGTTTTTTCCTTGGACTCCACTTACACATTACGTAGTTCTCATATGTGATGAATTTGCAACCCCCTCACAACATTTGCAGCTCATTTTCCTCTCTGAATAAATTGGATTGTTTCTTTCTTTGTCTTGTAAAGTATTTAATTGTCATCTGATTGGATCCTGCATCTATTTTAAATATTTTTTCTCACTCTCCTTCTATAATTTCAAGGTCATGTTAATATCACCTCAAGGCAGAAACATGAAAATAAACCTGTCTTTTCATCTACCTTCCCCATATCACCTCTCTTGATTTTATCATTGGTCTCAAATTTATTCCCTCCTTCTCATTCTCACTGCCCTTGCCTTAGTTCAGGTTGTGATTTTTTTTTTCCTCACTTGGACTCTTGTTCTTCTCCACAACTATTCAGCCCCACTTAACATTCCACACGTTTGTCAAAGTGATTTTTCTTAAATGCAAATCTGCTCATATCATTATGCTTAAAATCTTCATAGTTGTAGGTAACCTTTAGGATGAAGTTTAAACTTCTTAGCATGGCATTTTCTTCCACCCATTTATTTTCCATCCATCTTCTATCCATCAAACAGAGTTCCTACTCGCTATTGGGTGTTCCATTTTGTCTCTCTATCTGTAAAACCTTGTTTATCCTTACATTTTCTCATTCCCCTACTCTCCCTACCACCCTATCTTCAGGTAGATTGACCTATGTCCAGTTCCTCAAATATGCTATCATCTCTCATGTCTTGGTTTCCCTCCAGAATTTCCTTTTGTCCAGAATTCTTTTCCTTCCTCAGCCACTGGACTACATTGGACTCATTTCTCAAAGTTTAACTCAAGCAACAATTTCTCTAAGTATCTTCCATCACTCGATTCCTTATTTGGGATTAGTTACAACTTTTCAAAGCTTCCGTATAACTTATGCATATATATATGTATATATGTATGCATAATATATATAAGCATTATTATATATGCATAATATATATAAGCATGTTATATATATGCATATATATAAGCATTAATTACAGTGTTGTAATTCATGATTTTGTTGTCCATCTTTTCAAATTCACTGAGTTTTTACCTCTACATCTCTAGTGTATAGAACAAACTAGACATTCTAAAAACTTCTAAAATAGGTAAATAAATAAATAGGTGAATGAGTGAATAAAAGATGCTTATCTCTCAAGTTGATTATGTTTAGTCACCAAGCCATTGCTAGGGATTATCTTTAACTGTTGCTTGACAGTTCAAAAAGTTCACCTTCAGCTAAGGTCTCAGGCTGGGTCTCAATCTCTCATTTGAACAAGCAATATATAGTCTGCAAAATCCTGAGGGAAAACTTGCATGTCTTTTCTGGTTTTTTTTTTTTTTAATTTTATTTTTAAGTAATCTCTACACCCAATGTGGGGCTCGAACTCAGAACCCTGAGATCAAGAGTCACACTCTCCACTGACTGAAGCAACCAGGCAACCGAAAACTAGTATTTCTTGAGAGCACTTAGCTCAAGGACCAAAGGTAGGAGAATGTTTTCTTTTTTATCATTCATACGCATTTAAAAGGCCTTAAAAAAATACCACACAGATTCAGAAAACCACACATATCAAATATATGGATTGATAGATTATTGTAAACCAAACAACCATGTCAAAAAGTAGAATTTTTCTAGTTGCCCCAGAAAACCCTTCCATGTATTCCATCCTAATCACAATTTGCTCCCACCCTCAAAAGTAGATAATCATTTATGTTTTAGAAAGTTATTCTATTATCCCAACATGCATACTTACATACTGTATTTTTGCTTTGCCCATTTTTTTTTAACTTTGACATATCTTTTAAATGTATTTTCATCTCTAGGCTCCTCTTCTACTCCTTTTATTTGTTGGTAACTTATCTGTTGAAGAAGTAAGGCCATATGACATGTAGAGTTTCAGGCCATCTGGGTTTTTCTGATTTCATATTCTTGGTGAGGGTCTGTATATTTTTGTGTCTTTGATGTTTCCTAACATTGGCAGCTGGATCCAAAGTCTTAATCAGACTGATATTTGATCTCTTTGGCAAGACTGTAGGTGGCTTTATGTTCTCTCACCAAGAAACATATTTTTGCTAGTCTTTCTTTTGGACATGTCAGCAGTGATTGATACACATGGCCTAGATTTAATTCATTAGATGTTGCAATTCTTTTTTTAATTTGCTGGAATAGTTTCATAAAGAGATATTTTCCTCCTTTACAATAGGCTAACCAGTGGCACAGTTCATGTAAGAAATCCGTAATAAATGCTTGATTCTTTCTCTTCATTTTCTAGTTTCCAAAACAAATAGTTGATTCCCTGTTAGCCTTTGAAACTGACCAATTAATTTAAAAAAATATATCATTGTGAACTTTTGGATTTAAAGATTTTACAGGTTTTAACCTATGCATTACTTACTCTTATTGAAGCTCAAAGTAACCGATCTCTGGCCAGTGGGACCACTTCAGTTTGGCTCCCTAGTTGTTTGGGTATGACTCTCATTTTCTCTGATAGCTTTCTTGCTATGTGGAGTGATAGAATTTTGCAGGCTTCTCTAGCACATTTCCTGCCTTGCACCTAAGATACCTCCCTCTAGGAAGAAATGATAGTTTGAAACCACAATTTAGGTATTAGAGATGCTTATTGCTACCAGAATGGTCGTGTTTCTGGCCAAAGTGACTATTTTTTAAAGAGCCAAGTTCTAAGAGTACTCAGTTTGTTATCCCAAGTGGATAGGGTTAGAAGGATTGGGATAAACTGTTTTCCTCTACCCTAAATTACTTTAGCTAACTGCGAATTTGTTGGAAATTTGCACCTCGTTTTGTCTACTTTTGAAATATGAATGCATTTAGTAACACCATGTCCCAGACAGCTGTCTTCATGGTCATTACCAACCTGTGCAGGTCAGAGGCTATCGAGTTGAGAGTGAATTTAATGAAAACGTAGCCCAGAGTTATCTCAGAGGCTGTCTTAAAACTTGCAGAGCTGTGCTCCTGAGTAAATTTTTTCTGGAAGCCTCAGGGCAATGCTTCCTCAACAAGAACCCTAATATAAATTTGAATTAAGCAAACGCATACAGTGCAAGGGGAACAAGTGTTTAGCTTATCACTTCACGAAAACAAACAAACGTGACAGAATGAACAATTCTTGCCACAATCATTTCACCATTTATATGGTTTTTACTAAATAAATATGTTTTATTTTATTTTTTTTTTTTAAGATTTTATTTATTTATTTGACAGAGAGAAATCACAAGTAGGCAGAGAGGCAGATAGAGAGAGAGGAGGAAGCAGGCTCCCTGCTGAGCAGAAAGCCCGATGCGGGGCTCGAACCCAGGACCTGGGATCATGACCTGAGCCGAAGGCAGCGGCTTAACCCACTGAGCCACTCAGGCGCCCCAAATATGTTTTAAATAAGTAAAATTTCTCATTTGGAAGAAACTTAACTTCTCATTTCTTACACAACTGTTATGTCCTTGAGGCAAATATAAATATCCAAATGAGAATCCTTTTTTTTTTTTCTTTTTAGTAATAGTCTGTACATTGACTTGAGTCATACTGATTCTCAATTAAATGTTGAGATTAGATATTGAACAAATACTAACAGCTATGATTCATTAAGTCCCTACCAAATGCTGGCTATTTTGTGTATTTTTAAGAAGATTTTATTTATTCATTTGACAGAGAGAGAGAGAGTGCACAAGTAGGGGAGCGGGACAAGGAAAAGCAGGCTCCCGCTGAGCAGGGAGCCTGGTGCAGGGCTTGATCCCAGGACCCCAGGATCACGACCCCAGCCGAAGGCAGTCACTTAACCAACTGAGCCACCCAGGTGCTCCATACATGTTTTGTTTTGTATCGCTTTGTTTCTGTTATTCTCACAGTAACTCTGAAATATATGTAGTCATTTCTCCCTTTTATGGATTAGAAAATGGAGTGGCACCTGTGTGGCTCAGTTGGTTAACATCTGACTCTTGATCTCTGTGTGGGTCTTGATCTCAGGGTCATGAGATCAAGCTCCGCACTGGGTTCCATGATGTGTGTGGAGCCTACTTTAAAAAAAAAAAAATGGAGGATGGTGTATTTGAAGAAACATAGCCAGCAATTTTGGATCTGAGAATTCATTTTAGGACTCTTTGTTTTCAGAGTCCCATTTTTATCTACTTTACCACACAGCTAGCCAGGCTTTGACCTCACAAACAGAAGAAATTACATCTTCTTTCATGAGTAAAACAGAATTGTCTTTGTAGGCAATTCATTATTGATGTCTCTTCTACCTCCTTGTTACCACTGATAAAAATAAAAATATATTTTTATATTTATATAAATATATATATTTATATAATTTATATTATATAAAAGTTATATATATAAATATATATATTAAATATATTTTATATATTTTATATTTATATATTTTATATTTTATATAAATGTATAATAAAAATACATTTCCACAAATTATGAGAAGAATAGATCTAAATATTCTAAGTATCTAAGAACTTCGAGTTAAAAACAGTTCACCAACATTATCAAGTAGACAGTTGTGCACCTGCTAAACACCAGGCACTGTGGGAGATATCAAGAAAAAGGCATGACACCTGCTCTTTAAAGACACCATAACCTAATGAAGAAATAGATGGGTCATAAATAACACAAGGTGTTTCCTGGCCTTCAGAAATTCAGGCCACAATTGCTGTGCAAAGGCTGTCTGCCTGGATTAAAAAGATGTCTACACTGAAGTTGATGGGAGGGGGAGTGGAGCATGAAGTATTTTGACAGGATAGATGTGGGTGATTTGAGGCTGGGAGAGGAGTGTGAGTGAAGGAGCAAGGTCTCTCACTGAGGGGAATGAGCCATTCAGAGAGTTGAGAGAGGCCCTGGTTTTAGAGTCACACTGGGGAAGAAGAGTCACCATCACAGGTACCTGAGCCTACACCACCACGCCCCTTATTGCTGCCACTTCTCAAACTTTGGAACCTTGCTCCATCTCACTCTCCGGAGATAAGCTTGATCAACTTTAAAGAGAAAAAGCAGTCTTAGATTTTAGTATGGAATGAACAAACCCACCAATAGACGTACTCCTCGGCTCCTCCTTTTTCTTAGGGAAACAGAAAAAAAGGCTCTTCTAAGACTAATTTGTCTGCCTGCTTTAAATCCAATTTCCTCCCTTCCCCACCCCCAATCCTTGCCCCGCTTTTTTCTCTCTTTCTTTCAACTTCCCTCTTTCAGCTGGATTTTTCTGAGCCCAATTCTTCCCTATTTACACATTCCCAATATAAATGAAAACTTCACTAGATTCTTGATCCCTGTCCAACTCCACCTTATCCCTCCTGCTCTGTCCTTCATAACCAAATTAGTGGAAATGGTTGTCTATAAATCTGCCTTGATGTCCTCATACTCAGTCCTCTCAACTCTGGCTTCCTGAAGCGTCTCTCCACTGAAGTAACTCTCCCTGGGTTCACTGATGACTTCATCATGGCTAAGCCCTGTTGAGGATTTTCATTCCCATCTGTACCAGTCAAGGTAGCTAATGCAAATTTGCACATTGGGCAGACCCCTAAGTATCAGTGGCATAACAGAATAAATGTTCCTTTCTCCACCACGTAGTCTGATGCTGGTCAGATGGCCCCCTCCATCCGCAGCTGTGCCATATGGAATATATACCTGATCTAACTATTCACTGCTGCTTGACAAACTACTCAAAATATAGTGGCTTAAAACAAGGTCAATATTCATTTTGTTTGTGGGTTTGCGATTTGGGCAGGGATTTATATACATAGTTTTTCTCTGTCCCACTCAGCATCTACTGGAGCAGCTCCAAGGCCAAGGACTAGGGTCATCCAGAGATATACTCCTTCACGTGTCTGGAGGTTGGTGCTGGCTGTAGCTGGGACCTCAGGGGTGCTGTTGTGGGAACACCTACACGTGGTCTTCCCACATGGCTGCCGGGCTTCCTCACTGTGTGATGTCGGCAGGTATGACAAGAAAGTATAAGGCGGAGCCGAATGCTCTTTCTTGACCCTGCTAGAAGTCATGGCGCATCACTGGGGCTGGCTACTGCAGCACTGAGTGGAGTCATTAGCAGCACTGATGCGTTAACTCAATTTCCTTATGAAACTTTTCTCTTTCCTTCTTCTTTATGACCTATATTCTCCTGGGCAGGCAGGGTATATATGGGAAACCTGTGCCTTTCTTTCACTTTTGATGTAAATCTCTTTGATGTAGCTCACTTTTATATTTTTGTTCTTAGGGCAAAACCCCAAATCTAGGATATGGTCTGACCCCATATACTTTCTCAATATCCTCTTGAACCATGTGTTTTCTCTCTCTCTCTCTTTTGAAGTTTTATTTATTTTAGAAAGGGAAAGGGAGAGAGAGGAAGGAAGAAAGAATCCCGAGCAGTCTGAGCTGAGCATGGAGCCCCAAACGGGGCTCCATGGCAGGACCCTGAGATCATGACCTGAGCTGAAATCAAGAGTTGGATTCTTAACTGACTGAGTCAACCCAGGTGATGCTCTTTTGATTTTTCTGTTCCAGCCATATGAGTTGTATTAATCTTTTATCTAGGCCACATCCCTCACACACTGGGACCTCTTACCTAGCTGTTTTCTCTTCTTGAAATGCTTTCCTTAGCTCTTGTGTGTCTTTTACAGGTAACTTCTCTTGCCTTTCAAGATTAGTTCAAATCTATCTATTATATACCCTCTAATACAAGCATCTATATCTGCCTTCAAAGCAATTAGTTTCCTTATTTATGTTTATCTTCATCTCTAGAATATACGCTCATTGAAAGGGACCTACCTGGGTGCCTGGGTGGCTCAGTGGGTTAAACCTCTGCCTTCGGTTCAGGTCATGATTCCAGGGTTCTGGGTTCTCTGCTCAGTGGGGAGCCTGCTTCCCCCTCTCTCTCTCTGCCTGCCTCTCTGCCTACTTGTGATCTCTCTCTCTCTGTAAAAAAACAAAAACAAAAACAAAACTTAAAAAAAAAAAAGGGACCTATCTGTTAGAATAAGCAGGTATTAAAATCCGGCAGAGATAAAGGGAGGTACTGTGGCACTGAGGTTCTTCACCCCATCTTCTCTATTCCATAGAATGCCAACTTCCTGGGGCCCCACTTAGAGTATGAATATGGTAGGAAGTTGTGGCCGCTTAGGCTTGCAGACTGTGGAGACCTGTGTGCCTCCAGCAAGGAATCCCACCAGGACTCTGAAATTCAATTGAGTTGCCTTTCTGTGCTGGCAAGGGGACATTTTCTCTGGCTCCAAGGGTCAGTGCTATATCTCTGAGCGTAGCAAAAAGTGAGCAACTGACATACATCAGATTAGCTCTCTTCAATTTGGTTATTGTGACTGCAATGGCAGAACAGCAGGATGAAAACTTGTCGTGATCAAAATCCTTATGGAAGAACTTGAATGCATATGCCTAACTGAGGGAAGCTAACCCGAACAGGCTACATACTGTTTGACTCCAATGATATGACATTCAGCAAAAGGCAAAACTATGGAGACAGTAAAAAGATGAGTGGTTTCTAGGGGTGCAGAGAGGAATGACTAGGCAGAGCACAGAGGATTTTTAGGGCAGTGGGAATACTTTGTATGATCTGTATGATAATGATGGATATAGATCATTTTATATTTATCCAAACCCACTGAGTGTGTGACATCATGGGTGAACCCTTGGGTAAACTATGGACTTTGGGTGGTTATAATGGGTCAGTGAAGAGTCCTCCTTGGTAACAAACATACCAATCTGGTGAGTGATGTTGACAATGGGGGAGACTATGTATGTGTGGGGGGCAAGGTATCTATGGGAAACCTCTGCCTTTCTTTCAATTTTGATGTAAATCTAAAACTGCTCTGAAAAAAATGAGTCTTTTTAAGAAATTCTAATGACATCATTAACTGTAATGGGATGACGGTAAGTACTGGCTGAGCATTTTTCCTACTCTTAGGCATTAATTCTGAGGATTACTGTGGAGATTGTGACTGTATTCATGATCTCTTGTGGCAGAACAAATTGCCCAAGAACTAGTGGCTTAAAACTATAAACATTTACTATCTCTCAGTTACTGTGGGTCAGGGATTCCAGATTGGCTCACTTGAATTTTTTTTTTTTTTAGGATTTCATTTATTTATTCGACAGAGAGAGAGCACAGTAGGCAGAATGGCAGGCAGAGGGAGAGAGAGAGAAGCAGGTTACCTGCTGAGCAAGGAGCCCAATGTGGGACTCGATCCCAGAACCCTGGGATCATGACCTGATCCGAAGGCAGCCGCTTAACTGACTGAGCCACCCATGTGCCCTCACTTGGATGTTTTTTTTGTTTTGTTTTTGTTTTTGTTTTTAAAGAGAGAGATCACAAGTAGGCAGAGACGCAGGCAGAGAGAGAGGAGGAAGAAGGCTCCCCGCCAAGCAGAGAGCCCGATGCGGGGCTCGATCCCAGGACCCTGAGATTATGACCTGGGCCGAAGGCAGAGGCTTAACCCACTGAGCCACCCAGGCGCCCCTCACTTGGATGTTTTTAACTGAGTGTTTCTCATGGGTTTGCAATCTGATATCATTTGGGGCTGCAGTCATCTGATAGCTTGCCTGGATTGGGGGATCCATAGTAAAGATGTCTCACTCATGTGGCTAGCAAGTTGGTGGTGACTATTGGTGAGAGACCTCACTTCCCTCCCACGTGGGACTCTCATAGAACTCCTTGAGTGTCTTCTGGATTTCCTCTAAACTAACATTCCAAGAAAGCAAAGGAGAAGTGATTTTTTTTTTTTTAAATTCAATGGTCACACAGCTTCCTTGATTCAGTGTAGGAGAAGCCTTCACACAAAAGTAAAAATAACAAGAGAGAAGGGTCATCGAGGATATCTCTGAGGTTGTCTATCCTAGTGACTTACCCAGTTCTCCAAGGCCGAGTTGGAGAGCTCTGATTATTGGCATAGGAATCCTAATTGCCTGAGGTTCTTTCTGTACCACAGTCCATAATGGTCTGATGACTTTACAAATAAGAGGGAAATGGGAGGGGGGATAGACAGAATTATCCCCACCTCAACTCCCAGAACTTGTGACTGTATTATCAAGGTAACATTTTTTGCAGATATAATTAACTTAAGGATCTTGAGATGGGGAGAGTGTCCTGGATTATCCAGGTGGGCTCAAATGTATTCACAAAGGTCATGCACAACAGAGTCAGGAGAGGCAGAGGGGATAGGGCAATAGAAACTTAGGCTTGAGTGATTCATGGCCATGAGGTAAAGAAAACAGACAGCCTCCAAGAGCCTAAAAAACCTGGATTCATCCCTAGAGCCCTCAGAAAGAGCATAGCCTGGCTGACACTTTGATTTTAACTCCGTAAGATTTTAGCTTCCGACTTTTGACCTCTAGAACTGTAAGATAATACATTTGTTTTGCTATAAGCCTCTGTTCGTGGTTTTTAAAAATTTTTTTTTTTTTAATTTTTTACAGCAACAGTAGGAAACAATGCAGGGAGTGAGAAGGAGGAGACCTATTTTGGGGAGAAAGTGGGGTGTGCTTTTCAACTTGTTCCTCCTCTGAAAGTTATAAGGCTGTCATTGGTAAACTCTGTGTGAAGAGGAGTAATAAACATTTTCCCCCATTGATCAGTTGTTTGCTGAGCTTCCAGGCTTGTAGTCTTGCTCTGCTACTCCCAAAGCCTGAGAAAAAAAAATATTGGGGAAAGAAGCATGGTAGCACAGCAAACCTGAAGGGAGAAAGAGAGCCTCTCCTGAGTTCCTTATTCCCAGGCTAAGAAACAGCAGAGCTGTTGAAGCACAAAGGCCCTGAGGAAGGGAGGCAGGGGCTACAGGGGACCAGAAGCTGCCTACTGCTCACATCGGTGGAGTGCTGTGGGAGCCGAAGGTTGTAACCAAGTGTCTCAAGGGACTTCTGACTCCCAGGAGAGCTCCTTAGGCTGGGCTCCCAACAATAGATTGCAGCTTCAAAATGGAAAGGATGACATCTTTGTAACCAAACTGAGACTGCCTTCATTATTCAAAATGACTAAAAAATTATGGAACCACACTGAGCTGCTCAGAAGGTAGCCCACTAAGAGTGGGTTTCCACGGAACTGACTTGGTGCACGTTCCTGGCATGTTGAAATATATCTGGCACCCACCTCAGTAGGTACAGAAGCTTCATCCAAGCTAGTTCTAGAACCATTCTTCTTACACTGAGTAACATTATGGCGGGCCAGTAATGATAACCATCCAATTAAATATACACTGTTGATGTCGGAGGCTGAATTTTCCGCATTAATAACTAATCTTAAGTCTCAGTTGTGCTGTGTCTCTCTTGACCAGAGCTGCGAGCCGTAGGTAAATTATAGGGTTGTGGGTGCAACCCCATGGAACATGGGAATGATTGCAAAGCATGGAGCACCATAGTGAGTTTCTAATGACTGTTATCATCCTGGTTAAATCAGGAAGGAAGTGGAGGAAAATGAGCATCCAAATGTTGCTTGTTGGAAAAATAATTGTGTGTTGTTGCAGAAGATGTACAAAAGGCAAATGACAAGTTCAAGAGTAGAAGGATGTGAGGTTTGATTTGAATGTCTCTTTGGGATACTTATTTTAAAATATTCAGACGTTTATGTAGGCAGAATTGAGAGAGATTTCTCAGAATTTAGCAATCAACCCATTTCCCTGTTATTCTTTTAGACTGCAAAAAAGTGTGAGATTTAAATTTTTTGTATGATGTCTCCTGTAAAGCAGTCTTTAAAATTATATATAATGTTTGATTTGTAGCAACAAATTACAAACACTAGATTAACCAGAACTTTCATTTTTTATGCATCCTAATTTTTTAAAAAAGTGGGTAATTTTCTGATGATAATATTTAGGATTTGATAAGCCTTCTACATTTCAGTCAGCCTATGAATATTTATTCAAGCATTAAACATATATAAGAAGAGACAAAGGGGCTGTAAACACTTTTTTTTTTTTTTTTTTTTTTTTTTTTAGTGTCTTAACTTGTACAAAGTTCCAGGGCAATGGCTGGAGTCCTGACTCCATGAGAGATGTGGGGCAGAGGGGACACGACCTGGGTTTTGTAATCAGAGGACCTTAGTTCAGGCTTAAATATTTGATTTTGTCTCTTTCTGGCTGTGTGAACTTGGAAAGTTACGTCCTCTCTTTGAAGATGCAGTTTCCCATCTACATAGTGAGAGCAACCCTACACGCTTTTGTGGGATGCAACGTTATACATGAGGTCTCTATTTTGTCTCTTCTCATTAAGCACTTTAAAAGTTTGTATAAATATGTAGAGACAAAAGGATGAAAATATCAAAACCTAAATGCTTTAACCCCCTACAATATTTTATATATTAAACTATGTATGAAAGGGTATTCTTGTTCTCATTTTTTAAAATATAAGTTATTACAAATCAATATTCTATTCTTTTTTATTGAGGTATAATTAATGTACAACATTAAATTAAAGTTTTGGGTATACAATATAATGATTCAATTTCTTTAAAGATATTATTTATTTAGGGGTGCCTGGGTGGCTTAGTGGGTTAGAGCCTCTGCCTTCGGCTCAGGTCATGATCTCAGGGTCCTGGGATCAAGTCCTGCATCGGGCTCTCAGCTCAGGCGGGAGCCTCCTTCCCCCCCACCCCCCGCCTGCCTCTCTGACTACTTGTGATCTGTCTGTCAAATAAATAAATAAAAAATCTTTAAATTAAAAAAATAGATATTTATTTATTTGACAGAGAGAGAGCACAAGCAGAGGGAGCAGCAGAGGCTGAGGGAGAAGCAGACTCCCTGCTGAGCAGTGACCAATATACACTGGTCTTCTTTAGAGAATCTCATCGTCTGGTATGGGGGTAAGATAGTTTCTGAAGACAATATATGATACGGGTTATATTCCCTAAAAGAGGGATAAACAAACTAATAATAAAACAACAGTAGAACAACAAACCATATGGGTATTTAAAAGAAGGGAGAGATTCAGTTTTCTTTAGTTAGGAAGGACTTGCTGGAGAGGGTGGTAAATATGAGAGACCTTGAAGGATGGGTAGGGTTTATGTAGAGATGGTGGTGAGGGTATTCCAACAGAAAAGGGGTCTTCTATGTAGGAATCTGGGGTCCAGTTAGAGAACAGAAAGAGCTTCACTGAGTTCATCACTGAATTGGGGAGCATATATATATAAAATGTTCTTTTATTAAAGATTTATTTATTTATTTTGGAGAGAGAGGAGGTGAGAGAGAGAGAGAGAGAGAGAACTCAAGCATGAGAAAGGGCAAAGGGAGAAGGAGAAGCAGACTCCCTGCTGAGCACAGAGCCCTGGGCTCTCTTAGAGCTCCATCCCAGGACCTGAGATCATGACCTGAGCAGAAATCAAGAGTTGGCCGCTTATCTGACTGAACATCCCAGGTGCCCCATATATATAAAATGTTCTGATCAGCTTAACTGTTCACTTTAGTCACCAAAATATTTGCGTCCTCACATTTTACAAAGAATACGGGTGAAATAGAAACTATTACAAGGATGATGAGGGAGCCTAAGATGCCATTTGAGGAAGGATTGGCACAGTCGTAAACTCACCCAGAAAGAAGAAGCCTAGAGGACATAATGGGAACAGAATTTAAATATGCTGGGGTGTCTCATGGAACTGGGCAGAACTAGAGTCTAAAGGTGGATGAAATTTATAGGTGTCAAATCTTAACTGTCTTTGGAGATGTTTAGACAAATCAGGATGATCTTTGGCTGAGACAATTGTTCCTCACTGGATTGGCAGGTGAATTAGATAAAGCCCAAGACTCTTTCAAAATCAATATTCTATAATCCTATTTGCAGTTGTGATTCTATTACTTAGAAATGTATTTGAGTTATTTCCAGAAAGATGAATATAGTATTGTTATATTTAAGCATGGGGAAAATCTTTTTTTTTTAAAAATATTTTATTTTTATTTATTTATTTGACAGACAGAGATCACAAGTAGGCAGAGAGGCAGGCAGAGAGAGGGGAGGAAGCAGGCTCCCTGCTGAGCAGAGAGCCCGATGTGGGGCTTGATCCCAGGACCCTGAGATCATGACCTGAGCCAAAGGCAGAGGCTTTAACCCACTGAGCCACCCAGGTGCCCGGGGAAAATCTTTTTGAGTGGGTATCTCTTCATTTGCTTCCAGCAGACATTCACCCTCTGTGTACCTGGTGCTTCTGAATCTCTGTGGACTGTTGATGGTGACCCCACATCAGTCCTGGAGGTGATACACGTGATCCAGACTTAGATAATGAGGCCATCCAATTGCCCTGGCCACCACGATTCCTTCAGGGAGGGGAACATGACTCATTCAAGCCAAAGCCATTTAGCAAGACTTTCAGTAGAATTCCTGGGAAGGATCATCTCTCTTCCATGCTGGATATAATGCTGAGAAAATATATGGTATGGAGCTGCCACCATTATCTACCATGTGAAGCCCATGACAGAAGCCACTCACAGGAGTTAAGAACCAAGTAATGGAAACTCAATCCCAGGGATGTCATTTGAATTCTCAGATTCACCATGTTTGACGACAAACAGCGGTAACTCTGGATTTTCCAGGGTATGTAAATTAAGAGATTTCATTTCTGTGAACCCGTTGGCTAAAAGTGGTCTATCGTTTGCAACACTGGGATCCTAACTGATGCAGAGCTAATGGTGCAACAATTTAAAAATGGATACATAGGGGCGCCTGGGTCGCTCAGTTCGTTAAGCCTCTGGCTTTGGCTCAGGTTATGATCTCAGGGTCCTGGGATCGAGCACTGCATTGGGCTCTCTGCTCAACAGGGAGCCTCTTCCCTCCCCAACCCCTTGCCTGCTGCTCTGCCTACTTGTGACCTCTCTCTCTCTCTCTCTCTGTCAAATAAATAAATAAAATCCTTAAATAAAATGGATACACAAATCTTGGCATATCTACTTGATAGCTTGTAGGGAGTCACTAGAAGTCATTCTTATGCAAACTGTATAACAACATGGAAAGAGACGGGATATGCAAAATGCAGTCAACCCTCATTACTGGAGGATTCCATATTTACAAAGCTGCTGACCTACAAAAATTTCTTTGTAATACCTCCGTGAATACCTGCAGATCTTTTGTGGTCATCCATGGTCATGTTCAGAGTGGAGAACCCCTGGAGTCCCCTAATGCACACGTTCCCAGCTGAGCTGGAGGGAGATGGTGCTCTGCCATTTTGGTTCAGTGCTCCTGATCTCAACACGTGCTCTTTCAAGGGTCTATTTAGTGACATGGTTTCCACATTTGGGTGCTTTTTGCTGGTACTTTTACTGTTTCAAGTGGCCCCTGAGTGTGTTGGGAAAGTGCTGCCCAGTATTCATCAGCACAAGAAGGCTGTGATGTGCCTTAGGGAGAAAATATGTGTGTTAGATAAACTTAGTTCATGCATGAGTTCTAGTGCTTTTGTCTATGAGTCCAATATTAATGAATCAGCAATATATATTAAATAAAATATCTTTAAACAGAAACACACATAAAACAAGGTTATGTATGTTTGGCTGGTGAAAATGTTGTAACAGAGGCTCACAGGAACTTAGGTTCCTGTATTTCCCTGAGGACTGTGGTTTGGTATTTGCTAATTCAGTGTTTGCTATAACTTAATAGAGCATCATTACCATCAATAACTGAATATATGCAAAAAGTACATTCAAAAGGAAAAGATTGGGGAAAAGGTGAATTGAGATAACAATGGTGGTTGTGAGAGTGAAAGGGATGTAAATTTTTACATCTTTTCCTTGATTTTTCAAATGTTTAAAAATAAGATAATAACACTATGGTGAAAGACAAATTGCACATTTACAAAACCACATACAAATCAAGAAAACTAACGAAACAACATAAAAAACACCTTTGGCATTCTATTCAGAGCCAGTTTAAAGCAGTATATTAAAATTTGTTCATTAATTTAAGGTCTTGCTTGAGTTAAACATACAACCCCTCCATACCCACACATACTAAAATCGTTGTTATAACTCAGTTTGATTATCCACTTAAATCACCCAATTTGGCTCTCAGTGATTTTTTTCTCCCAAATCAAATTTACATCTAAGAAATGTGTCAAAGCTCTAAATGTATAGATTGTAAAAATCAGAGCATTAGAAAGGATGCTGGGATTTATCTCATCTAACTTTCCATTCAATATAAATGTTCTCTTTACAGCATCTCCAAAAGAAAAGCATCCAATTTTTAAAATGTTTTCTATAAAAAAAATTTACTATCAGATAATTTTTCTGGTTAGTTAAACTGTTAAGAATATTTCTTGTATTTTTCCATATTCCCATCACAATCTATCCTTCCTAACTGCAGAGGCTAAATCAAATCCTTTTTATAGAATACAGCTCTTGAAATATTTTAAGAGAGCCATCATGTTATTCCTGTGGCTTTTTTCCCCCTCTAGGTTAAATATCCCCAGGAACTTTTCATTTTTCCTAAAAGTGTTTCTCTAAATCCTTTGTTGTCCTGCTCATCCGCCCTCTCTTTGAGCTCCAGTTTATTAATGACTTTCTTGATTGGAAATCAGGACTGAGGAAAAGGCAGAATTTGCAGGTCCAGGAATACCACTGCTTTCACTGCTCTTGGCATTTTTAACAGAGGAAATCCAAAGTGGGGCTGAGAGAGTGTGGTTTCTGGAACGAGGACCCTGCCTCACAGTGTGACCACTGCAAAGGGATAACACTCATTGTGGGGAATAACTGTTTATCTACTAAAATAAGATTCAATTTATAGGCACAGTTTGTAGTTCTTGTGTTTTAAGCTTTTCATCTCTATTTTTTAGTTCTTTATCTAATTTTCATTAATAATAGATTCAAACAAATTATTACATTTTGATCCCACTGGACTTTTTTATTTTTAGGTTCTGCTCTGTCCATGTTTATGGAAGTTGTAGATTTCTTTAACAGTGGTGTTTACATAAGCTGTAATTAAAATTTTTCAAATTCTCAGAAGTACTTTTGTCATAGTACGCAGTGAAAAAAATTTTTTTAAAGATGTATTTATTTATTTATTTGAGAGAGAGCAAGAGCAGGAGTTGGGGGGAAGGAACAGAGGGGAAAGGAGAAACAGGTTCCCCACTGAGCAGGTTGCTGAGGCGGGACTCGATCCCAGGACCCTGGGATCATGACCTGAGTCGAAGGCAGACAGTTAGCCAACTGAGCCACCCAGGCTCCCTGTACATAGTGAAAATTTTTTATTCTGGGTTTGTTACCCTTTGTTTTCATACCATATTTTTATTTCTCACACATAGTGCCAATGTTTTCTTCTGTTAAATCTCCTGATGATATAACATAATTTTTAATTCCTCTAAGACTACTCACTGAATAATAAAATAATCAATTATAGGGTACTGGATGATACAGAGGAATATGCAAAGATTATTGTTTTTAATTATGCTCTAAAATATCTTTGTCATCCAGCTAGCCTTAGTGGTAAAATTATATATTTCACATTTTTCTTACAAGTAATCTTATTGTTGAATAAAACATCTGTCTTAATAAATGTCTAAAATTGAGTTATATATTTTATCAAAATCATAATAATTTTGGATTTAGGAATAGAAGCATGAACATTGCTTTTCATTTTTATTTCTATACACTTTTCAACTCAATTATTTCTTAGTTCACTCTAATAAAAGAGGATAATTTTATCCATCAAAATTCATTGAAAATAAGTATCTCTCAATTTCTTTCTTCTTTTCTGCCTTTATAGTAGATAGGAAATAATCCTAGCTATCTTTTATGTTCACCACACCATTATTTGTTTTACCTATCTCATCCATTCATATTTCGATGATGATTTATATCCCATATTCCAGATATATTCATTGGTTCAGAACAGATTAGGACAGAGTATATAGGCTGGGGATTGTATATCTTGATATCTAGTAGGGAAATTTGATTCATTTGATTTCCATGTTGTGGAACATATTTGGGTTGTTCCCTAGTGTTTCTGGTTGTACTCTTTCTAGGCACATGAGTTTGGCGCATAAGAGGTGGAGAAGGGATTGTATTTCTATGCACTCTCAAGATTTGGTGTGATCTTGTGACTCCTTTAGCCAGTAAAATGTGAGTAGAGGTACTCTGTGATACTTTGGGGCAGAAGTACTTAGTTACTCTTATTGTTATGAGACTGCCCAGCCAGCGCACTCCTTTCCAGCTTTGTGAACTTGGGTGCTATGAGTGCTGGTCTGCAAAATGGCTCCCATACACCGAGGCAAAGAGAGGACGAGAGAGAAGACCATTCCCGATGGGTAGATGGCAGGTTTAATAAACAAGGGAACTTACTGCAAGATGAGCGGATCTCTGCCCAGGCCCACCAGAACCTTAAATTTTATGTAGAGCCTTCACTGGGTTTCAATTGGGTATACTGCCCACATGCTCCAATAGCACATTGCTCTCTCAAGGCTGCATTTTTGAAGATAGCTCCCACTGTGAGAAAGGTGGACAGAGTGCACGTTCCAAGAACAGGGATGGAGGTGGGGAGGTTCTGATCGCCTCAGCCAGCTCGGGGGTCAACTAGTGGTCACCTCCTCTTGATGACCTCCCTCAACAATGAGATGAAGGCGGTCTGCAAAACTGAGACCATGCCTCCAGGACAGACAGCAAAGGACTTTGGTTAACACTTTCATTGTGTTAAGCCCTTGATATTTTAGAATTTATGTTACTGCAGCATAAACTAGCCAATCCTGACTGAAATATGTGGGATGCCATTTTTCTTTTTAATTTGTTTGTACCTTAACTGGCAGTCACTCCAGTTTCTCCCATACATCTCTCTGACCGTTTTTTTTTTTTAAGTTTAATTTAATTGTGTGTGTGTGTGTGTGTGTATGTGTGTGTGTGTGTTCCAACTGGTTTTTAATGATCAATTGTCTTTTTTTCCTGAGGAGTGTGAAGTTGGGGAGCATGTCTATCTTTTCACTTATACCTTCTCAAATGAAATGGGCTAGACAAAGTGTCCAGATACGATGCTGCTTAATCCATTTGTGTTGGCTCTAACAAGATTTTTTTAAGCATTGTGGGACATTTTCCCATTGATTTTATGGAGGAACACAATGCACTTTAACAGTAGTGAATGGGACACCAACTAGATAGCAGAGAAGAACTTTGAAACTGCTGAAAAAATAGAAAACCATTAGGAAACAGCCTGCTTGTCTAGCTTTGATAAAAATGAGTGAGGATTTGACATTCTCCCTTTTCTAGAATTCTTTGTTCTTGAATAAATGAGTGAAGAAGCACTAGTTTGATGTGCAGACTTCCTTAAAATTCTCCTTCCGTGGGCACTTATTTTATGCCATTATAATCTTGGTATGAAAGTGGCCTCTGGAAGGAAGAATTCAAGATAGTATATGGAGGAGGAGGGGACACAGTGCTTCATTTAATTTGAGTTCTTATCAGGTCTTTGGAAATCTTAGTCTGGCATTTCCCCCAAGCAGAGCAAGGATAATTTCTGATGGAGAATCAGGGACACTTGAGAATTCTGGAAAAAAAAAAATCCATTTATAAAATACATTTAATCTGTTTATAAAATACACTCATCCAAAGCACATTCATTTAGAGTCTAAATGAGGCTTGAATTGATCCAACAAAGAAGGTACCGTAGTTGCAGTGCCAGGTCTCTAATGTAGAGTGCTGGGCAGTGCTTTAATCTGCGGGTGGTGTCATTATATATTGTAATCACCATGATGGCACCTGCTCATTAGGAATTCACTGCGTGCTCATGGGGCTGTAATGCACCTCCATTTGTATTCAGAAACAATTTAGCATTGGAGACTTAAAAGTCATTTGATCAATCTTGTGTGGAGCTCCTGTTTTTACTCCAGGCAAATGAATGTGAAGATCATTGTAACATTATTAAACAGATTTAATTGTTCATTGATCAAGCAGTGACTCTGAAATGCACAACTTTAAGATGTAATATTTTCTCAAATTTTGAAGGTGTGAAAAAATGTTATTTTCTGAGTTAGACTGAGTGACAGAGGAAGATGAATGTTGAAATATATGTAAAACTTATTAATTCCTTTTTTTTTGACATGAGGTTACTTGGAATACAAGGGGTGTATTATATATGTATGGTTTGCTCAGAAAATCATAGTTTATTGGGGTGCCTGGGTGGCTCAGTGGGTTAAGCCTCTGCCTTCCGCTCAGGTCATAATTTCGGAGTCCTAGGATTGAGTTCTGAGCTCTCTGCTCAGTGGGGAGCCTGCTTCCCCTTCTCTCTCTGCCTACCTCTCTGCCTACTGATCTCTCTGTCAAATAAATAAATAAAATCTTTAGAAAAAAAGATCATAGTTTATTATACATTAATCCAGGCAATGATTTATTTACAGATTAGTTTTTTCCTTTATTTTAATGCATTCTAAATGATTCCAAAAGGTGTTTCAAGCTGTTGAACTTGGGAATTTAGTATCTGTTCACATTTTTGCCACGCTGTGTGAAGCTGTCGAAACTTGAGAATAGACATCATCAAAATAATAGTAAGACATAGGAAATAATGATGGGAACTGGGCTTTTGTGAACTTTACTATGATTGCAATAGAGAATGCACTTATGTTCAGAAAAGAAGCTGAAGGACAGAAAAAAAAAAGGAGGAATCCCTCCTCTCTCAAACTTACTACATGCAAATGTTGTCACATGAAATTTTTCTTGTTTATTTATTTATATATTTTTATTGTTAGTCTCCATAAAGCACTTCATTAGTTTTTGTTGTTGTTGTTGTTGTTGTTATTTATTTGACACAGAGAGAGAGAGACTGACAGCGAGAGAGGGAATACAAACAGGGGAAGTGGGAGAGGGAGAAGCAGGCTCACCATTGAGCACAGAGCCCAATTCGGGGCTTGATCCTGGGACCCTGGAATCATGACCCGAGCTGAAGGCAGACGCTTAAGGACTGAGGCACCTAGGCACCCTCTTCATTAGTTTTTGATATACTGTTCCATGATTTATTATTCGCCACATGAAATTTTTCTTAACATTCTTGTTTTATGAATAAGAATACGGTCATTATCAATAGATTTTTGTCATCATCTTAAACTTTTAATAATTCCAAACATAATGCAAATCATGTGTGGAATTGCCATCATTTGGAAGAGATCATTATAATGATCTGTGCAATCCTCTTATCTTACTGGTGAGGAAACTGAAACCTAGTTATTGAACTAAAAAGTATTTTTACTGGGGCACCTGGGTGGCACAGTGGATAAAGCCTCTCTCTGCCTTCGGCTCAGGTCATGATCTCAGGGTCCTGGTATTGAGCCCCCACCGAGCCCCGCATTGGGCTCTCTGCTCAGCAGCGAGCCTACTTTCCCTTCTCTCTCTCTGCCTGCCTCTTGGCTTACTTGCGATCTCTGTCAAATAAATAAATAACATCTTTTAAAAAAGGTATTTTTTACTGTCAAGACCTCACAGAAAGAATACTAAAGAATGACATTAATAGGAACAATTTAATGATCTGAATATTTATTTGATAGTGTAACTGTAAATACTTCAATGGAATTGTTTTAAGGTCCTATAATTATTTTAGATTTTCTTATTTATCAATTAATTAATTAATTTTTTTTTAGAGGGATGGTAAGAGAGGGAGAGAGGAAATCTTTTTTTTTTTTTCCAGATGATTGTATTTATTTATTTTCAGCACTTTTTTTTTTAAATTTTTTTATTTTTTTCAGCATAACAGTATTCATTATTTTTGCACCACACCCAGTGCGCCATGCAATCCGTGCCCTCTACAATACCCACCACCTGGTGCCCCCAACCTCCCACCCCCCACCCCTTCAAAATTCTCAGATCGTTTTTCAGAGTCCATAGTCTCTCATGGTTCACCTCCCCTTCCAATTTCCCTCAACTCCCTTCTCCTCTCCATCTCCCCTTGTCCTCCATGCTGTTATGCTCCACAAATAAGTGAAACCATATGATAATTGACTCTCTCTGCTTGACTTATTTCACTCAGCATAATCTCTTCCAGTCCCGTCCATGTTGCTACAAAACTTGTGGATTCATCCTTTCTTTCTTTTTTTTTTTTTTTTTTTTTTACAGCTTTATAAACATATATTTTTATCCCCAGGGGTACAGGTCTGCGAATCGCCAGGTTTACACACTTCACAACACTCACCATAGCACATACCCTCCCCGATATCCATAACCCCACCCCCTCTCCCAACCCCCTCCCCCCATCAACCCTCAGTTTGTTTTGTGAGATTAAGAGTCACTTATGGTTTGTCTCCCTCCCAATCCCATCTTGTTTCATTTACTCTTCTCCTACCCCCTCGACCCCCCATGTTGCATCTCCTCTCCCTCATATCAGGGAGATCATATGATAGTTGTCTTTCTCCGATTGACTTATTTTGCTAAGCATGATAACCTCTAGTTCCATCCACGTCGTCGCAAATGGCAAGATTTCATTTCTTTTGATGGCTGCATAGTATTCCATTGTGTATATATACCACATCTTCTTTATCCATTCGTCTGTAGATGGACATCTAGGTTCTTTCCATAGTTTGGCTATTGTAGACATTGCTGCTATAAACATTCGGGTGCACGTGCCCCTTCGGATCACTATGTTTGTATCTTTAGGGTAAATACCCAGCAGTGCAATTGCTGGGTCATAGGGTAGTTCTATTTTCAACATTTTGAGGAACTTCCATGCTGTTTTCCAGAGTGGTTGCACCAGCTTGCATTCCCACCAACAGTGTAGGAGGGTTCCCCTTTCTCCGCATCCTCGCCAGCATCTGTCATTTCCTGACTTGTTAATTTTAGCCATTCTGACTGGTGTGAGGTGATATCTCATGGTGGTTTTGATTTGTATTTCCCTGATGCCGAGTGATATGGAGCACTTTTTCATGTGTCTGTTGGCCATCTGGATGTCTTCTTTGCAGAAATGTCTGTTCATGTCCTCTGCCCATTTCTTGATTGGATTATTTGTTCTTTGGGTGTTGAGTTTGCTAAGTTCTTTATAGATTTTGGACACTAGCCCTTTATCTGATATGTCATTTGTAAATATCTTCTCCCATTCTGTCAGTTGTCTTTTGGTTTTGTTCACTGTTTCCTTTGCTGTGCAAAAGCTTTTGATCTTGATAAAATCCCAAAAGTTCATTTTTGCCCTTGCTTCCCTTGCCTTTGGTGATGTTCCTAGGAAGATGTTGCTGCGGCTGACATCGAAGAGGTTGCTGCCTGTGTTTTCCTTGAGGATTTTGATGGATTCCTTTCTCACATTGAGATCCTTCATCCATTTTGAGTCTATTTTCGTGTGTGGTGTAAGGAAATGATCCAATTTCATTTTTCTGCATGTGGCTGTCCAATTTTCCCAACACCATTTATTGAAGAGGCTGTCTTTTTTCCATTGGACATTCTTTCCTGCTTTGTCGAAGATGAGTTGACCATAGAGTTGAGGGTCCATTTCTGGGCTCTCTATTCTGTTCCATTGATCTATGTGTCTGTTTTTGTGCCAGTACCATGCTGTCTTGATGATGACAGCTTTGTAATAGAGCTTGAAGTCCGGAATTGTGATGCCACCAACTTTGGCTTTCTTTTTCAATATTCCTTTGGCTATTCGAGGTCTTTTCTGGTTCCATATAAATTTGAGGATTATTTGTTCCATTTCTTTGAAAAAAATGGATGGTACTTTGATAGGAATTGCATTAAATGTGTAGATTGCTTTAGGTAGCATAGACATTTTCACAATATTTATTCTTCCAATCCAGGAGCATGGGACATTTTTCCATTTCTTTGTGTCTTCCTCAATTTCTTTCATGAGTACTTTATAGTTTTCTGAGTATAGATTCTTAGTCTCTTTGGTTAGGTTTATTCCTAGGTATCTTATAGTTTTGGGTGCAATTGTAAATGGGATGGACTCCTTAATTTCTCTTTCTTCTGTCTTGTTGTTGGTGTAGAGAAATGCAACTGATTTCTGTGCATTGATTTTATATCCTGACACTTTACTGAATTCCTGTACAAGTTCTAGCAGTTTTGGAGTGGAGTCTTTTGGGTTTTCCACATAGAGTATCATATCATCTGCGAAGAGTGATAGTTTGACTTCTTCTTTGCCGATTTGGATGCCTTTAATTTCCTTTTGTTGTCTGATTGCTGAGGCTAGGACTTCTAGTACTATGTTGAATAGCAGTGGTGATAACGGACATCCCTGCCGTGTTCCTGACCTTAGCGGAAAAGCTTTCAGTTTTTCTCCATTGAGAATGATATTTGCGGTGGGTTTTTCATAGATGGCTTTGATAATATTGAGGTATGTGCCGTCTATCCCTACACTTTGAAGAGTTTTGATCAGGAAGGGATGCTATACTTTGTCAAATGCTTTTTCAGCATCTATGGAGAGTATCATATGGTTCTTGTTCTTTCTTTTATTAATGTGTTGTATCACATTGATTGATTTGCGGATGTTGAACCAGCCTTGCAGCCCTGGAATAAATCCCACTTGGTCGTGGTGAATAATCCTTTTAACGTACTGTTGAATCCTATTGGCTAGTATTTTGGCGAGAATTTTTGCATCTGTGTTCATCAAGGATATTGGTCTGTAGTTCTCTTTTTTGTTGGGATCCTTGTCTGGTTTTGGGATCAAGGTGATGCTGGCCTCATAAAATGAGTTTGGAAGTTCTCCTTCTATTGCCATTTTTTGGAACAGTTTCAGGAGAATAGGAATTAGTTCTTCTTTAAATGTTTGGTAGAATTCCCCCGGGAAGCCGTCTGGCCCTGGGCTTTTGTTTGTTTGGAGATTTTTGATGACTGTTTCAATCTCCTTACTGGTTATGGGTCTGTTCAGGCTTTCTATTTCTTCCTGGTTCAGTTGTGGTAGTTTATATGTCTCTAGGAATGCATCCATTTCTTCCAGATTGTCCAATTTGTTGGCGTAGAGTTGCTCATAGTGTGTTCTTATAATTGTCTGTATTTCTTTGGTGTTCGTTGTGATCTCTCCTCTTTCATTCATGATTTTATTTATTTGGGTCCTCTCTCTTTTCTTTTTGATAAGTCTGGCCAGGGGTTTATCAATCTTATTAATTCTTTCAAAGAACCAGCTCCTAGTTTCGTTGATTTGTTCTATTGTTTTTTTGGTTTCTATTTCATTGATTTCTGCTCTGATCTTTATGATTTCTCTTCTCCTGCTGGGTTTAGGGTTTCTTTCTTGTTCTTTCTCCAGCTCCTTTAGGTGTAGGGTTAGGTTGTGTACCTGAGACCTTTCTTGTTTCTTGAGAAAGGCTTGTACCGCTATATATTTTCCTCTCAGGACTGCCTTTGTTGTGTCCCACAGATTCTGAACTGTTGTGTTTTCATTATCATTTGTTTCCATAATTTTTTTCAATTCTTCTTTGATTTCCTGGTTGACCCATTCATTCTTTAGAAGGATGCTGTTTAGTCTCCATGTATTTGGGTTCTTTCCAAATTTCCTCTTGTTATTGAGTTCTAGCTTTAGAGCATTGTGGTCTGAAAATATGCAGGGAATGATCCCAATCTTTTGATACCGGTTGAGACTTGATTTAGGACCAAGAATGTGATCTATTCTGGAGAACGTTCCATGTGCACTAGAGAAGAATGTGTATTCTGTTGCTTTGGGATGAAATGTTCTGAATAGATCTGTGATGTCCATCTGGTCCAGTGTGTCATTTAAGGCCTTGATTTCCTTGTTGATCTTTTGCTTGGATGATCTGTCCATTTCAGTGAGGGGAGTGTTAAAATCCCCTACTATTATTGTATTCTTGTCGATGTGTTTCTTTGATTTTGTTATTAATTGGTTTATATAGTTGGCTGCTCCCACGTTAGGGGCATAGATATTTAAAATTGTTAGATCTTCTTGTTGGATAGTTCCTTTGAGTATGATATAGTGTCCTTCCTCATCTCTTATTATAATCTTTGGCTTAAAATCTAATTGATCTGATATAAGGATTGCCACTCCTGCTTTCTTCTGATGTCCATTAGCATGGTAAATTCTTTTCCACCCCCTCACTTTAAACCTGGAGGTGTCTTCGGGTGTAAGATGAGTTTCTTGTAGGCAACATATAGATGGTTTTTGTTTTTTTATCCATTCTGATACCCTGTGTCTTTTGATTGGGGCATTTAGCCCATTAACTTTCAGGGTAAGTATTGAGAGATATGAATTTAGTGCCATTGTATTGCCTGTAAGGTGACTGTTATTGTATATTGTCTCTGTTTCTTTCTGATCTACTACTTTTAGGGTCTCTCTTTGCTTAGAGGACCCCTTTCAATATTTCCTGTAGAGCTGGTTTGGTATTTGCAAATTCTTTCAGTTTTTGTTTGTCCTGGAAGCTTTTAATCTCTCCGTCTATTTTCAATGATAGCCTAGCTGGATATAGTATTCTTGGCTGCATGTTTTTCTCATTTAGTACTCTGAATATATCATGCCAGCTCTTTCTGGCCTGCCAGGTCTCTGTGGATAAGTCTGCTGCCAATCGAATATTTTTACCATTGTACGTTACAGACTTCTTTTCCCGGGCTGCTTTCAGGATCTTTTCTTTGTCACTAAGACTTGTCAATTTTACTATTAGGTGACGGGGTGTAGACCTATTCTTATTGATTTTGAGGGGGGTTCTCTGAACCTCCTGGATTTTGATGCTTGTTCCCTTTGCCATATTGGGGAAATTCTCTCCAATAATTCTCTCCAATATACCTTCTGCTCCCCTCTCTGTTTCCTCTTCTTCTGGAATCCCAATTATTCTAATGTTGTTTCGTCTTATGGTGTCACTTATCTCTCGAATTCTCCCCTCGTGGTCCAGTAGCTGTTTGTCCCTCTTTTGCTCAGCTTCTTTATTCTCTGTCATTTGGTCTTCTATATCGCTAATTCTTTCTTCTGCCTCATTTATCCTAGCAGTGAGAGCCTCCATTTTTGATTGCACCTCATTAATAGCTTTTTTTATTTCAACTTGGTTAGATTTTAGTTCTTTTATTTCTCCAGAAAGGGCTTTTATATCTCCCGAGAGGGTTGCTTTAATATCTTCCATGCCTTTTTCAAGCCCGGCTAGAACCTTGAGAATCATCATTCTGAACTCTATATCTGACATATTACCAATGTCTGTATTGATTAGGTCCCTAGCCTTTGGTATTGCCTCTTGTTCTTTTTTTTGTTGTGAAGTTTTCCGCCTTGTCATTTTGTCCAGATAAGAGTTTATGAAGGAGCAAGTAAAATACTAAAAGGGTGGCAACAACCCCAGGAAAATATGCTTTAGCCAAATCAGAAGAGATCCTGAATTGTGAGGGGGGAGAAAGGGGATAAAAAGGGGTTCAGAAAGAAAGAAAAAAAAAAACTATTAAACTATTAAACTATTAAAACTATTAAAGACTATTAAACTATTAAAAAAAACTATTAAAAAACTATTAAAAACTATTAAAAACTATTAAAACTATTAAACTATTAAACTATTAATCTATTAAAAAAAAGAAAGCCGATAAAGAAAAAATATAAAAAGAGGAAAAATAAAATATATATTAGATAAACTATTTAAAAAACGTTAAAAAAAGAAAACGGTAAAAGTTAAAAAAAATTTAGCAGAAGAAGAGAAAAAGAAAAAAAAATTGAAAAAGAAAAAAAAATTAAATTAACTGCAAGGCTAAAAAATCATGGGGAGAAAGCCATGAGTTCCGTGCTTTGCTTTCTTCTCCTCTGGAATTCCGCCGCTCTCCTTGGTAGGTGAACTTGGTCCTGGCTGGGTTTCCCGTTGATCTTCTGGGGGAGGGGCCTGTTGTAGTGATTCTCAAGCACCACCCTTACCCGGGGCCGCGCTGAGTAATCCGCTCGGGTTTGCTGGGTTTGCTTTCGGGAGCTTTTGTTCCCTGAGCGCTTTCCGTAGAGTCCAGAGGACAGGAATAAAGATGGCGGCCTCCCGGTCTCCGGCCCGGAGGAGCCGAGAGCCCGGGGCCCCACTCCTCAGTGCGCCCTCAGAGAACACGCCCAATGACTCCCGCCACCCTGGCCTCCGGCCGCGCTCCGAGCTGACCGAGCCTGCGACCGGTCCAAGGCAACCCCAAGCTGAGAGTCACTCCTCGGCTCTGTCTCTGCAGCCGGCTTCCCCGTTCTAATACCGGTAAGTTCTGCGACACTCAGACACCCCCGATCCTTCTGAGACCCTGCGGGAGCTGAGGCCGCGCTGACCCCGCCTGGGCTTCACCCCAGTTAAGCCTCTGGAGCGATGTCCCTCAGCGGAACAGACTTTTAAAAGTCCCGATTTTGTGCTCCGTTGCTCCGCCGCTCGCCGGGAGCCGGCCCCTCCCCCCGCGGTCTATCTTCCCGTCGCTTTGGATTCACTTCTCCGCCAGTCCTACCTTGCAGAAAGTGGTTGATTTTCTGTTTCTGGAATTGCTGTTCTTCTTCTCTTCAATCTCCCGTTGGATTTGTAGGTGTTTGCAATCTTTAGATAAGCTATTTAGCTGATCTCCCGCTACCCGAAGTAGTCTCAGCCTGCTACTTCTCCGCCATCTTGACTCCTCCGGGAGAGAGGAAATCTTAAGCAGGCTCTATGCCCAGTGCAGAGCCTGAAGCAGGGCTTGATCTCACAACCCTGAGATTATGACCTGAGTGGAAGTCAAGAGTCAGATGCTTAACTGACTGAGCAACTTAGATACCGCAAGGTTTTCTTCTTCTTAATTTGCAGGGTTACCCTTAAAGAATCCAGATTCCTGAGTGAACATTGAGGATTAAAACAAGAATTCAGCTTTATTTACTCATTTATTTATTGAAAATTATCTTTTGAGTGAGGCCTGGGTGGCTCAGTCAGTTAAGCCTCTGCCTTCGGCTCAGGTCATAATCCCAGGGTCCGGGGACCAAGTCCCTCATTGGGCTCCCTGCTCAGCAGAGACACTGCTTCTTCCTCTGTCTGCTACTCACCCTGCTTGTGCTCTCTCACTCTCTTTCTCTCAATCTCTCTCTGGTAAATAAATAAATAAATAAATAAATAAAATCTTTAAAAAAAATAAAAGAAAATTATCTTTTGAGATCAAATAGAAGGCTAGTTGTTATTCTAGATGCTTGGGATATATCAGTACTTATATAAACAAAAAGTTCAGCCTTGTAGGGGAAGACAGACAATAAATAATAAGCATAATAAATTAGTTGGAAGCTGGAAGGTGGTTGTGCTATAGGAAATAATAAAGAAGAGTGGAGGGAATTGGAAGCATGCGGTGGGGTTAGTGAAAGCTAGTTGCATGTTTTAGATAATAGTGGTCAAGGTGAAACTTAGGGAAGGTGACCTATGAGTGAAAGTCTGAAGGCAGGGAGGAAGTTTGCCAAGTGGAAATTTGGTGGAAGAGCATTCCAGGGAGAGGAAACAGCTAGCCTGAAGTTCTAAGGTGAGATTGTGCTCGGTGAAATGAGAGAAATAGTGAGGAAATCAGTGTGGGGTGGAGGAAGAAATAGGGATCCAAGGAGGAGAGACTGACAGAGGGTCAGACCACATGGGGCCATGTAAAGAATTTAATTCACTATGAATGAAATAGATTTGAGTGGAGGAGTGGCATAATCAGGTACAATATTCTTTAGAAGATCTTATTGGCTGTATTGATGAGAACCTCATGTTTATGTGGAGCTTTATCTTCATACATAGGCTTCCTCAATACTTAATTTTCTTTGAGCTCTTTTGTATTGTTCCTCTGTCACCTGTGCTTTCCTTTGATGTGAAAGACTTGGAGTATGTTATGACTGTTCTCAATTCAAGGCTCCTCCTGTTCCCAGACTAGCAGAACCTCTCCTACCCTGCCCTGCCGTGTGCCTCACACCCATGTGACTCCTAGCTTTGCTCATGATGGCTGGACTTCTTTGGTTTCTTTTCCCACATGGAACATTGTTTTTAGCCATCAGAGGGCTCGATGAATAGCTACTCTAGCTCCAAGATTCCCACACATGTGCCTATAGCTTTGGGAAAGTTAAAAACAAAATCTGCCATGCCCTACTCTTCAGACTTTTTCTTGTTGCTCTCAGTTATGTCGTTATAAAAGTTATTATTTTTGTTTCACTTCTGGGAGTCTGTGTTCATTTTAATAGGCAAATAGTTATTTCCATGGGTCTCTCCTCTAAAATACACATAAATTCTATTCCAGTATGTGGGTCATTTATAAAGATTTCTTTGTGAACCCCTAGGAGAGATATTCCACATATGACAAAGTAAAACTTCTTGAAAATTCTCTCTTCTCCAAAATTCTACTGATTATAGAAGTTGCTGAATACTCCTCTCTGTCTTTCCACTTGTCCCTCTTTTCTCTTCCTTTGTCTCAGGCTTGTATTCTCTTTCTGTATGTCTTTTTCCAGGATCATAGCTGTTTCTCTTCTGGGTAGTGCTGTGAAGGGTCTGTGTAGAGATGTCCAGTCCTCTCTCATCTCATTCAGTTTGTCCTCACCCTTATATCTGCAGCAAAATGAAGCATCTTTCTCAGTATCTATTCTCCTTAGGAAGTAGGAGGAGGATGGGAGTGTAAATATCTATAATTTCACATGTTTTGTCCTGGTAATTTTTATTTTTCTAATCATAAAAGCAGCATATTTTCAATGTTGAACATTAGGAAATAGAGACACACAAATAGCCCCTGGCAAAAAAAAAGTACTCATAATCCTGTCACCCAGTGATAACTTCAACACATTTTTTGTACCTTTGCAGAATTTTTTTTTTAAAGATTTTATTTATTTATTTGACAGAGCGAGATCACAAGTAGATGGAGAGGCAGGCAGAGAGAGAGAGAGAGAGAGGGAAGCAGGCTCCCTGCTGAGCAGAGAGCCCGATGCAGGACTCGATCCCAGGACCCTGAGATCATGACCTGAGCCGAAGGCAGAGGCTTAACCCACTGAGCCACCCGGGTGCCCCTCCAGGATTTTTTTTTTGTGTATTTTTTTTTAACAAAAATGGATTCCTCCTATACCTAAATTTGTAATCTTCTTATTAAATGTTAATAGATCATGACTGAATACATGTCAGTTAACAAAATTTCTTTATTAGCAATGTTTTAATGATTTAATAGTATTTTATTATATGAATACACTATTGTTTATTTACTCATTACCAGATACATGGATATTTAGATGGTACTATAGATAATGTTTCCCATATCTTTAATTTTTCTTTAGAGTAAATGTCAGAATTTGTATTTTATGTTGAAAGGTATACACATTTTTATATTTTTCAGTGTATGTTGCCATGTTGTACTGAGAGTGATAATACCAATTCTTCCATTCTCACCAGTACTCAATCAGGCTTCTTTCTCTCCTTCCAAATCTTCACCAATACAAGATTTTATTTTGTTTTTCAAAAAATCATTGCACTGGGTGTTGTGCATAAACAATGAATTTTGGAACACTGAAAAAAAAATAAAATTACAAAAAAAAATAGAGTTTTAACTGTCCCCACAAAAATCATTGCAAATAATAACACACATTAATTGCGTATTATTGTTGTTTTACTTTTTTATTACTTGGATCATTAATGGCAGTAAACATATGTCAACAGCTTGCAGGTTTCAACTTGGACATCTTTTTTTCGCTTGGAAACTGTTTCAATTCCTCCAGTCTGGGTTGGCTCTTTCCCATGTCTTCCCATAGAATTCTGTACTTTGAGTACTAATTCTAATCCCTGATTCACTTCTCATTTTGTTTTCTTAGACTTTAAGTTTTGTGACGACAAGGATCCTGCTGTCTTGCTCATCACATGCCAGTGACTGACACATCATAGCTCCTAAAGAAGTCATTGTTGATAAAACCCCAAAACCATGATTTTTTTGTTTGCTTTGTTTTTAAAAAAATAGGCTACACATTATTGAAGTGTGTTTGCGTGTGTGTGGGGGGAAACTATGATTTTTAATTTTTTTCTTTTTATAGATGTATTTATTTATTTGAGAGAGAGAGAGAGAGAGAGCAAGCATGAGGGGGCAGAGGGAGAGGGAGAGAGAAAATTTCAAGCAGATTCCATGCTGAGTTCAGGGTCCAATGCAGGCTTGATCCTACAACCCTGAGATTGTGACCCGAACTGAAATTAAAAGTCAGACACCCAACTGACTGAGCCACCCATGTGACTCTGGAGACCATGATTTTTCATAATCAGTGGTGAATATCTTCTTCCCCTAGCTAATGAACATATGTTTTACTTAACTATTTTAAAAGCTTCTTTTTTTTTTCTAATTTCCAGAGACTTCTTTTTTATTTTCTAATTTCCAGAGACTAGAAACAAACATGCACGTATTCACTCTGGAATATGGATGGAAGAATGGATGGATGGATGGCTAATAGGAAGTTATTTGTATTGTTTGCTCTATTTCTAATCCCTTAAAATCTACTTAGCTGGCGGAGAATGTACCCCTTCCCTTTAGATTCGAAGTTGACATAAAAACACCAAAACAGGGACGCCTGGGTGGCTCAGTTGGTTAAGCGGCTGCCTTCAGCTCAGGTCATGATCCCAGCGTCCTGGGATTGAGTCCCGCGTCGGGCTCCTTGCTCAGCAGGGAGCCTGCTTCTCCCTCTGCCTCTGCCTGCCACTCTGTCTGCCTGTGCTCATGTTCTCTCTCTCTCTCTAACAAATAAATAAATAAAATCTTTTAAAAAACCCACCAAAACAAAGCAAAAACACAGGTAAAGAGGAAACTAAATAAGGAGTGTTTGGTACCTCAAAATGGATTATCCTCTACTTTATAAATAAATTCAAACTTGGAGTTCTACCTTTGACTTGGTTTTCAGGGAACCCTTGTTTTTTCAAGTTATCTAGATACTACCTCTGGTCCTGTCCTAAATAAATAATGAGCAAAGGGATGTCTCTATTGGAAATTCCAGATCTTAAAGTTTTTCTACCACATACGCCAGAAATTTCCAACTGAAATTCTACATATCTATTCTATGCCTCAAATGATTGATTACTTTATTAATAGACACTTCAAATTAATTTTTATAAAGCAGAAATGCTATTTGCCTTAGCTAAATTAATAAAATTTATTAATAGTCAAACATTAAGAGGTAAATGATGTTCATAATTTTAATATAAATGGTCTTGGTAAAAGTTGAAATGAGTTTTGATTATTTAGATATCTGCATTCATCTAATGCAAATATAGTGCAAAGGGGACAGATTTAGAAGACTTACAGTTATCTCTTAATTACTGGTAAAGCAACTACCAAAGGACATTTGCTTTTGTGACAGCAATATAAATAATCTTCTATTAAAAATATTTATAAACATAATGAAAGTATGTTGGGTATGAGGAGTTGGATATGAAGTACTAAAGGACAGAGCTTGAAATATCTCAGAGATAGTGTTTTTAATTTATCCCTACTTCTAAAGTTCAGGCTGGGCAATGGCAAAGGCTTATACGTAGACTAGGTATAAATAACACCATTGCCTGGTGGGTGGATTGTTAAAAAGAGGAGACTGTTCTCCTGGAGATCTGTTTATTTTTTCAATTAACAAAGAGTGAAAGTCCTCTTCTGACTTTTTTGCTTGGGTGACTAGATTAAAAAGTATGCCATTTATGTTTGGTACATTTAATTAAATGTTTGGCTTGAGCTTATAAGGAACTTCTATTTATTTTAGTTAGATTGCGATAGATCATTAAAAATTCCTTTAGAGATTGTTGTTGACGTTCTGATTTTTTTAAAAAGTTTATCTAACAGGATAAAACCTGTTATGAAATTTTTGACTCTCATGTATTTTTGCATTTGGTGAATGTCTTAATCTTATCAGCTCTTAGTGGTTTCCTGATTTTGTAATTTGTGACTCAGATAATGCTATTTAATCAGTAGGCCTGACTAATAAACCCAAACTGATGCTCACTAAAATCTCAACATAAACAGATTTGAATGAATGTGCTATCACATCTTTTGTAAGCACATTGCTTTTTTTGTGCAATTGCCCATATAGTTATTGCCTATTTTATGTTGTAAGCTTTAGGAATATGAGAGGTATGTCTGTATCGGAGGAGTTATTAACATATGAAGCCCGGTTAGATTAAATGATGATGGCAATAATGATTGCCAATAATAATTTAACAATTAAATACAAAACCTATTTATTTCCCACCTGCTTTATGCCTGGCACTGTGCTAAAAATTATATACACATTATCTCTGTGAGATTATTATCTGGATTTTACACATAAGATATTTGAGGTTCCAGAAGGTTGAATAATTTGCTGAAGATTCAGAGTTATTAAATGTTAGAAATAAAAAGCAACCTGCTTTACTCCAGGGATCATGATATGCAATTACCTATGTTGTTATTGATAGTTGAATGACAGACATCTATACCATTAGGGGAGTTGTGTCTTACTGAATCCCTATCGTGATAAAGCAGAGCTTCTCAGACTTGAATGTGAGCAACTAGTTAAAGAGTAGATTCTGATTCGATGGGTCTAGAGTGAGGGCCAGAGATCCTGCCTTTCCAGCAAGCTCCCAGGTGATTCCTGTATTGCAGGCAGATGAGCCATACTTTGGGAAGCAAGCTATAGAGCAGAGATGCCCAACATGGCAGGGCAGGAATGTTAGGAAACATGCCCTTCCGCCTTCATTGAAAGCATTTAGACATTTTCAGCTGACAGAATTTTCCTCTTCCTAGAAGAATCTCCCATGCTTAACTCAGTGCTGAGTAGGGCCATGAATACTGGGGAATGACTGCTACTTCCCTCACATATTTCAGAATAGAAAATGATTGAGAATGACTGAACCAGGTGGTTCAGAAGCTAGAATGCTAAAAGCCAGTTTGAGGCCCAGGTGACAATGTCAACGCTCAGGCAGAGGGGAAAGAAAACACAGAACAAAGATCTAAGCTAGGTAATGAAGAGAGGCCAGAGGAGAAAGATGAGTGAAAGTGAGGGAAATAGTCGATTAGGGATGGCGGTGAGTAATGGGAATGCACCAGAGATTGCCAGAAGGAGCCCATCTGACATCATGGCAGAGCACAATTTGAAGAAACTCCTCATCTCAGACATACCACTTTCCTCATGTTGTCATGGGGCCTCTGGTTATAGTTTTGATTCATGGCAATCTCCAAGAGAGAATCCTGTCAGTTAGGCTCTCCTAACCACTGACAATTTCAGGGTGAATATTCTGAGCTGGGTAGAAACTAATCTTTCACCTTCACTTTAAGCTTTGAAAGAATTATTCTAGAATTATCTTGTCTTTATAATCTGACCAATGCGTTTGTGTAATTGGAGAGTGAGATGAAGTGGGAGGTCGTCAAATTCCATTAGTTACTTTGTTCTGGAGAAGTGGGTGTGTACGTGAGCCCATGTGGACATACACACACCCCCGCCCACCTACACCCCCACACACCACCTCTCCTTTCATATCAGCAGACTGTGGAAGAATGACAGCTACATTTCTTGAGTTGTGTATTAAACAAATCCTGGCATCGCATTTATAACTCCTTGTTTGAAAAGACAATTAGGTGAATATACTTTGGCCAACTTTTAGAAGTAGATGCCAGATGGAAATATTATAGAGGGCACCAGGTAGCTTATGAAATATAAATGTTATTACAAATTTATTATTACTTCTCCAAACCCTCTGGTAAAATAAAACCTTGCAGGAGGTTCTGGTAATATAGATAGTAACAAGGGAAAACTTGGGTAAGAGGCACTATGGCTTACTTCACTATTTAAAAAAAAATTTTTTTAATTTAAATTCCAGTTAGTTAACAGAAAGTGTAATATTAGTTTCAGGTGTACAGTATAGTGATTCACCACTTCCATACAACATCCAGTGCTCATCACAAGTGCTCTCTTTAATCCCCATCACTATTTCATGAATCCCACCCCCACCTCCCCTCTGATAACCACCAGACCTCTGTAGTTAAGAGTCTGTTTCTTGGTTTGCCCCTCCCTCCACCTCTCTCTGTCTTTTTTCCCCCTTTGGTTGTTTGTTTTGTTTCTTAAATTCCACATAGGAACTTATTTCACCATTGATTATTGCTCTGCACCTTATCACTTTCTGGAGAAAAAAACTATCGGAATGACGTAAGATTGTTCGCAACATTCATTGATATTTATGGAGGCTTTGACTTTGTGGAGAATAGATATCATGGTCTAGGCTTCACAAACTTCTAATTAAACCTGAGTTACTAATGCTTCTCCAGAAGTTGTATCTTAATAGCATTAGCTAGTTGGGATCAGGCCTGACCTCTCATAAGGATCCGAGATGAAGTTTGTACCTTTTCTTTCAAATTCGATTCTAAATGACTTGCTTTGGGATTGGTGAGATGCATGTTCCCCACTGAACAGAATTTTGTTTTTAAAGATTTTATTTATTTATTTGAGAGAGAGAGAGAGACAGAGATAGCGACAGAGAGCACAAGTGGAGAGGAGAGGGAGAAGCAGGCTCCTTGCTGAGCAGGGAGCCCAATGTGGGACTCGATCCCAGGACTCTGGGATCATGACCTGAGCCCAAGGCAAATGCTTAACCCACTGAGCCACTCAGGTGCTCCTACAGAATTAAATATAAGTACTTTATTGCCTTCTGTATAGATGATATGGTTTGATTTGTCCCAAAACATAAAGGACTTAAGATTCAACCAATCTTTCTGTTGCACTACAGGGTCTGGAAGAAATGCATTTGAGATAAACTGTTTTAGAGTTTGAATTATGATTTTTAGAATATGTACTCTAGAATATACTTTGTTTTTCTCTATCAGCTCTATATTGTTTGTATTGCTAGTCAATTTATGAAGTCACATTGCTTTCTCTGTCAAGGGTAAATTTCCTGACCAGATTTATTATCTGATTGAAATTTTAAATTTTGTCCTAATGGATTGAATTATCATAATTTTAAACTATTATGGTTATTAACGCTCTAATCTATCCTTAGGTCATAAAAGATAATCAACTCTGGTTTAGTAATAGTCTATTACACACATGATGTTGAAATGTAGGTTGAAATTAACATATTACAATTAGGTACTAGTCTAAATTATTTGGTGTTATGATTGATTTTATTTGTAGTTTTGTGCCTTAATAGCTTTATACAATTTTATTTAAAATTTCGTAATTTGAAAAATTCATTTTGGCATGTTTTATATTTTATTTTCCTCATTTTTCTAGAGAATATATTTGTGAAAAGAAATATAGAAGTTTTATTTCTATGGGCCTGGCTGAAGTTTTCCATTTAAGTAGTGATTAATTTTTTCTTTCTGCCCTGATGTGAAAATTGGAGAGATTTCTTTTTTTTTTAATTAACTAAAAGCAATTTAATTCTCAAATTAAAAAAAACAAAAAACAAAAAACTTGGGGCACCTGAATGGCTCAGTGGGTTAAAGCCTCTGCCTTCGGCTCAGTTGGTGATCTCAGGGTCCTGGGATAGAGCCCTGCATCGGGCTCTCTGCTCAGCAGGGAATCTGCTTCCCTTCCTCTCTCTCTGCCTGCCTCTCTGCCTACTTGTGATCTCTTGTCTGTCCAATAAATAAATAAAATCTTAAAAAAAAAAAAACTCCCAAGTGCATAAGAAGAACCTTTCTTCATTAAGTTCCATTACTGATAAATAAAATTGTATGAAATAAGAGATACAAGCCAATGAATCTCCATTATAAATAGCTAAGTCTGAACTGGATCTTTATAAAACACATCTGACTTTTTCTCACTTCTTACAAAAAAACCCCATCCCTGTGTTTTTCTATAATTACTTTGTAGATATGTATTCACTCAAAAACATATGGAATCAGAGAGCCATAACTTTTAAATCTTTAAAATAAAAATGTATTATCTTTTAAGATACATATAATGATGTCAATATAGACTGTTAAAGAAATTTCTTTGGGTTTTAAAGCAGTAAGTTGGGAATGGAACCCTTGTTTCTCGCTAAAACCTTTACACTACCCACCCCCCCAGCAGTATGGTCCATACAGGGGTCTGAGGGACATGGCACTAGCTGGGTTTTTCCTGTGAACTCAGTTCTACTTCTGGGAGATAGAGAAAGTATAAAACATAATCCCAACTGCAGAGGAGTTTCCAATGTCAGTGAGAAGTCAAGATCAACACATACACAAAGATACATACATATAACAGAGGACCCCTTTAGGAAAAATAAAAAAAATTAAAAAAAAAAACCCTACAAATACAAGATTGGGAACAAAGATCAATACTTAAAACCAGAAAAGAAAATTCTGATAAATTATTGGAAACTTAGAGACTTAGGAGTCTTTTTTTTTTTATGAGAACTTACTAGGAAATTTACCAGAATTGCTTACATAGGGAAGCTTCCTGAGTGAAGCCCATCTTTCCCTCCCCACCTGGAACATTCCACAGCTCCAGGGTTTCCCTGCTCTCACAAGGGCCTGCACAGATGAAGAACTCTGGGGTTTTAGTTTCACTACTACATCGGCCTCTGCAGACACCTCGTTTAAATAGCTACTAAGAAAACTGTAAAAGATACCAGCAACACCAAGGAATCTTAAACATTAAAAAAAATATATATTTGAAATTCTTTCTGCATTCGTCTATTTTTTTAAATGATGATCTCATTCAACATCCAGTAATGTAGCAGAACCGGCAGAGTAGACATTCCTCCTTTGTATTTAAAGTTGGATTCTCCAAGTAGACTCCAATGGATTCTACCTATATGATATTTCCCATAGTCCCCACCTGTGAAATCCCCACATGTGTTCATTCCTTAATATTATATGCCTCGTATGACCATAGCTGCTGGAACTGAGTAATACAGACAACAGATGAAGCCTCTGCTCTCACCAACACACAAATATATGCAGGTGTCATGCAGTGAGTGTCAAAGCAAAAATAGAGGAAAGAAGGTGACAGGGTCTAGGTCACTCAAAGAGAGCATCTCTTTAAGGTGATCATGAAGTGAAAGCATAAGCAGGAAGGTATTTGCTGCAAGAGAATTCCAGTCAAAGGGATCAGAAAGCGCAAAGGCCCTGAGGTGGGACACACTGAGTATCTTAGAAGTACAGCAAGGACATCATTGTGTGTGGGGTGGAGAGGGAGAAGGAAAGAGGTGATGAAGTTAGGGAGGTAGCTAGGAATAAGGTAATTGGGGCCTTGTAGGTCATGGTCAAGAATTGGGAGGGGACTGAGCAGCAGAGGAACAATCTTCTGGCTTGGGCTTCAAAAGGGTCACTGTGATGGCTGTGTTGCAGCAGGGAAACCCTTGAGGAGGGCAGTACAAGAGAGTCCAGGTAAGAGACAGTGGAAGCTGAGAGTAGGATTTTGGTAATTGGAGATGTTAAAACTTGGTTGGATTCTGTGTTCTCTAGCATAGTGTCTGGAATCCTAGCTTAAAGGAGACTCACAACTTTTTTTTTTTTTTTAAGATTTTATTTATTTATCTGACAGAGAGAGAACACAAGTAGGGGGAGCAGCAGAAGGAGAGAGAGAAGCAGGCTCTCCACTGAGCAGGGAGCCCGATGCTGAACTTGATCCCAGGACCATGACGGGAGGCGAAAGGAGATGCTTAACTGACTGAGCCACCCAGGTGCCCCTCATCCACAACTTTTCAAGGTGTTAATTGAAGCAGCCCTACACTCTGTTGCACAAGTGTTTGTTCAAGTGCAGGGTGGGCTGCCTGCGGTAGGACCCCCTGTGGATTTCGTTAAAATGAAGATTTCTTGGCCTTGCCCCAGACCTCCATGGGATCTCTGGCAAAAGAGGTCTAGGAATTGGAAATTTTAACAACTCCTCAGGTAGATTCCTATGCAGGATAAATTTTGAACTACTGCCTGGTCCTTCTAGAAGAGAGATAGTTGAGCCCTCGCAAAGGCTTGTGTCTTGTTAGGTATTTCGAGCTCACACTTTAAATCCCTGCAGGCCAGAACTGAGAACATATTGTGAGCTTAATAATGAGAATTGTAAAAAAGCTTACTGTTTTTGCCTGAATGAGCAATATGGAATGCCTCCAGCAAACTGTCATATTTGAGCCTTATCAGGGGTTTCATGAAACTCTCTGTCATTTTTAGATTGATTTTCATATTACTGAACCTTCTGGGTAAACTTGGTTTTTAGCCTTAGATTAGAGCATATAAATACTAACACATGGACCTGGAATTTTCTTAGGCTATGTCTCAATGAGCCAAAAGTGTGAAGCTGTGTGTTTAAGAGATGAGAAAGGAAATTTGGCATAGCTTTCTAATGGCTATTTTGCTTTCTTATATATTAGTAAGCAAATATACTCTACTAACAAATTATTAGTATAATAAAATAAATTTCCTTGACTTCCAAAGCAGATGATGGTTTGAGATGACTGAAGCTTGAGATAATAGCTAACAGTTTTTTTGTCTGGTTTTCTCTCCCTTTTCTATTTTTATTGTTTTATACTTGATCATTTGTATAGATAAGAGTGAATATTAAACTCTATTTACTCTAAAATCTTTTTCCATTGTATTCACTTGCACTATACTTGGGGATGAACAGCATTTTGTCTTCTGTATTTTCTCAGAATCATATACACAGCACAGACATTATGCTTGTTCCTGAAACTACACTGCCAAATGGCTTTATAGTAAAGCATTGTAATACCATGCTATACTTCATATAACCATTTCTTTTCTGCTTGCTACTTGTATGTGAGTTTTTACAGTTTTATACTCTAAAATAATGAAGTGTGACACTGCTCTAAACATCTTTATACATACTACTTTATTTCCTTTGGGTCTGTTTTCTTAGGAAATGTTCCCAAATATAAGATTACTGGACTAACATATAATAAGAGATTTAAAAAAATTGTAATGTATTGACAGATTGTTTCTCCGAGAACTTGAACTGATATTCTATGCCATGCCAAGAATAATACTTCCTCTTCATTGCAACAATATAAAATTTAAGCACTTTAATTTTTTCTTTTCTCTCTTTTTTTTTTTTTTTGCCATTTTGATAGATGGGACTTATCCTATGATTTAAATCTTTTCATCATCTTTTCTACAGTTAAAATAGGATACTTATAAAATTGGGACATGAATTTAGGGCAGAGTCAGAGTGACAGCTTTCTTACAAATGGCTCCCTGGCTCATCAGTGGTGTTTTTCAGTTTCTTTGGCCCATTTTGCAAGACCCATTCTGACCTAACTAAAGTTCCAGTTACCCTGTGAGGCTGTGGCTTTGTGGAGAAGTTCCGCTGCTGGGCAGAAGAGGGCACTCTTTGTTTGTACCAAGAAGGGACAAACCTGTCTGACCCATTTAGGGAGAGTGATCGCTGCCAGAGACAACCCTTCACACTGAGGTCCAGTGACCACAGTGGTGGTGACCGCAGCTCACTCCATGCCTGACGAAGTCTGTTAAGTGTTCGATTTGCTATTATTCACTGAGTTCTACAGAGTACCAGCTGTCGAGATGAAGACCCCTGAAGTCATTTACATTGTTCAACACCAAGGACTTGGCACCCAAGCCGGTGTCTGTCTCACAGTGGAGTGCTCGTTTGCTTTGTGCGGTCATCAGAATGTCTGGTGATCCTAACCAGAAGAAAGTCTTGAAAGGATTCTGTGGGCCCAGACTTGAGTGGGCCAATAGATTATTCTGTTTGCGTAATTGTATTTCCTTCCCGCGAATTAGATCACTTATAACTCTTTTTAAAAATGAGATTCTTGGGGCACCTGGGTGGCTCAGTGGGTTAAGCCGCTGCCTTCGGCTCAGGTCATGATCTCAGGGTCCTGGGATTGAGTCCCGCATCAGGCTCTCTGCTCAGCAGGGAGCCTGCTTCCCTCTCTCTCTCTGCCTGCCTCTCTGTCTACTCGTGATCTCTCTCTGTCAAGTAAATAAATAAAATCTTTAAAAAAAAATGAGATTCTTGGGGCCGATGTGGAGAGTTTGTAAGCTGTGATGAGCCTCTGCCATGCTTTTGCAGGTGTGAGCAGAGGGTTAGGCTAAAGGAAGGGGCCAAGAATTTTCTTGACCTGTAGGCGGGATGGGGTAGGGGAAGTTCCACCCAGCTGGGTGGGCCATGGAGAGGGTCTTATAGAGATGCTTCCTGATTCATCCTCACTTCTACTCCTGTCCCCCCAAAATCCACTCTAGTGTACATTAGATGATGTTACTCCCCTGCTGAAAGCTTTCCAGGGGACCCCCCATGCAGCTGGAATAAAATCCAAAGTCCCTACTTTGGCTCATTAGGTCCTTCTACACCCTGACCTCTGCTCCTGTGACCTTATGTTCTATTCACCCGGTGGTCCTCCTTCCACCCACAGGGCCCTCATTCTGCCATTAAACACATCAAGCATCTAGTTGAAGCCCTGGAGGGCTCTGAAATGTGTTCTCAGCCTTGTGTGGCCTGATAAAGTTAAGAGATGCTGCACTGAGTGTGACTGGGGCCAGGAATTTGAAAGAGCAATAAAAAGCCTAAGTGCTTATATGGTAGAGCTTGGGGAGCGTGCTTCAGGGGATGTGCCGACATTTTCCTGGACCAGAAGGGGCCAGAGGGGAGAGACTTCATCTTGAGACTCACACCGGAGCAAAGAATCCTCAGACAGAAGAGGCTGGCATGGACTGCAGGATGCAAAAAAACAGGGGAAGGAGTTCAAAACTGGGAAAACCTCAGGGCAGAGGGATCCCAACATGGAAATCTCGGAGACTATAAAAGAGCCTCATTTAGAAGAGAGACAGCTCAACATCTGCTGGGCCCAGTGGGGGCTTTACCATCTGCCAGGCCCTCAGAGTCCAAAGAAACCCCCCAGCCAAATCAGAACCATTCTAGCTCCTCATCGTCCCCCACCTCTTCCATCTACCCCCTCCTCTGTGCAACCAGAACGAAGTGTGGGAGCAGGTGGGCAGAGCAAGTAAGAGCAGGGGCTGGACCCACCCCTGCTGCTCATCGCCCAGCCACAGGAGCTGAAGGAGGGCGAGGATTAAATGCTAAGGTAAATAGGGACATTGAGATACTTGCTGTCTGTAGAAGATTGGATCTTCAAATTACTGAATTGAAACTGTATTTTACACGAAAGTGAGCAAAAGGGCCCTATCATCTGAGAGCTGCCAGGAAGGCAGGGATTCACCCAAACCTTCATTCAGGCGGAGAGTGCTCCCACTGCATAGTGGATAAAGCTGGATTCTCAATCTTGACTTCACATTAGCGTCACGAGGGAGTTTTCAAAAATCCCAAGGCCTGGGGCACCTGGGTGGCTCAGTGGATTAAGCCTCTGCCTTTGGCTCAGGTCATGGTCTCAGGGTCCTGGGATCGAGCCCCACATCGGGCTCTCTGCTCAGCAGGGAGCCTGCTTCCCCCTCTCTCTCTGCCTGCCTCTCCGCCTACTTGTGATCTCTGTCTGTTAAATAAAAAATATTAAAAAAAAAATCCCAAGGCCCATGCCATGCCTTAGATGAAAAAAAAAAAAAACAAAATTTGAGGGTAAGGCTTAAGCGTCACAATCTTTACAGCTCCCCATGTGATTTCAATGTGTGACCAAACAGAGACAAAAATAAAATTGCATTTTGATCATAATCAAAAGACTTTTCCCTATCCCGGAAATACTTTTATGTGTGAATTCCAGGGTATTTGTAATCCTTGAATTCCTTCACGAGCTCATGTACAAATTACAGATTTAAAAGTAAATTTTAAACTTTAAAAACACTTGTGTGTTACCTAACTCTACAAGAGGCTTTAAAAATATATATGGGGGTAATACACAAGAATCTAAACTGTGTCCTACACTGCGGTGTGAGAAGGCTACAACCCAAATTATTAAAGTTGAAAAATGCATGAGGAATTTATAAATATGGCATCATGGGATACATTCTTGATTAACATTTTTGATGGGACATATACTCTATTTTACCAATATATATCCAGCTTGATGAAGATTTGAATTTCACTGGCTTCAGGAACATTGCAGAAAGTTTTGCTTGGATTTGACTGTCTTGCTTCAATGCCAGGACAAAGAACCTTGAAGAAAATTGCGGCTTGGCAGAAAAGGCAGAAGTCTCACTGTGACTTTTCTCCCCCCATACAAATCTTCTCCCTTGTGGTGTTTATTGATTCCCAAAAGCCAAGTGTTTGCACTGGCTGCATCAGAGTAACTTTGGGAGTCTGTTAAAAGTATCAACTCCCTGGCCTAACCAGACCTCCAGAACCAGCCTTTCTGTGGGTGAAGTGTGGGCAGCAATCTTTTAACAATGGCGCCCCGGTGGTTCTGATGCCCAGCCAAGTTTGGGCAGCACTGGCAAATGCCAGCTGATTATGAGACCTCAGACTAAGTGTCAAACCCACAGTGGGGAGAGAGAAGTTCTCAATTAGGAAGCAAACTACTGGCTGTTAAGAAGAAGCGTGAGCAATTATGTGCTGGGTTTTTGCAGAGCTAGCCACCTAAGATTCCTTAGCAAATAGTTTAAGTCATTTTAGGGCCTTTGGGAGATTTCCTGTATTTTCAGTGGTTTGGAGTGGGTCACATGGAAAATGTCCACAGAAGTTGTCGTCATCTGGTTGCTTGTTGAAATGGTTAGGGAAAAAGGGAAGAGGAAGAGTCCTGGTCTCTCAGATGGGCTCAGTCATCTTATGGAGCGTGAAATTGCTCATGTCTTTCATGGATCTTTTGCCATCTTTCAACCCCAGGTAGCACAAGGAAAGAGGAATAGGCTTAGAGGGCAAGCAGTTGTGAGATAAAATCCTGGTGCTGCCGCCTCTGAGCTATGTGAACTTAGCCAAGTTCCACAACCTCTCTGAGCCTTCATAGATTCATCAGTCAAGGTGGGGTTAACTCCTCATTGGTTTTGTGAGTGAACTAGTACTTTCTATAAATGTATGTTCCTGGATCCTGGGATATAGCAGGTGCTCACTGAATAAAGCCAGAGAGGCCCAGCCAGTATGTTGCACAGGGTGTTAAATCTGCAAGAGGTGCTAAAATGTTTCTGGAGATGCTCTGAGTTAGAGAAAAATGGGACTACCGGAAGTCATCTCAAGGAGTATTTTATGGGGTCGGAAGAGATCCTTTCATGAGAGGTCTGGAATAGTAGTGGAGTGGAGGAGGGTTGTGCTGATGGGTGAGACCAGGCATCCTTCTGTGTCCGAGACAGCCTCAATGGCTATCTGTTGTAATAGCACCTCCCTTTTACTCTCAGAGGTGTTCCAGGCTAGAAGCTAAGTCATATGATCATCCTATTCAAAGGTCATGTTCCAGTAACATTCAGTGGTGCTGAACCCCCTCTTGGGGTAGAGGGCTCACCTACAGCTTTGGTGGTCCTGTGTGCAATGTGCAAGCCCAGGACTGGAGGGGAGCTGCTTGGATCCTCAAGGAGAAGCTGAGCATTGCCCCTGGCACGTTTCTCCATGTAGCATTCAGTCCTTTTTCTAAGACACATTAAACAAAAATAGTAGTCTTTGAAGAAGCACTGACAGAACCATGGCTCAGGCTGGTCCAGATGGGACTCCATATACCTATACCTCCATAATAAGGTGGGAGAATCACTTATCAGGAAGAGAAATGGGCTAAGCATCAGGAAGTCCAGACTTGAGTCTTCATAACTATTTAGGCTATATCTGATTCATGTTTCTCAGTCCCTTCTAGCTGTTGTCATTGTACATATCTCTCATAGGCTCTTGCTACCTTCTGATTAACCATATGCTGGAAATGAGATAGTCCAATTTGATAATTAAGTTGTTTTTTTTTTTTTAAATTAATTCCTGAGTGATGAACCAAGGGTCTCTCCTGTGAGTTGTGGTGAATGCATTTTGAGATATCTTTTAGGAACTCTGAGGTTGCTCTACTCCTTCCTTCAAGAATTTCGCCAATACTTCCAGCTACTAGATAAGTGTGGCATTGTGTTGGTAAGGGGTGGCTGTGGTTTAAAGCTGCTCTACAGGGGCACCTGGGTGGCTCAGTAGGTAAAGCCTCTGCCTTCAGCTCAGGTCATGATCTCAGGGTCCTGGGATCGAGTCCCTCATCGGGCTCTCTGCTCAGTGGGGAGCCTGCTTCCCCCTCTCTGTCTGCCTCTCTGCCTACTTGTGATCTCTCTCTCTCTCTCTCTCTGTGTGTGTGTGTGTTAAATAAATAAATAAAATCTTTAAAGCTACTCTACATTCTGGCAGAGGACCAGAAATATAGACGTGTGGCCTCTCTTCTTTTCTATCTGTGCTCACTCCCTTGATAATCGTTTCTGATCTCGTGGATTCCAGTCCTCTCCATTTGGATGACTCCCAAATTTACATCCTCACTGTGGGCTCTAGGTTTGTATACACCTGATACATATCAGACTTCTCCGTATCGATGTCTAACAGGCATTTGTCCAAAATTAAACTCAATCTTCTCCATATTTGTTTGTCCTGGAGTCTTCTCCAGCTTACTAGCTGGGAATTCCATTTTTCCAGTTGCACAGGCAAAAAGTCTTGGAGTCATCTTTGCTGCCTTTCACTCATACTATGTCAATAGACCTATCCATTTTATGTCAATAGACCTATCCATTTTACCTTCAAAATATGTGCACCATTCAACTACTTCGTGTTGTCTCCACTGCTGCTACTTTGGTCTAAGCCAGCCTTATGTCTTGTCTGGATTATTTCAGTAGTCTCCCAATTGAGACTGGCTCCCATCCCCACCTTATTTTCATTCTCAGTCCTATTATGGTCAGTTGCAGCTGGAATGGTCATGTTAAATGTAACTCAGATCATGTTACTTTTTCTTCCTTCCTTCCTTCCTCCTTCCCTCCCTCCCTCCCTCCCTCCCTCCCTCTTTCTTTCCTTCTTTCCTTCCCTCTTTTCTTTTCCTCTTTCTTTCTGTCTGTCTGTCTCTGTCAAAAGCCTCCAGTGATTTCACAATTCCCTCAGAGTAAAAGCCAGAGCCCTTACAATGGCCTGAGAGACACTATACAATGCATTCTCCGTCCCCCTCCACCACCCACCTCTGTATGATCATCAAGCAAGAGACTATTCTTCTCCGGTTCTGCTCTGCTCATAGAACACAAATATGCACATCCACAAGTTGCCTCCCCTCAGGCATGCTTCCACCCTAGACATTGCCCTTGACCTCTCCTCTGTCTGGAATGCTTTTCTCGGAGATATCCGCTTGGGTCATTCCCCTCAGTTCCTTTATGCCCTCTCAACTGGTTCCTTCCCACGAAGGCCCTGGCCTCACCTCCAGCTGTATCCCCTCCCTTCCCTCCTCTTTTCCCTTCCTTGCTTTATTGTGCCTCTCAACACTGATCACCATTTGACATACTTTATGTTTTACTTATTTTTTTTTTAAAGATTTTATTTATTTATTTGTCATAGAGAGAGAAGCGAGAGTGAGCACAGGCAGACAGAGTGACAGGCAGAGGCAGAGGGAGAAGCAGGCTCGCTGCCAAGCAAGGAGCCCGATGTGGGACTCGATCCCAGGATGCTGGGATCATGACCTGAGCCGAAGGCAGCTGCTTAACCAACTGAGCCACCCAGGTGTCCCTGTTTTACTTATTTTATCTTTTTTTTTAATTGCCTGTGTTCCTCAACTTGAATGTAAACTCTGAACAAAGCGGTTTTTTTCCTGCTTCTCAATCTGTTTAGAATACTGCTAACAGTTATCCAATCTAGAAGAGTATCTGACACATAGTCCTTCCTCCAATGTATTTCCTGAAGAAATGACCAAGGAAGAAATCAGATAATGAGTCCTGTTGATGTCAGTTGAGATTTACTGAACACAGCCTCAACAAATTTTACCACCTTTTTTTTTTTCTAGTTACAAGTACATTAAAATAAAGGATCGGGGCGCCTGGGTGGCTCAGTGGGTTAAGCCGCTGCCTTCGGCTCAGGTCATGATCTCAGGGTCCTGGGATGGAGTCCCGCGTCGGGCTCTCTGCTCGGCAGGGAGCCTGCTTCCCTCTCTCTCTCTCTCTGCCTGCCTCTCTGTCTACTTGTGATCTCTCTCTGTCAAATAAATAAATAAAATCTTAAAAAAAAAAATAAAGGATCTTCAAGAATTCTCCTGCTGACTAGCCCAACCTTTCTTTTTGGGTGGGTACAGAGTTCTGTCTAGTATCATTAATCTGCATGTTATGTTTTGGTATGAGAAATATCAGGGAGTGAATAGAAAGGGAATTTTTTTTTTTTTGGTAGAAACTCTGATCTGGTTCCCTAAGTAAGCAGAGATTGTGAGCCCTCTGGAAACACTTTGGTGTTCTACTTGCCATCTTTGTCAGAAAAATGTGAGGCGGGTTGATACTGTTGCCCAAGGCAAAAAGTGCACTACTCCCTTTGGGATGTTTCTGCACAGCAAAAATTTCTGTCTTCTCTACGTTTCTGTCTTCTCTTCTCCTTCCCTCTGGAGGGAATGATGGATTAATTTGGATAAGGGGCCCAGAGGCTGCTTGACAGGGAAGGGACTGGGTCTCTAACTTAGAGGTCAGCAAACACTTTAGACTTGCAGACCGTATAATTTCTATTATAATAACTCAAGAAGCAACTTTGCTATTGTAATGCCAACTGAACCATAAACAATATGTAAGTGAATAAGCATGGCTGTTTTCCAACAAGACTCTCTTTATAGACACTGGAATTTGAAATTCATGTAATTTTCCCATGTCACTTAATAGTCTTCTTCTTTTGATACATATTATTTAACCATTAAAAAATGTGAAAACCTTTTTTAGCTAATGATTCATACTGAAGTAGATAGTGGGCCGGAATTGACCCACAGAAGTGTAGTTTGTTGACATTTGCTCTTGAATTCTTGATTACCAAGGTAGAGGACAGCCCAAGGGTTCCTTTGGTTGAGGGAAGAACTCGTTCCAGCACACAGAAAGTAGGACCACGCTTTGAAAAACATTAGCTAATGCTCATGTATGAGAGAGAACTATAACCATGGCACCTGTGTGGTGTAACCTCATAGGCTGTTCAGGGGCTCGGCAGCATTGGCAGGAAGGTGGCCATAGATTATACTCTGGGTAATGTTGGACCAGAGATCAGCAAACATTGGTGGTGTGATCATGCATCCCAGTGTTTCATACTCATTTGGCAGATGGACTAACCCCTTTTGAGATCAGTGAGCCTCCAGGATCTTTATATGATTTGTGATGGGGCCGGTGAGAGTTCTCCAGAGGGATAACTGGGCTTCCTGCCAATGTGATTGTACAGGGTCAAGCCAACTCTATGGGTAACTCAAGCTGGTGAAAAGTGTCCTATTGTTATACTCATTTCTCTTTATCCCCAGGGTCCCATAGCATGGCACCTCCTGAAAGCTTCATAAATACTTACTAAATTGAAGTTTATGATTTCTGAGATTAAAATACAATTTCTGAGATTAAAAAGAAAGGGATAAGTGTGTATTGATCTACTGTGTTCCAGCATGGTGCTGTGGGCCATCACATTTGCTCCCTGCTTTCATCCTCCTTAGAAGGCAGATATCTTTGTTTACAGGAGATAAGTAACCCGTCCCATGTCTTACAACCAAAGGGTGGTGTTGGCTGTTTCTGAATCCAGGCTTCTCTGCCTCCTTACACCTCCATTGCATTTCAGGAGATGAGTGTCACCCATTCTTTGTGTAACACAGGACAAAGAAAAGTGCTTTCGATGTATAGGCAAAGATCTTTTTCAAGCCCCCTCGCTGTCATTAAAACTCTAATCAAAATCCATCTCCCTGATACCTGGGTCTTTTTCTACTCATACTCATTAGTTCACAGGCTTTGATAAGATACTTTAAAATATAATGTATATTCTTTTATGAGGATGAGTTCTATCTTTCCAGCCAATCTAAAAGTTCTCCCAGACCATCACAGATCTTAGGTTTGGGATACACTTGGAAGACCCCCACCTCCAGTGTCCTTTAAACATGTTTCCTTTTCATTCAGACACTTGAAAGCATATAATGCCTCTCATCTCCCTTTCCATAAATGAACCACTCTCCCTATCTTCGGCTGTTGCTCAAAGACCAGACTGCTCACCTGTGGGCCTCTTCTGATTTCCTGTTCCTTTTCCACCCTTTCTTCCTTGTCCCATTTTCCTACAGTGTCTTGGCCAGGGGGAGTGGAGTACATAATATGGTGAAGTGACCTTGCAATCACAGGTGTGTTGATTGTTTCCTCATTTAGGAGCTGGAGAGAAGCCTGGTTCTACCCTTTCTCCTGGAGGATGGTGGGATAATGTGTTGCATAGGCAGACAGTTTGCAGGTGGCTGACCTGACTCGGTCCATGATAGATACCGGAATCCTGTCTTCTACTTGGATAAAATATTCAGATAAGATCCACTGACCCCAAATATCTGTATATAGCAATACTAAGGGATCTTTCATAATGGAATTTACAAGGACCACTAAATGTTTTATTGCAAACGTTAGAAATGCACTCTTTCAAGAGAACTATGAATATTTATGTACAGTGATATATGACAAAGTGCAAAGGAAACACAGGAGGTTGGGTTATCCATTTCTCAATCTTTGTCACTAAGAAACTGGCGCTACCACCTCCTTCAACAGTATGGCTAAGGGTCTACTTTCCAGCTGGTGTGAATCTCTGTGACGTCTCACACTGTTCTTGTTCTGCGTGATAAGGTTTTACTTCAAGGACTTTCTAAACGGACATGGGAGTTGTAAGTTTCTGGTTGTGCCCTTCATCCTTTCTCTTGCATCTGTTTTCACTTTCTGGGGATCTTTCAAACTTCGGCATCTTTTGATCTTTTGTGCTCTGAGGATGGGAGAGGTCTGGAAGTGCTTCTGGTAAGCCGGGAGAAGAAATGGAAAGAAAGCAGAGCTCAGATTTGTGCAGCGATGCAATGCTTACTCGGAAGCGCCGGAGCTTTCGCTGTGGTTCCCCCTGCTGCAGTGGCTCAGGGCTCTGCTGCCCCACTTCCCCTTCCCATTTAGAGGTGAAGGTAGGGTGGTGGCTGAGGGTGATGGTAGCACCCAGAAAACACTGAGCGGAGAGCCCAAGTCTTGGCTGGATCTCAGCGAGTGCTAGTTAAATTTACTCCCCTCCATGTCTTTTCACAGGACTCTGGGGGACCACAAACTGTGCTTCTGCCTGTGAACATGGAAGGGGCGTTAACTTAGGGCCCATTGGGGGCCTTGCCACAAGTGCTGCCTACAGTTTGAGGCTGCTGACCTGAATTGGTCCATGTTGGAACTTGAGCCATCAAAAACTTGAAACTATCCAAGTTCATTCATGGGATCTCTGAAGGAGAGTGCCCCACACATGTTCAGGTGGCCAGTCCTCCATCCCTTCCAGACCAGTTTAAGGAAACAGAGGGACAAAATTGGGATATATCTCAAGAAATCATAGGGTTCTAATGAAAAACCAATTAGAGCAGACAGATGGCCAATACACACATCCAACTTTGTTTAGGATATTTAGAGCAGTAATTTTTATATCGTGAAAGCAATGCCTGACAGCAGGTGTTAGTCACCATCCTTTAGAGTGTGTCTAATAGAGCCTCAGGTATGGAAGCGGAAATACTGACATTTTATTTTGTCATTTTCCTATTAAGATGTCAAACATACTTTTTTAACAGCATTTTTAATGATTTCAGGGGCCAATTTATCAGCTCTCATCTCTGAGCTCCTGACACACTCAGAATAGAACATTCTTTCCATGTTTTTAGAAACCAAGTATTTCAAGGAAAGAATATCGGGTATGTAATTCTTTTCAAATTATAATATTTAAGTGAAATATGGATCTTGTTTGCTGTTTACTACAAGGAATAGAACTGAGGTTAAATCATCTAATTGCAACACAGGACTCCAGGGATCTAGCCTCAGCTGTGCTGCTGAAATACCAGTGAGAGCCAGATGAAGTCATTTTAGGGTTCTTGGAGCATCATTTTCCCATTGGAAAAGAGAGTCCTTGGGAAAAAAGTTTAAACAGTGAGGGGGAGGAGAGCACTAAGTGGAAGAACATATTAGAAGAATTTTGCTAAATTCTAACAGTCTTCAGTTATTTCTATGACCCTTTATTCTATTGAATACCTCATTGAAGACCTGCCAAAAAAAAGTTTATAAGAATAAAGAAACAAGGGCTGCCTGGGTGGCTCAGTGGGTTAAGCCTCTGCCTTCAGCTCAGGTCATGATCTCAGGGTCCCAGGATCGAGTCCCACATCAGGCTCTCTGCAAGGCAGGGAGCCTGCTTCCTCCTCCCTCTCTCTCTCTCTCTCTCTCTGCTTGCCTCTCTGCCCACTTGTGATCTCTCTCTGTCAAATAAATAAAATCTTTTAAAGAATAAAGAAACAAATCGTGGTGCCTGGGTGGCTTAGTTGATTAAGCGTCTGACTCTTGATTTCTGCTCAGGTCATGATCTCAGGGTTCTGGGATTGAGCCCCGCATCAGGCTCTGTGCTCAGCAGGGAGTCCGCTTCTCCCTCTCCCTTCCCCCTCTTGCACGCGCTCTCTCTCTTTCTCTCTCAAATAAAGAGATTAGTAAATAAATAAATAAAATCTTCTTAAAAAAGAATAAAAAACAAATTAAATGAAGAAGAAGGAAGCAGGAGGAGAAAGCAGAAAAGCAATTAGAAGAGTATTAAGGGAAGCTTCTCCCCCGCCGCCCCCCCAAATACAAACACTCAACAAGTATAAAACAACTTCAGAGAGCAGGTGAATTGGACTCACTAAGGAAAAGAGGACAAAATCAAATAGGGTAAATTCAGGATCCAAAGCCCTAAGGATAAGTCCTTGAGGAAAAATTAGTAAGTACCCACTTAAGATTTATGGGGTTGGAAAGCGGATTGCAAAACGAGTTGGATGAATCAAAAAATATTTTTGTGGTGCTTTATTTACCAGTGAAAGAGCTTTAGGAATAGAAATAGAAAGTGGTTTTGAGGTAAATATCTGGAAAGAAACACAGGGCCCTTCTTGGCTTAGGTTTTGCTAACAACTCTAAGCGATTCAATTGGTACCTGTGTGTGTTAACAATTACTGAGAAATTAAATTGTTGCTAGAAATATATAATCCTAAATTAAAGCCTTATTGCAAATTTCTAAGTAAAACATGGATAGAAAATAAGTAGCAACCTTTTCTCTAATTATGTACCTATATACCTAAATGCAAAATCACATATTTCTGATAATATATTGGTAGTGTTTTCTCAATTTAATAAACACTTGTGAGTCTCTACTGGGAGTACTGATTTAAGTAACAGGAGCAGTACTCAAAACTATTTACTGAAATACAGCACTAAAAATTGCAGGAATATTTCCAGAAATATTCCCAATTTCTCATTATGATGACATATCACAAGTTATTCCTTTACAAGCCTAAGATAGCTTCAGTGTATCTACTTTTACAATCAAAGTGATTTTTTTCTCCTTTACTATCACACAATCATGTGTCCAGCTAAATATTTTGGTCTTTCTTTTCTTTAGACATCTCAATGAATAACACTCTAGCAATTTATTTTTGCATTTTTAGATGGAAGAGATAATAATACAGAGTTAAAGACTGGGATGTGAAATTCATCTTTAGCAATTGTGACCTCTTCTTTATAGTCAGGCCATAACTGTCAAATAATATTTGAGGACATTGAACAAATTCATAATCAGAGAATGTTAAAGTCGAAAGGATCTACGGAACTTATTTATCTTAAATACCTAATTTTACAGATTCAGTTTCATTCAGTAAGAACTTTTGACCCTGAGTTAGCACTGGGTTGACTGTTGGGATCCAAAAATGGAAAAATGTAGGCTTGGAGAGGTCCTGGGATGTATCCAAGGTCACAGGTTATGCTAGATATCTCCTCTTTGGCCCACTGTCCACATTCTCTGCTCTGTACTTCTGGATCCTGGCCTTGAGAGACATTTTATCAGTAAGATTTCTAGTCTTCTGGCTTCTAGTTGAGATTGGAACACCCATGGAGAACACTGCTCAAAGATCAGAGGATGAGGAGGAAAGTGAAGTCAGGGTATTTAGCCTCTTATTCCTTCCCTTGTGGTTGTTTGGAGCTGGCTGCCTGCTTGGGATGTAAGGGAGTCCTCTCCATAGGAATTGCCTGCTCCAGATTCTGATTACTGCTCCTTCTGCATGTTCCTTAGACTACAGGTGGCAGAGGAAATTTACAGTTATTAAACCCCGGTTCTACATTTTTCCTCGGGGTTTCCCTATGTGCTGCCCGTATCTTTGTAAGTAATTCTTTAATTAAATTTTCCTTAAATAACCCTATTTTAACATGCCATCTGTTTTCTGTTGGGACCATGAGGGATGATATACAGCTTATAGAATGATTTTCAGTTTACTTGATTTGTTACGTCCGCTGGGGGGTTTGTAAACCAGTTTGTACTTAAGGTTAACAAAATTCTGATTGTTGATAAGAGCTTAACTATTTTTAAGGCATTGATGCAGGAGTCAAAGTAGAGACAACACGGCAGAGTCAATGTGGTGGCAGTGGAATTTTACATTCAGTTTCCTCAAGTTGATACTTAAGTAGCTGGTGGCTCGATCACATTCTTTGATTCTGAATTCTATCCAGTGGGTTTCCATTTGTGAGAGATACCTATTCTGTCCCTCTTCTCTAAACTTATGGTAATAAGTTGTCTTTTGACTGAATCATTATCAAGTTTGTTCGTCAGAGCAACAAAATTGAGACTATGTTGGTCTAAAGCTATGGAAGATGGGGGGCTTGAGAAGTCTCAGGAAAGCCTTGAGTTTTGTCTTTCTTCCCCTCAGCTCTCTAAGAGTCTATTCAACTGCTGGCTTATGGTTAAATCCTCCAATAGTACAGTCCATTCTTGAGTTTAAGACTTTGATTCTTATTCGGGTTGTACTCTCCCTGAGAGTAATAACATGTTAAACTCTTAGTGATTAAAAAGGATCTCAAGTAAAAATGTTTTAGATCTTTCTGAGAAATTTGGGAACTGAGAGAGATCTGAGAGGCTTGGATACTACAATTAGTGGGGGGAAGAAAGGAGATGCTTTAGTGTGGGGAAAAATATATATCATAAATTTGCCAGACTTAGAAATAAGGTATGATTTAAGAAAAAGTTGAGAAAACTCTTTCTCAATCATAGAACTGGGCATAATGAATGCCAATTGGGAAAACAATGAAAAGCAATTTTGAGTAAACTGCCTTGTTTTATTGGTCCCAGCCTTTGGCATTATACATGATTCTATGTTATAGTTGTGTTGAATGGAATGCAAAATAATTAATAGCAGGGTTTATTGACTTCCCACATGCTAGACAGTGTTCTAAGTATATTACATTTATTAACTCGTTTGTTTTGCCTAACAATTTCATTAGGAAGATGTATTTTTGGTCTCTGTTTTAGTTTCCTAGGGCTGTAGTAACAAAGTACCACCAACCAGATGGCTTAAACAACAGGAATTTATTGTCTTAGTCTAATGGCTAGAAGTCCAAAATCCAGGTGTTAGCAGTGTTGGTTCCTTCTGAGGACTCTGCAGGAGAATCTGTTCTAGGCCCTTCTCTCAATACTGGTAGTCTTAGACATTCCTTACTTGTAGATGGTCTTCTCCATATATCGCACTGTCTTCCTTCTGTATATATTTAACTGTGTCTGAATTTCTTATTTTTCCAAGGACATTGCCCATACTGGATGGATTAGAGCCTACTTCCTCTGATCTCGATCATCTGCACAGATTCTGTTTACAAATACAAAGATGTGCTGGTAAATGTATATACCTGTGTCGTAACTATGGGATTGAAACTGTTTCACATTATTTTGCATCCTGACCACTTAAAAAAAAAAAAAAGATTTTATTTATTTATTTACTTGACACAGAGAGAGAGAAGGTGAGAAAGAGATCACAAGTAGGCAGAGGGGTAGACAGACAGAGAGGGAGAAGCAGGCTCCCTGCTGAGCAGAAAGCCAGATGTGGGGCTCGATCCCAGCACCCTGGGATCATGAACTGAGCCAAAGGCAGAGGCTTAACCCACTGAGCCACCCAGGTGCCCCACATCCTAAACACTTTTTAATGGACTTTGTCCCTAATTGGAGGTGGTTCCTTTGGCACCTGCCTTGGTGCATTCATTCCACAGCTTGATAAGGGTGTTTGAAGGATTATCATGGCTGGTATTTTTTTCACCATTGACATAAAAACAACAGGATTTTGAAAGCTAGAGAGGCGCATAAAGCAAGATGGAATCTGATAGTGGCGACCTGTGTGTAGAGCAGTATGGCACCTCCTGCTGTCTGCCCACCCCCTGCCTGTCACCTTTCTCCTCTCTCATGTCACCACCTGGTGCAGAGGGAGAGACACAGGCCTCTGACCTTGTCATACCCTTCCTGCCCTCTGAGGACAGCCTGAAGCAGTCCTTACTGGGGTGATATCAGTGCTGGTGCTCGAGGTGGAGAGGGAGTTTAGGGACTTCAAATCTCTTTGTCAATCTCTCTACATTCTTACAAGGATAATGGAATTCCAGAAAGCCATAGTGTAGAGAAGCATCTGAGATCATGTAGAAATCCTCAGGAGAGACAATTGAACTAATTATCCCTTAAGGCTGCTTCGAATTCTGTGATTCCAGAATATATTTTTCAAATAAAGAAGTTGAAGCCTTGAGAAGCAAGTGATTTGAAAAAGAATATAGCAGCAGTTAGTGCCAAAGGAGGACTGCATGACTGGTGAAGAAGACTTTGCACTCCCATCATCAAATCCATGAGCGTCCATGTCAGTCCTCAGTCAGAATTTGTATTCCTGCTGTCTCACTTCTAGACTTTTGTTTCCTAGTCAGACTCTAGGACCTTTCAAGCCCTTTTGAAAAGGCTCATTCACTAACTAGGGTGAAATCCACCCTGAAGAGGAGGTAAATGTGCCAACCCACAGCACACTGCTCTCCGCCCACTGGCATAACTTCTGGAATCCCGGTGAAGTAATGGCTCACAGGGCCCCTGTCCCCCCCACACCACCGCCTGATGCCCCTCAAAATGCTAAGTGGGAAACAACCTTCCAGCTGATAACTTTGCTGTAGCTATAAATTTGGGAACGAGAAGAGAAACAGTATTTATTTAAAAAAATTTTTCTTGAGAAGCAGTATTTAATTAACAGTTCTGCTTTGTTTGGGATGCCAAGCCAAGAACCGAGGTGTCTCAGATTTTATACATGCTCTGTCAGTCAGAGAGAGACCTATGGAATTTGCAGTACTTTGTACTGTAGAGTAGACTGTAATTGGACAGGCGAATTCTCTCCCCTTCTCTGTTCCCTCCTTCAGAACTCAGCTAGCCACAGAAGGCTCTGGGATGATGCATGTCTACTCACAGTGTGCAAACAGTGCCCGTGTCTGTCTTTGTTCCTCACATCAGAATTTATATTTACCAAAAGAAGAGAGACAGCGTGATTGCCGGCAGCCATTCCTTGAAGTCAAGGACCCCATTATGGCGCAGTTCTTTTCCTTCCCGTAGCACCTAACATAAAGCCCTGCACCTCTTAGTCCTTCTGTGAGCACTGCTGTTAACTGACTTACCTTCCTGGCTGGTCCCCACTGTAGCACAAGCTTGTAACAGCAAGAGAAGGAGCGGCTCTCTTCTTAGCTGCCCTGCCAAGAGCTCAGGAGAATTTTGTCCAGGGGCTGTGACAGAAAGATCAAAGAAGAGACAGTACATTTAATAAATTTCTGAGCTCTAGCCTCTAAGTATGTGTGAGGATATAGTAACCAATAATGATTTATTCTAACACATCGTCACCTGAATTCTAGAACATTTCTAAGCGATATTCCATCAATCCTCCAAGCAGTCTGTAACACAGATAGGAAAATGAACATGTTTTCTAGGACTCATAAACAGTATGGATGCTCTTAATAAACCCAGTTTTATAGAGATTGTGATGATCATTTCTGAGCACTAGCTAAGTCAGAGAAATGAGTTCACTTTGGGGCACTTGCTGAATGGAGAGTTGTGTGCAAATGCATGAATGACAGTGGATGGTGCAAGCTGGTGCATCCACTCTGGAAAACAGCATGGAGGTTCCTCAAAAAGTTGAAAATAGAGCTACCTTATGACCCAGCGATCGCACTACTGGGTATTTACCCTAAAGATACAAATGTAGTGATCCGAAGGGGCATGAGCACACGTGCACCCGAATGTTTATAGTAGCAATATCTACAATAGCCAAACTATGGAAAGAACCTAGATGTCCATCAAGAGATGAATGGAAAAAGAAGAGGTGGTATATATATATAAAATGGAATACTATGCAGCCAGGTAAAGAAATGAAATCTTGCCATTTGTGACGACATGGATGGAATTAGAGGGTATTATGCTGAATGAAATAAGTCAGTCAGAGAGAGACGATTATCATATGATCTCCCTGATATGAAGAATTTGAGAGGCAATGTGGGGGGCTTGGGGGTAGGGAAGGAAAAAAATGAAACAAGATGGGATCAGGAGGAAGACAAACCATAAGAGACTCAATCTCACAAAACAATCTGAGGGTTGCTGGTGGGAAGGGGGTAGGGAGAGGGTGGTAGGGTTGTGGACATTGGGGAGGGTATGTGCTATGGTGAGTGCTATGAAGTGCGTAAACCTGGCAATTAACAGACCAGTACCTCTGGGGCTAATAATACATTATATGTTAATAAAAAATTAAAAATTAAAAAAAAAGAATGACAGTGAATCTGTCCAATACCTGCTGCCTCAGAAACATTAATTGTATGTGGAGTAATGTGTGACTCCATAGAAAGTTCCTTCCTTATATTTAAAAAAGTCTTCCTTGTTTTTTTTTTTTTTTAAAGATTTTATTTATTTATTTGATGGAGAGAGAGAGAGAGATCACAAGTAGGCAGAGAAGCAGGCAGAGAGAGAGAGGGAGAAGCAGGCTCCCTGCTGAGCAGAAAGCCCGATGTGGGGCTTGATCCCGGGACCCTGGGATCATGACCTGAGCCGAAGGCAGAGGCTTTAACCCACTGAGCCACCCAGGCGCCCCTCTTCCTTGTTTTTTAAAGGGCAATATACATATACATATAACTGTAAAAGTAAAATATGCATAATATACACAAAATAAAATATGCAAAATATACACACACAAGAAAATGTGAAAGTCATTCTCATTATTATGTTCTTCCAGACTCCCTGATAATAATAATTAACAACTTGTGTATTCTTGCAAACACTTTTTCCTACATATTTACATATGTGCATTTATGAAATATAAAATATAAAGTCTATATATTATTTATGAAATATAAAGGTCTATATCATTCTGTAACTCATTTTCATCATTGAGTAATGCATGTTGCGGTATTATAAAATCTGTAAGATCTATAAATCTAAGTTATGCTTTTTAATCGCCACATACCTTCTTTTCAGAGGAAAAGATATTTAACGTATATCCTACTGATGATCATTTATGTTGTTTCCAAATATTTTCATGCTGCAAACAATGATACAATAAATATTCTTGTGAGCAGAAATGCTACAATAAACATTCCTGTGGCCTTCTGTGCAATAAGAAAAGAATTATTACAATTCTTTTTGGAGAAAGGAAGTGTGTTTTTAATGTAAATTCCTGAAGGAAGAATTGCTTTCAAAGGTAATTCCATGATGGCAGGGTAAGTCCTAAATGTTTAAGACCCTCATTTATTATTACTCACAAGATGATGTATTGGTTTTGCAGTTTTTCCTGGCTAGAACCAGTCATATGCCTGCAGTCAGCTGTGAGTTGGCTAGGGAGTTCTGCTGATCTTGGTGGGGCTCTCTCACATGTCTGGGGTTGGCTAGCTATTGTCTGGTCTGAGACCCTCAGTGTTTTTCCTTGAAGCTTAATCTGGGCATGTTCTGTCACGGCAAGGCAGGTCAATGAGAGGGAGTGGAAGCATGTAAACATTTCTTCAAGTCTCTTATGTCAAGCTTGTTTTTATCCCGCTGGCCAAAGCAAGCTACATGGCTGAGAAGAAGTGGGAGGGCATTGGCAAAGGTGTGGAAAATTAAGATCATTTTTGCAATTTCTATACATATTTAAAAAGTTTATAGATACTGCCAAATGCCATCCCACATAATTTAATTTGTTTTTACCACAACAAGTGGTATATAAGAGTGTTTTGGCAACAAAATTCACTTTCCCAGTGTGAAGTTCCCAATTAGGAACATTAGACAATTTTACTTTAATGACCTTTCTCCCTTCCTTTTGATTTCTGCTATTTTGTTCTATCAACAGGTAAGTTTATTATAGGTGTTGTTTTTTCTGTTGTATAGTTTTCCTAAGATTTATGATGTTTACATTATTTTTTATAACTAATTTTTAACTTTAATTAAAGCAACTTTAATAGTTCTTTTTTTAACCCTTAGTCATAATTAAAAGGGAATTAATACATACTGTTAATCTTTCCATAAAGTAGCTTCTATATTCCAAAGATTGTGTATTTTGTACTACCTCTTAGTTTAATGAAATGGTGTTATTGAATAAGTTTGCAAAACATAGGCACAGGTGTTATATTTTCTGAGATCATTTACATCTAACAATCCCCTTCTGTTGCTCTTATACATGAACAAGGCGAGGATAAACTATCCAGTCACATATTTCTATTTATCTACTGTCTTTTGGAATTGAATGTTCCTATGGAGAGCTTTGAGATAGATGATTTTTTTCCCCTCATTCATTCATTCATTTGACACATATCTATTGAGCTTCTACCATTGGACAGACACTATTCTAGGTACTGATTGTACAGAAATAAACAACATACATGCAAATATCTCTGCTCTCCTGGAGCTTAAATTCTAGTGGGAGGACACACACAATAAACAGAATGAATAAATAACAAATTACCTATATTGTATAGATAAATAGATATAATTAAACAAGAAAAGGAGGGATATAGAGTGCCAGAGTGAGGGTTACTTTAAATGGGGCAGTCAGGAAAAGAATCCATGAGAAGTGGACATTGCAGGACTCATATCCTCATCAAGACTCATCATCCTCATATCCAATGCATCAAGAACATTCTAGGCAGGATGAACAGCATGTGCAAAGGCCCTGAGGTGACCATATCTGGCATATATGAGGAAAAGTATGGAGGCCTCTTTACCTGGAGCAAATGAGGTGAAAAGAAGAATAGAAGAGATGAGGTCAGAATGCGAACTGAGGTTAAGATCAGGTTGAGCTTTACAGATCATTTTAGAAATTTGATTTATATTATTACAATGAGAGGTAAAAATACTGGATGGGTTTGATTAGAGAAGTGACAGGGTCTGACTTAATGATTTAACCAAAATAGTCTGTCCACTTGTAGGTGACTTTAAATTTGTTGTTGTCTTCTCCTCATGGATACTCAGAGAAAACTTAAAATATTTTTATCCTTGAAGTATAAAAACTTTCTCAGCATATTCATATGAGTTGTAGTGGTTTTATATTACTCTTTTTTAAAATAACATACTATGTCTTTTTTTTTTTTAAAGATTTTATTTATTTATTTGACAGAGAGAGATCACAAGTAGACAGAAAGGCAGGCAGAGAGAGAGAGAGAGAGGGAAGCAGGCTCCCTGCTGAGCAGAGAGCCCGATGCGGGACTCGATCCCAGGACCCTGAGATCATGACCTGAGCCGAAGGCAGCGGCTTAACCCACTGAGCCACCCAGGCGCCCCCATACTATGTCTTTTGACTCACAAAGTTGGCTCTTTCTTTATTTGGGGGAAGTTTTCTTCTGTATTACCTTTTCATGTCTTCTCAATTTCATTTACTATTTAATATTTCAGGGGCACCATTTATCTGTTTGTTGCAATGCTGGTGTTTGTCCTCCTGCTATCATTTTTGTTTTAAATACTTCCCTATATTTGCTTCCTCTGTATTTGGTATGTAATTTCTCAAAACTATCCTCCACATATCACTGTTATTTTTCTCTCATTTTCATTTCTTCCTGGTTCATATTTATTTATTGTTTCCTAGCTATTTGTGGTCTTCAGCTTTTTTCATTACCTTTCCCTTTAAAACTTTTTATTCTATCATTTATTTTTCCTCTCACATCTCATCTCATAGATAATTTTATTTTCTGTCTAAAGCAAAGTCTAAAAGTCTAATTCCTTTGAGTGTGCTTATTCTAGAAAATCTTTTTAAACTTATTCCATTTTTTAACTTTTTTTCCTGCTTTAGTATTTTTGTGTTGTTGATGAACCTTTGTATTTATGCTTTTCATTTTTGAAAGGGGATAGTGCTGTCTAGGCCTTCTCATTGCTCCAAATTGGCTGGGTGGTTTCTATTTTGCTCCCTTCTGGGATTTTTTTTTTAAATTTCATTTTATTTTATCTTATTTTATTTCTTCTCAGTGTTCCAGCATTCATTGTTTATGCACCACACCCAGTGCTCCATGCAATTCGTGCCCTCCATAATACCAACCACCAGGCTCACCCAACCCCCACCCCCTCCCCTCCAAAACCCTCAGTTTGTTTCTCAAGCATCCACAGTCCCTCATGGTTTGTCTTCCCCTCCGATTTCCCCCAACCCACTTCTCTCTCCATCTCCCCATGTCCTCCATGTTATTCCTTATGCTCCACAAGTAAGTGAAACCATACAATAGTTGACTCTCTCTGCTTGACTTATTTCACTCAGCATAATCTCACCGGGTCCTCTTTGCACCCTCATCTTATAATGTGAGCTTGAGGCAAGGTGTTGATGGTGTAATGTCATCTTCTGTTTCTGAGAGTTGGGGGATAGTTGCTGGAAAGAACACTCATACCTACAAGAGACCTCAATTTTATGTCTCTATTTCTTTCTCCATAGTTATTATTTTTTTTAAAGCAGTGTGTGGTAAGACTGAATCTTTTTTCCACATGAGATAGAATAGTTCTATCATTTTAAACACACACAACACTTAGGAGGCTTGTTTCACTTAGAGTGGAAAATTATGCTAGGAACAAAGTCAACAAAAAGTAAAAAAACACAGGGACGCCTGGGTGGCTCAGTCAGTTAAGCATCTGCCTTCAGCTCTGGTCATGATCCCAGGGTCTTGGGATGGAGTCCTGCATCAGGCTCCTTGCTCTGTGGGGAGCCTGCCTCTCCCTCTACCTGCTGCTCCCCCTGCTTGCACGTGCTCTCTCTCTGTCTCTCTGATAAATAAAATCTTAAAAAAAAAAAGTAAGAACACTTAAAAAAAGAAAAGAAAAGAAAAGAAACCACAAAAAGTAGCAGGAAAGAGAACCAGTTAAGTGCAGCTCCAAGAGTCCAGCAGTTCTTTGGGTCATGGTTATCCACAACCCCACGTGGGCATCTGTCTGTGCGACCATCCTGCACACTGAGCTCAAGGTGCACCATATGCATTAGGGGCCTGCTCTCACATGGAGACCTGCAGATGTCCTCAAGTCGCTCCAACTGAACTTCAACAGGACAGTCAAAAGGAGATTATTCTGTCCCTGCAGCTCTGCCTGCCCCTGATGCCACCCTTAGGGAGGGCCACAGGTCTCTAAGCTCCTCTGCTTGGAGTTACAAGCTGAGCTCGGAGTGGGGAGACACTTTCCAGGACCAGACTTTGTTGCAAGTGGTTTTGTTTTTTGAAAAAGGTGTGACTTCTTTACGGAATTTTAAGACCATCTGCGTTTTTGTGTTTTTGGTGCTGAGGTGAACCCCAACCACATGGCCCCTCTACCCACTGAGATAACATGCTTCCAGAGCAGGTGAGAGACAATGTCTCATTCTGGCATCACAGAGTTAATCTAAAAGTAAGAAAAACTGTCCTGATGGAGTAGACAATTACATGGGAACTGGAGGCAAGAATTAATAGGTTACACATTAGAAGCCCTGGGTGCACAACATCCTGACTCTGTAGCTTCCAAGACCCTGCGGCTAACAGACCAAGAGCTCTGGTTCAGAGGAAGCCTCTTCTCTTAAGCCTCTCCTCTGGGTAAACCCTAGACTCATCATAATGTATTTGCATTGTGGTTTTAGCTCCCCCACCTTGTGGGACTGCTGCCTGGAAGGTTCCCATAGAAACCTGGTAGGGTCAAAACCTCCCCCTCCCAACCTGTGGGAGGAGTGCCCCAAATGACTGGAAGCAGCCTCTATTAGAGATCACCCTGTCCAGGACCCAAGACTCTCCCACCCCCATAAAAACAAAGTACCCTTGTAGCCTCAGGGCAGTTGCCACCTCTGGGCCTGCCCACTCTCTCTTCTTGAGAATGCAGTGTCCTTAAGAAACTGCTTTGTGCTTGCTCCTTTCCTTCTGGCTGTCTTTCTTGGAGCGTGGGTCCTCATGTAAATCTTTCGTGGGGAATCCAAGAACTGCAACTTCCATTCACACAGTGCAGTTTCTCTTAGTGGGAATAGTCTCAGTTGCTCCTTTGGGAGGTCGTTCTCCCTGCCTGCTGCCTGCTGCAGTCCACTCTCAGGGTGAAGTTGATGCTTGTGCTGTCTTCCGTCTTGACCAGCCTCTGCTCTGGCCACTCTAGTTGCTATTCCTGTGCTCTGTGGGCAAAGAGGCCAACATGTATTCACGTGTTGCCAGCTTGTGCATAGGACTCAACACTGCATTGTTCACTGGGTCGTGGACGGCAGCAGGGAATGGCACCATGTGAGTCCCGTTTTGTGATACAGTTTTTATGGGCAACTGGTGCTGACCTGGAGGCACCTGTTGTGCTGCGGTGACTGTCTGGACAGGGGCGGTCTGTGACGTCTGGGTGATCTGGCCAGCAGTGCCTGGTGTGACATGGCTAATTGCAGGAATAGGTTCTCCTTTCACCTTTACTTCTTTGTGATCTCCCTTCTCTTGCGCCTCTGCCTTAGGAGGGGCCAGCATGGCCGCCCGAGCAACCACTGCCTGGCTGGCACAGTGTGTGTGTTCTCTGGGGCTGGGCTGGCCCTGCTGGTGATAGATGCCGCTGGGATCTGATGGATGACATGCACTCTCTGCACAACAAGCTGCCAGGAGGCCGAGGTGGTCACGGGGCTGTGACCGTGTAGGTGACAGGCCTGATGGTTGGTGGCAGCTGCTGCTGCATGGCAATTAAAAAGTGCCAGCTAGACAGTCCAGTGTGCTCTGGGCAGACAGGGCCTCTTGGATGACAGCCAGTTTGGACTCAGGCTCCAGGGTGGCTGGTGAACCTTCTTTTAACAGGCTCTTAGGGGTCTGGGCACCACTGCAGTGAGCAGACAGCACTCCAGTGTGATTGGGAGAGGCTGGGGCACTTCTAGATGAGAGAGGTCCCAGGGGGGTTTTCAAGCAAGGCCACGCCCCTAGGCCATCTATTCTTAGAAGCCTGCTCTATTAATTTGCTTTCAGAGGTAGGATCTATCCTCCAGAATAAGCCTTTGCCTGGTTCTTCCCTGGGAACCTGGTATTTTGATGAAATAACGATTCAGAGAGATTGCAGCAAATTGAATTCTCCCCATCCTTGTCCACAGTTCTGTAGTATGGATAGTTTTTAGTGATGTATAAATTCTATTTAGGGTGAGTTGTTTATCAGGAACCATTGTAATTGCTTGTACGATCAATTGTGCATAGGAATAAGGTGGCTTTGACTCCTCTTCTAAGCTGTCTCCACGGAAGCTTCTTTTTCATTTTCTGGCTGCAAGTTGTCAGCCATTAAATTGAGGTCAGCTGGTATCACACAGCCCATTTTGTACCCCGAAGGGCCTGCTCCCCGGGGGCTGGATGAGCAGGCGTTTGCAGCACTGACGCCTTCCGTGGGGAAGGGAAGGGGACTGATGCAGTGGGCTAAGGTGTCTGGATGCTAAGGATGCTCAGGGGCAAGATGTAGGTGGGCACCACAGCGGAGCCTCGTGCTACTCCCTCTTCTCAGCGAACCTGATCTCGGTGTTTGTGCCTGGGAACCTAAACGCGCATGTGTGATAGCTGCCCCGGCAGGCGCTGACGCCTCTGGAGCACGCCGCCCCGGAAGGCGCCATTCTCGCTGAGGCAGCATGGGAAGCGTCCGCCGCTGGCGGGGGCATGAGGCAGTGGTGGTGGCCCGGCGAGGTGAAGCTCGAGTGGCCCATGGTCACGTCCACTGAGCCCTGCAACAGGTTGCGCCTGATGATTACCAAGTGCTTCATCAGGTACTGGAACTCCTGGCCCTGGAAGCGCGCCAGGTCTCCGTCGTGAGGCGGGACCCGCCATGTGCCTGAGAGTGTCCTGGCAGCCTTCCATGGCGGCCATGGAGCTGAGGGCCGCATGAGGATGCCTGGAGAGCGACAAGTGGATGCTTCTCCATAGTATCGATTGACTGAGTCATAGATTCATTTACTTGAGATAGGGAGTAAGCATAAAGGGAGGGATGGAGGGAGAGGGAGGGAGAGTCTTAAGCGGACTCAGCGCTGAGTGTGGAGCCCGGTGGAGGGGAATCTCACCACCCTGAGATCAGGACCTGAGTGGACACCTGGTTAAGTCAGGCTTAACCAACTGCGCTGCCCTGGCACCCCTCCATAGTTATTATAAAGGACATACCTGGGGGCTCTTCTTTTCTGGTGAAGGGCACTTTCAGTTTGAGAATGCTTCTCCACTGCATTGGGAGTGTATATGTTGGGTGAGTTGGGTGTTCCTCTGGCTTCCAGGAGTCACTCTAGTCAGAGGCAGTGGAGAAGAGTGTTTAGAAGAACATTCCCTACTTCTGCCCTATACCACTGAGGTAAGTTTGCTCTAAGTTGGGGATATCAGTGGAAGTTCCATGAATTTCCTTTTTCCCCTGCTGCTGCCCTCTTCCTTAGTTGTCAGGAGAAATCACTGTGTTACTTCTGGGAGCCCTAATTGTTCTGTTTCTGTTAGGAACTTTTAAAAGGACTGTTTGAGTTAAGCTTCCTTTACTTGTTTCACAACTGATGATCTGTTCTTTGTTCTTTTTCCTTTTGGAGGATAGTGTCATATGTTATATGTTTTAGGTCTCTCTGCCATCTTTCTCTGTAAGTTACTTGCCTGTGTTTAATCTCCTTGAAAAGTTCTCATAAAACTTGCTTTTGTGGCTAGTTTAAAAACCTTTCACTATTGTAGTCTTCATTACGTCTGTCCTACTCATATGACTCCTATCCTATGCCTCAGAGGTAGTGAAATTGTGTGTGGTCATGGTTAAGATCTTAAAGGAAATTCTTCAGGCAGCTTGTACCATTTCTTTTAAAAATATATTTTCCTCTTTGACCCAGAATATACTGAAAAGTAATTTTATAGAAGATTCATTTCTGTCTTTCTGGATTTGTTCAATTTAAAAATCATTTTTTTCCCTGTGATATAAAACAAGGAACCTGTCTTGGGCGTGTCTAGCAAGTAGTGTCCTGTAGTATATGAGTTTGTTTTCTGGGGCTGCTGGTAACAAATTGCCACAAAACAAGTAGCCTGAAACAACAGAAATTTATTCTCATGATTTCGGAGATTAGAAATCCAAAATTAAGATGTCAGCAGGTCCATCCTCTCTCTGAAGACACTAGGGAAGAATCTTCCTTAACTCTTCCCAGCTTCAGGCAGTCCTTGGCACTCCTTGCCTTGCAGCTGCTTCATTCAATCTTGTCATTACATGGTCTTCTTCCTGTTTGTCTCTGTTTCTCTGTGTGTCCTCTCCTCTTGCAAGGGCCTTATTAGTCTACTATAACCCATGATCTCCTTTTTACTGAACTGATTGCATCTGCAAAGATCCTGTTTCCAAATATGGTCACATTCTGAGGTTCTGGATGGACATGAATTTGGGGCTATACTATTCAGTCTAGTAAATAGGGATAGGGGGCATGTGGTGTGTAGACACTGAACCCCCCAGGACTAAGAAGTACGTAAGTGTTGGTATTTGAGTAGTGTACTAGTGAAGGAATATTAGAAATCATGGTTTGTCCTCTCTGTACACTCGATTACCCAGTGTGCCTTCAAAACTTGCTTAGGAGTTATCTCAGGTATGGAGTATAATAGTGTCAGTGAGGGAACAATCACGAGGAGTGCTAGAGGAGAAAAGATACTCAATTTCACAATGAGCCCATTTGTTTCTTCAAGTACAAAAGTGGAAGCTTAGGGCCTGATCAGAAGACGATCTGCGGAGTGGGAGCTGCTCTGTAGCAAATATACAAGGAAACCGAAGTGGTTGGATATTATTGCTTTGCATAATGCCTTTCCAAGTACCTCGGGTTGAAGCAGCTTCTCTTCAACTACAGCCTCAGGTCAAGAGCTGTATTTGCCTCTCCTCCAGCAGAGGAAGCCTCATCTTCAGCTCTTGCATGGACCTGATTTGGGAGGAGGTGGGGTCTTGGAGTTGGAGAGAGCACAGTGGTGAGGACAGTGCAAACCCCAGCACTGGACATTCTGTCTCCAGAAAAATAAACATTCATGATTGCTACCTTGGCCACTGTCCTCTCATCCTGATCACTAATCACCTGTGCTAATGTAGAAAAGGAGTTTGAATCCTCTGACTTTTGCTTGAGCTTAGAGTTGTTTTCAAAACCCCAGAGCTGCTGAGAAAACTCTACCTAGTAGAGAAAAGGTATTTACTCCATTGTCTCATTACATACATAGGTAATTAGATTTGAAAAATAAAGGATAGGGGCTTCTGGGTGGCTCAGTAGGTTAAGCCTCTGCCTTCCACTCAGGTCATGATCCTAGAGTCCCGGGATCAAGCCCTATTTCAGGCTCCCTGCTCATCAGGGAGTCTGCTTCTCACTCTGACCCTTTCGCCTCTCATGCTCTTTCTCTCTCATTCTCTCTCTCTCTCATTCTGTCTCTCTCTCAAATAAATAAATAATAAAATTTAAAAAAAAGAAAAAGGATAATGTTGGCTAGTTAAGAGTAAGAATTATTTATTTATTTATTTATTTATTTATCTTTTCTTAGAAGAGTAGAAAGAGAATCTGATGTAGGCTTCACACACAGTAGGGATCCTGATGCGGGGCTGGATTTCACAATCCTGAGGTCATGACCTCAGTTTAAATCAGGAGTTAGACAACTAACTGAGCCACCCAGGTTTCCCAAGAGTAAGAACTTTTAGTTGCTTGAATTTTAGGGTCTTCCTAATGAAGAAATAATTTAAACATTAAAAACTACCTTGTTGGGCACCTGAGTGGCTCAGTTGGTTGAGCTACTGCCTTTGGCTCAGGTCATGATCTTGGAGTCCCAGGATTGAGTCCCGCATCAGGCTCCCAGCTCCATGGGGAGTCCGTTTCTCCCTCTGACCTTCTCAGCTCTCATGCTCTCTCTCACTCTTTCTCTTAATAAATAAATAAAATATTTAAACAAACAAAACAAAAACAACAACAACAACAACAAAACTACCTTGTCTATTTCAGTTACCTTTTATTATTTGCCTGAGACTTGACTGTAAAGATACAATAAATCTAAGAAAGGACAGAGTTATGCTTAGGTGCCAAATGGGTTATTTCAGTTACCCCAGGCAGGGAAACCTGTTTCTGAACCAAGTCTCAGTTGGTGGGACTCCTTTCTTGCTTGCACTTCAGAAGCAGAAAGAAAAGTAAAAGCCCAACCAAACACTTTCAGTTGCCAAGGAAACAGTGTTTTCTGCTGAATGGAAGAGAAACGTGAACTCTGCAGTCTTGTTGACTCACTATAAGTTGATACCTATGATCCTGAGTAAATGGTTTGTCAAACAAGGGAGTTCTATTGTCCTTTGCATAGATGGGAAATTTATACATGGTAAAAATCCAATTCTAACTGGTTACTTGAGAGTGTGGTATTGTAATAATTAGGTGGTTTTGCTCTCCATATGTCCTCAACTCTCCACTGCTTAAATGAACTTCTACACAGTATGGAACATGTGTGGGTACAGTCAGCTCAGACTAATGCAGTTCAAAACCACACAGTTTGAGTCTTACATTTTTAGGTTCTGAGCAGGTAATAGTTTAGAGGCATGCTTATAACTATGGCCCCCATAGATGAGCTTCTCCTAATTGACTTCACATGGTGTTCAGAGATAGCTGTTTGCCATTCTCATGTGATAAGAAGACATCCTTTGGCTGTGTGAACAGAAGTAAGCAAGGAGAGTGCCTACTAATCCTTGAGGATCACTTATTCTAAGTATCAGGAATAGAGCTTGGATGGAACATGGGCATCATATAAAATCGTAGTGTCTCTCACCTCTTCAAATATGGAGCAGTATGAAGCTTCTGCTGAGGGAAAGATCATCACACCATGACTGCATTTTTTTTTTTTAAGATTTTATTTATTTATTTGACAGACAGAGATCACAAGTAGGCAGAGAGGCAGGCAGAGAGAGAGGAAGGGAAGCAGGCTCCCTGCTGAGCAGAGAGCCCGATGCGGGACTCGATCCCAGGACCCTGAGATCATGACCTGAGCCAAAGGCAGCGGCTTAACCCACTGAGCCACCCAGGCGCCCCCATGACTGCATTTTAATTAAGCTTTGATTTGGCAACAGGTGATTAGCAAGAGTCATTAGAGGACATTGGAAATTTGTAAAACATTGAGATTCTTTTTGAAATAATGAAAGAAAAAGACTTCAGAAAGTATTAGAAAGGCTTTCTTTAATGTCTGCCTGGCCTCTGATACAGTGCTGAGTACATGTTAGTATTCCATAATTAGTTATCCAATGACAGATTAGCTTTGCAACTATTACACTGTAGAAGGTCATTAAGAATGAGTGGTTGTTGAGAAAGGAGATAAAGCTTAACAGAAGAATGGAAATAATTTAAATAAAAATGAAGTCTGTGCTTTAGATGAATTAACATGGACATTCTTGTACATGTCTTCAAAAAATGTGGTATTTCCAAATGCTCAAAACTCCTAATTACCTTTATGGATATGAGTGGTTAGAAAGCTTGTTACCCTATTGATCATCAACACTGAATTGATTGATTTCCCTGGATAGTCTCTTATTTTCCTCATTGATCTAAATAACGTCTGGAAGCTGAGGTCACCAGACAGAGAAGAACTTGGTTTAGGGTCCCTTTCTCTATGGATCATTTGGTGTGAAAAGGAAGAAAGTAAGAACATGATAAAATCATGTTCTGTTGTTCTGTCTGATATTCTGTTTGTCTACATCTGCATCAGCTTCATCAAGAAGCCTCAAAGCTTCCTCATTACAGTGTTTTATTCCAACCCCCTTCACTGCTTATCTAAAATTGTCAGATTACTGAATGACCCAGCTACTGTATCAATACTGCCTAGTTCTTATTGAATATTTCAAAGTTTTGACCATCAATCCATAAAGATATTAAATTGTAATTGAAGGCAAATCTAGGATCTTCTAGTTTATAATGTTATTATTGACAGGATTCTGAATATGTAAGTTGAAAACAGGTATGACCCTGTTTAATATATATGTGCTCATTTTGGAGAACATAAAATCTTCATTTAGAAGTAGGAGTAAAAAGGAAAACTTTTGTGCCGTTGAGTGAAACTGGAAAATCAGTAATGATTATAATTCTATTTGACTTTTATTTGACTTATCTTCTGAAATTTCAATGTGTGCTAACATTTTAGCTAGTATATTATGAAATACATTTAGATAATGTATTTTACTTTGTGTAAAGGCTAAAAAGGGATGGAGAAATGATGTGGTGAAATGAATGGCTGGTACGTGAGGGAGGGAATTGTGCTGATCTTGTAGGCGGGACCCTGATAGGGCGAAGAACATTTGCACTTGTGTAGTACTTCTCTGTTCCAGACTCCGTGTAGTGCTTTAAATAGAACATAGCATTTAATATTTAGAACAACTCTTTTAAGTTTTAAGTTAACAGTATTATGAGGTTGTACCAAATGAAGTTGCCATGTTTGTAGGTAAAAAATGATTGCATATTGGTAATTTCAAATGGTTCAACTTAATATTCTGTTTTTATGGAATGAAAAAGCTGGTATCTAGAGAGATTAAGTTGTTTTCTCCAATCATACAGTTTTAAACCCAGGTTTTATGACTCTCAAACCATTCTTATTTCACAGTTTTTAGGCTGCCTTCCAAAGAGGTTTTGTTATTATTTTTCTGTTGATGGTGGAGAAACCATTTAATATGTCTGTACCATGGTTTCCATACCCCCAGTGTTCTATTAATACCATCTACCTATTTGATAGATTTGTAGTTAGGATCACGTGAACTTCTATGTAAAACTGTTTGGGGAATATGTCCTAGAAACTTACTAATATATTCCTGTTTTTAGTCCCGGAATGTGGCCAAAAGATACAATATCAACCAAGATGGAAAACGTAATTTTCCTTGAAATAAACTATATTTTTATAGTTTCTACCCTAAAATCTCTTAAATTTCTTATAGTTGGGAAACATTATCCTTTACTACAGAAAAATTTCTGTAGTAGGCTATGAATTTAGCTTAGAAATATTTTGCATTTAGCAGCTGAAAAGATTAAAATGGTGTAAATGTTATTGACTGACTTCTTAGGTGTGGCTTAACATGTTTGCTCAAAGAAAAGAGAGTGTCTTTAGTGGAATGGTTGGGCAATTTATTAACTAGGCATCTAGGGCAGTTAGTTCAGTGTTGTTTATACATAGTAAATATTCAATGAATATTAAACGAATGACAGAATATAGAAAGGAAAAGAGAGAATGAGAGATTAAAAAGAAAACCTCTTATTATGAACTCTGCAGAATTATTGATATTAGAATGTGTTTCTAGACCTGTGTATTTCTAAAGATTATCTGAAGAGTATAGTAATAGTAATTGTTGAAATAGGGTAATTTGTTTGACTTGAATATATGTGTGTAGGGTCCAAAAATATATTTCTTTTTTTCTTCAATGTGCCTAGAGAAGAGTTGTGCTGGGAACTATGGTAGATGCCAGTGAAACAATGCCAGCAAACCAGACACATTCTAGCCTGTATCCCCACTCATAGTGTACTCTGGCACTCTACAGAGTCTCTGCTTGGTAAATGGATTTCACGGAAATTTGAATAGGCTCCTTGAGCATAGCTTAAAGATGATAAAAGGACAGTTGTCATTTGGGTTATACTTAAGGAACATTAACAGGAATAGGAGATTATTTGGATGTTTTGGGGACATTGAGCCAGTTTTTAGCTGATGAAAATCATGATGTTTACACGCCCAGCTCACTCTGCTTGGAAATGGGAATGTCAGATTTTGAGGAATAATGTGCCATGAGAACAGAGGCTCTTGCAGCACCATAAACCTGAGCAGGGATGAGAAGGTAGTATAAGGTAGTATCTCTAGGTATGGGGGGGGTTATCCAACCCCATTCATCCTGGAAGTTTCTGCAGGCCAGTATTTGCCAGATTTTCAGAAGAGTATTCTGCAGTAAACTGAAGAGCTTCACACAGGTGTTAAGTGCCACTTACTTACTACTTAATCATATATATATGTAGCTACATATATGTATATTATATATGTATGTATATATATATATATATATATATATATATATATGGGGGTAGGGAGAGAGAAGGGGGTCTTCTCATGGCATGAAAGAATTGGTGCATTTCCATAGGTGAGCAATTTTTTAAAGATTTATTTATTTGAGGGAGAGAGAGAGCATTCGAGCAGGGGCAGGGCAGAGGGACAGGGAAAAGGAGAGAGAGAATCCCTAGAAGGCTCCCCACTGAGCATAGAGCCTGACATGGGGCCTGATACCACAACCCTGGGATCATCAGCTGAGCTGAAATCAAGACACTTAACCTACTGAGCCACCTTGGCGCCCCAAGGAGAGCAATTTTCTGCTCAGCGAATGAGCTTCTACTCCCTAAGAATATAACATAGTTTATTGCAATTTTAATAATGACAGATTTAATTTAGAAGTGATTATTAACAAGTCCTCTATCTCTTATTAGAAGGATTTGGGTTATAACAAAGTCTGGGAATACAAGCCTGAGCATATTATCCAATATTTGACAGTTACCTAAGAACACATGAATGTGATGAGTTTGTGAAATGGACTGGAGATTACATTATGTTGTGCAATTAGAACCAGAGCACCCATCAAGGCAAGGCCAGCATCTGGATGTGATCCAGGATATTCCTGAATGATGGCAGGCAGCAAGTCAGAGCTGTCCCTATGCTATGTGTGCACATGCTCTCTATGAATCCAAGTCCTGATTTGGCCACTTTTTAAAGATCTCCATTGAGCACAGCTTGGTGCAATTCACTATTTAAGTGAAACCTGAAGATTTGGTTTCAGGGCTACAAAGATCAGTTACAGCAATTACATGTTTATGTGGGTGTGTGTACATGTGCCTTCATACAAAAACAGAGAATAACATCAAGTTGCCTTGTTTAAATTAAATTTTCAAATACTGTAATTATTTATCTCAGATGTGCTTTTATGAGGTTCCACTTCCCTTGAAATAGTATTATTAAAATATTTGTAATTATGGTTTATAAAGCATAAGATAGATTCATTTAGCTTTGTTTTATTTTGTTTGCCTAGGTAGAGATTGGTAGTAGACTGTTGCATAAAATAATACCTCAATGGAGGATATCCCGCTGAGGGAGGATTTCAGTGGGAACTTACTGTGGGGAAGCCAAAGGTAGAAGTTAGGGTGGAAAAAGCATGAATTTTGGGTGTGCTCATGCACCCAGGCAAAACTTTCAAAGTGACATTCCCTTGCCACTACACATGGTCCTCTTCATCTTCTTAACAGAAGTCTTCATACCATAGTCCAGAAGTCAGAGGAGAACAGTTTTGCTATCTGAACTTGAACTTGTTCAAATTACTTGGACCAGTATGAAAGGGTGGTTTTGGGGAGTGTATATGGTGGTGGAGCTATCAGTTAGTTTATGAATGCCAGATTCAGCAAATAAAAATACACAACACCCAGTTCAATTAATGTTAGAGAAATAACAAATGCTTTGTTTAGTAGAGTATGTCCCAAATATTGCAGTAAAAAATTTTTCTTACATATCTGCATTTCAAGTTAACTGAGCCTCCTGTATTTTTTTAATTAACATATAATGAATTATTTGTTTCAGAGGTACAGGTCTGTGATTCATCAGTCTTACACAATACCCGCACTCACCATAACACATATCCTCCTCAATGTCCATCACTCAGCCACCTCATCCTCCTCACCTCCCTCCCCTCCAGCAACCCTCATTTTGTTTCCTAAGATAAAGACTCTCTTATGGTTCGTCTCCCTCCCTTATGGTTTTGTCTTGTTTAATATTTTTCTCTCTTCCCTTATCCTCTGCCTTTTTTCTTAAATTTTGCATATCAGTGAGATCATATAATTGCCTTTCTCTGGTTGACTTATTTCACTTGGCATGATACCCTCTAGCTCCATCCACATTGTTGGAAATGGCAAGATTCATTTTTGATGACTGCGTAATATTCGTGTGTGTGTATCACATTGTATATATACACCACATCTTCTTTATTCATCTGTTGATGGACATCTGGGCTCTTTCCATTAGCCATTGTGAACATTTCTGCTATAAACGTTTGGGTGTACATGCCCCTTTGGATCACTACATTTGTATCTTTGGGGTAAATACCCAGTAGGGCAATTGCTGGGCCATAGGTTAGCTCTATTTTCAACTCTTTGAGGAACCTCCATACTGTATTTTATCTCGCAGCCTTTATTTAGTTAGAACTTTAGTGGAGGAAGCTGTATTTAAAGCCTTCTGAGTTTTGCTGTGGACATTTGTTGATGTTATTTTGTTTTTGTTTTTTTTTGCACAGTGATGTTTGATCAGCCTCCTTTACATAATCAGGTATAAAGAAAAGGGGAGTAGGAACCAGCACTGTGGGCACAGAGTTTCATAGGAATTTTTTTTTATGGCTTGTCAAAGGCCACTTCTCTCAAGACCTGTGGTAAGCAGAGAAGGTGGCTGAGTAGGAATTGGGCATGTTTACACTGACCTAGGCATCTCCCTTGAGGAAGAGAATTAAGATTCTTCAGTGTCTGTTATTAGACATTTCTGTATAACTAAAGCCTGCCTGAATAATGGATTATATAGTCATGACTAACACTTTCTTGCAGACAGATACCTAATATCTCAGAAGGGAACTATCATTTAGCGCAGGGGAGACCCAACTGCTGGCCTGGATCACCTGTAGAAATTTTGCCTAGTATGTGCCACAGGCTGAAACTCTGCCATCTAGTTTTCCTGGCAAAGTGTATGCTGTGGCAATAACACTGAATACATAAGGAGGAATCTTATGAGGCCAAGGTGTTTGATTTTTTTTGCCAGTGCCACGCCAGAGAGAATAAAACCATTTTCCATGCAAGTGCTCCTTTACCAGGGGCACATAATGGGGTCAGCCTTTCTAACCTCAAAAAAACCGACAGAAGGTGTAGGTAGCAAAACAGCTTGTTGAGCTCAGATTTCTCATAGCATCTACCAGGCCACATTTCACTCCTCCTTCTGTACTCACTTTGTTGTTGAGTCCTACTCATTTGCCTGATTTCCTTTTCCCCTAAGTGTGAATTCATTTAGAAGCTCATCTCCTCTTGCAACTAGACTGGTTTGTTTCAGTAGAACAGACAAACATGGTGGAATGCCTTACAGGTTCTTTGCTCTGGAGGATAATTGGCCCTAGCATACAAATAAAGACTAGGGAGGGGGAAATGGGGGCTGGGGGAAGTGTGTGTGATGGTTGGGAGGTACCCCGAGCTTAGCTTCAGAGGTCTGCATTTAAAGTGACTAGTGTCTAGCACATGGACACAGCCATGTGCTATATATATATATATATATATATATATATATATATATTTATTTATTTATTTATTTTCAGCCCGGCTAGCTCAGTCGGTAGAGCATGAGACTCTTATTTCTTTTCAGCGTAACAGTATTCATTGTTTTTGTATTCAACAGTATTCATTGCATGGAGCAACACACCCAGTGCTCCATGCAATCCGTGCCCTCTCTAATACCCACCACCTGGTTCCCCCAACCTCCCACCCCCCTGCCCCTTCAGAACCCTCAGATTGTTTTTCAGAGTCCATCGTCTCTCATGGTTCACCTCCCCTTCCAATTTCCCTCAACTCCCTTCTCCTCTCCATTTCCCCTTGTCCTCCATGCTATTTATTATGCTCCACAAATAGGTGAAACCATATGATAATTGACTCTCTCTGCTTGACTTATTTCACTCAGCATAATCTCTTTCAGTCCCGTCCATGTTGCTACAAAAGTTGGGTATTCATCCTTTCTGATGGAGGCATAATTCTCCATAGTGTATATGGACCACATCTTCCTTATCCATTCGTCCGTTGAAGGGCATCTTGGTTCTTTCCACAGTTTGGCCACCGTGGCCATTGCGGACCCAGCCAATATTAGTTTCCTTCCACCTATCTATTAGCAACTGCTCTGGAACCAGCTGGCTGATTTTTTACCCAGACAGAGAAGAGAGGTCAGGAAGAAGGAGGTAGTAGGGGAAATTTTCTTTGCTTCTTGGGGAATTATCAGTGTCATCCTGGGGAGGGGGGAAGGTAGAAACTGTCAGGCAAATATGATATTAGAATGTGAGGCGCTGTCTGGTGACTTTGCAGTCAGATTTAAAAAATCCTGGATACTGTTGCTTTTTCCTTCAACAAGATAAGAAATTTGGACTAAATCAGTGGTTTGTAACATGAAGATCACCTGGCAAGTATCCAGAAAAATACAGTGCTCACATCAAGATGACCATATGATTTATTATCCAAATTAGCAAGCTTAAAGCCTAGAAGAAAGACCTGGAAATAGCGAAAAGGCATCCATTGTTCTGTAAAAGTTGTCAAATGGGACTTTCCCCAGGGAATATAGAATGTATTTTCTCCGTACACATTCCTAGAAATTCCGATTTAATAGGCTGGGTGGGGGGTCATTCTAGTGAGCAACTTGCTTGTGAGTCACTGCAATCTTATTGAAGACTTTTGCATTGTGTCTAATAGAGCCTCAGGTCTTCTAGACCCTAGAGCCAATAGTTGACTGTGGGTGAGTTTCTAAATTCTGGATGTTTTGTCCTTAGTAAGCACTTTACACTGCTTTTTCTGAGCTTTCTTGCCACCCTCTCTTTCCTTCCATGACTCTACAAACCAGAAGGGGGCAGGTAAGAGGAAAATTCTTGAGGCCAGTTTTACTTATTGTTTTCTTATGAGAAACTTAATTCTAAAGCAGTCTCTCTGGAACCTACCCCAGAGAAAGTAGATTAAAAAATTATTGTGCTCTCTGGGAAGAATGTGTTTACTCATTCCTCAATTCAGGTCGTATTAGTGAGCAAAGATTAATGGAATATCCAATTAAGGCGAACATTAGGAGTTGCATGTGAACACTGCTCTGACAGTCACTGACCACAGCAGCTCAGCATCCCCAGCTTGCCTGGGGATGGCACTGAACTGTTAACTCTTTCAAAGAGAGAAAAATTACATTTATTACTTAACTAGAACTCAGTCTGGTCATGCAGATATTTTGTATTGTTCTTTATTTTTCTCTTAAAAGAAACTGCACTAATTTAAAAAAACTCTAAAAATGATGTGCCAATCAGGGTATCCATACCATGTCTGTGTCCCTGAAGGGATTGCTTCTTGGTCATCCATGCATCATACCATCTGATGCCACTTATCCACTCCCAAGTTATTAGCTAAGGGTAGGCTAGTGAACCTGGAGCAGCCACAGGCACAACAGAAAAGATGACAGGAGCCAATACAATTTCCTTTCTTTAGAATGTCATCTAAGAGAAGGAGGGCAGTTAAGAGGTGGAGGAGGGACAGAATTTAACAGTTGGAAAGTAAGAAAGGGTGGGGAGACATTGATGGCCACTTATAACCCAATAGCATGAGAAATCAGAAACTAAGAGAAAGCAGATGGGTGCAGTGCTGCTAGAAGAGCAATATGAGCATCAGTACTGGTCTGTGTGCTGTTATTTACCACTCCAATAAGCGGAAGAAAAAAGAAGAAGCTAAGGGGAGTGGTGGGGGGAAGCATTCCTGGACCACAGATAGTTTGAGAAGCACTGGATTAGAAGTAGTGGGTGGGTCAGGATATAGGAAGAAGGAATCAGCTGGAGAAGTGCAGAGTCATACCAGGAGCCACCTTGAGTCCCAAACCATCCCATCATCCTTTCCTGTCTTTTCTGGGGTCTGATGTATGGGCTTTCTGATATTTGAGTGAGTTTCTGCAACACACAAAACCAAAGAACATAAATGAAAACAAAGGGCAACATTAAGGACACATCTACAGAATTGTGTTGAAAGTCTAACTTATTATGTAGTAAGACTGAAGAATGTCTAGATTTTTTCTTTCTGAAAATCAAGTTGTCATACCATTTTAAATTAGAGATCCAGGATTTAATTTATTGATTTAATGACAGAAGTGTTGTGTGTATGGATTGGTGGGCTCAAGGGGAACCAAGGAGGAGCTATTGGCCCATGAGAGATATAAATTCATCATAAGAAAGGAGGTTGGCATAGTCATTCAAAGCATAACACAAGTTTGTACTTGATCTTACCCTGACACTGGCCTGTGTTTCCTGGATACTATTGTAAAACTGGACAAAATATATCCTCCAATGATTCTACTGAGAATTTTTTTCTCTGTTTGCCAGTGAAAGAATGGGGTGCATAGAAGGTGAGGAATTTTTCTCCTGATCAGGGACACAAATACAGGGGATGTTGAGGAGCTCAAGGGAATTGTGGCAGAGTGGTCTGATGCTACAGTGTTATTGATGATTAAAAGCAGGTCAGTCCCAAGTGTGGGAAGCCTGCACAGAAAGTGGGCTGTGGGTCTGACCAGCAGTCTGGTGGGGTGATTTGGAAAGGTTCACCAGATGGAGGTGAGAGATTGTGGGATACGATTTAGAGAGATAACAAATGCAACATTGGATGGTTGGGGATGCCAGAGATACAAGTAGCAGCACAAATTACAAGTGAAGCCGTTCTGCGCTCCTCCCCACTCTTTTCAACCAAAAAACAGGGACATTCATAAAGACCTTAGTTGGAAGAAGGGCTGAAATCCTGTAGTGTCACAGGCAGTGCTTTTGATCTATTCGATCCACAAGGTGCTGTAACCCAGGAACGAGCTGAGTCACATCTGTAGCAATGAGATAAAGTTAGGAATGTAGATTGGGGCATCAATAATTGAGGACCAGAGATGCTAGACTCAGGGGCCTGAATGTATCCTATAGGCCATGAAGAGCAACTGAGGATGACTACAAAGGGAATAATATTGTGGAAGATAATTACACAATATAGATTCAGGTTGATCCTAGAGGGGTGTGCAGGAGGCTTGATTTAAGGGGATGTAGCGTGAAGTCTTATGGGACTAATGGGAGCCTTGACTGGGTGTGCCACAGAAGGAATACTAGGGCATAATGTGAGAGATGTTAAAAAAACAAATATTAGTAAGATTGGGGATCAATTACCTATTTAGTTGGGTAGCTTAGTCACTTTAATATCTTGTATTTACTTTGTTATCCACAACATATATTAAGCTACAATCCGATTAGTCAATATAGTGAGTTAAACAGACCCCAGCACATCTTTCAGGAGTTCCTCATGCAAATAGGCAATCACATAAAAATATGCACTGAACCAGTGCTGTAAAATCTCATTGATTTAAAAAAAATAATGATCGAGAAAAGTCAGATTCTGAATTACAAGATGTTTTCAAAGAAATGCAGTTTTATGACTTCCAGGTTTATATGAAAGTAGGTGCTTTAGGTTCACATTATGTAGAAGAGGTTTTGTTTTAATAGCTAAAATTTTTATCATTAATAACGTTCTTCTTATATAGTGTTCTTCTAAATAATTTTAACCATAGATTGGTAAACACTAAATTTGTTCAGTCCCTTAAGGGCAGTTTTAGATAAATTTGGTCTGAACTAAAGGGGGTCCTTAAAGATAAATAATTATATTTTATACAAGTCTAAAATAAGTTAGGAATACAGAGGATATAGAATTGTGGGAATAGGTTATAAACCTCCTAATAGTCTACCAAACAATCTGGGTGGTGATTCTCAAGGAGGAAGAATTAAAGGAGTTATTTTTTTAACAGGAGAAGCAAAATGCTTACAGGCTTGAGTCCTTGGCTCCTACATAGCGGTGTAAATTGCTTTGTGGGGCTATGATAAGACAGGACATTGAATCTGAAAGTTGAATCAAGTATTTGAGGTCCCTCTTAGAGAAGGGTAGATATGGCCATCTCCTGTAAATATAATTTTAAGAGTGATTGGAGGGCTACTTTCTAAAACTTTTTGCCTACACAAAGGTGTTGCTCTCTGCAATTCCAAATGAGAGGCAAATTTTGTGTTTTCCATGCCTAATAGTTACAGGATGGTGGTAGTCAGCTCTCAGCAGGTTGCTTGTGAATTATTAGGAGCTCTGTTCCTTTGTAGAAAGGTGGGTGGGAGTGAGTACCTTGAGAGAGGAAAAGGCACCTAAAATAAGGAATAATGTCCTGCATGGAGAGAAGAAGATCACTAACAATGTAGCCAACTTCAGAGTTTCAACCTTTAGTGGCAATTATTTTACCTATCAAGAGTTTCAACCCTTCCTGATTTTCATGTGCAGCTGTGTCTCAGTTATGTGATTTACACTGAAGATGGTAAGGTGAAGCTTAGATGTTGCAGATTTCCAACATCTCTATGTAATCTTCATACTGTATGTAATCACAGTAGTTCTCTTAAAAGTATAACCTGAAAAGGATAAAACTTGAAAAAGTTAATTGGTTTTGAACTGGCTCTGAATATGTTCATATAAAACAGAATTATAACCTACTACCTTTTAGATCCCAAAACTTTGGGTTATTCTTCCATGTGGGGTAATTATTTAAAAGAATCATTCTAGTCATTAAATAACAGTTTTTTTCTGAATATAATAATAATATAGATTTATTTTGGAAAATTTCAAAAATATATAACAATAAAAGAAATAAAGATGAATTACACCATCCAGAGGTAACAACTGTTAACATTTCATGATACTGTGTGTGTATGTGTGTTGTGTGTGTGGATTCAAAGAATACCCTATCTTTGGATATGAGTTAAATTGGCAAGAGAATTAGTGGAAACTTGGATTATTCTCTTCTTGTCCCCTGAATTTTCCAAGATTACAAATAGATAAACCAATTGTTTTGGTTCCAAGGAGTTAGCAACCTGGATTAAAAAACAGACAAATACATAATCCCTAGCTGGTCAAGATATAAAATGATGGTTGGATTCCTGGTCTTCTACAAGATGGAAGTATGTGAGGAAATCTGCTCACAGCCTAATGAAAGCATTTTCCAATGATCTCCTCCAAGGTGATTAAGGGAGATAATGGAAGAGGATGGACATCCTGGAGTGGAGTCAAGAGCCATAGAAAACAGTGGACAATGGAGAAGTTACAGTATATGCCCAGGAAGATGTTAGAGTTGCTACAGACCAGTGTTTGCTTCCTTCTTTCCACTATTCTCCTTTTCAGATATGAACATTAAAGGCATGATTCTGGCTGAATTCTACACGTTGTATATTGACTACGTCTGGCTTACATAACTTATAATTTGGCTAGCTCCTAAGTTCCCAGTTCAAGAGGAGCCACATCTGCGCACTTGTGGACACATTCACGAGGTTCTAGACTTTGATTGGTTCTTCATGAGAGAGAGGATGAATGCATTTTGCATATGGAAAGGGGAATATACATTTGTGACCAAAAGGGAAAACTATGGTAGATTGTATTATTGTCCTCAAATATTCATTGCTTCCCTGTGGGAGGATTTTGTCTCTGCATTCCATTTATGTCAGGGTTGGGCACATTACTTGATTAGGACAAGAAAATGTGAGTTGAAATGAGAAGCCATTCATGATTCAGTCTCTCCCCCCAACCATCTTAGTATCAGCTGATGTCCCAGGACAAAAAGACCTGTAATAGTCATGATCAATAATCATGAGCTGTAAAGGATAGATAACATGATTAAGAAATAAACTTTTCTTGTTGTAGGGTCCTAAGACTATAGGCTCATTTGTTACTACTGTATAGTTTAGTTAAACTGATTTCTTCTTCTTTCTTTCTCTCTATATTTTGATTTTCAAAAGCAAAATTTTGATCATATTTTATATAGTTTTCTATCCTGTATTTTTCCTCTTAACTTCATTTTTTTCCCCTTAACTTCATTTTGAAACACTTAGAAATATCTAGTGATAGTCTTCAAAACATACAGACTTTTTTTCCTATTCTTAAAATCAACTGAAAAGTTAAGAGCGTGGGAACATATAGACAATGGTCCTTTAAATAAGATGTTGACAGTCTTTTGGGGGGTTTTCTCCTTACTTTTGCCAGGTAACATCTTGGATGGTTGAATTTATATTATAGGTTCATGAATCAATTGAACTTATTCTAATTTAAAAGAATACTAAAATTCTGGCTGTTTTTCAAAGAACCTCTGATGTCTGGTATATTTTTCATCACTTGTCTTCTAATAATTAAGACCTTACAACACAGAATAGGAGCCAACAGGGATAGCTTGAACATTCCTTCTTCCATTTCTTGTTATTTCCCTTTTTTTTTCAAAATAAAATGTACTATTGACTAAAAGTAAGGAAAAATATATTCACAGAAATAGATGAAGTGCATATGTACCTTAGAAGAAAATTTGTCACATGGTTTGTAATTGTTTCTTATATTTATTTTTAAACTTCACATTAAGGAATCTGACTTTCCCATGGCCTTGGAACTAGGCCTTGGCTTTCCAGGAAAAGTAATTCAAATAAAGCTATTTTATGGCAATTAGATGGCTTAGAGAAAAGCTTTTAACAACTCAGAGCTTGTCAAACAAGAAGACATTATCTAAATGTCTTTGAAAAGAAGACTTAAATTTCTTTATTACTTCTTACCTATTTGGGAAAATAAAGCTCATGGGATAAATGTCATTATTGTGTGTATTAACATTTTAAATTTGCACAAACAATTCTGTCATACCTTCTTTAAGTCCCATCAAGTCAAATGTTGAAACTGGGAATTATTACTTACAGAAGAATCAATCCGAAAAATACCTGAATTATATTTCTCCAGAATATAATTCAATTAATTATTCATTAATTAATTTATTTACTTTGATTTTTAGGCACCTGTATTATACATAGCACTATGGACAAATACAATAAAACCCCAAATAAAATATGAATAGAAATAGCTTAGTGAAAATCAATTTCCTTCCAATAACTTTAGGGCAAATAACTAAATTTTGATATTTTTCTTCCAGTAATTCTGAATTCCAAACTGTTGGTGATTCTAGTCTTCTCTTGACTTGCTTCCAAAAGGCATATTATTTTGGCTGTGGATGTAACTTTACAAAGTGATATTTCCAAGCTTCATAATAAGCTAAACACTGTATTTCCAAGGGAATTAATCAAACCTAAGGACAGTGGATGTTAATGTTTCAGTTCCTAGAAATTCCTTTAGATGTCTCTGTTTTGCATCTCATCAGAATCTGTACAGTAGGCCACCGGGAAAGACAGTGCCCAAAGCTAGTTTCCTAGCAAGTAGAATCTGTCCTTTAAGGAAAAACAGGGCTCTTTGAAAACAGATTTTAACAAAGTTAATGAAAGAAAAATATGAGTGATGACATGCAGAGATATCATTACTACTTCATAATACTTATAAGCCAAAAAAAAAAAAAAAAAGAAAGAAAAGCCCCAAACAACTCTACATTGTAGATGTCCTTTTCTACTTAGTTTGCAGGCAATTCTGTTGCATCATACAATTTTAATACTATTCGGTTTTGTAGTACAAACTGTGTTATCATTCAAGGATACCCATTCAAGCTGAAATGACCAAAGTTAGATCACCAGATTTCTTTATTCTATGACTAGTCTTTTTTAAAGGATTATAAACTATTGAAATGACTCTGCCTTATTATATATGTGTACACCTATCTCTTAGAAATTTAGACATGATAGGATACAGTAAAATATTGGAAAGGAAAACGACATTGAAACTGTTATTAGTGCCAAAAAAAAATGTTATTAGACTATAGTTAAGTGTGGTGTATTAATGCACACACTTGACCCTTTCCCTCTCTACACAATCCCAAATGGAACAAATTAAAAGAATAAAAAAATGCATGATCTAGAGGATAAGAAGACATAGAACTTTTTTTTGAAGTCACCAAAGTTTTGGCATATAAAAGAGCAGAGTAGAAAAAGCTAAAATGTTACTGCTTGCAGGTGGAGGACCACAAGTAGCAGGTCACAAAAACTCCAGAGCACAAAGTACTCTGAAAGGAGAAGGTAGGAGTGGCGATAAAATTAATAGAAGCTTTGTATCAGGAGTATTTCATTTTTTTGAATATTGCCCATGATGCTGGCGAAGCTATCAACATTCCTCTCCCGACTCTTGTAGAAGAGCAGAAGGTTTGTTTCCTCGAAAAATCGACTCAGAAAGTTGAATTTGAAGACATCAGAATAGTAGAATGAAAGATGAAATGAAAAGTTGTAAAAGAGGACCCAAGTGAATCGATAAACCCCTTAGTCTTTGTTTTCTCTCCACATACAAAATGTGGGCAGTAGTGGCTTGGATCCAACGGGCAGTATATTTGGAGATTCCTTTCTTGCATACTGACTGGCTCCAGAGGAAAAGAAATCATTTTCTGACACTCCTGGGTCCTGACTGCTCTGCAAAGATACTCACCAATTGGGTGGTTTCTAGCCACCAGAGTATCAGTGTGAATGGTTATCCAAGGACCACCAGATACAGAGACACATCTCATATACAAGTCATAGATGAGAACAAAATAAAGGAATCAGAAGAAATAAAAAAGCAAAGCCTGAAGAAAAGATTGTAGTATCATTTTTTATTTTTAAGATTTTATTTATTTTATTTGACAGAGAGAGAGAGAGAGAGAGAGATCATAAGTAGGCAGACGGGCAGGCCAGAGAGAGAGAGGGAAGCAGGCTCCCCGCCGAGCAGAGAGCCCAATTCGGGGCTCAATCCCAGGACCCTGAGATCATGACCTGAGCTGAAGGCAGAGGCTTAACCCACTGAGCCACCCAGGTGCCCAAGATTATAATATTCTTGAATAAATAACAGAAAGGTATAAAAATTCAGAGAATAACAAAGTTTTAAGAAGTGAAGATACTTTTAGGCAGAAGTAAAGAGTTTAAGAAGTATGAAAGGTAAAATGAGGGACTCTTCCAAAAAATTAGAACAACAAGAGAAAGAGAAAGCAGATGAGAAAATACATATTAAACCTAGTGGACCAGTCAAGGGCGAAACATTCAACTATTAGGTCTTTTATTAACAAAACAGTCAACTATTAGGAAAGAGAACAAAAAGCAAAGAAAGGAGGAAAAAAATATTAAGAAAATAATGTGAGAAAACTTCCAAATATTGAAAGCCATGAATTTCTGAATCAAAAGAATCCTCTGGGTGCTCAGAAATGAATGATTAAAAAAATCAACATAAACTCGTAATATCATGACAATTGCAGAAACCTAAGGATACAAAGAAGATTCTAAAACCAGCTGGACAGGAATAGCAGGTCACATTCAAAGAATGTTAATTAGACAATGAAGTTAGTCTCTTTCAAAATTCTGAGGAAAAATGTATTGGAGCCTGGAATTCCTAGTTGGCCAAGTTTTTCATCAAGTGTGAATGCAAAGTAGTATTTTCAGATATATTAGAGCTCTAAAAATGGATCTTGTGAATGACACACACATATATATATCCTCTAGTAAGAGAATATGTTCCCCCAAGAAAGAGGGATCAAACAGTAAGGAAGGAAACACATGGATCTTGGTAAAACAGGCTATAAAACAGGAGGAAGAAAAAGGACTTATCTCAATGATGGTGAAGGGAAGTCAGAGGATGAGACAATCTGAGACAATCAGTACAGATTGGAAACATCAGCCTGGAGACCTTTCAGAAGTATGTTTTCAAAGCAAAAACAGAACTGGGTATATTGCTTGGTGTTACAACATTTGATAGCTGAAAATTATGCTTCAAACAAGTGCAAGTTAGAGATGTAATCAAAACACTATTTTTGTCTTCCATTGTTCTTTTTAAAATTTCTAGTAATTGATTCCCCCCACCCCTCCTTTCTTCTGGATACCTTCTCCACAAGTTCACATAGCTAATTGGCTTGTTCTTAGAAAATGGAACATTCTGGTGGCAGAGAAACAGTGTAGTGGTTCACCAAGCCTGTTTATTCTCCTTTTGCACAAAGATAGATTGCATTTTCCAACCTCTCTTATGGTTAGATGTGGCCATGGGACTGGGTTATGGCCAGTGGCTTATGCAGAAATGGACTTGGTGGCCTGTGAAGTTACAGGTTGATGATGGTGGAACCATAAAAGTAGAAAGAGGACTGGATTTCTGAAGGACTGCTTGATGCTTGGAGCATAGCCACCTGCCAGTCAGAGACATTTCATGGGGCCATTGTCATGCCATAGGAAAATAGTTAGCAAAACTGTCCTCTGGAGACTTGGAGAGCAGACCATGTTTCTATTCAGCTTATAGAGGTATATAGGGGAGAGGTTTGGAAAATGTCAGAGTGATATAGGCCTTACCATGTACTTTCAGCACTTTTACTAGAAAGATGAACTCAGGAAAGAATTGGTGATTTGAAAGCAGAAATGAAAATGTTTGTAGAGAAGACCAGAAATTTGACCCCTTGAATTTGAAACTTTCCATCTCAGATATGCTCTCAGTATGTAAATTAGTATATCCCTGTCCCAGACTTTAATTAAAACCAGGCATTTGGGTTAATATCCAGTCTCCACTCCTAACTGAGGCAGACTGGCAGCTTTTAGTGGGAAAGGGCAGCTGTTTTTTTTTTTTTGTTTTTTGTTTTTCTTGGCCTTCCTGACCACTTGTCCTGCCACTTGCAAGCTGTTTATTACTGATCCCTGTGCATTGGTGGGAGTGCAGCTCAGTGAGAGAAAGGGAAAAAGTGAGGAGAAACATTTCGTATTAGCCCTGATTCTGCTGTAAGATGTTTGGAGCTGATTTTCTTCTTTGGGCTGCTCTGGTCTACTCTCCTGTGCTCACTGGGCTGCAACACCTCCCCAACGAACATGCCTTCTCTACCTGTCCGCACAACCATCATTTCCTATTGTCCTCTTACTTTAGAAGCTCTGTATGCCTTCCAGAGAGTCCTTTTGTGTCAGGCAAAAAAAAAGGCCCAGGAGAGTTCTTTCCAGGAGAACCTCATCTCCTCTCGCAGAAACACTTTACTCCATTGCCCAAACAGGTCATCATCACCTGCCCTCCTTGCCCTTCCATTAAACCTGTCAGATCTCAGTCATCTTATCTCTCACACTGCAAGGAAGACATTTCAAGCTTCTTTTTGAAGCCCCTTTTTGCAAAGGGTAGCACTCCACCCTTTTCCCTTAGAGAAATTGAAGCTTACAGCCTGGTAGTATGTGTGGGTGTGGTGCCCACCCTATACTCCCACCCTCCTCTTTACAAATCATAGCTTCAGTTCCAATCTCTTGACTCTTTTATATCCTCCTGTGATTTTGGAACTGCCTAACTGATGGTCAGGTATCTCTTTTTAAAATCTGCATTTGTTGTTTACTTTTTTGGATAGGAGATTCATCTTTAACATATTGTATTGACTTAGCTGAAATTTCCAATTTACAAAACACGCGTTAACCATACAGAAAGAGTTTTATACTTCTGTTCGAAGATTGGGGGAGAGAATTATCTGTAAGCACAGAGGAAAACATTACATAATAGGAATATGAAAATGAAGCCACATTTGGGGGCACCTGGGTGGCTCAGTTGGTTGAGGATCTTTCTTTTGGCTCATGTCATGAAACCAGCGTTTTGGGATCAAGTCTGCATCAGGCTCCTTGCTTAGCAGGGTACTTGCTTCTCCCTCTGCCTGCCACTCCCCCTGCTTGTGCTCTTCTCTCTCTGACAAATAAATAAAATCTTTAAAAAAAGAAAAGAAAGTGAAGCAGTTTTAATTCCACATAAAGTAAAAAGTTGTGTAAGAAAGGAAACTGCCTTCTTCCCCCCCACCTCCCACCTACCATGTGACTATTCCTCACCATTTGGGGAATGCAGTAATGGGGATGGGTCACCTTCATCAGCATATTTTTTGCAAACCAATTTCCTCTACTATAAATGAACATGAAAATGATGGATTTAAAAGCTGGCCTTCTCCACATTAGATTGCCCATTCCAAAATATTAAAAATCAGCTAAACAAAATGCGTTCCTTTGTGTAATTTGATATACTTCTTTTTTAAAAGATTTTATTTACTTGAGAGAGAGTGAGAGAGAGTGAGAGAGAGCACGAGAGGGGAGAAGATCAGAGGGAGAAGCAGACTCCCTGCTGAGCAGGGAGCCTGGTGTGGGACTTGATCCCGGGACTCTGGGATCATGACCTGAGCCGAAGGCAGTTGCTTAATCAACTGAGCCACCCAGGCACCCTGATATCTATTTTTTTTTTTAAAGAAAAGTTTGGGTATGGTTAATGGACTTTCTTGTCCATCCATATCTTTTATTAATTTTTTATTAAGTTTTTAACTCCAGTATAGCTAACATACAGAATTATATTACTTTTAAGTGTACAATATGGTGATTCAACAATCCTGTACATTACTCAGTGTTCATCATGATAACTACTCTTTAATCCCTATTACCTACTTCACATATAGCTCTCCCCACCTCTGGTGACTACCAGTTTGTTCTCTATAGTTACGAATCTGTTTCTTGATTTGTCTCTCTTTTTCCCTTCGCTTGTTTGATTTGTTAAATTCCACATATGAGTGGAATCATATAGTATTTGTCTTTTTCTTTTTTTTAATTTTTTATTTATTTACTTGACAGAGATCACAAGTAGGCAGAGAGGCAGGCAGAGAGAGAGAGAAGAGGAAGCAGGCTCCCCGCCGAGCAGAGAGCCCGATGCGGGGCTCGATCCCAGGACCCTGGGATCATGACCTGAGCAGAAGGCAGAGGCTTTAACCCACTGAGCCACCCAGGCGCCCCAGTATTTGTCTTTTTCTAACTGACATATTTCACTTAGCATTATACTCTCTAACTTCATCCATGTTGTTGGAAATGACAAGATTTCATTCCTTTTTATGGTTGAGTAATATTCCATTACACGTGTGTGTGCGCCTGTGTGTGTGCGTGCACACACACACACACACACACACACACACCACTTCTGTATCCATTCATCTGTCAATGGGCATTTCCATAATTTGGCTTCCATGATTTGGCTATTGTGAATAATGCTGCAATAAACATAGGGGTGCATGTATCCCTTTGAATTAGTGTTTTTGTTTTTTGGGGAGAAATACCCAATAGTGCAGTTACTGAATCCTAGGGTAGTTCTATTTTTAACTTTTTGAGGAACTTCCATACTGTTTCCACAGTGGCTGCACCAGTTTGCATTCCCACCAACAGTGCACGAGGCTATCTTTTCCTCCACATCCTCACCAACACTTGTTTCTTGTGTTTTTGATTTTAGCCTGTCTGATTTTGGCCTGTTTTTGCTCTAAAATCACGTCTTCACCCTTCTCGTCTTCTTCAATGGCCATTCTCTACTTTTAGTAGTGGAGTTTGTCCTGACAGTTTTGGGTCATTTTCTGGATTATTTATGCTAATATGAGTGTGACTTAGTTGTATCCATGGGACAGACCAGCTTAGGGTCCTCCTACTTAAATTAACCATCTTCCCCACTTCCCTGTCCATGCTTTTCTAATATTAGAAACCTCCACTTCAGTTCTTCTCGTGGCTCATTTTTCCTGAGATCATTTCTCAAGCATAGTTAATCCTATGCTGCTTCTGTGGTTGACACCATACAAGGTTGAAATTAATAATGGTGGGGCCAGATTGTCACTTTAATCCTGGAATACATTATAAACCAAACGTGGAAAGAAAATGAGCACATTCACAATTAAGAAAGACTGTATCTATAAAGGTACCCTACCTTATTCATCTGCAGAAAATACTTATTTTGCAGGTTAGGGTTTTCTATTAGTCAGAGTAAAGAATAAGTGTTAATGCTTCTCTCAGCTCACACAGGCAGAGTCATTTGCTCCATTTTCTGTGACTGTGCTACTATTCCTAGCACATCCCATACTGTAGTGTAATTTTTGTGTTAAATGGCATCTTTCTAACTGTATCAGAACTCCCATTAAGGATCCTATTCATTTTTGTGTTTTCCTGTCTAAGAACAGTGCCTGGAATAAAGGACTCAATAAATGTTGAATGAATGAATAAGTGATTGAATGAATAATGAAAGAAAACTGGGTGAATTCAGATATAATTTGCTTTTGTCAACATTTTGAATCTTATTATAATTGTTTATATGTATCTGTTTCTTCCTTTCTACTGTGAGTCCTATAAATTATAAATCCTGTCTTACTTATTCTAGTAGCTTTAACATTTAGCACTGTGCCTCTTGCCTAAAATGTAGCAGTTGCTCAGTTTATGTTGGTAAAATGAAGAAATGAGGTCATTAATTTATGACATGTGCAAGAAGTAGCACCTTGTGTAGTCTGTATCTCATGCTTTCATTATATAAACTCTTATCTTTTTTAGGGACTCAGAACTGTAGTTGAAATCCAAAAAAAATTAGCTTTGGGAACACTTCTCTACCACTATCTTCATCACCTTCTGAAATACTAATTTTGTTTTTTTATATTTTCCTCTTCTTTTCTCATATTTTTAGGTAATCCAGATCTTGAATGAAGACCATGTTTATAAGAGTAGTTAGAAAAAGCCTTTTATAGAACTGAAACTTGGGTATATAAGTCCCAGCTTCTTTGTTCAGTCAGTGCTGTTGGTATTGGATGACTTAATGAAAATGCCTGAGGCTTACAGATAAAAGAGCTAGGTTATTACATGGACTTCCTTCCTGAATAATACTTATTGTAGAATGTCCCTAGCACTAAGTAAAAATAGATAAAATACTAGCATTTTCAAAGCCCTCATCTTATATCCACACAAGTGCCCTGCTCTTGTTTTAACCCTGGCTTAGCACTGCTTAACATCAAAAGTGCACCAAGTCTTCCTTTTTGGGCAAAAAGAACAAATTGCTTTTCCTTGTTCACAAGACAGATGGGAGTATCCAAAGATCAGCTCTTTATTGCAAGCTCTGAAACCACTCTCAGGCCTATGGTCTGTTTTTCTGTACAAAATTCAAAAACCACTGGAAGAATATGTTTTAAAAATCAGATGGTTATAAGTAGTTGAAAATTCAGTTTGCCCCCAGCTTAAAAACAAAACAAAACACACACAAAACCAAAAACTTGGTTGCAAAGCAGGAGTAAAGGAAAATTTTTAACATATCAAAACTGATTAAATCTGTCATGCTCAGTTGTGCAACAGAACAAAATAAGATGAGCATATAGTGGCAGTGAGAAAAATAGATTTCAAGTTCAGTTTTTTTTTTAATGAGAGTAATTTAGGAAGTGTAGTATAAGAGTCATTAAGTACAAAATACCATAAATGTCAGTGTGAGTTGTATTCTGCTTTTGTTTAGCTCACTGAGTGACATAGCATACCTTAAATCTGATGATGAAGCTCTTTTGAAGGCTGTAAAGGGAGAGGCATTAAAGCAAACTCTTCAAGCAGCACTGGATTCTTGGAGTTAGGGATCCCTAAAACAACATTAACTCCTCTCATTGAGGAGATGGGAGACATAAGAGGAAGTCTTTGCTTCCAGCCCATGAATGGAGCAATATTAGGAAGAATCTTCTTATAAACCAGCTGCCCACCTCCCACTGGGAAAACAAGAGCACAGGGGCAGGGGTGCCTGGCTGGCTCAATCCATACAGCATGTGACTCTTGACCTGAAGGCCGTAAGTTGAAGCTTCATGCTGGGCATAGAGCTTACTTAAAAAAAAAAAAAAAAAAAAAAAAAAAAAAAAAAGAGGGTACATGGCAGAAAGCAGTTAGCTTGTGGACTGTGGTTTCAAGCAGGGAGTGGGAGGAGGACTGAAACTGTGAATCATCAGGCTGGACAGAGGGAAATGTGCATCCAAACACAGCTGTTGGCTCAAAGACTCCCCACAGGATTCTATTAGTTATTGTGTCGGGATGGGATGAAAAGAGAATGTTCCCTTCTCCCTTCTCTGCCAGCCCTGAAAGTTATGGAGTGTGAAGTGTGAGATCCCTTGTAAATACTGCTTTGAAAGTCTTACCAACTCTAGGAAGTTTAAAAACCAGGGAAGTGCACTATAAATCTAAGATCTCAAGGGGAACATATATTTTTATGAGTCTGTGTTTATTGAATACTTGATGAATACAGTATAGTATGTGCATTTTAACCTGTGTGGGAATGCTACCTGTTTTTGATTTGCTTAACTTCATTTAATTTCATCACATGCTTTGCCCTTAGAATGAAGCCTTAACATTTCATACTTGTTGTACATCAGCATCCTCCTCTTTCTTTACCAGTACTTCTCCGAATCTGCACAGGAAGATATGACTGCACCATGTAATCTAATCTTATTTTAACTCTTGTGTAAGTTTTTTTTTTTTTTAAAGAATTTTTTATTCATTTATTGACAGAGAGAGATCACAAGCAGGCAGAGAGACAGGCAGAGAGAGAGGAGGAAGCAGGCTCCCTGCTGAGCAGAGAGCCCGATGCAGGGCTCGATCCCAGGACCCCGAGATCATGACCTGAGCCGAAGGCAGCGGCTTAACCCACTGAGCCACCCAGGCGCCCCTTGTGTAAGTTTTCTTTTGGAGCCATTTACTTCCTCTGAAATTTGCCATGGTTGTCTTACCTTCAGGCCTTCGCTTTTTAAGGTGTCTTTGCCGGACCTCCAGTTGTACCTCAAGATCTAGCATGTTGAGCCAGGCCTCTAAAGTTCGGGTCAAGTCACCCTCTGTAGCTTTCCTAGCTCCACAGATGGCCCCTTTCTCTCAATCTGAAGCCTCAATGCTGGCCCTCTGAGACAGCTGAGTATGTTTGTCCCGGTTACTGGAGGTTTTCTCAAGTATTTTCCGGTCCCTTTGGCCGTGGATTCCATTGTATTTGTCACAGAGTTTTGTTTGTTTTTTATGGAATTCTTACATGTTGTGTTGGGCAACATCTGTGCTGACTGTGTGGTGTGTGTGTGTGGTATGTGCTCATGCATGCGCATGTGTGCATGCACTGGGAGAGGAAAGAGAACTTTCCTTTTTTCTTTTCTTTTCATTCCAAAGCACACTTGTTTATTCATTCCTTCCTCCACTCTTGGCAGAAACATCAGTGAACAACCACTACCAGCCCCCTTGCCACATCTGGATTAGAATGGGCAGACACCCTGTCGTCTTGCACCATGTTTTCTGCTGCTCGTCTGCTTGTGTAACTTTGGCTCAGAAACGGGGTGAGCACAGCTGGCTCAGTGGTTGCCTGAGGTCAGTAGAATGATCTATATACTTATTATTGAGTATTCTAAGATGGGCTGGGGCAGAGGAAGCATTTCTATTTAGGGAAACATAAGATGATAATTCAAAATTCTGTATTTAATGAGGCAGAATCCATTTAAACATCATGTCATCTAGTTTATGGTATCAATTTCATGTATTCACTCATTATTTATTTACTAATTCACCCTGTCATATATTAAGTATCTTTTCTGCAGGAATAAATTTAGTAGGGAGGTTGTAGCAGTTATCTGTTGCCCCTAATAATGCTGCATAGCAAATAACCAGACTTCAGTAGCATACAACAACACACATTTATTTAATTCATGAGTCTGAATCAAATGGTAGTTTTCTTGTCTAAGGCAGGTTTGACTGATATTAGCTGAGCTTACTCATTCATTCATTATCAGCTGGCAATTCAACAGAGGACTAGCAATTCTGGGAGGGCTTTGGCTAGGACAAATGAAACAACTTGGATTTCTTTCATGTGGTCTCATCTCCTAGTCGCTCACCCCTAGCCTTGATCACATGATGGGAAGGATGCCAGACATGAAGGGAACTAAGTAAGACCTCTTGAGACATAGCCTCAGAACTGGCATAAAATCATTTCTATTGTGTTCTTTTGACCAAAAATAAGTCTAAAATACAGCTCAGATTCGAGGTAGGGGTGGAGCAAATGGGGGAATAAACTCCATCTCTTTAAGGGAAGAGCTGCAAAGTCATATCGCAAAGGACATGGGTTCAGACAGGTCATATGGGCCACCCACGTAACCAGTCTACCAAAGGAGACAAGCAGATCCCACAGAATATAATGTATATGATGTGGTAAGGACTACAGAAGGAGCATGCGTACAGTGGGGAAAAAATTTCTTTTACAATGTTCTTCTAACTTCATTAGATTGTATTTAAAAGAACAAGAGGAAGAAGGGTGTAAGAAAGAGGCCCATAAAAAATTTCAGCTCTTCTTTTCCTCCCCTTTTCTACAATACACACAAAGACACTTACTGTGGGAGATCTCAGTGGTGTTCAAGACTTGCCTGGGGCAGCCACTCCAAAGACATGCTACTGAGCAGTTTGGAAGTCAGATCCTACCTGTAGAGGTAACATGAATCTCTGTGCTGTTTCTCCAGCAAAGAGGATGCTATTTGGAAACTAATCTCTTACTGAAAACTTCAGGTACTTTCCTGAAGGCTTTGCTGGGTTATTTTTTGTTTTTGGAGTCACTCTTAGATGCTAAGCTTCATTTCAGTTTCTCATTCTGCATTTGTCACTTGGTCTCTTTAGATTTCAAGGTCTCACCTGTCTATATGATTTAGACTCCTGTCAACTCCCAGGGCAGAGATGGCCTTTTTTTTTTTTTAACAGAACTTAGGAAGTGCTGGCTATGGATTTAAAACAGTGAATCTAATACTTACTTATCCTGCAACCTGAACTTTTTGGATCATATCAGTAACCTCTCAAAAGTCAATTGCTGTTGACCTTTGCGTGTTGTTACAGGGAAAGAGCTAATTAGTACTTCTCTGTAGTCCCTCTGGGTATCACTGTAGCTGTCAGCACTGGAAAATGAAGAAGTGGGGAGCAATTGCATGGTTGAGGGAACTAGCTAATCTCAAAGAGGTGTTCGAAACTCTTGAGTTACAGTCTGCTTGTCCCTTTTTGAACTTCCAACACTATCCTATTTTCAGAAGAAACAAATTGAAGAGGATTAGAACTTTTTGGCTCTCAGGTAATCATGTCCTGGAATAGTGCTGCAGCAGCATTTTCTCTAGAAATATTTAAAAATAAGGTAGATGAGTGGTGCCGGGGTGGCTCAGTTGGTTAAACATCTGCCTTTGGCTCAGATCATGATCCCAGGTGCCCCCAAACCTGACTCCCCGCTCAGCAGGGAGCGTGCTTCTCCAGCTTCCTCTGCCTGCTGCTCTCCCTGCTTGTGAGCACACTCTCTCTGTCAAATAAGTAAAATCTTTAAGAAAAAGACTTAAAATAAAAAAAAATAAACAAGGTAGCTGAACTCCTGTTTGCTAGACTAGATGAGTTCTGTGATATCATGTATCAGAAAATATTTTTTGAGATTATCAATTTTCCTTTCTTCTTTGCTTTTGACACACTCATCTTAATTTAAGTCCACTTAACAAAGAGGATGCACGAATTTGTGTATGTACGTACACATGACTCTCAGAGTAAAAAACAAAGATAAAATATATTCTGAAAACCTCTGGTTGAAACCATTTATTTTACAGGTGAGTAAACAGAATCAGATAATAGAAAAACCATTTTGCACAATATCTAGCCAGTTGCCAGCTGTGTGAGAGGTGGATTCTGGGCATTCAGATTGCACAGTTTACAGAAACTTGCTTTTAGACTCTGGGAACCAAACTGAGGGTTACAGAAGGGGGTGGGCAGGAGGATGGGGTTACCAGGTGATGGGTATTAAAGAGGGCACATGTGATGATGAGCACTGGGTGTTATAAGCAAATAATGAATCATTGAACACTACATCAAAAACTAATGGTGTACTGTATGTTGGCTAATTGAACATAATATAAAAAAAGAAAGAAACTTGCTTTTATACATGGAGTGGCTTAGAAGTGGTGGAGTCATCATCCACAAACTTGTACTGTAGTGTTCTGTTGTTGTTAAAGAAAGATGGTGCTTTACTTTGAGAAAGACCTGCACTTTGCTCATGGAAGCAAGATTGGAAGGGGTACAACTTGTGAATTACTCAGAGGTGGTTAAAGGAGGGTCATCTCTTGTACTATAGTTTCTTGGAAGCAATGGTATGTCCCAGCCAGATGCACAGAGGCATATGACATTGAGGCAAAGCCACCTGAAGGAGGAGGGACAGCATGTGTTAAATATGTGTACCTATAATTTAGAACATGAGTAGCTCTGTCCAGTCCAAAAACATTTCCACCTTTACTAGAGTGGCCATGCTTCCCAGTTTGCCTGGGATAATTCTGTTTGATCCCTGTTGTTCTGGCATGATTAACTTTCACTTTAAAAAGTATCCCTGGTTAGACAGTACGTTATTCAGCCACCCTCACTATCAATGTAGTGGGAATGACACTATATCTTATGTCACCTAGGGTTTTCCTTCTCCAAAGTTCTTTACACTTAATAGAAGTATGATTTAGAGATCAAAAACCTCAAAAAAACTTATTGTCCATTGCAAACAGGGAGTGAGGCAGGATATGGTGGGTGTGATGGAGATGATGTAACAGAGAGTCTTGAAAGGGAAATCATGAGGCCACCAAAGGCAAATTCCTTCCACCTTCCAGTGGTACCAGAGCCAGTGTTCAGTATAAGACTAGTCACCTTGCAGGTGGGTGTGAGGCCCATGGAAGGTTTGTTGCTTAACTGCCTTTTTTTTTTTTTTTAATATTTTATTTATTTATTTGACAGAGATCACAAGTAGACAGAGAGGCAGGCAGAGAGAGAGGAAGGGAAGCAGGCTCTGCGCCAAGCAGAGAGCCCAATGCGGGGCCCAATCCCAGGACCCCAGGATCATGACCCGAGCCGAAGGCAGAGGCCTTAACCCACTGAGCCATCCAGGCACCCCGCTTAACTGCTTTAACGAAGAGGCAAATGCATCCTCATGCTCTATGCTGAAAGAGCCAAATTTTGAAGTACTATCAAGGCCTCAGGAACTTTCTTCTGTTCTTTAAAATAAATAAATAAATAGGTCAGTGTTTTGATCACTTAGAGTCTTCCCCTTTTAAAATAATTAATATGTATTCAGAATTCCCATCTCCAAGCTTATCTTTTCTTTACAATTTATGTTGAAGAACTTGTGTAGGCTTAACTGTAGTTTCTTACATTTACCCTGGTTAACATGTACTTCCGCCCTGTGTATCTCTTGTAATTTGTCACCTGGATCCCAAAACCTGATCAGACTATAGGTGGTGTTGCTATCTTTCATCAAGGTTAATACTGTCCAGACAGTTATTTTGTGATGTTAGCAGTCATTCACATTCATTGCCTAATTCAGAAGTCAGTAAACCTCTCTGAGCCAAATCGGGTCCAACTGCTGCATCTGTAAGTAGTTTTATCAGAATGCAGCTGTGGACATTTGTTTATACATTGTCCATAGCTGCTCTTTCTCTAATAACAGAACTGAGTAGTTGTGATTGTGGCCATGGGCCCTGCAAAGCCTACGATATTTATTACCAGCCTCTTTACAGAACAGCTTGCCGATCCTTGGACTAATTCATTCATTAGTGGTTTCAATAGCAATAATGCTTTTCTGTGTTTGTGTGTGAGAGAGATCTTTTAAAATACAAAATACCTCCAGAATTCATACTGATAATTCCAATTTTAATGTAGGATTACAGGATTTTTACTTAAACTCTTTTATATTTTTATATCCTTTTTTAAACATTAAGAACTCTGGGTCTCAAAAACACAGGGATGATTGGATTTTTTTCACTTGAGAATATATCTTTATTTTTTTTTAGTTGAGGTATTATTGACATTCAATGTTATATTAATTTCAGATGTATAATGTAATGATTTAATACTTGTATCTAGTACTGCAAAAGGATTACCATACCTAGCTAACACCTGTCACCACACAGAGAATTTTTTTCATGTTGAGAACTTTTGAGACTGACTCCCTTAGCAACTTTCAGGTTTGCAGTACAGTAGTATTAACTATAGTTGCCCCACTGTACATTACATTTCCATGACTTAATTTATTTTATAATTGGAAGTTTGTACCTTTTGACTGGCTGTACCCATTTTGCCCATCCCCTATTTAGCCCCCTCTGGCAGTCACCAATCTGTTCTCTGTAACGATCAGCTTTTTTTTCTTTGAAGATATTTTTGAGAGATAATTAAATTTTAACATTTCATAATTACTCATCTGTTTAATGCTATATTATATTACAGTTTAGTAATAATTATTTTAGTAATTTATTAATAAATTAATGCATGATATTTATTATATAGCGTATAATAGAAAAATATCAGTATTAAATAGTTTCTGTTTAATAATAATAAATCTATCACCAACAAATATGATTACAAAAAACAAAATTACATTTTTTAATATGGTATCTACATTCTTGTAACATACTTTATTCTCTACCTTTTGAGTTCAACTATGTCCTTACTATAGGACATATAGAGAACTTAACAGTTTTCTGCCTGCTGGATCTATTTCTGATGGAGTGTGTCAGATTCTCCAACTATAATAGTGGATTCATCTACTTCTACTTCTCCTTGCAGTTCTATCAGTTTTTGCCTCATATATTTTGACATTTTGTTGTTTGGTGTACACACATTGAGGATTGTTATGTCTTTTTGGAGAATTGATGCCTTTATCATTATGTCATGCCCCTTTTTATCCTTGATTAACTTCGCTTTCTTTGAAGTCTGCATTATCTGAAATTAATAGAGCTACTTTTGCCTTTTTTTAGAATTATTTTTAGCATGGATAATTTTTCTCTATCCATTCACTTTGATCTAAATGAGCCTTTAAAGTGGGACCTTATGAATAATATATAATTGGGTCTCATGTTTTGGTCTACTCTTATTCTGACAATCTCTGTTGATTTAAAAATTGGTGTACTTTGGGGCTCCTGGGTGGCTCAGTGGGTTAAGCCTCTGCCTTCGGCTCAGGTCATGGTCTCAGGGTCCTGGGATTGAGCCCCATCTCTGCTCTCAGCAGAGAGCCTGCTTCCCTTCCTCTCTCTCTCTGCCTGCCTCTCTGCCTACTTGTGATCTCTGTCAAATAACTAAATAAAATCTTAAAAAAAAAATTTGGTGTACTTAGACCACTCACGTTTAAAGTGACTATTTTGTTGGATTAATAGCTACCATATTTGTTACTGTTCTCTTAGTTGCTCTTGTTCTTTATTCCTATTTTTGTCTTCCTATTCTTTTCTGACTTTTGTTGTTTCAATTGAGCATATTATATGATTACATTTTTTCCTCATTGCTTGGCTTATCAACTATACTTTTTTGAAAGGCTTTTTATTGGTTACCCTAGCATTTGCATTATACATTTACAACTAATTCAAGTCCATTTTCAGAGAAGGAATAAGTCAAAGTAGAATAAAAACTTTTATTTTGCTTGTTCTCAAATGATCTAATGGATAAATCAGTTAAAGGTCCAACTCTTGGTTTTGGCTCAGGTCATGATCTCAGGGTCCTGAAATCAAGCTCCATTTCAGGCTCAGTGCTCAGCTGGGAGTCTGCTTGAGATTCTCTCTTTCTCTCCCTTTGCCCTAACACCCCCTTTTAAATAAATAAATAAATCTTTAAAAAATAGTAATAGCAAAAATGTATTTGATTAGGTGTGTGTGGGTGTGTACATATACACACACACAAACTTATGTATAAGTGAAATGGATAATAGCAATGAAATGAGATCCATAAATGAATGAAATGAGATCCATGAAAGAGAAGGAAGGAATTAGGATTATTTTGTAATTAGCAAGTGGTTACAGTACCCATGAAGCAGTTCTAATCCTCCTTCTCTGATGCTTTTCCTTTCTTTATGTAGACTCGGGTTTCTGACTTGTATAATTCTCCTTGTTTCTGAAGAACTTTTTTTAAACATTTACTGCAAGGCAGGTCTGTTGGCTATAGGTTCCCTTAATTTTTGTTCATCTGTGGAAGTCTCTATTTTTCCTTCTTTTGAAAGGTATTATAGCTGGGTATAGAATTCTAGTTTGGTATTTTTGTTTCTTTCATCACTTTAAATATTTCACTCCACTTTCTTCTTGCTTGCCTGGTTTCCGAGAAGAAGTCAATATAATTCATATCTTTGCTTCTCTACAGGTACAATATTCCCTCCCCCGCCTCGCCCAGGCTTCTTTCAAAATTCTTTCTTTCTCCTTCTCCTCCACCTCCCCTCCCCTTCTGTCTCCACCCACCTCCTTCACTGAAGCGTTATTGACATAGTTTCAGGTGTACAACCCAATGATTGAACAACTCTGTACTTGGTGCTCACCGTGATGAGTGTTGTCACAATCTGAGGATTATTGCTTTTCCTTTGTTTTTTTTTTGTTTTTTTTTTTTTTACTATTTGAATATGACATGCCTAGGTGTAGTTCTTTGGGGGAAATTTACCCTCCTTTGAGTTCTCAGAGTTTTTTGGATCTGTGGTTTGTTGTCTGATGTTAATTTGGGGAAATTCTCAATTATTGTTCTTTCTTGCTCTTTTTTCTCCTTCTGGTATTCCCATTATGTGTGTGTTACACCTTCTGAAGTTCTCCCACATTTTTTGGCTATTCTTTTTTTTTTTTTTTTTTTTTTTTTTTTTTCAGTCTCTTTTCTCCTTGCTTTTCCATTTTGGAAAATTCTACTGAGATACCCTTAAGCTCAGAAATTCTTTCCTCAGCCACGTCCAGTCTGCTAATGGGTCTATGGAAGACATTCTTCATTTGTTATACTATTTTTGATCTCTACTATTTCTTTATGATTCTTTCTTAGAACTTTATCTCTTTGTCTGTATGCTGTATCCATTAGAGCCCTGGGCTTATTAACTATGGTTTTTTTAAATTCTCGATCTGATAATTCCAGCATGCCTGCCAGTTGAGTCTGGTTCTGATGCTTGTCCTGTCTCTTTAAACTGTGTTTATTTTCCTTTTAATACACCTTGTACTTCTTTCTTGATATCTGTACATGATACACTGGGTAAAAGGAACTGCCATAAATAGGCCTTTACTAATGTGGTGGTTACATGTGGGGGAAGGGGAAGTGCTCTGTAGTTCTATGATTAGGTCTCAGTCTTTTTTAAGCCTGTGCTTCTGAAATGTGAACTTCCCATGTGTTTACAGTTTTTTCCCTAGGGAGACAGGATGACTAGAGTGAGAGGGCATGGGTAGTTTCCTTTTGTCAGTTAGGTTAAGCTTTGATAAAGCCCCAATAGTTTAGGCTCTGGCAAAATAGCTTCTCCTAAGGACAAACTATTTTACAAACAGAATGCTCTGGAGTATTTCAAAATGGTTCCTTTTACCTTCCTTCTGGTAGAGACACAAGGGTATTTTTTTCTGATATTCATGGTAAGACCTGGTTGAGCCCTAGATGTAAAACTTACAACAGTATGGTGGCCTCTCTGACTGAAAACCCCTAAATTTTTTTTAAAAGATTTTATTTATTTGTCAGAGAGAGAGAGAGAGAGAGAGAGCGAGCACAAGCAGGGGGAATGGTTCAGTAGACAGAGAGAAGCAGGCTTTTTTGCTGAGCAAGGAGCCCAATGTAGGACACAGTCCCAGGACCCTGGGAACCTAACCTGAGCTGAAGGCAGATGCTTAAATCTGAGGCACCCAGGTGCCCTACCCCTAAAGTTTTTAACTTTCAGATTCATCCAGTCTGAGACCCCATTAAAATTACAGTTGAGGTATCCTACCAAGGTACAGGTTCCCATAGAGGCTCTTGCTTGGAACTTTCTGCTCCGGTAAGTGTGACTCTCTGTAGCTCCCATTTTGTACTTCAGTTTTGGGAATAGCTGTTTTCCCCATTACATCACTTTGATGGATATAAGAAAAGTTGTTTACTTTTCACTTTGCTCAGTACTTCACTTGTTGCTAGGACAGAGAGATGACTTTCAAGCTCCTTACATGCTGGACTGGGAACCAAAAGTCTTTTCCTTTAATTTTAATCCTCACTTAGTCTTAAGCTATAAGTAATCTGTAAGTTATAATCATCACAATTATACTCTACTAATTTTGGTTGTCTAAATATTTTTCTCTGAGATTCTCAGAATGAGCACGTGCAATATCCCCTAGTTCTTACATATTGTTAATGGTTTGTATCTTTTATTTTGAAAATTAAATTTTGCTAGTTAAAAGTTCTTGGATTACATCTTCTTTAGTATCTTAAATATGTTTGCCATTTCATTCAGGAATATCACATTGCTGACAAAAAGTTTAATAGTAACTCTGGCTGGCAGACCTTAAGTGATCTCTAATACCAATAATTTTTCCTCCTATTATCTGTGTCTTTATTTAGTCTCCTTCTCTTGAGTGTGGATAGGCCCTGTGACCTGCTTCTAGCCAATGGAATATGGCAAAAATGGTAAGAGGTTGCTTAAATAAGATGCATCTTGGCAGATTGAGGGAAGAGTCTTTTTTTTTTTTAAAGATTTTATTTACTTATTTGAGAGAGAGCAATCACAAGTGGCAAGAGGAGGGGCAGAGGGAGAGGGAGGAAACAGACTTCTTACAGAGCAGGAATCCCTAGGACACGGGGCTTGGTCTCAAGACCTGGAGATCTTGACCTGAGCTGAAGGCAGATGCCCACCCCACTAAACTACCCAGGTGCCCCGATTCTTTTGTTTTTGTTTTTGGCTTTGAAGAAATAAGTTTTCATGTTGTGAGATGGTCTACAGAGTGGGCCACCTGGCAAGAAACTGTAGGCAGCTGAGAGAGACCCTTGCCCAATAGCCAGCAAGAAAGCAAGGATTTCATTAGTATAACCTCCGGAAACTAAATTCTGCTAACCACCTGAGTGGGTTTGAGAGCATTTTTTCTGCCAGTCAAGCCTCCAGTTTAGAACACAGCCTGGTCTCTCTCTTGATTTCAACCTTGGGAGACCCTGTGTGGGACTAGGGTCTTTCAGAGGAGACCACTATAGTGGTCTTGATCAAACGCTTCTGAAGCAGGTGGCCTGATCTGGCAGGCAGTTTACTTTTTTTGTTTGGTTTATGTGACAGCTTTCAATTTGTCAAGGACTTGGACTAGATTTGGCCTATCTGTGCTGGCCTCAAAGATAATTAGTGTTGCTCTGCCTTCTCTTAGTAAAGATTGGCCCAGTAAGAGGCAGGCCGATTTTTCATTTAATTTGCCAGTGAAAGTCACTAATAACTTAGTGGAAAGTTAGGTTTTGGGAAATTAAGCTCTGTCTCATGCCCAGACTTTATGATTACCATATAAACAAGAAAAGACTCCAGCTAGGTTGGATCTAGTCAAGATGTTTAGGGGACTTAATAGGTTACAAATTACCTGGAAAATTCTGCCTACATTTCATCATGTGCATGTTCACCACAGTACTTATGACACTAACTCATAATTAAATCTGAAAATTTAGAGTGTGTAGTAGAGCCAGTTCAAATGATGAGGCATTGGTGTTGTACAGGCTGCCTTTTGTTCAGTTCAGAGATTCTGTATGATCAGTAGTGCAAGGGTCCCCTGAGTTGGAGACCTCATTCAATTAAATTCATTCATTCACTTATTCTTTCGATATGTATTTATTGAGTGTATAGTAGACAGTGAGTGAGCTGCTTAGAGATGAACTGGAGATTTGGGGGATATTGATGAGGGACTCTGAAGACAATAGGGCTTCTGAATTGGGGGAGGGGTGGGTGATAGGATTATGTTCAGTAAAATACAGAATTGTGTGGAGATGAAGCTAGTTTATAAGGAATGACTTAGGAATCTTGAATGACTAATGGGAACTGCCATAAACTTGGAAAAGGTGCATGATGGGATTAGTACTGATTGTTCCTTTGGCATATCGTAGGGGTAGGGGCATGTTGTGAAGCATAGGAGGATTTCACCAAGAGGCCCCTTTCCATGCCTTCAAATTTCTCAAGTTAAAGCTCTCAAAACACCTTCTTTGGACTGACAAATATATCGTTTTTAAAGACTGAGGAAATTTTCAGACTTTAAGAGATCTTCTTTAACCTCTTTTTTTCCCTTTACTTTCTTTCTTTCTTTTTTTTTTTTTTTTAAGATTTTATTTATTTGACAGAGAGGGAACACAAGCAGGGAGAGTGAGGGAGGTAGAAGCAGGCTTCTTGCTGAGCAGGAAACCCAATGAGGAACTCGATCCAAGGACTCTGGGATCATGACCTGAGCCGAAGGCAGACACTCAATGACTGAGCCACCCAGGCACCCTTGTTTAATCCTTCTTTACTATTCAGGTTAGGAAACTGAGACCCAGGGTCATTATTTTCTTAATTTCACTGGAAAAGTTAAGGTAAGAATCAAGTACAATAATCTGGGGCCCAGTTTTCTTTTCACTATATCAAATAGATAAATAGATGAAATAGAGAGTCATCCATGTAGAAGGGATAAATGGTGTTTATTGCCTCAGGAGCAGTGAGTGTTCACTAATGTGATGATAGAAATAAAAACTCCTTTCCTCAGGCCTACTAAAGTTCTGACTCTAGCATTTATAGGGAGAGAAGAGGTGAGGAAGTTGACATACCCAATTAGGCAAAGGAGATCAAAGAATGAAGGCTCAGTAAAAACCCATGCAGAGAGGCAGAGAAAGGGAGAGGATGCCTGGTTGCCCCATCCATCCCCAAGGCCATTTTCCTCTCAGACTCTCCTATAATCAAGTCTCCCTCCCAACATCTACTGGCTAGAAAGCAATTTGCATTTCATGGAGAAGGTAATGTCAAGTACTTACTCTTCTAATAAGGTTGTGAGAATGGTAGAGCCCTAAAACTTAAGCCTTGGAGAGTTCTGATTTAGTGGCTTGGGAAGGTGGACGAGAGAGAGGTATCTGCCTAAGTATATTTTTACTCCCGTAGTCATTATTTTGTATAGAATAGTTTAAGAAAATTGCCTGCCTCCTCCATGCCCAATTTCCAGAAGTTTGACAGAGATGAATTGAATATTACTTGAAATGATTTTTTTTTAAAGATCTTATTTATTTATTTGAGAGAGAGAGACAGTGAGAGAGAGCATGAGCGAGGAGAAGGTCAGAGGGAGAAGCAGACTCCCCATGGAGCTGGGAGCCCAATGTGGGACTCGATCCTGGAATCCCGGGATCATGACCTGAGCCGAAGGCAGTCGTCCAACCAACTGAGCCACCCAGGCATCCCTTGAAATGATTTTTTAAAAACAAAATGAAATCTGGTCAACTGAAACTGAACTATAGGAAAAAATGCTCAAGGGAAATTGTCCCTCTTCAATAAACATCTAATGACACATCTCCAGTCTCATTAATCACCACAAAAAAAGTCAATATTTCATTTTATTTTTAAGGTTGCATCCATTTCAAAATCCCAACAATGTCTTGATCATTTACAATTATTTCATTTAATTGAGGCTAGCCTCTCAATTGTTCTTAACAGGTTCCTGAATCAGTCAATAACTTTATAAATTTTTATTGTTAAATTTGATAAAGATAATTTTTCTGTGCCTCTGATGATAATATGTTTATAACAAAAAGTCATAAAAAGGTAAATTATAATGAAAACTGGCTTCATTTACTTTTGATATTTGTGTGATCTGTAACAGACACTGTCCATGCCCACACATCCTATGGTACTGTTGTTTCAATGTGCTCAGCTCACTTCCATCTGCCAGGATCAGCTTTCATGTGCCTGAGGGTTTTCTCCAGTACCGCAGAAGCCAACTCTACCGTATGCATGATAGGCCAGAGTTACCATTGCTGGTATACCTCCCAACTCCAGAAGTAAACTGCAAGCAGTGACTCGGGAGTTTGAGTATAAGCATCCCAGTTCCCATGTCTCTAGGGTGGGAAAATTTTGAGGCCCGTGCTTTACATCATTTCCCAGAGTGAAAGTCTAGTCACTGTGGAAAGTCATCTATTATCTCGCCACCTGAGAAGAAGTTTTGTGTGTGTCAGAGGTTTTTTTTCCTGCAGAAATTCTTTTTTTTTTTTAAATTTTATTTATTTATTTGATAGACAGAGATTACAAGTAGTCAGAGAGGCAGGCAGGGAGAGAGGAGGAAGCAGGCTCCCCGCTGAGCAAAGAGCCTGATGCAGGGCTCGATCCCAGGACCCTGAGACCATGACCTGAGCTGAAGGCAGAGGCTTTAACCCACTGAACCACCCAGGCACCCCCCTGCAGAAATTATTTAAAAGGGATCCTATTGTATATTCTCTTTTCTAACTTGAATTGTTCTTCAGGGTTCCATAGAATATGTACAAAATTACAAAAGTTGTTACTCCCTGAGTGTGTGTGTGGGTTAATTCATTCAGTTATTCTATTTTTTTTTTAAAGATTTATTTATTTATTTTAGAGATCTAGCAGAGAGGGAGATAGAGAATCCTCAGACTCCTCACTGAATGCAGAGCCAGAGGTAGAGACCATCCCTGGAACCCAAGATCATGACCTGAGCTGAAATCAGGAGTCAGCGCTAAACCAATGGAGCCACTCAGGTCACGCTAGTTCATAGTTGAGGGCATATGTTAACTTTGTACCTAACTCAATGTTGAGTTCTAACCCCTAGTACCTTAGAATGTGACCTTATTTGGAAATAAGATTATTGCAGATTAGTTAATATGAGGCCACTAGGGTCGGTCCTACTCCAATAGGACTGGGGTCCTCATAAAAAGGGGAAATTTGGACACAGACACATACACACGAAGTATACCATGTGAAAATGAAGGCAGAGATTTGGGTGATGTTTCTACAAGTCAAAGAATGACAGAAACTTCATGTAAACCCACCAGAAGCTGAGGTACTTAGTTATGGCAGCCTCAGCAAACCCTCTTTAGATGAGTTAGGTTTTATCTAAAAAGAGCTACTTAAAATGCATGTTAAAGGTGGAAATGTAGAGAAATGAAGACAACATTTTAATCCTTTATTTTTCTTATAAACCCCCTTTTCTATGTATCTTCTAAGTTACTATGGTAGGAGTTATTCTCTCTCAATACGGCCTTCATCTTTCTCTTCTATTTCTACCACTCAGTTTCTGCTTCCAAGGATGTCACTTCAACATCTACTGCTCAGATCCAACTCGTCACTTTTCTCCTTTCCAGCCTATATCCTTTTTCCCGCTTAAGGAACCTCACTGTTTTCTGCATGCCACCTTTTTCCCTAGTATATTCTTTGAGAAGATTTTTGGTTTCACTACATAGCATGCTTGTGACTGCTTTTCATTTTCAGTTGTCATCCTACTCACTTGCTTTCATTTATAATTTATTTCAAGTCTTGTCCTTTTTTATCTATGTATGCAGACTTTGGTTTTCCCAAAAGCCCAATTTAAAACATGCTATGCAGTCTTCCACTTAGAACATTTCCTGTGAACATTATTGTGAAATTTCTTTTCCTCTTGGACGTAATTCCAAACTGTTACTCTTTCATTTGTCTTTTTAAAATTTTTTTTATTTTTTATTAACATATAATGTATTATTAGCCCCAGGGGTACAGGTCTGTTAATTGCCAGGTTTACACACTTCACAGCACTCACCATAGCACATACCCTCCCCAATGTCCATAACCCAACCCAACCTCTCCCTACCCCCTCTCCCCAGCCACCCTCAGTTTGTTTTATGAGATTAAGAGTCTTTTATAGTTTGTCTCCCTCCTGATCCCATCTCATTTCATTTTTTCCTTCTCTACCCCCCAGTTCCCCCATGTTGCCTCTCAATTTCTTCATATCAGGGAGATCATGTGATAATTGTCTTTCTCTGATTGACTTATTTCGCTAAGCATAATACCTTCTAGTTCTATCTACGTCGTTGCAAATAGCAAGATTTCATTTCTTTTAATGGCTGCATGGTATCCATTGTATGTATATACATACATATATCCATGGATATATGTATATACATACATAAAAAATATAAAAAATATATATAAAAAATATATGTATATACATACATAAAAAAATCTTCTTTATCCATTCATTATCATACATGTATACGTATACATATATCCATGGATATATGTATACGTATACATATATCCATGGATATATGTATACGTATACATGTATGATAATGAATGGATAAAGAAGATTTTTTTTATCTCTTCTTTATCCATTCATCTTCTTTATCCATTCATCTGTTGATGGACATCTATGTTCTTTCCATAGTTTGGCTATTGTGGACATTGCTACTATAAACATTCGGGTGCACGTGTCCCTTCGTATCACTACATTTGTATCTTTAGGGTGAATACTCAGCAGGGCAATTGCTGGGTCATAGGGTAGCTCTTATTTTCAACTTTTTGAGGAACCTTCATGCTCTTTTTCAGAGTGGCTACACCAGTTTGCATTCCCACCAACCCACCAGTGTAGGAGGGTTCCTCTTTCTCTGCATCCTTGCCAGCATCTCTCATTTCCTGACTTGTTAATTTTAGCCATTCTGACTGATATGAGGTGGTATCTCATTGTGGTTTTGATTTGTATTTCCCTGATGCCGAGTGATGTGGAGCACTTTTTCATATGTCTGTTGGCCATCTGGATGTCTTCTGATGAAATGTCTGTTCATGTCCTCTGCCCATTTCTTGACTGGATTATTTGTTCTTTGGCTGCTGAGTTTGGTAAATTATTTATAGATTTTATGTGTATATATATATATATGTATATATATATATATATATATACATATATATATATATATATAGCCCTTTATCTGATATGTTGTTTGCAAATATCTTCTCCCATTCTGTCAGTTGTCTTTTGGTTTTGTTGACTGTTTGCTGTGCAAAAGCTTTTGATCTTGATGAAGTCCCGATAGTTCAATTTTTTTTTTAAAGATTTTATTTGTCAGTGATAGAGCACAAGTAGGCAGAGCAGCAGGCAGATGAGAGGGATAAGCAGGCTCTCTGTTGAGCAGGGATCTGGATGTGGGGCTCCAACCCAGGATCCTGGGATCATGATCTAAGCTGAAGGCAGCCGCTTAATTGACTGAGCCACCCAGGTGCCCCCCGATAATTCATTTTTGCCTTTGCTTCCCTTGCCTTTGGCGATGTTTCAAGGAAGAATTTGCTGCGGCTGAGATCGAAGAGGTTGTTGCCTGTGTTCTCCCCAAGGATATTGATGGATTCCTTTCTCACATTGAGGTACTTCATCCATATTGAGTCTATTGTGTGGTGTAAGGAAATGGTCCAGTTTCATTTTTCTGCATGTGGCCATCCAATGTTCCCAACACCATTTGTTGAAGGGACTTTTTTCCATTGGACATTCTTTCCTGCTTTGTCAAAGATTAGTTGACCATAGAGTTGAGGATCTATTTCTGGGCTCTCTATTCTGTTTCATTGATCTATGCATCTGTTTTTGTGCCTGTATCATACTGTCTTGATGATGACAGCTTTGTACTAGAGCTTGATGTCTGGAACTGTGATGCCACCAACTTTGGCTTTCTTTTCAACATTCCTCAGGCTATTCTGGATCTTTTCTCCTTCCATAAAAGTTATAGGATTGTTTGTTCCATTTCTTTGAAAAAAATGGATGGGATTTTGATAAGGATTGCATTAAATGTATAGATTGCTTTAGGTAGCATAGACATTTTCACAGTATTTGTTGTTCCAATCCATTAGCATGGAACATTTTTCCATTTCTTTGTGTCTTCCTCAATTTCTTTCATGAGTACTTTGTAGTTCTCTGAGTATAGATTCTTTGCCTCTTTGGTTAGGTTTATTCCTAGGTATTATCTGGTTTTGGGTGCAATTGTAAAAGGGATTGACTCCTTAATTTCTCCTTCTTCTGTCTTGTTGTTGGTGTACAGAAATGCAACTGATTTCTGTGCATTGATTTTATATCCTGACACTTTACTGAGTTCCTGTACAAGTTCTAGCAGATTTGGAGTGGAGTCTTTTGGGTTTTCCACAAAAAGTATCATATCATCAGTAAAGAGTGATAGTTGACTTCTTTTTTGCTGATTTGGATGCCTTCAATTTCTTTTTGTTGTCTGATTGCTGAGGCTAAGACTTCTAGTACTATGTTGAATAGCAGTGGTGATAATGGACATCCCTGCCGTGTTCCTGACCTTAGCGGAGAAGCTCTCAGTTTTTCTCCATTGAGAATGATATTCACTGCGGGTTTTTCATAGATGGCTTTGATAATATTGAGGTATGTACCCTGTATCCCTACACTTTGAAGAGTTTTGATCAAGAAATTATGCTGTACTTTGTCAAATGCTTTTCCAGCATCTATTGAGAGTATCATATGGTTCTTGTTCTTTCTTTTATTAATGTATTGTATCACATTGATTGATTTGCGGATGTTGAACCAACCTTGCAGCCCTGGAATAAATCCCACTTGGTCGTGGTGAATAATCCTTTTACTGTACTGTTGAATCCTATTGGCTAGTATTTTGGTGAGAATTTTCGCATCTGTGTTCATCAAGGATATTGGTCTGTTAATTCTCTTTTTTGATGGGGTCTTTGTCTGGTTTTGGGTTCAAGGTGATGCTGCCCTCATAAAATGAGTTTGGAAGTTTTCCTTCCATATCTATTTTTTGGAACAGTTTCAGGAGAATAGGAATTAATTCTTCTTTAAATGTTTGGTAGAATTCTTCTGGGAAGCCGTCTGCCCCTGGGCTCTTGTTTGTTGGGAGATTTTTGATGACGGCTTCAATCTCCTTACTGGTTATGGGTCTGTTCAGGTTTCTATTTCTTCCTGGTTCAGTTGTGGTAGTTTATATGTGTCTAGGAATGCATCCATTTCTTCCAGATTGTCAAACTTGCTGGCATATAGTTGTTCATAATATGTTCTTATAATTGTTTGTATTTCTTTGGTGTTGATTGTGATCTCTCCTCTTTTTTTCATGATTTTATTTATATGGGTCCTTTCTCTTTTCTTTTTGATAAGTCTGGCCAGGGGTTTATCAATCTTATTAATTCTTTCAAAGAACCAGCTCCTAGTTTTGTTGATTCATTCTATTTTTTTTTTTTTTTTGTTTCTACTTCATTGATTTCTGCTGTGATCTTTATTATTTCTCTTTTCCTGCTGGGTTTAGGCTTTCTTTGCTTTTCTTTCTCCAGCTCCTCTAGGTGTAGGGTTAGGTTGTGTACTTGAGACTTTTCTTGTCTTTTGAGAAAGGCTTGTATGGCTATATACTTTCCTCTCAGGACCGCCTTTGCTGTGTCCCACATATTTTGAACCGTTGTGTTTTCATTCCATTTGTTTCCATGAATTTTTTCAATTCTTCTTTAATTTCCTCATTGACCCATTCATTCTTTAGTAGGATGCTCTTTGATCTCAACGTATTTGAGTTCGTTCCAACTTTCCTCTTGTGATTGAGTTCTAGCTTCAGAGCATTGTGGTCTGAAAATATGCAGGGAATGATTCCAATCTTTTGATACCGTTTGAGACCTGATTTAGGACCGAGGATGTGATCTATTCTGGAGAATGTTCCACGTGCACTAGAGAAGAATGTGTATTCTGTTGTTTTGGGATGGAATGTTCTGAATATATCTGTGATGTCCATCTGGTCCAGTGTGTCATTTAAGGTCTTTATTTCCTTGTTGATCTTTTTCTTGGATGATCTGCCCATTTCAGTGAGGGGAGTATTAAAGTCCCCTACTATTATTGTATTACTGTCGATGTGTTTCTTTGATTTTGTTATTAATTGGTTTATGTAGTTGGCTGCTCCCATGTTAGGGGCATAGATATTTAAAATTGTTAGATCTTCTTGTTGGACAGACCCTTTGAGTATGATATAGTGTCCTTCCTCATCTCTTATTATAGTCTTTGGCTTAAAATCTAATTGATCTGATATAAGGATTGCCACCACAGTCTTTTTTTGATGTCCATTAGCATGGTAAATTGTTTCCCACCCCCTTACTTTAAATCTGGAGGTGTCTTTGGGTCTAAAATGAGTTTCTTGTAGACAGCATATTGATGTTGTTTTTTTTTTTTAATCCATTCTGATACTCTATGTCTTTTGATTGGGGCATTTAGCCCATTTACATTTAGGGTAACTTTTGAGAGATGAATTTAGTCCCATTGTATTGCCTGTAAGGTGACTATTACTGTATATTGTCTCTCTTCCTATCTGGCTTAGTACTTTTAGGGTCTTTTTGCTTAGAGGACCCCTTTCAATATTTCCTGTAGAGCTGGTTTGGTGTTTATGAATTCTTTTAGTTTTTGTTTGTCCTGAAAGCTTTTTATCCCTCCTTCTATTTTCAATGATAGTCTAGCTGGATATAGTATTCTCGGCTGCATGTTTTTCTCGTTTAGTGTTCTGAGTATATCATGCCAGTTCTTTCTGGCCTGCCAGGTCTCTGTGGATAAGTCTGCTGCCAATCTAATATTTTTACTATTGTATGTTACAGACTTTTTGTCCTGGGCTGCTTTTAGGATTTTCTCTTTGTCACTAAGAGTTGTAACTTTTACTATTAGATGACAGGGTTGTACCTATTCTTATTGATTTTGAGGGGGGTTTTCTGTACCTCTTGGATTTTGATGCTTGTTCCCTTTGCCATATTAGGGAAATTCTCTACAGTAATTCGCTTCAATATACCTCCTGCCCCCCCACCCTCTCTTCTTCTTCTGGAATCCCAGTTATTACTTTGTCTTATGGTATCACTTATCTCTCAGATTCTCCCCTCGTGGTCCAGTAGTTGTCCCTCTTTTGCTCAGCTTCTTTATTCTCCATTATTTGGTCTTTCTATCACTAATTCTTTCTTCTACCTCATTTATCCCATCAGTAAGAGAGCCTCCACTTTTGATTGTACTCATTAATAGCTTTTTGATTTCAGCTTGGTTAGATTTTAGTTCTTTTATTTCTCCAGAAAGGGCTTTTATTTCTCCAGACAGGGTTTCTCTAATATCTTCCATGCCTTTTTTGAACCCAACTAGCACCTTGAGAATTGTTATTCTGAACTTTAGATCCGACATGTTAGCAATGTCCATATTGATTAGGTCCCTAGCCTTCGTACTGCTTCTTGTTCTTTTGTTTTGTAGTGAGTTTTTCAGCCTTATCATTTTATCAGATAAGAATATATGAACGAGAGAATAAAATACTGAAAGGGTGGCAGTGACCCCAGAAAAATGTGCATTAACCAAGTCAGAAGAGACCCCAAATCATGAGGAGAAGAAAGGCGGTAAAAAGAAGTTAAAAAAAGAGAAGAATTAAAAAAGTTAAAAAATATATTTATATATTAGACTGGTGAATAGAACAGAGCCATCCACTTGATTTGGGGTATATTTTGGACTCTTAGAAGAAACTACCTCCCAAAATTTTAAAGAAAGAAAGAAAAAAAAATATATATATACACAAAAATAAGGGTAAACATGATGAAGGGATGGAATACGACTGTAAAGATGAAAATTTAAAAAAAAATACTAAAAAAGAAGTTGATAAGTTAAGGTGTTTGGGGTAAGAAAGGGAAAGTGGAAAGTACTTGCTCAGGCTGTAGACTAGAACAAAGCCCTGTACTAGATTAAGGGTATATTTCCATCTATTAGAAGAAGTTATATCCCAAAACATTTTAGAAGAAAAAACCCTCTATGTATACAAAAAATAAAATTAGATACAATGAAGGATAAAATATGACTATAATAATGAAGTTTTAAAACATTTTTTTTAAGGGGGGAAGGTATTGTTAAGATAAACTAGTTCAAAAACATTAAAGGAGGAAAGAGTAAAAGTTAAAAAAATTAGAATAAGAAAAAAATTAAAAAAATTTAATTAACTTTGCAAGACTAAAGAATCATGGGGAGAAACCCATGAATTTCATGCTTTGCTTTCCCCTCCTCTGGAGTTCCGCTGTTCTCCTTGATCAGTGAGCTTGGTCTCTGCTGGACGTTCTTGCTGATCTTCTGGGGGAGGGGCTTGTTGTAGTGATTCTCAAATGTCTTTGCCGAGGCAGAATTGCATGGCCCTTTCCAGGGGCCAGGCTAAGTAATCTGCTCGTGTTCTTGTTCTTCACTCTTGGGAGCTTTTGTTCCCTGAGCGCTTTCTGTAGAGCTTTGGAGGAAGAGAATGAAAATGGCAGTATCCCAGTCTCTGGCCCAGAGTTGCTGAGAGCTCGGGCCCCACTCCTCAGTGCACCCTTGGAGAAAAGCGCTCAATCACTCCTGTCTCCCTGGTCTTTGGCTGTGCTCTGAGCTCACCGGGCCTGTGACGGAGCGTTTCTGTCTCTGGCACGCAGCTCCATTTGGGCCTCCAAACCCAGCAGATTCCTGCCTCCAGAGAAGGAAGGTGAATCTCCCCAGATCTGCCACTTGTGGGGTGTCTGCTCAAAGAGTAGTGGTCTGATTGTGCCATGGATCATAGTTTAAGGTAACCCTGAGCTGAGAGTTCATCCTTGGCTCCATCTCTGTAGCCGGCTTCCCTGCTCTAATACCTGTGAGCTCTACTACACTGAGATACCCCTGATCCTTCTGTGACCCCGTGGGCCCTGAGAGCACGCTGTCCCCATGAGGGCTTCACACCCACTGAGCCTCTGGAGCGATGTCCCTTAGTGAAGCAGACTTCTAAAACTTCTGATTTTGTGCTCCCTTGCTCCACCACTTGCGGGGAGCCGGCCCCTCCCTCCATGGTCTATATTCCCTTCTCTTTGGATTCACTTCTCTGCACGTCCTACCTTTCAGAAAGTGGTAAATTTTCTGTTTCTAGAATTGCTGCTTTTCTGTTCAATCTCCTGTTGGATTTGTAGGTATTTGGAATGTTTTAATAACTATCTAATTGAACTCCTGTGACCTGATAGCATCTCAGCCTGCTACTTCTCCACTATCTTGACTCTTCCCACCGTCACTCTTTCATTTGTTTTAAAAGATTTTATTTATTTGTTTGTTTTAGAGAGAGATAGGGAGGGGGGTGGGGTAGGGCGGGGAGGGAGGGGTGGAGCTCAAGCAGACCGTGCTGAGTGCAGAGCCTGCCAAACTCTTACTCTTTTTTTTTTTTTTTAAAGATTTTATTTATTTATTTGACAGACAGATCACAAGTAGGCAGAGAGGCAGGCAGAGAGAGAGGGCGAAGCAGGATCCCTGCTGAGCAGAGACCCTGATTCAGGGCTCAATCCCAGGACCCTGGGATCATGACCTGAGCTGAATGCAGAGGCTTTAACCCACTGAGCCACCCAGGTGCCCCAAAACTGTTACTCTTGAAGCTACTTTAATTCTTTCCTTTTTTACTATATGAAAACTCAGAAAAGAACAGACATAAAATATTAGATGACTTTTTTGCCCCAAGGGAAAAATCTCTCTGGGAATTTAATCATTTGGTCTGTTTGTTGAATTATACTATCTCAGTGTCTTAAGCCAAATTTAAGGTCAGCTCTGTTAATTGTATAACTTTTACAAGTTTTCAGATTACTGATGATTATAAATACTGGGACAACCAGATTAATACATGGATACTGACTGTCATGCAAAGTATAGTATGTAACTGAGATTTTGGCAAGAAGAGAAAATACCAAATGTTTTCACTTCTATTTCATAACTTCAGTCAACAAACCATTTGAGGTATAGGCACCTTACAGTGTAATCAATACCAAAACAATAATTCAGTGTATTGAGTGGGGACCCTGAACAACCTGGGGGTTAGGGACACCAACCCTTTGCACAGTCTAAAATCCACATATAACTTTTGACTCCCCAAAACTTAACTACTAAAAACCTACTATTGAGTGGAAGCCTTTCTGGTAATATACAGTGTGATTAGCACATATTTATAGGGTATATCTATTATATGTTTTGTTCTTACAAAAATTCTAGAAGAAAATTTGATTAAGAAGGTCATAAGGAGTGAAAATACATTTACACTGTACTGTATTTATCAAAAAAATTCTGTATATAAGTAGAATTATATACAATTATATATATAATTCTATATATTATATAGAACATATGTGCTGTTCAAACCTGTGTTGCTCAGGGGTCAACTGTCATGTGTAACATTGTTGCCTCTGATTTCCACTGGAAATATCTGTTACAGTATGATCAGGACCCAGTTATCCTTTCCTAATTCATGTGCATGTTTAGCTGGTACACTTGGTAAGCATGGACTTGAACTAAAGGGTATGGCAGTTGGATATTCAATCAAAATGAGGATATTAAAATTCAGTGACAAAATATCCTATGTCCATGCATCAACAGGTGTATATTAAGTGGCTTCTGTGTTTCCTAGGCATGTTGGGTTGAAAAATAATAAGATGCTGGGTCGTTCCTCAAGGAATTTAGAATTCATTTGGAAACTTATGACATGTATAACATGTACAACAATTATAGAGGAAGCAGAGGGTACATGACAGATTTTTTTTTAAGATGGTTCATAGACCCATCATTTGATCTTTCAGAATGATGACACAAATTCATACATATAAAATTCCTGTCTCAAATCACCTACTTAGTTGGCATAAGAAATGCACATGCCAATGATGGGTTAATCTTGTCTCCCCCCAACTTTTTTAAAGAATAATTGACAAATATAATTGTAAAAATTTGAAGTATGCAGTGTGATGCTTTGATATACATATCATATTGTGGAATGATTGCCAAGATCAAAATAATGAACACATCTATCACCTCACATAGTTAACTCTGTGTGTGTGCCTGTGTGGTGGGAATTCTTAAGATCTTCTTTTGGCAACTCTCAAATATACACTATTGTATTTTTTTTTTATTTTTTTATTTTATTTATTTGACAGACAGAGATCACAAGGAGGCAGAGAGGCAGGCAGAGAGAGAGAGAGAGGAGGAAGCAGGCTCCCCGCTGAGCAGAGAGCCCGATGTGGGGCTTGATCCCAGGACCCTGGGATCATGACTTGAGCCGAAAGCAGAGGCTTTAACCCACTGAGCCACCCAGGTGCCCCACACTATTGTATTTTTAACTATAGTCACCATGCTATACATTAGATCCTCAGAACTTAATCTTTTTTAACTGAACATTTGTACACTTTGATATACATCTCTCCACTTCCAGGGATTTAGTCTTTATTATGTCTTTATTGGGGTATATCAGTGAATACTACCGTATAGAGCTTTGACAAACAACATTAGATTATAAGATAAAATTGAATATGACACATTATAATATCTATAATATATATCTATAAAATATCTATATTATATAATGTATTATTACAATATATGCTATGCATATAAAATGTAACATATGTTAAAATTTGGATAAACAGACTATTTCAACATTAAGAGAGATTAAGATATTCTCCATTCCTCTCTTCTGCCATTTTACAGATAGGGAAGCATAAAATATAATATGTTCATATTCCTAGACATGCACGGATGGTGCACTCAACACTTTTGCATATTTTTTTTCTGGACACTGAGTGAGATGTTATAAACTGGAAAAGAGAAGATTGAGGCAAATTAACTTATATGACTTGTTGAAGTTTCTTGCAAGACAGTTGTTGACCCTTGTGCTCCTTTGGATCATAGGAGCGGCACTCGGCGGTCTCCTCTGCAAAGGGGCTCAGCTCTGGGGCCTACCGTCTGTCCCTGCCACACTCATTTGTGCAGTGAGGCCTGCAAGGGGTTGCCCCTGAGGTTTCCAGAATTCCACAATTGACAGCAGAGTAGACATAGCATTTGTAGAGTAGAGCATAGCATTTGTGAGATAGTTTTGTGTATATGTGGGTGGGGTGCAGGAGGAGGAGAAAAGGGGGAATACTCTAAGTCCATATTATCATTGATAAAAAAAGATGGGGTTTAAGATAAGTGATGTGGCAAGGAGTGTAGGAAGTCAAGTTATGGCTGAGAAAATGTCTTACGGGAGGAAGTGAAAGCATCAGAGTCTGAATTCCCGTCTCCTGTTTTCAAGTTCTATGTTTTTTCCCCACTACATCAGAGTTCTGGAAATTCCTATCTACAATTAAAGTAAGGGAGTTTAGGGAAGACTTGAATTTTTCCCAGCTGTGAGAAGAGCTAACTGTTCATAGAAAACCCAGAGTGTCATTGTTTTTTTTGTGGTTTGATGTGATCATGTGTGACCAGTACATGGCTTAGGGGCAGATATGTCTAAATTTGTTTGTTTCTGATGCTTCATGTATTCTGCTTTAGTAATGAAAGAGGGTTTCTTTGCTTTTGATTGAAGGATGAATGCAACCATCATGGTTTATAGGATTTTGCAGAGGTTTTGAAATATGTTGGAATAGACTTTATTCATAACAACACCAACTATGAAATAAGCATTGCACTATTTTGTTTGGAAAATTAGAATTTTGTCTATGTAAAATAGATATGATTCAAGTGCAAGAACTAAAAGATTGGGTAGAAATGATGAAAATATTTCAGACTCAGATGTTTTGGAAGATTCCTTTTTTTTTTAAAGATTTTATTTATTTATTTGACAGAGAGATCACAAGCAGGCAGAGAGGCAGGCAGAGAGAGGGTGGAAGCAGGCTCCCTGCTGAGCAGAGAGCCCAATGTGGGGCTCGATCCCAGGACCCTGAGACCATGACCCGAGCCAAAGGCAGAGGCTTAACCCACTGAGCCACTCAGTCGCCCCGTTTTGGAAGATTCTTAAAAAGATTTTTGTGGAAATCCAATTTTGTCACCTTACTGAAAATCATGAGTATAATTAAGCTAATTAACATTTAAAATCTGATTGAAATAGAAATTTTAACTCTCTTAAGAGAGAATATAGACAAAGATATTCCAGTTATGTGCTAATAATTACACATTATCAACTATTTATAAAAATACTTCCTTGAAAGAACACTAGTTGGCCATACTTTTTTCACCATATTTGAATTATTTTCTATACAAGAAAGTAGTAAAATTATACATCTCAAAGTACTTCATGTCAAGCTATCCTTCCCTAATTGGTAGATGTTGCAAAATTTTACATTAGTGATTAAAATATAATATGTTCATATTCCTAGACATGCACGGATGATGCACTCAACACTTTTGCATATTTTTTTTCTGGACACTGAGTGAGATGTTATAAACTGGAAAAGAGAAGATTGAGGCAAATTAACTTATATGACTTGTTGAAGTTTCTTGCAAGACAGTTGTTGACCCTTGTGCTCCTTTGGATCATAGGAGCGGCACTCGGCGGTCTCCTCTGCAAAGGGGCTCAGCTCTGGGGCCTACCGTCTGTCCCTGCCACACTCATTTGTGCAGTGAGGCCTGCAAGGGGTTGCCCCTGAGGTTTCCAGAATTCCACAATTGACAGCAGAGTAGACACCCCCTCCAGCATCTGCAAGTAGCCACCCGTGACTATTATCAGTGCTGCCTGGGTTCCACATCTAGGAACGGCCCCTGTGGAAGTACAGAGTACTCTGGGGAAGCCGTTCCTCACCACCTGAGTCTCTTCAAGGTCAACCTACTCCCCTCCTGGGCGAGCTTTTTTTTTTCGGGAAGTCCACTCTCTTGTTCATGGCTACAGTGTTGGAGTTTCCAGAATGCTCAAATCTTCCTGGGCCTCCAGGGCACAATCACATGTTACTTGGCTCTGGAAGCCTAGAGGAAGCAGCCTGGTGGCCATCCTGGCAAAGTCAGTACCCTGCCCCAGTCCTGAGAGGCCACCACCAGGCTTCAGGAGGCACTAGGCCCCCCTCTCCTCCTCCGAGACTCGGGACAGCCTCCAGCAAGCAGAAGTGGGTGGATCCTTTTATATCAAAATAGCAGAAATACCAAAAGGAAAGTTGAGAGAACCCCACTCTGTACTATGCAAGCCACATACAGGCCTTCCTGGCACCCTGTAACTGTGTGCCTTGCAGCAAGTGTAAAATAAATTCCAAGCAGCCAATTAAAAAAAAAAAGGCTGTTGAAGACTCCTATAACTTTTCTTTAGTCCAGGAAAATACAGACTATTTGCCACTTTTTTTCCTGAGGAATGAGAGCAACTTGTAAGAGTGACACAAACATTAGGTTTGTGTATACAAGTAGTCTTGTACAGTGGTACAGGACCATAAAAATGATTGTGCAAGTTGAAATTGTGCAAAGTAATCTTAATAATCAGTGGGGAAAATTGTGATTATTCCCTATGGGATCTTTAACCATTTTTGTCAGAACATTAAGAACTCTCTTACTATTGCTTTATGAATATATAGGGAAATGGGAAAAATAGTAATTCTAATATTTATTTTGTACTCTAGAATTTAAAATATTACATACATTATACAGAATCTCAGTTCTGGCATTTCAAATAAACACAGTTTGAATTTTAGCAAAACATTTTTTAATCCCTTCTGTCTACCTCCCTTGTCCATTATCGTTTACTAGCTGTGTCATTTAGAGTTTCTTTATTTTTCTATCTAGTCTCTTAAGAATTCATTAGTGGTTATTACCACCTCTTCATAGTACCAAAATGACAGATTCTATGCATGCCTGATCTTTACATTACATCTTTTAGAAAGGATAGGAGTAATGATAGGTCTCCTGTTTGGCACTAGTTCTTTCCCATATATTTAGAAAAATATTCTTTTTTTAATATATATATATTTTATTTATTTATTTGACAGAGAGAAATATCACAAGTAGGCAGAGAGGCAGGCAGAGAGAGAGGAGGAAGCAGGCTCCCTGCTGAGCAGAGAGCCTGATGAGGGGCTCGATCCCAGGGGATCGATCTCAGGACCCTGAGATCATGACTTGAGCCGAAAGCAGAGGCTTAACCCACTGAGCCACCCAGGCACCCCTAGAAAAATATTCTGTTAGTTTGTTTTTGGTGGTTAAAATTCTTCATAAAATGTTTAATCTTTCCATCTCATGAAAAAATCTGGACCAGATCAGTCATGAACCAATGTTAATAATGTTTAGACTGGCATTTATAATATGTTTTATAGAACAAATACTAATTCATTTCACTTAAGAACTATTGGGTTCTGTGTGTTTGTAACTAGTAAATAAACACTTTGCTATATATTTTGTTCTCTTTTCTATCCTGAAGTTTTCTTATGAGAGTGTGGATTTAATGACAGAATGAATATCTCATGAGATGATTATATATGCATATTTCACTACATTGTGTGTTCCTTTTAGGGCATGGGCTACTTTTATTCATTTTTATTATTAACAACATGCCTGAAATAAATCTGGTCCTCCTTAAATACTCAAATAATTGAAGACATGAATGAAAAATGTTTTAAGTTTCAGATTTGGAATTAAGACACTATTCCTGTTAAACATTCTTGTCTTTTCAATTCTGGTAAAATTATTTAAAGTTATATATCATATCTTCCTTAGGAAATCAGGCTTAGTAGAAGGAAGCATGGGGGGGCACCTGGGTGGCTCAGTGGGTTAAGCCTCTGCCTTCGGCTCAGGTCATGATCTCAGGGTCCTGGGATCGAGTCCCGCATTGGGCTCTCTGCTCAGCACGGAGTCTGTTCCTCCTCTCTCTCTCTCTCTCTGCCTGCCTCTCTGCCTACTTGTGATCTCTCTCTGTCAAATAAATAAATAAAATCTTAAAAAAAAAAAAAAGAAGGAAGCATGGGCTTGGATTCAGAAGACATGAAATTAGAGCTTAGTCTTGCTATTTCCTTAAACTTTCTGAAATAATTTTCTTAAATATTAACTAGTGGTACATAAACAATAAATTTTGGAACACTAAAAAAAAATAAAATAAAATTAAAAAACTATTAACTAGTGGTATAATACATCTGACCAGCTTAAGGGAAATAATAAATGAGATAACAAGAAGGGCCTTTGCACTGTGTTGGTAGGCATGTGATAAATACTTTAAAAAATACTAGAAACGTCTTTCTTTGATGTCTATTATCCATTTTTTGAGATGTAACAATTAGGTATATAATACATAGGTATTTAATTCTTCTCAGGAAAAATGACTTCTTTCCACATTAAAAAAAAATCTATCTTTTGACTTTTGAAGATCAGTGCAGTGGTATAAGTTTTTTTTCTTAGCGGTCAAATGATCTGGGAAGCTTTTGCTTCTGATAGTGATGGATCAAGGTGCTAGTGGATGACTCCATCGCAGAAACAACTACGAGACTTGGATATAATACAAAGCAATTACTTGGAGACTGAATAAAAGCATTCTTGTATACATGCTCAGAGGAGGGAACTGTGGGGTTTCTAGTAAGTTCCTTCTTTTTTTTTTTTTTTTGGCATAGGACTAAGTTCAGTCTTTACAGCTTCTATAGTGGAGGCAAGAGCTACAGTGGGAAAACACCTGTTTTCTGGCCAAGGGAATTAGAAGACTGAAACTAGGAAAATATGGCTGCTAGAGGGAGTAGGGGAATCCCAGAAAGGGAAGAGTCAGAGAAGGGATGCCAAATCTGGCTACCCACATATCTGACTTATTTTTGGTCCATGAGTACATGGTCAGTGGACTCAGAGCAACCCAGCTACAGAGGACAAGTCTGAAGAGACACTGGAGCTGCTGCCCCCAGATTAGAATCTCAATGTAAACCCAGCCCAAATAATTGCCCGCTATAAAGAAAGAAGCAGCGTGTGTTGGGAAAAATAAATAAACACACACACACACACACACACACACACACACACACACACACACACACACAAAACAACCAAAAAAACCCCAAGTTTGGAATCTCCACAATGTAACACTGAAAATATCTGGCATAAAGTCCAAAATTATATGAGAAACCAAAAAGTGGAACACATTTGCAAGGGAAAAAGAGAATCAAATGAGTCCAATTGAGGTGAATCAGATTTTAGAACTACCAAAGATTTTTAAGGCTCTATTAAAACTATCCTTAGTAAGGTAAAACTAAAATATGCTCACAGTGAATTAAGAGATATGAGATCTCAGCATAGAAACAGAAATGTTAGGGTGCCTAGGTGGCTCAGTTGGTTAAGCAACTGCCTTCAGTTCAGGTCATGATCCTGGGGTCCTGGGTTCAAGTCCTGCATTGGGCTCCCCCTGCTGTGCAGGGAGTGTGCTTCTCCTTCTTCCTCTGCCTGCCACTCTCCCTGCTTGTGCTGTCTCTTTCACTCTCTATCAAATACGTACATAAAATCTTCAAAAAAATAAATTAAAAATTTTTTAAAAAGCAGAAATGGGGGCGCCTAGGTGGCTCAGTGGGTTAAAGCCTCTGCCTTTGGCTTGGGTCATGATCTCAGGGTCCTGGGATCGAGCCCTGCATCGGGCTCTCTGCTTGGTGGGGAGCCTGCTTCCCTTCCTCTCTCTCTGCCTGCCTTTCTGCCTACTTGTGATCTCTGGCTGTCAAATAAATAAAATAAAAATCTTTTAAAAAAAGCAGAAATGTTAAAAAAGAAAATTGCATAGTACAATAAAGCTCACTGATTTTTCATGAAGACTAAATGCACATTTGGTAACTCGTCTATCATAGTGCCTGGTATAGATTTCCTCTACTTGCCTCTTTTTTCAGATATCCAGTCATGATGATAATATGACTGTCACTGTTTTGAGTCTGTCTTAGCCTTTAAGGTCAATTTTTTAATTGGTGCACAAGCTCCTGGCCAGACACTACTGTTGTTATTGTTGTTGCTGTTGTTATTTTGGTGGCTTAAACAGTGGCTACATTATCTTATCAGAATTCTGTAGCTCAGAAATCTGACAATGAGGCTCAGTCAGGGTGTTGGCAGGGCTGCATTCCTTTCTGGAAGTTCTAGGGGAGAATTCGTTATTCCTTGCCTTTTCCAGCTTTGGATGCCTCCTGCATTTTTAGCTTGTGGCCCACTTCCTACATCTATAAAGCCAGCAAGGACTGACTGAATCCTTTTCACACTGCTATCTCTTCTAGTATCTGTAACTTGGGAAGGCTCTATGCTTCTAAAAATTCTGTGATGTGTGATTAGTCCTACCTGGATCAGGATATCTCCTTACTTCAAAGTTGTTGATGTTAATCACCTCCACAAAATCCTTTTTGTCATGTAAGGTAATATATTCACAGGTTTTGGGGATTAGAATGTAGATATTTTGGGGGATCAGGGATAGTACTATTTTTCTCTTCCATTTCCTCTTCTTGAGATCTTAATGGGAGGATACTAGTTTTTTATATGCCTTGATTGTTCTGTCATGTTTTCATTGTCCTTGACATTTTGATTGTTTTGTACCTTGTCCATTTTTTAAATTAAATTTTTATTTTTAGAAAAATCTTAGATTTACACCAAAATTAGGAAGATGGTATAGCAGTTCCTTACGCCTTGTACCCTATTATTAATATTTTAAATAAATATGGTATACATGTTAACATTAATGAACCAATATTGATATATTATCATTAACTAAAGTCCATACTTTATTTGGATTTTCATGATTTTTCTGATTTTTCCCTAATGTCTTTTGTTGTTTTTCCTGGATCCTATCCAGAAGAACCAAATTACATTTAGTCATCGTGCCTTCTTAAGCTCTTCTTGGCTATGACAGTTTTTCATACTCTCCTTGTTTTGGATGACCTTGAAAGTTTTGAGGAGTAATGGATATTTTGTAGAATGCAGCTCAGTTGGGATGGGATATACCAGATATTTTTTTCCTGATTAGACTGGAGTTAGAGCATTTTGGGACAGAGGCTCGTTATATCATATCAAGAATATATACTATCAACATGACTTAACATTGTTGATGTTAACTTTGCTCACCTGGGTGAGGTGGCTTTTGACAGGTTTTTCCACTTTAAGATTCCTCTTTTCCCCTCCTTTCATACTGTTCTCTTATATGCAGTCCCTACTTAAAGAGTGAGGAGTTCTGCTTCATCTTATTGAGGGTGAAGTATCTACCTAAGTTATCTGGAATTTTTCTGCAGGGGGATATTCTTTTCCCTTATTTATGTATTTACTCAATCATTTATTTCTATCTGTTTGGACTTGTGCATATATATTTTATACTTTGTGTTATAATTCAATATTGCTTTATTTGGTTATGCAACATTTTTCACTCTTGGTCATTTGGAGCGCTTTCAGTCAGCTCCTGTGTCCCTGTAACATCTCCCATCATTGTGGGGTTTTGTTTGTTTGTTTTAGAAACAGTGCCTTCCTTTCTTGAACTATGATGTGATAAGTTTATTGTGTGTACTTCTTGCCCCAGTTCTAGAATCAGCCACTTACCTAAAAAGCCTTGGTTCCTTTTATTGGAGAATGGTATGAGAAACCAAGGTATTTGCACTAAGTGTGCTCATTACTACTGGTGTGTTGTTGCTTCTTGGCCCTTTCAGCTGATATAACGGGGGAATATATGGTACATACTGATGACTGTATATACACATATCTGTACATAGTTTTATAGGTAATCATCTGTAATATATTAACTAAAGATGAGTTTATACTGAAGTGCCCAGCTCTATTCCATTACCATTTGGATCATTCTAGCCTACTCCCCTTTCCAATCTGTAACCTCCCACTCCAACAGGGAGAAAACTGACTCCCACCAATACTATTTTTTTGAACTCGTCAACATCTACACTTCCTGTAATTAGCAGTTGTACCCATATTTTCCTCTGTAAATCACTCCCAGTCCATGTAGTTTAGCGGAACTGATTCCGCTCATTGGAGGAAAGGTTGTATTCATTGGCCCCGCTAAATAACACAACCATTCTCCTTGGCTGTGGGTGCTGGTTCTGTGAGAGACATGTGGCCCAGATCAGTCTCAAGTTTCAGGACTTCTGCTAAAGTAAGTGGAAAGGAGAAATTTTCTTTCTGCTGATTTTATAGTTGTGATGATATGATTCTAATCACAGGGAAAGTATGCATGAGAAAGATGTAACATACAGAAAGATTGGGCAAAAGAAGGGTAGAGATACTTTTCTGATATGATCCGAGCAACTGGCCCTACTCATAACTCCCCATGAACATTTCCATTATTAGCCAGTGACTTTCCTTCTTTTCTTAAGCCTACACCTTCTTGAGGGTGAAGTATCTGCCTAAGTTATCAGGAATTATTCTGCAGGGGAGTTTCTTTTCCCACCTAGGTTTCATTCCATGTCCTTTATCCACGTAGGTTTAACAGGATTTTATTAAATTTATGATCCCAAGGCACTGAAATGCAACATACCTATTAGGATAATATCGTTTAATTCCATAGATTTCAGTAGACCTAGGGTTAACCCTTAATCTATTGAGAATTATATATCCTAATACTAGCATTTCCTTTGTGTTAAAACTAAGTAGAAATTTTATGTTGTCAGGATAATTTTTCATTCATGCCACTAGATAAGATACTGTATTTGTATTTAATAATACATTGGAGCAGACTGAAAATATTGAACTTTCACCTCACCCCACTCCCTTATGCATATTTTCTTTCCTTTTATTTTTTAAATTACTATTTGTCTTGAGAACATGTAAGCTCTAAAATGAGTAATTTCCTTCTCATTATATTCTTTTTCAAACCGATGTCATTATTATTATTTGAAGATTTTATTTATTTATTTGACAGAGAGAGAGAGCACAAGCAGGGGGAGCAGCAGAGAGAGAGGGAGAAGCAGTTTCTACACAGAGCAGAGAGCTTGATGTGGGGCTTAATACCAGAACCCTAAGATCATGACCTGAGGTGGAGGCAGACGCTTGACTGAGCCACCCAGGTGCCCCTGATATCGTCATTAAATTCCACAATTATAAAGAAACAGGGATGGTTAGTCTGAGTTCCTAATATTGTTTAGATTTCTGTTTAGCTGTATGTTAAAATTAAAACATTTGCTCTTAGATTATTTAAATAATATCTTTGGGACAATTATATAGTTTTCATTGTTCTGTATACCTGTATACCTGTATACCATGTGTGACATTTGCTATCATTAAACTTTTTTGAATTTTGAAACTAATTTTCTACTAGAGGCAATATTTGAAGTAATTCTCAAACCTCAGGATACTAACAACAGGTGAGAGAATTTTTTAGTTATTGAGTTCTTTTGACTGAAGAGTTTGGAAACTGTTGGGAAGTTGGGAAGATACATTTATTCACATCCCTTCTGGGTGGAGAGAATCCATTGCTGTGATGGCTCTGGCCTCTCCTCACACCCTCACTCCCTTGGGCTCCAAGGATTCACCAGATGATGAGTGTGGGAAGTGGGAGTGCACGTGCATTGCTCTCCCTTTTCCTTTGTTCTTCCTCCTGATTGGACCCCTCCAGGAAACATGTGCCCTTTGCTATCTTGGCCATCCAGTATATTTATTGGTGACATCCCTGTTACCCAGTGAGCACTGTCTTGCCTTAACTGTACCTGTCATTGATAGCCCTCTTTATAAGCTTCAGAGAGCTGTTTTATCCCTCAAACTATTTAAAGCTATTTCTGATCTAACAGTGTACTTATAAACTGTCAGATCTTATAAAGAAAATGGACATCTTTTTCTGACACATTATCTGTGACCTTAGGTAATACCTAAAACAGTAACAGCAAAACTTTGTGGCCCAATCAATGGCAGTAAGTTGAGTGAAACCTCATTTTCTAACTTCTTTCCTCCCCATTTACCCCCCGTTCAAAGATGCACCTGGAAATATAGGGTAGAAGTGGTTTGCCCAAGAACTGGTTTCTCCTGGGTGTGATAACACCCTGTAGCTCCATAATTTTTTCCAAGGGAAAAGAGCTGGTAATGCTGACTGTACATGAGTCAAGATATGAGAGAAAAGTAGAAGGAAGCTCTTTTATGAGGAGAGTTGTTTTGGATCAAGTAGAGAAGGTGGTAAGGGAGTTTGCACTGATGAAAGAGCAGAAAGGTTGGGAACTAATGAACTAACTCAAGGGGGTCCTGAGTAAATAAGGTTAATTGTTTTAAGATTATAGAAGAAGAGATGTTGTAACACAACACAAGATGTTGTGTTACAACATCTCTTTGTATTTTCTTTGTTGCATTAGACTTTAAAATATTCTTTGGAGTGAAGGGGCTCACTCTCAAATTGCACTTGTACTCTGTAATATCAGTTAGAATTAAGGCATACAGTTGACACTGAGTTGTTTGTTCTATTTTTATTCTATTATCTTTGCAATGTCATTATCTAAGGTGCTTTGGGCCAAAAACAGTTGCGTGCATAAAGAGCCAAATGAGTCAAGTGAAGATCATGACATTTTCCAACCTAAGCATTCAGTCTTAGAAAGAATAAATATGCATTGCTTTAATAATTCCCCCTTTAAAATGGGAAACACTTAGAAATAAGTCCAGACATTCTGTGTAACATGAAAAAATGCATGTTTACCATCCATGCTCCGTGCTGTGCTGCTGAGGCTTTCCTGTTAGCATTGTCTGAGATTCTTGGCAAAGAGAAAATAGTTGGAGTCCTGGGCAGCACTTAGTCTCAGGTATTAATGAAGGTGCCCAGCCTCAGAATACCTGGCAAACCTGTTGTCCATTTTTGAGCAAAACTCTCTCACCTTTGACCCTGATGGAGGAACAGCTGTGTGCCTCTAATGATTCTTACCCTCATTCTTTTTTTTTTTTTTTTGACAGATAGAGATCGCAGGTAGGCAGAGAGGCAGGCAGAGAGAGAGAGGAATAAGCAGGCTCCCTGCTGACCAGAGAGCCCCATGTGGGGCTCGATCCCAGGACCCTGAGATCATGACCTGAGCCGAAGGCAGAGGCTTTAACCCACTGAGCCACCCAGGCACTCCTCTTACCCTCATTCTAATGGAGCAAAGTTGGTTACATTTGGGGAGAGTAACTGAGCCGAGGGCAGTCTGTCTAAGCCTAGCCAGAGTGCTGTTATATTTGTGGTTTACTTTAAGGCAGGGCAGGGGTGGAAAGCCAATCTAATCCTTCATTTCAGGAATTTGAACTAAGTTTCAGTTGGCAGTGTTGTTTGAGGTTGAAAGTTGCGACATGTCGTCATAATGGATAGCAACTGTGAATACTCAGAAGAAGCCTGTTGTAGAGATGGGGCAGATTCCACAAAGAGAAGCAGAGAAAGACACTCACTTTGGACGTGTTGAGAAAGACACCACTAGAGATAGAGGAAACCGCGAGTGTCCAGGCCTGAGAGTCCCAGCAGTTGTTGATGGCATGTTAGTAATGTGCTCATTCCTGTCTTAGGTCTCCTTTCAAGAAGTCTTATTTTCCTTGGAGTTAGTTGAGTGAGTATTTGTTCCTTAAATCCAAACTGTCAAATGATATTTTCAACACAAAATGAGATAACACATGTTCACTATCAAATGTTCCTTCACCCTTCCCCAGTTTACCATTAGTGGCAAAATATGTGCTTTCTTTATGCATACATGAGCAAGACCACAAAAATTATGTTCTTATTGGGAAACTTTTTTTTCAATATTTCAAAATGTAAACATCTCAACTACTTCAGGCTGTTAGGGAATTTCTGTTGGAATGTTCTGTTAGGAAATGTTACAGCAAAGCAGGTGTCATATTTTCTTTTGCCACAAAACTTAGTGGGATGAGTGTGTTATTTTCAAATTTTCTAAAATTGAATTTAATCTGAGCTCTTACTATTCCTAGTATCAGGAAAACTGAAATCTGGTCAATTCTGTAAACCCACTCACATCAGTGTTTTCTTGGTCATTTCAGGCTCCTCATGTTAGGTGGTGTTTATGGCTTAGGGGGCACTGGGCTTTGCTGTTGCTGTATGGTTTCCCTGCTGTGTAATATGTCCTGTATGGACTTTTGCTATTTGATAGTCCTCCTACTGAGATGTCGCAGGCCCTGTTTTGGTCTCCCTGTGGATAGCATATGCCAGTGTTTTTCAAACTGTAGTGAAGGATGATTTTTTCCTCTGTTGTTGTTGTTGTTAACCAGTCCTAGAATGCACATGCAACTCAGTACCCAAATTGGGACTTACAAATTGGTGTATACCTTCTTCAAAAGAGAAGTCTACTGATCACACATTTGGATGTTGTGACAATGTCAAACTGACATCCAAGTTTCTAAGTGCTTACTTTCATTTTCTGTACTTACTTCACATGGACTCTTAACGACCAGTCTGTGGAACACCATCCATCCACAGATGACACAGTGGGGAGTGCTGTATGAGGTCACTCTTTTCTGTGGAAAAGAAGCTTGGGACATCATTTAAGACATTTAAGTCTAGGGATGAGCCTGAAATATTGCTTTCCTTCTTATGTGATGGGCAAGGGGAAGAATTTTTGTGGCATCCAGTCCACATCACTGGTGTAATCAGCTAGTTTCCTTTTGAGCTTCCTGGGGTTATTGAAAATAAATTACAGAATAATTGGGATATCTAGTAATCTCTGTACAGTAAGACATAATATCTTGGGGGTCACACTACCCTATTCTTGAGGTGATAGAGGGTCATTCCTAAGAGAAACAAAGTTACTAACTTAATTTGATTTGATTTATGTTTCATATCTGGTAGAAGGTCTGTTTCTCCATGTGGAGGGCTAATCTCTCTCTGCCTTTTATTTTGGAATGCCTGAGCTTGGTTGCCAGGTGTGTGATGATTAAAGGCACAAAACCAATTATTTTGGCAGCTTGGTGCTGAGGGCAGGGACTTTACTGCCAAGATGATCACTAACTGGATCAGGCTCCTAAATTGTTGCGTTATGCCGAGCAAAACAAAACAAAAACTAGAAAAACCTCAACAACAGGAAAAAAAAAAAAAAACAACCCTAAGCATTTAGAGAGCTATGCCCATTAAAAGACAGCTTGGAAATAAAGAAAGCAGGTCTGTCTCAAGCCCTGATTAGGACTTGTACTAGGTTTATAGACACAGGCTCCAAGTGAAGTGTTTATGCCAGCAGAAGGCATAGATAGTAACGTCTCGGCTTCAAAGTATGTAATGGCACCTGTGAGAACTATACAGGCTCAAAGAAACCCTGTCTCCTTCATGCTGTTGCTCACCCAGTTCCTCTTTTCTCTCTTCCTTCTTCTTCTTTTTTTCTCAGAAGCTAATCAGATAGACCAGGGTTAGTACATTGTCTCTGCTGTTTGTGATTGGTGTGGCCTTGAACAGATGATGTCATCTATATGCCTTAGCACCTTGAGTACAGATAATAAAACATTTTTGCAAGGTCACTATAGTAGGAATACCTGAGAAAGGATATCTCTAGTGGGAGGATACTAAGAACTTGGTATACTGTAATATATGTTTATATAGTACTATATGGTACTTTATGGTGGCTGTGGTTAGTGTGCTCCAAGCAGAGGGCTGGTATAAGTCTAACAGAAAACTCTGGAAAAGCCATCCTTCGCAGAACTGAGCCAATGGAAGTTGGCTTCAAACCACAAGGGTATTTCATTGCTTTTTTAGGATATTACTAAAACCTTAAAAGGGTCCATAGCTTTGTAAAAATCTAGGACTGTAGAATGAAGAGTCTCAAATGACTTAAAGCTTTCCCTTCCAGAGTCCTTTTTGAGACTTACCTCTTACCACCCTGGGACTCTTGCCTTTATTGTTTTTGTGCCAGTGTTCCCAATTTCTTCCTCAAAGACTTCCTGCCTGCAAGTCTTTGTAAACTACGTGAGTATTGGCCTCTACATTACAGGAACCATGTAAAATGAATGGGTATGTGGACAAAGCTAGATACCTTGATTCTGATCTCCCACTTGTTTTATCCTGTGACACTGATTCCTTTAGAATGTCAGCAAGAAAACTGAAACCTAGCCAAGGTCTGATAGCTTCTAAAGGGAGGCGTCCATTTGAATCCAGGTCTCTTAACTTCAACTTGGGTGATCTCCCTAAATGTCATGGCTGGATTGGTACTTTGCCTTCTGATACTTGGTCTTCCAGGCTCTTTTCTCTCTATTTATATACTGATCCTCTATTTTTAATCCACATTCTCATTCTTTGGTGATACTATGATTGCTTACCACATTTTGTTCTCTAATACCTGCTGGCCCTTTAAGATTGCCTCTGGCTTTCCTGTGAAAGTCTGTCTCACTGTTATCAAAATCTGTGCACTGGTAAGCCCTTCACAGTCCCCCTGCCCATGTTGAAAGGCAGGCTAGATTTGCAACTTGTGCAACATTTGGAAGTCTTTTCTCTCAGATACAACACTAAATTTCTTTTGGCAACAACTTTCTGTATACTTTTTGATTAATATGAACTTTTAAAAGTTATTTCACACCAACAGTTGCCACAAATTCAAAATTAGAAATGATGTCAAATTTAAATAAAAGCAAGAAATATAAAACCCATTAAAGAATTTGGATTTAACTTTCTAATAGAATATGAATAAGTACCCAAACACATTTTGTTATAGGGTGAGTTTCCTGTATAAATTGATACTTACTTTATATTTTAGTCTTGTAAAATTGTCAGTAGCAGGAACATGGAAAGTTGGGAGAGTTAAGTGGCATTAGAAAACGTGGGCTTATTCATGCAAATATTGAAGTTATGATAGAAGACTTGGCTCACTTTGTAAAAACGCTCTTCCTTTTTTGAATTCCACTAACAAAAAAATAAAACACAGAAAGCTGAATGTCCCATCACACTTTACATTGAAGAGGAATAGAACAGAACATTTCCCCAGATGCTTAAAAATGATTCAAAGTAAGATATGGAATGGAATTTTAACAAAAAAATACAATTTTAAAAATATGATTTGAACAGTAAAGGTAGAAAGAAAGCAGTTTAGAAGATAAAGCCAACTGTTGATTTAAAATAATTAAAACGAAGTATTTGTGACTTTATAGATTGTAACTAAAGATTATAGGGTGTTTTACTTTTTAAATGGAATTCTTTTTCTAACTACCAATTGCTTTATGGCTATAGACACGTTTTCCAAAACCCTTTGTTCCTTCAGTGATGTTTATGGCTATAGCCTGTTACTAGAATCCAGTTAGTTCAAGGAAATTCAAAGGAATCTCCCAAAAGTACAAAGAAAAATGCTGATTTGGATTTGTCCTTTTATGCAGTTGGAAGAAAGCAAATAGAATGATACTTAAATTTTGGTGTTTTACGTACATCTAGCTTTTGTTTAGGTTTATTGCACTTTTCAATGCTAATGAACTTCCAGGGTCATAACCTCCAGCAAAGAGTGTCTGTCACCTCTTTCTGAAAACTTTTTCGGTATGATCTGAATTATTGGCCTATAAGGCCAATTGGCCTATCTTCTGCTAAGGTTACCTTTTGAGAAGGGGGAAAGAAGAGGCAGAGGAGGAAACTGCATCGCAGGCTTGCTTGTTTTAGCACCTCTGAGACACGTTTTCCAAAACCCTTTGTTCCATCAGTGATGTTATATTCTGCTGCAATCTCTAGATGTTGTAGCCAAGAAATTCAAAATGCATGAATAGTGGAACCTGATTAATGATTTGTTTGCTTAAACATCTTATCCAGATCATGTAAAAAGTTTATTTTGACCACAAATTCTCGAGAAGCTTGGTTCATAAAAGTGATTCAAGTTTGTGAAGAGAGGACATGAACACCTAAATTACTTGAAACAACTGAAGAGAAAACCCAAATAAATTAATGAAGATTTTCTCCTTATGTAAGAGTTTTTTTCAACCCATGTTGATAGAATATTTTACTTCAGTCCTTAAGAAATGGAAATGGTTGACCAAACTCTTCTCAGTAACTTAACACAATTAAAAAAAGTAAAAACAAATAAATATAAGAAAATAAAAGTAGTATTAAGCCAAGAAAAAGAGAGAACTGCATGCCCACTGGAATGTTTTAGCATTTGGAATGAAGCTCAAGTGTATGAGAAATTTATAAAGTGTATCAGAAATATATAAAACTTTGCATAGGCCAAAAGAGGGTGAACTATGGTAAAGTTAGAGCATTTCCTAAATATTATAGATCTTCTTCCTAAAAGAATACTCAAGGTTCCCAGTAGCTAAATCTCCAACTATAATATATATATATACGTTTAAGTATACCTCAAAGATCTCAGTTGACAGACTAGATATCACTGGAGACATCTTTCTCAGGCCTTCTGGGCAAGGTATTTGTACCTGGGTTTGTCTAGTGGGGCTAGACTGTGACTCTCAACTGGAAAGATTTTGCCTCCTAGGGGACTTTTTGGTAAAGATATCTGGAGCCGTTTTTGGATGTCAGAACTTTTGGGTAGGGGTGCTAGTGGCATGTAGTGGGCAAAAGAAGGGATGCTGTTAAGTATCCTGCAACACACAAGACAGCGCCTCACAATAAGAATTATCCAGTCCAAAAAATGAATAAGGCTGAGACCGAGAAACCCTGGCCCAGTCTGAAACGTAATTCTGAAACTAATGTGGACTAGGTATCAAGTAGAGAAAAATAAATGATAGTTTTTCCAAGAGTGGGATAAAACTACAGGATAAAAATGTAGAGCCTACAGAGCAGACAGTAGTTACTATTGAAATTGCATAAGTGTACACATGTTTACTCCATAGCTTGATTCATAGCTTTCTGGCACATGCTGGTGCCTCTACAAAAACTTTAGTAGTAGCATATATCTCTGATTCTTAGACAAAAGATGAGCTTTTTGCTAAAACAAAGACATTTATTCTATGTGAGTATCATACTGTTCTTGTGAAGCATCAGACTGTGACTAAAATGAACATTCCAATCTTGAGATCTGGCAGTTGAATTTGCCTTGGCCAAGAGCAGAATTTTTATTTTCTTTTTATGTTTGATAGTGAAAAATTACATAAACATGTTTAGAGAATCATTTAAATAGAGGACTATTGTCATGACTCTGAAAATTTTCCAAAGAAAAATTATTTAGATCTTTAAAAACAAAAAAAAGTCAAGAAAATGGATTCTACCAAGAAACACCTAGCTTGCATGATTTTTAATAGAGAATTCTGGCCCTAGGTCAAAATTGGTGTTTCCTGAAAATTTATTTGCGTATTACTTAAGGATGTGAGAGAATAAATTTCTAGCTAATATTGACAGAACTTTATAACAAAGATGATAGTCATGCTGGTTTTCAGGTAGTGGGAAAAAACATGTAGTAGTGGTGGTCTCCCTTGTGTTCCTAAACAGGAATGACTTTGAATTGAAGGTCTGATGGCATCACGGTTGTTCTTCTTTGGCCTTATGTAGTGCCATTAGTCTATTTGTTTTATATTGGAAATTTGTTAAAGCCTCTATCAGCATTCCAAGAATTATCACATTTTTGTAGAAACTCTCAAGAATTGTATATTATGGAGACACCTAGGTGGCTCACTCAGTTAAGCATCGAACTCTTGAGTTTGGCTCAGGATCATGAGATCAAGCCCTGAACTGGGCTCCCTGCTCAACAGGGAGTCTGCTTGAGATTCTCTCTCTCCCTCTGTCCCTCCCCCTCAAATAAATAAATCTTACTTAATTTATTTATTTGAGAGAGTGAGAGAACAGAGACAGAGTAAAAGGGAAAAGCAGACTTCCCACTGAGCAGAGGGCACAATGTGGGACTCAATCCCATGACTCTGGGATCAAGACCTGAGCTGAAGGTAGACCTCAGCTGACTGAACCACACAGCCACCCCAATAAATAACTGTTAAAAAAAAATACTCTGAAGCCCAAACCTAAGCTCAAGGTATAAACCATTACGAAATCCATCATTCAAATTTCCCTTGATATTTTTCTTCCTATATAGAAAAGTCAGCAGGAAGTATTCACCCATCTGAGTATTAAATATTTGAGAATTTAACTCTTTTAAAGTAATATTGTATCTTCTAGAGTTATGATGTCTAATATGATATCCCCTAGACACAAGTGACTATTTAAAAAAATAAAATAAAAATTTCACTCCCTCAGTTGTACTGGCCAGTTACAATGGCTTAGTAGCTGCCATGTGTGACTAGTGGCTATTCTTTTGGACTAGGCAATTTTAGAACATTTTTCTGATTGCAGATGTTGATGATCTGGAAAAAGCTATTATTGGCAAAAGTCACTCAAATGTAGATATTCAGAAAAGGTCCCCTTTCGTTATTTGTATGAGTTTCTAAGATGCTTAGTGTAAGTCTATCAAAATGATGTTGCTGCGTATTTTTGTGAGAAAGAATCCAAATGTGAAGGTTAATGTTCTATCTCAATCTGACTGGGCCAGGGGTACCTAGACATTTGGCCAAACATTATTCTGTATTGTCTTTGAGGGTGTTTCTGGATGAAATTAGCATTTGAATTGATAGACTAAGTAAAGCAGATTTTCCTCTGTAATATGAGGGATATTGACCTCTTATTGGATGTATGATTTGCAGATATTTTCTTCAGTTTCATAGGTTGTCTTTTTATTTTGTCAGTGGTTCTTTTGGTGTACAGAAGCTTTTTTCTTTGATGTGGTCTCACTTGTTATTTTTGTTTTTGTTTCCGCCCAATCAATTAAAGTTCTAGATAGAATTGAGTAGACCTGAATAAGAGGGAACTCCTCCTTCATCAACACTTGAACTTGGACATTGATCTTTTCCAGCCTTGAAATTTCAAGTCTTGTTGAATCTCAGGGCTGCTGGGTTTTAGACTAGAAATTATGCCTTGGGTTCTCAGGACTTCAAACTTGGACTAGAACTATACATTGGATCTCTTGGGTCTCCAGCTTCCTAATTACAGATCTTGGGGCCCTTTAGCCTCCATAATCACATGAGCCTTTTTTTTTTTTTTTTTTTTACAATAGGTCTCTTGACAGCACCTAGCACAATGTTGGGCAAATAAGTGTATTGCTGCATAATTATATATATGTTATATATATAATAAAATATGTATGATATTTTATATGTCATATTTTATGTCATTATATGTGAATTATATATGTGTGCTATTGATCTATCTATTCTTTTTTTCTAGGGAATCCTGACTAATATACCATGAAAGAAAGGGAAAGAGAGAAGGTAAATAATTGAAAAGTGAAGTTTGTCCCTTGGATTTTCTTTCTTTTATATCATAACTTATCAAGATCCAACAGAGAAGTAATCCAGTAAGGGAGGCAAGTGTTTATTTGTGAAAGTGCAAGGGGCAAAACACCAGAAGGAATAAAATAGAATAAATACTAGGGATGGGGGAGATTTGAGAATCATATAATAAATTATAATTTTGATAAAAACTGGATTTCCAAATGACAAATAAAATTAAGAAACAAGATCGTAATTCAAGGTGCATCTTAAGCATTTAAATATGACTAATTCTCTTAAGATGCCTACCTAGTGGCTTAATGTTTTAAGAATCCCATTAATACATGGTTAGAATGAAAATGGATGTACCTGGGTCTCATGAGAAATGCTGTCTATGCTCTTGGGCCTGAACAGTAGATCAATGATGGAAGATTTGAAGCTCCATTTAGCCTGTACCTTATTTTATGCTGCAATTTAGCCACATACAATAGACCATTGAATCATCAACACGTGCAAACAAATAAGCAAACGCTCCTTCTTTTTCATGATTGAAAAAATAAACGAGAGTGGTATTAATTATCTGGCTAAAATAAATTATAATGAATGCAAACTCATTACTGTTGAAATCAATGCATGCGTAACAGAAGGTACATTTATTCAAGTCAACATACTTAATTACATTTGGAGTAATAAAGAGAGTAGGCATGAAGACCAATGTCTTTTTGAGCCTAAACATTAATTTTGATCTAATTTTTCTTTTCCTTGATGTTGAGAAAATGAAAAGGCAAATAAAATTAAGAGAGCAACCCTAACTTCATTAGCTTTGTTTATGGGGGATTATAAGCTGTTAGTACCATGTATTCCACATTGTGATCCAAGGAAGGTCACTTGATTTTAAAGCTGGTATGTTAATATGAGAATAAAGGTAGCCAGATGGCTTTTCTTATTCTATAAGAGTACAGAAGACATATGTAATGCTATAAGAGTCACAGTGACAAGAACAGAAGATACATAGAATTTTGACACTTTGGAGGGAAAGTATCTTAGTGAGCTTGGTTGCTATAACAGAATACAGTGGACTGAGTGATTTTAACAGCAAACATTTATTTCTCACATCCAAGATCAAGGAACCAACACATTTGGTTCCTGGTGAAGACCCATTTCCTGGCTTGTAGACTGCTGCCCTTTTGCTGCATGTCCAAATAGCCCCTCCTTGGTGCATGCCCATGGAGAGATGAAGAAAGATAGAGATGGAGATAAAGATAGAGAGAGATGGATAGATACATATTTTTTTCTTATAACGACACTAATCCCATCATGATGTTCCCCCTCATGATCTAATATAAACCTAATTATTTCCCAAAGGCTCCACTATCTCACTAGAGTTTAGGGCTTCAATATACGAATTTTGGGGGAACACAAGAATTCAGCATATAACAAAGAGCTTATTCTTATGACACTTAAGCTTTGTCCAACCAAGTACCATCTTCTTTCTTAATCTCTTTCCTTTATCCAAACTATGTCCAAACATTTGTTGCTGTTGTTGCTGTTATTATTGCTTTGTAGTCCTAGATACTTGCCATCAGCACTGGGGTTTAGGGTGGGGGGGGTGCTTAGCTCTTTAGATTAAGCCCACTAAAATGTGAACACTCCAGCTCAGACATCTTTGTAGCACCTATCACAATGTTGGGCAATGTGAACACTCCAGCTCAGACATCTTTGTAGCACCTAGCACAATGTTGGGCAAAGGGGTGTGTTGTTGGGTAGATAACTATTAGATGAGTAAATGAAGAGTGAAATCCCTGGTATCCATTATGACAGGTGACTCTGGCTGGAATGGTATTTTCCCCCTTTGAGAAGGAGAAAACAGCATGATCAGATAAATGGCCTGATCAGATAAATCACATAAATTGTTCCTGGCATACTGCTTGGCTGTTAGAGATTCAGGTTCTGATTCAGCTGGGACTATTGATTTAAAAGGACCCACCTAACCCTTCTGAGAAGGTACAGGACTATGGTATTCCCCCTTTCTTTCCTTCCTTCCTTCCTTCCTTCCTTCCTTCCTTCCTTCCTTCCTTCCTTCTTTCCTTCCATTTGACTGAGAGATAGAGAGCACAAGTAGGCAGAGCAGCAGGCAGAGGGGCAGGGGAAGCAGGCTCTCTGCTGAGCAGAGAGCCCAATGCGGGGATCAATCCCAGGACCTTGAGATCATGACTTGAGCCGAAGGCAGAGGCCTAACCCATTGAGCCACCCAGGTGCCCCTATAGTATTTCTTTTAATCCACTGCATCTGATCAGCATTTCCCATACAGCTTCATCCTTGGGTTCATACATGTTTAGCTTCAGAGAAAATATAATTTCTGTTGCTTTTTATCAGAAGAAATATTTGACCTTTTAAAATTTCGTTATCCATTATGGCTCTCTCGTGGGTAATCATAGAGCTAGGGAAGGAAAGGCACTGGTAAGCATTTCAGCATGTCATCCAATTTTTAACACTTCCAGTTGATGAAATACGGACGGATAGGTAAACATGCAGAAAACATACAAAGAATGTAATCTCTAATGGAACAACAAAAAATGTTACACTGAAAAATTTCAGAAGTAAAGCTAAAACTAATGTGTTTATCCTATGAAAATACTTTAGCAGGAGTATCTGAAAAAGTCATAGTGGAAGTCTAACTGAACCAGATGTTCTGCTGTGAGCACAATTGTCCTGATAGGTGCTGTAAAAAAATAAGAAAAAGACAGATCCTTCTTCTTATGTAAACTGACTGGATACCACATCCCCAAGGTTTGCTATTATATGTATCAAGGAGAAGAAATTAACAGTTGGGTGATATTAGAGGATTTTTCTGCTACATCTGTCTTTATATTGACTATTAAATGACTTCCTGCAAAGTTGGTATTTTACTGGTGGTTTTATAGCAGAGGTTCAAGGACATGTAAGTGTAGCCCAGGCAGTATCTATTCCAGTTGGATTATTCCAGCAGTTCTCAAATGGAGACAACGTTGTCCCCTAAACCCCAACCCTCAGAGACATCTGACAGAACTGGAGCCATATGAGAGTAAATTGTCAGGACTTCTGTAGTATTCCCTAAAAGCAAAGACTTTCTCTTATATAACCACACTATAATGATCAAGATCAGGAGATTAACAACAGTACACTATGGCTCTAGTTCACAGATCCCATTCAGATTTTGCCAGTTGACCAATACTGTCCTTTGTCAAAAGGATCCAGGTTAGAATCCCTTGCACTTATTTGCCATGTCTCTCTAGTGTCCTTCAGTCTGGGACAGTTCCTCAGTCTTTCTTTGATTTTGTACAGTGGCAACTTTGAAGATTATAGGCTGGTTTATTTTTTAGAGTGTCTCTCAATCTGGACTTGTTTGATGTTGCCTTAAGATCAGATTAGACTTACGCCTCTTTTAGGGGCACCTGAGTGTCTCAGTTAAGCCTGTGACTCTTAATTTCAGTTCAGGTCATGATCTCAGGGTTGTGAGGTTGAGCCCCATGTTGGGCTCCACATTGAGCATGGAGTCTGCTTGAGATTCTCTCTCTCTCTCCTTCTGCTTCTCCTTATTGTGCTCTCTCTCTCTAAAATAAATAAATAAATCTTCAAAAAAAAAGAATTATGCTTCCTTTGGCTGGAATATCACAGAAATGGTGCTGTATCCACTTTCCTGGCCTCCATTTGGATAGTGCATGATTTTTTTTTTTAAAGATTTTATTTATTTATTTGACAGAGATCACAAGCAGACGGAGAGGCAGGCAGAGAGAGAGAGAGAGAGGGAAGCAGGCTTCTCGCTGAGCAGAGAGCCCGATGTGGGACTCGATCCCAGGACCCTGAGATCATGACCTGAGCCGAAGGCAGCGGCTTAACCCACTGAGCCACCCAGGCGCCCGATAGTGCATGATTTTGATCTGTCCTATGACTGATAAGGATTTGCTTTGATCGCTTGATATAGGTGATACCTCCATAATACTCACTATAGGGATTCTGTGGGGAAGTACGTGGAAACTGGTAAGTATCTCATCGTTTAGTCAACTTTCAGTTTATCTATTTCAATATATGTGGACTATGATATCTTATTCAGTGGTTCATAATCCACTATGATTATTAATTTATATGCTCAATTTATCCCTGATTGACCAGTGGGCACCTAGTCACATTGTCTTTCATATTCTTTTGGCATATCCCTGTTCTTCTTTGAGCAAATCCTTGTTTTCTGGCCCAAGATGTTCTAGGCTTCTGTGGACTACATTGTGTACTCCTCAAATTGATCTGTTGAAGTTCTGGCCCCCACTATGATAATATTGGACCGGAGGCCTTTGGGTAGTGTCCTCTTGATGGGATTAGGGCTCTTATAAGAAGACACCAGAGAGCTTGCTCACTCTTAGTCTTTCTTTCTGTCCTGTGAGGACATAGCAGAAAGATAACTATCTATGGGCCAGGAAGAAGACTCTCACCAGAACGTGAGTTGGCCTGCACATAGATCAGGGAACTTCCCAGCCTCTAGAACTGTGAGGAATAAAATTCAGTTGTTAAAGCCACCAAAAATATCCATGATATTTTGTTATAGGAGGCCAAATAGACTAAGACACAGGCCCATTATTGTATGTTTCCCTGTCTCAGCCCTAGAGCCCAAAAACTACCCTAAAGTGATTCAGAACTCAGACAGCAATAGTACGCTTATTGTTTCTCTTAAATTCACTCCATGCATTGGGTTTTTGGCCCAGATTTGAAAATCTGTTTCATTCCCACAGGGTTCAAACATCTGTACTTTAAATTAATATGAATAGAAATTCACATAAGCCTAATTAATGTGTTGTAATGCTTTAACAATGTGCTTGCTTTTCCATGGAAAGAAATTTTCATCCTCAAAGTGTCTCTCTTGAGGCTGCACGTTGTAACTGTGAGTTTTGGCTCAAGCTCTAGGTAGTGCAACTTGTGTGGCAGGCTGACAATTATGGGAGCCTCGGGACAAACTGCTATCCTGGGCTCACACTGCACTGTGGAGCTGTGCAGCCCAGCTGGTCATGAGACCGGCTTTGGCTTTTGCCACTGAAGGAGAACAAAAGGGCAGGCTTGGGAACACAGGTACCATGCCAGCTGAGTTAAAAAGCACCTGAGTCAAGTTTCTCCTTTGCTCATGCTGTTTCTAATTAGATATTTCATTTGGACTCCAATGTGGAATAACCTTGGGATGCTGGGGAAAGGTTGGTTATCTTTCTCTGCTTTGGTACTCTTCCATATGGTGTGTCTCTTGCATTTCCTTTTGTTCAGCTTGTCACTTGCTGTAATGCAGGTCTATGTTAAATAGAGTAGAAATGCTTTCAGACAAGAAGGGGAACTTTAATAGGAGTTAAGGGGTATTGCCACTCACAGTATATATGTATATTTTGTTTGCTTTTATTTCTATAAACATATATTTTTCAGTATGTTTTGAAAAATTAGGAACCACAACACGAAAGTTATTTTGGCCTTTGGTCTTTTAACAAAAGCAATTACTAAAAGCAATCCCCAGATTCAGTAGATAAGTCCTTTATAAAATGTATTTGTTATAGTTAAGTGGAAATCAGACAAAAACATTTTATCTGGCAGGATTTGTTACAGGTTCTTCTGCATTGTAACTCTTTACATATATTTTCTTGCTGAATTGAAGCTCAGAATTTAGAGCATCAGGAGCAATGGCAAACTGACCCTTAAACAAAATATGGAATATCCAAAGATGGAGCGCCCAAGGCCACCCCACACAAGCCTGCTTGAGGCCTCCAGCTTCTCAGCCTGAAGACATGGGGTCCTGAAAACACTTTAAAGATACAAATATGCTCTCTGGGAGAGGGGTTGGAGTAACCCATGTTTTATTATCAAGTATTCGAATAGATTCATTTTCTTAATTTCATTGGTGGAACAAGGAATTGGTGAGGCAGGGGGTTAATGATAAATGGGCTACTGACAGGGAGCAGAGCAGGAAAATTGTCCGACATGGTAGGGACCTACTTAGGTGGTGATAAATTTGCCAGGTGCCTGACTGGGGGACTCTGAATAGCAGGAAGTCACTGAACACCTGTGGAGGAAGTGAGAAAAGGGGATGGATTGGGGCACAGAGCCAAGGATTTCTTTGAAATCCTTACGGAGAGAAGTTCACTTTAATGTGGCCACCATTCTCCGTAAGAGCCAAGTAGGTTAGTTCCAGGGAGCACAGCATAGACCTTGCATTTGTGTTGTCTAAAAAGGGGACCTTATGGTATATGTTATTTTTCCTCTTGGCTCTTGGCTTCCTTTTCCTCTTGGCTCCTTGTTTTATCGTGTGACAGTGCACCTACAGTTTAATTCATTATCATTTACCAGGCACCATACAAATAGATGATAGATATTATTTCATTTAATCCATTTAACATTCCTATGAGGTAGGTGTTATCACCCACATATCCCTATTGGATAGGTGAAGAATCTGAACATAGAGAGTGAAATGAAATAATAGCTTGAATTAGCATAGCAGAGTCAGGATTTCATTTAGGTCTGTCTGATGTCACTACTTTATTTTTTAGAGGTAGTATTCAACAGTGCCACTGACTGCGACCCACCATTTCTTTTTAGGATTTTATTTATTTACTTATTGTTTGTTTGTTTGTTTGTTTTCCAGAGACAGAGTTTGAGAGAGAGCATGTGTAAGCAGGAGGAGTGGCAGGCAGAGGGAGAAGCAGGTTCCCTGCTGAGCAAGGAGTCCAATGTGGGACTCGATCCCAGAACCCTTAACTGACTGAGCTCCCCAGGAGTCTCATGGCCCACCATTTTATTTAAGGTCACAGACCATGTTGTTCAGAAGGTTGGCTCATTAGAAATTCTGGACTCTGGCTCTAGCTTTATAAACATAACATTCTAACTAACTGAGACAACTAGTGGTTTGCAGTATAAGTTAACTTTCACTGTGTGGTGAACACCATAACATAGTGGCTTAAAAAAAAAAAACCAAAACATTTACTTAATTCATGATTTTGCATGTTGGCAGTTTGCTTAGGCTTGCTGCGAAGTCCTTATGATCAGGGTCAGGTTCTCTCCTTGGCTAAATTCTCTTACATGTCTGGGACCTCAGCTTCAACTATATGAGCTCCTTCCATGCATCTATCATTCCTCGGCTGGCTAACCTCAGCTTGTTCACACAGTGACAGATGGATTTTAAGAGCACTTTGGGAAGAGAAGCCAGAATGTGCAAACACTTTTTTATAGATATAAAAAAAATATAGATATTTGTGTCATGTTCACTGGTGTCCTGTTGGTCAAAGTTAGTCACGTGTTCAACTCATATGCAAAGAATGAAGAAATAGACCCTTCATTCTAGAAGAATCTGCAGCACTTTTTTGCTAGGGCATCACATTGCAAACATGTTTCATTAAAAATCTGTGAATCCAGGAAAGGGAAGAATTTGTAATCATTAAAAAAAAAAATCTATCATACTTGACTAATTCTGTCCAGTTCTTTTACAAATTTTTGGTACTTCTCATGAGGGAAAACCAGAGAAAACTTGAGAGTATATATCGTAGAAAACATTCATCATTACTGAATGTGAACTTAAAACTAGGAAGCCCTATGTCTAGTTGGCCAAGTAGTGAAAAATAGTCATCAGCCCTACATAAATGAGAAAAGTTGGACTATCACAGTTATTACTCATGCTTCTTTCCAAATTTCCTTTTTTAACTGGAAGGGGAATTCTAGAAATTGTTTATAAGTCACACATGAATTTTCACAAATAACTGTTATAACGGCATCCAGCAAATATAATACCCTTTGTTCTAACATGCTCTGAAACCCAAGGCAGCCTGCTTATTTAAGCTTTGGATTTCCCCTGGAAGATTCAAAAGCAGATGATTACTTAATTTAGAAAACCTGGAAGAGGCAAAGGCAATTTTTTAAAGAAAATAACAATGAAATGTCCCTTTAGGCAGAGAAGTTACCATTTAATGCCATAGGTAAACAAATTACTGTGATAAGAAAAGAGGTATCTTCAACTAAATACAAAAGGGACTTCTCTCAAGATTTTATACCGCTGACATTTTTTTGATAGTTACATGACAGAAATATTTCCAAGGCAATGCTCCTTTTCCTTCACAATACTCTTGATTGCTGCTGGGTCTGATTCCCTCCTCCTGGAAGCACTATTTTATCTTGACTAGGGAACTGAGAACCCATATACATTATGGCCAGAAATGTTGGAGCAGAAATTCTCTCATCTTGGTAGGCGAGTAAGAGGCTTTGTTATTTTGGGTCAGAACTCATTCCCTTGAGAGTAATGAACTCCTTCACAATTAATCTTTATCAGTAGGAGACATTTTATTATATGAAATAAAAATAAAGTTCCCTACTGGATGTACAGATAATTTGAGTTGTGAAAATTTTCCTGTGTTATAGGTATATGGAAAACCAATAAAAGAGATTGTGGATGGTGAAACAGAACTTTTCTTGATCCCAAATCAGAACTCCACCCCCAGAAAAACTCAAATGCATATACTATCATAGTCTCAAACTTGGCTTTTCTAATTATTTTAACAACTGAATGTGTATATTTTCCCTCAATGGCAAATGATAGACAAATAATTTTAGGTTAAGTTCTGGGAATTTTTGTTTTGCCAAACCTTGGCTTTGAGGTATAAAGCTTGTAAGTCAAATCAATTTAATAGCTATGACTTTCAGATGATAAATAACATATTTGATATTCTGTGTAGCTTTTGTGAATCACATTTTATTGGCTATGGGTCCATTAGCTAAATACAAGTTTGCCAAAAGCAAGTTTCCAGAAGCTAATTTGCCAAATTTTACTCTGTAAATGGCAAATTTGCAGTATGCCAATTTTTCAAATTTAACAGAATCCAGATTGCTGAGCCTATGCATAACCTCGACTTCTGCTGTCATGGTTGCTTTGTTTACAAACCCACTAGACAATGATAAAGGGGCTGCAGAAGGAAACCAATGTTACCCACAGAGAGTGGTCATCCAATCCACCTGATTATTGAAATTCTCATCTGTTGAGGTCAGCCTTTGGTGAGCATCATATAAGACACAAATATCTTCACATTCTGTGCCCATTCATACAGAACTAGCCACATAGCTCTTAGAGCTTCTTGTCACCAATTTTCCAGTTGTTTCTTCCAGGTCCATGACATTTCTGCCAAACCAGTAGTCACATAGCCTATGGTTTGGCTCCTCTAGGCAAAATGAGTTAATGGTTTACTGCTCAAAATTCTGCCTACTGGAGGTGGTTTTCCCTGTACCACATTTCTACAGAGCTGTTCCGGAATGGGACTATAACATTATAGCTGTCCTCTTTTGACTGATGCCTATATATTGTGCAGAACAATCTATATATAAACCAAGCCTGAATTTTCTTCTTCTTTAGTCAGGTGATTGTAAAGAACTTCATGAACCATAAGTGTGTGTTGAGAGAAACTACAAATAGTAAGCATGAGGCCTATGGGACTTACTTGTGGCTTCTGGGCCTGCTTTAGCCCAGTTTCAACTAGATCACTTATGATGATGGAGTGCATGCTCAACTTTAAATCTTGGAACACCCAGGTCATGATTAGCAGTTCAGACCGCATGGTAACTTGGTGGCCCATGGTTAGTTTCTGTTAAAACCCAATCACAAGCCAAAGATCTGTTTCTCAAAAGGAGAATAATTATATGCAAAGAATAGTGTGGTGCTGCTTTAATGAGTAAAGATCTGTGCTGTATTTACTTATGCGTCTGTCAAAGGCTCCATATAGCATCCTTATCCACTACTGACACTTCAAGCATCATCAAATCTGTTAAGTATGTAACTCAAGTGGTGAAACGGCTTTTATGGCAGTTGTAGAGCTGTCTGTTATTCAGGGCCCCATTCAAAAGTGGGAGCTTTCAGGTCCCTCCGTAAATGGTCAGAGTAGCTTGCCCAAATGAAATATATGTGGCTTCCAAAACCCCAAAGGGGTCCACTAGTTATTGTGCCTTTTTTTCTTAGTAGTGGGAGGGGTAGATGCAGCAACTTGTTATTCATCCTGAAGGAATTTCGCTGAAGTGGATGACTCCTGAGCTCTTTGGGATTTATTTCCCACTCTCTGGCATGTAAGTGTCTTACTAATGTGTATAGAGCAGTCACTACGTCCTGCTAAGCAGGTTCAGGCAACAACGTTTCCTCAATGTAATGGGCCAGCACGGTTCCAGTGGAATGAAGGCAATCAGGTTCCCTGTGGACTAGATCATGACACTGTGCTGAGCATTGATATAGCTCTGAGATAGGACTGTGAAAATATATTGCTGGTCATGCCAGCTGAAAACAAACTATTTCTCATGGTCTTTACTGACAGGTATACAAAAAACAGCATTTGTCAGAGCGATAGCTGCATAGCAGGTATGAGGGAATGCGTTGATTTGATCCAGCAATGAAATTGCATTTGGAACAGCACTTGCAGTTGCTCGATAACATTTGTGATAATTCACTGTCACTGTCTAAGATCCATTCATCGTCTGCATAGTCCAAGTAAGTAAATATGGAATCTTTGCCTAGTGAGACGTTAATCAATTCAGCCTCATCCGTCTTTGTATTCCTCTCACCCTGATTTCACAGTCTTAAGATATATGACCATACATATTCCTCAGGCTTCTCAGTATAATTGGCAAAATCATGTAATTCTTTTGGTGTGTATCACATCTCTGAATGAGTCAACTTTGAATTCTCTCATTCTTTGAGATCTTCTGAGGCACGAGTCCAGTTATATGTTGCAGAAGTGCAGAGAGGTGATGAGAGTCAGTTATGAGGAATACCAGTGGTCCCGTGCAAGATGTCTGCCTCAGCTGGTGGCCTTTACAGTTTCTACAGTTTCTTTACAGTTTCTTCAGGAGAGAAAAAGCTTCTGAGACCAGGAATGAAAAGGCTGCTTCTGATAGCAGAGAAAAAAAACCACTAGGCTTTTAAGGTTCAAGTTATGCAACTTCACTACAATCTGCCTGTAGTTCCCATCCCAATTTTCAGTGATTCTTTCCTTCCCAAATAATGCTCTAACTTTAACAAGGGACAGAAATCAGTTTGTGTCATAAGTTAGCCAAGCACAGATTAGACTTTGAGTTTTGTTTTTTGAAAACTTGGCCCTAGATTAAGATTTCTTTTTTTTTTTTAAATATTTTATTTAGTTATCTGACAGACAGAGATGACAAGTAGACAGAGAGGCAGGCAGAGAGAGGGGGAAGCAGGCTCCCCACTGAGCAGAAAGCTTGACCTGGGGCTCGATCCCAGGACCCTGGGATCATGACCTGAGCCAAAGGCAGCGGCTTTAACCCACTGAGCCACCAAGGCGCCCCAAGATTTCTATAGGGATTGGGCTATAGGAGATAAACATTTCTTTTAGGACAGATAGGAATTTTCAGGTCCCTTATGTGAACTATGAATTTAAAGCACTGAGCTCCTTATTTTTTTCTTCAAGTTCTTTGGCTCATTTAAAGTCAACCAACCAATCCCCATCATACTCTTCATTTTCACCAAAATGTAATGTAGCAGCAAATAATTGGCCATCTTACCTTCTATAAGTTCTTAACTACATGTAATTATGGTGATAATTTGAATAAATGTTTGGCTATATATGCTCAGGTTACCAGTGTCCTATTCAATACTGGAAACAGGGTCATTAATGTTTTCATATATAACCAGATTACAAACCAATTCCAGAAAACCCAGAAAAAAGGAACAAATTCATATGTGTGTATATGAACACACACACATACATATTTTATATGTATAATATGTAGTATAACCTATATATTATATATATACACACACACTAATAAATGACTTTCCACACTTACAGGAGCTAATTAAGCAATATTTGTAGGATTTCCATTTTGTCTGATGCTGGAATCTGAAGCCTGCAGGGCAAGCCTTATCAAAAAATAAGGAGTGATTTCTGTAAAGCAGGGAAGAGCAAGGAGAAGCTGGAGCCCACAACTAGAAGCTGGAACTCAAGAAGATGGCCTAGAACTCATGTCAGTTCTTGCTGTCTCTAGCCTTATCGCATGGGTATCTTGCAGGAGAATCTGGCATCTTTCATCATAGAGCTTAACATACACCTGGCCCAGGAGTCAGAGGAGTGGGAAGAGGAACCCGGTGAAAATATATAGAGTTGCAGGCCTGCTTGCTCTCCTCTGCCAGTGCAGTGAGCCCGTAGGTAATGTTAAGGACAAAAACACCAATCTTAAATTTCCAAACAAAGAAACAAAATTACTGCTGTTTCACTTCTACCTTCCAAAGGTCATGCAAAAATTTTTTATGTGTCTCATCCTAACTGGAAACACAGAGAATGTACTTTTGGGAAATACAGTTCAGCCTGGCCAATTTGGCACATTACGAAGTTACCACACAGGCTAAAGAAGAAAATCCGTATGATTATCTCAATAAATGTCAAAGGAGTGTTTGATGAAATTTAACATTTATGCATGGTAAAGCCCTTAGCAAACTAGGAACAGGAGGACATGACCTCTAAAGGATAAGAAGTACCCACCATTTTCTTTTCCAAAGGTGAAGAGCAAGTCAAGGGGATGTTCTGTCACTACGACTGAGCATCACCCTGAAGATACTGCCCAGTATGATAAGTCATGGGAAAAAAATAACATACATACATATTAGAAAAGAAAAAATAAAACTGTATTCACAGAAGCATATATATCTATAGGGATAATAATTAGGATATTAAAAATTGATGTGGCACAATTGCTGACCTATTAGCATGGACATGGGCCAAAGCAATAGTTTAGGGCCCATGAGACCCCTGTTCTAGGTGAGGGGTTAATTTTTGTTTGTTGGATCATGGGGAAGTAAAGGAGAGTCTTTGGGGGGGTGGGACTGGGAAGACTGGGTGGCATGGAGGTATGCAGAAACTTGGGGGAGTGACTAATAATAGGAATAACTGGTATGAACAAGCTGCCTATCAGCCTTGAGTCTATGACTGCTATGGTTTGGGTGAGTCTCTCATTTTCCTTTTTTTCTCTCTGTGTTCACAGAACCAAACTAGTACATAGAGGTAGGTGATCTTAAATAGGTCATGGAAGTTTATCAAATAAGTGAAAGATAGATGAAAATTTCCCTTGAAAATGTCTGGTCTTAGCTGGGAGATATGGCCAACATATAAGAATCTAGTGGAGTACCCATATCACAGTGGTCATGCAGCATATACTTCGTATGGAAGTGTGGAGAGAATCTAAAAAATGAGTGCTTGGGTATGGTGAGATTGCTTGTAGGCATCTTAGAATGTTTTTTGGTTAGACCTCAAAAAGAGGATGTCTTAAGCAGAAACAAGGTGTGATCAAAATCATTTATCTCAGGGGTTCTCTGACACTGGTGTTGGATGAATTAGAGTGGGATGAGACCAGAGTCAAAGCAATTATTTCCAACAAACCACAATGAAAATGGTTCTAACAAGAGAAAACAATGCCAGGATCTAGAATTTATCCATTCCTAATTCTGGAGAAAGTGTATCATATCCCTTTCCCTATATTCGACCATTATAGCCACCTAGAGTTGAAATAGCTCTTTTATGTGTTTCCCCCAGAGCTCTTTGGAACATCTGCAGAGGTAGATAAGTCAGGGCTATGGATGTGCTGAACTCTCCTCCAAATCATGAAAGAAGCTTAATTTGACTCAGCTCCTTTTCATTTCTATGTTTTTCTGCCCTTTGGGGCCATCATTCTGTCCTCTTTTTTTTTTTTTAATCTAACATATGATATAAGATAAAAAGAACTATTACTTGATAGCCAAGATATTAGCTGATATGCCTTAATGACTCCCAGAGGATGAGACAAAAGGCTTTCAAAGGTCTTTACCTTAAACATGTTGATAGGTTTTCTAAGGCTGATTTTTGAAATCAATTTTCTCAGGATTTCTAACATTGATTTTTGAAATCTTTAATGTTTGTTAGAATAATATGGAGTGCTAATGCAAAATGCAGATGCTTAGAGCCAGTCCTTCACTTACTGAATTTTAAACTAGTTGTCTGAGTGACTCTTGTGCAGATTAAAGTTTGAAAACTGCTGTTTAGCTCAAACCATTGGTTCTACCCAAAGGCCTGTTTCCTTTGCATCAGATTTTTGCCTATCCAAGAAATTAATAAGGTTCGTGCCTGAAAAAGAGAACACAACGTTTACAATATCAGATATTATGAAAATGTCAATAATGGTTTTCTTTATATTTGGGGTATATTATAATGTTAATTATATCCATATATATGTATATGTAATTTTATGATATCCGATAACATTTCTTGATGTACCAGGAACTACACCAAGCACTTTATAGAAACTAATTTAATCCTCAAAATAACCATTTAGGGCATTTGTCTCTCTTCTTGGCCAGTATTCATACCCTCTTCGTTTGGAAAACATCCTTTATATGGCAGAATCTGTCCCCTGCAACTGAAGTTGTAAATGTCAGACCCTGGCTCTCCCAGCCCACCTTGCTGCTGTAGCCCAGGCACATGGTATGCATTCTGAGAGTCAGATGTACCTGCTCCAGGGTTCAGTGCAGAAGCTTGTGACACAGAGGAGGAGAGGCCCTTGAAATGCATTATGAAGGTGGTGGGAGTATATATTTATCATGCAGGAAAAAAGCAACTTGTTGGTTTTGTAAATTGTCTTCATATTAGGGAAATTAATGGTGATAGCTATATTGCAAACTCTTCGTATTCACAGAAGTGTATGTATCCATCTAGGGATAATAATTGGAATATTGAAAATTGAAGTGGCACGATTGTTGACCTATCAGCATGGACATGGGTATGGTTAGAGCTAAACATAGCCAAGGTTTCCGCAACCTTGGAGAAAAAGCTAATTTCAAAACTTCAGTAGCACCTTTTTGCATTGAATAATTAGTCTAATAATATAAATGACTTAATTTAACAGACCTTCTAACAACATGAAAACAGTTGGTATGAATTCTAAATCATTCTGTCCTCTCAAAAACAATAACAAAAAGTTCTTAATAAAATCCTCATAATCTGACTTCTTAAAATTTCTAGTTTTCTTTCTCCTTTAAACAATCTGGATTGCTGAGATAATTTTGGATTAAAAGAGTTTTCTTGAAGGGCAGAGGATCTTTTATCAGTGGTGCCATCCTGTGGCATTTTAGTTAGATTAGAATTTTTGTTTTCAGTAGCCTAGTATTCAAGTCTGTAGGCACAGAGGGGTTGGTGAACCAAAGAGAGATGAATCAAACATTTGAGAGAGACTAAAAATGCATCCAAGCTGTTCTGATTATTTAGGAAAAAAAAGTAGGTAAGCTTACAAGTGAAAATGAAGTAATGATACACAGGACTTTTAAGAGATTGTGATTCTTTTCCACTATAATTTTACATAAGAAGCACCTGTGCATTAAGTATGACCCAAAGCCCTCTGAATTGTAAATCTCATAGCAAAAAGCCCCACCCACACACATTGGCAACAAACAAAAAAGTATAGACTGCTTTTGTAGATAACATAGTCTTGGGTGTGTCTGATGCTGGGAAGATGGGCTCAACTTTCTAACTGACGGTGGTAACTTGAAGCCTCAAGTTAGTCACAGATCATCCAGGCTTAGTTAGATGTCTGTAAGAAAGGCTACTGCTAGTTAAATGATAAATGAGAAGTTGCAGAACAGACCCAATGAGGCTGCTTTGTCTTCATAAAGCATAGACCAAATCCTGGAATCACAAGTAGTTCAGAAAGTGAGATTTGAAAGGGATAATTTTATTTCTATCCCTCAGTGTTTAGGTTCTGTTTAGAGTGAGATGTCACCATTTTCCCTTTTGATTGAGGGCACATGAAGAAATAGTAAATAAGGGTAGAGGCCTTAAAACCAATGAGTCCTGTTGCTTGTATACCTGAGTCTGGGGTCATTAAAGTCAAAGCTGGAATCCTTAGATTGGCCTAGGATTTCTGATCATTGAAAGGCTGGTCTTCTTTCATAAACGATAGCTTTGAGAATCCAGTTCCCCATCATCCTGGACTAGCATTTTTGCAAAGGTTTCAAAACAAATTCTCACCTTTTTTTTTTTTTTAACTCTCTCAAAAACCATGAATAGCTTTCATCATTAAGACTGACACACCATTGGGGCGCCTGGGGTGGCTCAGTCGTTAGCCCCCTCACACTGCTGCTCCCACCAACTCAGGTCCCACGGAAGCCAGAGGTTGTGTGAAATTTGGGCTGGTGCAGGTCCTCAGCCCCTGCCCCTCCCCAGCCCCCCAAAGAGAAGAGAAATGGCAGACGGGGCTTGCTGGTCAGAGAGGCCAGGATGGGAGTGAATACAGTGTATGGACAGCCCTTCCCGGCTCCCCCATCTGGCCTTGATTCGCTCCTAACAGGCATTTTATAGTTGTTCTCCGTCCTCCATGTGCAATGGGCATGTCACCAGTGATGTCCCCCTGCCTGCCTGTTCCTCCACATGGGGCAGATGCCGGAAGGGTTCAGGCAGGGACTGAGGGGAGAGGGAGGCCAGAGCCCCTGGGGCTCCCAGAGACAGCTTCCATGGAACTGTCAAACAGTCCCATTTCCTTAGTTCCTTTTTGTTTGGTTTTGGTTTTTGGCAGAGATAATCGCTTTTTAAAAGTTTTTAAATGACAATAAAACAAGCCAGAACCTCAAAAAAAAAAAAAAAAAAGTCGTTAGGTGTCTGCCTTCAGCTCAGGTCACAATACCAGCGTCCTGGGATCAAGCCCCACATCAGGCTCCCTGTTCGGTGAGGAGCCTGCTTCTCCCTCTCCCACTCCCCCTGCTTGTGTTCTGTCTCTCACTGTGTCTCTCTCTGTCAAATAATTAAATAAAATCTTAAAAAAAAAACCAAAACAACAAAACTGACATACCATCTGAAGCCTCTGAATGATTATCTGTGTGTTATAGGATTTCTTTTCCTCTAGCACCCATGGTTCTTGGTCATGCCGCTTGAAAGAATGAAGAGGTAGACCAGACTGAGTGGTGGGCAGCAAAAGCAAAGTTCATAGATTGATAGGAAAGCAGAGTTTATTGAGTGATTATATGAAGCTCTGGAAGAGGGAGGGGACCCAAGAGGGTTGCCACTGGGGTTTCTAAGTCCAGTGGTTCTTATGGGCTCTTTGGTGTGGGCTGTTTTAATCTGATTAACCCTCCCTGCTCCTGTCATCCAGTCAGGTTTTTGTCATCTACCTATCATGTGGGAAAGGGTGGAGGGCTCCTTCCAGGCTGGTGTAAAAGCCTTTTAACTGTGGTTCCTCCTAGTGCAGGGATCCCTTGTTCCTGCTTGCCTTTCTTTGACTATCCTTCATTATAAGGAAATCGGGATGGGGGTTTGTTCACTGTGTGCATCAGCCCAGAGCTAATATTAAATTTCGTATATGCGTCGGTTGAATTTCCTGACATAGTTCTGTGGTTAGAAAGCTTGTCAGGGATTTCAAGTATGCTGAGAAAGGTGGTAGGTAATATTTCAGTGCTAATATTCCGACAAATTATGTAGGGGAATTTGTGGGAAAGAACACATTGATGGGGTTATTTCAATAATACTTTAATTACCCCCAACCTCTCTCACCTCCCTGAAGGTTGGGAGTGAGGGTTAGAACTGAAATTTCTAACTCTCTAATCACATGGCTGGTTCATTCAACCAGCATTATCTTTAGGTGCTTTCCCAAAGTCACCTTATTATCACAACAAAAAACATATTTATTGCTCTCCACACTTAGGAAATTCCAAGGGCTTTAGAAGCTGTGTGCCAGAGCTGGGACAAAAGCCAAATATATATTTCTTTTTACAAATTACAGTATCACACCTACTTAGGTTGCTATAACAAATATGAATTGGGTTGATTGCATATAGATTTCTTTCTTATGCTTCCATATATCCAAATACCCAGATGTCTCTTAGACGTTTTCTTTTGGTACCACACAGACAACACAACTCAACATACACAAAATTGAATTCATTATGTTTTCCTTCAACCACTTCAGAACATATTCACTCTTTTAATAGGACTATAATCAACCAGATACTCAGGTCAGAAACCTAGAAATCATCCCTGAATCATTTCTCAACCTTTACTCCTATCTTACCTCCAATCATATGCAGCCAGACCCTAAGTCCTATTAGTTACACACCTTACATAAGGTAAGTATCTATCTTATCTCCATTCACCCTGCCGTTGTCTTCCTTTAGTTACTTGAAACACTTGAAACACTGTAAAATTCTTTTTAATAGTCTCTTGCCCACTAGGCTTACCCTTCCTGTCTGTTACCACTTGAGTGATCTTCTAGTACTATAAATCTAATTAGATCATCCACCTGCTTACGGTTTTTCATTGCCTCCCATGACCTGCAGAATAAAATCTTTTGATCTGGACTTTGTCCATCTGTCCTGCTCAGTTTTTTGTTTTTTTTTAAACTGTTGCTTAATTCATACTGTGCTCTAAGGTTGCTTAGTTACGTGCAGATAGTTCTCCCAAAGTCACGTCTCCTTTTTTTTTCTTTTTTAAAGATTTTATTTATTTGACAGGGGACACAGCTAGAGAGAGGGAACACAAGCAGGGGGAGAGGCAGGCAGAGGGAGAAGCAGGCTTCTTGCTGAGCAGGAGCCCAATGGGGAGCTCTATCCCAGGACTCTGGGACCATGACCTGAGTGGAAGGCAGATACTTAATGACTGAGCCACCGAGAAGCCCCTGTCTTTTCTTGTTTGGTTTTCGTTTTTTGTTTGTTTGTTTGTTTTTTGTGGGGTTTTTTGCACATTTATTTATTTGTATTTAACATAAATTGTTATATTAGCTTCAGGTTAACATAAAGGGTTATATTAGCTTCAGGTATACTATACATTACTCAGTGTTCAATCATGTCTTCTTAAGCCTTAGAGCCTTTTGCATGAAATTCTCTGCCCTCCCAAAATGTCCTGCCTGAGCTTCTTTACCTTGCTGAGTCCTTTTCATCCTATACAAACTTAACTTAAATATCTCTTCTGAGATTTCGCTAATCCAGCCAATCTGGGATAGAAGTTATTTTCATGCTTACAAGTACCCTCATAACTGCACACAGCAGAACACTTTCCATACTTTGTGGCGGGTATGCATTTATCAATCTTCTTCACTAAACTGATACCTTCTTATTGATCAGAAATAGTGCTTAGTGTATCACAGTTATCAAAGACAGATTTATTGCACCAATGAATACAAAAATAAATAAACACATAATGAAAAGAAACATAAAAAGCCGAGTTGAAATTTAATGATGAATTTATGATTTCTCTTAAAAACAGAGCCTGGTTATGGAATGTTTTTGGTGTATAGTGAAGTAGAATTCTCAACCATGAGGGTTAAAATTCAGGATTATAATTCTTTATATACATACACACACACACACACACATTTTTTAAAAACCATGTTTCTTTTAATGAAAATTAAAAAAAAATCTGATATATTTTTTATTCATTGAGGTGGCTTATATATATGTCATGGGATTAAGGCACATCATCCCAAGATGTCAAGTTTTGGAAAATCCTTAAAGTACAAAAACTGCACAGGCAGAATTTCATAGTAAAATCTTTTTCTCTTTCATATTCCTGGTTAACATTTTATGTATCAGATTTTTTTTTCAGGTTTGAATCATTCAACTTAGCCAAGTATAGGACACCATATTTTATTTATTTATTTATTTAAAAGATTTTTATTTATTTGACAAAGAGACAGCGAGAGAGGGAGCACAAGCAGGGGGAGTGGGAGAGGGAAAAGCAGACTCCCTGCTGAGCAGGGAGCCCAATGTGGGGCTTGATCCCAGGACCCTTGGATCATGACCTGAGCCGAAGGCAGACACTTAATGGCTGAGCCACCTAGGTGCTCCAGACATATGCTTTATTAATTATAATATTTTGCTCTGAGTATTTGAAGACTTATTAAATAACTGAAATTTTAAGCCACTGGGATACTCCCTTTTGTGGATGGTTGATTATCTTGAAAACTTACCCTGGCATAATGAGTTTTACTCTTTCAAAATGAAAGGGTTCAGAATGAGCCCCTCCCGGGTATGCCACTTTGGCATGTGGATTACTTTGAGCTGAAGTCAGTCAAGGTCCAAGAGACTCAAGAAGAGCTTTCTTCCCCCTTAACTGCCTAAACAAATTTAGTAGAGGGGCTAGTTTAGGAAGAGAACTATCACCAGAGGTAACTACAAAGAATATGGACTAGGTGTGCTGATCTGGGGGAAAGCTCAGCAAAGCCTGGATATCAAATTCCTCTCAGTGTCTCACTGTCTCTATAGGACATGTCAAATATTTATTTACCAAACAGTAGCTCTTCCCATCTGTCTGTAAATTAAGTCTTCCCTTAGACGTCAGTGTTACAGGATTTCTTTTCCTTTGCTGCCTGTGGTTCTTGGTCACACTGCTTTGAAGGATAAAGAGGTAGACCAGACTAAGAGTGGTGGGCAGCAAAGCAAACTTTATTGAGTGATAGTACAAAGCTCTTGAAGAAGGATGAAGGGACGGGACCCGAGAGGGTTGCCGAGTTTTGGCATTTAAGTCTAGGCAGTTTTATGGGCTGTTTTAATCTGATGAACACTCCATGCGCCTATCATCCAATCATCTTTTTGGCCACGTGCTCATCTACCTCCTCATGTAGTGGTTCAAATGGCAAAGGGTGGAAGGCTTCTTCCAGAGTGGTAGTAAAATCATTTTAAAGGTGGTTTCCTCTTACAGCAGGGCCCCTTATCCCTGCCTTTCTTCTGATTATCTTTCCTTATTAGAACGCTATTCCCTTCTCTGTATCTCAGGATGGCATAGAAGCTCCAATTGCCTGACTGCCTGTGGATGTCATATTTTTATCAGTCCCTGGAATGTATGTAATGAAATTTGTTTTCTCTCCTGTTAATCTGTCTTATGTGAACTTAATAAAAGTCAGAAGGCTCTAGAAGGGTAGAGAAAAAAGTTTTCCTCCCCAACAAAAGTAAATTCTGTTATCTCTTATAACTCATGCTGTTTTCTGTTTATGTGTCAGTAATGAACATGGGATAGTACTAGTAAGTTCCAGATAGGAGGTAGGAACATTCATAATACAGGAAGAATCTTGTGGCAACAGAGAGGGTTAATACTCATCCTGCTTATTTTGCTCATGTTTTTTATTTTTAATTTTTCTAGTTTGGTGTAATCTTAGATTGTTTTTTGAGACTGTTGTTATTTCTAATGTGAGTATTTATTTATTTGTTTATTTATTTATTTTAAATTGTTTCTATTAACATATAATGTGTTATTTGCCCCAGGGGTACAGGTCTGTGACGTGTAAGGCTTACACACTTCACAGCACTCACCATATCACATACCCTCCCCAATGTCCATAATCCAACACTCTCCACACCACACCTCCCCCCAGCAAACCTCAGTTTGTTCTGTGAGATTAAGAGTCTAGTATGGTTTGTCTCCCTCCCAATCTCATCTTCTTTCATTTATTCCTTCCCTACCCCCCAGACCCCCCATTCTGCCTCTCAAATTCCTCATATCAGAGATATCATATGATAATTATCTTTCTCTGATTTACTTATTTTGCTCAGCATGAAACCCTCTAGTTCCATCCATGTCACTGAAAATGGCAAGATTTTATTTCTTTTGATGGCTGCATGGTATTCCGTTGTGTATATATACCACTTCTTCTTCTTCTTCTTTTTTTTTTAACGACATCTTCTTTATCAATTCATCTGCTGATGGACATCTAGGTTCTTTCCATAGTTTGGCTATTGTGGACATTGCTGCTAAAAACATTCAGGTGCATGTGCCCCTTTGGATCCCTACATTTCTATCTTTAGGGTAAATACCCAGTAGTGAGATTGCTGGGTCATAGGGTAATTCTGTTTTCAACTTTCTGAAGAACCTCCATGCTGTTTTCCAGAGTGGCTGCACCAGCTAGCATTTGCACCAACAGAGTGGGAGGGTTCCCCTTTCTCTGCATCCTCTCAAATACCTGTCGTTTCCTGACTTATTAATTATAACCATTCTGATTGGTGTGAGGTGGTATCTCATTGTGGTTTTGATTTGTATTTCCCTGATGCCAAGTGATGTTGAACACGTTTTCATGTGTCTGTTGGGTATTTGGATGTCTTTGCAGAAATGTCTACTCATGTCCTCTGCCCATTTCTTGATTGGATTCTTTGTTCTTTGGGTGTTGAGTTTGATATGTTCTTTGTAGATTTTGAATACTAACCCTTTATCTGGTATGTCATTTGTGAATCTCTTCTCCCATTCTGTCAGTTGTCTTTTGGTTTTGTTAACTGTTTCCTTTGCTGTGCAAAAGCTTTTGATCTTGATGAAGTCCCAATAGTTCATTTTGCTCTTGCTTCCCTTGTCTTTGGCACTGTTTCTAGGAAGAAGTTGCTGTGGCTGAAGTTGAAAAGATTTGCTGCCCGTGTTCTTCTCAAGGATTTTGATGGATTCCTTTCTCACATTGAGGTCTTTCATTCATTTAGTGTCCATTTTCGTGTGTGGTGTAAGGAAATAGTCCAGTTTCATTTTTCTGCATGTGGCTGTCCAGTTTTCCCAACACCATTTGTTGAAGAGGCTGTCTTTTTTCCATTGGACATTCTTTCCTGCTTTGTCAAAAAATTAGTTGACCATACAGTTGAGGGTCGATTTCTGGGCTCTCCAGTCTGTTCCATTGATCTATGTGTCTGTTTTTGTGCCAGTACCATACTGTCTTGAAGATGACAACTTTGTAATAGAGCTTGAAGTCTGGAACTGTGACGCCACCAATGTTGGCTTTCTTTTTCAACATTCCTCTGGCTATTTGAGGTCTTTTCTGGTTCCATATAAATTTTAGGATTATTTGTTCCATTTCTTTGAAAAAAATGGATGGAATTTTGATAGGGATTGCATTAAAGGTGTAGATTGTTATAGATAGCATAGACATTTTCACAATATTTGTTCTTCCAATCCATAAGATGGAACATTTTTCCATTTCTTTGTGTCTTCCTCAATTTCTTTCATGAGTATTTTATAGTTTTTTGAGTATAGATTCTTTGCCTCTTTGGTTAGGCTTATTCCTAGGTATCTCATGGTTTTGGGTGCAGTTGTAAATGGGATTGACTCCTTAATTTCTCCTTCTTCTGTCTTGTTGTTGGTGTGTCGCGGCTGGCGCGAAAAATCGACCAGGGTTGAGAGGGTAAGAGGATGCTGAAAAGAAATTAAGAGGCAAAGAGATGGGAGCAGGAGGAGCACCAAGGAGGATGTCCAATAGTGCCAATTTTATTCAAGGCAGCAAGGCATTATATAGCTAACAGAAACAATCATAAGAAAGTATCTATTTTTAGTTGATTACTAAAGAGTTTGCAACATGCACAGAAAATCCTTCAAGCTTTCCCATTGTCTATTTCCCAAGCACCAATAGCAGACCCTCTAGCGCCAGATGTACTGACTTCAAGGCCACTCAAGACATAGTTTATGTAAGCACAGCACAGTCTTACAGTGGTGTAGTCTATAGCCCGTGCAAGGACAGCAAGGACCAGCCAAGAATTTCTGACTCCGACCAAATCGTTTCTATCTGACTAGCAAATGTGTGGGAAGTCACGTAGGTGAGCACACAACACATAGCACAGACCCTTTCTCAGTGCTACTTGACTTTATCGACCTAAGCCTTTTGTTCGGCTATTCAGCCTTTAAAGGAAGCACAAGTCAGGGCCTGGTTTGGTTCTTGTCTCAAGCCTATCATGGCCTCCCACATCGGTGTATAGAAATGCACCTGATTTCTGTGCATTGATTTTATATCCTGACACTTTACTGAATTCCTCTATGAGTTCTAGCAGAATTGGAGAGGAGTCTTTTGGGTTTTCCACATACAGTATCATATCATCTGCAGAGTGATAGTTTGACTTCTTCTTTGCCAATTTGGATGCCTTAGATTTCTTTTTGTTGTCTGATTGCTGAGGCTAAGACTTCTAGTACTATGTTGAATAGCAGTGGTGATAATGGACATCCCTGCCGTGTTCCTGACCTTAGTGGAGAAGCTCTCAGTTTTTCTCCATTGAGAATGATATTCGCTGTGGGTTTTTCATGGATGGCTTTGATGATATTGAGGTATGTACCCTGTATCCCTACACTTTGAAGAGTTTTTTTTTTTAAAGATTTTATTTATTTATTTGAGAGAGAGACAGTGAGAGAGAGCATGAGTGAGGAGAAGGTCAGAGAGAAGCAGGCTCCCTGTGGAGCTGGGAGCCCGATGCGGGACTTGATCCCGGGAATCCAGGATCATGACCTGAGCCGAAGGCAGTCGTACAACCAACTGAGCCACCCAGGTGTCCCCACTTTGAAGAGTTTTGATCAGGAAAAGATGCTGTACTTTGTCAAATGGTTTTCAGCATCTACTGAGAGTATCATATGGTTCTTGTTCTTTCTTTTATTAATGTGTTGTATCACATTGATTGTTTTGCGGATGTTGAACCAACCTTGCAGCCCCGGAATAAATCCCACTTGGTCGTGGTGAATAATCCTTTTACTGTACTGTTGGATTCTATTGGCTAGATTTTGGTAAGAATTTTCGCATCGGTGTTCATCAAGGATATTGGTCTGTAATTCTCTTTTTTGATGGGGTCTTTGTCTGGTTTTGGGATCAAGGTAATGCTGCCCTCATAAAATGATTTTGGAAGTTTTCCTTCCATTTCTATTTTTTGGAACAGTTTCAGGAGAATAGGAATTAATTCTTCTTTAAATGTTTGGTAGAATTCTCCTGGGAAGCCGTCTGACCCTGGGCTCTTGTTTATTGGGACATTTTTGATGATGGCTTCAATCTCCTTACTGGTTATGGGTCTGTTCAGGTTTTCTATTTCTTCCTGGTTCAGTTTTGGTAGTTTATGTCTCTAGGAATGCATCCATTTCTTCCGGATTGTCAAATTTGCTGGCTTATAATTGCTCCTAATATGTTCTTACAATTGTTTGTATTTCTTTGCTGTTGGTTGTGATCTCTCCTCTTTTTTCATGATTTTATTTATATGGGTCCTTTTTCTTTTCTTTTTGATAAGTCTGACCAGGGGTTTATCAGTCTTATTAATTCTTTCGAAGAACCAGCTCCTAGTTTCGTTGATTCATTCTATTTTTTTTGTTGTTTGTTTCTATTTCATTGATTTCTGCTGTGATCTTTATGATTACACTTCTCCTTCTGGGTTTAGGCTTTCTTTGTTGTTCTTTCTCCAGCTTCTTTAGGTATAGGGTTAGGTTGTGTATTTTAGGTTGTGTATTTGGGACCTTCCTTGTTTCTTGAGAAAGGCTCGTATTGCTATATATTTTCTTCTCAGGGCTGCCTTTGCTGTGTCCCACAGATTTTGAACCGTTGTGTTTTCATTATCATTTGTTTCCATGAATTTTTTCAATTTTTCTTTAATATCCTGGTTGACCCATTCATTTTTTAGAAGGATGCTGTTTAGTCTCCATGTATTTGTGTTCTTCCTAAATTTCCTCTTGTGATTGAGTTCTAGCTTCAGAGCACTGTGGTCTGAAAATATGCAAGGAATGATCCCAATCTTTTGATACCGGTTGAGACCTGATTTATGACCCAGGGTGTGGTCTATTCTGGAGAATGTTCCATGTGCACTAGAGAAGAATGTGTATTCTGTTGTTTTGGAATGGAATGTTCTGAATATATCTGTGATGTCCATCTGGTCCAGTGTGTCATTTAAGGTATTTATTTCCTTTTTGATCTTTTTCTTGGATGATCTGTCCATTTCAGTGAGGGGAATGTAAAAGTCCCCTACTATTATTGTATTGTTGTGGATGTGTTTCTTTGATTTTGTTGTTAATTGGTTTATATAGTTGGCTGCTCCCACGTTAGGGGCATAGATATTTAAAATTGTTAGATCTTCTTGTTGGACAGTTCCTTCGAGTATGATATAGTGTCCTTTCTCATCTCTTATTATAGTCTTTGGCTTAAAATCTAATTGATCTGATATAAGGAATGCCACCACAGTCTTTTTTTGATGTCCATTAGCATGGCAAATTGTTTTCCACCCCCTCACTTTAAATCTGGAGGTGTCTTCATGTCTAAGATGAGTTTCTTGTAGACAGCATATTGATGGGTTTTGTTTTTTTTTCCATTCTGATACCCTGTGTCTTTTGATTGGGACATTTAGCCCATTAACATTCATGGTAACTATTGAGAGATATGAATTTAGTGCCATTGTATTGCCTGTAAGGTGACTGTTACTGTATATTGTCTCTGTTCCTTTCTGATCTACTACTTGTAGGGTCTCTCTTTGTTAGAGGACCCCTTTCAATATTTCCTGTAGAGCTGGTTTGGTGTTTGCAAATTCAGTTTTTGTTTGTCCTGGATGCTTTTAATCTCTCCTTCTATTTTCAATGATAGCTTAGCTGGGTATAGTATTCTTGGCTGCATGTTTTTCTCGTTTAGTGCTCTAAATATATCATGCCAGTTCTTTCTGGCCTGCCAGGTCTCTGTGGATAAGTCTGCTGCCAATCTAATATTTTTACCATTGTATGTTACAGACTTCTTGTCCTGGGCTGCTTTCAAGATTTTCTCTTTGTCGCTTAGACTTGAAATTTTACTATTAGGTGACAGGGTGTGGACCTATTCTTACTGATTTTGAGGGGGTTTCTCTGCACCTCCTGGATTTTGATGCTTGTTCCCTTTGCCAAATTAGGGAAATTCTCTACAACAATTCTCTCCACTATACCTTCTGCACCCGTCTCTTCTTCTTCTTCAGGAATCCCAATTATTCTAAAGTTTTGTCTTATGGTAGCACCTATCTTCTGAATTCTCCCCTCGTGGTCCAGTAGCTGTTTGTCCCTCTTTTGCTCAGCTTCTTTATTCTCTGTCATTTGGTGTTCTATATCACTAATTCTTTCTTCTTCCTCATTTATCCTAGCATTAAGAGATCCATTTTTTTTTAAATTTTTTTAATCTTTTTTTTTTTCAGCATAACAGTATTCCTTGTTTTTGCACCTCACCCAGTGCTCCATGCAATCCGTGCCCTCTCCAATACCCACCACCTGGATCCCGCAACCTCCCACCCCCCACCCCTTCAAAACCCTCAGATTGTGTTTCAGAGTCTACAGTCTCTCAAGGTTCAACTCCCCTTCCAATTTCCCCCAACTCCCTTCTCCTCTCTAACTCCCCTTGTCCTCCATGCTATTTGTTATGCTCCACAAATAAGTGAAACCATATGATCATTGACTCTCTTTGCTTGACTTATTTCACTCAGCATAATCTCTTCCAGTCCCGTCCATGTTGCTAAAAAGTTGGGTATTCATCCTTTCTGATGGAGGCATAATGAAGGGCATCTTGGTTCTTTCCAGAGTTTGGCGACCGTGGCCATTGCTGCTATAAACATTGGGGTACAGATGGCCCTTCTTTTCACTACATCTGTATCTTTGGGGTAAATACCCAGTAGTACAATTGCAGGGTCATAGGGAAGCTCTATTTTTAATTTCGTTTTTTTTTTTAATTTTATTTTTTATAAACATATATTTTTATCCCCAGGGGTACAGGTCTGTGAATCGCCAGGTTTACACAATTCACAGCACTCACCATAGCACATACCCTCCCCAATGTCCTTAACCCCACCTCCCTCTCCCAAACCCCCTCCTCCCAGCAACCCTCAGTTTGTTTTGTGAGATTAAGAGTCACTTATGGTTTGTGTCCCTCCCAATCCCATCTTGTTTCATTCATTCTTCTCCTACCCACTTAACCCCCCATGTTGCATCTTCACTTCCTCATATCAGGGAGATCATATGATAGTTGTCTTTCTCCAATTGACTTATTTTGCTAAGCATGATACCCTCTAGCTCCATCCACATCATCACAAATGGCAAGATTTCATTTCTTCTGATGGCTGCATAGTATTCCATTGTGTATATATATACCACATCTTCTTTATCCATTCATCTGTTGATGGACATCCAGGTTTTTTCCATAGTTTGGCTATTGTAGACATTGCTGCTATAAACATTCAGGTGCATGTGCCCCTTCGGATCACTACTTTTGTATCTTTAGGGTAAATACCCAGTAGCGCAATTGCTGGGTCATAGGGTAGTTCTATTTTCAACATTTTGAGGAACCTCCAAGCTATTTTCCAGAGTGGTTGCACCAGCTTGCATTCCCACCAACAGTGTAGGAGTGTTCCCCTTTCTCTGCATCCTCGCCAGCATCTGTCATTTCCTGACTTGTTAATTTTAGCCATTCTGACTGGTGTGAGGTGATATCTCATTGTGGTTTTGATTTGTATTTCCCTGATGCCGAGTGATGTGGAGCACTTTTTCATGTGTCTGTTGGCCATCTGGATGTCTTCTTTGCAGAAATGTCTGTTCATGTCTTCTGCCCATTTCTTGATTGGATTATTTGTTGTTTGGGTGTTGAGTTTGCTGAGTTCTTTATAGATTTTGGACACTAACCCTTTATCTGATATGTCGTTTGCAAATATCTTCTCCCATTCTGTCAGTTGTCTTTTGGTTTTGTTCACTGTTTCCTTTGCTGTGCAAAAGCTTTTGATCTTGATAAAATCCCAATAGTTCATTTTTGTCCTTGCTTCCCTTGCCTTTGGCGATGTTCCTAGGAAGATGTGGCTGTGGCTGAGGTTGAAGAAATTGCTACCTGTGTTCTCCTCAAGGATTTTGATGGATTCCTTTCTCACATTGAGGTCCTTCATCCATTTTGAGTCTATTTTCATGTGTGGTGTAAGGAAATGGTCCAATTTCATTTTTCTGCATGTGGCTGTCCAATTTTCCCAACACCATTTATTGAAGGAGGCTGTCTTTTTTCCATTGGACATTCTTTCCTGCTTTGTCGAAGATTAGTTGACCATAGAGTTGAGGGTCTATTTCTGGGCTCTCTATTCTGTTCCATTGATCTATGTGTCTGTTTTTGTGCCAGTACCATGCTGTCTTGATGATGACAGCTTTGTAATAGAGCTTGAAGTCTGGAATTGTGATGCCACCAACTTTGGCTTTCTTTTTCAATATTCCTTTGGCTATTCGAGGTCTTTTCTGCTTCCATATAAATTTTAGGATTATTTGTTTCATTTCTTTGAAAAAAATGGATGGTACTTTGATAGGAATTGCATTGAATGTGTAGACTGCTTTAGGTAGCATAGACATTTTCACAATATTTATTCTTCCAATCCAGGAGCATGGAACATTTTTCCATTTCTTTGTGTCTTCCTCAATTTCTTTCATGAGTACTTTATAGTTTTCTGTGTATAGATTCTTAGTCTCTTTGGTTAGGTTTATTCCTCGGTATTACATGGTTTTGGGTGCAATTGTAAAAGGGATAGACTCCTTAATTTCTCCTTCTTCTGTCTTGTTGTTGGTGTAGAGAAATGCAACTGATTTCTGTGCATTGATTTTATATCCTGACACTTGACTGAATTCCTGTACAAGTTCTAGCAGTTTTGGAGTGGAGTCTTTTGGGTTTTCCACATATAGTATCATATCATCTGCGAAGAGTGATAGTTTGACTTCTTCTTTGCCGATTTGGATGCCTTTAATTTCCTTTTGTTGTCTGATTGCTGAGGCTAGGACTTCTAGTACTATGTTGAATAGCAGTGGTGATAACGGACATCCCTGCCGTGTTCCTGACCTTAGCGGAAAAGCTTTCAGTTTTTCTTCATTGAGAATGATATTTGCGGTGGGGTTTTTCATAGATGGCTTTGATAATATTGAGGTATGTGCCGTCTATCCCTACACTTTGAAGAGTTTTGATCAGGAAGGGATGCTGTACTTTGTCAAATGCTTTTTCAGCATCTATTGAGAGTATCGTATGGTTCTTGTTCTTTCTTTTATTAATGTGTTGTATCACATTGATTGATTTGCGGATGTTGAACCAACCTTGCGGCCCTGGAATAAACCCCACTTGGTCGTGGTGAATAATCCTTTTACTGTACTGTTGAATCCTATTGGCTAGTATTTTGGTGAGAATTTTCGAATCTGTGTTCATCAAGGATATTGGTCTGTAGTTCTCTTTTTTGATGGGATCCTTGTCTGGTTTTGGGATCAAGGTGATGCTGGCCTCATAAGATGAGTTTGGAAGTTTTCCTTCCATTTCTATTTTTTGGAACAGTTTCAGGAGAATAGGAATTAGTTCTTCTTTAAATGTTTGGTAGAATTCCCCCGGGAAGCCGTCTGGCCCTGGGCTTTTGTTTGTTTGGAGATTTTTGATGACTCTTTCAATCTCCTTACTGGTTATGGGTCTGTTCAGGCTTTCCATTTCTTCCTGGTTCAGTTGTGGTAGTTTATATGTCTCTAGGAATACATCCATTTCTTCCAGATTGTCAAATTTGTTGGCGTAGAGTTGCTCATAGTATGTTCTTATAATTGTCTGTATTTCTTTCGTGTTCGTTGTGATCTCTCCTCTTTCATTCATGATTTTATTTATTTGAGTCCTTTCTCTTTTCTTTTTGATAAGTCTGGCCAGGGGTTTATCAATCTTATTAATTCTTTCAAAGAACCAGCTCCTCATTTTATTGATTTGTTCTATTGTTTTTTTGGTTTCTATTTCATTGATTTCTGCTCTAATCTTTATGATTTCTCTTCTCCTGCTGGGTTTAGGGTTTCTTTCTTATTCTTTCTCCAGCTCCTTTAGGTGTAGGTTTAGGTTGTGTACCTGAGACCTTTCTCGTTTCTTGAGAAAGGCTTGTACCGCTATATATTTTCCTCTCAGGACTGCTTTTCTTGTGTCCCACAGATTCTGAACCGTTGTGTTTTTATTATCATTTGTTTCCATGAATTTTTTCAATTCTTCTTTAATTTCCTGGTTGACCCATTCATTCTTTAGAAGGATGCTGTTTAGTCTCCATGTATTTGGGTTCTTTCCCAATTTCCTCTTGTTATTGAGTTCTAGCTTTAGAGCATTGTGGTCTGAAAATATGCAGGGAATGATCCCAATCTTTTGATACCGGTTGAGACCTGATTTAGGACCGAGGATGTGATCTATTCTCGAGAATGTTCCATGTGCACTAGAGAAGAATGTGTATTCTGTTGCTTTGGGATGAAATGTTCTGAATATATCTGTGATGTCCATCTGGTCCAGTGTGTCATTTAAGGCCTTGATTTCCTTGTTGATCTTTTGCTTGGATGATCTGTCCATTTCAGTGAGGGGAGTGTTAAAATCCCCTACTATTATTGTATTCTTGTCAATGTGTTTCTTTGATTTTGTTATTAATTGGTTTATATAGTTGGCTGCTCCCACGTTAGGGGCATAGATATTTAAAATTGTTAGATCTTCTTGTTGGACAGTTCCTTTGAGTATGATATAGTGTCCTTTCTCATCTCTTATTATAGTCTTTGGCTTAAAATCTAATTGATCTGATATAAGGATTGCCACTCCTGCTTTCTTCTGATGTCCATTAGCATGGTAAATTCTTTTCCACCCCCTCACTTTAAATCTGGAGGTGTCTTCGGATTTAAGATGAGTTTCTTGTAGGCAACATATAGATGGGTTTTGTTTTTTTATCCATTCTGATACCCTGTGTCTTTTGATTGGGGCATTTAGCCCATTAACATTCAGGGTAAGTATTGAGAGATATGAATTTAGTGCCATTGTATTGCCTGTAAGGTGACTGTTATTGTATATTGTCTCTGTTCCTTTCTGATCTACTACTTTTAGGGTCTCTCTTTGCTTAGAGGACCCCTTTCAATATTTCCTGTAGAGCTGGTTTGGTGTTTGCAAATTCTTTCAGTTTTTGTTTGTCCTGGAAGCTTTTAACCTCTCCTTCTATTTTCAATGATAGCTTAGGTGGGTATAGTATTCTTGGCTGCATGTTTTTCTCGTTTAGTGCTCTGAATATATCATGCCAGTTCTTTCTGGCCTGTCAGGTCTCTGTGGATAAGTCTGCTGCCAATCTAATATTTTTACCATTGTATGTTACAGACTTCTTGTCTTGGGCTGCTTTCAAGATTTTCTCTTTGTCGCTTAGACTTGAAATTTTACTATTAGGTGACAGGGTGTGGACCTATTCTTACTGATTTTGAGGGGGTTTCTCTGCACCTCCTGGATTTTGATGCTTGTTCCCTTTGCCAAATTAGGGGAATTCTCTACAACAATTCTCTCCACTATACCTTTTGCACCCGTCTCTTTTTCTTCTTCTTCAGGAATCCCAATTATTCTAAAGTTTTGTCTTATGGTATCACCTATCTTCTGAATTCTCCCCTCGTGGTCCAGTACCTATTTGTCCCTCTTTTGCTCAGCTTCTTTATTCTCTGTCATTATGTCTTCTATATCGCTAATTCTTTCTTCTGCCTCATTTATCCTAGCAGTGAGAGCCTCCATTTTTGATTGCACCTCATTAATAGCTTTTTTGATTTCAACTTGGTTAGATTTTAGTTCTTTTATTTCTCCAGAAAGGGCTTTTATATCTCCTGAGAGGGTTGCTTTAATATCTTCCATGCCTTTTTCAAGCCTGGCTAGAACCTTGAGAATCATCATTCTGAACTCTATATCTGACATATTACCAATGTCTGTATTGATTAGATCCCTAGCCTTTGGTACTGCCTCTTGTTATTTTTTTTTTGTGGTGAATTTTTCTGCCTTGTCATTTTGTCCAGATAAGAGTATATGAAGGAGCAAGTAAAATACTAAAAGGGTGGCAGCAACCCCAGGAAAATATGCTTTAGCCAAATCAGAAGAGATCCCAAATCGTGAGGGGGGAGAAAGGGGATAAAAAGGGGTTCAGAAGAAGGAAAAAAAAAAGAGACTATTAAAAAAAGTAAGCCGATAAAAAATATAAAAAGGAAAAAAATATATATATATTAGATAAACTATTTAAAAAACGTTAAAAAAAGAAAACGGTAAAAGTTAAAAAAATTTAGCAGAAGAAGAGAAAAAAAATTGAAAAAGAAAAAAAAATTAAATTAACTGCAAAGCTAAAGAATCATGGGGAGAAAGCCATGAGTTCCATGCTTTGCTTTCTTCTCCTCTGGAATACCGCTGCTCTCCTTGGTATTGAAACTTCACTCCTTGGTAGGTGAACTTGGTCCTGGCTGGGTTTCTTGTTGATCTTCTGGGGGAGGGGCCTGTTGTAGTGATTCTCAAGCGTCTTTGCCCCAGGCGGAGTTGCACCGCCCTTACCCGGGGCGGGGCTGAGTAATCCGCTCGGGTTTGCTGGGTTTGCTTTCGGGAGCTTTTGTTCCCTGAGCGCTTTCCGTAGAGTCGGAGGGCAGGAATGAAGATGGCGGCCTCCCGGTGTCCAGCCCGGAGGAGCCTAGAGCTTGGGGCCCCACTCCTCAGTGCGCCCTCAGAGAACAGCACCCAACGACTCCCGTCACCCTGCCTCCAGCCGCGCTCCGAGCTGACCGAGCCTGCAACCGGTTCATGGTAACCCCGAGCTGAGAGTCACTCCTCGGCTCTGTCTCTGTAGCCGGCTTCCCTGTTCTAATACCGGTAAGCTCTGCGACACTCAGACACCCCCGATCCTTCTGTTACCCTGCAGGACCTGATGCCGCGCTGACCCTGCCTGGGCTTCACCCCAGTTAAGCCTCTGGAGGGATGTCCCTCAGCGAAACAGACTTTTAAAAGTCCTGATTTTGTGCTCCGTTGCTCCGCGGCTCGCCGGGAGCCGGCCCCTCCCCTCGCGGTCTATCTTCCCATCGCTTTGGATTCACTTCTCCGCCAGTCCTACCTTGCAGAAAGTGGTTGATTTTCTGTTTCTGGAATTGTTGTTCTTCTTCTCTTCAATCTCCCGTTAGATTTGTAGGTGTTTGCAATCTTTAGATAAGCTATTTTGCTGATCTCCCGCTACCTGAAGTAGTCTCAGCCTGCTACTTCTCCGCCATCTTGACTCAAGAGGCTCCATTTTTGATTGCACCTCATTAATAGCTTTTTTGATTTCAACTTGGTTAGATTTTAGTTCTTTTATTTCTCCAGAAAGGGCTTTTATTTCTCCAGACAGGTTTCTCTAATATCTTCCATGCCTTTTTTGAGCCCAGCTAGCACCTTGAGAATCGTCAATCTGAACTGTAGATCTGATGTATTACCAAGTCCGTATTGATTAGGTCCCTAGCCTTCGGTACTGCATCTTGTTCTTTTTTTGGTGGTGTTTTTCTGCCTTGTCATTTTATCCAGATAAGAATATATGAACTGGCGAGTAAAATACTAAAAGGGTGGCAAAGACCCCAGGACAATGTGCTTAAACCAAATCAGAGGAGACCCCAAATCATGGGGGAAAGAATGGTGGTAAAAAGCAGTTCAGAAAAAAAAAATTAAAAATAAAGAAAAAAATATAAAAAAGAAAATATATATATTAGACTGGTGAATAGAATAGAGTCACCCACTTAATTTTGGGAGTATTTTGGTCTCTTAGAAGAAACTACCTCCTCAAATTTTAAAACATGAAAAACATATATAAGTGTCCACACAATGAAGGGATGGAATATGACTATAAAGATGAAAGAATTTTTAAAAAAATTCTAAATAAGGAGTTGATAAGAGAAGTTTGTTGGGAGAATAAAGAAAGTGGAGAGAATTTGCTCAGGCTGGAGACTAGAACAAAGCCCTGTGTTAGATAAGGGTATATTTCGATCTATTAGAAGAAGAAGTATCCCAAATTTTTTTAGAAAAAACCCAATGTGCATACAAAAAATAAAGCTAGATACAATGAAGAATAAAATATGACTATAATAATGAAGGTTCAAAAAAGATTTTTTTTAATGAAAGGTATTGTTAAGATAAACTAGTTAAGAAACGTTAAAAGAGGAAAGAGTAAGAGTTTAAAGAATTTAAGCATAAAAAAAATAAAATTAAATTAAAAAATTAGTTAACTTTGTAAGACTAAAGAATCATGGGGAGAAAGCCGTGAATTCCATGCTTTGCTTTCTCATCCTCTGGAATTCCACTGTTCTCCTTGGTAAGTGATGTTGGTCTTGTCTGGATTTCTTGCTGATCTTCTCGGGGAGGGGCCTGTTGTAGTGATTCTCAAGTGTCTTTGCCCAAGGCGGAATTGCACCACCCTTACCAGGGGCCAGGCTAAGAAATCTGCTCGGGTTCGCTTTTGGGAGCTTTTGTTCCCTGAACACTTTCCGTAGAGTTCCGGAGGATGGAATGAAAATGGTGGCCTCGGAATCTCCAGCCTGGAGGAGCCGAAAGCTTGGAGCCCCACTCCTCAGTGCACCCTCAGAAAAAAGTGCTCAATCACTCCCGTCTCCCTGGACTCCAGCCATGCTCCAAACTCACCCATCCTGTGAGCAAACGTCTCTGTCTCTGGCACACAGCCTCACCTGGAGTCTCCAAACCCCACAGATCCCTCCGCTCTTCCAGGGGGGTCTCCCCGGATCATGTGGGGTCTCTGCTCATAGAGCAGTGGTCTGACTGTACCATGGATCACAATTTACAGTAACCCCGAGTTGAGAGCCCACTCCTTGGCTCCATCTCTGTAGCCGGCTTCCTCCCTTTAATGCCTGTGAGCTCCGTGACACTCAGACACCCCCAATCCTTTTGTGACCCCAGGGGACCTGAGACCACGCTGTCCAGGCTTCATCCCAGCTTAGCCTCTGGAGCGATGTCCCTCAGTGGAGCAGACTTTTAAAAGTTCTGATTTTCTGCTTCCATTGCTCTGCCACTTGCTGGGAGCCGGGCCCTCCCCCTGCAGTCTATCTTCCCATCTCCTTAGATTCACTTCTCCATTGGTCCTACCTTTCAGAAAGTGGTCGATTTTCTGTTTCTAGAATTGTTGCTCTTCTTCTCTTCAATATCCTGTTGGATTTGTAGGTGTTTGGAATGGTTTGATAAACTATCTAGCTGATCTCCTGCTACCTGATGTCTTCTCAGCCTGCTACTTCTCTGCTTTCTTGACTCCTCCCCCCTAATGTGAGTATTTAATACAATAACTGTTTAGCTGTATCATACAAATTTTGATATATTTTATTTTCATTTTTATGCACTCCAAAATAGTTTCTAATTCCTTTGAGATTTGCTTTTTATCCGTGAGTCATTTAGAAGTATGTTTTAAAATATTCAAATATGTGTATATTTTCCAAGTATCTTTTTATTTTTAATATTTAGTTTAATTTCTTTTGTTCAGTCAAATGAATTTATGTATGAAATGATATATATTTTGAATTGCTTAAATTCTCTTAAATTTTTTAAGACTTTACTAAATCAAATACTCATGCATTCATTCATTTGCTTTTTTTATAGTGTCAGAATGTGACTGATGTTGTTAAAAACCTAACTGTAATAGAAAATAATGTGTATTTTGTTGTCATTAGACAGAATGTTTTATAAATATCAAATAGGCCAAATTGATTATACTGGTATTCAGATTTTTTTATATCCTTGCTCACTTTTTGTCTTCTTCTTCTAATGATTAGTGAAAAAGAAGTGTTAATATTTCTGATTATAACTGTGGAGTTTTCATTTTCTCTTTTTTTTATCGTTTCTGTCAGTTTTTATTTCATGTTTCTGGAAGCTTCATTGTTAGGTGCATATGCATGTAGATTTGTATGTCTTTAGGATGAATTAGCCTCTTTACCTTTATGTAATATCTTTATTTCTTTTTCTGGTAATTTTCTTAGCTCTGATATTAATACATGAATTGTTTGTATGGTATCTATTTATCTTTCTTGTATTTTTAACCTACCTGTATCATTACAATTTTGTAAGTTTTTGGAGTCAACATATACTTGGATCCTGTATTTTTATCTAATTTGATGATCTCTGTCTTTTAATTTTTTTGTTTCTCCCTTTTACATGCTCTAGGACTATTGATAAAAAATCACATTTAGGTTTTACATTTTATTATTTGTTTTCTGTTTCTCTGTTCCCCTTTCTTACATTCTTTTGGATTACTAGAATACTTACTGTATCCTATTTCAATTAATCTCTTGGATTTCTAACTAAATATTGTAATTTTTGTAAGAAGTTGCTCTAGGTTTTACATTAATCAATCCTAACATTTCACAGTCTACTAAGACCTGTATTAAACATAGGAATATTTAGCACTTGTATTAAATGTAGAAATCTTTCTTTTTTTATATTGCACAGATATTTTATTGATTATAATTTATTTACATAAAATGATATACTAAAATATACTAATTCCTATTTACCTCTAAAATTTTTGCTTGTTTATTGAAGTATAGTTGGCACACAATGTTACATTAGTTTTAAGAGTACAACTTAGTGATTTGACAAGTCTATACATTATGTCATTGCTATATAGTAATATATATGTATATATGTAATATACATATATATGTATATACTATATATATATATATATGTAATAGCAATATATTGCTATTACATAGCATTGACTATATTCCCTGTGCTGTACCTTTCATCCCTATGACTTCTTCATTCCATAACTGGAAGCCTGTACCTCTCACTTTCTTTGACCCATTTTGCCCATTCCTCCATTCCCCTAAAATCTTAAATCATTTAGGCCCCTTTCTCTACATATGTTAGAGTTGGATATTATATATTGTAACATTAAAAATTCAACCAATGTTGGAAAACCCAAAAGACTCCACTCCAAAACTGCTAGAACTTGTACAGGAATTCAGTAAAGTGTCAGGATATAAAATCAATGCACAGAAATCAGTTGCATTTCTCTACACCAACAACAAGAGAGAAGAAAGAGAAATTAAGGAGTCAATCCCATTTACAATTGCACCCAAAACTATAAGATACCTAGGAATAAACCTAACCAAAGAGACTAAGAATCTATACTCAAAAAACTATAAAGTACTCATGAAAGAAATTGAGGAAGACACAAAGAAATGGAAAAATGTTCCATGCTCCTGGATTGGAAGAACAAATATTGTGAAAATGTCTATGCTACCTAAAGCAATCTACATATTTAATGCAATTCCTATCAAAATACCATCCATTTTTTTCAAAGAAATGAAACAAATAACCCTAAAATTTATATGGAACCAGAAAAGACCTCGAATAGCCAAAGGAATAATGAAAAAGAAAGCCAAAGTTGGTGGCATCGCAATTCCGGACTTCAAGCTCTATTACAAAGCTGTCATCATCAAGACAGCATGGTACTGGCACAAAAACAGACACATAGATCAATGGAACAGAATAGAGAGCCCAGAAATAGACCCTCAACTCTATGGTCAACTAATCTTCGACAAAGCAGGAAAGAATGTCCAATGGAAAAAAGACAGCCTCCTTCAATAAATGGTGTTGGGAAAATTGGACAGCCACATGCAGAAAAATGAAATTGGACCATTTCCTTACACCACACATGAAAATAGACTCAAAATGGATGAAGGACCTCAATGTGAGAAAGGAATCCATCAAAATCCTTGAGGAGAACACAGGTAGCAATTTCTTCAACCTCAGCCACAGCCACATCTTCCTAGGAACATCGCCAAAGGCAAGGGAAGCAAGGACAAAAATGAACTATTGGGATTTTATCAAGATCAAAAGCTTTTGCACAGCAAAGGAAACAGTGAACAAAACCAAAAGACAACTGACAGAATGGGAGAAGATATTTGCAAACGACATATCAGATAAAGGGTTAGTGTCCAAAATCTATAAAGAACTCAGCAAACTCAACACCCAAACAACAAATAATCCAATCAAGAAATGGGCAGAAGACATGAACAGACATTTCTGCAAAGAAGACATCCAGATGGCCAACAGACACATGAAAAAGTGCTCCACATCACTCGGCATCAGGGAAATACAAATCAAAACCACAATGAGATATCACCTCACACCAGTCAGAATGGCTAAAATTAACAAGTCAGGAAATGACAGATGCTGGCGAGGATGCAGAGAAAGGGGAACACTCCTACACTGTTGGTGGGAATGCAAGCTGGTGCAACCACTCTGGAAAATAGCTTGGAGGTTCCTCAAAATGTTGAAAATAGAACTACCCTATGACCCAGCAATTGCGCTACTGGGTATTTACCCTAAAGATACAAAAGTAGTGATCCGAAGGGGCACATGCACCTGAATGTTTATAGCAGCAATGTCTACAATAGCCAAACTATGGAAAAAACCTGGATGTCCATCAACAGATGAATGGATAAAGAAGATGTGGTATATATATACACAATGGAATACTATGCAGCCATCAGAAGAAATGAAATCTTGCCATTTGTGATGATGTGGATGGAGCTAGAGGGTATCATGCTTAGCAAAATAAGTCAATTGGAGAAAGACAACTATCATATGATCTCCCTGATATGAGGAAGTGAAGATGCAACATGGGGGGTTAAGTGGGTAGGAGAAGAATGAATGAAACAAGATGGGATTGGGAGGGACACAAACCATAAGTGACTCTTAATCTCACAAAACAAACTGAGGGTTGCTGGGAGGAGGGGGTTTGGGAGAGGGAGGTGGGGTTAAGGACATTGGGGAGGGTATGTGCTATGGTGAGTGCTGTGAATTGTGTAAACCTGGCGATTCACAGACCTGTACCCCTGGGGATAAAAATACATTATATGTTTATAAAAAATAAAAATTAAAAAATTCACCAATGTTATAAATATTGTTTTGAATACTTGTATATATTTAAAGTATTTAGGATGCTAAACATAGTCTATTATAGTTACTCAGATTATTTTCCATTTCTGTTGCTCTTCTTTCATTACTGAAGTTTCATTTTTCCTCTGATATAATTTTCTTTAGTCTGAAGAACTTTTGCAGCCTTTCTTTTATAGCATATCTGGTGGCCATTGATTCTCTTAGTTTCCTTTTTTTTTTTTTTTCTTAGTATTTTTGACATGGGACAAAAATCCTATTGGTCTGTATTGATTTTCACTTACTCTGTCCTCTGTTATTTTCATTTGGTTATTGGGCCCATGTAGTAAAATTTTTATTTCAGGTATTGTGGTTTTTACTTCTCAAATTTTCCTTTGTGGCTCATTATAATTTTTTTTTCTCTGAAGAAATCTTATATTTTTTCATTTCAGTAGAATTTAACATTTGCATAATGACCATGGTTGTAACGAGTGTTTTAAAATGTTTTCCAGGTGGTGCTTGGCTGGCTCAGTTAGTAGAGCATGGGACTTTTGATCTCGAGATTGTAAATTCAGGCCCCATGTTGGGTGTAGAGATTATTAAAAAACAAAATCTTTAAATAAACAAATAACTAAAAATGTTTTTCTGATAGTTCCAGCATTCTGTGTTACCTTGGTATTGGCATCTGTTAGTTTTCCTTTCCCTGGAGAGGTGGTCACATTTTCATGGTTCTTTATGTGTTAGATAATTTTGGATTATACCCTGGGGATTTTGAATAATATGTTGTGAGATTTTGGTCTGTTAACATACTCTGGAGACTGCTGATGTTCATATGATACATAACTATTCCCTTTAGTTTGGATTTTAAGTTTTATCTCTCTTTTTGTGGATGATGGTCTCACTGTCTATTCTAGAAGTACTAGAACAATGTCATCAAGGAAATAAGAGTTCCCCAATAATTTTATACTTGATAAACTGTTACTTCAATATAAAGGCAATAAAAAATATTTCAGTCTTGAAAAGAAAAATAAAAGGAAACAACCCAGAGAATATCAATCTCTGTTTCCTAAGCATTTACGTAAGTAACACTCACAAAAAGTAACAATATACCTGGTCATTAAGAAAAAGTTATTAAATTCAAAATGGTAGCAGGAGAAGAGATGACATTCAGTAGTCACATTCCAATAAAACTAGAACTTAACAAAATTATAAAACAAAAGTTCTTTTTGTTGTGGAGATAAAAAAAAGTCTCTTAACTCTTAAAAAGGTAAGAGAAAAATATATGGAAAATAATGATAATTTAAACATTATAAGGAAATTCTATGGACTGCTAATATTAATAAATAAAAAAATAAAATAACAAAAAGATTATCTGACTCAAGAAGTGTGAATAGGACCAACAAAATGAATTAGAGCAAAACAATGATGGAGATAAAAATGGTAAAAACAGAAGTAATATGTAAAATCAAAAGTCTCTTAAATTTTTAAAATTTCTTAAGTTTTTAGTTTTAACATCAATGTAATTAACACAAAGTGTTATATAGGTTTTAAATGTACAATATAGTGATTCAGCCGTTCTGTACTATACTAAGTGCTCATTAACATCAGTGTGCTCTTAATCTGTTACCTATTGCAATCATCCCCCTACTCACTTCCCCTCTGGAAGCAATCTGTTCTATATAGTTAAGAATCTGTTTTTTGGTTTGTCTCTTTTTTTCCCTTTGTTTATTTTGTTTCTTAAATTCCATGTATGAGTGAAGTCATATGGTGTTTGTCTTTCTCTTTTTCTCTCTTTTTTTTAGATTTTATTTATTCATTTGAGAGAGAGACAGAGTCAGAGAGAACACAAGAACGTAGAGAGGCAGAGGAAGAGGGAGAAGCAGACTCCCTGCTGAGCCAAGAGCTCAATACAGGGCTGGATCCTAGGACCCGGAGACCATGACCTGAGCCAAAGGCAGACACCCAAAAGCCTGAGCCACCCAGGCACCCCTGTCTTTCTCTTGCTGGCTTATTTTGCTAAGCACTGTACTTCCTCGAGCCATCCACATTATTGCAAATGGCAAGATTTTGTTCTTTTTTATGGCAGAATAATATTCGTGTGTGTGTGTGTGTGTGTGTGTGTGTGTGTGTGTGTGTGTGTTTGTGTATGTACCACTTCTTTTTCCATTCACCTGTCAAAGGACACTTGGGATGGTTCTATAATTTGGCTGTTGTAAATAGCTGCAATAAACATAGGGATGCATATATCCCTTTGAGTTAGTATTTTTGTATTCTGGATCATAGAGTAATTTTATTTTTAATTTTTTGAGGAACCTCCATACTGTCTTATACATTGGCTGCACCAGATTACATTCCCAACAACATTACATTAGGATTCCTTTTCTCCATATCCTCACCAGCACTTGTTTCTTGAGTTGTTTTGTTTTAGCCATTGTGACAGGTGTGAAGTGATATCTCATTGTAGTTTTGATATGTATTTCCCGATGATCAATGATGTTGAGCATTTTTTCATGTATCAGTTGGACATCTGGATGTCTTTAGAAAAATGTCTGTTCATGTCTTCTGCCCATTTTTATTTTAATTTAATTTTTTTCAAAGATTTTATTTATTTATTGACAATAGGCGGAGAGGCAGGCAGAGGGGGCAGGGAGCAGGCTCCCCACTGAGCAGGGAGCCTGATGCAGGGCTAGTTCCTAGGATCCCAAGATCATGACCTGAGCTAAAAGCAAAGGTCCAACCCACTGATCCACCCAAGTACCCCATTCTGCCCATTTTAAATTGGATTTTGTTTTTTGGTGTTGAGTTGTATAAATTCTTTATATATTTTGCAGCCTAACCTAACCCTTTATCAAATATGTCATTTGTAAATATCTTCTCTTATCTTTTAGTTTTCTTGGTTATTTCCTTTGCTCTGCAGAAGCTTTTTATTTCAGTGTAGTCCCAGTGGTCGATTTTTGTTTTTGTTTCCCTTGCCTCACTCAACATATGTAGAAAGATGTTGCTATGACCAATGTCAAAGAAATTACTGCCTGTGCTCTCTTCTAGGATTTTTATGGTTTCAGGTCTCATATTTAGGTCCTTAATCCATTTTGAGTTTATTTTTGTGTATGGGGTAAGAAAGTGATTCAGTTTTGTTCTTTTGCATGTAGGTATCCAGTTTTCTTAGCAGTGTTTGTTGAAGAGACTTTTTTCCCCCGTTGCTTATTCTTATCTCCTGTGTCAAAGAATAATTGACCATATAATTGTAGGTTATTTCTGGGCTTTCAGTTCTGTTCTGTTGATCTGTGTGTCTATTTTTGTGCCAGTACCATAATGTTTTGATTACTACAGCTTTGAAATATAACTTGAAGTCTGGAATTGTGATACCTCCAGTTTTTTTTTTTTTTAAGTTTATTTATTTTTTTTATTTGAGAGAGAGAACATATGAGTGGGGGGGAAGGGCAGAGGGAGAAGCAGACTTCTTGATGAGCCGGAAGCCCGACACAGGGCTCCATCCCAGGACCCCAGAGATCATGGCCTGAGCTGAAGGCAGATGTTTAACTGACTGAGCCATCCAGGCACCCTGTTTTACCTCCAATTTTTTTTTTTCAGGTTGCTTGGTTATTTGGGGGTTTTTGGTCCATACAAATTTTAGGATTCTTTTTCTAGTTCTGTGAAAAATGCTTTTGGTATTTTGATAGGGAATACATCGAATTTGTAGAGTGCTTTGGATAGTATAGACGTTTTAACAACATTTGTTCTTTCAACCCATGAACATGAGATGTCTTTTCCATTTCATTGTCATTTTTAATTTCTTTCATCAATCTTTATAGTTTTCAGAGTATATGTTTTTCACCTCTTTGGTTAGGTTTATTCCTATGTATTTTATTAAGTGCAATTATAAACAGGATTTGTTTCTTAATTTCTCTTTCTGCTTCTTTATTAGTGTATAGAAATGCAGTGGATTTCTAGTATATTAATTTTGTATCCTGTGATCTTACTGAATTCTTTTATCAGTTCTAGCAGTTTTTTGGTGGAGTCTTTCAGGTTTTCTGTTATCTGTGAATAGTGAAAATATTGAATAATTGAATATGAATAGTGAAAGTTTTACTTTTTCCTTAACAACTTGGATGACTTTTATTTCCTTTAGTTGTCTGATTGCTATGGCTAGGACGTCTACTACATTCAATAGAAGTGGTGAGAGTGGACATCTCTGTCTTTTCTCTGACCTCAGGAAAAGAGCCCTCAGTTTTTCTCCATTGAGTATGAAGTTTACTGTGGGTTTTCATATAAGGTCTTTATTATGTTGAGATATGTTCCCTCTAGATCTACTTTATTGAGTGTTTTAATCATGAATAGATGTTTTTAGATGTTATACTTTGTCAGATACTTTTTCTGCATCTAGTGAAATTATCATGTGATTTTTATCTTTTCTCTTATTGATGTGATGCATCATGTTGATTGATTTATGCCTATTGAATCACCTTTGAATCCCTAGAATAAATCCACTTGATTGTGGCAGATTGCTTTTTAATATGTATTGTTGGATTTGGTTTGCTGATATTGGTGAGGATTTTTGCATCTGTGTTCATCAGAGAAACTGGCCTCTAGTTTTTTTTTTTAAGATTATTTATTTATTTATTTGACAGAGAGAGAGAGAGAGAGAGAGATCACAAGTAGGCAGAGAGAGAGGGGGAACCAGGCTCCCCGCTGAGCAGAGAGCCCAATGTGGGGCTCAATCCCAGGACCCTGAGATCATGACCTAAGCCGAAGGCAGGGTCTTTACCCACTTAGCCACCCAGGCACCCCTCTGTGTGTGTGTGTGTGTGTGACTTACCTGGCTTTCATATCGGGGTAATGCTGGTGTCATAGAATGAATTTGGAACTTTTCCTTCCTCTTCTATTTTTTGCAATAGTTTGAGAAAATAGGTATTAACTCTTCTTTAAATATAGTTTTCACTTGTGAAGCTATCTGGCCCTGGACTTCTGTTTGTTAGGAGTTTTTTGATTACTGATTCGATTTCATTGCTGCTTCAGTTTTAGTAGGTTATATGTTTCTAGGAATTTAACCATTTCTTCTGGGTTGTCCAAGTTGTTGGCATATAATTTTTTCATAATATTCTTTTACAATCATTTGTATTTCTGTAGTGTTGGTTGTTATTTCTCCTCTCTCATTTGTGATTTTGTTTATTTCAGTCACACCTCCCCCACCCCCAGCTTTTTGGATGTGTCTGGCTAGAGGTTTATCAATTTTATTGATCTTCTTGAAGAACAAGGTGCTGGTTTCATTCATGTGTTCTTTTTTTTTTTTTTTTTTTAGTTTCTATATCATTCATTTCTTCTTCTCATTTCTTTTCTTCTCTTTATTATTTTCTTCCTTCTGCTGCTTTGGGGTTTTGTTTGTTCTTGTTTTTCTTTAAGGTTAATTTGTTTATTTGAGATTTTTTTTTTGCTTCTTTGGGTAGGCCTGCATTGCTATAAACTTTTTTCTTAAAAACTTTTGCTGCATCTCAGAGATTTTTGACCCATTTTGATTTTCATTTCTCTCCATGTAATTTTTTATTTCTTCTTTGATTTTTGGTCGACCCATTTTTTAGTAGCATGTTTTTTAACCTATTTGTGCTCTTCCCATATTTTTCTTGTGATTAATTTCTAGTTTTATGCATTGTGTTCATTAAAGAAGCATGGTATGGCTTTGATTTTTTAAAATTTGTTGGGATTTGTTTTTTGGCCTAATATATGATCTATTCTGGAGAATGTTCTGTGTGCACGTGGAAAGAATGTGTATTCTGCTGTTTTAGGACAGAACGTTCTGAATATATCTGTTAAATCCATCTGGTCAAGTGTGTCATTCAAAGTTACCATTTTCTTGTTGATTTTCTGTTTGGAGGATCTGTCCATTAATGTAAATGGGGGGGTAAAGTCTTCTACTATTGCTGTGTTACTATTGATTGGTTCATTTATGTTTGTTTTTAACTCTTCATGTATTTAGCTGCTTCCATGTTGGGTGCATACGTATTTACTGTAGTTACACCTTCTTGTTGAATTGCTTTTTAAAATTATTATATAGTGTCCTTCTTTGTCTCTTGAAACAGTATTTGTTTTAAAGTCTATTTTTTCCAACGTTAAATATTGCTATCTGGCTTTCTTTTGGCATCTATTTGCATGATAAATGTTTCTCCATCCCCTCACTTTCAATCTGCATGTGTGTTTATGCAGATTGTCTTGTCTGAAATGAGTCTCTAGTAGGCAGCACATAGATAGGTCTTGTTTTTTAATTCTTTCCATCACCAGATGTCTTTTAATTGAAGCATTTAGTCCGCTTACATTCAAAGTAATTATTGATAGAGATGAATCTGTTGATATTGTGTTTCTTGTTAGAAGTTGTTTTTGTAGTTTTCCTCTGAGGCTTTTTTCTCTAGTTCTCTTTCATTGTTTGCTGGCTTTCTTTAGTGATATACTTGGATGCCTTTCTCTTTATTCTTTGCATATCTATTACTGTTTTTGATCTGTGGTTACCACTAGGTTTGTATATATCTTCTGCATATAGCAGTTTAGTTAAATTCATGGTCACTTAAGTTTGAACCCATTCTTTGCTCTCTCTCCCCTCTCCACTCACAGTTTAGGTATATGATGTGGTATTTTACAGCCTTTTATTTTGTGAATTACTTGGCTCGTTCTTACAGATATATTTATTGTTACTGCTTTTTTGTTTTCCACTTTTCATACTCTTACTTATGGTTTTTCTACTCAAAGAGTTCCCCTTAACAATTTTTTGTGGGGCTAGTTTAGTGTCATGAACTCCTTTAGCTTTTGTTTGTCTGAGAAAAATCTTTATCTTCTCTGTTCTGAAGGATAGCCCTGCTGGATAGCATATTCTTGGCTGCAGAGTTTTTCCATCAACACTTTGAATATATCATGTCCCTCCCTTCTGGCCTGCAGAGGTTCTCCTGTAGAATCCACTGAAAGCTTTATGGGCTTTCCCTTGTATGTAACTGTCTTCTTTTTTCTTGCTGCTTTAAAAAAAATCTTTCTTTTTCATTACTTTTTGCCATTTTAATTGCTGTATATTTTGGTGTGGATCTCCTTGGGTTGATTTTGTTGGGGGATCTCTATACCTACTGAGTCTGGATCTGTTTCCTTCTCCAGATTAGGGAAGTTTTTAGCTACATTTTTCAAACAGATTTTTTGAAATCTGTTCCCCTTTTCTGCCTTCTTCTGGAATCCCTATCATGTGAATATTATTATGCTTGATGGAATCACTGTGTTCTCTAAGTCTGTTCTTATTTTGCATAACTTCTTTTCTTCTCCCCTGCTCAGCTTGATTACTTTCTGTTACCCTGTCTTCCAGGTAGCTAATTTGTTTCTCTGCTTCCTCTAGCCTGCCTCTCTTGCTTTCAAAGCCAAATGTTACAATGATCTGTGTTCCCCATGCTGGTTTCCTGGTGTGATAGTCTGTTTTTCTCTCCTCTTCATGCTCAAGGCTCCTTCCCCCCTCCACACATTGCTGTGGTTGGTTTTACTCTGCACCATGTCTCTGCTTTTTGTTTAGTTGTGGAGTTTGTTCTGCCAGTCTTTGTGTCATTTTCTGGATTAATTATTCTGGTGTGAATATTATCTATTCATATTTGTGGGAGGAGGTGATCTTAGGGTCCTCTTACTTCTCATTTTCTCAGCCTCCTCTCTTGATCAAAAGCTGTCTCTTAAAAATAGCCAAGTCACTGGTTAACTATGATAAAGGGAAAAAATTTATACAATATGCATTGACACAGATGCAAATGTTAACAGAGATTAATATCAGAAAACAAACAAATTAAATGAACCACCATAAAGTTCTTTGACTGTGTCATCAGTTCAGCTACCCATACAAAAATGACCATAGGTTTGGCTATAGATATTAATTAACTAATTAATTAATTAATTAATTTTTAAAAGATTTTATTTGATAGAGATCACAGGTAGGCAGAGAACGAGAGGAGGAAACAGGCTCCCCACTGAGCAGAGAGCCTGATTTGGGGCTCGATCCCAGGACCCTGAGATCATGACCTGAGCTGAAGGCAGAGGCTTTAAACCACTGAGCCACCCAGGCATCCCAATATTAATACATTTAAAAACAAGAAATTTTACAGACAATATTTTCTGGTCTCAAAGCAATTAGGTAAAAATTCTTCACAACATTAAAAGACAAATAATAGATATAATGACCTGAGAATTAAACATACATTTCTTAAAGAATTCCCAGGAAGGAGGGAGAATTAAAATGAAGATTACAAAAATTATATAAAATAATATCATTTAAATTTATGAAAACAAATAGGATATAGCCAAAACAATTCAGAAGAAAATCAGTGCCCTTAAAAGAAAGTTAAAGAAATGTTAACTTATCCAAAAGCTTACCTTATCAAAGAAAGAAAAACAGTAAGAAAAACAGTTTTTAATTAAATTAGGATATAAAGAAAATGCAGAAATATACAAAATAAATAAGGAAAAGAAAACCCAGTTACTTAAATCCAGTTATTCATTCAGTCTATCTGGTATTTACATGAACTAATCTCTTGAGAATTTATTATTTAGGACTGTAAAATTAGGAAAAAAGCAAAAGAAAAAATTGAAAGAGGATGGAAAGAAGGAAGTAGAGAAGGAAGGAAGGAATTGTTGAGAATTGTTGAACTTACTAACATAAAATTGATGAAGGTAGAGATATGTGTGGGTTTTGTTTGCTGTGGTGTTTCTAGGCTGAAATAACATATTTGTTAAATGAATAAACAGTATAATTCACTATACATGGCGAAAGTTCTAAAGGCTGTGCTGTAGAAGCTGATACCAATATCCATTTCCTTCTCTTTGAAAAGCAGTTGACTGTCCTTAATCAGGTCTTCTAAGTTCAATATCAGAGTGAGATCCTCTGCCTGCTTCTATCTAATGATGTCATCTTACGTGCTTGATAAGCAGTTACCTGGGTCTTTAGAATTAGAATTTCTAAGGTTGGTACCCAAGCATTTAAAACAGAATAAGTTGCCAGAGTGATTTTTAAAAGGTTTTATTAATTAATTGATTTGAGAGAGACAGAGATAGAGAGAGCTCGAGTGGGGTGGGAGAGGGAGGAGCAGAGGGAGAGGTACCGGCAGACTCTGTGCTGAGTACAGAGCCTGACATGGGACTTGAGCTCATGACCCCAAGATCGTGACCTAAGCTGAAATCAAGAGTCAGACCCTAACTAACAGCGCCACTCAGGTACCCCTATGAACACTAAAGTTTGAGAATCATTGCTATATTGAAATAGTTCTTGAAATAGTCATGAAGTACTTCTGCTTCCTTGCCTTCCAGATATATAGTAGAATTGCACTTCTTGGCCTCAAATGTTTAGGTTAGACCATGTGACCAATTTAGCTAATGTAGTGGTTGTCATCCAAGGGAAATTTGGTGCATACTCTCTATTCCAATCCTGGGTACGTATGGCAATGTCTGAAGACATTTTTGGCTGGCATACTGGGGTTCAGGGAGGCACTACTGGCACTAATGGGTAGAAGCCAGGGATACTGCTAAGCATCCTAAAATGCACAATGAGAAATTATCTGGCTGAAATGTTAACAGTGCCTAGATTGAGTAATCCTGGCCAATGACTTGTGAGCTGAAGTGATATGTGTCCATTTAGGACCATGTATGAAATTGTTGGTGAGGAAACTTGCAGGCCAGTGTTCCATACAATGTCACTTAAATGACTGCAATCTCTTTGTAGGTATAATATCAGAGAACGGAAATTTCTACATATTCTGGGCCAAACATAGAGGCATAGCAGTGATGTGCAATTTTTATGGTGACTGGGCTCTGTAAGCAAATCCTTTATCTTGAGTTTTCGTGATCTTTAGATGGACTCCTTGTTTGATCTCTAGTGTTTGTATTAAAGTAGAATATGGATGTTTTCTTCATTTAAAAATTTTCTTTATTATCTTTGTGTGGTGTGGCCTAATACTTATGTAATGTGTTTTAGAATTATTCTTTGTTTGACCAACAAATTAGATTTGACATTAATTTGCTGAGAAAAGGGAAGTTTCCAGGTTTAGAGCCTTAGAGAAAGGGTATATAGTTCTGAGGTAAACTTGCAGGAGGATAGTGTGGTCCATCTGCCTTGGTGACTTATTAGTGATAAAGTACACTTATCACTGTGTTGTGGTCCCTTAAGGGTCTCAGGTATAACTTAATTTTGCCCCCCTGTAGATTTTTTTTTTTAAGATTTTATTTACTTATTTGTCAGGGAGGGAGAACAAGTATGCATAAGAAGGGGGAGCAGCAGGCAGAGGCAGAGGGAGAAGCAGGCTTCCTGCTGAGCAAAGGAGCCTGGTGGGGGACTTGATCCCAGGACTATGGGATCATGACCTGAGCCAAAGGCAGATGCTCAACCAACTGAGCCACCCAGGCATCTCCCACCTGGTGATTCTGAAAACAAAATGTCACATCTGTATTTCATAAGTTGATTGATACTGAAAAACACATGTATCAGTTTAGTTAATTATCAGTGTTAGAGCATGACTGTTTTAACTCTTTGTGATTAATGTGGGATCATTGAACTCATTATGGAAAGTTTTGACAGAAATTTGATACTATAAATCTTATAAAAATAAAATGTGCTATTTTTAAAATTTAAGCTACCTCTTTCTATTTATTACCTCTTAAGTCTAACTATTATAGAGTATGGAACCAATTTTACAAAAAAATAAATAAAATTAAAGTTTAAAATCTAGAATATTATTTCATAATCATATTTCAAACAGTGGTTTTGTTTTATATTTTAAAAGAATTTTGAACTCCAATTATGATTTCAATTTAATTCCAGCAGGCAAATTTAAAAGAAAAAGAATGTGGAACTGATTTATTTCTTCCTATGTGGGGAAAAAAAAACTGATGTGAGAAAGCATATGGTTTGAAGATTACAGAGTAAGAGGTCAGAAAGAAGTAATTTGCAAAAAAGAGAAAAAACTTCTGCAAGTTCTTAGTTTTCACACAAATAAATGTATATAAAATGAAACAACAATGATAAAATAGACTTTTTAAAAGAGGAAATTATAGAAATTCAATGAACATATTAGACACCATTAAATTTGTAAAACAACTTTTTTGTGTGTTTGGTTACATGAGAAGTCATCAGGTTTCTGTGACATTAGTAGGCAGCTTGATTCTTTTCCTTTTGAAACTCTGTATCTTTGTTATAATTGCATTAATTCCAATTTTAAATAAACTGACAAATGTAAAATGTATTAGAGGAATATTCATGATATAGCATCCCCCTGCCCCAAATATTTACATGACATTTCTATGTTCTTCTATTAAAACCAGCATTCTCCCAGAAACAGAAATTTGCTATAAATTAAGATTTTTATGTCACACAATGGAAACTCCCACTGGATATTCAAGATCAGCAGAGAGATTGCTTATGTTTCAAAATTTACTTTATTCTTGTGCCCATGTGAAATTGCAAAGGCATTTAGGGGATTTCAAAGAAAGGAAAGTAAAATAATGCTAACTTCTCTAGAGCTGTGAATAAAAAGAACTCTGCATTATGTGAGAGAAAAATCACAAGACATTTTAATTTTAAAACATAACTTTTAGAGTTGGAGAAATTAAAGATCAGAGAATGAAAGGATAGTTTTCCCTTTTCATTATGTAAAATGTGTTAAGAAATGAATCAAAAAGAAAAGCAAGGTTATCATAAACTTTGGAAATAAGAAAGGTGAAATTAAACTGCAGGCAAACACTGCAACTGAATGATAGGACTAAGAAAGCAGGCATCTACCTCAGAGTCAATGCTGCTCCTCTACCCAAAACTGCTGAAATTAGAGACTTAGAAGCAGGATATCACCCAGGGAAGCTGGTCCAGTATGAGAATCAAGCAATTTAAATGTGATTTATTATTTTTTTAAAGATTTTATTTATTTACTTGGCAGACAGAGATCACAAGTAGGCAGTGAGTAGAGAGGCAGGCAGAGAGAGAGAGGAGGAAGCAGGCTCCCTGCCAAGCAGAGAGCCCGATGCGGGGCTCGATCCCAGGACCCTGGGATCATGACCTGAGCCGAAGGCAGAGGCTTTAACCCACTGAGCCACCCAGGCGCCCCTTAAATGTGATTTATTTAAACTGGATCCAAAATCATCTGAACCAATAATTGTGTGTCAGAAGTGTTATGATCTATTTCACAAAGAAACAAAAGGTGTGATAAGAGAAAGTAAATTATGCCCACTTTCTCATCTGCTGTCAGTTTATGAGATGATCATACACGGTCAGCATGGTCAGTGAGAGTGCTGAGGCTCCGGGACACAACTTCATTCTTTTATGAGAAGAAGATTGAACCATACGTGGCCCCTAGCTGCCTCAATGATGTACCTAGCTGATAATAAATCCTTTGTGGAAGGGCCGTGAATATTCATTTTTTCCTTCTCCCTCTTCTGACTCCCTTTTCAATACTGCTTGTTCGTTTTGCTTTTTGTTTTTTGTTTCACAGAGTAAAATATTTACAGAGTAAATAATTGTTTAGTATCTGTTTAATAAATGTGAATAAAGTTGGGAGAATCCTGGAGAAAAATCTAGTCTGATCTTGTTTTGCTGATGAGGAACATGAGTGATTATTGTTGAGTAAATTTCCCATCATCACATTGTTAGTCTAGAAGCTTAGCAGACAATGTATTTCATTTCTAAAAAGAAACAATGTGGTAGATTTGGTTGACATAAATGGGAGAGCTTTCACTGTCATGTGGTATATGTATTAAGTATTCTCCTGCATACAGGACCTTTAATAGCCAGATAAAGTAGGTGTTGGCACAAAAGGGTTTATATCTAAAGCAAAGAGCCTTCCCCTATTTTAGCATTCACTAGCAGTATTTCTTGAAAAATCTTTTACCATATGGAAATATCCCTGAATGAATAGTGAGAAACATGAATAAAAGATGTATTTTGCTAAAAATTTATTTTATTGGAAATCAATGCTGGATGTGAAAACTTTATTAGAGCTTATATTGTCTTCTTCAACTTGCCTAGACCTAGATTTGACATCCATATGTATTAATTTATATTTTTTAATTATCAGAACTTAATGAAATTCTTCTGAAATAATATTAGAACTTCTCATTTTGAAGTATGGCATTTTCAGGCTTTTTGTTAAAATCTCCCTTTATTAAACAAGTGAACTAATCCTTCAAATCATTCTTTCTGTCTATGGATATATATAGTCTTTGCTAATAAAAGTTATTTTTCTCTATACAGTGTGCCCAAATTTATGTATACAATCCATATTAAATACGAGGTGACTATGAATGAACATGAAAAGGGAGCTATCACTTACACCAACTAAGCATGTATATGTTTACATGCGTGTATACTACATTCTGTTCTCTGTCCTAAGGGCTTTGTATACATAATTCAGTTTACTCTTTATGACACCCTTTTTTGTGTGTGTGTTTACCTCCATTTTATAGATGAAGAAACTGGGGCTGAAATTAGTTAAATAAGTTGCTTAAGATCACATGTCAGGGGAGTAGCAGAGCCTTTGTTAAAAGTCTTTCTGCTTCCTGAGTCCATGTTCCTTTTAGTAGGCCAAAAACATGTAGATGTCAACAGAAAAGAAACACACAAGAAAATAAAATTATGAGTACTCTGAAAAGCATGTCCTGATAAGCAAAAAGTAATTCCCTTAAAACATCTGACTTTCATATGGTCCACAAGAGTTTTTTTTGTCTTCCTATTTATTTGCCCTTCTCTCCAGTGATCTGAATTATCTCTTTCCTGTCACCATGGGATCATTAGAGCAGCTGATACAGACAACACAAGAGAATAACAGGATCTAAGGGCAATTAGGTCCTCACCCACGAAAGACAAGTGCGGAGAGAAATAGACCTGATAAAAATGAATATCACACATTATGGGGAAAACTAAGCAGCGGTCACTATGGTAAAGAGGATGGCTGGATGGAGGTGAGGGTAGTAAGCAGCTTCTATTTATACGCGCATATCCAGACATATTAAAATTACATTTCTGTTTCTATTGGAAGGGCCATTGCAAAAAATGAGATTAGTTGTACTCTATCAATTTTGTTGCCAGAGCAGATTAGATGGTATAACAAATAGAAAGATAAAGCCCCTTCATGGTCTACAGCCCCTTGTCAGTTACATGCTGATTTTTAATATGTTCTCTTAGAAGTGAATTATCATGTTTCAAAAAAGGAGAGAAATTGAATGACATCCTGTGAAGAGTAAAGGCAGAAGGACCCTTTTAGTGAATCTGAAATGTGAAGGATTAAGTTGAACAGAAGAGACGAGACCATAGAGGAAGGTATGCTATAGTTCACAAGAGCATCATTGAACAATCTTGTAAAAGTAGATAGGGAGAAGTGTGGCATAATGGGTGAGGGGTCTCTGTGTCACACTGCCAGTCACAGTGTGCCTGTTGGCTGTTGGGAGACCTTGGGAATGTTGCTTAACATTTCTGGCTGCAATGTCCTTATTTAAAATGGGGTGAATTATGATAATCAAATGAGCTAATTTATATTGAGTCTTAGGACTTAACAATTGTTAATTGTTATTAACAATAACAATATTGCCAGGCATATAACAAATGCTCAGTAAATATTAGCCATTTTTTAAGATGAGGAAGAAATATTCCAGGAGAAAATAGGACTTTGCTTTTCCTGAGAAATTAACAGGCAAGGAAAAACCTCTCACTAGAGCTGCTGAGTTTGCATGGTCCTGGTTTTCTTTCTTGTTACTGTTTTTTCCTTTCTCCATTCCAAAGTCACAGCATAGATTGAAGATAAAAGAGATCTGAATGGTTGATAGCTCATTGTTAAGCCTACCACTTCTTCAAAATGTGCACACTTTTGTGATTATTTGAAAAAAAGAAAAAAAGGAAGTACTGTAATTAACAGAAGATAAATTGCTTTTCAGAAAAATATCTGCTTACTGTGATAGTAAAAACAAAACCTAAAAAACAAAACAAAACAAAAACAAAACAAAACCTGTCATTTGAGGAGTGTTTTTAGTGCTTGGGGGTGGTTATTTAAACACATATGTGTGTACATATATATGTGTGTATATGTGTGCATGCACACACACACACACACTGCCACACTTACTCCTTTTATAAAAGTGTCTCACAGAGGGGTAATTGGATTCAACTGTAAATGTAAATTCTTCTCAGGGGAGATGTTGATACTTGGGCAGAACTTCTAATACACTTGATCTTAGCCAAAAGGCTGAGAAGCGATCAGAACTTCTAATAAAAGTAAAAATTTATTTGTGTTTTCATGATCGTTATTTATGGGACTTTTGGCACTATAGAATTAATAAATCACTGTCCAAGGACCCACTTTGTCATTAGTAGCTACCATCCATAAACACTTCTCTTGGTTGTATGCTGAAGGGACTGAAAGTCTGGTAAGGAAATAGAAGGACTATTACTTGGGTTTTTGCAGGCAGAAAACAACTTACCTTGTAGTTTAAGAAATTGACACGATTGATCTCTGCATTTATCTACTCCAAGACAATAGAAGGATACTTTTTGGGAAACTTAGTTTCATTATTCATTTTTCATTGATAATTGCTTATATTTTGAAGTGCAACTTCATTGTGTGTAAAAATATCCTGTGCATTTATAATGAAAAATATGTGTGTATGAAGAGAAGGAAAGAAGATAATCTTTTTGGAATTAACCTGACCACGTCCATGCCGCCTCCTGCTACCTCCCAATTCTAGCCATTGCCTCCTGTGGCCAGGATTGTTACAGTAATTGGGACATTGGGCCCCTCCTTCTACCTTCCCCCCTAGACTCTATTCTTAATGGAGCTGTCTTGAAAGGTAGATCCTGTCACTTCTCTGCTCAGAATCTTGCATCATAACTCAGGGTAAAACTCAAAGACCATAATCAGATGGGCCTCTGCAAACCCCGACGTCTTCTCATACTTCTTCCCCCTCATTCCCTTCCTTCAGCCACACTAGCTTTGTTGCTGTTTCTGCAACTTGCAGTACCATTTCCACAGATATTCACATGACTTACTCTCTTCCATCCTTCAGTTTTTGTCTAAGTACCACCTTATCAAAACTCCCTCTCTGATCAGTGTGTATAAATACCAAGTGTCTCATCCCCCTAACCTTTACCCCTTTATCCAGCATTCTATTTCTCCTTAACACCTGTCACCATAAATCATAGCTTATATTCACTCATTTGTGTATTCACTGTGCCAGCTAGAGTGTAAATTCTTTGTTAGCAAGGCCTGTGTTTTATTCACTATCCTATTCACAGTAATTAGAAGAGTGCTTGGCCAATAACAGGCTAGATAAGTATTTTTTTCAATGAATGGTTGAGGCCTACTTGTTCCTAATCCTAGAAAATATAATGAAGTCGATTACTTCCTTCTGACTTATTTTCTCTTGATGAGATGGAGCTAATTGTATATTTTCCATCATTTAGGAGGGGAATAATGTCTACACATGTGCAATGCTTAATATTTACATGCTTTTACATAATTATTGTTCCAATAATAAACATAAATTATTGTTCCAATAAAGGTTTCTGACAATAAAGGATTATTTGATAGTATTTACTAAAATTTTGAAATTGCTTGTATTCTGTGACAGCATCTTCAAATATTGGCAACTTATATAGAAAACACTGGGAGTCATACAGAAAAGATTTTCACTGCAGTATTGTCATGCGATGACCAAAGAAATGATAGAATTGCCATATATAAAATACAATGCAGCCATTTAAAGTGAATATGGAGTGAATATATATACACATACAGAAGCCGAAATAACTAGAAATACCTTTCTGTTTGTGTATGTGTATGGCTTTGTCTTATTGTTTGCTTGCTGAATCCAAATATATGTCTCCTCTCCTCTCTCATTTTCCTCCATTTTATTTATTTATTTATTTTTACCTTTTTTTTTTTAAATTTTATTTTTTATAAACATATAATATATTTTTATCCCCAGGGGTACAGGTCTGTGAATTGCCAGGTTTACACACTTCACAGCACTCACCACAGCACACACCCCGCCCCAATGTCCATAACCCCACCCCCCTCTCCCAACCCCTCCCCCCATCAACCCTCAGTTCGTTTTGTGAGATTGAGAGTCACTTATGGTTTGTCTCCCTCACAATCCCATCTTGTTTTATTTACTCTTCTCCTACCCCCTTAACCCCCCATGTTGCATCACCTCTCCCTCATATCAGGGAGATCATATGATAGTTGTCTTTCCCTGATTGACTTATTTCGCTAAGCTTGATACCCTCTAGTTCCATCCACGTCGTCGCAAATGGCAAGATTTCATTTCTTTTGATGGCTGCATAGTATTCCATTGTGTATATATACCACATCTTCTTTATCCATTCGTCTGTTGATGGACATCTAGGTCCTTTCCATAGTTTGGCTACTGTAGACATTGCTGCTATAAACATTCGGGTGCACGTGCCCCTTCGGATCACTACGTTTGTATCTTTAGGGTAAATACCCAGCAGTGCAATTGCTGGGTCATAGGGTAGTTCTATTTTCAACATTTTGAGGAACCTCCATGCTGTTTTCCAGCGTGGTTGCACCAGCTTGCATTCCCACCAACAGTGTAGGAGGGTTCCCCTTTCTCCGCATCCTCGCCAGCATCTGTCATTTCCTGACTTGTTAATTTTAGCCATTCTGACTGGTGTGAGGTGATATCTCATGGTGGTTTTGATTTGTATTTCCCTGATGCCGAGTGATGTGGAGCACTTTTCCATGTGTCTGTTGGCCATCTGGATGTCTTCTTTGCAGAAATGTCTGTTCATGTCCTCTGCCCATTTCTTGATTGGATTATTTGTTCTTTGGGTGTTGAGTTTGCTGAGTTCTTTATAGATTTTGGACACTAACCCTTTATCTGATATGTCGTTTGCAAATATCTTCTGCCATTCTTTCAGTTGTCTTTTGGTTTTGTTAACCGTTTCCTTTGCTGTGCAAAAGCTTTTGATCTTGATGAAATACCAATAGTCCATTCTTGCCCTTGCTTCCCTTGCCTTTGGCGACGTTCCTAGGAAGATGTTGCTGCGGCTGAGGTCGAAGAGGTTGCTGCCTCTGTTCTCCTCAAGGATTTTGATGGATTCCTTTCTCACATTGAGATCCTTCATCCATTTTGAGTCTATTTTCGTGTGTGGTGTAAGGAAATGGTCCAATTTCATTTTTCTGCATGTGGCTGTCCAATTTTCCCAACACCATTTATTGAAGGAGGCTGTCTTTTTTCCCTTGGACATTCTTTCCTGCTTTGTCGAAGATTAGTTGACCATAGAGTTGAGGGTCTATTTCTGGGCTCTCTATTCTGTTCCATTGATCTGTGTGTCTGCTTTTGTGCCAGTACCATGCTGTCTTGATGATGACAGCTTTGTAATAGAGCTTGAAGTCCGAAATTGTGATGCCACCAACTTTGGCTTTCTTTTTCAGTATTCCTTTGGCTATTCGAGGTCTTTTCTGGTTCCATATAAATTTTAGGATTATTTGTTTCATTTCTTTGAAAAAAATGGATGGTACTTTGATAGGAATTGCATTGAATGTGTAGACTGCTTTAGGTAGCATAGACATTTTCACAATATTTATTCTTCCAATCCAGGAGCATGGAACATTTTTCCATTTCTTTGTGTCTTCCTCAATTTCTTTCATGAGTACTTTATAGTTTTCTGTGTATAGATTCTTAGTCTCTTTGGTTAGGTTTATTCCTCGGTATTACATGGTTTTGGGTGCAATTGTAAAAGGGATAGACTCCTTAATTTCTCCTTCTTCTGTCTTGTTGTTGGTGTAGAGAAATGCAACTGATTTCTGTGCATTGATTTTATATCCTGACACTTGACTGAATTCCTGTACAAGTTCTAGCAGTTTTGGAGTGGAGTCTTTTGGGTTTTCCACATAGAGTATCATATCATCTGCGAAGAGTGATAGTTTGACTTCTTCTTTGCCGATTTGGATGCCTTTAATTTCCTTTTGTTGTCTGATTGCTGAGGCTAGGACTTCTAGTACTATGTTGAATAGCAGTGGTGATAACGGACATCCCTGCCATGTTCCTGACCTTAGCGGAAAAGCTTTCAGTTTTTCTTCATTGAGAATGATATTTGCGGTGGGTTTTTCATAGATGGCTTTGATAATATTGAGGTATGTGCCCTCTATCCCTACACTTTGAAGAGTTTTGATCAGGAAGGGATGCTGTACTTTGTCAAATGCTTTTTCAGCATCTATTGAGAGTATCATATGGTTCTTGTTCTTTCTTTTATTAATGTGTTGTATCACATTGATTGATTTGCGGATGTTGAACCAACCTTGCGGCCCTGGAATAAATCCCACTTGGTCGTGGTGAATAATCCTTTTAATGTACTGTTGAATCCTATTGGCTAGTATTTTGGTGAGAATTTTCGCATCTGTGTTCATCAAGGATATTGGTCTGTAGTTCTCTTTTTTGATGGGATCCTTGTCTGGTTTTGGGATCAAGGTGATGCTGGCCTCATAAAATGAGTTTGGAAGTTTTCCTTCCATTTCTATTTTTTGGAACAGTTTCAGGAGAATAGGAATTAGTTCTTCTTTAAATGTTTGGTAAAATTCTCCCGGGAAGCCGTCTGGCCCTGGGCTTTTGTTTGTTTGGAGATTTTTGATGACTGTTTCAATCTCCTTACTGGTTATGGGTCTGTTCAGGCTTTCTATTTCTTCCTGGTTCAGTTGTGGTAGTTTATGTGTCTCTAGGAATGCATCCATTTCTTCCAGATTGTCAAATTTGTTGGCGTAGAGTTGCTCATAGTATGTTCTTATAATTGTCTGTATTTCTTTGGTGTTCATTGTGATCTCTCCTCTTTCATTCATGATTTTATTTATTTGGGTCCTTTCTCTTTTCTTTTTGATAAGTCTGGCCAGGGGTTTATCAATCTTATTAATTCTTTCAAAGAACCAGCTCCTAGTTTCGTTGATTTGTTCAGTTGTTTTTTTGATTTCTATTTCATTGATTTCTGCTCCGATCTTTATGATTTCTCTTCTCCTGCTGGGTTTAGGGTTTCTTTCTTGTTCTTTCTCCAGCTCCTTTAGGTGTAGGGTTAGGTTGTGTACCTGAGACCTTTCTTGTTTCTTTCTTTTTTTTTTTTTTAAGATTTTATTTATTTATCTGACAGAGAGAGATCACAAGCAGGCAGAGAGGCAGTCAGAGAGAGAGGAGGAAGCAGGCTCCCTGCTGAGCAGAGAGCCCAATGCGGGGCTCGATCCCAGGACCCCGAGATCATGACCTGAGCCGAAGGCAGTGGCTTAACCCACTGAGCCACCCAGGCGCCCCACCTTTCTTGTTTCTTGAGAAAGGCTTGTACCGCTACATATTTTCCTCTCAGGACTGCCTTTGTTGTGTCCCACAGATTTTGAACTGTTGTGTTTTCATTATCATTTATTTCCATGAATTTTTTCAATCCTTCTTTAATTTCCTGGTTGACCCATTCATTCTTTAGAAGGATGCTGTTTAGTCTCCATGTGTTTGGGTTCTTTCCAAATTTCCTCTTCAGAGCATTGTGGTCTGAAAATATGCAGGGAATGATCCCAATCTTTTGATACCGGTTGAGACCTGATTTAGGACCGAGGATGTGATCTATTCTCGAGAATGTTCCATGTGCACTAGAGAAGAATGTGTATTCTGTTGCTTTGGGATGAAATGTTCTGAATATATCTGTGATGTCCATCTGGTCCAGTGTGTCATTTAAGGCCTTGATTTCCTTGTTGATCTTTTGCTTGGATGATCTGTCCATTTCAGTGAGGGGAGTGTTAAAGTCCCCTACTATTATTGTATTATTGTTGATGTGTTTCTTTGATTTTGTTATTAATTGGTGTATATAGTTGGCTGCTCCCACGTTCGGGGCATAGATATTTAAAATTGTTAGCTCTTCTTGTTGGACAGATCCTTTGAGTATGATATAGTGTCCTTCCTCATCTCTTATTATAGTCTTTGGCTTAAAATCCAATTGATCTGATATAAGGATTGCCACTCCTGCTTTCTTCTGATCTCCATTAGCATGGTAAATTCTTTTCCACCCTCTCACTTTAAACCTGGAGGTGTCTTCGGGTTTAAAATGAGTTTCTTGTAGGCAACATATAGAGGGGTTTTGTTTTTTTATCCATTCTGATACCCTGTGTCTTTTGATTGGGGCATTTAGCTCATCAACATTCAGGGTAACTATTGAGAGATATGAATTTAGTGCCATTGTATTGCCTGTAAGGTGACTGTTATTGTATATTGTTTCTGTTCCTTTCTGATCTACTACTTTTAGGGTCTCTCTTTGCTTAGAGGACCCCTTTCAATATTTCCTGTAGAGCTGGTTTGGTGTTTGCAAATTCTTTCAGTTTTTGTTTGTCCTGGAAGCTTTTAATCTCTCTCTCTATTTTCAATGATAGCCTAGCTGGATATAGTATTCTTGGCTGCATGTTCTTCTCGTTTAGTGCTCTGAATATATCATGCCTGCTCTTTCTGGCCTGCCAGGTCTCTGTGGATAAGTCTGCTGCCAATCTAATATTTTTACCATTGTATGTTACAGACTTCTTGTCCCGGGCTGCTTTCAGGATTTTCTCTTTGCCACTAAGACTTGTAAATTTTACTATTAGGTGACGGGGTGTGGACCTATTCTTATTGATTTTGAGGGGGGTTCTCTGAACCTCCTGGATTTTGATGCTTGTTCCCTTTGCCATATTGGGGAGGTTCTCTCCAATAATTCTCTCCAATATACCTTCTGCTCCCCTCTCTCTTTCTTCTTCTTCTGGAATCCCAATTATTCTAATGTTGTTTCGTCTTATGGTGTCACTTATCTCTCGAATTCTCCCCTCGTGGTCCAGTAGCTGTTTGTCCCTCTTTTGCTCAGCTTCTTTATTCTCTGTCATTTGGTCTTCTATATCACTAATTCTTTCTTCTGCCTCATTTATCCTAGCAGTGAGAGCCTCCATTTTTGATTGCCCCTCATTAATAGCTTTTTTGATTTCAACCTGGTTAGATTTTAGTTCTTTTATATCTCCCGAGAGGGTTTCTCTAATATCTTCCATGCCTTTTTCGAGCCCGGCTAGAACCTTGAGAATCATCATTCTGAACTCTGGATCTGACATATTACCAATGTCTGTATTGATTAAGTCCCTAGCCTTTGGTACTGCCTCTTGTTCTTTTTTTTTTGTGGTGAATTTTTCCGCCTTGTCATTTTGTCCAGATAAGAGTATATGAAGGAGCAAGTAAAATACTAAAAGGGTGGCAACAACCCCAGGAAAATATGCTGTAGCCAAATCAGAAGAGATCCCAAATCGTAAGGGGGGAGAAAGGGGATAAAAAGGTTCAGAAAAAAAAAATAAAAAAAGAAACAATTAAAAAAAGAAAACCAATAAAGAAAAAATATAAAAAGGAAAAATATATATATATATATATTAGATAAACTAATTAAAAAACGTTAAAAAAGAAAAGGGTAAAAGTTAAAAAAATTTAGCAGAAGAAGAGAAAAAAATATTGAAAAAGAAAAAAAAAATTGAATTAACTGCAAGGCTAAAGAATCATGGGGAGAAAGCCACGAGTTCCGTGCTTTGCTTTCTCCTCCTCTGGAATTCCACTGCTCTCCTTGGTATTGAAACTGCACTCCTTGGTAGGTGAACTTGGTCCTGGCTGGGTTTCTTGTTGATCTTCTGGGGGAGGGGCCTGTTGGAGTGATTCTCAAGTGTCTTTGCCCCAGGCGGAGTTGCACCGCCCTTACCAGGGGCCGGGCTGAGTAATCCGCTCGGGTTTGCTTTCGGGAGCTTTTGTTCCCTGAGCGCATCCTGTAGAGTTCCGGAGGATGGGAATGAAGATGGCGGCCTCCCAGTCTCCAGCCCGGAGGATCCGAGAGCCCGGGGCCCCACTCCTCAGTGCGCCCTCAGAGAACAGCGCCCAATTACTCCCGTCACCCTGCCTCCGGCCGTGCTCCGAGCTGACAGAGCCTGTGACCGGTTCAAGGTAACCCCGAGCTCAGAGCTCACTCCTCGGCTCTGTCTCTGTAGCCGGCTTCCCCGTTCTAATACCTGTAAGCTCTGCGACACTCAGACACCCCTGATCCTTCTGTGACCCTGCGTGACCTGAGGCCACGCTGACCCCGCATGGGCTTCACCCGGTTAAGCCTCTGGAGCGATGTCCCTCAGCGGAACAGACTTTTAAAAGTCCTGATTTTGTGCTCCGTTGCTCCGCCGCTTGCCGGGAGCCGACCCCTCCCCCCGCGGTCTATCTTCCCCTCGCTTTGGATTCACTTCTCTGCCAGTCCTACCTTTCAGAAAGTGGTTGATTTTCTGTTTCTAGAATTGCTGTTCTTCTTCTCTTCGATCTCCCGTTGGATTTGTAGGTGTTTGCAATCTTTAGATAAGCTATCTAGCAGATCTCCCGCTACCTGAAGTAGTCTCAGCCTGCTACTTCTCTGCCATCTTGACTCCTCCCCCTTCTGCCCATTTTTAATCAAATTATTCATTTTGGGCAAGTTGAGTTTTGTAAGTTTTTTTTATATGTTTTGGATACTAACCCTTTATCAGATATGTCATTTACAAATATTTTCTCCCAGTCAGTAGTTTGCCTTTTAGTTTTGTGGATTGTTTCCTTTCCTCTGCAGAAGCTTTTTATTTTGGTGTAGTCTCAGTAGTTTCTTTTTCCCTTTGTTTCCCTTGCTTCTTGCAACATATCTAGGAAGAAGTTGCTATGATCAATTGCAAAGAAGTTATTGCTTGTGCCCTCCTCTAGGATTTTTATGCTTTCAGGTCTCCCATTTAGGTCCTTAATCCACTTTGAATTTATTTTTGTGTATGGTGTAAGGAAGTGGTCCAGTTTCATTCTTTTGTATTTTACTGTCCAGTTTTCCCAGGGCCATTTGTTGAAGAGTCTTTCTTTTTCCCATTGAATATTCTTGCCTGCTTTTTCAAAAATTAATTGACCATATAGTTGCGGGTTCATTTCTGTTTTTTTTTTTTTCTCCTAATCTGTTCTATTGATCTACGTTTCTTTGTAGTACCATACTGTTTTGATTACCACAGCTTTGTAATATAACTTGAAGTATGGAATTTTGTTCTCTCCAGCTTTGCTTTTCATTTTCAAGGTTGCTTTGGCTATTCAGGGTCTTCCATGTTTTCATACAAATTTAAGGTTTATTTGTTCTAGCTCTATAGAAAATGCCATTGGTATTTTGATAGGGATTGTGTTGAATGTGTAGATTGCTTTGGGTAGTATAAACATTTTAAAAATATTTATTCTTCCAGTCCATGAGCATCCATTTTTTTGTGTCATTCGGTTTCTCTCATCAGTGTTTTGTAGTGTTCAGAATACAGATCTTGCATCTCTTTGGTTAGGTTTATTCCTGGATATCTTACTGTTTTTGGTACAATTGTAAATGAGATTGATTCTTAATTTCTCTTTCTACAGCTTCACTATTGGTGTATAGAAATTTCTGTATGTTGATTTTGTATTCTGTGACTTAGTACTAAGTTCTTTTATCCATTCTAGCAGTTTTTTTGTGGAGTCTTCTGGATTTTCTGTATATAGTATCATGTCATCTGCAAATGATAAAGTTTTATTTCTTCTTTGATGATTTGGATGCCTTTTCTTTCTTTTTGTTGTCTGATTGCTGAGGCTAGTACTTCCAGTACTATGTTGAATAAAAGTGGTGACAGTGGATATCCCTGTCTTGTTCCTGACCAGAGAGGAAAAGCTCTCAGGTTTTTTCCCATCTAGGAAGATTATTCATTGTGGTTTCTTTGTATATTGCCTTTATTATGCTGAGGTATGTTCCCTTTGGACTTACTTTGTTGAGGTTTTTAATCATTTTTTTTAAAGATTTTATTTATTTATTTGAGAGAGAGAGAGAGACAGAGTGAGAGAGCATGAGAGGGGAGGTCAGAGGGAGAAGAAAACTCCCCATGGAGCTGGGAGCCTGATGTGGGACTTGATCCCAGGACTCCGGGATCATGACCTGAGCCAAAGGCAGTTGCCCAACCAACTGAGCCACCCAGGCACCCCGAGGTTTTTAATCATTAATGGGTGTTGTACTTTTGTCAAATGCTTTTTCTGCACCTATTGAAATGATCATATGGTTTTTATCCTTTCTTTTATGAATGTGATGTATTGTGTTAATTGATTTGCCAATATTAAACCACCCTTGCAACCCAGGAATAAATCCCATTTGATGGTGGTGAATAATTTTTTTTAATGTATCGTTGGATTCAGTTTGCTAGCATTTTTGCATCTATATTCATAAAGGATATATTTTACTTAGAAAATGGATAAATAAATATAAGGAGATAAGTATTTAACTTATGCTAGTAAATAAAACTATTACCTTGGTGTAGTTGATGAGAGGAAATTTCTCTTTCTAAAAATATTCCACTGAACAAGTAGAGAATGATAAAGTTAACAAATCATCATTTTCCTACCTTAAGGAACTGATTGATCCAAACCATGTTCATCAATGGCTGATAACATTACAAAAAAAAAAAAAAAGAACCAGACAGTAAATCAGTAAGCATCTACTTATAATATCACCTATGAAGGAGTTTGTACCCCCTGCCTCCAAAAATGTAACCTGAAATATTCAAGCACTTAGCTCTGTTAAATTAGAGAAAAGAGGAGAGCCATGGGGACATGTTAAATGATACAAAAGAGGATGAAATCAGGAAAATGCATGGTGGGGAATTTATAGGCTACATATAAGTTATTGCAAGGAAATAATTTCAAGGAAAAAAATGAAACATGAAATAGAGGTAGGAACCTATACATTAAGATAAGTGACATATTAACTAATCCAATGTATGGCCTGGTTTTGATCTTTAATTCAAGTATACACAATATTAAAAATCATAGCACAGTTTGGAAAATGTGAACATAGGCTATTTGATAGTAGGGAAATGGGTGTATATGTGTGGATTTTGTGCATTTAATAAAAATATTGCCTTTTTTGTATTTAATGACACATTCAAATGTGTGTCATTTAGAGATACATACTGGAATATTTGTCTTCAGGAAATCACAGTTAAGTAGTTTCACTTCACATATCATCTGACCTCCCAAGAGAAAAATAAAATATAAATAAATATAAATAAATAAATATATAAAATATATTTTGAGGAAGTGGGCATAAAACCCATCTTTTCCTTTACTGTTCTCTTTTTTCTTTATTGTTATCTAAATTTCAACTTCCCTTTAGATCATGTGCTATTGTCTTGCCTTTATTTTAATCATTCATTTTCACCAAGATTCCTAACAATAAGAAATGCCTTATTTTTAACAAAGTGAGCAAGTTCAGCTTTGGTTGATGATTTGTGGCTTAATTGAATTACTCCATCAACACATATTGTTCAAAGCACTGAGGAGATCCCAGAAAGTATATTACATATTTCCAGATATCAAGAATCTGTAGTTTAATTGAAAAGAGATAATTAATATGTTCATATACACAAAGAAAAGAAAAAGCAAGCAGTTTTATCCTAAATGGATTAGTAGTGACTTTTTAAAAATTATTTCTTTTCAGTGTAACAGAATTCATTGTAGTGACATTTAAACACAGTTTGATGATAAAAATGGAGAAAACAGTACAAAATAATGTACTCATAGATGACTTGGGAGTTGAGTTGAATCTTTTTAAATGGATAGAATGTATATAGTTGGAATGAGGAAAGTTAGGGAGAAGAATGTGAACAAAGATACTTGGGTTGAAATGAACTTGTAAGAGATGGTTAAAACTTGCTTAAGCATGTGAATTGAAAACAGAGAGAAATTGGACTCTAAGACTGTAGAGGTTAGATTATGCTGGATCAGGTAAAGCAGATCTGGAAGTATAAAGGGCAGTGATATGTAGAAGGCAGACGTGCCATCAGATTCGAATGTGATCCATTCCTCTGTAGACAGATTTGGGTTGTTTCCACAGTTTAGCTACTGTGAATAATGCTGCCATAACCTGGGAACACAGGTATTTCTTTGAGATCCTGATTTCCATTCTTTTGGATATATACCCAGAAGTATGTTTTTTGGATAAGATAGTTCTGTCTTTAACTTCTGAGGAAATTTCATACTGTTTTCCATAGCAGCTGCATCATTTTACATTTCCACAAACAGTACACAAGGATTCCAGTTTCTCCACATCTTTGCCAACTCTTGTTATCTTTTGCTTTTTGATAATAGCAAATAATTCTGACAGAGGTGAGGTGATATCTCATTGTAGTTTCAATTTGCATTTCCCTGGCAGGAAGTGATGTTGAACATCTTCTCATATACTTTGCCATCTGTATATCCTTCTGGAGAAAAGTCCATTTAAGTCTGATGCTCATTTTAAAATCCAGTTATTTGTCTTTCTGCTATGGAGTGTAGTAGGAGTTTCTTATATATTATGGAATCCATTATCAGATTTACTATTTGCAAATATTTTCTTCCATTTTGTAGATTGCCCTTTCACTCTGTTTCCATTGCTGTACAGAGCCTTTTAATTTTTTTTTTAAAGATTTTATTTATTTATTTGACAGAGAGATCACAAGCAGGCAGAGAGGCAGGCAGAGAGAGAGGAGGAAGCAGGCTCCCTGCTGAGCAGAGAGCCCGATGCGCGGCTCGATCCCAGGACTCTGAGACCATGACCTGAGCCGAAGGCAGCGGCTTAACCCACTGAGCCACCCAGGCGCCCCCAGAGCCTTTTAATTTAATGTAATCTCACTTGTCTATTTTTGCTTTTGTTGCCTGTCCTTTTGATGTCATAGCTGTGAAATCATTGCCAAGATTAATGTCATGAGGCTTTCTCCCTGTGTTTTCTTTGATGAGTTTTACAGTTTGTTTCTTTTAAATTTAAGAATAATTGACATACAGTATTGTATTAGTTTCAGGTGTACAACACAGTAATTTGATATTTGTATACATTATGAAATATTCACCACAATGTCTAGTTACCAGCTGTCACCATACAAAGTTGTGACAATATTATTGACTATATTTCTTATACTGTATATAATGTCTCCATATCTTATTTATTTTATAAACTAAAAGACTAGTTCTTAATTCCTTTCATGTATTATGTCCATCTCCCTATGGCTCCCCCCTGGAAGCCATCAGTTTGTTCCCTGTATCTAAGAGTCTTTCTATGTTTTGTTTGTTCATTTTTTAAAAAGATGTACTTATTTATTTTTTGAGAGAGAGAAAAAGAGTGGGGGATAGGAACAGAGCGGGAGGGAGAGAGAATATCAAGTAGACTCAGTGCTGAGCACAGAGTCCAATGCAGGGTTCGAACTCACAACCCTGAGATCAGGACCTGAGCTGAAACCAAGTCAGATGCTTAACTGACTATACCACCGAGGTGCCCCCCCTTTTTTTTAGATTCCACATATAAATGAAATTATATGGTGTTTGCCTTTCTCTTTCTGACTTACTTCACTTAGCATAATACCCTTTAAGTCCATCCGTGTTATCACAAATGGCAAGATTTTATTCTTTTTTACATGGCTGACTAATATTTCATTGTGTGCATATCACATCTTTATCCTTTCATCTATTGATGGTCACATAGATTGATTCCATATCTTGACTATTGTAAAAATGCTGCAGAGGGCATGGGGTCGCCATATGTCTTTTTAAATTAGTGTTTCATTTTTTTGGATAAATACCTATTAGTAGAGTTATTGGATCATATTATAGTTCTATTTTTAATTTGAGGAAACTCCACACTGTTTTCATAGTGACTGCACCAACTTGCATTCTCATAAACAATGCACAAAGGTTCCCCAAAAAAGAGCCCCCAAAATAAGAGCTTACTTTACAGTTTTAGTTCTTATATTTAAGATTTTAATCCCATTTTGAGTTTGTTTGGGTATGGTGTAAGAAAGGGTCCAGTTTCATTCTTTTACATGTAGCTGTCCAGTTTTCCCATTTATTGAAGGGACTGTCTTTCCCCATTGTATACTTTTGCTTTCTTTGTCATAGATTAATTGACCAGAAAGGCATGTGTTGGTTTTGGGGATCTCTATTCTGTTCCGTTGATCTATGTGTCTGTTTTTGGGTTAGTACCATACTGTTTTGATTGCTCTAGCTTTGTGGTATAGTTTGAAATTGAGGAGTGTAATACCTTTAGCTTTGTTCTCGTTCTCAAGCCTCCTTCGGCTTTTCAGTGTCTTCTCTTGCTTTATGTTAATTTTAGGGATTATTTTTCCTATTTCTACAAAAAATGTAATTGGAGTTTTGATGGGAACTATATTTAATCCATAGATTCTTTTGGGTAGTATGGGCATTTTAACAATATTTTCCTCTAATCAATGAACATGGATGTCTTTCCACTTATTTGTGTCTTCTTTAATTTCTTTCATCAGTGTATTTTAGTTTTTAATGTACACATCTTTCACCTACTTGATTAAGTTAATTCCTATATATTTTATTATTTTGATACTACAAATTGAACTGTTTTTATAATTTCCTTTTTAGATAGGTTTTTGTTAATGTATAGATAATGCAGATTATTTTTGTGCATTGATTTTTGCACCATGAAACTTTATTGTACTTGTTTTATTAATTTTAACAACTTTTTGTAGAATATTTAGGGTTTTCAATAAATAAGGTAGGTAATGCCTACAGAAACAATTTTACTTCTTCCATTCTATTTTGGATTCCTTTTATTTCTTTGCATTGCCTCTTGCTCTGGTTAGGACTTAGGGTATTATGGAATATTATTCATCCTTAAGAAAGAAGGAAATTCTCTCACTTGCAACAAATAGAATGGACCCAGAAAACATTATGCTAAGTGAAATAAGTCCATCCCAGAAGGCTAAATACTGAATGATTCCACTCATACATATGAGGTACCTAAAATAATCAAACTCATAGAAGCTGAGAATTGAATGGTGATTGCCAGGATTGGGAAGGAAGAAAACGAAGAGTTTTTGTTCAGTGGGTATAGATATAGTTATACAAGATTAATAAATTCTGGAGATCTCCTTATAAACACAGGGCCAAGAGTTAACATGATGGTGTTGTACACTCAAAACCTTAAGAAGATAAATCTTATGCTAGGTGTTCTTACCATGAGAGAAAGAGAAAGAGAGAGAGAGAGAGAGGAAAGAAGGAAGGAAGGAAGGAAAGAGAAGAAAGAGGGAGGGAGAGAGGGATGGAAGGAAGGAGAAAGGGTATATAAGAAATTTTTTGGAGGTAATGAATATATTTATTACCTTGATTGTGCTGGTGATATCATGGGTGTATTCATTCATAAGTCCAAACTTATCAAAATGCATACACTAAATGTGTAAACTATTTTGTATATTAAATACACTTCAATAAAGCTGAGAAGATAATTCATATTAGCAATACAATATTTAGGGCCAAAAAGTCAAGAGAACACATGGCTGGAAGACATATTATTTTATGTTAATACTATAAAATTCTGAATGATAAATTAACATCACCAGGAAATTATTAACATTTTTTTTTCCTACATGGTCTGGGTAAGACTTGCATTAATGAACATCATCAGTGATGCACAGTAATAACCTGTGAGAGTCCTTGAAAGTCAGTATTCATAGGTGGCATAATGAATGTTGGAGCATCTTGAGTAATGATGTAACCAACATTAAATAAATGGTATTAAGGAAATTAAGAAACAAAAAGGTCTATATCATTTCAATAGAAATTGATTGTAAACGACAATGAGTAGTAACAGCATTACTACCTTTTTTTTCATGGTGAGAGATACAAAACTAGGAAAATCTAAAGATGATGAAGAGTTGTTTCCTGGACTTCAATAGGAAGAGAGGGTGCCTGCACTATGAAGAATCTTCGTGTGCACTGATTATAAAATAAGGAAATATGTAATTATCTCTTTTCTACTAACTATTCTAAATCACCATTGATAAATCATTATATTTCACCTGGGACCATGAATTTTATAACACATTTTTAAATCACCTGGTTTTAGATAGATAGGGAATCCCACACAAAAAAATATTTTCCCAGGATTCTGCACATCCTAGGATGGCCCCAGATGGTGAGGTCATTGGAAAGAGTGAGAAGCTATAGAAAGGAAGATGTGTTTGAAGGCTGTGGCAGTAGCACTGTACAGAAATGGTGGAGTGAAGAATCTGAGATGAAGAGAAAGGGCCTGAAACTGAGAAGCATTTTTTTTTAAAGGTTTTATTTATTTATTTGACAGACAGAGATTCCAAGTAGGCAGAGAGGCAGGCAGAGAAAGAGGAGGAAGCAGGCTCTCTGCTGGGCAGATCCCAGGACCCTGGAATCATGACCTGAGCGGAAGGCAGAGGCTTTAACCCACTGAGCCACTCAGGCGCCCCCTGAGAAGCATTTTAAAGAGAAAATAAAATTTGGTAGTAAAGATGGAACTGAGGCTAAGAATCAAAGACTAAGATGAAAAATGTACTGCTGTGGAAATAACTACTTACAGTGGAGAAGAAAGACCAGTTTGGGATGCAGATATATGTTGGGATGTGTGGCAAGTTCTTAATTAAAAGAGCCCCTCTATGGAGTAAAAGCCAGCTGTGAAACTCCCCAATATTCAAGGAAAATATTTTTGTCTATTCTCGCATATGACAAGACATTGGAATCCACCTTGTGCAAAATTTTCATGTGTGACTTCAGAGGTTGGAAGTTTGAGTTTCAGTTCTTCCCTGTGGGCATTTTTTTTTTTTTAACATTTCTCAACCTTAGCTTTATTCCATCAGAATGGGGTAAATGATGTCTCCTTCATGGTAATATGATATCCGTTTTTACGGAGGTTGAAAAACAGTGACAATGTGAAAGTGCCTAGCAGAGTGTCCAGCACAGACTTAGTGAAGGTTTGTTCAACTGAAATTAAATGAAATCTACTAAGGTCAAATTGCTTTGTAGTTCTACCAATCAGATAACCCCATCCTCATTACACATGGTGGCAGCAGCTCATTCATCACAGTGCTCCCTTAGGCCTGGGGCTCAGGTCTGTGACCACTATCTTTAGCAGTCTAGGATGACATTTTTTCTTAACTGGAAAGAGTGAAAAATTGGAGGTATTAACACCTCCAGGAAAAATGACTTATCCTTCTATAATGTACCCACCTGCATTTTTAGAAGTCTGCTCTAATACTGTTTGAGACGCAGTCACCAATAATACTGTGTTTGTATTGCACAGTGAAGTGATGTCCTCTTGAAAATATAAATTAAGACAGCACACAATGCGTCTTTGAAAAAAGGAGATGGGAGCCAAGACAGAGAATTTAAAATAGAATGATACCTCAATGATTTATTTAGATAACAATGTTCTTGGCAGCCCGTTAGCAGAGGATGGGTGCAAAATCTCTATTACTCTCTGCTGCCTGTTTTTATGGCCTTCGTTTAACATGATTGAGTACGTGGGTCTGTGCTTGCAGGCACCTAATGGCCTTCATTTCTCTCTGGTGCCCAAGTCTCTCTCTGGCTATAGTTAGGATTTGGGGGGGGGGGGGAAAGGCACACTGACTCCTTGGTCTCTGGAGATGCAGTGGTGGTTGTCTGGCAGGCCCACACTCCATGAACCTATGGGTGAGGGGACAGTGGTCTGAAGCCTTGTAAGGATGGCTCTGTGTGTTTAACAGTAAAAGTGGTTTTACTCACTGTGTCTCTGAGGTAGATTGGAAATGCTTCTTTATCTAAGCATGAGAAAAAGATGCTCATGGTGACTTACCAAACTGTGAAATAGTTCTTCCACTAAAAGGTGAAAATTAGATAATTTATGAAATTTAAAACTTGATTAGAAAAGGTGCTTTAGAATTTGTTTCCAGTAACTTGAAATATGTATAAAGCTTAGGGAAAAGGGCCATTATTTTTTCATGGTGGAGAGGAAAGACATAATACAAGCATAGAAGAGACTCTTCAAGATAATCTAGGTCAGGGCCAGGAGCAGCGAGGCTCAGGTTGACAGAGTGGGTCTGCATTCTGACTTGGTAATAGTCACCCCAAGTGGGAACATATAGCCATTCCAGAAAGGTATGTATGATCCAATTCAATGACTTTCTCTCTCTCTTTCACCAGCCATAGAAGAAGATATTAATAGAATTCCTGTGTCTGCAAGTTATAAGATCAATGGCTCTCATGTTTGTCTTTGTTATTGTTTGTTTTATTTTTCCCTAATGTTGAGACAGTTAGATTCTCATATTTACCCATTTACCTCAAACCTTTTTTTTTTCCACTTTCAACAAAATTGAACCCATTCTTGCAATGGTCTGGGCACACATAGACCATTTTTTAACTCATTCTACATTATTACTTTCTTCAACTTGAACACCTCTCTTTTTATTAATTACACTAATCCTAAAGGCAACAGTGTAATGGTTTAAATCCACAGACTCACGTGGATTCAAATTACAGCTCTTTCGTTTACTACTTATGAGACATATGACTGGGCTTATCCACTCCAATCCTCAGTGTTCTCAATTTCTTTCTATTGTTTTAAGATTAAATAAAATGTATTTGTTCAATCAACAACATGTATTGGGAATGTTTGATGTGACATGATAAACAATGACCAGATCCTAGTGACAGGATGGCTGAAACAACAGCAGCATGTCTCTCCTGATATAGCTTACATGTTATCTAGGGAGACAGAGAATAAACAGATAAATACAAAAACAAAAGATTTGGAATAGTATTAAGCCAGGGGGTAAAGAGGGGCTCAGATTGCTGGTTTAAGTTGGGTGACACCAAAGTCTTTTAGGGAAGCAGAGGTCTAAAGTGCTGTAATGATGCCATGTGAAATCTGAAAAGAGCCTCTAAAGAAGAGAAAAGAAAAAGTTCAAATACTCTGGGGTGAAAACATGTTTGTTCCTCATGTGTGAGGAATAGTAGAAAATGACTATAAGGTAGAAGGTAGAACTTAGCTAAGTGACTGGTACATAATAGTTGATTAGCAAACTGTAACTATTTTTTTTAAGATTATTTGAGAGAGAGCGAGTGAGTGAGTGTGTGTCAGAAGGGGAGGGAGAGGGAGAGAGAGAATCTCTAACAGACTCCATGCTGAGCGTGGAGCCCAACTCGTGGCTCAGTCCCACGGCTCTGAGATCATGACCTGAGCTGAAAGCAAGAGTTGGGCACTTAACTGACTGAGCCACCAGGTGCCCCAGCAAACTGTAACTATTTTGAATACTATGGACAGAGAGGCCAGATGTATCTGTTAGTGGAAATAATCCTGCACATAGATTTTTTGCATCCAAGTTCTATATATTTTTTAAAGATTTTATTTATTTATTTGACAGAGAGAGAGAGAGCACAAGTAGGCAGAGAGGCAGGCGACAGAGTGGGGGAGGGGAAGCAGACTCCCTGTCGAGCAGAGAATCTGATATGGGGATCGATCACAGGACCCTGAGATCATGATCTGAGCTGAAGGCAGAGGCTTAACCCACTGAGCCACCCAGGTGCCCAGCATCCAAGTTCCATATTGTCATAAAGTTATCTTAGTTTGTTATGTGTTGCTTGGCTCTTGTGTTTAGCTTTCTGATTTTCTATTATCTTCTGAACAGTGGTGAATATAAGCCTCAAGCCTAGGTTCCACATACAATTCATACATCATATTAATCTGTCTTTCTGTTTACAGTTCTTTATTTATCACAAGCTATAAACTTCTTGAGAGAAGGTGCTTTTTGGTGTTTCCACTGAATTCCCAGCATGGAATCCAGTGCTTTTCATATGGCAGGCACATGACACGTGTTTATAGAGAGTTAGGAAAAGACTCAGCTATTTAAGACACTGGGGGATAAAACTCTGACAGGGTGAAGTTTTTAAAGGTTTTTTGCCCAACAGAGAGATTTGTACTCTGGTAGTTGAGAAATTGATGTCTGTTAATTTATTGAGTGTATCTGGGTAAGTGGGAAGAGCAGGGTAAGCGTGACCTATAGCTAGCTAGTCTTTGGCTGAAGTCAGCAGTTCCGGTCCACAGGTAGGGTGTGTGTGTGAGTGTATGTATGAGCACACCTGTGCATTAGCCAGGTGGATTTTTCTTTTCCAATAGACTCAACTTTCCATTTGCATTGATTGTGTAGATCTTAACTATAGCAACATTATTTCAGAGTGTGATAACCACTTTTAAGAATTGTTTTTCTTCTTATGGTTCTTTTCTCTAATTTCTGGCAAATGATACTGGTGTTTCATGTATAGTAATGATGTATTTCCATCTCTAACAAATGTACTTATGAACCTAAATTAGATTTTTTTAAAAGATTTTATTTATTTATTTGACAGAGATCACAAGTAGGTAGAGTGGCAGGCAGAGAAAGAGGAAGGGAAGCAGGCTCCCCGCTGAACAGAGAGCCCTATGTGGGGCTCGATCCCAGGACCCTGGGATCATGACCTGAGCCGAAGGCAGAGGCTTTAACCCACTGAGCCACCCAGGCGCCCCCTAAATTAGATATTTTAATATAAAAATAAGAATATAAATGATACATGGAAATGCCCAATATTTTAAAGGTTGTGAGAAAATAAAGTTTGGAAAATAAAACCTCAAGTATTTCTCTTTCTTTCTTTCTTTGACAGAGAGAGGGATCACAAATAGGCAGAGAGGCAGGCAGAGAGAGAGAGGGGGAAGCAGGCTCCCTGTTGAGCAGAGAGCCCGATGTGGGGCTCGATCTCAGGACCCTGAGATCATGACCTGAGCCGAAGGCAGAGTCTTAACCCGCTGAGCCACCCAGGTGCCCCACCTCAGGTATTTCTTGAGAAAATGAAAATATAATATTTTTAATCCTTTAAAATTCCCCCCTAATTCTTAAATATTTTTTATGAAAAACAAATTATAGCCATTTTTTCCTAATTGTCATTACATTCTAGGAAGGAGGAAAATCAGTTGTGAAGAAAATAATTCCTTACTTTTTGTGTGTGTGAAAAGGATTTTTTTTTTTAAGATTTTTATTTATTTGACAGACAGATCACAAGTAGGCAGAGAAGCAGGCAGAGAGAGAGAGGAGGAGGAGGCAGGCTCCCTGCTGAGCAGAGAGCCTGCCCGATGTGAGGCTCGATCCCAGGACCCTGGGATCATGACCTGAGCCGAAGGCAGAGGCTTTAACCACTGAGCCACCCAGGCGCCCCTGAAAAGGATTTTATATCCTGTGGTTTGTATTAGTGCCAATGAAAAATACTGTTACTTTAAAAACTTTTAGATGGACAGAGAGAATTAGAGACAGAGAGACAGAGACAGAAAGACAGAGAGCCAGTCATGTGTAGCACAATGGCCCAGATTTGCACCTGTAATTTGAACCATTTTGTCCTATAAATCTTGAATTTCCAAGAAACTTTGCTCCGCCCTGATGACCAAATAAATAAAAAAACATCAGAATCTGAACTCAGACTAGAGAGATTGAAATGTTCTTTCACCTGTCAGTTTGAACTATTCAGATAAAAAGAAACTAATTCCTGTTTTGATTGCTTTCTAAATGGTTCATGTCAGTCAATTCTTATTTCTGTGTTTAAATTGAAAGCTTCATCTTTGGTTAATTCACCAAATAAAATTTGCATTTGGCCTTAGGCCTATCTGATCCCTGGTATTATCAGGTATTTAGGCGATAAAACTTGAATTGTTTTCATAGAACCACCTACTGAGAAAGGCAGTGCAGAAGATAGAGAAAGGATCCTTATTTTCTGCAAAGGGTAGTGGGGGAGAGCTAGTCCCAGTTCCTTCATTTAAATTAGAATGCCTACACAAGGTATCCATATTGTTCCTTTCTCAATATATGCCAGAGATAAAGCAATGTTTTTAGAGCACATTCCTTTCTATATGGATGATTTTTTTTTTTAATTTGTCAGAGAGAGAGGGAAAGAGAGCAAGCACAGGCAGACAGAATGGCAGGCAGAGGCAGAGGGAGAAGCAGGCTCCCCGCCAAGCAAGGAGCCGGATGTGGGACTCAATCCCAGGACGCTGGGATCATGACCTGAGCCAAAGGCAGCTGCTTAACCAACTGAGCCACCCAGGTGTCCCTATATGGATGATTTTTATACCCTCTTCATTTAGTTAAGACTCTGAAGACATGGAATGTTTTAAAAATCGTCATGATAATTATTAAGATAATTAAAATGAGTTATTTCCATTATGTAGTTGTATGTACCATACCTTTCTAAGACCGATTTATCATTCTTCGGCATCCAATTGCACTATTTAAAAGGAAGAGAGGCTTCAGGTCAATTAAGCAAACAAGCTCAGTGTCTAGTTTTTTTTTATGGCAACTTTTTCTGACTGATTGCAAAATTACAGTGTAAGAAAGTTCAAGTCTAATCAGAGTAAATAAGAAACTTTCCTAGGGAGGTCAGAGAAGAATGCTCATGTCTTCTGGTTAAATAGTTTTTTGGTTTTTTTAAGATTTGTTTTCTTTAGTATATTGAGTTGATAGGTGTTTTTAATCATCACCATCAGTGTTTGTATTATTGATGGCTTATAAATGAGAGATTAAATCAGAATAACTGTGGCCGGGCCAATGGCCAGTTCAAAACTCACACAACTGCATATTGGAACAACTTTGCCAAGTACAGAACACAAATACGGAACACTTAACACAAAGTGATCTTGGGGGGGGTGCTGCCTCTAATCTGAAACAAAATGTCTAAGATATCATGCAGGTATCATGTGTGGTAGGAGCACAGGCTAAGGGACAGCAATTATAATCCATACAAACTTTCATGCTCTTCTATACTCTTGTATATTCTCAGGACATGGTAACTGTCTAGTTCCACCCAGCATGTGAAAATCATCCAGTTTTTGTGGCAGTTGGCTTTTCTTAATGAATCTCAATTTCCACATTTCCTTTGGATCCTTTGCAAGTGGCACATACATGTTTGTTTGTCTTGAGCAGGTTTTTGCAACATTTTTACCGAGTGTGATGACAGGATCCGAAGATACTGGCCAAGATTTCTTGGCCTGTGATTATGGCACTATTTCAGTTCATCTTGGAAGGGCCCATTTCATCAAGATTCATCCTCACAGTAATGTGTTAATTCTCTATCAAGCAACACTGAACAGCAAATTGCTTGTTTGTAGCCATTGCAACATATTTTTGCCTCTTGGTTAAATGAACAGTAGCCAAGGAGATAAACACTATAAACGTTTGCCAAAAGGATGCTCTATACATCCAAATTGTTTTCTTAGGTATATTATATAAATGTGTCATCAAGCAAGTTTTACTTTAATACTTACATAAAATAAGGGTTGTGGCAGTATCGTGTTTTGCTATATCCAAAGCTATACATGATTTTATCTACATTGTCTTAGGACAATATTTTATTCAATTTGTAGAGGACTTATTGAAGAGATTACTCACTTATCTTAGTCTCTCTGACACCTTTCTTAAACTAACCATAATAAAAGCATATATATTTCTGGGGACTAACTTATAAAGAATGGATTTGATGAAATAATATCTCACTCTAAAATTATTGCAAAATAAAAATTGATTGCCTTTAATATTGTACTTATACCTTCTTTCTACAGTGTTTTTCAGTTCATTTACAGTTTTAAGCAATAAAAATTAATTCAAGTGATGCATATAATCTGATATATAGTTAAAACTCATGTTTAAAGGCATAACAGTACTGCAGGTTCTACTGAATATGTAAGCAAATGTGAACAATCGTGATGGAATCATAGTGGAATATCATAGTGGGAATCAGCAATTACCTATTTGGCCCCTACTATTCTGGCTTGCATTGAATTTTTTTTTTTTTTTTAAGTAGTAAAGGAAGTAGTAGGAAGGAGCCTACAAAATCATCTACTATAAAACATCAGCTTTATACTGGTAGATACTGAGATCTAGATGGATTCAGTAAATTATTCAAGTTCACCCAGCTTGGCAAGTATAGATTCAGAACCAAAACTCTGCATCTGGTTAGTAGGGTCCATGGGCTCTTGGCTTAGCCAATCCCATATCTGATTTCTGATTTTGACAAGCGACCTAGAATTACTTCAGTTCTCATCCATAAGATGGATTAAATGATTATAGAGCACCATGCAGATTGATCTAATGAGGTAGTATACATACTATACATAGTATACATAGTGTATATATATAGGTATATATACTATAGGTATATAGGTAGTATATATAATTGGTAAGTGCCCAATTATTGCCTGGAACACTCAGCAAGCATGATTTTCCTTTTCTCCTGGGCTCTCTGCAGGATAACACTGAGAAGCAAACGTTCCTTTCAGCTATTCTTTGAACTTCCCACAGGTTAATCCTTTATAAGATAAGATTTCTATCTATATTTATAGGTTTCTGTAAGCACCAAAACTTTAAAAATTTGATCTTTACCAAGCAATGTAAATCATGCTTTTACCATTCATTTTGACATGGATTTATCTATTCCAAATTCTGAAATACAACCTCTAAGAGCTTGTGAGCTTAATTTTAGATTTGGCACTGAAGTTTAAATTATTTGAGGTGATAACTTACCCTTCAGTTTAGTTTTAAAGTCCTGACTGGTGTTACTTATTTTTTGGCTGTGAATTATATAAAATTTCAGGAATCACATGCTGAAATAAACTAAGAAGTTTTCTAAGTGTTGTGGTTGGGATTTTTGTCATTAAGTAAATAGAGGTTTTTTTGATTAGTAAAAAGGAAACATTTTTTATTGCAAACTTCTGGCTGAAAAGGCATGGCATTTAGCTAGGCCCTACTAGATATAAATGTTTTAGTATCTAGGAAAAGGAAACTTTATTAAATACTAGGCAAACTTTAAGGAGTCTGCCTATGTGCCAGGTAGGTACCTTGCTAGAGAAAACCAACACTTCAGAGCATTAAGTTATTTGACTAAAGTCTTATAAGACTAAGCTAAGTTAAAAAAAAAAAATTAACATCTGATTCCCAAATCAGTGCTCATTTTGTTTACCAGTTGTTTCCAAATCAGTCCTTTTGTGGCTCCCGTTCCTACATATAAGTTCATAATTCAACCTGAATATGCTACATTCACAACTAAGAAGTCATTTTATGGTTAGAATTAAAATGTCAATATTGATTTTTTTTCATTATTCTTGGCTTATGAGTTTGTGAGCTATAAATTTATTATTGTTTTAAAAAAAATTAAGTTTTCAAATAAATTTGAGTCTAGTTGCTTCTGTGTTAGCATGATAAAGCAGTTAGAACATGGCTTACTCAGGTAGGGCTGACATTTATGGATTGGGCTATAAATGTTCAGGTCCTAGAGAAGGAAGTGTTATGGTATAAATACATTTTTCAAAAAAAGAGAAATAAAAGAAGATTATGGTCCAGATCTGAATTTACTGGGATTGTGGTAATGAAGTCACACACTTTGTGGGTAATTTAGGATGACAGGAATTTATTGTCTCATAGATACGAAGGCTAGATGTTGGAAATCAATGTGTTGACAAGGTTGGTTCCTTCAAGGACTGTGACAGAGAATCTCTTCTCTGGCTTCTCATAGTTTGCTGACCATCTTCGACAGTCCTTGGTTTGTGGTAACATAACTCCAGTCTCCAGTCTCTGCCTTCATTTTCACATGGCGTTCTTCCTGTGTCTCCACGTAGATTTCATTTGTGCATGTCAGTGCCCCTTCACATAGCATTCCTCTGATAACTGATTATATCTATAATGACCCTCTTCCTGAAGTTAGTCACATTCTGAGGTACTTGGAGTTAGGGCTTTAACATAGCTTTTTTTTTGGTGGGGGGGGGGGCGGTCGGGGTGGGAGTGGATGCAATTCAACCCATAATAAGGTCTAAAAAGTAAAAGTGAAATGGTGTGGCAAAATTACCTGTTGAATTTTGGTTAGGTTAGAAAGAAAACACCAACAATTTAGAACAAAACAAATAGCATGCTTTTTTTTGCGTAATTATTACTTGCAAAAGCCTGGATGATCAATTTGGGTGAGGCAGGACAAAAAAAGAAAGAAAGAAAGAAAAAAGAGTAAAGTAAGAGAAAATGAATAAAGGAGGAAAAAGGAAGCAAGGAAGAGAAGGGGGTATATAAGGGAAAAGGAGGGCAGGAGAGGGAAAGGGGACCAAAAGGAAGATCACATCAACCAATGAACTTCATTCATAGACTGGTTCAAATCTTCCTGGTTCAATCTGCAGGTCTGGACCAACCTTGACAACAGAGCTTTGATCTACTGAAATATCTTCCCAATTATAGCTAGTTTATGAGTTTAATAATTACTCACATCTTATGTCCATTTGGTGAAGAAAAATGTGTCTTTGGAGTCCTTTTGAAATTAGATTGCTTCTGCTGTTTTAAACCTATAGGAGTTTTTAATTCAGGCAATTTGTTTCCTAGTAAAGAGAATTTTTTGTTGTTGTTCTTTTGTAGAACCCATAGCAGAAGTCGCACTGTGCCCACTCCTGATGTGAATTAGCTCAGTAGGACATTATAAGGCCTATGATCGCCTGGTGTTGGAATACTGTTGTTTCTGCTACCTCAGAAAGTAGAGATTAAAAATTCCCTGTTCATTCATCCAGTAAGTACATCTTTCTGCCAAAGCCAAATTAATTTTAGCACTTTTCTTTCCAGGACTTTGCATAGTTCATGTTTTAAACTATCAAGGTCATACAGTCTCTGGAAAACCTGGTCTATTGATATAGTTTAGGGTGATGATGCTAAAGGACAGGTTTATTAGGACTTATTGTGGACCAGTGTATGTGAATGAGAACAATTTAGCTTAATGATGTTTTGTATTCTATTAAGATTACTATATAATATTTTATATGGGATTTTGTTTATTAAGAGTTTTTTTTTCCTATATATCATCTCAGTTGATTCTTAAGCCTCTCTGATAAAGACATTTAGAGTTATATAAGTGGTGGAGCCAAGATAAAAACTCATGTCATCTACCTTCTCATCTATCCCTTTCTCCATTTACCTCATTGACTCAGCAGACTGTGACACATTTCCTGTTTTATTTCTGAATGCTCAGTAGTTGCTTTGAATCCAATTTATATAAAAATTATATGAGAGAAAGTAATTAAAGTCACTAAATATGAGAAAGAAGGATCTGTCTGATGGTGAGAAATGGAAATTGAGACAGTGATTCTAAAATGGAAGGGCTATCTGAGCATATTTCTGTGTAGGACTGGAAGGCATGTCTTCCAGGGAGAATCCCATGGAAGGTGGAATAGAAGATTAGAAACTGAGATCTGTTCCCAGCCACAAGCCTTCTTCCATTCTCATCAACCCCTTCCTATTTTAGTTGCTTGAATATTTGTCATATTACAGTATTTCCATGGTGATGAACTATGATATTGCAACACTAACCAAATCAGACCAGAGCTTCCTCTGCTATCTTCAGGAAGAGCAGAGAACAAAGACTTCCTGTTTAAGGTAATCTGTTAATTACCAGTTCTGAGGCAGTTTAAAGGAAAGTGAAAGAATACTGTAAAGAGAAGTTTGATGATTGCACCTAATTCAAACAAAAGGAAATTCTGATCATTTCACTCCACAAAGGTCTTAGATGTAGTAAGAGAATAGTCCAGCTCTCAAATTCAGAAAGTGTAACGACCAATTCTCAACATACTAAACATGATCTTTTTAATTCATTTGCACACTTTGAGAGATAATAAATTCAGTGTTATTTTTAAATGTCCAAGAAATAGAAAATGTGTTAAAGATGTTCCAAACCAAATATGAAAAAAAAAAAAAAGTAAATCATCAACAATCACAAAACATCCCAAGTCTCTGTCTTTTCTTAGAGGTTAGCATGCAGCCACTGCTTCCTTGAATGGAGCAAACATAGTTCAGGCACTAGCTTATTTGTTTGCAATGCAGTTATTTGCCTATGTTTAGAAATATTTCAGAAGATTGAAGTATTTCTTGTTATCCTGAACAGATTATCACATGTTAAAAAAAAAAAAATCAAATGTCGTTAAGCTCCATGTCAGGTAATATATGCCACTTATTTCTTCTTTTCTCTTTTATTTTCTCTTTAAAGAGTGGAATGGTTCTGGGACACCTGGGTGGCTCAGTCAGTTAAGTGTCTGCCTTCTGCTCAGGTCATGATCCTAGGGTCCTGAGATTGAGTCCCACATTGGGCTCCTTGCTCAGAGGGGAGCCTACTTCTCCCTCTGCCTGCCACTCCCCCTGCTTGTGCTCTCTCTCTCTCTCTAATAAATAAAATCTTTAAAAAGTTCATTAAAAAAGAGTAGAATGGTTCTGAATAAATCAATCCTATTGCTATGACAGGAGAAGGGATATTCAATCATATGCACCACTGAATTTCCAAAACAATCAAGAACCTCAAAGTCCATCAATGCATCCTTTCATACATTTATTCACATATTCATTCATTTGACAAATATTTACTCAGTGCCTACTATATGTCAGGCCCTGGGCTGGCCTTGAGTTCTCAAATATTATAAAAGCCAACAAGAAGAGATCATAATGAAAGTCCTATGTTTAGTTTTCCGAAGACAGTTTGATGCAAATGTGCCTACATTCCACAACCATAACCACACCCACACATCAACACATGGAGGTATTTCACCATATTGGAGATGTGAACTAGACTATGAGCCCATTTAGGGGGCAATAGTGTTCAGCAACACTTACTTAGAATATAAACTATAGCTAGTGGTTCTAAGAATTTAGGATTTCATAGAAAAGGAAAGGGAAAGAAGATGAAAAAACCCATACAGGATTGCTAGCCATTTATGTTGTCAAGGAAGGATATTAAAGACATCCCCAAACAAAACTACAGTTTACTATCCCTTTCATTCCTTTAAAAAAGCTTATAAAAACACCCTTCACCCCAAAAAAGGAAGGGCTAGTTCTCAGAATAAAGTTAGACCTTGCAGTTGGTTATATTTAGCTGAGTGAAAAACTTCTTCTATTGTGGGTTTTTTTTCCCGTAATTCCCTTCATGAATACTTGTGCTATTTCACTTCATAAATACTTCTCAGGCAGTGGCACCAGCCCATAAACTATGATTTGGGAAACATTGGCAGAAAATGCAAGTGCTGCGGCTCTGGGATCAGCCAGGAGGCCCTTGTCGGAATCTAGTCTCAGGCACTTATTAATGTCAGATCTTGGTCAGCTTGCTTTTTTATGTTGTTTGTCTGTAAGGTGGGAATTCTAATAGAATTTGTAAGGATTAAATTATATATAACTCATATAGAAAAAACTACACAGTGTCTTACATAGATACAAAGCTAACAGCTTAAGGCAACATACCTAAAGTCATTTTAGATGAGCCAAAAGCCTATGCTTTTGGATTTTATGCCCCTACCCTACCCATAAAAAACTGTGAAGAGTCTGAGAGTTTACCTAATTCCAAGCTAACTAATTAGTCTGATGCTCTTTCATGGATGCTGGCAGAAGATATGAGGTGTTTGGATCAGACACAGAAGATAGTTAATTACTCAGAGCAAAGACGGTAGCCAGAGTATCAGCATTTGTACCTGTTCTTGAGCCCCAGTGTCCTGCAGAGTGATGTTATGAGGGCCAGGCGACTCTTGGAATACATAGTGGGTTATGTTCAAGGGAGGAATCCTATGTAAAAAAAAAAAAAAAAAAAAGGATGGATATATAGATAAATGAATCCTGAGCTTAGGAACCAGAATATTTTACAATGGGTAATAAGCCTGACTGACATTTGGCATGGAGAGGTCATCTTTATTACATAAAATAAACTTGCCCTTTGCTAGAGAGACTGACGCTATCTCTTTCTTTCAAGGCTGTTTCCTATACATCTTTGAAAAGATGGTCCAGAACAAAAGTAGTTAGCACCTCTATCCCAAAAGCAGGTGCACTAGAGGTCCATGTGGCATCCCAACAAGCTCTACTTAAAAAAAAAAAAGTTAATACTTTTTTTTTTAAAACACTTTAGGTTCATGGGAATTGAGAGGAGGGTACAGAAATTTCTCATGTATCTCCTGTACTGGCACATGCAGAGCCTCCCCATTATCAACATCCTTCACCAGAGTGGTCTATTTGTTACAATTGACGAGCCAGTATTGATATGTCATATCATCCAGAGTCCATACTCACCTTAGGTTGTACATTCTCTGGGTTTGGACAAGTGTGTGATGACATGTATCCATCATTATAGTATCACACAGAGTAATACTCCCTACTTTACAGAATCTGTACTCAATTGATGGCCCCCCTTCTGCTGTGCAGTTGAATTCTTCTTCTCTTAACTGAATATTTCCCATAAACATTTAGAAATTCTTGAATAGTTATCTTCCAAAAAAGAAAAAAAAATGTGAAAATCCAGTTTTCCCAACACCATTTATTGAAAAGACTGTCATTTTTGCATTGCATATTCTTGGCTCCCTTGTCAAGTATTTGTTGATTGAATATTGTGGGCTTATTTCTGGGTTCTTGATAATGTTCCGTTAGTCTTTGTATCAGTTTTTATGCCAATACCATGCTGTTTTAATTACAGTAGTTCTGTAATATAGTTTGTAGTCAGGAAGTATGGTGACTCCAGCTTTGTTTTTTCTCAGGATTGCTTTGGCTATTTGGGGTCTTCTGTGGTTCCACAAGAATTTTAGGATTCTGTTTTCTATTCCTGTGAAAATATCATGAAATTTTAATAGGATTACATTGAATCTGTAGATGGATTTAAGTAGTATAGACATTTTAACAATGTTAATTCTTTCAGTTCATTAACGTGGGTTATTTTTCCATATATTCGTGTCTTCATATTCTTTCATCAGTGTCTCAGTTTTCAGACTACAGATCTTTCACCTCCTTGATTAAATTTATTCCTAAGTATTTTATTGTTTCTGATGATGTTGTAAATGGGATTGTTTTCTTTTCTTTCTTTTTTTCTTTTTTAGATAGTTCATTGTTAGTGTATGGAAACACAACTAATTTTTGTATGTTGATTTTGTATCCTGCAACTTTATTAAATTACTTTATTAGTTCTAATGATCTTCGGTGAATTCTTTAGGACTTTCTATATATAAGATCATGCCATTTGCAAACAAAGACAGTTTTATTTTTTGCCTAATTGCTTTGATTAGGATGTCTAGTACTATGTTGAATAGGGGTGCAAGAGTAAACACCCTTGAGGCACCTGGGTGGCTCAGTGGGTTAAGCCTCTGCCTTCGTCTCCAGTCATGATCTCAGGGTCCCCGGATCGAGCCCCGCATCGAGCTCTCTGCTCAGCAGGGAGCCTGCTTCCTCCTCTCTCTCTGCCTGCCTCTCTGCCTACTTGTGATCTCTGTCAAATAAATAAATAAAATCTTAAAAAAAAAAAAGGTTCTTTGCTTCCATGAAACCACTCTCTTGGTTTCCTTCCTATCTCACTGTATATTCCTTCCATTTCTTAAAAAAAAAAAAAAGAGTAAACAACCTTGTCTTGTTCCTGATCTTAGAGGAACATTATGGCGTTTCCTCAAAAAATTAAAAAAAAAAAAAAATTACCATATAATCCAGTAATCCCACTTCTGGTATATATCCAAGGAAACAGAATCACTATTCTTGAAAAGATATCTGAGCCCCTGTGTTCATTGCAGCATTATTCACAACAGTCATGACATGGAAACAACCTAATTGTCAACAGATGAATGGATAAAAAAAATGTGTGGGGCACCTGGGTGGCTCAGTCAGTTAAGTATCTGCCTTTGACTTGGGTCATGATCCCAGGGCCCTTGGATCAAGTCCCACATGTCTCCTTGCTCAGTGGGGAGTCTGTTCCTCGCCCCCCTCACTGCCCCTCTCTCTGCTTGTGCTTGCTTGCTCTCTCTGTCAAATAAATAAATTGAAGAGTTGGCATGGTACCATAATGTGCATGTTGTTAAGGGGGCTCCTTTTTTTACTGGAAAAAAAATATGAATCCTGTTTCCATGTATGCAAATAATGGTGATATATGTAGTCCCATTTTTTTTATTTTGATGTCATATTAAAAAGATTATTGCCAAAAAAAATACTGAACACACAAGATGAAAAAAAAAATCTTTAAAGAAAATGTGTCTATATAAATAATGGGATATAATTTTACCCATAAAAAAGAAGAGAATCCTGCCATTTGTGACAACACGAATGAAACTTGGAGGCATTTTACTAAGTGAAATAAGTAAGGCAGAGAAAGTCAAATACTGTATGATCTCACTTATATATGGAATATGAAAAAGCCAAATTCATAGAAACAGAGAGTAGATTGGTGGTTGTCAGAGACTAGGGGGTGGAAGAAATGGGGAGAAGTTGGTAATCATTGCACAGTATGTACATATATCAAATCATCACATGGCACACCTTAAACTTACAGCATATTTTTGGTCATTATATCTCCATAAAGTTGAGGGAAAAAAGGAAAAAGCAAATTAGCCAATCTCTCTCTACTTCTTATCTCCATCTACTCACTACCATGCTGTCTTCTCCCCAACCCAATTTCTTAAGTGGTTTTATGCTTGGTTCCCCCATTTACTCACAATCCATTCACTGATTTTTATTATTAAATATAAATACAGAAAATGTACATGAATTATATATATTTAAAAGTAACTGTGTATCTTCCACTGAGGTCTAGAGACAGAAAAATATTGATACCCATGACCCAGGAATTCTACTCCTAGATACATCACCAAGAGTACATAAACCAGGTAACATGTACAATAATGTTTATAGCAATATTATTCAGTCTTACAGAAGTGAAATAACTATCTGCAGATTGGGTATACCTATTATATTCCCTTATAACTCTCTCCAGAAAATCTCTCTCCTTCTATAGATAGCTGCTATCCTTGTTTACGTGACAGTAATCTTGTTACTACACTCTAAACTTAACTAATATATTTGGGTCTTTCCTGTTTTTGAATTTTATGAAATAGAGTCATAATTTGCATTCTTTTGTGTCTGCTGCTTTCACTCAACATGTTTGTGATATTATCTATATTCTTGGGTATACCTGAAGTTTACTGCTGTAGTTTCTTCCTTTTCATTCTGTATAGTATTTTATTATATGTCTCCTCCAATTTATTTTCCTATTCTTTTGTAGATGATTGTTTCCATTTCTGTAATATTAAGCAATATTGCTATAAACACTCTTATAAATGGGTTCTACTGTATGTACTTTGGTTATATATCTAGAAGCAGATTTGATGTATTACAGAGTCTATGCATCTTTAATGATAATATATCATGTCAATTGTTTTCCAAAGTGGTGGTTTCAATCTTCACGCCTACCAGCAGAGTAGTAAGGTTTCTGTTTTACCACATTTATTTTATTAAAGAATAAACCCAATAATATTTACTGTGTGCCAGGCCATATTCTAAGAACTTTGACTTAAATTTTATAATAGCATTAAGATTATGTAGTATTGCTACTTGTACTTTCCAAATAATGAAATAAAGGCACAGAGAGGAGGAACAACTGGCTCCTATTCACACATTTGAATGTGGTAGAGAGTTCAGCTCAAGAGATTAAAGCACTCTGCTGTGATGCCTCTCCCTCACTCTCATATCTGTTTTCATACTCTTTGTGCTAGCTTTGTAGGTCTGTAATAGTTTTTTTTAGTGGGTTTTTTTTTTTTTTTTTTTTTTTGGACAGAGAGAGAGACACTGAGAGCAGGAACACAAGCAGGGGGAGTAGGAGCGGGGGAAAGCAGGCTTCTTTCCAAGTCGGGAGCCTGATGTGGGGATCCTGGGATTGTGACCTGAACTGAAGTCAGATGCTTAAAGACTGAGCCATCCAGGCACCCTATAATAGTATTTTTAATAGTGATTTTAATTTGCATTTACATCAATATAAATGAGATTGAGCAGCTTTTCATAGTTTTTTAAAGACTTTTTTTAAAATTTGAGGAAGAGAGAGAGCAAGCAAGTGAGCATGAATGGGCAAGAGGGGTAAAGGGAGAGGGAGAAGCAGATTCCCTGCTGAGCAGGGAGCTGGACATGGAGCTCAATTCCAGGACCCTGAGATCATGACCTGAGCTGAAATCAAGAGTAGAGGCTCTGCCAACTAAGCCATACAGGCACCCCACTACCCATATTATTCTATGTATATTTTATTTCTGTTGCAATCTCTAATATATTACAAATTCATATTTGTAAATGGTATTATTAAGTCTTAATTTTATATGGCAGCTTGACTAGGCTCTTGTGCTTAGGTGTTTGGTCAAACACCTGTCTAGATATTGCTGTGAAGGTATTGTGTAGGTATGATTAAACATTTATAGTCAGATACTATAGTCAGGTAAAGGATACTACCTTCAGTAATGTGTATTGACCTCATTTAATCAGTTGAAGACCTTATGAGCAAAAACTGAGGTTTCCCAGAGAAAAAGAAATTCTGTCTCAAGACTGTCACATAGAAATTCTGCCCGAGTTTCCAGTCTCCAGTATCTCCTATGAGTTTCAGATTCAAGACTGTAGCACCAACTCTTACCTGAGTTTTGGGCCTTCTGACTGACATCCAGATTTCAGATTTGCCAGGCCCACAATCACATGAGCTAATTTCTAAAATAAGTGTCTGTGTGTGTGTGTTATCTATGTATATACACACACACATACATAATGTATATACATACACACACACGCACACACACACCCATTCGATTGTTTTATTATACTTTCTATATAATCCATTGTTTTTGTTTGCCTGGAGATTTCCTACTGTTTCTATGTCTGCCTTATCTCCTATAGCTGCAGAGATGGAATTTCTGAAGACTAATCCAGTCTCATCCTGTGAGTGGCTGAATTACAACATAAATTGAATTCCCAAGCTCACAAGATGTTTGCTGTTAAAGTAAGTATATTGATTGTGAAGGAATGGAATCCTGAGAATTGAAATGGAAACATATGGGTAGATCCTGATGAAGTTGGGGACATGACATTGAATGTCCAAATTCTGATGCATCTTCTGTGCCAATAGAAGCAGTTGTTCTGTCTCCATTTGAGGAGGTTAACCGTACTTCACCCGAGGAACTTATAATGACCTTCCCTAAAGTAGTTGCCTCACAAGACCCCATTGTTTGTTTTCAGCACCTCTACTCTTCAACCACCTGTCTTGCTTCTAGCCCCATCAGTAGACTCAATTCCCAGCAGGTCCCAAAAGGTGAGGCACACAATCTGACACATAAGGAGATGCATCATACTTCAAAGAACTACTTGATTTTGTCAGTTTGTATACGTAGAAATCTGGGAAATATGTGTAAGAATGGATGTTAAGGGTTTGGAAATTGGAGGAAGGAGTATTGAGTCAGATCAGGTGGAATTTACTGAAATGGGTCCACTAAACAGACATTCTGGAGTGAGTGTTGTAATTTGAGGAGTTAGAAAGGGCTCTGGCAGTTTGTTTGGTTGGTTGAAGCGTGACCCAAAAAATGGCCTGTGCTAAATAAGTTGAAATGACAGAAGTGCATTAATAAACTGTACAGTATGGTATCTAAAGTCTTAGAGAATTAGAATGTTAGAGTAGATTAGTCACATAAGACTTGCTTATCCACCTCAGCAGGTCACAGCTTTCTAGAATGAAAAATTTGAGAAGATCCTATACCCTTGAAGAACTCTGTGGTCAGTCTTCTCTGTAGATCAGGAATTATAGTGGAAACTGCTGACATTGAGCAGGATTCCTAAATGCAACAGGTATAATTGGATCCTGGAGTGGCAGGACCCAAGTGGTGGCACTTAATGACCAAAGGCAAGTTAGGCTTGGTTACCATAATGGACAGCAGAGTAAAAGCAATAATTAGTCTGATTCACAGATCTGTGACATTAGCTAATTGGTCATGGTGTTCCTCCAGGTGAAATAAATAGTCTACTAAATTTTTACTTGGTCTGAGCAGAAAAGTTCTAGGTCAGTTGAACATACCTCTGACTTGAATCATTGAAACATAGAGTCTTGTTCTCTCAATCATTTCCCATATTTGAGACAATTTATAGGCTCAGAACCTCTCAAAGTAACGGGGTAGCTGGGTGTTCTCAAGGAAGAATCCTTGAAAACATTTATACTATTAGTCTTGGATTCATGGCCATTTACAGGGTGAAATGGGGAAAAGGAAATAATTAGATTTCTTAGGGACTACTGGACCCTGTATTTAAAGTGGTACTAATTTCAGGATGCCCCAAAATATGATTGTGTCTACCAGTCAGAGTAGGGACTTAGAAATGTTAGGTAATCAGTGGAATTTTTGCTCAGGGTTGTTCCACCATGGGTCAAGTGTATTCCAAATCCATCCTGCCTGAGTAGTTATTTCCCCAGTATCAGAATGTCTATACTCAGCAACTGGCAGAATCCTCACATTGGTTCCCTGAAGTGAGTACTATTATAGTAGGAAAGGCTAAGTGTACGCCACTAGACCTACTTGTAGTAAAATAGTAAATAGTAAAATAGTAACCCCGAAGCACTATTCCTTTAAAGATTGCAGATAATTAGGACTTGAAGAATCCAGGACTGGTGAATCCTACCACATCATCCTAGTTTATTTAGTTGGCCTTCCACAACACAGATGGATTTTAGAGAATAACCGTGGGTCATTGTAATGAAACCAGGTGGTGACTCCAATTGCAGCTGCTCTTTCAGATTATATTGCTTGAGCAAATTAACACATCTGGTAGCTGTCATGCAGCTATTGACTTCTCAGATCGTTTTTCTCTACTCCTTTTAGTAAAGATGACCAGAGACAGTTTGCTTTCAGTTGGCAAGGTCAGCAGTACACCTTCATGATTGTACCTTGTTATATCAGCTCTCTAGCCCTGTGTCATAATTTAATCTGCAGGGAACTTGATCACCTTTCCTTTCTATAAAATATTATACTGGTTCATTACATTGATGACATTATGCTTATTGGATCAAGTGAGGAAAGGTAGCAACTACTCTGACATACTGGTAAGATACTTGCCTGTCACGGGTAGGAACTAGGGAAATTCAGAGACCTACTTCAGTGAAATATCTACCCAGCAGTGTGGGGCATGTCATCAAGATACCCCTTCTTGGTGAGGATAGGATGAAGGATAAGTTGTTATAGGCTGCCCTCCTACAGTCACATAGAAATGGTACATATGAGATTGGCCTTGAGCAAGATCTAAAGCCACAAATAAGTTGCATAAGGAAGTGGCCCAAATGCCTCTGGTCCCTATTCCTTGCTACATTACTTTGTTTCACCCTATCTATGATCTATGATCTATGATCTATGATCTATGATCTATGTTCTCATGGGAAACTCTTTACAATCAGTTGACTGAGGAAAAGAAAACTTGGGCCTGGTTTACAGATGGTGTAAGACACCACCCAGAAGTGGATAGCTGTAGTACCATAGCCCTTTTTTGAGATGTCTGTGAAGGAGAGTGGTGAAGCGAAAACCTCCTGGTGAGCAGAACTTCAGGCAATGTATCTGCTTGTTCATTTTGCCTGAAAGGTGAAATGGCCAGAAGTGTGACCGTATACTAATTCATGGGCTGCAGTTAGTAGTTTGGCTGGATAGTCAGGAAGTTGGAAGAACTATGATTGGAATATTGATGACGAAGAGATCTAGGGAAGAGGTATGTGGATAGACCTCTCTGAGTGGGTGAAAAACATGCAAGCATTTATGTCCTATATGAATATTTACCAAAGCATGAGCTTAGGAGAGGAGGATTTTCATGATCAAGTAAATAGGATGACCTATTTTATGGATTCCAGTCAACATCTTTCTTCAGCCACTCCATTACTCCTTCAAATACTGTTTCTACTCCATTTCCTTCTTTCAGGAACTATGATAAGATGCATGTAAGACTTTCTTTCTTTCTTGTTTACTAAACAACTGTTTTTTTCCCCATTTTTTTGGGATATCTTCATTCTAAATTATGGATGATTTCTTTTAACCTACTTTTTAATTCACTAATAATTATCTTTTCTGTTTTGTGTAATCTGCTACCATACTTAGCCATTGAGTTTTTCACTTCAGTTTGTTTTCAGTTCTTAAAATTCTCTTGGGGGCGCCTGGGTGGCTCCGTGGGTTAGGCCGCTGCCTTCGGCTCAGGTCATGATCTCAGGGTCCTGGGATCGAGTCCCGCATCGGGCTCTCTGCTCAGCGGGGAGCCTGCTTCCCTCTCTCTCTCTCTCTGCCTGCTTCTCTACTTGTGATCTCTCTCTGTCAAATAAATAAATAAAATCTTTAAAAAAAAATTCTCTTGGTTCTTTGCCAAGTCTTCTGCATTACTTCTTATATTTTCCTATTTCATGCATATAACTTCAGATTTCTCTTTTGTTTCTTTTATGCATAGTGACCATCCATTTTTTATAAGCTATCTGATAATGGCAGTATCTGTAGTATTCTTCTGCCTGTTATTCCTGCTGTTTATTGCTTATGGAAGCTTATTTACTTTTATGCTTAGTTATCTTTAATTGTACACTGCACATTGTCCTTGAAAACATTATTTATGGAAGTTCCCTGAGGCTTAGGATATATGTGCTTTCCTCTAGAAGTGATTTACATTTGTTCCTTTCAGGTATTTAGGAGCACTCTTAGTTCAACACTACTTCCAATTTATTGCTTATGGCTTCTTGCAACACTTTGATGGTAAAAAAAAAAATGTAGACTGCAAATACAGATACACCAGCCATGATTATAATATCTCAACTCAAGATAGTTTTCTTAACATACATTTGCCCTAATCTGCCTAGGGCTATGTAAATTTTTGGAAGTCATGAGATTTATGGTAGCGGGAGCAGTAGGCTTGGTCCTCCTTACCGGTAAGATGTAGCTACTTGGAATTCTTCCTTACCATGAAGGTATAATCCTTTGGGGTGCTGCCTTTAAGGTGGGCAGTCTCCAATTCCATTTTGTAGTTCATTTTGTCCTGGATGGGTAAAGGACTTCTGGTCAAAGCAGGCTTTGAGTATCCTGCTTACATGGTTTCCTGGGTTCTTGTTTTCTTGTATGCTTCGAGCTGATAATTTTTTCCTATCTTGTAAGTTTTTCAAAATTAAGAGACTATTTTATCCAGTATTTTTCCTTATTTTTAGGGCGGGGTGTGTGTGTGTGTGTCTAAATAGTGTAGCCTACAATGACTAAATAGTGGAAATCTAAAGTCTTCTTTTAAGCATGGTAAATCTGGGTTTAGGGAAAGATGAAACTTTTCATGCAGGCTTGCAATCGTATGCTTCTAAGCTGTCATTCTACACCGTAAAATAATGATGTGCTTATTTTTCCCTTACAATTAATTTTGGGGGGCATTTTAAAATTATAACCATAGTGAAAAGTAATAGAGTGTGAAAAATCTAAGGTAAGACTAGAAACAAAATAAGATCACTCCTTTTCAAAGAAAAAAAAATCACTCCTTTTCAATATGTTCTAGTCTGGCACGGAATTTATAAATAAGTATAAATATGCAAATAGATCTTCAGAACCAAAAGCCACTGTTTACTCTTGTTAGGGTCCATGATCAAAGGAATGAGACTGATATAAAGCGAAAATCAAACAAAGCTTTATTTCACGCCAAGCATCAAAAATCAAACTGACCGGTCAGGGCTGTCTCTTACGAAAAGGTGACGACGATGACCCCGGCAAGTCCGCCCCCAACGTGGCTGCTCTGGGCGAGGCCTTTCTGCAGATGAGGCCACTCTGGACGAGGCCACTCCCAGGACGAGGGCGCAGCTGATGAGGTCGCTCCTCAGACAGGGCTGCTCCCCAGAATGGCTGCTCCCCAGACAGGGGCTGCTCCGGCAAGACCTTTCTGCAGATGAGGCCACTCTGGACGAGGCCACTCCCAGGATGAGGTCGCAGCTGATGCGGTCGCTCCTCAGACAGGGCTGCTCCCCGGAATGGCTACTCCCTGGACAAGGCTGCTCCCTGGACAGGGGCTGCTCCGGTGAGGCCGCTCCTCGGACAAGGCTGCTCACAAAAAGAGGCCACTCTGGAGGAAGCCTCTTCCCTGACGATGCTGCCTGCTGCAGGGCTGCTCACCGAGGAAGCCTCTTTCCAGAAGAAGCCGCTCCCCAGAATGGCACAGCTCCGTCGAGGCTGCGGCTCAGGGTATCAAGGCAGCTCCTGGTGGCGAGGCCGTTTGCGGCGAGGTTGCTGGCGTCTAGGCCGTTCCCGTATCCACTGCTGAGGACCGCGGTGTGTGGGCAGGGCCGCTGGTGTCGGGGCTGCTGGTGTCTCAGGGCTGCTGGCGTGCTGGGACCGCTGGCGTGCTGGGACTTCTGGCAGCTTGGGGCCGCTGGCGTGCTGGGATCACTGGTGTCGGGGCCGCTGGCGTTGGGGCTGGTGGCGGCTCGGGTCCGCTGGCGACTCGGCTGCTGGTAGCTCCGCTGCTGGCGGCTTGGCTGCTGGCTCTTCTAGCTCTGACAAGAGCTGTTACAACTCTCACAGCTCTTATAAGAGCTGTTACAGCTCTCTTTCTTCTGCTCCCACCGACTCTCCTTCCTCTGCTCCCGCCGACTCTCCTTCTTCTTCCCCGGCCGACTCTCCTTCTTCTGCTCCTTCTTCCTCTGACAGCTCTCCTTCTCCCACTTGCCAGCCTCCCAGACCAACCTTTATGGGGGTGGTTGAGCCCTGCCCCTACACAGGTAGCCAATTGAATCCCAATTTACCCAGTGGATATACCCATGCCCCACCGATTGGACGTCTCCACCCGGCCTGCCCCGCCCCTACTTCCGGGGTCCACAAGCTAGTTCCTCTGGGAGGGGCAGGCCCTTACAACTCTAACACTGAATATGCACATTTGAAATCCAAGTGATTAGTAAGCTCTGCCACTCTGATGAAAGTGTTATTGTCATGATCTCAGAGTAGGAAAAGAATCCACCTTAAATGGTGGTTGCATGGAAATCTGTATTATTCAGTCCTTTTGGATAACTTAATTTAGAGCATAGTCATTTCATAAGTGCTATTACATATAGTGAATTATAACTATCAGAAAGAAGTTCTTAGTAGTAATGGAACATATTTGACCCTTATAGTTTTATGCTTAATTCATTTCTACATATAAGAATTTGACAAAAAGCTACAAAAGAGCTAGTAAAATAATGAAAGTAAAAAATTACAACTCAGGGGAAGAGGTTAAGGAAACTAGGAATTATTAGAGGAAAGAGGTGGCTGAGAAAAAGATAACATTCATTTGAAAAGAGACATTAGCAGTGGATTGTTTCCTCTTCTAAGACAATAGTTCTCCAATTTAAACTCATATTATAATCACCAGGGAAACTTTAAAAATATGCTGATGCCTTGGTCCCATCCCTGGGACTTCTAAGTTAATTGGTCTGGGATATGATTTAGGCATCAGAATTTTTAAAACACTCTCCATGTGATCCTATGGTGCAGGGCATTATTCACTATAAAACTACTTTAGGAAGCAAATTCCTGTAGTGCAATGACAATTTGTAATACTTGAGTTTAACTAAAACTGTTCAGTCACTTTAGAAATACCATGAGGTAGAGAATACTAGAAGATGAGATGTCTGCATTTTCACTCTAAACAAAACAAAAGAAATAGTGTCTCAACAGTAGTACAAGGTATTTTAATTGGTAAAAAAGCAGACACTTCCTCAGGGTGTGGTAGGCAGAATTCTGGAATGGTTACCAAAAGCATATTGTGGCATCCTGTTATTTGTTCACGCTAATTCTAGACAATTTTGCCTCAGGTTCAAAAGTGAGATCGAGTTGAGCTTGAATCCCTACTCCTGGACTTATGTGGTGGGCAACTCTTGGGACATTGAACTCTCCACGACTTAGTTTAATCATTCATTTGATCATGAAACAAATATTTATCAAACAATATCAGCTAGGTACACACAAAGTACTGGAAATACAGCAGTGAACAAAACAGTGTGTGCCAAATGGCATGACACTCCTACCTCATCAGGTTATTTCCAAGGAAAACATGAGAAATATATGCAAAGTGGTAGTAGAGTACCTGGTTATTATTATTATTATTATTATTATTATTATTATTATTATGTGAAACATTTTTTCTAGGGGATAGGGAAACATTAGATTGGAATTAAAATCAGTGGAAATTTTTGTTAATCAACTATAACAATGGTTATGAGTTTTTCTGTTCTCTGTATTTCAAACAGACCTTAAAACAAAAACAAAATAGAGGCACACCTTTCCTAAAACCATCCAAACAACCAACTACCACCACCACCACCACCAACAACAACAACAACAAAAACACAAAGCTTATGATAAGTCTTGGGACACCAAGTAATCAAAATGTCTCAGAACCACTTTGAAAACCATCTATAGTGTGTTCATCAAGGATATAATGGATCACTGTTCACCTCAGTCTCCTTTCATTTCTTAGAAAAGAGGATGTTACTGATAAAAAGAAATAAAATTGATTCATGTGAACTGTATATTCCTAAAGCATTAGCACAGAAATGTGGAGTTGAGTAACTGACTTAGGAACAATTTGACTACTTCATTAAAATGTAGAGAATTCTCCTTAAAAAGGATGTTCTTGGAATAAGGTAAAAAAATGAAAGGCCAAAAAATCTTGGAAATGTCTATGTTGCTCCTTCAGATGTGGGCAGCATACTTATGACTGGATGAAACTTTGGAACAGAAATCTGTTGTGAAAAGCCAACAAGTATTTGTAGACATCTTCATTGGTTACCGTCTCTGGAACGTGGAAAATGTAGACAATTTACATGTATGAAGCTCTTTCACATAGTTGGGCATTTAAATTTTCATGTAAATCTGTGCTAGGGTTACTAATAAAGTGAAAGCATTCGAATTTTTCTAACATTTTTACAGCTCTTGCGCATATAGTAAATTCTTGACTGTGTTACTTTCTTTTCCTCCCTTCCTTCATGGTCTTTATACCCTCACTTTGGTGCAATAGAAGATTCCAGAAGGGACAGGGATAAATGAACACTGCACTTAACTGTGAATCAATCTCAAGGGCTCTTGTGCAGCAAAAAGGGCCAACAGATGTCATACCCACTCTCTTGTTTCCTTTCTTACAGGCTTGCTTGTGTGCGAAGATTCGTTCTTTAGTTAATCTAATTTAGCTGTTAGGGTGTTGAAAACCCTCAGTCTGAACACAATTTTTTAAAAAGATTTTATTTATTTGAGAAAAAGAGCGAGTGATCACAAGCAGGTAGAGAGGCAGAGGCTGAGGGAGAAACAGACTCACAGCTAAACAGGGAGCCCAATGTGGGACTTGATCCCAGGAACCTGGGATCATGACCTGAGCCAAAGGCAGATGCTTAACCAACTGAACGAACCATCCAGGCGCCCCCAGTCTGAACACTTTTAAGCCCATATTTTATACTGTACACCTATGATCTGTGTTTCTAACTCATGCTGATCAGGGTAATAAGGATGGTTTGCATTAGGAAGTCATAACTTCTTTTTGAAATATTTAAATTTGAAAACCAAATAACTGGCCATACCTTGCTATAATGGAATTACTCACACATTGTTGAGATGAGGCTAAATTTAGGTAGTTTGGAAGCTGTGCAGTTCTTGATGGGCCTGTGCTCATTGGCATTGAACTTTATTGCTTTGTTCTGTCAGAGGCCAGTGGGCTTCTAAATGTTCCTCCTTCACAAACTGTCATCCACACTCCCTTCTTTGGCAAGTCAGCTTCTGTTTCCTTCCTGTTCCTCACACTTGACCTCTTGATCCCTTACTCAGTTCTTCTTTTTATAACAAAATGAGAACAGGACAAAAAGGAAAAAAAAAACACTTAATTTTTAAATTAAAAGATGTCAATTTTGTCCTTTTTTTCAAATCTCTTAAAAGTTAATGAGAGAATGAGGCATAATATATTTTATGATTATGTATTTACTCAGTCAAATAATACATATTTAATAGAAACATACTTTATGTCAGACATTATAATACATGCTGCATTTAAACTCTAGGAATGTTTTTGTTGTTGTTTTAGAGATTTTATTTATTTATTTGAGAGAGAGTAATAAAATGAGAGGGGAGAAGGTCAGAGGGAGAAGCAGACTCCCCATGTTGCTGGGACTCCAATGCGGGACTCCATCCTGGAACTCTGGGATCATGACCCGAGCCGAAGGCAGTCGCCCAACCAACTGAGCCACCCAGGTGGCCCTGGGAATGTTTTTATTATTTGGATTTTAACATTATGTCACTAGAAAATAGGATTTGGTAAGAAATACAAAACTGATAGAGGGCAACACACACATGCACACACATGCATACGGAGTCTCTTGATGTTCTGTTTTCTTTAAACAAAACATAAATAAATGAAAAAATGTTGACTGTAAATGACTATAAGTCTGTGCTTTTTTATGACTTGCTGATACCGAGAGTGGAAAATGAAAAAACAAGAAAAAATTAATTGTTTTAGGCTTGGGCTTTCTCCCTTCATTTCCCATAATAATCATTCATGCTGCCAAATCCAGCCAGCAGCCCCTGACAGCACAGCAGTGAGAGGGAGTGGGGAAAAGGGGAAATGCTGGGACTTGATCCAATTAAAACTGGTAGGAAAAATGTACCACTTCACATTAAATGACTGAGTGGCTTCTTTCCCTCCTTTGGTGTCCTATTAAACCTTTGAGAACTATATCCGGATGCCATTGCAGCAGCTAACGTTCAATCCTTATTTAGTAATTCAGATGGATTTGCAGAGATACCATTTTAAGAAACTGGGATATTATCGCTAATTTAAGGAAGATTTAGCCAAGATTTGGGGGAAAAATGTGTAAAGTAGCATAGTAATGATATAGTAGCTTATGTGGTGCCTAGCACTGCTCTCATTCTAGGTGTGACCACCAGTAGTATCTATAAATATGTAAATTCAGGCAACGTTGTCTTAAATCTTCAGAGCATTAACTGGTCTCCCACACAGTCCTCAAATTTAGCTTGCTGATGGCAAAGCATCCTCCCACAGTTTCTGTCTTTTCTTCATCTTTTGGTCCACATTCAAAGCACATTGTTTCCTTTAGCAGTCAGTTTAGATTTGTTCCAGACACTTCTTCTCATTTTGTATTGACTACATTTAGTGTTGTGCAGTTAGAGATGAGGCATCGAGAGACTTGGAATTGGGTCTGTTACCTTGGCATGAAATTTAAGATTTATTTAGGCAAACATCCTCCTTTAACAGCCAATGAAAGGAAGGCATGAGAGGAGAGGTGACTTACCCAAAGGCACCAACTCAGTAACCTCAGAGGAAACTCTCCTAACTGTCCATCCAGTGATCTTCACTCCACCAGGGAGCCTCTGTTCTTGCAACTCTTTTGGTGACTCCACCTGTTACAGAATGGGAGACTCAATTTCCCTATCTGTGAAATGGAGATTGTAAAATAGGTACTTCGTAGCATTGTTATAAATAGAAATAGTGTTTAATGTCCATTGTGTAGTATAATGCCTCATGTATTTGATAGATTCATTTCATCATCCTGAAGATGGGATCAACCACCTTCAATGCAGAGAGCCTATATCAGGACAGGCCTTACAGAACTTCTCACATGTCATGCTATGAGCAATTTTTGCTAATGAATCTGATTGATTGGAATAGGTTTGCATCTATTTTATACTACATGGTTATGAATTATCATTTTTTTAGGTCTTTCCCCTAATTAAAAAAATTCCTTTCTAAAGTGTAGTCTGGCTATGCCTGAAGTATATTTCTAAAGTGCATGAACTCAGTATTGGCAGCTTCTCTACTGTTAACACTTGGTATTCGGCAGCATAAGGGGCATGAACTGTTGGAGCCTTGGTCTGTAATCACAAACCCTGGGTTCGTCCAGGCTACTGCAGTGTGACCTTGGGCACATTGTGGAACTTCTCTAATACTCCATTCCTCTGCATGTAAAGTGCAGACAGAGATGGATGATGTCTAAATTCCTTTTTAATTCTAAGATACAGAGAAATCTCAGCATGGTAATGAAAACCAAAACAAATGTTTGTGGAGCAGTATGGCATTTTCTGGGAAAATAGATCATCTAACACGTTTTTTGAATTACAATTACTAAAAATCAAAGCAAAAGAACAGAAAGTCTTAAGTTAGTGGCAGTAGGTCTTCTCTTGCTGGAAATTTACAGTAGTTGTACAATGAAAATGGCCATTAAATCAAAATTGGCTTAGTGCATTCAGAAACACAAGAATAAAACCTATTAATAGCTTAACAGAATTTAATTGGATACTATGAGTAATAAAAGAGAGGTATGGGGGTGAAAGCTGATCCTTAAGTGCAATGTTTGACTTTCTGGGAGAGTGAAGAGCTGAATTCCAACTGGGTATGAGCTGAGTTGATTAAAGAAGCTAAATTTTCGGGACCCCTGGGTGGCTCACTCAGTTAAGCATCTGCCATTGGCTCAGGTGATGATCCCACCGTGCTGGGATCAAGTCCCGCATTGAGCTCCTTGCTCAATGGGGAGTCTGCTTCTCCCTCTACCTGCTGCTTCCCCTGCTTGTGCTCTCTTTCTCTCTGACAAATAAATAAATAAAATCTTAAAAAAAAAAGTTCAATTTCAGTTGACAGGGAAGTGTACATGTATCGCTGTGATGTCTTTTCCCAGAATATCTGGAATAGCCTGACATTGCCTGGAAGAGGAAAGGATAAAGTCCTCTCTGGCACTTGGCCCCTGGGGCCCCTTCCTATCTAGAGGCCTAGAGCCAGCTGACTGTACACTTGGTATCTGGCTCTGTGATACTAGAGCCAGGTGAGGAAGGGAGAGCAGAAAGCACATCGGATGTTAGGCAGACTTGAGGTTTTGAATTCTGGCTCTGCTACCTTAATAGCTGTGTAAACGTGAGCTAGTCATTTAACCTGTCTGAACCTGTTTCTTTCTTTTTTTTTTTTTTTTTTAAGATTTTATTTATTTATTTGATGGAGAGAAATCACAAGTAGGCAGAGAGGCAGGCAGAGAGAGAGGAAGGGAAGCAGGCTTCCTGCTGAGCAGCAAGCCCGATGCGGGACTCGATCCTAGGACCCTGGGATCATGACCTGAGCCGAAGGCAGCAGCTTAACCCACTGAGCCACCCAGGCGCCCCTGAGCCTGTTTCTTTACCTTCAAAATAACTTTGATAAATAGTAACCATTACATTGTCCTGTCTTACCTTTTTGGCTTAGTCTTTGCTGAGATTTACATTCCAGTTTGAGTTTGTAGTCTGGTTTATACCCGGTTTTCACATCTTTGGATTTTGTCTATGGAATGCATAACCATGTCTTATACGTAAAGGATGTCCTCTATTCCTTTACTGGTGCTCTCTACCCAGTTCCATTTCTTATTTCTTGACATTTCTACATGTACCTCCACATATATTATCGCCAGGAAAAGTAGAAAAAACCTTTAAATGAATGATAGTATTTCCAAGTAAAACATAGTTGGTATTAAATCAATTATTTCTTCACTGTTAGAATCCAAATGTTCAGATCAACTGATTCTTTTTTTAAAAAAAGATTTACGGGGGCGCCTGGGTAGCTCAGTGGGTTAAGCTGCTGCCTTCAGCTCAGGTCATGATCTCAGGGTCCTGGGATTGAGTCCTGCATCGGGCTCTCTGCTCGGCAGGAAGCCTGCTTCCCTCTCTCTCTCTCTCTCTCTGCTTTCCTCTCCGTCTACTTGTGATCTCTCTCTGTCAAATAAATAAATAAAATCTTTAAAAAAAATAAAAAAATAAAAAAAGATTTAGTTATTTGAGAGAGAGAGTGCGTGCATGCACGCACACACAGACACACACACATACGTGAACAGGGAGGGGGCAAGGGAGAGAGAGAGTCTCAAGCAGACTCTATGCTGACTGTGGAGCCCTACTAGGGGGTCCATCCCACAACCCTGTGATCCAGGCTGAAATCAAGAGTCAGACAGTTAACTGATGGAGCCACCCAGGTACCCCTGGATTAGTTGATTCTTAAATATAATCACATTTGCCTAATATTGCAACCAAATACCTCTGAAAGAAATCATACCTCTTAATATTTCATCTGTCATTCAGATAAGCAAATACTTTGTCACTTTTATGAGACACTAAATGCTCACCTTAGCTGTTCTTCATCCCTTTGTATTGCTGCCTTGTACCCTTTGTGGGGAGCCTCAGGGAAGTCATCCTGTAACCAGGCATTGCTCACATGTGTCAATATTTATCCTTCTTATGGGATCATAGAAAAATAATAAATTATGATTAGTATTCGTAAGATGAACTAAATCCAGATGAATTCCTTTTGTTAAGATAGAGTGTTTACACCGAGGTAAAATGAGTTGATTCCTTGACTAATGGTCCTCTTATTTAGGAAACCTACATGCTTGCTCTGAAAAGAAGTTAGGGAGAAATTTTCACTTTTGTATACCAAATAAAATGAAATTACAATTGGATTTCACTGTGGACCCACAATTTCTGCCTGAGAGAGAGTAATGAAAAGCAGAAGAATACTGTTACATTTGCTGAAACTAGTTCATTCTCCAAAATCTGGGCTCTAAGGTGAGGGCAACCCCTCTCTCCCTATGGGAGCAAAGTCATCTCAGAGGTCCTGTAAGAGTCAGACACCCAGAGATTCCCATCTTAAGAAGAGGGTTGGGAAGGATAGTGAAGACTATGAAGACTGGTGAGACCCTTTAATTGGTTGGTATGTCTTTGTTCTCTTGAAATATCAGTCTCCTTACCATAAGAATACAAGTATGGTCCTGCTCAGACATAGAGGCCCAAAATGTTGCAGACTTTGAAAAATACTAAATTTGAAAAATACTAAAATCCTGGGGATGTGCCTTTTCATGTTAGATAGTAAACATTTTGTTTTCAAATTTGTGTTCACTGCTATACCTAAAATAGTCTCCTTTAGCAGAGCAGTAGCCTACACACACACACACACACACACACACACACACAAGATACGTAATATATGATTACAATAAATAATATATATAAACAATATACAATATTTAATATCAAAATATAAAAATATATAATAAATAATAAAATATAGAAAACATATATGTATATAAATACATATACAAAGATATATATTTTAGATCTTTCTTTAAAATTCTTCTACCCAAAATACATTCAAGAAATATTTTGAAAAGAAACACCCCACATAGAATGGCAAGCAAGTCAATATTTATGACAACTCCCTATTGCCTTTCCCCCACCTCCTTATTTCTGACATACCTTCTGAAAATCTTGGCTTGCCACGATGGTTAATCATTTTGAATTATCTTTCAAAACCTGGAATTGAAAGATGCTATCTCTCTAAAACTTCACTCTGTATTGAATTAAAGGAGCAATATATTTCTGCCCAAATAATTTGTTATGGATTCTTGGTAGTAATTCTTGGTTTCCATTCTCAGCTGGACAATCAACATTTCTTCATTAACACTTTCTCTTGTGTTCTAGTTAGCCTACAACTATGCTGAGCTTTACTGCTGGATCCACAACCACACTCCACTCTCCTTCAGGACCATTTTCACCTGACATACTACAACTAGAAAAGAAAAAGGCACAAGCCTCACCTTCCTGGATTCTCCTAAATTCCTTCTTCCTGCTCACTTTTGAGCCAATACTGTGAGGTTGCACCATTACCCCACTCTTGATTTGGCCCTGGGAAGAGCCCTCAGTTCCTTTTTACTATACAAACGCTTTGATTTCTGAGATACAGTGTTTAGTTTATGAATAGTAACTTTTCTATTTTAATCTGAAAATGGTTTTCTATTCCTTACTCCAGATTGATGGTTTAGCTAAAGGTAGAATTCTTGGTTGACAGATATTATTTTAGTATTTTGAAGACATTTTATTTCTTCTGATTCTTATTGATGCTGAAAAGGAGTTTACTATCAATCAAACTGTTGCTGTTTTCAAGATAATTTTTCTTCTTTGGTTGCTTTTAATTTTGATAAGTGGTGTTCTGTAGTTTCATCCTGCCACCATTGTGGATTTGTTTCTGTTTATCCTTTTCAGTGCTTATTGCTTCTTCAAGCTGAAGACACATCTTTTTCTTTTATCTGGATGATCCTTGCTGTAGACTGAATGTTTGTGTTCCCCTCCCCTAACCCCCCCACCCCGCCCGGCAGATTCATATATTGATACTTAATCCCCCGTGAGAGGGTATTTGCAGATGAGCCCTTTTGGAAGTGATTAGGTCATCAGAGTACAACCCTTCTGATGGGATTATATCCTTGTACAATAGGCCTCAGAGAGTTCCCTTACCCCTTCAAGGAAGGACACAGAAAGAATTCTGCAGTCCAGAAGAGGACCCTCACCCAACCATGCTGCCCTCTGATCTTGGACTTCTAGGCTTCAGAATTCCGAGAAATAAGTTTCTATTGTTTAGAGGCCACCCAATCTGTGGTATTTTGTTGTGACAACCAGAATGGACTAAGAGAGACAAATGTAGGTATGCATTTCCATGAGCTTTGCAATTTTATATACTCTGTAACTTCTACCACAACCAAGATATGGAACATTTCATTACCCTACAAAGTTCCTTTGTACGCATCGCCTTCCAGCCCTTGACCACAATAATCACTGATTTGCTTACTTTCTCTAATATAGGTTATGCTTCTTTTCTGGAGTTTAGTTGACTTCCCATTAATATTAAAATATAATGACTGCTTGGGGCAATGGACATGTTCCAGAACAAGATTGCAGTAGTAAATGTACAGCTCTACACATTTACTGAAAATTATTGAGCTGTGTCCTTACAATGGATTGATTTCCTTGTATGTAAATTGTACCTCGATAAAGCTATTAACATTGGTATAAAAATTAAATAACTATATTTATTTCCTTTTAGAAATTTTATTTGGTTCTATTTTTAAATCTTTCATATTTACCTATTCTTTTTTCTTTTCCTTTTTTTTTAAGATTTTTATTTATTTATTGACAGAGAAGGAGAAAGCAAGCACAAGCAGGGGGAATGGCAGGCAGGGGAGAAACAGGCTCCCCTGCTCAGTAAGCAGCCCTATGTGAGGCTAGAACTCAGGACGCTGGGATCGTGACCTGAGCTGAAGGCTGCAGCTTAACAGACTGAGCCACCCAGGCGCCCCTTACTATTCTTTCATAAATGTTTCTTTCCTTTCTCTTAACCTCTTAAGAATTTTTAGTATATTTGCTTGATGATCTCTTTCTAATTATTTCATTTGTTTGGTTTCTTAAGAGTGACAATTTCTCTTACGGGGGTCCCTGCTCAGTGGGGAGCGTTCTTCTCCCTCTGCCCCCACCCCCATGCTTGTGCATTCTCTCTCTCTCTAATAAATAAAGAAAATCTTTCTTAAAAAGTGATAATTCCATTCACTGATTATCTGTAGATTCTCCATTCTTATTTATAGCTTCATTATAAATTGTGCAATTTTTGTTGTCAGCTCTTCTTCAGAAATTGTTTTAACTGTGGGAATGAATACCTTGTGCCCTGGGTTTTAAAAGTGTCCTTTTGAGAGAGTTTGATATTTCTGGATCACGGTTTTTTATTAGTTCTCAACCACACAGATAGTATGCGTCCAGGTGTCTCTGGAGTGAATATGTGTTTCTTTGATTGCTCTATAGGAACAGCAGAAATCCTTATTGCTTTCTCATCCAGTTGTACACAGCTTGTTTACTTACTTTTTTAAAAGACAGAACATCCTTTGAGGCCCTCCCTGCCTGAGGCTCTGTCTCAAGACCTACATGGGTATTGAAAACCCAGGCTCCAATCCCAGAGTCAATATAGGTCTGAGCACTCAATCTCCCAACACGATATTAGTTTCTACTTCCCGTTAAATATTTGAATTCAGTCTTCTTTTTGGTATTTTGGAATATTTTCCCTTTCTTTATTTTGAGCACAGCTCAAAATAAAGTATTAAATGTTAAAAAATAAAATGTTAACAATTTTTAAATAAATAATATTTAAATAAAATATTTTAAAATAATATATTTTATAATATATTATGTAATGATATATTATGTAATAATACATTTATAACATATATATTGTATATAATTATATAATAAATACAATATTAAAAAATATTTTGGGGGGGCACCTGGGTGGCACAGTCAGTTAAGCATCTGGATCTTGGTTTGGGTTCGGGTTGAGATCTCAGGGTCCTGAGAGGGAGCCACTTGTCTGGCCCTGTGCTCAGTAGGGAGTCTGCTTGAGTTTCTCTCTCCTTCTCCTGCTGCCCCTCCCCCTACATACTCTCTTGCTCTCTCCAATATAAATAAATCTTTAAAAAATATTTTTGATTACATTTATGCATCATTTCTATGTATTTTTAATGTGTTCAATGCTTAGCTACATTAACTTAGTTCACCATGTTGTAAGAATTATTTACTCTTCAAATCATATGGTCCTTTTTCTTTTCTTAGTTCACGGATTCCTTATACTTTCGCTTTTGTGACATCATTTGCTCTCATCTCTTCTACTACTCACAGAAAGCAGTATAAACTGTTGGAAGAGCATGAACTTTGTCATCAGAGAGAGTCAAATTCAAATACTGATTCCTCTACTTACATGTTGTATGATCTTCAAACTCATAATTTAACTTTGTTTTTCCACTCTATTCTTCTGTGACTTGAATCACGGTTCAAGTTTGAGAATCCATAATTAATAGTAACAATATTCTTGGCAGCAGAGAACAGTAGTGATGGGTTATTTTCTTTCCTTTTTGAAATTCTTACCTTGCAGTGAGTTACTATTTTTAAAAATTAAGATAATAATGGACATAGAACATTATATTAATTTTAGGTATACAATCCTGATTGTAGATATGTGTATACTGAGAAATGATCACCACAGTAACTGGTGATCACCACAAACATTTACAATCTTTTTCTTTGTGAGGAGAACTTTAAGATGTATTCTCTTAGCAGCTTATGCTGGGGAGCCTGGACCCCCTTGGATAGACCTGGGGCTGCCAGTTACTCTAGTCAGTGGATTTGGAGGGGGCTCTTCTTTAGGGAGATGATAGCACTGCCCCCCAGGTTAATTATTTAATTTTAAGATCTTTATCTGTAAAAGAAAAAAATGTTTTCCTTTAAAGTTATAATGAAGAATAAACTAAATAATGTGTATAAAGGACACAGAGTACCTTACAAAGATTAAGTATCTTAATATTAGTAGTAGCAGCAGATATTTATGAAACTCCTGCTATCAGCTTAAAAGTGATAATTATTCACGTTCCTTACTTTTCCAGATTCTTCAGACTGGATCAGTTCATATAGGTTTTGAGAGGGGAAAAAAACTCCAGAGAGGATGCCCATTATTTGCTGTCAAACTTCTGCCATTGCATCATTGACCTTTCCAGAGGAGGTTTTTTTGTTTGTTTGTTTGTTTTTAATCCTTGTAATTACTTTCCCAAAGACAGGGATTGTGGACAGTTAATAGTATCCATTTGAAAATCTCTTGGGTTATTTGAGGTGAACTCAGTGGTGATATCAATAATATCAATAATAAATCCTTTCCCTCATTGGAGACATAGGTGAATAGATTTTTCTTTATTTTCTGATAAAAATAGACTAAGTCAGTGTACCATAGTAACATACAGGCTTTACCCAAGAGGACTTTTCTTCATATCCTTGCTCAGTAGTGTCTATCATCTAGGAAAAGAGCATATAGATGTTGGATTTACAGTGTTTTAATACCATTAATTACCATTCAGAAGAAGGAAAAAGTCCCTAGTTGCTCTTTCTCATTCCATACTTTTCCCCCGCAGAATAAACCTTGCCAAACTCCCATGATTCCCAACATCACTCACAAACTATCTACTCTCAAAATTATAATTCTAGACTTCACTCTTACCTCTCTTCTGAGTTCTATATCTAGATGCAGTTAGAAATTCCTGGTGCCTGAATAATCTCAACTATGATTATTTTCCTCTCTGATTTCCTGCAAGAAAGGAAACTTACAGGGATAATAACCAAACTGGAAAGTACCTTTTGACAATAGTTTGGTAATTATCCTGTAACTGTGAGAATCTCCTGTAAAAGTTGCATGGAAAGATTTAATTTGAGAAGGGTCTTAGGTTAAAGCAACATTTACCCTTAAACAATGTATATTTCACTTTCAACCTCCATCCAAGTTGATCTTGCAACTGCATTCAGAGAGATGCCAATCCAAAGCACATCACCAAGTCAGGGGAAAAAGAGAAAAATGAATAGACAGAAAGATTTCCTTGCCTCCAAATACCTCGTACTGAGCAGAGATGGACAGCAAGCCACGAGCAGGGCAATCTAGAGGTCACTGTGTGGAAACAGAAAGAACAGAGAGACTTCCCAGTATACGTCCAACACAGGGTATCGGAGGGCCCAGTTTTCTCATTATACCTGCTACATGGATCCAGGAAGTAGAAGGCAGTTTTCTGGTTTTTAAAAATATACCCACCCCCATCTGGACATTTCACAGATAATTTATAGTCACCACCTAATGCTTAGTCTCTATACTCATCCTTCTTCTGGTATTAGTAGCCTCTTCCACTGCAGGGCTACTTCTCTGCCTCTCCTTATGATCCCAAGGATACCAGTTCCAGAATTGTCCTACTCTGATGTATAATCCAGAACTGGGCAGTCATGGTATGCATCTAATTGGTAATAGTGGTGGCTTGAGAATGAACATATTAACCAAGGCAATCAGTCCTTTTCTTCAACTTCACACTGGGAGGGAAAAAAATCTCTTTATTCCTGGGTCATGAGCTGTAAAGATAGACTCCAAACCTAGATCATCTGTATAGCTGCAATGTGGCAACACCTGAAAAGAATAAACATACAATTAGAGAACCATGGTGAAAAGCAAAGCAAAGGACATTGATGGTGCATTTTGATTCCTCAATTACCCTTTTTCTTTTTATATAAGCCAGTGGTTCCTATTTGATGTTTTCTGAGTTAGATTTCTATAACTTGCAAATAAAATGTTCCAGTATACATCTCAGTATATCTAAAGTAGAACTCAAGGTTATATAACTCCCAAATATCTCCTCCCTCCAGTCTGTACTGGTTGGTGAAATCTCCAGCAACCTTATCTCCCAAGTCAGAAACAAAGAAGTCATTGTAATCCTGTTACTGCTGCTGCTGCTTTTCCTTGTAAATGGTGGTGATCCAGACTCATTAGTCCCATTGTTCTCACAGTTAGTCATTCAAGTGGATGGCTTTGAATCTAGCTTCCAGGATGATCAGAATTCTCTGAAAAACCAGTAAGTGCCTAAGCATTCACAGAAATACCTGAAAAGGAAAACCTCTACAGAGTCAGCTACATGATTTGTAAGGGCCCCGTGTGAAATGAAAAGACATGCTCCTCATTCAAAAGACAGGAAAAAGAAGTGCCATTAAAGGTACTAAAATATAAAGCTTTTCCCTTTCTTCCTGGGTCTCTCTTCACCTCTCAGAGTGTATTATTTGCTATTTAATTTTGAGCCCTTGGGTTGGAGATACTCATTGGGTATAGGTGCTTACAGGTACCCCCTGGTTTGTCTAGTACATAGCCCCCTAGTGGCAGGGCTTCCTCCCTTCCTCCCCCAACCATCACTGCCCAGCACCATGTCCCAGTTGGAGGCAGGGAAATAAATCTCCCCTTCCTGTGACCTGCCATCCCAGTTTGCAGTGGACTAGAGATGACCAAAGAGAAAAACCTCAATAGCTGGATGAGCCCATTCTCTGGGTGGAGTGGATAAGAAGTTCAGAAGCTCACCTTTATGTAGTGACAATTGAATGTATGGATGTATAGCCTGCCTGTGGCAGGGACAACCACTGCCATGTCTGCCCTGAGATGCTGTCTCAGGTACCTGTGTTATGCCTGAGTTTTCACGTCTGAGAGACCACCAAGGAGCCAAAACCGATGTAATCACATGAGGGTTTATTTGACAAGCTTAAGCTTGGGTCCAAGTATACCGGACGGAGTGGAGTAGGGACTTGGACCCCGAGCCAGATTACAGTCAGAGTTTTTAAAGCCAGAGTAGGGGTGGACTCTGCAGTGGGTGAGGATAAAGGGGATGTTCAGAAGGGCTATGAGGGTAAAGAAGACTGTCAGGATATTGGAGGCCTGGTTATTTCCAAGCCAAGGCCGTTTTTCCCTCTAATGAGGCACTAACATGAAGACAGTTGGGGGTTTCCTGGTGGAATGTCACATTCCTCCTATCAGGTGTCCTTGTTAGTGAGATTTAGCACTGGGACATTTGTAAACCGAGGGAGGCCCCTGTCTTGCAGGATTGTGATTTCTGCAAGTTAACTATTTGTTCACACATATTACCGAGGGGAGGGGAACAGGTGGAAAGGAGGTGCAAGGTGCCAGCTTTTGCTTTGTCAAGATGACTGTACGTATGTCAGGGCTAGACTTGAGGTGGATACAGCCTTGTTTTTCTTGGCCTCCACACCTGTCTCATCTGGACCCTCCCTATATCCACACTCAGGCCTGCAAAAGAGGCTGAGCTCAGCAGTGCTTGCTGGGCAGAGAAGGAAGTAAGAGAAGTGGGGAGGCAGCATGCAGTGGGGCTGGTGGACTGTGGAGCCCCTCTCCAGGGAAGGCAGGAAGTGGTGGGAATTAAGATTGCATGTAAGTAGAAGTGCCCATGAGCCAAGGCTCCAAGCCCCCAACAGATGCTCCATTGTTTTATTTCCTTCACTTATAGCATACAAATTCAAATATAAAATTATTGAAAATTTTAAGATGGTGACCAAAGAGCAGTAAACCCCAAGCACAGGGCCTTCTGTGGTAGGGGCTCTGTGTGACCACACTGGTCCAACCTGCATGAAACCCACCCTATGAACAAATGTTCTTTCTGTTAATTTGGCCAAAGACAGCTCAGCAGAGTTCTAATTTAGAGCATGTTTCTTGAGCATTTTTACTAATTGAACAATGGACATCCAACTCAGAAGCCCCACATGTAAACAACATAAGACTGCTCTGCTTAATCAGACAGAGGCAGGAGACACAGCTGTAGCACCCCCCCACCCCAAGTCACACTCTCCTGCCTCACCCCTCCAACCCCACCTGTGGCTGAGGAAGCACCAAGTACTCCCTAAAACACAGTTTGAAAATTAAAAACAAAACAGGAAACATTTATTTGTATTCAACAGTCTAGGAAAATTCTAGCCCTTCAACTTTAATTTACTTTCATTTTCTTTAAAAATTCAGTATATAGCCTGTGTTTCATAAGAGAAATAAGCATTTTAAATATTAAAAAAACCAAACACAACCCACTTCGCCCTATATTTAATTATTAAATCAAGAGTAAAACAACAGTTGTGTAATTGTTTTAAAATCAGGAATTTAACAAATATTAATTTCCTTTACTACACACCCACTTCCTATTTTGGTGTTACTTTTTCCTGAGATTATAATTATAGACCATGATTATGAATTTTTGAGTTTTCACTTTAATTCTGGGAATTTTCAGAAGATACATTAAAATGTCTTTGCATAGGTTCATTGTTCAGTACTAACAATTCACAAGTACTTCATTTTAGAGATCTTGATGATGATTAAACTTCCAAGTGAGTGGAGTACATCCCTGAGGTTTTGTTTCATTTCTCTCATTCATGGAAGGGAAGTGGGTGTTGTATTTTTTTGGAGCTTTTGCATGAATAAGAATGTTTTCTGTTACTATCACACATGAGTGACATTTGGCTTAATTTGGGATTCTGTGTTCCCCATTTTTAAACTTTAGGCCTCTGTAGGCATTATTCTTTTCTTTACTGGAATTTAATATTTAAGAAAGCATTCTACTCTTATACTTGTAATTAAAAATGTTTTATTAATTTTTTGAGGAACACAATAGATTCTGGTTTTTCCTGTCTAGAAAAGTATTCTTCTATGATATCTTGGATTATAGTTTCTCTTTTACTTGTTTTGTTTCCTTTTTTTAGAATATCTTTTTGTCAATATATTGGATCTCTTCTCTGTTCCTCATATGTTGTCACAGTTGCCATTTTTATGATTTTTCCCTCTTTCCTCTTAGAAATTTTGAAGTTTTTGCTCACATTACTGACTCAATTTGTTTGGACTCAGTTCTGTTCTACGTGACTCCAATGAAAATTTTAATCCTGTTATTACAATTTTAAAAATTTCTTCAAAATTTTTGTTTTTGATCTTATCTGTTCTTATTTTATTCTCTGCTGTTTTTCTCATTCTGGTATGAAGTGACCTATATCCAGGCCTTGGGTTTGCAGACACATTGCTGCTATAGATTGTCCATGACTATCCTTACTGTCAGTTGTGTATCCGTAAAAACCATGCTCTTGTGCACAGCCTTAATTCAGTGTATAATACCTCAGAAACATTCATCTGGCACTGTAATGGAAAATTCTGTTTTTACTTCTCAGTTTCTTTACTATAAGAGAGATAGCATATATTCTAAAACAGCCCTCCATTATTTAATTAGGTGGAGTCCACAAAAGATTGTTCTTCCCAGCCAGCACCAATCCCAGGGCTCTTTCTGTCTCTGCTACTATTTATTTAGCTTCGCTTTAAAGGTCATCTTCCTAAGATCAAGGGCCACTTTCTATTGCTATCTATTCCTGCCTTGTGCAAACAGCATTTTACTGGGTGAAGGCAATTGAGAAGGGAAGTGCAAGATCTCAGCTGTCTCAAAATACAGCAGAGGGTGGTTACTTAGTTTTCTTTTCTTTTCTTTTTTTCTTTTTAAGATTTATGTATGTATTTGAGAAAGACAGCGAGAAGGAGAAAGAGGTGAGAGAGAGAAGAGAGAGTTGTGAGTTGGGGTGGGGCAGAGGGAAAAGGAGAAGGAGAGCAACAGATTCCCCGCTGAGGGCAGGACCCCACTTGGGGCTCCATCTCACAGCCCTGAGATCATGAACTGAGTTGAAATCAAGAGTCCAACACTTATGTGAATGAGCCACCCAGGCACCCTTCAGTTGTTGGTTTTGTTTTTTTTGTTGTTTTTTTTTTTTAAGATTTTATTTATTTATTTATTCGACAGAGAGGAAGATCACAAGTAGGCAGAGAGGCAGAGAGAGAGGAGGAAGCAGGCTTCCCGCTGAGCAGAGAGCCTGATGCAGGACTCAATCCCAGGACCCTGAGATCATGACCTGACCTGAAGGCAGAGGCTTAACCCACTGAACCACCTAGGCACCCCCACCCTTCAGTTTTTTGATTAGTGTGGTATTTGTTGCTTGAAAACAAGCAGTGAAAATGAGTCAAAGCTTCTTTCTCTCCTCTTTATTTCCGGTTATGTCATTCTAGTTCAGAGAGTAGATTGCAGGCTGACCACTGGTAATGCTGCTCCATCCAGCTGCTGCAACATTAAAGTTGATGGACTTATCAGTCAGTGTCTGGCATATACATTTGATTCCTGTCCTTATGTTTTTTTTTTTTTTTTTTAATTTTTTTATTTTTTTCAGCATAACAGTATTCATTATTTTTGCACCACACCCAGTGCTCCATGCAATCCATGCCCTCTACAATGCCCACCACCTGGTGCCCCCAACCTCCCACCCCCCACCCCTTCAAAATTCTCAGATCGTTTTTCAGAGTCCATAGTCTCTCATGGTTCACCTCCCCTTCCAATTTCCCTCAACTCCCTTCTCCTCAACATCTCCCCTTGTCCTCCATGCTATTTGTTATGCTCCACAAATAAGTGAAACCATATGATAATTGACTCTCTCTGCTTGACTTATTTCACTCAGCATAATCTCTTCCAGTCCCGTCCATGTTGCTACAAAACTTGGGGATTCATCCTTTCTTTCTTTCTTTTTTTTTTTTTTTTTTACACCTTTATAAACATATATTTTTATCCCCAGGGGTACAGGTCTGCGAATCGCCAGGTTTACACACTTCACAACACTCACCATAGCACATACCCTCCCCGATATCCATAACCCCACCCCCTCTCCCAACCCCCTCCCCCCATCAACCCTCAGTTTGTTTTGTGAGATTAAGAGTCACTTATGGTTTGTCTCCCTCCCAATCCCATCTTGTTTCATTTACTCTTCTCCTACCCCCTCGACCCCCCATGTTGCATCTCCTCTCCCTCATATCAGGGAGATCATATGATAGTTGTCTTTCTCCGATTGACTTATTTCGCTAAGCATGATACCCTCTAGTTCCATCCACGTCGTCGCAAATGGCAAGATTTCATTTCTTTTGATGGCTGCATAGTATTCCATTGTGTATATATACCACATCTTCTTTATCCATTCGTCTGTAGATGGACATCTAGGTTCTTTCCATAGTTTGGCTATTGTAGACATTGCTGCTATAAACATTCGGGTGCACGTGCCCCTTCGGATCACTATGTTTATATCTTTAGGGTAAATACCCAGCAGTGCAATTGCTGGGTCATAGGGTAGTTCTATTTTCAACATTTTGAGGAACCTCCATGCTGTTTTCCAGAGTGGTTGTACCAGCTTGCATTCCCACCAACAGTGTAGGAGGGTTCCCCTTTCTCTGCATCCTCGCCAGCATCTGTCATTTCCTGACTTGTTAATTTTAGCCATTCTGACTGGTGTGAGGTGATATCTCATGGTGGTTTTGATTTGTATTTCCCTGATGCCGAGTGATATGGAGCACTTTTTCATGTGTCTGTTGGCCATCTGGATGTCTTCTTTGCAGAAATGTCTGTTTATGTCCTCTGCCCATTTCTTGATTGGATTATTTGTTCTTTGGGTGTTGAGTTTGCTAAGTTCTTTATAGATTTTGGACACTAGCCCTTTATCTGATATGTCATTTGCAAATATCTTCTCCCATTCTGTCAGTTGTCTTTTGGTTTTGTTCACTGTTTCCTTTGCTGTGCAAAAGCTTTTGATCTTGATAAAATCCCAAAAGTTCATTTTTGCCCTTGCTTCCCTTGCCTTTTGTGATGTTCCTAGGAAGATGTTGCTGCGGCTGACGTCGAAGAGGTTGCTGCCTGTGTTCTCCTCGAGGATTTTGATGGAGTCCTTTCTCACATTGAGATCCTTCATCCATTTTGAGTCTATTTTCGTGTGTGGTGTAAGGAAATGATCCAATTTCATTTTTCTGCATGTGGCTGTCCAATTTTCCCAACACCATTTATTGAAGAGGCTGTCTTTGTTCCATTGGACATTCTTTCCTGCTTTGTCGAAGATGAGTTGACCATAGAGTTGAGGGTCCATTTCTGGGCTCTCTATTCTGTTCCATTGATCTATGTGTCTGTTTTTGTGCCAGTACCATGCTGTCTTGATGATGACAGCTTTGTAATAGAGCTTGAAGTCCGGAATTGTGATGCCACCAACTTTGGCTTTCTTTTTCAATATTCCTTTGGCTATTCGAGGTCTTTTCTGGTTCCATATAAACTTTAGGATTATTTGTTCCATTTCTTTGAAAAAAATGGATGGTACTTTGATAGGAATTGCATTAAATGTGTAGATTGCTTTAGGTAGCATAGACATTTTCACAATATTTATTCTTCCAATCCAGGAGCATGGAACATTTTTCCATTTCTTTGTGTCTTCCTCAATTTCTTTCATGAGTACTTTATAGTTTTCTGAGTATAGATTCTTAGTCTCTTTGGTTAGGTTTATTCCTAGGTATCTTATAGTTTTGGGTGCAATTGTAAATGGGATGGACTCCTTAATTTCTCTTTCTTCTGTCTTGTTGTTGGTGTAGAGAAATGCAACTGATTTCTGTGCATTGATTTTATATCCTGACACTTGACTGAATTCCTGTACAAGTTCTAGCAGTTTTGGAGTGGAGTCTTTTGGGTTTTCCACATAGAGTATCATATCATCTGCGAAGAGTGATAGTTTGACTTCTTCTTTGCCGATTTGGATGCCTTTAATTTCCTTTTGTTGTCTGATTGCTGAGGCTAGGACTTCTAGTACTATGTTGAATAGCAGTATTGATAACGGACATCCCTGCCGTGTTCCTGACCTTAGCGGAAAAGCTTTCAGTTTTTCTCCATTGAGAATGATATTTGCGGTGGGTTTTTCATAGATGGCTTTGATAATATTGAGGTATGTGCCCTCTATCCCTACACTTTGAAGAGTTTTGATCAGGAAGGGATGCTATACTTTGTCAAATGCTTTTTCAGCATCTATGGAGAGTATCGTATGGTTCTTGTTCTTTCTTTTATTAATGTGTTGTATCACATTGATTGATTTGCGGATGTTGAACCAGCCTTGCAGCCCTGGAATAAATCCCACTTGGTCGTGGTGAATAATCCTTTTAACGTACTGTTGAATCCTATTGGCTAGTATTTTGGCGAGAATTTTTGCATCTGTGTTCATCAAGGATATTGGTCTGTAGTTCTCTTTTTTGTTGGGATCCTTGTCTGGTTTTGGGATCAAGGTGATGCTGGCCTCATAAAATGAGTTTGGAAGTTTTCCTTCTATTGCTATTTTTTGGAACAGTTTCAGGAGAATAGGAATTAGTTCTTCTTTAAATGTTTGGTAGAATTCCCCCGGGAAGCCATCTGGCCCTGGGCTTTTGTTTGTTTGGAGATTTTTGATGACTGTTTCAATCTCCTTACTGGTTATGGGTCTGTTCAGGCTTTCTATTTCTTCCTGGTTCAGTTGTGGTAGTTTATATGTCTCTAGGAATGCATCCATTTCTTCCAGATTGTCAAATTTGTTGGCGTAGAGTTGCTCATAGTATGTTCTTATAATTGTCTGTATTTCTTTAAGAGGTGTTCGTTGTGATCTCTCCTCTTTCATTCATGACTTTATTTATTTGGGTCCTCTCTCTTTTCTTTTTGATAAGTCTGGCCAGGGGTTTATCAATCTTATTAATTCTTTCAAAGAACCAGCTCCTAGTTTCGTTGATTTGTTCTATTGTTTTTTTGGTTTCTATTTCATTGATTTCTGCTCTGATCTTTATGATTTCTCTTCTCCTGCTGGGTTTAGGGTTTCTTTCTTGTTCTTTCTCCAGCTCCTTTAGGTGTAGGGTTAGGTTGTGTACCTGAGACCTTTCTTGTTTCTTGAGAAAGGCTTGTACCGCTATATATTTTCCTCTCAGGACTGCCTTTGTTGTGTCCCACAGATTCTGAACTGTTGTGTTTTCATTATCATTTGTTTCCATAATTTTTTTCAATTCTTCTTTGATTTCCTGGTTGACCCATTCATTCTTTAGAAGGATGCTATTTAGTCTCCATGTATTTGGGTTCTTTCCAAATTTCCTCTTGTTATTGAGTTCTAGCTTTAGAGCATTGTGGTCTGAAAATATGCAGGGAATGATCCCAATCTTTTGATACCGGTTGAGACTTGATTTAGGACCAAGAATGTGATCTATTCTGGAGAACGTTCCATGTGCACTAGAGAAGAATGTGTATTCTGTTGCTTTGGGATGAAATGTTCTGAATATATCTGTGATGTCCATCTGGTCCAGTGTGTCATTTAAGGCCTTGATTTCCTTGTTGATCTTTTGCTTGGATGATCTGTCCATTTCAGTGATGGGAGTGTTAAAATCCCCTACTATGATTGTATTCTTGTCGATGTGTTTCTTTGATTTTGTTATTAATTGGTTTATATAGTTGGCTGCTCCCACGTTAGGGGCATAGATATTTAAAATTGTTAGATCTTCTTGTTGGACAGTTCCTTTGAGTATGATATAGTGTCCTTCCTCATCTCTTATTATAGTCTTTGGCTTAAAATCTAATTGATCTGATATAAGGATTGCCACTCCTGCTTTCTTCTGATGTCCATTAGCATGGTAAATTCTTTTCCACCCCCTCACTTTAAACCTGGAGGTGTCTTCGGGTGTAAGATGAGTTTCTTGTAGGCAACATATAGATGGTTTTTGTTTTTTTATCCATTCTGATACCCTGTGTCTTTTGATTGGGGCATTTAGCCCATTAACATTCAGGGTAAGTATTGAGAGATATGAATTTAGTGCCATTGTATTGCCTGTAAGGTGACTGTTATTGTATATTGTCTCTGTTTCTTTCTGATCTACTACTTTGAGGGTCTCTCTTTGCTTAGAGGACCCCTTTCAATATTTCCTGTAGAGCTGGTTTGGTATTTGCAAATTCTTTCAGTTTTTGTTTGTCCTGGAAGCTTTTAATCTCTCCGTCTATTTTCAATGATAGCCTAGCTGGATATAGTATTCTTGGCTGCATGTTTTTCTCATTTAGTACTCTGAATATATCATGCCAGCTCTTTCTGGCCTGCCAGGTCTCTGTGGATAAGTCTGCTGCCAATCTAATATTTTTACCATTGTACGTTACAGACTTCTTTTCCCGGGCTGCTTTCAGGATCTTTTCTTTGTCACTAAGACTTGTCAATTTTACTATTAGGTGACGGGGTGTGGACCTATTCTTATTGATTTTGAGGGGGGTTCTCTGAACCTCCTGGATTTTGATGCTTGTTCCCTTTGCCATATTGGGGAAATTCTCTCCAATAATTCTCTCCAATATACCTTCTGCTCCCCTCTCTGTTTCCTCTTCTTCTGGAATCCCAATTATTCTAATGTTGTTTCGTCTTATGGTGTCACTTATCTCTCGAATTCTCCCCTCGTGGTCCAGTAGCTGTTTGTCCCTCTTTTGCTCAGCTTCTTTATTCTCTGTCATTTGGTCTTCTATATCGCTAATTCTTTCTTCTGCCTCATTTATCCTAGCAGTGAGAGCCTCCATTTTTGATTGCACCTCATTAATAGCTTTTTTGATTTCAACTTGGTTAGATTTTAGTTCTTTTATTTCTCCAGAAAGGGCTTTTATATCTCCCGAGAGGGTTGCTTTAATATCTTCCATGCCTTTTTCAAGCCCGGCTAGAACCTTGAGAATCATCATTCTGAACTCTATATCTGACATATTACCAATGTCTGTATTGATTAGGTCCCTAGCCTTTGGTATTGCCTCTTGTTCTTTTTTTTGTTGTGAATTTTTCTGCCTTGTCATTTTGTCCAGATAAGAGTTTATGAAGGAGCAAGTAAAATACTAAAAGGGTGGCAACAACCCCAGGAAAATATGCTTTAGCCAAATCAGAAGAGATCCTGAATTGTGAGGGGGGAGAAACGGGATAAAAAGGGGTTCAGAAAGAAAAAAAAAAAAACTATTAAAAAAAAGAAAGCCGATAAAGGAAAAAATATAAAAAGAGGAAAAAATATATATATATTAGATAAACTATTTAAAAAACGTTAAAAAAAGAAAATGGTAAAAGTTAAAAAAAATTTAGCAGAAGAAGAGAAAAAGAAAAAAAAATTGAAAAAGAAAAAAAAATTAAATTAACTGCAAGGCTAAAAAATCATGGGGAGAAAGCCATGAGTTCCGTGCTTTGCTTTCTTCTCCTCTGGAATTCCGCCGTTCTCCTTGGTAGGTGAACTTGGTCCTGGCTGGGTTTCCCGTAGATCTTCTGGGGGAGGGGCCCGTTGTAGTGATTCTCAAGCGTCTTTGCTCCAGGCGGAGTTGCACCGCCCTTACCCGGGGCCGCGCTGAGTCATCCGCTCGGGTTCGCTTTCGGGAGCTTTTGTTCCCTGAGCGCTTTCCGTAGAGTCCGGAGGACGGGAATAAAGATGGCGGCCTCCCGGTCTCCGGCCCGGAGAAGCCGAGAGCCCGGGGCCCCACTCCTCAGTGCGCCCTCAGAGAACAGTGCCAAATGACTCTCGTCACCCTGGCCTCAGGCCGCGCTCTGAGCTGACCGAGCCTGCGACCGGTTCAAGGCAACCCTGAGCTGAGAGTCACTCCTCGGCTCTGTCTCTGCAGCCGGCTTCCCCGTTCTAATACCGGTAAGCTCTGCGACACTGAGACACCCCCGATCCTTCTGCGACCCTGCGGGACCTGAGGCCGCGCTTACCCCGCCTGGGCTTCACCCCAGTTAAGCCTCTGGAGCGATGTCCCTCAGCAGAACAGACTTTTAAAAGTCCTGATTTTGCTCCGTTGCTCCGCCGCTCGCCGGGAGCCGGCCCCTCCCCCCGCGGTCTATCTTCCCATCGCTTTGGATTCACTTCTCCGCCAGTCCTACCTTGCAGAAAGTGGTTGATTTTCTGTTTCTGGAATTGCTGTTCTTCTTCTCTTCAATCTCCCGTTGGATTTGTAGGTGTTTGCAATCTTTAGATAAGCTATTTAGCTGATCTCCCGCTACCCGAAGTAGTCTCAGCCTGCTACTTCTCCGCCATCTTGACTCCTCCCCTGTCCTTATGTTTTAAGCTATTGCTAATTATTGCCTTTCCTTATGATTTTGCCCATAATTCATTTACATTGAGATCATGATCTCAACCCAAAAGTCAGTCTTCTAAATGCAGGTATAATCAACAGGGTAATGAATGTCATAGTCATTTTATTATTTACAGGGAAACAGTTAACACATTCAATTTGAAGCAGTGTTACTGAGTGGAAAGAAGGACAGTGTCAGGGGCACCTGGGTGGCTCAGTGGTTAGGCCTCTGCCTTCGGCTCAGGTCATGATCTCAGGGTCCTGGGATCAAGTCCCGCATCGGGCTTTCCCCTCTGCAGGGAGCCTGCTTCTTCCTCTCTCTCTCTCTCTGCTTGCCTCTCTGCCCACTTGTGATCTCTCTCTGTCAAATAAATAAAATCTTTAAAAAAAAAAAAAAGACAGTGTCAGAAAATATAGAGTCAAGTTTTTAATCCTGTTTATTAATTATGTGACCTTATACACGTCACTTATTTAGCCTTTAGGAATCTGTTTATTTTTTCATAAAGTGGCAATAATCATGCTTGTTCTAAGGATCTCACAGGGATGTTGCGAGGGCCAAATGGTGTAATACTTGTAAAGTACCTTTATAGTCATTAACATTCTAGATTCAATTATTTCTATCACTCCCATGACCTTGGCTGCATCAGTGGCAAGTGGAAACAGCTGAGTTAACTGAGCTAACAGGTCACAGAAGTGATTCATTAGTATTTATTTCTAATTTTTAGCCATTAGTGAATATAGGCTTTGGACATAAAAAGTAAATGGTAATTTTGAGTACTGTAGCCTCTGTCATTAAAAGGAAAAGGAAAAATAAACACCTTTTTTTTTGCCAAGTTGTTAAATTCATATGAATTTTACCTACTACCTAGGTTCTATAAATAGAGGGTTTCTTTCATAATTTTTTCCTCTTTACCCATAAGAACATGTGAATTTTCAGACTCTGTACTACCTCTTAGCTATGTAAAGGATAAACTAAATGAGAACAGAGAGTCACAGATAAACTTTTGCTGTTATTAAATTTGATTAGAACAAAAGAATAGACAAAATTAGAAAGTATTGTGTTGAAAAGGAAGCAATGAAAAATTGGTCTTTAATTGTCTTTAAGGCTAATTGGAAGCAGAGACTTCTAAATAGAGTTATAATTTATAGGCTAATAAATGTCACAGACATCTTGTTATTAACATGAAAATTAGCAAACATATAAGGAGAGACTAGTTTGGAATACGGCAGTTCCAAACACACGGAAATAAAACACAAATCAATTATATATTTTATTTTTAATTGGTGTATAATGTACTCCTCTAAGAAGAAAGAATAATACAAACATCTAGGCTGTTAACCCTAGTTGCAAGTGAATGAGATAGCTTGCTTCATGGTATAGAAAACAACATTTTTAAGAAGCGAGTTTCTTTGCTGGAATATGACAAAAGCTTCTCTCTCTCTCTCTCTTTTTTTTTCCCCCTTTAGCTCTAAGTTATTGAAAGAAGTCTGTAAGCCTGTCTTCATTTTCCATCTAATTTGACTTTCCCCTTCATTCTGCAGATAGGAAAACTGAGATAAAGAGAATTTGAAGAATATCAGTGTTCTTACTATTTTACATTTTACATGTCTTTTTCCCATTTTTTTTTCTTAATAAACTAGTTCTTCCTTGAGTCAAAAACCATATCTTATCCATTGTAGGCCATCCCTGCCTTGGATACAGCTCCTCAGTGTGACTTGCTCCAGAGCTCTATCCCTCTAATGCATGTTGCAAGGAAGGAGATGGCTAACAGCAGGTCTGTGATCTTCCCTGTAGCCTCTGGGATTCCTTGAAACATTAACTTGGGAAATTCATAGAAGGATATTGCAAGTCCTGGAGGTTTTACAACATAAACCTATGTGCAAGGATTTGCTGGAAGGACTCATAGAAGTCAGAAAGGCTGTTATATCACAGCTACAGTTTATTGTAGCAAAATCAGCAAAAGGAAGAGGCACATCGGGCAGGTCCCAGGAGAGTTCTAAGCATGAGATTCCAGTTCTCTTCCAGTAGAATCTTTGAACAGTACTACTTCTCACAGCAATGGTGTGTGACAGTACCCGTAGTGTATTGCTAATCAGGGAAGCTCCTTCAAGCCTTTGAGATTTCTTTTTCCAGCTTTATTGAAGTATAATTGACAAATAAAATTGTAATATATTTAAGGTGTACACTGTAATTATTTGATATATGTATACATTGTGAAAAGGCTTTTCTCATCTTGTTAATTAATACATTTATCACCTCACATATTTGTGTGTGTGTGTGTGTGTGTGTGTTTCTCCTGTCTCAGTAAATTTTAGTTATACAATACAATGTTACAGGTACAGGTTGGTAAAGGGGTATAAACTTTCAGCTATAAGATAAAAGTTTCAAGGATCAAATGTACACATGGTGACTGTAGTTGATAACACTTTATTGTATAGTTGAAATTTGCTAAGGGTTTCAGAAATCTTTACTGGGGATCAGCCATGTAGACGTGGCAACCATCTGTGGCTGACCTTATTCTCCAGCCTGTCCACAGATCAAGCTAATACCTGCATGACCCAAAGCCTTTACCATAGTCAAAATTATTTGCATAGAGTAGATGTGGCCTAAGACCTCCAGTTAAACAGACATTCCCATCAGATAGGACATTTCAGGGTCTTAGAGATGACCTCCCAGGAGCTGGGGACAAAGTTAACTCTTTATTGCATACATATCTGTATGTATGTATATTATATCTGCTATATACACTGTCTTTACTATATTGAGACTACTTTAACTGTACTTCCGATAAATCAAAATTGTTTGAAGTTGCAATGTCCCTCATTGTTGAGATTGTGCAACAAATAATTGTAGGGGCTACAGATGAGATATAGCTGCACTGAAGCCAGATAAAAAAGCTCAAGAGATCAAAGAGCTGATGGCTTCTCTAGGCTGAAGTGGTCCATGTCAATTAGCCTATTATCTTGTGACCTCAGGTTCCTAAATGAGGAGAGTTTGGAAGATATTTGGCAACTATATCTAGTGGGAGTAAAGAGACCTCCCCATTACCAGTCAGGCTGTGGGTTTTCTATCCCTTATTCTTTCTGCCAGCTAAGTGAACTTGATACTAGGGAAAACCTATTGTATCTCATGGGTTTTATTATCAATCCAAACCCAAGATATCTGATAGTTGAAGAGAGTGGATATTGGATTATCTAATGGTATTATTTGTGATGCCTACAATAAAATTGATCTCTGTAATTTTTCCAATTAATTGCATTAGCACTTGCCAAGCTTTATCAGCAGTAAATCCATTCTCTGTTTTTTGAGATCTTCCTCACCATTATTCTCATCTCTGATGTGGTGACTTGTGCAAGAAATCTGGAGGCACACCCAGTCAGTGTCACTGTGGTCCATATTAATCTATTAAAAATAGGGGGAGAAGACCGAGATCTAGGACTCCTCCTTAGGAGATCCTTAAGCTTATATACAAAGTAGTCTGTAATGAGAAGAGAGATCATTGCTAAGGATTAAGGTGTTGAGAAGAAAATAAAAACTATTGAGACAATGGAGTTTGTGTTGTCAGAGAAGACACATGCAATGTGTGTGTCCACCACTGTTCCTTGTGGCTAGTCACAAATAATGTTCATGATGTTCAGTGAGAATCTGGTGGAACCACTATGTGTGGGAGTCAGTGGGATTTAAAATGAGTACAAGGTAAGCATATTCCATCTCTAGTTGGGTAAGCAGGTCTCTGACAGCCTTGAGAAGCCATCCTTCCTCTTAATGTAAAACTTGCTTAAAAGAGGGCGTAGTATTTTAGAAACATGCATGATCAAGGAAACTTGTTAGTATCCTTTCTGACTAGTATTACTTACTTGTATTAATCAACCATTTATGCTGAAAATAATGACATAGAGGGAAATAAGAAAATAAAGCAACTCATATTTCTCTTCTTTTTAGTTCTGTATGACTCATCAGTAAGCCGAAGGTAGAGCATGTTAATAGAATGTTTGTGTATCAAGAAGTGAAATAAAAATTGTTGAGTTACTTTTGTGTAGAATTTCCATTCTGTTAAGAACAAAATACATATGCAATTATTAACTATAAAATACAAATTATGTAATTTTAGTGATTCTGCATATGAGTCATATGCTTTTATATTTTTATTACTATATAGAGGTGCCTGGGTGTCTCAGCAGGTTAAACATCTGCCTTCAGCTCACGTCATGATCTGGGGTCCTGGAATTGAGACCCATGTCTGGATTCCTGCTCAGCAGGGAGAGAGGAGTCTGCTTCTCCTCTTGCCTCTCCCCTGACTCATTCTCTCTCTCTCTTTCTTTCAAATAAAAATCTTAAAAAAAAAAAAAACTACATTGCACTATATAAAGATGCTATTTAAACTTTGAATTTTTCTTTACTTAGAAAGGCATCAAATAGCAAATAAGCAGAAAAGACCTTGTTCTTCAAATACTAGGGATCTGATCACTGATTGCTGCTTCTGATTACAGAGATGGAAAGTAGTGGGAGGTCAGGGTTGCTGCACTTTCCCCTATTGCTACAAACCCCCTTCACAGGCTGAAGTGACTTCCAGGAAATTTAAAGAGCCAGTGCACTTTTCTTTCTTCTTCTTTTTCTTCTTTTTCCTCTTTTTCCCCTTTTGAGAGCAATATGTTAAAGACTAGAACATTAAAAAAACAACTGTGTAGGGAAAATAAGGCAATGACTACATGCCCAGGAAAGTCTCAGAAAAGGGCTAAGAGGTCTTAAATTTACACCAGGATGATCCTCAGCATGAAGATAGTCTACAACAATAAAAAATGAATAAATAAATAAAAATAATAATATATAGCAAATACTGGGGAAAGGGAAGGGGAAGAATCTGATTTCCATGTTACCACATTGTGAGATTCAACTGCCTAATTTTCAACCAAACAATCACAAAGCATATGAAGAAACAAAAAAGTATGGCCCATTCAAAGAAAAAACTATATCAAGACTGTCACCGAGAAAGGCCTGATAGCAGATCTCCTAGAAAAAAAAAAACAAAAAAAACCTCTAAAACAACTGTTTTAAAACTACTCTGAGAACTAAAAGAAGATGTGAGGAAAGTCAAGAAAATGATGGATGAACAAAATGAAAGTATCAATAAGAGAAAATTTTTTAAAAAACTGAAAAGCTAAAATGTACAATAACTAAAATGAAAAATTAATTAGGATAAAAGGCATATTTGAGCAAGCAGTAGTAATCAGTGAACTTGAAGACAAGACAATGGAAGTGATCAAATCCAGGGAAAAGAAAGAAAAAAACAACTGAAAAAAAAGTAAACAGAGCCTAAGGGAACTGGGGGATACTATAAAGTAGACCAATATATGTATTGTGAGAATTCCAGAAGGAGAAGAGAGAGAGAAAGGGATGGAGGGATTATTTGAAGAAACAAGGGCTGAAAACTACCCAGGGACATGAATATACATACACATCTAAGAAGCTCAAAGAACTCCAGGTAGTATAAGCTTAAAGAGATCCACTCCAAGACATATACTTAAACTTTTGAAAGATAAAGATAGGGAAAATCTTAAAAGCCGCAAGAAAGAAGTAACTAATTACACAGAAAGGATCCTCAATAGGTTTATCAGATTTCTCATCAGAAAATTTGGAGACCAGGAGGTAGTGGGCTGATATAATCGAAGTGCTAAATAATGTCAAAGTCAAGGATTACATATTCAGCAAAAGTGTCCTTCAAAAGTGAGGAAGAGATAAAAATATTCCCACACAAACAAAAGCTGAGGGAAGTTGTTGACATTAAATCTGTCCTGAGAGAAATGCTTTAGAGAGTTCTGCAGGGTGAAATGAAGACATTAGACAGTAACTTGAAGCAATATGAAGAATAAAGGTCCTCAATAAAAATAAACACATGATCAATGATAGAAGCTAATATTATTTTAGCAATGGTTTGTAACTCCATTTTTTTGTTCTCGACTTGATTAAAGAAACTTATTTTAAAAAATCTAATTATGTGAAATCTGGTATAACTTTGATTTGTAACTCCAAATTTTATCTTCTACATAAATTAAGAGACTAATACACTCAAATATTATTAACTTATAAAGATGTAATTTTGTGATATCAATAACTAAAAAGGTAGGAATAATGCTGTGATGGAGGAGAGTTTTTTTGGTATGTTATTGAAGTTAAGCTATATAAATTCAAATTAGAATGTTACAACTTTAGGATTTTAAAAGGAATCCCTATGGTAACCACAAAGAACATTAATAGAATATACACACTAGGAAATAAAGTTATTTAAACACTTCACTATAAAAAACTTAAAACATTAATGCAGGAAATAAGGGACAAAAACTCTATAAAGTGAATAAAAAACAACAGAATGATAGAAGTAAGTGCTTTTTTATAATTAATTTAAATGGGTTAAATTCTTCATTCAAAAGATATAGATTGGAAGATTGATAAAAACACATAATCCCACTATATAATGTTTACAAGATTCACTTTAGATCTAAAGACACAAATGGATTGAAAGTGAAAAGATGGAAAAAGATATCCCTTACAAATAATAATCCAAAGAGAGCAGGAGTGGTTGTACTAATATCAGACAAAATAGACTTTAAATCAAAAAAGGTTATAAGAGACAAAGAAGAATATATTAATAAAATGTTCAATTTAACAAGTAGATAATCTTAACAATTACAAACATAAACCTAATGATAAGTATTCAAAATATATAAAGCAAAAACTTACAGAATTGAACGGAGAAAATGGACAGTTCTACAGTAATGTTTGGATATTTCAATATCTCATTCTCAATAATGTAGAGAACAGTGAAGATAAATAAGAAAATCAAGGACTTACACGACACAATAAAACAACTAGAGCTAACAGATCTATACAGAACATTCTACACAACAACAGCACACACATTCTTCTCCAGTGCACATGGAACATTTTCCAGGATAGACCATATGTTAGTCTACAAAAGAAGTCTCAGTAGATTTAAAAAGATATCATTCAAAGTATCTTCTCTGACCACAACAGGATGAAATTATAAATCAATCACAGTTAAAATGAGAAAATCCAGAAACTTATGGAAATTAAATAGTACACTCTTAAAATAACCAATGTATGAGAAGAAGTCACAAGAAAAACTAGAAAATAATCAAAGACAAATGAAAATGAAAACACAACATACCAAAACTTACAGGACACAGTGAAAGTGGTACTAAAGGGAAACTTACAGCTATAACACATTAAAAAACAATTAAGATCTCAAATCAACTTTAACTTTATTCAACCTAACTTTACTTAAGGAACTAGAAATAAGAACAAAAACAAACTAAACTCAAAGTTATTTCAAGAAAGTAAATAATGATTCAAGCACAAATAAGATAGAAAATTAAAGAAATAGAGAAAATTAATTAAATCAAAAGTTGGTTCTTTGAGAGGTGCCTGGGTGGCTCAGTTGGTTAAGTGTTTGCCTTTAGCTCAGGTTCTGATCCTGGTATCGAGCTTCAGGAAGGGATCCCTCCCTGCTTAGGGGGAAGCCTGCTTCTTCCTCCCCCCACTGCTTGTGCTGTCTCTCTCTTTCAAATAAATAAATACAATCTTAGGAAAAAAAGTTGGTTCTTTGAAAAGATCAACACAATTGGTAAATATTACCAAGATTGACTAGAAGACTCAATTTACTAATCAGAAATTAAAATGGGACATTACTACAGATTCTAGAAATGAAAAGGACTACATGAAAGTACTACAAACAATCCTAAAACAGCAAATTGGGTACCCTACATGAAATGGACATACCCTTAGAAACATAAAAGCTACCAGGAGATAAACTATGAATAGACTTGCAACTAGTAAAGAGATTGATTCAGTGATAAAAAATCTTCAGACAAAGAAAAGCCCTGGATCAGACTGTCTTCACTCATAAATTCTATGAAACATCTGAAGAGCTAATACCAGTCCTTCTCAGTTTTTTTTCCCAGAAAATTGAAGAGGAGGAAACACTTCATAACTCTATGAGGCCAGCAGTACCCTGATATCGAAGTGAGACAAACATTATGAGGAAAGAAAATTACAGACCAATGGCCCTCATGAACATTGATGCAGATGTCCTCAACAAAATACTAGCAAACCAAATTCAGCATCATATTAAAATTATTATATACCATAACCAAAGGGAATTAATTTCTAGAATGCAAGGATGTTATTGCATATGAAAATTGATCAAAACACCATGTTAACAGAATAAAGAGGGAGAAAAATCACATGACCATATCAATTGCTGCAGTAAAATTATATGATAAAAACAGTCAACAAGCTAGGAAAAGAAAAAAAGTCTACCTCAACATAATAAAAGCCATATATGAAAAACCCACAGAGCAGTATACTAACGGTGAAAGACTGAAACCATTTCTGCTAAGATTAGGAACAAGGAAAAGATGATCCTTCACCATAGTGTTGGAAATTCTATTCAACATAGTATTGGAAGTTCTAGCCAGAGAAGTTAGACAAGATAAAAAAGGCATCCAAACTGGAAAGGAAGAGGTAAAATGATATCTGTTCATAGGTAATATTATCTTATATGTAGAAAACCCTAGAGACAGCACCAAAAATCTGTTAGAGGTAATAAGTTCAACAAAATACAGGATACAAAGTGAACACACAAAATAGTTGCATTTCTTTTTTTTTTTTTAAAGATTTTTTTTTTTTTTTATTAGATCACAAGTAGGCAGAGAGGCAGGCAGAGAGAGAGAGGAGGAAGAGGCAGGCTCCCTGCTGAGCAGAGAGCCCAATGCGGGACTCCATCCCAGGACCCTGAGATCATGACCTGAGCCGAAGGCAGAGGCTTTAACCACTGAGCCACCCAGGCGCCCCAATAGTTGCATTTCTATATACTAATAATGAACAATCTGAAAAGACAATAATGAAAACGATTCCATTTATAATAGCATCAAAAATAAAATATTTAGGGATTAATTTAAGAGGTGAAAAACTTACACAATAAAAACAACAAAATATTGCTGAAAGAAATTAGAGAACACATAAATGAATAGAAGTACATTCCAGGTTTATAGAATTGAAGACTTAATATTGTTAGGATGTCAGTACTACCCAAAGTGATTTACAGATTCAGTGCACTCCCTATTAAAATTCCCATGATGCTTTTGCAGAAATAGAAAATGTTATCCTAAAATTCATATGTAATCCCAAGTGATACTGAATACTCAAAGCCATCTTCAAGAAGAAAAACAAAACTGGACAACCAACATCTGATTTCAAAAGTTACTGTAAAGCTATAGTAATCAAAACAGAGTAATACTGGCATAAAGACAGATATGGAGACCAATGGAATGGAGTAAAGAGCCCAGAAATCAGTACTCACATACATGGTAAAATGATTTTTGACAAAGATGGGGAAAACTATTCAATGAGGAAAGAACAATCTCTTCAACAAATGGTCTGTGAAAACTGGATATCCATATGTAAAAAAATGAAGTTGGACCCTTGCCTAACACCACATACAAAAATGAACTTTAAATGGATCAAAGCCCTATGTATAAGGGATAAAAAATTTATAAAACTCTTAGAAGAAAACAAAGAGTGAAGTCTTCATGATATTGGATTTGGCAATATTTTCTTCACTATGACACTAAGAGCATAGATAATAAAAAATACACAAACTGGAGTTCACGAAATTTTTAAAAATGTGCATTAAAAGCAATATCAACATATCAACAGAGTAAAAAGACAATTCACAGGATGGGAGAAAACATTTGCAAAATATGTATCTGATAAGGGATTAATATCGAGAATATATAAAGAACTCCTAAAACTCAACAACAACAAAAACAACTCAATTAAAAAATGAGCAAAGGACTTGAATAGACATTTCTTCAAAGAAGACAGTACAGATGGCCAATAAGCATGTGAGAAGATGCTCTCAACACACTAATCATTAAGGAAATATAAATCAAAACTACAAGGGGATACCACCTCACACCCTTTAGGTAAGCTACTATCAAACAAAAAAACAAAATAAGTTGTTGGTAAGGATCTGGAGAAATCTTGTGTACTCTTGGTGGAAATACAAAATGATGCCACCACTATATATAGTAGCTCCTCAAAAACTTAAAAATAGAATTGCCTGATGACCCAGCAATTCCACTTGTGGATATATACCCAAAAGAACTGAAGGCAAGTTCTCATAGAAATATTTGTACACCCATGTTCATGGAAGAATTATTCACAGATGCTACGATATGGAAGCAACCTAAATGTCCATCAACAGATGAATAAATAAGCAAAATGTGTAGAAATACAATAGAATATTATGCAGTCTTAAAAAGGAAGGAAATTCTGATATATACTATAACATGGGTGGACCTTAAAGATATAATGCTAAGTGAAATAAGCCAGTCACAAAAAAAAGACAAGTACTGTGTGACTCCCACTTGTAAGTGATACTTAGTGTAGTCAAAATCATAGAGACACACAGTAGAGTGGTGATTGCCATGGCCTGGGGAAGAGGGAAGGGTAGTTATTTAATGGATATAGTTTCGGTTTTACAAGATGAAAGGGATGGATGGCAATAATGGTTGTACAAGATTATGAATGTATTTAATACCATTGAACTCTACACTTAAAAATGGGTTAAGATGGTAAATTTCATGTGATGTGTATTTTACCATAATAAAAAAATAGGAACTAAAAAACACTATGACAAGTCAAAAGTAAGACCTAAGAAGAAAAGAAAAAAAAACATATTTTAATATCTGTAATGGCATTATATTCCTGTTTTTTTATCAGGTGACCCTGCATTTTCAGTTTGCACTGGACTTTGCAAAATTAGTAGCCAGAAACTTGCAGTGCAAGTTTCATTTAAGCATTAAGAAATACTCTATGACCAGCCTAAAATGCAGTTGAATTAGCTGATAGAATTCTTCAAGAAGTATAGGAAAATAGAAGCATGTTGCAGAGATACAATGAAGTTGGATTGGCCAGAGTCTTAAACCTGAATCAGACAAATATGGTGGGGGCTGGAGAGTCTTTCTGACAAAAACATATCTTGAACACTATTCATTGCACCAATGAGAATTATTTCAGGTTAACTCCTATCACATATTTCAGGCTAATTAAAAAACTCTCTGATGTAGATTTTGAGAACAGTATTTTGAAAGCAGCAACATCTGAAGTGTGAGTTTCTGATGAGGGCACTTTAAAAGTTAACCAACCAGCTCTAGAGTATTAGATTAAAATTCACTTGCCTGCACAGGCATTCAACCATTTACATTTCTCTGATGATGTAATGCCCAGGCCATTCCCTCTTGGGAACTCTAGAACCCCCTCCCTTCCAGCCAATCGAGACTGATTCTCTCCCATTATCTTTTATATATATTTAAATCTATTCCATCTTTAAAATCAAAGCTAATCTTCGTTTTTATGTGTGTCTGCACGCGCACACACACACACACACACACACACACACACACACAAGCTGCCTTGACTTGCTATCACTCTCATTACCACCATGTAATTACAAACCATGTAACCTCTTAGTAATGCTTTAATTTCCTTATAAGTTGAGGACACTAATATTTACTTGTAGAAAATTTTGTTTTCATCTTCCCCTTTTCAGTTTAAATAATACTTTCCCTGGAAAGCCCTCCCTGACTTAATTGTCCTTCCTGTTTCCCTTGTAATGCTCTATCTCCCCTTTTGTATCAGTCATCATGCACCATTATTCCTTTACTTGTTTACATGTCTAACACATTGTAAGCTTTGAGACCAGATAATTGACATATATTACTCACAATTGTCTTTCTAGTGCCTGACAGAATGGCTGCCTAATAGCATTAATTTAATACATTTGATACATTTTGTATTCATTTGGAAATATCTATATGGTTTGCAGCTGAATTTGGTGCTATATAAAGAAAAATTTCTTATTCAAGCTTCCAGGGTTTGGTTTTTTTTTTTTTTTTTCTGTTTTAAAGATGCAGAGCTTTCCTATAGCTATTCACCTCTCTGAATGTTAAGTGCTTATAAGGTTTAGAGATACCTCTGGCTAACTTCGAAAAGGACATTTGCAATATTATGTCTGTATATCTTCTTCCCATCCATATGGCACCACCACTACCCCCTCCTAAAGAAATACACCAATTTGTTTTCTCTGGACGACCATGATTGATGGCCAGAGCAAGAGACTCTGAAGGCTTGGTCATAGCAGCCAGAGTGTCACTCAACCAGGACTGATGAAAACAAGATTGAACATCACTGTTTATTGAGTTTAATTGTCCCTGCAAAACTTCAGACATTCCCTATGGAAAGATATAATTATAAGAGTTTAAAGTTCCTCCTAGAACAATTTACTTTTTAAAAAAATAAGAATCACTCATGTTATCAAAATTGCCACATGCACACATACACACAACTCACTTAGTAATAGTCTTTGAAGATACTTTTTACCCCTATGTGTTCATTTTATAGATGAGAAAACAGGTTTAACAAGAATTAACCCAAGGTCTAGAAGCTAGTGAGGAGGATCAATTTTCAAACCTCACCAAGATGTTTCCACAGAGGAGTAAAATGCCTCAATCTTAGACACTTTATATAATGTTCAGTACACGTATGAAACTAAGCTGAGACTGAAGAATGGCAATCATCTCAGTAATAAGAATTTCCTTTGGGGTTTTCTACTATAAGCACTTGCCCTTCAAGATATAGAACTATCTGTAAAAGGGAAGAGGGGCTGAAATACAAACTCAGTGCAGCTCTCAATCTTAAACACAGACACTATGATTAACTTTCATAGAAATAACCAAAATATAACACTGAACTTTATTGCTTCAGAGTGCTCAAAGGAATTGCATTTTGGAATTCACCAAATAGTATTAAATAGTCTTTGTAGTCAAAGGCCAGGGTTGATTTTTCTTGGTGTTCTCCATGCCTAAAATGGCACCTGTCACCTTGTAGGGACTTAGTACATGTTAGCAGATGAAGAAGGAAGACTTGCCCACTCTAACCTTTGTAAGCTCACTCTTGCACACCCATCCTAATGACAAGCAGTGTGGGTAGCTGGTGAGTGTGGACTGTGAAATCAAGCTGCCAGCTTGAAAGTCCAGACATACATGTCTGTAAATGGGTATAATTGCAATATCTACATGATAGGCTTACAACATTTTAAAGAAGAAATAACTTATATGTGCTTAGAGTAGTGCCTGGCATTTAATAGGCTCTGTGTTTGTAATTATAAATATGGGTCCTAGGATCATAACTATGGATGTCGTGATTTAACAGATGTTGCATGGAAAAGACTAAATGAATTTATAAGATCCAATGTATATATTTACGCAGATGCATAAATTTGGGATTTATTACCATATAATTTTTATGAAATTAGTTTGTAGTTATCCATCTTTTTAAAAATTCCTTCTCTCCTTCCCCTACAAAAGAAAAGTGGCTACTAGAAATTTATAGTTATGTTCTCTTAATCTATCATGATATTTAGTTGATTAAGCCAAAATAAGTATTGGTGAAGCAATATTATATAAGGGAGATGGGTTCCTGATTTGTCAGGATGTCAACTTACAACATGTGGTAGCTATAATAGGGGGAGACTGTCTGACCCAGGTATTTCTCTAAACAATACCAAGAGAGGATATTTACTGAGACAGGAAATGTTGATTATAACTGACCAAATCCTCATTATGGAATATACAGTAACATAAGTATAAATTATAAATGCCTATGAGGTGCCCAGTACATACTTCTTTGAAGAATGAACAGAATGGAATAGAAAAAGCTTGTGGGGGTTGCGCCTGGGTGGCTCAGTGGGTTAAGTGTCTGCCTTCAGCTCAGGTCATGATCCCAGTCCTGGGATCAAATCCCACATCATGCTCCTTGTTCAGCAGGAAGCCTTCCTCTCCCTTTGCCTCTACCTGCCACTCCCCTGCTTGTGCATTCTCTCTATCAAATAAATGAATAAAATCTTAAAAAAAAAAGAAAAGAAAAGAAAAAGAGAAGAAAAAGCCAGTGGAAACCCTTAATGGATTTTTCTTGTCTTATCTAAGTTTTTCTTTTCTTGTTTGTCCCTCATTGGCCTTGTCCTATATTGGTATATTTTGGAATGCGACTTCCTAGAATTAAGGTCTTTATTTCCACTTGGGAAAAAAATCTTAGTTCATATGTGTGTGATTGCTAAAAAAGTTCTTTATGTATGGGTTGTTGCCAGCAAGGCTTCTGGATGCAACTTGTGCGATAAGCAGTGTCCCTAGGTCTGCTCCAGGCTGCTCACTTCTCATCAGCCTGAGCCCTGTGGGTTCGGCTTGTGCTGTCAAGAAGGCAATGTCCTTGTCCTTTGCTGGAAACATTGGTTTCCCAGTTGAGATTTAAGCTGAAAGCAAACTGCAGGTCCCCTTTAGATAGAAGTCTGGGCGTCAGATGGACTTTATGTTTCTACTACACAAGCTGCCGACTGCAGCCATTTAAGAGTAGTAAGTGTTTAACCTTTTTATGGTCAATAACAATGTGCTACTCCAGAGTTAACTGGTCATTTTTAAGAGGAGCATATCATTCCAGAAAGGGAGATGTCAGTGGTTGCACTGTATTCTCAGATTTTGTTTTTTTTTCCCCCTTTGGAAATTGAGATACAGGTTATAATCTATAATAAACAGAATGTTTAAACTATTCAGTAATATGCTGAGATTGTCACTACTTGTAGCAGCAAGCATAAAAAACACAGAAGAGGAAAATTAAGAAAAAGTAAAATTATTTCCTCAGACAGAAAGGAAGTCATAACAAAGTCATACAAAGTCAAGGTACTTTGGAAATACAAATACATAAAATCTCAAACAACCCACTAAAACTGCTATTTTCTTAATCACACTGAGAAAAGCAAAGTGTGTAGATGAAATAATGTGACCTTTTGATACTGAGTTAAAATAAACAGGAAGCACATTTACAGAGTTAATCCATCTAATCACAATTTCTCCACGAGATTTTGTTTTAATATTTTATTCCTTATGTGAAAGGTGTGTTCCTTCAAATCTTTAATCAAGCTCAATAATTCATTTCATCAACATACTATAACATATGCCATCGAAATGTAGTGTGCCATAGATCATTCTACTGACAGAGCGCCATAAACTAGAGTCAGTGAAAATAAATCACATTGTCTTCTATTTTGCCTTGAAAGTAAACATGAATACTCATAGAAGAGAAATATAAAAGAAAAACCAGAATTTGTGGGTAAAATTTAAAATGTCACTAAAGGCTTTAATTAACATTAAGTGCTTCATCTGAAAATAATGCCCATTAAAGTTTAAAGGTTCAATTTTAGTATATGTGCTGCCGAAGCGAGCACAAGTTTAAAGGTTCAGAGGAGTAGTTTGTTATACATTTCAATTCTGCAACAATATTTTTAATTGTATTCATTCTAAAGTGAAGTTGTTTACTCCAATGGACTGTTGTGCCTTAAGTCAAATATTTCAGAAAGAATCTTGAGTTGTGGAGGGGTCTTTGTACTAAAAGGTTCTGGAGGGGCGCCTGGGTGGCTCAGTGGGTTAAGCCGCTGCCTTCGGCTCAGGTCATGATCTCAGAGTCCTGGAATCGAGCCCCGCATTGGGCTCTCTGCTCAGCAGGGAGCCTGCTTCCTCCTCTCTCTCTGCCTGCCTCTCTGCCTGCTTGTGATCTCTCTGTCAAATAAATAAATAAAATCTTTAAAAATAAATAAATAAAAGGTTCTGGAAAAAGAAGGGGTAAGAAAGGGGTGGAAAAAATATTTTCAAGGCAATCTCCAAACACATTGTTATATTGGAGAATAAAATTGATTCCCTCAAACATGACACATTATTTTACTCAACTAGTAATACTCAGAAATGGAGATACAGATTTCCTTGGCCTTGACCACAGTTTGGCAGTAGACTCAACACTCAGAATCAACCTTGAGATTGAAGTGTCAGCTGTTAATTCTCCTGTGTGCATTGTCCCTGGGAATGGGATAATGAAGCCCTACCCTCCAGGAATTAGAACATTTTGGTGGGTGGGTGGGGGAATAGATAGGTAGATGAAAGAAAGAAAGATAGATAGATATGAAGGAAGGAAGAGAGGGAGGAAGGAAAAGAGAGCAAGAGAAAGAAAGAAAGGGAGAGAGGGAGGGAGGAAGAGAGAAAGAGAAAAAGAAAGTGGTGAAAGGAGAAGAATAATATAGTATAGATAATGTACTCCAGGCAAGTCTACACAATGCTGCAAAATTAACTTTCTTCCAAAAGCCAGCTCTGGTCACACCATTTCTTGCTCAAAAGTCTTAATGGTTGTCCATTTGCATAAAGATTAAAGATTCACCACGCAGTTGTCACCTTATTCTCCAGCCAAACTTCATTATCCTCTTAACATTCCTTCTGTGTGTTTGTCCACATTGCTCCCTCTGTCAACAATTTCTTCCCCATCTCTACATGCCAAAAGCTGGATAACTCTTTCCCACCCATTATTTGCATGTTCAAACTCTAGATAAGCTCAATCAAATGCTAACTCTGTAATGAATAATCCCTTTCTTCATACAAAATTCTTCTTCCAAACCCCTATCAATCACAAATACTTTCTATACTAATTATAATTATTTTCACAACTGCTTTAACTCCTTTACAAAACCATAAGCTCCATGATGGCAATATCCATAAGAGATTAATTTTAGTAAAAATGCCTTAGAATGCATTTGATGAATAGTTGCTGATGGAAATTACATTATTTCTCTTTGGGATTAAAAGAAAGAGTTGATTCTCTTTTGAGTGTTCCTCTCTTTTCACCCTTACTAGCATCTAGCACTCCTAAGACATGAGGGGTGGGAAAAAAAGGAAATACTCAAAATCAGTGAGTTCCCTTTGGTTTCTCTTTTAGGAAAAAAAGAAAAAAAGTCTCAGGTTTCTGCCTTTGTCTAGATAATTACTTGACTACATAATTTTTTTTTTAATTAAATTAAGGTTTTTTTCAGTGTTCCAAGACTCATTGTTTATGCACCACACCCAGCACAGCATGCAATACTTGTCCTCCTTAATACCCACCACCAGGCTCACCCAACCCCCCACCCCTTCCCCTCTAAAACCCTCAGTTTGTTTCTCAAAGTCCACAGTCTTTCATGGTTTGTCTCCCCCTCCGATTTCCCCCAATTCCTCCTCTCCATTTCCCAATGTCCTCCATGCTATTCCTTATGCTCCACAAGTAAGTGAAACCATAGGACAATTGACTCTCTGCTTGACTTACTTCACTCAACATAATTGCTTCCAGACCCATGAATGTTGATACAAAAATTGGGTATTCATCCTTTCTGATGGAGGCATAATACTCTATGGTATATATGGACCATATCTTCTTTATCCATTTGTCCGTTGAAGGGCATCATGGTTGTTTCCACAGTTTGGTGACTGTGGTCATTGTTGCTATGAACATTGGGGTACAGATGGCCCTTCTTTTCACTACATCTGTATCTTTGGGGTAAATACCCAGTAGTGCAATTGCAGGGTCATAGGGAAGCTCTATATTTAATTTCTTAAGGAATCTCCACTGTTTCCCATGTTTCAAGTTTTGAATTGGTCACTTAAACCTCACAAATAAGTGAGTCTAAGTAAAGCAAAATATCAAATAATTCTCCATTACAAAAAACAAGAAAATATTCTTTTAAGTAAAGGGAAATATAAAATGGAAATGGAGCATATCCATTTATGTTCCCAATATGTGAACAGAGTTAAAACATAAGGCTTTCAAGAGTTGCACAAATTCTCACAATTCCAATTAAAAAGCCATATCTTGGGGTGCCTGGGTGGCTCAGCGGGATAAAGCCTCTGTCTTCAGCTCAGGTCATGATCTCAGAGTCCTGGGATCGAGCCCCACATCGGGCTCTTTGCTCAGCAGGAAGCCTGCTTCCCCCTCTCTCTGCCTGCCTCTCTGCCTGCTTTGATCTCTGTCAAATAAATAAGTAAATAATCTTAAAAAAAAAAAAGCCATATCTTCCTCAATGATACACATACACATACATTTAAAAAAAATTGCAAATATATGAAATTGGAGAGGATGCGATATTTATTTCAGACAGTAAAATTCATATCAAAATAAAAGTAGAAATAGTAATTATTATAGCTCCATATTTTGGAGGGAGGTCACATTTTAGAGTTCAGAGTAAAGATAAATCCCAGACTTCCTACACAGACGTATTTTTTCTAATTTTCAAAACCATTTGTCAGCCTGTTTCATACATTAGCTGCAATGAATTATAGCACAGAAGAATCACACTTATATTGGAAGCAAAGAGAGATTAACCCAAAATTATATCTTGTTTTTAGGCATTCAACTCCAGGATCAGATTTTTAAAAAAAGAAAGAAAGAAAGGAAAAGAGAAAAAAAGACTTTTATTACCTTGGCATTGATGAAAGCAGAGGTTTTCTTTCCCTTTCAATCTTCTGGGAGGAAATTTCAGTTATTTTAAGCCAGCAGAATAACTCTCCCCAGAGCACTGATAAATTAATGTGTAGAAGCTTAGAAAATTTAAGAGGTCTGTCTTAGAATTGAATAACTATGAAATTTGGGTCCTTTAAATGCACCAAAGAAATTGTGTAGCTCATTTTAATAGTAAGTTCACTGCTAAATTCATCCCCTATATAATATACAATATCTAGGCAAGAACTTTTAGTAAATTTTACTTATAAAAGTGGTAATAGAATGTTCTAATTTTTCAAAGCTTGGAATTCATATTTTATTCTTTTTTTTTTTGTATACTTTGGCCTTCATGACATGATGATCACTATCAATCCAATCAAATGTTGCCTTTTACTCTGTTTTGCCATCTTATCACACATTACTTGTGTTCTTCTGTTAATATTTCCATTAATTTATCCATTCTCTCATTATCTCATTGCCTCTGAACTTTAACTTGGTTCTCATCTGCCACCACTCAGATGAAATTCCTTCCTCGGGTCAGGGATGATGTCCTAAATCCAAACTCTTTTCTTGGCCATTCTCCATGGTGTCTCTACAACACTTGGAACTGTTGGCCACCTTCTATTTCTTGAAATTCTCCTCCTCTTTGAATCGGATTATGCCTATGTCTCTTCCATCATTCTTCTCCTATTTGATCACCCTCATTTCACTTTACTATGCCTTCTTTAAAAAAAAAAAAAGTTTTAAGTAATCTTCACACCCAAAGTGAGGCTAGAACTTATAACCCTGAGATCAAGAGTTGCATGCTCTACTGACTGAGCCAGCCAGGCGCCCCTTACTATGCCTTCATATCCTTAAGTGTTGGCTTTCCCTGAGTTTCATTCTTGGTCCTTTTCCTTCTACACCTTTTCCCCTTAATTGGTGTTAAAGAAAACCCATTGATGAATAGTAATTGAAACAGTAAAACCAGGTTTTATTAAGGAACTACTACAATAGGAGAGGAGAGACTTCAGTGCAGAGCTGGGCTCAATAATGAATATAGCGGGGACAAGGGACTTTATAGCCAAGGAGCAGAGGAGGGATCAGTGGATGGAAACTTACTAAGAAGAAACATCAGAGGTAAGGGGGTCTTCTAGATAAATGGACTTAAAAAGATTCTTACTAGAAGCAGGCCAGGGTAACTAGATATCAGGGTAACTAGATATCAGGATCTTCATTTAGATCTCATCTAAATAAAGAATTGAGCAGATATCAAGGGTGGGGAATTCTCTCAAAACTGACTTAAGAAGATTCTTGCTATAACTGGGCAATACAGACCTAAAAAAGGTGGGCACTGAAGTCCAAGGTTGAAGCCTAGAGGGCTTAAAGGAGCCTCATTGAAGTTTAGAAGAAGAGAGGCTTTGTCAGTGATGCCCTTTTCAATGATGAATGCAGGGCAGAACTTCCTACCAAAATACAAATTCCTATTTCTAAGTGCATTCTGAATATGTCTACTTGGATATTCTGGAGATCTCTCAAAACTTATGTCTCAAATTAAACTAATGTTTTTCCCTACAAACCTGCTTTTTCATGTTAGATATTGCCAGTTGTATTTGACACTCCACCCAGGCTCCAGCCTGGAGACCTCACGTTGGGTTTTATTCCCACTTTCCTTCCCCTCCTGAGCCCGATCTAACCCATCACACTCGTATGCATTTACCTGCACAGTGTTTCTCAGATATTCATTATTTGTTGCTTCCACTCTTCCAGTCCTTGATCAGACCATCGTTTTTCATGTCGCCCAAATTACCCTCTTATTTCCCTACATGCAATTCCTCCCCATTCCACCTTTGTAACTGTTGCCAAAATCCCCATTTATAAATACATGGTTAATGATAATTATACCCTTCCCTGAATTCTTCAGTTATTTTCTCCAGCCTGCACAGTAGAAGTAGGCAAAAAACAAAGGGAGAATGGTGAGCTGGAGCCATCTCCTAGCAGCTCTGGAGAGCTGCTGGTGTGCATCTTTCCCCAGCTCTGAATTCAGTGATGCTCCTGTAGCTTTAAATTACCGTGATAGCAGTATTTACAATCTCAAAATCAGCGAATGTTACAAAGCAGGGATTTTTTTTAAGGTCTTTATTTTATTTTTTTCATGTTTCAAGACTCATGTTTATGCACCACACCCAGTGCTCCATGCAATACATGCCCTTCTTAATACCCACCACCAGGGTCACCCATCCCCCCCACCCCCTCCCCTCCATAACCCTTGGTTTGTTTCCCAGAATCCACAGTCTCTCAGGGATTTTTTTAAAAAAGATCTTGTAATTAAATACATATAGCACATCATGGCAGAGGGAACTTGGCATTTGTTAAATGTGTATACACACACACACACACACACACACAGTCCCAAATCTAACTTTTAAGCCCAACATCTTATTCTATCCATATGCCCTTTTTTATTCGTGTACTTGTACCCTAACCAAACACTTCAAATACATGGATTCTGAAGCTTCTATGTCAAGACTGAAACACCATGTCCACCTAGAATGCCCTATTCTCCTTTTCCCACTCCAACCTTACCTCCTTGCAATGTCCCTTCAAAGCCAAGTTCAACTTTTATCACCTCTGTGAAGGTTTCCTTGATACTCTTTACCTCATACAAAATTTATTTGTATCTATTTGCCTCTCCTGCTAGATTGTGAAACATTTTAATAAAAATATTAAAATGTATTTAAATTTATTTATATTTATTTTATTTACATTGACCTTATTGTATATCCCCCATGCCTTAAATATTGTATAGTACATGTTGTAAGTTTAATAAATGTTGAACAAATGAACAAATTTGGGAGAATTTGATAGATTCTCGTTTCATAGCAGATACAAAAATAAATCCCAGATGGAAATGTTTGAATGTGAAAAGCAAATGTGTTTATATACTTGCAAAGGGCCTTTTAAGTAAAATGAGAAACTCAGAAGCCATAAAGATAACTGTTGACAGATTTGACTACTTAAAATTAAAAACTTGTGTATAAATCAGTCACAAGAAAAAGCCTGGAAAGAAAACAAATCCATAGAGGCTAAGTAACTTGCTACTAAACAATGAAAGAGTCAACCAAGAAATCAGAGGAAATAAAAAATACATGGAGAACAAATGAAAATGAAAACATTATGTTCCAAAATCTTTGGGATGCAGCAAAAGCTAAGAGGGAAGATCATACCAATATAAAAGAAGCAAGAAAAATCTCAAATAAACAACCTAACTTTTTAACTAAGGAGCCAGAAAAAGAACAGCCCAAAGCCAGTAGAAGGAAAGAAATAAGATTAGAGCAGAAATGAAATAGGGACCAAAAAACCAATAGAATGAACCAATAAAACCAGGAACTAGTTCCTTAAAAACATTAACAAAATTGGATAAACCTTTGGCCAGACTCATTAGAAAGAGAAGGAGGGAGGGAGGGAGAGAGAAAGAAGACTCAAATAGATAAAATCAGAAATGAAGGAGGAAGGGGGAAAAAAAACCTTATGTGTAGAAAAGTACACCTTAAAAAAAGAAAAAGGACACCTTAAATAAGAAACAAAGAGAAAACTGTGAGAATATAATTTTTCAATAAAGATAACATAAAATCATTTATAATTCCAGTATTAAAATACTATCTATATCATAGCCTTGTCATGAGGATTAAGTAAATTAATAGCATTTAAAATAACAGCAAACACAAATATCTGATTATGAGTGAATGAATCACTTGATTTTGAGGATATTAATAAAGTACTCTTCTACAACTATGAAAAAAATCACAACAGGCACACAGTAACTGCTCTAACAAGTTTAATTATTATTATAAATTTAAGAAAATCTGGAAAAAATTACAATAATCTATTGAAATTGAGTGGTAAAATAGTTTTCTTACTGGTGGTGTATCAAGGGCTGGATGTGGAATATTCATCTGGATACAGGCAATAAGTTAATGCATTGGGTGGAGATGGGTATGAATTTAAAAATGGTTCATGACAAGTAAAAGTCACTTTGTTAATTTATTATTTTATTTATTTTATTTTATTTTATTTTTTTCAGTGTTCCAGAATTCCTTGTTTATGCACCACACCCAGTGATCCATGCAACACGTGTCCTCCTTAATACCCACCACCTGGCTCTCCCAATCCCCCATCCTCTTCCCCTCCAAAACCCTCAGTTTGTTCCTCAGAGTCCACAGTCTTCCATGCTTTGTCTCCCCCTCCAATTTCCCCCAACTCACTTCTCCTCTCCATTTCCCAATGTCCTCCATGCTATTCCTTATGCTCCACAAGTAAGTAAAACCATACGATAATTGACTCTCTCTGGTTGACTTATTTCACTCAGCATAATCTCTTCCAGTCCCATCCATGTTGATACAAAAATTGGGTATTCATCCTTTCTGATGGAGGCATAATACTCTATGGTATATATGGACCATATCTTCTTTATCCATTTATCCGTTGAAGGGCATCTTGGTTCTTTCCACAGTTTGATGACCATGGCCATTGTTGCTATGAACATTGGGGTACAGATGGCCCTTCTTTTCACTAATCTGTATCTTTGGGGTAAATACCCAGTAGTGCAATTGCAGGGTCATAGGGAAGCTCTATTTTTAATTTCTTAAGGAATCTCCACACTGTTTTCCAAAGTGGATGCAACAACTTGCATTCCCACCAACAGTGTAAGAGGGTTCCCCTTTCTCCACACCCTCTCCAACACATGTTGTTTCCTGTCTTATTAATTTTGGCCATTCTAACTGGTGTAAGGTGGTATCTCAGTGTGGTTTTGATTTGAATCTCCCTGATGGCTAGTGATGATGAACATTTTTTCATGTGTCTTTTAGCCATTTGTGTGTCTCCTTTGGAGAAGTGTCTGTTCATGTCTTCTGCCCATTTTTTTTGGACATGATTATCTTTTATCTATATTTTTGTGTGTGTTGAGTTTGAGGAGCTCTTTATAGATCTTGGATATCAGCCCTTTGTCTGTAGTGTCATTTGCAAATATCTTTTCCCATTCCGTGGGTTACCTCTTTGTTTTGTTGACTGTTTGCTTTGCGGTGCAGAAGCTTTACATCTTGATGAAGTCCCAAAAGTTCATTTTTGCTTTTGTTTCCTTTGTCTTTGGAGACATATCTTAAAGCTTAAAGGAAGTTGCTGTGGCTGATGTTGAAGAGGTTACTGCCTATGTTCTCCTCTAGGATTTTAATAGATTCCTGTCTCACATTGAGGTCTTTTATCCATTTCGAGTTTATCTTTGTGTATAGTGTAAGAGAATGGTTGAGTTTCATTCTTCTACACATAGCTGTCCTTTATTATCACTTTACACCATCAATTCTAAACATTACCAGTAATTAAAATTTATTGTTTCTCCTCCTGCTTGAAGAGAACCTTTCATTGGTCTAAGTTCAAAACAACTTCTGTGCTTACCGTTGAGTTTAATAATGTGTACATAAGCTTCACATCAGCACATTTTTATTGCCTCTTTGTAAATATTGTGTTTTACATGAAAGTTAATTCTCAGAAGTCTCAGCTACGTATTGGACTTCAGTACCTGTAGACTCAGCTACAAATGTGATTCTGAGCATGAATTTGTAATGGTTTATAATAGTTGGAACTTTCTATGGGCACCTTTTGTCACCCCTCCCTGGAGTACTACAGATTCCTGCATTTAAAGAGTAAGTTTGAAATAAATACTGATTGTACAGTAATTGTTAAGAGAAATGGAGAATTTAAGCTCTTTCAATTCTGTAATTCCCTGTGACCACTTGGAGTTCCTATTTGCTTGATATTTAAAAGTATACCACTTTTCCTCCTCACCTGGATACTCCAGTCACACTAGCAATTTTTTCCCCATTTTTAAAATATACTAAATTTTTCCCAACTCAGGGCCCAACTCAGTAAAAGCATATGCTTTTACTCTGCTTAAACGTGACTTCCTGAGCTCTTCCTGTGGCAGACTTTTAATTTTTCAGATTGAAAGAAAATGCCATCTCAGAATCAACCTGACTTTTCCGCAAAATGTGAATTTCAAAGTGTAATATCCTGTTAAGTACAAATATTCTATTACACATGGAATATTGTTTGAATACTATCTTTCAATTTAACATACATTATTTTAAATTGTTTTAAAACTAAAGAATGGAAAAAGAAAATAATGACCATTATTGATTACTACATTATCATTAAGGAAAATAATGTTACTGTATAAAGGAGGGAGCTGTTAAATACCCATTGGGTGTTATATGCAATTAATAAATCATTGAACACTACATCAAAAACTTATGATGTACTATATGTTGGCTAACTGAACACACACACACGCACAAATACATACCCAGGTGTTAAATACACTTAAGTTTGTGCCAACTTCTTACTTTAAAAAAGTTTAAAATAATTGAGGGGATTTTTTTTTTCTGTTTTACTCTCAGAGTAAAAAAGGAAAAAAAGGAATGAGGCAGTGCAAAATCAGCAATTACTATCTTATGAGGTTAGTCAAGAAAAAACAAAATAAATCAATTTCAAGTGTTTTTCTCAAACATATTTGTAGTACTTTTGGTTCTATAATATTGCAATGCATGACAGCTATTCACTTTATGAAAGAATAATTTAAAAAAAAGCCTTTTTAGTGATGGGGAAACAAAGAATATCTAAGCAAAATCATAGATACTACTTGCCCAGTAAAAATGACATAATTTCTTTTTAGGTGTATTTTGTAACACCTTTTTTCTATACTTTCTCATTCCACACATAAGTTTTAAAGGAATAAAAATGCTTGGGCAAAAGTAGGCCCTCACAAATACATTGCAAAGAATGAATCTAGACATAGAACTTATATCTTTCATAAAAATTAGCTCAAAATGGATTTATAGGCCTAAAGGTAAAATGCAAAGCTATCAAATTCCTAGATGATAACATAGAATCTATATGACTTTGGATTTGGCAGTGACACTGTAGGTACAGAACTGAAGGCATAGTCCATGAAGGACATCACTGGGAAATCAAACATCATTAAAATTAAAAACTTCTATTATGAGAAAGATGCTGTCAGGAGAATAAGACAAGCCATAGACTGGAAAAAAATATTTGCAAAAGACACATCTGGTAAAGGACCATTATCCAAAACATACAAAAGAAGAAATTCTTAAAACTCAACAATAAGAAAACAATAACCCATAAAATAATGTGCAGTAGAAATTCTCTTTCATTGTTGGTGGGAATGCAAAATGGTACCGCCACTTTGGAAGACAGATTGGTGATTTCTCACAAAATGAAACATACTCTTAACACATGTTCTAGCAACCATGCTCTGTGATATTTACCCATTAAGAGTTGAAACTTAGATCCTTGCAAAAATCTGCTCATGAATGTTTATAGCAGCTTTATTTATAATTGCCAAAACTTGGAAGCAACAAAGACATCCTTCAGTAGGTGAGTGAATAAATAAACTGTGGATACATCCAGGGCGCCTGGGTGGCTCAGTGGGTTAAAACTGTGGATACATCCAAACAATGGAATATTATTCGGTACTAAAGAGAAATGAGTTACCAAAATGTGAAAAGACATGGGCAGGATAAGACATAAAAAGACAGGGGTTGGAGTCTTCAAATGCATATTAATAAGTGGAAGAAGCCAATCTGAGAAAAGCTACATACTTACAGTATACTACATATATACAGTAAGATTCTGATTATATAACATTCTAGAAAAGGAAAAACTGGAGATAGTAAAAAGATCAGTGGTTGCTAGGGCTTAGGGGTTAAGATGGATGAACAGGCTGAACATAGAGAATTTTTAGGGCTGTGAAACTATTCTGTATGGTACTTGAATGATGGGTACATGTTATTATACATTCATCCACACCCATAGAATGCACAACCTGAAGATTGAACCAAGTGTAAACTATAGACTTTAAGGTGATGATACGTCAAGGTAGGTTCATGGACTGCAACAAATGTACATCTGGTGGGGATGTTCACAGTGAGACTGTGAAAATATGGGGGCAGGAAGTATTTTGGATCTCTGTACTTTCTGTTCAGTTTTGCTATGAACCTAAAACTGCTCTAAAAAAATTAAGTCTATTAAAAATTTTTTTAAACGAAAAAAAGCACTTGGTCACACCTTTTACTTATCGTCATCTGTTATAGTGGTCTTAAGTGACCATACTTGGAAGGCTTCCCCTGGAGGCCTTTAAGGAGAAAGTTGGGTTTTTCTCACACTCTGTGAACACTGGATTTAGAGGTGGGGAGCTTATCTTTATTATTCTCTGCAGCTGCCTTCAGAACTCTACTCTCTTCCATCCTATAAAACCTCTGCTTTTTTAATGATCACACATGAGGGCATATCCTCCTGTTCTCATTTCTGTCTTCTCCAGAATGCCTCACTTGCTAACCCCCGCTCTTCCCTGTGGCCCAGCTCTTGCCATTTGCCATCACTCCTGGTGACTGCACCAGCCATGTGGATATCCAGTCCAACACCTTCTCCTTTTTTTTCCACTTGTGATGGACCTGAGGACCTGTTGTGCTTCCTTTTACTTATTTATTTTTAGAGATTTTATTTTTATTTATTTATTTGACAAAGAGAGAGAGGATGAGCAGGGGGAGCAGCAGGCAGAGGGAGAGGGAGAAGCAGTCTCTCCACTGAGCAGGGAGCCTGATGTGGGGCTTAATCCCAGGACGCCAGGATCATGACAGATGATTTTGATGATTTTGATTTTGTTGATTCAAAGGCAGATGCTTAATCCACTGAGCTGCCCAGGTGCCCCTGTGCTTCCTTTTTTTGTTTGTTTGTTTTTTTTTGTTGTTGTTGTTTTTTTAGTTTTTTTATTTTTTCAGCATAACAGTATTCATTATTTTTGCACCACACCCAGTGCTCCATGCAATCCGTGCCCTCTACAATACCCACCACCTGGTGCCCCCAACCTCCCACCCCCCACCCCTTCAAAATTCTCAGATCGTTTTTCAGAGTCCATAGTCTCTCATGGTTCACCTCCCCTTCCAATTTCCCTCAACTCCCTTCTCCTCTCCATCTCCCCTTGTCCTCCATGCTATTTGTTATGCTACACAAATAAGTGAAACCATATGATAAATGACTCTCTCTGCTTGACTTATTTCACTCAGCATAATCTCTTCCAGTCCCGTCCATGTTGCTACAAAACTTGGGTATTCATCCTTTCTTTTTTTTTTTTTTTTTTTTACAGCTTTATAAACATATATTTTTATCCCCAGGGGTACAGGTCTGCGAATCGCCAGGTTTACACACTTCACAGCACTCACCATAGCACATACCCTCCCCAATATCCATAACCCCACCCCCCTCTCCCAACCCCCTCCCCCCATCAACCCTCAGTTTGTTTTGTGAGATTAAGAGTCACTTATGGTTTGTCTCCCTCCCAATCCCATCTTGTTTCATTTACTCTTCTCCTACCCCTCAACCCCCCATGTTGCATCTCCTCTCCCTCATATCAGGGAGATCATATGATAGTTGTCTTTCTCCGATTGACTTATTTCGCTAAGCATGATACCCTCTAGTTCCATCCACGTTGTCGCAAATGGCAAGATTTCATTTCTTTTGATGGCTGCATAGTATTCCATTGTGTATATATACGACATCTTCTTTATCCATTCGTCTGTAGATGGACATCTAGGTTCTTTCCATAGTTTGGCTATTGTAGACATTGCTGCTATAAACATTCGGGTGCACGTGCCCCTTCGGATCACTACGTTTGTATCTTTAGGGTAAATACCCAGCAGTGCAATTGCAGGGTCATAGGGTAGTTCTATTTTCAACATTTTGAGGAACCTCCATGCTGTTTTCCAGAGTGGTTGCACCAGCTTGCATTCCCACCAACAGTGTAGGAGGGTTCCCCTTTCTCCGCATCCTCGCCAGCATCTGTCATTTCCTGACTTGTTAATTTTAGCCATTCTGACTGGTGTGAGGTGATATCTCATGGTGGTTTTGATTTGTATTTCCCTGATGCCATGTGGAAAACCCAAAAGCCTCCACTCCAAAACTGCTAGAACTTGTACAGGAATTCAGTAATGTGTCAGGATATAAAATCAATGCACAGAAATCAGTTGCATTTCTCTACACCAACAACAAGACAGAAGAAAGAGAAATTAAGGAGTCCATCCCATTTACAATTGCACCCAAAACTATAAGATACCTAGGAATAAACCTAACCAAAGAGACTAAGAATCTATACTCAGAAAACTATAAAGTACTCATGAAAGAAATTGAGGAAGACACAAAGAAATGGAAAAATGTTCCAAGCTCCTGGATTGGAAGAATAAATATTGTGAAAATGTCTATGCTACCTAAAGCAATCTACACATTTAATGCAATTCCTATCAAAGTACCATCCATTTTTTTCAAAGAAATGGAACAAATAATCCTAAAATTCATATGGAACCAGAAAAGACCTCGAATAGCCAAAGGAATATTGAAAAAGAAAGCCAAAGTTGGTGGCATCACAATTCCGGACTTCAAGCTCTATTACAAAGCTGTCATCATCAAGACAGCATGGTACTGGCACAAAAACAGACACATAGATCAATGGAACAGAATAGAGAGCCCAGAAATGGACCCTCAACTCTATGGTCAACTCATCTTCGACAAAGCAGGAAAGAATGTCCAAGGGAAAAAAGACAGCCTCTTCAATAAATGGTGTTGGGAAAATTGGACAGCCACATGCAGAAAAATGAAATTGGATCATTTCCTTACACCACACACGAAAATAGACTCAAAATGGATGAAGGATCTCAATGTGAGAAAGGAATCCATCAAAATCCTCGAGGAGAACACAGGCAGCAACCTCTTCGACCTCAGCCGCAGCAACATCTTCCTAGGAACATCACCAAAGGCAAGGGAAGCAAGGGCAAAAATGAACTTTTGGGATTTTATCAAGATCAAAAGCTTTTGCACAGCAAAGGAAACAGTGAACAAAACCAAAAGACAACTGACAGAATGGGAGAAGATATTGGCAAATGACATATCAGATAAAGGGCTAGTGTCCAAAATCTATAAAGAACTTAGCAAACTCAACACCCAAAGAACAAATAATCCAATCAAGAAATGGGCAGAGGACATGAACAGACATTTCTGCAAAGAAGACATCCAGATGGCCAACAGACACATGAAAAAGTGCTCCATATCACTGTGCTTCCTTTTAAAGACTTGTTGCTGCATAGGTGCTCAAGATCCTGGCAGCACTCTCAGCTGCTCAAGGATTTTGTCTCTTTTGTTACCACATCTACCTTCTGGGCCTTCAGTTATTCCTCACTATTACATAGTTAACATCAGCATAAAAATATCTTCCTTGATCCTGCATGTCCTCTCAGGTACCATCTTATTTCTCTATTCTCCCTCACCACCAAACTTTCTGACTTGTCTTAAAAACAAACTATATTTTGGTCATTACCTTCTGTAACAACCTTACATTACAAGTTTCCTTATAACAAGTTTCCTAACAATGGCCCAAAACATGACAACTGGTCTATCATCACCTCCCTAGATGTCTCTTTCCCCAACCCTCTGCATTCAGGACACATTTACTTTCATGCCATTTTATACCCACCTCAGATGCTTAGTGCATGTTTTTATCAACTTTGATCGAATCTGTCTTCCTGATTCTCCCCATGGCTGAATTGTATCTTCCAGGCCCTAGTAAATGTCACTTATTTAGAGCTTGTCTGACACCCTATCCAGTCACTTTTATCTCCTTCCACCCATTCTCCATTATTGCACTGTGTTCAATGTTTATTATGATTTTTTTTAAGATTTTATTTATTTATTTGACAGAGATCACAAGTAGGCAGAGAGGCAAGGCAGAAAGAGAGGAGGAAGCAGGCTCTTCGCGGAGCAGAGAGCCCGACGTGGGGCTCGATCCCAGGACCCTGGGATCATGACCTGAGCAGAAGGCAGAGGGTTTAACCCACTGAGCCACCCAGGTGCCCCAGTGTTTATTATGATTTTTATTTGTAGATTAATTTGTTTAATATTTCTGTTCATCTCTCCCTTTAGACAGTGTATCCTTTAGCATATACATATACATATATATAAATGTGTGTGTGTGTGTGCACGTGTGTGTATAGCTGTGAGCAACACCAAAAAATATTATTAACAATGGCCCAAATATAAATCCTTTTGTTTGGATTGTATATTTGAGGGTAGGGCCAGTGGATCAGAATGTCAATACCAAGGTCTCTACAAATTTCTTCACCTGGTCTGCATGGTCCTAAGAAGGCTTCAATAGCAACAGCCTTTATATCTGCATTCCACTCAGAAGGAAGATAAAGAAAAGCAAGAAGCAGAAGCATTTATAATGGAAAAGAAAACAATTTCCAAGAAAATTCTAGAAGATCAATGATATTTCATTGGCCAGAATTCTGGCATGTGGACACCCTTTCAAGAAGGAATTCTGCTAGGTGGTTTCTTACATTTTCTAGCTTCTATAATTTGTAGACGGAAGAAAATTCCATTGGAATGGGTTTTGAGTAAACTACCCAATACTCTCACCACCCTTTTTTGTATATATATGTATACATATATATACATACATAAAAGGAAGATAACCTCAAAATTATATTCAAATTTTCATTTGTTCATTTATTCCTTTAAAAATATTCATCAAGAACTTAGGTAAGGCCAGGAACCATCTACACTTTTGGAACACATCAGTAAACAGTGGATGAACCCTGGCCTCATGGAGTCTTTACTCAAACCTCCCGAGTTTGAAATCTAAGACCTCTGGGTGGTGTTCAGTCCTCTCCCTTCCAGTGGGTCAAGGTGTGGCTCCTCATGGTCTTTCATAAAGTAAAAGATCTGTTATTTTCCCTCAGCATATCTGATAACACTATGTGAGCAAGTTAAGGTATAACTCCAATAAACATGCCTATTGAATGAAAGAGTTGGGCCAAGTTTCAGCAGTTTGATTATAATTTTTATCTTTTGAGTATGATATATTCATTTTTTTCTTTCTGGAATCGTTTAAGATATTTTAATTATTTTACTTTTTATTAACATATAATGTATTATTTGTTTTAGGGATACAGGTCTGTGATTTGTCAGTCTTACACAGTAAGATACTCTCTGTTTTGAAAGCTCTGAAAGTTCATGCTAAATGAAGTGTTGGGGTTTTTCTATCCATTATACTTGGCTCATCATAGAACTTCTCTATCTAGAAGCCAGGGTTCTATTCTTCAGTTATGAACATATTTCAGGATTTTTTAGTATAATTTTCTTTCCTCTATTTTCTATCTCTAGAAGTAGTAATCCAATGTAGGACTTAGTGAATAGAATCTCTTGAATTATTACCTTATTTTTTCCTATTTTGTTGCTGTTGTTCTATAGAGTATGGTAATTCCAGTACATTTAATTTCTACAAGTATATTTTAAATTTCCAATTTTAAAAATATTTTTGGAATGTTCCGCACTGTAATTTTCTACATTTTCATCTATACAATAGTAATTGTAAATTTTTAAATTTGCCTTTACTTTCTACATAGCCTCTATTTCTATTAGTTTTGTTGTCGTTGGTGGTGGTTCATTTGACTGCCATATTTATTAGAGAAGATCTCCAACATCTGTTGATCTGTAGCTGACAGCTCATATTTAAGACATGCACAAAATTTTAATTGGATACAAACAGCCAAATAAAAATTAGATAAATTGGACTACACCAAAACTAAAACTTATGTGCTTCAAAGGACACTATTAAGAAAGTAAAAAGACAATCTGTAGGTTGGAAGAAAATATTTGGAAATTATATATCTGATAAGAGTCTACAGTATCCAGAATATATAAGGAATTATTACAACCAGACAATAAAAAGACAACTTAATCTTAAAAATGGGCAAAGATTTGAATACCTTCAAAGAATGTATTCAGATAGCCAATAAGCACATGAAAATATGCTTAACATTCTTAGCCATCAGAGAAATGACCAAGAAAAAATACAAAGAAACCACTCACTCTTTAGGATGTCTAAATAAAAAAAGATGGGCAGTAAAAGTGTTAGGTTGTGGAGAAATTGTAACCTTCATATTTAGTTGGTGGGAATGTAAAGTGATACAGCAATTTGTATGATTTCATATAAAAACTGGTATTTGATTGTTAATAGCAGCACTATACATAATAGCTGAAAAGTGGAAAGCACCTGAATATCCGTCAAATGATGAATAGATAAATGAAATGTGGTGTATCTATAAAATAAAATGTTATTCAACCACAAAAAGAAATGAAGTACTGATACATGTTACATAAGGGATGAACCTTGAAAACATGATAAATGGAAGGAGTCAGGGCCATAGATTATATGATTCCATTTATTTTTTTAATATGATTCTATTTCAATGAAATGACTAGAATAGGCAAATCGATAGAGAAAAAAATAGATTAATGTTTGCCAGGGGCTAAGAGTAGGGAGGAATGGGGAGTGACTACTAATGAATATGGGGCTTCTTTTTGGGGTGATGAAAATATTTGAAATTTAAGAAGTGCTGATAGTTACATAATATTATGAATGTACTAAACTACTGAGTTGTATGCTGTGAATTATATGGCAGTAAAAAAATAAACCTAATTGGAAGCTCTGTAAAGATGGACAGGACTTTGACTAGTAGTAACTAGTGGGGTTCACTGTAGGATGATGAGGTAGAGAGGTTGGGTAATTTGAATTTGGCTCCCAATAGTTATTATCTGTGGGTCTTTATCTGGAGCTCAGTTCATTTCTCCAGAAATGAATTTATACTCCCAGAATTTTCAAGGCTAGTAGGGAAAGGAGACTGGGGTCTTCAGTATTTAACACTCAGACTTGTGCTCCAGCCACCTGCTTCAGCGTGCTACTACATCATCTTGCTGGGCTCAGTCTCTGACTCGAATTTTTTCCTGAATCAACCTCTCAAGAGATGCATCTAGTGTCTGAAGGAATTATGAAGAGGCAGTTGCCAAAAAGCTGAAATTTGAGAAGAAGATCTGGAGGTACAAGTTTCGTGCCATAAATACATTGAACTCCACTTAACTCTCCTACTTTTTATGGTTATGAGACAGGAATCAGCTTGTTTCTGCGCTTTCCCACATGCTGACAAAGATTTTAGCATTCTCTGGTCTGCCAAATCAGTGACCACAATTCTCAGTTTATAAATTTGTGCTGTTATCTCCTTACCTCTTCTCTTTGGATTTGTGAATTGATGACCTTTTTAAAAAATCCCTTTACTGTCTGGGTGGGGAGAATAATGGTCTTCCAAGAAATTCTGTGGCCTAATCCTTGGAATCTGTGAATAAATTGGGTAATAAGGCAAAGAGAATTAAGGGTACAAATCAGATGAATTTAAGCTAGGGAGGTTATTTTGGATTATCAGGTGCCCCCGTTTAATCACAAGGGTCCTTCAAAGTGGAAAAGGGAGGCAAAAACAGAAACAGGGAACTATGAAGGAATATTAAGAGATATGATGTTGCCAGCTTTGAAGTTACAGTAGGTGCCATGAGTCAAGAAATGTGTGTGTTGTTCTTTAGAGTATGGTGATTCTAGTACATTTAATTGATGTTTAACCGGAATCTCTCCCTTTGTATTTCACCTGCTGAAAAAGATTGACCACACTCTAAATCTTCTCTTTGGCTTGCAATTTCTTTCAGCCTATCTGTTCTATCATTTTTTATTTCTTTGCCAGTTAACATGGAATCATAAGATTGACCTCATGTGCACCAATGTAGACTAACCTCTGGTTTTGTTCTCATTGTTTTCTGTGCCATAGCAGTGATTAGATATTTGGAATATTATAACCGGCTATAAGCCATAATAAACTTTTTTTCTATTGTGGAACTGAATTTAAAATACTCTTCAGTCAGAGAATGTCTTCCTTTTTTTTCAGTCAACACCCTAGCCACCCATCCCTCCTACACTTTGCATTTTCTAGCCATTCAGGTCTGTAGTGTAAATTTCTGGGAAGACTGAGGAATTTTGAAAATTAGGGAATGCAACTAATTATTTCTCACTGGCTGTAAGCTTCTCTGTAAATCCTAACAGAAATTTCCTAAAATAGATGTCTCTAAACTTGAAAGCTTAGTACCCTTTCAGCAATTTTATGGTAGGATTCTCCTCTTTAAAATAACTTTAATGTGCTTCTATCTTAAATCTGCACTGAAATTTTGATAGATTAGAACCAATATGACTTATCATATCTCTGGTATTATGAATTTGTTTCATAAATAGACAATGTGAAGCCTTCAAAGAAATCAAAAATAATCATATTCTTAGATTCTAAGCCTCTCTGAATTCTGAAACTGAACCAAGACTATGTCATCTTTCTAGGTTACCTCATGACCAAGAAAATCAAACACTTCAAGGAACAGATCATAAGTATCTACTACTCACATCTAATCCAAATTCTAGAGCTGCATCCTTGCATTTGATTTCACCTTGAACTTAGGTTGAGGTACAGTTAGACTTGGGATTTTAATAAATCATTCTTGATGAGTCACAACACAACTCAAATTCACTCTTCTGCCTTAGAAATCACAGTTTACAGATCTTCAAATATTATTTAATTCTGTAATGTTCTCCCTTGTTTTTTCTAAATGTCACATCATTTTTATCATAATGCAAAATTATTTTGGAACTTAAGTAACACAAGTATCAGGGTACTTTAAAGCTGCTTTAAGCTTTTGGAAAATGAACTATTCTTAGCCAAAAATCTGTTAATCCAAATCCTGCTAATCTATCACATTGAATAAAATCCTAATAATAAAGTCACATTTTAAATTTGCTTACATGCAGGACCCCTGGGTGGCTCAGTCGTTAAGCTGTCTGCCTTCAGCTCAGGCCATGATCCTAGGATCCTGGGATCGAGTTCTGCATCGGGGTTCCTGCTCAGTGAGGAGCCTGCTTCTACCTCTCCCACTCCCCCCGCTTATGTTTGCTCTCTCTCAGCTGTGTCTTTGTCAAATAAATAAATAAAGTCTTAAAAATGAATTTGCTTACATGCAGAGAGAAGGTTATATCTCAAAATTATAGTTGGTATATTTAGATTTCTATGGGAAAAGTCAAGGAGGCCCAGAGATTCCCGATAAGCATATTAAAATTTCTGAGAATTTTCAAGAGCTGATTTTTTTAAAGAATTTATTTATTTGATACAGAGTGAGAGAAGGAGAGAGAGCACAAGTGGGGGGAGCAGCAGAGGGAGAGGGGGAAACAGGCTCCCCGCCAAGCGGGGAGCCCGATGCGGGACTCGATCCTAGGATCCTGAGACCACTACCCGAGCCAAAGGCAGAGGCCCAACCCACTGAGCCACCCAGGTGCCCCAAGAACTGATTTTTAAAGAAAGTCTGAGATGAGGATGTTGGCTTTAAACAGTGTCTATTCTTTAACTCCTCTACTCCCCTAAACAAATGCTGATCAGGTAGGTAGGTTGCAGCAGCAAGTTTCTGTAAGCCCTGTCTGTGACAGATGCACAGGTGACCACTTTGTATATCTATTCTAGAGGCTCATCTGGAGCTTTTTAAAATACACATTTCTGAATATTTTAAGTCCAAGTTTTGTGGAGAGGAGTTCAGCAATCTGTCCTTAAAATCTTCCTTGTGATTCTGACATATAGCAAGAGGAGCCACTCCCCTTGCAGTGGAGGAAGAGAAAGATCAAGAAACTAATGCATGTTTGTTAAGAGCCTGTTGTGAGCTGTGCACGAGACAGGACATGTCCTATTTCTTAGTTAGGACTTGGTTGTGATAGAACATGCTTTAAAACCCATGTTCTTGCTTCTTTTTTTTTTTTTTAAGATTTTATTTATTTGTCATAGAGAAAGAGAGAGAGAAAGAGAGAGAGAGAGAATGAGCACAAGCAGGGGGAGCAGTAGGTAGAGGGAGAAACAGGCTCCCTTCTGAGCAGAGAGCCCAATGTGGGACTCAATCCCAGGACTCTGGGATTATGACCTGAGCCTAAGGCAGATGCTTAACCAACTGAGCCACCCAGGCATCCCCTGTGTTCTTGTTTCTTTAAAAAAAAAAAAAAAAAGAAAAAAAGAAAGAAAGAAAGAGAGGAAGAAAGAAAAGAAAGGTAGACTCACTTGCATTTCTAATTCAAGTAATTTGCTTTGTCCAGCCTTTTTAAAATTTATTTTTGAATCAGTTTGGACTTGGATGATTTTGACTATGTTTTGTTTTCCAAATGATGTTTCTCCGTTTTGTTCAGAAATGACATGTCTGAGTGGAAAGAGTTTTGTTAGCAAGTGTTTATGAGTGCACTGTTGAAGGGGAAATTGAGAACTTTTTACTTTACCAAGTGGAAGTTGTATATATAATGATTAAGTGCTAGGGATTAAGGACAATATTTTGGGCCTGCATCCTGGGAAAAGCTATGTGAATTTAGGAAAGTAACTTGACTTTTCTAGGCCTCAGTTTCCCCTTCTGTGAAAAGAGGGATTTTTTTTTTTTAGTTTTCCCAGATAATGCTGGCAAAGTCAATGCTGACTTTAAGATAGAAATTTAAGTGTATGTACTTTATTTATAAAGTAGAGAGAGGAAAAAAAAAAACAATACGAATGAGTAAAAAGTGAGATAGGGAGGTAGTCAGCAAAATGTGTATTTAGCGGCAGTTAACATATGAACCTGAATTCCACTTGGGAAATTTTGGGAGTCAGTGCAGTTACCCCATGGGAATGGGAATGGAGGGAAGTGGAGCAGAAATGCTAACTCTTGTCAGTCTCTGGAAGGAGGCTGCTCTGAGGGAGTTAATTCTCTGCTAACCTAGTAGCCTACCGTACAAGCTAGTATGAAAGAGAGAAAGCCCTTCGGTAAAAGTTGAAGAAATGCAGTTGCTGGAGGCTGGAAGTTGGACAGTGTGCAATGAAGTGGTAAAGTGAAGGGGATGTGGATGGAATAGCAACAACCCTTATTTGATAGGGTTTCTGGGAAATTTGAATGAAGCTGTACATATTAAACACTTAAAGCAATGAATACTGCGAGTATGTCGCTCAACCTCAGACTGCTTATAAGGCTTTATTTATTTATTTTTAAAGTTTTTATTTCTTTCTTTGAGAGAAAGAGAGTGAGCAAGAGAGAGAGAGCATAAGCCGGAGATGGGGGGAGAGGCAGAAGGAGAAGCAGTCTCCCCGCTGATCAGGGAGCCCAATGCAGGACTGGATTCCAGGACCCTGGGATCATGATCTGAGCCGAAGGCAAAGCTTAACTGACTGAGCCACCCATGTGCCCGACTTTACACATTCATTTTCTTAAATATCTAGTGGCTGCTCTCTTACAGTCATTAACCCTCACTTAAATTTTTTTGGTAACAACGCAATGAATGAATGTTTATTTAAAATACAATCTTTAAGATTCAAATAACAGAACTATTTCCATAATTATTATTCCTGGTGGTATATTAAAATGACAAACTAGTCAAGAAAGTCACCACATTGTTCCTCTTTTGTGAGCTTCTAAGACCTGGCTGTTCAAGAAAATTATAAGTAAAAAATGCTGTGCTCTTGCTACTGTCATACAGCAAAGTCAATAAAGCAGCAAAAGAATAAGCTGTGTTCCATTCTGTCTCATATATCAACAGAATTGCCCCCTGAGTTCAGACATGCTGTTATTCAAGATAGTTGATGATATATGGGTCTACAGAATACAGCTGGATTCCCAGGTTGCAGTTCAGTTTATGGTAAATCATAGTTTGATTTGTATGGAGAGGTAGAATGATAGAAAAGGTATTGATAAAAAACATACATAACAGCAAGACACTGTTTTAACTGTCCCTCTTGGGCTATTAAGTGTTTCAAAAAACATTATTTGATCTGTTATTGCATGGCAAAGCTCTTAAAGGAGAGAATAACAGTCTTTCTTTCTTTCAGTCCGTTGCTAAGATATATAACCACCTGAGGGCCAAACTACTAGGAAGATAATGTGGATTTTATGGCGTGGCTGTCTCCATTTTTTGGGCATTATTATATGCCAAAATATGAAAGAAATGTACCTGGTCCATGTATAAGTTAAATGGGGATTTCAACAGACCTTTAAGTTAGGAAAGCTGCTAAGATCATCATATGTTCTCTGGATCTAAGCAGTTGGTAATGACTTTGAAAGCTTTCAGATCTGCTTCATCTTGCCCTAGGAGGAAGGTTTCCTAATGCACATTGGTAGGGATGAAACTAAATTTCTCTAGTCTTGGAGAGAAGTTTCACTCTTTCTGTTCCAATCTTCCTTACCCCCTCCTCACTAAGCTTTTTAAAAAGAAGGTTGATCATAGTATTTGATATCTGTTTGGAGCCGTGGTTATTGGTCCATGGTTTCAGGAACTAGGAAGAATAGAATATAGGGAATTAGGCCCTTTGGTTCCAGCAGCTCTTTCCGGGAGGTCAAGTAAATGCACACGGAAGTGGAACTCTGCAAGTGTCTGCACCCCAACTGTAGCCAAATCCATGTAACATTCTGGAAACAACTTCAACATGAAGGCACATACCTATTGGTATAAAGTGTGGTTTAAGATGCTTGGGAGATCTTTATGAAGCTGGTAGATGTTACATTAAATCACATGAATCCTGAATGAGATTAAGGTGTTTAAGAAAGGCCAGGAGAGTGTTTGGAGAATTGTCTTCTGTGTCCCTAAGCTGAGCACAGGGAAAGAAAAAGTGTCTTATTAACAAAGGTAACATGTACAAATTTGATGAGAGTATAAGGAAGACACTTCTTGATATATCATTAAGCAGATATTCTAAGACAAAAATGTAAGACATAAATATGCAGTTCATTTTTATGAAAATAACTACCCACTAAGATCAGATTTGGACACCCAAAGACAAATCTCTCAAGCACTTAACTTAACCTCTGGGTAATGCACTGTGAATCCTTGCCCTCATCCGCATTAAACCTAGAGACTCTGCTGCTTCTCCTCATCTCATTTACTTGTGTAATGAATACCTGAATTGCTTCTCCAACAGATGATGGGTTAGAGGTCATATGTATAAAGAGTATCGGCAAACACGGTTGTACTATAGATCAAAATCTGTAGCTGTTTAAACAGGAGAGGAATAAAATCAAACTTGTTTCATGACTATTTCATGACCACACAGACTAGGGGATCATGGCTGAGGGTGAAAGGGGTTAGAAGGGGCTCCTGGAGGCCAGGGGTGAGATTATCAGCTCTGATTTAGGTAATATAGGCAAAAATAGAGACATGCAGACAAATTTGGATCTTATTTTTGTGCTATCAATAACATTGCTTCCATTTCTCTAGTGTGAATGGGAAATCATACATCATAGATGATTAAATTTCCTTTTGTAGAATCTTCAGATAAAAAATAATAGGAGGGGCACCTGGGTGGCTCAGTGGGTTAAGCCTCTGCCCTCAGTCATGATCTCAGAGTCCTGGGATCTAGCTCTGCATCAGGCTCTCTGCTCAGCAGATAGCTGGCTTCTCCTCTCTCTCTGCCTGTCTCTCTGCCTTCTTGTGACCCCTCTCTCTGTCAAATAAATAAATAAAATCTTTAAAAAAAATAAGACACTATGTTCATATGTTAGTGCTTCATGAATCATGATGGGGATTAAATAGCGTATTCCTGAGATCAATATGTAAGTTCTAGAACACCATATAAATATATGGTTATTGTTATTCTTGTGAATAGTTTTTGCCAATAATAATTAACACAACTTACTGTTTATGGTTTACAAAGTTAGAGAGTGCTTTAGTATATATTATCTCACCTGACATCCCCTTTGTATCCACATGAATATGTGGGCTTCTTTCCCACATGATGTGTTTGTTCTAGCTGTTCCTTTTGCTCAGAAAGCCTTAATTGTACATTTTCTCTGGTGACTCTACTTACCCTTCAAGTCTGGCTTAAATGTCACTTTCTCGTGGACACTTTCCACTCTCCTCCACTCTCAATTCTGTCCTTTTGTACACCCTACCATAATACAAAAATCCCCCACCACTTTTCCTTCAAAACACTTAAACGACTACTTGCAATTCTGTATGGACAGGTGTTATGCTGTTGTTAATGGCTTTCTTTTCCACTCTATAAGATCCATGAGGAGAATGTTATGTTCTTCATAGTACCATCAGGCCCAACTACAGTGCCTACCTCATAGTAAAAGTTGAGTGCTTTTTTAAAGAATAAAGGAAAATAAATAATTTTAAAATTCCCCTTTGCATGTGGAAGATAACACTGAATTTCTTTCACTATGTTTGACCTTAGTTACTCAAAGTTTTGTTAGCATCATTATTGTTAACACCATATAGTATTATAATTTTTTATGGGTCCACTAGATCATGAATCTCCCTCAAGAGTTTATTCATGTCACATTATTTTTGCACATCCAGGTTCAGGGCACAGGATAGGGTAGGCACACAATTTGCTGACTAACTGAGTCATTGTGAGCCCAATGGAGATTTTTCCAATAACTCAAGTGAGGGCTTATGATACCTTGAACTAGGGTAGTGAGCTTTATGAACTGAGATAAAATAGAGATTTTTATAGAAATAGAAGCAATAGGACTAGATAACTTATACTAATTATACATAGCAAATGAAAAAACTAAATAAGACATTTCAAATGCAGGGACTGAGGTTCTGGGAGGAAGGTGTTAAATTTTATTAGGTTGAACCATGTGAAATTCCTGTTTTTGTAAGGCAAAAGCAGTCAGTATTATTAAGGTCACTTGGTTCAGCAGATTCATTCTCTTTTTATTATATTGAATTTGAAATACTGGTAGTTTCTTCATTCATTCCACACTCAAAGGGAAAAGTCTCCCGATTTTTGATACTTAGAATTTGGACTAGATTGATCAGTTTGGTAATCATTTGAAATATGGTTATTGGAATATAGAGAGAAAAAAGAAATCAAGAGAAAAATCTTGAAAAACATATTTATTTATGGACACAAGTTTTTTCTAATTTGTCTGATTATCAGCAATTTATTAAATTTGCATGTATGTTTAAACAAACTTCTACTTTTTTTGCACATGTCCTTTTTTTATTTACCATAAATTTCTACAAGAGGCATTCTTGGATTAAACAAAGCAGGAGTTTAACACGTTTAAACTCACTGAGAGATTTCCCTTCAGAAAAGTCATCTTAATTTTCACTCCAAAGCACAGATTTTTTTTTCCACAAGAGATAACACAGACTAGGGGCGCCTGGGTGGCTCAGTGGGTTAAAGCCTCTGTCTTCAGCTTAGATCATGATCCCAGGGTCCTGGGATCAAGCGCCCCCCCCCCCCCCCCCCCCCCCCCCCCCCCCCCCCCCCCCCCCGCTTTGGGCTTTCTGCTCAGCAGGGAGCCTGCTTCCTTTCCTCTCTCTGCCTGCTTCTCTGCCTATTTGTGATCTCTGTCTGTCAAATATATAAATAAACTCTTTAAAAAAAAAGAAATAACAGCTTAATAGAAAACATGTAAGCTATAGAAAGAAAACACACTGATATTTCATTTTCCTTTAAAAAAGTATCCTTTAAAATAATGGTCCCCAAACTTTTTTATCTCAAGAACTTCTGACACTGTTAATAATTAATAAAAGTTATTAATTTAAAAGTGAATATTAAATGATAATAAAATTATTAGCACTGTTAATAATTAATACAAAGAACTCTTTTACATTAAAATCCATTGTCTCTTTTGCATTTTCAGTCATTTAGTTTTGCATTGTAAATGTATACATTTGAAAAATAGCAGTGCACTGAGTTATGAAGATCTCATAAAGGATATATTCCATCATATAACACCAAATAATCTTATTTATTCACATCACTGCAGATCTTGTCAGAAAGTCCGTTAAGTATTGTGACATTGTCAAGTTCATGGTGGAAGGTACAAATTTCCCCAAAATTTTAGCTTTCATTTGAAATCTCCAATTTTATTATTGACAATAAATAGTTGTTTTCTTTGGAGGGTAAAATGTCTGCCAAGTACCTGAGTATGAGTAACCATATTTTGTCTGTCATTGTTTCTGCTAAAAACAGTGTTGGGTGCCTGGTGGCTCAGTGGGTTAAGCCTCTGCCTTCTGCTCAGGTCATGACCCCAGGATCCTGACCCCAGGATCCTGGCATTGAGCCCTGCATCGGGCTCTCTGCTCAGCAGGGAGCCTGCTTCCTCCTCTCTTTCTGCCTACTTGTAATCTCTGTCTGTCAAATAAATAAATAAAATCTTTAAAAAACAAAAACAAACAAAAAAAAAGTGTCCCATTAAACAAGCTAAAAAAACTGATAAAATTAGGCTTGACAAAGATATGAAGAATGAAGAAGTCTGTACATTCTCAAATTAATAAAGCAAGTAAAAGTTGGTACCATTTACATATCCTCAAATTTAATTTTGCAAATATAAATTAGAATAATCTCCTGAAAAAAAAAATTGGCAATATCTTCCATTTCTGGGGATTTATCTCAAGGAAGAAACTGGATGAGTGTTTAAAGATTGTGTGTGTGTGTGTGTGTGTGTGTGTGTGTATACTTAACTAAAATGGGTATTTATAATAGTAAAAAATTGAGAACAATATTAATACATACGGATTTGATTATAGGAATTTCGGTGTATTCACGCAATGAAATTCTACACAGCCACCAAAGATAATGACATAAATGTTTACCACTGTCAGGGATGGTCCATAATGTGTTAGATAATTAAAAACAAACAACATGCTACAAAAAACACAAAAATATGACCGTATTTAAAAACTAATAGGTATGTATAGATGCATGGGCAAACGATACATACCACATATTAATGGAATGTATTTATGTGTGTGATATTATAGGTGATTTTGAATGTAGTTTAATATAAGGCAGGATTTCTCAATGACATTTGTGTGGTGAGGTGGCAGTACTTGTTTTTTTTCCTCAGGGGACGTTTGTCAATACTGGGGATATTCTTGGTTGTCACAATTGGGAAAGTACTACTGGCATCAAGTAGGTGGAAGACAGGGGTGCTGGTAATCATCCAGCCCAAAATGTCAGTAGTGCCAAGGTGTTAAGTTCCTTTAGGCTCACTTGATTTCATAAATATATACTGAGCTACTATCATGTGCAAAGCACTGACTATACAGCAGTAAACAAAATAGATATTGTTGCTTTCCATAAAGAATAAGAATATTTATAATACCTGAATCTTATATAATGAGTCTTATAAATCAGTAAAAATCATAGTTATATTAATTAAAGAGACAGTGAGTCGTAAAAATAGTCTCTTTCTTTGATCTTTTCATCTCATTTAAAGGAATTTTTAAGGAAATAATAAGAAATTTGCACAAAGATTTATGTACAATATTGTTTAATAGATCATTTTTTATCATAGTGGAAATTTGGAAACAAATGTCCAAAGGAAGGTAAAATAAAGTATAAACAGTCAGTTGATGGATTACTAAATGTACATTTTTGAAAATACTAATGTGACAAATGTTCATCGTATAAAGTTAAATGAAAAAAAGCAAAGCACAAATCTCTAAGTACTGCATGATCCTAGTTTTTAAAAACACACAGGGGGAAAGACTAGCAGGAAATATGCCAAAATGAGTTATGAGTGGCTCTCTCTATGGTATTGTACTATAAGCAATTTTAATTTTTTTCCTTTATAATATAACTACTTTGTAAATCATCTAAAATGAACATATATTATTTTTATAATTAGAAAAGAAGCCATATCATATGGATGACTACATTCAATATCCTACATTAGTATGGTAGAAAAAGGAGAAATCATTTTTCTACCCTTGAGGAGTTTCTACATAAAAGTAGAGGAGTCATACATCTGTGGAAAGTTTATAATGAATAATAACAAATCAAACATTACAAAAAGACGAATGAAGTAGACTTATTTTGAATCCCTGCTGGTCTGGCACTGTACTAGGTACACTCACCAGTGTTATCACGGCTCATCTACCAACAGTCCTGTGAGGTCGAGGTTCTCCTCCCTATCTTCATGATGAAATTGAAGCTCATTGAGATCTTGTCTCAGGTCAACCACGGATGGGATGTAGTAGTGTGAGGATTCAACCCCAGGCTTGACTCATTTTTATAAGAAATGATTGTTTCCACCCTACAGGAGAACACAGGAGGTGATCATCGTCATTAACAGAAGCATTTCAAAGGACTCTATGAAGATTCACACATTCTTCTCAAGGGATGTAGGAATTGTCACCAACTGGAAAAGCTGAAAAATATTTAATTCCTTAAGGACTGGTTCACTGAATGTCTTCTATGCTCAGTGTGCTATGAGTACAGGATTTCTAGGTTTCTCATACTTGATTGTTTTAAAAGACAGAATATTAAGCTCTGCATAGTCATCAATTGTTTCTGCAAAAGGGGAGTTCTGAATCAGCCAAGGTAAAGTGCCACTGTGATTAATGCCTGCAAGCCCTATTACTTTTCAGGCCGTTCTTCTTATCTACAAGTGATATAACTTGGCAGAAAGTCAGAAAATGAATGTTTTAATCAATCCTGCTTTCATCTGTGACAGATCTCTGCCTGAAAAGGAGTGAGCAGTCTCATGTCCTTCCTATCCTTTATCTATATTACGGGCTCTTGGACTCCATTTTCTCTGACATGGAAGAAGAATTTATTCAAAATAATGGTTCTCATTTAGATAAGGGAGTTAGATCTATCACTGTGCCCGGACAGCACAACCAGAACTAATTCTCTCTCTCTATTAAACAAATAAAACATCACCCTGTGTCTGCCTTTGAAAAATGTCTGCCAGTAGTTCAAGATTTATTAGTTTGTTCAAGCCCCCATTACAAGAAATCTAAAATTTCTTCCATTGTCTAACTCAGAACTTTTACCATGCAAAATGGTTTGCAAGTAGAGAAAAGGAAAAAAAAAAGCATTAAAATATTTTGTTTCACCTTTACTTTTATACATTAAAAAACAAGTTTACGATCATTAGTTTTTTTACTTGAAGGACTATTTTCTTTATTTTTCCCCTAATGTAATGCTAAACGACTTGGAGAATAGAGTTTTTTCACTATTGTTAAAACTAGAATCTCATTTAGAATTTTACCAGTATATCTAGTGTCCTGAAATAAAACATTAAATTTGTTTTCTTATATTACAAAGTTATTAATTATGACCATTATCTGAATGTGTACCTTAAAGTCTGAAAAATAGTATTGCTTCCCTCACTTTATAACTGAAGACACAGAGGCTCAAAGAAGTTTAAATAAATTAGTCTTGGTCATATAGTGGTTATTGTTTGGTTTGGAATTCTAGTCTTTCTAAATGCAAATTCCATGCTCTTTCCTATATACCATATTCACTTTATGTCAAATCTAATTGTTGAAGCACATGAAAATATGTTCAACATCACTATGTCATTATGGAAATGCAAATTAAAACCACAACGAGATACCACTTCATACCCATTAGGAGGGCTATTATGAAAATAAAAAACAAGCAAAAAAACCCCAGAGAAACAAAACACAGCAAAACAAACCAGAAAAGAACAACTTTGGTACAGATGTGGAAAAGTTCAAACTCTTGTGCATTGCTGATGGAAAGCAAAATGGTAGCAGCCATGTGGAAAACAGTATGGTGGCTCCTTAAAAAGTTAAACACAGAATTACCATGTGATCCAGCACTTCTGGGTATACACCCCCGAAAACTGAAAGTAAGAACTCAAGTAGAGACTGCTTCGTGGATGTTCATAACAGCATGATTCACACTAGCCAAAAGGTGGAAACAACCCAAATGTCCACCAACAGATAAATGGATTAAATAAAACGTGCTATATACATACACAGTGGAAGACTATTCAGCCTTAGAAATTAGTGAAATTCTGACACATGCTACAACCTGGATGAACATTGGAGACACAATAATAAGCAAAATAAGCCAGTCACAAAATAATAAATATTGTATGATTTTACTTATGTGAAGTACCTAGAAAAGGCAAATTCAGAGAGACAAGAAGTATAATAGAGTTTACCAGGGGCCGGGGGGAGAGGAAAATAGAGGATAATTGTTTAAGGGGTACAGAGTTTCTCTCGATAAAGAAAAAGATCTAAAAATGGTGATAGTTGCACAGTATTGTGAATGTACTCAATGCCACTGAATTGTACACTTAATATAGTTGAAATGGTTAAGCATTATGCTATGTATATTTTACCACAATAAAAAAACATAATCATTGAAAAATGATGAAATTAGAGTTTATGAAGCCATCTCTCTGCTGTATGTTAGAAATTGAGCCTCAGAATTTGCATGACAACAAAATTGTATTTAAAATATCAGACCAAGTTGTGAGATGTACTGAGGACTCTATGGTATAAGAAACTGGACAGAGGAAGACAAGATAAACACATCAATATAACATCTCTTAGTTGCACATATCTCCCAAATATGAAAGATGTTAGAACTCAAAACAGCAGGAATTAGTTTAGTTGAAGGAAGTTGTGTAAAACTTCATTAAAAAATACAGATTTTAGTCTATGCAAATCAGGTGAAAGAACTGGATATGAGTGTGGATTGAAAGCTCTTGATCAGCTAGCGACTCTAAAGAAGGATTTAACAAGTCAGGTTGAGGTCAGGTGATCACTCGGATATGATTGTTGTGTTTCCTTCCTCGGCCCTGACCCTCATGGAATCATACCATTATCATGAATTGTCAACTTTGCTCCTCTGAAATGGTGAAATGGATTTCCCTTGATTATGTAGTTTTTCAAAACAAATCAATAAAAAATCTTAAAAAAAAACTTAAAAAAAAAAACCAAGAAAGTTTTAAATTGAATTCAGTTATGATAAAGCATATTAACCAAGGTCAGTTTTACTTTGACTATAAGGTCTAGAATACATTTTTAAATTTGGGGGGCTGTTTTATATGTTTGTTATCTGAAGAATTTATAATGTTTCAAAGATTTTGGTAAGTAAAAGTCTCTCAGTATCAATTAAAACATTATGGATTTTGGAATTGTGCTTTTCAGGTAAAACTATACCTGAGAATTTGCATTAATTTGTAAAAATTCAGGAACCGGCAATGCCCTCTATTTAAAGTCATATTTTATTATATTTACAAGCCTGTTTTCAATATATATGCAGGGTTTTTTTTGTTGAGGTTTTGATTTTGAGTTGTTAAGATTTTTTAAGTGTTTTAAACATAAAATATATTAAATTTCTAAGCATAGTCTAAAATATTAGAAAATGTAATTTCTAAATTTGTCAATGGGATGAATTATTTAATTTAGTCTATTCAACTTGAGTTAATTGGATATTCATCAAGGAAAGGTAGATAATAATTGCTCTTTGCTTATTAGTTTTATAAATAATAGAACAGGATTTGTTAGTTGAAAGCTTAAGAGAACCAATTTCCTTTATAATTACAACTTTAATAAAATTTATATTAATTTAAAAACTAAGTAATTGGGTATAGTTTTTGCCATGAACAAAGATCCCTTTAAAAGACAATAACTCACACTGATGATCTTGACATGCAAATTACACTAAAGCAATGATTCTCATCTCTAGTGGACAAACTTTTGGTTTGGGATCAAGTAAACTGTTAATAATAAAATTACTAAAGTATAGAAATCATTCACATTAAAGAATGGAGTAGATTCAGGTTTTCCCTACAACAGTATCAACCTTTTCCTTACTTAACTACATGCTCTCTTCAGTGGGAGTCATTTCTGAATTGTAATGCATTGGGATGTGACTCTCGTCCATGAAGATCTCCTGCCCAGAAGCATCCCCAAGGAAGTGGAATGATGAAGAGAGCTAGAAGATTAAGGAATGGCAGAGTAGAACAAAGAGTTCACCAGAATATACTATTCTCATTGTGTTCCAGTATATAATGCCATTTCTTGCCAGCCATACTTGCATGAATATTCCTATTTCTTTCTCTGCCCATAGAGGTCCCGGGGACTAGGAACTGATAGGTGAAATTTTAAGGTATGAAAAATTTTGATAAAACTTTTGATGATTCCGGTTGTGTAACAGTGAATAGACATCAGTTGAGTACAAACGATCTGTACCTTTGAGGATTGATTCTTTAAGAAATTGTTTCTTAAGGGTGAAATAAAAAGAAAGCACAGAATAGGCCTTGTATATAACTTCAAAGCATAGCATACTGCTAAATATTAAACAACCATGTATCCCGAGGAGGGAAAAACCAAACTCTGATATGTAGCATTTGCCAGTTTCCCAGTTGTAGATATCTCACCATGCTGATGTCAAGCTTTCAACATCAGCTCAGGTGTGAGCCAATTTCAGCACATCACTGCCTATAATGCGTCCATTTTTGCTTCTTTATTCTGGCAGCTGATTTTGACTGGGAAAAATTTTATATGTATATATATATATTTTGATGTTTTGTACCAATGTTTGTTTAATTTATATATATATATATATATATATATATATATATATATATATATAATGTTGACTCTGTTTACTTTATGGCTCATGACCATGAATTCCAAATGGGCTGTAAATCTGCCAGGGAGTCTTACTATATATTCCCAGTCTGTTTACACTTTCACTGTCTAGATATCTCTTCTGTACCATCTCTTTTCTCCTCAAACTGTAGACAATCCCTGGCCCATTTTCACTGTCAGCTTGTGGCCTCACTCTGTTTTACTAACAAACATAAACAACAGATGAATCATTGACCACTACATCAAAAATTATTGATGTACTATATAGTGGCTAACTAATAAAAAATAAAGAGATGTAGCTTCTTACTCAAACTGTAGAAAGAGAAATAAAGGAAGGAAGGAAAGAAAAAAAAAAGAAGAAGAAAGAGCAATTGGATAAGAAGCCCTACAGACTTCCTTTATCTCAGGACACACTTCCAACTACCTATTCTCTCTTCCACCTCCTGATCTATTCCTGTCTACAGACAGTTCCCTCATGTGTGGGTCAGACTCCATCCTTACCCAAGTGTGACACCTGTAATTTTCCCCACTTCCCTCTGAAACATCAATTTCTTGATTTCTACTAGATAGTACCAGCCATTAAAACACTGCAGTTGCCATCCTTGTGTTAGAGCTTGTCTCAGCCCTACCTCTCCTTCCATCATCTGCTGCACCATTTGCCCCCTTTTCAGCAGAATTACTCTTGAAAGAGTGCTGTGTTCTGATGTTATCAGCTTTTCCCCTTGCTCTCCCCCCTAAACCCACTACAGTCTGGCCTTCACTGTTATCACCACTTGCCCTGCAGTGCCCACCCATATTGTTTAGACTATAACCATTTCACTGTGTTGGAGCTCAGCTTGGATAGTACCAGAATCAGCATCTCCACCTGAGGGCTCTTTCCAGATCCTTTGGAAAGTCACATTCACATGAGAGGAAAGTGAGAAACATCAGAGAATGAACATCACCTCACTTACAGCATAACTAATTCTTGGGAAAATAAAATACCATAGCTCCCTTGCCCATTGGCTAATTCTGAGCTGTGTTTCACACTCTCCCAGAATTTTCTTGTGCAGTTAAGCTCCATTTGTCACCTGTGGCTGAATAACACACCTACGGCTTAATGCCCTTTTTGGATGCCTTCACTTCTCTTCTTTCCATCATTCCCATTCACTGTTGACCTTCTCCAGATCTCTCAAATAAACCGCCTCTCTCAAGTTCTTGTCTAAGGTCTGCTGCTGGGGAACCCAAACTAACACTGGTTTCTTCTTGTTGGCTTGCAACAAGATCTGATAGAATTGTTCACCCCCTTCTATAAATACAAAATTTTTAAGATTTTATTTATTTATTTGAAGAGAGAGATCACAAGTAGATGGAGAGGCAGTCAGAGAGGGGGGGGGGGGAGCAGGCTCCCTGCTGAGCAGAGAGCCCAATGCGGGACTCGATCCCAGGACCCTGAGATCATGACCTGAGCGGAAGGCAGCGGCTTAACCCACTGAGCCACCCAGGCACCCTCACCCCCTTCTAGAAGCATTTTCTACTCTTGACTCTAGCTCAACACAACTTTAGATTTTTCTCCTAAATCACTAGTCACTCTTTCTCAGTCTCTTTCCTTGGTTCTGTTCTTTCTCCCCACATCTACATTTGGAGCAAGCCTTCCTTGGTCCTCTTCCTTTCTCTATAAGTGGATCACAAGGCTTTATTTACTGACTCTGTGCCAATGACTAGCAAAGTCCTGTCTCCACCACAGATTTCTCTTCTGAACATCACATCCATAGGTAGACACAACTGAGTACTCAGCATCTCCACTTTGATGTTCTATAGTCATCTGAAATGTAAGATGTTAAGACTGAACTCCTTCTTTCTCTCTCTCCCACATTTGCTCCAATAACAGCATTCCCCATCTCATTTATAGCAATGCCATCTTTCCAAGTGTCCAGGCCCAAGGCCTTAGAGTAATTCTTGACTTTTATATTTTTCTCAGCAAGCCTTGGCTGCAGCTTAAAAATATATCCAGAATCCCAGCATTTTTAACCACTTCTGCTGCTCTCATCCTGACTCAAGCCATTGTCATTTCTCATGTGAATCCCCTCAGTAGCCTCTCACCAAGTTTCCCAGCTTCTATTCTTGGCCCACTTCAGTCTGTTCTCAACACAGAAACTGAAGATATATTTTTAAAACTTATATATGATCATCCCCTCTACTGCTCAAAACTAGGCGAAGAGTCTCCTATGTCCCATAGAGTGAAAGCACAAGATTCCCCCCTCCCTGCATTTCTTACCCCATCTTCTATTACCATTCCCTCTTCCTCACCACCATTCTCCCTCCCTCCCCCCACCATTTCACTCTGCTCCAGCAACTCTGGTTGCTGACTGCTTTTTGAACACAGGTGGTTTATTCTTGCCTTGGTGCCTGTGTTTAGCTGTTTTTTTTATGCCTTAAATAATCTAGGGGAGTCCAAAATATCCACCAGTACATTTTTAAACTTTTCTCAAATTTTACCTTCCAAATGAGGCCATCCATCGTCAATGTTAAGACTGCAACCTGCTCTCTCCCATCCCCATACTTCTGACTTCCCTTATACTGCACTACTTTTTCTTTATCTATCACATTTATCATTCTGCAGCACACAGTTTAATTTACTTACATATTAAGTTTATTGTTTATTATCTGTCTCATTTTGTATACTGTTAAAAAGAAAACTATAGGCTCTAAATGGAATTACTTATGTTAAGGCCCCACATAAGCAAACTAAGACTTACTACCTCACCTGACTTTAGTTTCAATGGCTCCAAGAATTTCCTTTTAGCCAGTCAAGGTGGAATTTCCTGGTCAGAACTAGGAAACTTACCAATAGATGCCCTCCATTCTCCTTAGGAGGGCAACCTTGCCTAAAGTCATACTTTTTTGCCAATATTTCCTTTTTTTTCTGCTTCTTCTCTGCCTTTAATAACTTTTGCTTTTCTACACTTTGAAGGAACACCTTTCTATTTTGCCAGATGGAAGCTGCCCAATTCATGGATCATTTAATATAGCCAATTAGATCTTCAAATTTACTCAGTTGAGATTTTTATTTAACAATATCCCCGCCTCCCTAACTGTAAGGCCCATGAGAACAGGAATCCTTCACTGTTTTATTTAGTCACATATCCCAACTATTTTTTTTAATTTCTTTTCAGTGTAACAGTATTCATTGTTTTTGCACCACACCCAGTGTTCCATGCAATCTGTGCCCTCTCTAATACCCACCACCTGGTTCCCCCAACTTCCCACCCCCCACCCCTTCAAAATTGAATGAATAAATCAGTGAATCTCTTGAAAGGAAAAGTTGATTAACTTAGCAATAATTTTTCCAGTTTATCAAGGTCTTTAACTTTAGGCCATTTATTCTTTCAGGGTTTCCTTTAACATTACAACAATGAGAAATATTTTTGCTATCTCCTCAGCACAAATTCAAAACTGCAACAATAAAACAAAAAAATGTAATTGATGGCATATGAACCATCAACACCTCTCAGGTGTAGATTTTATACTTTCAGGATAAGGTTATGTATATCCCAGTGATTCTCAGTGTGTGTATGTGTGTGGAGGGGGCATGATTTTTATCACACAATATGTATGTGGCACTGTCTGAAGATATTTTAATTGTCATAACTCATGGGGAAGTGCTGTTGGTACATAGTGGGTAGAGACCAAGGATACTGGTAAGACAAAACAGTCCTCAGAACAAAGAATTATCTAGTCTAAAATGTCAATAGTATTGAGTTTGAAAAGACAAACAAACATGGATTAACCTAAAAATTCTCTAAACAGACTATTGATTCAACTAGTTTGTTCAACACATGTTTATTGAAATTCTACTCTCTGCTAGAATGTGTCAAGACCAAAATATTCTTGCCTACATTGAGCTTATATTGTCAATAGTTGGAGATAACAAGGAACCATTTATTTAGTTCTTACTATGTGCCAGACACTAACTCACTTAGACCTAAAAACAGTCCTAGAGAGAAGAAGTTATTATTCTCATCTTAAAGACATGTGAAGTAAAGACAAGTAGACCAACACATTTAAATTCACACAGACAATAACTAGCAGAGAAAGCAATTGAACTGAAGCTGTTTGACTGCAGTCTGTGCTCTTGATCATTACATTATAAGTTCCAAATACAAACTTATCTATTAAAAAAGAAACAGATTTTTAAAATTTACTTGGTTTGATGCAATATTCCCAGTGCTTCAGACTCTAGAAAGATTTAGTATGACTCCAGATGTCTTAGGAATTTCTGCTAATAGAATAAACATTCAGTATTTATCAATATAGAAAAAAAGTCCTTAGAGGCATCAAATGAGACTATAAAGAAGATACTCATTTCAGATAAGCCAGTGAAAATTCATTAAGCAGAAATGTCTAATAAATGATTCTCATAATATCGCACAGAAGCACTGGGAGGGTCAGCTGGAGAAGAGCAACCATATTTGTTTAAGCTACAAAAAATAAGTTCTTGTTATTATTGTTGAGCACACAACATTCCAGTTTCACATCTTTTGAATCTAAGGATGATAATGTTCATAATAATCATGAACTATGTTAGAACTTGGGGTTCATTGACTTTACTTCCCTCCATTGATACACATCAATAAAAAGAATTATAAAGAGATTCACAGATTTATTCAAAACGAAACAACCAAAAATTACTTCTACAAATTCATAATTCAGGTATTTTTCCATTATTATTTCAAGGAATTAAAAAGCTCTTTGTGGAAATATATAAAGTGTATCTATTCAACTCTATATAACACCCATTATGATAGTTATACACTATATTAGACCTGCTTGGCAGATAGTAAGTACCTTATATATATTTTCTGAAGGTATGATAATTTAGGAGAAAAACAATATGTTAAATTATGTGGTAAAAATTTAAATGCTTTTGAAAGTTGGAGAATATAAAAACAAATGAGAGTTGAAAATTTGAAGAAAGTCTTCACAAAAGTTGGATTCCAGCTGTATAAGTAAAAGAATTTTGCTCAATATAAAAAAAGTTCTAAATTTTCAATATTCAGATAATGCAAAAGTATTCTTGCCAAAGGAATCAAAGTAACATTCAGTGGAACAGAATGAAAGATATAGAAAATAGTAAAATGTATATCAGAATATAGTATATAGTAAAATAGGCATTTATATGAGAGGGAAAATGATTGATTAATGCCTTAATGAATGATTATAGGGCTATTTAACTGGTTCTCTATTGGAAAAAAATGAATTACAACCATTACAGCAACAAAAGAAATAGAGACAAAAAAGTTCACTATACTTATTGTAGTGACCATTTTGCATTATATACAAATATTGAATCATTATGTTTATACCTGAAACTAATATAATATTATGTCAATTATACCTAAATAAAAAATATTACCTCAGTAATAAATTATCTAATAAAAAATCAATATGTTGAAGATTAACATTTAAAGAATAATATGTCCTTCTCAAAATCTAGAAGAAAGTGTTCACAAATATTATAAAAATCTTGAGTACAAAAGGATTTTTTAAAATATGCAAGCAAAGAGAACTTGTAGATAAAATTAGGAATATAATTTATGGGGGCGCCTGGGTGGCTCAGTGGGTTAAGCCGCTGCCTTCAGCTCAGGTCATGATCCCAGGTCCTGGGTTCGAGCCCCTCATCGGGCTTTCTGCTCAGCAGGGAGCCTGCTTCCTCCTCTCTCTCTGTCTGCCTCTCTGCCTACTTGTGATTTCTCTCTGTCAAATAAATAAATAAAATCTTTAAAAAAAAAAGGAATATAATTTATGATATCAATTAAAAGACTATTAAGTCAAAAAATGTCAAATGTCATGAGCTAAATTTAAATCATGATCTAAAAGAGTCATACTATATGTAACAAAGAAAAATAATTTAAAAAGAGTTCTTTCAAATAAATATGAAAAAGATTAACATAGGCAACATAAAATAATAAAATCTTACATACTACAGAAGACTCTTATATATATTATGTCAGTCAGCTCCTGATACCGAATAATATAATCCAGCAGGGGAGAAGTCAATTACAGAGATAGAACAGGAATAAAACTTCCATATGTATGCTAAAAATAAAGACATAGGGGATTACTTTGTATTTGTGAAAGTGATATAACTGAAGTTTTAAAAATTATATTACACAGATGATTCATTAATACACTTTTTCTCTTCCACTTAATCACAAATACCAAATTTTATATTAAGATTGGGGTTATCCATGTCTTACTGAAACCCCCAAATAGGACTGAGTTAAACATGATAGGGGTTTATACAATGTGATCAAGGCTTTATGATAACATCAGGACCCCAGACTTCTCTTACCTTACTCTTCCCTCATTGCTTGGACTTTACAGTCTAAGAAGGTAACTAACCATTAACTGTTATAGTTACCTTCCAGCCAGCAGAAAGGAGAAGGAGGGGTGAAGAAGGTATGCCCTTTTCCTTCATTATCTCTTCCCAGAAGTTGGATAGAACTTGATCACCTAGCAAAAAACAGTTGTGAGGGAAGCTGGCAAATGTAGTGCCTATTTCAGTTTGCCTTGTGTTTAGCCCAAATCTGGAAACTCTATTATGAAAAAAAGAAGAAAACATATATAAGAAGAACTAATAGTCTCTGTCTCTGACTTAGTTCACTGAAACACATCTGTTTGAAAGTCCAGATTTTCTGAGTGTTTCTTTAACAAAGGACTGTAGAATTAATATGCCAATGCTGCATCACCACATCACTCTGAAATACAAATCAGAGAGATGTTAAGTACCAGAATTTCAATCTCTTTCTCCCTCACTCCTCTCTATCATTTATATCTCTATCATCCACCTATCTGTCTTGACCTCTGTTAAAATTTGTGTTGACAACCCTTACTTATGCAAATAGAAATTCACTTTAATTAAACCATCTAGATTTGAAGTAGTCATTGCACTTAGAGAAGTGCAATGATGGTGGGATTTACTTTGAAATGTTTGAAAAAAATAAGGTTGATTGATGACTGTATAGAGGGATGGAAACAGATGGGAAAATCTGATAAAATAAATATAATAAAATGTAAATGATAGAACCTGGGTGGTGGTCATATGGGTATTAACTTTAGAAGACTTTTCTCTTTGTTCTTTTTGAAAAAAAAATTTTTTTTAAATGTGGAAATAAACAATGAGAGACTGTGGACTCTGAGAAACAAACTGAGGGTTTGGAGGGGAGGGGGATGGGGGGGTTGGATAAGCCTGGTGGTAGGTATTAAGGAGGGCACATTTTGCATGGAGCACTGGGTGTGGTGCATAAACAATGAATTTTGGAACACTGAAAGGAAATAAAGTAAAATGAAAAAATAAATAATGTAAAAAAAACGTGGAAATACAAACTCCATTAGAAAACCCTTAGGTTTGTGTGGAGGGGATTAAAGAAGAGTCAGGAAGTAAGAGATCTCAAATGTCTTAACACAAGAAGAAATCAGTAACAACACAGTGAGAAGGTCCCTAAGTATTTGGATATAAAGTATAATAATTCTAAATTACCCATAACCAAAGAAAAAATCATAATTAGTTAGAAGTTATTTAAGCTAAATAATAATAAAAACAACATATTACAATTTGTGAGATATGGGTAAAGCAGTTCTTAGAGTAAAATGCATCACTTTAAATGCAATTTATCAAAAAAAAAAAAAAAAACCAACCAAAAACAAAAACAAAAAGTGGGTTTAAAATCAATGATATAAGCTACCAACCCAAGAAGATGGGTAAAAATTTTAAACCCTAGAAAGTAGAAAAAAGAAAACAGTAAGATAACAGAAATCAATGAAATAAGAGTCAATTGAAGAATAAAGGAAGTTGACAAAACAGCTAACAATTTGTTCTCTGAAATGACTATCATAATTCATAAACCCTTTCAAGTCTGAAAAGAGAGAAGAAAATACAATTTACCAAAAAATGTTTTGGAGACATTCCAGAACAACTCTGAGAATATAGACAATCCTATAAATTGTATGGCATTTCAAAGGTAATAAGGAAATACAAACAACTTTATGCCAATAATTTTGACAATTTAGGTAAAGTGGACAAATTCCCTGAAAAACACATAATTCCAAATCTGATGTAATAAGAAACAGAAAAATACACAGCCACTAAAAAAAATACATGAAACTGAAACTTACTTAAAACCTTCTTGTGAAGAAGGCTTCAGGTCCACCATACATTTAAGAAATAATACCATTTATATACAGCTCAGTGGAGGAAAAATATTTCCAAACTTTTTTGGGGGGCCGATGTATCACCTTAATATAAAAGCAGACAAGAAAAGCAAATTAAAACTAAATATTAGCAAATAAAATCCACTAACTTATAAAAAAGATACTATATGATGGATTGGGGAAATTTATCTAAAAAATACATGGTTGTTTATAATATTTAAAAACTAATCAGTGTAGTTTACCACCACATTAACTGAATAAAGGAGAAAAACAAAATTACTACTTCAATAAGTACAAAAAAGTGTTTTCATAAAATTCGATTATGATTTTTAAAAACTCAGAAAACTAGGCATTTAAAATAACTTACTTGATTTGGCGAGGAGGATCTATAAAAAATGTACAGCTGGAAACATGTTTCATGGTAGAATACTGAATACTTGCACCTTCATAAAATATTTGCTGTTTGGTTACTGCTAGTGCTGTTTATTAACATATCTGTTGCTGAGATTGTTGCAGTAGTGAAAGTATATTATTTTTTATATAATGAAAAGAAATATCCCAGAAGAAGGAAAAAAAACAAAACAAAAAAAAACAAAAAACACGATGACACAGGAGAAAGCTAACTGGTGAAGGATGTCCTTTCATAGGTGCATGGGTACTGAGCGCAAACATGGAGGTGTTGGCTCTAGTTTGGAGCTCAGACAGTTCCTTCACATTACCGTAAGAGGACATGTATTTGGGCAAAGATGTATACGGATGGGCATAGGTTCTAGTGGGATTTTGTGGACATACTTAGCTGTTTGCTTTTATTTTTTTTTTAACTGTGTTTTGATATTCTTTCTCTTGGCTACCTGAAAAAAATAATTTCTTTTTTTTTTTAGGTTATTTATTTATTTATTTGACAGACAGAGATTGCAAGTAAGCAGAGAGGCAGGCAGAGAGAGAGAGGAGGAAGCAGGCTTCCTGCTGAGCAGAGAGCTCAATGCCGGGCTCCATCCCAGGAACATGAGGCCATGGCCTGAGCCAAAGGCATAGGCCCTAACCCACTGAGCCACCCAGGCCCCCCAAAAGTCATTTCTTTAATCCTGAAACTTGGTAGATTCATTAAGATATATCTCATCCCTGAGTTTTCTTTATCTGCAGATAAAGATAAAAATTCATGACAGAGAATTTTTCATGTAGTGAATCTTTGAATACATCTCCTCTTTCATTTTTTGGGTTCTTTGCTTCAGGGATACCTGTCATCTTTATGTTGAATTATCTTTCTCAGTATTCCCTCTAATTTCATTTATCACTTTTTCCATTTTTATGTGTACTTATTGTGGTTATCTTGGGCCTGTTCCGTGACAATAATTTGATTTTTATCATCTCTTCCATTTCTTGCTGATTCTAATTTATATATTAATTCTATAATGATGTTATTTTTGTCCTCAATTTATTTCCTTAAGTATGCAGTTTCTCTTGTTATCTTACTCTATTATACTGTCATCTTTTGTTTAAATTCATATTTTATTGAATTCATAGTCTCACTGCATTCTTCTATAGCATAAAGCAACTCTGTGGAATTTTCTACTATTTGTGGTTTTCCTCTAGGTTACTAGTCCACATTTTGCAAACTGTTTCTTTTCCTTCATCTGTGCCACGTTATTATTGAACATCATTTCCACAAAATTTCTTTCCGTCTAGCTCAGAGTTAGGTGGCTCTTCACAGAGTCATCACATTCACTCTGCTATATTGCAGCCTTCTTTCTGACCTTAGGGCCACAACCTATCTCGGTGCAACTGCTTTATTGCTCAGGCAATTAGTCCAAGAGGCGATTGGAAATGACATTCAGCTAGATCATCATTCATGCTGCTACACCTTTTAATGGCTGCTTTTTTTTTTTTTTTAATCTAACTGACGTGAGTATGTCTTACAGTGGTCCTGCTAGATTTTCTTCCCACCAAAACTGACACCCAGCTTTGTGTCCCTCCCAAGTTGTAGTTTAAAATCGACTTACTCTGTATTCTAGTGACTTTCCTAAAGTTTGAGAGAATAGAAGTAAAAGAATTTCAGCTGAGGCAATATGGGAATATTTTTGGTATAGCTTGATACTCAGTCTCTGTTGTCCTGAGATTTCTTAAATGTCTTGTGCCAGTATTCAGGCCACATACTTCAGGGTTCAGGGTAGCGTTGGGAGTGATTTTCATTCTCCTGAGGATAATCCTTAACTTGTGAATTATTTCCTTAATTCAGGAGGGGCTCTGGAGTTCATGGCAGACACAGAGCCACCGACATTGTTCCTTATAGAAACTGTTGTTTGTCCCCAGCAGCAGTTTAGCCAATAATCAGCAGATAAGAAAGTCCAGGATCCTACTCAATTGCTTTTCTCAAAATTTGGAGAGTCTCAGGGTGCTCAGACCTTTCTTGATGCAGTAGCATGGTTTCACTGGGGGATAGCAGTGATTTATTGCTGCTCAGTATTTCCTTGTTCTGTCTAGAGTCATGTGTTTTTCTCAGTTAGTCAGCTCTACTCGTTTGATTGCTACTAAAAGTTTTGACTTTTTTAAAATTAATTTTGTTCGCCGCATCTGGGAAGGGGAATTCTATACTGCAGTTTCCATTCATTATTTTTAAAACCAGAACACAAAGACCAAACTTTAAGATAGAAGAGGGGTTCCAAAAGGAAAACTATGACTGGATCTTAAAATTGTTGCACTTGCTGGTCAGAGCTATGAATATTTCAAAACATAAAGAATATTGTGAACTTCGTCGCAGCGAGTGCTTAGTTTGCATAATTATAGCCAAGGAAATTATTTTTCCTGAAGGTATAGTTACCCTCACCTCTCAAAAATCCCCATGACTGTCTATTTCCCATTTCTTCTCCACCTACATAATCAAGGTATAACCTGTGGTCTTCATGGGAAAGGTCATCATTAGGGAAAGGAATCAGAAATGTGTGTTCTAGGAGCTCCTTGAGTACAGAATAAGTCAATATTTTAGACCAGAAAAATACAGGGCCTTCTCTTCTTCTGCCTTCTTTCTCCTTTCCTCTTTTTTATCCTTCTTTTCCTCTATTATTTTCTTCTCCCCTCTTCTTCCTTCATTTTCCCCATCCCCTTCCTCCCTTTCTACTCTTCCTCTGCCTCCATTCATCCCTACAAAGATCATTTCCTTACCATAAAAGATTAACAGCATTCCCAAACTCTGTCTGAGTTTTCATATGGTAACTTCATAAAGCAGTCCCTGCAGATTTCACTGATAAAAGCTCAAGAAAGGACCATCTGGGGCAAGATGGCAGAGAAATAGGAGACCCTGTTTCAACTGATCCCCTAAAGTGAGCTAATTATCTACCAGAATACTCTGAACACCCATGAAATCAGCCTGAGATGTAGGATTATACATTTCTGGATCTCTATGGGGGCAGAAGACTCCAGTGAAGAGGTAAGGTGTACTGGGAACGATTGGACTGATATTGGAGGATAAACAGAAGAGGGGAGGGAACCACCAGAAGCAACCCCTTGGAAAGTAATACCCTAATACGAGAGTGCCCTGTGATTGGGGACCAGCATTAACTTGGAGTCTGGTTAAAAGCACTCAAAGACAGCAAAATATCTTAAGGGGCAACTGGTGGAATCGGACAGTCACAGGCACGGGTTTAAGCCCACAGAGTCAGGACCAGGACAACCACCAACGGGACCACCCATGCCAGAGAGAGTTCGGTGAAGCCTCCCTGCTGTGGTCCCTGAGCCCCCAGCTTTCCACTGCTTACACCAGCGCTGGGCTAGGCGCACTTCCCACTGGTGCACACGACAGAGTCTGGTGTGGATGCCAGCCAGCGCTCTCTAGAACGATGGCCTTTTGCACTCTGCATGCGCACTGCGTGACTGGGACCTGAACTGCACTCCCCGCCCTCCCCTGAGAAGCTCCATGCAGATGCTAGCCAGTGGTCTCTAGGACCCCGCTGAGAGTCTGAACACTCCCAGCCAGGGCTTGAACATCTCAGAGGGCTATCTCTGGTTGGGATTTCTGGGGGCGTCTGGACCCCAGACAGCAGTCCCGGCAAAGGCAGCCACTGGAAGCAGGCTCTCTGGACAATATCCTTGCGGTTTAGTGGCACCTGGGTGCAGAGACAAACAGGCGCTTTGGGCGACCCCAGAGACCTTGGCTGGGGATGTGCACTGCCTGTGGGAGGTTGCACGCAGAGGGGGAGTCTGTGTGTTCTGGACCACCAGAGAAGACTGAGGCTTCTCTCTGAGATGGAGGTCTGGGTGCTTTCCACTAAACCTCCAAAGAACAAAAACCTCCAGAAAACAAAAGCCTGAAAAACCAGTTTCCACAGAGCCCAGCCCCTTGATTTGGAGCAGGAGGACTCAACCCAAGCAAGACTGACTGAAAAACAAGGAGGCAGGCCCCGTCCCCAGAAAGTCAGCCTAAAGAACAAGAGGACAGCTACCACAGCATCCCATAAAACTGTAAAACCTCAATATCAGGGAAAAACAAGATATTAAGTTCCTGGTATTGCCCTAAAACCTATATATGTCATAAATACAACTTTTATTTTTAATTCGTTTAATTATTTTTAATTCATTCTCACTATTCTAGTTCTTTTTAAATTTTTAACCTATTTACCATTGCAAGAGGTTCAATACAACAAATTCCATAATAACCTTTTAACTTGAACTTTTTTCATAAATATATCTGCATTTTGCTTTTGCTTGTGTTTCTATTTTGTTTATTTTATATATAGATGTAAGCTTCAAGGTAATCCTCTTTCCCTAATCAATACTACTCCTATATATAAACTAGTTTTAATCTCCCTTTATCTCTGGCAAGTTGAGTCCTTTAACAAAGATATCAAGATACACCCAGGAAGAATCAAAATAACCTTCCTCATCTTCATTGAGGATTTATAATCACCCTCCCATCTTTTTCTTTTGTCAGTTTCAGTGTATTTGTTTTTGTTTTGGTAATATATAAATCTTATACTTGGGGTTCATTTTGGCTGGGTTCTTTTTTTTCCTTGTCATTTACTTTTGTCGGTCTTTTTGTTTGTCCGTTTTTGTTTGTATACCTTATAAATCTGACCTTTGGGGTCCATTCTGGCTGGGTCCTCTCTCTTTTTTTTTTTTCTTCTGTCTGTCTCTCTTTCTCTCTTTTTTCTTTCTTTTTGGTGCTGACTTCCAATTGCTCAGAAGTGTTCCAGGGTGCACCTTGCCTGGATCATGGTTGATATATTCAGCTACACATCCCCTCAACCACCTCCCACCAAAAAGATTAGGAGGAGGAATACCCAGCAGAGGAAAAATGCAGAGACTGTGTCCTCTCCATCAGAGCTATTGGATATGGACATAAAGAGTATGTAGGAAAGGGAATTCAGGGGAACAATTATCCAAGCAATGGCTAGGTTGGAAAAAAACCATTAATGACAACATTGAATTGATTAAGGCAGAAGTGGAAGCCACCAGGGAAGAAGTGAAAAATGCTCTCAAGGAGATCCAATCTAATATAAATTCTCTAACAGCTAGGGTAACCGAGGCAGAAGATAGAATTAGTGATGCAGAGGACAAACTGATAGAGAAAAAGGATCAGGAGGAGGCCTGGAACAAACAGCTTAGAAGCCATGAAAACAGAATTAGGTAAATAAATGACACCATGAAACATCCCAATGTTAGAATTATCGGGATCCCTGAGGGGGAGGAGAAAGAAAGAAGACTAGAAGATATAGTTAAACAAATTCTCCATGAAAATTTTCCAATCTGGGGAAAGGAACCAGTGTTTGTGTTCTAGAGGCAGAAAGATCACCCCCCAAGATCATAGATTCTAGAAAAACCTTGAAACACCTGATTGTGAAACTGATGAATCATAATTTTATACAGGAGATTCCTTACATACAGAGGAAGGTCCATCAGAAGAACGTCAGACCTGTCCACAGAAACCTGGCAAGCCAGAAAGGGCTGGCAAGACATATTCAGGGCACTAATTGAGAAGAACATGCAGCCAAGAATACTTTATGCAGCAAGGCTGACATTCAAAATGAATGGAGAGATAAAGAGCTTCCAAAACCAGCAAGGTTTAAAAGAGTATGTGACCACCAAGCTGGCACTACAAGAAATATTAAGGGGGGGTTCCATAAAAGAAGAAAGAATTCAAGAGTGTCATAGAACAGAAATTTACAGAGATAGTCTATAGAAACAAGGACTTCACAGGCAACATGATGTCAATTAAAATGTATCTTTCAATAATCACTCTCAACGTGAATGGCCTAAACTCTCCCATAAACTGGCACAGGGTTGCAGTCTGGATAAAACGACAGGACTCATCCATATATTGTCTACAAGAGACCCATTTTGAACCTAAGGATACATCCACACTGAAAGTGAAGAGATGAAGAAGCATCTTCCATGCCAATGGGCCTCAAAAGAAAGCTGGGGTAGCAATTCTTATATCAGATAAATTAGATTTTTAAACTAAAGACTATAGTCAGAGATAAAGAAGGGCACTACATCATTCTTAAAGGGTCTATCCACCAAGAAAATATAACAATTGTAAATATTTATGCCCCCAATATGGGAGTAGTCAACTGCATAAGACAACTGTTAATCAAGATAAAGAGTCATATGGATGTGAATACATTAATAGTAGGGGATGTTAGGGCCGATTTAATATTAAAACCTGTTTAACTATTAGGGCCTGCTTAGCCAGAGCGACTCCATATTGCCTAGGTAGCCATACATCCACGGACTTCATTCCGGGAATAAATGCCCCAGTAGTTCCTGGTATCGGTTCCAGGTATCGATTCTGGGAATAAACGCCTTAACAATAGAAGCCACGTACTTTGGGTCTGCAGTTATGCCCTACAAAACCAGCCTGTGAGATCGAGACAGGGTTGCTCTCTTCAGAGGCGGCCCTAGCTGGTCAGTCTGACATCTAATGCTTGGCATAGAATAAAGCTTTGCATAACTTTCACTTTGTTTCAGTCTCGTTCTTTTGATAATGGACCCCAACATTCTGGGGGCTTGTCTGCGATCAAATGACAAGAACTGAGTCCGCATCAGAATTTCTGGGAAAAGCCTCTAGAGGTAAGATCTCAAGATTTTATTCTGCTGGATCTGGTCTGGTTGTGGAGCTCCAGGGCATAGCCCACCAGGGAGAAGCTCGATGCAGCATTGCTCCCCAGGGCTGGAGTGGATCCGGGGATGCCCCATCCCTCCACTGGGAGATTGCCAGGGGCTTCAAGTCCCCCTAGGCGGTCAGGGGACCGAGAAAATCCCCACCAGCGGCAGGTTGTGTTTTTGAGTTGGGATTATATCCTGCACACACTAAGACTTGATATCTGGTTTAGGAAGGGTTGCTGGGTCTGGTCTGTGGTTGTCTTTGTCTTGTCTTTTTGTTGTCTGTTGTGTTGTTTGTTATGTTTGAAGAAATGGGGCAAGCAGAGAGTAAGGGAACTATGACACCCCTAAGTCTTGTTCTCCAGCATTTCAAGGATTTTCAAGGTAAAACCACCCAGTTGGGTAACAAGATTTACCCAGGAAAACTCTCTAAAACTGGGAATCCTTTCTCTACCTTCTGGCAGCACTCCCCCTTCTGTTTCTGCACTAACTTGGGGCGCAGCCTGCATAACTGGCCTCTAGACCGTCCTCGGTGCTTCCTGCACCACGGCTCCTTCCCTCTTCACTGTCAAGGAGCCAGAAGAGCAGCCCCTGGACCTAACACCCCCCCACTCCAGATCTTCCCACCCGTGTCTCAGGTAAACATTAAAAATGGAGTGGGTCCAGGTGAAACGTAAATCAGTATTTGAACTAAGTTATGTTTGTTGGTTTAATTAAGATAGACATATCTTTAAAGTTACAGCAGTAAATGTGAAACTTCAAAGTTTACTGAAGGTCAAATAAGCTCATGTTATTTGTTAAAATCTGTTAGCAAAGAAATAACTGAACTGATGTTTAATTGTCTGTCTCAAAGTTTTAATGGGTAATTATTAGAATAGCATTCAAAGTCTTTGGTAATCTGAAAGTTTAAAGTTTTGGTTAGATGACAAATGGAATTAAATTATGGACATCTATGTCTTAACCAACTAAAATGCTAAAGCATTGAGTACTTGATGTAGGCTTGTGCTTTTGACTTCTTACTGCAAAGAAACTAAGAATATTTAAATCTGTTGGTAAACATGTTTTATGGTTAACTGATTCATAAATTTGCCATCTACAGAATTCTGTTGTAACTGTTCACAATTGGTTAATACTTAGACTCTCACTAGAGACTGAAGTGTTTCTAAGAATAGAAAATTCTGCTAACTGTAACTAAGACTGATGGAAGTAAGGGAAACAACACTATATGTAAAAAAGTAGGAGATACATAAGAAAGATAAGGAATGGGAATACATTTTGTTAAATATAAAAGATAATTTTGTCCTAAATGAGACGGTTGTTTGAAAGGAAATGGTTGGGACAAAACCTGGATGCAAAAGAAAATTGTAAAAGGTTTGTGAAGGGACACACACACACACAAAAGAGAGCCTAAGAGAGTAAGTAGATTTGTCTTAAAGTAAAAATGTCTGGTTGCACCAGAACATGAAAGGAGATAATAAAAACTAAACTTGAGGGTATATAGTAAGTCATAGAAGGCTTGGGAAAAGTGACTTTTATTTGCCTTGGTTTATAGGTTTGAAAGGAAACAATGAAATATGTTGAAAATTTGACCATATTAGATCAGTTTTGATGGATTTATTCACAAGAAGGAAAAAAAGACTAATAAATCTTTTCCTGTAAAATGTTTCTGTTCAAATGAGGCATAGTATTTAAGGAAGGAAGACTAAAGCCCTGTGTCATGGCAAATCTATATTGGTGATCCACTCAAGTAAATGTTGACTATTATGTAAACTAAAAGGACAGTGGTATAAAAAACTTGCTTTCTCTCTGTTCAAAAAGACAAAGTTTTCTTAAATTAATTGATCTACTGTTAAGAAGAGAATGTAAATGGTTTTCTCTTTGCCAGCCCAGAGAAACCAGTTTCTATGTTTTGTTTCATCAGATCTTAAACATCCGTAATCCTATTTAGGTATGTGCTTTAAAACTTAGATTTTAGTAATTGTCAAGAAGATTTAAATTGTAAATGAGATCTCTTTGCCTCAGGCTTTTCCTTGGTATGCTAAGTTACTCAAGAAGTACTGCTAAACCAATGTTAAACCTTGGGTTACATTTGGGTAAATACTATAACTACTCTAGAGGTTCTATACATTTCCTAAAGTTTTAATGTTTTGATAAGGGTCATCACTTGATATTTAACCATATCTATTCTGAGTTTTTGTCATTTGTAATTGTTTTAATTCTCTTGTAAAATGAATTCCGCCTTAAAGGAAATTCATGTGGGAGACTTTCAGGACAAACACAACTCTTTGATATGTTGAAATTCTGGAACTGAAATGGGTAAAAATTTCCAGAAGTAAGAGCTACATTCAAACTAAACCAGAATTAGTAACATGGAACTAGATGAACTGAAAGATTTTACTGTTACGTCTCTTAATGTTTTCTCTTATTTTAAACAATTACTGGTTCTGTAATGTTTACTCTTCCAGACTAGGGAAACTTTTTCTTAAGTTATCTGTAACTTACAGAAATATAAAAGTATTCACTTGTAAACAAATCAAGGCATTCAACTTTTCTCTCTATCTGAACCCTCTGAAACTCAAAAGGTCTCAGTAAGTATTCTTTCTTCCATGGCAGTCAGTCATTTGCATAATTTCAATAAGAATTGTTCTCCTTGTAGCAGGACACCATTGGAAACACTGGTTATTTTACCAAGGCATTGACTAGAATGTCGTATTTAAAAAAGACTCAGATATGACCAGACAGCTTAAAGGAACTAAGGTTGACTTTATAAAACCTGGAGCCATAAAGCCCCCTGAAACTGTTGGCCTGATACCTGGCTTACAGAGTTCACAGCAGCCTCACGAGGTCAGTAAAGAATGTCACTTCCTGGCAGATGCAGGAACCTCAGGATACATTGGGGACCTCAGGAAGAGGAATTCACCCAAATCGACAGGTATTGCAGGCGTGTCTGATGGCAAGTACTTGGATTGGCCTCTGGCCTGGAGAGGTTATTACAAGTTCAACCTAGAGATTCCTTATAAGAAGCCCCAGCGAAGCAGATTCTAAAAGATCTATATAATCACTCACTGTTCTTGCTGAGCTTATGTAAATAATTAGGCCAAGTTTGTTAAAACTAAAAAAAACAAACAAAAAAAAAAACAAAAAAAAACTGGACTTGTTTTTCAAATAAATTATTCCTGATTTAGCTATCTCTGGAAATGAGGGTTATTTTAGAGAGAAAAATTATGTTTTAATAATACACCTTTATGGATGTTAAACTCTAGATTTGGTTGTCTTCAAACGTTTGTTTATCTAAGCTAGACAACTTAAGGTAAACTTCAGAGAAGTTGCACAATAGCTCGTTTAGACGATCTTGCCTAATATTCTGTAGGGATAATAATAGAACCCATTGGACACAAATATATGTTAGTTTTTATGGATACATTATCAGGCTGGGTAGAGGCTTTTTCTGCCAAACATAAGACGGCAGAAATGGTAGCCAAAAGCTGCTAGAAAAAATAATTCCTAAGTTTGGGTTCCCTCTCGCAATTGGGTCAAACAATGGCCCTGCATTTGTTAGTTCAGTCTCAGACATTGGCCAAGGCCATGGGCACTAATTGAAAACTACACTGTGCCTACAGGTCCCAGAGCTCTGGACAAGTAGAAAGAATGAACTGGACTCTTAAAGAGACCTTGACAAAGTTAATTCTGGAAACTGGAAGTGGATGGGTGGATCTCCTTCCCTTTGCCCTCCTTAGGGTGCGGTGTACACCCTACTTAAACAAGGTTACCCCATTTAAAATAATGTTCAGGAGACCCCCTCCACTCTGCCCACAGCTACAAAAGGTTGCCCTAACAGAAATGACTGATCAGTCTGTACTCCAGTCACAGGCACTACAGTCTGTCTTAAAAAGAGCCCACGCAGGGATCCGAGCTGCCTACACTGAGACAGAGACGGAAGTGGAACCACATCCTTACCAACCCAGAGGCTTGGTTTGGATATGCCACCACCAAGTGGAAAACTTGGAGACTTGTTAGAAGGGATCGTTTACTGTCATCCTATGGAGGACCCGAGGGATTCCAACATCTTACTGCAGGAATAAAATGGACAAAGCATGTGGTTTTCATCCTAATTCCAGCACTAGTTGTGGCAGGGGTAACAGAGTCCACAACAATAGAACCACAGCTTTTTTTTTTTTTAAGATTTTATTTATTTATTTGACAGACAGAGATTACAAGTAGGCAAAGAGGCAGGCAGAGAGAGAGGAGGAAGCAGGATCCCTGCTGAGCAGAGAGCCCGATGCGGGGCTCGATCCCAGGACTCTGAGATCATGACCTGAGCTGAAGGCAGAGGCTTTAACCCACTGAGCCACCCAGGCACCCCAGAACCACAGCTTTAATAAAGGAGGACTTAATATACTATTCCTAAAAAAAAAAAAAAAAAAAAAAAAAAAAAAGAGGGGCTCTGCGTAGCCCTGGGAGAGAGATACTGCTTCTGGGTATTAATGCCTTATGTCATTTATAAAAAGAAATTGGGGTGATAAAAATGTTAGTCCTACAAACTCAATATAACCCCTTACAACAAGAAGACATAAAATTGGCTGAAAAGTCAAGGAATTGACTAATCTCCAAAGGAAAGAGGGGAATGTTAGGGCAGATTTAATGTTAAAACCTGTTTAACTATTAGGGCCTGCTTAGCCAGAGCAACTCCATATTGCCTAGGTAGCCATATTGCTGTTTACATCCACGGACTTCATTCCGGGAATAAATGCCCCAGTATTTCCTGGTGTTGGTTCCAGGTATTGATTCTGGGAGTAAATTCCTTAATAATAGAAGCCACGTACCTTAAGTCTGCAGTTATGCCCTATAAAACCAGCCTGTAAGATCGGGACAGGGTCGCTCTCTTTGGAGGTGGCCCTGGCTGGTCAGTCCAACTTCTAATGCTTGGCATAGAATAAAGCTTTGCATAACTTTCACTTTGTCTCAGTCTCATTCCTTTGATAATGGACCCCAACAGTGGATCTTTTTTTTTTTTTTTTAGTTTTTTTTTAATTTATTTTTTTGACAGAGAGAGATCACAAGTAGGCAGAGAGGCAGGCAGAGAGAGGAGGCAACAGGCTTCACACTGAGCAGGAAGCCCAATGTGGGGCTCAATCCCAGGACCTTGGGATCATGACCTGAGCTGAAGGGAGAGGCTTTAATCCACTGAGCCACCCAGGCACCCAATAGTAGGGGATCTTAACATGCCACTCTCAGTAATAGACAAATCAAGCAGAAAACCAACAAAGAAACAAGAACATTGAATGACACATTGGACCAGATGGACCTCATAAATATATACAGAACATTCCACCCTAAAACAACAGAATACTCATTCTTCTCGAGTGCACATGAAACTTTCTCCAGAATAAACCACATGTTGGGTCACAAATCAGGGCTCAACTGATACCAAAAGATTGAGATTGTTCCCTGCATGTTCTCAGACCACAGTGCTTTGAAACTGGATCTCAACCACAAGAAAAAGTTTGGAAGGAATTCAAATACTTCGAAGACCACCCTGCTTAACAATGTTTGGATCAACCAGAAAATCAAAGAAGAACTTAAACAATTCATGGAAACCAATTAGAATGGAAGCACTTCAGTCCAAAACCTATGGGATACAGCAAAGGCGGTCCTCAGGGGGAAATACATAGCCATCCAAGCCTCCCTCAAAAAAATTGAAAATCCAGAATATACCAGCTCTCTTTATACCTGAAAGAACTGGAGAATCAAAAACAAATTAAGCCAACCCCACACGCAAGAAGGGAAATAATCAAGATTAGAGCAGAGATCAATAAGATAGAAACTAAAGATACAGTAGAACACATCAGTGAAACTAGAAACTGGTTTTTGAAAGAAGCAATAAGATGGATAAGCCATTGGCCAAACTAAAAGAAAAGAGAGAGGACTCAAGTTAATAAAATTATGAGTGACTAACACCAAGGAAACAGAAACAATCTTCAGACATTATTATCAACAGTTATATGCCAATAAGTTAAGCAAACTAGGTGAAATGGATGCATTCCTGGAAACCTATAAACTTCCAAAACTGAATCAGGAAGAAATTGACAACATGAATAGACCAATATGTAGTAACGAGATTGAGGCAATGATCAAAAACCTCCCAAGAAACAAGAACCCAGGACTTGACGGATTCCCTGGAGAATTCTACCAAACATTCAAAGAAGAAATAATACCTATTCTTCTGAAGCTGTTTCAAAAAATAGAAACAGAAGGTAAACTTCCAGACTCTTTTTATGAAGCCACCATTACCCTGATCCTCAAAGTAGGCAAAGACCCCACCAAAAAGGAGAATTTCAGACCAATATCCCTGATGGATGCTAAGACTCTCAACAAGATCCTAGCTAGTAGGATCCAACAGTACATTAAAAAGATTATCTAGGGGGGCCTGGGTGGCTCAGTGGGCCTCTGCCTTTGGCTCAGGTCGTGATCCCAGGGTCCTGGGATCGAGACCCACATTGGGCTCTCTGCTTGGCAGGGAGCCTGCTTCCCCCTCTCTCTCTGCCTGCCTCTCTGCCTACTCGTGATCTCTGTCTGTCAAAAAAATAAAAATCTTAAAAAAAAAAAATTATCCACCATGACCAAGTGGGATTTATCCCTGGGATGCAAGTGTGGTTCAACATTTGCAAATCAATCAGTGTGATAGAACAAATCAATAAGAGAAGAGAGAAGAATCACATGGTCCTCTCAATTGATGCAGAAAAAGCATTTGAAAAGATACAACATCCGTTCCTTATTAGAACAATTCAAAGTATAGGGATAGAGGGAACATTCCTCAACTTCATAAAATCTATCTATGAAAAACCCACAGCAAATATCATCCTCAATGGGGAAAAGCTGACAGCCTTCCTTTTGAGATCAGGAAGATGAGGATGCCCACTCTCACCACTCTTGTTCAACATAGTACTAGAAGTCCTAGCAACAGCAATCAGACAACAACAACAACAACAACAACAAAGGTATTCAAATTGGCAATGAAGAAGTCAAACTCTATCTCTCTGCAGATGACATGATACTTTATATGGAAAACCCAAAAGATTCCACCCCCAAACTACTAGAATTCATATAGCAATTCAGTAATGTGGCAGGATACAAAATCAATGTACAGAAATCAGCTGCTTTCTTAAACACTAATAATGAAAATTTAGAAAGGGAAATTAGAGAATCAATTCCATTTACTATAGCACCAAAAACCACAAGATACCTGGGAATAATCCTAACCAAAGAGGTAAAGGATCTGTACTCAAGGAACTACAGAACACTTCTGAAAGAAATTGAAGAAGACACAAAAAGATGGAAAACTATTCATGCTCATGGATCAGAAGAATGAACATTGGTAAAATGTCTATACTGCCTAGAGCGATATATACTTTCAATTCCATCCCGATCAAAATTCCATCAGCATTTTTCAAAGAGCTGGAACAAACCTAAAATTTGTATGGAACCAGAAGAAACACTGAATTGCTAAGGAAATGTTGAAAAAGAAAAACAAAACTGGGAGCGTCACATTGCCTGATTTCAGGCTTTATTACAAAGCTGTGATCACCAAGACAGCATGGTACTGGCACAAAAATAGACACATAGATCAGTGGAACAGAGTAGAGAGCCCAGATATAAACCCTCAACTCTGTGGTCAACTAATCTTTGATAAAGCAGGAAAAAATATACTGTGGAAAAAAAAAACAGTCTCTTCAATAAATGGTGCTCGGAAAATTGGACAGCTGTGTGTAGAATAATGAAACTCAACCATTCTCCTACACCATACACAAAGATAAACTCAAAATGGATAAAAGATCTCAACGTGAGGCAAGAATCTATCAAAATCCTAGAGCAGAACATAGGCAGTAACCTCTTTGACATCAGCCACAGCAACTTCCTTCAAGATATGTCTCCAAAGACAAAAGAAACAAAAGCAAAAATGAACTTTTGGGACTTCATCAAGATGAAAAGCTTCTGCACAGCAAAGGAAACAGTCAACAAAACAAAGAGGCAACCCACGGAATGGGAGAAGATATTCGCAAATGACACTACAGACCAAGGGCTGATATCCAAGATCTATAAAGAACTCCTCAAACTCAACACACACAAAGCAGATAATCATGTCAAAAAAAAAAAAAAATGGGCAGAAGACATGAACAGACACTTCTCCAAAGAAGACATACAAATGGCTAACAGACACATGAAAAAACGTTCATTATCACTAGCCACCAGGGAGATTCAAATCAAAAGCACATTGAGATACCACCTTACACCACTTAGAATGGCCAAAATTAACAAGACAGGAAACAACATGTGTTGGAGAGGATGTGGAGAAAGGGGAGCCCTCTTATGCTGTTGGTGGGAATGCAAGTTGGTGCAGCCACTTTGGAAAACAGTGTGGAGATTCCTTAAGAAATTAAAAATAGAGCTTCCCTATGACCCTGCAATTGCACTACTGGGTATTTACCCCAAAGATTCAGATGTAGTGAAAAGAAGGGCCATCTGTACCCCAATATTCATAGCAGCAATGGCCGCAGTCATTAAGCTGTGGAAAGAACCAAGATGCCCTTCAACAGATGAATGGATAAAGAAGATAGGGTCCATATATACAATGGAGTATTATGCCTCCATCAGAAAGAATGAATACCCAACTTTTGTATCAACATGGATGGGACTGGAAGAGATTATGCTGAGCGAAATAAGTCAAGCAGAGAAAGTCAATTATCATATGGTTTTACTTAATTGTGGAGCATAAGGAATAACATGGAGGACATGGGGAGATGGAGAGGAGAAGTGAGTTGGGGGAAATTGGAGGGGGAGACAAAGCACAGGAGACTGTGGACTCTGAGAAACAAACTGAGGGTTTTGGAGAGGAGGGAGGTGGGGGGTTGGGTGAGCCTGGTGGTGGGTATTATGGAGGGCACTTGTTGTATGGAGCACTGGGTGTGGTGCATAAACAATGAATTCTGGAACACAGAAAAGAAATAAAATTAAATTAAATAAAAAAAAAGAAAAGGCCATCTGGAAAGTATCAATTCTATTATTTTGTTAGCTTGACCTTTTATTTTTAAAAAAATTAGAAATAATTTGAATGGTGGGAATAATGCCAAAAAGATTTGGGATAAAGAAAAACAACTAGTTTTTACAAAACAGAGTAAACAGCAATTTAAATTTTAACATATTCTTATAATCCTATTTTCCTTTCTCATTGACCAAAAATGAGATGATGTAATGTTGACATTAAAAGTAAAAGAGTTAGTTATTTTACCAACAGAAAGGGTTTATTTGGTAATAGCAGAGGAATTATAATTCAGGGCAAGTGAGCTATAGTAAAAGCCATAGGCAAGTCTGGGAAATAAAGGAGAGGGACCTCTTTTATAGAGTAAAGAAGGGAAATTGGGAGGGGCTGTTATAAACAGAAAGTCCATTAGAGTAAACTAGGAGTTTGATGTTTAGTGGCTTTTCATTGGCTGAATTGTTGCTGGGCAAGTAGAAAATCTTCCTTCGTGGTCAACTGCCATATTGTTTTGTTAGAACTTTGCTTATGATGTACTTGTTTTGTATTACCTCATGAGGCACTTGTGTTCCAAAGGATGCAATTTGGGTAAACATAATCTAAAGACAAGAGGCAAAATTGTAAATAAATTAGAAGTTTGTTTTCTATACATTCCTTTCCTTTTTCCACTGTATTTTATGTAGTCTTAATTATGTTTTCAGGAGTATTTTATTTGTTTTCTTATTTCTAGTTATGGGATAAAAGTGTCTGTCTGCTGATTGATCTTAAAAGAAAAGGCAACTGAGGTAGAGTATAGGGAAGCCCATGGCAGGACCACTAACATCCTGTTGGGAGACCTGGAAGGAGTTCAGTCAGCTGACTGAGTTAAGGCTGCTTCTCCCAGCCAAAACTGTAGATGAGAAAAAAAATAAAATAAAACGGCCATATTCATTAACAATCTGATAATCATTTTCTGCTGCCTTGAGGTAAAGACCCTTTAAATTCCAAGCTATTTTGAAAGGCTCCACACTAATCTCTGTTGTGCTCCCAAGCCTGGTGCACCTTGTTGGGTCTGGCTCATGCCTGCCTGTGCTGGTTTCCACCTGCCAAACCCAAACATCTCCTGGCCCACTGGCTATCTTAGCACCTCTGCTTGCCCTCACTGTGTCATTTGGGCACATCTCAGTTTTTCCATGTCACAGGCAAGCATTAAGGAACCTAGAGGACAGAATCAGTCTCACCTATACCACTATGTTCAGCTGCTGCTATTGTTCCAAACTACGTTTGGAACAATAGCAGTGGTTGAATTCAGAATTGAGTGGCAAGACAGATCACCATTTTCACAGGGGCAGGCACTGCAAAGTTATGTGGCACAAAGGTATAGAGACAGGGTGAGAGGAAGTAGTGTAGTCAAATGATGCATTCTTTGAAGTCTTGGTACCAGACACATTTGAAGGTGAGCAAGGGCAAACCAGAGCCCTGGTGTTTGACTTTCCCATTCTCCTTCCTCTGCCTCAAAATTGTACCATTCACCAGTACTTTAAGGAGCCATCTCCCTTCCTTTCTTCTTAGGATCTGGATAGGATTTCCCTTATACAATATTGTATAAGCAAGCCCATCAATCAAATGTCTTTAGTTATGAAAGAGTGAAATAAAATAACTTAAGAAATCCTTTTCTTTTTTGACATCTGATTTGCATGGTGAAATTATTGTAGAGTGAGTGACAAATTCAGGTTTGAACCACAAGGCTGATTATTGGCTTCTTTGCTTTAGGCAGTGTCCTTGCTCTTTTTCCTTTGAGAAATAAGTCTGGAGCTTAGCTTTGGAAATTTAAAGCTACCAGTGAACATGATTTAATAGAGAAATAAAAATGCATCAGTTTATTATTTACAAAATACACTCCCATTGCATTTTACCTCTAACTTTAGGTACAGATTTTACTTCAGGCAATAGATTTTATTGCTTGATTTCATAGTTTGTTCTGAGGACATTTACATTTTGATATAGGACCTAAGCTGTTTCACCTCTTTGGGTTTCCATTTCCTTATCTATAAAAATAAAGTTAACAGAATTGAGATGTATGTTTGGGAAAATCTATGTAAGTGTTTCTAGGTTTTGGTTTCCTCATCTGTCCAATAAAGTCTATTGGGAATCCCTTGCAACCCAATAATCCTGTTATTCTTAAATTTCCAAACACCTTCAAGACCTAAATTCAGGACTCCAGTTGTTACAGCAGAATAATTTTACAGTGCAAATGTAAAAGAAGACATTTGGAGATGGAGGGGAGGAAATTTGTCACCCCAGTATGTGTTTCTTTAACATGTGGATTTTAGGCTGATTATTTTTAAGGAATAGGAAGTTCAGGAGGAAACTGACTTTTCCCTTAATTGCGTAAAACAATTTAGAGGACCTGCTCTGGGAGTTATCACCGTAGATAACTAACAGTATGATATGAGCGACGGGTTGTAGACAAGGGGTAACTTAGCAAAATGGGTTTGTTAAAATTCCTCCCTATGTTACACTATTTTGTATAGCCCAGCAAGCATTTTTTATCAAACATTAACTCTTTTTCATCTTCCTATGAATTGTCTTTTCTCCCATTGAAATCCCAGACCCCTAGCCTGTTCTCCTTAGCTCTGAATGACATATATGCCTCAGTTGCTTGACATCCTGTGGGGCTCATATTTTTATGGAACCTCTGTACATTTGTGATTAAATTTGATTTTCTCCTGTTTATCTGTCTCACGTCAGTTTAATTCTTAGACCATCCAAAAGAACCTTGAAGGTAATAGGAAAAATTTTCATCCCCAACAGAGACAAAGGACCCATTTCAGTACAGTTCAAATCAGAGAATGGAACCATAATACTACTTCTAAGGCCATTTCTGCCGGAGATTGAAACACTGCTTGTATAAAAACAAAAGGTTCTAGAGAATGCTGACTTTCTAATAAAGCAAGTAAGAAATACCTAACTTATTTGCACCTAAAGCAGCTAAATGAGTCAAAGAAAATTGAGCATTCATTTAAGTAGAGGGGAAGGTCAACTGAGGGCATAGGCAGGATATACAAAGTTTATTCATCACTAATTGCTATAACTTAATATACTTCAGTGTTTCAGATACTATACTTTCATTTATCCACTGATCTTCACAAATACTCTGATAAGATAAGCCTTATTATCTTGGTTTTCAGAAGTATGGATAAAAGTGACCTATGCAAGGGTACACACATATTCAGACGTGTGCTGGCTGGAGGTTTGCACAGGCCCAGAACAACTAGGTGGTACACCAACTGGCTGTTTGGGACAGCTGTATTGTAGATATCTCTTCCCAATCTCTCACATTGTCAACTGAGTTGATAAAGTTGAGTTAGTTCTCTTAGCCACTTTTGTGGGAGTACTGTTCATTCTATCATACATGCCATACACTCTGTTCTTTAAAAAAGTATTAATACCTTTCAGTTGAAATAGGTTGAGTAAAGAGAGTCAGACTATTGCTGGTCATCTTTCAGAGTTAACCATCAGTTAAAATTAGAGATCTGTTCCTTCCATGAGTGTGTCAACCACTTCTACACAAGACCATAGCAGAATATGGAGGTATAAAGTAGAGGTCTACCAAACTCATCTGTGATTATTCTGATTATTCTGATTAATGATAATACTTTGCTGAAGAATGAAAAAAATAATCTGAGAAGAAACTTCAACAGAATGGAAATTGATATAACAGGTGAGATCCAGGACTATCTCTGGCAAAATGGGAATGTGGTCACAATAGCAAGTGCTTCTTTAGTGAACCATCAGGCATTCACAGCTGGCTTTGTGTAAAGGAGACATTTTTGCTGAATTCCTTTGGCTCCTGTTTAACATACAAGAACTAGGGCCAGTGGACTTATTATGAACCTTCCTCCATACTGTAGGAGGGCAGACATCTCAGTCCTCTCTGACTCTGGTCTTATCAAGGACAAAAGCCATGGCATTCCAACTTTTTAAATCCTGTCAAAACAAAACAAAAAAATTTTCTTTAGGTATTCAATACACACACACACACACACACACATTACACACACACACGCACATGCACACACACACGGAAATTATCACAAAACAATATTCATGTACCCTTCTAGTTTACAATGCATTTTGATATTTCCACTCTTTTTCATTAAAAAAAAAGAATTGGCTTTTAAATTAATGCCATGTCCTGGTAACTATTGGGTAGTGATTAGCAATTTAAAAGATGTTAAACAGGGGCGCCTGGGTGGCTAAGTGGGTTAAAGCCTCTGCCTTCGGCTCAGGTCATGATCCCAGGGTTCTGGGATCGAGCCCCGCATCGGGCTCTCTGCTCAGCAGAGAGTCTGCTTCCTCCTATCTCTCTCTGCCTGCTTCTCTGCCTACTTGTGATCTCTGTCAAATAAATAAATCTAAAAAAAAAAAGATGTTAAACAAAAGGAAAGCTTATATCTTCATTCCTGAGGAAATATGGGAAGAAAAGAAATAGGGGTAAAGGAGGAAAACTCACTTTCTTTTCCCATTTCTCCTATCAAACCTAGGGGTTGAGAGAGAGACTAGTTTTGGAAATAACCAGCAAAGTAAAGGAGCTCCTCCAGTTTCTGCTGTGCCTCTTATTAGTAGTCTATAAGAAGGTGACTTGGAGGTGTGCCTGCACACAAATTCAGGGCTTCCTAATTAAAACTGTTGCAACAGTGCACATAGGTAGAGTGAGGCTTCCAGGTTGGCTGTCCCTTGACTTCCATGTGTGATGTACTAAAGACTGTGGAAGGACCATGGGGAGAGACTTGATAGGTATCTCACGGGGTTGGCTGACAAGATAGTCAGAAATACTTGCTATAGTAATGAGACAAAAGGCCCTGAACCCAGGACAAGGCAGATAAGATTTAACCAGGAACAAATGGAATTTAAAAAACAGACCTCAGTTGGTTAAGGCACGGTGAGAGCTGAATAGATACCAGTCAGAAAGTGACAGATGATCAGTTCCTAAGGCAAGATGCCAGAGTCACAAACTTTGACATAGGGGATGAGCAAAGAATCTAGTGATCAGGTAAAGAAATGGCATTGCTGAGGAATCCCAAAAAGATCAAGGGTAGAATAAGGAAGGGTATTGAACCTAGATATAAGCTAGTGCCTATACCCATTTACCTGTTCAACCCACAAGGGCACAGTCAACTCCCAGAGACAATCATAGGGCAGGGAGTGGCATGACAAAACTGAGTAATATCTCCAGACTTGACTATTAAGTGTTTGCCCTGGGGAAAATTTATGAGATGATACTGCACTTTGTACCACACCCCCACTCCAACTCCTCCACTCAGTTTCATGGGTCTTATAAGAACAACAGATTAATTATGAAAAAAAAAAAGAAAGAATCTCCATTTCCTCCTTACATCTGAGAACAGTGTGACAGAATTCCCAATCATCCTGTATGTCACTGTGATATTGTTTTCACTGTTACGTAGGTTCATTGCAAAGTAAAATAATTCTTAAGATCATTTCATATACCAATGTCAGATATTTTTAGTATAACAATGTTATAAAAGTCATTAAACCTTTCAAGTAAGACATGTTATGTGTTCTTCAAAGCTGGCTAAGCAAGGAGTCCTGGTGCTCACAGATAGGAAACACATCAAGGTGTTTCTGCTGTCAATGTATATTGAGTATAGTATTTCAAAATTAACCTATAACTTTTAATCAATAAGATTTTGGAAAATAAAGACTATGCCCCAAATACGAAGTTAAATGCTGCACTGAGACAATTTGTAGATAATTCTAGAAAGTGTTCACTTCTACAAATCATACCAACAAAAGTACATTTTCTCCACATTAACTTGGCTTTTCATGTAACTATCATATAAATGTTTTCATGTAACATTCGCTTTTCATGTAACTATCATATAAATGTTTCTTTAGGGGAAAAATACAAACTATTCTCTTTTTTAAAATGAAGATGTTTTGTATCATACAAATATTAATTTTTTAAAAATGAAAACTTTGAGAATACATTTGCCATAACATCTTGTCTTTTTAAAGAATTATAGCCATCAGTTTAGAGTAGATACCTATTTCAAATAATAATACCTTCATCTTAATGAAAAACATCTCTGAATATCTGGTCACGTATAACCATAAAAATAATAATGTAAACTTTTCTTATCTGAAAGTCTTTTTGGAAATAAGACCCAATGTATTTAAAATAAACAGATTTTGGAGGCAAGCTTTTAGAAAAGATTAAATATTGTAGTAAAGCTTTTATTGTACTCTTTTTACTAGAAAATTCTTAGTCAGGTTTAATTGTTATTTTAATTTCACTAAGTTTACCCTGTGTTGTTAACGAAGAGCAACAAAAATGAGAGAGAAAAGGCACAATTTGAAAACATATCATTTATAGGAATTTCAGCAAAGAAAAATGAGTGAAAAATATCTATACTCATTTTCAGAATTTAGAGGCAACACTGAGGTACCAACTCACCACCAAGAAAATGAAATAATAGAAATAAGATTCTTTCTTGATAATTCAACTGCAGGATAAACTCAAAGATCTTGACATTATCTAAAAGCACAGAATTCTCAAGATATGTTCTCTTATAGGATGTATACACTCCTTAAAGTGGTGCCTGCAGCCTTTAAGGCCTAGGGATGGAGCTAGAAGCATAGCATTTTTAGAGTCCATCTAAGCACTATCCAGAGAGGGAGAAGCCTTAGTTAACAAGATTTAAGTTACCTGGTCCTATTGTTAAGTCAGTCCCAGTCATTTGATTTGTGAACTAATCCTCTGTGTTGATTCTGTGCACACAAAACAATCTTCTGATTCACGTGTCTGTATGCATGTATTCATATATCCATAACACAATTTCAGGTTTTACCTATTGAGAAAGAATGCACTGGTCTTATAAGTACAGTTGCTTCAGCCTATGTAAACATTATATTTTACTTTCTAGATAAATAAATAGCTCTTTTTATCAGTTTTGAGTGTTCCATTAATAGGAGACTGGCACTGGATCCAAATCTCTACCCAGTCTCACCAAAGTCATAAATAAATGACTCTGTGAGGCTCATTGGGAGCTATCCAGCCTGATTTCATGCTCAGTGGCTGCAAGGAGCTTTATTTGTTAGCAGTCATGGCATTTCAGTATTATAAATGCTAAGTTTTAGTTTCCCTCTTGTAAAGCAAGGATAATAGTCCTTATATGCCTATATAATCTTGCCAGTACTTTGCTTGCCAAACACTCTTGGGTCCTACTCTTGTCCCTTGCCCTCAGTTTCTTGGCTTGAAGAGCCTGCTTCCCATAATAGAAAGTGAATATTCTGGATAATTCTAGGTAATTGCTTTCCTAGCTTCCCTTGAAGTTGGAGCATGAAGATATTACTCAGTCCTGGATAACAAAAACCCTATAGGGAAATTATAAGAAAATTTCCTCCCTAATAAAAATCCCACTTGATAAGCTGAAAAACAAAGAGCACACTTCCTACATATGCTTCTTTCTAAAGCCTTAAAAAGAAAACTTTGACTAGCAGCGTTCTTCTTTGGGGACATCAGAAAATGAGAGAGGTCAAGAGGAATTTGAATTCTTTAGTGCATACGATATGATTCCTCTCTGACCTGAGAATCATGCCTTCCCTTCTCCTTACAACCATTGCTGGAACTGATATAGACCAGAACTCAGCTGTGGCAACTACCTATTTATATTTCCAAGTAGTGACTCCTCTCTCTTTTCTGTCTCCCCCTTCTCTCTCATTCCACCCCTCACCACACACACGCAGTGTGAGCTCATGGACTAAAACAACTAGACACTTGACAAGTAAAACAACTTCAAAGGGAAGAAAACAAACTGGACAAAACATGCTGTGTGGAAAAGAAATATTGGAATAGATTGATTCATATTTTATAATAACATTGATAATGTTCTTTAAAGATTTAAAGAACTTCACAATATGAAACAAGAATCAAAATGAAGTAAAAATGAAAATATAAACTATTAAAAATAAAATTATCAAAACAAGAGCCACAATAAATTGGGTAGATAAGTGGATAACAGCTGAAAAACAAAATGTTACGTTGAATAACACATTGAAGAATTCTCCCAGAAAGTAGCAGGTGATAACAAATAGAAAATTTTAAAAATATGGATAGCAGAAATAAAAGCCTAAATATTGGGATAATAGGAAACTTGGAAGAAGAAAAAATGGAAAAGAAGATGTAGCTGAGGAAATAATGGCAATAATCTTCAAAATTAAAGATGAGAGAATTTGATTGAAAGGATTCACAGAGAAACGGAAGAAAGAAAACTCAAAACCTATGCACATTAGAATGACACTGAAGAAAATTAAAGATAAATTCTAAAAGCTTCAAGAGAACAGATAAACTACAAAAGAAATTAATTGGAGTTACATCATATTTCTCAACAGCATCACTGGCAGTAAGAAGATAAGGTACTAAATAAAAATATCTCTGTTCCTAGAATTTTTTTTTTAAGATTTTATTTATTTATTTGACAGAAAGAGAGATCACAAGTAGGCAGAGAGGCAGTCAGAGAGAGAGGAGGAAGCGGGCTCCCTGTTGACGCAGGCCTCAATCTCAGGACCCTGGGATCATGACCTGAGCCAAAGGCAGAGGCTTTAACCCACTGAGCCACCCAGGTGCCCTGTTCCTAGAATTTTTTACCTAGCCAAATTGCCATGCAAATTTAAGAACATAATAGCTGTAGATGTTGTGGTGGGCAGAATTCTAAATGCCCCCCAAGATCTCTCACTCTGTGTGTATACACCCACATAATCCCCCTGTAGTGTAAATATGATGAAGTTAATTTTTTATTTATTATATTGTATAATTTATTTATTTATTATATAATCATATGTAATTATATAAATATATAATTTATGTATTTATTATATTGAATAATTATATATTTATAATAAATATATTTATATTATATATTAATTATAGTACATTATATATTGTTATATATTATATTTAATATTTATATATAATAATTATATGATTATAAATTATATAAGTACAATATGTAAATATATAAAATTATATAATTATAATGTATAATTATAATCATAAAATTGTAAATTATGTTTATAATTTTATATGAATTTCAATATGATGGAATTATGTTAATTGGCACAGTTGACTTCGAGAAAGAGATTATCCAATTGGGCCTTTTCTAAACACTTGAGCCCTTCAACTCCTACATCTAGAAGTGGGAGAAGTCAGAGACGGGGAGAGCCAGAGATCTGAAATAGCCTCTTCCGTCTTGAAGAAGCAACTTCCAGGGCTTGCAGAGAGTGACAGGGAGAGGAATGGGAAGCAGGCTCTACCAGCCAAGAATGGCTTTGGTCAATAGCCAGCAAGAACTAAATCCTCTCAATAACCCAAATGAACCTGAGAGTGGATTTTTCCCCTGTGGAACTTCAGAGCAGAGCTCAGCTTAGCTAACGTCTTGCTTTCAACCCTAGGATACCCTGAGCAGAGACCCAGGTCTCTGTGCAGACACCTAAACCACTGAAATTATGAGATAATAAATTTGTATTGTTTTACGGTACTAATTATATAGTAAACTGTTACACAGCAATACAAAGAATGCGGAAGTCTTGCCACATAAATACCTTTTGGACACAACTTGAGTTTTCAAATAAGAAAAATCCAGAGAATACTTCAAGATGAGGACAAACAAAGAACAGAAAAGTATATTCTTATTTCACTAACTAGCATGGTTTAAAAGTTCCTAAATAAAATACTAGCTTATTAATTCCAACCATATATTTTTAAAAAATCAGAATTAAGTGTATTTACTTTCAAGGCATAACAAGTTACCCCAAAGCTTACTAGTTTAAGAAGAAAACCATTTTGTTTGCTCTGGACTCCAGGGGTTAGGAATTTGGGGGAGACTGAGGGGAGCAGTTCTCTTTTCAATTAAAATTAGAAGTTGGTTTGTCTTCTACTTTGCCTCACAGTTAAAGTCTGTAAATTTCAGTTCAGCCAAGTGTTAAGAAGGATTAGGGCAACTTAAAATGGCTTTTTCTGATCTGACCAAGTCTTTAAAGATTATTGTCTTACTTGGGACTAAAAAATCCTATTCACCAGTGAAAGCTGAGAATTGACTTTATTCTAGCTGCTATCTGTTTTTTCTCCAGAAACAGGTTGTGACCCACACAGCAGCACAATCTACAATTTAACCGGATTTGAAAATTTTATACTTATTGTTTATTGCCCCCAATTACACCAACTATATTCCAAGCAGTAATAATAATCTTAGCTATGAAGATGAAAAAAATATTATTTCTGCCCTAGAAGTTCCTAGCCACAGGGCAGAGACAGATATGTAAAGAACTAACCACAGTTTTACATAACTAGCCCTAGAATAATGGTATTAGCAAAGCATTATGAGAACAAAGAAAAGGCTCAACTGAAAGTATTCAGGAAATAGCTGTGCTTTAGGCAGGAGGATTATACTCCTGCTAAAATACGATTGGCAAAAAAAAATAACATAATTTAGAGAAAGTATTGTGCATATTTTAATCATGTGACTAAACCCATCAGTATCCTTTATATTAAAGGAAAACAGTTTATTGAATTCAAGGTGTTTGACCTGGTGTCCCAGGAGGAAAATTTTTGGTCTTTTTTGTTTCTTGTTTGCTTGTCTGTTACCATTTTTTGTTATTTTTTAAATTAAAAGATCGCTTTCTTAAATTCCATTTTCCTAAGATTATTTAGTTAAAGATGTATACAGTTTTGTCTTCAAAAATTAAATGTTTCTCAGGGCACCTGGGTGGCTCAGTTAAGTGTCTGCCTTTGGCTCACGTCATGATCCCAGGGTCCTGGGATCTAGTGAAGCTGGAAGCCATATAGGGCTCCCTGCTCAGCAGGGATCCTTCTTCTCCCTCTCCCTCTGCCCCTTCCCCTGCTTGTGCTTTCTCTCTCTCTCTCTCTCTCAAATAAAAATAAAGTCTTTATAAAAAAAGGAAAATTGAATGTTTTTCTTTTTTTTTAATTTTTTATTTCTTTTAAGCGAATGTTTTTCTTTTTTAAAGTTCTCTTTGACCGTGATCATGTACTATTTGTGAGACATTGATGATTATCTGTGCGACATATCAAGATGGGGGGAAAAGAAAAAAAGCTTGAGTTTCTGGCCCTTTGACGCTTACATGCTAGATTAAAGATTTTATTTATTTATTTGACAGACAGAGATCACAAGAGGCGGAGAGGCAGGCAGAGAGAGTGGGGGGAGCAGGCTTCCCACTGAGCAGAGAGCCGGATGCGGGGCTCCATCCCAGGACCCTGACACCATGACCCAAGCTGAAGGCAGAGGCTTTAACCCACTGAGCCACCCAGGAGCCCCTTGGCTTTTAGTATTTTTTAACTTCATGCTAGAATTGAATCTAGCACTGGAAGTGACTGTAGATGAGGGCAGTCATTGTCAAAGAAGTTTACTGACCTGTCCATGGTCACGAGGTTAAGCCACAAGATTCTGACACAACGTTTCAGTGTGTACTTTCTAAATCAGAACTGCAGATTCACCACCTGTTGCTAAATTTGGCTCACAAACCAATCTTAATGTTATTATTTTTAGCTACGTCAGTGTATTTTTTAAAAATTGCTTTGAATTACTTTGAATTTCTTTAAAAAAAATTTTTTTATTAACACATAATGTATTATTAGCCCCAGGGGTACAGGTCTATGAATTGCCAGGTTTACACACTTCATAGCATATACCTTCCCTAATGTCCCTAACCCCACCACCCTCTCCCAACCCCACTCCCCGCACCAACCCTCAGTTTGTTTTGTGAGATTAAGAGTCTCTTGTGGTTTGTCTCCCTCCCTATCCCATCTTGTTTCATTTATTCTTTCCCTACCCTCCAAACTCCTCACGTTGCCTCTCCACTTCCTCATATCAGGGAGATCATATGATAGTTGTCTTTCTCTGATTGACTTATTTCGCTAAGCATAATACCCTCTAGTTCCATCCACATTGTCCCAAATGGCGATTTTTCATTTCTTTTGATGGCTGCATAGTATTCCATTGTATATATATACACATCTTCTTTATCCATTCATCTGTTGATGGACATCTGTGTTCCTTCCATAGTTTGGCTATTGTGGACATTGCTGCTATAAATATTCGGTTGCACATGCCCCTTCAGATCACTACATTTGTATCTTTAGGGTGAATACCCAGTAGTGCAATAGCTGGGTTGTAGGGTAGCTCTGTTTTCAACTTTTTGAGGAACCTCCATGCTGTTTTCCAGAGTGGTTGCACCAGCTTGCATTCCCACCAATGGTGTAGGAGGATTCCCCTATCTCCGCATCCTCGCCAGCATCTGTCATTTTCTGACTTGTTAATTTTAGCCATTCTTCTGACTGATGTGGAGGTGGTATCTCATTTGGTTTTGACTTGTATTTCCCTGATGCTGAGTGATGTGGAGCACTTTTTCATGTGTCTGTTGGCCATCTGGATGTCTTCTTTGCAGAAATGTCTGTTCATGTCCTCTGCCCATGCTCTTTATAGATTTTGGATACTAGCCCTTTATCTCATAAATCATTTGCAAATATCTTCTCCCATTCTGTCAGTTGTCTTTTGGTTTTGTTAACTGTTTCCTTTGCTGTGCAAAAGCTTTTGATCTTGATGAAGTCCCAATAGTTCATTTTTGCCCTTGCTTCCCTTGCCTTCGGTGATGTTCCTAGAAAAAATTTACAGCAGCTGAGGTCGAAGAGGTTGCTGCCTGTGTTCTCAAGGATTTTGATGGATTCCTTTCTCACATTGAGGTCCTTCATCCATTTTGAGTTTATTTTCATGTGTGGTGTAATGAAATGGCCCAGTTTCATTTTTCTGCATGTGGCCGTCCAATGTTCCCAACACCATTTGTTGAAGAGACTGTCTTTTTTCCATTGGACATTCCTTCCTGCTTTGTCAAAGATTAGTTGACCATAGAGTTGAAGGTCTATTTCTGGGCACTCTATTCTGTTCCATTGATCTATGTGTTTGTTTTAGTGCCAGTACCATACTGTCTTGATGATGATACCTTTCTAATAGAGCTTGAAGTCTGGAATTGTGATGCCACCAACTTAGGCTTTCTTTTTCAATATTCCTCTGGCTATTCAAGGTCTTTTCTGGTTCCATATAAATTTTAGGATTATTTGTTCCATTTTTTTGAAAAAAAGAATGGATAGGATTTTGATAGGGTTTACATTAAATGTGTAGATTGCTTTAGGTAGCATAGACATTGTCACAATATTTGTTCTTCCAATCGATGAGCATGGAACATTTTCCATTTCTTTGTTTCTTTCATGAGTACTTTTTAGTTTTCTGAGTATAGATTCTTTGCCTCTTTGGTTAGGTTTATTCCTAAGTATCTCATGGTTTTGGGTGCAGTTGCAAATGGGATGACTCCTTAATTTCTCTTTCTTCTGTCTTGTTGGTGTATAGAAATGCAACTGATTTCTGTGCATTGATTTTATATCCTGACACTTTATTGAATTCCAATCAAGTCCTAGCAGATTTGGAGTGGAGTCTTTTGGGTTTTCCACAAAAAGTATCATATCATCAACAAAGAGTGATAGTTTGTCTTCTTCTTTGCCAATTTGGATGCCTTTAATTTCTTTTTGTTGTCTGATTGCTGAGGCTAGGACTTCTAGTACTATGTTGAATAGCAATGGTGATAATGGACATCCCTGCCACGTTCCTGGCCTTAGCGGAAAAGCTCTCAGTTTTTCTCCATTGAGAATGATATTTGCTGTGGGTTTTTCATAGATGGCTTTGATGATATTGAGGTATGTACCCTGTATCACTACACTTTGAAGAGTTTTGATCAGGAAAGGATGCTGTACTTTGTCAAATGCTTTTTCAGCATCTATTGAGAGTACTATATGGTTCTTGTTCTTTCTTTTATTAATGTGTTGTATCACATTGATTGATTTGCAGATGTTGAACCAACCTTGCAGTCCTGGAATAAACCCCACTTGGTCATGGTGAATAATCCTTTTACTGTACTGTTGGATCCTATTGGCTAGTATTTTGGTGAGAATTTTCACATCTGTTTTCATCAGGGATATTGGTCTGTAATTTTCTTTTTTGATGGGATCCTTGTCTGGTTTTGGGATCAAGGTAATGCTGCCCTCATAAAATAAGTTTGGAAGTTTTCCTTTCATTTCTATTTTTTGGAACAGTTTCAGGAGAATAGCAATTAATTCTTCTTTAAATGTTTGGTAGAATTCTCCTGGGAAGCCGTCTGGCCCTGGGCTCTTGTTTGTTGGGAGATTTTTTTTTTTTTTAAAGATTTTATTTATTTATTTGACAGAGAGAAATCACAAGTAAGCAGAGAGGCAGGCAGAGAGAGAGGAGGAAGCAGGCTCCCTGCTGAGCAGAAAGCCCGATCCCAGGACCTGGGATCATGACCTGAGCCGAAGGCAGCGGCTTAACCCACTGAGCCACCCAGGCGCCCCATGTTGGGAGATTTTTGATGACGGCTTCAATCTCCTTACTGGTTATGGGTCTATTCAAGTTTTCTATTTCTTCCTGGTTCAGTTGTAGTAGTTTATATGTGTCTAAGAATGCATCCATTTCTTCCAGATTGTCAAACGTGCTGGCTTATAGTTGCTCATAATATTTTCTTATAATTGTTTGTATTTCTTTGGTGTTGGTTGTGATCTCTCCTCTTTCATTCATGATTTTATAAATTTGGGTCCTTTCTCTTTTCTTTTTGATAAGTCTGGCCAGGGGTTTATCAATCTTATTAATTCTTTCAGAGAACCAGCTCCTATTTTCGTTGATTTGTTCTATTGTTTTTTTGGTTTCTATTTCATTGATTTCTGCTTGATCTTTATTATTTCTCTTCTCCTTCTGGGTTTAGGCATTCTTTGTTGTTCTTTTTCAGCTCCTTTAGGTGTAAGGTTAGGTTGTGTATTTGAGGCCTTTCTTGTTTCTTGAGAAAGGCTTGTATAGCTATATATTTTCCTCTCAGGACTGCCTTTGCTGTGTCCCACATATTTTGAACCATTTTCTCTTCATTATAATTTGTTCCATGAATTTTTTCAATTCTTCTTTAATTTCCTGGTTGACTCATTTATTCTTTAGTAGGATGCTCTTTGACCTCAATGTATTTGAGTTCGTTTCAACTTTCCTCTTGTGATTGAGCTCTAGCTTCAGAGCATTGTGGTCTTAAAATATGCAGGGAATGATCCCAATCTTTTGATACCAGTTGAGACCCAATTTATGACCCAGGATGTAACCTATTCTGGAGAATGTTCCACGTGCACTAGAGAAGAATGTGTATTCTGTTGTTTTGGGATGGAATATTCTGAATATATCTGTGATATCCATCTGGTCCAGTGTGTCATTTAAGGCCTTTATTTCCTTGTTGATCTTTTGCTTGGATGATCTGTCCATTTCAGTGAGGGAGGTGTTAAAGTCCCCTACTACTACCGTGTTACTGTTGATGTGTTTCTTTGATTTTGTTATTAATTGGTTTATGTAGTTGGCTGCTCCCATGTTAGGGGCATAGATATTTAAAATTGTTAGATCTTCTTGTTGGACAGACCCTTTAAGTCTGATATAGTGTCCTTCTTCATCTCTTATTATAGTCTTTGGCTTAAAATCTAATTAATCTGATACAAGTATTGCCACCCCAGCTTTCTTTTGATGTCCATTAGCATGGTAAATTGTTTTCCACCCCCTCACTTTAAATCTTTGGTGTCTTTGGGTCTAAAATGAGTTTCTTGTACTCAGCATATTGATGGGTTTTGTTTTTTCATCCTTTCTGATACCTTGTGTCTTTTGATTGGGGCATTTAGCCCATTTACATTCAGGGTCACTATTGAGAGATATGAATTTAGTGCCATTGTATTGCCTATAAGGTGACTATTACTGTATATTGTTTCTGTTCCTTTCTGGTCTACTACTTTTAGGCTCTCTCTTTGCTTAGAGGACCCCTTTCAATATTTCCTGTGGAGCTGGTTTGGTGTTTATGAGTTATTTTAGTTTTTAATTGTCCTGGAAGCTTTTTAATCTCTCCTTCTATTTTCAATGATAGCCTAGCTGGATATAGTATTCTCCGCTGCATGTTTTTCTTGTTTAGTGCTCTGAATATATCATGTCAGTTCTTTCTGGCCTGCCAGGTCTCTGTGGATAAGTCTGCTGCCAATCTAATATTTTTACCATTGTATGTTACAGACTTCTTGTCCTGGGCTGCTTTCAGGATTTTCTCTTTGTCACTAAGACTTGTAAATGTTACTATTAGATGATGGGGTGTGGACCTATTCTTATTGACTTTGAGGGGGGTTCTCAGCAAAATCTCTGATTTTGATGCTTGTCCCCTTTGCCATACTAGGGAAATTCTCTACAATAATTTGTTCCAATATGCCTTCTGCTCCCCTCTCTCTTTCTTTTTCTTCTGGAATCCCAATTATTCTAATGTTGTTTTGTCTTATGGTATCACCTCTCTCCTGAATTCTCCCCTTGTGCTCCAGTAGTTGGTTGTCTCTCTTTTGCTCAGCTTCTTTATTCTCTGTCATTTGGTCTTCTATATCACTAATTCTCTCTTCTGCCTCATTTATCCTAGTAGTAAGAGTCTCCATTTTTTATTGCACCTCATTAATAGCTTTTTTGATTTCAACTTGGTTAGATTTTAGTTCTTTTATTTCTCCAGAAAAGGCTTTTATTTTTCCAGACAGTGTTTCTCTAATATCTTCCATGCCTTTTTAGAGCCAAACTAGCACCTTGAGAATCTTCAATCTGAACTGTAGATCTGACATATTACCAATGTCTGTATAAATTAGGTCCCTAGCCTTCAGTATTTCTTCTTGTTCTTTTTTCTGTGTGTGTGGTGTTTTTCTGCCTTGTCATTTTATCCAGATAAGAATATATGAAGGATCAAATAAAATACTAAAAGGGTGGCAAAGACCCCAGGAAAATGTGGTTTAACAAAATCAGAAGAGACTCCAAATCATGGCAGGGGGGTGGGGAGGAAGGGGGTAAAAAAATTTCAGAAAAAAAAATTTTTAGGGGAGAAAAGAAAAAATATAAAAAAGAAAAAATATATATTAGACTGGTGAATAGAATAGAATCACCCACTTAATTTTGGGAGTATTTTGGTCTCTTAGAAGAAACTACCTCCCAGAATTTTAAAGAATGAAAAAAAAAATATACACACACACACACACACACACACACACACACACAAAAGGTAAAAGCGATGAAGGCATGGAATATGACTATAAGGATGAAAGTTTAAAAAAAATTCTAAAAAAGGATTTGATAAGATTAGTTGGTTGGGAAAATAAAGAAAAAGAAAGTGGAGGAAATTTGCTCAGGCTGGAGACTAGAACAAAGCCCTGTGCTAGATTTAGGTTATATTTTGATCTATTAGAAGAAGTTGTATCCCAAAATTTTTTAGAAGAAAAAACCCTATATGTATACAAAAAATAAAGTTAGATACAATGAAGGATAAAATATGAGTATAATAATGAAGATTCAAAAAGATTTTTTTGGTAGGGGAAGGTATTGTTAAGATAAACTAGTTAAAAAATGTTTAAAAAGGAAAGAGTAAAAGTTAAAAAAATTTTAGCGTAAGAAAGAAAATAAAATTAAAAGAAAATTAATTAACTTTGTAACACTAAATAATCATGGGGAGAAAGCCATGAATTCCATGCTTTGTTTTCTCCTCCTCTGGAATTCTGCTGTCCTCCTTGGTAAGTGAACTTGGTCTTGGCTGGATTTCTTGCTGATCTTCTGGGAGAAGGGCCTGTTGTAGTGATTCTCAAGTGTCTTTGCCTGAGGCAGAATCACACTGCCCTTACCAGGGGCCAGGCTAAGTAATCCGCTTTTGGGACCTTTTGTTCCCTGAATGCTTTCTCATAGAGCTCCGGAGGACAGGAATGAAAATGAAAGCCTCCCAATCTCCAGCCCAGAGGAGCCAAGAGCTCGGGGCCCCACTCCTCAGTGTGCCCTCAGAGAAAAGTGCTGAATCACTCCCATCTCCCTGGCCTCTGGCTGTGCTCAAAACTCACCCAGCCTGTGACCACACGTCCCTGTTTCTGGCACACAGCCCCGCCTGGAGTCTCCAAACCCCACAGATCCCTGCACTCTTCCAGGGGGGTCTCCCCGGATCTTGTGGGGTCTCTGCTCACAGAGCAGTGGTCTGACTGTGCCACAGATCACAGTTTAAGGTAACCCTGAGTTGAGAGCTCACTCCTTGACTCTGTCTCTGTAGCCGGTTTCCCCGCTCTAATACCTGTGGGCTCTGCAACACTCAGACACCCCCGATCCTTCTGTGACCCCATGGGACCTGAGACCACGCTGACCTCGGGTGGGCTTTGCCTTGGCTTAGCCTCTGGAGCGATGTCCCTCAGTGGAGCCAATTTTTAAAAGTTCTGGTTTTGTGCTCCGTTGCTCCACCACTTGCCAGGAGCCGGCCCCTCCCCCTGAGGTCTATCTTCCCATTGCTTTGGATTCACTTCTCTGCAGGTCTTAGCTTTCAGAAAATGGTCGATTTTCTGTTTCTAGAATTGCTGCTCTTCTTCTCTTCGATCTCCTGTTGGAATTGTAGGTATTCGGAATGGTTTGGTAAACTATCTAACTGATCTCCTGCTACTTGATGTCATCTCAGCCTGCTAGTTCTCCACCATCTTGACTTCTCCCCTACTTTGAATTTCTTAAAATTACTTCTGGCAGTGTGTGCTTTCTTCAGTTGAGATATATATATATATATATATATATATATATATATATACATACATATAGATAGATCTATATAGATAGATATTGATATAGATAGATTTATCTAGATCTATCTATCTATAGATAGATATAGATATATAGATATAGATATATAGATATCGATAGATCGATGTAGATCTATATCGATCTATCTGTATGTAGATATATATATATATATATCTATTTCAACTGAAGATAGCACTCACTGCTTTCTTTCTATCATATATCTTTCTATCATATATCTATATGTAGATCTATATCTATATCTATGTACATAGATATAGATATCTAGACCACCTTCACGCTGTGGGCCTCCGGAGGCATCTGAGTCTGAAACTGCTTCTGAATCTCTGCTCTACAGTATATGCCATATATGACCTAGAATGCAGAACTTGTGGTTCCCAGAACCTGGGACCCACACCTGCTCTACTTAACGTTCTGGGTGTTTGAATTTACAGCTCCCACTTCCTGGGACAAACCTTACCATCCTTTCTTTTTTTGAACCGAGTATTATCTATATCAAGACTCAGCTAAGGAGTTACCTCTCTTGGAATTTGAGCCAGCCTGGTTTTGCCTTATCTCCTGTTTGTAAGCACTGCATCCTGAATTTGTCTCTAAAAAAACACTTTAACTCTATATTGTAATCATCCATTTACTTCCAGATGAATTGAGGGTAAGTATTATCCATCATCTCAGAATCTCTAGTGCTGTGTGATATCTCTGGTACATAGAAAAAAATTCAATAAATATTTATTGACAAAATGTTATTTTGTTAAATGGTGTGGAGAAGGTAAAAATGACATGAAAGTTCCATATTTATTTATACTTTCCTAAAAACATACTCTAGCATAAGCATATTCTTGCAATTTGTGACTTAATATTGTATGCTTTTTTGTATTTAATTATATTTTATTAAATCTTCCAGGGAAAAATACTTATAAATCTTAAATTATATAAATAGTATTAATTGTCAGTGTGATATTGAAAAGGGGAAACAAAGACATTGACCACCTTTTTTTTTTTTTAAGCACGGCATGACAAAGTTGAATCTAGGCCAAAGGAAAATAAAATATGTGAGCGAAGAACAAGGAAATTCATAAAGTTTATAGTGAAGCCTCCTATAGTGAAGTTTCCTTTCAGCTGTAATTGATGATTTTGCCAGTTGAAGTGTCTGACCAAGGTAGGCAGCTACTCCTGGCAGGTGCACCTTGGGCTTTAGATTCATCACCCCCAGTCCCACCTATCTATTAGCTTGGTTTAGCTTCCTCTCAAAAATAAACTGCCAATTGGAGCCCTTGCTTCTCTCTGGCCTGCTATTTCCATTTTGGGGTGGTTCAACTCAGACTCTGGTTCAATTTCCATTTTGGGGTGGTTCAACTCAGACCCACTGACAAGGTGGGAGGGGTGATGAGTATGTACTTGTCAAATAGAAATGGTATATTCAAGAATGCAATTGATCTGGTTCCAATGTCTTCTTGACTTCCAAGAAAAAGTGGCAGCTGTCTCATTACTATCCCGAAGTGTAACCACTGGATTTTCTTGATTCAAGAAGATTCTTCTAAATATCTACTTCACTTATAACTTGGCCACATTGAGATCTGATGGTGTCGCCCACATTGTGGCCATAATTCAGCCTCAGTCCCAGCTATGCGGGATCGAAAGCAGATCTGGTTAATTTGCTCAGTTGTAGGACTCAAGGCATTTCTCATAGCACTGTCCAGTATTCCCCTCATTGAGCTTTGTTGTACTTATTCACTCCTTAACATTTGCCAATAAATGGCTGTTGGGTTTGTCAGTTGGAAAACTATAGATTAATTAAAGATAGTTCTCATTGGGGCCATGAACTGTAGAAATAAAATCATGATTAATGATAGTATTGTCTGAGTCATATAAGCATATGCCCATGATAAGAGCTTGTTTTCTATTGAGAATGCATGGAATCAAGCTATTAATGGAGGCTTCTACACTCAGCTGCCACCATAGCTGGCTGATTCACCATAGTACCAGACATGGTAACACATTCACCATCAGAGACTTGGCACGAAGTAAAGGACTCTTGCTTTTTGATTTAGAGGGTATCACTCTCAGACCTGTGACTCCTACCAAAAGTTGACCCATTTGTCTTGCAGTGGGGAGACCACATCACACAGAACATTTCCTCTACTTTTCCTAGAAGATTGACTGCATTAGGCCTTTGAACCCTTTCAGGGCTGTCAGTCATGCCTTGCTGATGTTGACACATTTTTCAGGCTACAGTGTTATTCTAGTCTGATCAACCAACTCTAACCACGTTATTATGTCCCTTAAAAATAATCTTTGTCATTGTTGTTGTTGTTGTTTTCTGGGCCACTTGCAGTTGGGAAATAATGTACCTTTTATCAAAAAAGCCACTCAACAATGGGTAATGACCAAGAAATTCAATATACTTTCCACACTTCCCACCATCTATAGATATCTAGTATTTTTTTGAGTGTTGAAATTGCTCCTCAGAAATAGACTCAAAAAGATTTCTAACTCTGTGTCTCTCATTTCCTCCTTCTGCAGAAACCTTAGTAAGTAGCTTGGTCACTAAATACATCTGTCCCCAGAAAGAGATAGTGGTGCATATCCATGAAGAAAGACTTACACAAGAATGTTTACTGTAGTTTTATTCCTAACATCACACATCGGAAACAAAATATCCAACAAGAGGTGAATGGATAAGCAAACTCCATTATTTCATACAATGAAATACTCCTTAGCAAAATAAAGGAATGAATTGCTGATAGGCACAAAAACAAGGAGAGAAATCTATGACACATGCTGACTAAAGTAAGGCAGACATGAAAACTCACATGCTATATGTCCCAACTTAGATGAAATTCTAGAATTTGCATAAGTAATTTGTGGTCACAGAAATGAGAATAGCGCTTATTGCTGGGCAGCAGAGATTGACTGGGGTAGTAACAAAAGGAAATTTCTTAGATGAGGGAAATCTTGGGAAGAATGTAATTTATACAGCTGCATTTTTAAAACTGATCAAACTGTACATGCAAGGTCTTTGTACCTCACTTGTGGGTGAATAATACATTAATATGTTAAGAAATAACAAAAAAAAAATTCTAGATGAATAAAAATGTGTTGTGAAATTTCCAAACCAAAGAATCCTAATTCAAGCCAGCAATATAACAAAAAGGAACAAGTAAGGAAGAAAACCATAATATGTATAAACGGAAAACAAACTAAGTAAGTCACAGAGATGAAAAATACAGCATAGGGAATATAGCCAATAATATTATAGTAACATTGTCTAGTGACAGAAGGTGACTACACTTATCATGGTGAGTATTGAGTAATGTCTAGAATTTGAATCATTATGTATACACCTGAAACTAACATAACATTGTATGTCAACTAAACTTCAATATTTTTAAAAAAATATTTTTAATATTTTTTTAAAAACTGAAAGAAAACAAAATAGATGGTCAGTTAGTCAAAATATATAAATAACCACAACTAATTCTTTCCAAAACACAGAATTTTCCTGATTAAGCTATATAAAATAAATTTTAAAAACAAATGTTAAAATTCTAGTCACTAGGGCTTTGAAAGAGGCACTCATAAAGCAATATGAAACCAAAAGGCTTAAGGCTAAATGACCAAAAATAATATACCAAGCAAAAAACTAACTTAAAGAAATACTTTATGGTACTATCAGAAAACATGTATTCCCAGTCAGACAAAAGAAATTCAATGTGAATGTGACAGGTTTATAAATTGTTATAAGGTACAATCTACGAACGTGTAATATCTTATGAATCTTTTATGCACCTAACACAATAACTTTAAAGTAAAGGAAAAGCTATTAGAAATTTAAGAAGTACCTGACAAAAGTATCTGACCGAGTCATAGTGGGTCATTTAACACAATTCTCTAGAAAATTGGTAGATAATAGAGACATAATGTATATGTATGACCTGGCTAGTTCTGTAAATACAGACATTAAACCTAAAAACATTATCTTATGTTGAATAGTCACAACGTGATCATGGAATAAGCCAAAAATGAAATTGCAAACTTTTCCCCAAGGCAGTTGGTAGGGAAAGTAGCACTCTGCTACTACTTAGTTGATAATACAAATGGTTATAACCACTTTGTAAGGCATTTTGGTCATATCTGTCAAGTTTTTAAACACATATATTTTGTCCCAAAGGATTTTGCCTTTAGGAATATATATGACAAAATTACTCAATACGTGCACGAGTATATATAAAGAAGAATGTTTATAAGGCACCATTATAATATCAAAAACCCACAAACAATCTAATAAAATCACAATCAGGAGATTGGCTATATTATGGTAAGCCCATACTGTAGAAAAGTATGAAAATATTTTTCTAGATAGATGTCTTTATATATACAAATTTGCCTATGTATATAAATTTATAGTAACTGTGTGAGCAGATAGATGTTAACTAAATTTATTTTTGGTAATCATTTCATAATATATACCTATATCACATAATTGTGTTGCGCATCTTAAACTAATTTAATGTTACAGATCAATTATCTCTCAATAAAGATAGGGAAGATAATATATATATGCATAATATGTACATATATATAAATCTAATGCTTCAAAACTATGAATGAGGGGAAATAAGCAAGAGACAACAAAATTATATAAACATCAAATAGTGAAAAATTATAATAATGAAGTACTTGAAATAATGAAATAATGAGAAGGTGTACTGCACAATGCAGGTAAAGTTGACTTCTGAAGAAGAAATGGAATTTAGGCGGTAGAGAATGAAGAAGTAGACTAGACGGGACTTGTGCATTTTATTCTGTATTCATCTATAATTTGAGTATTTTTATACCCCCTCATTGATTAAATATTGATTAAATTTACACCCACTCATTGATTAAATATTCTAACTTAATCTGCAAGTTACCAGTCATCTAATGTTTAAGGACTTCTCAACCCATGAGTGAATGAAGTATAGAAAAATAACATTTTAGTTTTTATTTTATGTGAAATGTGTATTTTTTTTTTAAGATTTATTTATTTATTTATTTGTCAGAGAGAGAGAGAGGGAGAGAGAGCAAGCACAGGCAGACAGAATGGCAGGCAGAGACAGAGGGAGAAGCAGGCTCCCTGATGAGCAAGGAGCCCAATGTGGGACTCGATCCCAGGACGCTGGGATCATGACCTGAGCCGAAGGCAGCTGCCCAACCAACTGAGCCACCCAGGCGTCCCTGAAATGTGTATTTTTTAAAGGACAAGTTTGAATTTGATTATCATGTGTGCCATAATAAAAAGTCTGTGACACATATAGCACTGGTTTAATATAGTGCTTGTGCAGTGTGGACTTAAGAAAAATTTGTTAAATGAACAATAAGCTCTTAGTAATTAGCGATTACATGGACAACAATGATGACAACAATTACACTGTACCTGACTCACTTTTAAAAAGAAGCCCACAGTATTTTTATACAGACGTATTTCCCATCTCCATGAACCCCCCAAAGCTTGTTTGTCTATGGGCTTTGGAACCAGATAAGAGATCACAACAAACAGGAGATTTTTCTCAATGTGAAGAGAATAGTAAAACGTTCTAATGTTAAATTGAGCAAATATGGGCAGGGTCAATTTAAGAAGCCATAAAGGCTTTGATATGTGCTATGCTTCATAATTTTAAAAAATCACGATATGGAGGTACTATAAAGTATATCATTACTACAGGTACTATACAGTACATATTTATTTTTTAGTTCACTTCTGTCTTTGTTATAGATCTATCTCTGCTATAAGTCTTTGAATCTGTTCAGAAACTACCTTATACAACATATGGAATATTAGACTAGATCAGAGGTTCCCAACTTTTTTCCATTCATGGTGTTGTTAGTATCTCAGTAATTTTTCCATGACACCTTTGGACCAAAAGAAGTATCTTATAGTACCTTTGTAAGGAAGTTGTTAGGTCCAAAAAATATAATAAATATGTATATCCTCAAAACTCAGAATCCATTTGAAAAAATAACAAATTATGAGAGTGAGGCTAAAAAATAAAGATTTATGAACCAGCTTAAATAAATCTTATTTGTCTGAGTACATTCTATCTTGTTTATGAGCATACCAACTTTTTAAAAAGCAAGTATGCATTAATTTCTACTTATTTTATAAAAGTATAACTTAAAAACCAAATTCATTGGGGCACCTGGGTGGCTCAGTGGGTTAAGCCGCTGCCTTCGGCTCGGGTCATGATCTCAGGGTCCTGGGATCCGGCCCCGCATGGGGCTCCCTGCTCAGTAGGGAGCCTGCTTCTTCCTCTCTCTCTCTCTGCCTGCCTCTCTGCCTACTTGTGATCTCTCTCTGTCAAATAAATAAATAAAATCTTTAAAAAAAAAAAAAAAAACAAATTCATTCTGTTTTTCAGATTGTCCAGAGATTTAAAAGATGGCAGTCTTAGGAAATTATTAACAACATTGGTAATGTATATAATATATTAATTACATGATTTTGAACTTTTATTTAATAAAAAATTGTATTTAATCCAGTATCCGATTCCTCAGTACAAAAGGTAAAAGAGAGAATATCCTGAATCTCTTTTTTTCCCCATTTAAGCTTATTGCAAGTTTCTGAAGCTTTTCACTCTGTGCCTTCAAACAAATGCTTCCCCATGAGAGCAGAATAGATCTTAAAAACTATGGCATTTTTCATTTCCCTTCTGAAAACAGAGCAGAACTCAGAGAGGGAGGGAGGAAGAGAGGCAGAGAGTGAGAAAGAAAGAGGAGGAATTAACTTGTACCAGTCTGACAGACCCACAATCAGGAGTAAAGGAGAAAACTTGTTATACTGGTTTTTCTCATTCATATCAGTTTGCAAATCAGTTGTGATAGTTGTGCTCTGGTTGAAGAGCTGATTTAATTGGCAACTTAAAAATAATCCTGAATCAAATCACAATTACTAGGTAAGCTTCAGATCTGCCTGAAGGAGAGGTCAGATCGTATTTGAGTCCCATTGCAGCTATGAGACCTGAATTCACCACAGGCTTCAAGCACATGATATTTATTGAGCAGTATTGTTCTTAGAAACTCTGACTTCATGGGACAGTAAAGGTAACAACAAAGTGCTGGGACAGATCCAGTCACCAGTGTAGTCCCAATGCTAAGCAAATAGTGCTCCTGTTGATCTGGCAGGGAAGACATTGTACGATTGCCATGAAGCAATCACAGCAGGCCAAGACACTGTAGGACTGAGTGAAAGGAATCTGCACACTTAAGCACAGGGAACTGGAAAACAATAGTAATGGACCAGAATAAAATAATGTTATTGGCATGAAGTCATTGGTATGAGATCCAAGAAAAAGCAAACTACCTGCTCAGCTAAAGGGAAAACAACAATATCCCAAGAGGAATCTAAGAACCTCTCTAAAATCTTGAAGAATTTGTCTACATGTTTTCTGTGCATTTGTCTCTACCGCTGGTCTCTGAGAGATACTCTAAAGGGGGATTTTTTTCCTCCCTATCTTCCCACCTGTATGACAGGACAACACAGAAGCAAAAATAATGGCCAGAGGAGCCCTTGTACGGAATGATCCCCTTGCAGAATAGTTTTCTTCTTGCTTGTAGAAACTAAATGTGATTGGGGTTATGGGAGGGAGAAGGCAGGCAGATGTGAAAGGAAGGACCTGGCCCAGAGGCAGTGGGTAGATGAGATGGTGCCATCAGATAGAGATTCAGCATTGAGCAGTCTATCCCTGTAGACCTTCCCTGTAATCCATTGTCTGTGTCTAGCTCCCTTGGCAACAATCCCAGACTTTTGTACTCCCATCTGATATAGAAGTATCTTAGGCAGGGATGAAGCCATGAAAGGAAAACTCTACTCTTGACCAAGGTGGAACTAAACACAACCAGCTGAGTGTTTCTCTTTGAGTCTGACCAATTGTGAACTCACTGCCAATGTTAAAATATTCACGTGAGGTCCATGGTTTCAAGCAAATTTACAAGTTCCTGGAAATTCTGAAAAATTCTGGAAGACATGTCCAAAATACATTTTTAAATGTGAATAAAAATTTTTAAAGTGGCAATCACATAAATAAATGGGATCTAAAGAAATGGATGAAAATTCTCTGAAGCTAGGAATGAAGCAAGAGCACAAGTCTAGGAGGAACTGAAATTCAGAGCTACCCAATGACCCAGGGAAATATAATCTCTGGTTGCTTAGAGCTTTGGTTTTAGTGACTGTGCTTAAGAGTTGGTCAGGACGAAGATTAGGGCCAGTGTATAGTGAAGCATTAGATTGAAGAGTCTCTTGTAAAACCCAGACTTACAACTAGCTAAAACAGGGAAGTGATGAAATAGGAGACTTTTCTGACTAGGACTGGCTTTGGATAAAGGGAAAAGAAACAATAGTTTTCCAAAATGTTTTTTTTTTTTTTTTTTTTTTCATAGGCTTGGTCCTTAAAGGGCTTTGAACTTGAATTCACATTATTTTCAATTGAAGAATTTTGGTATAAAGAAGATCTGGGCTTGTAGCTTTCTGGGACAGAGAGAAAGTAGGCAAATTCTTTCTTGCTGAATACATCCCTACATCAAGCCTCAACAAAGCCCCACAGAATTTTAACAAACATATGCTCATAATCAAGGCTCATAAAATGCATAAATAAAACAAAGAGTTGTGAGTGAGACACAATAGGACTAACACAGAACAAACACTGGAATTATCAGAAATATAAAATGTACAAGTGTAACTAATAAATTTATGTAAACAAAATGTAGAATAGAAAACATGAGTAAGGGTCAAACATCTATCAAAAATGAGCAGGCATAGTTGGTAAAAAGCAAGATTAAACTTCTAGAAATGAAAAATGTAGTCAGTGAAATTAAGGCTAAGTTTGCAAATAACTGCTTAAAAGAGAATTAACATGCCAGAAGATGTAAACTAACAAATCATACAATTGGTGTTCACAGAGACAAACTGATGCAAAAATATAAAAGAGAGGTTGAAGATCATAGAAGCTAGAATGAGCTAGTCCAACACATGCCTAGTCAAAGTTCTGGAAAGAGAAATAATAGAATGAAGGAGCAACATTTAAATGGACAATGGCTGAGATTTTCACAAGACCCAGAGGGCTCATTCTGAGGAATTACCAACAAATTTCAAATATAAATTATCATATGTAGGTATGAAATTAGAAAAACTGCTGAGAACCAAATAAAATAGCAAGTGTTAGGAAAAGCAGAGAGAAAAGATGGATTATGAGCAAAGGAGTGGCAACTGGACTAACATTTCACTTCTCAACAACCTCTTAACAGAAGCCAGAAGGCACTAGAATAACATCTTCAAGATGTTCTCTCAACCTAGAATCATGCCCGGCAAAGACCTCTTTCAGAGAAAACCAAATTAAAAACTTTTCATGTAATAAGTGATCTACAAAAACAGATTCTCCCTGAAGGGACGCCTGGGAGATATACTCTAGCGAGAAGGAAAAAGATGCTATAAGGAAGGTCTGAGATGTATTTTAAAAGGGGGAGGGCAGAAAGACATGTAATGGGAGAGGGTTTACAGAAAGCTTCAATAGTCTGGGTAATGTTCGATTTCATTGTATGTGTGTTTTCAGTTCAAATAGGAGGTAGGCTGGGGGTAGAGAGAGGAAGAAGGAGGGAGGGAAGGAAAGAAAGGGAGAGAGAGAGAAGAAAAAAGGGTTTTCCAGGCCAGAGCTATATTTGATCATAATCATACCATCAGAAAGAAACAAAGTATGAATCAGGGAAGGTTGCTGGGTGATGGAACAGAGAGGAAGAGACTTGGTGGTGGTGCCCATTTATACACCTTCCAAAGAAAAAAGAATATTTTGATAAAACAGCAGTTATTTGTTATTTGATTTTGTTTTTTGTTATTGTTATTTGTTATTTGTTATTTGTTATTTGTTATTGAGAATCTGGACACATGATGCTATACAATCCAAATACTATTAAACGTTCAAATCATATAACAGAAGGCTGGACCATATTAAATTTGTTGAAATTAAAAAAAAATTTTTTTTAATTTATTTTCAGCATAACAGTATTCATTGTTTTTGCACCACACCCAGTGCTCCATGCAATCCGTGCCCTCTCCAATACCCACCACCTGGTACCCTCAACCTCCCACCCCCCACCCCTTCAGACCCTTCAGGTTGTTTTTCAGAGTCCATAGTCTCTCATGGTTCACCTCCCCTTCCAATTTCCCTCAACTCCCTTCTCCTCTTTAACTCCCCTTGTCCCCCATGCTATTTGTTATGCTCCACAAATAAGTGAAACCATAGGATAATTGACTCTCTCTGCTTGACTTATTTCACTCAGCATAATCTCTTTCAGTCCCGTCCATGTTGCTACAAAAGTTGGGTATTCATCCTTTCTGATGGAGGCATAATACTCCATAGTGTATATGGACCACATCTTCCTTATCCATTCATCTGTTGAAGGGCATCGTGGTTCTTTCCACAGTTTGGCGACCATGGCCATTACTGTTATAAACATTGGGGTACAGATGGCCCTTCTTTTCACTACATCTGTATCTTTGGGGTAAATACCCAGTAGTGCAATTGCAGGGTCATAGGGAAGCTCTAATTTTAATTTCATGAGGAATCTCCACACTGTTCTCCAAAGTGGTTGCACCAACTTGCATTCCCACCAACAGTGTAAGAGGGTTCCCCTTTCTCCACATCCCCTCCAACACATGTTGTTTCCTGTCTTCCTAATTTTGGCCATTCTAAGTGGTGTAAGGTGGTATCTCAACGTGGTTTTAATTTGAATCTCCCTGATGGCTAGTGATGATGAACATTTCTTCATGTGTCTGATAGCCATTTGTATGTCTTCATTGGAGCAGTGTCTGTTCATATCTTCTGCCCTTTTTTTTTTATATGATTGTCTCTTTTGTGTGTGTTGAGTTTGAGGAGTTCTTTATAGATCCTGGATATCAACCTTTTGTCTGTACTGTCATTTGCAAATATCTTCTCCCATTCCATGGGTTGCCTCTTTGTTTTGTTGACTGTTTCCTTTGCTGTGCAGAACCTTTTGATTTTGATGAAGTCCCAAAAGTTTATTTTCACTTTTGTTTCCTTTGCCTTTGGAGACATATCTTGAAAGAAGTTGCTGTGGCTGATATCGAAGAGGTTACTGCCTATATTCTCCTCTAGGATTCTGATGGATTCCTGTCTCACATTGAGGTCTTTTATCCATTTTGAGTTTATCTTTGTGTACGGTGTAAGAAAACTTCCCAAAACACAAGAGCCCAGGACCTGATGGATTCCCTGGGGAATTCTACCAAACTTTCAAAGAAGAAATAACACCTATTCTCCTGAAGCTGTTTCAAAAAATTGAAGCAGAAGGAAAATTTCCAGACTCTTTCTATGAAGCCAGCATTACCCTGATCCCCAACCAGGCAAAGACCCTACCAAAAAGGAGAATTTCAGACCAATATCACTGATGAATATGGATGCTAAGATTCTCAACAAGATCCTAGCAAACAGGATCCAACAGCACATAAAAAAGATTATCCACGATGACCAGGTGGGATTCATTCCTGGGCTACAAGGATGGTTCAACATTCACAAATCAATCAGTGTGATAGAACAAATCAATAAGAGAAGAGAGAAGAACCACATGGTCCTCTCAATTGATGCAGGAAAAAGCATTTGACAAAATCCAGCATCCGTTCCTGATTAAAACGCTTCAAAGTATAGGGATAGAGGGGACATTCCTGAACTTCATAAAATCTATCTATGAAAGACCCACAGCAAATATCATCCTCAATGGGAAAAAGCTTGCAGCCTTCCCGTTGAGATTCGGAACACGACAAGGATGCCCACTCTCACCACTCTTGTTCAACATAGTATTAGAAGTCCTAGCAACAGCAATCAGACAACAAAGAGAAATAAAAGGCATCCAAATTGACAAGGAAGAAGTCAAACTCTCTCTCTTCGCAGATGACATGATTCTTTATATGGAAAACCCAAAAGACTCCACCCCAAACTAGTAGAACTCATACAACAATTCGGCAACGTGGCAGGATACAAAGTCAATGTACAGAAATCAGTGGCTTTCTTATACACTAACAATGAAAATACAGAAAGGGAAATTAGAGAATCGATTCCATTTACTATAGCACCAAGAACCATAAGATACCTGGGAATCAACCTAACCAAAGAGGTAAAGGATCTGTACTCGAGGAACTACAGAACACTCATGAAAGAAATTGAAGAAGACACAAAAAGATGGAAGACCATTCCATGCTCTTGGATTGGAAGAATAAACATTGTTAAAATGTCTGTACTGCCTAGAACAATCTATACTTTTAATGCCATTCTGATCAAAATTCCACTGGTATTTTTCAAAGAGCTGGAGCAAATAATCTAAAATTTGTATGGAACCAGAAGAGACCCCCAAATCGCTAAGGAAATGTTGAAAAACAAAAATAAAACTGGGGGCATCACGTTACCTGATTTCAAGCTTTACTACAAAGCTGTGATCACCAAGACAGCATGGTACTGGCATAAAAACAGACACATAGACCAGTGGAACAGAGTAGAGAGCCCAGATATGGACCCTCAACTCTATGGTCAAATAATCTTCGACAAAACAGGAAAAAATATACAGTGAAAAAAAGACAGTCTCTTCAATAAATGGTGCTGGGAAAACTGGACAGCTATATGTAGAAGAACGAAACTCGACCATTCTCTTCCACCGTACACAAATTTGTTGAATTTAATATGTTGAGGCCTCCTGACAAACAGCTGCCCTCTGTTGGTGACAGCTCAACTTCAACTTGTTCACACTTATGAAAACTTTACCATGTAAATTATCTTAAAGTAATTCTCACAACAATTAAAAACTGTGATATGCTTGTCATCATTTTATAAATGTTGAAACTGCAGATAAAAATGGACCTGTCCAGGATTACACAGAAATGCATGGTGAATCTAGTATTTGAACCCAGGTATCTCTCTCTCTCTCTCCCCCCTCCCCTTCCCCAACCTTATCCCCTCCCTACCCCCATCTCTCTCCAAAGCCCCATGTTCCCAGTGTATACTCACTGCCTCCCCTGTGCCAGGCCCTCATCTCTAACCCTAAAACTAAAACCTTAAAACACCATAAGATAGGGTTTATTATTATTATTTAAAGATTCTATTTATTTATTTGACAGAGACAGTGAGAGAGAACAAGCAGGGGAGCAGCAGAGGGGGAGAGAGAAGCAGACTCCCTGGAATCATGACCTGAGCCAAAGGCAGATGCTTAACCAACTGAGCCACCCAGGTGCCCCCAAGATAGGGATTATTACACAAACAAAATAAACACTCCATGTTCTCTTCAGTATGTCCCAGCTCTGAGACATATATTAATCTGATTTCTGGAAGACCAACCATTGCCAGACTGGTACCACCAACTCAAGAAGGAAACAGATTACACACCTGAGAGGGCTTGAGAACAAACACATGCCCATACACAAACAAGTATGTTCAAAGTTCAAGTACAAAGGAATTATTCTAAAGGAAGAGGAACGTGAATTGAATATGGAAAGTCTCCTTGAAGGAGAAACCTCTTGAGATGGCTTTTGAAAGAGAATTTGGCTTCACGTTTCGATTACTAACCAGAAAAGGAACTAGTGAGGTGTATTTGAAGTGACAGGAGTAGGAGGCAGCAAAGTGATGTGTTTTTCAGGATAAGTATAATTACACAAGATTATAAAGAGAGATGAAACTCAGTAGATCATCTAATGAGAAGCTTTTTAAATAACGACCTATCAAGTTAGTATCTGATTTTATTGGCAATTACCTTAAGGTTCTGCTGTGGTTGATATCCAGTATGGAAAGTTAGTGTTTGATCTTTTCTATTCCTTTGCAAGTCAAAAGAGCACTTTATCATCCATTTATCTCCATGTTAATTCAAAAATCTACCCATTATAAAGTCTATGTTTTACTGTTTACTTTGAAACTTTTTTGTTGAAATGAATAAAACCCCCGTGTAGGCCCACATTAGATTGTTTCACAATTTTATATTTTTCAGGTACCATCAAGCTGATATCACAAAACAATATCTTATCTCAGCGAGTCCACATCTGTGAGATAAGTTTGCATGACTAATGGTACTTGCTTAAATAGAACAGTCTTTGAAACTTTAATCCTAGAATTCCCTTTCTCTCTCTGTTTGATTGCATAAGAATTAACATGTTGCAGCCAGGCGCGACAACACGACCAGGGGGGAGAGGGTAAGAGGATGGTGAGACGAAGACGAGACGTAAAGAGATGGGGACAGGAGGGACACAGTGGATGATGTCCAAGCAGTGCCAACTTTATTACAAAGTGTGCACGATTATATAGAAAGCAGAAACACTTAGGGGAGACTTAACCGCCCACCACATACCAAAAATAGTTTCTCCAGGCTCTTGTTTACCAGTTCCCTTACGTTAAACACACAGACATCCTGATGCCGGCATGTTGCTTACTTATAGATAAGTTCCCTATTGATGAAGGGACTGAATAAGGGCGCCAGGTGCATTTTATGGCCCATGCAAGAACAGCAAGGCCCAGGCATGGATTGATGACTTAGGCCTGCATTGTCCTGTTCCTGATAAACCCCAATGGGTAGTCACGTAGGCAATCATGAGACTCATAGCACAGACCCTTTCTCAGCGCTACTCAACCTTTCCATTGCTTAATGTCAGGAAGGCGCAAGTCAGGTCCTGGTTTGGCTCATGTCTCAAGCTTCTGCATGGCTTCCCACATTAACACACATCTGGGGTGCCTGGGTGGCTCAGTGGGTTAAAGCCTCCGCCTTCAGCTCAGGTCATGATCCCAGGGTCCTGGGATCAAGCCTCACATCAGGCTCTCTGCTCAGCAGGGAGCCTGCTCCCCCCCACCTCGCCGCCGCCCTGCCTGCCTCTCTGCCTACTTGTGATCTCTGTCAAATAAATAAATAAAATCTTTGAAAAAAAAAAAAAAAGAATTAACACACATCTAGCTTGAAAATTCCCACTAAATAATCACAGAAAAATAGCCAATCAAAAACTATATTGTAATTGTATCTCAAAGTAATTGTAATAGAAAATTCTAGCAAAGTTTTTTGTCTAGCAGTTTCCGCAAATCACTAATTGCAGTTATGTTGATACACAAAATCGATCACAAAACATTGCAAACTTCTTAATGGTAGCAATTATGTCATATATTTTCCCTTTGGAAAGGAGAGACTGTACTCTATACTCCTACATAATCGGTGGCATGTGGTAGATTCTGAGTGCACGGTTAATCCACAAATGCTAGTGAAGGGATGATTTGAAAGCATTAGTGTTAGGTCTGTTAGAGCCTATTTCAAATCCACAAATCTTAGGTTTCCCAAACTAAGTTTAGGTATAAATGCAAACAAATGTAGATTTTAAAGGGAAGATGTGTATTTTGGGGGTGAGATAAGAAAATGAAGCAGCAAGGCCTCCAGCACAATTTACATATGCAGAATTAGTTATTCATGTGTGAATAAAAGTAACTTGGAACACCACACATAACTATTTCCAACGCTTCTTCTGTTTTCACTATCTTGAACATAAAAGTTAACTTCGCAAACATAAGATTTCCCTTTGCCTAATCTATAACCTCATTTCTTATTCATGTTTCAAGCAGAATATGCCAACTCTTCCCTTTGAAAGCCATTTTTCAGGAAAATGGGCATTCACTGTTTGCATGAGTTTCTGACTTTATGTGATCTATAATAAATTTTGAAATGCTTTCTTGGAATATAGAACATGTTCTGTGCTATACTGGAAAAGAATCCAAATAGGTACCATAGTACTCCTATCTAAAAGTTGCTTTGCTGTTTCAGCTGTATGAGAAGAGTTGCTTCTGTGGTTTATTTAATTGATGCTGTTTATTTAATTAATTATTGACAATACTTTCTCACACTGAACAAATGCTGATTTTTGATGGGTACTTATTCAGAATATTGTGGAATGTAATCATTATTGTCTCTTAATTTAAGATCTACAGCTGGGGAATTTTGTAATATTCTCGTTACTTCCTGAAGCATTTGTTCTGAGGCCTGCCATTAGGTTGGATATATCATTAGATGTGAACCACCTAGTTTCTCTATGCCCTGGTTTCTCTCAAAGTAAAGTAGAAATGTAGGGAGTTTCCTTTTAGGATTTTACGGGACTACAGCCTCTTCCTGTCAATGTTTCTTAGACTCCTTTAACCAAAGCAAGTGTAACCTAAGTTTAAATTTGAAATTCTTTAGCCAAATTTTTTATAAGGACTTCTGAATTTTGATAAAAAAATACATCAAGTTGCAAATGACTATTAGTAGGTGAATGAATAGTTAAGTTATACAGCTATTACAAAAATACCATTTTTCAATAATGTTTATTGCCATAGGGAAATGTTTATTACTCCCAAACATTAAAAGCATCATACGAAAAGGTAACTGACTTGAACACAGAGCATATTCTATAGAAAAAGTAATTATTTTACTGTTATGGCTCTTCTCCCTCAATTAACATTCGCGTTTATTCCAAAAGAAAGTAATGTGTCATCAATAGCACTTTGCTAGTGTGATTTTTGGAATACAAATTCTGTAAAAGATTAATTGGTGTTCTACTTTAAAATGGTTCTTAGACCAATAAATTTGAGAAATAAGTCAAATATTAAACAGGACCTTTACTGCAGCATTGTCCAGAAATTTTAGTATGCTAGTAATCATTTTGGACCTTGAAGAGAGAAAAATTTCATATTTTAATGAAATTTAATTGTTTCACCTTTTTTTCTTTCATAGTTAGTGCCTTTTGTGTTTTGTGGGGGAAATCTTTACCTATCTCAAGATTGCAAAGATTATCTTCTATGCTTTCTTTTAGAAGGTTTATATTTTTAGCTTTTACATTTAGGTCTCTGAACCATTTTGTGTCAACTTTTATGAATGATGTGGGTATGTGAATAATTTTTTTCTACCCAGTTGAAACCCTAAAAAGCCCAGTTGCTCCTCTGTCATTCATTAGAACAATTATCCTTTCTTTCTTTTCTTTTCTTTTTTTTTTTTCTTTTTTTCTTTTTTTTTTTTTTACTTTGGCACAATTGTCAAATCCAATTGACCATGTATCTGGACTTTATTCTGAACTTTTTATTCTGTTCCATTGATTTGACTGTTAGTCCTTATGCCATTATTACATTGTGTTGGCCTTTATGGCTTACTAGTAAATCTTGATATCTGGTAGTACAGATTCTCCAACATTATTCTTTATTTAATAGTATTTTGCCTCTTCCAGCCCCTTTGTATTTGCATATCAATTTTAACATCAGCTACAACCAACTTGTAGAAGAAAGCCTGCTGGAATTGCATTGAATCTGTAGATACATTTGGGGAAAACTGACATTTTAACATCAAATCCTCCAGTTTTATGAGCACGGTATCTTTCCAAACATTTAGATGAAAAGTTGATGAGCTTTTTCTGTAAAGGTCAAAGTAGTAAATATTTTAAGCTTTGCTAAATTTTATGAGCTCTGTTGCAACCACTCAACTGTAAAAGCAGACTTATCCACATGTAATCAAATGGGTGTAGCTATATTCTAAAAACAAAAAACAAAACTGTAGGCCATAGTATGCCAACCCCTATTTAGACCATCTTCAGTTTTGTAGTTTTCAGAGAACATGTTATTAAATACTTATGCCTAAATGTTTATGTTAGATACATTTGTAAATTATATTTAAAAAGTTCAAATTTCCAATTACTCATTGCTGTATACAAAACTATAATTAATGTTTATATATTTATTTTGTATCCTGTGACCTGCTAAATTCAATTATAGTTCTAGCAATATTTTTTATGCATTCCTCAGGACTCTATTTTCTGCAAATAACACTGTTTATTTTTTTCTAATATTTGTGATTTTTTTTTCTTATTTTATCATGCAGCTTAGGATCTCCAGGACTGACTGAATAGGGGAGTTGTATTTGCTTGTAGCTGATTTTAGAAGTAAAGCATTCATTTTTCATTGGAAAATAATATATTAGCTGTAGCCTTTTTTAGGTTCAAAAGTTTCCTTCTATTTCTGGTTTACTGGGAGGTTTTCTTACAGCTGTGTGTTGAATTTTGATAAATGCTTTTTTTCCTCTTTATCCAATTAATATGGAGAATTATATTGATTGGGTTTCAAAGCTATTTCTGTTTAGATTTCGTTTCATATAATATCTTAATTTTTGACAGGATAATTCTGGCTTCACCAGGTAAGTTGAGAGGTGTTTCTTCCTCTTATATTTTCTTTAAGAGTTAGTGTAAAATTGGTATTATTTTTTCTTTTTTCTATTATGTTACATTAGTAATCATACAGTACATCATTAGTTTTTGATGTAGTGTTCCATGATTCCTTGTTTGCATATAACACTCAGTGCTCCATGCAATCTGTGTCCTCCATGATACCCATCACCAGACTCACCCATCCCCCACCTTCCTCCTTTCTAAAATCCTCAGTTTGTTTCCCAGAATCCATAGTCTCTCACAGTTTGTCTCCCACTCCAATTTCCTGCCATTCATTTTTCCCTTCCTTCTCCTAATGTGCTCTATGCTATTCCTTATGTTCCACAAATAAATGAAACCATATGATAATTTACTTTCTTTGCTTGACTTATTTCAGTTAACATAATCTTCTCCAGTCCTATCCATGTTGATGCAAAAGTTGGGTATTCATCCTTTCTGATGGCTGAGTAATATTCCATTGTGTATATGGACCACATCTTCTTTATCCATTCGTTTGTTGAAGGGCATCTTGGCTCTTTCCACATTTTGGCTATTGTGGACATTGCTGCTATGAACACTGGGGTGCATATGGCCCTTCTTTTCACTACATCTGTATCTTTGAGGTAAATACCCAGTAGTCCAATTGCTAGGTCATAGGGTAGTTCTATTTTTAATTTTCTGAGGAATCTCCACACTGTTTTCCCAAAGTGGCTCACCAATTTGCATACCCACCAGCAGTCTAAGAGGGTTTTCCTTTCCCCACAACTTCTTCAACATTTGTTGTTTCTTGCCTTGTCAATTTTTGCCATTCTCACTGGTGTAAGGTAATGTCTCCCTATGGTTTTGATTTGACTTTCCCTGATGACTAATGATGATGAATATTTTTTCATGTGTCTGTTAGGCACTTGTATGTCTTTGGAGAAGTGTCTGTTCATGTCTTCTGTCTATTTTTTGACTTGATTATTTGTTTTTTGGTTGTTGAGTTTGAGAAGTTCTTTATAGATATTGGATATCAGCCCTTTGTCTATAGTATCATTTGGAAATACCTTCTCCCATTCTGTGGATTGTCTCTTTGTTTTATTGACTGTTTCCTTTGCTATGCAGAAGCTTTTTATCTTGGTGAAGCCCCAAAAGTTCATTTTCACTTTTGTTTTCCTTGCCTTTGGAGACATGTCTTGGAAGAAGTTCAAGACCAATGTTGAAGAAGTTACTGCCTATGTTCTCCTCTAGGATTTTGATGGATTCCTGTCTCACATTGAGGTCTTTCATCCATTTTGAGCTTATCTTTGTGTATCGTGTAAGAAAATGGTTGAGTTCCATTCTTCTGTATGTAACTTTCCAATTTTCCCAGCACCATTTTTTGAAGAGACTGTCTTTTTTCCATTTAATATTTTTTCCTGCTTTGTCGAAGATCATTTGACCATAGAGTTGAGGGTCCATATCTGGGCTCTCTATTCTGATCCACTGATGTATGTATCTGTTTTTGTGCCAGTACCATGCTGACTTGGTGATCACAGCTTTGTAATATAGCCTGAAATCAGGCAACATGATGCACCCAGCTTTGTTTTTCTTTTCTTTTTCAACATTTCCTTGGCAAGTCGGGGTCTTTTCTGGCTCCATACAAATTTTAGGATTGTTTGTTCCAGAATTCTTAATTTTTTGTTATTAGAATTTTCCAGTGAAGCCATTTGGACTTGGAGTCTTCTTTGTGGGAAGAATTTTAATTATGAGTTAAATTTCTATAATAGAAATAACTTAAACATTTTATTATTTTTTTTATGTCAGCCTTTGTAACTGTGGCTTTTAAGGAATTTGTCTCTTTCTTTTAAGTTGTTAAATTTATTGCTATAAGTTGTCTTTAATATTATTTTTCTCTTATGTTTTTAGTATGCATATTGATATCTCCTCTTTCAATGTTGCTAATGGTAATTTTATACTTTCTCTCTTTTTTCTTGACCAATTTAGGTCAAGATTTACCAATTTCATCAATCTTTTCATTGTAATTGTTTTCATTGATTTTCTTCTCCATTTCATCACTTATCTTTATTGTTTCCCTCTCTTAATTTTGTATTTTGTTTCTAGTTTCTTACAGTGGAAGCTTACTCTATGGATTTTACCTTTTTTTCTTGCAATATCAGTATTGATCATTATAAATTTTTATCTAAGAACTAGTTCTTAGATAATGTCTCAAAGTTTGGTATATTTTGTTTTCATTATCATTCAGTTCAAAGTATCTTATAATATCCTCTGTGATTTCTTCTTTAATCCATGATTTATTTAGAAGCTTATTGTTTAGTTTGATAAATTGTCGAAACCCACTCTGGGAAACTGATAAACACTACTCTTTTTACATCTAACACACTTGGAATATAATACATGGGTAGAATATAGCTTCAGGAGTGGGTCATATATACATATATGATCTCATATATAACCATAAATAGACACATAAAATACATTTATAATATAAATCAAAGTTACATAGTTAATGTGTTTTTGAACTAGATTTTGATTGATAAGTTCAACCTTAAAAGATTGCTCAAAATAGTATTGTTAGAATATTAAATCATCTCTTAGCTCTATTTAAACTCCTTCTCCCCTCTACTGAGTACCAAAACATTATATATCCCAAAGGAACATAACACATTTGGCTTTATTCCATGGAGTCCTTGAGATCCAAGATAGAATGGTGTAAGAGTGCAGGATATAGCTTCACAATCAGCCATGATCCCATAGGTCAATAGGGCCTTTGGTTAAGGACATCAATGCCTGATGCAGGACAAATATTTATAAAGGTGATAAAAGCCTCTAGGCATACCAATCTCAAATAAACAAAACACATTATCACAAAGAATTACTAAAATATATATTGCTAGAGAACATTTGATTCTTCTATACAAGAGAACAATGAGATGGATAAAGCTCCTAAGAAGTGTTAATCATAGATAGTAAGTAGGCTAGCGCTTTTGAGAAATGGGTGAAAATCATAGTATGTGTGTTAAATATAGACAATACATAAGTAGCTTGTGAGGCATAGGCAAATTTATAATATGTGTTAAATATAAATTGTAAATTAGTTACCTGAAAGACATGTTAAAAATGGATGGTACAGGGGCACCTGGGTGACTCAGTTGAGCATTTGCCTTCAATTTAGGTAATGATCCCAGGGTCCTGGGATGGAGTCCTGCCTTGGGTTCCCTGCTCATTGGGGAGCCTGCTTCTCCAACCTCTTCTCCCTCTGCCCTTCCCACTGCTCATGCTCTCTCTTCCCTCTCAAATAAAAAATAAATAAAATATTTTTTAAAGATTTTATTTATTTATTTGATAGACAGAGATCACAAGTAGGCAGAAGGGCAGGCAGAGAGTGGGTGGGGGGAAGCAGGCTCCCTGCTGAGCAGAGAACCTGATGTGGGGCTCGATCCCAGGGCTCTGAGATCATGACCTGAGCTGAAGGCAGAAGCTTAACCCACTGAGCCACCCAGGTACCCCAAATAAAATCTTTTTTTAAAAAATGTATAGTATAATGAAATACATGCAAAGACAAACAAGGATACTACTTAGAGATAGAAAGGATAGAAAGTCACATATATGATGGTGACTTTCTCAGCAGACTTTTTTATACATCACCTTTAAATTGGCCATTCACTGGTGATATCCAGTATAGTCCGATTCCAGCCTCACATGTTCTGTGTCCAAAAAGTGTAGGAGGCTAATTAGAAATACACAGGTTGACTTCTATGTCTAATAGAGCAAGCATGTGTTTTGGCCCTAGGTAAATTTCATCTTTGTATCCCCTCTTTATTCACACCCAGCTTTGGTCTTCATCACTACACCATCATCAGAGAGGGATGATATGGCAGAGAGAGAAAGAGAGACACAGAGAGAGGTTATATGAACGTTGTGTAATCCAGGATTTCAGGTGTGGGGTCTTCTGCCCATGCACTCTTCCCTAAGAGTGTTTAACCTAGTGTCTGGTCTCTTTTCTTTTGCTTCTCATTGTGAGGTTTAGATTGATTTAATAAATCATGTTGTTTATCTTAATTTTGTCTGTAAGTGTTTTCACTTTGATTCTTCCAAGATGCTAACTGGAGGCCAGCATTTCATCACGGGCATTTCTCATACAACAATACCTATAATAACAAAACTAATGGTATTTTAACAGATGATTATGAGCCTTCTATTGACATAGTTGATATTTGTCAGAGTGTTTCTGAAAATTGATTTTGATGGATGTTTTGAAGGCAGTTTAGTTAAAAATGCAATAAAAAGTCACCACAGAATTAAGTTATGTAAATTATCGAATTATTTCATGATACTTGCAAAGAACTATTATGTACATTTATACACATAATATATATACATATATATTATGAATGTATATGTGCATTTGTATATATGTGTTTATATATGTATACATACCCACATATCTACATGTAGCTCTATGAATTCTCAGATTTTGATTCTAGAATTTAAAACTGGGAAAAGAGTGAAATTATTTCTTATCAAAATAGATTCAACAAATTTTTATTCAGGGCCTATTTGCCAGCCACAAAATCAAAATCAAAAGCGATGTCAGTTTAATTAATTATTTTTGTCAGATATGTTAACATGCACCTATCATTGCTATGGGCTTTGGTTCACATCTTTTTGTTAAGGTAGTTACATGTTGTAAAAAATGCATAAATTTAAGTTATAGAGCTAATTCAAGAAAATGTGTATTTTCCATATGAATTTTCCACCTATCCATGATGAAAAGTAAAATCCCTTTCTTACAGTTACTCATTGAAATAAATGCCATCACAAGTCATATTGTGTACATTTATGGTACATTTTCACTATAAATCTAAGTAAGGTAAGTAAAGTTCTTTGCAGTAGATTTTGATTAGTTAGTTCATCCTTCAAATTTCACTCAGTACAGTATTGTCAGCACATGAAATGATCTCTTGTTTCTACTTAACCACCCCTCCCCGCAATTGCTAACTACACAAACATTAAAGATTCTATAGACCCTTAAATATGTTAAGAATTCAGTATGTTATGATTTAACTGTTTATAATTCCTTGAGCTAAAGCTGTATTTCAAGCATATTTTAATCAAAACGGAAACTCGAGGGGTCTTAGGCCAAGTTTTTTAAAGAGCAGAAAGTCAACTTAGTTCTTGGCCTGTGGTTTGTTCTTAGGATCATAGATAAGGTCACAGTCATGGACTTTGAACACTAAATCAGACGAGCCAACTTTTAACTTCTTCCCTGTTGTCTCAAAAGCTATTAGGAAACATTTATTAGTAATTTCTTTTAAAGACAACTGCCCAATTGGCAACCATTATCTTTGGAATGAAAAATCAGATATTAAAAATTTATTGAACTATGATTTTATTATTAATTTTGCAGATTCAAAGAGTGGTTATTATAGTCCCTTCTGTGAGGTTTGGTTAATTTTTACATCTTTCTACATTATAATTTTATGAGTTATCTTACAGTGGTTTCAAACTATTTCATCAATCTTCATCTTTGTTTTTAATTTATACAGTGGAATTTACTTGTTCATTGGTGTGAGTAATTTTCAATATCTTGCCAAACACCCTGTGGCAACTGAAAATACAAGTTGCTTATATGAGACTTCTCTGTTTGACAGCAGTGCAACAAAAACAAATTATGTGGAAATCCAGCATCATTGAATTGTAGGCACTTGTATAACTAATTCAAAAATACTTTATTTTCTGTAATTAAGAAAACAAATTTGACCTACATCTTGGGGAGGCAAATAGGGTAAAGCATATCTTATGGCTAGAATAATTTTCATTTTCACTGTATTGTTAATTTTTTTAAAATCTCCCCAACTTTACCAAATGCCTTATATCCCATTCAGCCCATCTTGTTGCAGAACTCACATATATTAGAAGCTGGATCAATATTTATAGACCAATTTTATTATTCTTATGTGTTCAGAATATACTTTAAAACTCAGGTTTATGAAGAAAATTCCCATCGGTTTCCCAGAGTGTTGTGAGGACCTCTCCAGCAGCTCATGGTGATCAAATGTTCAAAGCGCGATGTCAGATACTGATGCTATTCAGCTCCATGGGCAGCTGGAGCCCCTGGGCTAAGAGCAGAGAGCAGCTTTCTCTAGTGCTCTTGGGCAGTCCAAGCACAACAGGGTCTGAGAGGTGATGATGCATCCTCTGGCAACAATGATATCAGGCTCTGCTGGTTGAGGCTAGGTGTAGCCAATAAGGTGTCTTACTGTCTGGATATCTATTTCGGCTACCAGCTTCACAGCACACAGCATCCATAAGGATACTGAAGGAGGTATGGGAGGAGTTCACTTTGCAGGAGTCCAAGATGCTCTTCCACAGTTCAGGTTGATAGAAATAAATTCCCTTCTCCATCCCTAATCTGTAAATTCATCTGCACGCATACTGTCCTCCTCCTGTGGCTACTATCTTTGCAACAGAATCCAATATGGCTGCACGCCTGCTCTCACAATGAATGCCCATTCTGCAAATCAGAGCTTCAGCATATCTCTGTGAAAAAGTCAGATTAGATTTGAGATCATTGGCATTATTACAAGAAAATTCAACATAACATTGTCTTGGACAGAAAAGGACTGTTTAATTTGTTTAAATATAATTTCCAACTATGGTAAATTTTTGAATTGTTGTAAAAAATGGTTTTTAGATTTTTATATATCATCTTTTTTGTTGATGTGACTGTCTAGAGATCAACTTTTTCATAAAAATATGAAAGTATTTTACGTGGAATTTTATGCATAATTGATACTTAAATGACTTCTAATATTTTTATTTTTTAAAAATAGGTAATTGTAAAGAAAAGGTAGTTAAATGTTTACTAAACTCCAAGGAACCGTATCAGTTTTTCTGTGACATAACTGGAAAATTTGGGGACGACCTTCCATTAGGGAATTTCGCTGATTCACATGTGTTCAAGGTTCTTCAGAGTGTTTCCAAAACTGGGCATGAGGACTTTTCTGCTGACTGTGTGTGGCATGAGGATCACTGAGCTTTAAAGAACTTAGTCCCTTCTTTAAATTGTGAAATACCCTAATAACATTTTCACAGCGTCCCATTTAATGGGTTCATGCACCGTGTTTACAGTTCAGTGTGCCCTACAGTGGAAAAGTGATCCACAGGCAGGCTCATGTCTGCCAGTTCACCTCCGTGCTCACAACTGCCTTGGACAAAGTAGTCATCCACCTGTCTTATCCCGTCCTCTCCCACAAGACTTCCCTAAGCCTGCCTTCTTCCAGCCTGCGCTGCGGGGGTGAGAGGCTGGTCTGGAGTAGCCACCCAGCCCAGCTCGATCCTACTACACATTTTTCCCTTGCCTCTGGGCCAGCTGGGTGCTCAACCACGCGCCCAGGTCTCCAGGCTTCTCCAGGGAAGCCTCCCGCCCTAAGCCAGGCTGGGTAGGGGCGGGGGCCGGGGGTGGTCTCCGAGACTTCTCGCGCTTTCCCTGGAAGTGCCAGGAAAGATAAAAGCTCAGGCCGAAGCCGCGGTCTGGCGTTTCTGCGAGGCGGGGCCGGCGCTCCCTGACCTCCTCCTCCCTCCAAGTTCTGCGCCCCGGATTTGGCAGTGGCAGAAACCTGCGGAGCGTCCCAGCCAAGAGGGCGGGGAACTGGACACCTGGGGCAATCTTTCAGGGTCTGCTGCCACATCCCCCTCCCCCAGCCGCTGCTGGGGAAGTTTGTCTTGCCCTCTGCTCCTTGCTCTTCTTTCACTTTTCTTTTCGCTGAGGGTTGGGACTCCCTGGGTTCAGGGCGCCCAGGGGGAACCCCCGCTGACTCGCAGTCGAAGCCCGTCGCCCAGCTGAGAGAGCCTGGTGGCAGCGCCCGCCCGCTGCGCCGCTTGCCGCCCCCAGCCCTGCAGCCCGGACTCGATGGAGGTAGAGTTCTGCTTCTCGGCTCTGGGAGGGGAGGTGGTGGTGGTTGAAAAGGCGATGGAATTTTCCCCGAAAGCCTACGCCTCGGGCCTCTCCCAGCTCCGGGCCGACCCACCCGTTTCCCGCCACCAGCTGCGGGTTACGCCGCCCCGCCCTCTCACGCGGAACACTTGACCGCGACTTCGGGTTTTCGGCTGCACTGTGCAGAGCGGTTTTCCCCCTTCTGACCCTTTATTCCCCCCGTGCTCGCCATCCTCCGCTTCCAGAGGTGCGCAGCTTGCTCGTCCGCTGGCGGGTCCCGCGACGCTCCTCCGTGCGCTCCCGTCTTTCGGTGTTGCAGGCAGCGGAGGCGCGGGAGGCAGCGTCCGGCACCGGGCTCTCCCCTGCGCTGGGCTCTCCCCTGCGCTGACTTTGCCAGCTGACCGGCGGAGAGCGAGGGACGTGCGTCTGGCTGCCCCAGCGGAGAAGACGCGGTCAGGCAGCACCGAGCGCTGAGTTCTGCACCTAACCGAGCTCAGAGAGTTCAAGCAAGGTACTGCAGCTCCTCGCTTCTTCCCTGTGCCCTCCCAAACTCCCTCTCGGTCGGAGCAAAAGGTGTGTAGGACTCTGCACGTCTGTCGCTACCTTTGTTTGCAAAATCGAGTTACCCTTCCCTTTTTGGATGAGGACCCTTGTCCTCCTAGGGAAAGGAACTTGCAGAAATGGTTATTGCTGGGCAGTCAGGCCTGGGTTTGGATTCTTAGTTCCAACCCTGTACAAGCCACTCATCTCTTAGAAAAGCAGTATTAGAAACTTGGAAGAGATGTAGGAGAACTTAGTTGCAGTAAAATCCTTATCCAAGGTGGATTTAAATGAAAATCTAGTTAATTTTTTCCCAGTGTTATTGAGATTGCATTTTGCGGACATATACAATTCATTTTAATTTATGTAATGCTGTGCGTTTAAGATTTTGAGAGCTTCAACTTAGTCATAATGCAAGATTATTCCTAAACGATGTGTACGAACAGATTCTTAAACAGGATGAGTTACAAGTTTCAAAACTGGAAGCAAAGTTGTTGTCGCTAGCTATTTTTTCCATTGTGTTTTTTAAAGCTACTTTCTAAAGTTATTAACGGGGTGATGACATCTACTTGTAACTGATAGGCATCCTTATCTTGTCAGTGTGCCTAAGGAGGTTTTGCTGACTTGACTGAATGAACAGATTAGCTCTGGATGGTTGCGGTGTCCCAGGGGGGATGGCTGTGAGATGGGCTGTTTTACTGAAAGCATCAAGGTGCAATGATTGATTCAATTTAACAACTCCTGTTGTTTTGTTGAAAATCAGTGTGGTGGAGGAAGGAGGTACAAAAAGAACATAAAGATATGTAAAGGAAGAGACTAAAGAGAAAAAGTAAGAGCCTTCGTAGCTTCAAAAAGTGACAATTTAAAATTTTATGGAATCAAGTCTCAGAAAGTTCTAAAGGTTTGTTACGATTGTGTTTTAAGGTCACATTCATTTCTCAATGAGTTTTCTCCTCAGAGTTTTAGTCATACTCAGAATGGCCTTTCCTGCAGGGTCATTGGCTCTGTGACAGAGTGACACAGAGGAGTTAAGTTGGTCACTGGTCCTGAAGCTCAGTAGGCAGTGTTCCCATACTTTGCTTTTTAATTTATTATTAATCTATTTATTTATTTTTATTAAGTAAGCGCTATACCATGTGGGGCTCAAAGTCACTTCCCCAAGATCAAGAGTCACATGCTCTACTGACTAAAACAGCCAGATGTCCCTTTCCATACTTTGGATTCACTGTTCTCTGACAGTTTGGCATGGGAACTCCAGAACCTGGTTTGGAGTTGTAGTCCTGAAATTTGGAATTTTACTGCAGATTTTGGTGGACTTAAGGGAAATGATTTGATGCTTTCTGTTTTCACCGGTGAGATTCATATATAAATGTCAGCAGCTCTCTTGCAAGACATACTAGTTGTTAATGAAATACATATTTATCAACATCTTTGAAGGAGAGAGAAAATCAGTGATTTAAAGCTTATTGAAATAGAGTTTGATAATTAAAGGATTTTAAACCCCAGGAAGTTCTCCATCTCAGGTTTGCTGGCTCTGAGTAGATTTCAGGAAGGCTATGATTGAAGCCCTGAAATGTTAGTGTAAGTGGATTTTTCTTAGGAAAATATCTACAACTCTAATTAGGTTTTTAAGTGGGCCTCGAACACCAGCTAGTTTTTAAAACATTTTAAAACTTAGAAAACTGTCCTTTTCTTCATTTATCTCTTAGAGCTTCCTGTTAAGTTTGTTCATTAGGTAGCTATACTTTTTTTTTAAAAATTTTTATTTATCTGTTTTATTTATTTGACAGAGAGAGAAAGATCACAAGTAGGCAGAGAGGCAGGCAGAGAGAGAGGGGGAAACAGGCTCCTCGCTGAGCAGAGAGCCCGATGCGGGGCTTGATCCTAGGACCCTGAGATCATGACCTGAGCCGAAGGCAGGGGCTTAACCCACTGAGCCACCCAGGCGCCCCAGGTAGCTATTCTTTTGAAGGTTAATGATAATACGGAGAGTTCCGTGTTTCTGCCAGCAACTTGAATTATGGGAAATATATTATTTCCCATATGGGAAATATAATTCATGTTAATTATAGCTAATACTTGTTGAGGTCTTATTATGTACTGGGCATTGTTCCAAGTATGTATTTTTAAAAATCATCATAATAAAGTTATGTGGTGGTAGGAACTATATTATAGTGCTGAGAAAACTGGAGCACAGGGTAACTGAGTAACATTCTCAAAGTTACAGAGCTAGTTAAGTGGTAGAACTGAGGATTTAACCCTCACAGATTTAAGATCACAGGTATTTATGAAGAATGATATTTCCATATAAGTATTTCCCACAATTTGGCAATGACAACTAACCACGACTTCATTTTGATGCCATGTTATAAAGATAAAATGTTGGTTTTCAAGTAATACTGCTTATATGGTACTTGCATGATTGACATCAATCATTAATTATATATTTATATATATATTTTTTTATTTATATATATTTATATATATTTATGATCAACTGATATTCATGCGAGTGTCTATATGTGTGTGGTTCCTTGGAGAGGTTTCTGTCATGGTTCCTGAATGAGAACATTAATTTGCATCAGCTTTTGCTGATAGAACCTGACGTAAGTACATGGGGATTGATCCGGGTGCTGAATTTATCCATCTATCTATCCATTCATCCATCCAAGTCAAAAGCTGGTGTTCCTGGAGAGATCAGAACAGAAGCCTTTCCCATTATATCACAACCGAGGTGGTGTTGTCAAGTATTTGAGAAGCTTTTTCAGAGGCTTTATGGTATGAGGGTTGGCAAGAAGCCACCTGCTTTCCTTAGTTCAATATTAGCTCTTTGGTTTACTTCCACAGTGGTTGTAGATTGCTACATCAGGCTGTTGAGATTGAACAATGCTTAAGTGCTTGCTGCTATCCCATTGGAATGGACTGAGTGGAAAAATTCCATAGGGGAGTTGAAGGAACCTCTGTGGTTTTAGCTAGTACTGCAGATCCTCACTACTAGCTATATAGTGGTGAATTTGACTAATTATTATTAATTATATATTTATTATTTTGCTTTATCTTCCCCCCTCCAAGTTCCTCAGTACTGGAATCAGATGTAAGAAATAAGAAGCTCTTTGGTCTCATTTCAGTTCAGAAGTGTTATTTGTGCTCATTTTATATCTGGAGGCAGGGCATATGTATATATATATTTTTCAGTGTTTTATCCCACTGCGACTCTAGTAGTGTCTTGGGGTCATTTTTGGAAGGACTTAAGTACACATATATATGTATATGTATGTGCATATGCATACACATGTGTGTGTATGTGTATACAAAATAGGTATTTTTATATAGACTGCATAAAAATGGATTAAAAAAAGTCTGAATGCCTATTCGCTCATCATGTTCTAATAATGCATAGTTGCTTCTTCTCCTGATGCTAAGGTTTTTCCAAGTGCTAACAGACTGCAGAAGGGATCCGGAGAGTGACAAAATATTTTGTTAAATAAAGGAATTGAAACTGAAAATGATCCTACAAGAAGAAAATATAATGGTTGTAAGGTTGGTTGTTGTGGGGGGAGTTCTACTTATCACAATGACACAGGGAAGAAGCCCTGTGACACATTCAATAATCCCTTGTATCATTTAATTCTCACTGGGCATTTTGCTCATATGCTTTCTAATAGAAATTTGAGAAATGGAATACCCCTTGTGCAGTCTTAGCTCTGGCCTCTAAAATTTTCAATTATTCTTCAATTGAACATTTTATAGTTCAAAATTTTACAATATATTTTTCCAACTTCTGTGCTCCTCTTGCTCCTCAGCAACAAAAAGTATATACATTTAGGGGCGACTGGGTGGCTCAGTGGATTAAGCCGCTGCCTTCAGCTCAGGTCAGGATCTCGGTGTCCTGGGATCGAGCCCCACATCGGGCTCTCTGCTCAGCGGAGAGTCTGCTTCCTCCTCTCTCTGCCTGACTCTCTGCCTACTTGTGATCTCTCTCTCTGTCGAATAAATAAATAAAATCTTAAAAAAAAAAAAGTACATTTAAATTTAATTTTTAAAATAGTTTTGTTAAAAATTATTCCTTATGCTATTTTAAATATTAGTACACAGGTAACCAAAGTAATTCATTAACTTTTGGTAAGTAATTATGGGGCATAGAAGTAAACTATAGTGGAAATTTGTATCCTAAATGTAGGTATGGGTAATGTGGATATCAGTGCTTTCCTGAAAGAACGTTTCTCTAATATCAGTTTTTCAAATTGCCCCTTTATTAGGCACCTTGGGGAGCCAAGGCATATAGTAAGATTGTGAATGGGAGAGAGATGTGCCTTTCTTTGGTAAAATGGGTGAAGGGTAATTATAAAAGGGGAAGTGGGAAAGGAGAACTTGCCAGAAAATGCTCACTGTTGGCACATTTCAAGCATATCACTTGTGAAAAAGGGTTCCTATGGAAATAGAGGATCTGGAAATTGTTTTTTTTAGAACTCTTCTATATCCATACAGAGCTCAGGAAGCAGTGGGGTTCCCTGGGGATGGCTGGTGTTTACTTTGAAGATCTCTGATCTGGTTCAGCCTATTGCCTGCCCCCTAAGGTTGGTTTGTATATTGCCATGGCTCATTGTGCTTAAAGCAATGAGACTGCGTGTGTGTGTGTGTGTGTGTGTGTGTGTGTGTGTGTAGGGGAGGAAGGGGTAAAGAACTGGCTTTCCACTGAAAGCAGGGGAGGGGATGGGGGGGAATGTAGGGAGGAGTTGTGGGGGTGGAGAATAGCTTCTAGCCAGGCTTGGGGACTTGGATAGCCTTCCCAGCCCTTCCATGCTAGTCCCAGTCACACTGCTCTGTGCTCTAGACACTAGACACACTTGCTGTCCCTGCTCACTCCTTGTCATCCTTCCTGAGTACTGCTGAAGCATCCAACCTCCATAACTTTTGGTGCCCCTTGTACTGCCCAGGTAAAATTATTTTCTCCCTTATATGAATTTATTTGGTGCTATGCTAGTTTTTATCTCTGTAAATTCATCTAATTATGTGTGTGTCTCCAGTCACATTTTGAATAAAGACTGTGAGCCCAACCAAGGGTTGGTCACATGGTTGATTTGTATTGACTTCGATGAGAGGACATTCAACATTTCGACAACTAAGCGGACTTCCAGGAAAACGGGAAATGTAATAGAACAAAAACAATGGTGGACTACTATCATTAAAACAGTATTTGGGGAAAGTCAGTCTGGGGTAGGATTTATTGAAGAAAAAGCAAATTGGAGAGAAGGAAACCAGCCAGAAATCCATTGCAATCCTACCGACATGCAGTCTCATTCCCGTTATCTGCTCAAGGACAGAGCTCTAGTAATTCATTCTTTCTGTCATCAATTTTTGTCTCTCTTTAATAGGTCTTTGCCATCACTGTAATTTCTCCCATAAACAACAACAACAACAAAAAACAAACAGCTCTCTTTGGCCTCATGTTTCTCCACAGCCACCACCTGCTTTTTTGGTCTCCCTTTTACAGGAAAACTTTCAAAGTCAATTCTACTTTCTGTCTCCAGTTTCTCTCTTCTCATTGTCTCTTGAACCGGGCAGGTTGTCTTCCCCACTGCTCCACTAAATCTGTTCTTGTCAGAAGTACCAAGCCCCGCCATGTTACATCCAGCGGTTAGGGCTTGGCTCTCTTCCAGTACACTCTTCAGCAGAGTTGTTTTCATTGTTTTTCATTTGGCTTCCAGGCAGTCTCCCACCTCTCCTGCTTGTCTTTCTGCCTCACAATCACTCATTTTGGTCTCTTCCCAGTTCTGCTTCCCTAACCTCTAAACAGAGGAGTCAGTGGGGTCAGTCCTTTCTCTGTGTAACTCACTCCCTTGGTGATCTCATCCAGCCTCGTGGCTGTTAATGCCTTCCTAGAGTAGTGATTTCTGTATCGAGTCACAACCCCGAACTCCTAGTCTAGTTAGTAATTCTGAGGACAGGTCTAGGACTCACTGGATTCCTGGCTTAACCTCCAAACTTCTTCCACTGTTTCTCTCCTCTAGCTTGGTGGCAGTTCCATTCTTGGAGCTACATACATGATCACTTAGTCCATCTCAGAGGTGTCCTTACTTCTCTTTTTTTCATATCCCACATTTCAGTCTGCCACCAAGTCGTTCAGCTGCCCCTGCAGAGTATATCCCACATCTGACTTCTCGCCAGCTTCACGGCTGCCACCTGGACCCAAGCCACTCTTGTCATGCCTCATGGTATTACTGCAAGATTGGTCTCCCTGCTGCTGTACTTTACCCTCCCCCTGCCTGTTCTCAATGGGACACAGCAGCCAGAAAGCTTCTGTTACTTGCTCTGCCTGCATTAAACAAACAAACTCACAAAACAAACAAGCAAACCCTCAAAACAAACAATCAGAAACACCCAGAAACCACTGGCTTAACAAACAGTAATTTGTTATTTATCATGATTCTGAAGTTTGCACCACATTCAGCTCCTTAGCTCTTACAAGGCCACTGAGGAGAAAACATTCTGGAAGGTTTCTTCATTCCTACCTCTGGCACCTCATCTGGGCTGGCTGGAAGTGAAGGCCTCCCCCCCTCCACCCCGCCTTTAATCTTTCTTTCTTTTCCAGAAGAAATAGCGCTTGTCAGCAACTGAAGAGGCCACTTCCTGCTCTGAGTTGGATCTAAGGACCTTTTGTGTCCTTCCTTTCGCTTACCTGGTGGTGAGGTTGTTTTTCTGTTTTTTGTTTTAAGTACATTTTTCTTTTAAATCTTGAGGGGTTCCTATAAATTTTATTGAGGTTCACTCTAGTAGAGAAAGATGTACCCAGAAGACACTTAAATATTCCCCTCTTTATTTTGGCTACGAGTCAGAATGCTGTAGGAGAAACCCTTAAGGTTTTTCGAAGCATTTTTGTCCCGTTAACTGGGTCTAGGAGGCACTGCCTTCACGTAAGGTCTTAAGGAGGCATCTTCCAGCCACGCACTTGATTTGATCTTTAACCTCAGAGCACATTGTAAGAATAGACCTTGGATTTGAACTTTGTCCTAAGACTGCTTCTTTCTTTGAGAATCTTTTGCTGTCTGGAGAGGCGAGAATGACAAAAAGTTTTCTAAGCTGGTAAGTATTGGGTTGAACAATTTCCTCTAAATTCCACTTGAACGCTTTAGTTCATCTTTCTCGTCCTGTAATGAATCCTAGGCAGCTAAATGAAGCCAGCTATCATGCTCAGAAATCTTCTTAGCCAGATCCACAAGTTCATTAGATATATTTTCTTCCATATTGTTGCCAGGTATTTGGCCACTATGTAATGTGAGTTGCCCTCTCTCCCGCCTTCAGTAAGAAGTGTATTATTGCCTTTCTAACTTTAACTAGAAAGAGTAGCCTTGTTGCTCTTCATGAGGTGTCTGCCAACCACCTGGTCTCATTATCAATTTTAATATCTGTTTCTAATTGCTATGTGATTAACTCCTCCAAAATTTCATGGTGTGAAACAAGAACCATTTTATTTGTTCAAGGTTTGGAGGCTAGAAATTTGGACAGGACATGGTGACAATGACTTGTTTCCATTCCACAATGTCTGTGGTCTCAGCTGACTCTAGTTGTCCAAGGACTGTCTGAGAAAGTTCAAGGTATTGGGTCAGGCTGTTGGGTGGGTTCTTTCATTCTCTTCCATTTGGCCTTTCCACATTGGCTAGATTGGGCTTTCTCATACTGTGATGGTCTCAGGGTTGTCACACTTCTTATATAGTATTCAGCTTCCATAAAAGAGGAAGTGGAAGCTGCAAATCCTCTTAAGGCCTGGGTATAGAATTCCCAGACTTTACATTTGTTTCATTCTTTTGGGAAGAGCAAGTTAGAAGGCCATCTCAAATTCAGTGGGAGAGGACATGGACCAGACCTATGCTGGGTAGCTTGTCATGCTTGTTCACTGAGGGAGGGAAGGTGCCAATGATGGCAGCCATCTTTGGAGATGATCAGCCACACATTGTCATCCTGTTAAAACAGTAATTAGGTGATGCTCCTTCTCTATTCAGAACCCTTCTTTGCCTTCTCATCTCACTTCTGTAAAAGCCAAATTCCATTATAATGGTCAGTAAGGCCCTAAGTGATTTTTATGTTATGTTACCTACTATTCTTCCTTTAGCTCATTGTTTCAGTCACACTGACAAACTTGCCCCTCATCACACATTCTTCTCTGTTCTTATCTAAGGGTCCTTGAACTTGCTGTTCCCCTACTTAGACTGCTCTTCTCTCAGATATAGCCTACTCCCTTACCTCATCGGCTTGGTTCAATATCCCGTTTGCGGTGAGGTTTTCCCTAACCCACGTACTTTTTACTGGACTCCCATCAGCACTGTGTTTAAACTCTCCTCCATACACCTATAATTATCTGACACACTGCTAGTTTTATAGTACCCTATCCAAAACTCTTAGGGTCAGATAGGTTTGGAATTAAGGTTTTTATCAGTTTTGGGGAAGGTAACCATTACGGACTGAATTGTGTGTCTCTTCCCATCCTACCCTAAAGCCCGCATGCAAGAGAGGCTTACTCTTCTAGAAACTTTCAAATATGCAAAACAGTATTAACTGTACATTACATTCCCATGGCTTACTTGTTTTATAACTGGAAGTTTGTACCTTTTAGCTCCTTCTACCCATTTCACCCATTCCTCAACACCCTGCCTCCAGAAACCACCCATCTGTTTTCTGTATCCATGAGGTTTTTTTGTTTGTTTGTTTTAAATTTTTTTAATATACCAGTCTTTAAAGAGTCACTTACTCTGTGAAGTTCTCAGGGCAAATCCCCTGCTTTACCTCCTCTCAAGCCCCCAGGAAATATTGACTACATTTCTCCTTCATTCTGTCCCCTCCTGGTGGATACCTCTCTAATAGTATCTCCAGTATTTCATTATATTGACTTGTGTTCCTATGGACTCTCCTCTTGAGTAAATGACAAAAGTGGTACCAAGGATGACAAGAATTGTGATGATGGAGTTAGAAAGGCTGGAGTTTGGGAAACACCTCATCCTTTTCTGCCTAGCACCTTGCCTGGCACATAATAGACGTTTAATAATGTTATTTTTGTTGTCAATAATCTGTCACATATTGATGAGGGGCCAAGTCATAAAAGGTTTTGAGAAAAGAAGTTTGACTACATTTGACTGGAAATAAATCATCAGTGATCTCATATGACTGTTGGAAAACCATTCCCATCAAATGGAAAAAACATTCCCCAGCATTGGAAAACCAATCCCAGCATATTGTCAGGGTCAGGAAGGGAAACAGAATTTCCCGAGGATCTAATTTGGGCCAGGCTACTGATAGAATCCTTATATTAATTTTTAGGAGGATGCATATGAGCTCTTTAGATTAGCATGAGCCTGTTAGAACTAAAAAAAGGGGGGGTGGTGTTTAATATTTTGTGCCAGTTGTTATTGAGTGGATAATTTTATAAATTGCAAAAAAAAAAAAAATCCTTCAATAAACAAAAGGAAATAGAAAAAACCCCACACCCTATTTTCTAAATTTCATTGAATAGAAATTTTTTTCATTTTCTTAATTCTATTAGCCAAGTATTTTGAAAAAAAATTATTTCAGAATACAAAAAAGATTAAAAGAAATTTATAAAAATAGGAGTACTGTTAATATTTAATTTATTTAGTGCTCCTTCTCTTGAGAATCCAAGGAAACAAATATAGTCATAACAACTTTATTAGGCCACTTTAAAACTTGCAGTAATCCCAGATGTCAGATTTTTAAGAGTCTGTATTTTATATCATTAGACTTTACCCCTGGACTCTTCTCATTGTTTTGTGAAGGGCCTCTAAAACTTGAGACCTGTGGTTTTATGATGGCTGATTTACATTTGATATTGAGGCATCTCTCTTCTAAATATTGACCTTTCTTAATTCAAGACGAATTACTCTTAGCCTCTGCAGTTTGTAAAGTATTGGTTCCCAGGCTATGGTTTTGAATCAAGTAGGCTTACACTGGACCAGAAACCTTCCTATATATAGCAAATATTTATTGAGCACTTTTTCAGTGCATGGCTCTTTGCCAAGTGCTCTGAGGGGTAAAAAACCGAACCAAACATAATTCCTTTCATCAAATCGTTATCTACTGGAACAATTAATATTGGTAACCAGTATACGTCTACGGAACAGCTCTCCATTCTCTAAACATGCTGTGCTTTCTGTCCTGGCGAAGGATGTGGGCATGCACGTCCCTCCTCGGGAATGCATTATTGCATTCCAACATTTTTTCCTCTACGCTTCCTTCTGACTCATCCACCTGGTCCAGAGGTTTCACTTTCATATTATTTTCTTGGGGAGATTCTCCTAAACTTCTAAGATGGGATTAGGTATCCCTTGTTCTTTTATTTTATTTTATTTGAATTCAGTTAATTAACAGAGAGTGTATTGTTGGTTGCAGAGATAGAGTTCAGTGATTCATTAGTTGCATAGTAACGCCCAGTGCTCATTATACCACACACCCTCCAGTAAGTGAAAGTGAAACCTCTGGACCTGGTGGGTGAGTCAGAAGAAAGGGTAGAGGAAAAAATATTTGATGCGATAACACATATTTAGTAAATATTTCAATAGTTAACATCTATTGTTGGTCTCGTGCCAAGCATTTCAACTTGTGGAATCCTCATAAACTCCTTGAGGTGCTTTTCTTAACTACTTTTCAGGTGATGTACCAAGATGTACCAAGACCTTGTGCCCAGGGTCCACAGATAAGTCTCTCTCCAAAGCCTATATGCTTCAGCAAGCATGTGCTACCACACTGGAAAAACGAAAAAGCAGCATAAAGATTAAAAAGGAGGAGGTAAAATTATCATTATTGATAAGTGAAAGCCTTGAAAATTAACAAACTATGAAAATGAGTAAGTTCAGCAAGACAGCCAGACAGAGTAACAAAAAGTCGGTAGCATTTTAAAATACTAAATAAAATATTAGCTAACGTAACAATAAAATGCACGGCATACCCGCCCCCACCAGGAAGACATTTATCATAATCAAATGGATTTATTTGAGGATTGCATGGATAGTCCAATATTAGAAAATCTGTCAGTATAATGTTAATGGATGCATGCAGAGAAAGTTATTATCAAGCATTTGGATAAAATCTTCATAAGATTAAATGGGATCTTCCAAATGTGGGAATGAATGAATGATATCTGCTAAATAATCTCGAGTAAATGCCATTCCTTAACAGTTTTATTTATTTATTCGAGAGAGAGAATGCGAGTGAGAGGGTAAGACAGAGCATGAGAAAGGGAGAGGGGCAGAAGGAGAAGCAGACTCCCCACTGAGCAAGGAGCCCGATGTGGGGCTCCATGCCAGGACTCTGGGATCACCACCTGAGCCACAGGCAGATGCTTAACCCATTGAGCCACCCAGGTGCCCCTACTAATGTCATTCTTAGTAAAGAACTTTAAAAAGCATTTCCTTCAGTTTTGGAGAATGCTGGGGATGTCAATATCTGCACAACTTTTTTTTTTTTTTTTTTTTAAGATTTATTTATTTGACAGAGAGAGAAAGAGATCACAAGTAGGCAGAGAGGCAGGCAGAGAGAGAGAGGGATGCAGACTCCCCACTGAGCAGAGAGCCCCATGCGGGGCTCGATCCCAGGACCCTGAGATCATGGCCTGAGCTGAAGGTAGAGGCTTAACCCACTGAGCCACCCAGGCGCCCCTCTGCACAACTATATAACAGAATACTGAAAACAAAGATAATAGTTGCTCATTTTTCCTGAGTACTTACTATGTGCCAAGCAGTCCTTTGTAAGTTTTGCTTATTTAAACAACCATAAACATTAACTTCTTTTCTTATCTTTGTTCCTATATCTTTTTGCTTTCTCCAAAAATTACTTCAAATGGGCCATAAAGGGTGAATTTTTCTGATGTTTTATATGCTTGTGAATATATTAACTTTGCCTTCACATGTAAATACTGGTTTACCCAGGTATTTAATTCTAGGTCCAAGGTTAGTTTTCCTTCAGCATTGTGGGGACTCTGCTCCATTATCTTGCATCTGTTGTTGCTTGCAAGAAGCGTGACGTCATTCTGACCTTTGTCTGCTTTCACTCTAATGAATATGGTTGAAGTTTCTCTTTGGCTTGAATTTGTTTTAACATTCCAATGTAGTTATCATACAGTGTTCTATTGGTTTCAGTGTCCAATACAGTGATTCACCAGTTCTATACATTACTCAGTGCTCATTATGATAAGTGTACTCTTAATCCCCTTCTATTTACCCATCTCTGTTCTCTATAGTTAAGAATCTGTTTTTTTTTCTATTTTTCCTTCGTTTATTTGTTTTGTTTCTTAAATTTCGTGTATGCATGAGATCATATGGTATTCGTCTTTCTCTGACTGATATATTTCACTTAGCATTATACTCTTTAGCTCCATCCATATTATTGCAAATGACAAGGTTTCATTCATTTTTATGGCTGAGTAATATTCCATTATAGATCTATACCATGTTTTCTTTATCCAGTCATCTATCAGTGGACACTGGGTTGCTTCCATAATTTGGCTATTGTAAATAATGTTTCATTAAACATTAAGGGTGCATCTGTCTTTTCAAATTAGTATTTTTGTATTGGAATCACTGGATCATATGGTCATATGGTAATTGTAGTTTTAGTTTTTTGAGGAGGCCTCATATTGTTTTCCACAGTGGCTGTACTAGTTTGCATTCCCACCAACAGTGCACTAGGGTTCTTTTTTCTCCACATCCTCGCCAACACTTGCTGTTTCTGGTGTTTTTGATTTTAGCCATTTGGACAGGTGCGAGTTGATACCTCACTGTGATTTTGATTTGCATCTCCCTGATGATCAGTGATGTTGAGCATCTTTTCATGTGTCTGTTGGCCATTTGTATGTTTTCTTTGGAGGGCTTGAATCTTTTTGGATGCCACTAAAATATGCCTGACTGTGAGTGGGATGTGTTTTTAATTTATTTTCTTTTATACTCTTAATATTTATTTTGAGGTCTTATATTTAACATTTAGGAAAAATCTTGATTATTATCTTTTTACTAATTGTCTTATTTTCTTTTCAGATGGCAAGTGGACAGAGTTGCAATTCCTACTTTCATCTTCAATCTATACTTCATTCTTCCTCTGTTTTTTCCCCATCTAATTTTTAGTTCCTAATGCCTTGCAGGATATTGCCTGATCTAACAGTCTGGTTCATTCTGCCACTTTCCAACAGTATTCATTTCTGACATTCAGACTATCTACTTAACTCTTTACTTTGATCACTTGTGGGTTTTTAAAAAAAATATTTATTATACCCAGGTTTTTCTTCATATTTATTGCTCCTGATTCATATTTCCAAACTCCTTCTTATGGTCTACCAAGTATTTTTTAGTTTTTTCGATTGTTATCTTATTGGTTCCATTTGGTTTTTCCCATCTGGCCTACATTTTTATTCAATTTTGTCTCTCTCCAATAGAGACCCCACTATATATCCTTCCCTGTAAACTTCCCTTTCTTAAAATGAGATCATCATTGGCTAGCATTATCAGCCAAGAGACAAAACCCTTGACTCTAGCTTATGTCCCCCAACTGTGTGGGGGTGAGGTTCCCTTCAGGTTGAAGAGCCCATACTGTTGAACAACTGCATGACTCTCCCACAAGTCTATTACCATCTTCTCCACGGATCTTTCCCAGTCCCTTGTTCTGGGTACCCCTTCTGTCTTGTAGCAGTGATGGGAAGAACAATTAGTTGGATCCAGGGTATGGGCTTATGCAATCGTGTTGCCAATTTTCCAGGTTCTGAGTGCCCTGCAATCCAGGCCCAACCAGAAAGTAACAGTCAAGGTTAACAGGTGTAGTAAAGCAAACATCTCCTCACCCTACTTTTTCAGGGAAAAATAAGGGAGGAAACAGGGTACAGCAGCTAGAACCTTCTTCCTCATCTCCTCCTCTGCTTCTGGCCCTAGGCTGTCTGACTCTGGTCTGGCCGAACTGAGATACAATTTCCTCCTCTCTCCCAAGGGAGTTTTTACAGTTTTGCCATTAGCTCCTGAACATGGATTAACATTCCACACAAACCATCTTATTTCTCTAGAATCTGTAGGGCAGATTTCCAAAGAAAAAGGTAGCTGGTCTTACCGGTTCTTTATTTAATTTGGAACTGCCTGGGATTTTAATTATTTTTCCTTCTCCCAAGTGATTCATCCAAGAAACAGAGATATGTAAATATATGATGATATTTACCATTATTATCATCAAGCCACATTGAACAAAGATCTCAAAGATCCCAGGGTAAAAGCAAGAGTGTTGTGGCTTAGCCACAGGGTAAAGGGGTTTACAAAATTTCTGTCTTCCCCATCCTCCAGGGTCAAGAGGTGACTGTTAAAATGGCAGTGGCTTAGGATGACACACAGTTGTTATGGGTGACATGTTTACTTTAGTTGTTCTGATCCAGAAAGTAGCCCTCTGGAAGTAAGTAGAAGAGTAAATTGCACAATCACAGCATTTTGCTGATGGTGCCAGTGCTGGGACAGGATAGTTAGATCAAAGGTATAAAATTAAAACAATTCAAATTCCGCTAATATGGCCCTTTAGTTATGATCAGTACATATCAGATTGTAAGCCCCGAGCATTTTATAATCCTTGATTTTAGGGATAAGTAGACCTGTTTTGAAGTTGAAACTAATATGGATAGGCAGCATGAGGCACAACACATGCCTTGTAGTCCTTGTGAGCTGATTCGACTACTGGTGAAGACTTAAACTGGGAATCCAAGATGACACATGGTAAACCCCAGTTTTATCTCTTGGTGTAAAACTGGAGAATGCATTTAGTTTCTCTATACTTTCTTTCTCTTCTGGAAAATTAAGATGATTAGAACAGAGGAATTCCCTCAGGTGTCAAATCTGGTAGCACTGATGATTAATAGAACGTGGATGGATTTGACCATATGCTGATAAGCCACCTGTGACCTTAATGCATGTACTTAGACACTGAGAAGGACTTTGGACACCTTCCAGTCTGGTTTCTTTATTTGTAAAGATAAACTGAGGTTAGGAGACACAGAGTACCTTGCTAAGGTCATGTGGCTGTCTAAAGACAGAATCAGGCTCCGTGCTCTAGGCCTTCAATCCATTCTGTGCTTTTGATAAGATTAGGGAGGCCCCAGATTTTTATTAAGGAACCTATAGGCTCCATGTTGCGTAAACCATAGTTTTGGAAATTGCAACGTTTTAGTGATGAATAGTCTGTAAAGACGGTAGTCTGCATGGCATCTGGTAAAAGAAAACATAGTGAACGCCACTGCTGTTGTTTACACAAGTCCAAAGAGAGAAATTCTGTGTCTATAGAAATGAATGTCTGTGGTCCCAGCACGGGGCAGTGACACATTTAATGGGAGTTGCCTGGAGGGCCATGTTCAGATAACTAGAGATTATCTTCTGTGTTGTTTTCTATTCCAGATGATATATTCTACAAGACCTTTTGGTTTCATTTGTTCCCATTCCATGTTTGTCAAAAATCTTCTCATTAATAATTTAGTTGTTGAAGTTAATAGGACAGCCTCTGTTACGTAGGGATGGGATGGCTTTGGCACAGAAAGTCACCTAGTCTATCTCTCCATCAGCCCCCTCAGGGGGAACAAAATAAAACAAACAAACAAAACCCTAAAAAACCTTCAAAAGAAATGTGACATTTTAGTCTACCAAAATGCAGACATTTGGGGGTATTCTGTACCAATTCACCCAATAGAAAGGGTCAGAGTTTTAAACGCTGTTAACAAATGTGTAATCTCATAGAAGGAATGGGGCACACTACGTGTTTGATGTTACCCATTTTTCTTTGCACACAAGCTGAGGAGCATGAAAAATGAAAAGGCAAAGGTTAGAAAGCAGAGAAAAATGAAAAGCAGAGGTTAGGAAGAATAAAGGAATGACAATCTATTCATAGTCATAGTTTTGGTAACTACTCCTTGAATAGGAATATTTCATGAGACCAGGGGAGATAAAGAACTACAACATCTGATGAAATGCCCTAAATCTGGGGACAGGCATTCTGTGAGCCGTGTCCCAGGTGACTGCATGCAGCCCAGGCAGAGAGAAAAGACCAGCAGTGCTGTCAAAGATCGAGAAGTTCTGCATCCAGTCCAGGGAAAAAAAGGCCGACAGCCACATGCACCACAATACAACTCAGGAGTCCAAGTGCTCTGCCCATTGCAAGCACATTTTATGAATACAGACAGTCTGCCTCTTAGCGTTTTGTTTTGTTTTGTTTTGTTTTCTCCCCAAAGATCTTACATTTATTTATTTGAGAGTGAGTGAGCGAGAGAGAGCACAATCAGGGCCAAGGGCAGAGGGAGAAGCAGATTCCCTGCTGAGCAGAGAGCCTGATGTGGGACTCCATCCCTGGACTCCTGGACTCCAGAATGCTGGCCTGAACCGCTTAACTAACTGAGCCACCCAGGCGCCCCGCTCATACCACTTTTACAAGCACTCCTGCTTTGCTATGGAGACTTGAGACGTTCAGGTTACTCCTCAGGAAGGAGCCCGCAAATAATGCTTTAGAAACCAGACGTTTGGGACTACTACAGCAAATCTGTGGCCACTCTGTTGATTCAGGGACCTGGTGTTCAGAATTAATCACTTGATGCATCTCATAACGGGCTGGGTATTTGGAATGGGAGATACCAGAGGCCTAATCAGCTGGGAAAAATAAAACATTAGAGGAGCGACAGCCAGCTCTGGTTGAGACTGTCTGGAATCAGGGCACTGAGGGATTATGTGGCCTGGAGTGCATCCGTATTTAATCTAAAAGATCTACTCTGCCTTAAACTTCTTTACTTGTGTTATTTCTAAGGATTGGGGTAATCTTACCCCTCTCTTCTTCTGTAAGGGATTGGTGAGAAGCCCTAGAAATGCTGGAATCCAGTTATTTGCCAGCAGGAGACGTGCTGTATAATTAAGCTGTCATTTCCCTGGTAGGTTATTATCAGCAGGTAATAAGAAGTGTGTGTCATTATAAATTGTCATACAGCATCTCATGCTGCAGGAGATAAGGTACATCTTCTGTGGCAACACAGAGTGATCACATGGTGTCATTACGGCCATCATAAATCACAGTGTCCACTTTAATAGTTAAATAGTTATCTATAGAGGCAATACTGGAAAATTGGTTAGTAATAACTGCCTGATTTTTGATGAAGAATAATTTTTATGTAGGTCTTTTTATATAAATACCCGAGGAATTTGAAAGAAGAGCATTCATCTAAAACACACACATGAACACTTTTGTTTGTTTTGTTTTGTTTTGTTTTTGGCTTGTTGATCTTTAACTACTGATGTTGGAAGGGTCAGAAAGTCACCAAAATAGCTTCCCACTTTTGAGTTTGTTTGTTTATATTATGTTGTGTTAGTCACCATACAGTACATCATTAGTTTTTGATGTGGTATTCCGTGATTCATTGAAGAAGGGCCATATGCACCCCAATGTTCATAGCAGCAAAGTCCATAATATCCAGCCCATGGAAGAAGCCAAGATGCCCTTCAACAGACAAATGGGTAAAGAAGATGTGGTCCATATATACAAGGGAGTATTATGCCTCCATCAGAAAGGATGAATACCCAACTTTTGTATCAACATGGATGGGACTGGAGGAGATTATGCTGAGTGAAATAAGTCAAACAGAGAAAGACAATTATCATATTTTCTGAGTTTAAAGTTATCTATATTTAATATCCTATCCTATTCTATCAAGATTACTGCACAGTTGCACTAAAGAGGCCAAAACTGGCTACTAGTAAATTCAGGTCTATGTGGTTTTCTGTTGTTGGAAACCACAAGGTAGCAAGGAAATGGCTTGCCCTCTGGGGTAAAAGGAAAATATTTCTTGATTTTTGAAGGGCAAAAACTAGGAGTCTTTTCTCTCTTTTTCCTTTCCCTGGGTATTGTTTCTTGGCCATTCTTTTCCACTTCTCTCTCTCCTCTTATCATGATTTATGTTCTTCAAAATTTAATTCACATTTACCAGCTATAAAAACCTCACCTTGACTGACCCAGCTGTCTCTTCCCCTTCAGTTTAGCTGGTAGTAGACTTTGCTCTTTACATGGCAAAGTATGACAGATGTCTTCTTGGTGAGAATTTTAATATCATATCCAACTAGACTATTGCATTCCAAAGTATGAAAATATTTGTTTCCAGGATCTGACCCAATATAGAGCTTGCACCAGAATGCAAATTCACCACACGACCCAACATTTTTTTTTTACACAAGGCCCTCCTGAGGAATTCATGTAAGCTTTATTCACGATAGACTGGTACTTCAATAACACTGAGGTAAGGATGTTAATGGCCACTTTTTCTGCGGGACCTTTGGGAAGGGTGGAACAGCCTGACTGTGAGGGTTATGATGACTGGTTCATGCTGAGTTGTCACGTTCGCGATGGTGATAATCATAGGGAGGTAACATTTTCGAGCGCTCACTGTGTGTCGTGGCCTGTTCTATGTATGAACATGAATGTTCACGAGTGAACTTGATCCTTACAATGACCTGGTGAGGGGAGGCACTATGAAACTGAGGCCCAGGGAGACTGGTTAATCTCCATTAAACCTTATTGTTAGTTGTAGTGACTAAGTTGGAATTCAATCCGGATAGGACTGAAACCAAAGTCTGTTATATCTGTTTGAGTGCTGTCCAAAAGAAGTTTCTGCAATGGTGAGAATGTTCTCCATCTGCCACGTCCAATAAAGTAACCACAGACCATATGTGGCATTTGAGCCCTTGAAACGTGGCTAGCTCAACTGAGGGAGTGAATTTTTAATTTAATTTAATTTTAATTAATTTACATTTATAGTTAAATAGCCACATATGGCTAGTGGTGACTGTATTGGACAGCATAGCTCCAGATAATTTTTAGATGACTATAGGCTAATAACAGAAAAACCAAACCAGGAAAATACGTTAAAAGAATTTGCTAGTCTTCCTCCATTTCTAGAGTTTCCCTGGATCCTACATTAAAAAAATATTTTTTTGTTGTTTAATGTTAAAAGAGAAGGAAAGGAAAGAAGCACTACTTGAAATCTTTTGCCATATGGAAGCAGTAGGATTCAATTAAACAACACATTATTGACTGCCTCCTCTGGTTCAGGCATTCTGCAAGGCTTTGGGCATTATGAAAAAATGAATAGGAAGACATAGTTCCTGTCTTCAAGGAGCTCATAATCTAAGGAACCTTGTAGAGATGTTATACATTTTTCTTCCAGAGTCTCTTCATGTATAATTAAAGTATTTAAATATCTGCTATTTTATACTTTGTGGTGTTTTGCTTTTAATTTTTAATATTCTAATTTTTTCAAAAGGTAATGTATTCCCATGGTTTAAAATTTAGAGGGGACCGAGTTGCTTTTAATTCCCTTTTATGGAAGCAACCACAGTTGCTTACAAAGGTAGTTCATACCTTTATAAATATTTTGAGCATGCACAAGGAAACATAAACATATGTTCAGTCCTTTCTAAAAAAAAAATATGCACTATTGAGTAACCTTGCTTCTTGCACTTAAAAATCTGTATCTTGGATACTTTTTCATACTGGGTGCATAATATTCCATTCTGTGGCTCTGCCGTGATTTGTTTAAGTAGTCTTCTGTGGAGATTTAAGTTCTTTCCAATCTTTTGCTATTACAGGACATACAGACATGAGTAAATTTAGCAATTATATTCTAACGTGAGCCAGAGTGAATTGCATTCATGTTCCCCAGAGTATATTCCACAAACAGTCTCAGAAGGTCTTCAACACAAAAAGAGGGTTCTCTGTCTAAATTACTTTCTGTAACTTCTGGGTATTCATTGGGGATTCATAGTCTGCCTTGTTAAATTAAAATAAACCCTACAATAATCTACATCAGTGGAGACCATGTGTTTCCCAGGGCTGGATTTTCTGAGGTACTAGAAGAGACTGTTTTTGTAGGTTGAGATCCCTGGGAAGCCAACTGTGATCTAGAAATGCACATGCAGGTGGTCTGCTGGGGTGTGTTCTCTGGAAGGATACGTACTGGAAGGAAGCCATGACAGAAGTAAAGGAGGCAGAGGGGGCTGGTGAAGAGGGATGCAGTTGGCAGCAGAGACCTCAGCCAGTGGGTCCACGTCCCTTGGGGAGTGAGTGCTCTGCAGCCCAGATGGAGTTTCAGGGATGTTCCAACTCCCAACGAAGGAGGCCAAGCCCCCACACAGAGATGTTGTGATCTTGTGCTAGACAGCTCCCTTCCACTGGGGGCATTTCTGGGGACAGACCCCACTCTGAGATGTCAGTCGGGGCAGTGAGTGCAGTGAGTGCCTCTGTGTTCACCACAACTCTGAATAGCACCTTCACACCTTAATGGGAATGCGTATGGATTCCTTCATAGCCTTGCTGTTCAGAGCAAGTCACTTGATGTCTTCATCAAGAACTTTCTCTATGATAGATGGATGCCCAGCCGGAAGTTCTTGGGAGTATCTAACATTCTTTGTTTCTAATTCCATTTCAGTATGTACTAATTAAATTGCGGGGTAACGAGATAAATTTTCCCAAACATACATTTGGCCACACAGGGTCCTATGACCTGATTAGGTCAGCCGTAATCTGGTATTACTGCTATGCATTCATGGGGAAGGCACATTGTTACAGTGTTTTTAAGAGGGTGTCACTTAACCTGGGGCGGATTCTCGGGGCAAAATGGCAGGCGAGCTGAGTTAGAGTTTCGTTTGTTTTCTAAGTATTTGTGTTGCCTCTTCTTGGGTGTTTCCTGAAGGAGCTAACCTGCAGTCTCCCTGGGCTAGGAAACCTGAGTCCATGTTGCTAACATGTAAAGGATTAGACTGTCCTGAGTCTACCCAGCTTTATTTATTTATTTTTAAAGATTTTATTTATTTATTTGACAGAGAGAGAGAGAGAGAAATCACAAGTAGGCAGAGAGGCAGGCAGAGAGAGGGGGAAGCAGGCTCACTGCTGAGCAGAGAGCCCGATGCGGGGCTCGATCCCAGGACCCTGAGACCATGACCTGAGCCGAAGGCAGAGGCTTAACCCACTGAGCCACCCAGGCGCCCCTCTACCCAGCTTTAAACCACAGTCTTAGGTGCTCTTACTTATCCTCCCTGTTGAAGTTCAGGGATAAACAGGAAGCCAACAAGCCATAGCCATATCTCGGGGCATTCTATTTGAAAATTGGATGGGTCTGAATGCTTGTTCTGTGCCTTTTAGTGTGTCTGCTAATTTCAATCTCATGCCATATGCAGAATTCATCAGTTGTCCTGGCTGTCAAGGTATTTTGTTTCCTGATTGGAGAGGGAAAAGTATCCCAGGAATGCACCTCTTTGGGTGTGCCTGATAGAGTTGATGGAGCTTCATAGAGAGGATGGAAAAATATCCAGGAAAAATCTCAAAGAAGTTCTTAGGAGGTGATGGAGGAGCCCAGTGAAGTGGGAGGTAAAACCACGATTAAGGGTTGGCTGTTAAATGAGTATGATGCACAAGTGGAGACAAAAAAGAAAAAAAACAAACAAACAAACATTAAGATTGATGGCTGTGTCCAAGACCAACTTTAAAATTGAACATTTTTCTCAAAAACGATCTTTGCCATCAACACAAGCTTAATAAGAATTCTTGTTATTCTTGATATTGTATAATAGTAATGCCTTAAGTGATAGATTATTTAAAAGGGGGATTTGAAAGGGAATAAACTAGAAAAGATATTGTTAGAGGACGAAAAATGATGAAATGATGAAAATAGGAATTTGCCTTAAACAGATCCAAAACAAATTAATCTTTTCTGACCAGTCATTGACTCTTTCCTTCTCCTCCATAATAGTTGGTATCTTAGATGTCTTTATGCTAACTCTGAAATGTTTCTGGAACCACGTCCTTCATAAGCCATTTGCAATGATTCATTTGCAGAGTGTCAGGTCCTAGAGCATGCTGGCTGCTTCTAATGATTTAACTGTGGAGTCCGCTTAAAATCCCAGTCTCATCTTCATTTGTTCCTCCAGTTCAAGTTAGACCTGTGAGACCAGTAGGGGGAAGAGGGTGTGGTTCACGTTTTCATGCCTTCTAGACTCCTTCTGGTTTTCACTGATGGAAATTGGGACCCAGAGGGTACGTAGGGCAAAAGGGCCAGATCTCTTGTGATAGGAGGTCATTCTCTGTTGGTTGTTGTTTCTCTTCCTGGCTAATAGTAACTCACCATTGATACTTTCTGTGGGGGGGAGGATTCTAGAGTTGGGCATTTCCTTGGGACTTGTGTGAGTTCTTCCTCACACATATAGTGGTCTCTACACTGGCCCACTGTGTGTGATTAGTCTTAACCTCTTCCTGTCCTCTTAGCTCTCTCCACTAGTGGGACAGCCTACCAGGTAAGTCCCTAATGGGACTTACCATCAGGTAAGCAAGGGGACTTACCTGAGTCCCCTTGCTAAGAGGCCGGCTTTGATCCACAGCTTTGCTGAATCAAAGGCTGGAAATAAAATTTGATGCTTTTCTCCATTATTATATTTTTTCCCCTTTGGTCAGGTAAGTTTAACAGCAAATCCCTTGAGCTGATGTGATGTCTACCCAGGAGATGAGATGTCAGTCTGTACTGCTCAGGCTAGCTACCATAACAAAATATCAGACCTGAGCTTCTGGAGGCTGGAAAGTCTGAGATCAAGGTGGCTGCTATTCGCTTCTCTGTTGAAGACTCTTCTTGGCTTGCAAGTGGCTGCCTTCTCGCTGTGTCCCTACGTGGTGGAGAGTGAGGAAATAATGTCCATGGTGTCTCTTCTAATCCCATCATGGGGTCCCCACCTTTATGACCACATTCAACCTTAATCACATCTCCAAACACCATCACAGTGGGGGTAGGGCTGTGACATAAGAATTTTGGGGAAAACAATTCAGTCTGTAGCACAGTCTCTTTTATGTATAGCCCCATAGCATTTCTCATCATTCCCTTGGCTTGTGATTCTAACCATTGCCTTTCTCTTCCTTCCTGGTATTTTAGTATTCTGTGTATGGATGTGGGAAGGGTTCTTGGGGTGAAGTTGGTGGTCTGGAGGAAGTAAAAGGAAGTAGTAAGGGCTTGCCTGAGTTAGCTCTGGACTGGGTGTCTGGACCTAGCTGTAAAACTCTCTTTAGAGGGGCGCCTGGGTGGCTCAGTGGGTTAAGCCTCTGCCTTCGGCTCAGGTCATGATCCCAGGGTCCTGGGATCGAGCCCCATGTTGGGCTCTCTGCTCAGAAGCGAGCCTGCTTCCTCCTCTCTCCCTGCCTGTCTCTCTGCCTACTTGTGATCTCTGTCTGTCAAATAAATAAAATAAATCTTTAAAAAAAAAAAACAAAACTCTCTTTAGAATGTGGGGCAACTTAATGCTTCTTCATCCCCAGCATTGGGTTCTGTTCATCAGTTCCAGGGCAAGAGTAAAGCCACATTCAAGATTCTCTTAAACTATCATCCTTACCCACCTTCTTGAATTCTCAGCTCTGTAGACAATGTCAATTTGCTGGAGTGACACTACTAATTTTTTTATTTTTATTTTTTTTTAAAGATTTTATTTATTTATTTGACAAATAGAGGTCACAAGTAGGCAGAGAGGCAGACGGGGGCAGGGAGCAGGCTCCCCACTGAGCAGGGAGCCTGATGTGGGGCTTGATCCCAGGACCCTGAGATCATGACCTGAGCCAAAGGCAGAGGCTTTAACCCACTGAGCCATCCAGATGCTCCACTAATTTTTTTTTAAGTAGTATATCATTTTTTATTCTTTTACTTTCAATCTATCTCTTTATGTATTTTTTTATTAATGTGTATTATTTGTTTCCAGGGTACAAGTCTCATTCTTAAAGGCCAGCTCAAATGTCACCTTCTCACTGAAGTCTTTCCCAATCCCTCATCTTCCTCTCTTTAGAATTAATTGCTTTACCCTGTGTTTTAACATGGGCCTTTCTTTGTTTTTCGATTCAAACACTAAGTGCATTAGTTAGTTGTTTGCAATTTTTTTTTTCATTTTTTTTAAAGATTTTATTTATTTATTTGACAGAGAGAAATCACAAGTAGGCAGAGAGGCAAGCAGAGAGAGAAGAGGAAGCAGGCTCCCTGCCAAGCAGAGAGCCCGATATGGGGCTCGATCCCAGGACCCTGGGATCATGACCCGAGCCGAAGGCAGAGGCTTTAACCCACTGAGCCACCCAGGTGCCCCAGTTGTTTGCAATTTTACCCCCAGGTTGACAAGTTCCTTAAGGATCAAAACCAGTTACTATGTTCTTATACACGTTGAGTTTTGAATAAATATTTTAAATAATTCAGGAAGGTTCCAGCATACAACCATGCATATTGAATGGCTACACTTTTGGACTTAGAATTATATGAAGCTTTTATTAAATCAGTAAGAGTCAGAAATAAGATTATATAGATAATTTTATTATTATTAATATTAACATAAATATCCTGTATGTTATGGGCCATACCGAATTTTGGATGTTTCTTATTTTATATTCCTTAACTTTTAAAAATGGCAGAAGTATGACTACCTTTTTTTAAAATGGAAATATCCTACTTTAGGGTTTTCAAATGGTATAATTTGTTGGTATATTCAAACCCCTTCAAAATTGTATATCCCTTGAAAATATGATGTTATAATGTTGTGTTTTACTTCTGAGTGTCTGAGTGGAGACTTTGCTACTCCACTCTTAGAACAGATATTTGTAACTTATTTTCAGCATCTTGCCTGGAGTTGGTCAGTAACTTGGTATCAAAACTCGACCATTCTCTTACACTATACACAAAGATAAACTTGAAAGGGATAAAAGACCTCAATGTGAGGCAGGAATCTATCAAAATCCTAGAGCAGAACATAGGCTAACCTCTTCAACATCAGCCACAGCAACTTCCTTCAAGATATGTCTCCAAAGACAAAGGAAACAAAAGCGAAAATGAACTTTTGGGATTTCATCAAGATCAAAAGCTTCTGCACAACAAAGGAAACAGTCAACAAAACAAAGAGGCAACTCACGGAATGGGAGAAGATATTCATATTCGCAAATGACACTACAGACCAAGGGCTGATATCCAAGATCTATAAAGAACTCTTCAAACTCAACACACACAAACCCGATAATCATGTTAAAAAAAAAAAAAAAAGGCCAGGAGACATGAACAGACACTTCTCCAAAGAAGACATACAAATGGCTAACAGACACATGAAAAAACGTTCATCATCACTAGCCACCAGGGAGATTCAAATCAAAAGCACATTGAGATACCACCTTACACCAATTAGAATGGTCAAAATTAACAAGACAGGAAACAACATTTGTTGGAGAGGATGTGGAGAAAGGGGAACCCTCTTACACTGTTGGTGGGAATGCAAATTGGTGCAGCCACTTTGGAAAACAGTGTGGCGATTCCTTAAGAAATTAAAAATAGAGCTTCCCTATAACCCTGCAATTGCACTACTGGGTATTTACCCCAAAGATACAGATGTAGTGAAAAGAAGGGCCATCTGTACCCCAATGTTCATAGCAGCAGTGGCTACAGTCACCAAACTGGAAAGAACCAAGATGCCCTTCAACAGATGAATGGATTAAGAAGATATGGTCCATATATACAATGGAGTATTATGCCTCCATCAGAAAGGATGAATACCCAACTTTTGTATCGACATGGTCGGGACTGGAAGAGATTATGCTGAGTGAAATAAGTCAAGCAGAGAGAGTCAATTATCATATGGTTTTACTTACTTGTGGAGGACACGGGGAGATGGAGAGGAGAAGTGAGTTGAGGGAAATCGGAGGGGGAGACAAACCATAAGAGACTGTGGACTCTGAGAACCAAATTGAAGGTTTTGGAGGGGAGGGAGTTGGGGGGTTGGGTGAGCCTCGTGGTGGGTATTATGGAGGGCACGTGTTGTATGGAGCTCTGGGTGTGGTGCTTAAACAATGAATTTTGGAACACTGAAAAATATAAAATTTTTTAAAATGTCAGAAGGTCCTTGAAATTAAATATCATAACATTTGTGCATCCTTTGAATAAATTAGTGACATTTAAGATTGCTAAATTTAAAAAAAGAAAGTAAATCTTTTAGCTTTTATGAGCCAAATTATCTACCAAATTAGTCCACTCTGCCTTTATTCCTGCCATAGACGTGGATGGGTGTGACTCTGTCCCAATAAAACTTTATGTACAAAACAGGTGGTGGGTGAGGTTTGGGCTGTGGGTTATGGTTTGCCTACTGTGCATATATAAGATGAAGAAATTCTGTTTCTCACTTGATCCTATATTATCTCTTTTTTTTTTTTTTAGATTTTTTTTTTTAATTTATTTGACAGAGAGAGATCACAAGTAGGCAGAGAGGCAGGCAGAGAGAGAGGAGGAAGCAAGCTCCCCGCTGAGCAGAGAGCCCGACGCGGGGCTTGATCCCAGGACCCTGAGATCATGACCTGAGCCAAAGGCAGAGGCTTTAACCCACTGAGCCACCCAGGCGCCCCCCTATATTATTATCTTAAAGGAACTGAGATGCTTAAAACCAACCAAATATGTAATCCAGCCATCCAGTTTCTGAATGATTTCACCAGCATAAGGAAATTAGAGATTAAAGTAGATCAGATTTTTTTTCAATGACTCTTTGAAACTTTTGAAAAATATTGAGAACAATGTGAAGTCAAGTTCAGTCTCAAGAATGAAACAAAATAAAGTCATAGAAATGGAAATTCAAGGGAAGTGACTTTTTTTTGATAAAGTGAAAATACACATTTTATTTTTACTTTCAGTTTACATTTATCCCTTCAGGAAAGAATTCTGTAACGTGTGTATAGATCAGGATAAACAAAGGAGTAAGTAGAAGTGTTTATGAAAATTAAAACAATACAAATCCTTGTAGGAAAAAGGTAACTCCTCTCTAGTGCAGTCATTTCCGGCATCAGGAAATAATAAAGTAAATATAAATTGAAAGAAAAAGTATGATGAGTTCGCTTCATATGATTCCTTGAAACTGCTCTGTTTCTTAGAATTTTTATTAGGAATTCCCCAAACTCAAGAAACAACTTAATGACAGTTTCAGCGTAGACACGTGTTAGGAGTTGCTGCTGCTGAGAGCTCAGGGAAGAATCAGGATGGGATTTTGGATATTGAGGGATAGAATAGCATTCTTAGAATAGCAGCGTAGCTCTGAATTGTCTTGTCACTATGAGAGATTTTTGAAAATAGACACATTATTTTAAGAAAACCCGTTATGATCTATTCTGGGGCAGGAAATAGAGGAATTTTCTTTAAATGAAATCATACTTGAAATATGCAAAAAAATTTAACAGGAGCCTCCCCTCAGTTGTTTTGAGGTCATAAGCAAAGTGCCATGTACTTTCTGTGTTTCTAATTCTCCTTGATTCCTAGACTTTTAGTTATGGCTTCCTTCGGGATACTGCATAAGAGAAGCATTTTGATGTGGTTATTTTGTGTAGGCCTGTGATAGTTGTTCTTGTCTGATGTGAGGGAGGATTGAGAAGAGTATAGGCTAGGTAGAATTAAAGATACATTCTTACAGTTTGCATAGTCAAAACAGGCCATCAACTGTAAGATGTTTCTTATTGAGCACTGGGGTTGCAGTAACAAGGATTGAGAGAGGTGCTATTTCTGTAGGCTGTTCCTTTGAAGGTAGCTTTTATTTTGGGGAATCCATTAGGAAGCATACTAGACTCTATGCTCAAGAAATTTTGGCCACAGTGATGTTTGTGCTAACTAAATATCCCATGTAGTATTTATCATTATCTTTGTTTTCTTTTTTTTTTTTTTTAGATTCTGAAATAAATGCATTTAGAAAGCTGAATTTGAGCATAAACTAGATTATATAGGATCTCTTTTCTACACGCTTTCCTTTTTTTATTTTGGCCAGGACTACAACTTATAGGCATGGGTGGTCTTGAGTCATCATCTTTAATTCAATTTATATCAAGCTTTTAATTTTTTTCCTTACTATTTTTCTGATTATCAAAGTAACATGTGCTCATTATGGTAAGAGTGAAACTATAGGAAACCGTAAAGTGGGGAAAATATCAGATCCAGCAATGCAATTATTAAGAGACAACTTGTTGCATCATTATTTTTTCTACATAGCGGATACAAAAAAGTTGGAACATTTGCCTCGTAGTTTGTTTTCTTAACAGCAGACGGTGACATTTCCCTGTGACATTACATAAGTAAAATAAATATTATTCTTAATGTGCATATAATACTCTGATTTAAAATGTATCACAATCTATTGTGATTGCATTCATTTGTGGTTATTAAAAATAATACTTATGTGAATATATCTTTGAATAAATCTCCATCTAGATTTCTGACAATTTTGTTAAGGAAAATTTCCAAAGAGGAGAATTAAGATGTCTGACATTTTAAATATTTTAATGGTGCTCAGCACATATTCCAGAAAATATGTATAAATTTATACCTTTGGCCCCATTCTGTGAGCCTTGGTGACACGGTATCCTCATGAGTGCTGACATTTTAGAGTTTTAAAACAATTCTTTCTGGTGCCGTGACGAATAGCGCAGTAGCTTGGGACCAGTGTAATCTCCTGCCAGGAACTCATATGGCATGGGATTGCAGGATGACTCACAAACCATCCATAACAAACGACAGAGTCAGAGAAAAGCCATAAAATCCAGTCTTGTGTCAGTGTAGGCAAAAGCCGCGGAGGCCCAAGCAGAATTTGTCCCGGAAGCCCTACTGAATGGCACAGAGGAAAGGCAAGACAGGACGGCCCCGTGACAGCAGAGGTCCACAGTCACCAGCAGATCAGTAGTCCAAGAAGGAAAGAACCCTGTTCTGAGTTGGAACGAAGCTCCAACAGGAAGTCACTGCTGTAAGAAATGGAGAAAGATTCTCTGTTCCCGTTCCTGGCAGATCTCAGAGGGCACGTTCCAGAAGGAGGGGAATGCACCGGAAGGAAGGGACTGTGTTCCTCAGTGGCAGCTTCCAGGGATGAAGCTAGACCGGCTCAGAGCAGAGGCATACGCCGCCTCTTAGAAACTCCGAGGGACATCACAGGGGCTTCTTGCTGGGCTTTCCTCCTGACATGGAGATGGGAATGAACAAACAGGCTCTGTGGCTCATCTTTAACCAGGATGATGATGGAGTTAGTAACACATTCTTGACCTTCTCTCTGCCTGAGAATGACCACTTAAGGTGCAGTCTGTGTGCTGTGTGCCCTTAGAAATGCCTAGCTCCACAGTCCTCCCTTCTGTGGGCTCTCTCCCCTCTCCTACTTCTCGCCCATTTTCACTTCCTCCTGCTTGCCTGGAATCGCACTCCTTAATGGAATACTTTTTCTGTGTTTAATGATGATGTCATATCTATTGTTTGTCTGGTTTCCATTGGGATTTCTCCTCTGATTCATTTGTTCTAAAAAAACGTATTGCTTGATTTTCAAGCATCTAAGAATTCCCTAGGTATTTTCCTGTTACTGATTTCACAGCCAGAATTGTCAGAGAATAAGCATTGAATAATTTCAGTCCTTTTAATTTTGTAATGACTTGCTTAATGACCCAACATATGGTCAACTTTGGCAAATGTTCCAATAGAACTTGAAAAAAGTGTGAATTTTGACGTTGTTTGTATAATGCAGCGTACAAGTCAGGTAGATCAAGAGTATTTTTTTTTTCAGACCTACCCTATCCTTCCTGAATTTACATTTTATTATTATTCTATGAACTTGTGAGAGGGATATTTTTAAATCACCCACAATAATTGAGTTTGAATTTGCCTATTTTTCCTTTGGTTCTATTCATTTTCTTGATAAAATTTAAAGCTATGGTTTTAGGAGGTTTTCTCTTGGATAGTGACCCCCCCCCCGATGGATGGACATTTTCATGGGTATGAAGTGCCCTCCTGTCTTGTTATTTGGCTTACTGTCTGCTTTTGCCAATATTATACAGTTATCCCAGATTATTTCATTTAATGTTTGCATGATATATAGTTTCCCTTCCATTTACCTTCGGCCTGTCTTTGTCCGTATGTTACAGGCGTGTCTCTTAGCTCTGTTTTACATTTTTGTTTTTAATTCCACTGGACAATCTTAGTCCATTTTCATTTAATATAAGTACTGATATAATTCTGTTTATATCTCCCATCCATCTCTTTATGCAGCTTTTTCTTCCTTTCTTGCTTTTGTGTAGTTAATCAACTTTTTACTATCCCCTTTTCCTCTACTAATTTGTTAGTTAATATTTTACTCTTATGTGTTACCTTAAATATTACAACATGCATCTTTTTAAAGTAGATACTCTGGATATTAGTTGTTATCTACATCATTTGTGTATTACATTCTATCTGGTGATTTTTTTTTTTAAAGATTTTTTTTATTTGACAGAGAGAGAGGCGGGGAACACAAGCAGGGAGAGTGGGAGAGGGAGAAGCAGGCTTCCTGCTGAGCTGGGAGCCTGATGGGGGATTCAGTCCCAGGACCCTGGGATCATGACCGGAGCGAATGGCAGTCACTTAACGACTGAGTCACCCAGGCTCCCCTTATCTGGTGATTTTTTTAAGAAGAGATGGTTTCAGTGTGCTTTAACCTCTTTTAGAGTAATACAAACTTTAAATTATTTTCATGAGGTCATAATATCGTTGACCACCTAAGCTTGGTCAAAATTTCACAATGATTTCATTTATGAACATCAGTGCAAAACTCAGAAAATTATCAGGAGAAAGAATCCAGTAACTCATTCAAGGAGTAATATATCATGATAAAATAGAGTTCATTCCAGGAATGAAAAATTATGAACTCTACTAAAAAGAATTCATCATATTAATTGATGTAAGGGAAAAATTATGTTAATTTCTATAGATGCTGAGTGTTCATCTGACAAAATTCAACAGCCATTCTAGATATTTTTTTTTAAAGAAGACAACTCAGTAAAGTATGAGTTAAGCATTTTGTAACCCTAACAATTTATGCAATCACACATATATACACATGCCAAAGACAGTATAATAATTAATGGCAAAATGCTAGAGGCACTTCTCTTTCTGCCAAAAGACAAACCAGATAAGGGCGCACAGCTCTCATGCCTACTGCTGATGCTTTACCAGAGCTGTTAGTCAACAGCACCAGACAAGAGAAACTGTTGTTGTAGATGACTTTAATACTTAGAAAACCCTGAAGAATGTAACTGAAAAGATTTCTAACTATGATTCAATTCTAACATCTAAAAGAGAACATGGGAAAAAAAAAAAAAAAGAAAGACAAATCTGACTCATTAAATCCTTTGGTTTGGCAAAAAACAAAAAAGCAGCTACTCTAGAGAAATCCTGAAGACGAATGGTAAACTTGGCAAAAGTATTTACCTCTGAAATCACCAAGTTTTCTTTTTCTTTTTTTTTAGATTTTATTTATTTATTTGAGAGAGAGAGCGAGAAGAGCACAAGCAGTGGGAATAGCACAGGGAGAAGCAGACTCCCAGCTGAGCTGGGACATAGGGCCCTGGGATCATGACCTGAGCCGAAGGCAGACTCTTAGCCATCTCAGCCACCCAGGCACCCTGCCAAGAGTTTTCCAATGGATTTTAGAAATCGTGGGTTTGGGGAGAAATAAAAAGCAGTAGAACAACCGGCAAAGATCATCAATAGGCAGTTTGCATAACAAGAAATGCAGTCTTTGAATTCATAAAAATTCAACCTCATGCAAAATGGTAGTCTTCTTTTTTGATTTATGGAATGTGGGAATATAAATATATATTTCTCAGTTTGCTTGCATTTCATCAGGAAACTGTCAAGGATTCACAGGAGCTAATAAAAATGGTTGTTTAATTAAAGAGAAGAGGTTGGAGAGAATACAGGGTGGAAAGGGAAGAGAATGAGGGCGTGATTTCTAAATGAATTACCTTTTCATATTGTTTTGTTTCTCAACATTGTGACTATATTACCTTTAGAGAAAAAAATACAATAAAATGTAATTTTTTTGTGAATTTATTAAGTGAGAAATTTTATTTCATTCTATCTTGCATTCTTGGTAACTGTGGACACTGAATTCCTTAAAAGTGTCTGCATTTTTACTCGTTGTACCTATCTGTTCAAGTTTCTCATATTTGGAGATTTTTTTCTTATCAAATTTTATAATCCTTTAATATGTAAGTCACCAGTACATTTAAAATTTTTATTTAGACATTTTTAGTCTGTTTATCCCATTACTTTATTCATTATTCATTAATATATTGAACTTAATCATTTTTATTTTGTCAAATCAATCTTATTTTGTCGAATTTTTTAAAAATTGCCTTAAGCCTATCCAGAAATCAGGTGCTTACTTAACGTATTTTTTCTAGCTGTCTTTTTTTTTTAAAGCTGGAATTTGTCATATGAAGTGAGAGGAGAATATAATTTTTCTCAACACCTAACCAGTAGCTTCATAGGATCTTTGTTAAATAATAACCATTTTTTCTTACCTGCTGTTCCAAGATTCTTTCATAGAGATATCTGTCAATACAGTGGTCACTTATTTTCATTTTGTGGTAAATTTTGACATCTACTAGGAGTAGTTGTTTTTTTTTTTTAATTGCCTTTTAATTTCAAAATTATTTTCACCAGTGGACTCTTCCACATGAACTTAAAAATCATAGAGTCAGTCTCACTTCCTGTTTCAATTTTTATGTCAATTTCACTTCCAATTTCATTTCTTATGAAATAATTTGGAAAGAAAATTATACCTCTGTAATATACAGTGTTAACCATTCAGGAATTAAATATGCTTCTCAAAGTATTTGATTGTCCTTTTTGCTTTCAATCTAATTTTACTGATTTTTTTATATTGTTCTAGTGTATTTCCTTATCATGTTCATTCCTAAATATTGTATAATTTTGTCAGTAATGTGAATTAGGTAATTTTCTCTACATATTACTAAGATACAGATGATGAACATGAAAATAAGTGGTTATTTAATTTTTATTTTTCATTCATTTTGTTACAAACTTTCTCATAGAACTTGCTATTTTAGTTCATATGATGTCTCAGGTAATTTGCTTACTTTGTTAGTTAAATAATTGTAGAATCAAAATAAATAATTATAATATCTACAAGTAATGGTTTTATGTTTTTGAATAGTTATAATTGTATATTTTTACACCTTGTTTTTATTAATCAAATTTCAGGGGCACCTGGGTGGCTCAGTTGGTTAAACATCTGCCTTTGGATCAGGTTATGATCGCAGGGTCCTGGGATCGAGTCCTGCCCACATCAGGCTCCCTGCTCAGTAGAGGAGTCTGCTTCTCTCTCTGCCTCTATGCGCTCTCTCTCTCTCTCTCTCTCAAATAACTAATAAAAGCCCAAAAAAGATAAAAGAAAGAAAAGAAATTCTGGGAATTTCTTCCAGATACCAAAGAATAGCCGTGAGAGCATCCATTCTTATTCTTTTTTCTTTTTTTTAAATTTATTTATTTGACAGAGAGAGAGAACACAAGCAGGGGGAGCAGGAGAGGGAGCAGGATCTCCACTGAGCAGGGAGCCCGATGCGGGGCTTGATCCCAGGATCCAGGGATCATGACCTGAGCTGAAGGCAGACGCCCAACTGACTGAGCCACCCAGGTGCCCCCATTCTTATTCTTCAACACGATGGGGATACTTGGAGTGATTTGCTAGTAGGTTTGAAGCTGGAATTAGTTTCAGGAAGATTTGCTTGTAATAGGAAATTACTATTCTATTCCTATTATTAAGAATTTATTATTCTAAAAAAATGTGTAATAAATTTTCCCAGAGGTATTTTTAGCTCAGGACTGGTGCAGTGTTGAAGAGATCAGGCTGACTAGAATTTGAAATGCGGCTCTCCAGCTTGGCAGTGTTGCATCACAGCCTCTGGGTGGCTGCTTAGGCTCTGCTCTCCGTTTCCTCATTTATAAAGTGCAGATAGCAATCATACCTACCTCATAGGCATTCTATAAATGGCACATGAGCTAAAGCCTGTGATGCGTTTGGCATTGCCCTTAGAATAGAGCTGGCACTCAGTAAGCAATGACTATTATTGCCATCTTTGAGATGATGGTATGATTTTTCTATGGGATAACTTAAGATGAAAGAATTTGAGCAAAGCAAATCTGCCTGGAATGTTCGATTGCATGGCCCACTTTAGTGAGAGCTCACACCTGCCCACCCCGTGTTTGAGCATCTGTGGTTTAATTCTTACTCTTTTTTTCCACTCTCAGTATGCCACTGACCTTAACAAAAATGTGTACTTGCTTTGTCCAGTCAGCAGGATTAAGAAACAAGTTCGTCTTCTACTTTTCAGGGCTCTGTTTATTCAGTTATCAGGAAGAAGGGTGGAGTTGAATCAAATACTAATTTTTCAGTGTTTTTTCCTTCTAGTTCTCTTATAGTGCGTGATATTGGGAAAGATGCTTATTTTTGTCTGGGTATTGTAATGCACATAATATTCAGAAGGTTGTCAAAGCCCTCTGAGGGTTAGCCATACACACACATATATACCGAGGATTAGTCCTGTATGTGCATAAGCATGGACCTCGCTTTCATCATCTGCCTAAGTAAGCTTACTTAATTCTCTATCTAAGTTTTAATTTTCTGATGTAATTGGTTATTTAAATATTCAAAGGAAAAAGCTAACCCGAGGTTAACATTTCTTTATGGGACATTAGGCTTTGTCTACCATCACTGTTATTAGTAAAGCACACTTTATAGGGATGGATTTGTGCATTACAAAAGCATCCATGATGTGTGATTATTTTTTCTCAATATGTATTTTATAATTGTGGTTAAACCACTTTGTAATTTTATTAAAATTTGTTGTATGATTACTTTCGTGATAGCGATAATACTCTCAGCAAGCATATATGCATGTGCCTGCTGAGAGAGATTTTCTTTGAAATGGAAGTCCTTTGGAAAGACAGATGCTGCAGATCCTCTGAGCCTCAGTCTACCTTACTGGGTCATGCTTTTAAAGCCATCTCTGTTCTACTGGGGTCAGCTTGCTTTATGCCATCTCCCCACTGCCTTTCCTGTGCACGCTGCTGGCTCCTTCTCAGTCATCTTCTATGTTCTTTTGTGGGTTTAGGGAGAAACTTCTGACTTGCTTCCAGAGAGGAGGCTTGGTTGTGTTCTCAGTCTTTTTCTCTGCCTAGCTGATCCTTGTCTTGGTTCTTCTATCACATTTTACTGCCTCTAGAATGGGGCTACCCAACACATTGGTATCCATTAGGGATTTCAAAGCTGAGAGGCAGGACCAAGCCTTCCCCCAAGTGTACTCTCCACTCACTTTCCCAAACATATCAACCCCCTGAAGGGGGAATTTACTGCACACGTGTCTTCTTCAACCTCTGTTTCTCTTAGGCTTCTTACGTCCTCGTTGAGACATCGACTTGCATCCCATCCTTCTGATCCTGATGGTAACCTGTTGTCTGGTGTTTATGTATAGATTGTGTTTTTACTCTCTACTGTGAAGAAGCTCTCTCTAGACCAAGTCACATTTTCAAGGTAGGAGCCTCTGGTAAAGCCAGATGGTAGGGGTCTTCCAAACAGGAATGAACATTACTTTAGTTGAGAAGAGCATAGTATAGTGGTAAAAATATGGATGCAAGCCAGGCTGCCTGGTTTCCTGCTCTGATGCTGCCACCTGTTTTCACTGTGTAACTTTGGGCAAATAGTGTAATTTCTCTGTTCCTCAGATTTCTCAGCTTTGTGCTATGATAATATCATTATCTTCCTTACAAAGTTGCTGTAAAAAATGTTAAAAATATATGCATAGCTTAGAACAGTAACTGATAAGTAGTACTTGATTATTTGTTAGCAATTATTCTTTTGATATTTTTAGTCATAGTAAAAAATTATCCTTCTTTTAGATATTTGAAGGCATGGAACATAAGTGGAATGTGGTAAAGTGATCGACCTCACTGGAGGGAAATAAGAAACTTGCTATTAGCAAGTAAATGGAAAATTTGGAAATAAAGGTACCTGAGTGAGTAGGACTTTGAAAGTGTCATAGTATGTATGTATGTATGTATTGAAAGTACCATGGTATTTAGGCATATAGTAGTAAGCAATAGGAAGACTTGATAAAATTTGGGTGACAGTAATGTTATAAATGAACCCATAAGGAATACAAAGAGTAGAATCAAAAAGTGAGAGAAAAGTTTGAAGTTAAGACAGTTCAGCCTTAAGGAGACACAAGCCCAGATTAAGTTGTTGCAAATAGCAGCAGGGATCCAGGAAGACATAGAGATGACTGGCTGGGGTTATAGAGGGACTCCAGCCAGTGTTGAATAGGAGAGAAATGGAGAGTTGTCAGAAGAGGGTACTGTCTAGGGAGAACTTTTTTTGAGGGGAAGGGGGTGGTGTGTGTTGGGAGGTACTCCTTTCTCTGCTATAGTCTATAAGAGTTTTTGTAGGCCTGGACAGAAAATTTTTGATTTTAGGTCAAGTTTGAGATAGCGATAGGCTATTCAAGTAGAAACATCCATTGGTCAGGAATTGACAAATAGTTTGTGTTAAGGGCAAGATGATAAATAATTTAGTCTTTGTGCACCCAATATGGACTCTTTACATATTTACATATTTACAGAATCTTCTTTTTAAATATTTTAAACTCTTCTTCTAATTTTTTTAAAAAGGTAAAAAATGTAGAACAAAAACAAGCTGCAACCTGATTTGTCATCTAAAGACCTAGCTTGCCAACCCCTGCTGTAATTTATTGCAGAAGAACAGGATCTTGGCAGAGTTGTTGTGGGTTAGAGATCTAGATTTAGATTTCTTTTTTTTAAGGATTTTATTTATTTATTTGACATCGAAAGAAATCACAAACAGACAGAGAGGCAGGCGGGGGTGGGCGGAGCAGGCTCCTCACCGAGCAGAGAGCCCGATGCAGGGCTTGGATCCCAGGACCCTGAGATCATGACCTGAGCCAAAGGCAGAGGCTTAACGCACTGAGCCACCCAGATGCCCCTAGATTTAGATTTCTTCCTCTTCAGCAACTATATGATTTGAGAAGTCATTAGTGAGCATGGATGCCTGTATTACAGTATTCTAACTAAAATTGAATAGTGTTATGAAGATAAAATGATATAAATATTTAAAGCAAAAGAATTTTTGTCTAGAACTAGATTTTATAAAATTGTATTTTTCTTCTTGTGAGTCCTGTAAAGTTACTTTGTAAGAACTTCTCTTTCAACTAGATACCCAAGTAAGTTCAATAAAATTAATATAGATACGTTTCTAAAATACTCATGAGAACGTAACATAACCATTTCAGGGAATTCATGATTTCATAGTTCCACAGAAATTAACACAAAGTTATGTTTGACTTGCTGGGTGTCACGGGTGTCACAGAGACGAAAAGTGTTACTTTTGGTCTATGATGCTGTCATCATGATAAATGATAGAATGAAACCAGACATAAGAATTGTAGCTGATGTGGGAGAGAGAGGTTCTTGTCTCATGGGGTCTAAGAATGAATCTCTCAGACAAAGGAGCGTGAGTAAAGTAATAGAAGTTTATTAAGCAAGGATATAGGAGAAAAGCTCTCAGGAGTGAGAGGGGCCCCTACAGGTTGCCACTGAAGGCTTTTAGGGATCTCTTTTATAGAAAACTAACCAGGGAACTTAAATCTGTATAACATCTCTATTGATTGCACCGTTGAGTAAGGACCAGTGATAACCCCTTCAGTGGCGTCCTTGTTAGGGTCCAGTAATTCTTGGTTGGTCACAAGTAGCTGTTATATAAGACCCCACCTCTGACATCTAGGACTGGATGGTCTAGTTTGTTCCCTTATCTCTGGTTTCCTTTCATCTCCTACGTTTTGAATTTTGTGAGCCTGATCCTATGGCCCCGTGCCTGTCTCTCCCTGCCTAGCCCTGCCTGTCCCTTATTCATAACCAACTGCCCTTCACTTTAAGACATTGAGATTATTTATATTTTAACTGTGGGTTTGGAGGGAGTTGTATTCTTTTAAGACTGACCAAAGTAAATGCGTATAGAAAGAATTAATAAAACAATTTGAGTTCTTTAATTCTATCCAAATTAACCAGAATCAATGGTACAATTTAAAGAAGGCTCTTAAGCTAGCCAAAATTAATGAGTCCATTTATTCCCTCGATTCAAGTAGATTACTAGAGAGTAATTTTCCTAGCTGACATTTATTGATTGTAAATTTAGCCAAGGCATTTTGTATTTTACAACAAATTTCTAGAGAGATTCAGTCTTTTTCATTAAAACCCAGAAATTATTTTGTTTTAGTTAAAGTGATGCTTTATTTCTGATAAACTTTTGAAATCCACAGAGACTGTTACTTTCTTATGGATGCAGAGTTCAGATTACAGAGAGTAGTTTTAGATGAACTCAGTATTATGTTCAGTTTCAAGTTCTCAGTTTTAAGAGAAACATTGATAAATAGAATTTGACTTAGGAGAAGACAACCAAGAATATAAAATATCTAGGTACTAACTCAAGTGAAAAATAGCCAAAACAATGAGCATGGAAAAGAAAAAACTTGGAGGGGCTGGGGGTGTGTTTACAGTGGGTGGGGGAGCTACCCACCAAAATGATGTATATGATTTTTCTTGAATATTTAAAATAGCTGAGGAGGCACCAGTGGATTCATTTATCCATTCACCCATCTATCTGTCCACACATTCATCCATCCAGCCTTAAAAATATACCCCTCTTTATTGCAGTCGCCATGCATGTGCTCGAGATACAAAGATGCATTAGGTAAGCCCGACCTGAAGAAAGTCACAGACTAAAAGGGAGACTCAGTTTTGTGGACACACTAACTAACTGGGTAAACTAATCAGACTTTGTTTCCTCCTCTTTATATCTGGATAGTAATGATAACTAGCTCATAGGTTATGTTGGGAAAAAGGAGGTTGTGAAAAGTACTTCAGAGTGTTATGGAAGGTTAGATGATCTCATGTTATATAGTCTGAGGGATATATTGACAAGGATTTACAAACTCCTATTTTCTAAATCTTGTGATTAAAAAATTTATATATAGCGACTCAGTTGCCTGTTGCTATATAAGAAAACACCCAAAAGTTGGTGGCTTCAAAACCACCACACTTTATTATTTCTCATGATTCTGTCTGTTGGGTGGACAACTTTTCTGCGGGCCTTGTCTGGTCTCATCCAGGGTTTCCTCACTCACGTGTCTGGGAACCTGGGACTGGCTATGGTCTGAGTTTTTTTCTCCCAGTAGTTTCTTCATTAGTAGTCTCCCTGGTTTTTGCTTTCAAGGCGGCGGAAACATTCCAAGATGGAGAAAATGCAGGGGCAAGCCCTCCTAGGACCTAGCCTTGGAGATTGCTTGTTGTTTCTACCACATCCTCTCAGTCACAGCAGGTTCTAGGGAGAGGGCCAATCCGGATTGGTGGGAGGGGAAAGAGACTTCACCTCTCAGTGGGCGGAGTGGTGAAGCATGTTGTGTAAGGGCGCGGGATGCCCGGGGTTGTTGTGGCCATCTACCCAACACTGTGGGTTTTCATTTCGCATTTGATGAAATGTAAGTATTTTTCTATATACAAGGGCTAATGGTTTTATTTTTTCCCCTATACTTCAGTGATCATTACTAGCACATAATAATATGAAATAAGATATGGTTTAAGATCTATACAGCTCATAGCAATTGTTTATAATTAAAGAAAAATTGTAACCACTTTTAACTAATGTGTTGAATGAAAAATCTGTTTGTATCTCTGAGGAAATCTAGTAGTTTGAGAGTTTGGAAGTCTTTTTAGTTGATCATTACATTATCGTCAGTGGTTTAGCAATAGAATTTACTAGAATTTTTTTAGAATTTATTAATTCTTAATAGCTGTCACTTTAATTCCTTGATGACAAAAAGAGAAATAGATTTTAATTCAGTTTTTTTTTTTCCTCTCTCAGTGTTTAACCAAGGCTTAAAGAGCATAGAATAGGGATGGGAAGTGATTTTAGCTTTTTGTTTGTTGTTTTAATCTTGTAGTTTCAATGTCATTTCAGTTGGTTAGAGTTTCCTTACTTTTTAAGTGACTTCACAACAAAATATGTTGTAGCATATATCTTTGTTGTTTTGTAGTCTCAGTAACTTTATGATTTATATACTACAGTATCTTGTGGGTCTGTACGACAAAATAGGAACACAGTCTTGCCCATTTTGCTAAAAACAAGGGATTTCAAACATTTGGGAGTAGCAGTTTTCCATAGAAAAATATTCACAGGATCTAGATTGAACAGTAGATTTCATACATAAGAGCAAACTTCATACATAAAATCAGGGAGGGCTCCTAACCACTTCTAGTTTGGCACTGCCCAATTTAAAAACAGACATAAAAGCAGTAATAACAAAGAAGAGATACTCCAGTTTATAGACAAGTATGTATGTTGAGTATAGTCCTAGTGTTAGGGAATGTCTTCATTTTCTTGAAAACACAACCCAGTTTCTTATCTTCTAGCCTTTAGACATGTGGCCCCCTCCATGTGCCACTATCCCATCCCCTTCTCACTTAAGGAATGTCTGCTTGCCCTGGAGGCCCTAGCTTCCGTGTTTCTTCCTTCGGAAAGTCTATTTTCAGGCTAGACACCTCTCTTGTGTGTTTTCAGAGTATCCTCCTCTAGTAATTCCCACTATTATGTAATAGCTGTGGGTTCGTCTTCCTCACTGGACAGTGAGCTCAACGAGGACAGTTATGACATTGACCTTGATCACCGTTGTGTCTTCACTTCATAGCCAGCACTTAGAGCATTGCAGTGGGTGATCCATATTTGTTGAATGGATTAATTGGGGGTAGACTGATAAAATTTCCTTCTTGCCTTTATGCATTTTTCATCCAATTACAAATTCAACAGAAGCCCTGTTTTCTGGATCAGCACCCATAGTTGTTTGGCATTGAAAAAGAAAAAGCATACAATGATCCATCTTTTCGTTATGTGCCAAAGAGCAGACACTGAGCTTGACTGTTTACATGGTCTCTCGTTAAATGGTAGCTTTATGTCATGCAGGATATGATTTTATTTGACTGCCTTTGTATTTTGGGCAATTCCCTTAGTACGTTGCTCTGAGAATGATGGTACCTAAATCAAATACCTCAACTTTGCTTTATCTCCTCACCATATTTCCTATGCTGGTGATGTTTTTTTGCTTCCTACACCATTCTACGGCTTCCTTGCCCTCTTCAGACGGATAATAACCTCCTGGCCCCACTGTCCTCAGAGCTCCCACTATTAGATGGCGGTTCTTTGAACACATCAGCCTCTTATGACACATAAGAGGTAATGTGTTTATTTCCTTCCCACAGTGTGTTTCCACTCACATTCTGTAATTGGCTACCTTTCCCTAACTTCTGCCCATATTTGCCTAACATATAGAATATCCTGTCATCCTGACAATAGCCTCATGAATTCAGTCTCTTTTCAGTATTATTATATGGTTTGTCTCTCTCAGAGCAAACACTCTGGTTTCTTCTGCATTCCAAATATTCCAGCATAATTAACGACCTGCCTTTCTCTCTCAGCACACATTTGTACTTTGGTGACTACGTATTACTCAGAGCAGTTCAACAAGTCAGCAAGTTGAACATTAACAAAGCACTTGATCTTTCTGTTTGGGTGCCAGAATTTAAACTGCTTGACTAAAGTTGATACTAGATTTGCAGGTTTCAGTTAATACTTCAGGTGCTCTTTATTGTAGCAGTAAGCCACAACCTAGAGCCCTCGGGACCTTTGTTTACTGATGAGGATGTGAATCCTTTATGTTGTGGTTACTTTATGGTCAACTGAAGTGTGGCGTGTATCGATGAACATACAAATTAACAAGACATACAAAATAAACATACAAAATAACAAGTTAACAAGACTGGTTTTTACATTGGCTTTGTAGAATCATCTGAATATTTTATTGTGATATAAAACTTCATTTTGTTATTAACATATAATGTATTATTTGTTTCAGGGATACAGGTCTGTGATTCATCAGTCTTACACGATTCACAGCATTCGCCATAGCACGTATCCTCCCCAGTGTCTGTCACCCAGCCACCCATCTCTCTCACCTCCTCTCCCCTCCAGCAACCCTCAGTTTGCTTCCTGAGATTAAGAGTTTTTTATGGTTTGTCTCCCTCTCTGGTTTCATCTTGTTTCATTCTTCCCTCCCTTCCTCAATGATTCTTTGTCTTGTTTCTCCAATTCCTCAAGTCCGTGAGATCCTATGATAATTGTCTTTGTCTGACTTATTTCACTTAGCATAATACCCATAAAACTTCATTTCAATCTCACAAACCTGTAAATCTGTTCAGTGTATAGGAGAACAAAGGCAGAAGTAGCACCCAAACAGGTTTGCAAAGGACCTCAGAAAGGTTGACTTCCAAAATGTGTCAGAAATCTCTGAAATATCATAAAATGAAGTATTTAAAGGTATGGTAATCGTGTCTTGAGTTCTTTCTGCATGTGAAAGACTGTACCAGGCACACGGTGTGCCTTCTCATGACAACCATTAGTGATTTGTTTTTTTATATTTTTTAGCAGTTCGGGAAGTTAAATAAATTCCCTCATATATTAGTTTTCTATGCTGTGTAACAAATCTTTACAAACTTAGTGACTTAAAATAATTTCTGTTAACTATAGCACAGTTTCAGAGATCAAAAGTCAGACAGACTCAACTGTATTGTCTACCGAGGGTCTCGAGGTAGAAATTGAGGTTTCTGCCAGGCTGGGCTGTTATCTGGAGGCTCTGGAAAGAATCCATGCCATACTCATTCAGCTTGTTGGCAGAACTCAGTCCAAGATTTTATTTATTTATTGGACAGAGAGAGAGAGATCACAAGTAGGCAGACCGGCAAGCATAGAGAGAGAGGGAAGTGGGCTCCCGCTGAGCAGAGAGCCTGATGTGGGGCTCAATTCCAGGACCCTGAGATCATGACCTGAACCGAAGGCAGAGGCTTAACCGACTGAGCCACCCAGGCGCCCCAGTCCTTTGTGGTTGTAGGAGTAAGGTCCTTACTTCTTTGCTGGCTATCGGCAGGGGTCATGCGCCACTCCTAGAGGCCACTGGGATTGCTTCCTACAGCGGCTCTCTGGAAGGCATGTGTAGTCCTCCTTACGATTTGAGACTACCTGGCTTTCCCTTCTGCCACCAGGAAGATAAAATGCTCTGCTTTTAAAGCCTCGTGTGATTAGATTAGCCACCTCCTCCCCACCCCCTTCAATAATCTATTAAGATCAGCTGTACCCATATAACATAACACAACCCCAGGGGCGATCCTTCATCAGATGCACATTTAGGTTGGGATTTGGGGGGCTTGGGGGGGTATATAATTCTACTTGCTACATCCTATTACTCAAAACAGTAACTGAGAGATTTGGAGGTCAAGCCCGGGTTTTGGTTGAATGATAGACCTTTGTCCCTGTATCACATTGATCTGAGGGTTGGATGTCATCCATGGGCATTATGGAGACCAGCCTTAGTGCTCTATAGTCAGACTGTGTTGGTGCCACATCGTGCTAGAAAAAGTACTGCCTTAGAGTGTTCTAGCACAAGCTTTCTGTGCACACTGGTCCTGTAAAACAGGAGATCCAGATGGTCAAGAATCACATACAGTAGGTTTTGTTAACTCTCCATATTTCTGTGATTTGTGCTAATGTTGGTTTGGTCTGCCCTGTTTTGATTTCAAGCTTTGGTTTCTCCTTACCCCATCTCTCCCCTGCTTTAAAGAGTTGGTTAACTAAGAGTCAAGCTCATTTCTGTTTCTTTTCGAAGTCTGAGGGCAATCATAGTTTTTCTTTTTATTTATATACTTTTAAGAAGCAGTTGAGTTGCTTCTTACTATAATTCCTATAGCAGTGTGCTAAAGATTGCTGCAAACTGCGGAAGATGTAAAGGCAATTAAGAACAATCCCATTCTTAGTCTAATAAAGCTGCCATTGACTGGACACCACATGGATTTTTTTTTTTTTAAGATTTTATTTATTTGTCAGAGAGAGAGGGAGAGAGAGCGAGCTCAGGCAGACAGAATGGCAGGCAGAGACAGGGGGAGAAGCAGGCTCCCCGCTGAGCAAGGAGCCCGATGTGGGACTCGATCCTAGGATGCTGGGATCATGACCTGAGCCGAAGGCAGCTGCTTAACCAACTGAGCCACCCAGGCGTCCCCACCACATGGATTTTTATGAAGCAGGATACTTGAAGTGGTGAATACTGTGAAAAAGGAAAACAGATAAGCATTATTTTGTTGATTTTAAATAACAGTTATATGGCATATATTTCTGTTGAGGGCAACTTTTTTTGAGAGAACCATTGATTTCTCTATTGGCCCCTTTGAATCTTCTTTTTTTCATCGTGAAGATGGTAATAGACATCTGCTTTTCCCCCCCATGACTTAAACAGGTCAGATGGAGCCTCACAGACTATAACCTGCTCAGTTGTATTAGCAACAGTGTAGTTTGTGTGTGAAACAAAGTCCAGTCCTGGTTTTTCTTGATAACTACGTAATTTGGGATAAGTCACTAGACATCTCTGAACTTTATTGTCCCTTAAATGAGCTGTTCTAAGTTTCTTTTATTTTAAGCACAGCAATGACATATTTTTGTCAGTGTCCGAGTTGCTAGAAATATTTATTTTGGTTTGACAGCTTAGAAATTTCTTTGCTGGATCTCATAAAGACATGTGAAAAAATTTTACAGTTGAATGTGCATGATATTATAGTAAAATTCATTGGAATGGCCATAGAATTATTTTTCTTTCTTCACACAAGAAAACTTTCTTGGGTTTCAACTTTTATGCACACTTTGCTCTTCTCAAAAAAGCGTTCCATTTTTTTTCTTCTTTCTCTTTATGTCACCAGAAATATCTTTTATTTGGCATGTCATTGGTCACGGTATATGCATGATTGCTCTTTAATGAGCAATCCCTGTTTCTGCTCTTGAGTATGAGGTACTGAATATTAAAACAGACATTGTGATGGCAGATGATGGCCAGAGCTGTTTTGCATTGTCTTAGCAAAGTTGATTTTGCCTTTCTTTGTGAAGTACGTGGTACAGAGCACTGGTATTGCCATTCTCATGGGTTCTCCTCCAAGTCAGTGGCCCAGTTGTGACAAGTCCAAGCATCCAGTTGAGTTTGTAAAGTGTTAAAGAAAATTAAATCAACACTTAAATTAAAAATGGGGTGTGAGCTATAACTTCTCTCCCTGGAAGGGAAGATATTATGGGCAACATGCACATAGGGAATGATTTTTCTGGTAATAAGGTTTGGAAAACAGCAACCAAAACAGAACAAGACTATTCGTGCTGTCATTCAGTATGTAGAGAACAAAAAGAGTTTTCACTATGTAAGAACCTCCACTACTCTGTTTGCAGTGATGCCTTAGTTGCAAGGGGAAACAGCTGTTTGTCTGTTCCTTTCGGTTTTATTTTCTTTTTACACTGCCATTCCATCAGTACGTGGCTTCATAAAGCTGTAGGATTCTGATAGGAAAACTACCGCATCCATGTGCTTTGGAAGCCAATGTGTTGATTTTCTAGCTGGATAGCAATATTTTATTATAGCTGGAGGGCGAGTGTGACTCTGCGTGTTCAAGGCAGGAAGCCTGATGCCACCAATACCATGTCCAGAAGTGAGCTATCTCCTGTGTTTTATGTGCTTCATTCCACTAAATGAATATTGTATTACTGCTTTTATTTTTTTTGACTGTTCTTTGAGTATCAGAGAGGTGTCGGTTGGTTCTGTTTCTGTCCAACGAACACTTGAGGGAAAGTTTTGCTGTAAAGCTTCCTCTATGGGGATGGCTTTATGTCTTGGCTATAAAGGGATGTCTTATAAAATGTGGTTGGAAATTATCTTTATAAGTTGCTGCCCTGTGTACTATTAAAATCTCAGAACCTGAGTGTTAGTTTTTTTGTGTTTTTTTTTTAAGATTTTATTTATTTATTTGACAGACAGAGATCACAAGTAGGCAGAGAGGCAGGCAGAGAGAGGAAGAAGCAGGCTCCCTGCTGAGCAGAAAGCCCGATGCGGGGCTCGATCCCAGGACCCTGGGATCATGACCTGAGCTGAAAGCAGAGGCTTTAACCCACTGAGCCACCCAGGTGCCCCCTGAGTATTAGTTTTAACTCAGAGTTCTGTTTGCCCAGTTTATTTGGACACATCCTTCATCGGATCACTCTTTTTCTCTCCCACCAGCCTTCCTTCAGGGGCTCTATATAGCCTTGTTGGACCTATCCGTGCTGGACATTAGACCCAAGCTTTCTGGGTGTCTTCCTTGGATAGTTACACTCTCAAAGACCAAATACCAATTAAGTTAATTCACCTCTTTTGCTACTCTAGGCATAGCTCCCAAGAGCTGCTATGCACCAGGATGTCCTCAGTGAGTATAAATTGAACATTTTGGGGGAGATTTCCTAACTGAAATAAGCACCCTTTAATGCCAGTTCTTCTATATTCAGACTTCTCCACTTACATGTCACCCTGTCTTTGTATTCTTGTGGGCTGACATCTATGGTATTCAACTCAGCCAGCACATACCTCAATTCTCCCTGTAATTCTGCAATTTATTAGTTGTCCTATGTTGCCTTCCTCAAGCAGAGCCCGACAGACTGCCTGTTTTCCATTATTGTGTAATTTTCCTTTTTCCCCAAAACTCCTTTTGATTTTTGCTCTGAACTCTTGCATGAAATGCGTCATGAAACATGTTTTCTCTCTCTCTCTCTCTCTCTCTCTCTCTTTTTTTTTTTTTTTGGTATGAGTTGGCATGTTTAATTAACCTAAAAAAGGAGAAGATGTGTTGTTTAAAGGGGAGTAGAGTCGTAGTAATCTTTTGCTTTGCCTGGAAATAGGTTGCTCAGCAGCCAAAGGGAGTCTAAACCAGCTATTTCCTTACATTTTCCCCTTAAAAATAAATAAATAAAAGGGTACATGGCAGGCCACGCAGGCAGTTTCGTTGTGCTTTAATGGCCCATGGTAGCCCAGATGTTGAAATGCCCTAAGTGGGAAAAGAATTTTCTGTCATCTTCTTTTCTGCTCATGGTGTTTGTTTTATGGAAATATTAAGTTCTAGCATGATAATGGGTGCCCAAGGGAATCAAAGTGAAATAACAGGATCCTTAACATATTTCTCATTCCTGTATAATTTATGTTTTCTATATTTCTACTGGAAAGTGAGAAAACTTTATTTTTTTTCCCTAAGGCAATTACTCTGCATGGCCTTTTTACCCTATTATAGAGCGTTCTTTCTTTTCAGATAATAACCCATAAAATCTCTTTGGGTGCTTGAGTTAAGTCATTAATTGGCTTGATAAGGGGTTGTTTGTACAGAAAGGCAATTCTCTCCATTTGTTGTATGTAACTCCCAGACTCTAAGTGACCCATTTTGTTGTTCCTGAGGCCAAGACTCATTATTTTCCTTTGGCACCATATAGACTGTGTTTCAATTTAAATCACAGACTTAGTGATTTTTCTAGACAGTTCAAAATTTTTGATGAAGAGTCAACATTAGATATAATGTTTGAATGCATGTGCTCTGCTATAGAGATTATTAATGCAAGGTTTTGTTCTTCCAGTGTATCTTTCCTCCTTCAAAAATAGTTCTCGCTGAACTGTGGAGTTTTTTTCTGAGCGTTTGTTCAGCTTTAATGGCAAAGGCAAGTTTAACTATTAGCTTCCCATATAAATTATTCATACATTAATATCCAGCTTTGTTCACCCTCTTCTTAAATTAAGATCCATATTTGTGGAGAGAAAATGTGAACACTAGGAAAATTTCACTTACTGATGATTAATTCTGAATTTTCTTTACTGAGGCCAACCTTGGAAAATATCGATAATTGAATTCCACAAATAAAATTAATTTTTTCAAGTTATAGATTTTTCCCCATCAAACTTCTGTAACTGAACCAAATGAGAGTTCATCCACTCAGTGCACAGCAAGCCAATAAAAACTGACACTGAGCTCTTACTGCAAACAAGGATAGACTACTTTATTGGTGTGGTGGGAAAATGGGGAGGTTCAAAAATCCCAAATTCTCTGATGCCTTGCAAGTGAGGGTTTTTAAGGGCAAATTTGGGGCAAGGGTCTCCTGAGAAGGTGGCCACTGCTGATCGGAGGCCCTGAGGGTCGTGTCAGCAGATGCTACTTACTTCTGGTGCCGCTCCATCTGGTCCTTTGAAGATCTGTTTCGTCTCAAGAGACTTGGAGTGTGAGAAATCTCTTTGTATGTGAGAGATTTCATCAGTGCTGATTAACTACTTGTCCTACAAGTTACTTTGAATGATGAGTAAGCATTCCTATCCCTTGAGCCTCGGCCTCTGTGTGTCTTGGCTGGTCCGGTCATGCCTTGGGACTGATACAACCTCTAGTTCGTTCTTTCATCTGAACTGACAAGATGGATGCCAGCTTCCTAGGTAGAGTCCCACAGGGGGCTATACCCCAGTCATACTGTGAGGGGATTTGTAAAGAGGTTGAATACTGACGAGCTTTAGCAGCCTGGTCAAAATACCGAAACGGTATGAGTACTTGATAAAACAAATTAAAAAAAAAATACACTTAAGGAAGCAATAGTAACAAAGAGGGCCACAATCCAGAAGAGAGCTCCTATTAGGCATATGTGCTGAGAAGTTGGAAAATTTCATATATGATATGAACTAATTATGACCCAACTCTGTACTTATCCAGCTAATAATTAACACATGGGCTCAGCATTAAATCAATGACAGATTATCACTATTAAAAAATCAAGTCTTTCCTAGGATGCCTGGGTGGCTCAGTCATTAAGGGTCTTCCTTCAGCTCAGATCATGATCCCGGGGTCCTGGGATCGAGCTCCACGTCTGGTTCCCTGCTCAGCGGGAAGCCTGCTTCTCTCCCACTCCCCCTGCTTGTGCTCCCTCTCTCTCTGTTTCTCTCTCTGTCAAATAAATAAATAAAATCTTTTGAAAAATTATAAAAAAAAATCAAATCTTTCCTTCCCTTTAAAAAGAATGGCTATTGATTTACCAGGAATCACAAACTTATTTATTAAAGTAGAGGACTATTTATCAGATTAGGGCCATGGTTTGTGTAATAATAGATGAATAACTGGTCTGAGTGTTTACACAAACTGATGTTAAAAAAATGATACATTTGACTTTTTTCTCTTCAGTTTGGCATTTAATTACCAATTTCTGTCAAGGACAGCTGTTAGGTAACATCACTGTCTAAGAATCTAGAAAATCAAATCGGATTCCTCAGCTTCACTTTCTAGGTCACATGTAATCCCACCCCAGCCTGACAAGTCAAATGTATATTGTTGGTGAGAAACTTTCCTCTCCCCTTCAAAATTCTTGTGGCTGGTCTAAGAATTAAACTGATATGAGACAGATCAACAGGAGAAAATCAAATTGAGTTATGTGTGTAGGAGGGCTCCATAAGAATATGAGGCCCACAAGTAGTCAGGCGGTTGAGGCTTACCTGCCATCCAGAGCTAAGGAGAAGGGGATTGGGTCTGAGACTTCAAAGGGAGGGAAGACAATTCACAGGAAGATAAAAAAGAGTAAATTCTTTGAGGGGGGGTATTACTGAACAGGTGGGGGGGGCTCCCTTTTGTTTATTTTCTTCAAATTTTTATTTAGATTCTAGATAGTTAATATATAGTGTAGTAATGGTTTCAGGAGTAGAATTTAGTGATTCATCACTTAGATATAATACCTAGTTCTCATCATAACAAGTGCCCTTTCGTTAAACAGATATTTACTGGGCCATGCAGAAGCCCTGATTTTATTAAGTTCCTGCCTGTCTGCTACCATATTATACTATTGTTATTATATTCATATAATACATTCATATTATTTCACATTATACTATTGTTCATATTATAATATTGTTGTATTATTCATATTATACTATTGTTATCCTTGCTGATAGCTCCCTTCCCAAGGAGAGGCCTCTAAATTCTTTTAGGCAGTTAGGAGGAAGGCCAAAGGTTTTCCCCGAAACTTCTGTTTCTTAAAAAATAACCAACTTACAATAATCCAGTGCCAAAGAGACACATTTTTGGGGTGATAAGTTTTGCTTCCCTGCAGTGTCCTCTGATTCCCTTTAAGTACTTTCTATTCAGTGGAAGCTCTTGGGTTTTCTCCTAATCAGATGGCATTATTTATGCTGGGTCTATATTAGCTAAAATATCCTCCTTCTTTTCAAATTTTATTCACTCTTTTAAGTTTTGATTTAAATTCCAGTTAATTAACATACAGTGTAGTATTAGTTTAAGGTGTACAGCATAGTTATTCAGTACTCCCGTACAATACTCGGTGCTCGTCACAACTCACTCAGTACCGACCGCAGTTGCCGCCCCATTCAAAAGCCCTCTCCATTTGCAGCAGCATTTATTCATTCTTTATTATTCATTCATTCATGTATTCACAATCACCCTACAGATATTTATTGAGTATTTTCTTATGTTACAGGTGCTGTCCTCTCCTAAACGTGAATTTTTATTGCACATATAGTCCTATTCAAGTGGTTACACTAAGTTTGAACTTGAATGTTTATTTTACCTCCACTGTAAAACTGAGCCCACAAGGGTAATGACTGTCTTTTTTTTTTTTTTCAAAGGTTTTATTTTTTTATTTGAGAGAGTTAGCATGAGTGGGGGGGGGGGCAGAGGGAGAGGGAGATGCAGGCTTACCGCTGAGCAGGGGGCCTTACATGGGGCATGATCCCAGGACCCTGAAATCATGACCTGAGCCAAGGGCAGCCCTTTAACTGACTGAGCCATCCAGGTGCATGCCCCCCCCCCAACTTTTTTTTTTAAGAGAAATCATGAAATAGTGTAAGACATGACCAAGAATAGTGATGAGGCTTGTTCTGTGTCTTCAGTTGGCTGCAGCTTTCTTCTTGGGTAACTCAAATCAGTGGACATTTACTAAGCTTCTACCATATTTATTGCACTGTTTAGCACTATAGGAGTTACACAAATAAGTGTACTCTATGCATATATTATGGGTTTGTATAAGAAAAAATCATTTCATGAAGCCAACAATCTAGAAGAAAGATCCTTAACCTGGGATCTCAAGACCTCTAGAGGAATGAAATTTTAATCTTAAGATGATTTTATTTAAATCTATGGATATGTGCTTATGTGCATTTTTTCTGAGGAATGAGTCCATAGCTTTTAGATGTTAAAAGTGTCACTGATCATTTAAAAAAAAGAGTTAAAAAGCTCATGACCTCAATATACATAAAACAAGTACCCAATCAAGAACAAGAGCCACAGAACAAAGCCTGTGCGGAGTTTAGCGAAAGGTAAAATGGTATGTGACTGTGGTCATTTAGGGAAAGGCTTCCTGAAAGGGAGGACTCCTGAAACATATGCCACAAATCCTTTTGGCCTCAGCTTCCTCGTTTCAAAAGATGTTAGATTCCAGGATCTCTTTATTCTTTCCAGATCTGAATATTTTTTCTCAGTGTGATCACCAAATACCTATCAAAATGCCAGTCACATCATGGGCACTCAGAAGACATCTGTTAATTAGTCTTGAAATGAAACTTTAATAATGTGTTATCCCAAATATATCCACTATCTTGAGTTGAAATTTTAAAATATTGTAACATTAGCTCCCCAATGTTCCGTGAATAAAAGGAAGACTTAGCCTGTGCTTATACACCTTTGCTCACACTCTTCCACTGGGGAGATGAGAATGTTTAATTCATTATTCCTCCTTTATTTATTTGTGGCACTTTTTAATACCTTTGATTTTATTATGTTTTCTTTCGCAGCATTTTGGGTCTTCTTATTAGTCTGTATAGTTTGTGGGGATAGGAGCTTTATAGCATCTGCCTGATATTGTCCAGCACCTAGCACATTCCCTTAGCCAAAAAAGGGACTTAGTAAGTGTTGAATGATACATGAAAGGCTGCATATCAAAGTGCATCAAAAGAATCTGCAAACCGCGTATTTCGGTATAGCCCAGAGTTGAAAGAATATGAGCTCAGGAAAGATGGGTTCAAATCTTGACACTGCCTTGTCCTCCATGAGTCACTTAATGGCAGGTTCCTTAAAGTCTTTGTCCTCAGCCTTCTTCCTAATGAAAGCATCTGCCTCATACATTTATCTGATTAAATCAATGGAGCACTTGGAAGAAGTGTCTAGCGTATCACAAATAAGAGAGAATCCAGCTTCTTAGGGCCTCAAGCATTTACAGTGTCTGGGCCTTCTTTGGGAAAAAGAGTACTAGATTATGAATGAAAAATTAGTTGACTAGCACATTTTGGGGTTTATTTATTTAGAGGGGGAAAAGCAATCACAAATTACAGATATTAAAAGCACTGAAAAATACCACAAACATCACAAAATGTTATCATCATCAGTAATAAACTTCCTAACTCATCTTTATATACTTTTATTTCCTTCAAATCTCTGTGTAGACTCAGATGTCCTCTTTTAGATGATCGTGACTTTTAGTATTTTCTTATAGAGCAAATAGTCCCTTTTTTGGCTGAGGGAATGTGCTAGGTGCTAGACAAAGTTTATTTTTTTCTGTAGCAAAGTAGGTTTGGAATTTGTTTCTTCTTATTGATGGTTTAGGAAGGATTCGTTGACCTTGATAACACATTACTGGAAATAGGGCATTTCTGATGACCCCACAGCTTCCTGCTCAGGCAGTCCCTCCTTGTTTGGAGGGAAGCCTCGGAGAAATCCAGCTTCTGGGTTTCACTTGGCCAGATCTCAGGTCTGTGTCTCCACAGCTTGGCCAGGTCCTTACTGCTTCCTCGTGATCCCCCATCCTAACCCCGTGGGCAGGTCTTGCTGTGAGAGATGCAGGGAGGGAATGTAAAGTGGCTGAGAACCTGGGACATCGTGGCCCTGCTGCATCATATTCATATCCGTAGAGTCACAGATGAGGTCCAGATTCTTCACAAGGTCTTCTGGGGCTAGATTGTCCCTGGAGTCCAGATAGATTGAAGGAAGTGTTGGTGCCTGCCTACAGTTACTACCTGTTTGCAAACCCAGTACGACCTCTAGGAGGTAGAAGGTAGACCAGAGGCTGGGGCCACCCACCCTCGGTGCCCCCTCAACAGGGTTGGGACTGTTGCTTCTTCACCATTGACAGGGCAAGACAGAGGTGTTGGAGCACCACTGACTTTATGGTAAATCTGCCTCTCTTTCTAAGTGCTCAGTAACTTAGCACTTACCATTATTATTTTATTCTTCCACTGCCAAATAATTTTTCAGGAAATCCCTAGGAGTTTTGTAGTGAATGTCTTTTTCGATCTTAACATAATTTTTTTAATTTTCAGAAATAATCCTCTTTCTCTGCTTTATTCCCAATAGGGTAGGATTTCAGATGACCTATACTTTACTAAAAATGGATCTTAAAATGGGTTGTGCAGAGAAGATTTATGTTTAATACTTCATGATTGTGGTAAGACCAAATGATATTGAAATAAAAATGCTGCACTGCCTTCATTCATAAATGTCACTTGTAATGGATGCCATGCTATAGCCATTTTCTCCTTAAGGGATGAAGAGTTGGTTACCACAGCTGCCAGGAGTGCTGCTTGCTAGAGTCTCAGGGGACAGTCCTCTCTGGGAGAAACTATCTTTATCCAGGGTCACACCCACGCCCCAGAGGAAGCCTTCTGGTGTTTTGGTAGGAGGGGAGCATTTTAAGGGCTTTTCCCAACTAGACAACTCCAGAGGGCCATCCCAACTTTAGAGCTCTTCAAAGCCCAGTTGGTGATGGCACAAATGGCCTTATTTCCCCTTCTGTACAAGTGAGCATTCTTCCCCTCCCTCACAGATACTGATCCTAAAGACATTTCTCAACATACCTCCTCCCCATAAATCTGTCCAAGTCTCTTTCCCAGAGAAACTGCATGGTGAAACACCATCAATTCTTTAAGAAGCACAATCTTTTTAATAACAGCTCTTCTGAGGATGAGGACAGAGATCATTTATAAGACACGATCCTATTTCAGAAATGTTCTCATTGAAAGAACGTGCTGCTTACATTCAAGGAGATGCGCCATCACAGTCCATGAGAGTGCTGTAATTGCTTGCTGTATGATCACGTTAGCTGTGACCAATAACCTGAAGCAATTAGAATCCTTTCACTGAAGCCATTATCTGAAGAAAGGTTAAAGATGGCTATTCTCTCTTTTCTCACTGCGGTTTTCTCTTTACACGCTCTCCGAGCTTGATCTCCTCTGAACTCATGGTTTGAAGCCAATGCATTCTAACTCCAGCCCTGACGTCTCTTAAGCTTTAACTTGCATATTCATCTGTGTGCCTGAATGTTTTCTTTGGTATCCCAACCAGCGTTCCAAATTAGCATTTGCAACTCGGAGTCAGTCATCTTCCCCTCTGATGAGTCTTGCCTGTGTCCAGTCTCAATGAGTGACCTCACGATGCTGACATCAAAGCATACAACTGGTTTGGCGTTCTAGACTCTTCCTCCTCCCTCACCAACATTCCCAGGTGGCCAATAAGCCCTGCTGATTTTGCTGGGCAGTAGTACTACGATAACTAATACTGTGGCTACTTTCCAATTCCTGTTAACTTCTCCCTCCGGTTAGGTCCTTCTGTTGATGACCGTGATAATAATTGACCTATTTTCCTACCTGCTGTCTTGCTTCCTTCACATACGCCCTCCGCACAGTGGTCAGGATGATCTATATGTAGTGCAGATTTTATCGTGCCGAGGCACTCACAGATAGTGAACAAACAGCCCATACTCCTGTCAGGCAGGGCTCCCCATGACAACCCGTTCATCCTTCACTCTACCACTAGCACTCTCTTTCTCTAACTTGCGCTAGAAAAATTGCAGTGTTGGACTTTTCCTGCATGTTTCCTATTGTTCCATGCTTCTCCGCCTTAGCCCATTATTTTCCCTCTGCCTGGAAAGTCCTTTTCCCCTTCCCTGGATTGACCCATTTTATTCATCCTCTTGGGTAATCTATTTTTGTCGTATCCTCGAGGATGTTTTCTCTCAGCCTAAAAAGCTGAACTCCCAAACTGTCTTAGTATTTGCAATATTATAACGAAAGTATGTGTGGGTTTCTATAATTTCCTGAAGAACGGGGGTTATGTTTATTCCCTTTGTAACCCCTAGTGCACGACACCCAGGGGATACCCAGAAAATGCTGTACCGAACTGAAAAGTGAAGACCAACAGGACTTTGCCTTCACTGATTCATTGCTTCTTTGGTATATTATCAATATTCCCATAATTCTTTCTGGGATCTCAGTGCTGAGATCCACCTCTCCTCCCCACAACTTGATAAAATTCAATATCTGATAATCCTGAAACTTAATCTTTTCCAAACTGAGTCCTGACTTTTTTCTCAACCTGTTCCTTTCAGAGCCTCCTTTGTTTCAATCAGTGGCAACTCTGCTCTTCCTGTCTCAGGCCAAAGCCTTCAGAGTCGTCCTGGACACTTCTCTCTCTTTCGTGCCTAACACCCAGTTCACCGGGGTATACACCTCTCTCTCCGTCTCTGTTACGAGGACCCCGGATTATCGCTGCAGCCCCCAGCTTGTCTCCCTGTGCCCACCCAGAATCTTGCCCAATATGGCAGCCAGTGTGTGGCTTTGAAAGTCTAAGCCAATCCCCATCTTCCTTGTGCTCACCATGCTTCAAACAAGTTTTCCAGTTAAACCCAAGTCCTTACCTCATGGCACACTTCCCCGCCACTCTGCCTTACTTGACCCTCTCCTCTTACCTCCTGAATTTCTGTCTGAATGAGCCTCCTTGCTCTTCCTAGCACACTTCTTCTGCAGCATCTTTGTATTTCTTTCTCTTTTCTCGTTTTTGTATTTCTTGTTGCCTCTGCCCAGAAAACTGTTTCCTCAGATACTGTTTGCTGACTATAGGTCTCTACGTAAATATAATGTCACCTTTTTAGTCAGGTCTTTCTTGCCATCCTGTGTACAATTTCACACATGCTGTATTTACCATTCTCAGTGGTAACTGAGGACACTGTGGTACTTAAAAAAAAAAAAGTGAAAGGTGGAAATGAGTAATTCTTTTCAGTGCTGTGTCCTTAGAAGAAGAGTAATTGACACACAGGAGGGGCTCAGAAAATATTTGATAAATGTGTACGTGAATGAAGGAACCAAGACTTAACTCTGATGTGTTCGTTCTCAGCACGTGTGATGTTGGGCAAATTACTTAACTTCTGAGTTTTACTTTTCTTTATTTGTAATTTGAGGCTGATAATAATGATGCCTGCCATATTTTCTCAAAGCTTCTTGATGAGTTGCCAAGGTAATATTGATAGATGGTGTTCGGAATTGTTCCCATCTCACGGAAGATCTAAAGTGCTTTCCGTGTAAAATTTCACTTAATCTTCACAATAGTCATAGGAGGTATGTTCCATGTTCATCTCCATTTTCCTGACTTAGAAAAAAAATGACTAAGGTATATACACGTCTTAAGATAAGTGATAGAGCAGGATTTGAACCAACGTAGCTGTGCCTGTGTGTCAGTGTTCACAAGAAATCACCATATAATTTTTCTTTTTGGGGGTTATCATTACACAGTACTGATATCAGATTTTGGTGCCCCCAATTTTTTTTAAATAAAGCATAATTTTCATTCTGACTTTCTCTTTTATACCAGTGGAGGCAGGAGCGGAAAACATTCAGTAAAGGAAGCACAGTAAAAAATACAAAGTAAAGTGGCGGTAGTAAGTCTAAACATACAAGCAGATCCCTCTGCACATGCAAAGATGTGATAAAAACTCTGCTTGCTAAATGAACAGACACTTAGACTGAGTTTAAAAAGTAGAGAGGCAGATAGACAAATTTTAAAATAGGCTATTTATACCATGTAACAAAAATAAAATACAGTGATACAAAAAGCATCAAAATGAAAGAACAGAAAATGATATGCTAAACCAATATAAGTGTAGAAATGATAATCTCAGGAAAATTAGGTTTCAAGTGACAAGTACTAAGCAATACAAGGATAATGCACATGGGTAAAAGTTACAAACTACAGAAAGATAGGATAATCACAAAACTTCACGCACCTAAGAATTTAGTGATAAATTGTATAAAGGAAAAACTAATAGAAAATCAAGGAGTTATTAAAGATTTTAGAATATTTTGGGGAAATTTAAATACAAAAAGCGAGTAAGGCTATGGTCTGTGGTAGGCAAGGAAGCTGGTTTTTATTAAAAAAAAAAAAGCAAAAAGAAAAAAAAAGCAGTGATATGTAGCATTTGCCAGTTTTGGTTGTGTAAATTCCCATGCTATATACCTAAAATGGGTATGTTTTATTAATGCTGAAATTATACCTCAATAAGCTGACTTTAAAAGTGGGGAGAATGTCAGAGAGCAAGAGATTATTAGCAAGATGTAGAGATGGCCTATTGGAGGCTGTGTCTCAAGAAGTTATAATGGTACGTTTTTTTCCAGCAGTACTTTGTAGCTTGTAATTTGAATTTAGCAAAATCAAAGTAGCAGAAAGATGAAATGAGGAGGGAATTTAGGGTGCTACCTAGGGTAGTTTTACAGGGACTAACTGCGACACCTGCTGGATGGGGAAGCAAGTGCAGCTAAGGGGTTGATGGTTGTGAGAAGGGGAACAATGTAATTGCAAACAAATGAAAAGCCAAATCCAAGGAACATAGAATATGTCCTTATTACATTAAGCTAGTATGCTTTTATGTGTTGGTGGCACAGTAGTGGACAAGATAAACAGGGTTTCTAATCACAAGGATCTCACATTTTACAAAATGAATGAATGAATGAAGCAGGTAAAAAACCATGGACTTGAGAAGAATGGTGCCTTTATTTAGACCCAAATATAAATGTTACTTGTTTTACGCTTCATATTTTAATATCCCACATCTTTTTCTATTTTGCTGGGGGGCATTTTTATTTTTCCAAAATGCACTTTCACACTATTTCACATTCTGTGGATCTTACATTTTAGAAAGTCTTATGAAAGAATATTTTTTACCCTCTTTCTTAAATACTAATATCTTTCTAGGTTCAAATTCATTTTCCCTTAAACTTTGAAGATGAGTTCTATGGTCTTGTAAGTACCATGATCAGATTCATTCTGATTCTTGTTTTTAAGTAACTTGTTTTTTACTCCATGAATGCTATTAGCCTGGTTTACTTTATTCTGGAATTAGAGAATTTAAGTCAAAAAATACCACGTTTTTCATCAGTTCTTTTTACATTCCTTCGTTGTGAAAGCTAGTGTCTTTTTTCAACTCTACAGAGTTCTTAAAAATCATTTTGTAATGATTTCCTCCTCTCCATTTTCTTTGCTCTTTCTGGAGTTCCATTTCGATTCTATGTTGGAATTTCTAGATCTCTCATAATTTCCAACTTGTTGTCCTTTCGCGCTGTGGTTTGGGAGAATTTCTTCACCTTTCTCAAGGGTTCTGAATGCAGTACTTTTGGAAAGTGGGCTGGAGGAACAGATCTCATTATTCCTAGACAGTAGGTTAAGTATTAAAACTGTGCTTTCTGGGCAAGCTGTCCATTGTACTTGCCCTAGAGAAATATATTAGCTACCATTTTTCAAAAACACTTACACAACACATTTTTCAAGAACTTTGCACCAAATGATTTAAAAACACACAGACGTATTGCTACATGGAGCTATGATCAGTGTATATATGCCTCCCAGCTACACGTATGCATCATTGTCTTTCTTAGATGATAAGCTACCTTAGATGATAATGTTTCTATATTCATTTTTGATAATACCATCTATTTAATTAATGCCTTTTGAGCAGTCATTATAACTAAGGTCTCCAGATTTTATCACTGCCTTTGTCTTTGGTAGTATAGACATTTTTTTTAAAGTATTTATTTTAGAAAGAGAGGATGTGCGCACACGTGCACACAAAAGCAGGGGGAGAGGAGGAGGGAGAGGGAGAGAGAGAGACTCTTAAGCTGGCTCCATGCCCATCGTGGAACCAAATGTGGGGCTTGATCTGGCAACCCTGAGATCAGGACCTGAGCTGAAATCAAGACTTGGCTTCTTAATGGACTGACCCAGCCAGGTGCCCCCTGGATAGCATAGACATCTCAATGGTTATGATTTGCTTTAGAAGCATTTCAATGTAACTAAGCAATTTGTCTTCACTATTCTCCAAAACTTAAACATTGTTTTTATTTAAAAAAATATATATATATTAAAAACAAGTACTTTGTAAACCTTATATGAAATAGTGTTTTTAAAAGGAGAAACATCTTACTCAATCGTTTATTTTTGTTGCCTTGATAAATTATGGGATTTATAGGCCCTGTTAACATATTGGGTGGCCTTATGAGAGAATTAAATACCAACTTCAGATCTTATAGGAATTAATTTTTAAAAATCAAAGTAGTACCAATGGTGACATAGTCCATATTGGTTTCTCTTTTTCTTTTTAGCTTTAATACTGAACACAGATTGTGTTTAATGCAATTTTGTATTTGAAAATTTTGTAATATTAGTGTCAGTTGAAAACAGCTTAAACGCGATTGCCGAACAAAATGCTGACACCCTTAGTACTAAGACAATTTGAGACATTTAAACGTATCACTTTCTCTTTTTTTTTATTTTTAAAAAATTTTTTAAATTTTTAAATTTTTTTATAAACATATACTATATTATTAGCCCCAGGGGTACAGGTCTGTGAATCGCCAGGTTTACACACTTCACAGCACTCACCATAGCCCATACCCTCTCCAATGTCCATAATCCCACCCCCCCTCTCCGGACCCCCCTCCCCCCAGCAACCCTCTGTTTGTTTTGTGAGATTAAGAGTCTCTTATGGTTTGTCTTAAACATATCACTTTCTCAACTATTTTCAAGTTGGGGCTGATTAGGAGATCCCCAGGAGTCAGAGGTCTGTAAACTATATATATAGCCCGTGGGTCGAATTCACCAACGGACTGTGCTGAATGCATTCGTTCATTCATCGTCTTCGGCTGTTTCCCACTCTCATAGCAGGGTTGAGTAGTGGGACTGGGAACACAGGACAGGCTGACTTTCTCGCTCTCTGGCCCTGAAGAGACTATGTTTGCCGGTCCCTGCTTCATATACCCATGATTGTTTTGTCCACTCGTACCTACCCCTGCTTCCACACCGTTAGCCAGTGACACACTTTCTTCTGAGTACACACTGTGCGTGTTTGCATATGTCCTTGGCTCTTCCCTCCCCCTAGAATGTTGTCTCTCTTCACTTACATCTAACATCTAATCATTCTTTACGATATGATTCCAGGAACACTTTCTCCTTGAAGTTTTGTCATAAAAACAGCAAATTAGATTTCCTGGGCGTATCTCCATTACACTCCTTCACAGATACTCTGAAGTCCCGTGCCTCTCTCTTGCTCGAGTTTGCTGGCATACACGACCCCAATTAAACACGGTTCTCCACCTCTGCTGGGCCTGCTGCTTCCTTGCAGTTAAATGTGGCTGGAGAAAACACACACGTGCCAACTAATCTTCCTTTCCGACCCTTCACGGTCCCGGACTTCCAATGGGCACAGCTCTCATATTGTACTTACATTTGTTGTTCTCCTTACCTCAATGGCTGTTTTATAGATTTTCCTCTGTTCTCAACCCCCAACACTCCCTCCCTGTCCTCACTCTCTGCCGATGACTCTTTGTCCCAATTCACCGAGAAAATGGAAGCAACAGTTGAGAACATACACCACCACAGATCCTACCACCCAGACGCCGCATCTATCCTGACCCTCAGCCTTCCTTCCATGACAGTGGATGACCCAGCCACCAGCCTACTTGTGCATGAAGTCCCATCTCCTCCTCATTTGCCTATTCAAGAACATCACTCTGGCAATGGTCCTTTCTCCCTCAGTGTCTCCCTCAGCATACAGACATGCTGTTATCTCCCCCCTCCTTCTATTACCTATTATCACTCTCTTTCTCCCTTTTGGAGCAGTATTTGGCAAAATATTGCCTGCACTAACCTTTTATAAATCCTTTCTTCCCACTTTCTCCTTAACCCATTTTGGGCAGGCTTCTGTCTCCATCACTCCTTGAAAATGCTCTTCTCAGAGTCACCCAGCACCCCCATGTTACTAAGCCCACTTCAGGACCCAACCCATGTCCTCTTCGACCTGTCAGCACCTTTGATGTGATCATTTCTTTTCCTGGATATAATTTTCATTGATTTCTAGAACATCACACTCTTCACTTCCCATCCTTTCGCTGGTCTTTCCTTTGAGTTTTTCTTTGCTGGGCCTTTTTTTTTTTTTTTTTTTTAAGATTTTATTTTTTTATTTGACAGACAGAGATCACAAGTAGGCAGAGAGGCAGGCAGAGAGAGAGGAGGAAGCAGGTTCCCTGCTGAGCAGAGAGCCCGATGTGGGGCTCGATCCCAGGACCCTGGGATCATGACCTGAGGCGAAGGCAGAGGCTTAACCCACTGAGTCACCCAGGTGCCCCTGCTGGTCCTTTTTTGTGTCTCTGACTAGTTCGTATTGAAATACCGTGGCTCAGGTTTGGTCCTTTTCTCTACCTTTTCCTTGGTGATCTCGACCGGTGTCAGGAATCCCATGTGGATTTCAGGCTCAAACCACTTTCCTGAACTCAAGATTCTTACATCTCACTGCCTCTTCGACATTTCCATGTGGATATGTACCAGACGTCTCAAACTGCACACATCCAAAATAAAACCTCCTGATCTGCCCCCTCCCTTCAAAGTCTCTGCTCCGCCCATAGCCCATAGCCTGTCTTGTTGCCGCGTGTCTCCTGCTCTGCTGTCATCACGGGACCGCTGCTTCCAGCCTTGCTCTGCCCAGCCCAGCCTGTCCTTAACGCGGGAGCCAAGACAGATTCTTAACAAGCTCGTTCAGATGGTATCAGCTATCTGCTATCAGCTACCTGCTTTGACAAAGTGCTACAGTGATTTCCAGCTTTAGATGTTTACAGTGACGGAAAGGTCCCAGTCTGACCCACGCCTCCCTCTATGTTTCTGATCTCATCTCCGACTGCTTTCTCTTGCTTGCGCCTTCGGCCTCCTTTCCAAGCCTCAAACTCAGAGGCTGCCGCTGCGCCTGTGCCTTTGCTCCGGCTCTTCCCTCTGCTTTAGATGCTCTTTACTACGGTATCCTTGGGGCGCATTCCCTTGCTGCCTGTATGTCTTTGATCTCATTTTGTTCTCACTGAACTTGACCCTGACAACCTACTCCAAATCAGAGCCATATTGTTCACGATTATTCTGTGTTTCCTTTTCCTAAATCACTTATCTCTCTCTAATAAAACATATAATTAGCTAGTTTATGTATACTGGACGTGGTCTGTCTTTCTCACTAAAGTCAAGGTGGTTTGTCCTCTGCATTCACTGATGTATCCCCAGGTCAGAGAGAAATACCTAGCACGTAGTAAGTACTCAGTAAATATTTGCTAAATGAGTAAAGGGCAGCAAAGCTGTCTTCCGTTCCATTTTTTTTTTTTTAAGATTTCTTTTTATTGGAGGGAGAGAGAGAAAGAGAGAAACATCACAAGTAGGTGGAGGGAGAAGCAGACTCCCGGCTGAGCAGGGAGCCCATGGGGCTCCATCCTAGGACCCTGGGATCATGACCTGAGCTGAAGGCAGACGCTTAATTGACTGAGCCACCCAGGCAACCTTCTGTCTTTCATCCTTTATAGTCACATAAGCTTGCGACATTGGTTTGCCCTCATTTTCGTGTGTGTGTGTGTGTGTGTGTGTGTGTGGTGTTTGAATAGATGAATGTGTTTACCAAATTAACCGATACTTAAAACTCTTCTCTGCTAAACCTTTTAAAATTTACTTTGAGCGTGTGACTAGGCAAGTAAATAATCAAGCAGAATAAAACAAGATAAAACAGCGGTGTGTTAGATTATATTTCCTCGCCGGGAAGGACTACAATGTTGATATGGAACACAAGATGTGTACAATTATTTTCACAAGTCACTCCAGAATTAAAGCTCTTAGAGCCGCCCAGCTGTGTTGATTAGTCAGCTCTTCCCAACGTCTTACCCCTGGGTAGCGACGTCCTGCTAGCATAGCAGTATTGCCATAAGGTCAACAGCCATCCTGCAGTGTCACCCCATCACAAGGTCACACACACACAAAATCCTGCTTCAAATTTGTGAGCCACTTGAGTGCAAGGCCGGGATTCAGTCTTTTTTTTTTTTTTTTGTTCCTGGATCCAGGCCCCCAGATGAACGAGGGACAAACCAAAGGTACCTGCTGGCGAGCGTGTGTCATGATCACGTGCAATTAGTATGCCAGGATTAAACACTGCTCTCCTGGTTCTCCAAAAATATGACGTGAAAGGAAGTGGGTAATTTACTTTATCCCTACATTTGCCTTCTCAGAAAGTAATCAACCTGGTTTCAGCCACTTCTCTCTAACAGGTATTTTGTGAAAAGTCAAATGAGATCACGGTTGTGAGAGAGCTGAAGTTCTGTTTCACACAAGGAATCAGAAAGACCGGTTTTTAAAGTGTCTGTGGAGCAGTGGCTTTTTCTTACTCCTGAGGGGTGGGTTGGCTGCTTTCTAGAGGAAGGGGCCACGCATCTCTGTTTCTGGCATCCCTCCTCCCTCCGCCCGCCTTGGGCTGTGAGGTCAGTTTTCATGGCGAGCGTATGACATTCGCTGGAAGCAAGTCACTTGACCTCTCAGAGCCTCAGTTTCTTCGCCGTAAAATAAGAGTAGTATCTTTCACAGGAACAGATTGCCGGGATTGGATGGGGTGACGCATAGGAAGTACTTTGGTAAACCTGAAAGCATCAGATACAAACACTTATAATGTTACCGTCACTAATATTAATTAGTTATATTAATTGTTCACCTTGAGTCCTGGCTATAGAGAAAGGAATATTTTACCTTCTCAGGTTTCTTTAACCCATGCTGCGTTTTGACCCACACACGTGCACGCGTGCGCATACACCCATATTTCTGGTAAAATTACTGGTCCACAGAACTAGCAAGGGCCAGGTTGAATGCTTCTGAAGCTGCGGTAAAAATCGGATTCTTCGCTATTCGCCCAGGGCACTGCGTCAGTCCTTTCGTCAGTGGCAAAGCTGTGAATTTCCCTTTTCGGCGACACTGGCCTCCACGGTCATTATTTTGCTTGCTGCTTTGGAGGCGGGTTCCTGCTGCGTTCCACCATGCTTGGCAGGAACATTCTGGGTACAGGCTTAGTCTTGCTTCACGGGAGCCCCCCGGGGGTGATTGGGCATGGCGGTGGATGTCCATTGCGCCCCCGGTGAGACTCGAACCCCTTGCACGCATGGAGACGCGCTGTGAAAACTTCACCGCTTGCTCAAGTAGCTTCAGAAAGGCCTTATTAACACCTTAGCACACTTAGTTTTGCTCAGACTCCAGTCAGTAAGTACTTTCATTGGAAAAATGTGGAGTTTGGGATACAACTCAAAAGGATGCAGAGAATTGAAAAGACTTTGGATAATTAGGATAAGAAAATTACGAAGTTTTGTGAAAATCTGAAGCTCTGAGATAATACAGACAAAGAAGATGATTCTAAGATGGGAGTAATAAGGAGGGTTTGCTGTAATTAAACTCGTGCTTAAGAGTCAGATCATATGTAATAGGAGGATTCAATTTCCTATGTTATTGTTGAAAAACAAAGGCATTGCTGCTGAATGTACTCTCATAGTATCTCGTTTAACACCTAGATAGATGCTAGTTTTTCCTTTTAAAGATTTATACATCATATATCAAAAATAAAGTAGTTTAAATAATTGAATTTATAGAACTTAATTGCAATGAATATTTATGTCAAGGCCGTGGCATATCTTTGTGGGGAGGTCAGTAAATACATACTATTTTAAAGGAATGGCACAAATAGCTTTACATTGTATATATCTCACTTTTAATTTTTGCTTTAATAAAATGGAATTGAAATTGGGAGTGTGTGATCTTCACATACTTCCTTGCCTCGAATTAGAAAAAATAGAATTTGTTACTTCTGAGATTCTCAAATAATGTTTTAATTCATTTCAAAGACTGCAGACAGCTAGCTGTTCAGGGTCTGTAGAAGTAGCTATTTGTGTCGTAAGTTAAGTGAACATTCAGTAGTTTATATGATGGCAGGTGTCTGGTCGCTTCTGCTGTTGACTGATACGGAATTTTGGAATTTGCCAATTCAGGGACATACTCTAGTGGAGAGTGTTTGACCTGTTCATCAGACAGACCTGGTCTCAAAGCCTTGCTGTCTCGTACTTGCTGTGGGCCTGGGCAGCTTCCCCATGTGCTGCTAGCCCTACCCCATACGATTGTTGTGAGGATGTGATGGGATACATGTCTTAAGTAACTAATAGCCCCTGAAAGAGTAAGTACGTAATGACTGTTAATTTCCTCCCTTTCTAACCCCTGCTAGACCACTTGTGTTTTTAATGCCTCACTCGTTGCCCTGGGTTGTATTGTAGGAAGTCTTCTGGATGGATGGCTGCTGGAAACCCATTGCCGTAGCCAGCTCTTCTTCTGTACTCAAGGAGTTACCCTGGCATTGAGTAATGAGAATTTCGGTAAGAAAAATTAGAAAAAGAGAGTAGATGGACTTTTCATAAAAGATCACTTGTATCTCAGATCAGATCGTTCATAGTAAGTTATAGGACTCTTCTCCGAAGACCTTGAGATGTCCCAGATCTCTGGATTATTCTTATTTTGAAAAAAATAACAAGAAATAGGTCTTTTAACTCTAGTAACACCCTGATTAGCTCTTCATGTCATTGTAAATGTAGTAGTTCACTTATTTTACCTTATTTTGTGCTTTTAATTTCCATCTAATCAATGAATTGTCTAGTCTTTGATGACAGTGTCTGGATATTATTTGTCTCTTTGGTGTAGACTAAATGAGGCACAGATTCTTAGTGGTTAGGGTATTGTCTGAAACTGTAAAGGTTTTGACAGTGTGAGAGACGCAGGCAAAAGTGTGAAAAGTAAGAAATTCTACAGTAAACATATTCCTAAATCACCAAGAAAAATTATTATATATTGCTTGTTAGAATGGCATAGAGTATTTTAACTTGGGTCTATTTTTGTCCATTTTTTCCTCCAAATGATATCAATATATAATGAGTTTTCATATAGTTACATAAAGTTAATATGTATCTAGTACACCTATATTAGTAACTTATGTTATTAACCCGTGCTGTATAAAATATGTTGAACTACTGTCAGCCACACCCAAATTTAAAAAAAAATGAATGTGCCATGGAGAATTAAGGGCAATCAAACAAATATGTGCTGAACTATTAAAAAGGGGAAAAAAATGAGAGCGAAGATAAGGATAATAGAAACAAAGTAAGTGGTGATATTAGTATATATGTAAGTTAGTAAATATGTGCATTATCTTAAAATTATCATCACTGAAATGCGCCTGGAGAAATACATATTAAAGAATTTTGCACATAAGAGACAGAGCTGGAGGTGGGGAGAAAGCAAGAAGGATAAATTCTAGCCTCATTAATTCTAACAAAGAGCATTAATTCTGAAATTGTGATAAAATTACCTTTTGGCATCTAAAAATATGATAAAATATGATTTTAAGTATCATTTTTTAACTAAAAGAGTTTTAACCACTTTGCCTGTGATTATATTTTTCAGAAAACATATTTGAGAAGTACTTCCATCCAATGCTACTTGTGTTTACTTTTAAATTGTCATTTTCTAACCGAGGCTGGCATTCATGTCTTCATTTTGGGGTGAGTTTATTTTTCAGCATAAATGGCATCATGTTAATGGCCATGATCATTGTTCTTCAGTATCTTCTCTATTAAACTGGTTTGTGTTCAGTTTGCTTAAATCCTTAGGAACTAAGTATTTGGGTACGAGAGAGGGCAGATTACGGAGATTCTGAGTAGGTGTGATAAACACCCAAATGGACATTTCTGCATTTGGGTAATATTCCAAATGAGTGCTCTATGCTTCCAAAAAACTAGACCTCTTGGTATTTAACTAAACTTGGAAGCCTATTCCTTATTAATAGCTTACATGATTTTCACAGCAGTAAAATATAGATATTTAGGGCTTGTCCATGTTACTTTTTTATCTATCTCTGACACAGACATCTCCCATCCTCTGAGCCCTATCTTACTTCAGTTTGAAATGTTTCTTTCTTTATTTAGGCCTTTGGTTTTTCTTCCTACTATACATTCATATACTTCCATGCTTATTAACTTTTTTCTTCTCTCTCAGATGTAGCTAATTCTCTGCACATAGTTGGCCCAAAGCACCCAGCTTGTAGTTATGTAATATGACCCTCAGCTCAGTTTTCCTTACTAATGCCTTCTTGGTGCAGGGAAACATAGATGGTAAAGAATACTTACTATCAAAACCTGTATGTGAAAATGATTATTGCTTATTTTAAGAATTTTGCCTATTTATTGGACTTAAAAGTCCAATGGAACCTCTGCTAGAAAACTAGCAATTCATTCAAAAACAGTTATTGAGCACTATGGCACATCAGGTGCTATGTTTATTCCATTGTGATAAATTACACCAGGTTATTTATAAGTTATCTTTCCAAATTAGGTTTTTCCCTAATCCCGGTAGGTCAGCCTTTAAGTTAGCCTCAGATACCAAGAGTTATATATATATATATATATATATATATATATTTGGTGTTTATATTCATCTACAAGTCTATTGAATGCACAAAGGCAAGGATAACACTTATCTTTTCACCGATCAAAATAAAAAAAATCTTGATTGCTCTTTTGCCTGTAATATTCATCAAGTATAATTCATCAAGTAATATTCATCAGTATTATTATATCCATTCAAAATGTTTTGCTCTTTGGTTTTGCTTTCAGCTCTATCAGTGCAGGTCTTCCTAAAACAGAAGCAAACTGGGGGTTTGTAATAAAGGATTTGGAAAAAATTGACAATATTATTCAAGTGAGTACTCATTTTTTCATAAACTCTCTGGTATGATTGCTATGGAGTATGCCTCTCCCTGTGTTCTGCTGTCGGTCTTCATGAAATCTCACTTGAAACAATATTTTTGTAGCAATTCATGAGCCTGGCAAATCCTTAAGTGAAATCTTTTACTTACACTTTTCAGATCCTAATTATCTTTAAAACTCAATTTGTAAGTGGCCTGGTATGAAAAGCTCTCTGTCACCACAGTCCAGGGACTTGAGTCTCCAGCAAAGAAACAGGACAGCTTTGGCAGCTCTTGTAGGGAGCATGGTGTGACCCAGGGACGAGCTCTCTGTCCTGTGGCTAGGAAACCCCCCATCACCTGGAGACACCAGCCGGCCTGGCAGAACCTGCATGGCTAAAGAGAGCAGGAGCCCCACTGAGGACCACTACAGCCAGGGAATTGCTTTCCACCACAATGGGTGACACAGCAAAGACTAGTGGGAGTCCTGGGGGCACCAAGTGAACCAAGCATTTCAAATTAGCTCCACAAAGATTCTGAAAGCTATACTGTCATTGGAACCACAGCTTATAAACAGAAGTCCAAACCTAAACCTAAACAGGGTGGCTGATATAGAAGATTTAAATGGAACCAGGGTCTCCTAACATAAAGTTCAATACCAGAATACAGCTGAAACTCACTCATTATACCAAGAAGCAAGAACATCACAACTTGACTCAGAAATGACTGAAATAGACTTTGAAACTGAGACGGATTGGATGTTGGAATTACTTGACAAGGATTTTAAAGGAGCCATCATAAAAATGTGCCAACAAGCAATTACAGATACCTTTGAAACAATTGTATAAAACAAAGTCTTAGCAAAGAAATGCAATATGTAAAAGGAACCAAGTGGAAATGACAGAACTGAAAAATACAATAACTGAAATATAAAACAAACTGGAGAGATTCACTAGCAGAAAGAGTATGACAGAGGAAAGACAGTGAACTTGAAGACAGAATAATATAAAACACACTGAAAAAAAAAAGCCTCAGGGATCTTTGGTATAATAAAAGATCTAGCACTCTTAAAAATTTTTTTTTAATTTATTTATTAGAGAGAGAGGGAGAGATGGAGGGAGAGTGGGGGGAGGACCAGAGGTAGAGGGACAAGCAGACTCTGTATTGAGCGTGGAGCCCAATGCTGGGTTTGATCTCATGACCCTGAGATCATGATCTGAGCCAAAATCAAGTCTGAAGTCTAACTAACTGAGCCACCCAGGCACCCAAGATCCAGAATTCTTAGCATTAGCATCTCAGAAGGAGAGAGGAAGGAGAATACAAGTAAAAGACAGAGATTGGCCAAATTGGTAACAAAAACAAGCCAATATTTTGCTGTCTACAAGGAATTCACTTTAAACACAATGATATAAGTGGGTAGAAATTGAAAGGAGGAGAGAATATACCATATTGTAATGGGTTGTTGAGTATTGCCCACCACCCCCGCAAAAAAAAAAAAAAAAAATCATGTCTACTTGGAATCTCCAAATGTGACCTTCTTTGGAAATAGGGTCTTTGCAAATATAATTAGTTAAGGTGAGGTCCTACTGGAGTGGGTTGGACCCCAACTCCATGACTCACTGTCCTTCTAAGGAGAGGACAGACCATAGAGAGAGTGACAGGGAAGAAAGCCACCTGAACTTGGAGGTAGCTACAAGGCAAAGGAAAATAGAATGATGAAGCTAGAAGCCACAGAAGGCCCAGGATTGCCTGAGTCACTAGAGACTTGGGAAAGGTAAAGAAGGATTGTCCTAGAGCCTTCAGAGGGATCCTGGCCCTCCTGACATCTTGATTTTGGACCTCCAACTTCCAGAGCTATAAGAGAATAAAACTGTTGTTGTTTTAAGCCCTCATTTTGATATTTTGTTACTGCAGCTCTAGGAAGCCAGTACACATAACGCACAATAATTATAAAAATCAGACGTAACTCTCCTAATATCAGCAAGTAAAATCACTAGACTTTATAGCAAGTAAAACTACTAGGATCAAGAGATACATTACAAAATGGTGAGAGATTAATCCACCAGGAAAATGTGATCTTAAATGTGTACACACCAAATAGCAAAGCCTCAAAATACAGGATGCTAAAACTAATCAAACTGAGAGGAGAAAGAGGCAATTTCACAATTATAGTTGAGGACTTCACCACCTCCTAAGGAACAAACTGAATGACAAGACAGAAAATCAGAAAGAATATAGAAGAACCGGACTACACAGTCATCCAACAATATTTAATTTACATCGATAAAACACTTCACCCACCGACGAGGAATTGGTATTTTTTTCAGGCACTGTTCACCAAGACTAATGGTATCATGGGCCATAAAACACACTTTAACAAATTTATCAGAATTGAAATCATGCAGAGTGTGTTCTTTGACCACAGTGGAATCATGTAGAAGTCAATCACACAAATAGAGCAGGAAGATCTCCAAACACTTGGAAATTAAATAATATACTTCTAAATATTCCGTGGGTCAAAGATTAAATCTCACAGGATATAAAACAGTACATAGACTTGAATGAAAATGAAAATACAACACATCAAGATCTGTGGGATTCAGAGAAAGCATTACTGAGAAGGAAATTTATAAAACCAAATAGTTATATTAAGAAAGAGGAAAGATCTCAGATCAACAATTGAGGTTCCCACCTCAAAAAACTGGAAAGAGAAGAGCAAAATAAACTTAACACAAGCATAAGGAAGGAAAAAAGTAAAGATAAGAGCAGAAATTAATGAAATTGTAATCAGAAAAATAATAGGGAAACTTAATGAAACATAACACTCATTATTTGGGGGAAAATCAATAAAATTGATAAACCTTTAGAAAAACTGACAAAGATTAAAAAAGAAATGACATAAACCATTAATATCAGAACTGAAATTAGAGGCTATTACTACAGAATCTGCAGATATTCAGAGGATAATAAAAAAAGCTATAAACAACTTTATCCTCTAAATTTGACAACTTGAAGGAAATGGACCAATTTCTCAAAAACCACAAACTACTAAAATGTAATGAAGATGAAATAAACAATCACCAAACTACTATAACCATTAAAGGCACTGAATTCACCAGAAATAATCTCCCCAGAAAGAATTCCTAGGCCCACCTGGTTTCACTGGAGCATTCTACCAAACAAAGAAACATTAACCCAGATTTTACAATCTCTTCCAAAATAGATCTATTACAATCTATTCCAAAAATAGAAGAAGAAAAACTTTCTAACTCACTTAAGCAAGTGTTACCCTGATGCTAAAACCAGGCAAAGATGATACCAAAAGAGAAAGCGACGGATACTTCTAATAAACTTGGATGCAGAAATTCTCAATAAAATAGCGAATAAAATCCAGCAGTGTATTAAAAGAATTATATACCATGACAAATGGGATTTATTCCAGGTATGCAAGACATGCTTACTATTTGGGAAGTCAGTCTCTGTAATCCACCTTATCAACAGGCTAAAGTAGGTTATCAGGGGCGCCTGGGTGGCTCAGTGGGTTAAGCCGCTGCCTTCGGCTCAGGTCATGATCCCAGGTCCTGGGTTCGAGCCCCGCATCGGGCTTTCTGCTCAGCAGGGAGCCTGCTTCCTCCTCTCTCTCTGCCTGCCTCTCTGCCTACTTGTGATTTCTCTCTGTCAAATAAAAAAAAAAAAATCTTAAAGTAGGTTATCATATGATTGGATCAATTGATGGAGGAAAAGCATTTTAAGAATATACCGATTCCTAGTAAAATTCCTCAGCAAACAAGGAAAGAGAAGTAACTTTCTCAACTTGATTTAGAGCATGTACAAAAACCTAGAACTACCATCATACTTAATGGAGAAAGACTAAATGTTTTCCCCCTAAGATTAGAAACCAGACAAATATGTCATCTCTCACCACTCTTATTCAACACAATCTTGGAATTTGAGCTAAATTGGCAAGTCAAGAAAAAGAACAAAAGTATGCAGATTAGAAATGAAGAAATTATAAATATGAATATCTTTTTCTGGGAGAAAATGTCAATAAATGGCTATCCATTATTTAGAGAATGCAAAGTAAAGCCACAGTAACATCACCATGCACTTATAAGAATATTTAAATTAAAAAGTAGTAATAATGCTGAATGCTGGCAAGGAATGGTGGAGAAACTGGGTCACACATATTTTTGATGAGGATATAAGAATTTACAGCTCCTTTAAAATAGCTTGACTGTTTTTTATAAAATAAAACATGCATTCGCCATATGATCCAACAGTTGCACTCCTCAACATTTATATCAGAGAAATGCAAACTCATGTCCACACAAATACAGGCACATGAATGTTCATAGACCTTTATTTGTAATACCTAAGAACTGAAAACGACGAAATTCCCTTGAATGGATGAATATAAACTGTCGTACGTTATATCAAGGAACAATACTGAGCGAATACAAGGAAAGAATTACTGATACAACAAGTTGGACAGATCTCCAGAGTATTCTTATGCTGGGTGAAAAAAAGCTGATCTGAATAGGCTAACTGTGGTACCTCCATCCGGACGATAGAATATTATCCGGCAATAAAATAAATGAGCTTCTAGACGTGAAAAGACACAGAGAAACGTCAAAAGCGGATCCGTGAAGTGAAAGAAGCCAATCTAAAAAGGCTACATACTGTGGTTCCAACTATATATCTTTCTGGAAAAGGTAAAACTATGGATACAGCAAAAACATCAGTGGGAAATTTCCAGGGGTCAGGGGAAAAGGAGAGATGAATAGATGGAACACAGGTGATCTTTGTGGTAAAGCAACTATTGCAAATGATACTGTAATGGTGGGTATATGTCATTATATACTTGTTAAAACTCAGGACTTACAGCACCAAGGCTGAATCCCAAAGCAATCTCTGGACGTTTGTTACAAATGTATCAATACCGACTCCTCAGTTGTAATAGACGTACCATGCAAATGCAAGATATTAATAACAGGAGAAACTGGGGCCGGGGGCAGGGTATATATGGGAACTTTCTGTAGTTTCTCTTCATGTTCTATAAAGCTAGAACTGCTCAAAAAATAGTGTATTCAAAAGGCCAATCTCAAACAGTTATATACTATATGAGTCCACTAATACAACATTTTTGAAACGATACAGCAATGCAGAGGAGAGAAGTGGTTGCCAGGGATTAGAAAGGTGGAGGTTGGAATGTGTGTTAAGAAAGGTGGTTTGCCCTAAAGATACAAATGTAGTGATCCGAAGGGGCATGTGCACCTGAATGTTTATAGCAGCAATGTCCAAAATAGCCAAACTATGGAAAGAGCCCATCTGTCTGTCAACAGATGAATGGATAAAGAAGATGTGATATATAGATATAGATATAGATCTGTATACATACATACACATACACACACACATACATATATACACACACATGCACATACACACAGTGGAATACTATGCAGCCATCAAAAGAAGCGAAACGTTGCCATTTGCAACAAGGTGGTTGGAACTAGAGGGTATTATGCTAAGCGAAATAAGTCCATCAGACAAAGAGAATTATATGATCTCACTGATATGAGGGATTTGAGAAATAAGACAGAAGATCATAGGGGAAATCAGGGAAAAATGAAACAAGATGAAACCAGAGAGGGAGACATATCATAAGAGACTCTTCATCTCAGGAAACAAACTGAGGGTTGCTGGAGGGGAGGGGGGTGGAAGAGATGGGGTGGCTGGGGGATGGACATTGGGGAGGGTATGTGCTATGGTGAATGCTGTGAATTGTGTAAGATTGATGATTCACAGACCTGTACTCCTGAAACAAATAATACATTACATGTTAATTTAAAAAAAGAAAGAAAGAAAGGTGGTTTGAGCTATAAAATAGTACAAGGAGGATTTTAATGGTGAGGTAACTATAATTGTGGAGGTGATTACATGAATTTACACCTCTGATAAAATTGAGTAGAACTGCACACACACATTTAGTGCACCTCAAACTGGTGAGATCTGAACAAGGCGTGTGGATTGTATCAATGTCAGTTTCCTGGTGGTGATATCGTACTACGGTTATGCATGGTATTATTGCTGGGGGAATGGCGAAGGGGACACAGGATCTCTGTTTGCTCTTAGAGTTGCATATGAATCTGAAATTGTCTCAAAATTAAAAAATAATTTAAAAAGCTTACTTTAATGTTTTCAGTAGTTTGTTCTCACTATATCTAAAGCAGGGCATAGTTTTTCATATTGTCTAATTTTGTTTCCTTTCAGTCTATACATATTGATACCACTTTATATACTGAAAGTGATGCTCATGTGAGTATAGTTTATTTTTTTGAAAATTGCTATTTTTTCCAGTTTTCAAAAGTTGAAGAAGCATACTTTCATAAATTTACTGAAGGGTGTATAATTTTTAAATCTGACTTTTGGTGTGTTCTGACAACATATGATCAATGAATTTTGTAAGTAATTGTTGAGGTTGTGGGACTTGGGGACAAAGAGCTATAGAGTTGCTGGTACCATCATAATGGTACCAAATCAAAATATAAAACAGCCTTTTCCATCAATGTCAAACAAAATATATTATAAGTTTTGTGATGCAATTAGATCATGATGCAATTAAATACAAAATCGGGTTAACTGATTGAATTTAAAACTATCCACCCTATCTGTCCTTTCCAATGCTGTAGTGTATTACAACCCTTAATCAAATTTTCTACAAATCGCTTAAATGCATCCACATTCTAGATTTTGAATGAATCTCTACAATTGTCAGAAAAGGATTCTGGCTGCTTACCCTCTATGTGAGAAAAGAAATAAACACAACTCATAAAACCTATCAGAATTCATAAATGATCTTGAACTTGTCTCATTAATATCTTGACATTGCCGAAGGCGTGTCACCTCATCGGAAATAAACTCTACGTGTGTGTGTGGAGAACCATGAGTCCACTCTCAATTAGTGTTCAGTTAGGACCTCTCTGAAATAGATATTGCTCCTGTGAAGACTTTCTTAGCTTTGGGAGGAAGCCTTCACCGCAAACTAGAAAAAAACATACTTTCATCAACCACTTAGCTAGTGCTACTACACATAAAAATTGGCTGCCTCTTTGGCTTCAGCATGCTTTCCATTTTCCCAAAGTAGAGAGAAGTCAATTAACCACCCAAACTCCCGAGATTGCTTTTTTTTTAATTGAAAGAAGATAACCTTGTAACTCATGGGTTATAGAAAGAAGCTGTGTTTGAAATTTAAACTCTGATTCAGCCTCTTCCTAGCGTGTTACCTTAGAAGTCACTAAACATTTCTGAACCTGTTTTATCTATCTATCTATGTATCTATTATTTTATCTCTCTTTCTCTCTGTCTGTCTATCTATCTATATGGGGCAGCATTTACCTTTCAACCCTGGGCAGCTCCTGTGGGGTGCCTGCTGGGTCCCAGGCACTGTGTGAGGCAGTGAGAACAGAAGGTCAAACAAGCCATGGTCAAACCTCCAAACAGTCATCAATGTTTCTTTGAAGTTTAGGCTTTCGTTCAAGTAAGCGTTGTGGGAAACATACTCCTGTGGTATCCGAAGGTGTCTTTCTGATTTGGCCAGCCCATGAGAGGGCTGTGCTCAGACGCTGATTTTTCTAATCCATTTCTTGGAGTCACTTCTGCTTCTGGAACTTCGGAACTTGCAGAAATAGCAAGATCAGCAGCTATCACTGTTTAAAATGTTAACAACACAATCTGATTCTAAAAATTCTTTCAGTGCACTAGACATACTAATGTTTGGAGAGTCTCAGGCTGGTATTATCACCCTTTTACAAAGAGGAAATGTTCTCAGTGAGAAAAAATAGCCTATTATTTCTGTTTTCTAGACTTATGTTCGCTCTTCCATATAATATCACCATCCTCGTAGATTGTTTTGTTGTCAGTTTGTTTGGGATTTGATTTCAAAGCCAAAAAAGAAAAAAAAAAAAACTGTCTCCTATGCAAAACTTCTTAGGGAGATTGGGTTTCTTTATAAAGTATTTGGGTTGACTTTTTTAAAAAATCAAAATTACATCTATGTAAACATGAATAACAGAAAGATCATTGTTTTTTTTCACAATGATTCTCTGTAACTCTATTTTTAGCCCCGCTGCAAAGTCACAGCGATGAAGTGCTTTCTCCTGGAGTTACGTGTTATTTTGCTTGAGTTCAGTCATCCTGACCTTAATGAAACAATACCTAACATTATCATCCTAGCAAACAGTAGTTTATCTTCTAATGCGGTGAGTTTTCCACTAGTTGGATGGAGCTTTGTCTGATGATTATGGCTTGGTTGGGTGAGGTCATTGGCTGGATGTAAGGGACAAGCAGATCCTCTGGGGACATTCTTGGGAGAGGGAGTTCATGCCGGTGGAGTGGCCGCCATCACTACCATGGGCACAGCCCTGACGTAGCTCACCAGTTTACTCAATGGACATTTACTGCATGACACCAGGCGGTGCACTTTGGGGCAAGAGGGACACTGGTGAACCAGGGAGGTCATTGCCCTCGAGGTGTTCGTCCCCAGGTGCAGTGCAGAGACATGAATCTAATTACGTAGTTAAGTGTTTTGCATCACGACTGGCAATTCGCATTTATCCGGTTATTACTCTATGCCAGACAACACCTCTCTTCAGCGGCAATGGGGTAATTCCTTGCGTCCTCACAATAAATCTGTGAGATAGTTATCCTTGTGTCTGTTTTAAGGTTGAAGAAATTGGAGCGCTCGGGGCTTGAAATCACTTCCTCCAGTTAGCACAGTTGGTGGAAGAGGGAGCCAGGATTCATACCCAAGCAGTTTCACTTCGGGGGATTGTCTTCTTCCCCACTGGCAGGACAAGTGCTGCAATAGGATAGTCATAAAATGTTAATAATTCAAGGAGAATTGGGGCCATGCCCAAATCGGTCTCTGCTCTTAAGGGATCCACCATAAAGTAAAGCATAAATAAAGCAATCGGAAAGGAATGAGTAATAGCTCAGTTATTTATTAATTCCAGTGGCCAAAAGGAAGGCAGGTAAGAGGGCTGGGATTCCGCCTTAGAGATTTCTCTACCAAACCAGGACGAGAGGGAATGAGCCTTATCTCCCAGGAAGGGTGTTTAGGCAGAGGCGACTGAAAACTATGGAGCTCCTCAGCTAGGATGGCTAGACGCTGTGGATGTGCCCGAAACATGCCAGGTTGCTCTAGGTCTTTGCTGAAATGTCACCTTCTCAGTGCTCCATTCCCACGTCCCATCCCCTTGTCTGCATGCCCCACAAGTTGACATTTTCCTTAATGGCTTTTGTCTGCTTTTCCCTATTTGAATGCCATTTTCAAAGGGGCAGTTATTTTTGTGCTGTATTTTTTTTTCTTCAGTGCTGTATCCCAACTCCCCAAGCATTGCCTGGCATATTCTAGACACTTGATGTATTTATGAAATGAACATACTGATCTTTAAAATACTCTTGTGATACGTTATTCCTGTGTTATTGGTAGAAAGGCTGAACCAAGCAACAGATAACTCCTAACAACATCCCTGGTGAGCTCTTGATGACCATGGTCACGGTCACTGTGACTGTGATGTGGTGTGTTCTGCACATCTAGCGGAAGGAGAGGGCAGGCTGTACAGTCTGAGAATTTCATTGATTATGTCAACTGAGATGCATGATGTGAATATCTCTGCTTTGTCGGCTGACATGATGATTTTCCAGGAGGACAGTGCTATATGGAATATGACAGTGCCTGGCATAGAGTATGTGCTTGATAAATGTTGGTGAATCTGAATTTCAAACGCTTAATGGATGTAAAATCTAATTTTTGGTTTTTGCTGGTATGGCTTTCATGGTTCAGACGATCTCTAAATAGTTTATTTGTGATGACTGCATTTGGAAGATTCTAGTTGGCCATGAAACTGTTTGAATTACAACTTCTGATCTTTACCTAAATAGTTCAATTCAACTGGTAATGACTAGGTGACCACCATGTGCTAGGCCCTATGCTAAATGCTAGGGAAACAAAACTGTGTGGCTTTGCGTTCTTAGAAAAGCCTAGAGAATAGTAGCATAAAAAGCATGAAACTCCCTAATATCAATATAATAAATGATGTGAGAAGAGGGAGGTCTGAGAATGTAGGGATGGAACATTTAGCCCAGCCTGGGGAACTCCTCGGTTCAGGAATGCCTTCCCGGTGGAGACAGAACCTGAGTGATCTCCACCTGGGTAATGGTAGCTAAAATAGCGATGAGAGACATACAGATAGAAAAGCCAACACGGCAGCGTAGCTAATAGCATGATGTGTATGCGTGGGGCGAAAGGCATGAGCTCAGTGTACTTAGGCTATGTCCTTTGAGGTGATGGGGATAGGTGAGAGAAACAGGCGAGGGACACTTCAAGGCCCCTGCGTGCCGTGTGGGGAGGCATGGATGTGATGCTGGGGTAGATGACCAGAAGAGTAAATGACCACTCAAGGGCGCTCAGCAGGAATTCCATGGTCAGAAAGCCATGGCTTATTTTTCCAATGTCTTTAACCTATTATAGGAAAAATAAACCTCAATCAAATCTCCCAGTTCCCTTTTCCAGTGGTTCCTCCTACCATGATATTAATTTGCCAAAGTGTTCATGTCTCAAGACCTCAGAATGTGGTTCAAATGATGTGATATTCCCAGGAAAGAGATACAGTAGACTTTCCCATCTAATCCTTTCTTTTTATTTGGCAGAACATAACTGAAACGGGATGCAAAGAATGTGAGGAACTGGAGGAGAAAAATATTAAAGAATTTTTTCGGAGTTTTTTACATATTGTACAAATGTTCTATAATTCTTGATTGTAACTGATCCTCTTCAGCATGTCTGCTATTAACAAACATCTTCCCAGGACTTAAAGCAGTGAAACCTTCTGCAGTTCACATGGGCTGCCCAAACCAGTTTTTCTAACAAGAGGATAATCGAGAATCTTGAATTAGATGAACTCTTGGAAATGAAGGCGAAAAATGGCATTGAATTACGTGGTGTCTATAAACTGTCCTCATACTTATTTTGTTCACTTATTCTTAATTTATTATTGAAGTTGTGCATATTTGTGGCATAATATAAAGTATTGAATAAAACTATGTACCTACTTTATCCTTTGAAATTGCACTGATATTTACCCCTTGTAAGGACATAGGGGACATTCCTTCAAGGGCAAGAGGGGAATTACACAGCTGGTGGGCCTGAGCACCACTGGGGAAGGTCAGCTGTGTGCTCCAGCCAGTTAGGAACCCCTAACCACCAGCCTTCACTCACCTCTCCAGTGGGTGTCCCACAAGGAGGAAGAATTGACTCCCAATGAGGAAGGAGAAATAGGTGCGGAACAGGTGCTTTATCTGCAACATAGTTATTGATATCAAAAACACCTGTTACTAAAGACAGTGCACGAACCTGGTATGTATGATGCATCAGTAAATCTTGGGTGGGAATGGTAATAATAAACCTTCACTGGTAGGTAGAATCATGTATAGAGAACTCATGGTTGTAATGATGTTAATATTTCATGCTTTCCTGAGTGCAAGTGTTTTATTTTCACTTTTTTTTGCCATGTTTGTATAATAAAAAAAAAAAACTGTTGATTTGTTAGAGCCAACATTATCTGACATAAAATAATTGTTTATATATTTTTGCACTATACTGTCTGAAATTTACAACTTTTTTAAAATAAAACTATGACTAAAATGAAATATTTTTGTCTCCTCTCACAATTTCTTTCACCTGATTCTCTTGTGGCGTTTTTCACTGAGGGGCTAAAGGGTAGGAATTGATGTCCTACGAGTTTGATTTTGCTTCATTTCACAATATGAACTAATTCTCTATCGAAACATTCTTTTATCCTCCAGTACCCTGTCCATGCTCATGTATATCATTGCTCTAGTCAACGTATGCTTAAACATTTCTTTTGAGATAGTTTTGGAGAAATCTACATCCTATTTGACTTTTTTTTTTTAAGATTTTATTTATTTATTTGACAGAGAGAAATCACAAGTAGGCAGAGAGGCAGGCAGAGAGAGAGGAGGAAGCAGGCTCCCTGCTGAGCAGAGAGCCCGATGCGGGGCTCGAACCCAGGACCTGGGATCATGACCTGAGCCGAAGGCAGCGGCTTAACCCACTGAGCCACCCAGGCGCCCCCTATTTGACTTTTGAAGAGTCTTGTGTCAGCTATCAGTTTGTTCCTGACATCGGTCCAGACAAATAGTATTTGACAGCCACACTTGAAAGTTTAGGGATTGCGATTGTGGCAAGGTGTTTTTTTGCTTGTTTTAATTTCATCCAAAATGGATTTTTAAAAATCTACCTTTCATTTTTTTTCTTCATAGCTTCTCTATTGATGGAGAATAGGAAAAATGCACCATTTTTAACTATAAGTTGACAATCTAATCCTTTAACAAAAGTTAGCCTCCTTCCCGTGTCTGCTGGGATGGGAAAGGAAAATCATAATGGCAGCCATAACACCAAAAGTATCTTTTAGTAACCAATGATCCATTCTGGTTATATGGGCAAACACAGGTGGGTTTAAAATTTGGCATTTTCCAGTGTTCAATTGGAATTCCTCCCACATTAGTTAATTAGTCTGGGTCACTTCAGTTAATCTTAAGGAACTCAAGGCATAGAGGTACAGCTCCTTATACATTCTTAGCTAACTGAAGAAAAGAATTATGTAAAACAACCTAAATTTTATTGTTCAGGCCTGAATTCTTAACAAGATGAGTTTCTCATTTGTGTTCAGAGTTTTTCCTTCTTGAACTGTCCTCCTTAATTAGTCAGCCTAATGTTATTTGTGCAGACTAGAACACATTGTTTTTATCTCACCTATTGCCCTAAATGCTGAAAGCATTTGCCTTATGTTACATATAATAAAGAAAGCACAAATCCATAGATTTAGAAGCTCAAATAGCAAAGGCAAGCCTAATAAAAATTAGGTTTACAGTCTTGTTACCTCTTTAAAATTTCAAATGAAGAAAAAGATATATGAGAGAATATCATTTCTACACTCTCCCTGGCAATAAGCAAAAAATGGGTTAGAAGGCAGAAGACATGGAAATGTAAACTGAACCAACACATAATCTGTGAGTCCAGAGATTGTTAAAACCCAGTCACAAGCCTAGTTTTACATACTTTCAGTTTTTACCTTAGAACAGAGAATCGATGGAATTCTTTTCTTTTGCTGCTATTACTCCTGTGAGAGGAGCTTCTATGTGTTTTGATGTGTTACTCTTTCCGTCCAGCAAATTCAGAGGCTCGTAAAGTCAAACCAACATATATGATATGAAAACCAAGTCTGTGATCGATCCATTCCCCCTCCTCCTCAGAAATACGAGAGAAACCATCTTTATTCCTTCATCTGTGTTATCTCAGCCAAGTTCTCTGCATTCATATGTGAGTCACAGTTAACATATGCATGTCATGTATAAATATTTTGCCCAGAGGAAATCCCATTTCCATAGAGATTTAGTTCAGTGCTTCTGAATGTGTCTGATGATTGAATTTTATTTTCACTAAGAAATTTATTATGCAAGGCAAACTTTAGCTTCATTGAAAAGTCCCCTAATTGTATAATCTATCTGATGGAACATAGAAGAAAAATTAATGAATCATTAATAGCGGTGACTTTGTCCTTGTTAAAAAGCAAATGGAGACCAGCCTTGAAAATTGCCTGAGCAGAAAAAACCAGTTTATTCACACAAACAAACCCTGATTTAGCTTATTTGGCAAGACTAACCTGACTGGATCATTTCCTGTTTATGCATCTGAAAATCATAAGCAAAACCTAAGCTGTTTCCCAAGATTGATATGAGGTAACCATTGACCAATTCCCTTTCATTTAAGAAAATTCTAATATAACCAATCACTGTGAAGAACAAATTGTCACTGCTCTCTCACCTTTAAAGCCACTACTCTGTAACCATATACCCCTGAGCTGACTTCTGTAGTTTGATACGGATGCTTCTGGTTTACAGGCTGCTGTTGTGGTGTGTGCTCAATAAACTTTCATGAATTGCCACTTAAAGGATCGACTGGTTTTGTTTCCGGTATTTCTGAACTTTGGACAGTCCTATATTTTACCTCTTTCATCCTAGATTTCAAAATCAGTTGACCGCTAGAGGAACTGGAGAGGAGATTGTTGCCCAGATGTCAAACGGAAGATTGTACGTTGAGTTTCTACAAGCTGTGTCAACACTTGCGGAAATTACCAGAGGGTCCAGCGTCACCCTAAAAGTGATTTTTCCTCATCATCCTCACTCTCATGAAGGAAGTCTCACTCCTTCTGCCGGATCGTAACCTGGTTTGTTGAAAACCTACCGTGTGCGAGCATGATGGTGGGTGCTGCCCTTACACGCATGAGGGAGGCAGCCTTACGTTCGGCCCTCACGGAGTTGACATTCCCGGAGGAGAATCCTGTTACCCCATTAACCGCCCGCGTGCTCATTTGGTTACCAGTTCTGTGAAGGGCACCAGGTGAGCACAGAAAGGAAGCGGCAGATCCTTTCAAGCTGTCAGAGCTTCTTTCAAACAGTGGTGTCTGAGCTCTGCTGTGCAGTATAAAGACAGATGGCGGGGCGGGGGACAGGGGGCTGGGGGGAATCCACCTGAGAAACATCCTGCCAAAATCTTCAGTAAGGCAGGATGAGAGTGCGTTCAAAGAGAGGAAGGCAGGCCAGAGCGGCTAGGGTCAGAACAAGCAATGAAAGAAGCTGATAAGATAAATACCAGATGGCCTCATAGGCCAGGTAAGGATATTGGTGGTAAAGATTTCGCTTTATATTCCAAAAAGAAAGAGGCTTTTTTTCTGGCGTGTGTGAAAAATACAGCAGGCTTTTTTTCTAGTTGAGAAAAGAGTCGACGTCAAAATCTCCTTACCTCTTAATCCCAGGGTAATAAAAGTATTTCTAATAACCTCGTCTTACATGGACCTCATTACTGGAGTCCTTTAGTGAACACCTTGCAACACTTAATGGAGACCAACTTTGGTAAGTAATTATTCATTTGCTGTCAAATCCAACAAACCTGTTTGCAGTGTATATGCCTCTGTCATCAGGATTAATGTGTAAATCCAGTTTTGGGTTCTGAGGCCAGCTGGAATGGATCTGTGGTCTGAATCTTTACACCAGGAAGCCCTTTTGAAAAAAGGATTTTTTAGTCATTTCTTAATGAGAACTCTTTGAGGTGAGGGAGACCAGTATTCTTCATCAAGAAAGCTGGGGTAGAGGAAGGCCCTAGGATATAATGATGGTCGTCTGCTGTCTGGTGGCAAGGCATAGTTAAAACAGGGGATGGAAAGGTGCAAGATGGGTGTGGCTTGGTGGGTGGGTGTGTGGTGGGCAAGGAGATAGCTTTGAAATCACAGTTAAACACATAGCCTTCAGGGACTCATGAGGTTCAGCTGCACAGTGGTGGAGAAAAGACAGATCTGAGAGGTTTATGGAGAGAAAAGGAAAGAAGCAGCATTTCTGAATAAGCAGCTAAGAGCCTATAGGTGAGACTTGAATGTTAGGACAGTGATGGTTCCCCATGGCAAGTGCCATCTTTTCAAGGCTTTTCAAGATCATGGGTCATTAACGGAATTCACTTTCCTGAGTTGATTTAATAAAGTCAAAGCCCCCAGTATATCTATGAGTTCTGCTAAGGACACACACCAGGCTGATGGAAATAATATTAATTCTCTTACACTTTTATGGTTCTTTAAAGTTCACAAAGCACTTTTATCTAGATGATTTAAGAGCTTCTGTCCCTCAGGGGTGTAGACGAGAAGAGATGCAGACCTATGAAACATTTTGCTTATGTTGCTCATGTGTAAAAAATAAAGACAGAAAGAAATCACCTGAAATTGTTGTCTACGTTCAGCTATGTATTTTTAAATGCCCTATTGCCTTTTACATTTCCTTTCAAATAAGCATGAGCACAATACTTGGGGTGGAAAGTTATTTGTTGTTAAAGAAATCAAAACAGAGCTTAAGCATGTATTTTTATTCTGTATTTTGATTATTTTTTTCTTCACACAATTCTATTCTGGTGCTTTGTTTGCTTTGCCCAGATGGCAAATGCACCATTAAGTTTGTTCAGACTGAATTAATTATCTTTTTATAGTAAAAGAAAATCCTCTCCTTGTGACAAGTAAGATGTCTGTGCTTATTTATGAATAAATAAAGGCAGCTGTTATACATAGCATTATTAATAACATCGCTTTAAACATCTCATGTGACAAGAAATCCACTTTTTTCAGTATAACAAAAGCTCTTGGTGTCCCAGAGTTTATGAAAACCATCGACCTGTTATCCACACCGCAGCGTAAGAAAAACATCACACTTTCTGTAACAGAAGGATTTAATTCAAATTGCGGTCATAAAGCAGTACTCTTTTAAATGGTTATTGTCTTTGCTGGTCATTTGGCTCCGAGTCTTGAGTGTTTCACAGGTGTAGCGTCTGGAGATCAGCAAAGCCCTTCTCCTTGTCAACAGAAAGTTAACAGGCAGCCACAGGCTTCGACTAAATAGCCACCATGATGCTATTTCCTGCTTTTCAGTCGAATGTCTTTTTGAAGAGTAATATGGCCAATGCAGAGGTCCCCCCCCACTTTGGTAGGTTTGCAAAGCAGAGGAACTCTTTCCCCTTACAGAGAGGTCTGCTGAACTCTGAGCCGAAAGAGATAAGAGGAAGTATAAGCCCTTGTCAACACAATGAGATCATAACTCTGCAAGGCACCTGATTGGGCTGAGACTTCCCCTGTTTGAAGGAACTTGGTTTCCCATGAGGCCATGTTATTTCTCAGCCAAGCTGACATGTCCCTAAAGATTTATTTCATTCTTAGTCATCTTTGTCTTATTTCAAACAACGAATGTAAAATGCGCTCAGAGGAATAAATATTTGCAAGCACAGGCATACCTAAGGCTGACCATGGAAGCATGAGGTGTAGGCTTCAAGTAGGTGCATTGTCTGCAGAGAATAATAAAACTGACTGAAAGTCTGTCTGCTTTTGTGATCATTGTGTGTCAGTGACTCTAAATTGACACCAATGGTAAAATACCCTTCCCTGAAAAATATTTTTGGAAGTCTAAGGTTTAAACACGTTGTTTGGGTTACATTGTTTTTAATAATATACATGTGATCTGCAAGTTGGGACATATTTATTACTTACCTTTAATAAACATTATATTCCTTTTTTAAAAGATTTTATTTATTTATCAGAGAGGGAGAGAGAGAGCACAAACAGGGGGAGTGGCAAGCAGAAGGAGAAGGACAAGCAGACTCCCCACTGAATAGGGAGGAGCCTTGATGCGGGACTCGATCCCAGGACCCTGGGATCATGACCTGAACCGAAGGCAGACACTTAACTGACTGAGCCAACCAGGTGCCCAGCAAACATTATATTCCACGTGGAAGTTCACTTGGAGACCTCAGTTACGTGGCTGGCCATCAGCTCCAGTGGATTCAGTTGACAGTCACTTCTGAAGTGTTCAGCTTTGTTCAAACCAGCCTCAAGCACCGTTGGTATTTTCACTGCTCTGGCCTTGCACATTCTTTAAGCAGATTGAAATAAACAAGGATAACACAGTAATTGTGAAGAGTAAGAAATTGAAATTTATATGGTAAGTGCTGTGAAGTGTGTAAACCTGGAGATTCACAGACCTGTACCCCTGGGGATAAAAATACATGGTATGTTTATAAAAAATTAAAAAAATAAATTTATAAAAAATTAAAAAAAAAGAAATTGAAATTTACCTCAATTTTGATTTGTGTTTAGCCTTTAAAATTGGGAAAGAGAGAAAGCCATGCAATGTAATAGTTTGATAAATTCAGATTTAATTCGCTCATGAAATAGTTTCCTTGGGGCACCTGGGTTGCTCAGTCAGTTAACCGTCTGCCATCTTCTCAGGTCATGATCCTAGGGTCCTGGGACTGAGCCCCAAGTTAGGCTCTCTGCTCAGTGGGGGAGTCTACTTCTCCTCCATCTGCCCCTACCCATGCTTGTCCTGGCTTTTTCTCTCTCAAACAAATAAATAAAATCTTAAAAAGAAAAAGTTTTCAGAATATGACTAATTTATCTTTAACCTTGAAATTTGATCTTTTTAAAGTGTCAAATGTTTGATTTAAAACTAAAATAAAAATGAAGAAAATGAAATGTTTCAGTGGTGGTATGATTATGTAGGTGCCTAATTGTGTCTTTTGCAAATGTCTCAGTTTCATTAAAATGTACTTATTACTGGTCACTTGCACAAAATATTACTTCATCAGACTGTCACTGCAGAATCAAAGTCTGAGCTGTTATGAAGATTTAAATAAATTAAATAGTTGTGGTTTATTTTCTTTAGAAACTTAAAGGAACTTACAATTATTTGTAGTCTTTTTGTAAAATCAACAACCAATTCAGAATAATTCTGAATTTTGTAAAGAAACGTATGTGAAGGAATTATACCAAGATGAGATTACATTCTCTTCCAGAATGGACAGTGAGGAAGAGAGAAATAATGTAAGCAAAATTCAGAACCAAGAGTCCTTGAATTTTTTGTTTTTAAATGGAGAAGAGAAAGACACTAGTAAAAGGCCAAGTAAGACTAAACCAAGACACTAGTAAAGATTTGGACAAGATCACAACTTCATTAAGGAAGACAGGGTGGATGAGAATCTGTTTTCATATCCCTGTGTGTCCAGAATCAGTTCCAGATGACCCGAAAGTTCATCTTACTGGGAAGGAACTGGACTCTTTAGGATAAAAAAAAAAAAAAAAAAAAAAATTCTCTAAAGTCCAAGGAAAGGGAGAAAAGGATGAAGAATGCAGGCAACACTTGATGACTTTATGGTTTTAGGTATATTTACAAAATGGTGAAAAAGAGTTGAGAATCTGGAGAGTCTCATCAGCATAAAAATATATATATATTTGTTTTTGTCTTTTTTTTGCTGCAGATTTCCAGTTAATAATACAAAATCTGGAATATCCAGCTTTATAAATAACTGCAGTTATAAAATTATTGAAACCAAGTCTTAAAATCATAGTTGAAACTATATCCCAAAGTCCCCAAGAGTGATGTAACACCCAAACATCATCTTTGAAAAACACCTTTTATCACATGTGAAAGATCTTCGCATTGGGAGTGAAATTCCAAATAACTATTGAACAAGTCCCCTGAGAAGAAATGAATAAATAAAGAAATGGAGGTAAAATTGCTAGGAAAATGTAAGTGAATTAAAGAAAATGTTTTCCCAATTTCTAGGAATATGTATGTGGTTCAACTTATATAATCATACTGCTGATGATTGAAAGAGTGGACACTGGGACGACACCAGGGTGCCTGGGTGGCTCAGTCAGTTGAACATCTGACTCTTGATTTTGGCCCAGGTCATGCTCTCTGGATTGTGGGATTGAGGCCAGTATTGGGCTTTTTCTTTTGGCTATGGTTTTTCACTTTCCAAACTCTTTATACTGTATTGATTTCCCTGTTACCTTGATCACCTCTCGAAGGCATTTTTAACCTAGAGTCTACAGGCGTGTGGGTTGTACATGCATGGGTTTCGGGGAGTCCCTAACCCTAAGGAAGAAAGGATGAGTGTGTTTATCAGTGTGGGTACATTGTTTTTCTAGAAAAATTCCAGTTTTCATCAGGTTCTTAGAGTGTTCCATGAATCAAAGGAATCCTTTTCCTTCCCCGTTAAGTCACAGGGTCAGGCAGTGCCATGTCTTGTAAAGTTTTCAGTAGACTTTAATGCCATCTGAGGATCTCATTATGATGCAGGTTATGATTCATTAGCTCTGAGGAAGTGCCACGTTGGTGTCCAAGGACCACACTTTGGATAACAAAGGTACAGTACTCATAAAGTTAGACACAGGAGAGCTTTTGCCTCTGAGCTCTTCAAGAGGCCACCATTCCAGGAACCATTACTGAGTGGATACCGGGAGAGCCAAGGAACGAAATGTGGCCTCCATCACCTGATGCTGGGCAAGTTGCCTAAAACTACTCTAGGCCTATTTTCCTGTCTCTAAAAAGGCGCAAACAATATCATCTGACAGGATCATTGTGAATTCAGTTAGATGCTGACTACAGGTCTTGGTACAGAGTAAATACTAGATAACTTTGTTCCCTATCTCCTCGCCTGAGCACTCCATGGTTTCCTCTTACTCTCGTTAGGCAATTACTCAGGAGTTATAACCAGCACCACTGAAGATAGCCTCTGGATAAAAACAAGTACAGTATTGCATATGTCCAGCATTTCCTTGAAAGAGTTCTATTTTAATACCTCCTGGACTCGAGCAGAATTAGAGTTCCAGTCTTTTTCACCCAGCAAAGTTCATCAGTGAAGTATCAAAACATATTGCCTATTTGTGAGGCTTTTAGGCTTAGCAACTGGTTGCCCTGGGGAATGATGCCTTTAAGCTAATTTGACCAATGTCCTCTCTCACCTCTATCTCAACTTCAACACTTATTTGAGCAAATTGTATCAGTTAATTGCCACCTACTACAGCGAATACTATGATATTCCAAAATTCTTATCTTCTCTCCCGACTCATTTTCAAGCTATTCTATCTGCTAGCTCTCACCTATCTCACTACCATAAAACCTACACTGTTGACCCGATTACTGCTGCTGAATATAATTGCTTACATTATTGATATTCATTTCGATCTGATATATTACCTTGGTTACTCATCTTACTTTTTTGTCCTTAGATTGTCAAGAAGCAAGTATGTCTAGGTTGCATTGCATCAAAACTCCCAACTGTCAGGTGAAATGGGGGCTTAAATGCTTTTGAAAAGGTCATAGTTACTCTTTCTTGGACTTTAGTTCACTGCCCTTGCTGATGAATGATTTCATGCTCTCATTAAGCTACAAAGGCCAGACAATTTGGTCAGTACTTTTCTTCTTCTTATTATTATTACCAAGGTACCAAAGGTCATGATCAACATGGAACTTACACTAATTTGACCTACTATCAAGTTCTCATTATTGATGAAGTTTCTGAGCAGTGGTAGTAAACAAACGTGACAGAAAACAGAGGTACTAATCTATAATTTTTTAATCCTTGAAGTTGCCACTTGTAAAGAGAGATCACAGTATAAAAAGAGAAAGAAAGACTTCTGCGTTATTCTTGAAGACCATTAGTCTCAAGGTTACCAGCCAAGCGTAATTCTTGTTTAATTCTCCCATTACCACCTAATTCTGTTTATGTCAGGAACACCTTTAATAGAATGTCACTTCAAATCACTGAAATACAAAGACAGGCACTGTAATTTACATTAGCTACAAAATGAACATCCTTTCCATGGGGACCCCTGAGCTAGCAAGTACATTGGTGACAATTCATGTTGTTTCTGAGATCTTTCTGGAAGCTGTAGCCATTAACTTGATTGAAAACATCCCCCCCAAAAGAGGGGGGGGGGAATAAAGGTTATTTCCTTTTGTCTAGAACATAGGTGTGAGTGTTCTCTTCCCTCTTCCTGAAGGAGGTTCTGGGTGCTTATCCAGAGGGGAAGAAAAAGATTGGTTTTTTATAGTACTATTGTTTGATTTTAGCAATTAGTCTAAAGGGAGAGGATTTGACTTATCTACCCAAGTCTGGGTGTTAGTTCTGCTGTCCAGGGTGTTCTGATGTTCCCAAGTGACTTTGGGTATCTTCAATGAGTAGTGTGACCCCATGAGAGGAACTCCCCAAATGTCTGACCACTCAGATATATTGAAGAAGTCTACACCAGCATCTTTAACTTCTCTTTGGTCCTGATATATATATATATATATATATATATATATATATGGAGGCCATGTACATGGCTGGCCATTGGTAGCTAGAGACAAGGAAATACAACATAGTAGAATTCACTGATAGAACCTCAAAAATGACAATTTTAAGAACAAATCTCTAGGAATAAAACCCCTTCTAGAAATACCATATAATTTTTCAGTAACTCAATTCTCACATTGTTAAGGCAATGATATAAATTGTTGACTATGCCAATTGATGACAAGAACGAACCTGATGATTGCTTTTAGCAATGAATTGAGGAAGCAGAATATTTTTTGATTCTAGAAGTAATTAAAGGTTATGGACACCATTGTTAGGATGGATAATAGAATTTGTTGCATGGCCAACAAATGGGTAACTTACCATTGGACATACTTTGCAAGTGCAAAACCACATAGCATTTTATCTTTGTCTCTATCATATGTACTATAGAATTTTGGGTGTCATAACTGAGTTTTCTACCTTTTCCAGTTAAATCGCCCAGACCTCAAAGAGGATGATGTAGGGCAAAAGGAGGCAGAGTCACAGTTCTGTCTATCTCTATCTCAATAGAGTACTAAATGGAAGCACATTCTTGGGAGTGTTATGGGAACTCAAGAGTCCTGAAAGGAGCCTGATGGGCGAAAGTGTGTCTCTTGAAGGAGGTAAATAAGACATTTTAAAAGTGAGTAGAAACTGACCGAAAATGATGTGTGAAGAAGGGCATCCCAATACCATGAGCCTGACTTCAGGATTATTGCCCTTGTCACTAGGCCCTCATCTCTTTCACCTCCTGGATGCTCTTTCTCTGCCTCTATAACCATCTTGATCTTCCTCGTTCTTCCAGAAAAGTGGAAAAGGCAAGTGCCTTGTCCAGGGCATGCATCTCTCACTCCAGGTTCATATTAAAGTTTTTGTGATTTCTTTGTCCTTCCATGCTGCACAGATTATTTTCTGTTAGGTCAAAGACAAAATTATTTTTCATTTTCTCTTCACATCATTTCCCCTGAAGACTAATAATTTAACCTTTTCTGTACAGCTGTTTCCCCAAATAACTTAAGAACAAAATTGTTAGTCTGGAAGATCCTGCTTTAATGTCCTAGCAACCACCTACAGGAAAATTAATCAAACTGAAATGATGATCGGTATTTGAAAAAAAGAAGTCAGGGTCTCCAGAGAGACTGGTCCTAAACAGTCACCAGGGAATTCCAGTGGCTCACCCAACACAGGGCCTGTAAAATTTTGCAAAGAATGACCAAGACTGCCTGATCCCTGGCTTTTCTGGTCACCTCTGAGATTGGCTTAGGTTCTTTTGTATCCTTGACATTCCAGACGTTTCTGAGAGATTTTGGTGGCTTATTTGAAGTCCATTTTGTTCCTTACATCACTGGGATGGGCTGTCTTTAGTCATAGGCCCCATATACCTGCCTATCATTTCTATCATTTTTACATCTGTGTATCTCCCCGGTGTCTGCAGCTATTTGGTGATATATACAACCATTGGAAAATCCTGGGGTTTATATTTTATATTATGGGGTTAGCTTAGAAACCATGGTGTCAGAACACAAATCCTGGCCGCCAGATCCATCTTTTCCTGAGAGATTTCTGAGACAGACGTAGGTACTGAAGAGGAAGGCAGAAATTTGTATTAGCGACTATCACTAGCTTGGGCTCTGACGACTCCAAGTTTGTTGAGCTGTGCTACATGATGGCAGTGTTGGTGCTGCTGGCTTTTGACACTTTAAGCCCATCCCCTGAATTTCAACACTTGGCACCAAGGCCAAGGGAGTAAAAATAAACCATCAGGAAAAACCCAATAAAGGATAGAACATTTTCTTAATCCTTAAATAGAAGAGAGTCCATCTGGCTACTCCTAGGCATAGAATCTTGCTTACATTACCAATTCTATGAGAGGAGAGCCCCTAGAGGAAAAAGAAAGCCAAAAACACACCCCATCCCCACCACCAATACGTATGCTGACTCCGATCTTTAACCGTTCCCCCATGACTAGCCCTGTTCAGCAGGGTGGTCTAACATAACATGTTTGAGCTTAATTCTGCTATGTCTCAGGGATTACAGGGTGTTTCTGTGTGTCTGGAGAAAAGTGCTTAGCATTCAGCTTGTGTAGTGATCCTGGACTAGCTCTTGTTGGCTGGGGAGGATATTGCCTGGAAGTGGCTCTGTAGAAAAATTCGGAGAGAATTTAAGTAATTGAATTATGGAGATCAGTTTTCTTGTTTTTTAATTTCTTAATTTTTGAAAGCAAGCAAAAATTCCTCAATCTGGGTTCTGGAACTTTCCATCAAATGAGCTTGCTTTAATTTTCCAACCCCATATCTCTCGTTCCCTAAAACTTCCTCTTTCTCTAACCTCATCAGTTATGACATCCTAGAATGATGAAATCCTCCTTTCTGCAAATTCAAATCCCCTATACTTTGTAAGGTTCAGGGTTAGCTGATTCTTCCTCAAGAATCTTTTACCATGGCACCCAGGACATCTGGATCTGTCCCACTCTTCACAGTCCTCAGTAAAAATCTCTGCATCGTTCCACGTTACCAATATTATCTTGTGAGTGTAATCAAGTAATTTCAAGCAGGTATGATTTGTTTCCCAGAATAGGCATCAAGTTTGCAGCAAGTTTCACTTGGGAGAAATTATTATCTTTTTTGCATCTCCAGAGCACTAGTAAATCATGCATTCATTCCATTTGCAAATGTGTGTGACTAGATGGATAGATGAATGAGCCTGCAGATCTCCACATTGGTTCATCTGCAGGTGAGAATGAATAATGTCAGGTCAGATAGGTGAGACAAAACCAGGTAACATGGAAGAGACCCATAGCAATTCCAATAGGTAACCCAAAGTGAGTGTTTTGAATCAATTCTTCCTTTTTGGGGAAGTGTTTCCTATATAGACCAGATGTTGATATTCTTCCCCAATTCCCGACACAACTGTCTGTTTCATTGTGATTGACCCAGTCAACTCTTCTTCATTCATTAATTTTTGTCTTACATGTTCTTTATGGGAAGATCAGACAGACAATTCGGGTTTTAATAAAGAGAAAAGTAAAATCACACATAGTACCACCACTTAGAGATAATCACTATGAACAACTGGTCATTCTTATGTATGTACACTTCTTAAATATAAAGATCAAATTATATTATACATCATATCTTATCAGTTATTTTCACCTAATTTATTGTTAACCTGATTTCAATGGCCATACGGCAGTCTACTATATAAATGAAATATATTTCCTTAATGAAAGCCTTTTCTTCTATTTTTGGACATTGTGTACTTTATACTCTCTTATTGTTATAAACTATCTCAGCACATATCTTTGAGACAAATCTTTTTGCCTACCTTTAATCATTCTGTTAAGATATATGCCTCCCTGTCAAAGGATCTAGGAGAATTTAAGGATGCAATGATATTGAATGGGACCCTTGTCCCCTTCTCACATTTTTGTTCCTGCTTATAAGAGAGACTGAACATGCCCCCAGCTTCTTCAGTTAGGGACATGTGAGAGAAGATACAGCTGACCTTTCTGCATCCCATTCTCCATCCTCTCCCAGGAAGAAGGCTAGCTAATTTAATTGACCAGAGGGCTCCTTCCTTTAGTAGTTAAGATTTATACATTTTTTAAAAATTGTATTTATTGATTTGAGAGAGAGAGAGAGAGAGAGATAGCTCACACAAGCAGGGGGAGCAAGAGGCAGAGGGAGAAGCAGGCTCGCTGCTGAACAAGGAGCCTGATGTGGGACTCAACCCCAGGATCCTGGGATCAGGACCTGGGCCAAAGGCACAGGTTTAATCTATAGAGCCATGCAGGCACCCCAAAATTTTTAAATTAAAAGTCAGCTTTGTGTGCCTTGTGCCTCCTGTCTTGTCTATACTTCCAGCATCTTGTACTTTGGTCTGGGCCTGAATGTCCATCTAGCTCTCTCTGGGTCTGCCATACTCTCTCTTTGTTCTGTGACTGAGTGGTGGGTGAATTGAAACCATAAGTCTCTCTCTTGGTTCCAGGTTCTTGTGGTTGGGTGGATAAACAGAGTCATGTTCAAAGGTTAGGGATTGAGAAATAGGAAGTCTTACTTAAGACTCCTGATGTAAACCATGTTCCGTGTGTTGGTATGTATGTGAAAGAGGTGTAGGGGTGGTATTAAGCACTGGCTGATATTAAGTATACCAGCACCTTATTTCTCCATCATTTATTTTGTGCATCATCTCTCATCAGTAAAACCTAGAACAGAGAGTAGGTAAGTGCTGAAATAAAAACAAAAATAAAAACAAACAAACCAAAAACCAACCACCCCCCGCAAACCCCCTATGCATAGTTCCTTAAGAAAGGCTGTGGGTTGGGGCACCTGGGTGGCTCAGTGGATTAAGCCGCTGCCTTCGGCTCAGGTCATGATCTCAGGGTCCTGGGATCGAGTCCCGCATCGGGCTCTCTGCTCAGCAGGGTGCCTGCTTCCCTCTCTCTCTCTCTCTCTACCTGCCTCTCTGTCTACTTGTGATCTCTCTCTGTCAAATAAATAAAATAAAAATCTTTAAAAAAAAAAAAAAAAAGAAAGACTGTGGGCATGAGAAAGACTCAGAGCATATTATCAAGTACATTTGTCATGTTTTGGACAGGAAGTTTTCAAGGCCCCTGTACTCATGGTTAAATCGATCAAATACTTTCTTTATGGTTTTGGTCCCTGGTATCCGGTTTGGAACGGCTTGCCTTAGCCCAAATGAAAGTTATGAATCTTTCCTCCAGGTGGCTTTTGGGTTCATTTTGGTTTTGAAATAATTTGACCCTTTATTTTGGTTCAAGGTATGAAGCCGGTGGGGGGCGTGTCTCAGTTCATTATGTCCCCCAAAAGTCAATCAATCACATTTTATTAAATGATTATTCATCTACATATATACTTAGATCCCTTTCTAGACTCTCTCTAGGCTTTTTTCTTCCTCTGTTATTCTTTTTTTTTTTTTTTTTTTTTTTTTAAATATTTTATTTATTTATTTGGCAGAGATATCACAAGTAAGCAGAGAGGCAGGCAGAGAGAGAGGGGAAAGCAGGCTCCCTGTTGAGCAGAGAGCCCGATGTGGGGCTCGATCCCAGGACCCTGAGACCATGACCTGAGCCGAAGGCAGAGGCTTAACCCACTGAGCCACCCAGGTGCCCCATCTTCCTCTGTTATTCTTGTTGTCTGAGCTGGCCATGAAACATTCTGCTGGTCTTTGTGATATTAACTAGTAAATATATGAAAAAAATAATAAATTTAAGGAAATAAAATGAAAATCAAAGGGAAAGTTTTATCCTGGGCAGAATGGTGAATTCAGAGTTTTGCAAAGTCTTTTTTTTTTTTTTTTTTAAGATTTTATTTATTTATTTGACAGAGAGAGATCACAAGTAGACGGAGAGGCAGGCAGAGAGAGAGAGAGAGGGAAGCAGGCTTCTTGCTGAGCAGAGAACCCGATGCGGAACTCGATCCCAGGACCCTGAGATCATGACCTGAGCCGAAGGCAGCAGCTTAACCCACTGAGCCACCCAGGCGCCCGCAAAGTCTTTTTTAAAAGAGGAAATGAGTGGCATGTAACTCTATGGATAAAGATAATATAACAGAAAAAGGTGTGTAGTGTCCATGATAAGGAGCTTTGGCCATAAATGGACTAAAGATAAAGGAAGGCCACAAAGACAAGCAAATGGTAGGGAAGTTTTTGCTCCCTGGAAAAACGGTTCTGTAGCTCCAGACTTGACTTATAAAATGCCAGAGATAACTCTTCTCCTTTCAGTGACACGTGAACCAGCCTCAGAGCCCAAACGTCACTAAATATTTGAATTTTACTTTCTGTCTTTCTCCTTGCTCTGACTTGCTGTTGAATGAGAGAATCTCTGAATTAATGCCGGCTTCCTATTGATTTGCCGCCAGAGAGAAGAGGTCCTGGCCTGGGGCTCTGTGCCTCTGGTCGCTTGGCAATGATACCTCTTCTGGTGCATTTTTTACCTGCCCTCCTCTAGTGAGCTCCTTTATGTTGGTGTCATTGAGATAGGGGGCTGCATACATAAATGACCCCACATAGAAGTGACTCAGGAGTTTTCTCTGAGCAGAGCTAATAGAATTCACGTAATAGTAAAGAGATATGCAAACCTGGTCTCAACTGAACCAAATAATCCACATTTCCAAAAATGCACTTTCTGTATTTCCATCAATTAGAGTTCATTCCCTACCTTTTTGTGTTTTAAATGGCTAGAGAACAGGATCACTGGGAGGCCCGTTTAATAATACCAAATGATTTTAAGGCAGAATTAAAAGAAAACACATATTAATTATTTACCCCCAAGAAAGCATTCTCAATTTAAAATGTGTTAACTCTTCTTAGAAAAAAAAAAAAAAAAACAACTCAAGAAAATCGTATGTGGTTATGACTGTTTGCATTTCATCAGCTTCAAGAGGTCCTCAAGTTTAAGTAAAAATTGGGGAACACATCAAAGAAAGAAAAGGTATGTAGAGGAATCCTATTTAATTTGTTCTTCAAATCATGAAAAACAAACAAGTGGATCTAATTCCTTAACAAGTCTCCATCCATCATAGGAAGAGATGAGGAAAAATAAAAAAGAAATTTCATTGCAAGTCTTTTTTTTTTTTTTTTTCTTTCTAAGACAGTGTCATTAGAGGTTATGGCTCAAAAAGTAGTTGTCTTCTCTCAAATTCTTTTCTCTGTGATCCAATAAAAGTGGAAATTATTTTTAAAGATTTGTTATGAGGGTAAAGCAATATGGTGTATTTCCTGTGGTCTTGAATTTTGAGGAGGGTGGGGGGCGCTTTATTACAAATTAGCAGCTTCAGAAGACACTAAAATGTTTTTCACTAGATAATGAACTATCCCACCTTCTCCTTTCTTTTCTCATTCTCTCCATTCTGTTTATTTTCCTTCTTCATGAAGTCAGAGAGGATTGGACTACCCCCTTCTTTCTTTGGTGCCTTTCCAGCTAATATCATGACTTATTTTCCCCTCCAGTGTTGCACTTAATATGCTTTTACCTCACAAAAATATTCAAAAGAGAGGATCATTTGTTTGGGGTGATAATGTTATTTGTGATTATCTGTACTTGGGAGTTGGTATTACAAAATTAAGTACATTTCAGCCTGCTCAGGAAATTGATTTTCCTACAGGTAGTTTTTTTTTTTCTCCTTACTTAAAAATGAAAGTACCAAAATCTCATTAATATTCAAATTTGATAAATTATGTTTTGGTACAAAAAGTATCAGGGAGAAAAGGTAACTTTGTACTGATTTGTCTACAAGACCTATGTCTGAAGTTTCTGCTCTATTAAATTTGGCTTCTTTCTCTCTCTCTCTAACAAAAATAATTTACAGACATATTTTTCCACAAGCCAGCAAAAGCTGTTCCATGCCTCATGCCTGAGTCTTGCTCAGGTCACATCTGCTGTCAATAACTGTAACACCTCCATGTATCTCCTCGTATTTCTTTTCTTTTTTTGTATGTGTTCAGTTAGCCACTATATAGTACATAATTAGTCCTTGATGCAAGTGTTCAATGATTCAATAGTTCAGTATAATACCCAGTGCTCATCACAGCATGTGCCCTCAGATTTCTAAATGTTAAGCTTATACTTTATATCTAAATAGAATAGAAATTATTTTGAAAGATTTTATTTATTTATTTGACAGAAAGAGAGAGAGAGAGAGAGGTCACAAGTAGGTAGAGAGGCAGGCAGAGAGAGAGAGAGAGAGAAGCAGACTCCCCACTGAGCAGGAAGCCTGATTCGGGGCTCGACCCCAGGACCCTTAGATCATGACCTGAGCTGAAGGCAGAGGCTTAACCCACTGAGCCACCCAGGTGCCCTAGAATAGAAATTATAACTCTACATATTATCTAGTGACTCTTTCCTTTGGCAGATGGGATTCTTTTTTTTTTTTTTTAAGATTTTATTTATTTATTTGACACAGAGAGAGAAAACACAAGTCAGCAGAGAGGCAGGCAGGGGGGGAGGGTGTGGAATGTGGGCTCCCCACTGAGCAGGGAGCCTGATGCGGGGCTCGATTCCAGGACTCCGAGATCATGACCTGAGCCGAAGGCAGAGGCATAACCCACTGAGCTACCCAGCCACCCCAGGATTCTTTCACTCTCATTTTCCTCTAGTCCCACTATATGCTTCCCCTCATACCAATACAGCAATACCAACATTTTTGCTTCAATTAATAGTAAGTGTTTAATTATTATGAATATGTAGACACTATTCATTGTCAAGCCACTAGTGTGATCTGTTTTGCTAAAGAGCATGTTTTGGTTGTTTGTTTTTAAGGAGAATTCACTCAAATAGTGCTGGTAACAGGGGAATGATGTCAGTATAGCTCAAACGTCACACTGGTTCTTATATTTGTCACAGAATGTTAACATTTTGAGGCCTTTAGGAGGAAAAAGTGATCTCACAGTTAAAACAAAACCTCAGGGCACCTGGAGGCTCAGTTGGTTAAGCATCTGCCTTTGGCTCAGGTCATGATCTCAGGATCCTAGGATAAAGGCCCCACATTGGGCTCCCTGCTCAGCGGGGAGTCTGCTTCTCCCTCTCCCTCTGTTGCTCCCCCTGTTTGTGTGCTCTCTCTCTCTCTCTCTCTGTCAAATAAATAAATAAAAATTTAAAATAAAACCTCAGTATTATATAAGTATTTTACAAAACTGCTGAAAGACCTTTAAATAAGTTAAAGAAGTTGCTGGTTTAGTGGGTGCAAGAACTAATAAACTTTCAACAATTTTTAGGCAAAATTATGTTAAGTGTTTTGGGAAGCTAAGTGCAGATGACATTCCCTCTGGTATTAAAAAAACTATCAATGGAGAAGTCTATCCTTGTATCATATTTTTAATTTTGATGAAATTGATCACTGATAAAATGAGAATAAGCTATAATCCTAAAAAAAACAAAACCAAAACCAAAAGCCAAAAATCCCAAACAAACGAACAACAAAAGAACTTTCTTTTTTTAAACCATCAAAGACCTAAGTTCTGAAGGTAACATAAACAATTAAAATATGAGACAAGCCACGTTCTCTTAGGGGAGTTGGAATCCATGGATATTTTCATCTTCAGCAGAGTAGAAGAGAAAACTGTCATAAAAATGGTATGAAGAAAACAGATGAACTTACATGGATTTTTAAATGTTGAGTATAGGTGGGTGTAAGAGTTTGGAGACCTCTAGGGTCCTATGCATGGGTGACTCCAAACTATCCTCCTAACCCCTTAATACAGGCCTTTACTGGATGCTCAGCAAGACATTGGTGACAAGGCAGGAGAATGGAGAGACCCTTCTGTGGCACAAGTGCCCCAGCCTGCTGTTGTCTGAGGACAAAACAAAAGAACAAAGAGATGGTAGCAGTCTTTTTCAGGGGTAGGGCGGGATAGCTGAAAAAGACCCTTCTGAGGTACACATATATGGAGCCTCCCTAACTATGGCAGGGAGAGGAAACTTCACAGGAACTCCAAACCTTACACCAAGTGCTAAGGAATGGCAGTCAGCCACTGGAGGGAGACCCAAGGGCTGAGGTTTTGAAACCTGTGAAAGTCAAGGTGTTGAAGGAGGAAACTGAGGGGAGCCCCAGCATCCCAGGTCTGACCATGGAGAGTGAACAGTGGTTTCTTCCACAGATGAGGTTGGAAACAGACTTGCTTGTAAGTCAAATGGTTTCAGACAAAGAGACTGGAACAATTCAATGCAGAAATTGGAATTTTTCAGCATGGTGCTTGAGGAACCAGATATCTATGTAGAAGAAAAGAGCATCTCACATCATAAAGGAAAAATAACTTGTGATGGATTATTCACTTAGACCTAAAGCTAAAACTATAAAATTTCTAGAGGATAACATAAGAGGACCTCCACTACTTCGATTTAAGCAAAGCTTTCTTAGAGCAGATTCACTAAGCATTAGCCACAAAAGAAAAGTATCAATAAGCTTCATGTCATCAAAAATAAAACCTATGCTCATGAAAACCAATCATTAAGAAAATAAATAAGCAAGTCACAGATTGGGAAAAGTATTCTTACCTGAGCTGAGATTAAGAGTCGGACACTTAGCCAGCTGGGCCACCTAGGCATACCTGCGCTAAGTATTCTTAATGCAAATATCTGATGAAGTATTTTTCCCTAGAATAGATAAAGAACTTTTACAACTTTGTAATAAAAAGACACAAAATCCAATGTGTAAAACATTTGACAGATACTTCACTAGAGAAGATACACAAATGGCCAATAAGCACGTGAAAAGTTACTCAATACCATTAGTCACTGAGAAACACAATTTAAAACCACAATGAGAATCTTCTACCTACCATCTCGAATGGTTACACTGAAAAAGATCGATCACACTGAATGTTAGAAGGGATACGGAGAAACTAGAACTCTTGTTTATCTCTCTGTGTTAAGTAGCATAACAACTTTGAAGAATGGTTTGGCAGTTTCTTATGAAGCCTAGAATATACTTTTCAAACAATTCAGCAATTGTACTCTTAAATACAATAATTTTTATAGAATTTTTATTCATAATAGCTCCAACTGGAAACAAACCATTTGTCTACCAATATGAGAATAGTTCAACAAGGCTTGGTATAGACATTAAATACTACTCAGTAATAAAAAAGAACAAATTGTTGGAACAAGAAACAATATGGGTAAATCTAGAGATTCATCATTATAAAATTCACCAAAACCATTATGATAAAATGAAAGAACAGAGACCCAACACAGTATTTATTACAAGAATCTAGTTATAGAAGCTTCTAGGACAGGGAAAACAAATTGAAGGTATTTGTTTCAGGTGGGGTTCAACTGAGAAAGGTCATGACAGGAACTTCTGTGGTGATAAAAATATTCTGTGCCCTGTTAGAGGCGTGGATTATAGTAATTTATGCATTTGTCAAACTCTGACATGTACGCTTAAGATTTCTATATTTCTCTGTATATAAATTATATTCAACAACAACTTTTTTTTAAAGTCTTCCAATCTTATATTTTTTCAAATAGACATGACCTGATACATTTTCCCCTCTATGGAGTTAACTTAATGTAGCCAGATTTGAGTTACCTTTTAAAGAACTTTAAAGAATGTCTTTTCTACCCCCAAAGACTTTGGGGATTTAAATAATTCATGTTAACAGATATGAACCAACTTTAAATTGAACTAAGCCCACTTAGTGAGTGAAGTTCATTCACAAGCAGGTGTAAGGCAGCTGTCCAGTGGGAAAGTGTCTGAGCATTACAAGACGCCTGACTAATGCATTCATTATCTCATGAAGCATGATTTCACAGTGCTGCAAATGTGTTAAACTTTTTAAGCCAGAGCACTTAAAATTCTATTTTGTTGTGATGGCTTAAACAATGGAATATTCCAGAATATTTACTCAACATATGTTTACTGAGAACTCTCAGAGGACATAACCCTACCCAGGGTTGCTTTGCAAACACCAATAGAGTGCTGAGACTAATTTGTTAACAGACATATCAATGTCATTTATCTAAGTCAGCATTGTCCTTGCAAGTCCTTGGATCTAAGTTTCCATTTAAAATTGTATGTTTTTTGCTTAAAAACTTTGAGTGCTAATTTAAAAAATCACATTAAGAAAAAAAGAAAATCTGGTAAACACGGGCTTGCATTAAAAAAAACAAACAAACACAGACACGCCTTGAAAAAAACATGTGACAAAATACTGTGGATTTTTAAAAACAGTCTTAACTATATTCTTTATACAAATATAATTCCAAATTACACTTGATTATTCTTTTTAAAAATAAACCCCTTCAATGTGATGATTTGCTACCATTGAGAGCATTTAAGAGCTCCCTTTGTAGGTCCTGGGGTTATTTCTAAGAACTACATCTTTAATTTAGTTGAAAATATTAAATAAGTATTTTCAAAGTAATTGACACTATAGTGGGAACTAGGGAAATAAGATAAAAAATATACACTACCTACAGCTCCTCCAACCCTCAGGAGACTCAGAAACACCCCATGATAATATAACTTTATAAGTCCATGCTAGAATTATGTAGAAGTTGCTATGTGGTCGGTAAAGGAGTAAATAACTTCATCTGGATAGCTTCATAGAGACAGTAACAAAGAAGGAATTTGAGTTTTGTAGGCAAATAAGGCAAGGGGAGTTATCTCTAATAGAAAGAACAGCATATCTGATGGCATGAAGGCAAATCGCCAAGAAAGGTATTGCTATATATATATATATATATATACATATATATATATATATATATATATTTAGAGATTTACAAAGACTCCAATGTCTGAAGCCAAGAGGTAGTTAGGGTGTCAGATGATGACAAGGGTCTTACAAGACAAGTTAGGCGTTTCAGTTTTATTCTATATGAGAATAAGAAACAAAGACTCTTAAGCAGGGGGCTGTTGTGTCCACATTAATATTCTAGAAACATCTCTCTACTGCCAGGGTCCAAGATAGACTTAAAGTTCCCTTCAGCCTGACTAAACTTTAGATGGGTTTCTTTCTGTCTATAGGCCCCTGACCTCCCTTTTCTTAGAGAATTTACTTTAGAAAAACCTGTAATTGCCATTTCTTTCTCTGTCCCCTTGAAATATATGCAAATCTCCTTAAAAGCCTCTTGCCAGTTTTACAATCCAGAGAATGTCTTTCTCAAGGACCTGGGAGCCATCCCTTTGAGATGTAATCATCAAGGAAGATTGCTCCCCTATCTCCCAGTCTCTGTGGGAGGTAGGAGCCTACTTCCATGGGCTACTTGTTCAGAGTTCAGTTGTAAAACTACCTCCTATCATGAAGATAAGAGAAAGTTTAATTACTGGGGGGTGAGGGCAATTGGCAAAAACAGGTGACAAGGTGATATATACTTCCTCCCATCCCAGTTCTTCAAAAATCTCCAGCCTGCTGTTTTAGCAGAGTTGAGTTCATTCTTTCTTCCTTCTTGAAATAGTCTTGAATAAAGTCTTCCTTTCCTGTTAACTTTGTCTAGGGCAGTTTTTTACTTTGACACCAGCTTTGATAATGGTTTTATAAATAATGGATGAGGGGGAGGGGACACTGGGTGGTGGTAATTCATTATGAATCCATTAAGATTATTCAGGAAGAGCTACTGAGATTCCACTAAGAAATCAGCAGAGGAAGATACAGAATTAAGAAATATTTCGAGGGTAGAATCTATAGGATTTGGGAACCATGGATTTGTAAAGATGTGATTGGAGACTGATTCTCTGAAAATATGGAGTGGAGAATCACTTCTGACTGGGGGAATGGTACTAAAACTGCCTGATGGCGGAAAAAAGAACCCCACCTCATTTATGAAAATGGATATGGGGAACTACGTTTTTTCTCCTTGTGACTCTCTGCACTGATATTTGGAGGCTTGCACAAACTACACATCTCAAAGTTCCCCTTTCTTTGCCACAGAAGGAAGAATGTGGTTGTAGGTAATGTGGGCCAAACTCATCTTGAGAAAAATGGAAGTTCTCTCATATAGTTCTCTCTTTCGGAGGTGCCCGGAAGTTCTTGTAAACATGTTGCCCACTGCTGAGAAGTATTAGGGGATAAGCAACTTGCATCTCATCTCTGCATCGATCAAGGCAAATCCCATCACTTCCACCATTGGATTAGATTTAATGCTGGAACCAAAAGTCCATCTGAGAGATATTGGCAAATAATAGCATTGAACAGATTCAGATTTCGGCATATTTCCAGCCAGAACGTAAAACTCTGTCTCCGGGGCCATTCTCTACATTTTACCAACAGACGGTGTCACAGTTGATTGCTATGCTCGCGTACCAGCATATAAAATCGAAAGCAGCTATCCAAGGGTGCATTAAATATAAAATGCCTGAGTCATTCTGTCTTACACGGAAGCATATGGGAATCTTTGCTTCCTAATAAAGAAAACAATGGGGGTGGAAGCCATCACCACGGGATTAATCTGAATCACAAAGCTTCCAGACTCAGCAAACAGCTTGAAATGTGCAACAGTTTTAGGCTGTTAACTTTCAAGTATAATGGAAATTTGGAGGGGCAGTATTTATTTCCCCCAAATTTCCAATCAACTCAATTCCTCTTTGGCCCAAGAAGCCCAGGTGAGCTGCTCAGCTTAATACGAAGCTTCTTTAGACAATACCTTAGTAATCCCTTCCAGCCCTGCTGTATTTCTCTGAATCCCAACCCCGGTTTATGCCCACATTTGAACCATCCTCCCACCACAGAAAATCCAGAATGAATACGCTTGGTCTCATCTTCCCATCTGAAACTTTTGAGTCAACTTGATGGGGGTAAGGCCTTCAGGTTTAATCAACTGAAACTGTACTTGAATGGGGATCAGGAGTTCAAGAACAGAGAGCAAGTGCTTTGAAACTAGGGTGATACTTAAATTCCAGAACTTCTCTCTTTGTCTTAGAACCAGTTGAACTGTTGGCATCCTATTCATGGAATTGGATTGGAGCAGCTACACAACGAGGTAAGCTGCTCCCACTTGGAAAAGTGCAGAGAAGAGAAAGAATGCTTTTGCCTTTCCAGATGTAAATTTATGGAAGCGTATTCTCTATGAATGTATGCAAGTTCAATATTAATCCTATAGGTCAGAGAATGGAGCTGCTTTGTACATGTTGGCTTTCTTCCCTCCCTCCCTCCCTCCCTCCCTTCCTTCCTTCTTTCTATCCTTCCTTCCTTCTTTCCTTCCAGAGTGGTAAGAGACCACTATGGTCTTCTACTGCTGCTTGATACTGTTGGCAAATTTCTGAGGCCTTGAAAATATTTCCAAGCTAATTGTCTAAAAATTTCTTTGTCTAAATTTTCTAAAATTTGTCTAAAAAATTCACTTCTTACTAAAATCAAGATAAAACTTGAAGGCTTCTAGTAGAAATAGTCTACCTTTGAAGGACTAGACATAAACTACATTGAGGGTATTATTTACTATGTTCTAGTTCTAAAGTATTGAGGAGTAGTTTATTTTCATGTCAGTAGTCATATAACCAGGGCCCTCTAGTGCAATAGAAAATTCTTATTCCTTTCTTTGCTGTTCAGGATCATAACTCAAAATAATAGAACTCCAAACAATTGAGTCTCAGGAACATAGTTACATAGAAAGAATGTGCAGTTCTAAGTTAGAGTATAGAAATGTTGGCTAAAGTTGAAATAGTCACAACATTCCATTTAATTATCACTTAGGACCTGAAGGACAGCAGACAGTTTTACTTTCCCCAAAGGCCTATCCCTCTCATTCTACACAAACTACCTGCATTTCCCAGGTCACCCATGCCAGTCCTTGATAGATCCATTAATGGGAATTCAATGGATGGTAGCACCAGAAGTTCAAACTAAAAACAATGGAAGGAAAGAACAAAACCCTACAGATAATGGGCTTTTATGGCCTGGGTCTGATGCATCTTGCTGACCTAAAAATAGTTTTCTCATATGCATCTGAGGCTTACTATCCAGTCACCAAAAGCTTGTTTCTGTCCCCCTTTCAGGTAGGTAATTGCCAAAGCATCTTCTTGAAGTAGCATATATAAACTCTCAGTCTCTTTTGAATGACTTTGAGGGAGTGAAATGATTTTACAGTCTTTTGGGGCCCGTTAACCACCAGGGGAGCAAATTAATTGAATAGTTAGTGGACTTCAGCAAAGTACCAAGTCTATCTGCTTGACAGGCATACGTGTTGGCTCTGGAGTGCAGAGTAAAATGACTTATACCAAAATTAATGTTTTAAAAATGTATAAATTACCCACAAGCCAATCTTTAATAAGAACCTGTGCATCTCCATTAGTATAAGAAACTTAAACATTGCCAAAGCACATTCTTTCAGAGATTTTTGTTTTTTAAAGGTATAGAAAATTCCAATAACCTGTGAATTCCAAGAAGAAAATTAATATTCATAATTATCCAGTCCCATGTGTGTAAGTCATATTTTTCTGGGAAGGAGATTGAAATTAAGAGAGACAATATGCTAATCACCATTTCTAAGACAATAGATAGTACTTGTGTGTTTGAACCCCCACAAAACAATGGAAGTTGTTTTTGTATGAAAAAGAAGCCATGTTAAAAATTGTTTTTGACTTCCAAATGGAGGTAGCCCAATCATTGCTGAAAGTTTCAAAGGACTTTGATGACACTCTAAGACTATCAACGCAGATTTCACAATTACTACTCTGAATAGAGAAAGTAATATTTTCTGTTTAAAAATGTATCTTTTATTTAAGTGCATATTTTAAAGTCATGCTCTAATATTTCTGAGATTTTGTAATTCCAAAGTCTTGAAGAAAATAGTCTAGGTCAAAAAGGAGATTATAAATGTTTCAAGGCACAAGCAATAATGTTCTCAAGGAAACAGCTGAATGTGTAAAAGTGAGCATATTATTCAAACTATGGCAATAATTTTAAGTACAAGATAGAAAAGAGACTTTAGGAATAAACTGTATGGTGGCTAGTCTGTGGGAAGGATAAAATAGGAAACTGTGCCAATGTAACTAGAAAAGTAATCATGGTTTTTAATACTGCAGAAATGTAGATGTATTACATGGTAAAGACCTTTTTCTGTTTCTTGCTGTGGATTAAAAAACAAAACAAAACAAAACAAAGCAAGGGAAGGTATAAATTAGGAGAGCATATAGTATGAAAAATGTTCCTTCTCTGTACTGTTTAAAAGGACTAAAACAGGCATAATAGGAAGTCCCTAATTTTTCCTGTGTCTCCTTTCCTCTCTCCAGCCCTTCTTTCCTTCCTTCCTCTCTCCCTTTCTCTCTCCCTTTCTTGTTTGCTTACTTTTCGCTCCCGCCATACACCTCCCCTCATACTGCTTAACCACCATGCTGAAAGGCTTTGCAAAAACAGGTCTTGGAAAGTCCTCTTAGGACGGACATTGGAATGGCATTGAACTAATAGTCTTGAGCTAGAGCCACAAAACCTGGAAAATTTCCAACTGCAAGTTTCATAGCCTTTAACGGGGAAACTGTGACCCCAGCCAGACTGCAAGGACCCACGCACTTCTCTTCTCACCTTCTGAAACCACAACCTGCTTCTACTCAGGAGTTACCTGTCCTCAGCTCTCCCTGATGCTTACCAGCTGAATAAAGCCTTCAACCTTGGCTTGGGTCATCATTTTTCCCCCCTGCAAGAGTCTATTTGTGTCTCTAAGAAATGGAAGTCAAGGAACAACTATAAAATTGCTGCCTGAAAGAAATTTGATACCAGAACTGCTCTGAACAATCAAAAAAGAATGCAAGATATGAATGTCTTAAAAATGTTTTAAATAGGGGCGCCTGGGTGGCTCAGTGGGTTAAGCCACTGCCTTTGGCTCAGGTCATGATCTCAGGGTCCTGGGATGGAGTCCTGCATTGGGCTCTCTGTTCATCAGAGAGCCTGCTTCCCCCTCCCTCTCTGCCTGCCTCTCTGCCTACTTGTGATTTCTCTCTGTGTGTGTCAAATAAATAAACAAAATCTTTAAAAAAAAATGTTTTAAATAGGGGCACCTAGGTGGCACAGTCTGTTAAGCCTCTAAGTCTTGGTTTTAGCTCAGGCTGTGATGTAAGGATCGTGAGATTGAGCCCCATACTGGGCTCCAGGCTCAGCACAGAGTCTGCTTGGGATTCTTTCTTCCTCTCCCTCTGCATCCCCCTTCCATGATTACTGTCTCTCTAATATAAATAAATAAAATCTTTAAAAAATTGTTTTGAATATAAACTAAAAGATTCAAGGAATGTGGTTTTTCTTAAGCCTGGGGACAGAAATTAAATAATCTCCCTAATTATAAATAAACACACCCTAGCAATTATGTTTGACCTACTACAAGTAGTATCAAAGACTTTTATTTGTATAAAAGAAAACATTAGTGAGTAGAAAGACACAGTATACTCTCTTACTCTGTTAAACATACCCAGAAGCACTAACTCACTTTTCAACACCTGCCAGATAATTCTATTTAAAGGCAACAAACCAAGAGATAGAGATAGAGAGATAGAGACTGTTATCAAACTATCCAAATATTTTTCTTCACTCTTGCTTGATTAGAACATTCTCTAGATCTCTTCTTATAAAAATATTAAAGGTCTTTTAAAAATACATATGATTATTTAGAATCATAGCACCATAGCATTGGCCCATTTATACCCTTCTGGGTCCTCATTCCAAGCTTTCAAGAGTTTGTGAGAGCTTAGACACTTCTAGAGTAAATATTTTGTTAGAAGTAACAAATCTCTACTCCTCATAAGAAAACATGTATGTATAGTTTAGGTACTTAGATCTACTTCTAATCAGTCTAATTGACATTATCTAGAGAAATCAGAGGAAAATTACATGATACACCAAGACATATATACTTAGGAATTCATTTGGAAAGTAGCTATGATAATAAAGTTTGTCTGTGCATTCAGTTGTAAGTCACCATTGATTAAGCAATTCCAAATGGCTACTTATAATTAAGGATTCCAATTTGGCTGTGCTCTAAGAGGCCCTGGAGAATAAATAGGAAATGAAAGAACATCCAAATGAAATATACTTTATTAAGATATGGATTTTTTTTCCATTTGTAGGTTTACACTTCATTTATTTTAGAAAATTAAAGTTATAACCTAATTTAGCTAAAATGGTGAACTACAAAGAACTAATAGAGATAGATTTGTGATTTGTGATTCACTACAAATTTTGGAAAAACACTGGAGGCATTGATTCCATATCAAACCACACCAGGGCATCATGAATGAAGAAATGTTTTTGTTCCTTTTTTACTGTGGTATTTTTGGTCTTGGCTGATTTTATAGCAATATCCAAAGCTGTAAGAGGGAGGGAACCTACACTGAAGGCCTATTCTATGCCAGGCACTGCTAAAAAGGACCTTTTTCTATAATCCTTAAATAGCATTAAGAAATAGGCATTATAATCTTGAAAACATGATGCTCAGATAGGCTAAATAACTCATCTCGGGTTTAAAAAAATTGATATAAAAATCAACATTGGAAACCAGGCTTTTTTTAGTTAGGCACTTGTTTGATAATGGAAAGACTAGATATTTTGGCATATGTATTTGAGATTTCCTGAGATTTTTTTATGTAGCTGCCAATTATTTGTATGTGTGTGTATGTATGTATGTGTATATATACATATATGTATGAAAAATCATAACATTTGTAATTATAGTTATACCATATAATTATATGTATTAAGATTATAATTATAATTTCCCCCAAATGATAAAGAATTATTTCTTATGTCAAATCTGTAATAACTAGTCCTAATTGTTGGGTGGTTCTCCTAACCATGATTCAGTCAAGCTTCTTCATCTTCTTGCTCTACCATCTTCCACACTTAACATCTGTTAGCTGCTCCAAGATAGCAGAGGGAGAAAGAGCATGAAAGGTGTTGCTTTTTTTTTTAAGTTGGTCCAGTTTTTATTTTATTTTATTTTTTAAAAGATTTTATTTATTTATTTGTTATGCTCCACAATTTGTAGAGGGCACGGATTGCATGGAGCACTGGGTGTGGTGCAAAAATAATGAATACTGTTATGCTGAAAAAAATAAAAAAATAAAAAAAAAAAAAAAGATTTTATTTATTTATTTGACAGAGATCACAAGCAGGCAGAGAGGCAGGCAGAGAGAGAGAGGGAAGCAGGCTCCCTGCCAGGCAGAGAGCCCGATGCGAGACTCGATCCCAGGACCCCGAGACCAGGACCTGAGCCAAAGGCAGAGGCTTAACCCCCTGAGCCACCCAGGCGCCTGGTCCAGTTTTTATTAACCATTTTTAAGTGTGCAATTTACGGGCATTAATTATACTCACAATGTTTTGCAATCATCACTACTATTTCCAAAAGGTTGTTACATTTTTAAAAGAGCTGTAAACACACACACACACACACACACACACACACACACACACACACAGATTATGCAACAGACTACATGTTGCTTTCAAAACTTGAAATATTTACTGCCAGCACTTTACATAAAGAGTTTGTTGTTACTTGCTCTAGACACAAGAAGCTGTCAAAAGCAAAAGCTCCTACGGCAAAAGACTCCAAGTGTCAGGATCAGCTCTCTGTTCTAACTAGTTTCTTTCCTTCCTTCCTTCTTTCCTCTTTCCTTCCTTTCTTCCTCTCTTTCTTTCTTTTTAAATATTTTTTTTTTAGAGAAGTATTATGGTCACAGCAAAACTGAAAGGAAAATATTACGATTTCCCTTACACCTTCCCCCTCCACACATGTATAACCCACCACCATTATGAACATGTCTCACCAGAGCAGTACATTTGTTACAACTGATGAACCTACACCAACACTTCATAAATCCCTCATATACATAGTTTACGATTCCATGGGTTTGCACAAACGTATAATGACAAGTATCTATAACCACAGTGATACACTGTATTTCACAGTATTAGCGTATATAAAAACATACATAGTATTTTCATTGCCCTTAAAATTGTCTGTGGTATTCATACCTCCATGCACCCTCCTCCCTGTCAAACAATTATCCTTTTCCAGAATGTTACATAGTTAAAATTATAAAGCGTGTAACCTTTTCAGATGGGCTTCTTTCACTTAATAATATGCATTTAAGTTTCCTCTGTGTCTCTTCATGGCTTAATAGCCCATATCTTTTTTTCTTTGCTTGATGGATACTATTCTATTGTCTGGGTATAGCTGTTTAGTTATCACCTCACCTATTGAAGAACATCTTGGTTGCTTCCAAGTTTAGGTAATTATGAATCAAGCTACAATAAACATGTGCAGGTTTTTCTATGGACATAAATTTCAACTCCTTGGGTAGGAGCACCAAGGAGAACAAATGCTAGATTATATGGTAAAGGCATATACAGTATTGTAAGAAACTAACAAACTATCTTCCGAAGTGGCTGAGCCATTTTGCATTTCCACCATCAATGAATAAGAGTTCCCGTTGTCCCATGTCCTGGCCAACATTTGGTTTTGTCAGTGTTTCAAATTTTGGCCACTCTAAAAGATGTGTAGTGCTATGTAGTGTTGTTTTCATTTGAATTACCCTGATGACATATGATGCGGAACTTCTTTTCATATGCCATTTGTCATTTGTATATCTTCTTTGGCCAGGTGTCTGTTAAGGTCTTTGGCTAATTTTTAACCAGCTTGTTTGATTTCAATTGCTGATGCTTTTTCTATTACGTTTTTGTTTTAATTAATCCCCATCAACTATTTCCTCATCCCTCTACCCACCTCCCCTCTGATAACCATCAGTTTGTTCTCTATAGCTAAGAGGCTGTTTCTTGGTTTGTCTCTTTCCCTTTTTTCCCCGCTTTGTTCATTTAAAAAAAAAAAATCCCAGATATGAGTGAAATCGTACGATATTTGTCTTCCTTTGACTGATTTATTTTGCTTAACATTCTACTCTCCAGCTCCATCTATGTCATTGCAAATGGCAAAATTCTATCCTTTTATGGCTGAATAATATTCCATTTTGTGAGTGTATATCTATCTACCTATTATCTATCCATCCATCTATCTATCCATCTATCTAGACCACATTTTCTTTATCCATTCATCTGTTGATGGATACTTGGGCTACTTTTATAATTTGGCTATTGTAGACAATGTTGTTCTAAATATTATCAATAGTGGGCTTTTTAAAAGTTTTAATTTAATTTTATTTTCAGTGTTCCAAAATTCATTGTTTATGCACCACACCCAGTGCTCCAAGTAATATGTGCCCTCCATAATACCCACCACCAGGCAATAGTGGGGGTTTTAAGAGTTCTTTCAGTATTTTGGATAAGAACCTTTATGAGATGTATCTTTTGAAAATATTTTCCCCTAGTCTGTGACTTGCCTTCTCATTCTTTTCACATTATCTTTTGTAGAGCAAAAGTCTTAGATTTTAACAAAGTTCCAGCTTATCAATTATTTCTCTCATGGATTGTGCCTTTGGTGTTGTATCTAGTAAGTCATCACCACACCCAAGGTCATCTAGGTTTTCCTCTATGTTATCTTCTAGGAATTTTATAATTTTGTATTTTATGCATTTTACATATAGGTCTATGACCCATTTTGAGTTCATTTTTGTGACAGGTATTTTCACCTTGTATGTAAGTTCTGTGTCTAGATTCATCTTTTTGGCATGTGCCAGCATCATTTGCTGAAAAGATTATCTTTACTCCACTGTATTGTCTTTGCTCCTTTGCCAAAGATCAGCTGACTATTTTCATGTGGGTCTATTTCTGAGCCCTCTATTCTGTTCCACTGATCTATTTGTTTTTTCTTTTGCCAATAATATACTGTCTTGACTACTGTAGCTTTATAGTAAATCTTGAAGTCAGGTAGAGTTAGTTCTCCAACTTCGATCTTTAATGCTGTGTTGGCTACTCTGGGCCTTTCAACTTTCCATATAAACTTTAGAATTCCTTTGTCAATATTCACAAAATAATTCATTTCCATTTTGATTGGAATTCCACTGAATTTATAGATCAAGTTGGGAAGAACTGTCATCTTGACAATACTGAGACTTTGTACCCAGGGATATAGAATATCTCCATTTATTTAGCTCTTTGACTTCATTCATCAGAGTTTTATAGTTTTTCTCATAAATATGCTGTCCATATGTTGTTAGATTTATGCCTCAGTATTTCATTCTTGGGGTGCTAATGTAAAATGCATTTTGTTTTTAATGTCAAATTCTGGTTGTTCATTGCTGGTGTATAGGAAAGCAATTCACTTTTGTATATTTTATATTTTGTTTATTTATATATTTTATATATTGACCTTGTGTCCTGCAACCTTATTCTACTTGTTTATTAGACCCAGGAGTTTTTGTTAATTCTTTTAGATTTTCTCTGTAGATAATCATGTCATCTGCAAATAAGGAGAGTTTTATTTCTTTCTTCCCCATATGTGTACCTTTATCTCCTTTTCCTCTCTTACTGCATTAGTTAGAACTTCCGGTATGATGTTGAAAAAGAATGGTGAAGGAACATCCTTGCTTTGAACATACTTGCTTTGTACCTGATCTTAGTCGAAAAGTTTTAGGTTTCTCACAATTACATATGCCAGCTTTTTCTATATCACACGAGTTTTCATTATCATGTGAGTTTTTTAAGCACTAGGATCAAAAGAGGTTCACACAACTTCCCCTCAGATTCCACTGGCTAGAAATTAGTTCATGGCAACATCAAACTGGGATCTGGAAAATGTCATCTATCTAGGTATAGGAGATGTCATCTATCTAGGTAAAAGAGAAATAGATTTATTAAATAACACTCAGTTATTGAATAATATGTCCTTAGATAATTCAAAGAAACATTTTCCATTTGAATTGCAGACTTAAGTTTATTGCCAAAATGGTGCCAAATACATAGGAAATGTCAACAAAGGACAAAAAAAAAACCATGAGGAAAAAGAATGTTATGTTGATGTCAAGAAAAAAAAAGAGATTTAGTCTCTGAACTGGCATATACAGTCTACAGCACCTCAGTTAGAATTGTCCAATGGGAATAGTAACAACTCGCCCTCATTACAATTACAAAGAAAATATAGATGAAGAGATTTAGTAAAATGGAAGCTTTTTCTTAACTTGCCTATTATCCACATTGCTGATAGGAAATCATTTCCTAAAAGAAAAACATTGATTACGTTACTCACATGCTTAAAACCTTCCACTGGTTCTCTAGTGCCTATAGACCATAGTATAGTCTATAGTATATATAGACTATAGGAAGGTTGTAAGCATGTGAGTAACTATATATATATATATATATATATATATATATATATATATATACATGTACACATATATATACACACACAGTATACAGTATATAGTATACACTATACATATACACTATATATGTATAGTGTAGCCTATAAGTATAGACTTTACTTTCCTTAATTCTATAGAATTAATTCTAAATTCTTTAGTATTTAGCATAAGGCCTTAAAACATGGCTTAATTAATGTGTTTAAGAAAATTTTCTTCTGTTATTCTTTGATAAAATTATTTCCTCCATTTTTTTTTGTTTTTTCTTCTAGAATACTAATTGGATATTGGCATAACATGTTGTCTCTGTCCCTAATGTTCTTTCTCAGATGTTGTGTATTTAAAGTTTCCTTCTAATTTTCTATGATATCTTTGCCTTTATCTTCCAGCTAATGTAATATCTTCCAGCTGTTCTATTTTAGCAATTTTATTTTTAACTTTTGTGTGTGTTGCAATATCACCTCAAATTTCTCTCAGGGTAATAATTAGAAGATTTAAGTTGTCTTATCTTTCCTGTATTATGTGTGGATCTTTCTTTATCTTTTCTTTCATGACACTGTTTTCCTTATATATCTGGTTATCCTTGGTTGTCCTTTCCTATTTGAGAATTGTGGGCTAGACTTATTTCTCTTCATAGCTACTTCACTGTTGTATGAGTAGTATGGTTTTCCCATTTTTCTTCCCTTTAAATAGGAAGAATCACTTGGAACATTTGTATACTTGGCCTTATTGGCTGATCCACTTCATTCTTGGGTACTTAGACAAGAATCTAAATGTTAGACTTCAATTAAAATAGCTTAATGCTGGAGGGGATTATATTAATACCAGAAATCTTAGCTCCCCCCAAGCCATTTCTTTAATTTCTTTATTTAATTTTCTTTAAATATTCTGAGAACTAGTACAATATCACACAAATATTTTGTAGCTATATTTTCAATTAGCTCTAATTTTATAGATTTTATTTATTTATTTGACAGAAAGAGATAGTGAGCATAAGCAGGGGGAGTGCCAGGCAGAGAGAAAAACAGATTCCGTGCTGAGCAAGGAGCCTGAAGCAGGATTTGATCCCAGAACCCTGGGATCATTGACCTGAGACAGAGACAGTTGCTTAATCAACTGAGCCCACCAGCCATCCCAAGTCCTATTTTTAATAAAATATATGTAAGTTTACAAAGTCTGATGATAGTAGACATCTTAAAAACATCTTTTAATATCTCTGAGAAATTGAGAACAGCCAAAAATGTTAAGGAATGGAGGATTTGAATGACATAACTGATAAGCCATATCTAGTAACGTTTTTCTTCTTCTGGAATGTTCTTCCTCAAGATCTCCTCAAGGTCAGTCATTAACTGCATACAAATCTCTTCTCCATGTCTGATTTGAAGAAAACTTTCCCTGAGACTCTGTTGAAATGAGCACCTTTGCCATTCTCCATTCCCTTACACTGCTTTATTTTGTTTTCATAGGCATTGCCACTAAAAATAACTTTATTTATTTATTGGTTGATTCCTCCTCCAAAGTGTCAGTTATATTGAGGACGCCGATTTGTCAGTTTTGTTGACTCTTCTGTCCTCATAGTCTCTGATAGAGGTTAGCACATAATAGTAGTCAATGAATATCTGTTGGATAAACTAATATAAAGAAACATAAACTTATTTCCAACTCCAGAAGAGGAAAAATTTTCAGCACATATAGTCATTTTAAATACAGGTAACAGTTATAAAAATTGTTCAGGTATTAGGTAAATAGTGATATTAATAGCTCATAAAAACCATGTCTCATGGTTCATGAATTATAGCATAAAATAACATAAATAAGGAATTAATAAGTTGGAGGAAGGCCAAAAAAATTAACAAATGATGCCTTAAAAAATAAAACCCTTTTTAATAACTGCTAGTTATTAAATAAATGCTAATAACTTCAAACAGTTATTAAATTACTATTTAAAATTAACTACATATCAGATCCAGTGGATGCAGCCCAACCTGTACTCAGAGAAAGAATCATACTTCTAAATACGTTCACTAGGTACAAAAACCTGAGAATAAATGCATTTTAGTCTCAAAAAGCTCGAAAAAGAGCAGAGAAATCACCACCTTTTCCCAAATAGAATGAATGGTAAGATTAATAAGGGTAAGAGCAGAGTACTTTAAGTTAAGGAAATAGAAAACTAAGTTATTCTGACAAACTTTATGCTGCTTACGAGTAAAAGTGCTGAATAAACTATTTTAAGAATCTTCTTGAAAAGTATCGAAGAACTGACAAAACCTAGTAAGAAATTAGCAGAACAAAGTGGGACGGAAAGCAAAGCGGGGATTCCAGAAAGATAAACAGAATCCAGAAGTCATTTTGCCTTAACGATGTTTGCCCTTCCAAAAAAACTGAACTTTTTTTTTTTTTAGTTTTACGAAGGATAACGGAGGCTGAATAGACATCACAGACAAGGGTCTGCTCAAGACTGGGAGTGTAAGGTACATTCTAGTGGAGATATTTCCCACAGAAAACTGTTATTACAGAAAAAACCAAAACAGACCTCAAAAGTAAGCCAATGATCCTATTTTTTAAAGTACACTGAGCAGGACAAAGTCAGAGATATCTCAGCACTACAGAGCGTAAGACCGCATGACTAAGACCCAACAGACAAATAAAATGGAAAATATATGTAGCATAAAGAACAGATAAGAAGTTAAGGCTTAGAGTAGAAACAAACCAACAAGGAAAATATGATTTTAAAAGAAGAGGAAGAAAAATAAAGGCTATAATTAAGTCATTCATAAAGAAAAGATACCAAATTCTAATATAAGCATGTGAAAAATATTCAGTATCAATTGTAATTATGAAAATGCAAATTAAAACACAATATTTTTTCTTCATGAGCTTGGGAAAAGTCTTAAAATGTTGAAGATGAATTGGTAAAAGCATTGGGGAGATTAGTATTTCAGACACTATTTGTGGTAATGAATATTATCTTAAAAGTACATTTGCCAATACCTATCAATATTTAAAAGTGTATGTATGTACATGTCATTTGATGACAATTTCATTTCTAAAAATGTATTCTCTATATACTTACACCAAAGTATGCCAAGGTAATTACACAAATGTACTTTGCACTATTTTAAATTAAAAACAAAACTAGAAAAACCCAGATGTCCATCAATTAGAAAAGAGTCAAATATTTCATCAAAAATCTGTTCAATTCTGGGGGCACCTGGGTGGCTCAGTCAGTTAAGTGTCTGCCTTTGGCTCAGGTCATGATCTCAGGGTCCTGGGATCAAGCCCTTCATTGGGCTCCATGCTCAGTGGGGAGTCTGCTTTTCCCACTCTCTGCCCTGGTTGTGTTCTCTCCCTCTTTTTCTCTTTCTCTCCCTATCAAATAAATAAATAAAATATTTTAAAAAAATCTGTTCCCTTATGTTTTAAGCAGCCATAAGAATGAGGTAGATCTGAATGTCTTGATATGCAAGGAAATAAAAATTCTTTTAATATGAAGAAAAAGTGATAAGCAAAAAAGAGATTGATTATAGTGTGATATAAAAATTTGCCTAAAGTTTCAAGCTATAGTATATATTGTTTTCTGGATGAATACATGAAAAATGCTATGGTCATCTTTGAGAAGAAGAACCAGGATTCTGAGTGGGAAGAAAGACTTTTACTTATTGTTTTATACTATTCTGTTTGGTTTTAATTAAAACAATTTATTCTAAATAATTGTTTAAAATTTATTTCTTAAATTACTAATTCAATAATTTAGCACATAATTTTAAATAAAACTTAAAATAATTTTATTTATTTAACCAATTTTTTTAAAAGAATTAAACTTTAATAAAATAATGGTTGAGGATTTTTTCTTTCACACCTGACCTTTTTGCACCCCACCCCCTCGACTTCTAAGCACCCTCCAGTATCTCAATGGCCACTTTCTCTCTCAGCACTTCCCAGTAAGGGGGTCAGGCTCGAACCTAAGTAGGCCTGTGAAGATACACCAGTGTTTATCTTCAAAGATACTCCAACCCAGTGTCCCTTCATCCTTCAGAGTCTTTGTGCTCCTTAGGGCGGTGATACAAGAACTCAGAGTCTGTGATGGTTCTTGAGCTTCCTTTTTCCACAGACTTATGGGCATTCCATTTATAAAAATTCTAGGTTAGCATCTTGCTTGTTTTTGCTCAGGAAACAATAGCAGAGTTTTTCCGTTGTTCAGCCAATGGAAAGTACACAGTCTGCTTATTCAAAATTTTTGTATTCTCTCCAATGACTATGTTTTCAGTCTGTTCTCTATTAATTATTACTGGCTCCTCATTTAAATTTTATCCTAGTTTTTTTGAAGTCATATTTTACTTTCCTTAATCAAGAAAACCATACAAATATTCCTAAACTGAGCTAGATACTAATTTTTGTGATTTATGAAAAATTACTAAGATATTATCTCCCTTTAGATTTTTTTTTTTTAATGTGAGGGTTTTGTTTTGTTTTGTTTTTCCCCTCTAAAATCTACTGTTGCAAATTCAGGGTTTATCTTCCTTCTGACTGAGTGAAGTCATATGGTGACTATAATTTGAGTTAATTCCAGTAAGCAAGAAAAGGATTACCATATACCCAAATCAGCAATCTGGTCCTGTCTTATAGCCCATCCCCACCAAATAACTCCCTTTTCAGCCTTATGCCTCTGGGTGTGGGATTCTGATTTCACTGTTACCACTTACAGCATTGAGCTCCAGTGGTGCAAAAACATTTTCCCAAATGATTTCCAAACTCAATCCATCCTTCAGTAATTACATTTGTAGATAATGGAAAAGAAACCATTAACGCAGACTGCTTTTAAATCATAATTAATTGCACATGCAAATGCACTGCTAAATTTGGATGCTCAATTAGACAGCTAATTACATTGAAAATGAAAGTGTGCCCTTAAATTACCGACCATGCGCCATGGCCCACCTGTGTGCATACTTGCACTTAAGCAAGTTTCCTTTCTTGATACAATTGTAGGTATGGAAAGGGGAAAAAAAAAAAAGACACCACCTGCAGAGTGGGAGATGTGGCCAATCATAATTGTCACACAATTTACATCTGTAATAAAGACGGTCTATTTTAAATCAGACCTTCTGAACATGAGGCACCCTGGGGAGCCCTTGGGTTTTAGGGCTCTTGAAAAACATTTTACTCATAAAGGAAATGCTGTGCTTATACAATAGTTCATTCTTTGAAAATGCAGGAGACATTCTCCCACAGGCCTTTAGCCAATTCTTGTTAACATTTAGTATCTTGAAGCTCTGAGATAAGGAACTGGTAGTGGAATTGGAACATTTAAATGATCATAACGCAAATTATTACTGATAGATAAATTGTCTCATATTTGTATGGCAAATTTGTATAGTGAAAGAAGGAGATGGAAGAAGAGTTAGAGGGCCATTGACTAGGGGGAAAAGGCACAGATGGATGCAACATTGTTGGTTTTGAAGGTGGAGAAAGGATGTTATGAGCCCAGGAATGTGGACAACCTCTAGGAGCTGGGAAAGGCAAGGATGTCAATTCTCCCCTAGACAGAATTACCTAGGGAGGAACATAGCCCAGCTGACCCCCTGATGCTAGCCCAGATCTGTGTCAGATTTCTGACCCCAGAATTATAAGATGTATACTTGTGTTGTTTTATGCCACTGAGCTTGTGGCAATTAGCTATGGCAACAAACCAGAAACTAATAGGAGTTATGTCTAAAACGTACACAGCTGAACTGGAAACAAATGTTTGTAGTAAAAAAAATGAGAGATGTCTCCTGAGTGTTGTGACTATATCAGGATGATATAACTCCACATGGCATTTGCCTCTCAACCTGTCTCACTCCATTAGTTCTCAGAAACCATTCCTGACCCTTTCTGGAGAATTTACTCACGTTTATTGAAATTGCTGGTTAGAGTAGATTCACAAGTTCTCCCTTTGCAAAGGCAATTGTTTCTGTTTTTCATTTTACCCAAATAAGGCTTGCCAGGCCCTGTCAGTGGAGGTCCCCTGCACATTGATATAAACTGCTTTGAAGGATGACTCTCTCTCTTTTGGACACCGGACTTAGTGTTTTGAATTGATTTCTCACTTGTTCCTGAGAGATCCTAAATATAACATGAAAGTTGCTGGAGGGAATAATAAGTGAGGTTAAAGGGGCCCGGTTTGGTTTTAACTAGTTGACTTGCACCTTGAAATTAACCAGGTTGTATCCCACAACCATTGTTGGAGTAAAACTTGGACCAAAGTAGATGTACACAGATTCAAAGACAGGCTCTTATATATATATATTTTTTAAGATTTTATTTATTTATTTGACAGACAGAGATCACGAGTAGGCAGAGAGGCAGGCAGAGAGAGAGGAGGAAGCAGGCTCCCTGCTGAGCAGAGAGCCCGATGTGGGGCTTAATGTGGGGCTCGATGCGGGGCTCGATGCGGGGCTCGATGCGGGGCTCGATGCGGGGCTCGATGCGGGGCTCGATCCCATGATCCTGGTATCATGATCTGAGCTGAAGGCAGAGGCTTTAACCCACTCAGCCACCCAGGCGCCCCAGGCTTTTGTATTTTAACAGAGTAGAAATCAACCTTTATCATAGAACCAGTGGATTTTACCATCCTTCCCAGCCACGTGGGTGTGCATAACTTGTTCACAATTGCTCTTATTTGTCATCATTTCCATGCACTTACTGACATCTGTATTGTTCCTACTGCAGGTAAAAATCTAATTGGCATCAAAGGAAAAGTTTGTATGTAAGCAAAAAAGGCACAAAAACAGTGCAGCGGGGCATAAATTTTCTCTTATCAAATAGTTATTGCTGATGGAATAACTAAAATTATACATTTCTTTTCTTTCTTTTTTTTTTTTTTTTTAAGAGAGAGAGCGGGAGCGCACAAGCAGGCAGAGCGGCAGGCAGAGGCGGAGAAGTAGGCTCCCTGACGAGCAAGGAGCCCGGCGCGGGACTCGATTCCAGGGTCCTGGGAACATGACCTGAGCCAAAGGCAGCAGCTTAACCCAGTGAGCCACGCAGATGTCCCTCTTTCTTTCTTTCTTTCTTTCTTTCTTTCTTTCTTTCTTTCTTTCTTTCTTTCTTTCCTTCCTTCTTTCTTTCTTTCTTTCTTCTTCTTTTTTTTTTTTTTTTTGACAAAGCGGCAACCAAGAATTTAAGAAAAAAAAATACTGACATATAATGAAGCCATATTGTTTTCTTTTTTTTTTTTTTTTAAAGATTTTATTTATTTATTTGACAGAGAGAGATCACAAGCAGATGGAGAGGCAGGCAGAGAGAGAGAGAGAGGGAAGCAGGATCTCTGCTGAGCAGAGAACCCGATGCGGGACTCGATCCCAGGACCCTGAGATCATGACCTGAGCCGAAGGCAGCGGCTTAACCCACTGAGCCACCCAGGCACCCGCCATATTGTTTTCTTAATGGAATATATGCGAAAGGATTGTCTAGTAGATTCTAAGCAATGTATTTGAGGGCAAGAGAAATTAACATGTCTCTTAGGAGAGATGAAAGAAATTTCCAGACAATGAAAGCCTAGTGTGACTAATTCATGAATTGTGCAGGACATTTGTGCAGGATTCATAGTTTAAAATGCCCAATTCTTTCTTTCCGGGCAGTTCAATCATTGATATCTCAGATTAGATAAAAAAATAACATATAGAGAAATGGAGGAACAAGATGAGTGATTTTATCTGTTGCTCCTTAGCATGACATAGAGGCAATTTAGAATAGAATATGGATATATTTGAAATCATTATGGATTAGCTTCTCTTCCTCAGCCTTATTACATAACTAGAACAGAATAAATTTTCTGAAACTCTATTCTGATGTATCAGATGAGATGATAATATTTACTTAGAGCTGTGATTTAAGGCTTAAATTAGCTTTTCATCTACTGCTGTTTCCTTAGAGTCAAAGGAAATATTTGTAAGTGATTTGGTTCAGTTATGGAACTGGGAATTTCGAGTCTAGAGATAAGAGTGCCTCTTCTGGCTCTGCCTCTCACAGCATGACTAGACCCTTGTTAGCCATCTTCTGGTTCATGTGGGGGTGAAATTGCAAGATGGTGTCAGGGAGTGTATACCCTCCTCACTGGAGAAGGTTGTTTTGTTTTGTTTTGTTTTTTTAAGATTTATTTATTTATTTGACAGACAGAAATCACAAGGAGGCAGAGAGGCAGGCAGAGAGAGAGGAGGAAGCAGGCTCTCCACTGAGCAGAGAGCCCAATGCGGGGCTCGATCCCAGGACCCTGAGATCATGACCTGAGCCGAAGGCAGAGGCTTTAACCCACTGAGCCACCCAGGCGCCCCTGGACAAGGTTTTATCTGTGGGACCAATGCTGTATGGCAGAAGTGATGTCAAGTCACTTTTGAGATTGGGCTATAAAGACTGTGGTTTCTGTCTTAGGCAGCATGTGCTTTGAGGGAAGCCAAGGGCTCTGTTTTGAGGATACCTAGGCAAACTTGTACAGAGGCCTCCATGGCAAGAAACTAAGATTTGTAGACAACAGCCAGCAGGGAACTGAGGGCTCCAGCTAACAGCCATTGAGTGAGTCTTCTCAGAGGTTGTTGAGGCTGGAATCCAGTCAAGGCTCTACAATACAATGCAACCCCACGTGACTGAAGCCTGTGAGAGAACCTGAGCCAAGGTCAACCAGCTCAGCCGCTCTGGGATTCCTGACTCTCAGAAATGATGAGCTAATACTTGTTTGTTGTTTTAATCCAATAAACTTGAGTTTCGGGTTTTTGTTTGTTTGTTTTTTACACAAACAAATCACAAATATAGTTTCTTATCTAAAAAAATGAGGATAATACTTACTTCATAGAGTTTTAGAAAAAATCTCAAAAGAGAACATGTGGTAAACTATAAAGTATCAATACAAATGCTAGTTACTGTGCTTGTTTCACATGTTTGTTTACTTCGGGTAACCTAGGTGCTCTTAGACTTTCCCTTAACCCTAAATGAGCCACCAAAAGCTATTGTGTCCGGGATCCCCAAGATCATGTGCAGGTTTAATGATCTGTGAGTAGGATTTACAGAACTCAAGTAAGTGACTATACTTAGGGTTATTGCTTCTCAGAGTGAAAGGATAGAGGTTAAAGTCAGCAGAGGTAGGATGTCCATAAGGCAGATTCTGGGAGAGACCAGATGCAAACTTCCAGTTGTCCTCCCCCCTTGGAGTTATACAGAGAGCACTTAATATTCCCGGTAACCATGTGTAATAAGACATGCGGAGTATTGTTAACTAGGGAAGCTCACCTCAGTCTCGGTGTTCAGCATTTTCATTGGAACAGTCTTGTAGGCATATAACCCCTGAGGGGCTGACATTGGTTACTCTCCATCTTCTCCAGAGGTCAAACCGGTATAGTATGACCCAAGGCCTCCGCCATATAGGACATGGCCGACAAAAACACTCTGGCATGGCCCAAGTTTTCAGGCATACAAAGACACGCTTAGGCAGGATATTTTAAGGACTTTGAGGTTATCTTCCTGGAGCTGGGAAAGGCCAGTCCTTTATTTGGAATGTTGAGGGTTTGGGCTCCCCAAACTTGCTGAGCTATCCCTTTTGTGCATAAGTATGGTTCCATGGATTTATAGGATTTCTTTTTTTCCTTTATCTATGAAACATCCTCATCATATTCTCTGAGCTACTCTTATTTCCTATTATAATGAAGGTATCTTGGGATTTTGCTATTCTCATGCCTTAAGGGGACCTCTGGGTAGCTCTGGTAGGCAATGAAATTATACTACAAAGAATTCTGTCTTCCTCTGGACAACCAGTGGAAAAACCCCAGATGTTACAAATGCAACTGTGTGTCCCAGTATTTCTGGGGATGCTGGCCTGGTGCTGGTAGCCAAGGGACAAGAGAGAAGCATACTCTAGCAAGAAAATTGAAGTTATCAAAGTCAGAGCTTGGTGTGCTTGTTTTCTTTTTCCCTTGACTAGCTGTGCAAACTTTCTGTGTCTCTCTCAGGGACCTCATTAATGAAATATAAATAAAAAGGCAGTAATGCTTTCATACATAGGATTGGCTGTGTTTGAAAATTTCTGATGGCTGCAAACTAAAAAATAAAAAATTGCTAAAAGTATATTGGATTTGGTATGCTGTGCTATGCTTTTGGTAGGGGGAAAAAAAGGTGAATGCTTTAAATATTATTAGAAACTGGAGAAATCTCTATAGATATCTGAGCCAGACCCTGGCATAATTAAAGTGGGTATTTGAATGGAGAATGTGTAAAATGGATTGAAGGTGGGACAAAGTGAGTAAACTAAACTGTTAGGTTAGTGTGATCCTTGGTGAGAATGTGCTGGCGAGGAAAAAGGTGGGAATAGATTTTGGGTAGGCAACTCTGGATTGCCCCACATAAAACTTGTATAGAGGTGAATTGCTTCCCACCTTCTGGATTCCCGTTCCACAAACATAGTCTTTATATCATACATTTCAGCCTTGAGCCACAAAAAAATCCCTTTTATCAGCTATGCAAAGAACACAAGGTTATCCCCAGGCTTACATATGGATGTAGAAAGAGATGAAGCGGGGACTGATGGTGCAACCCAAATTCAGCCTGAATGAAACATCAAGAGCAGCCACATGGCTCAGGTCTGTAGGGTGGACCAGCTGTCTCCTTGAGAGAGGAGTTCGAAGCCCACAGTAAAGACTGCCTGTCAGAGGTCCACCTTCCACCATTCATTCTGGCAGTGTCTCCTTCTCTGGGCAAAAGTGAATTCCTTCTGGTGTTTTGGTCCTAGAGAACTTGAAACAATGGTGGTGCTATATCACGATATCAGGGACCTCAGATTCCTTAGAATGAAGTACTCCATCATCTGTTGTAAAGACGTAGCTACTTTGAGCTTCTAGAGATCCTGCTGAGCATCGACCTTTAAGAGATCAGCTCATCTTCACTGACCATATGCTTCATCTTAAGTTACCCCCTTAGCTGGTGGATCACTGTTCCAGACATGGCCATGCTGTCCTCTCTCTGATAAGATTCCGTCTCTGGGGACGCCTGGGTGGCTCAGTTGGTTAAGCGGCTGCCTTCGGCTCAGGTCATGATCCCAGCGTCCTGGGATCGAGTCCCGCATCGGGCTCCTTGCTCAGCGGGGAGCCTGCTTCTCCCTCTGCCTCTGCCTACCACTCTGTCTGCCTGTGCTCATGCTCGCTCCCTCTCTCTCTTTCTAACAAATAAATAAATAAAATCTTTAAAAAAAAAAAAAAAGATTCCGTCTCTGATACTCCTAATGTTTTTAATGTCTTTAAAATTCCAAGTGATTAATGTTTGATTTGGGGTGCAGCAAAGAAACAGGGTGCTGGGATGAATAGACTCTACTCCTTATCTCATCTTAGTAGAATGCAACTTCAAGAAATAAATGGCAAAGGTGAAGAATCACAGCTATATGAAAAAAGTTCTGAATTTTGGAGAAGGAAGAAAATATTTGATAGAAAGATGGTTTTACGTCTTGATTAGAGTGAGCATATGTCATGGTTTGGTTGGGGCATAATCCATTTGCAACTATTGCCTTTGGAGTGATTATTAAAATACCTCTTGTACCCTAAAAACTATCCTGGGTTGATGATAAATTATATGGCAGACCCTAAGCTTAACTGTAGGTGGCCCATGTGGTCATCCTCAGAGAATCGAAAAGCGTGTGGAGAACTCTGAAGAGAAGCAGAAATGTGTAACTTAGAAGTGTCCTGAATGCCCCCAGGAAGGGGAAATGGCCAAGGATGGTCAATTCTGTAGCAAAAGAAAGAATTCTGACAGAGAAGACGCAATTAAACAGAGTCTTTTGGAGGTCACTGGTAAGTACCAGAGAGCAGCTTCCCAGCATTTTTGAGCATGAGGTTGCAATTTCAACAGAAAGGGAAGTGTGTGGTTCTGCACTGCCCACCTACACTTGAGAAAAATGTGTTAGTATAAACAGAGGAAGAGACTAAAAAGTGGGCCAAGTAACTGAGTGAATTGATCCTCAAAAAAGGGAAAAGGAAACACTGAAGTCTCTTAAAATATGAAAAAAACACTTAACATAAATAGGTAATTAAAATTAGAACTGTGGGGCAATATGAGTTTTTGACCATCATGATAGAAAGAGTGGGATAAAGAGGCACCCTCCTATCACTGTTGCTAGAAAGGTCGCTTGGCAGTATGTATGAATGTATAAAATACACACTTTATTTGACCTAGAAATTTCCATGTTCAGAAATCATTTTGCAGACATACTTGCATAAGTACAAAATGGCTTTACATGAGGAAGTTTGTTATAGAGTTATTTATAACAAAATATTGGGAATAACTTAATACCTTTCAATAGGAAACTGGATAAATGCTAATAGAAAATAATGTTGAGTGCTTACTGTGAGTTAGACACCATTTTCAGTGTTTAATATGTATTGACTATGTTATTTCTTCTCAATTAAACCATGAGGCACAAATGACTATTGTCTTTCTCTCTCTCTTTTTTAAAGACGTATTTATTTATTTGAGAGAGAGAAAGAAAGAGAGCAGGGGAAGGGGCAGAGGGAAAGGGAGTGAATCTCAAGCAGACTCCATGCTGGGGGCAGAACCCCATGAAGGACTAGATCCCAGGACACTGAGATCATGACCTGAGCCAAAAATTAAGAGTCCAACTTAACTGACTGAGCCACCCACGCATCCCTATTATCTTTCTGTTATGGATGATGAAACCGAGGCACAGAGAGATACATCACTTGCCCAGGATAATATGGCTAGTAAGTGGTAGATCTGGGGTTTGAACTCAGAGCTTCATTTCATAATTATTGACATAGACATGTTTTGTTCTGTAAAACAACAGGGACTTTTATTGTTGCTCTTAAAAAGAATGAAGTAGATCTGTATGTACTTATGTGGAATGATTACCAAGGCATAGTTTTAAGGGAAAAAAAGATGGTGCAAAACACTGTGTTTAATATACTATCATCATGTGAAAAATGTATTTATGTCTGTCTGTGCATAGTTTCTATCTGGAAAACTATGCAGGAAATAGGGGTTCTTTCTGAGAAGACAGTTGGTAGCTGCAAGATGGAAGACAGAGGTAAAAGGCTTATGTTTTATTGTGTACTCTTTTGTATCTTTTGGATTTTATAGCCTATGTTTCTATTTTTTCTTCAAATCACTTTTTTTTAAAAGATTTTATTTATTTATTTATTTGACAGAGATCACAAGTAGGCAGAGAGGCAGGCAGAGAGAGAGGAGGAAGCAGGCTCCCTGCTGAGCAGAGAGCCCGATGCGGGGCTCGATCCCAGGACCCTGGGATCATGACCTGAGCTGAAGGCAGCGGCTTAACCCACCGAACCACCCCAGCGCCCCTCAAATCACTTTTTTAAAGTAAAAAGATAATAAAGGTTATACAAAAGAAAGAAAATAAAATGTAGGTAATAATGATAATATGTCGGAAATAAGTGAAAAAGTCTGGGCTGGAGGAGGTAAGAAGGCTTGAAAGGGCGTGTGTAAGAGTAGAACATGGGCTTAAAGGAAAGGAACACACTGGCCAGCATGAGGCTTTATGAAAATACAACTACTTTTTTCTTTTTTTAAGATTTTATTTATTTACTTGAGAGAGAGAGAGAGAGCACAAGAGAGCACAAGCAGGGGGAGGGGCAGAGGGAGAGGGAGAAGCAGATTTCCTGCTGAGCAAGGAGCCTGATGGGGGCCTCAATCCCAGATCTCTGGGATCATGACTTGAGCCAAAGGCAGATGCTTAACCGACTAAGCCACCCAGGCGCCCACAACTACTTTTTTCTTGATTAGGTAAAAAACATGAGATGAGCTCTACCTTCCTAGCAAATGTTTAAGTATACAGTAAGGTATTGTTAACTAAATGCACATTTTTGTATAGCAGATTTCTAGAACTTGTTCATCTTGCGTGAGTACACCTCTATGCCTGCTTCTATTAGTCAACTCAGGCTCGCATAACAAAATACATGAGATGGTTGGCTTAAACAGCAGACATTTGTTTTCTCACAGTAGCAGGAACTGGAAATCCGAGATTAGGGAATAAGCATTGTGGGTTTCTGGTGATGTCTGTCTCCTTGGCTTTTGGGTGGCAATACCTTGCTGTGTGCTCACAGGACTTCTTGTGAGAGGGGCCAATGAGAGAGCAGGAATTCTCTGGTGTCTCTTCTTATAAGGGCACTAATTCCAACACACCAGGGCCCTACTCTGATTTCATTTAACCTTAATCATATCCTTCAAGGCCCTGTTGATGATACAGTCATAAAGGGGCTTAGGGCTTCACTGTATGAATTGAGAGGGACAAAATTCAGTCCATAGCTGGGGTGCCTGGGTGGCCTAGTCGGTCATGATCTCAGGGTCCTGGGATCGAGTCCCGCATCGGGCTCCCTGCTCAGCAGGGAGTCTTCTCCCTCTCCCTTTGCCTGCCACTGCCCCTGCTTGTGCTCTCTGTGTCAAATAAATAAAATCTAAAAAAAAAAAAATCAGTCCATAGCTCCGTTGAACAACAAATCTCCATTTCTCACTCCCCTCAGCCCCGGAAACCATGATTCTACTTTTCACTTAGTATCATGTGCTCCTCAGCCGTGTTGCAACATACAAGATCTCCTTTTTTAAGACTAAATAACAGTCAACTGTTTGTATATACCATGTCTTATTTATCTGCTCATCACTCCATGAATGTTTCAGTTGTTTCTTTGTCTTGGGTATTGTAAATAATGCCTCAGTGAAAATAAACGTGCTTTCTTTGGAGTTGTGTGTGTACATTTTTAACATTTTCAGTTTAGAAGGGTTTGCAGATTTTTTTTTCAGGAGCTCATAATCTCTTCCCTCTGGTGTCTGTCTAGAGCACTGCTGTTATAGTATTACACTCTTCTGTATTTGCCTCTATAGCTACTTTTTTTTTTAAGATTTTATTTATTTATTTGACAGACAGAGATCACAAGTAGGCAGAGAGGCAGACAGATAGAGAGAGAGGTGGAAGCAGGCTCCCTGCAGAGCACAGAGCCCGATGCGGGGCTCGATCCCAGGACACTGGGACCATGACCTGAGCCGAAGGCAGAGGCTTTAACCCACTGAGCCACCCAGGTGCCCCATCCTGTATAGCTACTTTTAACGCAGGTTTTCTGGAGCGGCTACAAGCCATCCAGCTCCCTTTTGTTCACAGTGGCCACCAGGCTTTAGTGTAGCCTGGGTCCCATTAGTTCTCTGAGTTCTGAGAGACAGAAATTAGCCCTTCAGGCAGTCGCCCCAAGAGCTGTCACATTGGACTCAGGTTCCATTCTTTCCCTCCCCAGGGAGAAGCTGGGAGTTGGTTTTTTACTCCTGATGTATTGACTATGTGAACCAGGGGGAGGGGCTACCATGAGTGGAGTGATTTTGAGTCCAAACCTTTGCCTTTGTTCTCAGCAGCTCCCAGCCTGACGCCCTTTCCTGTCAGCACTTAGATTCTGGCAAGATGGAAACCAGTCCTTTGGGGCCCATGAAAAATTTGCATGTTGGACCTATGTTTTAATCCTCTGTTTCCTTCCTCACAGAAAGGTGAAAAACTGAGAGTTTTTGTTTGTTTGTTTGTTTTCACAGTCATACTGCACTGAGCTTGGGGGAAAGACTTTGGCAAGTGGGTGCCATGAATTTTCCTGCTGGAATCTATGTGGTGTTTCTTGCTCTTAACTCTTTTCTGATTTCTCACAAAGGGAATGGGTCTGTGTATTATGACCAAGTTGGTATCTCTGTGGGGGAGTCTGGGCCATTCTGCCATCTTGCTGACGTCACCCCCAAATACCACCATGCTTTGATCAACGGGTAAAAGTTGCTGAACTGAAATCAGTACAAATCCTCACGTAGGTGGCTCAGAACTTTGAACTGCTCAGTCCATGAGACCTGCTACAAAAAAGAGTTTGGAAAAGGCCCAGGGTGGTATCAGATTGTCACCAACAAAAGGTCATGTTTTCTGGGAAATTTTACAACTTTCTCATCTTATGCAAAGGGAAAGAGCTCAGCCTGGGAATACACCATTCTATTCCAACACTGATCCAGCCCTGAAGAGTGATCAAGGAAATGGGCCATTATCAGTGGATGCTTTTATAAAGATGAGAAATGCTGTGGCACTCTAGTGGTGATAGCTCAATAAAATATACCTGTTCTTTTAAATGTTATTTCAGATGCTATAATTCCTTTTTAAGTGCGTTGCCAAAAACTCTCAGAAGAATGAAAGAAGTACAAGGACAGACTGACTGAGAAGGGCTGACTGTCCTTGTCCTGGCTTTTGTACTAGAAGGATCCCTAACTCTGAAAAGGACGTTTTGAAATTGAAGAGAGAGGTTGTGAGTCAAAAAAAAAAAAGCAAAAACAAAAACAGAAGGAACAACTGGAAATAGCAGGGGGGAGTGAGGACTGTCTTCCTTCTCACACATTTTTGATGCCTAAGAACTGGGGGTGGGGAGGACATCCATTTCAAACAGTTTTCAGAGGTTAAGGAGAAGTGATTTTCTCAAAATCTTTTTCAAGTAAATGTGTTCCAGGAGTTGGGGTTTCAGAATGCTCACGGTAAGTGGCGATGGGATATATTTAAGAGCACGAGGGATAACTAACAGGGAATGAGATAAGTGGAAATTGTTAGGAATGAGATCACAAAAAGCAAAAGCCACATAGAGTATCTAGCTCCTCAGGGTTAGTAATTGTGGATCATGAGCTGATAAAGGTCAGAGGTTAGGAGGAGGCTGAAGGGGTAGGACTGCTGAGTAGTGGAGAGTAATTCGATATATGTGTGAAATTAATGAAATCCAAGGTACCCATTTGAAATATTGCTGCTCCAAGATTTATAAACCACGTGCTGACTTCTTAGTACTTCAGATTTCTGGGCTTTTTGCTAATGGTAGTGCTCATGGGGCAAGCTGACAGAATTTTTTTTTTTTAAGTTTTTATTTTATTTTTTATTTTTTTATTTTTCACAGAAGTAGAAAGACTATGAAAGAACTCTTCTGACTTGGGCTGCATGTTTCAGGATTGAAGGTGAACCCCACTCCACCTTTCCAGTTAAGTGAAGCAGCCTCCACTCTAGCAATCTCCAGTGCTGAAAAGCCAGCTCAAAAAACGTCCTCCTTCCACCATTCCAGGCTTCCAGGCCTCAAATAATGATGATAAGTTTCTTGCTGAATTTTTTATTTATAAAAGAAATATGACCGCACTATAAAAATTATGAAAAACAGAGGAAACAACACTTCAACACTTCTGATTCACAGAAGTGAATCTACCATTTTGAAAGAATTATTGATATGATTTTCATTTTTATTTTTTTTAATTTGTTTGTTCATTCTGGAGGAAGAGAGGGAGAGCCTGTACAAGTGGGAGGGGTAGACGGAGGGGTAGAGAGAATCTCAAGCAGACACCATGCTGAGCCTGGAGCCCCATGTGGGGTTTGAGATCATGACCCTGAGATCACAACCTGTGCCAAAACCAAGAGTTGGACGTTGAACCGACTGTGTCACCCAGACAGCCCTAATTTTGTTTTGTTTTGTTTTTGAACTTTCATGTTCTTACAAAATTTTGATGGCACAATAAATTTAGCTTTGCACTTCACCTTTTTATATATTAATTTATGGTCATAATTTTCCTGATTGCATAAAATTACCTTTATTAACAATCTTTAACAGTTCTCTGACATTATGCATTATTATTGATTTTTTTTTTCTTTTTTTACTTCCGAGGCAAGAGGGAAAGCAGATTTAGGAGACAAGTTGACCAACGTAAACCTGTTTTGGTTTTAGGCTGACCCTTAACCTAAAAGTCAGCTGGTCATAAAAAGGGTCACAAGATCCAATTCATGGAAAACCACAAGACCCTACTCCCTTTGACAGTAAAAGCCACAAGGCTATACATTTTTAACATTGTTCCCTGTGAGTAATTCCATAACCCTAAGACAATGGAAAAACTAACCACCCAGTGTAAATGATGAACTGCAAGATAAAGAACAAGCCCCTCTCCAGACAGTTAGCTAATTTTTAAACAAACTCATAAAACCCTTCATTAGAGGCAAAGAGGGATCATCTTCCTCATCTGAGAGGAGAGATTGTCTGTGAAGTAGCTCCTTTCCTCTATATTTAATAAATCTTTGTCTCTTTGTCTAAGCAGCTCATTCTTAGATTCTTTCTCAAGCAAATCCCAGAAACCTATTGGTGATGGACCTGAGGGCCTCCCTCTAGGGGTGTTGGCCCCACCAACATCACTTCTGTTAATATCACCACTGAACATCTTTGTACATACATAGGACTTTTTCTATATGTTAGATTATTTCTTTAAGACATTATCTCAAATGTGAATTACTGCATTTAGAAAGTATAAACACATTTTTAATTTTTAAAAATATTTTATTTATTTATTTGAAAGAGAGAGAGATCACAAGCAGGCAGAGAGGCAGTCGGGGTGCGGGGGGGAAGCAGGCTCCCTGCTGAGCAGGGAGCCCGATGTGGGGCTCGATCCCAGGACCCTGAGACCATGACCTGAGCCAAAGACAGAGACCTAACCCACTGAGCCACCCAGGAGCCCCACAATGTTATTTTTTATTCTTGTTAGTAACTTTGCTAAATACTGTTAAAAAAATATTGTCTGTATATCTGAGGTGGACATTTAATATAAAGGGGGATCTTATGCTTAGAGATGTAGACTAGCTTAATTGAGATCATACAGCTGTGGAGATGGATGAACCTAGATAGAAACCCAAACAAAGTAGACACCCAGAAATGAGAAGCTAAAATCTTGTGTAAGTTGCAACCAACCAAAAAAGGTAGACATGGGGTTTGCTGTTGACATATGCAGTTTCAATGTTCTGTAAAGAAAAAAAAAAATCAGCCTTTGACCTTGGTGTGATCCTGTTCTGTAAAGGGAAAACTAATAGACTCTATGTGTCCCTAGCACCTAAGGGGTAACATCAGAGCTTTCCCTTTATCGTTCATTTCTTTGATCTAAGAAAAGATGGTGCATAATGTCGACAGCTGAATTGGACACATTAGGCAGTAAGGTAGCTTTAATCACTGGTTTAATGGATGGCCACATATGTCAAAACAAAAGCTGTAGGACTGTCTCTCAGACTCACTTAATTCACTGATATCCTTTTTAAACATAGATATCAGAGAGACGTAGTTCTCTCTAGACTTAAACTTCTGTCAATAAATTGAACTAAATGATAAGCATAGATTTCAACAATGAATCCTAACCAAGTTAAAACTTAAACTGCCATGGTTAAAGTTAAGGAAAAATGCTCAATGAGATGGTCTAAAAAATAATGTATCTATCCTTAAATAGGGGTCTCATCAAATGACTATGAATAGACAAACTGAAATTCCAGATGTGCATTATGGTTAGTGAACAAAACCCAGGATTTTTTCTATAGAAGTTATTATTTGTACTTTAGTTACAAAGCAGAGTCAACTCTTCCCAATAATCTGTTTGGTTCTTTTTAATCTCTAACTAGTATTCCTTAAATTAGAGATGGGCCCAAAAATATGATCTGAAACCAAGACGATAAAGACTTCCATTTTTTCCCCTTAATTTCTCAGAGGGATTCACCAGAAGCAGAATGAAATTCTAACTCATGAAAAGAATTTTAGAAGCATTTACAATGAACTAAAATAATATAGGAAGGATGAAAAAAAAATAAATCCTTTGGGGAGAATGAAAAAGTAATCATTCACCAGAAAAAGAAAGATAGATCTTTTAAAATCCTAACAGGAAAATATCTTGCTGCCATCTAAGAAATTGCTCATCAAACCATGTGCCACTCACTATCTGGTGAACTTATTCCTTCTGCTTTCTATAACACATGTGCCTATGTTAGATGGCTTTTTTTTTTTTTTCCTTAGCAGATCTGATATAAATCTGTTCAAATCTAGAAAAGACCAAGCTTTCTCTCTCGGTACCATTTGCTAGCTTCTTCCTTGGGGTGCCTCTCCTTCATTTTCCTTACTTGAGATTTTTATAAGATTATAAAAGCAAACATTGGGGAACAAAGTTTAAAGAGAAGGAACTCATAATGCTCATGAATATTTAAATAGAAATATATATCCTATATGAAATACAATAAAAAGTCTTTGCCATTTAAAGTGGGTACATGGCAAATGCCCCTTTATAAAATAAATGTCTTCTTTGAAAAGCTTTTCCAATACCTTGAACTCCTTATTTATCAATACTGACTGGACACTATGGGTTTCATGCTGTCATTTCATGACCATAATTGTAAGGATAGAAATATAGCTGATAGTGATATCAGAACAGATTGCATGGGTTTGTACTGTTGGAGTGAAAGAGGGGCAAAGCCTGGAGTAGGAAGAGTAGGAATCCAAGTGACCATTGGCCCAAACCCAAAAGACATCACAGTGGGAAAAATAATCCACATGAGAAGTTCTCTCCTGTCATTAGCTAGTCTGATATATACAAGGTCAAGACTGGAGAAACGTTGGGCCTATGAAATAAAGGAGGAATGACAACTTCTGTGTCATCCACTGAGTTAATGTTAAATTGTTTATTTGGGGTTGATTTGACTTGTTGATGTAATGCCTTGATTTTTAGTGATTACGAGAACTGGGTTCATATAATATATATCCATGTATAAACCATGTTAAAAAAGTGCAAGATACGTGGGACATCTGAGTGGCTCAGTCAGTTAAGTGGCTGCCTCGACTCAAGTCATGATCCAGGGTCCTGGGATCGAGTACTGTATCTGGCTTCCTGCTCAGTAGAGAGCCTGCTTCTCCTTCTCCCTCTGCCTGCTGCTCCCCCTGCTTGTGCTCTCTCTCTCAAATAAATAAATAAAATCTTTAAAAAAAATGCAGGATACTGTATCAGATTAAAAAATGATTTACTCTGAGCCAATAATAAGATATACAGAAATCATTTCTGCCATAGTAAATATAGGTAAAATTCAAAGCTTAATGTCAGGAACCAAATGTGTGTGAAGGATAGATCCTTTTCTTTCTCTGCACTTAGTCTAATCATCAGAGTATCTTCCCCACCTATAAGTAATCAGGTTGGGCAAAATATATACAAATCCATGGTCCTCAAACCCAAAGTCATTGCACACAACTTGACTACTAGTGGTGGAGGCTGATGATACATTATTGCTTACATACATAGCTCTGTTCATTTCTATGAAAATTTTATAAAGAGGAGGAGCTTCTGTGTTAACCTCAGAATCAATTAATATTTATAGTACATAAATTTTACTGAAATAAGAAGGAGAGAAGAGAATAAATATTTTGTTGAGATACTCCACTAGGGGTAAGGTTAATTTTTATCCTGTGTGTCAATTTTTTTCCCAAGAATAAGAGGAATTGGAAGTTTGAGTTATTGATTGAGAAAACACCTGTGAAGGCTGTAGCAGAGAGAAGAAGGAGAAAGAGAACAGAATGAGGCAGAGAACCCTCAGAGGACATTTAAGTATGACACTTGTCAAAGGAGAGAAGAAAGGAAGGAAGACTGGGTGAGAAGAGTTTCAAAATAGTTCCTTAGAAGACGCTCAGGTCAAGTAGAAACTACCTGGCTCTAGTACCCCAGCCACACTCATTCATTAGCTGGGAGCAGTCAGGTAGCTGCTCAGGTCCTCAGTGTGAAGACCCCAGTGGATCCCAAAGGTGTGGTTGCGTGGTTACTCCTGAAGGGAGACCATATGTCTCCATGACCGCCCCGCCATTTTCATCACTCATGACCTAAAAATCTACCCTCCTCCATCTATTTCCCAAACCTTGGTTAAGTCCAACAGAGATGGGAAATTTAAATTTAAATTTAAATTTAAAAATTTAAAAATTGTATGCCATGGTAGACATCGCTATTCCTTCTGTGTAATCTTTCTTGCTGGTCTCAGACACACACACACACATGACTGCTCTCAATACAGCTCTTGAGGAAGCCACTGAGGATGTGACAAGTGAAATTAAACCTAGTGGTTACTTCCGGTCAGCTCTCTGACCTTTCTCTGTAAACAAGAGCAGAGATATAGACCAGCATGAAGTGGTACAAAAGTGAAATTTGGGCTTTCATATGTGGATGCTGGGCCAGACAGCAACACATTTTCAGTGACTCTGTATATAATTACTCTCAAAGAATATATACACTCAGCTGAAACCTACTTGTACCTATGTGTCTGCATATGTATCTGTGCTTATAGCTATGTAACTATTTATATCTAGATGTATGAGATACAATTTTTTTCCATCAAGGAAGTCTAATTTATAATCATTTCATACTTTTAGTATACCCATACCCATCTAACATACAAACTCTTCAACCTGTAAAGGATATTTTTTTCTCTTATGTAATGAGTCTCTGTATTTCCGGGGTAGGACTCAGCTGCCTCCTTCTTCAATCTGTCAGCCCCAAAAGCTCTGCTGACACTGCACTTCTTGGCATATCTTTGTGTGTGTGTCCTTTCAAGCACAATTGGAAGCAAGTCAGAGATGACTGCCGCAAGGTTTGTATCCTTTTATAGAGTACTTGGCATAATCTTCACATTATGGATATTATTCTTTAATGCAAAAATCAAATAATACCATTACAGTGGAGATCAAATTGGGTTTTGCCCATCCACTCCTAACATCTCTCTGAAATTTTTCATTTCTTCAAGTTCCCTCTTTTTGGGGGGGGGGCAGGAAATCTCCGGAGCAAGAGCTCTCTAAAGAGTTATGCTTATGTATTAAATTTCTGCCTCTGGGCAAATCTCCTGACCCAGAGAGATTTATTCTAAAACTTTTATAAATAATCCCATCCCTTTTCATATACTTCATCCTGCATTCTAATTATGTTTTTGAAAGAGGTGAGAACAAATTTTATTGCCACCATTCTTATGAGATGAAGCTGGTTTAACCTGAGTTGAGGACAGCCCCGTTGTCCTTCTCAATACTTTTCCCCCAGAATCTTTATCAATGTGTCAAGATGAATTTATTTGTCCTGATTTGATGGGATTTTTGAAAGGAAGAGAAGCTGGAAATACTGAGTTACTGGTTTAGGACTCCATGTAGGTCTATGTGAAACTAACTATACTCTGCAGCCCAGCAGATACAGGGTGTGGGCTAAGCCCCGATTTCAAGTTGGGTTGTCTGAGAAAGGAATGGGGCCCCAGGGGCCCAGACCGAGGGCACTTAAAAATTGCTTATGAATATGTGTGCTTAATTCTTAACACATTAAGCCCTGACAAAGTAATCAGGCAGGGAAGAGGGAGTAGAAAATTGATATGAATTGATAGGAGGGATGTGCTGAGTCAAAGCCCATCTCCTTGACATAAAGACAGGGAAGAATAGAGTCAATGCGATACTTGCCCAACTCATTGCATCCAGACTGACGGGGTCTCTGTGTCTCACAAGACAGTTTGCTGCAGAGGTGCCAAATACATGTCCAGGCATGCAAGGGGAGTGGGAGTTGGTGGTGATTATAGTACTGAGAGGGGTTAGATGACGTGGTAGGGGTTCGGTAGTCCTGTTTTGGAGTTGAGTCCGGCCCATTTCCTTTCCCACCCACTTGCAGTCATGAATGACTTAGAAGACAGAGAGACTCCTATAATGAGAAAAAAAACAAAACAAAACAAAACAAAAATCTGGATGTTGATTTAGACGACGCTTTCAACACACAGACATCTGTTGAATGTTTGGCTTCGTGATATCTTTGTCCAATAATAACCAAGTTCCAGAAGGGGCCTTAGAGTACTCTGAGAAAGAGACCTCAGTGAGAGGAGAAGGAACTTTGACATGCAGACTAGCGCCTACCACCGCCCCTAAGCTGCGGTAGGCAGGCAGGTTCCAGAGGGGTGTGGCTGCTGGTGTAAACAAGGCAGGCTTCCCGGGTATGTGAATCTGTGCGGTTGCGCAGGGACCCATGCTCAGGGGAGCCCCACACTTTGGTTAGGGCTCTGCTGTCCCTGTCTTGAAATTCTCAACAGTTGAACAAGAGGCTCTGCATTTTTCTTTTGCAACTGAGCCCCACAAATTACGTGGCTGGTTCTGACAGCAGCCCTTCCCCTTGTCCCTCCTTAGTTCCCATCTATTTGAAATAGGCCTTCCCTTAACTGGGTCCTCCCCTTGTGACAATAATACGTGGTGAGGGTAGTGATGGAGATGGGCCCTTACTGGTTGATTTCTTCCTAAAACCTGGTCAGAAAAAGGATCATTGCTCAGGGACGGAGAAAGAGTGATTGAATTATTGTTGAATTAGCTTCTTGATTTTCCTAAGTAAAATGACACAACTAAAGCAAATAATCATTTTCTGGCCAGGGGGCATTGATCACTACAGATGGAGCCACTCTTCGTTGTAAATTAAATTCTCAGAAATACCCTCTCCAATCCCTTCTCATGCTGAGCATAAACTGATCAGTATGTCCTCTGGACTTGCATTTCTAAGAGGGGAAAAAATGTAATAATCTGCTAATACAGAGTAAGAAAGCAGGTTGGAGAATTCTAGATTGGCCCTCAATTTGGACAAAGTATGAAATGAAGTCTGATTATCAGATCCCAGAAGGAGGCAGGGCGGGTAAAAGAAGGGTAAGTAAATGCCTAGACAGCCGGCACCGCACAAACGTTTTGGGCCTGAAGTTTAAGTTTCTGCAGATAGAGTCTGACCTAGGCTGAACTCATGTCTGGTCGACGTCTGTACATAATGCTTTCGTTTGCCCTGTCACCCAGCTGTCCCTCTTGGTTTTTCACTACTCTTTGTTTAGCTTCACTAAGACGAGAGCTGTCGGAATTGCTTAGTTTTGTACACGTGTTCCAACACCACAGATTAATCCGAAGCGACCTGAGTCCACATTCCTTCTCACTTCGGGTTTTACTTTAATCATTTACAGGAACAGTTATAAAAAGAACAAATATACATTTTTTATCAAATTGAGAATATTCTTGTATTATGCCTTTGTAAAAATGAAGCCATATGAATATTTTTCTGATGGTTTTCAGGAGAAGGATTTTACACATGAAGAGTACCGAGTGCAATTACCAGAAAAAGAACTCTTCCTTTTGGAGGACAGACATGTTGAGAACACGGAAGTAAGTCTTAGGGACACCATCAGTCATGGCATCGGTTCTGAAGAAAAATCACTGTAGCTATGAACAGAGAAGCATCCACATGGTTAGTCATATGGATAATGATGCTTTGCAGGAATTCCATCTTTAAAATCACAAAATAATGTAAACATAAAATTCCTCTAACATTGTTTAATGAACACATATTCCTTGAATATTTTAGACCTCGGATGAATTCATGAGCATGAGAAATTTTGAAACTTCAGGAGCACTATGTAGAAAGTTGGTGTTTTTTTTATTAATTGCTTAAGACGAAAGACAAAGAAAGTGATAGACTTGAATATAAATCAGAACCTTATCGAAAATGGCAAAATGAAAGCCTCTATAAAGAACATGAGAAAGTATCTACAGATGTATGTTTTAATTTTTTCGCTTTTTCAAAGCCTCTGGGGCAGGCATGGAGATTATAAGAACAATTTGCAAAAGCCCATTCTTAAATCCTTTCTCCTGGCTTCCTATGCTCCCCAGGGAGACATACTTGTGTTGGAGAGGGTATTTTAGAGAATTTAATTGTGTTCTTAGCATAAAATCAGACCTGTCTGAAACGTTTCAGAACAATTAACAAATTCTCATCCGTTTCTTCTTATGCCCTGGCCCCCAGAGAAGATGGAGGACTGTCACAATGGTGATGGCAGGCATTCTTTTTCCTTCACCTTTTCCTGCGGACTCCTAATCCAAACCACATGCAAATGCAGTTTCAGGGTTTCTAGAAAAAGAGCAAAATTTAGCCGCAAAGTGCCAAACTTATTTTCCGGTTCCATGGTTTCCTCCCTCTTGGTGTTTCGCTTGGGAGCTGATTTCCATTTCAGACCCCTGAGAAGGAGCATTATCATATCATCATGAAGAACTAAATTAGCTCCTATTATCCCTGAGCCAAGAGTCTGAGGTCGGTCGATTGGAATTTATCCTTCTGATTTTCGAGCTGCTGGGGAGCACTGAAGCCAGGCCATGAACCAGGAGGTAGCTGGCATCTCTCCTGAGGACTGAAAAAAAGGACTACAGCTCAGGTCTGGGAAGGAGAAGATTTATTTCGTGCCACGTGATGTTAGCTCTGTGATCTGAACCTGTTAAAATTAATTATTTCTAAGAGCAGTTGCACTTGAAAATGTCAGCGCCCCTCACATTTAATCTCTCATCATCAGGTGTAGCTCCAGACATCTGAAATGGTACAGGCTTACTAGGGGTTCAATCCTCTCTTGAGGGAAATAGCTCAGAAATCATTGCCTCCAGATGTCACATCGAGGAGCCTGCTTCTCTTCCCCCTCTTTCTCTCCAAATTTCAGTGTTTTTCTCTCTGTCTGTTTGCGCTGGTGAGCAAGTCCCTAGGGCTGAATATGGTGTGTAGAAGGAGTTAATATAGCAAGGCAGAACCTGCTTACCTTGGACAGGATGACAGATTAGACCTGATTAAATGGTTGGCCTTTGGCTGACCTCTGGGACCTTGGATTTCCAGAGGGTTCTTACCATTTCCAGAACTGGTAAGAGTGACTTAAGGTGCCTCAAGTATTTGTACAAATAATGTGGTTTATGGAACACCTGCTTTCTTTCGGGGGATCTGGAAATTTGTCAGGCGCTAGGCAGGGAATGCTTATGTGACCAGCCCCAGCCCGCCGCCTCCCCCCTGCGCCCCAATTAAAGGCTTGTGCACTGAGTTTCTAATGAGTGTCATGGTGGACAACATTTCACACATGTGGCTGGAGGAATGAAGTGCATCCTATGTGAGTCTCCTGGGAGAAGACTTCTGGAAGCATCTGTCTGGTTTCTTCCAGATGTCACCCCATATACCTTATCCTTTGCTGATCCCACTTTGTATCCTTTTGCTGAAAAAAAAAAAAAAAAATCACAGCCATGAGTATAACCATACGCTGGGTCCTGTGGGTCCTCCTAATAAATCATCAAACCCGGGGTGGTCTTGGGGACCCCTCAACACAGAAGTTAACAATAAAAAAATGTCTGTTCCATGTCTCACCTGGCCTTTTATAGTTAAAGCCTTCAGATGCATGTCTATTATCTGGTGTCACTTTAGATAAGCTCTAAAAGAACTTGCCTTAGCATTATGATTTCTGAGAAAGCTTTAATTAAAGCTATAATCTTGGAAATCAGCATCACTGTCGATGCTATATTTAAATCAGTTTTTTCCGTAACAGTGTGCTGTGCTCTCCTCAAATTGGATATTGTGGTCGATTTTTTAATTTTTATTTATTTATTTTTTTAAAAAAGATTTATTTATTAATTTATTTGACACACACACACACACAGAGAACACAAGCAGGGAGAGAAGGAGAGAGAGAAGCAGGCACCCCGCTGAGCAGGGAGCTGGTTGTGGGGCTTGATTCCTGAACCCTGAGATCATGATCCGAGCTAAAGGCAGACACTTAATGACCGAGCCACTCAGGCTCCCCAAAATTTTTAAAGAAGTTATCTTTTGAAGCACTTATTCCTCAGCAACACCGCTGGTTTCTGGAAAGTACACTAAAAAGACCTGGGGTTTGACTGAATTATTTTCCCTGGAGGAGAACTTTGAGTTGACTTTTTCTAAGAAATAGAAATAATCTTATATCTGAGAAAATATGGTAGAGACCAGAAGCTATCGCACTCCCAGGATGTTTTCTCTGTTGTCTGACAAGCAGAACTATAGCTTCAGGTGGTTTTATGAAACATTGCACTAGATTGTGTCAAAATCCTTTAGAAATTCTTTAGACAGCCATGGGATATTACCTCAAGTTTTAGTAAAATTTAAATTCAATAGGGTGGGGGAAGGAATGTTACATTAAGTTGTGTATACGGCGAGTGAGAGGCGAAGGTGGGAAAATGAGGCTTCTCCTGAGGGCAGTCCACTATCCAATTTTTATTCACTTGTGGGCATCTCGCCTTCAGTGACACGGGACTGTCGAAGGTCCTCTGAGAGGCAGAGAATCTCCTGCGGATAAATGCAAACCCAGCATTTTGCTAACTCATCATGCCAGAATCAAAGTCCTACTTCCACAAAACTGACTTCTCCAAAGTGAGAAAGGATCGTTTCTACCATATATAAGCAGGGGTACGCTTCAGCCGCTTTCCAAACAGAACTCTAGCTCACGCACTAGAATCAATGTGGTTATAAGCTTGGGATTTGGAGCCAGATACCAAATCTGCTTATTAACCACATGCTGTCAACTTGTTTATTTCTTATGTCTGGTTACTGCAATCTATAACAAGGGAACGACACCACTAATGCAAAGGACTGAAAGGAATAGTCACACACACACCGAAAAACAGTATGTCAGTGCTGCTGCATGAACTGGGGAGAGAGTGGAGTCCTGAAGCCTGTGCCCAGCCGGTCTCCAAGATGTCTGCGGAGGCTCTCAGTCTCTTCAGCAGAAAAGAACTCAAGGATGGACCAGGCTGCAACTGAGTAGTGCGAGTGAAGCATTTATTATAGAGAAAGCACTCTTGGGCCTGAGGGGGGCAAGCTCAAGGGAGAGCAGCACCTGGGGTTTGGGTCGCTATCTCTTATTGCCAATTGGTAATGAGGGGGGTGGAATATTAATTATTTGGAGAGGGGATTTGGGGGGAAGCAGAGTTTCATGCCTTTTTTCCCTGGACTTGGTGAGGGACTCTGTCTTTGTCTTGGGCCTGCCTGGTGTGGTCTGGCTTCTCATGGCCTTGCTTGTGGAATGTTGCAGGGCAGGTGGCTCAGGTCATGATTCCAGAGTCCTGGGATTGAGTCCCACATCGAGGGTATGGGGAGGGGTGGGTCCTTGCACAGCAGGGCGTCTGCTTTTCTGCCCTTCCCCTGGCTCGCGCATGCCCGTGTGTGCGCACACTCTCTCTCTCTCAAATGAATAAATAAAATGTAAAATAAATAAATAAATGGTAAAAATTCTGGCCTATCGGGGCGCCTGGAAGGCTCAGTGGGTTAAGCCGCTGCCTTCGGCTCAGATCATGATCTCGGAGTCCTGGGATCGAGCCCTGCATCGGGATCTCTGCTCTCTCGGGGAGCCTGCTTCCTCCTCTCTCTCTGCCTGCCTCTCTGCCTGCTTGTGATCTCTCTGTCAAATAAAAAAAAAAAAAAAAAAAAAAAAATTCTGGCCTATCCTTTGTTCTTTGGGAGAACCATACCCTTCGTCAGACAGTGGAGGTAGCATAAATAAATAAGTAAAATACATTTCTACTCGATTCACTCTAAAGCAATTAATTCCCACATGAGAGGTAGTTTGATTAGAAAATTGCAGTTTAAGATGACTTGAGATTTGAAGTTTCTTTCCCCTGCACCCTTTAACACGATGATGTGTTTCTTCTGATTAATAATCACGTGGGCCCCCACGAGCCCTCATTTCAGGGAGAGGAGGAAAGCCTGCTTCTTTGTGATTTCTCCCCCCATGAGTGATGTCATGACACCTTGTAGTCCATATTTTAGGTCTGACCAAATTTGGTGGAAACCCATCCCGTCATTTTCTGGGAATGTAGTAACAGATAAATGAGTAGATATAAACTTCTTTTCCTTTATACTGGAGGTGATAACTATACACACTGATGCTCGCCCTTCAACCTGTCTCTAACTAATATATTGATAACACCAAGGTGTGCTTGACCTAACTAGGACTCCAGAACAATGGGGTCCAGGGTATGCATTTTATAGGTGTTCCAGAGTAGAAAATTTGCAAATAAAGCAACTTTTAGATAATAGAATTTGAGCAAGTAAGGTTTAAAAGGAGAAGGGAATGATATTGTGAGCATAGCACTCTCATGGGCATACTTAAAGAAAGACTAAAGGGACCCGAAACCAAACAGAAAAGGCAAGTTTGCTTCTGAGAGTGATGCAGAGATTTCATCAGAGCCTGAGTCATCCAGAGTTACCCTCTGCTGCAGTCCTGCTGCATCACTGCCTCGCCTGCTGACTGGTGGTGCCCTCGAGGCACGGAGTTGATGCTGCTGAGCTGTTGATCACTTGGCTTCCTCAACTCAGGATGATCTTCACCTGTTGATCTGCTTACCAGATGTGCTCAACTTGAAGATTCAACTCACAGATCACTCTTTCTAGAAAGACTTTCAGACCCCAATCCATGTAAAACTGATCAGTAATTCCTGGCGGTGGGTGTTAAGGAGGGTACGTATTGCATGGAGCGCTGGGTGTGACACATAAACAATGAATCTTAGAACACTGAAAAAATAATTTTTTTCTTAGAATCTTAGAACACTGAAAAAAATAAAGTTTAAAAAAAATTCCTTTGGATCTCGTCTGTACTCAGTAATTACTTAGAACAGCGTACTTGAAACACACGGTTGCATTTGTTTCTTTATGTGGCTATTTTCTTCCTGTAGGTGGTAATCTTTCATGGGCTAGAAACCTAATTCATCTTTGTATGGGCCCTACACGAAAGTGTATTTTTGATTAATAGCCATTCCCATGAATGAATGTAACACGAAGGGGAAGAAACAGGAATGGAAGAGGGAATGCAAAGGATCTGATACATTTAATAAAACAGTAGAAAAGTAGTGTTTTTCTCTTGAGGTTTACTTAAGGGAGGGGGACAAAATTTCTCCTTTTAAGCCAGTGTTGAAAGATAACTGATTACAAAAAGATTCAAAAAACAAAGCAAAACAAAATATGAGGTTTTTTCTCATTAAGGTGTTCATAAAGAAATTGCAGGGGTGCCTGGGTGGCTCAGTTGGTTAACCGTCTGCCTTCGGCTCAGGTCATGATCTCAGGGTCCTGGGATCGAGCCCCACATTGGGCTCTCTGCTCAGCAGAGAGTCTGCTTCTGTCTCCCTCTCGCTCTGTTCTCTCCCCCACCCCCGTATCAAATAAATAAATAAAGTCTTTAAAAAATTCCAGCCTGGGCAGTGGGTAACACAGACCAAAGAAAAGTGAAATTCCAATCCTGCCAATCACATTTTCTAATAGCAGAAACTTTTGAACTGAAGTTAGATGTCAAGACGTTTCAGTTGAAAAAGTCCAAAAGCCAGGTGGACACATACACTGAGCGAGTCTGACAGGAGGTTAAAGACCCAAGACCCTTTGCTTTCCTCAAGGCCACAAATTAGTCCTTGGAGTATTATCTTAGTGTCGCCTACCTCTTATACCTGTTTATTTTCCCACTCTGCGGTTACATTTCAGGCACCAGTGATTTTCCAAGATACTAAGGGATGGGCTTGGCAATAATGTTTCCTAAGGTCATCAGAGCTCTGCATCCCAGCATCAATCCCATGAGAAAGTTTATTGGCACTAAGATATTTTCTCATTGCGAACATACTTCTTAATGAATTTGAACCAGAGCTGGCATTGTTAGTCTCGAAGCAAACACAACAAACTTTCAGCAGCCTCGTTAAGTGTAATTATCAATTTTGAAGCTGCAGTATTAAGGCCTGTCATTGGGCATACCCAGATATAAGGATTTTCTAGCGACTCAGACTCTGGAGATTTTGATGCCCAGATGTCGCCTGCTTTCATTTCGTAGTCCTCATGATTGGACTTGGTATTTCACTCCTTGTAAAGCTGTCAAACTTTGGTTTGCTTAAGTAAAACTAGAACAAATATCTCATGGTTAGTCTGTTCCTTTGTACCACTCCAAATAGAAATTCCATATAACTGAATTAGAAAAGAGAGATTAAATGTATATTCAATTCAAAGGTACTCATATTAAATAACTATTGAGTGTCAGAAAGTGCACTGAGAACTTAAAGCACTATGAAAAGAGGACTAGTTCCCTCTTTCCACTTTCAAGAGCATGAAGCCAGGGGCTGAGGAAGAAAAGATAACAGAGACACATATACCTAAAGCAAGAAAGAAAACGACAACTTTAGAGTTGTAACTATTCTTAAAGGGGTTCAAAGAAACAGAAATTCTTAGCAACCTAGGGATGACAGAAAAGGGATGGGAAGCAAGGAAATAGTCTATGGGAAACTATCAGGTGGATGCTGAGGGAGAAGAAAGATTTGAAAAGCCAAAGGAGACCTTCAAAAATAGAACAGAGTGAGCATGGAGGCTGGGAACTCTGAGGTAGAATCTGCAGCAGTTCACTTTGGAGAACCACGGGAATCTGAGAACTGAAGGAAGAAAAGAGAGGAAATATGGGCTTAATCACCTTGTAAAGGACACCAAGTTCAAGACAGCGGAAGTTGCATTTACTTTCTTTCAAAAGGGATTTATTGAGGTCTTTTGAGACAGCTAATTACATGCAGTAACATGACAAGAGTTCCATTTGGAAAGATTAATTTAAAATTAAGAAAAAAATATAATTAAATTAAGATCACCGGGGCCCAGTCAGTTAAGTGTCGGAGTTTTGATTTCAGCTCAAGTCATGATCTCAGGGTGCTGGGATCAGGCCTGCTCAGCTCTGTAGGGAGTCTGCTTGAGGATTCTCTCTCTCTCCTTCTCCCCACAACTTCTCATGCTGTCTCTTTCTTCCACATAAGTAAATAAATCTTAAAAAATAAAATAAAATTGGGATTACTGACAGTGAGAAGCCAGTTGTAAAAATCAAAGTAAAACCTAATGAAAGTCTGAAATTCATACTCGAAAGTAAAGTTGGGAAGGAGGAAATTCTTCTACAGAGCAGTGGAGGAATCTAGTATTTGTCAAATTATTGGTTATAGATATTGAGGATAAGAAAGAAATGAAAGATCAATTTGAGATGCAGGAGGAAGTTTGGAGTGGAGAATGGGATAGACATGACACCAGATTAGGTTTCTGATGTATTTTTTTTAAAGATAACATTGGATCATTCAGGTGAGAGTCTATACATTTTATCAGGTAAAAATACTATTACTAAATTTATGCCTACAAACTACATAACCATCCTCATCTTCATCATCATCATCAAATAAGTTATGAAATGCAAACTTGAACATATGAATGTTACATTGTTACAACAATGTAATGATGTTGTGATTCTCTGGTGTCTTTATAAGTGAGGTGGTTTCCCTACCCCCTTAGACTTCTATTAGGCACTTTTCACAGCAAAGAGTTGGGTATAAACATATGAGGCATATGCAAATATATGGGTGTTGTGATCTCCTCTATGTTCCTCTCTGCGGTCTCTACCATGTTTTTCTTCTGCTGTTGCTTTGAGACCTGCTATTTCTAATAGGAAGGAGAAAACCATGTACAATGCAATAGGCTTCAGGTTGAGTTAGAGTACCAGGGGACAAAATATCCTTCTGACAGTAATACAAGGTGATGTGAATTTTTGCTTGAATTTTCTCTCTCTACTCTCAGACAGGGACAAAGCTTAATAGGACATCTTTTATCCAAGGCATGATAGCTCTTCTCCAAAGATGAGCTATTTGTGTGACATCCTTTTCCAGTTGTCACTTCCCTTTGTGTCAGTCTGGCACAAGCTGACAGAATCGCTTAAACCATCCAATTCAAACATTCATTGAATTAGGTAACTTTTCTTTCTTTCTTTTTTTTTTTTTTAAATTAGGTAACTTTAAGTTGCCTTCTAATTCTGAGATTTCTATGATTTGGGGGGTCTATTAAATTTTATATTCTTGTGATAATAACTAAGGTCATTTTTCAGACATGGATAGGGTCACAATTAAGAAAACAAATTCTTTTTTTTTTTTAAAGATTTTTTAAAATTTATTTGACAGACAGAAAGAGATCACAAGTAGGCAGAGAGGTAGGTAGGTAGAAAAGGGGAAACAACCTCCCTGCTGAGCAGAGAGCCCGATGTGGGGCTTGATCCCAGGACCCTGAGATCATGACCTGAGCTGAAGGCAGAGGCTTAACCCACTGAGCCACCCAGACACCCCATGAGGACAAATTCATATATCCATTAATGATGGAATCTAATATTCTGAGGTATCATTTAGCACTTTCTTTTTATGTTAATGACTTATAAATGTAAGAGAAATATTTGATGCTTGGAGGAGAAAGATTTTTGGAGGTCAGTTGGTAATTTTGAAGGTTTAAATACAAAATATAAATACTATTTGTGTATGTGTAAAAATATAGATTTAAGTGGAAAAACAGCAGTAATAAATTCATAATCATTAACTATCTTAAGATGAAAACAATGATCAGTTGTACCCCAATGAGTTGAAGGCAAGAGGAAATAATTAACAAATCATTGGACATTTTAGTTTAGTATTAGTATCTGAAAAAAAATATTCTGGAAAACTAAGGACATTGAAGTGAGTGCCAATGTAGAGAAAATTTTCTGTAGAGATAATCTGAAATTGGAATGAATGTCTTGCTGGGTGGTCAGATGAGAGGTTAGAGGATGGGTCAGTTGTCCCGCCCACAATGTGAGACTTATTCAAATGCCTGTCAACCTCCAAACTGAAACAGCTATTATATGCCTTTTACAAATTGAAACAGATAAAAATAAACATAGTCTATATTAAACACAATGCTACATGCAAATATGTATAATTTTTTTATGGCTTCTCATTATTTCCAACTAACCTTATCTGTATGGAAAATGCAGATATCTTTATTCAAAAGGTTATTATGGTTTGGTCCTATGAGATTTTTAAAAAACTAATTAATTAGGAAATCCAATAAGCCTTTATTGATCTCTCCTATATGCCTAGTACTTCTTCAGACACTGGAGATATAACAGTGAAGAAACTAGTCAAATAGCTTTCCCTTTAAGATTATTACATTTTACCAAAGGGATGAAGCTAATAATTAAAAAAAAAAAAAAAAAGCACAACACATAGTATGCTAGAGGGTGATAAATGTGAATTAAAAGACTTGGTAAGGGGAATAAGAAGTGTGTATGTTGTGGGGAAGTATTATTACAAGTTTAAGCAAGGTGATGAGGTAAGGCCTTGCTAAGAATGTGGTAAAAACCCAGAAGATGAGGAAAGAAATCATGGCTATTTGGGAGGGACAGCATTCCAGGCATAGGGAGTAGTAACTACAAGTGCGTTGAGGTGAAGGTATTTTGGAAAGGAGGGTGACATGATCTGATTTATTCTTAAAGGATTACCTTGCATGTTGTGGGTTGAGAATGTGACAAGGCAGGCAAAGGGCAGAAGCAGAGAGCATAGTCTAGGAGCTATTTCTATAACTACAATGGGGATCTTAGATTGGGTCAGAATGAAAGCCAGCAGCCAATGTGGTGAAATACGGTCAAAGTATATTCTGAGGTAGGGCTGCTGATGGATTAGTTATAAGGTATGAGATGAAGGGAAACTGCATGACTGGAAGCGTGGCGTTGCCCATAACCAGAATGGAGAAGACTGTAAGGGAAGCAACTTTAGAAAAAAGGTCCTAAGCTCTGTTTGGGAATTTCATTTTTTCTTAATTTTTAATATTTTTTATTTTTAAAAAAAGATTATATTTATTAATTTAGAAAGAGAGAGAGAGCACCTGCAAGCGGGGGGAAAGGGCAGAAGAGAGAGAGAATCCCAAGCAGGCTCAGGACTGAGTGTGGATCTGAGTGTGGGGCTCCATCCTATGACCCCAAGATCAGGACCCGAGCTGATTCAAGAGTCAGTTGCCCAGGGATGCCTGGGTGGCTCAGTTGGTTAATCAGCTGCCTTCGGCTCAGGTCATGATCCCAGCGTCCTGGGATCGAGTCCCACATCGGGCTCCTTGCTCGGCGGGGAACCTGCTTCTCCCTCTGCCTCTGCCTGCCATTCTGTCTGCCTGTGCTCGCTCTCTCTCCCTCTCTCTCTCTGACAAATAAATAAATAAAATCTTTAAAAAAAAAAAAAAGAGTCAGTTGCCCAACTGACTGAGTCACCCAGGCACCCCTCATTTTAGACATTTTAAATTGAATATGCATGAAAGTGGATGAAAGAAGTTCAGAAGAGAAATTGAATTTTTGGCCTATGGATAACATTTAAAACTATGATACTAAGTGAGATTAGGTGAAGTTACCTAGACACTGAGTACAAGACAGGCAGTTCCCTAGGGCATCCAAAGGTTAAGATATCAGAGATGAAGAGGGAGTGTCAGTCAGTGAGGCAGGAGGAACACAGATGAGGTATCTGGAAAAGGAAGGACATATATGGAACAGGAGAATGTGGTCAGCGGTGATAAATGCTGGGGGGTTTGTCAGGTTCAGCGAGGATGACAAACTAACCATTGGATTTAGCACATTGCAGGAAATTGGCAACTTTGCTAAAAAACAGAACAGAATAAAAACAACCCCACCCCACAACTTTGGTAGAGTAGTAAGCACAAAAGACTAACTAGACACTGAAAATGAGATCTCAAATTTCAAACTCTATGATTGGTTGCTGTTTATTAACTCAAAATCTTTTAAAAAATCTCAGAAAGTAGACTACACAATGTTGTAAGTGGGAAATTAAACAATCACTACAAATGATCCATGTTAATGAATAGCCCTCCACCACTAGAAGCATGATGAGAAAGGAGTTGGAGTAGTTATGGAACTGCTGACTGAAAAAGCAAGGCAGAGCAGTGCCTACTAGAATTCACACTGTTGGCATGTATTGTTCCATGATTTCTGCTTCTATTCTGTGCAATGAAGCAGAGTCTGATATTAGCATGGAAAATGGAAGAAAATTCATCTACTGAGCTTGGCTTGAAGCAGCAGTTTTAAATTTTGCCAGGCTGAGTTGAGTTTGAAAGTTGAGATCACAACCAGCCAAGAGTTATACCGGTTTATTTGTATACTTCTAGAAAACACTGAGAAAACCAGCCTTATATTCAAGACAATGTACATGTCCTACTAAGAAATAAATAAATAAATAAGGGAGGAAGGAAGGAAGGAGAGACATTCATGAGCAATTTAAAGTTGTGTTCTATTCAAAAAATGGACAAAAATTAAATTTAGTAATGTTCGTGAGATAAAAATCAACAAATATTGAGTATCTACTGTCATGAAGGCAATGCAATAAGCCATGTGGAATGCAAACATCATGCAGTCTGTCACAGATTTTGCCTTCAATGACCTTAAAGTCCATTAAAAAAAAGGAGAAAGAAAACTAAATGCTAGATAACTACACATGATCTTAAAAAAATAAAGAGAAAGATCTAATAGCTGTCATGAAGTAGCACATAGTTAATAATATAATCAAGGAGGCTTTTAATATTAGAGAATGTTTGGAAAATCAATTTAGTAGGTTTTCTGAAATATGTCAAATTTTGTTCAGATATTAGACACAGTCGCTCTCCTGGTACTAAACAGCAAACAGAGGGAACATAAACCAAAAATTTCAACAGAAATGCTAACCAAGGATATAAAGGTATATGATTAAAGCTATATGGAAAATAAATTTATTAAAAGGATTAGGGAAAGTTTTTATAGACCCAGAGTTTTGAGCTAAGTTTTGAAGGATTGATAACCTCTAGAAAGGTAAACCAGAGACAAAAATAGTCCTAAGGATTTTTTAGGACTCTATGTAACAGCAAGTATTTGTAGAAAACAATTACTCATTGGAGGGATATGATAAAATTAACATTGTAGAATTATTTTTTATAATGGTGTTGCCATCAATAAACCAAAGAGAGAAGAGACTTGTAATAGGAAATCAGAATAACACTTAGTATTTGTCTTTATTTAAATATTGCATAAATGTCAAGTATATTGGTGAATATTAGGTAAATTAGGCTACTTCAGTAAAAATACATGTCTGTGTACTTATAAAAATATTACAATGTATTTACAAAACTTAAAAGCAAGTGCTACCTTCTTCATATGCTAGGTGGCACTTAAATTACAAGTATGGCCTTTAGGAGCAAATAGCTGTGTCCGGATTGTTACTCTCACAAACAAATAAGCCATTCAAAGTATAATTTTTACAAAGTTAAAGCCATGAATCACAGAAATATATAGTGAGAACTTGCCAAATATACTTAACTCATTAATGAGGGAACCAGTAGAATAACTAAACTACATCAAAAAAGCATCAAGGAGATTTATATAGTCAACTTAGAAAGGCATGCTGGAATAATTTTAAGTTAGACACATAGCTCGTTAATATCCTACAGGTCAATAAAATAATTACCTTTTCTATCAGATGACAATCATTACATCTCTAAGAGACAAACTCTTTGACAACGAAAAGACCAAATTTCTGGATGAAACCTTGTCAAAGTAAACATATAATTGCAGGGTCCAAGCCTAATCATGAGTAAATAGTGACTCAATCTGAAGTATATCACATACAGAATAATCTCTGGGTAAGTCTATTGGATGATGCTCCAGTATGACATGGAAAAGGCATGCAATCATCATTTTTCCTTATTTATAAATTTTAGGACAGTTTTTAAAAAGCTTTCCTTGTGATTATAAATTATCATTAGAGATTACATTGTTTATCACAAAAAGCCTGGCCTTATTTTTCATTTATGTAGATTCTGCAAGAGGCGTTAAGTAACGTGTTCATGTCCTTTTGGAATGGTCATCGAATCTAGAGTTATACTGAGTTGAAAAATTACTAAGCCCACAGAATTAAATTCCAGGTGGAGATTTCATCAAGAGATTTCATCAAGAATATAGGATTAAACTTTTCAAAGTCTCTATTATTTGCTCTTTCTCAAGTTTAGGAGCCAGGCATAAGGGATTCATCTGTTCCAAGTTTTGCTTTCAGTACAGGTGATGTTGGTGAATTTCTTTCTTCTTGAGGTCTTCGAAATCTCCTGAGGTTTCTCAAACTGTCAGGAAATCACCTTTCTTAATATCTGTAAAGCAGAGCCTCTGTTATCAGGCCAGTATCTTGGAAGACCTTTAGACATTGGTCACAAGAACGTACGACCCTATATGTGTGTGTGTGTGTATATATATATACACACCCATATATATTATACATATGTATATAATATAGATACAATATATTATATATGAATACATTTTATAAAATATATATGAATAAAATTCATATATATGAATGAAATTTATATGTAAATATGAATGATATATGTATATATCATTAGTATTTGTATATATTTATATACATATATGTGTGTGTGTGTATATATATATATGTATAAATATATATATATATATATATGAATTGTTCTCAGATATGATACTCCAGTCACATCCTTTACTCCTTTACTGCACAATTGATTTACCCAATTATATTCTGGTTTAAAAGGACAGACTCTTAGTGAACGTATGTAAATAACTACATGGCCATGAAAAGTAGAGACTCCGTATCTGAGCCTGATCACTGAAGGGTCAATGAATAAAAGGTACCATTTTTAAAAATTATCATTTTAATTTGCAAAAGAATATTCTACTAATAGAAATGCTTTGTTCATATATTTATCAGAAAATAGTACATTAAAAATTAGGGAAAATCGGAGGGGGAGACAAACCATGAGAGACTGTGGACTCTGAGGAAACAAACAGGGTTTTGGAGGTGAAGGGGGTAGGGGGGGTTAGGTGAGCCTAGTGGTGGGTATTATGGAGGGCATGTATTGCATAGATTACTGGCTGTGATGCATAAACAATGAATGTTGGAACACCGAAAATAAATAAAATTAAATAAATAAATAAATAAATTTTACCAACAAAATTCCAAAATGAATTATTTCTTCTAAGTTCACTTAGTCCTACTAAATCAATTCTTTTTCCACTGGATCTTGATCAACAGTCTGCTTTCATGAGGTTGTATGCATCTTGATTAAAAAGAGCTTTTGAAATCTGGAATCAGTCCCCTGATATATCTAATAGTTATCTAAACGATGTTGGCTTAGAAGCCTCTACTTTAAAGTTTATCCCTAGAAGTATCGGTAATGAGTACAGCCTTTTCTCTGAGGCCCTAAGGACATGATTCTTTATTGAGGACCACATTCCTAGACCGTAGCTTATAATGAGCCTTTAGGTAAACATGAGAGGAAAGTATAAGCCATCTGTCGATAATAAGACTAAACAGCAGTGATTAGTTTTTTGTAGTAGCAACATTATGAAATTCAAGGGGAGTAAAATGCTCTGTTGGGTTATAACACATAATGGTATCTTGAGGATTTGATCCAGGTTTCTCCTGAGGGTCAAACATTATGAACAATGAGGTCATGGCCTCAGTCCCAAAGACTTCCAATTCTTTCTGTAATGTGGCTAATCCCTGAAACAAGTTTGTGTTAATGGCATTTTCCTGTACAAAACTAACAGGGAAGGCATAGTTTCTCCTGATTTGATAGCTTTTCCCAAGCAGCTTTTATAATAGTGCTGAACTAATTAAGAAGTCCTAAGCCTATCAAACAACCTAATTATTACTAGTATTCCTTCCTTAATAAGATGAAAAATCTTTGTAGGTACTCAGGGACTTCTAGAAAACCCCAAACATTATTTCTGTATTAAAAATATCTTGGGGAAAAAAAAAAACTTTTCTGAATCTAGGACCTGATTTTAGGAAAGCAAAATCAAAAGAGTTATCAGAGAAGGTTAGATACATAATTAAGAGAAGAACATAGGTGTCTGAGAATAATAAATGGTGGTAGCCTGGCTACCTATTAATCATAATGTCAAAAGAGTATTTTAAAAATAAATACAGCAAAAAGTAACCTATTAGTTGCAAGATATTTCTGCTCTTTCAGAAGTAATTTTTGTTCTTTGTCTTAAAAAAAAATAATCAAGGGCATTATTACAAAGCCAGAAAACAAACAAAAAGTTATTCTGATGAGGTACGCTCTGTCACAGAGTGTCATCTGTTGTTTGAAAAACTGCACAAAAGCAAAAGAGTAAACTTTTAGTATTTATTTATTAAGAGGAGATGAACACTTCAAGATTAATTTGTCATCCTAGCCAACAGAAAATTATGAATTCTGGGACTGCATTAATATAATCTTTGGCAGTAAAGGACTCACAAGCTTCCCTCTCCCCTTATGTATAAACCCATCAAAATTGCACCAAAACCTTTCATTACTTCATTTTAGGCACATCCTTTTCGGGTATGTATTACAATCCAAGTCAAAGAAAATTCACTTTCTGCAAATCTATAGTTTTCTATAACCACTTAAATTTTGTCATTCACTATATTCTTTCATATTCTGGAACAACTGGACAGTTTATTTTAGTTCAAAACTGTTCTCTATTTCCTTAAAAAAAAAAAAGAAGTACATTCCATTACCTTGTATACACAATTGTGTTTATTTTCCATTATTATTCTGCATAGATTCTCATCCATCCATGTTAATCACAACTTTCAACCCATGTACCAAGTTCTACCTCATAGCAAAAAATGAAAGGTAGGTAATTGAAAACTGTCTGCCTTATACAGAAATTTTAGCAGACCAGAGAAGCTCATGAGCCCACATTATACAACCTCTAAGGTCACATTCCTTTTTTTTTTTTTTTTTTTTTAGTTTTATTTATTTATTTGAGAGAGAGAGAGAGAGAGCGTGTGCACATGATCATGTGAGTGCGGGCGGGCAGAGGGAGAGACTCTTCAAGCAGACTCCCCACTGAGCATGGAGCCTAACCCAGGGCTGGATCCCAGAACCCATGAGATCATGACCTGAGTCAAAACCAATATGAAAGTCAATATGAAACAAAATTAAAAAGATCATACACTTATTAGTTTCTGTAAGCCAGTCAGCACTGGAGATCGAGAATTTTAAGTTAATTTATAATCCTGTTTATTAATACACTTTAAAAAAAGGAAAATCACTTAAACTCACACAATAAGAGGTAAAGGCTCTTCTCAGTTATTGGATGGCAGAGACAGTCTCTCACTAAGCTCTGGCTGTCCTAACAAAAGCCACCGACTGTGCAGCCTAAGCCACAGACATTTGTTTCTCACAGTTCTGGAGACTGGAAGGGCAAGATCGAGGTTTCAGTGTGGTCTGGCTGTGGTGGGGACTCTCGTCCCCGTATGTAGATGGCTACCTGCCCCAAGTCCCCACCTGGCAGAGGAGAACAAGCTGTCCAGTGTCTCTTCTTACAAAAACACTAATCTCATCACAAGCGCCCTACTCTCATGACCTAATCTAACCTCAATTACCTCCCAAAACCCTATCTTTAAATACCATCACATTAGCAGGCAGGGCTTCAACATATAAATTTGAGGGAGACACAATTCACTCCCTAGCAGTCAACATGCAGCTGTGGACCAACCACCTCAGCCGTCAGTCACAAGTTAATGTGGGACACAAAAATCTTACTGGTCCAGAGTCCAGTCTCAAAAACTATATCCGGTACACATGACATATTTTCTTAATTAAATTAAGGCTTAAATAGAGGTAAACATACTATGCAAAAAATTGAACACAGTAGGCTTGATGACACTGGATTCTCACATTCCTTTAGAATGGCCTGCTTGTGGGGCCTACAGTGGTTGACATGTGGGAATTTGGCTCTATGAATATTCCCCTTTTTATTAATTGTTAAGGGTGTTTTTCATGCCCAGAGCATTGAACTCTGGGGTACCAGTCTGCCTAGACTGTTTGTAGAAAATATTGTTATTTATGATGAATATCTGCTTTTCCTCTGGGAGTATGGAATTCTGGAATTTCAGCCACTCAACCACCACCAGGCGCCCACCTTGATGAGTCCTTTTCACTTGCTGGTTCTGCGCTGTGTCACTTCACTATAAAAAAGCATAGCCATGAGCATGATGAAAGCCCTTCAAGTCCTGGGGGTCCTAGTGAATCACTGAACAGGAGAATGACCAGAGGACCCACAAAGCATGTACAAATAGCAGACTACAAACCTGATCTCCTGTAGTCTCTCCCTCTTGGAGAATCGATGCCCAAGATTTCTGTACAGAGCACCGAAACTAGATTCTTAAATATTGTTGCCACTTATAGGAAATCACTTGTTGACTTTGTGCAGACCAGAACCAGAACCAAAGCTGACCATGAACCAGAAATAAAAGGAAAACAGCACAGGGGAAAATGGCCAAGGGAAAATAAGTCAGCAAAGGTAGGTTTCTATTGCCCCTTTTGATTCTCTTTGGAGGAGCAAACTGAACTAGATATAAGGTTGCTTCAAGGATCATTTGAATATCAGGTTTATACAATCCATAGAGAAAGGCTGCAATATGAGTTATAAGGTTATAAGGGAGAAACAAAATAGGTTCATGTCCCATACGGCCATAAAGCTATAACCTTTGGAGTTTTCTGATAGAAATCATTGATGTCTCTTCCAAATAAAAATTAATATGTAACTTCGCAGAATCCAGGTCTTAATCAGTGGTATACAGTGAATTCAAACAAAGGAACCTCCCTAGAAGATGATATAATTCTTAAGTGAATCTGTTAGGCAATGCTCCAATATGACATCACAGAGACACATAGTTATCCTTTTGCTCTCTCTTTTTTTTTTTAAGATTTTATTTATTTACTCAACAGACAGAGATCACAAGTAGGCAGAGAGGCAGGCAGAGAGGGAGAGAGGAGGAAGCAGGCTCCCTGCTGAGCAGAGAGCCCGATGCGGGGCTTGATCCCAGGACCCTGAGATCATGACCTGAGCCAAAGGCAGAGGCTTTAACCCACTGAGCCACCCAGGCGCCCCAATCCTTTTGCTCTTTTTTGAAGTATTAGATAATTTTTCTTATCAAAGTGATAACAAATATATAAAAAATAAACAATTATACAGTTAATAGTATAATGAAAAGTACATAGAGTATAAGTGGAAAACAGATTTAAATCAGAAATAAAATTTATTTATACAATCATAATTCTAACATGGACAACTTGTACCAAAAGATCGTTTAATTCATCCAAATGAATTAGTTTTGTTTGTGTAAAGATGGTGTTATATGGATACTATAGTAACTCTGGACTAAAATAGTGGGTAATAAATTTTTCAGGGAGGATATTTTATACCATATTCTTTTTAATTAAATCAGTGGAAGAGATTGTGCTACTTTGAAATATAAAGTATTATGGAAAAGGATTCTTTCTAAGTTGAGAATTATAGTTTTGTAAGATTTTCTTTCTGTGAAATAATGGAGACCATTGCTATATGTTATTTGCAATTGATACTATAATCTACAACACCTCTTTCATGCTGTCATATGATTCCTCAGAAATGAAAATAACCTTCAGTTCATCTAAGCTAGATAAGATGAAGCTGGATGGTGTGAAAGGAGAGGTCAATGAATAGGTTTCACAAACATAAGGGCTCTGTACTAATGCACATGGAAGCATTAGTATTTGATAAAATACTTGATAAAACAAGTGGGTTTATTTAACATTTATGACCCTGGCTATTTCATAAAATCTCCAGAAACAGAATTGAAGTCTAATAAATTAAAAAAAAAAAAAAAGAAGGACTGCTTGACTTTCCTTCCACCAGATGACAAGTGTGATGTCTGTGAGATGAAGGGCCCATCACACGTGAGCTAGCTACAACTTGCAAGGAGACTGATACTGTTCTTTTTACTTCCTACACCTAGTTAAACGCTAGTATCATCTTCCACATTTGACAGATTAGTGAGAGAGCACTGAGAAAAGATTAGTGGTTATCAGGAATTAAGGAGGGCAGTGGAGATGGTCGGAACTTGGTATAGCTGTAATAAGACAACTTGAAGGATACTTGTGGTGTAGGAAATATGCTTAACTGTAATGATCTTAACAGTATCAATGTCAATACCCGAGCTGTGATACCGTACTACAGTTTGTAAGAAGAAACTGGGCGAAGGGTACTTGGGATCTCTCTATATTCTTTCATAGTACTGCATGGAAATATATGATCACAGCAAAATAAAAGTTTAATTAAAAAATTACGGAGCAATATTTCGTTTTAAGATAACACCTTACGTCCAGGTCCAGGGAAAAGCAAATAAAAGTGGGGAGGGAGAGAAAGAACTTCAGAAAATGATTTAAAACTAGTGTGACCAGGATTATTTTGAAGCCTTATATAGGAATGTGGCTTTCACCCAGGGAAAGGAAAAGCAAAGTGAGGCTGTGGGAAGATACAGTTTGAAGGAAATGTTGTAGCTTGGCTTTTGTGTTCCCTTGACATTGCCTAGGGAAAAACTCTGCCCGTCCTTGCACCTGCTGCTATTAAAAACTCCAGTGGAGCTGTCATCAGAAGAAATTCATGCCAGATAAGAGACCTTGTAGCTATAAGGATCAGATTAAAAAATAATAATAATAAAAAAATTTTAAAAAATCAAGAACTACTTTTAGACAGTCACTTCCCAAACACTTCCCCATCAAATTTTCCAAGAGCTGGTGAATTACAATTTAAAGGGATACGTCTAATACATTTATTTCCAGGAAATGAAAGTATTTTGGGGAGGGATTTAAAAGTGCTTTATTTTTATATTTTTCCTTTAGACTCTGAGTCTCTCTATCTTAGGGCTTATCTATCCATCTTCCATGAGCTCACTAAACTAGAGATGGCTTTCCTCCAACATGTACTGGCTAACAGTGTAGCCAGTACCTGCATGGAAAAATGAGCTCACAGGCCAAAATCATAAAACTTCTGAAGATTCCAAAAGTATTTCAGGAGTATTAAAAAACAAAATCCAACTGATGGAATTTAAAAATCTAGGGCGCCTGGGTGGCTCAGTGGGTTAAGCCGCTGCCTTCGGCTGAGGTCATGATCTCAGGGTCCTGGGATCGAGTCCCGCATCGGGCTCTCTGCTCAGCGGGGAGCCTGCTTCCCTTCCTCTCTCTCTGCCTGCCTCTCTGCCTACTTGTGATCTCTGTCTGTCAAATAAATAAATAAAAAATCTTTAAAAAAAATAAATAAAAATCTAATTGACTTTATTTAACGATTCATGAATTGGGCAGCATCCCATCTGGCAAGCAGAAAGGAGCTCTAAGGAGCTAATAGAAAATGGAAGATTTTTATAGGCAGAAATGGGGCAGGACAAGGAAACAATTAGTAGAAGAAAACAAAGTGTGTCTTAAAAAAAAAAAAAAGATCAGCCTTAAAAATTCCCTAAGCACACAAAACCAGTTTAGTCATATCAATAAAGCTTAAATTAAGTTTATTTTACAAGATTAACTTAACCTGGGTCATTTCAGGCTTGTGCCTCTGGTAATTGTAAGCAAAACTTACAGGGTTTCCCGAGGTTGATTCAATGTCATTTAAAAAATTCTAATATTATAACCAATTACTGTGAAAAATAAACAGTCACCACTTTCTCACTGTATAAGCTGCTTATAACAATATAACTCTGAGCTTCATTCCATGTTTTGATTTGAGTGCTCCCAGTTTAAAAACTGTCTTTTGGTTGTTGGAAATTACTACTTCTGCAAGCTTTTATTATTTCTGAACTTTTGAAATTTCTTTCTTTCAGGCAATGTCACCTTCCTATAGGAAAAAGGCAAGGGTCTATCATACAGATATCCTCACTTGCTGAACAGAAAAATTCCAGATTGACTGAATAAAGGTCACACTCCCCTAATGAAGTCTGCTTTGCTGTAGCAGTGGCAGGAGACTTCATTTCAGGCTTTTCTTTCTTCTTTATTTCTTTCTTTCTTCCTTAAAGAGATGAAAAATAACTTAGTCATTAAAGATTTCATTAGAGCAAAAGTACAAAAAACACAAAAGGACAAAAACAAAAAAGGGGAAAAAAGCCTAATAAACATATGAAAAGAAGTAATATGAAACAAGAATAAAATAAGTTTAAAAGAATCTCCTATATCAATTATGAAAGATTAGTTAGAATAGAGTCATAAAGAAACAAACTTCAAAGAACTAAACAAAATAAAAGATCTCAGCCTGAAAGACCCTTGTAGGGCAAAGAGAAAAGAATTAAGGAAAAACTCATACTTTGCCGCACTAAAATTATGTGCCTGAATATCAAAGACAAAAAGAAATTTTTGAAAGTTGACAAAAGCAAAGATCAATTATAGAGGAATAAAAATTGGGTTGATAAAAATTTTTAGCTGAAAAATGGATGTGAGAAATAATGCAATCCTGTCCAAAGTATTGATAAAAAGAGGCTACAATGTTATATATGGCTTAACTGCTGTTAAAGCCATTTAATTTTATCCTGAAAGCAAGCATGAAGTTTCTGGAGCTAAGATCAGAGTTATTACTTAAAACAATAACTGTGCCCATACCCCTATGCCTCAATCCAGAAGCTATGCAACTAGAGTCAGATAGCACTCTGTACCTTTGGGGACCATGGAGGAGGAACCCTGAAATTAGGAATTTAGAAGTTCATGTGGATCAACTGCCACGTTTTCTTCTTAGAGAAGGAGACAAACCTAATCTCCCAGATGTAAACAAATCCTTCTTGGAAAAGAAGAGGGAAGTCCCTGGGTTTTATGGAGAGAAGTGAGTCGGGGAAATAGGGGGGGGAGACAAACCATGAGAGAATGTGGACTCTGAGAAAAAACTGAGGGTTTTGGAGGGGATAGGGGTGGGGGGTTGGGTAAGCCTAGTGGTGGATATTAAGGAGGGCACATTTTGCATGGGGCACTGGGTGTGGTGCATAAACAATGAATTATGGATCACTGAAAAAAAATAAAGTTAAACTAAATTTAAAAAAACTGTAAAAAACAAAAACAAAATAAAAACAAACAAACAAAAACCCTTTCTAGAGGAAAAATAAGGCAACCATCTTAGCTTACAACCCACAAAATGGTTTTATGATTTGTCTTCCTTTGAAATGTAAACAGGAATCTCCAGGCAGGTAAAAATCTCCATAGGGTTCTTTAACCATTCATTCAGTTCCCATTAAATTTTCGATGTTTGTCCTTTAACCAAGAATTCTGTTTTCTTCACTGAAAAAGCCTTAGTATGCAGAAACATGAAAATATTTACTTCTTGACCTCTGTCATTCAAATAGAAGGACATGATAAAGACTTTCAATACTTCAGAAATGTGGTACAATAAACCCAGACTGAAAGTAATTTTGGATATAGTTCATAAATTAGAGAAAAGGCAAATCCAGGAGATACTATGAAAGATATAAGAAAGAAAACTTCCAAACTCATTTTATGAGGCCAGCATTACCTTGATCCCAAAAGCAGACAAAGACCCCACCAAAAAGAATTACAGACCACTATCCATGATGAACATAGATGCAAAAATTCTCACCAAACCCTAGCAAATAGGATCAACAATACATTAAAAGAATTATTCACCAGACCAAGTGGGATTTATTCCTGGGCTGCAAGGTTGGTTCAACATCTGCAAATCAATCAGTGTGATATAATATATTAATAAAAGAAAGAACAAGAACCATATGATACTCTCAATAGATGCTGAAAAAGCATTTGACAAAGTACAGTATCCTTTCTTGATCAAAACTCTTCACAGTGTAGAGATAGAGGGTATGTACCTCAATATCATAAAAGCCATCTATGAAAAGCCCACAAGAAATATCATTCTTAATGAGGGAACACAGAGCTTTTCCCCTAAGGTCAGGAACACAGCAGGGATGTCCACTATCACCACTGCTGTTCAACATAGTACTAGAAGTCCTAGCCTCAGCAATCAGAAACAACAAAAAATTAAAAGGCATCTGAATCAGCATGGAAGAAGTCAAACTCTCATTCTTTGCAGATGATATGATACTTTATGTGGAAAACCTGAAAGATTCCACCGCCAAATATCTAGAACCTGTACGAGAATTCAGTGAAGTGTCAGGATATAAAATCAATGCACAGAAATCAGTTGCATTTCCATACACTACCAGCAAGACAGAAGAAAGAGAAATTAAGGAGCCAATCACATTACAATTGCACCCCAAACCACTGGATACCTAGGAATAAATCTAACTAAAGAGGCAAAGAATCTGTATTCAGAAAACTATAGAATACACATGAAAGAAATTGAGGAACACACACACACACACACACACACACACACACACACACACACACACACAAATGGAGAAACATTCTCTGCTCATGGATTAGAAGAAAAAATATTGTGAAAATGTCTACGCTACCTAGAGAAATCTACACATTTAAAGCAATCCCTATCAGAATACCATCAACTGTTTTCAAAGAAATGGAACAAATTATCCTAAAATTTGTATGGAACAAGAAAAGACCTTGAATAGAGGTCTGAACAGAGGAATGTTGAAAAAGAAAACCAAAGCTGGTGGTATCACAATTCTGGACTTCAAGCTCTATTACAAAGCTGTAATCATCAAGACAGTACAGTACTGGCACAAAAACAGACACATGGATCAGTGGAACAGAATAAAGAGCCCAGAAATGGGACCTCCATTCTATGGTCAACTAATATTCAGTGAAACAAGAAAGAATATCCAATGGAAAAAAAAAAAAAACAGTGTCTTCAACAAATGGTGTTAGGAAAATTGGACAACCATATACAGGAGAATGAAACTAGACAATTTCCTTATACCATAGACAAAAATAGACTCAAATGGATAAAGACCTAAATCTGAGACAAGAATCCATCAAAATCCTTGAGGAGGACACAGGCAGTAACCTCTTCTACCTCAGCTGCAACAACTTCTTCCTAGACACATTGCCAAAGCAAGGGAAGCAAGGGGAAAAATGAACTATTGGGACTTCATCAAGATAAGAATCTTTTGCATAGCAAAGGAAACAGTCAACAAAACCAAAAGACATTGGACAGAATGCGAGAAGATATTGGCAACTGTCTTCTCAGATGAAGGGCTAGTATCCAAAATCTATAAAGAACTTATCAAACTTAACATCCAAGGAACAAATAATCCAATCAAGAAAGGGGCAGAAGGAATCAGATATTAATGCAAAGAAAACATCCAAATGGCCAAAAGACATATAAAAAAGTGCTCAACATTACTTGGCATCAGGGAAATGCAAATCAAAACCACATTGAGATACCACTTCACACAAGTCAGAATGGCTAAAATTAACAAGTCAGGAAATGACAGATGTTGACAAGGATGCCTAGAAAGGGAAACATTCTTACACTGTTGGTGGGAATGCAAACTGGTGCAGCCACTCTGGAAAACAGTATGGAGGTTCCTCAAAAAGTTGAAAATGGAGTTGTCCTACAACACAGCAATTGCACTACTGGGTATTTACCCTAAAGATATAAATGTGATGATCCGAAGGGGCACCTTCACCCCAATGTTTATAGCAACAATGTCCACCATAGCCAAACTATGGAAAGAGCCAAGATGTCCATCGGCAGATGAATGGATAAAGAAGATATGGTAGATATATGCAATGGAATATTATGCAGTCATTAAAAGAATGAAATCTTGCCATTTGCAATGACATGGATGGAAGTAGAGGGTATTACACTAAGTGAAATAAGTCAATCAGAGAAAGACAATTATCATATAATCTCACTGATATGAGGAATTTGAGAAACAAGACAGAGGATCATAGGGAAGGGAGGGAAGAATGAAACAATATGAGTCCAGAGAGGGAGACCAACCATAAGAGACTCTTAAGCTCAGGAAACAAACAGGGCTGTTGAAAAGAGGAGAGATGGAAGGGATGGGGTGGCTGGGTGATGGATGTCGGGGAGGCTATGTGTTGTGGTGAGCACTGTGTATTATGTAAGACTGATGAATCATAGTCCTGTATTCCTGAAAGAAATAATACACTATATGTTAATAATAAAAAGATAAATAAAAAAAAATAAAAGCAAACAGGTAAACTGTTTGCCTGAGCCAGATGTAAAAAAAAATATATATATATATATATAATACCCCCCAAAAGAAAGATATATGAAAAATAACCAAAACCCTGTTAAAATTATATTGTCTTAAAAATTATTAAATCCAAGAAAAAGGAGAAATAGGTTTATAATAACCAAGAAATGCATAACATGTTAACATGATGGAGTTTTCAATGTGGTATATAAGCAACAAAGTATGCAAGAGCTTGCTAAAATTCTTGCCATATAAAAAAATGTACGGGGCGCCTGGGTGGCTCAGTGGGTTAAGCCGCTGCCTTCGGCTCAGGTCATGATCTCAGGGTCCTGGGATCGAGTCCCGCGTCGGGCTCTCTGCTCAGCGGGGAGCCTGCTTCTCTCTCTCTCTGCCTGCCTCTCCGTCTACTTGTGATCTCTCTCTGTCAAATAAATAAATAAAATCTTTAAAAAAAAAAATGTACCAGTCAAAAAGAAATAAAAATAAACTTAGAAACAATAGGAAAAACTGAAATAAGAAATTAAAATACCAGAAACAAACACAACTTCATCAATAATTATAATAAATGTAAATAGATTAAGCAATAAAAAAAATAAGTAAAGGCACTTAGAGCAGAAGAACATTCAAAGAATCAGACTGAAGTTATGTAAAAAGACATATCAGGCAAATAATAATCAAAATAAATGAATAGCAAATCAAAATGAATAACAATCAAGAAAATTTGTTTAAATTAATATCAGATAAAATGGATGCTAATAAATTATTTTTATTTTTTTTTATTTTTATTTTTTTTAGAGAGGGAGGGAGAGGTAAGAGGAGGGTCAGAGGGAAAGAGAGAGAGAGAATCTTGAGCAGACTCCACGCTCAATGTGTAGCCCAACACAGGGCTAGATCTCAGCACTGAGATCATGATCCAAGAGGAGATCAATAGTCCTCAGATGCTTAACTAACTGAGCAACCCAGGGTCTCCAATATATGAAGTATTAGTAAAGATGGAGTATCATCTAGTTTCCTTGGATTAAGAAGATATGGCAACTTAAAACATGTATGCAACTAATTTTAAAATGCTGAAACAGAATTAAGGGAGAAACTGAAAAATATATCATCATAGATTTCAGCATCTCTCTCTCAATTGATAGATCAAGCACAGAAAATGTCAAGAAGTATACAGATCTAAATGACATAATTAACAAATTTGAACTAGAGCATATATATACAGTTTTGCAGCCAACAATTAAAGAATGTATATTTTTTTCAAGCATATATAGAAATTTTCTTACAACATTTTATCATTAAGGGGACAAAGACCAATTTCAAAGATCCCACAGACCATGGGATCTAATGACAATACAATTAAGTTAGGAGTTATTTTTTAAAAGATAAAAATTTCCTCTATATTGAAATAAAAAAATGCTAAATAATTCATGATGTGTAAATAAAAGAGTAAGAGAAATAAATAATTCCTAGAATTGTGTGATAGTAGAAGACAATGAAAAGCTTACAAAACAAAACCTATGGGGGACGCCTGGGTGGCTCAGTTGGTTAAGCAGCTGCCTTCTGCTCAGGTCATGATCCCAGCGTCCTGGGATCGAGTCCCACATCGGGCTCCTTGCTCGTCAGGGAGCCTGCTTCTCCCTCTGCCTCTGCCTGCCATTCTGTCTGCGTGTGCTCGCTCTCTCTCCCTCTGTCTCTGACAAATAAATAAATAAAATCTTAAAAAAACACACACACACACACACAAAAAACCTATGGGTTGTGATCGAAGTGGTCCTTTGGGAGGCATTTGTCATCTTAAATATTTATATTAGAAAAAAAGCATTTAAAGTCTTTTGTGCCAACCAATATTTATTTTTAGAATTTAGAAAATGAATACTAGATTAAGCCAAAGAAAATGAAAAAAAAAAAGAGTTGTAATTAATGAAAAACAAATGTGCTCTTTCAACTAGAATGTGATTATAAAGAAAACATATCAAATAAAAGGAAACCTAATGATTTAAAAGATAGAAAGAACTTTTCTCTCCACCTCTCTCTTATTCAGGAAAATTGGTTCCATTTTACCCTTCCTTTCAATGTCACCTTTACCCTCTGCTGCCAGGGTATGCTGCCACACAAAATGGGAGACCAATCCTATGACAGTGTAAAATCAAGGGAAGTCAAAGGCACCCATCCAGAGAGTACCCACAGACCTCCTGGGGGAATCACTCCCTGTGAGGGTTTAATTCACCTATGCATTGCCTCATTTTTGCAATGAAACATTAGATTTAGAGAAATTAAAAGTTATGAAACACAGGCATTCAAAAAAAAAAAAAAAAAAAAAGACACTCTGAGCCTGAACCATCTAGCAAAGGAGGTCATGATGGACACCATCCTCCTTCAGCCTTTGCCAGCAATCTACTCTCATCTCATCATTGAGCAGGGTTCTTACACTCTCCAAAGAGCAGATCTCTCATTGTAGGAACTAAGAAAAGATTTTAACTCAGATTTCCATATCTTCAATCTGTGTTAAATCTAAACCCTGGCAGACTTCCTTATTTTCCACCCAATTAATGCATTACATGGTTCAGTAGCTCTGACTTCACCCTGGCTCCCTGATTATGGTAATGTGAACATTGGCTCATACTGCTGTTTCTAAGTGTTCTGTTCTGTGTTGGAACCAAATGTCAGAAAAGGTCTAATGTTGTTGAGGGAGAGTGTGTGTGTGTGTGTGTGTGTGTCTGTTTATCTATCTATCATCATCTATCTATCTACATGTATAAGTATATATACATAAACAAAATGATGCACGCTGACTGAGGAAGAGTGATGACTGAGCACCAGGAGTAAATACATGCTAGGGAAATCAAGGAGGAAATAGTCTTCCTTTTTTTTTGGACAGTCTGGGGTTATTAAGGATGAAACTGTTTTGACTCAGTGGTTCCCAAACTTGGTCTTCACTAAAAGTTCCCTAAGTGCTAGTTAAAAATATAGATTCCTAGACCTTCCTTAAAGTTTCTAAGTTTTTATTTTTATTTGTTTTATTTTTTAAAAATTTATTTATTTGAAAGAGAGAGAGAGTCAGAGAGAGAGCATGAGCAGAAGGGAGGAGCAGAGGCAGAAGCAGACTCCTCACTGAGCAGGGGGTTTGATGTGGGACTCGATCGAATAAATATAGATAATTATATTGATCTATAAATCTAATTATATTAAATGGGATAAATATAGATAATAAATAAATAAATAAAAATAAAGATTAATGTGTTCGAAAAATAATTTCAGAATGTCTACTATTTGCCATGTGCTGTTCTAGGCATTTGAGACATATCTGTAAACAAATTAGACAAAAATCCCTTCTCTAAGTAAAATGATAACCAGTGAATATTATAAATAAATATATTGAATAGGGTGTTAGATGGTGACAGTGCTGTGGGGAGAAAAAAAGGTAAGAAAAAGTAGAACCAGTAGGAGGGATCAGGAATGCAAGACACTGTGGGTAGAAATCAGACTGCAGTATTTAATGGGTTAGTTTGATGAGGCCTTGGTTGAGGAGAAAGTTGAAAAAAATTTGAAGAAAGTTAAAAAGAACAGAATGTTTCCAAGTAGATCAAGGAGATAGAGTGAAAACCCTAAGGTGAAAAAAGTGACCAGAAATTTTGGCTAACTATATACTAGGGCAGTGTGGCTGAAAGCAGGGAGCATAAGGTAGGACATGAAATTGGCTTATAAGAAAAAATCAAGAAAAGCTTCCTGGAGGAGGTGACATGAGCTCAGTGTCGAAGCAAGTAAGGATTTAGCCTGGGCAGTAGAGAGAGGCACTCAGGGTGTAGGAGGGAGAGATTAGATAAAAGAGTTACAAGTAGGACACAAAGACAAAACACACACAAAAGAGCCAAGACAATGTTCACGCTGAGTGCAATCTGCTGGGGAATGGCAAGTATTTCAAAGAACTGGAGTCTATAGGAGTGGTACAAAATGACACCAGAGGAGCACAGAGGGTCATTTCCTAAATGATACGAGTGCAAGGCTAAGGAGGTTGGGTTTTATCTGGAAGGCTATGGGTAGCCATCAAAGAGTTGAAGCAAGGAAGAAGTGATTTTTATTGGATTGATTTAGAAAGCTCATTCAGTCTTTAGCATGAGAAAGGAATTGGATAGGAGTGAAGAAACAATCTGGAAGCTATTTAGAAGTTGTTTTTTATGGTCCAGCCAAGAAATGAGGATATAGAGGAGGGATTCAAGCAATTAAAAAAGTGTCACAAGATAGAGTGAATGGAGGTGGGACACAGAGCAAGTCTAGTACCTCAAGGTTTAGACCACAGGGACATCAGAGTTATTAGGAGATTGGGGGGTATTTTAATGGCCAATGCAAGAAGTAACAGTGTTCATTCATGCATTTATTTGTTTTAATAATGAATGGATGTCTAGGATATACCCAGATAGAATTAGACCCTATGAATATAAAGAAGAGTGAAACAGAGTTCCATCAAGGACCGCACAGTGTAATAAGACTCACTCATCACCCTCAAAACAGCAGAGACCCAGTGAGTGGTTCTTGTACAAGGCATTAATTAAGTGTTTTATAAGGAGTATCTGAATGAGTCCTCCGATAGCATGTTGAAGTGAGACTATTATTCCCATTGTACAAATGAGAAAATTTAGGCTTTGAGAGTGACTTGGTCAAAGTCACACATGTAGTACAGGACATAGTTGGGATGTGAATCCAGGACGTCTGTGGCAATACCATACTGCACTGTGGTGATCCAGACAGACAAAGTGGTAAGTACTATGAAGGAAATAATCAGGTTCCCTGACTGAGCAGTGTCAAAGGCTTCAGGGGGGTGAATCTTGACTTGAGCCTTGATGAATGAGCAGCCAGGGAGGAAAGAGAGGGGGAAAGAGTTTACGTGCGGTGCATCACAGAGAGAAGCAGTTGTGTGGGTGGGAGCTCTCTGTTTCTCCAGATCTACTCTTTACCCTCCTCCCCTCCTCTGTGCTCCAGAAGTCTGACCTCTGGGGACTGTACCATCCCAGTGGGCCAATTGATTTTGACCAAGGAGACACTAGCTAGAGATTAGACCAAGAGAGAGAAATGGAGATAAATATTTTCTGGTCCCTTCCTTGTAAAACGATGAGTTGATAATGGCTGCATTCCTCTACCAAGAGCCATATCTACTGGGCAATCTTCTCCTCAGTTGTGCCAAAACTATACTTCTCTGTTTCTAGCCACTTCACTTTCCTCTCCCTGTGTTGCCAGCCGCTGTATCTCAGTCGTCCCCTGTGGGATTTCTTAATCCTGTCCCATCTCTGAAAAGAGTGATCTCCATTCTCCCTCTCTCTCTCTTTTATTTATAGGAATAGCAGCCTAATGGAGATATAATTCACAGACCTATTTACTCATTTAAAGCATACAATTCAACAATTTTTAAAATATTTGGAGTTGTACAACCATCACCACCATCAATTTTAAACCACTTTCATCACCACCTCCAAAAAACTTGTGGCCATTTGATGATCATCTCCCTGTTTCTTTCACCCACACCCCCCTAGCACCAAGCAACCACCAATGCATTTTTTATCTTTTCTGTCTGGATAGATTGGCTGAATGAGGACTGTGCATAGAAATGCAACCGCACAATAAATGATCCTTTTGTGACTGCATTCTTTCACTTCACATGCGGCTTTCAGGGTTCCTGCATGTTATAGCATGTATCCACACATACCACATTGTATGTATCCGATCATCAGTTGGGTTGTTTTCACTTTGGGGCTACTATGAACAATACGAGCACCCGTGTACAGGATCTTACAGGGACTGATGTTTTTCATTTCTCTGAGTATGTATCTAAGGATGTCGTTGCTGGGTTACATGGAAACTCTATATCTAACCTTCCGTGGAACTGCCAGACCGTTTTACAAAATGACTGCATCATTTCACGTTGCCATCAGCGGTATATGAGGGTTCCAGTTGTCCACATCCTCCCCAGCACTCATTATGCCTTTCTTGTTATAGTCATCTTGATGTGTGTGAAGTGCTATTTCAGTGAGGTTTTCATTTGCATTTTCCCACTGCGTAATGACATTAGGCATCTTTTCGTATCCTTAATGACTATTTTTTTTTTTTATCTTTTTTGGAGGACTATCTATTATATTCTTTGCCCATTTTTAAACTTCCAGTCCCTTAAACACTTCATTTGGTATTGCCTGGATTCCTGCTTGGATCTGAACTTACAGGTTTCACAGGACCATCTAGATTTATAGAACATGCCATACTTCAAGGCACATAAATAAATTTAGTGCAAGATTTAGGGCAACCTACTAGTGTTAGTTGTATAAACCAAACAAAGAAAATAATTTCCATATTAGTACATGGACCTCAGTAATTTCTTTTGAATTAAGACTATCTCTACATGGTCTCTTAACTATCTACTTTTATTTGAATTATGTATTGCTAAGCCAGTCTAAAAACACAAGACTAGGTACCTCAGAGTCACAAGTCACAGAAAGTGGAAAATTAGGGCCCCAATTTTGTCAATGCGAGCTTTACCAGAAAGCTTTAAAAAGCCCTGAGAGTCTGAGGGTGCCCGGGCAGTTCAGTCTGTTAAGCATCTGCCTTCGGCTCAGGTTATGATCCCAGAGTCCAGAGATCGAGCCTTGCATCGGACTCCCTGCTCAGTGGGGAGCCTGCTTCTTCCTCTCCCTCTGCTGCTCCCCCTGCTTGTGCTCTCTCTCTGTCAAATAAATAAATAAAATCTTTAAAAAAATGAAATTTAAATTTTAAAAAGAGAAAAATCCCTGATAGTCTGAATGAAAAAAGCTATAGATGAGAATGGAGATGGGCTCTTCTTGTCAAAATAATTGAGATTTTGTTAAGACCCAGCAGCTCCAAAAGAGTTTGGGTTTGAAGCCACACAGAACTATGCTTGATTGTCTACACTATTACTTTTTGGTTACGTGAATTTGAGCTAGCTACTTGACTCATTCCAGCCTCAGTTCCCTAATCTGTAAAATTAGGATAATAGCATTACTATATATAAAACAGTTGTAATAGGTAAGTAACATAATGCAAAAAAGACACCTGGGAAGGACAATGTTAAACAATTATTTCCTTCCCCACTGTTCTTGCCCTCTGTGTCAGTCTGGTTCTGAAAAATATCCCTCTTCTCTATAATGCTATGTACATGACATCACAATTTATGCAAATGTTATAAAAGATACATTATTCAAGGATGGGTCAATACATATAATCATAGGCTTTATTATAAAAAAAATTCTACATTTAAAAAGTTTTTCTTTTGGGGGCATCTGGGTGGCTCAGTGGGTTAAAGCCTCAGGTCGTGATCTCGGAGTCCTGGGATTGAGCCCCGCATCGGGCTCTCTGCTCAGTGGGGAGCCTGCTTCCTCCTCTCTCTCTGCCTGCCTCTCTGCCTACTTGTGATGTTTGTCAAATAAATAAAATCTTTAAAAATAATAAAAATAAAAAATAAAAAGTTATTCTTTTTTTTAAAGATTTTATTCATTTATTCATGAGAGACAGAGAGAGAAAGGCAGAGGCAGAGGGAGAAGCAGCCACTCTACTGAGCAGGGTGCCTGATGTGGGACTCAATCCCAGGACCCTGGGACCATGACCTGGGCCGAAGGCAGTTGCTTAACCGACTAAGCCACCCAGGTGCCCACCTTTTTTTTTTTTTTTTAACAACAGTAAATAAGACAAATGTTAGACCTCATAGAGCTTACAATCTAGTTATAAAGATAGGCAATCTAGTCCATCCATTTATAAAATTATAGGTGTGAAAATAAAAATGTACTTAGGTGTCTCTCCACCACTAGAAGCTTCAGAAATAACCTTGCTGTTTATCAAGACATAGATTAAATCACGAGGTTGGGAAAAGTAGTATCATATCCCCTATTTCTAATTGTGAGCATATTCATATTTTCTGTTGACAAAATACCAGTGAAACAGAGCAGTTTTTTTTTAATTCATTCCCTGAGCTAATGAATTATGAATATGAAGTGAGGGCCATGTCTTCTGATCCTAATACTATATCTCAAGGAAGCAAGGAAAAAAGCTCTGAAGTTTAGGAACACAATGAATTTATAGAAAACCAGTCCTCCAGGCATCTACCCTGAAAAGTGCACTCTTATCTACAAGCCACAGAGATGAGCTACACTCCTAACTCAAATAATAGCCATGTAGAAATCATAGAACTATTCCTGGACTATAAAGGAGTCCAATTGTGGGAAGAGCTGTAACGGGAGACACACAGGCATTTAGATTAGTCCTTGCAAGTGGAGATATATTTTTTATCTTTTTTTTTTTTTTTTCTGGAGTGCAAATGGAACATCAAACAAGCACATTTTAAGCATATAGGATGTTGGCAGTCGTGGAGTCTGGCTTTGGATGTTCCTATCCTTAAATTAATATATAATCACTTCATTAAAGTGAGTCAGCTTGAACTCAGTAGGATACTTTATTCTTTCTTTCCTGTTCCTACCAAATTCACTCTGTGGAATATGCTTTCCTGCCCCTGGATTAAAATTCATGTAAATTCCATAGCTTTTCCAATCACTATCAGATGATAAAAATCTCTGTCTCTTTCTCCCTCTCTCTTTCAAGTCCTGGGAAATCTAGTCAGGGTAACTATGATGTGCATCAAGATTTTGCTCAGAGGTTATCTTCCTTGACCATCTCATTTACAATTTCAAATCTCGCTTCCACTCCAGCACTCCATATCCTCCTCTGTGCTTTTGTTTTTTTCCTGCCTACTAATGAATGATTTAGTGATTTTAGTTATTTTCTGTATTCCTTTACTAGTAAGTTCCTTGAAGGGAAGGCTTTTTTTCCTTTTCTTTTTCTTCATGTGTGTGGGGGTATGTTTACCAGTTTATTCCTCGAATCTAAAACAGTGGTGACCACCTTGTAGGCCCTTGCTCAGTAAATACGTGTGAAAAGGGAGAATGAGTCAAAAACCAAATTCTCAGGGTGCCTGCGTGGCTCAGTTCATTAAGTGGCTGACTCTTGGTTTTGGCTCAAGTCACGATCTCAAGGGTTATGAGATTGAGCCCTGGATTGGGCTCCGTGTTGGGCTCCACACTCAGAAGGGAGTCTCCTGGAGATTCTCTCTCCCTGCCCCTCCCTTTCCCTCTTCCCTTCTCTAACATAAATAAATTTTTACCCTCCCCCACCCCCCCCCGCCCCCACCTGCCAAATCCAAATTCTCATCCAGTTTAAAGCTCTTCTCTCCCAGCGTGGGTTTGCCTCAAGTGGGACCCTGGGACTGAGCAGGAAGTCTTAGGCAGCCTCCTTGATTTATCAGTTGCTACTTGTGGCTAGAACAGGCAGGATATAAGGCAAGAGAACAAATTACCTATGGATATAACTTGGCATCAGCAACAATTTGATAACGATTGTGACGGACAACACAATTGGCTAATACTTTCTTTTGTGGGGTGTTGTTAGGAAACCCCATACTTCTGAGAGCCTCTCACCTCCCTGTCATAGGCTGGGCCTTGGCTGATAGGCTGCTTGGGACATTACTCAGCTTCTACATCCAAATGTTTTATTTGCTGTGTTTCAAATTAAAAGATGAGCTTTTTGTAAAAAGTAAAATGAGCATATAACATCTAAGTTTATAAAGGCAGAGCAAAACCCCACACTTGCTTTTCAACTCCACCAGGTAATCAATGCTGATAACCTTCTTCCCTAACCTCCTCTGTGTTCATATATATACACGTACGAACAAACATGAAAACAAGGGATGTCTTTTTCTGTGTGTTTATTTTTACTTGATTAAACCATGCTCTGCTCCTCGTGTTGATAACTTGTACATATCATGGCTCTGATTTTTTTTTTTTTGTATGTCCTCATTCAGAGCCAATCAGCATACTGAACACACATGACTGATGACATCATCAAACACACTTTGGATTTTGTCTCTTGTCTCTCACTCTTCTTCGTCATTCATGTTTGGTGATCTCCCCTTGTCACTGGATGAAAACTAAGGCCACTGTAAGTCTCACTTTCAGGCTCAATTAGAGCAATACAGGGTTCATTCTTAGATAGTAATCAAATACTCAGACTTGTCAATGTGAAAAGCGTCTTCCTTTTTCCTGTTTGGATCCATCTTTTTAGTTTATTTTAATGTGAGTTTTGGATCCACTTGAAATTATTATAGATCACATGGGAAGGAGATTCAGTTATACCTCCTTTCATATTGATAACAGCTTGTATAAACAACATTTGTTAAACAAATTTTATCCTTCCTACTCAAATATGGTAATGTTCTCCTCTATTTGTGCATCTGAAAATTTCACATATATAAGATTGATTTATAGGTTTTTCTGCTCTTTTCCTTTGACCTGTTTCTCTATTCCTATGCCAATATTACAGTAATGTGATTAACTATGGCCAAATACCTGGTAAAGCAAGACTTCTCCCTTCGTTGTTTTTCTTTGTCATACTTTTCTTGGTTTATCTCTGGCATTTAGATTTTCTCATTAAATAATTGGATCCAGTCTATACCCTCACTCTCTTCTATTAGCATTCTAATTGAAATTGCATTACATTTATATAATAATTTTGGTAAGTTTGATGTTTTTATGACATCAGATTCCTATTTTAGAACATCTAATGCTTTTGCAATTACTCAGACCTTATTTTATGTTTATCAGTAATATTTTATGGTTTTATATTTATAAGTCTGACTTGTTTTTTACTAAACAAATTCTTAGGTATCATAGTTCCTCAGAGTTTTATCTTAATATTATTATAATTTCTCCTTTTTTTTAAAAGATTTTATTTATTTATTTGATACAGAGATCACAAGCAGGCAGAGAGGCAGGCAGAGAGAGGAGGAAACAGGCTCCCTGCTGAGCAGAGAGCCCGATGCGGGGCTTGATCCCAGCACCCTGAGATCATGACCTGACTACAGACAGATGTTTAACCGAGCCGCCCAGGCACCCCAATTTCTCCTTTTTCTGTGATTATTTTTCATTTTTCTTTTCTAATCTTATATATTTTCTTTCTTTTTTATTTTTTTAAAGATTTTACTTATTTGAGAGAAAGAGAGCACAAGCAGGGGAAGGGGTAGGGGACAAAGTGAAGCAGACTCTCTGCTGAGCAGAAGCCTGACATGGGGCTGCATTCCAGGACCCTGGGATCATGACCTGAGCCAAAGACAGACACTTAACCCACCAAGCCACCGGGGTGCCCCTAATCTTATATATTTTCTATTTTTTTCTGAATCATGCTCATGTGAAGTGAATATAATTTTTAAGTCTTTTTCAATGATTTATCATGTTTTTATTCTTTTTACATCTGCTGTTTTCTTAATTTCAGATTTCATTTTATTGATTTCCTCTCTCTTCCATTCTTCTCCTTTATCGTGTTGTGCCTTATCTAATTAGCATATTTAGGGTAGATACCCAGGCAGAAATTTATCATTCTTATTTACCTGCCTGGCCCCTTTGGCATCATTCTTGTATCAGATAAGTCTCTGCATTTAGAAGACACTTCGAATTAGAGCTTGAAGTAATAACTTACTTACGTAGCCTGTCTTGCTGCAAGGGTGCGGGCAGAGATGCGGGAGATGACACAGACATTCCCTATTAGAATTACCTCGATGAGGGTTCATTTTAGCTGACAAGAAATTTTTTTTTTAATTTTTTAATTTATTTATTTGAGAGAGAGAGATAGTGACAGAGATAGCGAGACAGAGCACAAGCAGGAGAGGGAGAAGCAGGCTCCCTGCTGAGCGAGGAGCCCTGTGCTGGCTGGAAGCGGAAGGCAGAGGCTTAACTCACTGAGCCCCTCAGGTGCCTCACAGGTAAGAATGTTGCATGTAGACCTATGGTCTTCCTCCTGGAGGGGATGGTCTGACCAGATGTTAAGATTTAAAGATCCTTTTTCACAGTGTGATACAACACAATGACACTCTGGGAGATGAAAGGCAGAGCTCTTGGTCACTCAAAGCTCCAAATGGGAGAAGGCTGCCAGGGTCACACCTGGGATTGTCCTTGGGGACAGCAAGCTGGAACTGTAAGAGCAGGCTTACCTGATGGCAAGAAGGGTGAATTTAGCTAGGCATCCCTGGGGTCTGAACCCTGGATAATTTGAATAATCACACAGTCTCTGGGGCACAGCAACTATTCATAGTTGTCTGGTACCTGGCCCAGGGCAGCTTGAGGTGTGTGTGTGCTTCCTGGCTGCAGAGCATGGGAGCCTGAGAAGGGAAGTGGTTGACATAGGGGCTTAGCAAACTGCCCACAAAGGGGAATTGAGAGTTTTTAGCCACAACTTCAATATTGGCCGTAACAGCGCTCATGGGATGTTGTGTCGGCAGAGAAATATGCTTTCTAACACAACGGTGACATAAATCCAAGTGCAGGATGTCAGGTTCAAAGTTGGGCGCCTCTGTCCCTCAGCAGAGCGAGCAGTTTTGGAGAGAAGAGCCCAGGGCTATGATTTTAGAATCAGATTGTGACTGGACTGTCTGGCCCTCCTGGAGAGTCTCAGAGACAACCTATGTTAGGATTCTCCATATATGTAAGAGATCTATCATAAGAAATTGGCTCCTGTGATTACACGCAGAGATTGGCAAGCTCCAGATCTGCAGGGCTGAGAAGGCAAGTGGGAGCCCCAGCAGAGCCAACCGTGTGGTTCCGGTCGGAAAGCCAGCAGGTTCGAGACCCAGGAAGAGCCAACATTGCAGTTAGAGTCTGAAGACAGGAGGAAACCACTGCTCCTGTCCGAAGACTGCCAGGCAGAAAGAATTCTCTCTTACGTAGGGGAGGTTCTGCCTTCTGTCCCATTCAGGCCCTGGACTGGGTAAGGCTGTCCCACACAGGGGAGGGCAATCTGCTTCACTCAGTCTACTGCTTTAAACATTAATCTAAAAACACCCTCCTCACCACACCCAGAATAATGTTTGACCTGCTATCTGAGCCCTCCGTGGCCCAGTCAACTTGACACATAAAATTAACCATCACAGAGTCTTTTATTTGTCTATGTTCTATTTATTAGAGTAAGTTCTGTGAATGCTTTTTGATTTCTACTAAAAATTTTGACTGATATGAATGAGTCTTAATATTTAAATTAAATATAAATATTTAAATAAATTTAAATGAATAAATTTAAATAAAATATTTAAATAAAATATTATAATATTATAATATTTTCACCTTTAAAAATGTTAGTATTGAAATTGAATGCTACATGTTTTTCTCTTAGAGGAGACTGATGTCTACCAGATTTTTGTGTAGCTATTTCTTTTTTATTGTTTTCCCATCTGTTCTTTTAAATTTAAGTTCTTATTTGATTCAACCTCTATCTCAAAGTTAATTTTATAATTTTTATGTAATAAAAATTCCTTCCTAAATCCTGTGTCTAGTGAGGATTAGAGAACTGGTCTAGAAGATTTGCACTTGTTTTAATTCAAGGTTTTTGTGTGTGTCTAAATTGGTAAACAGGATTTTCACAAGTGCAATCAACAAACAGAAAGCGCGTTTCACTCAAGCTATTTATTTATTTATTTATTTATTTATTTATTTTAATTTATTTATTTGACAGACAGAGATCACAAGTAGGCAGAGAGACAGGTAGAGAGAGAGGAAGGGAAGCAGGCTCCTGGCCAAGCAGAGAGCCCGATGCGGGGCTCGATCCCAGGACACTGGGATCATGACCTGAGCCGAAGGCAGAGGCCTCAACCCACTGAGCCACCCAGGCGCCCCTCACTCAAGCTATTTAAAGTTCTGTATGATACTAGGAAATTTGAGAGTTGAGTATTATTACTTATTTCTATTTATGAAATTCATTGTATTTTTAAAGAAATAGATTGAAATGTATTTTTTTTTAATTTTTAAATTTTTTAATAAACATATAATGTGTTTTTATCCCCAGGGGTACAGGTCTGTGCTTGCCAGGTTTACACATTTCACAGCACTCATCATAGCACATACCCTCCCCAATGTTCATACCCCTACCACCCTCTTCCGTCCCCACTTCCCCCAGCAACCCTCAGTCTGTTTTTTTGAGATTGAGTCTTTTATGGTTTGTCTCCCTCCCAATCCCATCTTCTTTCATTTTTTCTTTTCCTACCCCCAAACCCCCCATGTTGCATCTCCACTTCCTCACATCAGGGAGATCATATCATAGTTGTCTTTCTCCGACTGACTCACTTCAAGTTCTCTTTGCTTTTTAAGTGATTTTAATTCTATGTATGTGCAAGACTCCTTCAGATTTCTATTTTTCTTTCATAAATTTTGCTTTTCATAGTTACAAGAGCCTTCTCTTTATTCTGGTAAGTGAATCTAGATGTAAACTCTTCCTTTTATATCAATATAGCCATTCCTGCTTTCTTGGTGATTGCAAATACATTTGAGTAATATCTCTTTAACTGTCTCTTTAATTTCAACCCGGATTTAATACTTTGTTCTTTATAAACAGCGTAATATTTTCTAAACATGTAAATATTATGATCTGCCCTTTAAAGGGAAGTACTCAAGTGCTTTAATGAATTTATTCGATTTTATTCTGTACATTTTACTTTGTATGTATTACTTATTTCCCTTTATTGTCTTCTTTTCCCTTGTTTTTAATGGCTTCATCAATTTACACATAATTTTTTTCCTTATCATTTATGCAACAGTTATACTGAACTTTTCCATCTTATCGAAGTTTGTGTCTTTTGTAATATTCATACAAATCTCTCTAGTGTTACATAAAAAGAAGAAACTAAGAGTTCCACGTAGAATAATTAAATTTCCCATTTTCCTTCCTGCTCCATCTCCTCCCTCTTCTTTTTCTGCCCAATATCCCCCAATTGTGAAGTTCTGCTGAGCTAGCTTTCTACTTTGAGTTCAGACATTTTTTTTAATTCACCTGCAGTTTCTCACGTCTATTTTAAGAATTCCTATTTAAACCATTTATATTTTGCATTTCACTCTGGTGATATTTAAAAATATATATACTTCATTGCAGTTTTGCAAAGGCAAAGGCCAGAGATGTCAGTAAAGAAGACAGGGAAGCCAGTAAAGTATGAGATCAAAAAGCACGTGATTCCCACAGAATTCACAGAGTCCCTGTAGACCAGAGCAGGAAGCTAGGATGAACCCTCCAAGTGAAAAGGCACAGCAGGGTGAGCTGTTCACGTCTTGCACGTTTAAACTCTGCTGCTTCTTGAGGGGAAATGGATTGAGTTTCTGATAGATCCTGGCCATGGGATATAAAGGCAGGAGCATGGGCGTTGTAGCCTCATAGATTTGGACTCAAGTTCTTCCTTTGCCACTTCCCAGCAGGTGATACCAGGCAGTCACTAGCCTCTGGAACTTCAGTTTCCTATCTGAGAAAAGGAAATAATAACCATCTCACAGGATGGCTATGAAAACATATAAGGCCACAGACATCTAAGGTGGGTATCCTTATGCACTCAAGGAAGGTTTGGGTCTCTGTCTTTCCCTGGGCCAGACCTGTGTGCTGATATTTGCCTTAAGACAATAAAACTAATTTGAATTTCAAACCTCAAATCCCTCCTGCTGGGAAGAGGAACAATTGGAAAAATAACACCTCTCCCTTCCAGCCAAGTATGTCTGTTTCCATTTTTGTGTTCACGTTGTTCTGTCTTCATCCAGATGTACAAATAGGGGTGGAAATACCCTGAACTCACAGATTTGGGTCTCAAAAATATTCTTTAGGCTTTGATAAGCAGATACTTCTGCCTTACTTCTTCCTAGTAAGAGGTGCCTGTAAATCACTAGAGTTTTAGATTTGAACCCAAGATGTAGTCAACTACAAAGTAAAACAAAAACTCAAGATAGCTGAAGAACAAAATTAAATTTTCATTAATCCGGTATCTTAGAGTGTCTCTAGGCAATGCTAACCTCTTTACAAAATGATTTGTTGCCTCATATGTCAGCTTGGGAAATATTAATGTTTTTGGCTAAAGGGGACTTTTATAGGGCCATAGGACCTCACTCTGCCACCAACACTGTCACGCCCCAAGTCTCTCTACCTTTTTCTCCCTTCTCAGACCTCAGGGGTTGACTTCCTTCCTTCCTTCCTTCCTTCCTTCCTTCCTTCCTTCCTTCTCTAGACATAATATTAAATAAAAGCTTGTTTCTCATATGTAATTCATCAAGAAGACTTAGTTTAACCTCACCTAATCAGTTATTGACTGCAACACTTTCTTTTCTCTCCCATCAAAAGGAAAGAAACGTCACATTTTCATTAACCCTATGGCAACTACATTGTAGATAAATGCAGAGTCCTTGTTTTTTTTTTTTTTTTTTTAAAGCTTTGTATCACATAGCCTTGTATTAGAATCACTTCCTCCAGGTGTTAGCTGTGTGAGGTCATCCCCTAGGGTTACCCAAATTACAGGGGTCCTTAAATTGTGGACCCTAGGCGAGTGTTATCTGCATCACACCTAAAACTTGTTGGAAATGAACATCTTCAGACCCCACCACAGACCTACAGGGTTAGAAACTTCGAAGTCTGTGTTCTCAGAAGTCCTCCAGGTGATGATGATGCATCTGAGAGTTTGAGAACCAACCGATTAAAGGACAAACCATTATATTTCTAGTGTTTCTCGAAGAATAAATGAAAAGTGCATACAAAACAGCAAACATATGGCATGACAAGACACATGGTATCCAAAATGTTAGGTAGTAGTATTGTTATTGAAAACCATATGGAGACCTTCCATGCCTCCTTTCACACATCCTGGGCTAAGAATCACTGATTTTAACCCAAGAGGTGGAAAGCACTAGCCATTATTTCACAGATTAGTTCATTAAGTGTCAATCATACAGGCTGCAGGAATCCAGGGATCCTTGTGAGGAAAACTACAGTCTTATATAGGAATTCCCGTTACTACCAGACCTGTATTCCCAAATTCTAGAATTAAATTACCTGGTCTCGATGCTTAGGAAGTCATCAATGTGGGGAATCAGTGAGAATTCTCTTTCTCAAAAGAATGGTCCTTACCTCTAGGGAAATTGTTGTTTCTTCTGAAAATGTAGAAAATAATTAAAAGGCACATTTTGGGGGCTCCCGGGTGGCTCAGTCGGTGAAGCCTCCAACACTTGGTTTTAGCTCGGGTCATGATCACAGGGTTTGGGATCAATCAAGCCTGGCAACCAGCTCTGCACTCAGCACACAGTCCGCTTGTCCCTCTCTCTCTGCTTCTCTCCCTCCCCACCCCTCTCCTTCACCCCTCCCTGTGCAAGCTTTTTCTTTCAAATAAATAGATAAGTAAAATCTTTTCTTTCTTTTTTTTTTTTTCAAAAAGGCACTTTTGGTACATTTCTTTAGTATTATTATTTTTTTATTATGTTAGTCACCATACAGTACATCATTAGTTTTTGATTCATTGTTTGCGTGTAACACCCAGAGCTCCATGCAATCTGTGGCCTCCTTAATACCCATTACCAGGCTCACCTGTCCCCCACCCCCTCCCCTCTGAAACCCTCAAGTTGTTTCCTGTAGTTCATAGTCTCTCATGGTTCCTCTGCCTCTCTGATTCCCCTCCCCATGTTTCCCTTCCTTCTCCTGATGTCCTCCATGCTATTCCTTATGTTCCACATGTGAGTGAAACCATGTGATAATTGTCTTTCTCTGCTTGACTTATTTCACAAAGCATAATCCCTTCCTGTTCCATCCATGTTGATACAAATGGTGGGTACTCATCCTTTGTGATGGCTGAGTGATTCTGGAAGAAAATAAATGCAAGGCTTTCTCTCAGGTAACTCTCTTATTGAAGGGCTGAAGAAGCATTGGCCTGTGAGCAGAAAATCACTTTCTGTCACTGTGCCACCGGTCATTTACCCTCCCACTGCTGGCTTAGAGGTTTGGGGCCTTAACCAGTCTCTTCCAGACTCCTGAACCTGATAGTGGTACTGGAGTTAGCGCTTAGGACACTTCACTTCCTGGCTTGCATTATAAGGATCGTGGCATTCCATTTAACTCCATCCAGATGTGGCTTAATATTAAATGTTTTTTGAAGAGGTAGACCCTGCCCTATCCCAACACTGGCTTTTGCCAACAGAAAACCAGACTACCTGATTTCATTTGTTTTTCCATTTCTGCTTTTAATTTTTGTAGTCTTTCTTTCTTTCTTTCAATATTTTACTTATTCATTTGAGAGAGAATGAGAGCGAGAGAGCATAAGCAGGGGAAGCAGCAGAGGCAGAGGGAGAAGCAGGCTTCCTGCTGAGCAGGCAACCAGATGCAGAATCAGATCCCAGGACCCTGAGATCATGACCTGAGCCGAAGGCAGAGGTTTAACAGACTGAGCCTCCCAGGAGTCCCAAACTTTTGTAGTCTTTTAATTGGCTTTTTCTCCTTAAGAAAGGATGGAGAAAAGGAAATCGATGGACAGATTGTTTCATTAATGAAGCTTTCTCAAGTTTTAATAAGAAAATAGTACTTTTGTACTACTGTATAAAGTACTATAGTACTTTTGTACCAATCCTTCTTCTGACAACCCCCTCCGCAACCACTCTGTGCTTTCTCTCTATTCTGAGTAACCTGCCACGGTTTTAAAGATTTTACAGTAAGAAAGAAATTCTACCCTTTATCCATTTCAGGCACTCCTTTCAATCTACAGAAGAATAAGAATGAGACTTGTCACAAACCTGGGTGAGTAGGCAGCACATATGTAGAATAAGGGGAAAAAAATAAAAGGATGGGGGTATCAGTAGTTGGCTTTATTTGTAATTCAGACACTGGCCATCTTTTCTTGTGAAAGAACACACAGGGAAGAAAGGCAATGCCATTACTAATGAGCTTGTCACTTACCAAGAACCCCCTGCAGGGACTGCCCCGTGGGCCTGGCAGCATGAGAGGGATTTTTCAACTTTCTTACTGGCTTTGAAAAGCAACCACTTGAGTTATTACTACACGAAAATCTTCTAGGATTAAAATAGGCAGGTCCTTTCAGAGTCTTGCCCTCATTTTCCCTGGCTGTGACTAGCCTTTATCTCACCCAAAACCAGAGACGGATACACTGCACGCTCACCCACTGCCTGAGGCATCACCAATCGCTTCCGGGTAAAAACTTGGTGGAATTCAATTCTGATAGTAGCAAATTGTTTCTTGTGGAAACTAAAGGCTTCTGGGCTCCACTGCCTGTCAGGAGAGCTCAGTCTCTCATAGGTTCCCTGAGCCAACTGCCTTTGATAAGGTTCCAGATAAAAGCAGAAGGCCCAACGCCAACAGTGCCTGGACTCTACTGAAGGGCTCTACTCTAAGCCATGCTGGGCTGAATTGTTTCCTTTCTGAGATCACTGTTGTGATATATCTATATCTTTATCTATGTCTATGTCTATATCTATATCTACATATCTGTGTCCGTAGTGTTTCAAGCAGTCCTGTAGTCCTGGGCATTTACCTCATAGGAACAAGGCTAGAAATCTGGGGAAGCCATCAGTCTAGAACTCAGCATCTCTCAAAGGTGATGTTTTCCCAGCCTTCACTGTCACTTCCTTTATTCAGGCTCCCATACCCATTGTTTGCTTGGTTTAGTGAAAGGATCTTTCTCTCTTTTTTGAAAATAGTTTATTTATTTTAGAGAGAGAAATAGACAGCAGCAGTGGGAGGGGCAGAGGGAGAGGGAGAGAGAGAATCTCAAGCAGACTCTGTGCTGAATGTGGAGCCCACTGCGGGGCTCGATCCCAGGCCTCTGAGATCATGACCTGAGCTAAAGCCAAGAGCCAGAGGCTGAGCCAACTGTGCCACTCAGCACCCCAGTGAAAGTATCTCTTAATGGATCTTTAGGACTCTGCCAGTGGCTCTCGAATTCAAGTGTGAACAAAATATCATTTGTAGAGCAGATTCCTGGATTTTGTTTAGAAATTGCATTCTTAACAAATACCAAGGAAATGGGGATATAGGGTCCTAAACCTCTTTTGAGAAACATTACTAAGTCTACCTTCCTCTATCTATTCTTCCTCTGGTGCCAGAGCACTCCTTCTGCTGTACAAATTTGACCATGTCAACCTCCACCAAAAAGGCAGTAGATAGAGTCCTAATGCCTTGGAGAATCAAGCCCAGGCCCTTAGCTAGCAATAGTACCCATCTCTGTATATAGGTATGTATGCTTGCCTGATCGTTTCCCAGAAAGTATTTAAAGTACAGGACAAAGTACACAACAACGTATTTTGTTATGCTCTAACAAAATAAAGAAATGACAGATGTGGAAATTTTTACAAAGAAAAATGTATGAGGGGAAAATAAGATAAAGCCAAGAGTAAAAAAATAAGATAAAGCCAAGAGTTTAAAAAAAAAAAAAAAAAAAAAAAGCCAAGATTAAGAGTCGTGGGGCCCTGTATAATAGCTATGAGTGGGTCCCAACTTCTGTTCCAAAGAGTCTAGAGAAAATGCAGAGACATAGATGATTGGCCAAATAAGTCATAGTTTCTAGGAGGGAAAAATACATCTAGCTAATGAAGAGAACTATGGCTTGTCTTTATATTGAGACCAGAGAGAATTTTTCTTGTGGGGGCCTGAGAATGTACACACCTTGCAACATATTCTTATAATAAATTTAGCAATGTGTTTTCTAAGGCTGTTTCTCATGTTCTTACATGTTGATCGGTGGTATAATGTCTGACATGAAGCACAGCTCTATAGATGCCTTGAAGGGATAGGTGTTTGCACATCTGTTTTGATCAAAGAATAAATTTTGAAGTGTCTGGAGTTGAGCTCTACAAAATTTGCTAGGAGCGGTGCATGAGTTAAGCAAATATGATATTAAATTCTAATCTAAGAGCTATAAATATTAACTCCCTGTATTGAGTTTTAGGTAAGTATTAGGCAGCAATAAATTCCAGGTTGTACCAAAAAAAAAAACAAAAACAAAAACAAAAAAAATGCCTGTTGCAACCCTTACACAATGTTGTTGAAATGTTTCTCTACATACTTTAACAGTCCCGAGGCTGGGATGGGATTGCCATCCTTCTGTGAAAACTGAGCAATCTGACAACAAGGAAACATGCTTGAAAGCCCTTCCCTGAGGTGGGCCAAGGTGGTGGGAATAATTATACTTATGAAGTAGTGTTCTTTGGTCTTCCCCAGCAAAGAGACCTAAGAAACAAACAGTTCCATAGTTACTCTGCAACATCTGTAAAGTAGGAACCATTTGAGATTGTGGAGAGTCTGTGAAGAGTATGGCTGTTCTCATTTTGTGGTGACAAATGGAGCTTAAGAGAAATAACATAGTTTGGTGAGGATTCAAATACAGACCCAATTGCCTGCTAAGCCCATCTTTCTTTCCTTTTTTTTTTAAGCCCATCTTTCTAGCCTCCATACTATACAAATGTTTTCCCAAAAGGACCATTCCTTCTGATCCTGATTCCATGCTATTAGGGTAGGTCATTACTGGGAGGAATCTATTTTGATTTTATTCATCTCGTCCATAGCCAACTGTTCTCTGCAGAACCAGCGGCAGGCTCCTCCTCCCCTCTTGAAGTCTCATTTCAAATACATCATCTACTTTATTGCATATGGGATAATATGCTTAATATAAAAGTAAGGTGCAGATGTTTGTCTAGGTTGTCTTTAATCTATACCACAGTGGGCTGAAGGTAGCTGTAGTTCATTACTAGAATGATTACAATCTTGAAAGAGCTCAGATGAGTCACGTGAGTGATGTCAGTTAGTCTGGGAGTTGCTATCCATGCAGTGACCTTAAAAGAGATCTGATGTTCTAATTGCATTGTAGAAAATTCTATCTGACGCTCAGGGACCCAGACATTAGTATTTTTTACATCAGATGATTCTGATGTATATCCAAGTTTTCACCCCACTGCTGTTATTGCGAGTGATCTCAATGCAAAACCCTAGTCTTGGGGAAAAGCGTACAGTGACGAGAGCAGCAGGATAACAGAACGGCTCTGATCTCCTTCTCATGAAGTTGAAATCTCTCTTACAGCCCACACGTAGGTAAAGACAGGAGCTCAATTTTCAAACCCCGTTAACGATAAACTTTATATTAGGGAGCTCTTCTGGTTTCAGATGCAAAGAAGGAAAGCACGGAAGCTGAGTCAGATATCCTAAAGGACAAGACAGCCCCATCCCTTCTGGCAGGAGCAGGAGACTTTTCTTCCAGACAGCCAGCTACAAGAGAAAACATAGCAGATGCAGTTTGCTTTGAATAAAGATCACACATCCTCTTTAATCACCACCTTTGCTTTTTATGAAGTAAGTGTAAATTATTGTCAGTTCCATCATTTGTAATCAGAGCCTGAAACAGATGCCGAAGGTTTAGTTTAAAATGATATGTGTCTCTTCTAACAACTGGCAATATACTTCCCAAGGACTATTTACCTTGCGCATTCCATAAACTCAGTACACACGAGTTTATTCCTTAAGAGCGTTCGAGCTAGATTAAGCACAATGAATGCAACTTTCTTTAGAGATAACATTCAGTGGAGTTATTATCGGGCTCACTATGCCTGCTTTGAGTGGGCATTTGCCTTAATGACTTTGTTTAACAAGCTTTCATTTCCTTGCTTATGCGATTTAAAATGCTCTTGGAACTATTTGTCCTTAGGAGTTTTACTACCAACATGTGGCGATGAGAATTTGGCTTCCTTTCTTTTCTCTCTCTCTCTCTCTCTCTCCCTTTTTTTTTTTTTTCAAAATTAGTATCTGAGAATAATACTTATAGTTTCAATAACAAGGAGAATGGTAAAATTCTTAAATTTCTTTGTGCATGTTAAGTCTGAAACTGGGAGCTAGGGATTAGAATTAGGAATCCATAATACAGACGTCCTCCATCCACACCCGAGTTGCCCCTTCCATTCATGAGACCATCAGAGGTATCCGGAGGGTGAGAGTGGGGTCCTCAGGAAATGATGGTTAAGCAAACGAATATGCACAATGAAGAAATGGAGGTGCACACCTACTTCATCCTCTAAATTTGTCAGAAAAAATTTTAAAAACAAAGCACTGTTTCCTTTGGGGAAAGGGAACCAAAACCAAAATCAGGGAAGGGGATCAAAGCAGATTTTAGTCTGATTTGCAATGCTTTGGATTTCAAGGAGAGTATGTAAATTTGTTATTTGTGTAACTAAAAATGAGCTTTATAACAAAGAGAAGATTAGAAGGAAACAACATTTGAAATAAGAAAAAGACACCAGAAATCTCAAAATCTATCTGTAAATGATTAAATTTTAGACTTCAATAATAAATAATGGGGCGCCTGGGTGGCTCAGTGGGTTAAGCCGCTGCCTTCGGCTCAGGTCATGATCTCGGAGTCCTGGGATCGAGTCCCGCATCGGGCTCGCTGCTCAGCAGGAAGCCTGCTTCCCTTCCTCTCTCTCTGCCTGCCTCTCTGCCTACTTGTGATCTCTCTCTGTCAAATAAATAAATAAAATCTTTAAAAAATAATAATAATAATAAATAATGATAACATGAGAACCAAGGGAATTTTAAGAATTAATCAACAAGAGGCAGAATTCAACAAAATAACTTAAAAGGAATTTAAAAAAGGAAATGTATTTAATTTCAAAATGAATTTTTAATTTTGAAAAATTAAAAATTTTTAGTTACAAAAACTAGTCAAAGTACTAGATATTACTGTAATTTTGATTCAAACACCAGTTGTTAAATTTTTAGTTAATTATTTTTACTTACTTATTGGTGGAATTTTCATTAATTTCTTAAGCTTTACATATGCTTTTCAGACCTGGAGTCATAGAAGATACTTCTGCTGTCCTTTCCTTTTGAAAAAAATTGACCAGATTATTTTAAAAAAGTAGGTTTATTATTTTATATTGAAATTGTTCTTTTACTGAGATTTTATCAAATGTATCTCATGATTAAAGAAAATATATGTTTTTTTAATTTTTTTTTTTTTACTAAAACAACATTTACTGGACAGAGATCACAACTGATTCAATTGATTCATAAGAAGTATGAGATGTGAGATGCCAAGGACTCAGTTATGGACATTCCTGCCCCCCATCCTCACCACCCCCCATTCATATGTTGATCCCCTAACCCCCAGTGTGACTGTATTTGAAGATAGCATGCTCTCTCTTTCTGTGCACGCACAAGGAAGAGGTCACATGAGTACACAGAAAGAAGGCTGCTGCCTTCAGGGCAAGAGAAGCTTCAGAATGAAATCTATGTGGCCAAGCAGTTTGATCTTGGATGTTGAAGTCTCCGGAGCCGTGAGAAATAAACTTCTGTTGTTTAAGCCACCCGGTCTATGGTATTTTGTATGGCAGTTCGAGCAAACTAATACATGAGGGGGCTACTAATTTCTGCCACTAGGAAAAGGACATGTCAGTTCTTCGCCAATGACTCACTTCTCCCCTTGTAGTGGGTTGAGTGGCGGCCCCCCCAAAAAGTATGTTCATATCCTAATCCCTGGAACCTGTGACTATTACCTTATATAGCAAAAGAGTAAATATTACCTTATATGGTCACACATGTGATCAAGTTAAAGATCTTGAGATGAGGAGATTATCTGGTATTAGCTGGTTGTGCCCTACATAGATCATAAGTGTCCTGATAGGAAAGAGGCAAGAGAGATAACACAGAAGAGGAGGCAGTGTGACCAGAGAGATAGGAATGAGCCAGCTCTAAGTTAAGACATACCAATAGTCATCAGAAGCTGGAAGAAGCAAAGAACAGCCCTAGAGCCTCCAAAAGGAGTGAGGCTTTGCCAGCACCTTAATTTTGGACTTCCGTCCTCCAAAACTGTAGGAAAAAAGATTTCTGTTTTCAGCTACCTAATCTGTGTTCATTTGTTATAGCAACCACAGGAAACTAGTATAGCCCATTTCCATTTGTTGATTCATCTTGTGTGAACCCGCAGTCTCCCCATATGCCTGTTGAATTACTTTAGGAACATTTTAAACTCTCAGGTTAAACAGTATATATGTGCACGTATACGTGTGTGAGAGAGACTTAAGACCCATAGGTCTTAAAGCATTTGTGAAGTCTTTGTCAACTTCCTTTCTTTAAGAAATAGTCACTACCATTCTAATAATGTACTGTTAGAGATATTATGCTAAAATCAAGACTAAGACAAGGATTCCAGCTATCACTCCCATCCTTAATGTTTTTCTGAAATTCTTCTGAAATATAAGAATATGAAATAAGAATAAAAAATAAGAGGCTTACCTATTGAACAGGAGGAAGAAAATAATTACATGCAAATTATATGATTTTTCATTTAGAAGTTAAAATAGAACTTACTGAAAGGTTCATAAAGGAAGGCAATTAAGACTATATTTAAACATATAAACAGCTTTATATCATCTATAATCAATTAAAACAAATAAGTCATAATAAAATGTTGACAACAGTATGAAATATTTGAAATCAACCATTATAAGAGCTCTGTGGCACACAAGAGCAAAAACTAAAACCTTACCGAATATGTACAGAGAAACACATACCATACTTATTAGCAAAACAATATTTCAAAGAAATGAATTCATTTCAAATTAATGTTTTGGTTTAATGTAATTCTAATCAAATCTTAGCTAGATTTTTAAAAGGATTTTATTTATTTATTTGACAGACAGAGATCACAAGTAGGCAGAGAGGCAGAGAGAGAGGGAGAAACAGATTCCCTGCTGAGCAGAGAGCCCAATGCAGGCCTTGATCCCAGGACCTTGAGATCATGACCCGGAGCCAAAGGCAGAGGCTTAACCCACTGAGCCACCCAAGCACCCCAAACCTTAGCTAGATTTATTTAGACTTTAGCACAATATCCATTTGAAAGAATATATAAGCAAGAAAGGCTAAGGAAAAAAAAAAAACAACTAGTATTAGAAAGATTTAAAATCACAAGTGTACAATACTGGCAAAAAAAATCAACAGATAAGTAAAACAAGAAAGATAACTCTATCATTCATAATAATTGTGATAAAGGAAATAACAACTGTTAGAGAATGGGAGGACTAGTTATCAAATGGTTGCAGACAATAGATGATAATTTAGAAAAATAACATCTCATTTTTAGTTCCCATCATACACAAAAATAAATCCCAGACTTATACTGAAAAGTCTATATCCAAAATTATATTATAAAATGCTAAGCACAATTTATATGAACAGTTTTCTGATCTCTGACTAGGGAAGGACCTCCCTAAGATACAACATATATTTTTTTAAAAATCATGAAGGAAAATCTTTATATTTTTCTACATAAAAATATAACAGTTTTGTTTATAATAACATTGATGAAAATGGAAAAGAAATTAGCACTAACTTTTATAAAGGTGATGGATATGGTTTTTATTCTTAATTATGTAGTGGAGATGTTATTTTTGCCCTTATTTAATTCTATTTCCAGCTAGCAGCACTTCACCCAAATGCTCAGCCGTGAATTTTGAAATTTTAGGGGACAAAAGGACATATTTTATAGAGAAAAGATATATACACTTCTCCTGGCCCAAGACATTGTGGGATGCCCGAGAAGATACAAGTGGAGAAGAACGGCACCCTTGAATTATTGATTGCTATCTCCCACCCTATCCCAACATCTGTTGGGTCTACTTCTTGGGGAGCTGATTTTTAAAATATCCAAAAAGTTAAGGAGTAGGCCATGTGGAGATGTGCCAGGAAAAGAATTACATGTGGCTACTTTGATCAGGATCCTGGAGTAAGGGCTCTGCAGTGTCACTCATTAGACTGTGAGAGCCTCGGGAGAGTTTTTGGTCCCCACCAGTTTGTGTGTGCCAAGCAAGCCACGCAGAGCTGCGGGTGTACCTGTGGAGGAGACAAAAAATTACTTGGATCTAGGTGAAGAGGCCACAGTGGGCAAGGATTTAGAAATCAGAGGCAAATGGCCAGAATTAGGGACTCCCATGAAGGATGCCCATGCATTAGCTCAAACTGCTAAAGGGGCCCGGATCACACCCAGCAGTTGCCCGTCTGAGGACTAAACAGTGGAACCGTTCTCCTGTGGAGACCAGGGAGGATTCTGAGAAGTCCCAGCACTCCATCCCTTCTGATGCTGTGAGAAGACAGAAGGCAGGCAGCATAAAGGGAAAATGACTTGCGAAGATTGGTAGAATAAGGGAGATATGAGGAGATACTCAGATACACAGATTGCATTTACAACATGAGCAAACTTCTGGCCTAATTCCATGTGTTCCCTATCTGTATAGTTCTAAGGACAAAAGTGTCCTTCCTCTGGAAAGGGAATTGCTGAGGGTTTGGAAGGAGGGACAGACCTGTTAAGATTACGTTCTTCCTTCTTTACTGTTCTATCTCTTCCACTTATCTCTTGTCCAGAAAGGGAAGATCTTTCCATCCTCTTTGTCATATCCTCCTAGCTATGGCAATAAACCTTCTGGATTAGCTCTCATGTGGAGGGCAACCATGGGAATTCTCTCCCAAGTTCATGTAGTAAACAGGGTTTTGCCTCCTTCCAGGTGCATCTAACTGGGAGCTCTGGGCTATGATAAGGAAATGGGAATCTCTGAGAACGAAAAGAGTTTGATTTGCTAGCTTCTAAATATTATCACCACCAAAGATCATCTTAAAGAACTCATGCCAACTAATAAGAATTCCCCCCCCAAAATCAGAAAAAGCTGAGTAAGAAATTCTCAAAAGAAGAAGCAAACAATAAATAACATTTCGGTTTACCAGTAATCAAAGATACACACATTCAAAAGCACAAAACCTTATTTATTTGGCAATGAAAAGAAGGTAGTTCCCCATGCTGGAGAAAATTCCCTAAAAGAGTATTTTTATATAATGGTGCTGGAAATGTCAATTAGCTTAGAATTTCAACAAACCAATGTAACAGTAAGTTTTTGTATTCTCCAAATTATTTCCTTAGATCAAGTGGTTTTTTTTTTTTATGGTTAGGAAAAATAGTAAATTTGCTTTTAAAACAAAGCTAAGAAAGTCTCTCAAACCAATCACTACTGACCATAATTGCCTGTGTGGGGTTGGTGTATTTTCTACCTGGCCTTTCGTGGAGTCCTCATCTACATCCACCCACGTCTAACATCAGTGACAGATGACAGGCAGCTCAAGTAACAGGGATGCTGGCAGAAGCATTTTAATCAGCTCTTAGTTTTCTGCTTCAATTGTAATTCTATGTCGATTTTTCCCAACATATGTAAATAGTGAAGCATGAAACAAAACAAAGCACTGAGGTAAAAATAATAACTGCACAATTATTTTTCAAAGAACATTTAAAGTTAGCCAGGGAACAAATGATAACAAATAGGTAAAATCTTTTCCTTAAAGATAGAATAATGGGTTGCACATACAAAAGTTCACGAATCAGATTTTGTAAAAGGAACTAATAAGCACAGTGCCATGAGAAATTGTCAAAGTGAAGATGAAATCCCAGATTAAGGTGGCAAATGTTCAAGTGAATCACGGTCTCCTGTGATCAGTGACTTCCTAGGGACTGCACCGGCGTCTTAGGAAAGCAGAGGTCCCGTCTCTCTTCAATTTCATCATGCCTCTTTGACCAGGGAATTAGTACAAAAAATAAAGGATTCAGAAAGACTGAACAGAACCACAGAAGTACTATCTTCATATCTTTAGTCTTTCCCAGAAAAGCTGAGATTATATATATGTATGTGTATATATATATATATATATACACATAAATATTATATATAGCATAATATATACTATGTAATATGTATATATATATTTTTAAATTAACATTGCAAAAAATGGTTTTCTTTCCCTGGGCTCTTATTTTTTAAGATTTTACTTATTTGTCAGCAGGAGAGAGAGAAACCATAAGCAGAGGGAAGAGTAGGCAGAGGGAGAAGCAGGCTCCCTGCTGATCAAGGAGTCAGATGTGGGACCTGTTCCTAGGACCCCTGAAATCATGACCGGAGCCAAAGGCAGCTCAACCAACTGAGCCACCCCAGGCATCCCTCCCTGGGCTCTTAAATAAAGCTAATGAAAGGAGTCCTATTAAAAAAAAAAGTGTACATTTATCTGCTTTGTAAAATGTGACCAAGAGAACTCTTGTTCCAAAGCTGAACTCCTTTAAGCCAAATGAAGGAGTATTATCTTCAGTTCTGTTTTTCAGTAAGACTTAAAAATCTTTCATTCTGTAGCATAGGATTTTACTGAAGCAAAGAGCAAGAATGAAAAAATATTTTATTGTCAAACTTAAGAAATATTTGCTATGAATCCTTTAGGTACTGGATCAGCAGCATAAGATGCTAGAGATCTTGTTGACACCTTTATTTTTCCGGTGAGAACTCAGGTGCTCAGAAAGCACGAGCCACTTTTTGGAGGTTACACAACTGGTCAGTGCCAAGTCAAGACTTACCAGAGCCTGTAACTGTAGCTCATCCCAGATTTCGACTATGCAGCTACCATGATGTCTTTTCTTTGATTTTTCAGATGGCTGGCGATGATGTTCGTGTTACCTGTGACTTTTAGATGGGTCCAGTGAAGGGGAGGTTTAAAGTTCATAGACAGTGTTTCAGGCCATAGACTTCTCTTCCCCAATTCCTCCATTTCTCTGTCCTAAGACCAGTGATTTGAAGAAACTGATGCTGGTTGCAACTTCATATGTCATGCGAGTTTGTGTCATTTGATGGATTGAGATTTGGGGGAAAAAAAACATTTCAAATGAATTCAAATCTTTCTGTGACTTTTTCCCAACACACATCATTTAATATCTATTATTGCATGAGATAATATGCAGAAGAAGGCTTAACTCAGGATCTGTTGAACAGCTATCAATCCAGCTGATTGATGATACACTGTGCACATTTTATAACTGATTTTTCCAGGAGCCCTGGGATTTGTGAATCTTCCACAGTGTTTATAATCCATACCAGTAGGTTCTTACAATATACCTCTTAGAATTCCAGGAGGATTGGGAAGATTAGCTTATTGTTTACTGATAGGTCCCAAGCATGTATAACAGTGGCAGGCACAGTGTAGTCTATCAAAACGTAATTTGAAATAAACAGATGGATGGGTGTGAATGGAGGAACCATGCAGGAATAAGAACGATGGGTCTAGCTCTGATGCTTGAAGTCTGAGCTGACAGATAAAGCAGCTGCCCAGGTTGGTAAAGATGAAACTTATTATTAGGGGCAAGAAGTCTGATTAAGGAGTCTGGGTAAGCATCATAGCTTGTAAGGGGTGTTTCTTTTCACACCGTTAGGGGAAGGTAAGATGAGAAATGTTGGTAAGGATTCCTGTGACATTGCTTCAAGTACGAGAATTTTTCAGATAAATTCCTCTCCTAGTCAAGATGACTTGTGTTATATTTTGGGCTGAATTTTTTCACAAATAATACTTTAGGAAGAACTGAGTAACATTGGCCTCAAAGCCAACAATACATTTGTTACAATTCATTGAGGGGAAGCTCCCATGGATCTCGGGCAATTTCTCTATCAGGTGGCATGAATTTTTTTCATTTCTTTTTCTTCTCTTCTCTTCTCTTCTCTTCTCTTCTCTTCTCTTCTCTTCTCTTCTCCTTCTTCTTCCTTTTCTTCTTCTTCTTCTTTTTATTTTTTTATTTTTAAAGATTTTATTTATTTATTTGACAGAGAGATCACAAGCAGGCAGAGAGGCAGGCAGAGAGAGAGAGGAAGCAGGCTCCCTGCTGAGCAGAGAGCCCGAAGCGGGGCTCGATCCCAGGACTCTGAGATCATGACCTGAGCCGAAGGCAGTGGCTTAACCCACTGAGCCACCCAGGCGCCCCTTTCTTCTTCTTTTTAGAGGAAGCCTTTAGGGAACAGAGATATCATTTTTTTTTTTAAATGGTATTTAGGAGGTGCCTGGATGGCTCAGTTGGTTAAGTGTCTACCTTCAGCTCAGATCATGATCCTGGGGTCCTAGGATGGAACCCTGCTCAGCAGGGAGTCTGCTCTGCTCCCCTTACCCAAGCACAAACACTCTCCCTCTCTCTCTCTCTGAAATAAATAAATACAATCTTAAATAAATAAATACATAAAATGGTATTTAATTTACCAGTGTGGATCAGATTATTTAGAAGTGAACTTTAATGAGTAATAGTTCAAGATCCTTGCCTTAAGATAATTTAAAGATTAACAGTTAGATTTACTAAGCTAATTTGAATTCCTTGAGTTAATTAAAAGTCTGTTATTAACAGATGGTATTAGGAAGACATTTCCAATTTCAATAAATGAAATTTCTAAGTACTAATTTTGTTTTTTCCCCAAACCTCTGAGATTATAATGGTGAAGGTATGATCTGTGTTATGGATCTTTATAAAAGGTAATGTTGTAGGGAGAATGCTGTTCATGGGAATATAATGTGAGCTACAAATACCATCACAGTAGTTTTAAATTTTCTAGTAGTCACATTAAAAGAGGATGAAGTTAATTTTAATCAGTTATTTCATTTAACCTAAATACCCAAAATATTATTATTTCAACAGCTTGTCAGCAGAAAACGATTTATCTTAGTCTGGACTGTTGCAACAATGCCATAGGCTGGGTGGCTTATAAACAGTATACATTTATTTCTCATAGTTCTAGAAGCTAGAAGTCTGAGATCACATTGCCATCATGGTCTGTCAAAGGCTTTCTTCTGGGTTGCAGTCTTCTTGTATCTTCACTCAGTGGAATGGGCAAGAACGTTCTGTGGGGTTTCTTTAAGAAGGACACTAATCCTATTCCTAAGGGTTCTGCCCTTCAAATACCATCACATTGGGCCTTAGGAATTCAACATATTTATTTTGGAGGGACACAAGCATTCAGACAATAGCACTATTAATGACATATTTTAAGTTTCTTAGCACTGAGTTTTCAAAATCTCATTTTGGACAGGTCACATTTCAAGTACCCGCAAGCCACCTGTGGCTGGTGGCTGCCCTTGTAGGTAACACAGGTGGAGAAATGACCCATGAAAGTGAAAGATTTTTGGAGTTGGGCAGTTCTGCATATAAATCTTGGTTCAATCATTTTCCACCTATGGGACACTGAAGAAATTTAAACATTCTAAGTGCCAGTTCCAGCAACTATCCCCAGTGGGAATAATTTATAGCTCGAACGCTTTTCTGAAGATTAGAAATAATATATATAAAACACCTACTACAGTGCTGGGAACTCAGGAGCTATTACTTTCTGAGGAAAGTCAAGTTTCTGGGCTTCAAACATAATTTCTATTAGATGTAGCTGCTATTACCATCATCGCTTTATTCCTTTGAAATTGCAGAAAAATTCTCTTCGCTTAACTTTCTTTACCAAGAAGTCAATACTGCATTGATATGTGGAATGAAGCTCCTGATTATGGAACATCTGAAAGGTGACCTCATTAGCACACAATAAGAGAGATAATACTGTTGTCACTTACTGTTAAATATGCATTTTTCATGCGACAGCTCACCTTCCTCATTCTAAATCACAAGAAAAATGACGGGTGATATATCATTTTGTTGGGGGGATATTATCTTTATTAAAAGCCACACGATGCCTTGGTAAAATAGTAGGATTCATTTTGGAATAAATTCAAACATTGCTCTGCACTCTAAAAATTCATTTCCTTTTGTTTCAATTCAAATTCACACCTCAATCATTTCAGTCTAAATATATTTATCATTTCTTCTGGCCACTATTCTTAAAGAATATCAACAAAGAGACCAGTTCTGGATTTCTCTGGAAGAAGAGGGTTGCAAATACACTTACAGAACTGGTGGGAACAGACTCAAGAAAAAACAAAACAAAACAAAAAACGGACTGAAGAGTTAGTTTGAAAACCTAATGGCAAAAGAGAACACATTTTCTAATCATCATACTTGATCACCAGCCAGCTTGGTCTACATGATAGAATGCTAAAGCAGTGGATAAAATGGAATATTCTACAATACTGTTTAAATCTTGCGAAGGAGTCTCATGTCAATGTCACTTCATCAGGAGATGTGTGTGTGTATATACATATATGTGTATATATATATATACATATATGTGTGTATATATACATATATGTGTGTATATATATACATATACATATGTATATATGTGTATATATACAGCGATAAGTATTAACTGAATTATGGTAAAACTTACTTTTTGAGTCAGCATTACCCAGGTAGCTTTATACACGGGAGAAAAACTTCTATGGGCCCACAAAGGCAGATGACAGATTTTTAGAAAATCTACCATTGTTATATGATGATAATTCAAAGGAAATAGATTTTTCAATGAATTTTGGATAGACTTAGCCAGAGGGAATTTAGGGTTAACAACCTAGGTTGTAAAATGGACCCTTGCATGCTAGATGCTTCACTAAAGCTTATATTTAGGGGCTGTTTCTTTTGTGGGAAAACAGAATTATGGAATAATAGAATTAGTTAGGATTCCAGGATACCCCAGCTTCCCCACTTTATAGGTGTGAACCAGAGAAAGGGAGTGACTTCTCCATAAACAAAGTGATAACTAAGAAACAGGACAGTGAACCCACGTGGTCTGACCCCTAATCCAGGAATCCTTTCATGACCCCTAATCCAGGAATCCAGGGGTCTGACCCCTAATCCAGAATGCCTTTAAGAATACACAGGCTGGGGACGCCTGGGTGGTTCAATTGGTTAAGCCGCTGCCTTCGGCTCAGGTCATGATCCCAGCGTGCTGGGATCGAGTCCCACATCAGGCTCCTTGTTCTGTGGGGAGCCTGCTTCTCCCTCTGCCTCTGCCTGCCACTCTGTCTGCCTGTGCTCGCTCTCTCTCTCTCTCTCTCTCTCTGACAAATGAATAAATAAAATCTTTAAAAAAAAAAAAAAGAATACACAGGCTGGGCTGGGAGAGAGCTGAGCAGAGCAGGTGCGATATTTCTTGGCACCTTATCTCTTTGGCTGAATATGTTCACAAATAAAGTGAAAAAATAATTAAATTACACTTTGTTTTCAAGGAGTAGAAAGCTTCAAATTGAGCTTTGAAAGTTATGGGTATTTTGTGGGGAGGGGGAGGAGGTGTGATTTATTCAGATAATTATTTCAATGCTGTGCTTTATTTTGACTAGAGATGCCATTGTAATATTTTCAGTCTGACTTTCGTTTTCAATTGTTTTGTTATTCATGGATCATAGGCAGAGGAAGACAAGTTGTTACTACTGAAGCATCTCCAGGAAATTCTTCTGGGCGATTAGGCAACCATTTCCTCCCTCACGAATTGCTGCAAAGCCACACTGCTTGGGGAATGAATTAGATGAACACTGGTTAAGAAAATCACCAGCTGTCATTTCGGATGTCTCAAAAGGAATATGTCCTCTCTATACTGTTACTTCATTCTGGGGTTCACAGATTAATGATTGTCTCATGAGGAGGTTGCAGGAGTGGATCCCCTCACACCTTGCTCTGGCCTCAGATGCTCCCACTGTACCACGGTCCATGGTTCCATTGAGTTTCTTGTCTGCAAGAATCAGCCTAAGCCATGGGAAGCTTATTTTACCAACGCAGATGACAGAATGCAGAGAGTGTAGCCCTTTTTCAATGCCTTGCAGCTAAGGAATAGAGTTAATACAAAAGCAAAAATACAAATGTTTATATGCTTAAAAATACAAGATGGAAAGTTAGAGAGAAATTTGTTATTTAAGCCTTAAGGCTGATAGAATGACATGAAGGATTGAGTCTGATTTCAGTGGTGGCTTTTTATTTTGCTGATACCAAATCAAGGCAAACATGGGGAGTCAAAGTAAAAGAAATGCTCATAAGCCGACCAGCATTGTGTATTCTCACTTAAGAGCATTAATGTTGTCAGAAATTTTTAGGTTTCAGAAAAACATGCCTTTACCATTTCCATGAGAAAGACAGCACTCACCCAATTTCAATTTTCTTATGAATGTGGGATTATCTCTACGAACAGCTCTTTCTTTCATTGTTGGCACTATCTCTGAGCCCATGTTCTCTATGACATACTTCTTCAGCAATGCTTATTTGATCCCCCCTTGAAGCGCTCTAGGTCATCTGCATTTAGATCCTTTTGATTAGTAGAATCATTGTTGGTCAAAATTAGATTTTGTAGATGTGATGTCCATTCATGGCAATCTTTTTTCTTTTAGAGCTACAGGACTGGATCACTACACCTCTTTGTTCATTTAGCCCTTCTCAAGATTATGGGACTCTTCTTGCCTATAAAGAAGGAGGAAACATTAAGACTACCAAAGTCAAGAGTTCTGTAGAGTCAGTACCAAGACTCTCTAATTCTTCCTCAAATTCCAATCCCTAGGTGTGGGAAAGACTGACTCACTACTCCCCAGAGCCCTGTTTTCCACCTCCTGGGCACACAGCTGGATCCCATTCCCACTGTCTCTGCCATGGCTAATGTCCTATTTCCCCGTTAGCGTGGGTCATGCCACTGAGTCCTGGCCAGAGTGTGATTGGAGTTATGTGTGTCCCTTCCATCCCTAGCTTATGAAAATCTCTTACTCATAATCCCTTCATTCAACTCCCCCTCTTTTGGCTGCTGTGTGCATATGGGCATGACAACCTTGAAATCCTCATGATAAAACTGACAGTCTTCAGATAGAAAGAGTATGGGTTTCTGAATCACTGCGTGAAGGACAGACGCTCATCAATCAGAAACATCCATCTAAAAGCTAAGTGAAAAATAAAGTTCCTTTATGAAAAACCACTAATATTCGGTGCTTTATATATCATAGTAGCAATGATTACTTTATATAAAACCATGACTGCATACTCTTGCAATAAATTCTACTACTAATAACCTAGTCTCTTCCTTGTCCCTGTTTGCCAGCCCTAACTCTGTGGCTCCAAAGGGCCCTGCCTTCTCTCTCTATCCTTCCAGTTCTGCTGAGTTCTGCTTTGGAAACCTGTTCCATGTAACCAGGAATTGGATGACCTTCTAGTTTTAAGATCAGACTAGAACTGGCTGTGCTCTTGTTACCCAAACAGGGAATGCCATCTATTCTTTCAAGATTCTACGGCACACTCTGCCCTCTGGATTCTTTTTCCACATACCTGACTCTGAAGGATTACAGCCTTCTTAGCTCTGGTTATTACCATCTCCTTGTGGTCATATAAGCATTTCCCATTTTTAAGGCTTTCCTGCTGTGGAAGAAATAGAATCTATTACTGCGCTCTAAAATTAAACTGGCAGAATTGTTTATTTTAACCCCAAAAAAGTATATACAAGAAAGAAGATCTTTCAGATAGTTTTCATAGTGGAAAAAAGTTACAGTCTTTTAGAACTTATTGAATAAATTATTTTATGTTGAATGAAATAATAATTAGCATTTAATTATCTTTAGCATTTAAATTTTATAAGATTGTTGAGATTTTTAGCTTTCTATGATAAGTAATTATAACTTTAAGTAAACAAATACAATTCTTTTTTTTTTTTTTTTTAGAATTTATTTATTTATTTATTTATTTATTTATTTGACAGAGAGAGCACCAGCAGGCAGAACAGCAGGCAGAAGGAGAGGGACAGGGAGAAGCAGGCTCCCTGCTGAACAAGGAGCCCAATGTGGGACTCGATCCCAGGACCTTGGGATCATAACCTAACCCAAAGGCAGATGCCTAACCAACTGACACCCTCAGGAACCCCCAAATACAATTATTTCTAATAAATATCCTAATAAAGGAAGTTTTCTATAACAAATATTCATGTTTTCAATGTCACAGGTTGTGGCTAACCCCTTCATGTCCAGTGTGTCCAGGCTTCTAGAATCAGTGTCCTTGCTAACCCCTCCTACACTGGATCAGGACTGGCCTTGCCTACTCTAGAATAGCAGAAAGGATGCTTCGTGACTTCTAAGCCTACGTCCCAAGAAGACTTACAGTGTCTGCCTTGTTTTCTTAAAACCCATATGCTGGGAGAAGCCACCCCTGAAAAGGAAGTCCAACTGAGAGGAAACCCCCATTCCTTTTTATGTGAAGAAGACTTAGCTGGCCCCATGAGGGGGGTGCTTGGAGAAGGAGAGCTGGTCTTGCCATTTCAGCTGAGGTTCCAGGCCTGCCTAGACATTGCAGACATGTAGCCCCAGGCAGCAACTGAATCCAGCAACAGCGGCCCATGTACCAGCTGTTACCACGTAAGAAATGCAAGCTAAGAACTGCCCACCTGAGCCCAGCCAACACAAAGAATCGGGAGAAACAGTAATAAATCGTTTTAAGCCACTGAGTTTGGAGGTGGTTTGTTACAAAGAAGTGGATAAATGGGTAAAAGGCCAAAGGTTCTTTGAAAATATGAAAGCAAATTTATAAATATAGTGAAGTTCTTTAATATTCGGTAAATCCTGGTGTGTTTATTCCTTCTCTCTACATGAGTGTTGAATAAATTGGGGGGGGGGAGGGCAGCAGATGAGGCCAATGTATCACCTTCACTATTAATAGTGAGAAATTGCGTGGAAGCCAAATGAGTTTCCTGATACTTAACAGTTAAATCATCAGAATTATCCACTGTCATAGGCAACTAGATCAGGCAACCATCTCTGCCTTAAGGTGACATTCGGGTAGGTTGCATGGCACAGAAAACAGAAGAGAACTTACAGGCAGGTTTTCTTCAAGAGGAATGAAGAGGACTTTGTTCTTCCCAAGTTACTGGTCAGATATGTCCCTAACTCACTCAGGGTTAGGTCAATAAAAGGGCAAAGAGAGTCCTGGGGTTCTACTAATTCATTCCTTTCCCCTGGAAGGACGACTAAGAGGGAGGAAAAAATTTCCCTCTAACAGGAAACAGATTTGACAAAAACTGGCTATGAATTAGCATAGATGTAATTGAAATTTTTGACATGTAAATATTCTCTTATCATCTCCATTTTCTTTTTAACCAGAATAATGGATAATTTAGTGCTTTACACTCTCAAAATCACTTGTGACAATTCCTTCACTTAAATTTTCTAATTAGTACCTTTGAAACGGGTGCCTATGGTTTTTTTTTTTTTTTTTTAATTTTATCCATGCAACACTCAATATCTGGGGCTCATAATTTTTTATTCTCATCACCAAGTGTAAGAGGGTATAACAAATGCAAGGTTTCTGAATCTTCCAAAAATTCTTACCATCTTAGATCTGTTTTATAACTCCAATACACTTAATTTCCATGGCATAAATGCATTTCAGAAAGTTCATGGGAGTGAAGAAAATGGGAGAATCCAAGGTTCCATTTTAGGCTATAACAGAGAATATACCTTAGTGGTGCCCTAGGTCTGTGGAAGATAAAATAGTAAGAACAATTTTGCTAGTGAAATGGGGTTTCCCAGGGCTAATGAGAATGTAAAATTTAATGAGGTGGTCACTGGAACTAGGCAAGGAGAGATGATTTGTGGAAGTTATTTAAGAAATTGAGACTTGGTGTGTAGTTATTCCTGAGACTGTATGCTTTATTACATGAAAGTAAAAATTATGAGTAATTAAGCACTGATCCAAATGCAAATTCTATATTACCTAACAACAGTAAGTGCATACTGTCCTGTGCAGAAAGAAAGATAAGAATGGTAAGAATGGTATTAGGCAGATATCCATAGCCTATGAGGATGGAACAAAGACAATTTCTATTTGACATATGCCCATGATTGATAGCATTTAAAGAAACGGTGCTGTCGTGGCTCTCAAACCTTTCATATGGCCATTTTGTCCATGATTTCCATCAGTATCACAGATCTGATCGGTTCTTTTCATTAACAAGCAAAGCTCCTTCAAGCTGTAGGTTTACTTAACACACTGAAGGTTTATTTAACTTCCCATTGCTGTATTTTACTCAACAATATAGTTATATTTCATCACATAAATGACTGCTCTGATAGTTCTCTCATTCCCTTATGGCCAACAGGACATGTAATGTTACTGACATGGTTTGTAGTTAGAAAGGATAGTTAAGGACCAGCTACTTTCAGCTTGAGTATCACTTTTACTGCTCCCAGGCTAGGAATAAAAACTGATCAGTGAAAACTTCTTTGATAGTGTTAAAAAAAAAAAAATCCATAATGACTGAATAGCTCTGGCATCTGGGAACGGGGATAAAGATGACCTTCCAGACTTTGGGACCACCATGGGCCAGAGGATATGGCAACAAACATCTTAGAAGTGGTGAAAAGGACAGATAAAACTATCGCCATGTTCGGATGTCATAGAACAGTAACCCCAATCTTTGGCCAACGAACCTTGAAGGAAACACAGAATTACTGTTAAGAGTCCATGAATTCTCATGTCTTCTGAATATTTTCTATAAGCTAAATAATAGAATGAGACTTGCAAGCATTTACCCCGAGCCCCCCGCCCCCAGAGATGTAGATCTTACTTGGGTTAGTAAAGACATTTATACTTTCCTACAGCTTCTAAAATTTGTGATACCTTTTATAATATGCTTTTTCTCAGTCAAGGAATTCTAAAACCAGCTGTTACAGATGAGAGTCTGTGAAATTGTTGAATATGAGGTGGGAAAATTCGTCTTCATACTCAACCGTATTTATATTTTTTCTTCCTTTTCCTCCTTTGGCACACTATTCATCCCTAACTCTTGCACATCCACAGAACAGGTTAGCTAGCACTCCATGCGACAAAAGCGCATTTTTCTTGAGAGGAAGAATCATGTTTTGGAAAGCACCATTAAGCTGGAAATGGAGCCGTAAGGTGAGAAAGGAGTTCTCTTGACAAGTCCAGGCCGGCCATAATCAAACCCGTGTGATTTCACTGGAGTCTGAGGAAAGTAGGTGTGTCTGTTTGGGAAAACCTTTGTGTAGAGGGAAAAAATACAATTAAAGTCCCAAGACATGATTGAGGAGTGATCTTCGCTCTTGACTGCATATTAGAATCACTTGGAGAGTTTTTAAAACCCTGCATGCTCAAGTTGCACATTAGGTCAATGAAACCAGAAGGCAGGGAGGGGTGTCTGTGGTGATGAGCAGGAATCAGCTGTTCTTACAGTGGACGTGATTTCAGTGTGCTCCCCGCACTGGAGCTGTTTCCCTTGAGGGCCTTCCTGAGAGGCCAGGGGCTGCACATCACAGGATGTGGTGCCTGACAGGCTCCTCAAACAGAAAACTAGCTTCAAGACCTCACACCTGTAGCCTGTTACGCAATCATCTAGGCCCTCCAGAGGCAGAACAACAGGATTTGTTGATTTAGCAGGAGTTGTTGGGGCCTCTCAGGAAATACTAAGAGGACCTCATGATGTTTCCATGATCGCTTTGCGTAGGTTTGATTTCAAACACACTTTGATTATTTTGCCTTAAATCAGATACTGTGTAGCAGAGCCTGATCTAAATCTGCTCCTGCATGAAATACAGTCTTATTTTTCAGGCTTTTTCAACAAGCTTATTGGAACATTTATTGCATAACCGGTTTTGTGGCATTGCCTCATCGCATGTAACTGGGAGTGTAGTTTTTCCTTCCGTTTTCCGCAATTATTTCACTGGGATGCAACCCAATTGCCTCGGAAGTTTTCATGTTGTAGAATCTTCATACCAATAAATATTGACTGCGTATTCTCTGTTTGCATGGCATACTGTTTTGTGCACATAATAAAAACTTGAACTAAGATAACATGGCTCTTCCTCTTAAGTAGGTCACATGGTAAAGGGGGTTACCAAATGGTACAATCGATCAATCAAATCAAATCAATCAAAACATTTATAGCTAGTTTTTTTTTCCTTAATTGAAGTATAGTTGACATACAGTTGCATGAGCTAGGTGTATGACATCATTGATTCGATGGTTCTGTACATTTCTCAATGATCACCACAATGAGTGTAGTCATCATCTGTCACCATACAGTATTGTTATAATGTTATTGACTATATTCTCCATGCTCTACTTCTCATCTGCGTGACTTATTTTCTAACCAGAAGTAGGTACCTCTAAAACCTACTTTGCGTATCCCTCTACCCCCACCCCGCTCCCACACCTCTGGCAACCACCAGTTTATTTTGAGTTTATGAGTTTCTGTTTTTTTGTTTGTTCATCGTTCTTTTATATGTCACATATAAATGAAATCATATAATTGTCTAACTTATTTCACTTGGCATAATACCTTCTAGGTCCATCCATGTTGCTGCAAATGGCAAGATCTCATTCTTTTTATGGTTGAGTAATATTCCATTATGTATATATGCTACTTCTTCTTTATCCATTCATTTATTGATGAACAACTTGGGTTGCTTCCATATCTTGGCTACTGTGAATAATGCAGCAACATAGGAACATAGCAATTAGGAATTTAAATAAATTCCTAAACATAGGAATTTATTTAAATTAGTGTTTTTGTTTATTTGGGGTAAATGCCAAGTAGTGGAATTACTGGATCATGTAGTACTTCTGTTTTCAATTTTTTGCGGAACGTCCATGCTGCTTTCTACATTGGTTGCACCAATTTACCTTCCTATCAACAGTGTACGAAGGTTTGTTTGTTTGTTTGTTTTGCTCCACATCCTCACCAGCACTTGTTGTTTCTTGTCTTTTTGATATTAACCATTCTGACACCTGTGAGGTGCTATCTCATTGTGGTTTTGATTTGCATTGCTCTGATAATGAATGATAGTGAGCTTATTTTTATTGTCTGGTGGTCATCTCTGTCTTTAGAGAAATGTCCATTCAGGTCCTCTGTCCATTTTTTATTGGGTTGTTTGGGGTTTTTTTTGGTGTTCAGTTGTATAAGGTCTTTATATATTTGGGATATTAAACCCTTATTGGCTGTATCATTTGCAAATAACTTATCCCATTCAGTAAACTGCCTTTTCCCTTTATTAATGGTCTCCTTTGCAATGCAAAGCCTTTTTTATTTTGGTGTAGTCCCAATACCTTTACTAAGACATTCTTTGAGAAGAAAAAGGGTAACATTTTCAGAAAGAAGGGACAGGACACAAGTTATGGTGACAACTGAATGTAGTTAAACACTTTTTTTTTCTGATTAATAAACAGAAAAAAATGGAAATACAGAAATGTGTTAAGAAGGTAAATAAAATATCACTAGTAATTCCATAATCCAGACAAAACACATATATTTCCATATGTATGATTATATGTATTTGTGTGTGTGAATGTGCATTGCATTATGTCTATGGTCATGAAAAAATTCTATCACACATATATCACATATAGATGTCACAGATTGGTATATATATATATTTATATATACTCCCTATGTGTAGTATATTTGAACACAAGTTTGTATATTATATATACATATATATTCATTTATATATATATATATATATATATGTGCTTATATATATATATAAATAATGCATTACCCATGCACATACACTACTGCAATATCTGAGAAGAGGTAAATAATGATGCCCAAATACTTAATAAATTGAGAAATAAAAAGTAGAAGATGAAGCTTATAATAATGCCTTTATTATTGATAAAGACTGAGTTAGGCACCTGTGTGGCTCAGTAGGTTAAACATCTGCCTTTGGCTTGGGTCATGATCGCAGGGTCCTGGGATTGAGCCCCACACTGAGCCCTACATCAGGCTCCTTGTCAGCAGGGAGCCTGCTTCTTTCTCTCTGACTGCTGTTCCTGCTGCTTGTTCCCTCTCTTTCTCTCTCTCTGTCAAATAAATAAATAAAATCTTTTTTTTTAAGATTTTATTTATTTGACAGACAGAGATTACAAGTAGGCAGAGAGGCAGGCAGAGAAGGGGGTGGAGCAGGCTCCCTGCTGAGCAGAGAGCCCGATTCGATTCAGGGCTTGATCCCAGGACCCAAATAATCATGTCCTGAGCCGAAGGCAGAGGCTTTAACACACTGAGCCACCCAGGTGCCCCAAATAAAATCTTTTTTAAAAAGACTAAGTTAGAGAACATAGTTTTGTGTGAGAAACCAAAGGGTAAGCTAGTTGGAGTCCCAAATTAAGCACTTACCCACCCAACCACAGGCAATTTTGGCCCTGTGAGACAAAGTTCAACTAGGGAATGGCTTGGCCCTGGAGGAACAAAGTAGAATTTGTGCTCTGTGTAGGTGGGCTGTCTCTCAAAGAGGAGAAAAGTGCCAAGCAAGTTTAGACATTACAAATTTAGAGATCTATTTAATTATTATGTAATATATACATAGTGACATTACTATTCTGTAACATATATATAATTACAAACATATATAACATAAAGATTCTACCTATCAAAAAGGAAAATCTCAAAAAATTAACCATTATTATTCTAATTTTCAAACCAAGTTACATCTAGCCATGTTGTCCTATACAGGGTATCAGAAGTTTTGTAATGAGACTAGGTGATAACAGTACGATACTCCAATCACAAAGTCACAAAGACCTATTTATAAAATTCCAAAAATAAAGATACCCTAACTTTACCTTTAAACCCTCTGCCAGTCTTAAATTTCTCAGAAGAAATTAAAGTTCAAAGAATAAATATTCTTGCAGATTAAGTAGAGGGGAAATAAATTCCAAAACCTGATTCCTTTGGGTTTCGAAAATAGATTAAAGCCCAAAAGTTATCCTTCCTCATCTGTAATTCAGCTCAGTTCCATCAGAGGGGTTCATCACATCTGGGTAGAGTTCGGGTTTCTTTCAGCAACTTCAGCCTGGGAAGGGTGTGAATCTTCTAGGACCTTAAAAAATTCTTAGTTCAATGTCAAAGCTCCTCATTCTTACTCCATAAGACTCTTCAAATAGGATTCTTGAAATGAACCCTAATCTCACACCCACCCAACTTATAATATAAGCCAAACTTTAACTCTAGAGGGATGATCCCTGGTAACAGTTCTGTTCCCTAAACCTGGAATGCAGTATTGTCAAAGGCCATCCCAATGTTGTCTGAGGAGGACCTGGGGTAGATGGTGACTATCAAAGCTCCAACTTGGGGGATTTGTCAGCCAATCTACTTGCCTGCAACCTACAACCTGTGCATTTAATTGGGAGGAGCCTCCCAGCAAATGCTCACTTCTGTCACTGTGGATATACCTTATGTGTGGGGCATGGGTCAATCCAGAAGCCTCCAGTCTCCTCAGGAGGGTGACCTTGACTTAGACTCTGTCATCTTTGTTTGCAATGGTAGCAACACTTCCTCTCAAGCCAGGTGTTAGCTGAGATTTCTTTCTTTCTTCCCCAACTTACTCAAAACCTCATAGCTTCCATTGCCTGAGGAAGAACAAGCTCCATGTTTAGGACTGACTCCTAGGTATCTGTGAGATGTCTTGTGCCTGTGTTGTAGCAGCACCCTTTGTTTCCTTCTCAGAAAGAATTCAGCCTAAAAATACCCTGTCTTCTAGAAAAGGATTCCACTTTAGAGCAGTACTTGTTTCAGAATTTCTGAACTAAAGCTACCACTGAGGCTCCAAAGCAGGGGCCCCCAAGATCCTGAGGAGGGCCGGTGCCTCAGCCATGTGGTCCTCTAAGTCCAGACCATCTTCTTCTGTTTCATCTCATAAATTCCTTGGGAACTGTGGTACTCACATGCCCAGCTACAATAATTCTTGTTTTGAAACTCGTCCAGACATTCTTTTCTACTATTTTCATTTTCTGTGATTTGGACTTTGGCCCAGACATAGGATTTAAGGTCAAGTGCTCTGCAGTGTCAGCCTGTGACCTGAATGCAGAAAGGAGTGCCACTTACTGCAAAAGACCTTAAGCCTTAACCACATGATATTTTAACAATTTAAAGCTAGAAGCTTCCTAGTGTTCTATAGCTCGTATGTAAATTTGCTTTCTTGCAATATACATGCAGATTACAATCCCACTTTAGCCTAGCCAACAATAAGAGGCCAAGCTGTGCCTGCATTATAATAAGCTACAGCAGCCTGGAGCCTGAGGCCTTCACACCTGCCAAGGGCACTGCTTTGCTGAGGCTTTTGTCTTGTGCTACAAGTTCAAGGTCAGACTGCAGCAATCTGCACTCTTCAGGCCATCTGTGTTGGCTAACGGGCCCATGCCTTTGTCCCAGCCTCTACAGAATATCTTTTAGGGTCAGAACCATAACAAGTTGCAGCCACCTGGCAAAGTAAAAAATACCTAGTGACTAATGCTTAAGGATTTTAGTTAAGTGTCATCAACTAAAAGCGAACTTTGCAAAGTAAAAACCCACCTGGCTTAGTATAGACACTAGAAACCACCAATGTCAAAATGCCCAACCTAAACACGAAAGACTAAGGTATCATCAGAAGTTCATTCCACATGACATTTGTTTCCCAAATTATTCTTGTCTCCTTTCTCAATGTATGTATGTGTAAAGTATATAGGATATATATACATATATATAATATTTATATATAATATATTTAAATACATACTCAATAAAGTTTGATAAATAAAAATGTCTGACAGAAAAGAAAAATGTATTATTAATATTTATTTTACTAAATTTAGATCATATTATACAAAGAAACGTGTATTCTGTTTCCTCACATCAAAAATATTTCAAGGGACGCCTGGGTGGCTCAGTTGGTTGAGCAGCTGCCTTCGGCTCAGGTCATGATCCCAGCGTCCTGGGATCGAGTCCCACATCGGGCTCCTTGCTTGGCGGGGACCCTGCTTCTCCCTCTGCCTCTGCCTGCCATTCTGTCCGCCTGTGCTCGCTCTCTCTCCCTCTCTCTCTGACAAATAAATAAAATCTTAAAAAATATATATATATTTCAAAATATTTCCTAATATCCTTATTACAAATTAAAAAATATTAAAAGTTTTTTTTTAATCACAGTGTGCTATGAAGTTAGTAAAATCACCAGATAATAATAGTAAAGCTTTATGAAAGGGTACATACTCTTCCTCATAATCCACTTTGCCTATCTAGAGGCAACCATTTTTCTTTCTTTTAGCTGATGTTTAAATAAATGTTTAAAAAATTTTAATTGAAATGTAATTGACATATAATATATTAGTTTCAGGTGTAAAACATAATGGCTCAGTATCTGTATACAGATGGTCCCTGACTTATGATAGTTTGACTTAATATTTTTCAACTTTACGGTGATGCGAAAGCAATACGAATTCAGTAGAAACTGTACCTGGAATCTCTTTCCAGGCTGGCAATGGGATGTGCAATACTCTCTCCTGGTAGGGCAGCTCCCAGTCCACTGTGTGCTCACGAGATTAAACAACAAATGTACTTAGAACCATTCTGTTTTTTCCTTTTCAGTACAGTATTCAGTAAGTCACAAGAGACACTTGACAATTTATTATCAAATAGGTTTTGTGTTAGATGACTTTGCCCAATGGTATACTAATGTAGGTGCTCTGCGCATGTTTAACGGGGGCTAATTTGCTAGGCTATTGTGTTTGGTAAGTTGGGTGTATTTTTTTTTTAAAGATTTTATTTATTTATTTGACAGACAGAGATCACAGGTAGACAGAGAGGCAGGCAGAGAGAGAGAGGGAAGCAGGCTCCCTGCTGAGTAGAGAGCCCGATGCGGGACTCGATCCCAGGACCCTGAGATCACGACCTGAGCTGAAGGCAGAGGCTTAACCCACTGAGCCACCCAGGCGCCCAAGTTGGGTGTATTTAATGTATTTTCAATTCGAGAGATTTTCAACTTCTGATGGGTTAATCAGGACATAACCCCATCATATGTCAAGGAAGATTTGCATATTGTGAAATGATCACCACTGTGAGTCTAGTTAAAGTCCATCACCAACCATCTCTACAAAGTTATCTTTCTTGCGATGAGAACTTCTAAGACCTACTCTGCTAGCAACTCTCAGATATGCAATAGAGTATTACTACCTACAGTCCCCATGCTGCACATCATACCTCTTATTTTATAAATGGAAGTTTGCACCTTTTGATTCTTAGCTGATTCTTTTTGTTGTACTTTTCATATCCCTAAATATGATTTTCTACTACTATTTTTCAATTATTCAATTTTAGAAGTTATCTATTTACTCTTTTTTCTCTTAATCTACCAAACTTCTAGAATAGCTAAATCACTATTTTTAGCTTATTCAATAAACTATATAAAGATAGTTAAATTGAAGGACATACAGCTTATTTTTATGCATTTTTTTCATTCACCACGAGTTTCTAATTTCCTTTTTTTCTATGACCTTTTATCCTAATATTATATTTAAACTGTTTATTTTATCAGGCATTTTATGGAGTATTTGTTTGTTTTACTGCCTTTCCCTAGAACACTCTGTTCCTTACCTGTCATCTGGATATGCCTTTTTTTAGGATAGCTTTGAAGTGGCCATTGTGCGATATACTGTTGGGTAGAAACCCGGGTTTCCTGGAAACTCCCTTTGTTTTTCTTGGATTACTATTTTGTTTTGCTAAAGCAAAGAGTGTGTGGGAAATAATATTTCTGAAAACTTGTATGTCTGAAAATGTGTTTATTCCAAATATTTGACTGAAAGTTTGGCTAGACATAGAATTTTAGTCCAAATCTATTTCTGTCATATTTCTGAAAGCTCTACTCCATGACTATCTAGCAACAATGTTATTGATAAAGAGGTTGGTGCCAATCTGGTTATTCCTTCATAGATGACATGTCTATTGCTCTCTGGTAACTATTAGGATTTTGTCGTTACTTATTTAGTTCTAAAGTTACATAAATATTTGTTGAAAAATAGGACTTTTTCATGCATTTACCTGGCACTTAGAAAGTGTTTCAATCTGGAGCTTTTGTCCTTCAGCTCTTGAAAATTCTCTTGAATTCTTTGTATTTTACAAATTCTTCTTTCTATGTCCTCTCATTATGAATTGCTATTCATCAGATCAATATTTATTTTTCGTTACTCAATGAATAATTTCAAAAATGAGATACAGGTGCCCGGTTTGGATTCTCAATCATCTTGGGTCTAATAGAAATCAACTCCTAGCAATTCCTTGAGGATTGAATCTTCAGACCTTCTCTGAGGCAAAGCTACAATTAGTCACTGAACTTCTCCAGAAGTCCTACAGAGACCAAACCCCTTATTTTGTAAGTGTAGACACCTGGATAATTAGGCAAGAGTTCCAAGATTTTACAGACAGCTAGTGGCCGAGCCTGGATCAAACTAAAGGATTATCAATTTTTAGGTAGGTTCCTTGTTCATTATATAATGTTTTAATAATCTGCCACATGCCGGTGGCATGAAGCATAAATTTGTTCATATATCTTAAGTTCAAACACGATGGGCATAGTTTCCAAAAGAAATCCTAGGGATTATTATACCAAAAAAATTGGAGAAGGACTATAGGCATGGCAGAAACTGGAGACATCCTTCTGAGGAGTACCTGCCATCAGTCACTGCTGACAACTCTTTCTGCAACTATTTATGAAGCCAGTTTACAAATATACAGTGGTTATTATACCTATTTAATATTTAAGTATAACATTGCTTCCCTGAATATGATTACTGAAGATTTGTTTGAAGTATATAAAGCTTCAAAAGCATATAAATATTTTTTTATAGTGGAACAGGGCCTTAGAATAAAAATTAAGACTGAGGGGCACCTGGGTGGCTCAGTGGGTTAAGCCTCTGCCTTCGGCTCAGGTCATGATCCCAGGGTCCTGGGATCGAGCGCCGCATCGGACTCTCTGCTAAGCGGGGAGACTGCTTCCTCCTCTCTCTCTGCCTGCCTCTCTGCCTACTTGTGATTTCTGTCTGTCAAATAAATTAAAAAAAAAAAATCTAAAAAAATAAAATAAAATAAAATAAAATTAAGACTGAATCATCATGTTAAAGAAAACTCTAAGTGAACCCATGGTCCGAGTATATCCCTAATCCAAACACTGACAGCCACAGAAGCAAAATTTAAGTGGTTCTGATTTCACCTGAAATGCTGACTTGGACTTCAAACAAAACTTTGTAGCTCCCAGCTGATCAGCTGTAAACAAGTAAATGGGGTGATGTGGGTGCTACTACCTTAAAAGGAATGTACATGACTAGTAACCAGTCAAAATAGAAAGCAAGGTGCTTCCTCATTCAGATTTTACAAACTGAGCTGTAACAGCTAAGAGCCAAATACTTTTAGTTTTGAAGTCTTCCTGTTTGCAAATAGCTTGTTTCTTTCTCAGTGAAATATTCATATCAAATAAAACTTTCTGCACTTTATGACAGTTTCTACCATACCCACAGGTATGTTACTATGAACAAGTTAATTAAACTCTGTAAGTTTCTTCATTAGTAAAATGTGGAAATGATGTAAGATTTATTAATATTCTAAACATTGGATGAAATTATGCATTTAAATGAACTAGTACAGTGGTTGGTACATGGAATGTGCTCATAAAAATTAGTTAAACCAATGAATATTAGTTTATGTTGCTTGTCATATGGCTTTCCCATAAGATTTCTCATGCATATAATTATTTGCTAATCCGTCCACTAAATGTTAGAGGGACTGGAGAACTTTGTCCATATTCAAAGATTCTGAGAACTAGTAATATCTCAGTTGACTTGCTTGCAAGCAAGAAAAAAAAGCTGAAAATTATTAGTATAAACTGAGAGAATAGTTAGGGTATGTGTCATTTTTTTTTTTTTTTGTACCACACAAACGTGATGTGTATTATAAAAGGTAGAAAACCTGAGCAGATCTCTGACCAAAATACTGGATGTAGTAATTCTCTGACTAAAATATTGAATATAGTAATTCAAATATATATTACACATGCATAGGAAACCCCTCACTTCTGCAACCAACAACACACACTTTTTTTTTTTTTTTTTACAGCCGAGGTTAGATCACAGGGCTCCTGGTTATGAAACGCAAGTATGAAAAAGCTCAAACGTTTTGAAGTTGCCATGGCATCCTGTGCGACTGCAATTCCTGTTTGTGGAATATTCTGCTATGTGTGTTAGTTTACTGATGAAGTCCACATAGCCGGGCATTTTCAGGCTCCAAAGAAGCAATACTTAGAGCCGGTGTTGCAAATAGAAAACTTTGACCCAGTGGGATCAGGATGAATACTGTCTGGCAACAGCTGTGTATGTTGTCTGGGCATTAAAGTCAGATCGTTTCCGCAGTGCTGGTCCAGAGCAGCTTCTGGTATATTTACTCACACTGATTGCAGCAGAGATAGCGAGTAAGGGACAAGCGAGGCTAGGTAGGGAGAGACAGGGAGGGGGCTTCATAACCAGGCTTACAGAGATCCCAGATGTGGAGAAATGTTATAGACAACATAATAACCAGAGAGAAGGGAGCATAACAAGTCCACCTTGCTTGTTCTAAATATAGACCAGCTCGTTGCATAATCTTTACAAATGCACCTTGCTTGTCTTAAATATTTGGTATGTGTCATTTTTTATATTGTAAGTTTAGAACATTTTGCACTAGGCTGGAGTGTTGTTTTCACTGCATAAACATGATTTTTTCCTCTAATTGTATATTTACAAGATTATGAAATATATATATATGTGTATACACACACACACACACACACACATATATACTCAAAACATACTGTAAGAACTGAACATCAGTGATAAAGATAAACATTTAAAATATTTAAGTGTATGATTTTGGTGTTGCTCAATATATTCATTCATTCAAAATATTATTCAGTCAACTCATTTGTTCATTTACTTATTCTTATATTTATTGAGTTCCAAATCAGTAATGCGAGGCTAGGAGGAAAAAGTCAATACCCCAAAGCTAGCCATATCATCTCTGTGACCTAATTCATTTGGAAAAATAAAGAAGAATGCTGGAAATTAGAACAGAAGTAGGTTAATGTACCTTGCTGCTGCTGTGTAACGAGATTAGTTTCTCCTCCTCTAAGAATGAAAGTCAAGGACAGAAACCAGCACTGTCTAATAGAAACAAAATACACATGTAATTTCAAATGTGTGATTTCAAATTTTCTAGCCACATTAAAAAAAAAAAGGAAAAAGAAATAGGTGAAATTGATTTTAACAATTTATTTTAAAAATCAAATTTTCAAAAATTACCATTGCAACATGTAATTGACATTAAGATTATTGAAGAGAAAAAAGAAGATTATTAATGAGACCATTTACATTCTTCTTCTCATATTAAGTCTTTGAGATCTGGTGTGTATTTTGCACTTACAATATGTCTTAATCTGTACAAGCCATATTTCAAGTGTTCAACAGGCACAAGGACCAGTGGTTACCATATTAGTCCATATTATAGGTAGGGTTTAGCATGTGGATGTATCTTTCTGGGGAGTCACCGTTCAATCTGCTACACTCCCCTAGAGCCTGTAGAAGGAACACAGCAGCTTTGCTAACACCTTGGTAAATTCCAACCATGACTCACCCAGTGATACCCAGTTTGGACTTCCAATACTGTAAAAAGATGCATGTGTGCAATGGTAAGTGAGTCTGCGGTAATTTGCTACAGCAGCAACAGGAAGCATTCAAGTTCATCTTAAATTTTGTTTCATCCAGCCAGTGGTCTCTTACTGAAATCACTGAGTACAAAACATTGCACTAATGACTAGTAAGAGAGGCTTCCTGAAGAAGGTCCACTGATGAGTTTCCTTAACCAGAAGAGTTACACCAGAAAGTAAAGAAGGAAAGAAGGAAGAAAGGAAAGAAGGAAGATGATGGGTCTATGAAAACTCAGGGGAATTCATGAAAATAGTAACTCAACATATCAAATAACTGTATCTCATGAACCAATGCCTGCAAAATAATGAAGAATAATGTGAAACTTGAATTATATGCTATCAAAATTTTAATCCTATGAGACAATATTAAAATAAAGAACATTTAGGTGGTAGTTTCTTGAAAAGTAAGCTAGGCCTCATTTATAATGTTTGTGATGTCAGTATCAATATGTTGCTTAAGTCATTTTTATTGAAAATAATATAACAAAAGTTCCCAGGGATACACATTTGCTGGGTGCTTTCTGTGACTGTAAGTTTCCTAATGTCAGTTACTACAGAAAGTATGTGAAAGTAATAAAGTTTAAGAATTAACAAAAACAATCACAACCAAATAATAAGAACTTAAAGCTTGTTATTAAGCAAAATCTCTACTGTTTTTCAGAGTATGAAGAGTGTCAGAGACACCGGAAAGAGACACCACCAAGAAAGCACTTGATAGTCTATTGTTACTTATGAGAGTCACTAAACAAGAGAGCAGAAAAGACTTCATCAAATGGAATAAGCCAATGGACACTCTAAAAGTAGGCCAAATAAACAAACAGAAGAAGAGAATCAAGGAACTTTATTGTGAGTACATCTCAAATAACCCACACACAGAGAAGGAAAGGAAGAAAATTGAAGACAGAATTGCCATTGGTTTATAACATATATATTATATGTTTTGGGGGAATAAAATACCTTAACGTAGACTAAAATTAATTTTTTAATCTTGAGAATGCTGTCTTTAACATGTTAAATATAAGGTAATGAACATACATTTTCTCTAATAAAGTTCTTCCAAAAGAAAAAATAATTGAATTGATTTTTATATTATGAGGTGTTTAAAGGTAAAGTGTTTGCATATTGATATTCACTGGTTGCTCCCAAAAATACATTTTAAAAGCTTCATAATGGAAAGACCAGAATGTTCAATTCTTTCCAGACATTGATTACCAAAGATACATAACCCTGACATATATACCATTGATGACTTTTACAAACTAAATACATTTGAATCATAAACACAGAAGAGTGAAAATGAAGAGAATGTTAATCCATTTCGTTCTAATGGAAATCAGCCACTAGTTGCAGAAAATGTAATAGCACATATTTTGTGTTTATCTTGTTTTATTTATTTATTTATTTTTTAAGATTTTATTTATTTATTTGAGAAAGAGAGAGTATGAGAGAGTAGAGGGTCAGAGGGAGAAGCAGACTCCCCTCTGAGCAGGGAGCCCAATGCAGGACTTGATCCTCGGACTCCAGGATCATGACCTAAGTCAAAGGCAGTCACTTAACCAACTGAGCCACCCAGGTACCTTGGTTTATCTTGTTTTACAAACATCAGTATTCTTTAGATGTGATGTTGGGAGATGTTTTCACATTCGGCGGAGTGCAGATGTCTTTTGGTAAGATGAACCCAAGAATATTCTATTTCTCCCACAACTCAGCCTTTTATTGGAAAGACAAGTCTACTCAATTTATTTGCTCAATCGTTAGCATGAACACAAAGAAGGCAGGAATGGACAATTCTACCTCTCATTTACTAGAGCAAAAAGAAAAAGCTGTGTACTATTCACCTTTATTTTCATATCAAGGAAATTATATATTTTTCTCTCTTTTCTTCCCATATTCTTGGAGTTTTACTGTTTTGGTCTACTTCTAAAGCTAGAAATTTACTCCAAGTCTTGGCATTTCCCTAGTCAAAGTATTTATACCAACACATACATAGTTTCTTCATTTCTTCTACAAACATCAGTTTCTTTAGTCATCAGGTGATTGAGTCAAGTGGAGGTAATTATGGCTCTTGACACAGGGTTTGGTGGAGTTATGTAACTTGCCTGAAATAGTAGGCAAAAAATTTCAGGATTTGAATCCACATCTGCCTAACTCCAAAGCCATCCATTTTCAATTATATGACAGTAAGTTTATATCCATCGCACTTGCGAATGCCAAAGCCTTGGACACATACTCTCTAAGAGATTATATAGGAGTTCCCTGTCACCTCCACAGAAGAGGTGGGCAGAGTATGGGGATATTTGAGTCTTTCCTTTAACTAAGACACTTGCTTCATTTATTGAGTTATGATTATTAAAGAACAAACAAGAACAAGCCCCCAAAACCTCAGTTGTCTTTTTTGGAGGAGACAGTGGCATTATAGTTAGGTATATACCTTCAGCTTCTTATGATCAATGAAGTTTGACTAAAAAATTTATGTCTATTGAAGTTTACTTTCATCTCAAATATTTCAAGATTCCCAAAGATAATCTACCCTATGGTTGTATTTTATAGTTCTGTTAGTCTTGCATAGTGTCTGCTGTTAATTCAACACATTATTCTTCTAGCCGATGGGAACTGAAAGTTGTCATAACATTGAGAAAAACTGTGGTAAAGATGGGGTAAGAAGGGATGACATTTCCATCATATGGTAACTTTCATTAAGTCAGAATGTGGAAATGCTTGCTTATGGTATCATTTCTATTGAAGCCACCTATATCTGCTTTCGTAGAACTTATGACGATATCAATGTTTAAGACATTTTCAAAATTATCATTATTTATTTATTCATTTTTTTCCCTTTCTTTTTTCATGTTTTGATTGTCTATAAACTGTGACACACTGCCTTCTCGATTCTTTTGACTTAAATGATCACGAACTCATGTGGGAAAATTAAAGTGTTACCGGAAAGGAAACCAGTTTCTTAGGTAAAGCACTGCTATTTTGTTCTTGAAATTCCACAGAACAGGAACATCAATTACAACTTAACTTTTGTCCATGGTGGCCTTAAAGGAAGCATGTTTTCTGCCAAAGACAACTAGAGCTTTCTAGTCTCTATATGAATTTAGTCTCTTACTCTAAATTTGTCTCTGATTTAACATTTTGCTTTTTTAGCAGTATATTGGAGCACATATACCGGAAGAGATGATTTTTGTGAAAATAGTCCCATGAAAATGATTACGCATACTTTGGAAAGGAAAGGAACTATGCTGTTGAAAAGGCTGAGGTTGCTTTTGTAGGATTACATAGACTTAGTAGTGTAAATTGAAAGAACATTTGTCAAAAAATCAATATTCAGTATGCTTAAACATTTCTTATTAATTCTGGTTAACAGGATTAACCACTTCAGTGGAATAAAAACAACCTATGCTTGCATGAGCCCAAGAAAAAAGAACTTGTTCTAGATAGAAGGTCTTTTGAATGCATTGGTGCCTTACACCTGTTATCTAATTGAAAATAATTAGGTATGCATTAAAAAGTCATTGTCATAATAAAAATTTGGCTGGAAACTAATGAAATAAGCTGTGCATTGTGTAACTACTTAACATATTTTTTATTTGATTAGTTGACTAATCAAATGAATTACAGAGATAATATAATTGACTTCAAAAGTTTACGTTAACATATGCCCTGGAGTCTTTCTTAAAAGTCCATTAGGGTATAAACTCTATTGGAAGGAAAGATATTAAGTCGGCAATTTACCCTTTATAATAGGTGTTGTTTGACTGAAAAACAAAACTAAAATCTGTGGCCTAGAAATGAATGTGCAGTCTGCAAATGCAAAAAAGATTACCAGGTGGGAGGCAATTCCAGCTCTAAAGATGGCTATTTTCATAATCAAGTCACAAGCATTTATTTTAGCATATAAATATGGCACACACTAAATGGCAATCCCATTTAAGGTCCTGAAGATGAGGGCAAAGTTCTCACCAGCTGCCTAATAGAAACAATCAATGAATTAGAATGATACCTGTTATAATACTTGCCTTGAGTAAACTGGGCTTCAGAAAAGATGAAGCAACTGAAGGGCGCCTGGGTGGCTCAGTTGGTAAAAAATCTGCCTTTGGCTCAGGTCATGATTTCAGAGTCCTGGGATCGAGCCCTAGTCAGGCTCCCCGTTCAGCAGGGAATCTGCTTCTTCCTCTCACTAACCCTCTCCCTGCTTATGTTCTCTCTCTCTCTCTCCCAAATAAATAAATAGAATCCTTATTTAAAAAAAAAAAAAAGATGAAACAATGAAAACATTGTGGAAAGATTAGCTGAATAGAAATACAGTAAAAAAAATTGGAGTCAAATGTCAATATGTGCATGGGTAGTAAGGTGCTGTTTTAATAGCCAAGTAACAAACTAGACGTAGTGCAATACAGCCTATCAGAAATTTACCAGGTTTGGTCAAAGAGTAATACAGAAGAAAGTGAGCTAATAATGTATGAGAAATTGTAGGATTACATAATTGTCCTTTTAGAACCTCTAATGATATTACTGATCCAAGTAAGAATTATCACCTAAAACAACTAGGTGAATGGATGATGGGGAATATGAAAAACTGCAGATCTAACATCTTTCTGATTATCTCTGGCTCACAAAGGGGAAAAATGATAACTGCAACAAAACAACCAATTTGTCAGACACTTAGTCCATTGTTTAATCTTTGCAACATCAGTGGTTGGTCAACTAGAAAATAAGTTTTCTGATGTTATGTATAGAATCTGATATTACTTATTATGTATACTTACCCAGAAAGTAGTTCCAATTTCTGGTTTGTAGGAATTACAGGGGATAGAGGAAAAAAACAAAACAAAACTGGACAATGAGAGAGTTTAGCTCTGGGTAGGAAATGGCAGGGGTTTCACCTTTACTTTTAAAAAAATTTAGAATGGGGAGGCTTTGAAGATATTGACATTAAAGAATCATTTAAGCTGAAGAGCTTCCTCGCGTGTCTTAGCTCTACTCCCTCATTTTACCAGATAAGGACAGTCAAGTTCAAAGCCCACCTAAGTTAGTAAGAACCTGTCACCATGAGATCCCAGATCTGAAGTCTACTGATCTTTGTGTGACCTCATGTTAATTTCTCCAAGAGTGCGGTGGTACCTCACCAGGGAGTGTGTTCTCCATCAGTACAGGTGTGGCAGAGAAGGCTGGAGGATAATTTGTGAATGATGCTATGGGGGAAAAAAAAAGTTAAACAGCAGACTTGAGTCTGGACTAGGCAGATGTCTTCAAGGTCTTCTTTAAGAGCATGTGGTTTTACGAGTAATTCACAGCCGATTGAACAGACTTTAGCTGAATAATTTAGGAATCCTGCCCCCATTTGTACTCTTGCCTTTAAAAGTGTAATTTTTACACAGGGAGTAATTTTAAGACATGCCTGACCACCGTGGACAACTTGATAAAATGGCAAACTTTTTTTTTTTTTTAGCTCCCTAGGAATGGGTAGAGAAAGAATAAAGAAAGCATTGCTGTTGTTTGTTTTTCATTATCTTCAGATAATATTCACATAAAAATACATTTCCATTTTGCTGTCAAATTCAGTTATGTAATCACTTCATTTGTATTTCTTTTATGAAGAACAAGAAATAAAACATTCAAAATATTTGTGGTCTATAACACAGCTGCTACAAATCCTACTTACATGAAAGATTTTTTTTTGTAAATTGCAAAGCAGATATCAGTAACTATTGCATTCCCTTCTACAATGACCTCCATCACTTACTGGGTAGCTCTCGTTTCCAAATGCAGTTAAAACAAAGGCTCAAAGTCAACGTATTTCTCCGCAGGCTAATGAGAATTAGTAGCAAAGATGTACCCTGCATAAGGATACAAACATGGTTTTAACAAATTAGGTTCTGAGATTCCTCATGAGATTATTATAGCCTTTTAGAGTGAACTGTTGTTAAACATGGCCCTTTAAACCTTGCTGGTAAATCAATAGCTTAACAATTTTAATCTCTGTCTTTCATTCCATGTGTATTGAAGATCTGTTCTCGAGAAAGGACTCTTACACCCATAGAGCAGAGGAGTGTGGTATTGATCTCTTCATTAAAAGGAGGAATATGCTCTAAAAACTTTGAATATAAGCCCTACATTTCCTTTTCTGTACCCAACAAAAGAGGATAAATAAAATCACAAAACACAACCATAAGGACAAAACCCCCTTTTTTGTACATTGACTCCTTTTTTGTCATAACTATAATTATAACACAGTTCTGAAAGGCAAAATGCTAATAAACAATTAAAACATTTTTCTAAAGAGGGCAACTAGGAAAAAAAAAAGCAAAGAACATGGATATTTTACTAAATAGACTAAAGAATCTTTTCCGCCCTATTTCCCTTTACAAACCCAGGACACTAATGTTCCACACTCGAAACAAAAAACAGACTACTAGACTGTTACTAGACTAGTAAACCTTTCAAATTGTAGATTCTATGTTCCTACCTATTTAAAATGAAAATACTAGTTTTATTTTACCGAATAGAATACCGAATAGATACCGAATAGAATAACTCATATTTAATAAGTGTCTCTTTTGTGCCAAGAACATGTTCGTTATTATACCTAACCCTCACTATTACTTCATGACATAGACATTATTATTCTCATGTAACAGATTGAACTTTGGAGAGGTGTCTGAGTTCACAAAGCAAGGACGTGGAAGATTGGGGTTTGATTTCAAATCCATCGGACTTCAGAGTTTATGTTTTTTTCTCTATACTGTGGTCATATTTCCTTAAGAAACTAGAAGAGATGTTGTGAACAAATGGGCCAGATTCTTAGTCTGCTTTAACTCTTAAAAAAGTGTCACGATTGTTTACTTTAAGTTCTTAGAGTTATATAAATTAATACATTGGGTTATCTTGGAAATACAACTACCAAGAGCTTACTAAATAGATTAAGTGGAATTTTAAATAAATGAAATCTCCAAATCTCTTCCTCTCGTTTCTATTACAAAAATGTTTTCCAATTATAGTAATGTTAGTTTAAGTTTACATTGTAGGTGTGGTCAGCTCTAATCAGTACTCACACCAGGGAAGGCTAGCTAGTATTTGATCAAAAGGACAGATTGCAGATGTGGCCACTACAAGGTTCAGCCCTATTTATACTCACTACCACAATTTTCTTAATTTGTGTAACAGAGATTAGAGATTGTCTCTTTGCTGAAATGAGTGGTGTCTGAGACCTTCGGATGCAGAAACATCGCAGAGAAAGATGCATGAGTAGGCTGTAGGAATGTGGACTGGCCTTTCATCCTCTACCCGTATAGTTAGCTGCTTGGTTCTCATGCCTAGATGGTCTTACGTTTAGCCCTTGCTCAGCCAACTTTTGTTCACATGACCCAGATTAAAGTGGTTACCTCAAATCATGTCACATTTGCCTCGAGGTAAACTTTTCATTTTAAAGTTTTGACAGAAGGCCTAAGGGACAGTTGGAGCAGGCAGAAGGACTTGTGTGCTCGCTTCCTACATCTGGTTACTAAATATTTCATGTATGACAAAATTCAGTCAGACTTGCTTTCACGTCAACAGTGTGGAAGAGGAAAAGCTGTATCTTTTTACCTACCTCTAACTATGAGATGTCACTAATACTTATCAAAAGGAATCTAATAGCTGTAAGTGGATGGCTTGGCTTGGATTATTTCAAGATGAATATTATTTAACTCCATGTATTTTATGAGCATGACCTCTATCATTACCTTGGGACGATTGGAATTTCCTCACCATTATCGCTTTCCTTCCACCAAAAGGAAATGGTACAGGTTGGGCAGGGTGCCCTTGTGTCATTTCTAAACTAGCTTTTGGACACCCTTGGCCTTTGTCTGGGTCTGTGCAGAGGCTGGAAGGTGACCAGTCTGCCTATGGAGACTCTCATTTGCATAACTTATAGAACCAGTCCTAACAATGGTCCAACAAGTTGTTATTCCCTTAAAATAAGAACTCAGTCCAGATTTAAATGACAGAATAAATATGCTCAGAGTCAGGAGCTGCTCTTTCAAAGTAGTCAAGCTTGGTGGAAGTTGCTTTAGAAAATGGCTTTCCAAGAGAGGGTGTAGTCATTCAATCCAGAAAAATACCCTCCCCATTTTTTGTCTCATGGTGGTGAAGAGAGGAAAAATAGCAGCATGACCCCTTGTGGCGGGAAATAGAGCTGGACTGGTAGACAGGACTGGTATTTGGAGGAGGATCATGAGCTCCACAGAAATGAATAATGGCAGCTGTTTTACCATCACGAGGTTTACAGCAGATTAAACCTAATATGACAGGAAATAATATTCAGTAAGTGTTCACTTAAAACATACATTTTTACAGATGAGATTCTTGCCTAGGATTTCTAACCTGGGTCACATTTGACAAAGGAAATGATCTAGGACACATTTTTAAAGTAATAGAAATGTTCCTTATTTTCTTTCTGAAGTCTCTAAATTCAAATGACTTCTCTCCCAAAGGCAGATACTTCCTGAGTTGTACAATAGTCAGGAGAGGGTCATCTGTTTGTAGGTGTTATTGAGTTAAGCAGCTTATAGTAATGAATCCCAAAAATCATAGGCAGAGAGAAGGGTTGTAAAATGTTGTTTAAATGGAAAATGTCTGTGACTTTTTAGTTTCCTACTCATGTATACTGTCTGAGGAGGACTACCTTGTTTCCATAGCTGGTCATGGCTTTATGACTTCTCTCATGGGAGGAAGTTTAGGAGGGGTCTGCCGAGTGGTTGGGAGAAAAACAGGTTCTAGACTCAGATTTGGGGACAGAGCTCATAATTTCCTTTCACTAGTATAATAATAACAACATCTAGTTCATACAATCATTCTGAGGGTTAAGTGAGATAATCTCCTGAAATCATTTAACACGATACCCAGCATGTTGTGTGTCCAGACACATTTACAACAGATATTCAGGTTTCCTATTCAAAGTCATGGGAAGAAAAGTACAGCATAGGGAGTATATTCAGTGACATTGTAATAGTGCTGTCTGGTGACAGACGGCAGCTCCCCTGCGGTGAGTGTAACATAACTCATAGAGATGTTGAACCCCTATGCTGTACGCCTGAACCTAAGGTAACATTGTGTCACATCTATATTCAAAATTTAATGAGAAAAAAGATTTTCGATACAAATTCCTTTCAAGTACAAGTATCTCCTTATTTTTCTATCTCATAAACTTGGTTTTTCCACAAATTTTATTTTCTTGTGAGTCCAGCTATACCATGTTATTGTCTTTAACCCTTCCTGGTGCTACGGTTGCTGAAATTCAATGAGCCAGGCATGCTGCTGCGGGCACTGGGGACAGAGCGACAAGTGCTAGGTTGAATTCTAGCCACATGACTGACAATAGCCTGCTTGATTTCTGAGCCTTCTTTCCTTACCTTCCCATGCTGTTGTGAAAATTATTGAGGTGAAGTAGAACAAAGTCCCCTTGTCACTGAGCCAGTCTATAACAGATGCTTGACAGCTGAAGTATTTGTTTCCGTGAAGTAAGATGTGTGATGTGGGTTTTTCCTTATCCCTATGTAGCTCATTGATCCACACACCCTTGGTGTCTACTTAATAATTAAGTATTTCCAGACTTCCTGAGTAGAATGTATTTCTGTATTTATTTCAACTTAGTTTGACTGTGTGACAAACAGCTGTGTATACGGGGTGCCTGGGTGGCTCAGTTGGTTAAGCGTCTGACTTGATGCTTTCATTTTGGCTCAGGTCATGATCTCAGGGTGCAGGGATCGAGCCCCATGTGCTTAGCATGGAGTCTGCTTGGGATTGTCTCTCTCCCTCTCCCTCTGCCCTCCCTGCAACTCGTGCTCTGTCTCTATCTTCCTCTAAAATAAATAAATAAATAAATAAAATCTTTTAAAAAACCCAGCTGAGTATGCAAATTTATTTCACTGTTTTCTCACAAATGTATCTGAACCGCTCTTCTGCATCTTGCAACTTCCTGGATGCTATTTTCTTCGTTAATGATGTCCAAACAAATGCCGTATTAAAAATAAACTGCAGAGAAACACAGTGCGAAATGAAGTTTACCAGGTGGAAGATCAAGAGGAATTAAGTGCCAAAGCTCTAGCCCACGTCTGTAAAATTGATTTGACTTAATAAGTCCAATGCAAATAGAGTTGTATTGCTTGGGATGTGTGTAGACACACACTCATACACATACAAACATAAACATCTTCGACTGTGTGAGCACATCTTGCTTTTGTCCATTTAGAATTCTCATGAATAAATAAATATAAATAGGTTGTTTTCATTTTTAAAGATCAACTTTTTATCAGAAATTTAAAACTGAGCACAGACTAGCATGCGGACAAAATAGACTTTAAGAAACACGGTAAATTGGAGCATGCCCAAAGACAGCTCATGATTGCCATGTTTTTCTCCATAAAAGAAGTACTGTATCTCTCATCTCATCCTCTTGATTAAACCTGTTTTTTTTTTTACCCTTCCTGTAAATCATTTTGTGAAACCACCACTAGATCGAAAGCATGAAACTGCTAGTAATCACACCAATTTTTTACTTCAAGGCTTTTCTAGGTGATTTGGTGTAAAATGTTTTAGTCTGTTCTCCTAGCTAACCCTGGATATCTGCCAAGATTTAATTTCAGTGTCCTCTAGGAAGCTTCCCGTTATCCCTTCTCCCTATTTAGCACCGGCAAAATGCCCTTCCTCTGTCCTCTTCAATCACTCCATATGATATTAAAATTGTAGCTCTATTTCTGCCTTACGCACTACGTTGTGAAAATCCTGTTCACTATTGAATCCCATCCCCTACAACAGTGCTCAGCCCAGAGGACATGCCCAAAAGGTACTTAATGAACTGAACTGAATCTAGTCATGGACCTGTTTGTGTATCTAAGTTAATTCCAAAGTGATCCCCGAGTTTCCACCAGTCCAGGAAGAATGTTTCTTCATGTACAACTTCCCGAAGGAATCACTGATATGTACAATTATGTACATCAGAATGCAAATTCTGATTGGTGTTGCATTTGGTTGGTTTTCTAGCATCTCACTCTGATCGCGGGGGTAGGTGGCGGAGAACCACATCCAACTCATTGGAGTGGTGACACGCAAGTGACAATGAGCTGTATTCAAGGATGTGACTTCTTTACTCATGTGACTGTTCCCTTCTGTGTTTTTCGTTTTCTGCTTTGCAGAGTAAAAATAATGATTATTCTTTCCTACCTCGTGGAAGGGACTAGGACACTTGCCCCGCCCAATCAGACAAATCAAATGCTCTTTAAATTGATTACAGTTTATTCTCTCTGAGAGGGTTCTCATACTTACCTGAGAGTCCCAATTATCAATATGGTTAATCTACAAAATAAAAGTAGAAACAACAGATGATTTTAAGAACAACGATTAGTAACATTATAAAGGGTAGTCAAGAGGAAAGAGAAGAATGATAGCAAAGGTGAAAATATTACTCGTTAATAGAAGTCCAATTTAGAATGGGATTTTCTTCATTTAGGACAGCAGGCATCTTAAGGACATTTCTGATTATCTTATAGAGCTAGAATAAAAGGATGCATGTTTATTCTTTTATTAGGAAATGGAGAAATCAGAAAACAATTTTACTTGTTTAAATTGATCTAAATCTCATCTATCAAAAATAGCATGCAAAAAAGAATTCATGACCCAACTAATAATATCTTATTCATAAACGATGCCCAAGTTTCAGGGGCTCCAGAGCTTTTAAAATGTTGTATTGTTTCAAGGAAATGAATCATTCTTTCCATGTGTTTTTGGATAGACAGCACTGACTTCACTGAAAAGTGGAGAAAACTAAGCACAAGAAATAGTAACTTTCTAACATAGAAACACTAGTAAGACAATAGGGGAATTAACCTATATCCCACTTTTATTAGTTTTATCACTAGAGTTTGTTTCTCTCATATATTTTTTCCATATGTTTATTTTTTAATTATACCCAGAACAAAAAACAGAGCAAAAATGTACTCCATTTTGGGGGGACTGTTATCTTTTTCCACATAAAATGATATTTGCATCATTTTGGGTGGATGGCTGTGTATCCAACAGGAAAAAATAAAAAAACAAAAACAAAAACAAAAAAACAAAACCTGGAAAAATATTCTACAAACCCTCATATGGAATATAACTTTCCAGAGAGCTGAAGTTCAATGAACAGTGCTCAGCATAAAAATGGTGTAGTACGGCTATAAACAAGACAACGGGCACAAATTGGAGTCCCTTACGCTAAACCCCATGTCACCAAATCAGGACTCACCTGAATTACAGCTTCAGCTCTCCTGGAAATGGAGTTGTAAGGCAGCCAATCAGGAATCATATGATAAGCATAGGTCAGGTAATCTGCCTGACAGGCCCCCACCATGAAGAAAGTAGCCTTGCAATAACCAGCCCATGTTCTAGTATACTCTAGTATAACGTCCTTGTTCCAACCCCTTGTCCCTATAAAAGTCTTTCCTTTCGTGCAGTCCCTTGGAGCTCTTTTCTGTCTGCTGGACTGGATGCTGCCTGATGTGCGAGTAGTTGAATAAATCCAATATGATCCTCAAAATTTACTCAGTAGAATTTTGTTAACAGTTGTTTGTTTACCATCTTTATCCTCGAAAGAAGGGATATATTTTATTCCACACCTTGGCACTAATGCAACCTCCTCTCATCAAAGCTCCATTCCTAACCCATTAAACTCAGTTATTCAATGCCTATAATGTATTAAAATTTACACCAAAGTCCACCTCAAAGTTGAATCTTCCAAGTAGTTAAAATTACATGGCGTCAGGAAGTAATTCCTCTTTGTTCGTCTCCCTGCCTCTGGATTTAATGGCAGTGGAGTCACCATGGCGCAGCAGCAGGCGCCTTTTAGCTTCCTTGATGATTTACTCTGTTCCCTTCAGATGTTTTCCTAGTGCAGCATCTGTGAGCAAAATCAATTACACATTCCAGGCAGGTTTCTTTTTCCTCCTTTTGAAAACTCATTATGCATCTTAATATATTAAAAAAGTGGCTTTTTTTTTTTTTTTTTTTGCTAGTCTCTTATTGGTTTCTGGTTCCAAGGCATTAAAAGCTAGGCAACGTGTTCATTCGCTTACACTTGTCTAAGTGCTTCCCTGCCTTGTCCAGAACACTTTTAGCATTTGGTCTAAGCTGATCTAAAGATTTTAAACTATTAAACATGCAGCATCTGTGAAAGTTGAATTAATTTATACAGAAAAGCTTTTTATAATTCTCTCAATTGTAAATGTTGAATGCTTACATTCTTTAAGTGGAGAAAAATCTGTGCTAGAAAAATATTAGTGTAGAAACGATGTAAAGGCAGAAAAAACAAATATGTGTTTGTTTATCTTAAACACATAGAATTAAAAAGTAATCTTTACTATCATCCCTCAGGTATAGAACACAATCATTTAATATCCTTGTAGTTTTCCTTCTCAAATAATCTAAGAACTAATAATTTCAAGAAATGTCTCAAAAAAACAAATTTTTTCTCATGAGCTTATTTGTACATTAGGAATTTTTCAATCATACTTAAACGATTGGTTCTCAGGTATTTATATCTTATCTCTTACTCCAGCCACTCCCTAAAGCAGTAAATTTGGAAAACATATTTACTAAAAAGATGTACTAAAGGGAGGCCCTGGGTGGCTCAGTCTATTAAGCATCTGCCTTCAGCCCAGATCATGATCCCAGGGTCCTGGGATCCAGCCCCAAACGGAATGGGGCTCCCCTCTAGGTGGAGAGTCTGCTTCTTCCTGACCCTCCCCCCTGCTCCTGTGCACACAGGTTCTCTCTTTCAAATAAATAAAATCTTGAAAAGAAAAAGAGATACTAAAGAGAAATAATTCAAGTAAAATTCTCATACACAGGCTTCTTCGGTGTTCAGACAATTTTTAAAAAGTTGAGTAATAAAAGCTGTGCTGGAAAAATCACTTAATCTATCATTTGTCATCACATTACACAGTTTTAACTAATAAATCCTACAAAAAATATTTTTTAAGGGAGACATTAGGGAATTAATCTACAGGATCCCTCCCCCTCTCTCTCTCTTTTCTTTTTTTTGTTTCATGTTCTGAGCAAATTAGAGGGAGACAGAGAGCAAAGCTGTCAGAGATGAGGATATAAGCAATTAATTTTCTTTGAATTTTTAGATACCCTTTGACTTTCAGAAGAGCTGTAAAGACAGTATGGAACACTTCCGTGGGACTTTCTTCTCGTCCCTCCCAATGTCAACATCACACATAAACACTGGTTCAGTGCTATCGACTAAACCGAAGACTTTATTTAGATTTCTCAGATTCTTCACTAAGGTTTCTTTTCCTGTTCCAGGATCTACATTGCTTTCAGTTGTCCTGTCTCCTTTGTCTCCTCCAGGCTGTCACCGTCTGTCAGGAGGTTTTGTAACACATGACCTTGGCAATTTAGGAAAAGTACTCATCAGGTATTTTGTGACTGTCCCTGAATTTGGACCTGCCTTATAGTTTTTAATTATTACACAGAGTTCATGGATTTTGGGAATCCAAGAGAAGTCATGTCCTTGTCATAATGCATTATAATAATCACAGCATTAAACACATTTTACTACTAGTGACCACTGGAGTCATGAATAATGCTGACTTTTCTACTTATATTCTTTCTCTATTCATTAATTGAAATTCCAAAGGGTAAGTTGTCTCTTCTTTCTGATTTATTTATTTACTCATGCAATCATTTTTATCACAAATTCTTATTTTATTCTTTGCTTGTTTTTTTTTTTAAGAATTTTTTTTTTTTTTTTTTTTTTGACAGAGAGAGATCACAAGTAGACGGAGAGGCAGGCAGAGAGAGAGGGAAGCAGGCTCCCTGCTGAGCAGAGAGCCCGATGCGGGACTCGATCCCAGGACCCTGAGATCATGACCTGAGCCGAAGGCAGCGGCTTAACCCACTGAGCCACCCAGGCGCCCCTTATTTTATTCTTTGATTAACAATCCAGTGCTGTCATTATTTCCTGTGTGCCTCTGATTGTTCCAGCCATGGCCATCGGAGGCTCTTTCAAGTTGGCTCTTGCGTTCCTTTGAAATGTTCTGTTTGTTTGCTGTTTTGATCTTGTTCTTTTGTTTGTTGGCTTATTCTACCTTTCCTTTCTGACACCACAAGATGATCCGGATTCATCTTGTACTTTCTCCACCTCCACCTTGGGAAAAAAAACACTTATCCAGGTAATTTTATTACTTTATATTGGAAAATGGAATTTATAAATCAATATGTGGATGCTAGGTGTAGCCATTGCTTCTGCTGTGTGACTGCTTCTAGGTACTCCCAGTGCACAGAGCTGGGGAATATACGGATGCAGACCTTTCCATGTGCTCTCCATCTGTGCGTGTATATTACACATCCTAAGCATAGGTACATAGAAACATTAGTTTATACCCATATATCTGCTTCCAGTTTATTCAATCCTTCCTCTTTCTTTATTGTAACTTCTTTCTCAGGCAGGGAGAAACTTAGCTCTACCTACAAAATACCTATTCGTTTAACCAGAGTGTAGCTGTAATTTCAAAATTACCACTTTGTACTGACATGAGAAACAATTTAGGAACTAAAGCACCGTGTCCCCTGCTTTTCGAAAGTCCTCCTAATTCCATTTTGCTTTCACATTAGTACTATTTTCCGTAGCCAAAAGAAGAGGATTTTTGCTTTTACAAAAACAGGCAGAAGCTAAAATAGCTTTCACTGTCTATATTGCAATGAGCCCTTATAAAGGCAGCTTGCATTCTAAGCAATGAGAGGGACCCAGCCAAGCTGTTTTTTTCCCCTGGGCAACTGCACTCACTCAACATCCAGCTCCCCCAACTCCTGTATACTGGAAATGCATCTGTGAGCATTGGAGTTTTATCTCAATTTATTTTTTGCCTCTGTTAGTAAGTTGTGTCCTCAGGTGTGTATGCATTATGCATTTTGATCACATATATAACCAGGATCAGTGGCATGCATAGTGTATTTGACACCAGGGCAAATCATTTTTAATGCACCTTCACCCATCCAACAAAATAAATATTAGTAATAATCAGGTAAAAAGCAGTAACGTTCATTTTCCTAATTTGCTCTTTAGCTTTAAAACTAATAATGTAAGAAAACAAGACATTTCATTTTTTAAAGATATTTCTTAAATTCAGTAAAATATTACATATATGAACAAAAATTTGCATTTTCAAAGAGTAAATGGTAGACCTCTCAGTTTGCCTTATGTTAATGTTTCAAATGTTAAAGACAAGAACTTCATTCAGGTGGTTCTGTAGAGAGACAATGGGGATGACCCAAGTTTTGACTTTGTCTTTTGCAATTGCTGTGCAATCATTGTTTGTTTTGAATCTAATGCTTTTGTGTAGAAACATACAGTGTAACAGGAGTTGGAGGCATACATTTTAACAATTCTGGACTGTAAGGAACTCACATGTATAAGACGAACACATGTAACTGATTCCACCTTTGTCAGAGACCAATGATAGAACTAGGAGTTCTCTGAATTCACCTTTTACATAACACACAGAGTTTATTAAAGGATATGTACTAAAATGGCTGGTGTGATGCTGACATCTATTACCCAAATTAACAATATTAAAATGATCAATATTGACTCTGTCAATTGTTCAAAACGTAAACCAAGACAAGACGTTTGGGAAAGGTTATTTGCCCATTGACATTATTTAGAATTTCTAGGGCAGAGTTATAATAAAAATCAGGCCATCTTTTCATCTTTTTTTCTCTCAAGTCGTTTTTGTTGTAAAACTCTCTATGGACAAGGCATTCTCTAATTTCCTTCACCCAGGGCAGAATGCTTCTACCTCCTCACCTGTGGTATGTCACTGCCTAAAAGCGGAATGGCTGGTCATGGGGTATGTGTAATGTTCAGCTTAGTATATATGGCCCATATCTGTCTGCACAGATTTGTAGAAATCTGTAGATTTCTACCAGTATGTGAGACTTCCAGCTGTTCCTTATTTTATTACCAATTGTTTGACCTGTCAGGTTTTCAATGTTAACCATTCTACCTATATGTTTCTCAGTATGGTCTTAGTTTGCATTTGCCAAATGACTAAAGAGGATAAGTGCTCTACATACTTTTGGATATCTTTTTTTGTACCCCTAATTGGATTACCTGACATATTTTCTTTTAATGATTTACATATTCTGGGAACAAGTACTTTGCTGATTATAAATATTGTAAATACCTTCTCCCATTCTGCTTTTTTCTTTAAAAGCTCTTACTGATATCATTTGTTGAATAGAAGTTCATTTAGAAATAATTGCCATTTATTAACATTTTCTTCATGGTTAGTGCTTTTATGTTCTCCTTAGGACAGAAATTCTTCATTTTAACAAAGACAGATTTATCAATGTTTTCTTTGATGGTTAGGGCTATTGTGTCCTGTTTGAGAAACCTTTACCTACTGCTACTCATAAAGATGATCTTCATTAGTATATAGATGGTTTAATCCTTTAAAAAAATTTTTTTAAAGATTTTATTTATTTATTTGACAGAGAGAAATCACAAGTAGGCAGAGAGGCAAGCAGAGAGAGAGGAGGAAGCAGGCTCCCCGCCAAGCAGAGAGCCCGATACGGGGCTCGATCCCAGAACCCTGGGATCATGACCTGAGCCGAAAGCAGAGGCTTTAACCCACTGAGCCACCCAGGCGCCCCCCTTTTAAAAATATTTATTTCTTTTAGAGAGAGAGAATATGTGTGATCAGGCAGAAGGGCAAAAGGAGAGGGAGAGGGAGAGTAGGAATCTCAAGCAGACTCCCTGCCAAGCACAGAACCCATCTTGGGGCTCCATCTCACGACCCTGAGATCATAGGAGACAATTTCCTAGTGCCATTTAACGAATGTACCATCTTTCCCTACTTCTCTGCACTTTTCATCTAAGCTAGCACTAATACTGAATTACCTTCCTTGTGCATTAAATATTTGTACTTCAGTGTATGTGTACTATTTGTTCAATTTATGAAAGTTTGCTTTGATTTTTTAGTACTCTTTGCATTTCTATGTAAAGTTTGGAATCAACTTGCCAATTTTCACCAAAATACCTGCTGGGATTTTGCTTGGGATTGTTTTGAATCTATAGCATTGAGGTCTTGTGTGTTTTTTGTTATATTGATTCTACTGCGTTTGATATGCAGTTGAAAACTGTGTATTTTGAAAAGTTGTATTTCCTACTTTTTCATCTACTAGTATATGGAAATATAATTGCTTTCTCTTCACTTATGTTGAATGATTAGGTAAATTCATTTCTTAATTCTAATATTTTATTTCTAATTTTAATAAATCCACATGAAAATCATATAATCATGTTTCATTTCGTTGTTTAGAATTCATAACACACACATTCTTTTCTTTTTGTGCTGGTCAGGATCTTAGATACAATTCCAAAGCATGGAGAGGAAGGAACATATTTTTCAGGTGCGTAATACAAATATCTCACCATTTAGTATGCTCTAAGTTTTCAAGATATCCCTTTATCAGGTAAAACAAATTCCTTTTCACTTCCAGTTTGTTGAATTTTACTCTATATTTTGTTGGCATCTCTTGAGATACCATATGATTTTACTCTTTTATTCTTTAAGTGTGGTTAATTCTCAGTGTGTTTTTAGTGTTGACTGAAACACCAAATATTGACTGAAACCTGAATATTATACCAACCTTGCATTCCTGGGATAAACTCAGCTTCTTTGTGATACATTTTTTCAAATATCCTAATTGATTCAGCTGTTGATATTCTGTGCAGATATTTATACTTATGACAGTAAGTATCACTGACCAGAGATTATCTTTTCTTGTAATAGTTTTTCAGGTATCCTGATCACAGTTATGCTGGCTTCAAAGAACATGTTTGAAAAGTGTTCTATTCTTTATATCCTTCAGAAGAGTTTTTATAAGATTGGTGGTTTTTCTTCCTTTTATTTTTAAACAGGTTTATTGGATATAAATTTTATACAATATATGGCACTTAAAGTGTATGATTTGATGGGTTTTTATCTCTCTCTCTCTCTCTCTATCTATCTATCATCTAACCACCTATTATCAATCTTATTCTATTGACCTATCTATATCATGGAGCCATTGGCACAATGAAGGTAATTTACCACCCCCAAAAGTTTTTGGTGCCCTTTTGTAATACATTTCTCATCTCCAACCTTTGTCTTCAGGCACACACCTAGTTTATTTATATCCCTATAGGCTAGTTTGTATTTTCTATAATTTATATAAATACAATCATACAGTATATGATCTAGTTTTATTTGCTTCTTACACTCAACATAATTACTTTGAGATTTATCGACATTTTTGCAATACTTGGTATAGTAAGTCTTTTCAACTTTGGCCATTCTAGTAGGTGTGTGGTGGTATCTCTTTGTGGTTTTAATTTGCATTTTATTATTTTAAAATTTTAATTAATTTTTAAAAATTGGCATACAATCTAAAAAACTGACACAGAGTAAAAGTCACTCTTACCATTTTTTACAGATCATGGATTTTGAAAAATGCATAGTGTACTCTCTGTACTACCAAAATCAAGATACAGAATAGTTCAATTACATCCAAAAATTTCAACATGCTATCCCTTTTCTGTCAAACCTCTTCTCACATGCCAAAAGCTGACCTTTCTTCTGTTCCTACAGTTTTTGTTTTCCAAAATGTCATGTAAATGAAAGCATAGAGAATGTGATCTTTTGGGTCTGACTTTTTTTACTTAGTGAAATGAACATGAAATTCGTCAGTATCTTTGTGTAAAGAAATAGTCCATGATTTTGTGTTGCTGAAGAGTGTTAAAATGTATGGATGTGTCACAGTTTCTTTACCCATTCAGTGGTTAAAGGATATTTGCCTTGTTTCTAGGTTTTGGTAGTTATAAAGTTTCCATAAACATTCATGTATAGGTTTCTATAAGAATATACATTTTTATTTTTCTTGGGTAAATACCTGAGAGTAAGGTGATTGGGTTATGCACTAACCATGTGTTAACTGTTAAGGAAACCATCAAACTATCTTCCAAAGTAGCTGTATCACTGTGCATTCCCACCAGCGGCAATGTATGAGAGTTTCAGTTGCTCCACATATTCAAATGGTATCTCAATATGGGTTTGATTTGCAATTCCATAGTGATTAATAATGTTGAACACTATTCATGTGTTTATTTGCCAGCCATATATTTCCCTTGGCGAGGTGTCTATTCAAATCTTTTGCTCATGATTTTTAAAATTGAATAGCTTGTTTTCCTATTGTTGAACATTGAGAGTTACTTATATTGTTGGGTTGCAAATCCTTTGTTAGATGTATGATTTGCACGTATTTTCCTCTAGTCTGTGGCTAGGCTTTCTTTCTCGTAACAATGTTAAATGCAAAACCAAAGTTTCCAATTTCAATAAAGTTAAATTAATTAATTATTTTACTTTTATGATTTGTGCTTATGCTATTGTATCTAAGAACTGTTTACCTAATCCAAACTCAAAAATATTTTCCCCTATGGTTTTGTCTAGAAGTTTAATAATTTTACATTTACATTTTGATTAATTGTTGTAAGAGTTCCGAGGTATTCATGGAGGCTTACTTTTTGCATATGAACATCCAATTGTTCAAGTGCTATTTACTGAAAAAACTGTCCTTGTATTAATTGACTTACCTTTGTGCCTTTGTAGATGGTATTGTTTATTACCTTTAAATGGATTATTGTCAGAAATAGATAAATGCAATTCATTTTTGTATATTGATCTTGTTGATTCAACCTTGTTGAATTCATTGATTACTTCTTTGCAATTACTTTGTATTGCTTTGTAATTACTTTATATTACTTTTTAATTCCTTTTTTCTTGTCTCATTTTGATGTCAGGGTAATACTGGCCTCATGGAATGAGTTGGGAAATAGTCCCTCTTGTCAATTTTCTAAAAGAAAATGTCATATCTGTAGGTAGGCAAATAACAAATACCAGAAAAAGGAAGCAACATATTGGCTAAACTCTGCATATCCGGTTGTGTCCATACTCACCAAATAAAAAGTTGCTTAAGGAATGGCAAGTTGTATAAAGGATTATGAGCAAACACAAATGTTATCTTAGAGGATGCTCCTCATCTAAAAACATGAAACAGGTGAAAGGACATTTAACTCTCTATTTTATTTCTCTTGAAAAAAGAAAATCAGTTCAAGTTCATACTTTTCTTCAGGAATAAGTCAGGGGCTTCTGAAATAAAACCATATTCTAGAGGCAATGCCTGTTTCAGAGAATCCTGGCATCAGATGAATTCACTTCTTGTTCATGAAGCTGACCAGGGACACGCACAGAGAAAGTTTGTTATCTTCAGTTTACATATTGCCCAAATGAAAAGTAACAATGAACGGATTCATTCAGGGTTAATGGCAAATCCAGAAACCATTAGACCTCTTGCCTCTCACTGTGGTATTATAGTTGTTTCCTTAGTTACATTTATTTCGGTGAAATGACTTTTCATTTTTATCCTATTAGTGACTTTAGAGTCTAACTCCACATAAAATGCAATTTTGCAGTAAAGTAATTCTTATCAAAAGCAGGCTGCTTCTCCTGTAACCCTACCTCTTAATGGTAGAGCCCTGAGGGTCCCGGTCACAGGTCTCTTTCCCATTGCTTCTCACCCCCAGATTTGGTGTCTGGGGGTGAGATGTGGTGTGGTGAGATGTGGGTGTCCACTTTTCCTGTGTCTCTTCTTTTGTGGCGTTGCTCTTTGCCAATGCCATTTAATGAGAAGAGTTGTCCTTTGAGGTGCCTCACATCACCTGCCATAGCAGTGGAAAGGTGGCCCACACCAGCCCCTCAGAGCCTCTTCCCAGAACAGAGAGTGGCAGAGTCCTTCTGGGGATTCACATGATTGCTGGGAGAGAAAGCATCTCTTTTTTCCTCATGAGACTTACGTTAAAATACCATGTGAGCCTGGAACTGGGAGAGACTTTCTGGAATATTACACTAAGAGGAAAAAACACTCTCCTGCGCCCTGCCCCCCCCCCAAAAAAAAATCCATGGGTGTGGGAATAGAAACAGAGAAGATAGAAATGAGAGAGAGACAGAGAGAAAGAGTAGGAATGAGAAAGAGAACTAAAATTATCATTTAAATATCATGTGACAGATATGCCTAAAGCCTCAGCCTTGCTCTTTTTCCATTGATGAGTCAAGAAATTGCCTTTTGGGGATGCCTGGGTGGCTCAGTCAGTTAAGCATCTGCCCTAGGCTCAGGTCACAATCCCAGAATCCTAGGATTGAGCCTTGTGTCCACTTTCTGCTCCTTGTGGAGCCTGCTTCTCTCTCTCCCTCTGCCCCTCCCCCTGCTTATGCTCTCTCTGTCTCTGTCAAATCAATCCATTGATCAATCAATCTTTAAAAAAAAAAAAAGAAATTGCCTTTGTTTCAGTTAGTTAAGTTTTTGGCACTTTCGGCCAACAAGTGCTGACAACCATTCCAAGTGTTTGCGTTCATTTACACCTGCTGACAGCTTACACTCCTCTATTCCCACTTTAGACTCTTTTCTGAACCCTAGATTCATCTCCATGGGCAAACCTGAATTTCTGCTTGGATTTGGATGACTTAGGCAGTTAGACCTTCCATGTTTGATGCCAAACAACTGGTTTCCCCACAGACCTACTCCCCTACCTTCTGCATCTCCATATGTCACCACCACTTCCCAGTCACTCCCATACCCTCGAGCTCCCCCAACATCAGTCCTCCAACAAGTCCTGCTATTCTCACTCCTGGAACGTTCCACGGATCTCTCTGCTTCTCTCTGTTTCTACTGTCTCTGCCCCAGTCTAGCAACATGGCTCACTGCCTGCGCTTTCCTTCTAGCTGCTTCGCCACTTTCACTTTTGGTTCCTCATGATCCAGCCTCTGCACTGCTCCTGAAGTGATCCTTTAAAAATGTAAACTAGTGGGACGCCTGGGTGGCTCAGTTGGTTGGACAACTGCCTTCAGCTCAGGTCATGATCCTGGAGTCCCGGGATCGAGTCCCGCATCGGACTCCCGGCTCCACGGGGAGTCTGCTTCTCTCTCTGACCTTCTCCTCGCTCATGCTATCTTTCAAATAAATAAATAAATAAATAAATAAAATCTTTAAAAAAAAAAAAAGTAAACTAGTCACTTTTGTTCCCCTGCTTGGAACTTTGTAATTGCTTCTAATTGCACATAAAACAAAGCTTGAATTCCCTTTCCTGGTCTGGAAGCCTTTCTCTAAGCCTAATCTCATCTCTCCCCCGGCCCTGTACTCTGTGGTTCATGCACGACCCCAGGCACACTGTCTGTGCTTGTACCTCTCTCCCTTTCCTTGAGCATCCTCCCCCTTTATGGCTTCATTTAAGAGATGTCTTCTCAGAGATGATCCCGGACCCCCTACCTAACGCAAGGGTACCTCTCACCTACACCATGATTCTCTGCCAGAATACCTAGATTATACATTTCCTATCAAGCATGATAACTAATAATTATGCTTTTGTTTTGTTAGTTGGTTTCCCTTTTGTCTGCTTCCACCACTAAACTGGACAGTGAGGTCTGTGAATGGAAGAGACAAGCCTCTTGCCTGCTGCTAACCATGAAGCTCCAGCTGCCTGCCAGCAACACAGACACTCTAAAGTATCTGCTAAATAAATCAAAGAAGAAATGTACAAATGAATGAACTCTACAGGGCATAGTAAGGAAAGATTAGAATAGTGGAGACTCATTCCATTTAGAGTGATGTGGGAAGACTGCTCTGGAATAAGAAGCATATGAGTTAAACTTGGAGCAATAGTTTGGGGGAATGGTGGGAAAAAGGAAATAGTTCAGAGAAAACCTAGGAGAGAGAGAGAGAGAGAGACTGTGTGTGTGTGTGTGTGTGTGTGTGTCTAAGGGATATGTTGTATATGCTGGCTCCTAGTGTGGTTACCTATGGAGGACAGAGGTGCAGGAGATAGAAAGCCTTGGTAGGGAAGGCGAGGCCAAATCATGGCTGTCATTGAATATCACACTTCATTTAGCTTGGACAAAGCTATAATTCTGAGGATAACAAAGGCTGGGTACAAAAGTAATAGCTGTGGTCAGAAGAAAGGAAAGTAACAGGAGGTTATGTGGTGGTAAAATGTATAGATCTAGTGACCAACAGAACGTTGATATGTTGATGGAGATGGACAAGTTAAAGCTGACTGGAGCTTGTAAACCTATGTGACTGGGGCACAGATGCATGAACAGACAGGAAAGCTGAGAGGGCTGTGTGTGACCTGGGAGGTATGAACACCCCCAAACAGATACATTCAGAAATGGCCAAACAATATTGGAAAAGGTGGCACTACAGCCCAGCTGAAAAATCAAAGATAAATCAGTTGGGGCGCCTGGGTGGCTCAGGGGGTTGAGCCTCTGCCTTTGGCTCAGGTCATGATCCCAGGGTCCTGGGATCGAGTCCCACATTGGGCTCTCTGCTTGGCGGGGAGCCTGCTTCCTCCTCTCTCTCTGTCTGCCTCTCTGCCTACTTGTGATCTCTGTCTGTCAAATAAATAAATAATCTTTAAAAAAAAAAGATAAATCAGTTAATCAGCAACAACTACTGAAAAGAAATGTATTGAGTATGTCTTATAGACTGGCAGTATCACCAGTCAGTGTTTAGTGTGGGGAAAGAACCCAGTCTGGTTATTTCTAGCAGAGAAAAAAAATTGAATATGTGTATTATGGAGAATTTGATGTTTATTTAGTCATGGGAATGGCTAGAGGAACTTCATGTCCCAAGCAGACTCTTGTCAAGCTTCTGGCCTCAAGCACCTCTGGTCCAGTTGTCAGAAATTACTTTTGGCACCTACAGGCCTGGAAAATGCTCTGCTGTGACCACTGTGGAGGTCACAGCCACTCCTAGTGGCAAGCTGGGGAACCGGCAGTAGAAATTGGAATCCAACTGCTGCTCCTGCTGGGGCAGAAGGGGTCAATCCCCTCCAGCTCTTGGCTGTTTTCCTTCTGCCTTCCAAATATGGTGCCGGGGGGTCTCAATGGCAGAACCCCAGATATCCTGAATTGTCATGGTGAATGTCCTGAGAACATGGAGTTAGTCTGCCAACCTTTATTTGCAGATGATGGGGCTTCAGGGGACTAAACTGGGAATGGGTACTGGGTGTCACAATGGGCACGGGGCAAAGGGCTAGACATACACTTTCACACCTCCTTTTCACCAAGAAATACTAAGTCCTACTACAACCCTCATTCTACAGATCAGAGCAGGAAGATGTAGAGGAACTTGACATGTGTCTGCATTCAGTTGGGGGAGCCAAGATCTGCATCCAGACACTGTGACTTCAACGTCCACATTCTTTAGCTGGTGTTTGGTTTTCTCCTTAGAAATAACAGAGACCTTGACCTAAACTTCTGGGCAATTCCTGAATGGAAGGAATCGGCAGGGGAAGTAGACACAGTAACTGAGCCTAAAGAATGTTTAGGAGAGCATGCTCAGGTCAGAGGAAGGGAATAATCCACAAGGGACGTGGTGGCTGATGGTCAGTTGGTTTAAAAACTGAGAAGCCACCCGACTAAGCAAAAAGCAGATCATTATCACCCTTGCTGTCACCAAATTCTGTAACCAAGGGCTCTAGCAGCAAAGTCATATGGATTAGGAAGTGGAAAGTTCTTAACATTTGAACACCACATTCCTGGTATTTTACCCAAATATGCTTTCACAACTCCCTTTTCACTTAATATTCATTTAAAAAACTGGTTCTTCAGTCACCCTGATTCATCAGGACCATCGGGAGAACAGAGAACTCGGTGTTTGTTGCTATAGGGACCCACAGAATCATGCCATGTGACTATTTTTGCTTTGAGTGGGAGCTGGTTTGATATCCTGATTCTACCCTCTGGAGATACCGAAACACGGCCCTGGAACACATTTTCTGAGTCCCTGTTGTGTGGTGACTTTGAGTGGGAATGTCACTTACAACAGTCAAGGTACCTTTGTGTGGAGGTTTAAGACAGCAGAGCACTCCCGCTTCTGGTTTGACGGTAGGCAGCATTTTGCCCTAATTCATTATGCATTGTCCCACCATGAGGCTACCTACATACTGTTCCCACTCAGATGTAGAAAGACATGTTAGTAGGAACATATATTAATGATGATGACATGACAGAGGGGAATGTTTCTTGCTGCAGGATCAGCAATGTTCTTGAAATGCTCCAGATGGCAAAACTCCATTCTTTTTTTACATGCCTTGTTTGGTAAATTTTTTGGCAACAAGATATAATTACAACTTTGGAATGTGCGTTCTAGTATCAGCTACTCTAATGAGTTATGAATGATCAGATCCAGCTAGCCTGTAAGGAGAAGTTAGTTCGTTTGCTCAAGTGACTCCACCAGCATCTGGGCTACAAAGATCAGTGATCTGCCCAGTGTTGAAGCATTGACATCTGGTTCTTGAACTTTTTTCTAGACCTTGGCTGATCTTATTCCTACAGAATGGCAACCCTTAAGGATACATTCTGCTAGTGAATATGGGACTAACCTAGAATCGATGTAAAATTTGCACTGTAATTGTGGTCTAGCCAAAAACTAGTCTATTGTCTTTGAACGATTATTTAGGACACTCTTCTGCTATATAAATTAGCTTTTAGACATTGCTGCGCTGATGAAAATGAAAAAAAAAATGTGTGATAGGGAGAAAAAGACGGAAACAGAAAAAAATAAAAATCACATTTATTTAAACAAAAATATACACACAGTGTACAATGAATATGGTCTACATGGAACAACAAAATAAAATGATTTTTCTTCAAATGCCAGTATAACATGATCTAACCTATCTCTGCCCCATTTCCTAGGAATACACATTATTGGCTCATCTAGAATATATACTTAACATAAAAAGAAAACAAATGCCACCATTTCAGATAAGTACCACAAGAGTCTGAAAATTAGATGTTAGGTTAAACAGTATAATAAAATATTCACATGAGAAGTATATGTGTACAAAGAACACATTTGTGCAAGGAAACGGGAGTGTCTCTCCACTTACACATCTGTGGAGCCTGCCTTGAAAAGTCTGAAAAGTCCTTTGACATCAAATATTGTTTTAATATTGACAGTGATATAAAAACATCATAGGACCTATATTAATGGGAAAGCAATCTTGCTAATACGTGCGTCAATATTGCCTGCTAGACAATGAAATCGTACCAAGTGATCATTAGAGTTGGACTGCTGGATTATGTATGCTCTTTTGTGACTATAGAGTCATTTCAGTGATTTTAGGAAGCCTGTGAATATATTCATGCTATGAGTAGGAAAGTGCAACATCATCTTAAGGAACTCAGTTTACTAAAAGATAAACAAGGTCTGGCTTATCAGGAACCATTGTTTGCATTAGGCCTTCTCTTTCTTGATATTCACTCTCCGGGGACTATACTTCATTGTGAGCCTTTTTTTCTTTTTCTGATTTATAATTCTAAATGTTCACATAATCTATGATATTCAAGCTGAGGACAGCTAATTGCATGTACAATTTATTTTTTGGCTGATATTACCTTATAATTCTTTTTCTTACTTCCTTTGTACTAGTAGCCAGAGAGGCTTTGTTTCTTTGACATCAGAAATACTTTAGACTCTCTTATGTGCTTAGAAATAAGATTTGAAGACTGATTAATGTGCACCATGACTCAGAAAGTAAAAATCCAAATTTCCATACCTTAGCTTGATACCTAATTGGCTCACAATATTTTATCTAAACACTGATTTTATTTTCCTCTTCTTAAAGATAGTTTTGTTATAGGTAGCATCTGTGTGGGTAGAAAGTTCTAACTTAGAACTGCCAAAGAAACAAAGGATGTAATATATTGGGACTTTCTTTGTAAAGCAATAAAATATAAATATGGGGGAAAAAAGCATAGCTTCTGCCGACTGCAGCTGAGCTAAATGAATGTCAATTCACACTAAAATTGTCAATCAACCACACAACGCTCAGCAAATCATTCTCTTCAGTGGTGCATTATTTGTAAAGCCTCCAGCTATTAGGGATGTTCAACAGGCTCGCTTCCCTCCCTAACTGCTGATCATGGTTTTTCTCGGGCCAGTTTCTTAAATCTGTGATAAACATTAATTTATTTCCTAAAGATTACAAAAGGTGCCCTGCATATTGAATTAGACAACTGATATGCCATCCTGCTTGGAAATCAAACATCCAAAACATCTGTAATGTTCTAGCATACGGCCAGAGTTTAATTTGCCTAATCTAACAGTGTGGATTTAAACCGAACTATACTTATTAGAATCTGGACACAGTGATATGGTAGCATTTTTTCTGCTTTTAGAAAATGCTAAAATTATAAGCTTAAAAACTTATACTAAAGCACATTTTCGGTGATATTCTAATTAGGCTAACATTTCTCTGAATTTAGCCCATGGTTGTTATTGCTTATGCTAAGGCTGCATTGCTAAGATTTCCCTTGCAGAACATCAAGAGAGATACATTTTTAAATGCATCTGTATGAGTATATAATTTAATTATGAAGAACATATAAACATCAAATATTACTTATAGTGTAATAGGTGTTTTTAAAAAGGGGAACAACCAAAACAAAATTGTAGCCATCTGAAGATGCCTGATTGCACTTAATGCTATATTAATACTTTCATAATGTTTTCAATTATTTGTTGTTTGCTGGAGAAAAAAGGTGGAATTCAGTTGTATGCTGGTAAATGTTTAACAACTGGTTTTCCAGGAATTAAAGGTCCCAGTTTGCAACACTGGGTCATTTTTGGATGTAAATACTCCCACTGTGGTCAATTTCAAGCTACCCACCTGATGTTTCTGGGTGTGGAGTCAGGAAGAGATGCAGAGTAGCCCATGATGATATAGTGTTTCCACTGTGCAGAGATAATGGACATAAATAACCTCAGAAGCACAGGTAAAGAGTAAAATGAAGGAAAACAATTAGGAAGTAGTAAGTTTTGATCATGATCCTTGTTTTTAATAAAATGTATTTAATTGCTTTTGATAATTTAATAATTCATGATGGTGTGTTTAACAACCGGCTCACAAATTTCCTGAAAATTTAATGAGAGTTAAATTTAACTCTCACGAGTCTGCATGATTCAGTTCTAGTGCACCACTGGTATCCTTTCTCCTTGGTTCATGCATCATACTTTACACAAGGAGGGGCTTGATTTGTTGGGAAGAAAAGCATTACTCCATACAGATCTTTTCCTTTTCCACTCAGAGTCTTATTTCATGCAAAATACCATACGTAGTGGATGGAGGGGGAAAAAGGGGGAAAAAGGAAAGTATCTTCCACCCAGATGCTGGCTTTTAAGACTTCACAGATTTTCAGAACAAAAACAGGGATCTGTCTTATAAAGTAAGAACTGGAGGTTAGTCACATGCTATACTGCTCTAATTAGTTGGTCATTTTAGCACAATTTGTCAGCAGGATCAAACTGTGGCTCTGACTCATGGGATTACTGGACTGACTAAACACCAAAGGATTGTTTTGGCAGGATACAGACAAGATCCAAGACGGTATTTACAAAGAAAAAAAAGAAAAACCAAACAACCACATGGGAAATTAACGAATGCATCCAAATGTGGGTCTGCTTCAATCAAATATTTGAAACTTTAATGTTGAGCTGTTTCGTGGAACATTTTCAGGCTCTGGGTCTTTTGTCACTGGGTCAAACATAATCAAGATTTCGCCTTCCCTTGTTTTTAAATATGTTTTCTGTAGAACTCTGCAAACAGCTCTACAGAATTGATATCTGCATTTGATAACGCATTAGAGGGAAACATATTTTTAGCCAAAAAATTTTTTTATCTTGTTTGGAAATGTCATTTTCTTGGTTCAGTTTCTGGCTCAATCTGATCTCTTGAAATAGGTCTGCTCGTGTATATTTTAAATAAAAAGAGAGAGAGGAAAGCATGACTAGGCTGTGTTTTTACAAAGGAGATCTTAAAACTTTCTAACATTTGGTCTTTGATCTAGGAAACTGCAAAAAGTTAAGAAATAGTGAGGTGGATTTCCAATAGTACTTGGAATAGCTCTCAGGAAGGGAGCAGTATTGCTGTTGGTATGAAACATGAATTTTCTTGGTTAAATCCACTTTTAACAGTATGCACAGACACAGGCTTTATAAAGGGAAAGGCAGATGACTCTGCTAATAATTAAAGATAACTTCTATGGATTTGTATTGCAGTAATCTCCAGAACTTACTAAAAAAGAAAGAAAATATATCTTTGGGATATCTTCCCCAAATAGAAGACCCTACTTATTGATTTTTTATTTAATAAATATTTTTTTCTGTATCTGAGTCAAGAGTTCTCATTTTTAAAAATACAAACAAAAATGACTTTATAAGAATATTTATAAGATGATACATTTTCATTTAAGGTCTCTTGGAACACAGACCACTCTTTGATATACTGAACGTGGCTTCATTGTTACTCAAGGAAACCTCTGTCACCCCAACCTCTTTATTTAAATCCAATGGGATCATGGAAATAACCCAAATCCTATCATTTTCAAATAAAATTGACCAATTCAAAAATTACATTTAATCACTGAAGTGGAGAATGAAGCATAAGGGAGAACACCAAGAAACTTGGTCTGTAAATAGATCCATAGTACACTGCATCTTTTTATTGAAAAATCTGGAAACTGTTTGTAGATGATCTCAAATACAATGCCCACAAGTCACTAGCTAAAATAATGGTTTGAAAATTCTAGTATGAAAGGCACCAAATAGTTATCAAAAATTTGTAGTAATCTGAAAAACCCAACATGAACCTAGAGATCTGTTTGGAGTCCTTAGTTCAACAGACATCTTAGCCAAGAAGCTGTCACACTAGCTATGAAAAAAAACCATAATATCACCCACTGAATGTGGGCACAGCCAGGAGAAGTCTATGTAACAGCCCTCCAGCATTTCCAAGGGGAGATTTATGCTCTGGATAGCATACTCTTCCAATGAGTGAGGAAAAAGAATAAACTCTTAACATCTGGAGAAAACGGGTTTCATTTATTCAGACCATTATACTCCAAGGCTCAATTCTGGCAATAAATGCCAAATTCTATTTAACTAACTAGCATTCTCCCACAATTTTCATGTATATTTTTAGCATGGCAATTTGGAGAATAGACAATCCACAGGCCAGGAAGGTAAGAAGAGATTGTAATCATGGTTCTAAAATTATCTAGCTGGATGACTGGGGTGCATATCTTCCTGGTGCTTTAATTTACCCAGTTACATGGGCCTTATACAAGATGATCTCCAAAGCAATTTCTAATTTGGAATTTTGGAAAACCTATGGTGCAATTTTCCGGAGAATAAATTCCAAATTCAGGTTACCAGAAATAATTGTTTGAGTTTATCATTAGTTATGGCTGCATAGGTCTTAAAATGTTTATTCACATATAGTCATCTATGCCAGACACGCACACTTCCACCATCTATATTCTGTAACAAGAGGACTACTGGGAAACATCACAAAGATAGTTTATTGACTCTTATGAACTTGGCTACATAAAGTTCAGGCTGATGGGGATTTTCACATTTGACATCAGCAGGCTGATCATCTTTCATTTCCTTGCAGTAGCTGTTCCTCGTCATGTTTTTTCTACTAAACATTCAACTTTTTCTATCACCACTTCTGTAATGGGGTCACATGACTCTCATCAGAGTTTTGAAAAGATAGCATGTTGTGGAAAAGTCTCTCACCATGTTGCTAACACTGTCATCTACCTGTGCGGGAGGACTGGTCTCATCTTGCCCAGAGGCCCCAAGTCTTTACAAGCACACCAGCAACCCGCTTCTGCCGTCAAGTTCATGCGTTGACGTTACCGAATTTTAATTCCCTGGAAAAATATTTTCCAAGTCCCACAAATATGGGCTCTAAGTTTACACGTAAGAACAGCTGTGGAATAACATGTCTGAGTCTCCCTCCCCTTTCCCCCTCTCCTGTCTTCGCTTTGGAGGTCAAGAGTCCCTCTTTGAGTCACCTGTCCTACCTCTGTGGCAGCCTACATCTCCTCAGAATGCCTCTGGCTGAGGGACTCCATGAATGAAATGTCCCCGTCCTGAGCTGATCTCAGCCAGCGAGGGGCGATGCATTGAGACCAAGAACTAGAATCACAATGTTACTTGAGATTTTGTAAATGGATTTCTTTCAGAGTAATATGCTAACACCTAATTCAAATAATGCCTAGATCTGGGCAAACATCCCTGATCACCTCCCTCCACAAATTCGTGACAGTAAAAAAGTTAAAAGGGTGGAGATTATCCGACTGAAGCGTGTTTGTGTTCCTGTTTATTTGCATGTTGGTAAAGTTAGGTGTCAGCTTTTCCATAAGTCCCCTCTGGAGGTCGGTAGTATTTGGGGAAAGCCATCAGCTGTAGCATGTTGAAAGCATACTTCCTGCATTTGACATTCTTCAGTACATTCTCTATGCGGCATCCTTCTCTGGTGAAAGGGGAAAAAGTACAACTTCATGAAACAGAATAAATAAATATGCTTTATTTGTTCAATGCAGAGTTGCAGCAACAGTCCAAGTAAAAATAACAAAGATTCAACTCTACATTTTTTTTCCCCACAAATGATGATACATCTTACAAAGTTAAATCCTAGGCCAGGCCCAATACCGTTATTGCCCTCGGAAAGAGATGATTCAAGTCTCTTTGCTCTTAACAGATATTTAAGGTTTAATAAACTCTTTAAATATAATTTGCTCACAATACAGCTTCACTTTAGTCTCATAAATATATCTGCCTTTTTTTTTTAAATAACTTTTCCACAAATTAACTTCTCAGTCTCTTTAAAACACATTAAAATCTACATGTAGCCCTAAGGATGCAGGTTCTAAGAATAAGGCATTTAATTGATTAAGTCTGGCCCTATAGATTTTTAAAGGAAAATTTCATCTCTATTTTACTTCATTATTTTAGCTGTGCAACGAAGAGAAGAATGGCTTTCCCAACAGCCTGGTCCAAGTCTCCGCTTTATAAAGGAAGGGGGCTTGTGCACAGACAGTACAAAAGTCACAGATGCTGAAAATGGCATGTGGGACACGAACAAGACCTGGTTAAAAAGAATAGAAAAGTACTCCGAGAGCCAAATTAACCCAAACAATAGTTACAAACAGGTTAATTTAATTACAAAACATAAAGAGCCACTCTCTCCATAAAATTGCGTGACAGTGAAGAGTCAATTGAAGCCAAGAACTAACATAACTCACAGGTTAAGGAATCAAACAGAAGGTTCTATCAGCGGACGGCAACAATGATATTAGCACAGTGGAAATAAGTCTGGAACCTCCCACATCTCTAAAACTTGTCTCAGGGTTTCAGCGCATTGTGCCAATTCATTCTTAATTGTTTTTGATAAACTGAATGGGAAGAGAAACGGGAGGTGCAGAACTTCAAGCTTTCAGGATTCTGTTCTTTGTCTTATTCCAAAGACAGTAATTTAAAAATTCTTTTGAGCTAGTTAACAGTGGGAAACAATTTTCCATGAACAAAAGAGCAAAATAATTCCTTTAATGCATAGTATTTCTTTTTGTAGATTTTTAGGAAAAACAAACAAAACACAATTCAAACATTTGTTTTTTTTTTTTAAATTCTGTGAATTTGAAAATGTAGAAATATTACAGCATCACCCCCCGTAATTTAAAGTCCATTGTCATTTGTAGAAAAGAAAGGAATACAACATAAAACTTATTGGTATTTGGCTAATAGTAACGCAAGACTTAGAATAAGCCACACAACTAGCAGGTGTGAGCTGACAAGCAGCAAGGCGACAGGATAGAAGTGTCGAGAAGTTGGCTTGTTATCAGTTAGACAGCCTGTTTCGGGATCATCGGATTCATTCAGTGCTCCCTGGGTTTGTCTGCTGTTAAACAGGGGTGGGGAGGGGGAGTCAGGGGAGAAAAGAAAATAGTATAGCATTCACACAGGAAAGAAACTCAACCTTAAATATCCTGAAATACAACACATTATGTTACATAACACAGCTGTTTCAGATGGAGTTTTTATGCTAAACAGCCCCAAAAGCATCCTGCGCATCTTTTTCTTCCTGTACTACATTGACAACTGCATTAAAAAAAAGGAGATTCCTTTTGCTTTTTGTGCAAGAGGGAACAGAGAGACACTAAGATGATATTCACGTGGGCTGAATGTGTATGTACCCGGAAGAGTCAATCGCATAAGCATAACAGCACCAATCAATAAGACTACATGAATAAAACTAAAATATGGATCAACCCATAAAAATCTGATAAATACATCTTCAGAAAACAAAATGAGAAACACAGTATGTAGTGAAGCAAACGGACATTCCTGGCACCTTGAAACACGCCATCTATTGTCACTATACTACAAAATGCATTTACAGTTATAAAAATGATCTATGGAAATGGTTTGGTGTTTAAAATGAATGAAACACCCGACATGTCATCCTGGCCAGCCATACGATTCATTGAACAAAACCCGACTCAGCACCCTCCTGTTAGCTCGGCTCATGAACTATGTGTTCTGCTGCTCATCTTACTTAGATGAGGCCAAATCTATTTCCAAGGGACTCCTGATCTGAAAAGAGATCCGTATCTGCAGAGCGACTCTTTGGAAAAGAACAGATTTTCTGTGCACATGAAAAACGGTCGTTGGTAATTGGGCTTAAAAAAGTGGCAACCATCGTGGTACGTCTGAAATCTGCCATGCTCATGTGAGTCGAAAATAAAAATTCTAGGTTCTATTTCATCAGTTGTCAGAATTTTCAGAATTTTAGTCACAGGTGTCAATTTCAATCTCAGGTGTCAAGGCGTGGTTTGATCTTGATGAGCTCCTCCAGGTTCTGAGGCAGAAAACTGGTTGTTACTCAGTCTCAGGAAGAGTGCCGTGCGCACCAGCCCCGGAGCTTCCAGGCCCCCTTCAACCAGGTGCGGCCCCTGAAAACCTCCGACACAGGCACTCGTGATGAGGCATTTCACCGCGTCACTGGCCACCCAGGCAGCAGCGGTGAGAATTACTTTGAGCATCTGTCTGACTTAGTTTAAAGTTCAGTCATGTTGTGCTGTGCTCTGGTGTTTCCTTGTTCTTTGGGAAGATCTAAGGACTCTGGAGCCAGGGACAATGTTAAATAGCAGCATCTCTGAATAAGACGCACGGTTTATTGAGCAAGAGGAGAGTTATTCTGGACTTGCATAATTCCCACTGTCAACCGTATGAGTGACCTGGTTGCCTGTTCAGCATTCTATGGCACATTAGGTAGGAAATAGGCAGTAGGTTTTATTATATTTAATTTAATTAATTTATTTTTTAAATATTTTATTTATTTATTTGACAGAGAAAGACCCAGGGAGAGAGGGAACACAAGCAAGGAGAGTGAGAGAGGAAGAAGCAGGCTTCCTGCTGAGCAGGGAGCCCGATGCGGGTTCGATTCCAGGACGCTGAGATCATGATCTGAGCTGAAGGCAGACGCTTAAGGACTAAGCCACCCAGGTGCTCCTAGGCAGTAGGGTTTTTTTGTAGTATTTTTGTGATTAGGAAAAGCTTCCTTGCCTAATATTATTTCTCTGATATCACTACCATTCCCTCCCGTCCAGTTTTTTTTTTAAGATTTTATTTATTTATTTGACAGAGAGAGATCACAAGTAGACGGAGAGGCAGGCAGAGAGAGAGGGGGAAGCAGGCTCCCTGCTGAGCAGAGATCCCGATGTGGGACTCGATCCCAGGACCCTGAGATCATGACCTGAGCCGAAGGCAGCGGCTTAACCCACTGAGCCACCCAGTGAAAGTTATCTGTAGCAAATCTTAACTTTGTTGAAACCTTGTTGCCTCTCCAGTGTTCCCTGTTAGGAAACAAGTGTAGTCTCCTAGATCAACCCTACCTCTCTGTTATCTACCTATCAATCATATTATAAATATTATATTCTGATTACAAATTTAGGTTAAATAGTAACCACGATCGATCAATATAATAGTATAGAAACACTCTCTCCCTCTGGAACTGCCTGTAGATAGGGTCTGGCTAAGGAGTACACTACTGGCCAAAAAGTAAGTTGAAAGGATTTTGTGAAGTCCTTAATCCAAATACAGGGAAATAATTTGTACTAGATTTAAAAACAAAAACAAAAATAAAACAAGACAAAAAAACCTGCCAGAGCACACTTCATGTTTTCCAGTCTGTTTGCTGAATTTGCCTTAGAAGTGAAAATTACTAAATTAAAAGGTTGTGGTTTTTTGTTTTGTTTCTGGAAAGATAGTTTTATAATTGAATTACTTTATTGTTTACTGACTTCCTTCTCTGGAGATTAGAATAATATATGAAAAAAGGCCTCACACATAATAATTCCATTATTCAGCTAGAATTGAAAGCCACGTGGTGGGGGCGGCTGCCGCGGAACCTAAGTCTTGAGGCCCCGGACAATGTCGCAATGTGGTCATGGGTGCTAGTGGGGCTGTCTCCTTCTTTCTACTAAGAATAGCACAGATAGTCATTTCCTCATAACCACAAATGAGTTTTTAAGCACTCTGCAAGGGTAAACTGCAAAGGATGTGTATGTATTGATATTGAGTAATGATATTAGGAATTTCCTCACCAGCAGATTATGAAGAACAACTAATTAATTAGTGGCTGCCTTGCAAGGTATCCTGACCAACTAGAGTCGCTCATTTTAACCATCATTGGTAGATCGCCATGGAAAAAATTACCATGTTGCTGCCACTGAAAATGTGACATGATCAGTCATTTAAGGGCAGTTACTGAATCTGCAGGATAGAAAATGATTTTTTTCTTCTTTACAGACCTGACAAAGCCATCACTTAAAAACAAGTAAACAGAAATGTCTCACTTTTAAATACATCACTGCTACCTGAGGAAACATTTCCTTAAATAAAACCCAATGTGCATGACTTGATGATATTCGTGTTTTTCTCCCTCTTTTCTGTGGGTGGCTAGGGTGTATGGTGGATCACATGTCCCCCAAGGCAGGTACCCTCTCAAACCACCCAGATCGCTAAAAACAAAAGCAAGAGTCTTCCTGTCTTCCCTTGCTGGGTAATCATTCATGAAGAGTTGTGCTATTTGGTACTTTATTCCTTTAACTGTTAGAGCTCTTCCAGCTCCCCCAAAGGAAAATTCCCAATTAATACTAAATTGAAAAACATTTCCTCTGACCAGAAAGCTGATTTCCTCCTGTGCTAAAATGAGATCACTTCACATTTAATTATATCCAAGTTGGGGGCTGTGGGCACACCATCTTGAAATTATGAGCTAAGATTTCAAAGCCAATATTTTATAGAGCTTTACTTGATTCCACAATCATCTGATACATCAATCTTAATAGAGCACCAGGTTTCAGGCCCTGGATTGCTGGGTTGCGTCAGATTTTAAGCCTGTTGATCTGTGTAAAAATGAATATAATGTAGGACTCTTTGAGATGGGTACAGAAATCATAGAATCATAGATTCTCAGGGGGTAAAAGTGACTTCAGAAAATCTTCAAGTTGAACAGCACATTTTACAGAGGAGAAACTAAATCTGAAGGCCTTGCCAATGCTTTACAATAGTAATTGCAGGGAAAAGACCCTGAGAATGTAGTTAGCCTGCTTCACAGCTTGCTTATATGGTAGTTCGATAAAATAAGGGGAGAAAGATTTCTTGTGTCAATTTAGATCAAGGTCCTGAAATTTAAAACTCAAAATACTTTTAAATGTCAAATTACCAAAGCTTTCGAAACATTTAATTTAAAACTAGAATATCAGAAGTATATTTCCAGGACTTTTAAGAAACTGTACAACTATTTAAATACAGGGAAAATTTTGATAAAACAATGTCAGAGGTGGGATAATTTCTGGTGGCCTAGAAAGAAGATTAGCCTTTGTGGCCACTGGATCACTGGCCACGTTTAAGATGGTTTCTTCATTCTAACTGGTTTTCAGAATCTAATTCAAAATATATTATAAGAAAAGCCCCTAATTGAAGAAATTACTCAGAAGATGTAAGACCTTGTCAATCCTTTGAATGTCCAGATCATAGAGTGTTTCTGGTCTTCTTGGACAAGTTTGGTATAAAAGAAAGAGCAGTATTAAGCAAAACAGAACCTCAAAGGAAGCAGAAGTCCTCCCCATAGGACACTGCATGCATTTCCAAACAAGACATGTTTTGAGGAGGGGGAGTTGCTATGAATGAGAGGATACGTGCCTAATAACCAGGATGTGATGGTGAGCTGAGGAGCCCGGCTTATCAGAGAAGACGAAGATGGAAGATATTGAGACTCAGAAGCGCTCCATTGGCTTAGAGAAGAGAAAAAAATCAAGAGGTTGATTTCAGAGACTCAGTTTTTCTAGTGTAAAGTCTGGGCTACCTTGGGAAGCAAAGAGAGTTTGTTGGAAGTAAAGAAAAAGATCTCCCTTGCATCGTGTCCTACCCTGCAAAGGCGGCTTTCTAGACGTTACCTGGTTTATTTCTTACAAACAGCCAAACTGGTCGGTGTTATTATCTCCAAGGGCCCACAAGGGTCACAAAACTTGTTCAAGGGGCAGATGGGGGATTATTATCCCTGTCTGTCTAGTGGAAAAATCATATTCCTCTCACTTTATGACTGGGTTCCTTCAAGGACAAGGTTTCTTGCTCCCTCTGAAGCTGGAAGGTGTGATTTCTTGCTAGTTATTACATTACAGTAAGCGACTTCTAAAATTACTTTCATCTCTACCTTCCTGTGATTCTTTGATTCTATTCAAACATAACGGCAGCACTCTAGAGATGCATGTTTTTTTCTACTAACATAATAGGTGACAGTTCAATAAGAGCTAGTTGAGGCAGGGAGTAAAAACCAAAGAACGCCAAGCACGCTGACGCTGTGTTCGGTCTCTAAAGGTGTTCTTACTCATTCTTACCTATTTTCAGAATTTTTTTTTTAAATGTGACTTATTTGACTATTTTGATTTAATTTCTCCCTGATATCACTTTTTGTACTCTTCTTCCACTTCACTCTTTTAGTTTTATAAAGTGTCCAGAAAATAGGAATAGCCTCTTATCAGAGAAGAAGCGAGGCTCCACAGAGTGACACTTTCAGAGAGTATCTAAACATTGCTTTGAAGAGACAAAGTACATATGTCCAGAAAAACAACTCAAGAAAAGACAGGAAAGTGCCTTGGTATCAAGTCTAAATATGCTTTATATTAATTTGAGGGGGGCTCGAACTCTTGACCCTGAGATCAAGACGTGAGCCGAAATCAAAAGTTGGATGCTTTAACTGACTGAGCCACTCAGAGGTTCATAAAGAAAAAAAGAAAGGAGGGGGACATAATGAGTAGAAAGTATAATTGCTTCCATCAGATGATTATCAGAGAACTGATTCCAGTTTTGATCTTAGAATTTTAGAAAGAAGACTATTTGGATGAGATCCAGTAAGAAATATCATAAATGATTAAAGGACTAAAGAAAAAAGCATAAGCTTTTTGAGGTTAATTTTATTTGGATAAGACAAGACTAATATGCAATGTGATCGCTGTATTTACATGTATGTAAGACAGTAGTAAAATCATTTTTGAGGTATTATTTTGTGTTCTCTTACATTTTAGGCTGTAAACTAAAGCATGTGTCCCAGGGATTTTAGCAGTGCTGGAAGTGAGAGCTGCTTGAACTAAGTAGACCCACCCTTCCTTAATCTCATGACAGAGAAAATGTGAGGTGGCCAATGAGAGGGAAAAGGATCTTTGAGGGTGGGGAGAGAAAAGAGAAGGAGAGGGAGAAGGAAAGGGAAGGGATAGAGAGACACATAAAGACAGAGAGCACTAATTGGGAAGAAGACAAAAGGACAAAATTTGGTGTGGGGGGAGTGAAGCCTTCTGCGTGGGTGCCTGGGGACAAAGGACAACTAGAGGGGGAGGGAAGCTGGATGCATCCAGGCAAGCTGGCCCTCAGTCCTGTCACTGGTCTTGTCAAAGATTCCCTTATCTTGAGTTCGGTTTGGATGCAATGAAATAAAGAGGCGTGAAGTTACCGCAATGAATAGGAAATGGGCACATCAGTGGCTAATGACCGATACAGAGAAGTTCTAGAAGTTTCAGTGCAAGGTAAGACCTGTGGCAAGAGGAAGGCTCAAAATAACAGAGACTGACTTTCCATCAGTCTGGCTGGAGAGGAACCGAAATGAAGAATGACATTTGTTTAAAGAAATTTCTTTAAAAGAAACAAAACAAAAACACATTTCATCTTATGTACCTTAGTGGGCAGATAAATAAGGAAATTCTACAAAGAAATAAGTACACAGATGTAGATATAGACCCATAACTCATTTTCTATTTCCCATGCAACTTAACTAGTTTTTCTTAGTACAGGAATGCCAACAAGATGACTTAGCTTTAATTGCTTCAGAATAACAGTCAGAAGAAAGGAAACCAGTCCCTAAATAACATTCTGTGAGTGTACTTGCTCCTTTGGTACTTAAAAATATAAGCAACCACTGTCTCACTGCTCTAGTTCGCCACTCTCCTGGAGTTCGGGATAATTTTTATCCTCAAGTTAAGAGGAAATTAACATGCCCAAAATAAGCACCAGATCAGGAATCACGAGGTAAATCGGCAGCCAGCTAGCTTCCCTTGTAGAGCTGGGGACCAGGTGGAGCAGGCGGCCTGACTCCAGGGGTGGCCCTTAAGCTCTCAAATAAAAATCAAAGTCCAGATATATCGAAAAATTATAGCCGATGTTATTCTGAAAGTAGCCTGGGAAATGTAGCAGCTAGTGATAGCAACAAATAAATATCAGGACTTGCATAAAAGTAAAGAAAATCAGTTCAGTTCTCTCCTTACCTAACTGGTTAAACTTCTATTTCTTGAAAAAGGAATGTTAGGGGCACCAGGGTGGCTCAGTCGTTAAGCGGCTGCCTTCGGCTCAGGTCATGATCCCAGAGTCCTGGGATCCAGTCCCACATGGGGCTCCCTGCTCGGCAAGAAGCCTGCTTCTCCCTGTCCCACTCCCCCGGATTATGTTCCCTCTCTCGCTATGTCTCTCTCTGTCAAATAAATAAATATAATCTTTAAAAATAAATAACTAACTAAAAGGGAATGTTAACATCTACCCAATCAGATCATTATGAGATGATGCAAAGGCACTTACACATTTGCAAGAGTAAAAATCATTAAACTCAAAATTCTGCCTTGCCCCTCATGCTAAATTTCAGCCCTTGTGCAGACAGTGAGTTCCTCAACAAGACATGTTCCAGCTCTTTCTCCTCCCCTTCTTGCCAATGTTGAGGTGCCCCAGGATTTACTTTCCTATACTGTAAATACGTTCCCTCAGGGATTTCAGCTAGTCTCTTGACTATCCCATCATTTTGTGCTGACAAATCTGAAATCTCTGTAGTTTAGACCTCTTCTCTGGATTACAGACACAAATAGCACATCTTCACTTGTCTAAGATTATAAAGGCGGGCGGAATCTGCCACTCCCAAATATGCCACATTGGAAAAGGATTACCTTGAGCTAAAGGCACTTAAAAAAGAGCATGTGCAAGAGGGATGCCCTGACCTCTTCTTTTCTTCTCCAGAACAGGAATAAAACTCCCATGGGGAAGTCGCCCTTCACTTATGAGGAGAAGCAAACATTCTTATTGCAGATGGGGAGTCAATGCTCACGTTTCTCTACAGAGAATTCTATGCAACAGACCTAAGGGAAATCATTCTTCCCTTCCGTTAACTTACCCCATATTTTAGTTACTTTCCCACAATTTCCTCTCTTTCTTCGGTCTAGTATAAAAACATCTAGGTTTTGACACTTCATTGGGTTCATTTTTTGGTAAAGCTTTCCATGTACCTGTGAAATCTGTATGCTTTTCTGTTTGTCTTAGGGCAATTTAATTCTCAGGCCCAGCCAGAGACTCTAAGAGGGTAGAGGAAAAGTTTTGCCTCTCACAATTTCAAGGCCAAATCTTCTGTCTACCTCTTCTGCCACCATACCAAATCAGCCCTTCTCTTCCTTCTCAGCACAGGAAAGGACCCTCACCTACTCTCAGACATTCATGGTAAGCATCTCAGATCTCCCAGATTCTTCTGCTTTCTGTAAAACACCCCACCTCCATCCATCAACCAGTCAGACCAGTTCGCACCATCTTCACTGCACAGCCTGACTGATCCACTGTGGCCTGTAGCCTTGTTCTTGTATCAACAGAAGCAGTTTTCCTGCCTTCACTCTGACTTCGCTATTAAGTTTCACTAAATCCTGGTGTATTCACTTATGCATACCATAAGCAAAACCAATGCACTCTTCTATTTTTTTTTTCTTAAGATTTTACTTATTTATCTTACAGAGAGAGAGATCACAGGTAGGCAGAGCGGCAGGCAGAGAGTGGGGGGTGGAGGAGCAGGCTCCCCGCTGAGCAGAGAGCCCGACAGGGGCTCTATCTCAGGACCCTGAGACCATGACCTGAGCCAAAGGCAGAGGCTTGACCCACTGAGACACCCAGACACCACTCTAGTTGCTTTCTAAAAACATTTCCTGGAGAACGTTAGAGAATGAAAATCCAGCTGCACCCTAGCTGCCCACAGCTCGTCAAAATAGCAGCGGTGCTTACTTAGCCATCTACAGGGAGGTGGAACTATTTTTAGCTGCTCAGCCCTGAGACGGAAGCTCCTGAATCTCAAGGAGGAAGTTCAGCTGCATCCTTCTGCTCCATAGTCTGTTCTGGGTTTCCCAGGTTTAGATCCCCTCCCACCACTGTCGGTGCCATGGTATCACGGTCAGCTGAATGAATGCTGTCAACCTTTCTCAGAGATGCTGTCCTGCTTTGGGGCTCCCTTGTTCCATCTGAAATGGACAGAGGTGAGTACGAACCAACTCGATATCCTAGTGTTATGCATTCCCAGACATTCACTTTGGCCCAGTCTTTGAACAGGACCCTCCAAAAGAATCCATTCAGTTTTCGTCCCAGCACTGTTCAAGTGTTCGTCATCTTCTCTAGAAGGACAGGTTCTCTCTCTTTTCCTACCTTCCAGTTTTTCTCATTTTTATTTCCCAGTTTTCCCTTTACTCTCACCATCCCCTGCAGACGGTATAACAGTATGAAGCTACAATTTATGTTATTAACTCTTAAAAGTGAAGGCTTATGAAAATCCTAGGAAAAGAGAATAAGATACATTTGAGAATCTTATAATTTAGTTTCTGGATACAAGTACATGGTTAAAACCAATATGACTTACATAACTTTGAAAAAGGCAGAATATAAAATATGAAATACACCAAGGAAGAATAACCTCAAGGTATAACTAAAAATAGTTTACATATATTATCATTAATCCCTGCTACAGAGATCCAAAAGTCAGGGACAAAGTCTTAGAAAAATAGACTTTTGTGATGGACAGTTAGGGTGAATAGAATTTCAAGGGCTAGAAATTAGGTGAGATTGGGTGAACGTAAATTACAAGAAAAGGTGTGAAAATGAGAATGTGAGGTGCATTTGGGAATGACCCACAGTCTGCTTTGGTTATAATAATGGGGCAGCAAGGAAATCAATAAAGGCAGGGAAACTGAATTAAAAAGAAAATTAATTTCTTTTTTGTTAGTTATTTTAGGCATTTGCTAAAAGAAATAAACACCTACTTTGCTGAAAGAAATTCAGCTACAGTGTTTTGAAAAAAGGTGGGGCTATTTCACAAATGTTTGTGATTGACAGCAAAAACTTCGACCTTACTCTCTAGAAGGGAGGTGGGTTCCTGAGCAGCAGAATGGTGAGATTAGCTATGTGTCGTAGGGCAGCAGGGGGCAGCAGTAGAAGGAGGGTTTGAGCCAGGACTGCAGCAGGGATGGGATAAACTGGAGATAAGGAGGAACCCAATGAGGAGGCTATTTGAATAGTCAAGGGGAGAAATGATGAGGGCTTCGGCTTGGGAGTGAAGGGGAAGGGTAAAGAGTTGCAGATTCTAAAACAAATAATAAAAAAATAATAGGGTGTATGTTAAGAGTTTAGATAGGGAAAGATCAAGGAGAGGAAGGGTTAATAAAATAAGGTTTTAGGGGAAAATGCATTCTATTTAAACATGCTATATTTGACACAAGACTTCAGTTAAATACGTGTCATGAAAGACAGCTCTAGACTGAATCTAGATTATGTAGGTCTATACCCTAAGTTTGGAACTTTCCTGAAAAACATGGGCTAATTTGATAAAGCCACCCACACGGAGAGTATATGATGAGTAGAGATAAGAATTGAGGACAAAACTCTGCGGAATGACTGCATTTGAAAAGCCCATGAGAAAGGAGGCAGAATAGACAGTAACACAGAAAACAGTCACAGAATCAAAGAAAAAAAAAAAAAGGTGTAATCAATGAGTCGAATCTGCAGCAGGAGCAAGGAGGTTGCAAAGTAAATAAAGGTCACCAGATTCAATAATTATGTGGCTTGTAGTCTTTGACTTTCAGTAGAATTTTCAGAGCAGAAATTAGTGTACAAATAACAAATGAATGAGTAGTGAAGCATGGAAGCATTCTATTCTATTTCAACTATGTCCAGAGCCTTGACAGTGGAAAGAAGAAGGAATTCAGCACAGAGTCTCAAAGGGTCAATAGGATTAATGAAACTGCTAGGATTTGTGAGGTAGGTATGCTTGGAGGAACAAAGGAAAAAGGAAATAGGGAGATCCAAGAATATGGGATAGTTGGCTATCTTTTTCAGAGAAAAAAAAAAAGATATTTATGGGCTGAGGATTAGCCACAAAATAGGCAGCTATGGGACGCCTGGGTGGCTCAGTTGGTTAAGCGGCTGCCTTCGGCTCAGGTCATGATCCCAGAGTCCTGGGATCGAGTCCCACATCGGGATCCTTGCTCAGCAGGGAGCCTGCTTCTCCCTCTGCTTCTGCCGGCCACTCTATCTGCCTGTGCTCACTCTCACTCATTCTCTCTCTCTGACAAATAAATAAATAAAAATCTTTTAAAAAGTCCTAAAACAAAGTCCTTACTAAATTGGGGTCCACTAGCTTCAAAGCATTCCCTGATTCATCTGAACATGGACTTGAAGATAAATGTGTCCAGGTGCTAGAGGAGGGGAATGGGGGGGAAGTAACCAAATTAGAAGCTTCGTCTCTATTTTGTGACACAACCAGAATTTTTTGCAATATATTCTCATTGATTTAGCAAGCAAATAAAGCCAAGATGAAATTTCTAATCCTCTAACGATCAGTGTCCCAATAAATTAGAACATCTATGTTACTGATCATGTGTTTGGAGTAGCATCTTTGCATATACTTTTGAAGCTCATTGTCATTTGGTCCCAAGGGTTCACACTTTATATTCACATATAGATTCCAAAACAGCATGTATTTCTGCTCAGCTGACTCTTTCTTCACAAGGTTATGTGGAGGGAAACCTCCCTATGATTGTACAAACATAAACACTACCAATCTGAAGCCTTTTATTTATACAAATGATAATCAAAGTGACTATGTTAGAATGCATTATTCTCCTCTCCCCTTTTAATATCTAATCCTGTTAATGACTTTAGTTATCTAGATTTTGTGCCCAGGGTATGACTCCTGATTCGGGTCATTGAGAAGGTCTTCTAACTGGCTTCCTAGAACTTCACCATTTATTCAGGGTTGATAAATGATCTTAAAAGATGTTCAGCCAGGGGTGTTTGGGTGGCTCAGTCAGTTGAGCATCTGACTCTCGATTGCCCCTCAGTTCATGATCTCAGGGTGGTTGAGATAAACCCAGTGTCATTTTCCACGCTCAGCGTGGAGTCTGCACGAGAGTCTCTTTCTCCCTCCCCCACTGCGCCCACCTCATGCTCTAAATAAATAAATAAATAAAATCTTAAAGAAAAAATATTTAGCTGTTTTCTACTGACCAGAGACTTACTTGCTCCTGTTTTTCTGTTTAGTGCTGAGTATTTCTTTTTCCTTTTTAAAATGATATTGTCCCAGTGTAAGTTCTAGTCGCTTGACTATGGATCTTGATTAATTTCCCTTTTTGATCTGTACCCCTCAGTCCCTCTAATGATATAGAACATAACCCCAGGAAAATAACATTTCCTAAAATATCTGTGATGAAATAAGTTGAGGGAATGCTGGCTTAAAAACTCAAAGACATACGTTTATTTACTTATTTCATTATTTATGAAACACTCTTAAATATTGACTTTGTGCCTTAAATAGTGTGAACTGACTACAGTCTAAGAGGATTAGAAAAGAGGGGGCACTGATGTAGGAAAGATTGATTAATCCTGAAATGACAGAGGCCCCTAAACTTCAGGCTATAAAATTTTGTCATCACTCTCTATGCAGCAGGGAGAGACATGATCAGTGCTGAACTTCAGGAAGTAGACCAGAAGGCAAGAGATTAGAGAAAAGAGAACAATTAAGAGATTACTGCAGAGGTCTGGGTGAAAAGTTATAAGGCTCTGGAGTAAAGCAGGAGAAATACCAACGCATGAGAGGCCATATCTGAAACAGAGGGGGTGCGGTGAATCAATGTCCTAGGGAACCTGCCTTATGTGAATTATAATAGAGGTAGCCATTATAAATCATGAGATCCAGGAGAGAGTGTTTGATCTTAGATCAATTTTTCCCCTCCACTGTCCCCTTCTGTAACTACGCCGACACAGATAATCAGGCTGAGTCTGAGGACTCATCATTTCTGACACTTGCAACAATTTTCTACAATAATTCTTGAAACAGCTGTGTTGTTTGCCAAATAGATGGCTACCTGGGAGAGTACAAAATATCACTCACAGCCAACTGTGGTAATTGCTTACAGTTAACTTTTTGATTAAAATAAAAAAAATGTGTCAGTAGTTTCATTATAGTAGAACCAAGAGAAGATTTAGGACACAACAGGTTTTTGTTTTTTTTTTCCTGTCCATTTGGTTCATGCTTTGTTGTACTTCGGTCAGAAATCAAACTCTGTATCGGCTCTCTTCTGTTCAACTGAGTAAGACACAAAGACACAGACCTTAGAAAAAGGCTATTTTTCCCCTCTTATTTTTGACTTGTTTAGGGTCCCTCTAATTTGCTTACCGCTTTTCCTCAACTCAGATTGTTGGAGCCTAAAGGGACCTTAGAGATCACCGGGTCCAACCCCTTCATTTTTCAGATGAGAAAGCAGAGGCCTCCAGAGCGAGACAAGGATCTGTTTAGTAGTCCATGGGGTGTAGAGCTGGGATTGTGGCAGAACAATTAGATTGATGATATTCTTCAGCTCTCACACAATGAGACAGGACTTTCTTTCAGTCTCCATCTCTAATAGGAAGGAGTCACTTTCTCACTTCTCGGATTTTATACATTGTGAGGACATGGTGTCCAGCACATTCCTATACAGAAATGTTCTCAGGGTTGGGAGGAAGTGGAGCTGAATACCATGCGTATGACTCGTCCTGATCTTTCTGTTCCTCAACAATCCCTATGGCATTTCAGTTCCTTTTTCTAGACTATCATGGTGCAGAATTAAACTTTCTCAATCTATCTCTATAGCTGCTATTTTTCCAACTTATAAACTATTGAGAATTCCAGGAAGAAAATTAAGGAATGGGTTCATATAACTCCAATTCATAAAATCATTAGCTAAGCTTATAGAATGTTAGTAAGAAAGTTACCATTTATCAAATACAAATTATTTTACAAAGGCTAGTCACCTCGTGCCAATGATCTTCAACCTTCATACTACTACTATAAGGGAAGTACAAAGATGCATTTTGCAAAAGGGAAAACTCAGAAATATCCAAGATTACATCAGCAATAAGAGGTAGAGACAGTTTGAATCTCATTCCTTCTGACTCCTATGTCTGTGGTCTTAATCATTGCTATACTTTTTTTTCTACATTCTACATTGGACAGAAACTATGGAGATCAGAGTATCTGCATACAGAGCCTTAAAGTCTACGTAGGATAGCTCAACATACTCAGAATAATTAGAGAAAAAGACGTAATATTTGCCATAAATGAAAGAAGCTTTCAAATCTAAAGAGTTTTCAGTGTGATCTTAGGCTTAGGGTGACTCTATGTGCCATCATGCCCAGGACAGCTCTGGTTTATGCCTGTTGCCCCAGCAGGACTCAGGTGGATGGAAGGAGGGTTAGAGCATACAGTATTAAAAAGAAAGAAAAAGAAGAAGCAAGGATATGTGGTGCTTGCTATATTTCTGTGCTGTTACATGTGTGCTGAATAAGCATGTAGTGACACGTATTTACGTAGGAGAAAGGTGAGAGGGTGAGTGGGAGAAATAGGGCATAGTCTGACAAGGAGATGAAATGAAACTACAAGATATATGATTCTACATGATATACTTGGGTTTTAGAAAGATCAGTTTAAAAATACTCTGCAGGGGTGGGGGCGGTGCCTGGTGGCTCAGTCAGTTAAACATCTGACTCTTGATCTCAGCTCAGGTCTTGATTTCAAGGTTGTGAGTTCAAGCCTTGTGTTGGGCTCCACGCTGGGTGTGGAGCCTACTTAAAAAAAACATGAAGGAAATTATGCTGAGTGAAATAAGTCAAGCAGAGAGAGTCAATTATCATATGGTTTCACTTACTTGTGGAGCATAAGGAATAACATGGAGGACATTAGGAGAAGGAAAGTAAAAGTGAATTGGGGGAAATCAGAGGGGGAGATGAACCATGAGAGACTGTGGACTCTGAGAAACAAACTGAGGGTTTTGGAGGGGAGGGGTGTGGGGGTTGGGTGAGCCTGGTGATGGGTATTAAGGATGGCACGTATTGCAGGAGCACTGGGTGTGATGCATAAACAATGAATTTTGGAACACACACACACACACACACAAATAAAATTAAATTTAAAAAAATGATACTCTGCAGGATGGACTGAAGAAGAAAGACTGGAAACAGAAAAGCCAGTGAAGAGGATATTGAAATAATTAAGGTGTGAGGCAAATAAGACATCATCAGCATGACAGAGAGAACTTGTCAAAGCCAAAGACACCTTGGAGGGAAGAAATGGCAGAGCTCCAGTCAACAGACAAAGAATTAAGACTTGCCTAATTGTTTTTGACTACATTGGCCCCCAACTAGTAGACACTATGGTCATGGACAGTGACAGAAAAATAGAAATTGCCTTAATGCACTCATGAAGCTTTGGAGCTAAATGACAGCAAACTGAAATAATGGTATATGCTACCAAAAAGGTTTTACAGTAGTTAAAAAAAAAAAAAAAAGTCATGGCAGAAGTGTATCCTATGTCACAGAAAAATACAGGCAACCTAAAAACTGTTGTCATATGCAATTTAACTTCAGCAAAAACGTATCACACCATAATAAATGAATTGTGCTAACTCAATTTTGTTGGTTTTATTTAATTTGTCCACTTGTTTTGATTTATAGTTGCATCAGAGCTAAAGGCATAGGGAGCTCCTACCTGGCCTTGTGTTTGGGCATATATGAGTAAAATTATGCTAAAGATAGTTTCTGTTGGAAAGGAAGGTATGTAATAATTATTTCTTCTTAATGAGGTCAATGCAGGATTCAGGTTTGAGAAACACTGTTGAAGACAAATAAGACTGTTATTTACATCACTGGATTTGACAAGGGGGTAGTTATCCATGACATACAGCCAAACAGTGTAAGTGGTCTGGTAGATGGGAGTCAAGCTGAAGGGACAGGGGGAAAATATGGGATTAAAAAGTAACAGCAACATCAAGAAGTATATATTACAACTGAGGCCACATCAAGAAATATATATTACATATAACAAATTTTGAAGGAAAAACATAAAATGAAGAAAGGAAATAAAACCCAACCATATAAGCTATGATTGATACTCGAGACTTGGTACAATAGTTACACTTGGATAAAACATGAATTTTGTGGTTCTGTGGTAGACATTCCATATATTTCTTTCCAGAAAGGTGAATATATCAATAGGCAGGAATTAATTTTATGGCCAAAACTGTAAGTGATAATTGTCAAGATTCATTAAAAGATGAAGTGCCAAGAAATATGGAAGACAATTCAGATGCCAGATCTAATTACTCCAAACCACAAATCAATTAGCAAAGTTCCATGGGTCATATATCCATGTGACATGCCATTGATTTAAAGAGCTGAGTTTACAAGTTTTTGTCAGGTGGTGGTCTTGAGCTCTTAAACCACATGGCTAAAATACTTTTGTTCTCTCTTTTTTTTTAAGATTTTATTTATTAATTTGAGAAAGTGAGAGTCAGAGCCACAGTGGGATGAAGGGTAGAGGGAGAAGCAGACTCCCCACTAGGCAAGGAGCCCAAAGTGGGGGTCGAACCCAGGACTCCAGGATCACGACCCTGGCTGAAGGCAGATACTTAACTGACTGAGCCACCCAGGCACCCCGGTTCTTTTAATTCCTTTTTGAAAATAATCATCAGTAATTCCTTGAAACTAGCTTCTAAGAAGTTGTTTAGGGGATCACAAAGAACTGACTTTGTATAAATAAAGTTAATCTAGTAGTGACCTAAGAGTCCTACATGCAAGTATGAAGGCAAAATTTAACCAGACACTTACACTTTTGTTTTAGAGGATTGTATCTTACCAGAATGGATTCCATTCTAGTAAATCAGGGATTAGCAGTTATTTTCATTATCTTAAAATACTTCTCATTGAGAATGATAAATGAAAAGTAAATGGTTGATTAAAAACCAAAATACAGATTATTAGCCTATACATTGCTATAACTGTTTTTAAAAAATTCTCAGCAATACCATCATATGTAGTATACAGTAATTCTATATGTCTATATAGCACAGTGTTTATATACTGAAGAGTCATACAATCCTAGATTTGAATCTGGCTTTGCCTCTTGGTACCTATAGCACCTAGACAAACTATAACATTTGGCTAAACTCTCATTTTGTCTTCTTTCCAATGGGGATCATACCAATATTGTTACAGATAGGTTGACATGAAAGTTAACTATACATACATAAATAGACATGCACACAAATAGTATATTTAACATACCTTGCTAAAATTAAGTACTCAATAAATGATAGCTATTATTGGTGTCACACATACTGAAATACATTGGATAAATGACAATGAAGTAATCTACATGATCTCTCCATTAACAGCTAACGAAAAACATACAGTGTAACGCAGAACTATCTTTCATAAAAGTTGTAGTCCACAGTAGTGATTTCAAAGAATATTTAACCATTATTTCTAATAATATTTTGTTCTTAGGATTTATATATACTAACAATGCATGCAAATCCAAACTGGATAGGCTGTTGAACAGTATGATATGTTTTAACCAAAAGATGTTTTACCTGTAGAATATAGCTTTCTTGCTTTTATTATTACACATTTAATGATGCTTATTTCTCTTATGTTTCTATTCCATGCCTAATATAATCATACACAGCACAGAAGAACTGTCACTCAATCTTACAATTCATCTTAGTCTACCTGAAATAATCATTTAATTCTGATGATGTTTTGTTATAATACTTTCAATCAGAAATCATTAATATATACAGAGATTTTTGTTTGAATATTTGTGCCTTGAATAATTATAAATATTCAAACTTTCATAATTGAGATAATGATAATTAGAAAGGTTTGATGCAAACTAAATTATTAAAATGCACAATAATTTCTAAGGGGAAATGAGGTTGCTCTTTTATTATTAAACTAGCTTATTTACTCCCTAGGAATTACTTATTTAAAATTTATTTCTTCAGAAATTGCTATCTGATTACTTAAGTATAATCCATGTTCTTTTCTATGTTAATAAATATAAAGCAGAACAAATGCATATAGGTATAAATTAAAACAAGTACATAGGTTCTTTGTATATTTTTTTCTCTATGCTCCTGTAAACAAGCACATCTTTATAAAATAACATTAATTCCCTGAAAAATTCTACAGTCAGGAATACATTGACTTTCATTAAATATTCTTTTTGAATGCAATGCTCTTATTTTCTCTACTGGCCAAAATTTGCTGTGTGTAAATGGCCTGGTTTGCTAAGACAGACTTTCCCATATTGTATTTCCTAAGTATAGATGAATGTGCAGTGTTAACAAAAGTCAATTGTTTTTCCTGACAGAATTTTCAGAAGACTTAAACATATAAAAGAGTGGGGGCTCTTGGGAGCTGAAAAGACACTATTTCTTGGATGTCAGCAGTTGTTCCTCAGGTATTCACTTTATGATTATTCATTGAAATGGACACTTAGGTTTTACTCACTGTTTATTACTGACAATATTAATACTGTAACATCTGTTGTGATATTCTGAGGAGATATGGACTAGAAAAACTTTCTTTTTTCTTGGAACACTTACTTAACATCATAAAGGTAACTAGTATTCAGAGGAACATGAATTAGGAAATATTGCCCCATAAGAGTTCAGAAAACAAAGTCACAGACTAATTAGAAAACTAAATCACTTACTCAAATTAATATTCACATACCAAAGTCATGATGGCTCACAAAGTTAGGTGGAAAATCATTGCAATCATCTAAATAATTCTGACAAAAATGTATTATTCTTACATACACGTATTTAGATTAGATATCATTTTATCTTGATTTTTAACCTGGAAAATGTTCCAATTTTCTTTTCACTTGGTATTGGATGAAATCCAGGGCTGTCTTAAAAACATGTTCATCTAGAACCTGCCACTAAAGGAAAGCAATGTGATTATTTTGGTATTATAAGTAAATATAATTCCACTGCTCTCATTTCTCTGTTTCTTTTTCTTTTTTCTTTTTTGGAATGGCTTTGGTTTAAATAAAGTATGAAATAGCACACTATACTGAAATGATATGTTGTTCTGACATCCTTGGAATCAATGTTCGAATCTGTCTTGATCAAGAATAGACTATTAGGGTGCCTGGGTGGCTCAGTGGGTTAAAGCCTCTGCCTTCTGCTCAGGTCATGATCCCAGCATCCTGGGATCAAGCCCTGCATCAGGCTCTCTGCTCAGCAGGGAGCCTGCTTCCTCCTCTCTCTGCCTGCCTCTCTGCCTGCTTGTGATCTCTGTCTGTCAAATAAATAAATAAAATCTTAAAAAAAAAAAAAAAAAGAATAGACTATTAGTAGTGCCTGGGTGGCTCAGTGAGTTTAGCATCTAACTCTTGATTTCGGCTCAGGTCTTGATCTCAGGGTCGTGAGATTAAGCCCCGCATTGGACTCCGTGCCAGGCGTGGAGCCTGCTTACGATTCTCTCTCTCCCTCTGCCCCTCCTCCACCTCTTTCTTTCCCTCTCTAAAAGAAAAAATAAAAAAGATTATATCAGACTCTCATCATATTTAAAGTTTTTTCAAGTACTTTATAAAAACAATGCTTGATTATAATTTTTATTGTTCTTAAGATATATATTTTAAAAATATGATTCATTAATTTTATTGTGGTAACAAAGCATTGTGTATTCCACTTTGGGAAACGTCTATAAGTACAAACATTCCCAGGACACAGGACATGTACAAATAACCTATTTTCCCCATTCTCTAAACACTATATAATCATTTTAGAGCTTCCAAACAAGCATGGGAACTCTACTGATGAGATTTAAGCATGGTTTTAGGGAAGAAAGTCTCCTTTCAAAGAAAAGTATTAATAAAGGAGATTTCCGGCAAACGGGAACCATACTGTATAAAGAAAAGAGCCTCAGAGGAAGTGGTGGGGAAACAAATTCTGGGCTTGACAAATGGATAGTGTGTACTGCAACATGACTTAACTGAAATGTTACTTGAGAGATGTGGCTTAGATACCCTCTAAGCCTAAAGTCTAAGCTACCTCAACTTCTCATCCTTTACTGTAGAACTGTAATTCCGAATGTAGCAGGCATTGCATTAGAGGCTAAAAAGATGAGTAGTATTGTTTCAGCCTTCAGGGCTCAAAGACTAGAGGGAGAGAGGGTATCTAAATCAATACCAACACCGAGATCTCACAATGAATGTCAATACAGTAACACTCAAACATAGAGGAACAATGAACCACCATGTAAGAGGTATCATCCAAGGTAGATGTTACAAATATGTGGCCGTTTAATAGGCAGAGGAGATAGAAGGAGGTAGAAGCACAGCAGAGACAGATGGTGTGTGCAAAGGACAATGTCTTCAATGGGGGGATAGTGGGGAGGAAAGGGCTGTAGAGAAAGAGAGGAGGCCAGGGGGGCAATGGTCATGTGACAGACCACTGAAAAGTTCCTAAGCAAGTAGTGAACTGACATCTTTTTTCCTTCCTTCCTTCCTTCTTTCCTTTCTTCCAGATTTTATTTATTTGAGACAGAAAGCATGCGTGTGTGTGTGAGTGTGTATGTGTGCGCACATGAGAGAGAGAGAGAGACAGACAGACAGAGAGAGAGAGAGAGAGAGAGCATAAGCAGAGAGATGGAGAGGGATAAGCAGATTCCCAAATCAGGCTGGATCCCAGTACTGCAGGATCATGAGAGGAAGGCAGACACTTAATTGACTGAGACACCCAGGGGCCCCTAGATTCCTGTTTTAAAACATGAATTTTGGCAGCTACTCAGAAGGTGAGCTTCCAAAAGGCAGTAAGGGGAAGGAATCTTGTGAGAAACAGTAATGCTTAATCTCAGGCAGACACAATTGCATGCTGACATTCTGTGTTATTGACAGAAAGGAAATCTGTCCATTTCTAGTGATATTGGTGCCAGTGCTGGTATTTTGTTAGGAAAAATGAGAAATTTAGTCTTGTATTCTTTGTCCTAATAGCGGACCGCCATATCCTCACATAAATAAAAGTTACAATTGTACTTGTAGTCATGGCCCAACTTCTCAAAAAATACTGTAGATAGGCTTGAGCACTTAACTCAGAATTTACTTGAATCCCTCAATTTCTTTTCCAGGAATCATGGAAGAGATCATCCAGCTCTAGAAAATTGTCCAAGGGCAGTGAATTACTAACTGCTAACTTCTCTACCAGACAGCAAGACTGTTGGCAACAAGAATCCAAAATCAGGTCTTTCCAGTGTCGATTTTTACCTCTGACATAGGTTTTAACAACCATTCTCTCATTCCCTTGAGGCTTAATTATTGCTTCTTGAATTCTGGTCTATAAAATGTGTAAGTAGGCGTGATCATTCATTCATATCCACAGAATATAATTTAGTACTTTAGTAATAGAATACTGAATGATGCCTACGATAGCCATCTGAATGAAGGTGTCTTCCTAAAAGCCTAAATGGCTTTAGGGAGTTATTTGGACACTGGAGACATCTGTCCTTTTTTTTAGAACTAGTTTATAATTCCAGTCAACCTATCACTAAATGTATTTAGTGATATATTATCATGTATCTTTTTTTATGAGAGAGACATATCATCCATCTCTGCCTTCATATATTTCCTTCAGCTCATCTTGCTAATATTTTTATGCATTTATTTAGAAACTTCTGGTGGAAATGTTCTACAGGTCATTAAGAAAATCCTCTGGTCGTGCTATATGTTGTTCTATTATGCTCTGTTATATGTAAATAAAATACACCAAACCTGGCTACTTCTGCATGTACATTATTCAGTGTAATAATATGCTAAGCCATACACTTTGTTTTTCATCTGTTTCTGTAGAAGCAAATGCCTTCAGAGTAGTATCAGGAAACACCACTACTGGTATCTGAACACTTTTTTTATACATGTATGAGATAATCACTGCTGCAAGTTCAAGTTCCTTACAGCATCATTTCAAGCTCCATCTGGGAATTAAACTTAAATTGAGACTGAAATGGGTTTTGTTATCCTTATTGTGCCGCTTAGGGAAGATGGCTCATGATGATAGGGAGAGTGATTGTCTCTGGGGCAGAAAGCACAGAGTTTGGGTTAGTTCACAACACACACACACAGTAATCTAAAACTCAGATACATCCACAGACAGTTCAGAGAATCGTGTTTTTGTTTTTGTTTTCCTTTCATTGAGAACTGACTTAGTTGTGAGTGTCTGCTTGCATGGATTAAGGATTTGCCACATTTATTTTTATATTTTCTGATCCATTACTAAAACTAGTGCTGTGATTAGAAGAGGCTAGATAATCACAAACGTTTCCTAAATCATGCTTGAATATATCCGCAGTCAGAAAATGGCATCTTTGGGCATGAAGTATTTAGGAGATGGAGATAATAATATATATAAGGGATGCCATTTGTATTACATCCTATCTGTAAAATGGGAATAGATTAAGGTCTCTAAACCTGTGTTGCCTTATTTAGAACAATCTGTTCTACTGAACTTGAATGGATACTTCAAAGTCAGCTAATTTGAACCACAGTCATCAGCTAAAGATCGCCTAAGCATTTTATGACATAAGAATGACCAAGTGTGTGTGTATGTGTGTGTGCTTGAGTCCATTCACTAGTTTGAAGCTTCCAGACTTTTTATTTTGCCTCCTTAATTCAAAAAATATTTCTGTGGATCTACTCTGTGCATTTGTGATTGCAAGTCACAGGAACCATGGGGCTAATGATATTGCATTCATTTTCAATAGCACAGTGCATTGAAATTGGTCTGATGGTTAAAGAGACCACTGGTAATATTGATAATCACGGATTCCTAAGACACACCCAAAAGGGGGTTCAAACTCTGCAAACCTTTTTGTCACATATATCAGAAAACGTGACTCTGAGGTAGAGATGGACTCTGGACTTTACATTCAGAAGAGGCCATGGTAAATACAACAGTCAACCCCAAATTCATAAAATAAAGCAGGTCTTTGTCAAGTAGCAAAGTTATTTTCTTTCTTTTCTCTGAATCTTATATATATTCCTTTAAGGCTAGATGATATAATGCCCATTAAATTCCTTAAAAGAGTACAAAAAGGGAATTACAGAGGTATTTAACCAAAGGGAGACATTATCTTCTGGGTCATCAGGATTAGAATTAAAGTGGTCATTTCGAGTCATAAGTGTTATATATTGTATATCTAATTTTCTCCCCCCCCCCCAAGATTTGGTTATATATTTTAAAGAGACAGAGTGTGGGGAGTTGGGGCAGAAGGAGAAGAGGAGAGACAGAGAGTAGCAGAGCCCAGAACCCCATGCGGGGCTTGATCTCACCACCGTGAGAACATGACCTGAACAGATCGAGAGTCCTGTGCTCAACCAGCTAAGCCACCCAGGGGCCCCCCAATCTAATTTTCTACAGATGGTTCTTTTTTATTCAAAGTTTCATTCCATGCAAAGTCATGTGAATCCTGTAACAAGAACAACAACCACCACCAAAGCAATTAGTAGTTTATGAATTGTTTATGAGCTGGAGATGCTTTCTTTTAAATGAGAGAGGCTTAAACTATTAACAGTGCTACCTAAGTAAATTTGGCTTACAAAAAACAAAAACAAAAACAAAAAACAGCCTACAGAAGATAAACTGTTAAATGGTATCTCCCTTTTCCAAAATGCTAGACTTTCAAAGATACCCCTGAATAGGAAATGAGATGCAGTGGTTTATGGCACAGAGACTACAAGACTACATAAAGAGAACAAGATGCTGGGTACCTGTAAAAATTTATTCTAAGGAAGTGAGTGATGGGAAGATGGAGAAAGTCACCCTCAAGGACTTTTGAGTCCCAGGACAACTTACGCATCAGGCCCCAGAAAGAACCAATTATTGGATGTTTTGGTCAGTAATGAAGTACCAAAGATGATTGGAAGCCACTTAGCCCAGACACACAAACATCTTACAGGGAAATGAACAGCCTCGAGTGCTAAATCGGCAAACCTAAACCTGTGGAGGCTTGGTGACGCTAATATGTCATGTCCGCGGTTTTAACAGGTACACTGATGGAGGCGCAAGTCCAGTGTCCTCTAGCCTCCTCTGGAAATTTGAGCAATACTAGTGACAAGAGGAAATCAAAGATACAAGTCAACTTTGTGCTGTATTTTGTAATTGAAATACCCTTTTTGTCCTACCCTGGTTACTTGGGAGCCCTGAAGGCTCTGTGCAGAGAATTTTCTTGCCTCTCACTTGTCAACCACACAAATGATCCAGAGGTGAAAAATACTCACAAGTTTTTCTCTTAAAGTTTATTATGTTCTGTGATGTCAGGGTACCCATATTCTAGACTGACAGGCACCATAGAAATAACTAATTACAGATGGAAGCCTATAAATACATCATCGCATAACACACCAACAATTAGGAAATATAGCACATTTCACAGGAACTTTTGTAATGATAAAAATATTCCATTTTATTATGAGGATGTGAAAAACCAGCAATGAGATCTTTCTATCTGAATTATTTTTATCTGTTTGCCTTATTCTAAAATTACAGAAAATTGGAGTGCCTGGGTGGCTCAGTTGGTTAAGCCCCAGACTCTTAATTCCAGGTCAGGTCATGATCTTGGGGTCCTGGGATGGAGCCCTGCTTTGGGCCCCCCACTCAGCGGGGAGTCTGTTTGTCTCTCTCCTTCTGCCCCTGCCCCCATTCACACTCTGTTTCTCTCTAAAATAAATAAATAAGTCTTCAAAAAATATTTTTAAAAAGTTACAGAAAATTTATCTATAGTCAAATTCTTCATTGGCTGCCACTTACGTCATCTTTATTATTCTTCCTTTCCAATATTGGTTAGTGATCGAAGATGAGAACTAAAGCAAAGTTTCTTTCAAGGAACTCACTGAGTTTATCTATTTCCACTTAAGATTCCAAAAACGTAAACTCTCAGTAGCTATTTCAGAAGTAAAAGACAATTTCACACATGCAATCCCAGTGCTGGACTTGAAATTAAGAGGTCAGTGTGTACTGTCATGAACATTAGCAAAGGCTCCTAAGCCAAACCAGAAATAAATTTACCTGGATATACAGATAATGGAAATTCTTCCCTAGCCACAGGCAAAAAAATGAAGGTGTAAAATTGGGAACTGGTAATATTCCATTACTGATGTTTATGCTATATCAAAATTTGTTTTCTTCTTCCCTTGTGCAGTGTTCATTTTGCTTCTTATTGAACATTTCTAGAATTTCTAGAAACGTTGGTGCCAAAGATTTAATGGAAATTTAAGAATATATGTATTTGTTTCAGTCCATTATTCCTCAAGACTCAGCTTCAGTGCTCCAGGCAAAGTGAGCGTCAGAGGATCGTGGCCTCCTGTGAACACTTAGAGTGCTTTCTGGATCTCACCAGATGGCATTCTCCACACGCAGCCCTGCATCTTCTTTATTTGTGTATGCCTTGTCTCTCCTACCAGACTGGAGTTATTTTAGGACAAAGAACATATTTTAGATACCTAATGTGCCTTATGCTAAAGAATCATAGGTAAAATACCATTTGAGTCAAGGCCCCTCAAGAGAGCCAACTGTTACTGTTTCTGACCGTGTCCATGACTTGGGCTGTATCCATGCTAGTTACTCAAAAAATAAATGCATTTGATTAAAATTAATCGTGCCTTAGCCCTAGTAAATATCAGAAGGTCACTAGCACAATAGAGATTTAGAGTAATAGTTATTTGCATACAAATTTGATATTTTAATCAGTTTATACTAACTTGAAAATGAGGACTAATTCTGATTTTTGGTCTGACTCAAATAAAAACAAGCCCTGGTTTTCACAAATGATGTTAAAATGAACATCACTGTATCACTGGCCTATTATTTCTCAGATTGTGCCTTTGTTCTCTTTTTTTCCTTAGTGAATCTTTGAGGAAGCTATTTTAGATCCAATCTGTTCTTTGTTCCAACAGCATATAATAGAACAAAAGGCTAGATATTCTGCGGTTCAATATTATGTTTAAAGCACTGCAGAATTCATATATTACTCTTGCTTAACCATCATGATGAAAGGCAAGAAAAGTTTGAGATTAAAAAAAATAAAGTACAATCCCTAAAATGAAATTCTAATTTACAGAAACCCATTTTTAATATTGCTGAAACAGTTTAATCCCATATTAAAACCAGTGGGATGGGCTCTTGGGCAGAATCAGCTTATGATATTCTGTTGCAAGGTATCTGGTTCTAACACAGCTTTCTTTCAATCTAGCAATAAAGGGTGGAAGTTCATTTGGGTTGAGCAGTAATAGTGTTTATGAGTCTTGAGAGGAGGTCAACTAAAATTGAAACTAATAGGAGAGATTAGGTTTCTGATGGAGTCATGGATTTCTAGCCCAAATATACTGCCTTGCCTGCCTCAGTCTGATGAAACCAGTTACAAAGGGAAAAGTGCAGGCTGGTTTAGAATCACCTAGGAAACCAGTGTGTTTGTGGAAGGCTAAAGGCTCCTAAACTTAGATACTTATAAAAGTCACTTCTCTAGTTTTTCTTAAGGTCATTACTTTCTCAGAGAGTATAACTTGAGGAAGTGATCTACTTTTAATATTTATTGTCATTATATCCCAATCTTAGCCCCTAGCAAGCCATGCTGAAATTTCTAGAGTAACCAATAGTTTCAAAGTCTCTTGTGGGTGGATTGTGTTCTTTCTCAATTTACCTGTCTTGTAATAATACTGACTTAAGGTCACCTTCTCTCTGTGGTCATAACACTGCCCCACAGTCCCTCTGGGAATTATCTGCTCCCTTATCTAGGTTTCCCAAAAGCAGTTTATATATAATATCATAAAAAAATGTAAGCTGTAGTTATTTATTTGTATGTGATTCTCTCCCAATAGGCTTTGAGCTTCTTCAGGACCAGGAACACATCATATTTGTATGTGTATCTTTCCTCCCTCCCTCCTTTCATCCCTCTCTCCCTTCCTTTCTCTCATTCTTTTTCTTTTCTTTTTTCTTTTTAATAAAGAGAGCACACTTGGGCATGCAGGTCGGTGGGAGAGGTTCAGAGAATGAAGGAGAGAGAGAATCCCAAGCAGGCTCCAGACACAGGACTGGATCTCATGGGACTAGATCTCACGACCCCAAGATCATGACTGCAGCCTAAATCAGGAGTGAGAACCTTCACTGACTGAGTCACAAACCACCCCCATATATGTGATTTCAATATGATGCATGATTCTTGGTAAATTACATGCATTCAAAAATTGCTTCCTTCTTTGATGTAAGAGAATATTCAAAGGCATCTACTTCTTACAGTGAATGAAATATTTTTAAATAAATAATTACTAGGAATAAATTTTTTAATAAAAAAATTAATTATGGTCAGCCAAAGTCAGTATATGCAGGCCCCATGTTGGAGACATGTTGGAGACAGAAGAGCACAGTAGGTCATCACCATGCTGTAAATCTGCCTTCTGTGCTGCCACATAGACCTTTGAGGGAGAGATGGCTGTGCCCCAAAGATGACATAATGTAGGGTTCCTCAGGGGTCTGATTTCTCCCTTCACTTTCCCATCCCTGGGCTTTGAGCCTTCAGGAGAAAAGAGCAAGTGTGGGGTTAAGTGTAATTGCTCACCAGCATCCTGTTCTCTTTGACCTCATTGCACTGCTTGTACAGTGGGAAACCAAAGTGAACTTTAACCAAGTCCAGATGGTCTCTCTTGCCAATATTCAAACTTATTCAAAACTTTGTTGTCTGGTTTAGTCTAAGAATCAGCCACAGATTGGTTCTAGAGTTGCTCCATGCTATGTACACATGGCTAATATCTGGTTCTGTATCTTCCATGATTTTCCAATGTAGATAGTTCACCATGCCCAGAGAAAGTGTCTCATGGAAGATCTTTTTAAAGTACTTATTTATTTACTTAGTTATATAATTGTTTATTGCAGGGCTTTAAAACTACCTATTGATTTGGTATCACAGGCTAAGAGTATGTTCTCTCATAAAATTGAGCCCCACTTCTTAAAGCCCAGAAAATATATAATGGGGTTATTATACTTATTTTCTTAGGGGCAAGGCTGACAAGGATAAAAATATAGACATTTATATTTCATTACAAAATATCAATCATCTCAGTAGAGCTGGGAGAAACCTTCCTAGACAGCAGTGTATATGACAAAGGACTACATGTTTCCACTTATTACACAGTGAGACAAAATTCTTTTATAACGGTCACACAATTTATGGATTCAGGAACAAAAAGATTGAACATAGATCAGGAGAAAGAGCCTATGCCCTCAGAAGCACAGATGTGAAGTAAGATGGCCTGATTCTACCTCTTCCTACTTGAGCAAGTCATTTAATCTTTCTGTGGCTGTTTCCTTATTACAGGTTCAATCTGCAGGGTTTCAAATAAGGTTTAAGGGAGTTCATGTTTGTAAAGTGCCTAGAAAAATATAGTATGCATTTTATAAGGGAAGAGAAAAGAAAGAAGAAAGGAAAGAAGGAAAGGGAGGGAGGGAGGGAGGGAGTAGGGAAATACAGACCTTTGTCTTATTTTACTCTGTGTTCTTCATGTTACATGTAGGACACAAAATGCAATTTTTCTTGTAATTATTTATAAAGGGTATTCAAAACAAAGAACGCTTTGAGAGATGGTGGCAATATAGAAGGGAAGAAAGGGCTGTATCTACTTTGATATTGTAAGGGGATTGAAACGATTAAGCAGAACACAGCAAGGATTTTCAAACACTTGCAGGCTGACATAAGGAAGGAGATACTGATGTACTGTATGTTGATCTGAACAGATGAGTGGATTAACAACTGGAAGTTATTGGGTGACAGATGTCAGCTTAGCATGAAGATAAGTTTTATAAAATGTATAGCCATCCAACCACAGGATGGACTGATAAGCAAAGAAACAGATTCCCTGCTACTGGGCATGTGCAAGTAAAGGTTAGCTGACAATCTGTCAGGGAGGTTATACAAAGAATCCCTGCCTTGGCTGGCAGGGTCACTAGGTAATCTCCCAGGCCCTTTTCAAACACTGCAGCCTTAAAATACCACTAATATGAAAAGTTACAGGTGCACAGAAATGGAAGTAGCTTGAAGACTGATTTTTTTTTTTTTAGGTGAATAGCATGAAGGCTTGAAAGATAACATTTTATTCTGTGCCTAAAGCTTGTAGCCCTTCGCCAACCCACAAAAATAATGAGCAAAGTCATCTGCCTGGCATATTTGGGGGAAGTTGATGTGTCAACTCCTAGGTATTCTTTTTTCTCATTTTAATGAGATACATGCTGTCAGGTATTTCTTTACTTGGTGTTACATTTATTTTTACTTAATATTAAGTTGAGTGGCCCAAAGAGGAGTGTAAGAATAAGCACATCTCTCAAAGTCATAATGACTGGGTCATCTGGATGAAGGTGCAATTTATAAACAAGATCAAATTTTTGATCTAAGCAAAAGGAACATAAAATAATTTATATATATATATGTATATACTTATATACATATATACATCTATACTTATATATATACACACACTTATATACATATACATATACTTTATATATTTACATATATATATGTTGTGTGTGTGTACGTGTATCTACTATCTATGGTTAGGCCTTCACAGTAAGTCAAAAAATAACATTAAAAAGATTCATTGCAATTCACTTTTCCATTTCAGTGACTTTATTAGGATCATAAGTCCTACGAGGCTGCAAAATTCATTTTGCCGAAAAAAAAGTGTCTTTAGACTATTCTTCAAAGTGGTTTTACACTATTTCCTCAAACACAGAGATCTAACCTCGCTCCTGTAATTCCGTATAAATTCTTGCTATTGCTCCGAGAGGCATACCTTCTCTCAGTTCAGACACTGCCATCCTTCAGCATGTCTGCTCCTGACCACCAGAGCCAAAGCCAGGTACAGAATCTTCCTTTGAAAATCCCAAAAAACCTAGCTAAAGGGTTACTACCAGCTTAAGAACGATATCTAGGTTAAAAAATAGTTACTTTACAAGGCATACATTCATTAACATATAACATGGTGAGGTGCTGGGCCAGAAGATATCCAGTTTCTCTTTCTAACAGTGATTGAACAGGAAAAGCATATTTATAGACCTCAACTCTGACAGAAATGAAAAAAATCGGTGTTAACCACACTTGTTCAGATTTTTCAATAAAATATTTATCTTCTGTCAAAATACTGTATTTTGCCTTTAGCTATCTTGGCATCGATGGTGATAGAAGGCCACGTGTTGGAAATGGTGCAAGTTTCTTTACACATGAACAACACCACTGCTTGAACAGTTGCTCATTATTTATTTATTTATTTGCAGAAACATGGCAAAAAGATCAGATCACCTAGCATTTTCCTTCAAAGAGAAATAAACACGTAGGGGGAGCACACACCATGTTCCTTGTGGCAAGTCTCTCTTTTAGCTGCTGGGGAAAATATCAGTCTAGATGTGCAGAAGCAGAAGGCTTGCCTCTGTAAGGGGGAGAGAGCCCTGTCTGCCTGGAAGACCCTCCCCACCTGCCCTGGCCAACGGGGCCTGGCCATGAGAAACAGGAAGAATTTCATAGAAATGAAAGGTGACGCACGCCTTTACCCCATCAAACTCCATATAAATGAGAAAACGTCTTTTTCCCTCCTACCCGCCACACACATGGTTTCAGATTCTTTCAATATTCTTTCAGTTTTCCTTTTTCTCGATGTGATTGAATTAAACCAAAATTTTGCTTCCATTACGAATCCAACCCCAGGGGGAAATGAGCAGAGTTTAGCAATGTGCAGGCAGCATGTACTTATACTATCCTGACATTTGGCTCGAGAGAATGATATTCAAAAGGCAGCTGTTAACTTTCAAATTAAAATTTAAAAACTTTTAAAGTACACATAAATTGATTTTTTTATTTGCACCTATATGCATGCTGTCATCCCCAAATTCTGAAGATTTTTAAAAATACTTAATATTTCTTCATTTTCTTTTCATTCCCGGCAGCCACACCAAGAGAGTACATCCTTCTTTTGTTCTTCAAGGGGTGTGGGTAAAGGTGGTAAAATAAACATCCACACATTTATGCTAAAACTGTATCAGGCAGACTGCAAAGGAACTTAACTTTTTTTTTACTTGGCAGAAATAGAAATGGAAAACAATTTCTACTTTCCATTGCAGTCTGAAATCATAACCTTAGTAATATGAAGTTAAAAAAAATTTTTTTTTAAGATTTTATTTATTTATTTATTTATTTGACAGAGAGAAATCACAAGTAGGCAGAGAGGCAGGCAGAGAGAGAGGAGGAAGCAGGCTCCCTGCTGAGCAGAGAGCCCATGCTGGGCTCCATCCCAGGACCCTGGGATCATGACCTGAGCCAAAGGCAGAGGCTTTAACCCACTGAGCCACCCAGGCGCCCCTGAAGTTTAAATTTATAAAAGAACTTTAAGCATTGCCTTTGGGGGAGATTATAATTGACGACATGAATATCAAACCATATTATTTGCTAAAAATAGATTTGTTTAATCCCCAAATAAAGCACCATTATTTAGAATTAATTTTCAGTTATGTACAGTCTCTCCTATCTGTTCAGGAATCACACAATTCCCTAGGAACTTTTAACTTATTAACGTGCACAATAAAATTGTATTTATGAAGTCAAACCAAACGGGGGGAAAAGATTAAATTCAGCGAACGTTTGCCAGAGTTTCGGCTTTCCAGAAAATGGCAACAATGCATTTTCTCACGTGGTCAAGCTGGACCCATGGAGACATCACACAGCTGCCTCCGTTCCTCTGACATTATGACCATGTAATATTTAATCATACCTACCTCACATATAGGCACATGAGGTTTTGTTTTCATATTGGAAAAATGGTCTTTCTTTCTTTGCGACTAGAGATGGTGGAGTTTTCAATACATGTATCTATTTCAAGAGCAGCTGCTATAAAATCAGTTTGTTCTCACGAAGAGGAAGGCATTTGCCTCTTCTTTTCTGGCAAAAATAATATCTCTTGACAGCTCTACTATGCCTTTTTCTCGCTTCTGTTCCAGTCTTTCCAAGAGAAAAAAAAAATCTTTATCACAAAATCAAATAAAACTATCTGTGTTATAAACATTCCATCTCTGAATTCATGTTATAAAATTAAATTATGGAACAGAAACTGAATAAAGGATGATATCTATTGTATTCCTATTTTCCAGAGCAAAAGAGCAGTCAGGGTGATTTGCAAACTCTGAAGCATATAAAAATATAATGCTATTATTTTCTCAAATAGTTGAGAGGACAGATACCACTTTGAAAACACATAAATTCAGATGTAAGAGACTGAATTTTCCTTTTTGCAGTTTGAAAAAAACCTATAAATCAGTGTTATTTAACTTGATTTGACAAGCGCTAAGTATATATTTAGGAAGTCTTTAGCTTAGGATAGAGGGGACGCTTAATGTCGTTTTATTCTTAGGTATTTAAATCCTGTCTTGTTTTAAAAAGAATTGAAGGCAGTTTAAATGGATACATAAAATTCAGTAAGATATCAAGAATGAAAGTGGGAAAGAAACAGTAAATGCAAGGGTTATATCATAAAAAGAAATTAGGACTGAGGCCATTATATATATTTTTAAAAGGCCCATTAAAGAATGCTATCTATTTCTAGTAGATGGATCACAGAATTGGCTGTGAGCTTTTTAGGAGTCTCTGCAAAAGGGAAACCATGAAATTAAAACTCACATGCACACACAACCATATCTAGCTACCCCACTCCCACACACAAATGCACACACGTACTCGAGTTGTTCTGGAGAATCATAAACAAGCCTAACGTTAATGCTGTAGAAATGAATGCAAAGACTATTTACTCACAGAGAGGGAACGTTACAAGGTACTGAAAAATGCCTGCAACACAGATGAACTTTGAAAACTATGCTAAGTAAAAAGAAGTCATTCACGAAAGATCACATATTCGATGTCTCTATTCATGTGAAATGTCCAGAATAGGCAAAAGTGATGAACATTTTCTAAAGTAAGATTGTAGGTGCCTGGGTGGCTCAGGTGGATAAGTGACTGCCTTCTGCTCAGGTCATGATCCTGGAGTCCAGGACTGAGTCCCACACTGGGCTCCCTGCTCGGCAGGGAGTCTGCTTCTCCCTCTGACCCTCCCCTTCTCATGCGCTCTCTCTCTCGAATAAATAAAATCTTTTAAAAAAAGATTAAAATTATATTGTGACGATTATTGTTCTACTTTGTGAATATACGAAAATCTATTGAATTGTACATTTGAAATGGGTGAATTTTTTCTTTTTAAACTTCAGATAAACAAGAAGTAAGTTTTTGATATAAATATACCCCATATATTTCATGAGGCATTCTTTTTTTTTTTAATTGACCTAAGTTTCAGGTGTGCAATGTAGTGGTTTGACATCTCTCTATGTTACACTGTGCTCACCAAATGCGTGGCTACCTTCTGTCCATATCACACCATTATAATATCATGGACTAGATGCCCTATGCTGTATCTTTTATCCCCATGAGTAGCTGATTCTATACCTCTCACTCCCCTTCACTATTAAGTGGATGAATTTTATGGTATGATATGGTATGGTAGGTGTATGTGAATTTTATCTCAGCAAAACTGTTAAAAATGCATACTATCCTTACACTAGACCAGAGGTTATGAAACCTAAGTATGCACCACACTCACCTGGAGAGTGTGTTGAAGCACTGATTGCTGGGCCCCCCTCCTACAGTTTCTGATCCAATAGGACTGGGGTGAGGCCTGAGAATCTGGACAAGTTCTTGGGGGCTGCTGTTACTGCAGGGCTGGGAACCACTCTTTGAGGATCAGTGCATAGACCCTATGAATAACGGCAAAGGCTGTTTCTTTTGCTTTCCTCAGTATGGTTCGAGGAATCACACCAATGCACAGTTTAGTACAAACAGGTTGATGAGACGCCATTATGACAAAGAAGGTGGTAGCAATAAGCATAGTTCCTCTGACAATGCCACAGCCCAAGCAACAGTTACTTTTTACTGATCCTTACTATGTAACTACATTACTATGTACTCTGTTATGTGCTTTTACGATCATTTAATGTAATCCTCTCAAGAGCCCTATGAGTTGAAGATGCGGGGGAAATCAACACTGTCATAGTTAAACTTTATCAAGCACTTACCTGATATTCCTGTTACCAATTTCTTCATATACACTGTTTCACTTTACGCATAACCCAAAAGTTCCTAGCATTTCCTTCTCACTGCCAAGAAGTGGAGAACCAGGCCATCTATGCCCAAAGTCCTTCCTCTTAACTACTGAACTACACTCACCACTCTTCACCAAGCTGGCTTAATTCTTAGATTTTAAAGAATTCACAGCAACGTATCTGCCAAAACAATGCTATGATACTTGAGAAATATCACATGTGCTTTTTTTCCTACTATAATAAACTACCAATTTTCCAAATGACATGCTTTATAAATTACCCTCTTGATCTCTGTAATGATGTCATTCACACTCATCTGAATCCTGATAGACTCAATGAGTGGGAGAGAATGGGGTGTAATTCCACACAATATATTTTTGCTCATAGGACTTGAGGTAATTATCCTTGGGCATAAATCCATTACGCCGGACATTTGAACTTTTCTGTCATTTGTGATCTTCTGATCAGGAGAAAAGTTTGCAGCATTTTGACTGCTATTCCATAAACCTATTGACTCCCAATTTAGTTTTTTATTAGAGAGTGGCCAATGAAGACCTTCAGTTTGTTCTCCTGGGCTAAAGACTGGAGCATTATAAGAAAACATAAGGTTAGAAGGAGGGTTGAAACCTTTCTATGACAGTGTTTACTCAAGTAGACTAAACACACTGATGAAGGCACATACTTTTACACAGTACACTGACGATACATCGATTTTAGCAGTTTTGGATTTATTCTCATGGGTGTTAGGACAAACATAAGAGGCATATCAAGTCCATGAATTCATGAATATCATACCTTAGGTCAAGGTTGAAGGTAATGATTATTCAAGTGACACTGGTGGAAAAAAAATTATTAGGTGCTTTAATGATTGGCTGAGATTTGGGAAGCATTAGTATATGGGCACAAAACGCCCTAACAAATTTGTCAACTTTAAAAGCAAGCAAGGTCTGAGATAGAGCTGTGATATTTGTTTCAGATCCACGTGTGTAATCCTGAGTTATTCCTCTCTTGGAAGGGGGTGTGTGGGTTGAGCAGTATGTGACGACACCCACTCACTTCCTCTATTCTTGCATATCAAGTTTCCAGGAGCAGAAACAGACTTTCTAGATTTTGGCCTGTCGGAATGATGTGGTTTCCACATATCATTCAGGTCTGAACCACCTGCATCTCTGGCTTTTTAAAGACAGCAAGCCCTTTCTAGGACTAGTCTCTGCCACACCTCATTTTTCAAGTGCAAAAGCATCAATCACCTCCCTTTTTGCCTCTGTATGTGTGTGTGTGTGTGTGTGTGTGTGTGTACACACGTCTCAGCTGCAAGTCTCCATCTCTTGTCCAAATTGGAGCACTAAAATTTCGCATATTATGTCACAGGCTCCTGTCAAAACACTCCATTTCTCTGTCCAAACCAAAGAGACCCTTCTGGCCTACTCCACTGTGCTTTTTTTTTTTTTTGGAAAAAAAAATAAACAAAATGAATGAAAAATATTTTTAAAAACTATCATTCCTGAAGCTCTCTTACCTACAACTTGACTTAAGTACAAAAATCAGTATATAGGCTAGAACCCTTTCTTACCTAGAATTATATGCAAACCTCCAATACACAAAACATGTAATAATAAAGATGAGATGCTAGAAGTGGAAACACAGATGGCCAATCAAAGAGGTTCAATATCACTTATCATCAGGAAAATACAAATTAAGCCTAGATACCACTTTTCATCCATCAGATTGGTAAAAACCTGTATAGTGCACATATTTGGGCATGTGGAAAATGGGAACACAGGTGCATGGGTTGAGGGATATAAATAGTATAGCTATTTTGAAGAGCAATCTGGTAACATCTAGTAGAAATGAAAATATAAATATCTTACCAACCATTTCACTTTTATGTTTGTTATACTGGAGAAATTCTCATACTTGTATTCATGGATTACTCATATGAGTATGGCTACTGCAGTGTTGTTTGTAATAGCAAAACATCAGAGACAACCTAAAATTCAATAGGGGAATAAACAAATTGTGGTCTAGTCATATGAGGGAATACTACATTAAAGGAGATGACTAGAACTATGTATGAATGTAGATCTTAAAAAAAAAAAAAAGCAAACATGATACCTGCCAAAGACAATGAGTTGTTGGTCTACATAAATACAAACACTCAACAAATGTAATGAATTCACAAATAGGACCCTTAGCTCACCCACTTAGATATTTCTAGTCAAGAACTCCTAACTCCTCCTTGCTGCTTCCCTAAATCATATTCATCCTCAAGATACAGCTCAAATCCTACCTCTCCCAGGAGCAGCCCTGCCCACAGTGATTCCTTTCCCCTTCTGATCCACTCTGGTAATAGAAGTTTTAGGCATGTGGCCTCTCCTGTCTCATAACTATTCTTGTGGGCATTAACAGGGGTTCCTCATATAGATTGTTTTATATAATGCTTTATGCATAGCAAGAATTCATTGATTACTAGTTCCTATTCTTATTACAAATGTATTTTGCCCTTTGTTTAACACGGCACTGAGCCGTAGAAGATACTCAATAAATGTTTACTTTGGGCTCTGAATAGGATGATGACATACTCCTGTTCCTGATATATTTGGCCATCTCCTGAGGTGGAGTCCTTGGCTTGTTATTTATTGGATATCCTAACTCACTAGTGAAGTCTGTGGGTGTTTGAGGTTGGACACGTGCATGTTCTACTCCCTGAATGCTAAGGCACTGCTGTCCAGGACGGCATATGATCACTAACCTTCTTGTCCAGGCTTGGATGCTCCTAGATTCTCCTGTTACCACTGGCAAGTTTCTCGCAAGGTATCCAAACCATCTAGCCCATGGTCACGGATAGAGAGTTTAAGCCATTTAGAAACCAAGTATTACTCTTGGGGCTTTTTTCCTAAGACCCTAAAGACCAGGGACACTTCTCAACTTCAGGAGTATCAGAGGAGGCACGGAGGAGAAACACGGGCCAAGAAAGAATAGGCTGGGCAGGTGGTGATGGGACGAGCATGAGGAGCAAGCAGACTGCCTAATACCACTGGGCACAGCGACTTTCAGTTAGTAATCTCATTTAACACAACCACCACAGAACAGAGAGATCATTACCCCCATGTTACAGATGAGGAAACTGAGGCCTGGAGATCAATTTGTCCAAAGATGTATGGACAATGAGTGTAAAAATTAGGACTCAACCCCAGATCTTCCTGACAAAAAACTCATGTTTGTGGCAGAAGTTAAATCTACTTCAATTAAATTCATTTATATTTGTTTCCATTAAACTACACACACACACACACACACACACACACACACACACACACACACACGTATATATATTCCATCCACTTATATTTCTAGGCCCTCAGGTGATAATTTCAAGAATTGAAAGAAATGACTTGTTTGGGAAGGTATGTGCAAGGCAGGTGCTCAGATGACAAGCACAGGGTCTCATGCCACTACTAGCAGAAAATAAATATTCTACACAAAACAAATTAGGAAGAACTAGACCTCCAAATCACAACTCAGAATCAAAATAATATGACGCACAATAAGCGTATAAAGAAGATTACCTAAAATCGGCACATACGTTTTATTCAGGAAGTTGAAAGTTTTTCTGTAGATCATTCTTTGATTTCTCCAACAAGTTCACCCTTTGGTGGTTCATCTGTGGATATCTTGTTAAAAGATACCTGATTTTTTAAAAAGTGTATTCTTTGCCACTATCTTTTACCTTATTGGTAAACTGAAGCCAAAACATCCTAATGGGGTCAGTGTTCACATGACTATTAGCAACCCTACGAGGAAGGTGACTCCACCTAGGCTTGTTGCTGTTATTCGTTACAGAAATGGACTGAGGGATGCTGCAAGTACACTACTGAAGTTCTCCAGGGAAGAGAGAACACTTGGTGCTAATGGAAAAACTGTTCCCGCTTATGCTGATCTATATAAACACAGCCCTTTAGGGTAGTCAGGGCATCACTGAATGCTTCAATTACCTCTGCCTACAATGCTTATTATTCACTTCAATTTTTGAAATAGCAGAGAATATGAAATAATGGCAACTTTTCTCCAGACCGCACAATCCAACAAAAGTAAAGGAAAACAAGATGAAGTGAAAACAAGACCAAGGAAAGAAGAAGTAATGTTTTCTATTTTAACACGAATGAACTACAGGACTCTAAAGTAAAGTCCACAAAGAAGTAAGCCATGAGGGGAGTCAGGGTGGCTCAGTGGGTTAAAGCCTCTGCCTTCAGCTCAGGTCGTGATCCCAGGATCCTGGGATCAAGCCCTGCATCAGGCTCTCTGCTCAGCAGGGCGCCTGCTTCCTTTCCTCTCTCTCTGCCTGCCTCTCTGCCTGCTTGTGATCTCTGTCTGTCAAATAAATAAATAAATAAATAAATAAATAAATAAATAAATAACATCTTTAAAAAAAAAAAAAGGAAGGAAGCCATGAGAAAAAAAACCTTTACTGATATCAATTGGTTAAGGGTCACTTATTTATAAAGCAGAACATTTTATCAGTTAGGCAATAAAAACAAAATAAATTTCAGGTGCAACATGTTGAGAATGTGCCATTCAACAAGATAAAACTCAATAAATCTGATGGGCCTTCTAGTCTTTCTCTTATGAAGTCAATATTTACTAAAATGGAGTGATGAAAGCCTCGTATCTAAAGGGTAACAAATGGTTGTATGCTGAAATGAACCCTGATTAATCTTACTAATGGCATATCAACTATCTTAATTTTAAGGAGCTATTGTAGAATGACAGATTGCAGAGTAATGTAGCATAAGGAAAATAAAAGTTACAGACAACTGAGCAATATGGTATCACATTGTTACATTGTAGACACACATAATCCCGGTGTTCCTGTTAAGGGAAATAAGACTGCACTGGCATTGTCATTTTCATTTACTTTTTAGTGGCTATTAAATTTCTCAACACAATCATTTTTGATAAAGCATGACATTATATAACCCAGTCAAATTTTGTATTTTAAAATCCATTCCTAATGATCTATTAATGAAATATAAGCTTAAAAGTCCTTGCTAAAATTGCTTCCCATAAATGTACTGGGACAAAATGGTTCTTAGCATCAGTGGAGATTCCATAACCAAAAACTGAGAGCTAATACTGCACTATCCCTCTCTTTTAAAAAAATCTGTTAATTATGCTGCCACCATTTTGTAAATTTCCATTATAGAGGATTCAAGGGAAAATTTGTCAATACATGTACACTTCAAAACTCATGGAAAGGATAGATATACCAGGCTTATAGTCTTACCACAAAGCCAAATAAAATAAAATAAACACTGAAGGGTAACAGGTTTAAATGAGTTCTATTTCAGTCAAGGGGTCCTCCGCCTGGCCTCCAACCTGGAAGCCGATTTGGGGCGGGACTCCTGCCATTCAGCCCCCAAACCCCCCAGGGTTTCTAAGGAGGATTGAGAATCATTGTTTTGTCTTGCAGTATAGGCAACTACTAAGAGTTCCTCACAGGGCCAGATCTTCCTAGTTACTCTGCCAACTTGGCTCATCTGAAAAGGCCTTTGGGCTACTTCAGTCAAGCAGACTGTACCAGAGGCGCACGTATCAGGAGTGTGGGCCTATGGGTAATAACGGCTCTTTAGGAAAAGAGAATGACATTTTTGAATATAGTACAAAGGGTGGATTCAGACAGTGAGTTAAGGTAGGTTTTTTGTGGCCTGTGTGTTTTCAAATTGGTATCAGAACCTCTCCAAAACCTTCAATTTCATCTTCTGGAATTTTGCTGATAAATATGCCACAACTAAATAATAATTTCATGTTTAATTCTAAATGCCTATGTATGCACAAAACTTCCTAATATAGGTGACCTGAACATTCTAGAAACCTGCGTTATTCATTCATTCATCTATTCATTCACTGAATACTTATCAGGAACCTATCAAAAAAAGAAAAAAAAAAAAAACCCTACTATCACTAGGCACGTTCTAGGTACCAGAAAGATTGCAGTGGACAAAGGAAAACCAAAATACCTGCTCTCATGGAGCTTATTCTGCCAAGGGAATTTCTGACTAAGCAGCCAAATGAAGCTTTACTTGTTTCTCTTTATTACATTTCATTTAACCATAAATAACCTGAAACTTAGAGAAGCACAGTGCAATAGAAAAATTTAATACAGTTAAAGAAAGAGTAAAACCAAAAAACAACAACAACAAAAAAAAACAAAAAACAAAAAACAAAAAAGAAAAAATACCCCAAACCAGCAATGATATTATAACCTTGGTGAACTTTAAAAAAATACCGAGCAAATAGCCTGAAAGATGGTTAGAATAATTCAAAGGTAAAATAAACAGCAACTGATGTTAAATAAAGTGAAAAACCAATATTTTCAAAAGCATAAAAATCAAAGCCCTTTAAAACACTGATTTTTTTAAAATCTAAGGTTGTGTCCCAGAATATTAGTAAAGTTCGTAAAAAATTTAGATCCCTGGATCCATCTCAGATCTTCCCAATTAAAAACCATAAGGTGTCCAAAGATAGTTTTAAAAAGCCCCAGAAGCTGTCTGAGGCACATTTTAAAGCCTGTATCTGAGGGTGGGATTTCCTACATGGCAGACCGAGAGTTCTACAAATCCTTTCTCCCAAAAACCTATGAGAATGGAAAACACGGTCAAACCCCACCATTTCAGGACCCTGGTAATCAACATAAATCAAGCAGCAAGCTGAGAACTGTTGCTTCTTGGAAAACTGCCCACAGTGAGTAAGAGGAGGGGAAATGTGTGCTCTTCCTGCCCTAGCCCAGCTCAAATTCTGCTAGGGTGGGCTGGCAGTGCGCTGGACTGCCCTGAATGCCGACAGCAGGAAATGCCACGCCCACCATTGTCTGAGACAGCAGTGCTCTTCCAGGCACTCGAGGCTAACAGTCAGCCTCCTGGCTAGCCTGAGATAGCAGTTCCTTGGGGCCACTCCCAGACAACTAGCTGTTCATTTAACCAGAGATCATGAAAATGAGAGCTCCATGGAGCTCCACGGAGGGTTTTGATAAACTTTCACACATCCTGGCCAACTAGGAAGACCTAACAGGCTGGTGGAAATAAAAGGCAGAGCAGGTTTGAAAACTCCTAAATTCTGAATATGTTCACAATCCACAATGCTCATCGAAAGGGGTTGGAGGCTTTACTGGATTGAGTTGTTGGAGTGCAACCTCTGGCTTATCATTGGCCACTGAACTATAGAGACCCCCCGGAAATAAGGCTTAGACATGAAAGCAAGAACCAAATTACTATCTCGAACGTAACTGAAAACATAATTTAAAAAAATAAAAAAGACAAAATTGTTACGTGGTTGTGAAAAACAGAAGGCAGCAGAATGACACATCCTGTTTGGACTGTTGTTCATTTATTCAACCCTTGTTTTATTTGTTTTACTCTGGACACTGTACTTAATGCCCCAGTACAATGGTAGACATAATAGATAAAGTGGAAATTAGATAGTTCATATTCTAGAACTAGAGTCTGCTCTTCAAAGTCTCAGGATTTGGGCAGATTTCTCTAGTCTTATACACAGTCTCAAATTTCTAAAAGGACATGGTTTTTAATGATTTGTAAGATTTATATAATACACTTGACCTTTGAAAAACACAGGGGTTAGGAGCACAGATTGCCTACAAAGTGGAAAATCCATGTATAATATTTGAATCCCCCAAACCTAACTAGTAATAGTAATAGTCTACTATTCACAGAAAGATTTACTGATAATATAAACAGTTAATCAACATATATTTTGTATGTTGTATGTATTATATGCATATACATATACGTATTATGTATATGCATATAATACATAATGTACATATAAAGTAAGCTAGGAAAAAAAAGGTTATAAGGAGAATCATAAGAAATAAAGTGCATTTACAGTAATGTACTATGTTTATTTAAAAAAAGTCCACAAGTAGACCCATGCAGTTCAAACTTGTGTTGCTCAAGGGCCAACTGTATTTAAGTAACAGATTTAAAAGAGTCAGATACATTACCAAATAATTTTAAGTGATAGTATTTTGTTTCATTTGATACCAAGAAAATAATATTAAAATATAACAAGGGCGTCTATGTTCCAGCACTGGCTCTGATACTTTTAATACTATTCTGTCTGAATACTAATACTATTCTGTCTGAATAGTCTTTGCCAAATCATTCTATAGCTCAGCTTCCTTGCTGATAAAGTAAAGCAGATCTGACTAGATTTCTAGAGTGACTCTTTGACCCCAGCTCTATGACTCAAATTCTAAGGTCTTCCATAATTCACATTAACATAAAATACTTACAAGAAACCTATCCAGGCTTATTTTAATTAATACAATTCATCCGTAATTAGCATAGCATTTGTAAACACATGCGCACTTCAAGGTAGAAGATAAATAACTATTTTCTTTAGCACATAAAGCATTGCATTTGAAACCTTATGTATAAGAACTGGCAGTCGACTTCATTTTAATATATGGTATTTGAGTCAAAACTTGTCATAATATATTCACAAAGATTATAGGGATCATAGCTGACTAGATTTTATTGCACCTGGAAGATCAGAATGTTAACATCATGACTCTTGATATTTATTTTTTATTTACTAACAAATATTATACAGTAATGACTGTGTAATCACTTTACATCTAATCCTCAAGACACTCCTAAGAAGAGCTTCTATTATTATTACATCTGTTTTACAGATAAGGAAACTGAGGCATCAAGAGGTTGACTAACTTGCCTAACGCACTAAGAGGCATTAACTTGCTCATGGCTGGGGACCTGGTGCCTCAGTGGGTTAAGCATCTGCCTTTGGCTCAAGTCATGATTGCGGGGTCCTGGGATCGAGCTCTGTTTCCAGCTTCCTGCTTTTCGGGGACCCTGCTTCTCCCTCTCTCTGTCCAATCCCCGTTCCTTCCCCGCCCCCATTCTCTCTCTCTCTCTTTCAAAAAAATAATAATAATAATAAGTAAAGACTTAAAAAAAATCTTGCTCATAGCTAGTAAGTGGCATTTAGGCTGCATTAAAGCTCAGGTCAGCTGGCTCCCAAACCCCACGCTCTCGTTTACTCTATGTTTCCAGAACTCATAAAACAAGAGGCTTGGACTGAAATACAGAATATCCAAAGAAGGAAATGATGGCAGTTATTAAAGGAAAGGACAAATCTTATTTCCTTTAAACACATGCACATATATGCACATACACGCAAGCACACACACACACACACAAGCCCTCACAGCCTCATACAGCTCTCACACATTCACAAAAACCAAAAGATAAATTTGACAGATTTGAAATTTCTAAAATACATATATAAATATATATTTTCACTCCCCAGAAAAGTGGTGGTATGGAAGTTAAGATCTTCAGTGTTATTGGATTAAAATTTTTAGACCCTACCTTGTTTAACAATCCAAACATGAACCCTATAAATCTTGGGTTGTGAGCAAGTATGTTACGTAGATAATGTCGATTCTATAGAACTTTTATGCAATACCACACGATCTGGTTTTATATTTGAACATGTATATGATAAATGTGCCTTTTAGTCACCAAATTTGAAAGATTCATCTTTCTAATTTAAGGGTCTTCTTTTATTTCTGCCTTAAACAAACCACAATTACAACTTCTAGATAATTCATGTTTGTTGAATCACTGTAGTCCTCTGGTGTGTATCTGGCCTATAACATCATTGTGCCTGCTCTCCCCACTCTAGTACCTTTGTTCCAACCATAGTGACATTTGTATTCTTCTTCTGTACATTAGAAGATTTCAGCTTCAGATTCTGAATTCGTCCTTTAGTGCTGAGAGGTTATTTTTAAAATAAGTTTTTTATATCAACCAAATGCATTTTATATGGCTGAGATGTTCATGTCAGGCCTCTAAGACATCCTTGAACATTTATCAAAAAATCATGATAGTACTCCACTCAACAATGAAAATGCCGAGAGACATGAAATGGGGAAACAGAGAAAGCTCCAGAAATCTCTCATGTAGTGCGGAAAGCATGCAGGCACAGGGCAAGTACAGGCAAGCGTCCAGTCCCCACTGAAAGACTGCAGCCATTAAAAAAAAAGGGGGGGGGGCTAATGATATGCCAGATAAGAAGCAGTTTTCTCCACAGCATCACAGGACATTCCTTTCTAGAAATAGAGAGCCTGTCCCATGCTATCTGGTGTGCTTCTGAGCCAGTCTTTGCAGCAAAGAGGACAATTTCGTTTAACTTTTTAATTAACATGTGTCCTTGCTGACAGACACTGTGAATGAGACACTTTTTCCTTCCCATTATGGCTTAGACTTTAATTACTGTGGAAATGAATCAAGAGACATGACTTCAGGCATAACGTTCTAAATGTCGGCAGAGTAACAACATTAATTCTCTATTCTAAAGTATCCTTGTCATCCCATCTTTATGATGGGTGATGTGAAAATAATTTTAGGAAGGAGGTGACCGACCCAGAGACCTTACAAGACATTGGGAAGATCACCTGTTAGTTGTGGTTAGGAGACATTTTCTTTGGATAATGGCTGAGTTTTATTTTGTGTATAGTCATAATTACTAATATACAGAGAAATTGTTCAAGCGTTATACATGAAAGGACCAGGGCCCTTTGAAACTTGGATCTAAATGAGTTAATAAGCTATTATCAAAATCCAGCCACGTTCTCTTTTATTGCCTAAAATGAGTAGGGGGAATACTTAACATTATTTTATCTTTCATGCCATGAGCTATGAGCCATGGAAATGCAGGGAAGTCACTAAATATTTAGTCTGCCAGTAAAATATGTATTTGGAAAACAAAAGACCCCAAACTTTAAAATGTCTTTAAAAGAAAGAAAGTTGAAGACATGCGGGCTACCTTCTCATACAATCCAGGGCTCGGATAAAGAAGTCCTTGTGCAGCTGGTGCTCATCTCTCAAGATGGAGCACTGTTCAAGGGTCACCGACATGGACGTCCTGTCCTTGGCACTTTTGCAACAGGTGAAACGAATACCATTTAGTTTGCGACAAATCTGCAACACAGATGTACAAACAGTTTATTGCTCATCCGCAGATGACACTAAAGTGTCGGACTCACCTAAACACTTCTTATCTAAACACTCCAAGTTTATGTTAATTTATGATCATCAATGGGTTCAATCGGCCCTAGCGAGTGAAAAACATTATCGTTTCATTTCAAAAGCTAGTGGAACAGATTGAATTTATTTAGTTCTTTGTACGTGAAGTGTGAGGCGTGGGGTTGTGGCAGCCCTATGAGATGGTAAATATCCAGCAGAGGCAGCAGGGCTCCCTGAGGGGGTCGGGGTGGGGGGCGGGTGAGCCAGCCCTAGCCATAGTGGATGACAGTAAAGTCACAGCTTAGGAGCGACACCTTAACTGTGAAGGAAAAATACAATTGTATTTTCTGGATCAGACACTGGTTTGAATCCAAAATAGCTAACATCTTCCTACTTTGTCTTTAAGAATCCTTTGGGAGTTTGGGCTTGAGGCTATGAGTTTCAAACATTTACATGACACTAGTGTAGCAGTTAGTGAACCACTAGCCACTCATCAATGCAATGAGTAAGAATAAGGACAGCAAAGGGTCACTGTGAAACGCACATATGCTATACCAGGTATAATGCTAATAAATTTCATATAGATTCGCTCTTTTATTCATTTTTTTAAAGATTGTATTGATTGATTGAGAGAGAGCACACGTGCACATGCGAGAGGGGGAGGGGCAGACGGAGAGGCAGAAAGAGAGTCCCAAGCAGATTCTGAGCTGAGAGCAGAGCCGGACATGAGGCTCCATCCCACAACCCTGAGATCATGACCTGAACCGAAATCAAGAGTTGGATGCTCAACCAGCTGAGGCCCCCAGGTGCCCCTAGATTTGCTCTTTTAATAACTGCACATGGATCCTGGAGGAAGATGTAATCTTTCTTATTTTACAGATGAGGAAACTGAGGTTTAGCTCAGTTAAATAACTTGTGCTCAATTGGACAGAAAATGGGTGCTAATATGGGTTTGGCCTAATGCCAAGGACCAAGTCTTTAGCTTCCCTTCTATTCTGTTTCTTTTTGCAAATTCTTTCTTTTTGTTATACCAATGTAATTCAAGAGAAAAGTCTCTGAGCCATAATAATCCGTTGTCTCATTGCCTTATGGTTAGCAGAAGAATAATACCATTCCTTTCTCCCTCTCACTTCCCTGTCCCATGGCAGGGCTCTGATATGAGAGACCAACACTACATTAGTATCAATAATCTTAATCAACATGCACTTAAAATAAATCTAACATGATATGATAAAGTCTTATTTTATTACCTCCCATCAAGGAGCCCTTAACAGTTAATCTGCTTTGATGAAAAGATACACTAACACAGTTTATCAAGGGTTTTTATCATGTTTTAATTGTGATTCTGATACTTACACTAGGATTTACAAGTCTTTATTAGACCTTTAGTACTTTCTCACTATTTCCAACATAAGTGATTAGAGAAATACGATAGCATGGTTTCACCATAAAATCTTTTTTCATCTGGAAGACTCTAACCTTTTCAAATAAAGACTATTTTGAAATTTTAATATAAAACAAAAAAGTTTTGGCTATATTCATAATAATGAAATATTGACTTCAATGACCACTTATGAGATAATGATTTTTTTAAACAATTTTTTTAAAGATTTTATTTATTTATTTGACAGACAGAGATCACAAGCAGGCAGAGAGGCAGGCAGAGAGAGAGGAGGAAGCAGGCTCCCTGCTGAGCAGAAAGCTCAATGCAGGGCTTGATCCCAGGACCCTATGATAAGACCTGAGCCGAGGCAGACACTTAGCTGAACCACCCAGGTACCCCAAGATAATGATTTTTAAGAAGAATGAATATTCTTTAAAATGTGTTGTCTCTACTATATGCAACTATCCTACTAAGGATGTTTATTATTCTAAATTTAACATCAAGAGGATCATCAACATGATTTAATCAGAGGGGGCAGGTTGGGTCTTCGTTTCCCTATTTCTATAGTTCCTTTGAGCCTTATGAACCTAACATGCTTGACTGGCATGTGATCTCTTTAAATTCTCATTTTTTTATTTTTTAAAACTCAATCAAGGCAAAAGCAAATAGTTTTGTATTTTTTCAATAGAATGTAAAATATTAATACAGTAATATATAAATAATATTTTTTAAAAGAGAGAATGAAATAGAGACAAATAAAAGCTTTTTAGAAAATGTCAACAGGAATTTCTGTATTTCTTCACTTTAGAAGTCCAAGTCCTTGATTTACAAAGAGGATATTGAAACTGAAGCATCAGCTACAGAAATGCTGTAATAATAAAATCAGTGTTCCTACATAATGCTAAATTTGCACATTATGGGTGCCATGTATGTGTCAAGGCAGTCAATCATCCATTCCACAGTTAAGGTGTGAGAAAGCCGTATTTGGTCAGTGTTCAAGTTTCAAAAAAGATTTTTCAGGAATAAATGAGATTTATGGGAAAACTTTTAAAATATATTCAAATGGTAAAACTACATAGACTAAGAGAAAGTATACATTTGTGTTTGAACACGTATATCCTTCATTTATCCATTGACACGACTTCATGATATGTATAGCGGCATAGGTATATGTTCCTAAGTTGTCAGAAAGCCTTGGTAAATGATCAAATTACCTTCCCATTATCCCATTATTAGTAAAATAGCAAAAATAGCTCATGACCTACCTTTGTGAAATTTTTGTGAGAATTAACAACCATAGCAGTCTTTGAAGATATAAAGAGCAGCCACACTAGGGGAAAAAACTATTAAAAACAACCCTCCTGTAATGCAGTATGGGGCTAAATGGGACCAGGGTAAATGAGCTGCTGAAAGCAATGTTTCATATTGTTACTTTGATGTTCTTCCCTGGGACTCCAAGAGGGCATGAAGGGAAGCTAAAGCAGCTTTCTTCTGCCTTGTTCTTGGTGAATTATTTTATATAGACTCATGGTAAATTATCCATTCCTTTTTCCCAGAAGAGAGTAAGTAATATTGAATTATAATTGAACACTGGTAATAGGGCAAGGCTTTGTTTTAAACACTATTGATACAGAGTGAATAGAGTTTTGTCAGGAGATCGGAGACTGAAGTCCAAATTACACAAGCAACACTGTACAGGAACTACAAATATGGCATTCAATATGGTCGTCATCATAAAGATCTCCAATGTGGACCTTCTCCTATGAAAAAAATCCTCTCATTAGGAAAGGATCTTTGGGTCTGAACGCTTAACAAAATTTGTAAGTTCACGTGCGCTATGCCTGAATGGTTGCCAGGTAAGAGTTCAGAAATAACAGGTAGTATTTTTCTCCCTCACTCCACTAGAAACCTGGGGTGGGAAATAAGGCAGAACTTCTGCCCTGAAGGTGTCATTAAATGAGAAAGAACCAGAGAAAATGTAGCTCATTACCCCAAGAGCAATCCATCAGTAACAAATTCTATGCTAATATCTCAATTAACAAATGCATTTACAAGCTCATTAATTGAACAAGATGTCCAAGAGCCTTACTGAGGCTGTGAGTCAGAGATCTGATAACCACATTCTGTTGCCACCATATGTCTCTAGAGCAGCACTTCAAAATCCTGATTGAAATGGGCGACTGGCATCACAACATGTAATATCAAAAGAAAATCACAGACACTCCATTTTAGCCACAAAGTGTCAAACGACATCCAGAATATACAGGAAAAACCAATAGGTAATTCTTTCTCGTTGAGTGCACCTTCTTCTATCTTGTGTTCTAACATATTGATAGAACTACTGACAGCATTGAAAATACCCAAACCCCTGGATAATGGAGAATAACATCTGGTAACCCCAAGTGCAGAGGTTGGATGCTACACAGTGACACTCCATGATGTTGGCTGATCATCATGGTGACAGGGGAAAGACCTGGCTGGAGAATGCTTACCGTTGCAGCCAGCCACATGATTTCTACATTCTTTCTTTTTTTGGCTTGGATATTTTGATGGAGATTTTCTAGTAATCCTTTTAAATCATTTTGTTCTTGAAAATGTGAAATGTCTGGGGGAAAAAAAAGAGAAAGAAAGGGAGATCGTGTTAGTATTAAGCTGCCTATGGAGATTTGCTCAATATATGTACGAATAGAATTTCCATAACAACAAATAGCATTTGGAACAGAGAGTATCTGAGGATAATCATATTTATTAATCTGAAGATAATCATAGTTATTAATCTCTCCAGCTTTATTTTTTACTTAGAAATATGCCTCAGTCGCCTCCACTACCTATTCTGTGCTATTGTGGTAAGGCCAGTTTTCATATACTATTATTTTACTAACAAGTGAAACATTTTTTTTTTAAGATTTTATTTATTTATTTGACAGAGAGAGATCACAAGTAGACGGAGAGGCAGGCAGAGAGAGAGAGAGAGAGAGAGAGGGAAGCAGGCTCCCTGCTGTGCAGAGAGCCCGATGCGGGGCTCGATCCCAGGACCCTGAGATCATGACCTGAGCCGAAGGCAGCGGCTTAACCCACTGAGCCACCCAGGCGCCCCGTCAAGTGAAACATTTTGATAATGGCTGCTGCCTCCCTTCAACCAAAGCATGACATAGATGAGACAAGAGATATAATTTTATATCTTACTATTACCACTTTCTGCTACTAAGTAGCTAGTCTGAATCAAGAGGATATGTTAAACTGAACACGTCAGGAGTGGGAGAAATCTGAAGGCTCAAATAAAATACATGGAGCCAGTTTCTCAGCAAGATTCCTTAACCTCAGCACTATGAACATTCTGGCCTGGATGACATTTTGTTGCAGGGAATGGACCTATATTCTGCTTTGTGACATGGTAAGCAGCATCAGTGACCCCTACAATTTAGAAACCAGTAGTACCCTTCCTGCGACAATCAAAAATGTCTCCAGACATTGCCAGATGTTCCTTGAAGGCAAAATCTATCCTGGCTGAGAAGAACTGCTATTAAGGAGCACAGATAAGGCATGGAAAGAGGGAAAATATGAGAGGTGATAGTTAATTACATGAGATAATTAGATAGGGAGCAGGAAATGACTGATTGCTCAGATCTCTACATACTCATAACTAAAGCATAGGTCACAAATGGCACACGTTTTGTAATAAAACCTAAGGCAATGCACATTATGACACAAATGTCCCTGACACTTGGCGAGATGGGGTCAAGATCAGAATATAGATATGGAAACAAAAAGTCTTTCTAAGAGAGTTGTTGGATTAATGCTGTACAGTACGAAAATGTGCTCTAATGTTGAATCCACAACCCAAAGGATGAAGAATTCCTAAGAGTGTTAATTGAGGCTGGAAACAGGAGAAAATCTGTAAGAGTAACATGGACTGTGTGTAGGCTCTCCAGTAACAGTGAAACAAAACTGATATATTCCTGAATCAGATCTCTCTCTCTCTCTCTCACAAACACACATATTGTGCACACACACAAACACACACACACACTCACACATAGCACAAATAAGCTGTAATCATAGCGTGACTCTGTACTTTTCAAAACTGTACCAGAGGTTTCATTTTATTAAAATAATACATCTGAATTGTTCTTTACTTTAGCGCCAGAGAGTGAGGAAGTATCCTGATGAACTATACTAGCAATCTTTATCTGCCAAAGAATGAAAATGGTTGGTAAAATAAAAATATCCATTGAAAACAGTTATATATCATCTTGAATTTCATAACCACAGAATAGGGGAAGGTCGGGTACAATCGAGATGAATTCCTATAGTAGGGCGATGAGATTAAAAATACCTACATAAAATATATGCATGATTCCACTGTATTAGTTTCTAAATGGAAAAACCATCAGGAGTCGAACCCTTATGATGTAACTATAGATGACTCTCTTAAGAAAGACAAGGTTTGACTAAAAACATCACGTTGCTTGATGGACTCTCTGATATACAGAACGTTTAATAGGACACAGTCCAGAGACAAAGGGAAGAAGGCATAAGGGAATGCCTTGAAGAGAGTTACAAAACCAGCTCAAGACTCTACAGCTGGTCAAAGAAAGTAAGGACAATAATGCTACTTTTTAATTCATAGTCAGAATAAAAGGAACAGGAAGTCAGGTCTACCATCACTATTTTTAATGAACTAAAATTTAAGCAGCCATTTAAAATTATGTACGGGTATACCATTAACAGGGAAAGTGTCCTTGACATTGTTGAAAGGAAAAATGTCAATATCAATGAAATGAATTTATTTGTATCAATGAATACAAATCTATGAATGAATTTATTTGTATAACATTATGTGTGTGTGCGTGTGTGTGCTTACGTCTCTCTATAGGCATGTAGGCAAAGAGAGAAATTGGTCATTATTAGGCTATAGGATTTAGAATGATTTTTCAACTGCCTTTTCATGTCATTTGAGACAATTTAAAGTAAATGTGTGCTGTTTTAAAGAATAAAGTTATTTTGAGAAAAAGGGAGAGCACAGTATATGCATAAGAAAAGGAAAGAACTCAAATTCTTAGGATACAAAGAGCTGACCTCAAAGTCTTCACAGTTCAGTAGGGGAAGACAGATTTTTAAACCATCATTAACTATAGTAAAGTGTACTGTGGGCTATGGCATTAAATAAGTAAAAATAATAATAGAGACCCAAGGGAAGGAGTGTGCCATCTCATAAAGAATAGTTGGGTAGGGAAGGGTTTCTAGCAAAGATAACGCTTCGTGGCTACAGAAAGCATTTGAGGCCCAGGGAAAAATATCAGCACATGCATGGAGACATGAAGCAGTACTGTCAAAGCAGGGAGCTCATGGTTCACTATGTCCTTGCAAGGCCTGGTCCCCGAGGCAGGAATTATGAAGGGTCTTCTCTGCTATGCTGGGAAATCTGGGCTTAATCCTAAAAAAATAGGAGCAACTAGGAATTTTAAATAGAGATATAACTCTATCTTAGAGGTCTCTGAGGTTCTTTCTTTCTTTCTTTCTTTCTTTCTTTCTTTCTTTCTTTCTTTCTTTCCTTCTTTCTTTCTTTCTTTCTTTTTTAAGATTTCATTTGTTCATTTGACAGAGAGAACAAGAAAGAAAGAGAGATAACGAGGGGAAAGAGCACCGGCAGAGGGAGAAGCAGGCTCTCTGCTGCCCCTGGAGCCCGACATGGGGCTTGATCCCAGTATCCTGGGATCATGACCTATAGGCAGACACTTACCCGACTGAGCCACCTAGGGGCTGCCCTGAGGTCCTTTCTGAAGTCACCTGGTGTAAGTGGCTTTCAAATGTTTTTGAAAGGAATACGGAATAAGAATTTCACCTGCAGGGACGCCTGGGTGGCTCAGTTGGTTGGATGACTGCCTTTGGCTCGGGTCATGATCCCGGAGTCCTGCATCGGGCTCCCAGCATCATGGGGAGTCTGCTTCTCCCTCTGACCTTCTCCTTGCTCATGCTCTCTCTCACTGCCTCTCTCTCAAATAAATAAATAAAATCTTTAAAATATATATATATTATATATATATAATATATATATACACAGAATTTTACCTGCAGCATTATGTGCACACGCACAGACACACATGCCCTTCTGTAACAAGAACTTTATGAAATAATATTTATCCTAATTGCAGACACTGTTCCCTGAATATATTCCATTCTATTCCATGTGATGGTGACCATCATTTTTATTATTATTGTCCTAACCCTCAAAATTGACGTAACAACCCGGAGTCACCATAAAAAACTTGCAAATTACTGACTTAGGGCAACCCCATGTCTAAGATGTTTTGGTGACTTTCCCAGGGTTCATAGTCAGAGGAAGTAAAAAAAAAAAAATCCAGTCTCCAAATTCCTACACCAGCAATTTCCCCCAAATCTGTGCTAGGCACCTTCACAATTAGCTGGTGGTACTAAAAGGCAGTTCCAGTAATAACACAATGAACTGGCTTCTTCAGAATTCTGAAACTCCAGAAAAAAAGTACAATGATTTCTTAAAATAATTTAGTTTCATTGTTGACATGAGGATTTTTTTAGATCAGTCATTTAAAACAGACTATAAGGATCTGAAAAAGAAGTCAAATAAATGGTCATCCTTTGCGTATTTCTACTCCATAAAGATAGCACTTTAGGATAGACAGACAGGCACCCCTTCTTCCCATGGCATGCTTTTTAGAAGGAAGATATTTTGATGTTCTTAAAATTTTCAGGCCACTATTTCTATTTCTGTAATGATAAAACTTGCTTTATTCAGAGCACATCTCTAGCAATTCAATTCTTTGGTTGCTGCCAGTTATTTTTCAATCTGACAAAAATCCCAGAGGTCACAGAAATTCAGGGCTGGTTCTAGAAGGAAGTATCATTACTAATGACTAGTTTTTGGATTAGTAAGTGAGATTTCAAGATATATTAATAGACCCTGATAAATCAACTGAAAATCCTGGTAAACGGGGAATATGGATTGGTTTTTAAACTTAGAATGAATCTCTTCAAATGTAAATTAGCCAATAAGTCTTGCTTTGTCTACTCACTCCTGCATTACTCTAGCACAGAATTCAGACAGGGTAATTGAATCTCCATACCTATCTCAGTAAGAGCATTCTTTTCAAATGGGGCTCAAGAAAGTAAGCAGATGAAGTGTACAACAATGTTCATTGCACTATTGTTTATAATATTAAACAGCAGAAAAAAACCCATCTAAATGTTCATAAAGAGAATGGATACACTGATATATAATCATAAAATATAATATTATATAGTGGAGAAAATCAATAAGCATGCTATATTATGCATGTATATATTGGCATGAGTATAGAGTAAAAACTATGTTGAGTAAAACAATAAAAATTATAGGACTCATGCAAAGTAACAGTAATAATATAAAGTTAAATAAGCAAAAATACTATATATTTTATGGGTAATACATGTGGGGTAAAAACATGTATGATAATGTAAAACACCAAATCAGGATATTGATTTTCTCAGAGAAGGGAAAGTAAGGGATTGGAACTGGAAGGGGTACAAAAGGGGTTTTCATTATATCTGCATTTTTTTTCTTACAAAATTTCTGAGGCTGAGTGATGGGTTCCCTAGTGTTTATTATTTTATGATCTGTTCTTTTTTTGTTTGAAACTTTCATTATTTTTTTTTAAAGGAAGCATGGAGCCAAGATTTCCGGAAAGTGATTTCCAATGCCAACTCTGTCCCTGCTCCGACATGTGGTCTTAGGTGAGTTGCTTAACCTTCTGTCCCTATTTTCTCATCTGAAAAATGAGGACAATAACCCTGCCATGCTTCATCGGCTTGAAGTGAAAAACAATTAATAAAAGTCTTGGCAGAAGTGCCGACATTGTTAAATTCTGTGTCAACTCTGAAAAACAGAGGAAGACATTAGTAGTTCTTAGGAAAGCATTCACAGTCTCAGATAGCAAGTCTACTTTCTCAGGCAAAAGTCAGAATTTATCCAAAGTAAGGTGCAAACAAAGATCAGAATCACAAACCTTCACAAACCCTGTAAATGGTTTCCTACCACTCCCCAATGGCAATAGCCAAATAGAATAGCCAAATTCAGAGTCACTTTTTATACCAATTTTCTCCTTGTTCTATTAGATGGGGTCTCTTTAATATGACATTGACCTTAACCAAAGGATGGGCTGCTGACCAGTGAATAGGAATAGGACCGTAAACTCTTAGCTGATTGATCTGTGACGTTAATGAAGCCAAGGCAATAGCTTCATCACCTCGTGATCATGTGACTTTATGTTGCCAGTGAGTGTTCCAAGATGAAACTGAAATTAAAGCTGAATTCCCAGCACCTGTTCTACCCATTTCACACTTCATAGCAGGCACAGAACTTACATGGGGTCAGTACATATCTCACTCTGAAGTCAACTGATACAATCCCAAGCCCTTTGAAGTCCGGACTAAGTTCAGGGATGGGGACTTAAAACTAAGCCAATCAGAACTTGACTGTGACCTCAGCAATTATTTCAGGGGTATGCAAGTGATCTGTCCTGGCCAGCTGAGTGAAACTCGGGACTCAAATGTTGAAGAGCGAAGAAAAATCCTCTTCATCTCTGGTTGAGCATGTAGATAATTGCCCATGCCTGCCATCTTTAGTCATGAGATGACCTGATGTAGGATAAAGTCAACACCAAGAGTGGCTGAGTGATGAAGTAGGCTTGGAAAGTGTCTTTTTGATACTGTGAAGCCATTGAAACAACCTTCCCTTGAAGGGTTGCCTGCCTTATCATTGGAATTTTCAGTTTTGTTAAGAAATTTTCTTGTTCAAGCCAGTTTGAGTCAGGGTTTCTGTAGTTTGCAATAAAAAACATGCTAAGGTAAAACACATGGTTATATAGGCATTTTTTTTTAAAGATTTATTTATTTATTTAAGACACAGAGAAAGAGATAGAGCAAGCATGAGCAAAGGGGAGGAGCAGACTCCCCCCTGAGTGGGGAGCCTGGGACTTGATTCCAGGACCCTGGGATAATTGACCTGAGTGAAGGCAGATGCTTAACCGACTGAACCACACAGGTGCCCCTATGTAGACATTTTTAACATTTGCCAGCCATATTACAAATGTATATTGTTGCTCTGGAGGTGAGAAAAAGACAAGTAAGAATGTCTCTGGAAAGCAGCACACCAATCGCTTCTACAATGATAGTTTTAAGACGTGACTCCACATTCTTTGACACTCCCTCTACTGAGAGATGGAGTTTATGTACTTTCCCCTGGAATGTGGGTGGGTTTGCGACTGTCTTGACTAACAGAATATGGCAGAAGTGATGTTATGTCACTTTCGAGGTCAGGTCATAAATGACAATGCAGCTCTTGTCTGTTTCTCTTGGAACTTTGCTGTCTTCCCTTTTTTGAGATATTACCTATACGAACCCAGGCACTAAGCTGGGAGAAGTCTAACCACACGTTCAGGTACTCCACTCAATGGTTTCAGCCAAGTCCAGCCCTGAGTCAGCATGGCTCAGGTGCCAGAATGTGAGTGCAGAAGCTTGCAGAGGACTCCAGTTCCTAGTCATTTAAGTGACCCCTCCCCACCAATCTTTATTCCAGGGGAGGTCCCAGATATCATGGAGTGGATATAAACCATCCCTACATGCTCTGTCTGAATACCTAACCCACAGAATCTGTGAGCACAAATAAGATGATTCTGACTTTATATCAGTAAATTTGGCATAATTTGTTACCTAGTCATAACCAGAACAACTACAAGGAAAAAGAGAAACAAGTTATAAAGGCCTGTACCTCTAAGTATGAAAAATGAACATATAAAGAATACTTTCACAGTTCTTCTTGGTTAGTACTATATTCTGTGATGTCAAATCTTCTCTATAATTAATTTTGAAATAATTACAGTTAAATGTACTAGCAAACAAATGCAATTAAGTGAAAGCCATTGAGATGTCTTAAAATTGGAAATTATGTATTTTCAAATGCTGTAAAATCTTGAAAAATATAGAAAAAAATCCCCAGTGAAACTGGCTTTATTTAAATTGTATTTCCAACTTAACAATTTATGAAAAGGCAATAGAAGAAATCAAATATCAAACTCTCCACCTGAACAGAACTGAATAATATTTTTGACCTATACACTTTCATTGTTTCCTTTTAAATGAATTTCAAGGTTGCATCACCCATAGCAAATGAAAAGACAAACTTTAAACGTAATTGTTAAAATATATTAAAAACAATGTGCTAAAAATCCTTAGGAATTTCCATACTCACTAATTTACACTGAAGACCATGGGACCTGATGTGCAGGGAGGAGAGTAGAATTATAATATATTAATATTTTTTTCCTATTTTCATTTTCTTTAAGAGAACAGTCATGATTGATTTCTGAATCTCCAAATAATTTCAAGTCATATCAAAGGGTTGGGGGATGGTTTGTAGGGAGATGACTCTCAAAAACTTACTTTCCTCACATACCTGAGATAGTTTTATGCACAGATAATAGAAAATTTGAGTATGAAAAGGGGCTTGACACGATTCCCCAGTGAGCTTTTTTTTTTTTTTTTTTTTTTAAGAGAGATAGAGAGAATATGAGCAGGGGAGGGGTAGAGAGAATCTTAAGCAGACTCCAGGCTCAGTGCGGAGCCTAACATGGGGCTCAATCTCATGACTCTCAAGATCATAACCCGAGAGGAAATCAAGAGTCAGATGCTTAAGCAACTGAGCTACCCCGGCACCCCCTGCCCCCCAGCTCGGTCTTCTTGTGACCCCAGTTGTACTGCTTGGAATGCTCGTGCCTGTGTTAAGCAAGTGGCCTAGGTCTTTAGCACTCAAGGCAGGTGAATGGCTGCCTTTTCTTTTTCCCAAGGTAACCTCCAATTCCCTGTATTTTACTCTGACAAGAAGAATACCAAGGAAAGTCCTGTTGAGAACACACATTACACACAGAAAGTCTGAAAACCAAAGCAAGAACAGATTTCTCGACGCTTAGGAAAAAAAGGGAAGCAGCTTTTGAGGTAATTCCAATGCCCCACCTCCCTGACCATGTACCAGCCAGGCTGCCAGTGAAATATACCAAGGCCAAATGGCAGCATGGAGACACAGACATATAACAAGGCCATGTCTAAGAAAGAGCAGTCCAGCACTTCTATGCTCTTCCACTTTCTGATAACATGGGAGGGACTGACTACCACATTGCCAGAATCACAGCCAAAACAAAGCAGGGAGACAGACAAGAAGACAGGGATTTTTCCCAATAGCCAAGGTCTTGGCATGGCTTCTTTAGGCTCCTGGAGGCAAGGAAGAATGAGATCTTGAATACTTCATACTCTATAGAATAAAATAAAGAACTCTTGTGGTTTCAAGAAAGGTATAGATGAGGTAAAGGAGAGGAAGAAGATTATGGATATAAAGCTGCTTTAGGAGGCTCCAAAATAAAAGGGAAAGAGGTAATAAGAATAAAAGTTCTACATTTTATTTTATTCATATAGTCCCTTTTTTGACTTGAAGTGAGCTCTAGTTTTATAACCTCGGATTCTCATATACTTATTGATAACAACAAAATAGATTAACTTATGATGTTGCCAGACTTCTCTTTCTGACCCACCTGATACAGATAATTTTATCCCTGAGTCTTGAGTTTCACCCCCTTACCTGACGTCAAAGATGAGTTCTGCTTTATCTGGAGTTTAGTTTTGCTGAATTGGAAACATGAAGAAATAAAGGTGGGGAAAATATAAACCAGAATGAAATAAAAGACCTTGCACTTGTGGTTGAGAAAAGGAGAATACTAAGTAGTGAATGTCTGACAGAGTGGCATGCTCAGTAGAGTGAATTAGAGAGTCGGGAAAAAAGGATTTAAAAAGTTAAATGACAAGTTTCTAGTTTTCTCCTCTTTGATATTTAATTCAAAGTTGGAACTAATTTTTATTTACCTTTAATTGTTAGACTCTTTATTGGATGTAACTGGAGTCATAGAAGACTTGTATTAATTTAGGTGATATGTAGTTCCAAAAGGGAAGGTGAGCCTTAAGATTTTTTTTTTAAGATTTTATTTATTTATTTGACAGAGAAAGAGAGAGATCACAAGGAGGCAGAGAGACAGGCAGAGAGAAAGGGGGAAGCAGGCTCCCTGCTGAGCAGAGAGCCTGATGTGGGACTTGATCCCAGGACCCTGAGACCACAACCTGAGCCGAAGGCAGAGGCTTAACCCACGGAGCCACCCAGGCACCCCAGATTTTTAGTATCTACCCTACTCCTCACTGTGGGGCCAATGAACTCATTCTAGGGTTGATGCTTTCCAAGATTTCATCTCTATCAGAGTATTCCACAAAGAAATATACACTTTTTATTTATTTATATTTTTTAAAAATATTTTATTTATTTATTTGTCAGAGAGAGAGAGAGAGATAGCAAGAGCAGGAACACAAACAGGGGGAGCAGTTGAGAGAGAAGCAGGCTTCCCGCAAGCAGGGTGTCTAATGCGGGGCTTGATCCCAGCACCCTGGGATCACGACCTCAGCTGAAGGCAGACACTTAACAACTGAACCACCCAGGAGCCCCAGCCTTTTAAAAAGATTATCAGATAAGTGATTATACGGAAACAATTCATTAAAGTTAGTATAGATAGCTCTTGGAAGGGATACAGATGAGACAGAGGAAAAGAGTGTATTGAATGGACAAAAGAGGCAGGTTCTTTCAAACTATAGGAAGAGCTTTACAATCAATTTTAACTAGATCAATAAGTTGACTTGTTTGTACACAGGAGAAATAGAAGTCTCTTGAGAAACTCGGAGTGCACACTGTTGTGATCTTATCCATCACTCTCACATTCGTAAGTGCAATGTGACATCTTCTCAGTCCAGAAACTGACACTGGGAAAATTAACTTCCTTTCTCTGGTGAGATAATGGCAGACTGTACTTTGAAGTACTGGCATATACATATTAGTTATTCTCATTTAGTCGATAATGAAATAGAGGCATTCAAAACATCAAGTGATTCACTTAAGTGAGCTTTCAGTTGAATTCATATCTTTTGATTTTGTGCCATTTTATGCAGACTTACTAGCCTGGCTTAGTGGGAGTCTAGCCAATCTTTGATGAGTGGTAGAATCCGTAATGCAAGACCTAGTCTACTTTGTCTACACATAGAAGAGGTCCCGTGGGAAAGGAAAGAATGCAGAAAAATGTAAGGATGACTAAAAGACCAATCTTAGACTTTTCCTATGTAAATTAGAGCAGGATAAGGCTAACGGGGGAGGGGGGAGATGCATCTAATTTGTGAGGACCCTGAAGTAACACAGAAGATGTAGAAGTCAATACTGAGGGAGGTGGCCATTTATATGGACATATGTGATGGTGTGTGACTATCTTTGTTACCTGTGGTGTTGCTTGTATTTGTTGCTTCCATCTAGTTTAGAAGTTACTGGACACTAGAAGTCTATGCCTGTGGTTTCACCTGCACATGAAAAATTAAAACTGAATACTTCCTTGCATCACTTTTCCTTTCAGAAAGTCATGGGAGTGCTTCTAGAGACATATCAGGGAAAAAAGTTTCTCTTAAATTTTTATCAACATCAGAGAGCATTAAAAGCTTGAAGGTGAAAGTACATCAGAGTTTCTTCTGCAATGAGTTGAAAATAAGTTTATACTTATTAGCATGTAGAAATTATAAAGAGAAAATAAAGGTGCTGCTGGAAATATTCAAATGTTTTTAAATCTGCGATTTTAAATTAAGATCAGAAGCCCTTAAGCGGGGGGTCAGGAAACATGCAACTTAGTCTCTGCTCTCCCATTCACGAAGTTTGTATTTGTTAAAGTATGTCCTGAGGAGCATTTATTCGGCAAGATGCTCATGAGTATTTATATGTGTGTGTGTGTGTGTGTGTGTGTATATATATGGCAATAAAATGCTATTTCAACAAAACTAAATAGCTTTAGACACTGTAGAACTGGCAAATTATGACTTGCAGCCTAAACCCAGTCAGTTATGTGTTTTTGTAAATACAATTCTATTAAAATTTAGCCATGTTCATTAATTCACATCTTGTCTATGGGTTAATTTGCACTACAATGGCAGCATCCAGTTGAGTGATTTTAACAGACATCCTTTTTTTTTAAATAATTTTTTAAATTTTTTTTTATCAACATATAATGCATTATTAGCCCCAGGGGTACAGGTCTTTAACAGACATCCTTTGGCCCTCAAAGCCTGAATTCTTTACTCTCTGCTCCTTTACATAACAAGTTGGTTGGCCAGGCTATAATAAGCCTTTTCAAAACTTTCCAAGTGACAATGTGAATTCCAAAACCACTTGACTATACAATCCTACTATTGCCCAGTAATTACCAGCAGAAAGAGTGTTCCTTGGAATAGTCTAGATTATTTACAAGATCCCAATTATTCTCTGATTCTTTAAAACATTCAACTAAATGACCTCATCTATTTCATTCATTCATTCATTCAACAAATATTTTTAGAGGCTAAGCTCTGGGCTATATACTGTTTTTGGTAGTTGGGATATAGTCAAAATATAGACAAGGAGATGGAGCTTACATTCTGAGGAGACAGAGCCAAACAAGGTAAATAACATACTGTACACTAGATGATGGTAGATGCTATGGAGAAGGGGACCAGGGTATGGGAGACTGCAATTTCAACGATGGCAGTCAAGGAATGCCTCGCTAAGAAAGTGACATTTGATAAATAAATAAATAAGAAAGTAACATTTGGGGAAAGACTTAAAAGAGATGAGTGAAGGAGCCATATAAGGGGAAAGCATTTAAGGCAGAGGAAATGTCTAAGAAACAGCAAGAGGTCAGTGTGGGGCAGAGTGGAGCAAGCGAGGGAGAGAGAGGTAGGAGAGGAGAGTGAAAGGGCAGATTTGTTGCCGATTACAGGGAACCTTTGAGACCATTGTAAGAACTCAGGTTTTTCATTTACCAAAAAAATAAGGCCTATTGGAAGAGTTTGAGAAGATACATGGTTTTATTTCCATTTTTATTTATTTTTTTTAAGATTTTATTTATTTATTCAGGAGCAAGAGAGAGAGAGGCAGAGAGAGATGCAGCCTCCCCACTGAGGCAGGGAGCCCGATGAGGGACTTGATCCCAGGACCTCAGGATCATGACCTAAGCTGAAAGCAGACACTTAACCATCTGAGCCACCCAGGTGCCCCCCTATTTTCCTTTTTAAAAGATCACTTCAGCTGCAGTGATAAAAACTCAATGAGGGGGCACCTGGGTGGCTCAGTGGGTTAAAGCCTCTGTCTTCAGCTCAGGTCATGATTGCAGAGTTCTGGGATTGAGCCCCACATTAGGCTCTTTGCTCGGCAGGGAGCTTGCTTCCCTCTCTCTCTGTGCCTGTCTCTCTGCCTACTTGTGATCTCTGTCTGTCAAATAAATAAATAAAATTAAAACAAAACAAAACAAAACAAAACAAAACAAAACTCAATGAGGCTGAGAGAGGAACCAAAGAGACCAGAAGGACATTATTGCCATAATCTGAAAGTGAGAATAACAAGGGCTTGCATAGAGTGGTGGCAAGACAGGTGGTGGGAACTGGTGGCACATTTTTGGGAAATAGAACCAGTGAAATTTCCTGATAGACTAAAAGTGGGGTGTAAGGAAAAGAGAAGGGTCAAAGATGACTTTTTTTTTGGTCAATGCAACATAAAAAGCTAGAATTGATTAAAAACTAAGGTGGTGATGATTGTAGGAAAGGTAAATTTTTAAGGGCATATCAGGAGTAGAGTTTGAGGTGGTGAGCAGGATATACGAGACCCAGGAAGAGAAAGGGGCTGGTGATGTAGGTACGGAGGTCAGTAATGAATAGATGGTATTTAAAGCAAAGAGACTGGGCCGCCTGGGTGGCTCAGTGGGTTAAACCTCTGCCTTTGGCTCAGGTCATGATCTCAGGGTCCTGGGATCGAGCCCCGCATTGGGCTCTCTGCTCAGCGGTGAGCCTGCTTCCTTCTCTCTCTGCCTGCCTCTCTGCCTACTTGTGATCTCTCTCTCTCTGTCAAATAAATAAATAAAATCTTAAAAAAAAATAAAGCAAAGAGACTGTTCAACAAGGGCAAAGTAGACATCCATAGACTAAATCCTGGGACACCCCAACATTTGGAGGTCAAAAAGATAATGAAGAATCAGTAATGGAGGTTGAAAAGTAGCAGCCAGAGAGTAGAGGCAATCACAGAAAAGTGTGGTGGCCTGGAAGTGAGTGATGAAAGAGAAAAACTAACAATGTCAAACCTATTACTAGATTAAGCAGGAGGAGGACAGAGAATTGAACATTGGCTTTAACAATATAAAACCCCTGACAAAACCAGTGTTAGTAAAGTTATGTAGAATAAAGGCTGACTGGAAAAAAAAATGACAGGTAGAGAAAAATTGGAGATAGCTAGTCATTTTTTAATTTCACTGTTATCTGTTCTTTCTGAAACATTTCCACCCTTAAGGTGGTCCCGCATTATAAAATAATTTCTCCTATACTGCCAATACCTTTTACTCTTCTTTAATGTCTATGCAATTCCAAACATATGGGTAATATGTGAAAATCTCCTCAGCCATCTGAATGTTTGCAAATACACATATGTTTGAACGAAATTAAGTGAAATATTTGGATGAGTATTTGGATTTCTCATTTGAATATCTGGCCATGTACATGGTATCAAAGTTGGATGTCTGTAAAACAGAAATGATTACTAGTAATTTAATTATGCAGTAATTTATAGCTCCTGTTGGGAAAACATTCACATGTTAACTTAAGAATCCTATATCTTCTTTTACCTTTATGTTTGTTGAGAATGCCAAAAATCTATAATGTTCAGATTATTCCTTGTACTTGAGAAACTTAGACACATTAATTTAGCTTGGCATAAAAAATCAAGGTAATCTCACATTGCCCAGAATCATGATTACAGCTGAGCTGCTTTATTTACACATTTCACTTAGGTCAATAAATGTTTGTTAAAAAACAATAAATAAAAGATACATTGCAATATTCTGGGAATTTCACTTTGTTTTACACTCAAGTCTGGAGTATAAATGAAACACAAAACATACAATTTGATAGCTAACCTATAACATTTTACAAGTCTAACCTTTTCAAATCTTACTGTACAGCAGAATCATCTGGAATGCTTGCTAAACAGCTAACCCCACATCCAGATATGGATTGTTTGAGATTATTCTTGTGTGGGTAAAAGGTAAGAAGTGCTGAATGGCAGAGGGGCAGACGGTGCTGGTCAACTGCGGATTTGTTCTCATATCTATCTGTACTTTTTTCCCTTTGGCTTTTTATCACAGGCAACCTTGTTCCCCAGGCCGCTTGCTGTCCACGGACTCATAATTAAGTTTGGACCATGAGGATTGAGGGGGAGATTAAAGGAAGGAGGGAGACAGAAACCAGCTCATTTCTCCTCTGATCTCTTGGCTTCCTAAAAGGGCATCCGTGGCTTCTGCATAGCTTCAGTTCCCAGGGACAGCTCTGTCCATGGTCCCAGCTTCTACTGGACAGCTCCCACCCAAGAGCAAAGAGAGAGCTGGGTGGCTCTAGTTTTTGTGCCCTGGTGACACTACATCTGACGTAAGTCCCTTTAACACCGGGGCTGGTAGCAGCTTCCTGCTATTGCGAAATTCAGAGCGGCTATGTTGATCCCTGGTTAATTTCTCCTCCCACCCCCTTTTCTTTTTAAATGTCAATCACCAATGCTCTGTAGCAAATTCCTCAAATGTGTTTTCCTGACAGGGCTAAGACTGATATGGCTCCTAAGGATTTGGTATTATTTTTTTTTGTTTTACCGAAGTACAGTCTAGGCTAGCATAACATGTCTAATTCAGACACCCTTCTCTATCTGACTCTGTGTGATGGTTAATCTCTTCTTGCATTTCCTGATTTTATCCTTTAAAGTTTATGGACAGTAAAAAGGAAGCAGAGAGAAAAGATATATTGGGAGGAGGGAGAAAGGTGATGGGGGATGGGTCTTACAGTATTTTTTTATACCCATAGCTGAAGCTTAAGTTGACAGAATGAAACAGTAGCCTTTGGTGTGACTGTTCTGTAAATGTTGAGAGGCTGTCCTAATGTTCAGAAAGAGTGTATATATAGATATTACATTAATATCATATATAAATGTGAATCATTCAGAAGAGATCTAGTATTGCTATACGTGCGGAAAAAGTTAATAATTTAGAAATTTACTTTATTTTTAAAATTATTTATTTGAGAGAGAGAGAGAGAAGGGGGAGGGGTAGTGAAAGAGTGAGAGAGAGAGAGAATCCTGAAGGAGCCTCCCCACTGAGCATGGAGCCCAATGCAGGGCTCAATCCCAGGACCCTGAGATCATGACCTGAGGTGAAATCAAGAGTCAGCCACTTAACCGGATAAGCCACTCAGGTGCCTCAGAAATTTACTTTAAAACCTGGGAAATATTTAACCTGTGTCAGAAAGTCCCTTTGCCAAATGAAAACAAACAAACAACAACAACAACAACAAAACCCAAAAAACGAAAAACCAACTCAGATGATTGGAAGTCATTTAGTGGGGTGTGTTGCGTGAGTGCGACAGTGTGTCTACGTGTCTGTGTGTGTGTGCAACTCCATGTGTGTGCATGTGTTTGTTAATGTCTTTTGAGATACGTGCCTTACCTCATCGCCCATTTTATAAGTTCAGGTTATTTCCAGAGGCTGCTGATGTCTGGCGAGTCAGGCTCAGGATGGGTGGTAGTCTAAGGATAGAGGGCTCTGAAAAGCAGGGTCCAGAAACACCCACCACTTGTTCTGGGAAACTGAAGACAGCATGTCTAAACTTGTGCAGCAGTAAGCCATGGTGCAAGTGTCAAAACATGTGGGCTCCAATTTTAAGTAAATAAACAGTAAGTGGGTTGATATTCAGATGCACCTTATTTTGTTTATGGAGCATTGCCCATCTATGTGGCACACCTAGCTGATGCTGTCAGTATTGATTACATCACATATTTTCTGGTCTGCAACCAGAGCTCATAATATCTTTACTAGCTAAAGGAAATACCTATTTAAGTAGCCTTAATTTTCATTAATAAACAGAGCAAATGTGCAATTCTTCTCTCTGATATATGCTCAATATTCCAAGGGCTGATTTATATGCTGCTCTTCAGTGATTTTATCCATTTGTAACACAAGGTACCTGTTAGCATGTGAGCCAGCCACTAATCTCCCACACTCTATGGTACTGAACCATATGGAAAGTCCAACAGTGTGATCAGCTAAAGAAGTTTGCCAAGACCTAGTTCTGATTTCTTCCAGAGCATGGTATGTGTTGAAAATACTGTAGCTAGTTGTCTGTTTCTTAGCAATAGTCTGATGTGTAACCATTTGTAAGTTTATTTTACATAATGATACCTTGGTAACTCTGTTTGTTTGTTTCTCTCTTTTTTTTTTTTTTTTCATTTCTTAGAGAAACAAAATCCAATAATTTTACTCAGGAAACTATTACTATATACTTGTTCTAGAAAAAATTATAGATTTATTACAGAGTTCTGTCCTATGTTTGAAAACTCTTGTTGAATTTTCAATGGCTATATGGTAATAATTTTAGAAAAGACAAAGAATTAGATATGAAGGGTGAGTTGATTCATTTTCTGACTTAATAAAATCCGATTTTGGATATTCAACATTGTATTCATAGTTAAGTTTTTCTTTTTCATCTACTTCTGGGAAATCTTCTCATATGAATGTTTTCTTGTCCTAATGGAGTCCTGTTACTTTTATATTTCACATTATTTTGAGTTTTAATATTATAATGTTCTTTCTAATTTTATCCTTCACTGAACCAGCTTTGCTCCCTTGGTCTATTTTTTAAATGAGAGGTAAGATAAATAAAAACACTAAAAAATGGAAAGTGTTAACTGAAAATATAAGCTCAAAGGACACAAAAATATTTTGGTTTAAATAAATTGCACCCTGTTAACTAAATCTTAGTTCAGCAAAACTAACCTTCAGAGTGCTTGACACTCATGCACAGCTTTTACAAATTATAGTTAAAGATGTTTTAATTATTATGTTACAAGAATTTGATAGGATTCAGGGAAAACCATGACGAATCTGATTTTTAAAGTGAATATAGTGGTTGTGAAGAAACTCTTTTCAAGGCAATTTCCTCTGATGCTACCTAAGGACCAGGAAGACCTGACAGACAGTGGTAGACCAGCAGGCCTAAAGTATACTGGCCTCTTTCCAAACCTCATGTACTCAGAACACCAATCTTAAAGAATTATCTGTGACCTGGTATTGGATTTCTTCACCTGTCACAGGGGCTTCAGCCAGGCATGGCAGATTTCTTTTTCTAAAAGCCAGAATTCTCCTTCTTTCCTCTTAAGTAAAGTTCTATCTCTGTATCATATGGGAGGCATAGTCCTCTGCTCTCTCTTGGGGCCCCTCCTGGGCTTTCTGGCTAATTCCAGGGGCCCTATCATTGTGCCCACCTGTAGAAGCCCCAGGTAGAGTGCAAAGCAGATTCTTAGCCCCTTGCCACTGTCCTGCAATTTCTATATGTCATTAAAATTTTCATCTCTCTTGGAAAATGAAACTGAAGAGAAACAAAAGAGAAAACCCTCTTCTTTGATTTTACTATTTTCAGCCTATCTTTTCATTCCTTGCAGTCACTGTAAACTTTCCTGGGAGGGTGGCTTTTTCTCTGGTTGTCTGCTTGTACAACACGAGTTCTCTTTTTAAATGCCTCTGATGTGGTTCCAGTCCATGTTTTTATGTAAATGACTCCATGGAATGTCATCAATGCTCATAACCACCAAATACAACAACTTCTCTTGAATCCCTTTTTCTTCATCGCATTTGTAAATTCTTGTTTACCTTGTCCTGGCTGAAACCCTTCTCATTTAACTACAGCAATGTTTGATGACCCCCAATCTCTAACAATTCCTCCATTTTTTTTTGTGGGTTCTTTAATCTTTCTTTCCTTGTACTTATGGATAGTCTCCTATCATGTATGTTTTCTCATATCAGCTGAAACGGATTTATTCATTCAATCCCAATATCACAAAAGTAAAGGACATCCCTCAAGGTAAAACAAAAATTTGCGGGGGAAGAAAGGGAAATTTTTTACTTCAAAAACATGTCGAGTTCAAGTATTTAATTCATAAACAATAAAAAAAAAACAGGGTTAGTAAGTTAATGAAGAACACATCTAAAATGGATTAGTAAGTGAAAGTCATGTTTTTAGAGGATTAATTTATTCTTTTAACACTGACACAAATTATCTCTTAATTTCACTTGTGAAAGAAACAATAGATTATACAGATTATGGGTATGAGCCAACATGGTAGTTTTTTCCTCCTTTACAAATAGTTTAACCTCTATTCACACTGTTAATAAAGCTTTATAGTTTCTTTCTTGAATGGAGTGTAACTCGAATGAGGCTTTGAGTTATAATATTTATGCATGAGGTATAACCCTACATATGTCAGTATAATTACATAGGTCAGGTTTGGAAGTTTGTTATGGAAACCAACCAAAGTAATGTCACAAAATTCTGTGCCAAGTCTATGACAGTGTGATCTCAAAAAATGTTGACATAATAGGAAATAAAGTATCAGGAAAAACTGTGTTAAGACAACCGTCCAACTAATGAAATACAATTGGTCTGATGCAAAAGTCTACTATGTTTTCAAGGATGAAATATATTTACAAGTCATAAACACATTTAGTTATATTTAATTAGCAGAATAGTATATAAGGCTTAATGTTTTCAAGTTTTTTAAGCTTTTGTTCCTATGAAGAGTTTAAATGACTTGAATGTAGAGATTTTTTAAAAATTTCATATCTCAGGCAATAACTCATGACATATATATTTCAACAATGACTTACACATATTTCTTTTTAAGGTGAAATAATTGTTTTTTATATAGTACTGAAGTCCTTCACAGACTTTGCTAACAATCTACTTTTAAATATAATATATAATTTGAATTTCTTAAAATGTTTTTAAAAGATTTTATTTATTTATTTGACAGAGATCACAAGTAGGCAGAGAGGCAGGCAGAAAGAGAGAGAGAGAGAGGAGGAAGCAGGCTCTCTGCTGAGCAGAGAGCCAGATGTGGGGCTAGACCCCAGGACCCTGGGATCATGACTGGAGCCAAAGGCACAGGCTTTAACCCCCTGAGCCACCCAGGCGCCCCAAAATATAATATATAATTTGAAGAACGATGGCACATCATTGGTTTGCAAAAATCAGTATGGATTAGAAATCATGTGGAAGGTTTATTAAAACACAGATTACGGGCAAACTCAATAGATCTGCAGAGGCTTGAGAATCTGTATTGCTAACAGGTTCCCAGGTGATGCTGATTCTGCTGGGCCCATGACCATACTTTGAAAGGACTGGTAGAAACCACGTTGTTTATAAGAATTCTGAGAATTACTTACATCCAAATTTTAGGTCACTTGTAAAAATTTATCTACTCACATCCAAGTTAAAATAAACCTTTTTTGATTAGCTACTAATACCGAATAGTTATGTTTATATTATTAATTTTTCAAGAAATTAAATTTAGAATTCACAAGTATGCTGGCTGCCAAAAAGTCTCCCTGCACTTAATTTCATTTTGGCATAAAAATAATATTTCATGTGAAAGAAAATAATATAAAAACCCTGCAAGTGAATTTTTCTAACTATCCACACTTGAACTTGCATATACCATTGTAATATTCTGATGCAAGATTTGCTGGCTTATGAAAAGTCCTAAATGCTCTTCCACTGAAGGTATTTCAGAATAAGTATGAGACTACAGATCAGTGAACAAATTGCCTTGTAGACTTTTATTATAGCTTTTCATTAAAAATATTAAAATATTTCGTCCTTTATTAAAACTCAGTTTCTTATCATTGTAAATGTCTCAATATTTCAACATATTTATACTACTTATTGATGAACTCCAAACACATTTCTTTTTTTTTTTAATTTTCTAAGATTTTATTTATTTATCTGACAGAGAGAGAGATCACAAGTAAGCAGAGAGACAGGCAGGAGAGAGGGGAAGTAGGCTCCCTGCTGAACAGAGAGCCTGATGCAGGGCTTGATCCCAGGACCCTGAGATCATGACCTGAGCAGAAGGCAGAGGCTTAACCCACTGAGCCACCCAGGTACTCCCAAACACATTTCTGATTCTCTGGTTTCGAAATGCTCAAATGCTATGTGCTTAATTTTGTGGGAAAAAGAAGTGAACAATGACCAAAAAAAAAAAAAAAAAAAAAAAAAAAAAAAATCCAAATGATACATTTCTATAGGCCTGGATGCCTCAACAGTTTCACATAAATATCACAATAAATATATTCAATAAATTAATTCCTTTGTCCGTATTACTTTTCATTACCTGTACAAACTTGTATTCTACCTGATTTTCTCCTTTTATATGTGTGATCTGATACAGATTATAAATCAGAAAGTTAAATAATTATTAAAGGCTCTTACACGGTTAAGAATTACATAAAATTTTTATTGGACTCGACTGAGATTTCCAATTATAAGTTTCTTATTTTTAGATTTTTGGTATTTTCCAGCGGCACTGAAATTAATGTCCTAGCATAAGCAGCAGGACATCGAGAGCACAATCAAGGCAGGAAGGCAGGTGTCAACCCTGCCACCTCGGCAATCAGTCTCCTTGGTTCAGATAATCTCAGAGTTGCTCTCCCATCCTTACCGCACGTGTCTTTCTCCCATTGACCTCTACGTCTGGCCTGAGAATTTATAATCAAGAAATTATTATTGACACTTTCTGAGGCTGGCATACTTACAATCAGGTGGCATCTTTTCCATAAATGCTGTGTAATACTCTTTTAGAAGTTCAAAATTTTCTTGATTAATACTTTCCTGCAAAGAGACATCTCCAAACCTAAAAATAGAGAACAAAAAAACAAAAAACCAGTTACAGGTTACAAAGAAGCTCCTGGAACTAACACTTTTCACCTCTTCTTTTTAAGTAGGTGGTAAGAGTTTCCTAAGGCGTCTATTTTTTTTTTTTAGGAGTCTTTTTTAAGCTACATTGCGCAATGGTTATTTAAACACATTCCAGTCTCCACTGGCCCTGATTCCACCAATCCCCTTTCACACACCAAACTATTTTTGCAATCATCAGATGTGAAGTCGAATGAAAACCCAAATCTATAACACCAGCTCCTGTGTTTGTGCGTGGTTGACATGTAGTTAATGTTAGTTTGCCGACCTCTGCAGGGTGGTATTTCTACAGTGCCCAAAACCCTGCCTCTTCTTGTTCATCCCTCGAATCTTCCTCCTCACCCATGACAGCTTGAGGAGGGGCCTAGAACACCAAAAGCAGACACCTGGCTGGACACAGTCTTGTATACACTGTCAGATGCTGCAGGCACATATAGATCTCTACAATCTCTGGAGAGTGGTTTACGACTGTCAACACTTCTTTTTCTATTGTTTGTTTGCTTGTTTAAGAGAGGAAGGGGAAGGGGAGGGAGAGAGAGATACACACACACAGAAGGGGCAGAGAGAGAAGGAGAAAGAGAATCTCAAGCAGGCTCCACATCCAGCATAGAGCCCAGTGCAGGATTTGATCTCATGCCCTTGAGGGTCATGACCTGAGCTGAAATCAAGAGTCAGATGTTTAACTGACTGTGCCACCCAGGCACCCCCCAACATTTATTTTCTGTCCACACCATGAAGGCAGACAGCCTCTGTAGTGGTGCTCTTCTGTCTCTTTACCACAAAACTCTCCACCTGTATATCACTGACCTTGTGTTTTTTTTAAGCATGTCCCAGATTTAAATTCATGGTCAAGTTGTCCCTCTATAAAAGCATCATATGTAAATGGCTTCCAATATGTTATCTCCATCCAAATCTGCATTTCTAGATATCAGTTGAAAGCTTCAGTGTGAATTATACCAACCCCTTCAAATGCAACATAAGCCCAAACGGAAACCACCCCCTCCTTTTGTTTAAAATTAAACTTGTCCCCAATACTCTGCCATTAACTCAGATTAAAATCTAGGCACTCTTTCGGATTTCTTCTTTTTTCGCCATTCCATCCGCTATTCATTGATCTTTTCACATGTCTGACAGACTTTCTTTCTTTTCCTTTAACACTGTCATTATATAGTAGGCGTTTAATTACATCCACTCCAGACTGGGTATAGAGCCTCCCCAAAACTCCGGCACTATGCCTTTAGTCTCCTTCCCTTCCAGTCTATCCTCTACACCATGGTCATTCATTAATTCAGATCATTTATTCATCCAACAAATACTTATTCAACATTGACTACGTGGCAGGAGCTGCACGTGTAATAAATGAAATGTTGGAGAAGTGAATCTAATACCTGTTCTTCACATCAGCTTACTAAACCTCACTACTTCCTCTCTCGCTGTAATGACAGTCTAACCTCCTTAGTTTCACATCTAACTTCTCCACAAAGGCTTCTAAACCCTTGTGGGAATGGAGTTACCCCCTTCTCCCTCAAGCAGCAACATACTGATGCCTTTGCGACTTTCCACATGCTATTCTCTCTCTCACTAGAATGTCTCATCTTCCTTGTCTGCTTGATCATTTCATCCTTCAGGTGTTATGAGAGGCTCATGTACTCCATGAAACCTCCCTGAGGAATTCCTCTCCCATCTGTGAATCACGTTCTTTCCTCCCTTATTCCTGCCCCTTCCACATCTTTGCTTATTGCATGAGTCAAACTGTCACATATTACTTGTTGATCTGGCTTCCTTATGGGATAGTAAGATTTTTTAGGACAGGGATCATGCCCATTTGTCTTGTTACACTGCATGTTCCCTGTGTCCCACAGATCGGCACAGTAGTGCCTGGTGCAAGGTCAATGTTCAATATCTATACTGTTAAACTTGGAGAATAGGAATATAGACCCAGGAAAATCTACAGGCGAGGTTCTCTGAACTCTGGAATACACTTCTAACTTTTTCAGACATTATAAAACAAATAGTATTTTAAAAATGTCATTCTTGCTGGAGTGATGTCATCATTATGGACTTAATGTTTATGTCCTCCCCCAAAAATCACATTTTGAAGCCTCAACTTCCAGTGGCTGTGTTTGGAGATGGAGTCTCTAAGAAAGTAATTAAAGGTCATGAGAGTGGGGCCTTAATCCAATAGGATTAGTGTATCCTTGTAAAAAGAGACACCGGTGAGCTCACTCTCTCTGTGTACACAAAATAGAGGGTCAAGGAGCACACAGTGAAAAAGTCAAAGAGAGCTCTCACCAGAAACAAACTGGCTAGTACCTCTGGTACTATGAAATAGTACCATGAGATACACATTTCTGTTGTTTAAACCACCCATTCTGAGGTATTTTGTTAGGGTAATCCAGAATAATCAGTATTTACTTAATTAAGAATGGATACACGTAACATACATTTTGGCAATAGGTAAATATGTAGTAAAATATTACACCAGGATTACATAGCATACCTAATTTATAGATGTCGCCTGGTAAAGCTCAAAATTAAGAATCAGAGAAATAAGGTTCAGAGAACAGAGAGGAAGTGATCTATTCAGATCAGTAGTTAGTTGATGTCAGAGTGCCAACCTTCTTGCTTCTCTTTGAGTTTTTCTCTACTTTGCCATTTTTGTCTCTGCTTCAAGTTTTAAATGTCTTACAGCTTCCAGATATGAAAAAAAAGTGTATATATGTGTGTGTGTATACACACAGACACACATGTATAAAATATGCAAGAGAGATAAGAGAGAAGAAAGGGAAGGGACCTTTTATTTTTATATTTATTTATTTATTTATTCTTTCTTTTTTTTTTAAAATTGAGAGAAAGTGAGAGAGGGGATGGGGGAGGGGCAGAAGGAGAGGGAGAGAGAGAATCTTAAGCAGACTCCAAGCTCAGCATGGAGCCTGATGCAGGGTTCAGTGTCATGACCCTGAAAATCAAGACCTGAGCCCAAATCAAGAGTCAGACACCTAAGAGCCACCCAGGTGCCCCATGAGAAGGGACTTTTTAAAACAAAGTGACTAACAACTGAAATAGTCACAATGGCATAAATTATGCAAATTAACCTAATGTAAAGGGCTTGAAAATACAATGGTAACTACAATGCTAACTTTTCCTTGAAAATCCTGTAAATGGTGACTTTCACATCTCTCTAAAGACCACACTCAGAGGCCTTAATTTATTAAGTCAAACCCAAACATTCTGAATCTAGTATATCAAAGAAGAGACAATTGATTCAAAGTACTGTGCTGGGCTTTTTTTCCTCCAAATTGTATAATTTATGTTCATAAATATCATTTACCTCAACCATCGGACTTGCTGTGAGGCACATATACACAGATAACTGGACTATATCTCCCTTTAGGGATTGATGTGGAAAAGTGCTCAATTATCAAAGTAAACTTCTTGTACCACACAGTGAATAAAATTATATTCTGATTTACGCATATTATAAGAGATTAATGCTTTTACACAATTTGAAATTAAACTTGAAATACAAAGCTGCCACCTAATTTTATAACTGACAAGTGAGAATTATGCTGTCCAGGAAATACCTTTTGGATAAGCGGGACAGAAGGAAAAATCACTGGGAGAGAACAGATAAAAACAGGCACCTTGACTGTCACTGAAATTCAGGAGGACTAGAAATGTAGTAGCATTTTTAATTTAGTAAAAGACGTCAATACAGCTTTAACACATACTTACCAAGTCATGGCAAAGAATATGCTAGGTGCTTTTAAACTGATACCTATGGGGGAAGGACACATTTGGAGAGTAAATTATGTACAAGGAGCATTTTAAATATGGAAGACTATCAAACTCTCCAAAAGTTCTGCCCATCAGAGAACTTTTCCAGCCAGGCCCCACAGCAGGATGGCAACTTCTTTCTCCAGAATCTCTTAAAAATGTATTCTAGGAACTTTAAGTCTTTTTTTTTTTTAAGATTTTTTTTTTTATTATTTATCTATTTGACAGAGAGATCACAAGTAGGCAGAGAGGCAGACAGAGAGAGAGGAGGAAGCAGGCTCCCTGCCGAGCAGAAAGCCCGATGCGGGGCTTGAACCCAGGACCTGGGATCATGACCTGAGCCGAAGGCAGCGGCCTAACCCACTGAGCCACCCAGGCGCCCCTCTAGGAACTTTAAGTCTTAACCACACTTTCGATAATCTCTACATGTGAACCGTGTAATAAGATACAAAAAAGTGTTTTTGACAGTAACTCACAGGACTGTGTATAATCATCTGTTGTTAGACTAAGCAAGTTATTACGAAAAGATGTGCTAACCTCCCCCAATAACAACTATTTTAGTAAACAAAACAAAAGGGAAAAAATGGACAGACCTAAAAGGTCCAGAAAAGTTTGATCCAGTTGGCTGAGTCTCTACAATGTTGAAATACATATGAATGTAAGCCATGTTAAAATTGGATACACACGCGGTATTTGGAACCGTGAAGAAAGTTTATATCCATGTAAATAATTTGGCATTGGCATTCAATATTCCCTCATTCCTTTGCCGTGTTTAAATTTGATGTGGGCCAGGAATCTGAAATATGAGTATTTCTCTTTGCCTTCTCAAATGACTTGCTACGATAAAAAGGCAATATGTGCCCGTGAGTCTGCCTGAGTTCCATGCGGGTGGGAGTTGCTCGGAAAACTCACAACCAAAAACAACCACCGAAGTCCCAGCCTTCTACCTGAAGCTTACCTCTCTGCCAGAGTTTGTTGTTCGTTGATTCCAATATTAAAAAGTACTGGATACACATGGAGCAATTGTCCCTCTTTAATCTGCAAAGGCAGTGCCTCAAACATCCGCGCGGGAAGCTTCACCTCCACCACATAATGCTCACTGAGGACAGCGGAGGACAAAGAGAAGAAGCCTTGTTTATTCCACTCACTGTTACGTTAGAGTCATTGGAAAGAGACGAGGGGTTGGAATGTAGAGCTGGTTTAGGTTTGGGGCCGCTATCTGCTTATTTTCTGGCATTAATTCGTTCGGCAATCATTTTGTTCACTTCACTATTAAATTACTTGGCATAAAGAACTATTTACAGTTTAAAAAAAAATCCTCCATTTCTCTGAGTTCCTTTAGGAAAGGAAAAAATGTTTAGTTCATTTGTATACCAGGGTTATGTGCCTAAGAGACTCAATATTTATTTTCTTGATTTAATTATTTTTAAAACCCAGTCAATCTCAAGAATAAAAAAAGTAATTTAATGATGGATTTTTCAATATAGGGAAGCTAATAAACCAAATCATTTAAGATATTTTTGAGCATGGCCTGATTGTTCCTGTTATTGATGAACCTCCCTGTTTGTGATGGCTTGATGGAAATGGAATGGTTTCATTACGTAAGATGTAACCTTTAGGGGTTTCTGATCATTTTTGCAACATGAGCATATCACAGGAATGTTCTTCCTTCCCCCCACTGGAAATTTCCATTGAAAATTACCCCTAATGTTCAGTGCTGAAAATTTAAATTAAGATTCACAGAACATGGTCAACAAGAAGAATTGCTTGTATATTTTTAAACTTGACATCACTCGATGCAGTGTGAACTGAGTATTGAGATGTAGAAGAGTTTTGCTCAGAATTTATGAAAATCCATGTGTTTCTGGAGCTATCTATAGTGCTGGGATTATAATACATGTATGGGGAAAAGAAGCACTCAACAATTCGTGAGTCTCTTTGTGGAAATATTTTTAGTTGTCTAGTATAACCATCCTGAGACAAAACTACTCCGGATGATGGACTCAGACTTGTTTCTTACCTGAGCTTGGAACCAGAGAACCAGGAAATTCCATGAATCCAGCAAGCAGGGATGTTATTAGCACTACCCTCAGATGAATGGACACATTATTTTTCTTTTTAAAATTGCTCTCCGTGCCCTTTACAAAAGCCCGGCTAACAGAGTGCCGATGTTTATTTATTTCAAGTCTTTCAAGAATCTGAGAAGAATTAATGAGTCCGTCCATGTGTAAAGGTTGCGCTGAAGGTGAAACATTATATAATGTTTTATGATAACTTTTTGTCAGTTTTATTAAAATAGAACCGGCATGAACTCATGCATTTTAAGTGTATAATTCGGAGTTTTAGCAAATTTATAGAGTTGTGAAATCCTGACTGTAATCCAGGTTCAGAATACTTCCATCACTTTACAAACAATCTCTCATGCCTGTTTGCTTTCACACCCCAATCCCACTGCCAGCCCCAGGAAACCCCTGATTTATTTTCTATCTCTGCAGATTTTACTTTTTTACCTATTTCATACAAAGAGAATCATATAATATGTAGTCTTTTGTATCTAGCATTTTTCATTTAGCGTGATGTCTCTGAAGTCATTATGTTGTAGGCTGTATCAGTAGTTTATTCCTTTTTATTCCTATTTATAGCATTCTATTGTATAGATAACCACGTTTTGCCTATGTATTCACAAGCTGTTGGCTACCTGGGATACTTTGCAACTTGGACTATTATGAATAATGCCATCAACATTCAAGCATTAGTTTTTCTGTGGACATATGGTTTCGTTTTCTCTTAGGTATGTAACTAAGGGTCATATAGTAATTTTAGGTTTAACTTTTAAGAAACTGCCAAACTGATTCCAGAGTGGCAGCACCACTCTACCTGCCCACCAGCAATGTATGAAGGTTCTAGGTTTTCCACATCCTCGCAAACACTTTTTATTGTCTGACTTTTTGATTATGATGATTTCCACTGTGAGCGAAGTGGTATTGAATTTTGGTTTTAATTTGCATTCTCCTAATGACTAATGATGTTGACCATGTTTCCGTGTGTGTATAAGCCATTCATATATCTTATCTGGCAAAATATCTATTCAAATCCTTTGCCTATTTTTTTTTTTTAAGATTTTTATTTATTTATTTATTTGACAGAGAGAGAGATCACAAGTAGACGGAGAGGCAGGCAGAGAGAGAGAGAGAGGGAAGCAGGCTTCTTGCTGAGCAGAGAGCCCGATGCGGGACTCGATCCCAGGACCCTGAGATCATGACCTGAGCCGAAGGCAGCGGCTCAACCCACTGAGCCACCCAGGCGCCCTTTTGCCTATTTTTTTAATAGGTTTTTTTAAGATTTTATTTATTTATTTGACAGACAGAGATCACAAGTAGGCAGAGAGGTAGGCAGAGAGAGAGGAGGAAGCAGGCTCCCCACTGAGCAGAGAGCCTGATGCTGGGCTCCATCCCAGGACCCTGGGATCATGACCTGAGCTGAAGGCAGAGGCTTAACACACTGAGACACCTCGCTCCCCTTGGATGCAAGGCTTTTATCAGATATATGATTTGCCTATATTTTCCCAATTATGTGGCTTGTCTTTTCATTTACTTAGTGATATAATGATATTTTTGCTTCTTGATAGTTTATAATTTCGATTAAATCCTATCAAATTCTGTATTTTATGAATCTAGAATTTCTGGTCCTATCTAAGAACTCTTTCCCTAACCCAACTTAATAAATATTTTCTCCTAGAAGTTTCAGAGTTTAAGCTCTTACATTTAGACCAATGATCCACTGTGAGTTAGTTTTTGTGCATGGTATAAATTGAGGTTCAAAATGACTTTCCTTGTGTATGGATAACCAATTATCACAGCAACAGGTTTTGGAAAGTCTCTTCATTCTCTGTTGAATTGCTTTGGCACCTTTTGTCAAAAATCAATTGACCCTAAAGGTAATAGTTTACATCTGGGCTCTGAAGTGTGTTCCGTTGATCTGTATGTATATACTTATGCCCATACTAGAGGGTCTCCATTATTGTGGTTTTATATTAAGTTTTGAGATCAGAAAGTCTAAGTCTTCTTTTGCCCTTTTATAACATTGTTTTTAGAATTCTGGGTCCTTTGCATTTCCATACAAATTTTAGGTTTAGTTTGCCAATTTCTGCACAAAAGACTACTGGGATTTAGCCAGCAATTGCACTGAATCTATAGATCGGTTTGTGGAGAACTGCCATCCAAACAATATTGAGTATCCTAATCTGGGAACATGGACTGTCTTTTCATTTATTGGACCTTATTAATTTCTCTAAGCACGATTTTGTGTGTTCTGTGTACAATTCTTAGAGTACTTTGTTAAATTCGGTCTGATGTAATTATTCTTTTTGACGCTATTGTGAATGAAATTGTCATCTAAATCACCCGTTTCCAGCAACTTTTTAGGAGTGTGTTTTTTTCTGCTTTCCAATCCAAATCAAGTCAGCCCCTCTGGTAGTGAAACTGCTGGTCCTTCAGCCTGTGTTACCCCCTTAAAACTGTGCCGACTGAGCTGGGTTTTATGGGAGCAACACTGGGCAAGAGTGCCACAGACACCATGTATGTGTCTTAATCAATATCCACTGGTTTTTCATTATAAGTACTTGTAAGTTTGTGTGCACATTTGACTTATTTCTTTTGTCTCAAGGTCATTGTTTTTGGCAATTCTGTCCAATTGTGATGTTGATGTTTGGAGAGAGGATTTACCAAACTGCTCACTTTGCCATATTCTGTAAGTTCCACTCACATCTGGTTTGTAACTTTTGAATTTAGATACAACCTACAGACTCCCTCAGAAAAAGCATCTGTCCTCTGCTATACCCAATGGCCTGGTAAACTTCCCATATCAATTGTAATAAAAGTATCAGTTCCCCACTTTTGATCATATAGAATGGTACTATTTTCCAGGTGTGTATATGAACAATTTTATTCTTCTTTCTTCCAGTGCACGGAAAATTAAGCATTAGTTCACAGATGATATATTTAGTATTATGAGGATATTTTTTCTTTATGTATATGAAATAGTCACCTTTCATTCAGTCATGTTTCTCTGAGCAGCCTTTATACAAAGTTTAAAATAACGTATGTTTACTATAGACAAGAAAGCAAGTTCATTTTGAACTTTTATACTTACTTTCTTTTCCATCTGTCTCCACCATGAAAAGGATTTTCTCTTTGCACATTCATATTTTTTCATTATGATCTAAGAATGTTTCAAATTTCAAATATCCTCATGCAGCACTGAAAAGTGCTAATGCCAGAATGGTTATAATTTGGTGGGCTTCCGACTAAAATGATTTACCACAGGATATAACTCTTCTGTTGGAGGTCTACTCTATGCACCATCATTTTCTTAATTATTTCTGATATTTTGCCCATCATTCACTGACCTTCGAAGCTATTTATTTAAAAACATTCTCGGAAATTTCAGTCTGTGAGTGAATTGTCAAAAATAATTAAGAAAAATGGTGGTATATGCCCCTGACACAGAAATAGATCTTTTCTAAAATGTTGCTGCTTTTAACAGAATTTAATTTAAAGTCATTTCAGGAATTATGACTCTATTAGCCAAATGATTCCAGCAAAAGTAAAAACACCTAGAGCTTTGGACTAGATAGTAAGAAAGAGAAAAGTGTTCTTCTCGTGCCTGCTATTCTTTTGAAATCCCTCATATTTCATGGGGGACCATCACCATGCTCACCTCACTATCACACACATTTATAAACATTCATGAACCTTCTAGTTTTTCAAGATCTTCCCCTATTATGTCACTTACATTCATTTCTCCACCAAATTGGAAAAAAAGGAACAAAAGAAAATTTTCCAAACCAAACCTTAATTCTCTTTGGCTCCTCTGTCAGGAGTTAAGACAAACATCTAACAAAGCCTGGTCCCAAGGAAATGGGTACCACTTACCGCCTTCCTGTTATAACTGGCAAGACATCATTGGATTTGGCTTCAATTATTTTAAATGCGACTTTCTTCAAATCTGAAATGCCAACAGCCATGTCCTCTAGCATTCCGATTTCATCACCTACACAAGGGAAAAGGAGCATTGTTACAAACATACTATTTAAAGGAAATGTCATTTGGTACTACATCTCCCTGCTGGGATTTGTTCTAGCATTTTAGTGAATGAGTTTCTGAATGCAGTGAATATACTCTAAATGCTTTTCCTCAGAGGTTGAAGAATTTCACCAGTGAAATAAGAACCATTTCAGTGGACTCCAGCAGTCCAAGTACCCTTTAAGGGAAAAGAAAAATGTATACATTTGCAGGAAGACTACAGAGAAGTTTTAACTCCTTTAGGAAACAGAGTATCATGCAGCTGTCTTTCCATTGATAGGCATGATATCTGATTTCTAGAAATAGAGATAGATCCACACTATCCAATAGAAATATAATGCAGATCACATACAATTTTAAATTTCTTGATAGGTATATTTTTAAAAGAGTAAAATTTATAAATATGAAATTAATATTAATAATATATTTTACTCTAACTCAGTATATCCCAAATATCATTTCAGTTAAAAATCAATGTAAAATTATTCATTTTTTTTTTATAAAACTAGTTTTTACTAGTCTTTTGAAACCTGGTGTGCATATTTAGTAGATATTGATTTGGACTAGACACATGTCAAGTGCTGAAAAGCCACACCAGGCTATGTATTAAATAGTGCAGTTCCACACATTAGAGAGTTGGGACTTTAAAAATCCAGTCATTGAAACTATGTTGGCAGAGAGCCTTTTATATTAAAAAGACAGATGTCTGCTCAGACTCCACTATTCATACTCCATGAAATAATCTATAATTCCATTTTCAAAACATAATGGGGGTAAGAATACAGTTACAAGGTCAATGAATGCAAAGAACTGAAAGTTACATTATTTCTGTAATGCTTAGGTCATCAAGGTTATTCCACATTTTTATGTTTAAACTGCAGAAATCTATAGATCAAATATCCTTATGAATGAGAGTATGAGTTTAACATGTACTAAAGCGATACTCACTATATGTACTTAGCAGTCCTTCATACTGCACTATCAATCCCACTGTGTGAAGCTGCTGTAGGAACCCAGGGTCATGCAAACTTGTGTGTAATTTAATGATAAAACCACAAACCAATCCAGCAAGCTAAAAGAAAAGAAAAAAAGTCATTGAAGAAATTGACTGGAGTCAGCAAACTTTAATTGAAAAATCCTTAAGATTTTTGAGGCATCACAGAATTAATTAAAATTTTTCAAGTATGTGAAACATTCATGAACTAGTGGAGGACATGGACAGTTTGATTAAAATATTCCCTTTCCTTCTGTCTCCCTTCCTCCACGTGTAGGTCTATAAAACTCAGCTGTGGGTTTTGAGGCAGAAGGGAAAAGAAAGGCCCCCAGGACAAGCCACTGTGACAGACACCAGCCTCAGTGTCATGAGACAGGGTTGGCTGAAGGCAATGGAAGTGGTCCTGTTAAATCTTGCCTTTAAGCATTACTGCCCTGCAAACTTATTTTATAGACAAACAAAACGTATAAGAGGTCATTATGAGGCCCTGTCCTGGGATTCATTAGGGAGCTGTAGAAATGGGAGATGGCAAACAGATCCCTTCTGCCAGTCTCTGCCGCCACCTCTGTGCAAGGCAGGCACCCCTTTCCTTCCACTGTGTGCTGTGTGGGGACCTCAGGGCATAATATGATGACAGGGTGGGAGGCCTTTTCTTCCCTGATTCTCTGCACCGTGAACAGAGCATACATTTCAGAGACTTGGCCACCTCTCTGCAGAATTAAATCCTTAAGATCTCAAAGCTGTTTCTGTTCAGTTCAGATTTATTATGGATTAGGAAAACTGATACTAAAGCTTCAAGTAAGGAATCTCTTTAAAAAAATGAAACTACCAAAAGAAGACCTCTACCATCACCGAGGATACCTTTTAGCCACCCAGCCCCATGCTGTGCTCCCAAGAGGCACCTACTGACTTGGCTGAAGACGATGTGTCCCTTCTGAGCGTCAGCATCAAGCACTGGGGCAAGCTTGTGCGCAAGTTCCTGAAGGAGCACGAAGGTCTAGGGACTGCTTGGCTCGGCTCACCACTTCTCCCATGCAGTCCTTCAGGGTACGGATGAGGGGATACAGCTGTTCATACCAGTCCTCTGCAGGGAGGAACGGGGGTTGTAAGAACAGGGAACAGATGAAGGTCTCGGGGATGGAAACCAGGTTATTCTTCTAGTCAAGGTACACACACTATTAAGGATTCACAATTGATTCGATTTGAAGAGGTCTGATCCAATCTCTCGAATTCCAGATGTCTGCCGTCAGCCACCTTTGGATCTCTCTGCTGGGTATACTTACCATATGTACAGTAGAACTCCTCTCTGGCCTGCTCACCTCCAGTCTGGGGACCACCTGTGGCCTAGTGGGTGGTGTCACCAAACTCCTTCCAGGCTGGAAACCAGTTTTCCTGGACTTCTTCTATGATCTTCACATTTTGGGGACATTGAATTAGTTCTACTGTTGTAGAACCCACCAGACAGTCACTGTCCCCATGCCCTCCGCCTTCATCACTTCTCAGTCTTCTCTGGATCCATTACTATCCCTCTCCTTCCAGTCATGCCCTACCTGAACCTTTTCTTAACAGTGTCCCCAGAGTCCCTGGAGGGGACTTTCTAATCTCCTCTAATTCCATCCCATCATTCACTCCCTCCCCGCTCTACTTTAAACATTGTAAAAACACTAAAGCGTTCAGAATAAAGTCCAAAGGCATAAAACAGCCTCCATTACCTCAAGTCTGCTTACTGCTCCAGTCTCTCCTGTCAGAACATTCGCACTCGCAGTCTAGAGTCCCAGGTGAACTGAACATGTGTACTTCCCTGTCCTGCTGCCACCCACCCCCACCCCCACCTCAGTTACTGAAGTTTAAGTTACTTACCTTTGTGCCTACAATTTCTTTTCTTACTGTTCTAGAACTATCCACACACTATTTGCTCTGTAAGAAAGGGAGCTCACTGACAGCAAGGAATTTATGTTTTAATACCCGAGCCCAGCATAGGTCTCACATATGGCAGATATTCAATCAGTTTTATTTTTATTTATTTTTTATTATTTATTTATTATTTATTTTTAAGATTTATTTATTTGGCAGAGAGAGAGAGAGAGAGACAGCGAGAGAGGGAACACAAGCAAGCGGAGTGGGAGAGGGTGAAGCGGGCTTCCTGCTGAGCAGGGAGCCTGTGGGGCTTGATCCCAGGACCCTGGGATCATGACCTGAGCCAAAGGCAGACGCTTAAACAACTGAGCCATCCGGGTGCCCCTCAATCAGTTTAATTGAATGAGTAAGTTACAATAAATATAACAAAAGTTTTTGGTTTTTATTTATTTATATTTTTATAAAAGATTTTATTTATTTGAGAGAGACCGAGAGAGGGGTGAGAGGGAGAGAGAGAGAGAGGGAGAGAGGAAAGAAGAGAGAAGAGAGAGAAAGCACAAGCAGGGAGAGCAGCAGTCAGAGGGAGAAGCAGACTCCCCACTGAACAGGGGGCCCGACATGGGGCTCCGTCCCAGGAGCCTGGGAATATGACCTGAGCTGAAGGCAGATACTTAACCAACTGAGCCACACAGGAGCCCCATAACAAAAGTTTTTAAAGATATAGGCAAATATGAAAAAAATCAAGTTTTTGACAATTCAAATAGGCTTTCTTCAAATCAGGTACAAAACTGAAACCATCTGTGTTTTTTGTATGTCTAGATACTTGACTTGTTTCAAGTATATAATCATGATGTTGGCATATGATATGGGAAAAAGTTATATTATATTTTAGTTTATTTGGAAATCAAGGCTCTGATAAATGTCAAATCCTACACATTTCAGACTGTGTGACATTTCATTAACATACAAATAAATTAATAGTAGTATGGCAATGAAATTTAATAGAAATGAATGTATGTTGAAAATTAATTATAATTCAGGACCTGAAATGATATGATCTTCTCAGCACAAAAGTGTAAGTTTCACCATGAATGATGTAAATGGTCAATAACCAGTTCAGTCCTTGGAAGAGTTATAGGGAATGATATAAACAATCATAATCACTATTGTACCTTATCTACCATCACTTAGTTATTTTATGTTGTGTTGTAATAGACCAAATGAAATAAACCAAAATGGTTGAAAGAATAATTAATGACCCAAACTGAATAAAAAGATGCACTCTTGTTAATACTTTATGTAAATGCTTATGTGATACTATAATGCAAAATACATAACGAGTTATTATTTTAAAATATTGTAGAATTACATGTTACAGTAGGAATAAAAAAAACACCAGACAAAGGGGAATACAATGAAGGCCTATTAAATCTGTAATCATTTAATGAAGGACTCACTTGTGGGCAGCCTACAATGAAATTTGGACAACGATTCATTTAAAACAAGCATTGGCTAATTATTGATTTTTATGTCATAAGTATATGTAAAAGGGCATATGAAGGTACATCAGTCTTATTTTCAGAATAAAAGACACATCAGTAGACATCTGAAAGGAATAGTCCTTATTCTTATGTTTTTTTTATATTTACATTCTTCTATCTCCCATTTCTCTCCCACTCTATAATTCCCAATATGAATGTTTACATACATATATTGATTCACTGACACATACGTATATACACTAAGAAAACAAATATTTCAATAAATTGACTGAGATTTACATCTTAGAAGAGAATAGAAGGCAGCATGATTTTGTTTTGCGCTCAGGTCTGTAGAGACCAGTTTCTATTCAACAATCTCCAACATAAATAAAGCTTGTGTGCAGTAGGTGGCGCTGCCTTATTAGGCTGAAGTAGAGCTAGGTTGTCCCTACTCAGTTCAAGTACCTGATCTATATGGCTTTATACATAGCGTGTGCGGGTAGTTTAGGAACCTTGCATCATACTCTCTTGTGTCAAGTGATCAGTAAGTTGGTCAAGGGTGTGATATGCGCTTCCTAGTTAGAAAGTGGAAAATTAACTTAAGGGCACACTTCTCTTGAAAGACACTCAGTGACAGCTAAAATTTAATATAGCTCTTGGTTCTTCTTGAAGATCTTTCTTTGCACATTTCTTCATTAGCACCAGGATAATTTCCTTACCCACTTCAAAACCTATCCTCATAGTTATTTAACCAGTTGATTCTTACTCATAAATTGCAATCACATAAAGAAAAAAATGAGTCTGATTTCTAATCTTAATAGAATTAAACTGAAAACCTGGAAAAAAAATACACTAATATTTTAAACTTAGGGGCATTGTTAGCTGCTTGCCTAACGTCAGAAATATTCAGTGTCTCCATTTACTATAATTATATACAGTTTTTGTGGCTAACATTTAAGGCAAATGACAGTATAATAAAACATTAATTCTAAACCATAAAAATACAAGTTTGTGAGTGAGGCAGAATGCCTTAAAGATAGTAGGAAGATTCCTATAGAAAAATATAAGTGAGAAAGCTAACATCACATTTTTTTCTGGCCAAGAAACAATTTAAGTTGAGCAGATACAGAAAAAACTGCACTGGCAAATGCAAATTGCAATGACTACAGGTTCTGGTCCCTGTTAATATTCACTCACTGTAAATCTCAGGTTCTCAAATAAACACAATGGTGTATGACAGGTCAAAGAAAGGCTGGAGTCAGTTCATAAATGGGCTTTTTGCTCCAATGAGCTTTCCAAATCATTCTCACAAAGGAACAGCAAATGCTTTAGTTTTCTCTTCAAAAATATTTTTGGGAGGAGAATAAAAGGTACAGCTCTTGACAGTCTTAAGACCATTGTCATTTCCCCCTCACCTTCCTGCCTCTCTCTACTTCACAATTTCCATGGTGCTTACTTTGTTCTCAAGATAAAGCCCATTTTCTGGTAGGGATGAACTGGTGTTCATTTTGGGCTATCCGGTCAAAATAAGAAGTCCTGAAATGCACACATCCAGTTTTCTGAGTTTAATTACTTCAAGTTTCAACTAAGATTTTATACAACACACACACACACACACACACACACACACACACACACACACACACCCAGTGAAGCTAGGTGGCTAGGGGCTCTCCACCATATAGTCACTTCACAAACACCTCTCTGGGAGCTAACCGGCTCAGCAGACACTTAAGTGCCCACATCCTCAATTCTATCCCTCTGGGCTCCTTTCACTGACAGAGGGGAATATAAAGAGAATGTTTTATTGTCTCTATAAAAACTTGCTGAAACTCCTTAACCCTGAGACCAAAAAAGCAGAGTCTTTCCTTAGGAAAACATAAAATGCATGTGGCTTAGCTGAGCTTTTCCTGAGCTTTGTGAAGTGTCCTGGAAGCCATCCAAGCAGAGCCTGTTTTCCAGCCCTTTACTTGCTTCTATAATATATTCAAGTGACGCTCACTGAAGGATTCAAAGAACGACTGCCAGGTGCCCCCCCACCCCCTCCATACGCCATCTATTTCCTGTACAGGATGTTCACGTCCCCTGAGCTCAATGGCTCTTATGTTACCCAGGAGGAAAATAAAAGAGCCAAATACCAACCAACTGCCGCAGAGCAGAATGCTTTCTTTCCAATTTCTGAGCATTTTCTTCTCAGGTGTTTGGTCTTCTTTGCTCATTTAAAATAATTAACTCCACACAAGCTTACAGCCATTGTTATTTTTGTTATCACAACTTTTCAGACACAGAAAAAAAGAAAAGCTAAAAGATTGCATGCCCATTAAACTTTATGCAAAGAGATAGAGAAGAAATGAGCCCAGCTTTTAGGATTCACCTCAGTGAAGAAGATGCTCACTGTGAAGCTAAACAATTAGAACAGCCTCTAAGGAGGGCGATAAAATCCCCAAGGTTGTGAGAACAGAGACCAAATACATAACCAAGAGGGCTTTGATACTGTGCTCAAACCTCAGGTCCCACAGAAGGGCCAATGGGTTTGCAGTTCAGGGCTGGCAGTGGCAGATTTTGCTATCCCTGCTCAGAGTCCTTTTTGCTTTGATGGACCTATGTCCTATATCAGCCCACATACCACTACCCACGTGCCCTCTGAGTGAAGGCCCAGTCCTTCAGGCACAATTCTACAATCTGAACAGCATAACTTGGAGGGATTGGTCAATGATCAGGCTTCCTCTCCACATACTTCACAGCTAAACTCCTTTGTATAAGTATAAGACATGTGGCCATCTTTGGTCATAGATCATGGACACCTGCCCACTGCCTCCAAATACCTGGACATACTCCAGCATATAGGCTAATGATGTGCTGGATGAATAATCAGGGAATTAAAAACACCCACTGAGGCCTGGCTGCCTTGAAATGTCTTCCCCAGCTACCCAGAATGCCCTCTGAGCCTTCCTAACCCTTTGGCCATCTTTATCATCCATCTCTTGGCTCTAGTCCAGGAATAAAAAAAATCAATCTGTATTTATATTACTTTAATAAATGCTAACCTATTTTCCTTTTATCACTTTCTCTCCTTTCTTCACTGCCATCATGAGACACATAGTCATTCGTTAGCCAGAGACAACTTTTTGGAAGTGAGTCTTATGGGTGACACTTATATTTCTAACTCCTGACTGCTACTCTCAAGGGGCTTAAAATATAGAAGGGAAAGTAAGAGGTGTAAAGTAATACTTACCATATAAGGGAGTCTGATAAGTGCTATAAAAATCTGGGGACCTGACAAAACATGTTTAGAAGGAATAAGAGTTTAGAGGCAACAGAGTTCATCTCTGGTGAGAAGATCATATTCATTTACAGCTACACTGTTGACTGAACATTTGAAGGGAGTCCTGTGCAGATGGAGTTCAAGGAAGCTGCATGGCCAGCAGGTAGTTAAACACCCAAAGAGCAAAGCTTTGTAGGATAAGTCTGGGAGGGGTGCATCATTTGATGATATCAAGTCCCATAAACAGATGTTATAAACTGACCAAAGGTGGTTGTATGCGGACTGCAAGGGAGGAGGAGAGGGGCTGACATGACTGAAGGACTTGGACAAGGCAAGAATACATGGAAATCATGTTGAGCCTGAAGCTATGAGGGGAAAAAAAAAAAAAAAAAAAAACAATAAAAAACTTACTGGGTAGTTATCATAGCAGGGATAGGGAAAGAGGTAAGCAGGGGTAGGGAGGGAAATAAGAAGGTACAGACTATGTGTGAGTGAGAGCCAAAAGCTAAGACGTAAGGTCAAAGCTAGAAATAATGGGTATTGGTAGGGCAAACGGAAGCAGGGTTTATGGTGACCTTGGAGAAAGGTTGCACAGAGAGCAGTCTGTGCCTTCAGAGCAGTTTAAGGCCCCAGGGGTATTCACACAAAGACTGGACACGAATTTTAAAATACAATCATTATAGTGTCCACTGAACTATGGTCCAAGGTAAGTGACTGATCTTGGCACCTTCCAGGATGTATTAGAAATGCGTATACTGCTCAACTCAAAACAAGCTGCTATGAGAACAGTGGCAACCTTTTCTTGTGTCGAGGGAACCTTGTTGGTTTAAATCCTGCCAGCCGAAGAACACAGTGTCATAAAACTTTCCAGTCTTGCTCTTAGAAAAATGGCAAAGGAAATGCATCAACCGATATCCTGGTTAAACTTCTCATTTTGTAGCACAAAGTGGAAAGCCTTAAGTAAATTCTGCTAAGACAGCTTCCAGGAACTAAATCCATTAAACAAGCTCTGTATTTGTTGTAGCACAGAAGTTTTGAATTGGGGGTTATGATGAACCTGGAGGAGTCACACACTTGTATCCCTTGGGCATATTTTGCCTTTTGGCCTTAAAAAAACCTGTAATCTCAGGACTCTAGCCTACAAATATGCTGAGCATTTAAGAATAAGCTGCATAGGTCACAGAGCCTGATGATCTGAAATTACCAATACATCTGCATCAGAGAGCTCCTGTCATTTAAATTTTGTGTTTTGTGCCTTATCTAAGATTGAGAAGACAGAAGGAGTGGATATTGAGTCCACTGAAGCCTGAGTAGAGCACAGAAATCCAGAAAAGGGAAGAGGCAATGCACTTCTATCCTGAAGTGAACAAGGTGAACATAGCAGTTTTCCGGTAAACTTCAAGACCCATGGTATATACTGTATTATTTTTTAAAAATACTTAAAAAAAAGTATTTTTAAAAAAGTATTTTTAAAAAATACTTTAAAAATACTTCTAGAAAAAAAAATTCTAGAAATGCAACAAAGACTCATGTAAATAGATTTAACTTACAAGCACCGAGAAAGCAGGCAAGGGACCAAACACAATGTAAGCAATACTATTTCTCAGGCCATTCCATTCAGTAATCATATGCCCCAATGTTCCCACATGGGAAATGTGAATCACTTCTTTTTTTCCCTATCTCACTTTCACTGTGGGTATGAGCACCACCAGATTTATGATAAAGTTAAATAATTTTTCAAGTGTAATTTATGAATACATGGTAATTCTTAATTTCTGCCTAAGGTACAATTCTATAATAAAACTTTAACAGATATCTACAGGATTGATTTTCATAAAGTTATGTTATAATATCACCAATTAGAGTCTAATAAAAGTTAGCATTTTGTTAAAAGGATGACAGCAAAAAATTATCTGTACAGAGTAAGATCAGTGATTTTTTTTTTCCTGGAAAGAACAGAAGCAAGACAGCATAGTAGTTAGAACAGGCTCTCAACTCACACCACCAGGGCAGAAGCCAGGCTCTGTCACTGGACTGGGCTTGATAGTGCACAAGTGTTTTCAACTTTCTACTTCTTCATCCATTAAATACATCAAATTATTTTTATGAGTGTTGCAAGAATTAAATAATACAGGTAATATTTTTTAAAGTTTCTGGCACATGTTAAGCAACCCCAAAATGTTAGCTATTACCTTAAAAAATTACTACAATAATAAATTAATTTATATGTCACCCAATGACTCCCCACCTACTAACCCTGTTGCTTTTGCTCTTCCTTTTCTCCTATTTCTGAAGATGAACTGTCCTCCAGCTAAGACCAGCTCCTCTCACCCACTTAGAAGTATCACTCAAGCAATTATTTCCCCTTCTTCCTACATTATCAATATTTCTTTGTTACCAGAGCATTCCGATTAGCACACAAACAAGCCATTTTCTTCCCATCTTTAGAAATGGCCCCCACTTGACCCTATTTCCACCCTATTTCTATAGCTTCCACGCTATTTCTCTGCTTCTTTTCATGGTGAAACTCCTCAAAAGAGTTGTCTATAGATAGTGTTTCTAGTTCCTTTCTTTCTCTTCCTCTTAACCACTCCACTTGGGTTTAGTCCTCATCCATTCTAGGGAATTCTCGTCAGTATCACCGGTGACTGTTACACTGATAAATCCAAAGTTACTTAGTCCTCATTCCACTTTGAGGAGCATTAGGCATGCTGATCACTTCCCCCTGGAATACCTTCTCACCCTAGATGTCAGGATATCATACTCTCCTGGCATCCTCCTACCTTGCTGGCCATTCCTTCTTTAACTCTGTGGCTGGTTCCACCATTGTTTTTGACCTGTTGACATGGGAACATCCCCAGTTGTAATCTGTATGTTAATTCCCTTTGCTCTGAACACTCAACTCTTTGTTGACATTATTCAGTCTCACAGTTTTAAGTACTATTTATATGTTGACAATTTCCAACTTTTTAATTAATTTTTAAAATTTTAATTCCAGTATAGTTACCATACAGTGTTATATTAGTTGCAGGTGTGCAATATAGTGGTTTAACAATTCTATACATTACTCAGTGCTCATCATGATAAAAGTACTATTTATCAAAATTTGTGTCTTTAACCTGAACCTCTCTCTTGAGTCCCAGATTCTTATATCTTACTGCATATCTGAAATCACCATGTAAACTTGGCATATCCCAAATGAGCTCCTAGTCACCACAAACTCTGTTCTACCTAGTCTTCACCAACCAGTAAATGACCATTCCATCCCTCCAGCTGCTCATGCCAGAAATTGTTCAATTATCCTTAACTCCTCTTTTTTTCTCATTCTCTCACCCAAACTATCAGAAAAGTCCATTGGCACTACCTTCCAAATAAGTACAGAGTCCAACCACTTTTTATCACCTCCACTACCACCTTCTTCTTGTTAGTCCGAGCCATAATCATGTCTCACCTGGACAATTACTTAGCTTTCTAACCAGTCTATACCTGGTTCTGCCTTCCCATCTATAGCCTAATCTCAACATAATAGACTAGGTATTAAAATTTATGTCATATTAAGTTACTCCTCTGTTCAAAACCTGTTCAAAACCGATTGCTCTTATTTTTCTCAGAGTCAAAGTCAAAGTCTATGCAAAGGTCCTACATGATCCTTTCTCCAAGCTGCCTGTATAAATTCATCTTCTACTCTCTTCTCTTCACCTTCTCTATTCAAACCAAACTGGCATCTTTGCTGTTTACTGATGATGACAGGGGCACTACTGTTTCAAGGCTTTTGTACTAGCTGTTTTCTGTGCTCAATATATCCTTTCCCCAGATATCCACATGGTTCACATCTTTTCCTATTTGTCTTTGTTCTAATATCAACTTCTCAATGAAGCCATTGACCGCTGCCCTTAAATTTCAATTCCTGTCCACCAACAATATTCCCAAAGCCTTTTACTTTGCTCCATTTTTTCCACATTATTTGCTACCATTAATATATTGTGTAAATTCTCTTAATTTCTTGTATTAATGTTTCTCTGAGACAAGAATATGAACCTCAGGAGGGCAGGTTTTTGCCTGTTTTGTTCATTTTTTGTATCCTCAGTGTCTAGAATAGCACCTGGTACATAGTTGGTACTCAACTAAAATATGCTGAATGACTGAAAGAAAAGAAAATCACTCAAAATAATGAGGTACCTTTATTATCATAGAACAGTAGAAATGGAAGAAAGCCCCAGAACTGTTAGATGATCTTTAATTTACCAATAAATTAAGGTCCAGAGAATGTAAGTAATCTGTCGGAAGCTATATAACCAAATAAGTAAATTGAGGACTTGCCAAGAATCTTGACTCTGAGCCAAGTGTTGTTTTGTTACATCAAATTCACTGCACAATTTTTAAGGGAAGCATTAATTTTCTGACTGGATATTTGAAAATTTCATAATCTATAATTATTATTGAAATTCTAGGTTTATAATAAAAATATATGTGGTATCTTTTGATTATTTTTTACTGTTTTTATGTTTTGTTTTGTTTTAGCTTGTAAGTGTACTTTTAAAGGTTGTGGGTTTTTGTTTTTTTTTTTAACCTATTGATCTAGGAGTTTTTCAAAGCCTGATTCATTGATGTTTCTTTCCCAATGTAATTCTAAACTTTTATGTGTAGAAATTCATGACATTCAGGAATATTAATACTTAAGCCCTTTGATGAAAATGATGCTTTGTGCTTGGATCTTTGCACTTTGCAAAATAAAAGACATGTTTCATGTTATAAAACCACTGAAATAATTGTCTAATGTTGAGTATAAGTTTTGATAATATAATGATTTTCATGTATGTATGCATAAATATTCACTATGTTGAAAATACTCAATAATATCAAAAATACCTACCTAAGCATTTCTTGTCAGGTAGCAATTATAGATCAAGGTAACTAGGCTTTTATTTCATACCATTGGCTTCTATTACTTGCAAGAATTATGTCAGGTTCTGGAGATTCAAGAGCAAATCACAAATACTTGGCATATTTTCTCACAGAGCCAAGTCTAGTAGAGGAGATAATATTTAAAACAGCATTTATAATAAATCAGAGATTCAGAGGCTGGAAACTAGTGGCCCATGGGCCAGCCTTATCTGGTCCTCAAAGATATTTTATTTGGTCTTCCTCATATTTTGACAATTTTAAAATATCAATTATTGACCTTTTAAGAATTTGGATGTTTCGTATAAAAATTCACATTTACTTGAAAAATCAGAAGATACAGCGATTTTAGTTTCAGTTTCCTTTGTAGGAAGGATTTGGCTAGAACTGGAGTGGTGGCCCTTCTTTTTTGGAGGGAAATATATTGTCCCAGTGTCTACCCAATACACTTGACTCATTCATGTTACCCTGTATGCTGCTCGAGGGCCTTTGTACTAGAAACCCTTATAAAAAGCATGACTACATAATTTGCAGAATTCAATGAAAAGTTAAAATGTGAGAGACTTCCATTCAAAAGGAGTAAACAACCTTTTTCCTTTCTTCCTCGGTGGTATCTCTCTCAACCTGTCATGGTGAAATTCTATTTACTCTTTCATGTCATGCTCCCTTAGGCTCGGTGACGCATGTATGCAGAGTCTCAAAGGTACCCAGACTGACTCTGAGTATTTCACCCCTGCACCCAGGCCCTTTGGTAGGTGAGAAATGGGACAGAAAGAGGTCATTGGGCTGGGGCAGGGATGGGGAAGCTGGGCAGGGACTGGAGAACCTGCAAGGCAGAACCATAGGTGAATCGGAATCTTAAAGCTCTAGGCACAGCCTCCATTGCCCTATTGGAATTTATTTAAAACACAAAGATACAACTTTTAAAAATGCAAGATGGTGATTACAAAGCATTAAACCCAGAGCAGAGGGCCCTGCTGTGTGCAGGACCCTGTCCACTTGCACTGGGACAAAGCTGTATGAAGAGGCAGGTGGTGGTCTGGGTATTTAGGGCTTTGGAAATCAGCAGAAAACTTAGCAAACAAGTGAAGTAGTAGATGCGACTAATATCTAAACATAAAGGCAAGAAAATCCACATGCAAAACTGCTCTTAAGATCTAAGCATATCTCACCAACAGTTGCTCTAAGGACTCAGATTCTTCTTGACAAATTCAATCAGGAATCACTTTGCATTTGAATCCTGCTCAGATACCTACCAGTTCTGTAGTCTTAGAAGTATTGCTTAACTTCTTCATCTATAAAATGGGGATAAAAACAGAACCTCCTCAACAAGCTTGTTGTAAAGAGGGAGGCAAGAATGGCAAGGCTTGGCAAGTGCTTGTCACAAAAATGTGAATGCAGTAAGGTTTAACTAAGCAATGTGATTATTTTCTCTCTTGACACCTTTGTTTGATATCCAAGTTGCATTTGATTTGTACCCCTTAGTTCTTCCTACTCCTTAGCTGGAGGCAATGTCTACAAGCCAAGGCTCTGTTTTATGGATTTTGCTAATTTTGTCTTATTCTTCCTGTTCTTGTTTATTCGGTCTCCTCTATCTATCTGCTAATGACTCTCAAACGCATACTCTCTCTTCTAAGTCCTTTATCTTGTATATTCTGTCTTTGGAAAATCTCTGAATATCTTCTTTAAAATACAACTTGCTCACCCACAAGCCAGCAAGGGCAGGGTGATGACTACATGTATTCCTGGGTACAATGCCTGGCACAGGGTAGATGATCAACAAATATTGAATGAACTAAAGGATCTTCTTCTCTGTCTTCTAACTAACACAAATTTAGTGTGTATCTTCCATAAACTTAATGCCATGAACCATTTTATGTGTAACTGTGTTCATTAATTAATCCTTAATTACTTCAAATTTATTAGGCAGATAACTACTCTGGCCAACCTAAAATAAAACATAAGAACAAGATCGGATTCAAAAAAGTGATTTCCTAAACCCTTCCATTTGTTCCTATTTGGAAGATGGGGCACTTTTTTCAGATGACACATTTTCGGCATAGGAAGCCACTGACAATTTGTGATAAATTACTGACAAATTCTTGGTAGTTACCAAACAATTATGTTAACAGGAGGCAACCAGAGATAAAGTAAAAGGTGTATGTGAATTCTCAGGTCCCACTAGAAGATATGAAATGTACCTTGTAAGCTAAAAGAAAATTAGGAAGCAGGAAAGAACATGAGTATCAATGAGCATGAAACTCTAACCAGTGGTAAGTAAACAAATGCTATGATCTGCGTTATCTCCTTTGTATGAGGAAGCAGTGATGGCATGAAACCAGCATGGGTTCACTGAGAAAAGTTATATCAGAGGAATTTCATCTCCTTTTTGACAGGACTGGTAGCTGAGCAGATTAGAAAGAAGTATTCAGAGACGGGGCATTTCATGGTAACCTTGTGAAAGACAGAGAAATTCAGGCATGCAATATCATGAATGAGTGAATGGATCACTGCTTCAACACATATCCCCAAACAGTTGTGATTAACAAGAGTATTTCAGTGCATACAGGGTTTTTTTTTGTTTTGTTTTGTTTTTTTTTTTTTTTTTTTTTTTTTTTTTTAGTGATGTGCCTCAAGGATCTGTATTTATTTCTGTTTTCCCATCATTTTTTATGTATTACTTGTGTGAATGAACAGAAAATGTTTGTAAAATGTGAATAAAATAAACCTGAGCTGGATAGTAGATATGATGGATGAAAGAAATAGGTATTTATCTGAGTGTACTAAGAAGTGTCGTATACTGCAGTCTTGGGTTTATCCATCAATCACATCAGTAGAATTGAGATAGACCATGTCTTAATCTCCTTGTGTCCCTGCTTTTTCACAATGTCTAGCACACTGTGGCACTTAAATATTATTTGAATCTTGGAAGCCTGAAGGTTAAGTCAAATTGAGCAAGATTTATGGTATCAATGAAGTTAGTAGTAAAAAACTTGGCTATCAAAACAGCCAGTGTGAACTTAGATATCATTAATAGAAAAATAGATTCTAAAAGTAGGAAAGTGGTCCCCCTCTGTTACTCTGGGTTTGATGCTGTTCCTTTGAAAAATGACCAGAAAATGGCAAAAAGGACATAATGGTTGTTTTCCGATTTGTTAGACTATAATGTGGAAAAAGGAAAGTAGATTTGTTCTGTTTGTTGCACAGAATTAGATCTGGGCCAGTGGGTAAAATTAAAGGAAACATATTTAGATCAACATCTGGAGTGTGCCATTCTAGAAAATAAAAAAATGGTTTTCTATCAGTGGAGATGTGTACCACAGGCTAGATGAAAACTGGCAGATACTATAGGTAAGCTTCTTAACACAATTTAGGAGGTTTAATTATGTAATGTTTAAGGGCACATTAAAATCTAAGATTCTAATATTCAGTGATTTTTATCTTTGAGTTTTCAGTTTATTATGAAATTGAAGGCAAGTGGTCCCATGCATATAGTAGATGGTTTTAATTATGCTTGAGTATAGGGAAGTAAAAGAAAAAAACTTGTTCATTAAGAAAACATATAAATATATATATAAGCCATGTAAGTTTCAAAAGGTATTCCACTATTTGTGTTCAGAACAGCAGAGAATGTTTTATTTCCATCAGCTCTATTTATATTAGTCCTGAAAAGAGATTTATGAAGATATTTTGTAAAATCCTAGATCTAAAACAAATGAAAAACTCTCAAAACTACAGATTTAAAACATTATTAAATAAACATACTGCAAAAGAAAAATGTGCACCTTAAAAAATATCTGCAGGTTATAAACATTAAAAAATGGAAAAAGGGGGCGCCTGGGTGGCTCAATGGGTTAAGCCGCTGCCTTCGGCTCAGGTCATGATCTCGGGGTCCTGGGATCGGGTCCCACATTGGGCTCTCTGCTCAGCAGGGAGCCTGCTTCCCTCTCTCTCTCTGCCTGCCTCTCTGCCTACTTGTGATCTCTGTCTGTCAAATAAATAAATAAAATCTTTAAAAAAAAAAAAATGGAAAAAGGAAGCAACAATTCAGAAGACCATCTGTTTAACCATGATATACATATATGCCAGCAAAACAAACAGGAATTACAGCTAAAATGTAAAAATAAAAGATGATAATGAAGAAAGAAAAACTGACTGTCATAGGGTTGACTTACCCTATAAGATTTCAAAATATATCCCAACATAAACCATAATAGTTGAAACCACATGAAGAGAATAAAAATTCCAGAAATTGACTAAAAATATTTGCAGAACATGGGGTGCCTGGACGTCTTAGTGAGCTAAATGCCCGACTCCTGATTTTGGCTCAGGTCATAATCTCAGTCAGGGTTGTGAGACTGAGCTCCATGGGGGCGGGGGGCTCCTGCTGGGCACAGAGTCTGTTTAAGACTTTCTCTCTCTCTCCTTCTGCCCCTACTCCTCCACTTGCACTCTTGCTCTCCCTCTCTAAAAAAAAGAATTGCAGAACTTAATATAGCAAGAAACAAAATAAAACTGATACAACATGAAAGAATCACTAATAAGTGATGCGGTAACAAATGCATAGCAGTATTTATGACATCATACATTTGTATAAATTCTGGATGACTCAGTTATTCACTGAATCAATTCATTTATTAATTGTAAAAAGAAAAGAAGAAATGGTTTTTCCATCCCAGATATGAACTGGGGATAAAACTGGAGCTACTGAAGAAACACATTTTATTATAAAAATAATATTTTGAAATATAGTATTGTTTTATAATGTCAAACTTCACTAATAACTAGATAAATTACAAAAAAATACAAATTAAATTACAATAAATTACAGATTACAATATAATGTTTCTTACCCAAAGTGGAATGAAAATAGGGAAAATATTTAAAGCTGGGAAGACTCTGGTTAAAAGCGTGCTTGTAGATACTGCTGGTGAGAGTACATATTGCTAAAAAGAACCATCAAAATGTTCCTACCCATTGGTTGGTTTCTATGTGTTATTCTCTAATAGAAGAAATCAGAGTTCCTTGAAAAATGGCTTAACCTAGGGCTGGGGCAGGAGAAGTAACAGCTGAACCTAGACTACCTCATGGTGCCAGAGGGAAGGGGAATGAGTAAAAAAAGTAAGGGAGTAAGTAAGAAAGAAAACAAGGGAGTAACTAGCCTATGGGTGGGCAACCTGTTAGAAGGCCACTAAAACCAACCTGAAAGAGCTCCAGAACAGTTTGAGCCTCAAATATATATTATTTTAATATTATTAGATTATAAACTAAAAAATAACATACATATTCATGAATTTACACTGATATGAATTGATAATTGTAAAAATGCACATGTAGGAGAGAAGGGATAACTCTTCCTTATAAAATAATTCCACTTCTCGTGATCTGACTTTGGGGAAAATATCAGGGATATAGTAGAAGACTCCAACATTCAAAGATGTGTTACACGTTAAATTATAATAATTACATTTCTAAAATAGTGGTTTCTCTTTTGATGAATTCGTTTACAGTCATTGTAATCTCATTTCCAGAAAATGCTTCTCAGGAAATACCATTATATAATGATATGCAGGATATCAAGAAGTACATCTATATTTACAGTGTGTACTCCAGTTTTGTTACTCTGTGTGTGTGTGTGTACGGGTAAACATCAGGTATGTTAAAAATGTTTCTGTCTGATTGAAATAAAAAGATAAAACTCATACATAGTCCTATTTGTTTACCCTTGCAAATTTTCTAAATTCTTATTTTTCTAATAAAATTTAAAACTACAGGTAAATTGGGGCACAATATAATTAGCAAATGTGTATCTCAAATATCTTCATCTGAAATAGTTTGCGAGATAGTGTAGGTAAAAACATGACTTTGTGTTATTCATTTGCTTTATATCAGCACAAAAAAACCACTGTTAATTTCTCTACTGCATTGCTTTATGTGACAAAAATCAGGATAGAAACTGAAAATGCTTTTTTCCTAACTTTAAGAAGAAGTCTAAAACAACCATAAGTGTTTTATTAGTATATTATTATTACATAATGAAAGTAAATTATTGTTAAATGATTGATTTAAGCTAATCAATCCTACTCCAACTATGCAGTAGCATCCATAATCTATTCGTAGTATACTTGAGCACAGATTCATCTGTAAAACATCTATTTGTAAATGCTATGCATCTTCTTTTATGTACCGATGTCCTCTCTAAAACATGAACTCTATACACAATTGTCTAACATGTAAAATGTTAACAAAAGCTTTAACTTTGAAATTATTTGACAATATGATATTAAATCATTATTAGACTAAAGTGTGTATTTCATTTTATACTTTTCAAGTGTTTTATCTCCTGAAAATGTTGATAACATAAAAAAGTATGCATGAAATAAATATGGATCATAAATTGAAAATAAAATCACTTAGAGGGCACTATGCTATAATTTGACTTTAACCATTCACAAATCCTATCTAGCTGTGAATTCTACATTGACAGCAGCTTCTGTCTGGTTTGAGACTATATTCAGACAATGCCTCACATTCAAATGAAAGTGATTCATCTAATCTTACCAAATATTACCTACCAAATATTCTTACTCTTTAAAATGTAATTTTGATCCCACAGAAACAATCTTCTGATAAAATACAAGATATAGGTAAAATATATAATTTCAAATATTCTAGAACTCTTGTCAATGAGAACTTTTGGGGAACACCAAAACAAATATGGCAAAATCCAGTACCTCTCGTCTTATTTCTGCTAAAAGAGTATTATACCTTGAAAACCCATCAATGGACAGAACAAGCCCCTAACATGATTTCAGCTTCCTTACCTCATTTTCCAGAGCTCCGCATATTGTCTGGTTTATGGCTGATAGTCAATAAATGTTCAATTAAAGAAAACTGAAGTATACTACTTCTTTATGACATCAGTTATGACAAGCTTTCACTTTGATTCATGTAAAAGTTATGGGGCTGACATAGAATATGACTGACATTAGATCCATTAACTAATAAAACTGATATTATTAAAAAAGAAGATCCCCATATATAGTTAAACTAAGTAGGTATAAACATAATGAATATTGGTATAAACTTTTCCATGTGAATGTATTATAGAAGATGAGGACCATCTATAGTAAGAAACGTTCAGTTTATAAACATGATTTAGAAATAGTTCTACTGTTAATCAAGTAAGGAAAGATGGATGTTTCACATAATTAAACTCCCGGTGAAAACGTGAGTAATGAAAAATCAGGAAAACAAATTGGGAAAACATAAATGTAATTTGATAAATGTCCATATTTCCTTCTGACTCATTTTCTTAAAGTCACAGGAAATGCAGATTTCGGAAGAAGAGAGTAGGGCGACACTGGGTATTTTCTCCGAACACGTAAGTCACCAAAAGGGCTGGGACTACTTTAACAGGAGTTCTTACCACTGTAAAGAAATGCAGATATTTGTCTGGGTTTTTGTCATCAAGATTAACCAAATTAACAACAACAACAGCAACAAAAAAGGTGAAAAAGCCATTGATAGGGACACAACCATAGTTAAAATTTGATTGTCATATTTTCTGGTCAAGCTTGTAATAAGCCATACTTTTGAAAGTATCTATATATCTGTGCGTCTACCTATACACACATATAGACACCCACATGTGGATGTAACTATGTTGTGTGTATACATGTCTCCATGAAAACCGAGACTTACTAATACACACAAACATATTCTTCTTATATGGAATCAAACCATCTTAAGGTTTTTGAGATAATTCACAAAAAATATTCCCCAGAATAAGGTAAAAAGCATTTTATCATACTGCATTCTTTTCAGGAACCATTGTGGATACTGTGTCCTGATATCTGTAGAAGTTTCTAGGAGCTTTAAGAGCAGATGCTTGTTTTGCTTCCTAAAAGAATTTGGAGGACTGTGTCAAAGTAGATTAAACTTGGTCAGAGTCTTTAAAATAAAACACTGTTCTTCTTTCAAGAAGGTTTTTATGTAGCAAAAGAAAAAAAATGAGCATTGCAAGCAGTTCTGAAAACACAACTGAGATGCAATTTGATAAATAGCCTTCTATCATCCAAGCCAGAGCAGTAGAAAAGCATGCTATCAGCACTTTCATCAAAGGCACTACTGACTCCTCTTTTTCTATGTCATTTTATCATGACTTTCTCATTTTGTTTACTCAGTCAGTGATTGGGAAAACATGACTCCTTACCCCTTGGATGAGTTATGATGGGGTCCACTAGAGAAGGGTCCTTTTCTCCATCTTTGCTGCCACCACCACCGCCTTCATTGCCGCCATCTCTTTCAATCAGTCTATCAACCATGGCAATAATGCAGTTCAGGCTCTTCCCCACGTTGGCCCACACCCTATCCTGAAAAGAGCGTAAGTATCACTACACATTTTTATTGCAAAAACAAGATAAGGCAAAATCTGACGAATCCATTTTAGAGAAGCAGGTAGAGGAAGAATCCTAAGAAAGCAGACTCAGTGATTAATTCTAATACTCCCATTCACTTGGCCAGACTATGAATATATAAGAAGAAATCTGTTTGATCTTAATAAAGCAAAATTTAAGTCCTATAAATTTTTTATTTAGATCATTATTTTTTCTAAGTCATAAAGCAACAATGAAATACTGTACAATATTAATCCATAATTGAACACAACCTATGATATTTTAAACTGGATGTATCTGTTTCCCTTACTGACACTTAGTAGGAAAGAAAAGACACACTTTTTAAAGAATAGTTATAATTTGCATTCAAACTTCTTGTTTTTCCTTTTTATTGTGATAACACACATAACATTGTTTACCATTTAACCGTTTTGAAGTGTACAGTTCAGGGGCATTAAGTACATTCACATTATTATACAATCATCACCACAACCATCTCTAGAATTTTTCATTTTCCCAAAATGAAACTTTTGCCCTTTCAAAATGAACTCCCTACTCTTCTCTCCCCTGCCACTGGCAACCATCATTATACTTTTTGCCTCTATGGATTTTACTGCTCTAGGTAACAGAAGTTCTTGAAGTGTGGTCTTTACATCACCTTTAACAAAATGATCCAGAGAATTAAAACACAGATCGTCGGTGCCTACTAAGTCAGTCAGAACCATTATGAAGAATGCACTCTAAACTGAATTTTGACAAACTCTTCGGGTGCTTCTGACCACTCTAAATCTGAGAACTTCTACTCAATATTATGTGCTATGGCACATAATATTAAGATTTATTTCTAATAATATAATAATACTATATAATACTAAGATTTATTTCTTAGGAAGCAGCCCCTACCACTAGGGGGTCTCTTTGTCACCCAACTTGACAATTCCGATTAGCATTCATTTTTGTTCAGGGCAATTCACAACACTAAATTCTTTGATTCATAAAAGTTGTCATTTCTTAATAAAAAATTTAAATGTAGTTATCATTATGGTAGCCTCTCATCCCTAGCTTCCCTTTGTGCTCTTCTCTCCATATCATTTAGATGGAGTCACTGACTCTCCAAGGGTGACGGCTAATTTTATATTTCGAACCTGATTGCATTGCAAGATGTCCAGATAATTTGGCTAAACATTATTTATGTGTGTGTTCATAAGAGTGTTTCTGGGTGAAATTAGCATTTGAATTAGTGGACTCATAAAGCAGTTTGTCCTCCCCAGGTTGGGTGGGCTTCATTCAATCCACTGAAGACCTGAGAGAGAGCAAAGATTTGGATGCAGTCAAGAGGTGATCCTTCTTGCCTGATTGACTGAATCAGGACATTGATCTTCTGCCCTCAGTACTCCTGGGTTCTTAGGCTTTCAGACTTGGACTGGAATTTATATCACAGGCTCCTCTGGTTCTAAGGCCCTTAGACTCAGACTGAATTATACCACCAGCTTTCCTGGGTCTCCAGCCTGCAGATGACAAATCTTGCAGATGGCAGGTCATGGGATTTCTTGGCCTCCAAAATTATGTGAGACAATTCCTTATAATAAATAATATGTATCTTACTGGTTCTGTTTCTCTGAAAGACCCTAATATACATATTAGGTGTATCTTACATATCGCATAAGAACCAAAGGGATTTATGGTGCTTTTCTTTCATCTTTCTCTGTAATAGAGCTATTTCAGAGCTATTTGGGGTAGCACTTAATGCAAAGAGAATAATCAATTAGTATTTATAATTGATAACATTTTATTTCTATTGGTAATTTTTATATTTATAAATTATAAATATAACTTACTTATATTTATACATATTTACTTATATATACTATATTACATATAATACATTTATATATAAATTATATATATTTATTATATAAATTATAAATCAATTAGTATTTAATAATTGATTAGTATATATATATGTAATACTCCTTAGTAGTTTATACATTTTTACCCAAATGCATATTTTTATCCAAGTTAATTTTACTAGTTTATAAACATAGAAACTAATTTTGGGCAAAACAAATCTAGGAAGAAAGAACTATAATTGAGTTTAGATTATTGGATGATTGTCTTATAAAGACTAAATTAGTTGAATAATATAATATTAGTTGAATAATGTAACAAACAGATATGGGAGTATACAGATATGTATACTATAGTTGAGGGGGAAAAGTAGAACATTCAAAGTTTAAAAAGAGAAGTTCGAGGTCCACCTACATGACATGCTACCTTGGGAAAACTGCCTCATTTCTGGGGAGCTACAGTTGGTTCATCTACAGTTTAGAATGCCCTGCTGACCTCACCATGCTGCAGTGGGAGCCATACAACATAGTTTCCATGAAAGTGCCTGGAAAACTATTATAATTGGCAAAATCATATCCTATTTTTGCTGGCTTTCCTAAATGAATCAAACTTGCTTTACATCACCTTATAATCCAGGGTGTGAAGTATGCTAATAATCATAAATAATCATAAAAATCTTTCCTCTAAAGGCAGATTTCTTCCACCAAAAGATTACAAGTACTTCCCCTCTAAGGGAAACTAAGACACCAGTCACAACCATAAATTGCTTTATGCCCTGCCTGTTGTCTGAGAAATTAGGTGTAGGTGCTCCTCAGCTATGATCCAGGAGACCTAAGGAAGCTCACTTCTTCTGCGATGAAACGTGGGGAATGGTAAGCAAACTGAGGTCCTGACATCATTCATACTAGGATTTGGTGAGGAGCTTACATTTCAGACCACAATAACAAACTTACTGGTCCCTATTCTGAATATGGCTTAATTTCCACCATCAACTACATCTTTAAAGCTGTTGAATGGAAAAAATGGCGTAACTCTCCCAGTTAACACTGGGAATAAACACTGTTATTAAGGGGGGAAAAAGGGCAGAGGATTATTCTTAGTTTTTCAGATTAGCTTTGTGCATTGGATAAACTTTCAACTCTCCTCTTGTTGCCCATGTTGTGAAAAACCTTATATTTTGAGTAAAAATCAAGTCATATCGCATGCTGCATTTCTTATATAAAGTAATATGAGGGGTTAAGCAACTTCTTTTAATTACATTTCCAAGGGCGAGAATATGAGAATATATAAAAGGATAATTTTGCATTCTAACCCTTTTTTGTTCCTCCTTTATAGATAATTTGGGCTATAGGATTATACTCACAGAAATAGTAATCTTTGCAGTCAGTAGAGCGACCTTTATTGACATGAGATGCAGAGTGAAGTATGTTCATTGGATGAGACCAACAACCATATGGTAAGAGGTTAGGTGGCAAAGAGCAGAAGAACATTTAAGTCATTAAATACATAGGGGACACATAAGCTGGGAAGATGTTTGCTGGGGGTGAGAAACTGAGCAGTATTTTATGCAAGACTAATAAATGATTCATACATAATCAAATTTTTTTTATTGAAGACACACTCAGTAGGAGACCCCAAGCAGACTCAAGCTGGTCTTTATGTTTTGGAGAGGAAATCCTGCCCGGCCAGTGGGGAGACAAGCTGAGTTTTGTTGGTTACTGCTTCTTTTTCCTTTAGGGCATCTAAAAAGTAGATTATAAAGTCATTGATTTGCATTGTTGTCTCTCATACCAGTCTAGGAGTTGTTTGAGGGCTGTGTACTCATGACACTGAACAGGGTCTGGAGGAAAGGCAGAGAAAGAGAAATGGAACAAAGGAGAGAGGAGAAGAAAGAGGACTCCAACCCAGAGGCAGAGTGAGAGCTGCTAATTATTTTCACCTAGTATATGAAATTAGCTAATCTACCTTCAAAACCACCACAGAAGATCAACATTATGGACTCAGTCTATAGAGGTGAGGAGACCTTAGATTAAGAGATGTTGAATAACATTCCACATTAAAATGGGTATAACTAAATTAGAAATTCTACTTGGTTTTGGAGACTTAATTCTTCCCCTAGGATTTCCCACAGAATAGTGGCACACAGTAGGAATTCTTTTTTGTGAGATTACTAAACTCTGGGGACAGGCTAGACAGAGGAAGTTCAGGAGAAGGAGCCAAAGGAAGGATCAGGAAGAGGTGTGTGTCACCTCACATGAGCAAGAGTATGTGTCAGTTATCTGAGACTTGAAAATGAGTCCAATGGCAAATCACTAAGAGATGACTCTGAAAAGGACAGTCTGGTCACATTGTGCTCTTAAGTTTGAAATCAAGAGGGTCATACAATCAAGGATGGAACAATCACTTAGCTAAAAGGTCAATGAGCTTGGGTCAAAGGACATAAGTGACTAACATAAAGAGAGGACAGTGTCAGCATCAAAACCCAAAATCTACTCATGTGACTGGGATACAAAACAAGGAAGAGGCTATAGGGAGGGAAGATAATTAAATTTCTAGGAGATAATTATTAATTATTCTTAGCAAAATCATTATTTTGAAATTAGGATGATAAAATGGGTAGGCAATATTCTTGAAAGGAAACCTTGAATATCTGATTTCTCCCCTAAACAAACCATTTTCCATAATACTTCTGTGAAAGCATTCACACAAAGGAAAATGATTGTCAAAAATGCATTCCAATTCTGATAATTTTCACTCATGAAAACAGTCCATGTGGAAGCTTCTTTTTGCTTAGATTGCTAGTATGTGTGCCGCCTACTCCATTTTTCCCCTACTAAGATCACAGACTATTCCTACAAAGAGAAAAGGCTGGTCAGTAGGGCAAAGACAAATAGAGCATAAGAATGTGACTACAGTACATGGTGCTTCCATCCTTCCCCTTTTCAGGTCATGGGTACTACCCTAGATCCTGCTTAGCTCCTCAGCCACTGGGGAGTTTTCAAAACAAAAGAAAATAAACCAAAACCAAAAGCAAACTAAAACAACCACCTATTAGAAAAACAGATGGCTGGGCCTTTCCCCTGCTCTCCAAAAATAGCAGCCATGATCCTGCTATGTCTCCTGCTGAAGAAAGTAATGGCAAATTGGTTGCTTACACTCTACCCTTTATTAAGTGGAGCCTAGCTGGTGTCCTTGACCTTAATGGAGCCTTTAGACAATCCATCTTCTTGGAGGCAAAGGGCGACAGGGAACTAATAGCAATATTTATTCCATTCCAAATCAGATGTTGATTTTTGTCCTTATTTATTTCTGGGTTAGGACCTAAGCTAAGGTGTGGGTAAAGCCTGTGGCTACAGATCCACAAATTTAATGGACTTGTCAATGAGTAGTCAGGGGGAACTGGCAAAGTGAGCTGTGAGGGCAGGGGACATGGTGCTTATTCTGCATGCCACACATCTATGAGATTGGTCCCATTGGAAAAAATCCCGACTCCTTTGGATCAGCACTTAACCTAAAAAATAAAATTAAAAAAAAGGTTTAGCATTGCTTAACTAATCAATTTTTCTGGGACCAATTTTTGATCAGCAAGAATGTGAAGACTGACTGAGAGCTGAGATGGGAGTCCAAAGTAGCTTTGTTGTATCTATATCTCTATGCACAATTTCCCACCTGTCATTACCAATTTTTGAGGACTTTGATTGGAATGGGTAGGCAAATTAATATAGGCAATCACATCTTCAAAGAGAAGCTTTAGTTTATCCTTGATTTGACTGAGAGTTAAGTTGTACTCGACTGGCCTCCTTCCTCAGTACTGCAAACCTTCATTCTTTCAATAGCTTGCTGGCTTTTCTCTCTAAATCCTTACTTTGCCAGACTGTGGGGTGAAAGGAATTGTACTTAAAATACTCTGTGGCACAAACCAGCACACGTACGGCCCAAGGTAGATAGTATATATACACACACACCCCTGCACACATGCATACAGACATGCATATTGTGTGCACTGACAATAGCCAAACATGTGATATCTACCAGAATTAAGGGAAATTCCCCAACCTTCACTTCCTATTGATCCTCCTGCTTAACTTCACCTAATTACTCATGTAAAAAAATCCCTGGCCTTTTTTCCTCATAACCACTCTGCTGGTCTCACCCTGAGTGAGGTTCAGTCCCTAGTTCTTCAAGTGGACTCAGCTAGTCAGCTACTGTTTCTTTAACGGACTTCTCCATATTCTCCTGGTTTGGCTTTTGGCCAGACCCATACAATCAGCTATCACACGATCAGGTCTACACATGAGGGCACGTTCACCTTATCCATCACCATCACTCCTCTCTTCAGAAGCAGACCTTCTACTGCAGCAACTATCCAATCTTCTCTCAGCCCAGAGGCACTGCTGCAGTTGTGTCAACCTACATAATTCTCCCTATTTCTCATCAATCTTCAAAATGAAAACTTGCCCAAGTCAGTCTCCTTGCTGTCTTAGAAACATGCTATTAATTAGCTCCACATATACTTTCTGGGCATCTGCTACAAGCTTGCTCAGTGCTAAACATCAAAGATATGAAGGAAACCTTAGAGGAACTAATATTTCTATCTTGACACATACTGCTTTTTATGCTTAGAATGCCTTCTCTCATCTTCCATCAATCCAAATTCTCCCCCTTTCAAGTTTCATCATATCCAAGAATGGTTCACTTTATCCTCTCTGCTTAACAGTGGGTTCAATGAGGGAAATGACTATTATTAATTAATCCTTTTATTCTCAGGCCCTGGCACTCATTAGGTAATAGATAAAAGAATGGATAAATGAGTGAACGAATGAATAAAAGAAGCAAGGAAGGGATGATTTTTTTCATCCTCTCCAACCTTTATGTAACTTCTCCCTAAATATTTTTGACATGTTTAATGTGTACTACACAACTACCTCCATCTGGGAAAGATTCTGTATCTTTCAATATCTCTGCTTATTTTATGATTTCTGGTGTTTCACTTGAATTAGATAATATGGCTTTTGGATACTTTATGGATACTCCATACTTTATACTTTATTTGTTTTCCCCCAAGTACCTATAGCACTATTGCACACTACTGATGCTTAATTAACATCTGCTGATTGACTTAACAAGCTGTGACCTACAAGTAAAAAATACAACTGCAGTATTATCACATGAGACTTCAAATTAAAGTCAGAACCAAGCTTGTACTCTGAATGACTGTGTTCGATCTAATAAATGCCACATAATGCTAATGCTTTTAATTCAGTGAAAAGATTACATAAAGCATTTATTAACAAAAAATCCACTGATTAACTAAAGCTTTTAATTTTAAATTAGTAATTGGATGTTATCTGCACACCATTAGATAGTTGCACAACTGGCTGAATTATATGACGTTATCAGTTAGTGTGTTGCATACAATCAATTTCCAGGATTAATTTTTTTAACAGAATGTACCCTAATATATCAAGTCAATAGTCTGCCTATATACACGTCAGCACTTCTTTTTAATTACTTATGTTTGAGAGAGAGAGAGAGCGAGGGAGTGAGCATGAGTGGAGTGGGGAGGGGTAGATGGAGAAAGAGAATCTTAACGAGACTCCATGCCCAATGGGGAGCCCAATGTAGGGATTGATCTCACGATCCTGAGATCATGACCTGAGCCAAAATCAAGAGTAGAATGATTAACTGACTGAGCTACCCAGGTGCCCTGCCTCAGCATTTCTTTTAACTATTCATTAAATTATGGAGATTCAAAAATTTCTATATAGAAAATGTCTCACTATTCACATTAGGATGTACTAATGTTTAAGAGCACTTGATTTGAATGTAATCATAAATTTCTAAAGAATGTGTGTATATTCATTCAAGTTTGCATATCCATTATACACAGGTAAATGAAAATATCTGATGTTGAATCAGGCATTGTAAGAGTCAATAATGTATCCAAGGAAGATGATGGTATTCAATATAATGCCACAGGAAAGTCACCACTATATTGATAGAAATAAAATATCTCTGTTAAAAACACTAGTTTGAGTTGGAGGATGAACTGCTGATTCAGCAAATCCATTTATTCATTTATTCCTACATTAACTCTGAAAAATACATCGAACTAGTGTGTATAAAACACTGTATTAGGTACTATAAAACAGGGAACTGAAGGTGAATGTATTAACTTCATGTGGGAAAATCAAGAAATTGTCAGGATTTCATGAATATGCATGCACATAAAGATCTCATTTGGGGTTTCTTTTCTTTAATAGAACATTTGTGCATTTTAATGGACAGTCATGAACTTTGCTTAATCACCTTTTGTGGACTTTAATATTGGATAAGTATTCAAAGCACATTTCTTCTGAGTGAAATGGACTAGAGAAGTTCAGGAATGTTTCCCATCCATCAAGGAAACAGATGATAGAACATATTTCAGTTGCCACATAGGGAACAACTAGCTTAATACTTCCTGTCTTTACCTGCCCTTTCTGATGGGGTGAATGGATGCTTCCAATATCCCACCCTCATTATAAGTTTAACAAAACCAGGCAACCCTATTAGGATGAAAAGAAAAAAGCTGGGAAAGGGGAAAATAGTCATTTCCAATCATATTTGCTGGGTAACATGTGTATAACTAGGACCTTTGTAATCAGCAATTGAAAAATCAAGTAAAATTAAAATTGCCACCACTGGGTTTCTGGAAGCTTCTGAAGGCCTTAACTCATCATGTTCTATGTTCTTCATCATGTTATTTGGTCATCTCTGATGTTCTGTATCTATCTTGAATTTTACTGCTTTCTATGTTCGGAGGTATTGGAAGAGGACTTGAATAGTTACCTCTCAGGTTGATTATGACGCTAGGAAATATGTACTAAGGAGAGAGGGATATAGCTGGGTGCTTTTGACTAGAAGAGGAAAACAAAATCCCCAGAAGAATTCATGAATTCTAGTAAAGGAAAAGGCACAGGACAGTCCAGAGACATGTTAAAGTTGAATAGTCCATGTTTCAAAATAAGAATGTAAACAAGAATAATTTGAGGGTAAATTTCAGAGCCATTAATTTATTCTACAAATAAAACATGAGTACCTTTTTGGTGCAGATAGCCTGCTAACTGTGGGGAAACAGCAGTGGTCATGATACAGACTTTGCCCCTTAGGAGCTTACTTTATTGAAGATGATGAACACATGGAAGAAACAGATACATAAACAAATGATTATAATTCAGTATTCATGAGGTTGTATCATCACAAGAGGCAAAAATAATGCTTTATTACACAAAATATTTTAGAGTTGAATGCATATATATATATATATACACACATATAAATACATGCATCTCTCTCTATAACATAAAATTTGGAAATAAATGGCTATAATTTAGTGGACATTTTATTCATTTAGGTAACTAAACTATAAGGTGTTGCTTTAAAAAAGTTAAACCATAAGTTAATATTTTGTTGTCTATAGGAATTAATTACCTCTAAAGAATGAGATTTATTCCCTTCCTATTACAATCAGGTCAATGGCTTCACATAAAATAATTCTAGCCAGTCAGAGGACTAAACAAGATCTCTTTGAGTTATTAATTTGCATAGGTATCTCTACATTATACACAGCCTGAGCTATTTTCCCTAGAGATAAGGTCTAAGATGAAAATAGAAGATGGCAAGTGCAGTTGAGAATACAGATCACTTCAGACTGCCTGTGGAGGTATCTGGCTGGCTAAATACATTTTGCCTTTAATATCATATTTTGCAACTATGTATGCTTACAGTTACTAATTATGGCAATATAAATAGTTCTATCAATACCCTTGGGAAGCTTAAGCATTATATTTGTTCTGGACATCATTAGAGAAAGTTGTAGTACAAAGTGGAATATGAGATGTTAGTAAAGAACATGCCAGAAAGTGGTTTATGTAAATCTCATTGAAAAATGCATTCTTGGGCGCCTGGGTGGCTCAGTGGGTTAAGCCGCTGCCTTCGGCTCAGGTCATGATCTCAGGGTCCTGGGATCGAGTCCCACATCGGGCTCTCTGCTCGGCAAGAAGCCTGCTTCCCTCTCTCTCTCTCTCTCTGCCTTCCTCTCCGTCTACTTGTGATCTCTGTCAAATAAATAAATAAAATCTTTAAAAAAAAAAAAAGAAAAATGCATTCTTTGGGAATACTGAGTTACAGAGAACCCACAATTTTTTTTCAGGTTATATATGACTTTACTCACAGGAGTCTGACATAAATATTGCTATAAATTTATACTTTTGCTTCTATAACCTATAAAATTATTGAAAATTTATTATAGATTAATGTGGATCATCTATTGTGCTTATGTGTTGTGAACAAATTTTACCATAAGAAGTCATAGCAAATGTTCCCTTACCTTAAGCAAGGGAATAAAATTTAAAATTTGATTTACATTTACAACACAAAGAAGGGAATTAATTGGGTAATTTGGATGGTGAAATGTTGCCATTTGGGTAATTTGGATGGTGAAATGTTATAGAAATTTAGTTCAACTAAAAAAAAATGGGTTTGGGATATGACTAAGTAATAAGAATAGTTCTCCTACTTCTGCTCTTTGCTGGAATGGATCAGAATATAAAGGATCAGAAGTTTATCTTTTTTTTTTTTAACAATTTTTGAATGAGGATAGACAGATTTAGCCCCGAACCCATCAGTGTAGTAATGTTGAAGTTAAATCATAGTGTTCTAGAGAATAGTATAATTACTGGAAGCCACAAAAACTGGGTCAACTTAATACTTTAGTTGGATGACATGCTTTCATATTTTGGACAAACTAATCTTGGAGTCCCAGCTGCTAGAAGCATCTGTTGTATAGATAAAGAGAAAGAAAAGCAATATGTCATTTTTACCAGCTAAAAGATGAAGAACGTTATATTAGTTTAATTCTTTGCACAGATTGTCATAAAATCCCCACATTCCTTTGGGTTTAATTGTTTACTAACTTTTCAGGAAAATAAATCTTTAAAGCATTCAATCATTTAATAAGAAAATTCAGCAAATAACAGACATTTTTTTTGTCAGTGATTATTTTAGTTTCAATCTCTTCCATATTGACTAGATCATTATTATCCAGATTCATATGTCATCAATTCTGCCAACAAAACAGGTCGAAAAAGAACAGCCTCACTCTAATTTAGAATTAATAGAAATTCTTTCTCTTAACCTCAAAAAGAAAGGTTTTTATATAAACAGAGTAGAATTCAAAAGTAATTTACAAGTATATATTTACTTTCCCAATATTTATTACAAGAAGTTTAAAGACAGTTGTTCAAGTTAAGTGATTGTTAAAACTACAATCATTATAAGACATTAAATAAAACAATTTTTTTAATGGGGCTACTGTAATCTTATGTGCAAATCTAAACCAACTTAAATGATCGGAGAATACTTTTGTATATCACAGAAACCTAACTAAATTAACTTAAAACACTGAATTATTTTAGGAAGTTGATTAAACATGTAATCAGTGCTGAAACTTTTCTAACACCTAATTAACTAAGAAAAGTGGTTCACAAAGTTATGTTTCCGATTCATTTAATAGCACTGTCTCTAAAGACATTTCAATTAGCTACATTTTCTTTGGATTTACTCAACTTTTCAAAGTTAGAAAAAGCTTTGAAAATAACGTTAAATGGTTATGACTTTGGTAGATATTTTTTAAGTAAGGGATTTCTATCTTTTAACCAAGGTATCTTTTTAATAGAAAGTGTTTGCTATGGAAAATCAATTAGAATGTTGTGTAACAATCAAAGTTAGTTATATTTGTACATAGAGTCAAATTAGGAGGAGAAAGTTAGAAGCAACTTTTCTGAGTAGGAAGGATTTTCCTTGTAATTGTGGTAAATTTAGACAAAGTATTCATATACTTTCTAGCAACAGTGGGTTCCAGAGGAAATTCAGAAATTATATGAAAGAAGATAAAGAGGGAGATGGAGATCTTTATTATTATTCTATCCTTTTGCCTGTGAAGGAAACCAAAACAGCTGAGAAACTGACAGGACCATTCCACATCAACTGGAAGAACAGATCAGTTTGACTTTTTCCTAGTGTCAAGACTAGGAAAGTGTTCCCAGAAGAATAATAAAAGGTAAATCAATAACCACACAGATTCCTACTGCAACACTGACGGGTCCTACATGAGGACCAAAATTCTTCCTAATTTTTCCAAATGTTGCTAGTAAGGGCCTGTACGCATTTTCTTTGGCGCTAGTTTGAAACTTTTTACCCCTCTCCTCAGCCTGTCCTCCTCGTCCCCTTCTCTTTGCACATGATTCTACTTTAAGGATAAAATAAAGCACTCGGGTTAATATTCAAACTACACAAAGAACTCATACAACTCAATGGAAATAAATTTTAAAAAGTGGCCAGAGGAATGGAATAAACATCATTCCAAAGAAGACATACAAACGGCCTACAGGCCATGGTAAAATGCTCAACATCACTCATCATCAGGGAGATGCAAATCCAAACTACAATGAGATGTCACTTCATACCACTTAGAATGCTTAGACAAGAGATAACAAATGCTGGGTGTGGATGTGGGAAAAAGCGAACCCTGTATACCATTCTGGGAATGGAAATTGGTACAGACACTGAAAAACAGTGTGGAGGTTCCTCAAAAAACTCAAAATAGACAGGCCGTATGATCCAGCAATTCCACTTTTAAGGACGCATATGCCTGAAGGAGAGGAAATCAGAATCTCAAAGAAGTATCAGCACCCCCACATTCACTGCAGCATTTTTTATAATAACCAAGATATGGAGAGCAACCTGAGTATCTATAAACAGATGAATGGACAAAGAAAATGTGGTATATATGTGGACTATCATTCAGCCATAAAAAGAGAGAAATCCTGCCATTTGCAACAACAGGATGGACCTCGAGGGCATTAAGCTCAGTGAACCTAAGTCAGTTGGGGAAAGAAAAATACTGTACAACCTCATTTATATACGAAATCTAAAAACAAACAAAAAACAAACTCATAGAAACAGAGAACACGCTGATGGTTGCCAGAGGTAAGGGTAGGGGGTGGGATAAATAGATGAAGGGGGTCGAAAAGTTTTAAGATAGTGAGTCACGGGGATGCAATGTATAGTGCGGTGACTATAGCTAACAATACTGCATTGTATATTTAAAGTTGCGAAGAGAGTAGATGATAAAGGCTCTCATGGAAAAATAGATCAACTATGAGGTAATGTATGTTAATTAAATTTATCATGGTAATGATTTCCCGTCATTATCATGTATACCTTAAGCTAATAAGGTTTTACATGTCAGTTGTATTGAGACACGACTGGGAAAATATTTTAAACAAACACAAAAGAAGCCACCCAGCTTCACCCAGCCTCCCCAAAGTGAAGCTGGTCTTTACACTCTCCCTGCGGTCTCAGCAGGAAAGCCCACTTTTGCCCAGGACTGCTCTCCACCTGCATACTTGAATCATTTCTTCCCTTTGGAAAGAGGGCCTCGCGCTACAGTCATCACCTATCTCCTTCTCAAATGGTTTCTGGAGTATAAACATGCTCAGTTTCCACCATCTTTGAAGCAAACAACTAATGGTATAATAAACTAATGGTATATACCAACTAATGGTATAATAAACAACTAATGGTATAATCATGCACACACACACTCTCCTTATACATCAGGTGCTGTGTGCCCGTCTGAAAGTCATTCTCTTTCCCGAAGGATTAACTTTCTATTCCCTTTAACATCTTAAGAACTTCTGGGGATCCACATGACCACCAGACTCCTTCCAGCTTTATCCTATTACAACCTGGAGTTGCTCTGCAGTTGTCATTTGTCTTTCCAAAGCCTTGGATAGGGCACGGAGTCCTCGTGTCCCTGGGTGTTTCACGCTGTCTCCAGCACGTGGCACAATCAACCAGGCAGAGCAGGTGAGCAGGAACACAGACGGGCTCACCACAAACCTTGCCTGCTCACTGCACATTTCTCACGCCCTTCCTTCTCTCCCCGCCGTGAAAGGGTCTGTACATATGATCTTGAGCGGAAGTCATATAAGCAGAGCTTATTTTCTACCAACTGGCTCTCTCCAACCTTGGTCACACATTTTGTAACTATTGGCTAGTATGTTTTATCCACCATGAGACTGAGTTCTAGAACCTAAGAATCTAGTGTCACTTACCTTCCTCATTGCAGCACTACAATACAGAAGGTCTCAAAAATGATGGAAAGAAAAGGAAATAAGGAGGGAGGGCAGGAGAGGGACACTTTGGAGCAGCAGGAAAACAGCGAGATGTGGGGGAGGGTTTGCAGGACAGTGGGGTGAAAATGGAACTGGAGGTGATGATGTGAAGTGAAATAAGTCAAGCAGAGAAAGACAATTATCATATGATTTCACTTAGTTGTGGAACATAACGAATAGCATGGAGGACATTAGGAGAAGGAAGGGAAAAATGAAGGGGGGAAATCAGAGGGGGAGAAGAACCATGGGAAACTATGGACTACAGGAAACAACCTGAGGGGTTTTAGAGGGGAGGGGGTTGGAGGGAGGGGGATGGGTAAGCCTGGGTATCATGGAGGGCACAGATTGCGTGGAGCACTGGGTGTTATATGCCAACAAGGAATCATGGAATGCTACATCAAAAACTAATGATGTACTGTACGGTGACTAACGACTAAAATAGCATAACATAATAAAATAAAAAATAAATAAAATATACTAAAATACAAAAAAAGGAAAAAAAGGAAAATGATCAAAACAAAAGACACCCAATTTCAAAATTCTCACTTCATTTAACGTAAAAACAGAAATTATTTGTCAAAAGGTTAACATTGTATGTTTAATTAAATGAAAGACAAGTTATTTTCTGTATCTACTCAAAGCTTTAAAATTCCCAGTACACATTTTATGCTAGATCCAGTCTCCCCATTTACCTCAAGGGATAGTATTAATCCCCATAATAAGACTATTTAATGTGTGCATCTTAAAAAGGACAATGTACAGCAATAATACTGAGGTAATACAAAGCATTTGCCTAGGCCTTTCCAGGTAATGGGGCATTATTGCTCAGGTAAGTCATTTATCTCATGACCACCTGAAGAGCTAAACAGAGCAGGGGCCGTTATTTTCACTTTACAGTTGAGAAAATTGAACTTCAGAGAGGTTAAGAGGTACATACGCCTTGGAGCTGTGAATAAATTGAAGAAGAAGGTGAAGGTAAAAAGGAGAAATATTAGATTTGCTCTTTTGAAAATGCTTCAGTGGGAGAAACGCAATCTTAATCAGCAGCAACAAATACTTATTCAGCATTTACCTCTTGGAACCCAGCTCTGTCTTTCCTGTGATAGAAATTTTATCAAAAGGAAGAGCAGGCATCACTTCATAGCCCTTCAGACAGCAATTTTTTTGAGAGAGCCGGGCCTTTCAAATAATTTACTCCCTGAACGCTCTTAAATCCTAGGGTGGCAGGAAAAGAAATCATTAACTATTTACCATCTACATGGCTGGAATACTATTTTCTTGGTTAAACTCAAGATACAGCAAACAGCTTCCTCTCTGGGTGTGAGGTGTGCGTACTTTGGGGATTTCCTGGATAATCAATATGTGTTTATTCAGGAATAACACTGTTCCCCTTTGCCCAGGACCTTCATGTTTCTCTTATTCTGTCCCACTAGAGTTCTTATTACCATGCTGGCTTGTGTGTGTGTGTGTGTGTATGTGTGTTGATTTTTTTGTTTTGTTTTGTTTTTTGTGTTTTTTGTTTGTTTTTTGTTTTGTTTTGTTTTTTTTTTTTTTGCTTTTACTAGCTATTTTCAGAGGCTTTTATGTAACCATCCTTTGGCCAATTTTAGAGAACCTGGAGCAACATCTTCCTTTAAATAATAGAATCATGAACAGGAAGGATTTAAGAGATCTCCGCGTCCACTGACATTTAAATGCTCATACTTCTTGAAGGATGTCTAGAGCTGAAACACTGGATTGCAACAAGAAAATATTTGCAACAAGTAGTGGATTATGAGTGATTTTTTACTCTTTTCCTAAAAAAACCACCATTTTAATGGTTTATATTACCTTGGCAATAAATACAGAAAAGTGCTATAGAATCGTATAATTATGGCATCTTTGCTTTTATGACATTTAGGTTATATATATATATATATAAATTTTTATGCTAAATGAATGTGATCAGGAATAAAACTTGCATTCATAATTTGCCACCAAGGAAAAAAATGTGGCCTACTTATCCACAATCTCTATTATGACTACTTTCCAACTTGTTTTGATGAAAAGCAGAGATGCTCATCTTTCTTGCTCTAGCTTTCAGGCCTAAACCTGAGGAGGCAAGCGATGTGCATGACACTTACCCACTCCTCCTCATCATAGTCTGAATGATGTGGTATGGAGTCCTGCCTTCTCATCGGCGGGGGTGGGTCCTGGGGACAGCTCTCCTCTGTGCTGTTCTTAGGAGACGGTGGTTTCTTAAGGACACCTCCTGGTCTGGCAGTGTAGAGGGCCAAAAGAGCACTTCGGACCAGCTGATCCTTGAAGGCATGTACAAAAAGCTCTGTCTGGAAAGAAATTGACAAGGATTAGAAACACCGTGGTAGGCATCCCAGCATAAAGCTATGAAAAGGTCAACAGCAGATTTGTTGGCACATATGTGGTGCGCCTGGTGGAAAAAGTACAGGCAACAGAGAGAGAAAATGATTCATACCAATCAGTGAAAATAGTTGAGTTTGGGGATGCTGCCAAGGCCTTGAGTCCTCCTGTTCTGAAAGCTAAAGCTTCGGGTCTGTGGGCACTATAAACAGCAGCTGTCTCCTCAGCCCCCTCTCTTTTAGTTCCAAATTCTGTCTTTGAAGATGAATTTCACTAGAGATCATCATTGGAACACCATCTACCTGCTACACTTTTCAAGTAATTCCAAATGCACCTTAAAAGAAAATGGGATGAGACTGTGTATATTCTGTATTTTAAGCAGAAAGAAAGGCTAAAGAAAGGATGATACATCTGAAAATAGACTCAGAAAACTTTTTTGCTTCTTAGCATCATGGGTAGATTTTAACAGTAGAGATAGCACAGGAAGTATTCCCATGAAAATATTTGGTTTTTATTCCTTATTATCACTCCTTAAACTGTCTTCCTCCACCAAATGTTTCCAGTAATGCTCGGTGTGAATGAGGCTGCTGTGAAACTTGCCATGGCAGATTTTTACAAGCTGGTGGTAAATACTTAGTAAGTACTATAGAAGTGACGGCTTCCCAACAATAAAGAACTTGACAGTAGTACTTTGCAATTTCCTGATGAAATGTTTAATAGCTTCACCCTACTCTACTGGAGGAGGTCGTAATTGATTTTCTGTATTGTACTATGCTTAACGTGCACGTGCTCTAATAATTTACTCAGTTAAAGCATAGAGAAGTAACTCAAGCATTGACTCATATTACTAACACATTCACACCTGGTAATCTGTTAGGAAGGAGCCCTTTAACTCAAAGCATTATTTTGAAAACTCAAAGCATAATTTTGAATACTAGTTGATTGATACCATCACCATTTAATGAGATACTTGGATGTAATGCTGACTTCACCACTGCTGTAACTCAAGGTAATCCTTTATTGAGGCATTCTCAATGTGCAGTCAACAGTGCCACGTCTAAGTAATGGTTACTAAATTATCCCTAAAAAACCCCTGTTGTGAGTGTCAGCAATTCAAGAAAACTAGCTAAACCCCATGCAAAACAACTTCCTAATAAGACTATGTTCTATCTACACAGTTAAGCCTTTGCAATCGATCACGAAGTTCCAGAGCTGGAAGAGACCTTAAAGTCAGACCTCTTCATTAACCAGAGAAGGAAACTAAGAAGCAAGAGTGGTGCCCTGTCCTGAAAAGACTGCTTACTGGTAAAACAAATGGAATAGAGCCTGAGTTTTCTAACAAATTCAGTAGCTTTTCTCCTTACTCCACACCACCTACCCACCCACCATCACCTGCATGCTTCTGTCCTTCCCCTTCTTTCTAAACCCCAACCTCCTGACTGCTTTGGATATCTATCCACTCTTATAATTAATCGTGTCTGCAATTGCCAATGTAACTGTCTTCACTGTTAAACTTTACTGGATGTTTTTAAATACTCTTTTAATCTATTGGTCATACTGAGAGCACTCTGAAGGTAAGCAGACAAGAGATATTTAAGAAATGAATATACAAGAATAAAAGGTTGAAAAATATTTTGGTAATAAATTAGGGAAAACAAAAGAAAAAGGCAGCTTATACCAAAAAGGCATAAAGAGAAGTGTTAATTGATGTTCACAATGAAGTGTTAAAATGAGAATGAAAGTTACCAAAAAAATACTGATGAAAAATTTAGCTAGACAGTACTCAGACAAGGCAGTATAGTTAAAGCAAAAATGGGGAAACATGTTATTTACATAATTTTTATACACCATGGATGGATCCATCAATGTGAATTTAAATATTTTAAAATGCAAATTTACTTCCATTCAGCTTAACTAAACGATTTCTTTATTGATAGTTTCAATAAATTCTTTTGGCTTATTTTTAGAGCAAAACAGCTTGCCTTCTTTGAATTCCTGCTACTACAGCTCCAGTCTCCATAACAGTCACCTAATTACTGTGGAGCTGAATATCTATTCACACCCAATGAAATCTACAGTTCTTATAATTGCCATCATTTTCTTCCCATTGCATGCATGCACAGAGATTCCACTTCACTTATTCAAATCTCATTTGGGTTGATTTATCACCAAAGACATCAAAGATAATACACCATATTCTTGCAGTTTTACAAACTAGAATTTTCTTGAGGGTAGCTGAATGAACACAAAAAATCTTAGAGAAACACTTTGTGTCTACATTGAAAAACTGATTTGATTCTTTGGAAACTTTCTGAATCACCAAGATCCTTTGTACAGAATTGCACTTTTTTAGAAAATAGCTAAATATTCCATTGCTATAACCATATGATCTACAAATTTTCTTGACCAGCAGTACTTAGTAAATGTAGACCAATGTAGACCCTGATGCTTTGCAGTCAAAATAAATTAGCTTGAAGAGATTAATGTAGTCACTTGATTCCCATACATTGAATGTTGCTTTTCTTGCAACTGAGATGATATTAGGGAAGTTAAAATCCTAAGAAAGATGTGACTGTGTCTCTGAGTTGCCCATTGGCTCAAAGTATTGAAAACGTTTTCCTTTTCTGACTCAGCTCACACTGCATTAAAGGAAAGAAAAAGGGCTGTCCAAATGTTATCCTAAGGGTAGGAAAAACAATTTATTTAAAATAGTTTAATAATATAGTTAAAAAAAAAGCATAATCTCTGAACCTAAGGTAGATCATTTTGTTTGATATTAAAAGAGAGAAATGTTATCTTAAAAATGAAATGTTTTCTTGCCTTACTGACATTTTTCCAATTCATATTTTTATACAAGTATTCTTCAAAGTAACATACAGAATTATTTGTAAGTGTAAAACCAGTAAAATTACCTCTTCTGGGGGTGAATTTCCTAGGTTCCTAAATATCAATGGCAGAGGAATAGCTAAGAATATGTTTATTTAAAACCACCCTTTTTAACTAGAGATCTCAACAAATTACGCAAAGTATCGCTCTATTTAGAATCTTCTTTTTCAACTGAAAAAATTCAAAGTGATGCCTAATCCCACCTGCAATACAGAAGTAGCCCATGACATAAACGGTTGATTATTATTACAGTAGCCATGTATATGGCAAAAAAGAATCCTGTTTATTTTTTTTCCTGACCCTACCACTCCCTATTGTTCTGCACCCAGTTAGCTTCATCTGTTTTCATCAGCTACATTGGTCCCTCTCTGATACCATTTGATTTCTTTTTTATTATTGAGGTATAATTGACATACAGTATTATCAGTTTCATGTGTACAGTATAAGGATTCAACATTTAGATACACTGCAAAATTATTACCACAATAAGTCTGGTTATTTTCATTTTTTAGAGACTTATTCACTTAATTGAAGGGATAGGGGCAGAAGGAAAGAATCTCGCAAGCAGACTCCCCAGTGAGTGGGGAAGCCCTACACTGCTTGATCCCAGGACCAGTGAGGTCATGGGTTGAGCCAAAACCAAGAGTCAGTTGCTCAACAACTGAGCCATCTAGGCACTTCTGGTTTGATAAGCTTTAATTATTTCATAGGACAATAGTGCTATACATGGGAATTAGTACATTAATATGTGTTCAACATTCCCCAAAGAAAAGAACATTGAACCTTCAGGAGAGTTACCTGACATCTGGGCAGATCATACGAATTATTCATTTGACCTTGGCTAAATCACATAATCACTTTTCCCTAGTTTGCACAAAATTACAATGGCTATTTGTGAAACCCTCGTGGTAGTTCATTGTAAACTGTGAAGCGCACTCTTCTATTTATGCTCCATGCTCCTCTTTCTTTTCAGTTTCCTTTCTTGACTCCTCATTCCAGGCTCCTTTAAAATATAGTAAGTGGATCCTAAAGAATCTTAAACAACTACCTTGAAAGCATTTTTTTTTTCTATTGGTATAAGAAATATATGCCTAACCCAAGATAACAGAAATTTTCTCCTATGTTGTCATCTAGACATTTGTTTGTTTGCTTCTTTCTCTTAGCTTGTATATTGAGATCTATGATCCATTTTAAATTAATTTTTATAGATGTGTGAGGTAAAGATAAGGAAAGGTTTTTTGTTTGTTTGTTTTTGCCTAAGGATTTCCAATTGTTTTTGAGTTTTATGTTAAAAAATGTCATTTTCCCAGTGAATATTTTTTGCAATTTTGTCTAAAGTTATTGAAATATATATGTGTGGATGTATTTCTAGATTCTCTATTCCATTCCACTATATCTATACTTACACTAATAAGTTACAAGCCACATAATACATTGGGTATTACTTTCATTTATTTTTTTCTAATTTTTTTTTCTTTTTTGAGAGAGAGAGAGGGAGAACCTGAGTGGGGAGGAGGGGCAGAGAGAGGGGGAGAGAGAGAGAATCTCAAGCAGACTCCATGTGAGCTTTGGGCCCTCACCGGGCTCAATCTCAGGACCCTGAGATAATGACCTGAGCTGAAATCAAGAGTTGGACGCATAACTGACTGAGCCACCCAGCACCCTTGGGTATTACTTTTATTTTAAAGAGTAAATATGTTTAAGTAAATTTAAGTTTGAAAATTTTTATAACTGTCCAGATATTTACCATTTCTGGCACTCCTTATTCTTTTGTGTAGATCTATTTTTTACATGTTATCACTTCCTTCTGCCTGAAGACTACTTTAAAATTTGTAGTAGTGAAAGTTTTCTATGAAATCTCTCAGTTTTTGTCTACAATGGTCTTTATTTCCTCTTTATTTTTGAAAGATATCTTCTTTTGATATAGAATATGTGTGTGTGTGTGTGTGTGTGTGAATACTTTGAAGATATTACTGTATTGTCTTCTGACTTACATAGTATCTAATAAGAAGCATGTGAGTAATTCTGTTACATATCTCTTTTTCTTTTTCTCAATTTTCAGTTTATCTTTGTTTCTCAATAATTTAATGGTGATATACCTTCATTTTTCATGTTTATTCTACATGGAGTACATTGAGCTTGTTGGATCTATAGTTTTACTGTTTCATTGAATTTTGAAGATTTTCGTCATCACTTCAGCAAATATTTTTCCGTTTTCCTCTCTGCTTCTTCCAGGACTCCAGTTCCATGCATATGAGACTTCTTGGTATTGTTCTATAAGTCATTTTTGTTCTATTTATGTTTTTATGTCTTTTTCTCTATATACTTCATTTAAATGGTTTCTAATACTATGTTTGCAAGTTCACTATTCTTCTCAAGTGACCAATCTGCTAAGCCCACCTACTATATAGTTTTATTTAGACATTATATTTCATAATTCTCTCATCTCTATGTTTTTCTTTTTTAGATTTCCATTTTTTCCTCACTGTTTATGTGCCTCTCAGCTTCCCTAAATATATGGACCATATTTATAATTGCTGTTGTAATGTCCTTATCTGCTAATTTCATTATTTCTGTCATTTGGGGTCTCTTTCAGTTGCTTGATCTTTCTTCTGGTTATGGCTCATATTTTCCTGGTTCATTTTTGCTTAGTATATGCTTATTTCACCAATTAAATGTTTACCATTTAAAGAGGAATATAAAAAGAATAGAAATACTTTCACAAAATTTCATTTCATTTATTTATTTTTATATTCCTTTATATATACTTTCACCAACTCTAAATAAAACAAACAAAAGAACCTCTACTCATTAAGTTCTTCTGTTTAGTTTGGAACTGAGATAGATCTAGGAGTGTTTGAAGTAAACAAAACTAAGAATTCCTTCTCAGTACCTAAATGATCAACAAAATCAATATATTATGTGTATCTTCAACTTCTTAGTATACTGGCTTCCTGGCATTGTCATTAAAAAAACAAAACAAAACAAAAAACCAAAAAACCCAGCATATTTCTTAAGAAAACCCTGAGTTAAATGTTAGAGTAAAATGTTTTGTTTTCTTTGTTTTGAATACAGTAGGATGTTTCAGCATATCATGTTAAGGTTAAAGGATACTAGAAATCAGAAGTTGTGAGATTTTGTTAAACATAATGTGAGCTTAGCCTCTAACATTGTAAAAAAATCCTGTTATTGTTACCATTTAGCAATTGTCATAATGTGACACAACCCATTTTTTAAAATTTTAGGTGGTAGAAGTTAAGAGCCATTTCTATGTAGTATTTGTCATATAGCCTCTAGTCCAATACCAAACATAATTAAGTGCTGGATACTGTTTTTTAGTGAGCAATAATAATAATGATTTTCTAAACAGGATTTATCAATTTCTGTGAAATAAAGAATGTGATGGGCTTTAAAGCTAATGTTACATGGTTTCACTTACTTGTGGAGCATAAGGAATAACACGGAGGACACTGGGAGATGGAGAGGAGAAGTGAGGTGGGGGAAATTGGAGGGGGAGACAAACCATAAGAGACTGTGGACTCTGAGAAACAAATTAGGGTTTTGGAGGGGAGGTGGGTGAGCCTGGTGGTGGGTATTATGGTGGGCACCTATTGCATGGAGCACTGGGTGTGGTGCATAAACAATGAACTTTGGAACACTGAAAAATAAATAAAATAAAATGAGAAAAAGGAAAAATAAAAAAATTATGAAAAAAAAAGCACTAATGTCACATATATATCTAAGCTATTAGAGATAAATACCCATACACTGGTCTATACTTAGGACCTTAATTTTTCAGTTTGAATTTCATCACATTACTTTTTTCTCCCTTTTCTTTTCCATAGTACTGCATACTTTCAGTCTAGCAGAAAGGAAAATATATTTTTATCACATCCTATTATTAAACTTTCAGGTCTTATGTTAAAAATTTGGCCTATCCTTTGTCTTCTCTTTTCAAGCTATTCATATAAACTTAGAGCCTGTCTTTTGTTATGACCCTAAAAGATTAAATAATTTCTTTATTATTTTCATGGATTAATATGCAATAAACAAACACAGTCATTTATCAGAAGATATACTAATAATTTAAAAATTAGAACAATTTAATTGAGTTTGTGCTCATTAGGACATGAAAAAATTATAAAACATTTTTATTCTCATGGACTTTCAGTTTTGTCTTCCCCACTCCCACCCCCACATCCTTACTTGTTTCCTTCACTGCATACGCAAGTGTCCATCATGGAACTCATGGAACATTTCACCATATTGTATAGCAGTTAAGCTCACAGTATCTGGAGCTAGACTCACAAGGTGTGATTTTGAGTGCATTATATATATTTCTGTACCTCAGTTTCCCCTTACTGTATAAAATAAGGATATTAACAATACTTACTTCATAGGATTAAAAAGATTAAGTGTTGAAAATAATAGTGTCCACTTTGTGGACTTGTGGAAAGTTATAATATCTCACTTAACAGTTATTAAAGTGTAATGCTAGCTATTATTGTCATCATCATTAGAATCATAAATAACCATTGTCATCAAGAACCTTGAATCTCTTGGGAAGACAAGGAACAGACCTGTGTCTTATGCCATTTTGTGCACCTAGTGTCAGAAACCGCACCTGATAATTAATACGAACTCAGTATTTTTACTTTTCATAAATTGTATTCGTTCGTTTGTTTGTTTCTACCAGTAGTTGTTCAGAGGGATGGAATTTTGCTGGGGAGCCTTAGTCTTATGGCTTGGTTATCAGTAACAGCAGAGATGACATGAATTAACTTTAGATCTACGAATATTGCTGCTCTGAGATTCTCTGAATATGCGATTGTCTCTGTTGTCCTTTGCTTTCCACCCCAGACTCTGTGTATATATTGATCTGATAACGTGTTCTTTGCTATCCTCTCCAGAGGCAACCTGTTACCTAAGAGGAGAGATGCCATCTCATTACAAAATAATTGAATCCCTCCTCTACACTATCCATGGGCTGCCCTTAGCCTTCCCCAACCTCCCCAGCCCAATACAGAGAACTTTCCCATATTTGACTATGGAGTTTCCTTGATAAGTATGACCATAGATAATCCTTTTTATGTATTGAATATGCTACATGAATGAATTCCAAAGAAAACAACCAAGTACTTATTTTGTAAACATAACAGTTCAGACTCTAAAAGAAACAAGAGGCTTCTCAACAAAAAAAGGATTTTTATGCTCTAACCCACAGTGTGAAAGACCCCAATCTCAAACACAAAATGTCTTAGGGGAGCCTGGCCGGCTCAGTCAGCAGAGATGCAACTCTTGATCTTGTGGTGGTTAAGTTTGAGCCCCACATTGGGTATAGAGATTACTTAGAAATAAAATCTTAAAACAACAACAACAAAAATCGAAAATATTTTAAGCTACATCTTTCTAATATTAAATTATAATAAAATTTAAGATGCCACTAAGAATATTCACATTTTATGCTAAGTTCATGGATCATACGTTATTTTAAACCATAAATTATTAGCCATCTTGATAGATTATGCAAAACTCTGTTAACTTCAATAATTCTTTGAAATTCCAGGTATGAGTTCTTAAGATAATGCATGACTTGCAAACTCAACCTAAAAAAATTCCCCCTGATTTCAAGGATTGACAGATTTATTAGTAGATGAAGTGTGTCTATTTAGTAGAAAAACAGAGAGGAGAAAGTTAGAGCAATGTTGAATTAAAGGAAAAATACACACCCTGTCCCATCCCCCATCCCAATCATTGCAACAAGTAGTAAATGGTGTATGAAATGACAAACCCCTGCCCAATGCACAGGAAGAATATAAATATTGCTCTGTAATCACTGCAGTTATGTCCTATTTGCTAAGATTTTCTGCTTAGGTGAACCCAGAAAAACCTCACATCATCTACAAGTCCAAAAAAGCAATCAACGAGACTGAGATTATGTCATTTTACTATATACAACACTCTCCTCTTTTCCCCACTTTTTTCTAGCCATAACATATTTATTGACTATAAGACATATTTATTGACAATTAGGATACTGAAGTATTACTGAAGAGTATGTCTAACAAAAAGATGTTAAAATATTTTTAAAAAGGAAATGTCAAAGCACATATATTACACAGAGGATACCAGAAATATTTTCCATTCCAGAGTCAACCAGACCTGGGTTTGAACCCTGGTTTTGTTTGAACCCCAGGTTTGACTCTAGCTGCATGATTTCACACATCTTTTTTTAATGGCTCTGAGCTTCAACCATTGTCCTTTGTGAGAAGGAGATAATATGTACCCACAATTTGGAAGATTAAATGAAACAATGTAAGCCATAAAGCACAATATTTGACAAAGTAGGGTATCTGTGAAATGTGGGTCAATTTTTTTCTTTCCTTTTCATGATGGAAGTACCTGTTAAGTCATGGAAAGAATGCTGCCTTTTGAACTAGAAGACTTAGATTGTCATTTTTCACTTTTTAATTTATGAGACAATTCAGTGGACCTTGTTGAATAGATATGAGCTAATTTTTAATGAAAATAGATATTATTTTTTTCTATAAGAAAAATTTATGATAATGTATACTTTAAAATGTTCAATAAGTGCCAGGTATTAATATTATAAATTAACATATATGGATCAAAAATATACACATATATAATACCCAAGTTTTTACGAATCTGTTCTTTAGAGACATGACAAACTACAGTTATTTTATTCTTTTTTTTTTTTTTAAAGATTTTATTTATTTATTTGACAGAGAGAGATCACAAGCAGGCAGAGAGGCAGGTAGAGAGAGAGGAGGAAGCAGGCTCCCTGCTGAGCAGAGAGCCCGATGCGAGGCTCGATCCCAGGACCCTGAGATCATGACCAGAGCCGAAGGCAGCGGCTTAACCCACTGAGCCACCCAGGCGCCCCCAGTTATTTTATTCTTAAATGATAACTTTTTTTTTTTTTTGCTCAGTTTCTTCAAGGTCGTATTTATTGGAACTATCTCATAATAAACTGCAAGATGTCCTCAGAATGCGAAGGTTAAGGTAAGTGTATTGGAATTGGACTCCAGGACACCTGGTTTTGTATTTAAAATCATGCTGCAAATTTCTCTTTTCCATCTTAGATCTCTCTGAATCGTTCAGCTGCCTTAATTAGATATGAAAGTTGATGTTCAGTATTTACCACCCATGCCAGACTATCTTACCTCTTTGCATGTACAGGTGCAAGTCATCCTTGAAAAAATTAAGGCTTAGGTCCCATTATATTTCAAACAATAGCTAATATTTTGGAAATTTTAAAAACCTCCCAGTAGATAATGTTGTAGAAAGCAAACCATGGCAGAGGAATCACCCCATGCTACTGATAAGAATCCACATCAAAGTTGTGCTTTCAAATGAAGTGACACTCCTATTCACACATATAGCCTCATATGCATAAAAATTAGTTGGTCACCAGAAGAAAACAAAGAAATTTTCAAAATCTAATTTAACTCATTTAATAAGACCATGAACCAAAGAGAATGAAAGATGTCAAGAAAAAGAGGAAATATACCTCAGTCAATAATAGGTTTCATTTCCTACTTTAAAAAAATAATAATAATAATGCTTCGTAAGATTTGAGAAGAGAATGAGGCCTATTCATTTTGACCCTGTGGCAATACTTTGAAGCTTATGTTTTAACCTGGTCTATTTTACATTTCCAGATGCTATGAAAGGCATTGTATGCAGAAAGCAACACCCATGGGGATTTGGGTATTTCACTTGCCCCACTGTTAGCGGTGATTCGGATCTTACTTTTTCTGAAAGCATCTTTAAAGAATTCTTCAAGCTGTCTGGAGAATGCTGGCTTGCAGAATTAAGCAGTAGGTCTGCATGGGTTGCTATCAGAGGTTGGAGCTGATTGATGTTGCTGAGAACTTCTTTTGCTTTGGCTGTGTTTTCAGGCGAATAGTAAATAAACTGGTATCCAGTACTGGAACAACAAAGATAAAGGCAAGTTACACAAAAAAAGCAGAAAGCATTTGCAGCCCTTAGTACCAGATGGCAAATGAGAAACAGAACTCCAAATAGCATGATTTCCTTTTGAACAGATAAGAACTATTCTAAGAGGTTTTCATGATGTCCTAAGAGGTTTTTTTTAAACAAAATGACCAAGATATTTTTTAAGACCAAGATTGTTTTTCAAAGATTTTAAAAGTGAAATAAATCAAGTTTTGCTCAACTACAAGGAAGATTCTTTATAATTACGTATGTCAGGTATTAGTATTCAAAACAAATTATTGTTCATTACTAATAAATTTGAAGTCACATTAATATGGAGTGAAAGTATGAGCTTTTATATTCAGGCTAATTTTAATGTAAATCCTGGCTCTGCCACCTACTAGCACGGTGACCTTAGGCAGGCTTCACTTTCCTCCACAGGAAATTATGAATAAATATACAAGAATTCTAAGAGGTGGATAAGCTTGGTCATAATTCATGTGAAATGCCTACAAAAGTGCCTAACACAGAGCAAGCATTCAGTAAGTACTACCTATATTTTCCCCCATGATAGATAGGGCAGAGTGAGTAAATTTTAATAGCTGGGAAATGGGGAGAAAATATATTAATGCCAGGAAAATATATTAATGCCAAAATATATTAATGGGCATAAGGAGAATTTTATTGGCTAGAACAAGAATATTGATAGCATAAAAAATTCACTAGGCTATTTTATCATTACCCAATTTGTTCCTAGTGGTTTCTCATTTCACTTGTAAAGAAAAATCTAAAAGTGATTACTAAATAAAGAATTACTGACTTTTATAGTCATCATCTAAGTATTGGTCAAGCATACTACAGGGGTAAGGATTCCATGGAATGAAGGAATCTTTTGATAAGGAAAGACAAAGGAAGCATTTCGGCAGGGAAAGGAATAAACCAGCAAAACACCAGCCAAAGTGAAAGAAGAGGGAAGTTCCCTTGGCTGGCCTGGCGTAGCACTTGCCTACATCCCTTTGCATCCACTGTCAAAGCATTTTTCATGTATCTTGCACTCTGTGTTGAGTACTTATTGAGTATTTTCTCTACACTTACCAGTTAAATTATTAAAATTCCCATAATTCCATTTCTTATTTAGAAATATTAGAATCCAATAAGAAAAATTAACAAGTAGGGAGCACTCTTCCTTCCCTTCCATTCACACTAATGACTTTGATGGGAAAGTATCAGTTTCCTCGGTAAGACAACACTCCTTTTTGTAAACATATAATGACTGTTCCTATTGTTTTATTTATAGCGGTGATTGAAAGAAAAATCCTTCGTCGCTTGGACTATTCAGAAGATAGTCCACAAGCTGATGAGGGATACAGGTTTGTGAAGGCTAAGAAACACTTCAGCAGTGTGTGACACTTAGAATTTGCTCTTAATTCTGTCCTTACAGACTTCTACATTTCAGAAGTGGGAGCTGAAAAATAAAACACACCATAACTACTTATTGTATGTATTTTTTTAATATTTTATTTATTTGACAGAGAGAGATCACAAGTAGGCAGAGAGGCAGGCAGAGAGAGAGGGGGAAGCAGGCTCTCCGCCAAGCAGAGAGCCCCATGTGGGGCTCGATCAGGACCCTGAGATCATGACCTGAGCCAAAGGCAGACACTCAACCCACTGAGCCACCCAGGTACCACTATTGTATGTATTTCAATGCAAATTAAAGCAAATGAATGAAGAACAGTGGTGAGGAAGAGAAAGAAAACAGTCATCCCTGCCAATCACCTATAACTTTTTCTGGTTCATCTGATCTTGCTCAGGAGTGTGCTAAGGCCTCTAACAAAAATCACCACCTTTGATGTACCCCTTACTCATCTGTACTCAGACCAGATACAACGTTCAATCCACCACAATGGATTAAGAAAGCAAACAACTCCGTGTTATTTTTGCAAAGAAAGGGATTATCTAAAGATATTAGTGGGTCATGGGGGTGGGGATGATGTTTGATACCCAGTACCTCTAACAGCAGAGAAAGGCTCTAGAGACTCAATAGAGAAAGAACATGTGGTAGCTGCTTGGTGGTCCCTTTCCACTAATCTGCTCTTCTTGTCATAATTTACTTTCTGCTGTCAACTTCTGGGTACCTACAGGCCTCCCACAGCTTAGCTCTTGGAAAGCAGAGTTCTGCAGGCCATGTGTGGTCTTCTAGCTTTCTCGTCCCATAACTGTCCTCTTTGAGGATGTCATGCGTGCCCTCTCATAATTCAATCCCACGCATTCTTTTGACTCCTGGCACCATTGCCTTCCTTCTTTACTCATCTCATACTTCCCTGGCAGTTCATTGTTACTTTATTCCTGAATTTTACCTACTTTCATCATTATTATTATGTTTAAAGATTTTATTTATTTGAGAGAGAGCGCATGTCAAGGCATGAGAGCAGGGGAGGAGGGGCAGGGGGGAGGGAGAGGAGGAGGTAAGAATTCCAAGCAGACAGGAGCACGGAGCCCCACATGAGACTTGATGCCCCCATCCTAGGACCCTGAGATTATGACCTGATAGAAGCCAAAAGTCAGATGCTCAACAGACTGAGCCAGCCAGGTATGCCTACTTTCATTATTTTTTCCTACGTATTTCTTACTCTGCACATTTCTTTAGCCTCTCCTCTCCATTCGAGTCTACTACACACATTTTCAAGATTTATTTCTTACATGTTCTTTATTTCTACATGTTCTAATTAATAGTTCAGTGATCCTCAAATTTTAGCAGGCATACGATTCACTTGGGGATGAGGAGAGAGCCTGGGTGTTTGTTTGAAAAATGCAGATTACCTGGCAACACTGAAAGATTCTGCTTCAGTGGATTGTAGCACTGTAACAACCAGCTCAGGAAATGCAGATGATGCAGAGGCACAGCTGAGCACGTTTAGAGACACCTGCTGCCCTTGCTTTGTTTGTGAATCCCCTCTAAACCCTTGGTCTTGCTACGCCATGCCTCTGATAAAGGTCCTTTTTCTCGTTCTAAGTTTCAAGTTCCTTGTTCCTTAGTTATTCTCATTTCCATGATACCCTTTACAAGGCTAGCTTTGTATCTTTGTATCTAGCTCATGTTGTTTTGCTTCCCTCTCTTTACCAGTGCTGCCTCCCCTCACTATTTTCATCATCCTTTCCTCTCTTCCCTCCCAGCATAGTTCCTTCCTCTTCCTCTCCTTCCCCAGTCTTCATTGTGGGATGCTCCCAGAACTCCTGCCCCCTGCTCCTAAGTCAGTCTCCATTGGAGCTAAATAACATAGCAGGCTCTGGTTCACCCCATTAGGTTATTTAATGATGAGCATCTTACCTAGTGAGGTAGAAAGATTCATTTTCCACAGTAAAAGCCAATGTTGATGTCCAGGATGAAATAGTATGGTATGGAAAAAAAATTATCACCACCCACAAAATAATTTTAAGTGTGCATAAATTTCCTTTACCTATTCAGTGCCTTACTCTTTAAACATGTCATATATTTTAACAGTTATAGCTTTTTAAATGGAAAGTTATGAGTATAATTTAATTATTGAGATAAAAAGAATATAGCTAAACTCTATTTTATAGTGGTCTGAAATTTAAACTAAATCCAAACACTTGAACTAACTATCAATCAGACAAAACCAGAAGAAAGACAAAGTATTTGCTTGGACAAAAAATATTTTATAAGATGTAAATATAGCAAATCTTGGACAATGAAAATTGAAATTAATTTCATACTATTTTTCTATTGATGAAACAGTGAATTAAAGTGTGTGTATATATATATATATGTATATATACATACTTAAATATATATCTATTTAATTATCTATCAGTTTAATTAGAAAATATGCACATCACATACACACCCGTAACTCACAGGGGCATGTACGTGTTGTTACCAGGGATGTCATATTCTGAAGTTGTAAAGAAAAATAAAGCACATAGTGAAATAACATTCATATTCATAGACTCTAATTGCTAACCAGAATACAACTAAACCAATGGCTGTATGTTCTTCTGTGTTTATTCCACCTCATTTGCTTTTTGCTGGTCCTCCTTATCTCCCCATCCTCTAGTGTTGGCCCCCTCCAAAGCTCACTCCTTGGGGGCACTTCCTTTTTTTAGTCTCCATGCCCTTCTTAAGTAATTCCATTTAATCTTCTGGTTTAAATACTTCAGTTGTGATGATTCCCAAATCCACATCTCTAGCCTAGACCTATTCCCCGAACTCTAATTAAAAACAAAAGCTCTCCTCTTCACAGCTCCCATTTATCATGTCCCAAACTGAAGTCCGCATCTGCTCCCCGTCCTCAACAACAGCTCCTTATATACATGTTCCCATCTCAGTTAATGGCAAGTCCGTTTGATGTGGCATATTTCTCTTTTCTTCCTCTTTTACCTTTACCCATTATTTCCCCCTAGAAAATTCTTTCTGTTCTTTCAAAACATAAGCAGATTTCAACCATTTATTTCCACACTCATTGCAACAAGCCTGGTGCAAGCCATCATCTTCTACCTCACAAACTGGTCTTCCCATCTCTGTTTCTTACTCTAAGACACCGAAATCCTTGACTTACACTTAGGGTTGAAGGAGGCAGGGGGCAAGCGAGGAGAGCAAAATAAAGCAATTCTCCCTTAGCTCGCTGCCCACACCCAGATCCTGGGACTTGCTCTGCCACTTATCTGCGTCTTTCCTCCCCCATGCCACCACCACCTCCACCCTTAACCCATTTGCCCAACCAAGCCATTATGTTGGTAACTAGAGTCATGGAAGAACATAGATTAGAAATGAGGAAGAGATAAGGAGGGGAAAGTGAAGGAAAAGATCAGGGAGGGGGCACAGGCAGAAGAGGATTAGGGTTAAGGAATATAGAAAAAAATGATAAAGAATAATGTGCCTCTGCTTCTGTAGCAGAACTTTATCTCCAGAGAAAAACCTAAGGACTATTTCCACTTATTTTTTCCCAACTCAAGCACTACTTGTGAAAAAACGATCTCTTGAATCCTGAGGGAGGGATAGACATTCTCTCAGTTCTAACTGAGAAGAAAACTATGTGGATAATAAATGAAAATTTACACCTTAGTGCAATTGAATATACCCTTTTGGCTTCACAGGGTTTAACAACGTGCTTCAAGAAATTGTAGAAGATAAAAACATACTTCTCTGTTTTCCCTCATGCATCTTTCCTATTTTTTGCTAGAAGTATAGTTTAGATAAAAGAACTAAGAGGAAAACGGTATTTGTTTTTTTTACCTCGTATGGATTTCACTTACATAATTACATTAATTATATGATCGAAGCTTAAATTAATGTTTATCTTTGAATCAACTCTTTTTATTTTTTATTTTTTTAATGATTTTATTTATTTGAGAGAGAGAGAGAGAGCATGAGAGGAGAGAGATCAGCGGGAGAAGCAGACTCCCCGCCAAGCAGGGAGTCCGATGTGGGACTCGATCCCAGGACTCCAGGATCATGACCTGAGCTGAAGGCAGTTGCTTAACCAACTGAGCCACCTAAGCGCCCCTGAATCAACTCTTTTTAAAACAAATATTGGTTTCATAGAAATTTTAGAGTCAATGTTTTGAATAACATACTTGATTCTGCCATTTATTAGCTTTGTGACAGGTAATGCTAATTAAGAGGGAAAACGTCCTAAAATTCATTTCAGCTCAACTTACCCTCAAGGAAAATCAGCCTATTTTCTCAATTACAGTGGCTTCTACTATCCCACTTTTCAGTTTGAAGTTCTTTTTCCTTTTTTTTTTTTTTAAGATTTTATTTATTTATTTGACAGAGAGAGAGCACAAATAGGCAGAGTGGCAGACAGAGAAGCAGACTCCCCATTGAGCAGGAATCCCAGGACCCTGGGATCATGACCTGAGCAGAAGGCAGATGCTTAAGGACTGAGCCACCTAGGCGCCCCTTCAGTTTGAAGTTCTTATCGGCAATTTCTTAACCATTAAGACCTCTTTTCTATATACAATATTTCCTTAGCTCTATTTTTGCCCTTTCAAGAATTTTCAGGCACTTTTATATGACCTTTAAATAAACAAAGTCCCATATGATTTCACTTCCTTCTATGGCCTATTTCCATTTATTCCTGAAATCACTTGTCCTAATTCCTTTGCTAGCTTTCAAGGGTCTGGTCACTTCTATTTCTGCCTAGTATGGCTTCTGGTATTTTCATGCTCACTCCTCTGCAAAGGTGTCATGGAGTAATATCCAAATCATGTCCTCTGATCCCCTCTCATCTCAAAAACTTTTCAATTCCATCCTGGACTGTATCCATTCGCATGCCTAATACACAGTAAGATTAAGTACAAGAATAGAAACCATTCCCAAATACACTGTCAAAGTAAAAATTTCTTTGACTGTAAATGATCATGAGGGGTCTTTTTGGGGTGATAAAAATGTTCTAAACGTTGGAATGTGATGATGATTGCATAACTCTATAAATTTACTAAAAATCACTGAATCATATATCTGACCTTATCATATCACCAATCATATCACTGACCTTAAAACAGGTCAGTCCCAGGGTATGCAAATTACAGTACATAAGCAGAGAGTTGAATGGTGGTTGCCAGGGAAGCAGGGAGGGGAAGATAGGGAGACATTAGTCAAAGGATACAAAGCTTTGGTGGCACAAGGTGTATAAGTTCTGGAGATCTAATGTACAGCACTATGACTATAGTTAACAATACTGTATTGTATATTTGAAATATGTTAAGAAGGCAGATCTCAAGTGTTCTCACCACAAAAAAGAATAAAAGAAGGCAAAGATGAAGATGAAGATAAGAAAATAATGACCATGTGAGATGATGGGTAGATTAAATAATTTGTGGTGATAATTCAAAAATATAACACATAACAGTTGCATATTATATATATGTTATATGTTTTATATATATAATTTTTATTTGTCAATTATACCTTCATAAATCGGGGCAAAAGTAAGCAAGTGTTTACAGAATATGGTATTATAGTGTTGGTGATTATGAGTCTAGGATAAGAAGTCAGGAAGGCAGAAAATATATTTAAGAGCCATTTCATTTTTTCCCCATTAAACCTAAAGATATTTTCATGTGGAGTTCTAATAAAGCAAATTTGTACTGTGGAATTTATACTAATAATCCAATCTCTTTCTTTCTCTCATTTTAATAGTCAATAATCACAGAGTCTACATTATAGGACTAGAATTATGCTAAATGCTTGTAGAATTATTTTTATTTAATCTTGACAAAACTTTGAGGAACAAATACTATTCCATCATACAGATATGGAAGTTGGAACTTGGGTAGGTTAAGTAACTTCTCCTGGATCAAACAACTAACATGGATGGTTAAAACCAACATTTATCCCCAGGTCTTCATTATCACACAGTTTGAACTCTTAATTATGTTTTACCACCTCATGAACATGATTTGGCCTACTTTAAATTTGGAAAAATTAAAATACAATAACTAAAACAGGAAACATCTTTTATTTAGTAATATAATGGTAGGTACAGCCTATAAATATTAAAATAAAAAAGCATTGAAGACATTCTCATCTAATTAAAGCTCATTAGAGAAGATGTACGAGTCTATTTTATAACACAGATTAGACTAAAGAATGAATTTGAAAATCATCTCATTATTGTGAGAAAGCAATTTATTGATTACTTTCAACAAATATTTAATGACTGCTACTTGGTGAATACACTGAGGAAAGCAAAAGGCCAGAGGTCTTTCTGGTGGATGAGTGTGATGATGCTTGTCCTCTAAATGCCACAAGCCAGGGCTGGTAGCAGAGAGGAAGAAACAGGGAACAAATAACTTTTTTTTTTTTTAACCTCACTCATCTTCTCACAAGACTTTGCAAATTTAAGTATCATTTGAGTAGCCATAGTTTCAGAGCTTTTTACTAACAATCCTCAGTACTATGACTCTTATATTCTTGTGAGGTCAGACATTCATTTAGAAGCAATGTCACATGGCATTGTGACAAAGGATGTCATATGGCTTCTAACTTTCTATGTATTTTGTAGTTGGAGAATTTTTTTCATGTCATCTAGTTCTCCATATTTGCCAGAAGGAGAAGTAGAAAGAGGATTTTACAAAGACATTTCTCTTATTGTACAACAAAATAAAAAAGAAGAGAAGGCGCCTGGGTGGCTCAGTTGATTAAGCGTCTGCCTTCCGCTCAGGTCATCATCCCAGCATCCTGGGATCAAGTCCCACATTGGGCTCCCTGCTCATTGGGGAGGTCTGCTTCTCCCTCTATCCATACATCCCTCTGCCTTTGTGATCTCTGTCTTAAGCTCTTTCTCTCTCTCTGTCTCTCAAATAAATAAATGAAATCTTAAAAAAAAAAAAAAAAAACGGAAGGGAGATAGAAAACAAAAGTATCTTAAAAGAACTAGAGCCCTGTCTGCATCTATCTGCATCACTCTACATAAATTTACTATCCTTTCCAAAACATTCACCCATGTTTAGATTGATGTCTTTGTATATATAATTTCATGTTTTCTTGCAGGTACAGTTTTTTTGTTTGTTTTGTTTTGTTTTTTAAAGATTTTATTTATTTATTTGAGAGATAAAATGAGAGGAGAGAGCATGAGAGGGGAGAGGTGAGTGGGAGAAGTAGACCCCCCACCGAGCAGGGAGCCCAATGTGGGACTAGATCCTGGGACTCTAGGATCATGACCTGAACGGAAGGCAGTTGCTTAACCAACTGAGCCACCCAGATGCCCCTGGGTACAGTTTTAATATACATGTCTACATACTTCAGAATCCATACACTAATTGAAATGACTACATAGTGCTCTGCTCTAGTGATGCAAAGAGTGCTTATTCATTCATTCAAGATGTTTCTAATATCTTACTATTATAAGTAGAATCTATGATCATCTTTGAAAAGTTTACTTTTTCCTTTTATTATTTTAATTCCTAAGTGGTTTTCCTGAAGTGTATTGGGCAGGCTATATATAGAGAACCAATGTTTACAATTATTTTTACTGACTATTATATAAAACAATTTCAGGCAGTTTAAAATAGTGCTAATCACCATATCAAGTAATGTATTTTTTGTAATTATACAGGTGAAGTGATTATCTTTTTTTTTTTTAAAGATTTTATTTATTTATTTGACAGACAGAGATCACAATTAGGCAGAGAGGCAGGCAGAGAGAGAGGAAGGGAAGCAGGCTCCCTGCTGAGCAGAGAGCCCGATGCGGGACTCGATCCCAGGACCCTGAGATCATGACCTGAGCCGAAGGCAGCGGCTTAACCCACTGAGCCACCCAGGCGCCCCGAAGTGATTATCTCTTAAAATTATGTTCTCATAAAAGCCCATAAAGAGTTGAATGGACCAACTTTTTTTTTTTTTCCCCCTTAAATTTCTATCTGGTGGGCAGCAAAATCAGTTCTGGAAAGGTCATCTATTAGTAGTTAGAACTAAAATTGTTCATTTATTAAGAGCCTATATTTTGTGTTAAATATCTACTGATTGCATCAGGGTGAAAAAGTATGGAAGAAGAATCTGAGAGTGGGGACAGAAATCTAATTTTCTGGTCTGGTTCTATCATTATCTGTATGGGTGATTTAATCTTTGATCTCAGTATTCTCATCAATAATAAAGTAAATAGGGGAATTTGTGATCTCTGAGATTCCTTATTGGTTCTAACATTTAAGAGGCTCTTTAATTGGAAAAAAAGCACAGACTCAACAAAATTATTTTCTTGTTTCCCAACACTTATTTTCATATTGAATATATACAACTGACTTTATTAACTAAGCAATGGGAATAAATGGGTTATTTCCTGTACTCTCTTTCGCAGCAACCTGTGCATTTACCCAGTTGTATAAACCAGAGTACTAAGAGTTCCTCAACCCTGCCTAGCCTCCCTAAATTTTCATTCAGTTAGATTTAAATTCTATAAAAGTTTTCTTAAAATCTCTAACTCCACAATCACCCATTTCCTCTCTCCATTAGTATTATAATGGCTTAATCCTTTGCTCTTCTTCATGCTTTTCATGTGGTTCAAAATACAAATCTAATCCTGTTAATCCTCAGACAAAAACCTGTCAGTGACTCCCTATAGTCTACTGGATGAGCTGCCAGGACTTGATATAGCAAACAAATACCCTTCAGATTTGGCTCTTGTCCTGCCCACACTTATATTCTTTCTCTCTCTTCTCTTTTTCTCTCTCCCCTTCCCTCCCCTCATCTTCCCACCACCCTCTTTCCTCTCCCCTCTCCTCTCCCATCCCCCACTTTCCTCTCTCTCTCTCTCTCTCATTTCCAGATTCTTTACACTCCTGGAATTTTTGAGCCAAGGACAGTGAATGTCATCACCATACATGTGTGTGCTGCACAGAAACTTGGGAGTCTTCCTTGATTTCTCTAGATTTTTACCTCCCACTCCAAACAAACACACAAAATCTAAACAACTGCCAACCCCTCCCAAGTATCTCTGTAACCAGTCTCTTTTTTTGTATCTGTGCTGATACCACTGGAGGCTAAGCCATCTTTCTCCTGATAGAACCACTGCAATAACTACTTACTAGCACAGACCTCCTGACCAGGGAAAAGATACTGAATTGTTCAGGCAAAGTCCCATCTAACAAAGATTTTGCAATAACAGTTTTTTTCTTATGCTACAGTTAAGCCAGTTGTGTGATTCTTCCATGACATAGTCCCATACAAACCTTTTTCTTTTCTTTTCAAGTTAGTACTTTTACTATTTTAAAGCTCTGGAAAACACAGTGTTTTTTATTTTCTGAGAATTTACTTATAGATGACTTTCTTTTCTATTGTTTGCTGTCTTTGAGACCAATCGATATTAAATATCTAAGCTAATAGAGAAATTTAAAAATATGCTGGAAATTTCTCAGTGTTTAATCTAAGTACAAGAGTTCTTCTTTGGATTAAATGCATACTAGTTGAGATGATATTACAGTGTCATGATTTAAATTTATTTTTTTTCAGTTTACAATGAAGGAGAAATACAACTTTGGATTTTCAAAAAATAAGTCCTCAAACCATATTATCTTTTCATATTTAATTTTTTAAGTAAGAAAGGCTTCTTCATGTAATTTGCTTATTAGATTTCACATAATATCTTTTAAGTGCTAATCTTCCTGCTGATTAATTTTTCTCCCCGATAAAAGCAGAAATCATATTTTAATAGTTGTAAAATTAAAACATTTAATTGTGAAAGTCAAATTATTCAAATTATCTTCCTGAAAGATAGTGATGATATACTTCATAAATCTTTCCTTAAAATCTCAAGATTTTAACCACTCTTTCTAATAATCTAATGATTTCAAAAGAAATCAGCCACATCTATAGTGCAAACAAGGAAATGGAAGGATGAGAAGTTCAATGGCTTTCTGAAATCCTCAAATAGGATTGATGATGTGTCCTATCATTTTAGACACTTTTCTCTTCACCAAATTTATTATCACTAGAAATTCTAGGTCATTTAACAAACTTATTTTCACTTACAATTAAAGTCATTTCTTTAAGGGAAAGATTTAATTTTAAGAATTCTGCAACTGTCATACTACATACAGTGCTTTTTGCCTACACTTCAGATCACACTTGGCTTCACAAGCTTTTTGGTTGGTGATTGGAAAAATGTCACCAACTGAAATGTTAAAGTCACTACTGCATTACTAATATTGAATCAGATTTTACGCTAGGCTAATTTTACAGAATTTATCATCTATCCCCTTTCAGAACACATAAAAGTATATTTTCCCTTCCTAGTGAGGTGCAAGCAAACACTAAAGTTCTAATACTTGAAAAAAAATGGCTGCTTTTAAAGCTTATGAGACATTTTCTACAAATATTCCTCTATTTCTATTTCCCAACTCCACAATTATTTCCTATGTTTCTGCTACCTGATATAATCACACTGATCTTTTCAGGCAGAAGAGAGATAGTCCTGTGATAGGTAATCCTTTCATTTCTTTTATTCACCCCCTCAGCAAACACTTAGAAGTTAGCTCCTGAGGAGACTGTGGTAAACCAGATGTACTCAGTCCATTTCTTCATGGGACACATGGTCCAGAGGGGAAGACAGACCATTAGGGATGATTGCATACAGAAGTCTTAAAGCAGCAGTCTAGCCAATGGGTCAAAGAAAGCTTTCGGACAGCCCTGAAACTGAGGAAATTTAGTCTGGTTCATATAGGGGATGGGGTGAAAGATGAAAATGGAGAAGAAAGTGGGACCAGATGACACATGAATATATTATGCGCCTTGAACTTTATACTCCAGGCAAGAGGTAGCTAAGAAATGTTCAATATTATGAAATCACAAGATTGTATTTGTCTTTTGGAACTATTACTCCAACCAAAGTGAGAAAAACAGCTTGGATGAGAGCCAGTCTGGAAAGAGATTAATCTCTTAATCTTGCCAAATTAAGAGATTTGGCGGTAGAATATTTAAAAGACGGTGATTTCATGGGTTAGAATTGTCTGAACACGTTATTTATTACTGAAATAAATGACTTCCTGAAAAATAAGAAGGTGGAACTGAAAGAACTGATTTTATTTTATTGGAAGTGGAAGCAAGGGAAGAAAAGTAGTCAATGATTTCCAGATTCTAAAATGAACATCTAGGTGAACGAAGGTGACTTTTATTAAGAAAAGAGATTCTCAAGAGAAGTTTGAGGGAAAGAGATCGAGAGATGATTGAATATGTTGACATTGAAGTGGTTGGATGATAGTATTAATGTAGAGCTGTCTGCTAGATGGTTGTCAATGCATGTCTGGACCTCATGAGCCATAGCTGGGCTTCACACAGAGATGGCGTCAGTAGCCCAGAGCTTGAGAATATGTGGGCAATTAGGCATTTTATGCACATTGATACAACTATTTTGGAGGGAAACATGGCAACATCTCTAAAATTTACCACCTCAACTAGGAAATTCCACTTTTAGGAGTTTATCAAAAAAGAAATACAGTTTTTAGGGACATAAAAATAAGGCTGTATCCTGTGAACATGGGTAGTTATAACAAAAAATTAGAAATAACCTAAATGATCATCAATATTGTATTGTTAGATAATTATGCTACACTTAATCGATAAAATGCTACATAGCTTTTAGAAAAAATGAGATCTACATGAATTGAAATGAGGCACTGCCAAAACACTTTTCTGAGTGAAAATATACCTGTTTACATATTTTACATAAATAATAGCTAGTATCTGTTAGGCCCTCATTAAGTACCAGGCACTGTTATAAAACGTTTGGTGTATACGAAATTATCAAATCTTCAGAACAACCCTATGAGGTAAGCAGTACTTCCATACCACAAATGAGGAAACTAAGTTATAGAGAGGTGAGGCAATTTGACTAATGTTACAAAGCTACTCTGTGCCAAGCCATGATTCCATCCATTTAGGGAGTGGAGTCTATGAATTTCTAAAATGAAAGTTTCTGCATTAACCCAGAATGGAGCCAGAAAAAACTAAACTTAGTTATGGAAAGTTCAAGAACATCACACTCTCTTGAACCTTGAGTTTGTGGACTGAGTCATAGCCATTGAAAATTCAAATGGTTGGAAGCCTAGAAGAAATTACACAGGGAAATACATTTAGCTGTTCTAACTGATTTATTCTAGGTAGAGATAGCAGAAGAGGTAGGCTTTTCAGTTTAAATGCTTCTTTATTCTTTAAATTTGTGTGCTACAAGCAAATCTTGTTTTTGTATAGTTAAAAAGAGAATGAAGAAGGAGAAAAACTGCATTACAAATTCATTTAGGATCATATGCAACTTAGAAATATCCTTCTATCCCTTCTATCACAGGTAGCTCAATGCCTTGCAATCCTAATCATGCCGTTTGCACCGTATGTTCAAGTCTCAACATGATTATTTATTTAAACACAGTTTGTTTTCTTCTTATTCCAAACTATATGTATGTAAGAGATGAAAATCCACTTTCTCTGGAAGACTTGATGCTGTTTATACAGGGAGCTAGCTACATGCAGGGAACTGTCACAGAGAAGAAAAACCTGGGCCATAGTTTTGGCAGCCCTCACTTTGTATTGGCTCTAAGATGAACTGAGCAGAGAGCTAAGAGTGGCTGAGGAAGACTAAATCATAGGTGGAAGAAAATATATCCCCAAGGAATCAAATTATAATCTACACGAAGAGTGAAATTGCTATCTCCTTGAAAATCACGTATTGCCAGGTGTTGGTTCAAAAGAAAAAAATGGGGGAGGAGTCAAGATGGCGGAGAAGTAGCAGGCTGAGACTACTTCAGGTAGCGGGAGATCAGCTAAATAGCTTATCTAAAGATGGCAAACACCTACAAATCCAACGGGAGATTGAAGAGAAGAAGAACAGCAATTCTAGAAACAGAAAATCAACCACTATCTGAAAGGTAGGACTGGCGGAGAAGTGAATCCAAAGCGACAGGAAGATAGACCACGGTGGGCGGGGCCAGCTCCCGGTGAGCGGCGGGGCAACGGAGCACAAAATCAGGACTTTTAAAAGTCTGTTCCTCTGAGGGACATCGCTCCAGAGGCTTAACTGGGGTGAAGCCCAGGCGGGGTCAGCGCGGCCTCAGGTCCCACAGGGTCACAGAAGGATCGGGGGTGTCTGAGTGTCGCAGAGCTTACCGGTATTAGAACGGGGAAGCCGGCTACAGAGACAGAGCCAAGGAGTGAGCTCTAAACTCGGGGTTACCTTGAACCGGTCGCAGGCTCGGTCAGCTCGGACCGCTGCCGGAGGCCAGGGTGACGGGGTAATTGGGCGCTGTTCTCTGAGGGCACACTGCGGAGTGGGGCCCCGGGCTCTCGGCTCCTCCGGGCTGGACACCGGGAGGCCGCCATCTTCATTCCCGTCTTCCAGAACTCTACGGAAAGCGCTCAGGGAACAAAAGCTCCCGCAAGCAAACCCAGCAAACCCGAGCGGATTACTCAGCCCGGCCCCGGGTAAGGGCAGTGCAACTGCGCCTGGGGCAAAGACGCTTGAGAATCACTACAACAGGCCCCTCCCCCAGAAGATCAACGAGAAACCCAGCCAGGACCAAGTTCACCTACCAAGGAGTTCAGTTTCAATACCAGGGAGAGCGGCGGAATTCCAGAGGAGAAGAAAGCAAAGCATGGAACTCATGGCTTTCTTCCCATGATTCTTTAGCCTTGCAGTTAATTTAATTTTTTTTTCTTTTTCAATTTTTTTTCTCTTCTTCTGCTAAATTTTTTTAACTTTTACCGTTTTCTTTTTTAACGTTTTTTAAATAGTTTATCTAATATATATATATATATATATATATATATATATATTTCCTTTTTATATTTTTTATCGGCTTTCTTTTTTTTAATAGTTTCTTTTTTTTTTTTTTCTCTTTCTGAACCCCTTTTTATCCCCTTTCTCCCCCCTCACGATTTGGGATCTCTTCTGATTTGGCTAAAGCATATTTTCCTGGGGTTGTTGCCACCCTTTTAGTATTTTACTTGCTCCTTCATATACTCTTATCTGGACAAAATGACAAGGCGGAAAAATTCACAACAAAAAAAAGAACAAGAAGCAGTACCAAAGGCTAGGGACCTAATCAATACAGACATTGGTAATATGTCAGATATAGAGTTCAGAATGATGATTCTCAAGGATCTAGCCGGGCTTGAAAAAGGCATGGAAGATATTAAAGCAACCCTCTCGGGAGATATAAAAGCCCTTTCTGGAGAAATAAAAGAACTAAAATCTAACCAAGTTGAAATCAAATAAGCTATTAATGAGGTGCAATCAAAAATGGAGGCTCTCACTGCTAGGATAAATGAGGCAGAAGAAAGAATTAGCGATATAGAAGACCAAATGACAGAGAATAAAGAAGCTGAGCAAAAGAGGGACAAATAGCTACTGGACCACGAGGGGAGAATTTGAGAGATAAGTGACACCATAAGACGAAACAACATTAGAATAATTGGGATTCCAAAAGAAGAGGAAACAGAGAGGGGAGCAGAAGGTATGCTGGAGAGAATTATTGGAGAGAATTTCCCCAATATGGCAAAGGGAACAAGCATCAAAATCCAGGAGGTTCAGAGAAGCCCCCTCAAAATCAATAAGAATAGGTCCACACCCTGTCACCTAATAGTAAAATTGACAAGTCTTAGTGACAAAGAGAAGATCCTGAAAGCAGCCCGGGAAAAGAAGTCTGTAACAGACAATGGTAAAAATATTCGATTGGCAGCAGACTTATACACAGAGACCTGGCAGGCCAGAAAGAGCTGACATGATATATTCAGAGGACTAAACGAGAAAAACATGCAGCCAAGAATACTATATCCAGCTAGGCTATCATTGAAAATAGAAGGAGAGATTAAAACCTTCCAGGACAAACAAAAACTGAAAGAATTTGCAAATACCAAACCAGCTCTACAGGAATATTGAAAGGGGTCCTCTAAGCAAAGACCCTAAAAGTAGTAGATCAGAAAGAAACAGAGACAATATACAATAACAGTCACCTTACAGGCAATACAATGGCACTAAATTCATATCTCTCAATACTTACCCTGAATGTTAATGGGCTAAATGCCCCAATCAAAAGACACAGGGTATCAGGATGGAGAGAAAAACAAAACCCATCAATATGTTGCCTACAAGAAACTCATTTTAGACCCAAAGACACCTCCAGATTTAAAATGAGGGGGTGGAAAAGAATTTACCATGCTAATGGACATCAGAAGAAAGCAGGAGTGGCAATCCTTATATCAGATCAATTAGATTTTAAGCCAAAGACCATAATAAGAGATAAGGAAGGACACTATATCATACTCAAAGGAACTGTCCAACAAGAAGATCTAACAATTTTAAATATCTATGCCCCTAACGTGGGAGCAGCCAACTATATAAACCAATTAATAACAAAATCAAAGAAACACATCGACAATAATACAATAATAGTAGGGGACTTTAACACTCCCCCCACTGAAATGGACATATCATCCAAGCAAAAGATCAACAAGGAAATAAATGCCTTAAATGACACACTGGACCAGATGGACATCACAGATATATTCAGAACATTTCATCCCAAAGCAACAGAATACACATTCTTCTCTAGTGCACATGGAACATTCTCCAGAATAGATCACATTCTCGGTCCTAAATCAGGTCTCAACCATTATCAAAAGATTGGAATCATTCCCTGCATATTTTCAGACCACAATGCTTGAAGCTAGAACTCAATCACAAGAGGAAATTTGGAAAGAACCCAAATACATGGAGGCTAAACAGCATCCTTCTAAAGAATGAATGGGTCAACCAGGAAATTAAAGAAGAATTGAAAAAATTTATGGAAACAAATGATAATGAAAACACAACGGTTCAGAATCTGTGGGACACAACAAAGGCAGTCCTGAGAGGAAAATATATAGCGGTACAAGCCTTTCTCAAGAAACAAGAAAGGTCTCGGGTACACCACCTAACCCTACACCTAAAGGAGCTAGAGAAAGAACAAGAAAGAAACCCTAAACCCAGCAGGAGAAGAGAAATCATAAAGATCAGAGCAGAAATCAATGAAATAGAAACCAAAAAAAACAATAGAACAAATCAACGAAACTAGGAGCTGGTTCTTTGAAAGAATTAATAAGATTGATAAACCCCTGGCCAGACTTATCAAAAAGAAAAGAGAAAGGACCCAAATAAATAAAATCATGAATGAAAGAGGAGAGATCACAACGAACACCAAAGAAATACAGACAATTATAAGAACATACTATGAGCAACTCTATGCCAACAAATTTGACAATCTGGAAGAAATGGATGCATTCCTAGAGAATGCACAGAACTACCACAACTGAACCAGGAAGAAATGGAAAGCCTGAACAGACCGATAACCAGTAAGGAGATTGAAACAGTCATCAAAAATCTCCAAACAAACAAAAGCCCAGGGCCAGATGGCTTCCTGGGGGAATTCTACCAAACATTTAAAGAAGAACTAATTCCTATTCTCCTGAAACTGTTCCAAAAAATAGAAATAGAAGGAAAACTTCCAAACTCATTTTATGAGGCCAGCATCACCTTGATCCCAAAACCAGACAAGGATCCCATCAAAAAAGAGAACTACAGACCAATATCCTTGATGAACACAGATGCAAAAATTCTCACCAAAATACTAGCCAATAGGATTCAACAGTACATTAAAAGGATTATTCACCACGACCCAGTGGGATTTATTCCAGGGCTGCAAGGTTGGTTTAACTTCTGCAAATCAATCAGTGTGATACAACACATTAATAAAAGAAAGAACAAGAACCATATGATACTCTCCATAGATGCTGAAAAAGCATTTGACAAAGTACAGCATCCCTTCCTGATCAAAACTCTTCAAAGTGTAGGGATAGAGGGCACATATCTCTATATTATCAAAGCCATCTATGAAAAACCCACCGCAAATATCATTCTCAATGGAGAAAAACTGAAAGCTTTTCCGCTAAGGTCAGGAACACGGCAGGGATGTCCGTTATCACCACTGCTATTCAACATAGTACTAGAAGTGCTAGCCTCAGCAATCAGACAACAAAAGGAAATTAAAGGCATCCAAATCGGCAAAGAAGAAGTCAAACTATCACTCTTTGCAGATGATATGATACTATATGTGGAAAACCCAAAAGACTCCACTCCAAAACTGCTAGAACTTGTACAGGAATTCAGTAAAGTGTCAGGATATAAAATCAATGCACAGAAATCAGTTGCATTTCTCTACACCAACAACAAGACAGAAGAAAGAGAAATTAAGGAGTCCATCCCATTTACAATTGCACCCAAAACTATAAGATACCTAGGAGTAAACCTAACCAAAGAGACTAAGAATCTATACACAGAAAACTATAAAGTACTCATGAAAGAAATTGAGGAAGACACAAAGAAATGGAAAAATGTTCCAAGCTCCTGGATTGGAAGAATAAATATTGTGAAAATGTCTATGCTACCTAAAGCAATCTACACATTTAATGCAATTCCTATCAAAGTACCATCCATTTTTCTCAAAGAAATGGAACAAATAATCCTAAAATTTATATGGAACCAGAAAAGACCTCGAATAGCCAAAGGAATATTGAAAAAGAAAGCCAAAGTTGGTGGCATCACAATTCCGGACTTCAAGCTCTATTACAAAGCTGTCATCATCAAGACAGCATGGTACTGGCACAAAAACAGACACATAGATCAATGGAACAGAATAGAGAGCCCAGAAATGGACCCTCAACTCTATGGTCAACTCATCTTCGACAAAGCAGGAAAGAATGTCCAATGGAACAAAGACAGCCTCTTCAATAAATGGTGTTGGGAAAATTGGACAGCCACATGCAGAAAAATGAAATTGGATCATTTCCTTACACCACACACGAAAATAGGCTCAAAATGGATGAAGGATCTAAATGTGAGAAAGGAATCCGTCAAAATCCTTTAGGAGAACACAGGCAGCAACCTCTTCGACCTCAGCCGCAGCAACATCTTCCTAGGAACATCACCAAAGGCAAGGGAAGCAAGGGCAAAAATGAACTATTGGGATTTTATCAAGATCAAAAGCTTTTGCACAGCAAAGGAAACAGTTAACAAAACCAAAAGACAACTGACAGAATGGGAGAAGATATTTGCAAATGACATATCAGATAAAGGGCTAGTGTCCAAAATCTATAAAGAACTTAGCAAACTCAACACCCAAAGAACAAATAATCCAATCAAGAAATGGGCAGAGGACATGAACAGACATTTCTGCAAAGAAGACATCCAGATGGCCAACAGACACATGAAAAAGTGCTCCACATCACTCGGCATCAGGGAAATACAAATCAAAACCACCATGAGATATCACCTCACACCAGTCAGAATGGCTAAAATTAACAAGTCAAGAAATGACAGATGCTGGCGAGGATGCGGAGAAAGGGGAACCCTCCTACACTGTTGGTGGGAATGCAAGCTGGTACAACCACTCTGGAAAACAGCATGGAGGTTTCTCAAAATGTTGAAAATAGAACTACCCTATGACCCAGCAATTGCTCTGCTGGGTATTTACCCTAAAGATACAAACATAGTGATCCGAAGGGGCACGTGCACCCGAATGTTTATAGCAGCAATGTCTACAATAGCCAAACTATGGAAAGAACCTAGATGTCCATCAACAGACGAATGGATAAAGAAGATGTGGTATATATACACAATGGAATACTATGCAGCCATCAAAAGAAATGAAATCTTGCCATTTGCGACGACGTGGATGGAACTAGAGGGTATCATGCTTAGCGAAATAAGTCAATCGGAGAAAGACAACTATCATATGATCTCCCTGATATGAGGGAGAGGAGATACAACATGGGGGTTAAGGGGGTAGGAGAAGAATGGATGAAACGGGATGGGATTGGGAGGGAGACAAACCATAGGTGACTCTTAATCTCACAAAACAGACTGGGGGTTGTTGGGGGGAGGGGGGTTGGGAGGGGGGGTGTGGTTGTGGATATTGGGGAGGGTATGTGCTATGGTGAGTGCTGTGAAATGTGTAAACCTGGCGATTCGCAGACCTGTACCCCTGGGGATAAAAATATATGTTTATAAAAAATTTTAAAAAAATTTAAAAGTCAAAAAAAAATAAAATAAAACTGAAAGTGGAAAAAAAAAAGAAAAAAAGAAAAAAATGAATGGGTAGTTACCTAGTCTTTATTTCCATAGGGCCTGTGTGATATAAAGTGGGTTTTTTTTTTTTTTAATGTGGCATAAAGTATTTTTCTCAAAAGGAAAGAAAATATATTTGGAAGTGAATAGGACATGAATTTTAACTGTAACCTATAAGACTGATATTTTAAAATAGACTACCTTTGGTGGATTGGTCATGACTTCCAAAGAACCACAAAGACACAGATTTTTTTTTTCAATGTAGAGCATTCAATTGATATACTTTGAAGAATTAACCATTTTAGGTCATTCTGAATTTTTAAGTTTATAAAAGAAAAAAAATAAGGGTGTAAATTATACGTGTAAAAACGAACTAGATGAGACCACACCTGTATGCCACCAGTGACTGTCTTGTTCAAGAGGGAGATTACAGGCAATTTTAATCTTTATTTTGACTTTTCAACATTTTCCAATAAACATACACATAAAACTGAAATAATTCAATTTAAAAAATGGACAGAAGGGGCGCCTGGGTGGCTCAGAGGGTTAAAGCCTCTGCCTTCGGCTCGGGTCATGATCCCAGGGTCCTAGGATCGAGCCCCATGTTGGGCTCTCTGCTCAGTGGGAAGCCTGCCTCCTCCTCTCTCTCTCTCTCTCTGCCTGCTTGTGATCTTTGTCTGTCAAATAAATAAAATCTTTAAAAAAAAAGGAAAAAAAAATGGACAGAAGATACAAACAGATATTTCTCCAAAGAGAACATATAAATGGCTAACAGACACATGAAAAGATGCTCTATATCACTCATCCTCTGGGAAATGCAAATCAAAACACAATGAGCTATCACCTCACACCTGTTCAAATGGCTAATATTGAAAACACAAGGAACTATAGTGTTGGTGAGGATCCAGAGATAAAGGAACACTCTTGCACTGTTGGTGGGAACACAAACTAGTGTAGTCACTGTGGAAAACAGTATGGAGGTTCCTCAAAAAATTAAAAACGGAACTACCTTATGATCCAGTAATCACACTACTGGGTAGTGTGCTTTCTGACAAATAAATAAAATCTTAAAAAAAAAAAGTGGTATATTTATACAATGGAGTATTATTCAGCCATATAAAAAAGAAAGAAATCTTGCCATTTCCAACGACATGGATAATAGAAAGTATAGAGGGGCGCCTGGGTTGCTCAGTGGGTTAAGCCGCTGCCTTCCGCTCAGGTCATGGTTCCAGGTCCTGGGTTCGAGCCCCGCACCGGGCTTTCTGTTCAGCGGGGAGCCTGCTTCCTCCTCTCTCTCTGCCTGCCTCTCTGCCTACTTGTGATTTCTCTCTGTCAAATAAATAAATAAAATCTTTTAAAAAAAAAATAGAAAGTATAGAAAGTATAAAAAGAAAAATACCTATGATTTTGCTCATGTGTTGAATTTAAGAAACAAAACAAATGAGCAAAGAAAAAAAAAGAGAGAACCAGAGACAAACCAAGAAACAGACTCTTTACTATAGAGAACAAACTGATGGTTACCAGAAAGGAGGTGGGGGGGGGATGGGTTAAATATGTGATGGGGATTAAGGACGGTACTTGTCGTGATGAGCACAGGATAATGTATGGAAGTATTGTTTCACTATATCATACACTTGAAACTAATATTATACTGTATATTAACTACACTGGAATTAAAATTAAAAAAAGAAAATAATTAATAGAAAATATTTTTAAATTCACATTATTGAAAGATCAAAATATTTCTAATGAAAAGATATATGGCATGATCTCTTGGTACACAGAAAATACTAAACAGAATCGTGATCTCAGACTAAACTGGTCTGCTAGTGAACAAGACAAATTTCTAAGAGAAATCCAGAGATCAAGCTAGAGATAGCAAAAAAACTTCAGTAGAAAAAAAAAAGAAAAATTCATTCTCCAAATCAAATCATGGATGCAGTCTTACTGCTTTCACTGAATATATTTGAATCACTAATTCCCTTTCGTTTAAAAAATGAGAATCTTAGTCTTAAGTATGAAAACGAAAGGTTTAAAACAAATTTTTTTTTTTGTAACTACTGCTTAGTTACTGGAGTACAAAAAAAGATAAGTTGGAAAACTGTTTTGTTTAGACATCTCAGCTGTTTAATTTACGTTTTGTTTCCCCAAATTAAGCAGTGGTTAGTGATTCTATCAGAAGGATACATATATCAAAGGTAGTGGTATGAGGTATTGCATCCAGGTCCCATTTCTGGCTAAATGAATGCCTGCCGCACTGTAGGCTACACAGAGCTTCCTTGCCTAATGCAATAGTTTTCCTTTTACCCAAGAAGTCTTCTTTCTAAAATAGAGAATGAGGAAACATCTTCTCCTTATAATAGGAAAATTTCCCTCAGAGTTTTTGTCATATGACTGCGTAACCATTGATCTCATAAAGGTAAGACTGGTTTGTTTAACCCTTTGTATTAATATTCTGCTTTCCGTCAGAAAAGTCCCCCAAATTGTAATACAGACTCAGGTTGTGGCAGGCTCAAGGCGAGCTGATAATATTCCTGTCAGTAAAATTTTAGTTCATTTTCCTTATGACTTTTCCAAGTGATCTTTTTCTTTTTTGTTTTTCCGTTTGAAATTGTGGGGTAGTAAATGTTTATTGCGTTCCTATCTGGAACAGATGGGGGAGGGGTGGGAACACTAGAGATTGTCCACAGGCATGTGACATTAGGTCATTTGCAGGGAGTTAGTTCTGAGTTTACTCTAAACGAATAGGCAGATCACAGAGAATTAATATTCTCACATGAGGTTGACATTGCCCTTCACTGGCACTTTTTCTTCTTTATAAAGATTCTTGGTTTTCATGAGGTGCTTTTCCATCTTAAGGAAAAGGTTATGCTTTCAGGTCATGATCCTACTCAGTCAAAGTTCTGTCTGAGCCTGAAATTCCTGCTGAAATCACAAATGTTCAAAGCAGGCAAAATATGTGTTGTTGTGGCAATTCCCCCCCTTTCTTTTAAGCAACAGCAGAAGTAAAGAATTGATCATATTTTGGGGGAGGAATCCACAAGCTTTAAAGAGCTTCCATGTAAATCACTGACTCCAGGAAAGTTTGATGTAACATCGTTTGATGTTTGATGTAACAACTGAATACACAGCCTACAAACATCTTAATTTTGGTCCTTTAGAAAAATAACATGTGCAGTTAGGGTTTTGTCTCAGAAAAATCTCATGTTTATGGCATGAAAACCCTTATAATATGTTCAATTTTATTTGTTCACATGCTACTCGAGCCCACGTTTTCTCAGATCAAAATTGTTATATCTTTATTCCGATCTTGGTTCTGTTTTGCAACTATTAATGATTTTGGGATTCTTTAAACACACATTTCCACTAAGCAAGATGTAATATTTTTTTTCCTATATCAACAAATATTACCTTGTATAAATTTTCTTTCTTCCTGATACATCTCAATTGAGAGTCTATATTGAACATTTTTCAAGTGCAACTCAACTGTGTCATTATTCTTGTTTCTATTCTCCACGCCCTTCCTGTTTTCTCCCAGCACTATTCACTCACATCTATCTCGTGCTACACATCATTCTTACCTGGGAATCTTTTAAAACATACCCATACCTGGGCTTTATTCCCATGACTTTCACTTAATTTGTCTGGGGTGATATCTTGGATAGATAAAAATGTTCTAAAGCTCCAGAGGTAATTGTAATATGCAGTCAAGGTTGAGAAGCCCTACTTTATGTAATACTGATTGTACTGAATTATTATTATTTGTGAAACTTGATCTCCCACTGGTGTTTTCAGCACTTTAAATCAGAGACTGTAACTGATTCATACGTGAATTCCAATGCCTGACGAATCTGAACTTGTATACCAAATACTCTCTGGGGAACTCCAAAAGATCCAAATTTCAAGGGTTATCTCTTCATCAAGGAAATCACAAACTGTTACAGGAGTATCACACAAGAACAAACCAAATACATCACAACCCTGACCTAATAAGGCTATAAGGGGAGTAAAAATAAAATATTAGGAATAGGAAGTCAAATCAACTTGGGAAATCAGGAAGACATAATGGAAAGGGTAGAATCTTAGGACGGATGATGCATGGAATTTTGAATAGGATTTTGTGTATGGTTTTGACAGAAAGAAACAGAAAATAGGGGGAAGATGAAAACAGAAGCATTTCTTATAAAAGGGAACTGAGTAAGGAAAGAAGAGGTGGAAAAGTCTGAGGTCCATTAAGGAAACAGTTTATATAGCATTTAAGAAGCAACTATAGGAGAAGGTGGTGACTGATGAAAGTAGAAAGTTGGTGGAGCGAGATCACAGATGCTTTGAATGCCCAGTGGATGACTGTGAACCCCCTGAAGGTTTCTGAACAGAGAAATACACTCAGACACTTGTTTTTTAAAAAGATCACTCTTCTTGTTAATTATCTTGTAGCTTTTAAAATGCATTTTTATGTGATCTAAACTACATTATATGAACACTATAAGCGAGGCTTGCTCTTTTTAAAATATTTTATTCATTTATTTATTTGAGAGAGAGAGAGACTGAGAACATGATCACAGGAGGGGGAAGGAGTAGAGAGAGAGGGAGAAGCAGTGCCAAGTGCGAGCCCAACGTGGGGCTTCCCCCCAAGACCCTGAGATCATGACCTGAGCTGAAATCAAGAATCAGAGTTTAACCAACTGAGCCACACAGGCGCCCCAGTAAGCAAGGCTTTCTTATACTAAAACCCTTCTCATTATGTATTCAATGTATTCATCAAAAGACAGATCCCTGAGGAACAGACACATAAATTACATGTGTTCTCACAGGACAATAGTTCATTAGCGTAGCTGAGATGAAAATAAATGGAGGTGAGGTAGTGTAACAGCTATGATCGATCCCTTAAAAAATTGGCCTAAAATATTTGACTATCTTTTGGGAAGTAGCAAAAGAACAGAGCTGAAGAAAATTCCGTCACCTAATGTGCTTTTCTGCACTGCTAAATGTAAATAAGTGTGTGAGTCTAAGTTACTCATTTCATATAGTCATATTTACTCCTGTTATTGCTTTTGACTGACAAATGCAATATTTGTTGTTGAAAGAGTCTACAGAAAAATAATTTGCATAGCATGATGTCACTTTATGCTGGAAGTCTTTGTTTATATCACCTCTTAACTTGATGGACTGGCTGAAACCATGCTTGTATGTGTATTGCCTCAGCAAGCCGTATTTGTCCTGTATCACTGCCCTATGGAATACTTTTGAGATTCACACCATACTGTTTTTTAATTAAAAGACTTCATTGCATTTTATCAATAAAGTCATTAGTAAAATAATGGGATAATAACACATATGAAAAACCTAAAGCAAATTAATGTTTATAAGCATTGGATGCTCTTTTTCCTTTTATTTTAAATTTGATCCTAAAAGTGTGTGTGTGTGTGTGTGTGTGTGTGATTATAGGTATATAAACATCCCAGTGAAAGGTGAGGAATAGTAAAAAATTCAGATATTCATGGAGATATTTAAGACTCAAAAAATATTATTCAGAATCTAATCACACAACTCAACATTTTCTTTAATAGTATAGTAGCATATAGTAATATATTAGGATTTTATGAAGTTACACAGTTAGGTTCCATGTATCATCATATGCCAACTCTTTATATGCTCAACTAGATTTTATGTGCCCTGTAGACAGTTTTCAGTCTTTTAACTATGTTATAAACTCTAACATTTGATTGAGAAAAACAAATAGATTAGATGAATTCTCAAGATTAGAGACTTCCAGTTCCAGGCAAGATGGAGTAAATATAGTCTATTTTACTTCTCTAATTACAAAAAAAAACACTCTAGACAAAACCTGTAAGTCATTTATCAGAAGAATCTAAGAGGTGGAAAAATGAGGGCAGTTTGACTGGGGGCCTTGGGACTCAAGGAATTACATGACAGTGAGTTCCATAGTTGTTTTTTTTTTTTTTTTTCTTGTCTCATATCCCAGTGATGCAAAATGCTAGGCAAAAGTGGCATCCAAGAAAAGCCAAACAACTAGTAAAGGGTGGCCAAACAGAACAGAGAAGTTTTACTCATACTTGTCTATTCTGTGGGTGATATCAGAAAAATGGCAGATTGCTCCCCCACTTCAATAATGGTGCAGCAAGGGGTCAGTGAGAAAAGCCCCTCCCTGGTACAGTACCTGGACAGAAACCTGTATTCCACTCCCATCCCCATTTCAGCAAAGGGATGGCATCCTTTCCCCATGAGGTCTGTGATAACTGGCTGCCAGCCTCCAAGAATTAAATAGGAGCTCCTTTCCCCTCAGAGCCCCTGGCTGCAATTCTGATTTCTACTCCCTGCTGAAATAATAAGGCAACAGAATAACTTTCTGCAGCAGGTGGTTTTGGGGGAGGGTGTGACTATTAAGAAATCACCTGAGGGAGTGCCCCGGTGGTAATGGAATAGTCCTTGATGATTATTTTGATGATAGTTACTCTAGTTTACACCTGTGATAAAATTTCATAGAATTCTATCTATGTCCTCTCAACCAACCAACCAACAAAACACAAAAATGAAACCTGGAGTAATCTGAATAAGGATTATATTTAAATTAATAGTATTGTAACAAAGTCCATTTGTTCTTTCTCTTTCCTTCCCTTCCCTCTCCTCCCCTTTCTTGCCTTCCTTCCTTTCCTCCCTCCCTCCCTCCCTTCCTTCCCTCCCTCCTTCCATGCTTGTGTGTTTTTTTTTAATGAGACAGAAAGAGAGTGAGCGAGCATGTGAGTGGGAGAGGGGTAAGCAGTACAGAGAGAGAGAGAGAGCGCTAATCTTAAACAGGCCCCATGCCCAGTGTGGAATGGAGTGCAGGGCTCATCTCACAACTCTGAGATCATGACCCCAGCTGAAATCGAGAGTCGGAAGTTTATTGGACCTGAGCCACCAGGCAACTCCCAAAGTCAATTTCTTTAAAACAAGAAAAAACATATACCTATATTATTAGTTTATATTTAATATAATAGTATATTACTTATTCAATTCTAATTTACTTTAAATAATTTTTTTTTTTAAGAGAGAGACAGTGTCAGCAGGGGGAGGGGCAAAGGGAGAGGGAGAGAGAGACTCTCAAGCAGATTCCTCCCTGAGCATAGAGCCCAAGGCAGAGCTCCACCTCAGGACCCTGAGATCATGACCTGAGCTAAAATCAAGAGTCAGAAGTTCAACCAACTGACCCACCCAGGTGCCCCAATTTGAACGCTTCCAAATTTTTGAATGCTTTCTTCCTGAACCTCTGGACACTGAATAACAAATATGTTACGTGATAAAACTTTTTTTTTTTAAGATTTTATTTATTTACTTGAGAGAGAGGCAGTGAGAGAGAGCAGGAGCGAGGAGAAGGTCAGAGGGAGAAGCAGACTCCCCATGGAGCTGGGAGCCCGATGCAGGACATGATCCCAGGACCCCGGTACCACCACCCGAGCCGAAGGCAGTCATCCAACCAACTGAGCCACCCAGGCGGCCCCGTGATAAAACTTTTTAGAAAATTCTGTTTTTGCCACTCACATTTTCTAATACTATTACTAAACCAACTATGACTAAGAATAACTATTTTCCCCTAATTTTCAAATTTGGGACTGTAATCCAAGAGGAGTAATGACTTGAAAAGGAAGGGAAATTTACCCTTCACACCTGAATAACACTCTTGATGGTTTACATGAATATATGCATATTACAGGATAAACTCAGTATGTGGGGGTCAGTATGTGGGACTGAACTACCGATGCAATATTTTAAAATAACTGAACACACAAAAAATTCAAGTATAATAAAATTTTAAGTGACAGTGATAATACTTTGGTTTTTGTGTTATGCCTTGTCCCTAAGGAATACAAGATTACTGTTTTAATCTCACCATTCAACAGAGTTCTACATTGATGTAGAACTCTTTTTTAAACTACACAATTAAATGATAGCCAGTTATGTGCCTGGCCTTCAGCCCCAATGGAAATCACTGGTATGCGGGGTGCCTGGGTGGCTCAGTGGGTTAAGGCCTCTGCCTTCAGCTCAGGTCATGATCCCAGGGTCTTGGGATCGAGCCCCACATCGGGCTCTCTGCTCGGCAGGGAGCCTGCTTCCCTTCCTCTCTCTCTGCCTGCCTCTCTGCCTACTTGTGATCTCTCTCTGTCAAATAAATAAATAAAAATCTTAAAAAAAAAAAAAAAAGAACCAGCTTCTTTAAAAAAAAAAATCACTGGTATGGTCAGAGTCATAATTGGGACTCATGCTCTCCATCAAGTGTCTTGGGCTTCACAGTTAAAGTAGATCATTTTCAACTAAATCTCTACATGAATACCTTCCATTGAATGAGCTATAGTTGATACCAGAATATATCTTATTTTTTGGTAGCATGGTTTCCAGAAGATTTTTCTGCCAGCATGGTGCTACTCTATAAGCAACACACTCAGACATTTCATGTATTCTAATTTCATTTCTGTTCCAATATTTTCTTGGCCATTTGACAACTTTAAGGTACTTAATGGGTTGGACATGTCAAGAACTATTCATTGCGATGGACCAAGCTTCTTCATCCTAACCTTATAAACAAACTTTCCCAAAGGGAAGATAATATCATTAATGCATCGTGTCATCACTTACTTTCTTCTTTCCATTTCAAATCGATGGAGTAGTTTCCGAAGACCACCATTCTTAAATCCCTGAAAATGGGCAGCTGGGGCTCCCACAGTGATGACATCGTAGAGAGCATCTGGAACAGGAATAGACAAGGAGATGAACACTTTGCAAACATTTGTCTCCAGCATGCTATCTGCATTGAAGCATACACACTGTGGAAAGTTTGAGAAATGATTCTGTTTAATTTTGCAGGAATAACTATGAACTCTCATCTCAAGGGGGCAAGAAGAGCTAATCAATCTTTCTAAAAGCCACCTGTGCACCTAAACAAGTTAAAATATTTCTTTGATTTATGACTACATCTTAATTATATGCTACTGTGTGGAACAGTATGTTCCCTCATTCTTCTATATACTTACTGAGATAACATGTTAATTGGTCTTTTGTGTATTTTACTTTATTGAGTTTTGCATCATTTAATTTGCAATCATATTGAAATTGAACAATAATGAACAATCTTTACAGAGAAAATTTTACAGAGGAAGAACGAAAATATTAATTCATCTTGGCTCAAGGGCAGAACAGTACTAGTACATTTTTAAAAAATCTATACAGAGTAGTTTCCTGTCTGTGTATACTGAATCTTACACAGTTTTGAATGCAAGCTTTTGCAATTTTCTTAGATGACATGGAAAGAATACATAAAATGTCTCTAGATCTATTTTCCACCAAGATTTTTTTTTTAATAAAAAACCCATACATTTAAATTGAAACTCAATCCTTTGATCTTGAAAGCCATCAAGTTTGGTACATATTAAGTTTATTGCTTCAAAACACAGCATCATTTTTACCTTCTAATGAAAAGTATCCCCATAAGAAGGAAGACAGAGTGAATATCTCTTGTTAAACTACATTTTATTTGAGAAACCTAATTTCATAGTAGATCCTTTCCAAATTGATTTTGGTATTGACACTGGTTGTTTTTCAGTTCCCATTTACAGGGAAAACATAAATTATTTTATTAGCTTCAGGTAAACACCATAACTTCTTCATACTGGTTCAGTCCAAAGGCATCTAAAATATTTTTCTTAATAAAAAATGTCTTCAAGTGAAAGACCTCAGAAGAACTGAGAGAACTCAAGGTCACACAAACAAAACAAAACAATACAGAAAGCAAACAAATAAAAAAAACAAACCCAAATCAACCTATCAATAAGGCACTTATTGAACAGCCGTCTATAGATGGTTAGAGTGGTAATCTCTTGCCCTTTTAAAAAATCACTAATAAACTAGAAGTTAGCTTTTCTTAATATAGCAGAATATTAGACTTGCATGAAATTTAAAGACTTCATCATCCAAGAGATTTTAATCTAGGGTTATGAAAATAGTTTCTGGAAAGTCCTAAGTATGTGCAAATTGTATAAGTATGTCTGTTCTACTTCACGGAAAAGGGTCACAGATTTCTCAAATGGTCATGAAAGCACCCAAAAGTTCCCCAAACAAAATTATAGTCTACCTTCATTTATCTGATGAGAACTCTGAGAACCTTGAGAAATGACCTGCTTTGTCTGAAGCGCCAAAGACCTTACACCCACAGTCTTCTGACATCTAATCCAGGGATGGAGAGCCAGGGGTTTAAATTAGTGACTGGAACCTAGCAAAACACCTGACCACAAACAAGTTGCTAAGGCCCTTTGCAGGATCTTAGAAGAAGAGGCTCATATACAGGAAGAACCCCAAACTTAAGTTGCACTAGCTTCCTAGTGAATTTGTCTCTTCAACTCACATATAGTTTCAGCATTTTCCAAAACTACTTTCTAGGAGCAGAAATTTTCTCTTTGTTTATCCACTCTGCTCAGGGGAATTTTAGTCACCTATGAAGGAACAATGAAACTTGGAAGCAGCAGGTAAAGGAAGAGAAGCAAGTTACTCAAATATTGTTTACTCTTCATAATAAAGAGCTGATTATTTTTAAATCTAAAAGAAAGCCTGTGTGTTTCTTGAATCCAACTATAATGAAGAACTTCCAAAGTTATAAACAAGTTCTTTCATATCCAAAGTTCTGACTTTTACTTGTTTCCTTTTTTTTTTTTTAAATAAACCATGCTATTTCTCATTGGTCTTTTTTTTTTAGATTTTTTATTTATTTATTTGACACAGAGAGAGAGATCACAAGTAGGCAGAGAGGCAGGCAGAGAGAGGAAGGGAAGCAGGCTCCTTGCTGAGCAGAGAGCCAAACACAGGGCTCAATCCCAGAACCCTGGGATCATGACCCGAGCTGAAGGCAGAGGCTTTAACCCACTGAGCCACCCAGGTGCCCCTTGTTTCCATTCTATTTCCTGTTTATGAGCTCATCCATATTGTAGGTGTTCAAAAATGTAAATTAATAAACAAATATTCTGAGGCTCATTTCAGTTTCTCTTATATGTCCTTATAGTTCATGTAAGGTATTATTTTTTTAACTGAAGAAATAAAAAAAAATTATATATACTATCCAGAAAAAAATAACATATTGGAATCTGAAATATATATATCTCAATGGGATGAGGATGAATACATATCCATCCATGGACCATATTCTATAAAAGAACAAAGAGAATTTATGATAATTCACATGCAAAAGAATGAAATCAGACCCTTGTCCTATGGCATGCACAAAAATCAACTCAAAAATGGATTAAAGACTTAGACATAAGACCTAAAAGAAGAAAACAGAGGAAAATTTTATGATGACTGGTCTTTACAGTGATTTCAGAGATGCGACACTAAAAGCATAAGCAACAAAAACAAGCAGAACTATGTCAAACTGAAAAACTTCTGCATAATTAAGGAAACTATAGACAAAAAAGACAACATACAGGAGAGGAGAAAATATTGGCAAATGATATATCTGATGAGATATTAATCTCCAAAATATATAATGAACTCCTATAACTCCATAGTAAAACAATTAATAACCTGACTAAAAAATGGGCTAACGGCTTGAATAGACAGACATTTTGCCAAAGAAGACATACAAATGGCCAACAGATATATGTCAAAATGTTAAAGGTTATTATTCATCATCAGGAAAATGCAAATCAAAACTACAATGAGATACCATCTCACACCTGTAAAAATGGCTTCAATCAAAAAAACAAAAGACAGTGAGTGTTAGCCATGATGTGGACAAACTGGAATCCCTGCACAGTGTAAAACTATCATGCTTCAGCAATACCAGTTCTGGGTATTTATACAAAGGAACTGAAATCAGGATCTCAGAGAGATAGGAGCGTCTCTACGTTCATGTAAGCACTATCCATAATAGGCAAGATGTGGAAACAACCTAAATGCCCATCAGTGGGTGAATGGATAAAGAAAATGTGCTATATATGTATAATGGGATACTATTCAACTTTAAAAAGAAAGGAACTTCTGTAATATGTGACAATATGGACAATCCTTGAGGTTACTAAGTGAAATAAGCCACAGAAAGACAAATAATGTGTGATTCTACTTGTATGAGGTATCGAGGCTAAACTGCTGTCAATTGTTGCTATAAAATTTGAATTCAGTTTTATTTTTTATCTGTTTTTTAAATTTGAATTAAGTTTTAATATGCTATCTAAGATAGGAAGAAATACAGAATTCCTTTAAAAATGTCTCACCACATGAAAAAAAGCAAGCCCAGTAACTCTGTGAGAGGAATATGTAAATTAGCTTAGCTATAGTAATCATTCACTATACATATATATAGCAAAATAACATGTTATATATTTGAAAATATACATAATTTTTATTAAAATACAAAAACATATTTATTGTTTAAATCCTTTTGAAAATTTTTATTTTTGAGATAATTTTGGATTTCCAGAGTTGTTGCAAAATTAGAACAGAGTTCTGTATACCCTTCACTATGCTCCCTATGTTAATATCTTATACAGTCAGAGATTATCAAGACTAAGAAATTAATCTTGTACTATAACATTAAATAAAGTAGATAATATGTTAAAATTAGTTTTTCCACTAATACCCTTTGTTCTTTCAGGATCCAGTCCAGAATTCCACATTTCATGTTGCTATCATGTAGTCTTCTCCAATCCATGACAGTTCCTCAGCATTTCATTTTTGACCTTGACACTTTTGAAGAGTACTGGTCCCTCAATTTGGGTTTGTCTTATGTTTTCTCATAATTAGACTGAAGTTCTGCACTGTTGAGTAGGATACTATGGAAGCGATAGGCCCTTCTCAGTGCGTTATAACAGGGAGTATGTTAAGGTGATGTATATTACTTCATATTAATTAAAGTTGATGCATGGGTCAAAATGTTGACTGCCACTATCTATAGTTGATTTTTCACTGTAAAGTTACTAAATATTTAGAGAAACATATTTTAAGACAGTACAATATCCAGTTTCTTTTTAGACTTGTGCCCACTAATTTTAGTATCCATTGATATATCTTGCCTGTGGCAATTATTACTGCTATGGTTGAATGGTGATTTCCCATTTCCCTCATTCCTTCCACATTTATTAACTGGAATTCTTTTGGGAAGAATAGTTTATCTTTCTCCTTTAGTTTATATATTCAGCTATCTATCTACCTATTTATTTTTAAATATTTATATATTCATTTTAGAGAAAGAGAGAGAGTAGGGGGAGGGATAGACAGAGAGAGAGAGAATGCTTAAGCAGACTCACTTCTGCGTGTGGAGCCCCACACAGGGCTCAATCCCTAAGACCATGATCTGAGATGAAATCAAGAGCTGGTGGCTTAACCGACTGAGCCCCCCAGGTGCCCCTCAGTTATTTATTAACATCAGTATGGGCTCATAGGTATTGGTTTATGATCTAACACTATCTTTATGTTTAAGTTGCTCTAGCTTTGTCCATTGGGAACTCCTTCCATTGGCTTGTAACTATTTATCTATGTCACCCTCTCCATTTGTTGCCATCATTGTTGTTTGTTTCTTAGCACTTCCTTACTTTCTAGAGCCACCAGATACTCTAGACTCATCTTATATTTTCCCTGCCTCAGCCCTAGAATCAACCAGTTTTCCAAAGAACCCTAGCGCTTTTTACTTGAGGATGGTGTTTAGAAATCAAATACTGGGGGCACTCTGGTCAGATAAGTGTCAAGATCTCAGAATCCTGAGATCTAGCTCAGCATTGGGCTCAGCACTCAGTGGGGAGTCTGCTTGTCCTTCTGCCCTTTCCTCTCTCTCTCTCTCTCTCAAATAAATAAATATCTTTTCTTTTAAAAAAAGAAATCAAATGCTAGGGGTAGGCATACTCATTCTTACTGCTTTTAATTCTTTCAGTGCCAGAGGTAGGAAGTATATGCATGTATATGCATACTAACTTGTACACACACACACACACACACCTGCATCTATACATCTATATTAACAACAACAAACCCATGAGTCCATATTGTTACCTCTGACTTCAGTTCAGCATTATAGGATTCCTTCTAGCCTGCCTTCCTTCTTTATTTCTAACTTCTTTCTCTGATATTGAGAAACTGGACTCTCCCTATTTTATATTTACATATTTGGTTAACCATACTATACAAATAAAATAGTTTTAGAATTGTTAATTCATACCTCTGTAAGAAGTAAATATACTAACAAAAGTACAGTGTTTGTATCCTTTTTTTAAATTTAGCCTTATAATATCCAATGTTTTCTTAGATCAGATCCGTTATTTCCCATTATTTTCATTAAATTATCATTTTTGTAATTTTATTTACCATTTGTTATCATTTTAAACAATATATTAACAGGAAGTTAACAATAAAGCAGACTGGGAATATGAAATTCTAAGGAAAACTTACAAATCATTAGTAGCACAACAATCAGGATTTGAAAAAAATAAGAATGGAGAGAGAGCCAATTTCCTAATACAGTTATATGTTTTCAAGGGCAAAGTGACCAGGAACTAAAACATAGTTTCCCAAATATTCCTTACTTTTGAACTTCATAGAATACATTTCAAATAGGCAAGTAAAAAGTAGTACTGTTATTTCAGCACAGCTAGCAGAACTGAATACTTTATCTATATTCCAGAAACCTTTTTTCCATTTCCCCACCTCGCAAGCCAACCTTGATATTCCATTAATACCAAGAGGCTTTCTCTGTAGAGACAATAAGTAGGGTTTATGTCTGGATGTAGAAAGAGCAAATAAGGTCTCTCTTGCCTCTCTCACTTTTCTTTGTTGCCTTTTGATTCTATCTACCTTGATTAGAATCACTCCTCAAAAAGGTGGGATCCTTAAGTACGCATTTTGTAGAGGCTCAAAAAATTTAGGCATTGTAATACAATCTTTACCTTCATACATTTGAGATCTCCAAAAAGCCGCTTTGAAGTGTTAATTTTTAAATACTGATAACTGTGATATTGTGATTTATAATGTAAAAAAAGAAAGCCAGAGGCTCAAAATAGTCACTTTTGTCAAAGGACCCACATCAGCAAACCAAGGCTTAATATCTAAGCTAACTGCAGTTTCAGCCTTCCAGGAATGTAACCTTTAACCAGTCAACATAGAATTTCTTGGTCAGCTAAGAAATTTTACTAAAAGATCCCTTCCATTCCATTAGAAGGATGACTTTGCCTCAAATAATGGATTCCTTTGCCGATAATTTCCTTTTTTCCCCACTTGCTACATTCAAAAAGCTTTCCTTTTTTGCAGCTCTATAGAGCTCTCTTTTATTTGTTAGGTAGGATGCTGCCTGATTCATGAATCATTCAATAAAGACAATTCGAACTTATAAATTACTCAGTTGAATTTTTGTTGCTTAACAAGGGTAAGAAATAAATATATTTGGTAAATATCTTTGTTCCCTTTTCTGGCAAGGTGGTCCTAAAACCCTTGGAATTTCCTAAGCTTTGAGAGCTTTAAAGATGTCTTTTCTTATGTTAATGAGTGACTTTTGGACCTCCCCTAAGGGCAGATCCTGGTTGTCTAAGCACTCAACCAAGAGATTAGAGGGTCTGAATTTTCTATCCCTCCTCTCTACCCAGGCACCTGGGAGGGGAAAAGAGCTGGAGATTGAGTTCAATTCCCAAGGGCCAATTATTTAATTAATCCTGCCTGTGTAATAAAATCTCAAAAACAAAACAAAACAAAACAAAACCAAAAGGACTAGGTTTGGGGAGCTTCTGTGGTGGAGGTGCTGGGAGAGAGGCGTTCGGAGAGCACGGAAGTTCTACCTACTTTCCCTGCCTGGCCCTGTGCATCTCTTCCACCTGGCAGTTCCTGAGTTACATCCTTTTATAATAAACCAGTGTTCTAGTAAATGAAATGTTTTTCTGACTTTGAATAGTTCTACTGAATTAATTGAACCCAAGGAGGAGGGCACATTTGATTTACAGCCAGATGGTTAAAAGTACAGGTAAGAACCTGAACTTTTCAACTGGCATCTGAAGTGGAGGGCAGTCTTGTGGACAGACCCTTAGCCCATGGAATCTGATGCTATCTCCAGGTAGATAATGTCAGAACTGAGTTGAAACTTAAGACACTCAGTTGGCATCCATGGAGCACTGGGAAACTGATGGTGTGGGAAACACCTATCCTCACATTGGAATGGTCCCACAATCATTAATAACTAAAGAGTGGCTCTGAAGGAAACAATTAGAAAGTAGCTACTGAATGTTATTCCCAGAGTTTACATGAAGTTACCTGTCCTGTTCAGCTATAGGTTTCTTTGGTTTATCACATGATCTAAAATGAGAACATAAACTGTATACAGCTATATAATCTTTAAGTTTGAAATCCATTCTGGCATACTTTACACTAATTACTAAAATTTTTAAATACCACACTTACTGGAAAACAAAATCACGACTCTTGGGAGTCTTAGTATTTTGCAAATGGTATTTGATAATTATTATTTACAAATATCACAGTATTGGAAATGCTGGGTTTATCTCTTTGGCCCCTTCATCCTGAATGCCACTTGCAATTACTATGAAAATAATAGACAGACCTAGGTAGAGCATGGGATTCATTTCCTGGTCTCTTAGTTTAGTTAATAAAGAATGGTATACACTTAAAGTACCGGGTTCAGTCTTTGCTAGAGCATTTGTACTTTTTAAAATTTAGTTAGAACTAACTGAAATTTATTGTATTCCTCTAAGAGTGAGCATATAGAAAAACATATAAAACAAATAATCAATAAAAAATAAAACTCGAAGGAAACAATCTGATCAGTAATATTTGTCTCATTTTAAAATTTTCCTTATTTTATCCTGCTGTTTAAATTACGTATCTTTATGATATTCAGCCCTTAACTGTATAGAATAAAAGCTTTCAGATTTTTGGTACTAAGAAACAACTACAAAAATCTAGATGGACATTTATTTTACAGAAAATTTGAGCAAAAAAAAAAATCAAAGGTACTTTTTTCTTTCTTAAAATAATATAATCTGTTTTTTGATAGTTTTTTTATAGTTTATATATCAAATATACATATTTGATAGTTTAAGTCTTCTTCTTTTGATAGTTTATATCTCAAAAATTGTTCTAGGCTTTGTGAAAATGGCATCATACACAGCATAATGTGGAAGTGGAATTCAAGTTGTTGAATCTCATCAAGCTACAGATACTAGGTTGGTTTGAAATTTAATAATAGGGCTGCCTCATAGCCTTTAAAAAGCCACTTAATAATAGATATGAGATAATAAGTCTATTTTTTTCCCCAGAAGATCTTTTTAAAATTCCTGCAACTATAAAAATAGTGGTAATGAAAAAAAAATGTAGACATGCTGATCTCATTTCAGAGAACAATTTACCCATAATCCCGGACTTCAAGATGATCCACAAAATGACTTTGTCATGAATCACAAAACAATAAGGAATTTTAAGGGAAATCTATTTCAAAATAGTCCAAACAATTTACTAACATCATGAAACATCTAAAAGTAATTATACTTCATTGATGAGGTGATATACCCAAACTGAAGATACAGAAATCAGGAAGTTCTAAACAGCTCCTCATTTGTTCCTTCCCTCAATACGGAGATTAGAAAACTAAGGGGCAGAGAGGTTGGCTGACTCATCCATACTTACACAATAAATTCTGGCGTATGTCCCACCTGATTCCAATTATAGCTTTATGATATACTATAGAAGGATTTTTCTTTCTTTTATTTCCTCTTTCTTTCTCTGTCTCTTTTTGTTATATATTACAATATGCTATTATATATCTATAACATAAAATAAAATAACTTAAACAGAATAATATTATAGGAATCCATATTTTATAATATTTATCACTGACTTTCTATGAAAATAAAATTTGAGGTGGAAAATTTTGTTCTTAAGTTCAGGGGTTTTTTCTTTGCTATTGTGACTGCTGTCTAAGATCTCTATTGGGATTGTATTTGTTGCATTAATTTAAGTAATGAACAAGGGTGAAAAATTAATGGGTCTGGGGGCATCTGACATTGGATGGAGGTTATTTCATTTGTCAGTATGAGACATGACAACATTAGTTCTGCTCAGTTACTTATTTCTAGAGCTAGACATTAGCCTTGTATTTGGTGAATCTGCCTCATATTGTTTGCAAAGCCGCCTCTTCAAATATAGCAGGCATATTAATCAAATGCGGATTGATGTAATTTACTAATGGTAATAATGAAAATAAATCTAGACTACATCCAAATAACTCACCAGTGAAATACCAAGGCTTAGCCAATCTTACTTGCATCATTACCTTGCAAAATGTCTGTAATTTCAGCTAAACATTCAAATCAGTAAACATGGATCTTAAATAAATTTAACCGCAATTCATTTAATGTGCTGAATACATGTTATATAAGTAAGTAGAAATTTGATTGACTGCCATCTACAGTTTTCAACCATTTTATTTTGTAAATAAGAAAACCAATGCTCAGAAAAGTTATTAACTTGGTCAATGTCAAAGAAGTAAGTGGCAGAACTCCAAAATTCAGTCAAGTTTTCAATTTATATTAAAACATATAGCTGGTGATCTAGTCTATAAGCACTTACTTTATCTGAATTCCAATCTCAAATAATAAATTTTGAACTTATTATAAAATCCAAAATATTTTAAAACATGTAAGCTTAATATTCAATATTACATATATGATATGTATACCACATATATATGATGTATATAAAATTAAATATATACAATATACATATATATGTACACACACATATACACACATATTTGTATATATATACATACACACAAATATATATATATAAAACTTACATGAATAAACTTGGGGGAAAAATCAGTATGCAGTAGAATTCAGTACCTTTGCATTAATTCTTGGCCATTAAGATTTTTAATCTTTTCCCACATTTTCTCCTTTAGGTCTTCAAAAAGAAGTCTTTCTAAAAACTACAGTGTCAAAAACCCTCTAGTTTAAGAGTTGTACCCTAGTTCTGTAACATGAAAATTTTGCTTTTCTTTATACTACTTGATATTTGTCATCACAAAGAAGAAATTCCTTTTATCTATCTTGCTATTATGGGTTGATTTATGCTCCCCTGAAAATTACCTTGAATATGACCTTATTTGGAAGTATGGTCTTTACAGATGGAATCAAATTCAAATCAAGGCTTTAGGACAGATCCTAATTCAAAATGGTGGTGTCTTTAAGGGGGAAATTTGAAACCAGAAGTGAAAAATTCTTTTTTTTAAAGATTTTATTCATTTATCTGGCACACAGAGAGAGAGTGGATGCATAAGCAGGGGAAGCAGCAGAGGGAGAGGGAGAAGCAGGTTCCACACTGAGCAGGGAGCCCAACATGGGGCTTGGTCCCAGGACCCTCAGATATGACCTGAGCTGAAGGCAGAAGCTTAACCAGCTGAGCTACCCAGGGACCTGTCAGATAGCCTTTAACTCTCATAGCTTCTTTATTATTTACTGATACTTTGGTTTTGATGATTTTTAAGACCATTAGATGTTATGTTCAAACTACTGACAGATACTCAGTAATCAATTAAGATTTCCTAAATGCTTTGGACCAGTCTATCTCATTTTTATTTCAGTTCTTTCATTGACATAATTTTTGGTGAAAAGGATCCAAGTTAAAATTTTAGATAGTTGATAAAGGTTACTGAAGCTACTAAAATTTTACATTTCCATAACTACACTTACACCTGCATATTAGCTGGTTGTATAAACACAAATGTATGCACAAACTCAGAAAAATGGTTAACTTTGCTGGTTGTGAAATTTCAGATGATTCTGAAGTGCGACACAGATTTTAACTTTGTAAAACCTCTATATTGTTTTACATTATAGAACCTCTGTATTGTGACAATAACTACAAAATAGGGTGTTAGCATGAGTCTCTAGACGTATCTTTGTATGTTTGCATATCCATACACTTACCATGAAGGACTGGATGATCTAAAGTAAATTTTGGCTCCCTCGGAAGATGGGTACTAGTAGGATGACCATAGCATTTATCATTAAACAGAGAGACTTTTGAGAGGGAAGAGAGGAGAAGAGTTTTTTAATAAGGATGTGGGACAATAACCATAATATGGGACTTTTGCTGTGTGTGAAAAGAGGCAGATAATCACTCTACTTGTGCACAGAAATTGATGTAGCAGTAAGTTAAAAGAAAAGGGAGGGGAAAGAATATTTTAAAATATATTTTTCTAAGAAATAGCAAGGATTTATGTAGGGTGGCAAGGGATACAATATGATATTCACCTTATTCAATACTCAATATTCAATAAAACTTACTGAAGGGGGGTGCCTGGGTGGCTCAGTGGGTTGGGCCTCTGCCTTCAGCTCGGGTCGTGATCTTAAGGTCCTGGGATGGAGCCCTGCATCAGGCTCTCTGCTCAGCAGGGGGCCTGCTTCCCCTTCTCTCTTTGCCTACTGCTCTGCTTACTTGTGATCTCTCTATCTCTATCAAATAAATAAATAAAATCTTTAAAAAAAATAAACCTTACTGAAGTATGTTTATAAAAAATCTATACACTTTTCCTTGCAAAATGTTTCTCATGTCTAAGTATAGTAAAATACTCTACCACTTTTTTTTTTTCTGATAAATATCCTTCTCATAGAGAAGGGGGTGACTGTTGACAATCACCACTAAGTCAGAAAAACGGCCTCTGAGTCCATCTCTGGGCTTTGATTTTTCAAGTTAAGCATAAAATGAACAAGTATTTTTTCTCCTTTTTCCTTTTTTTTTTTTTAATTCAAACACTGGCATGCATGGTCTCAGCCATCACTGAGACTACTTAAGGATGTTTTCATTTGTTTTGCATATTCACCTGTAACTCAATCCAAGTGCCACATTTAAAGTAGTGTTCAGAAACACAGCAACAAAAATACTATAGTCCCTTTGTAGTATTCAGGGTCATTATCAACTTCAATTGTTTCATCTTCATCTTTACATAATTCTAAAATTTTTAATTCTGCCTGTAGTCAAGTTTTTAAAAAAAGTACACATTCAAATAATTTGCCCACTTAAAAAAGAATATTATATACACTACCTTTCAAGTGAGGGCTGTGTACATGCATTCTTTGTAGATGTAGATTTATTGGAACAAATTCTAATGTTTTCTCTCCTTTGCTGCTGCTTGATTTGAAAGAGGACCCTAGGCAGAAAAAATATTGAATGTTAATAATAAATGAATAATAAATGTGTGTGTGCATGTATGTTGAAGAGAATGTTTGACATGGAAAAATATTACAAGGATTTCAGAAAGAAAAGTATATCTTGTATAAGCTGCTTTTCTTTATAGAAATTCAATTTAAAAAATTCTCAGTTATTCTTATAATAATCCCATGAGGTAAAATAGGGAAATCTATTTCTTCCTGGTCTATCATGCCGAGATGTTAGAATGAGAGATAAAAAGATTTTTAAAATTGTTTGGCTCTTCTATATCCATAACAACAATGTGTATTATTGTTTTCACCTAACATACATGAAATGCAATTCAGTTTGAATATATAAAAAAGTTATTGCTTTCATACCTGTTTCCTTGCTAAGTTCTGTCAGAATATCTTGGTACATATTCACCATTTGATCACAGTGAGTAAGGACATTTTTCCGTAGATTGTCCCAGTGTGGAGAAAGCTCACCAAGTTCTTTTAACTCCTGGTTTCTGTTAAAAATATAAACGAGGAGAAAATATTTATTTTGATCTTAAGTCCACAGACAAGGAACACCTAATAAACATTGCCAAACTAATTAGAAATTGATTCACCATCCGTTTCCGGAAAGCTCTATGCACTCATTAGGGAAAAAAAAAATTCTCCCACATCAGCCATAACAATATCTTTCAGGATATGTCTCCTGAGGCAAGAGAAACAAAAGCAAAAATAAACCACTGGGACTACATCAAAATAAAAAACTTCTGCCCAGCAAAGGAAACCACCAAAAAACCTGAAAGGCAACCTACAGAATGGGAGAAGATATTTGCAAATGATGTATCCAGTGAAGGTCTGTTATCTTAAATGTATAAAGAATTTATACAGCTCAATATCAAAAAACCAAATAATCTAACTAAAAAATGGGGAGAAGACGTGTATAGACATTTCTCCAAAGATGACATACAGATGGCTAATAGACACGTGAATAGATGCTCGACATCAATCACCATCAGGGAAATGTAAATCAAACCACATGAGAATCACCTCACACCTGTCAGAATGACTTAAAAAGACAAAAAACAAGTGTTGGTGAGCCTGCAGAGAAAAAGGAACCCTCCTGCACTGTTGGTGGAAATGCAAAATGGTATAGCTACTGTGGAAGACAGTACAGAGTCTCCTCAAAAAGTTAAAAATAGAACTACCCTGTGATCTAATAATTGCACTACTGGGTATTTATCCAAAGAATACAAAAATACTAATACAGAAGGATATTTGCACTCCTATGTTTATTGCAGTGTTATTTACAATAGCCAAATTATAGAAGCAGCCAAGTGTCCCTCAATAGATGAATGGCTAAAGAAGTGGTACATATGCAAATACATATATTTATATAGAAATGGAATATAATTCAATCATAAAAATAATGAAATCTTCCCATTTCCAATAACATGAATGGATCTACAGAGTATGATGATAATTGAAATAAACCAGAGAAAGACAAATACCATACGAATTTAAGAAAAAAAAAACAAAAAAAGAGACAAACCAATAAACATACTCTTAACTTAGGAGAACAAACAGATGGTTACCAAAGGGGAGGTACGTGGGGGGAGGAATGGGTGAAATAGGTGAAGGGGATTAAGAGTACAGTTATCCTGATGAGTACTGAGTAACATATGGAATTGCTGAATTATTATATTGTACACCTAAAATTAATATAGCACTGTACGTCAGCTACACTGGAATTAAAATAAAATTTAAAAAGTAATTTTAACACAAGGGAAGATACGAATAGCTTAGGTCACACAAACATGAAAGTTCTGTATGTTGAAGAGGTGAAAAAAATACAAGTTAATAAATATTCTCACTGATAAAACATTCACAAAGATGATGACAAAAACTTGCCACACACACACACACACACACACACACACACACGGGACAGTCAGTTAAAAAAGAAACATTAAAACTTCAATAGAAAAACCGCTAAATTCTAGGCTTCAATCATCGAAAATAAAATTATGTGGAAAAAAATAATGTGGGACGGGCTTTCTGATTATGTCTGACGGAATAACAAGATATTCAAGTAACCCAGTTTATACATAATACAGCTGTAAGATTTTTTTAAAGATTTTATTAATTTATTTATTAACAGAGAGAGAGAGAGAGAGAGAGAGAGTGAGCACAAACAGGGTGGGTGGAGGGCAGGAGAGGAAGAAGCAGGATGCCCATAGTGCCCGAAGTCCGAGGCAGGCCTTGATCCCAGAGATCATAGCCTGAACGGAAGGCAGATGCTCAACCAACTGAGCCACCCAGGCATCCTGCTGTAAAATTTTTTAAAGGCCCATAAATGGTATAATCAGGTATGATTTATTGGCCTCAGTTTCTTTCAAGAAGACAATTTAAGTAAATGCAGTACGCATAGGGTTTGTCTTTTCTTTATCAAAAGGAAGAGCTAATCATGCCATTTAAGTTTTAATTATTACCTTTTATCTAATTCTCTACCCTTTAGCCAAGTTAATTCAAATCATCAGAATGTCTTTTTAAATTATAATGATAAATGGCCTAATAGGCTGTCTGGTTAGATCTCTTATTCATTTCTGTAACCTTTTACCAACAACATTTTCATGAGGCTAATTTAACTAGCAATAATGAACCTTCTTTGCTATTTTGGCTGTGAAACATGCTAAATACCAAGCTAATAAATTCAGAAGATGTAGAATCTTTAACATCCTGTTAAATGCAAGAATAATGGATGGTGTGCAAAAATGTGACTTGCCTTCAAATGTTTGTAGCTGCCTTTGTTTTGTTTCAAAGGGGATACAGTATGGTACCGCTGCATCTTTTATCTGAGGTCTTTACAAATTTGTGAACATTAATCTCATTCTTAACTTTTCCACAGATTAGCTTCCATTACACAACATTCATGGGAAAAGAAATGATTAATTAATAGCCAATGAGGGTAAAGAAAGTTCATGACCCAAGTTGAGACAGGTGGGGGAGCCTGGAGAACTGGGGAGTCCAGTTCTCTGTGTGCACTCAGATAGCAGAGGATTCAAATTCAGGACAAAATAACAATAACCAACAAAAACAAATTATTCCAAAAACCTGAGATATCTAAGTCTAGAAGAATCTGGGCAATTAGGTCAGATGTGAGAGAGATAGCCAAGTGTGATATGTCAACTTAATACATAAGGTTTCAGGCTTTACTTCCAATATACAATTATGATGAAAATATTAGTTAAGTATTCCTATTTAACACTAATAGATGTACCGTGGGTCTACAATTTATGTTGTCTCTGAATCCTTATCAATAAGAAAGAATAATGAAAAGAGAGGTGGAGTGGAATAATGAAAAGAGAGGGAGAGAAGGAAGGGTGATAGTGAAGCCATTGAACTGGGATGGAGTACATCTCCTTCCCTAACAGAAGCCCAGCAAAGCGCGGTGAGAAAAGTTTAGTGTTTTGGGGGAGTGACTCGAGATAAGCTGAAAGGAGTCCATAATCTGCTGTTTAAAATTTATTACACTCCTTCAATATGTCAAAGATTATATACTGAAATATACAGATGAAACCTGGCATTCACTGCTCATTTGCTCTAAATGATGGCACTGAACAGCTACACATTCCAAAAGGGAAAAACAACCAACATAAGGTTCCTTTGCATTGAAGAAAACTCAAATACAGGGGGACTATAGAATAAAGGTATAATAGACCAGAGCAGAGTAATGAAAAAGTTAGAAAACAAAATGGGACATAGTAAGAGAGTGGTTGTAAATTTAAGAAAAATGAAAGACATTAATTACATTAATGCATTAAAATAGATTGAGTGGGGGGCGCCTGGGTGGCTCCAGTCGGGTGAGCGTCTGCCTTTGGCTCAGGTTATGATCCCAGGGTCCTGGGACCAAGCCCTGCATTTGGCTCCCCGCTTGGCGGGAAGCCTGCTTCTCTCTCTCTCTCTCTGCCCCTGCTTGTGTTCCTCTCTCTCTGACAAATAAATAAATAAAATCTTAAAAAAAAAAGAGACTGAGTGGGTACATGGGTGTCCCCAAATCAGGAAACTTTTCAGTTGGGAAGATAAGAGTTGTTTATACTGTATTTTAATTTGTTACTCAGCGAACAAAGCTTTGACATTGAAGGACCTTGCTTTGTATCTCAAGCCAGATTCTCTAGAATGTAGACTGGGATCAAACAGTCCCAGGTCAGCAAGGGGGAGGTAAGTGGGGTGTCGTAGGACAAAGAGAAAGTAGACATCAAGTGGGAGGTTACCGAGTCGGGCAGAACTTCACAAGAAAACATGGTTGGTTCCTTGGTCATGTTAACAGCTCCGGATAACTTATATGGAACTAAAGCACCTTAGAAAAGTTTATTAGATGGAAGGAGAAACATTTATATACCAGTTCCTTACCACCTTCTACAGTATTTCATTGGTAAAGATTCATCGTATGAGACATTAACTCCTCAGCACTTCTAGTTGTCTCTTCTGAGTGGCTACTGAGGAAGAAATGTCCCAGTAGAGACAGAAGTGGCCTACATCTGGTCATAGGTACCAGAACCACTCTGGGTCTTTCCAGGGTAGATGCCACAGGGGGCATGTTAATATCTGGTCTTCACCCTGGGGGGAGGCCTAGACAGCTGGTGGTGTTAGGACATAGGTGAAAATGGTGGCAGTATCTGGAGCCCTCCATTGAGCAAGTAGGCAAAACCTGAGCAGAGTTTAAGGTTGAGCCAGTATAAAAAAGTACATCAAATGTGCCCATGACAGGCAACCCCCTGGAGAACTTAGATTTCCATCATTTCTTGATATCCATGTAGCATATAAAACAGCATCCTCATATCTTCCCTAAAAGGGAGTTCCAGTATAATCCTTCAAAGTGATGGCCAGATGCAATTCCCCCAAATGAGGTCATGAACCATGCTACAATATCTGATATTTCAATTTCAGTGATCTTAGGGGCCTTAGTTGATGTTCCTCATTCTCCTCTATCACTCATTCTCGATTTTCCTCAGATTCCTCTAGTACTTCAGCTGGTCTAGGTTGCTGCCTTATGAGGTGACCCAGACATTAATCCCAGTTAATTAGGTCCTTGGTTTCCCCGCTCTTATGGAATCTTAGTTGCTATAATTTCCCACTCACCTCTGGGCATGGAGCACACCAAAGTACTAGACATATTTCTCTTTGCTCAGATTATGAAGAGCAGCCCTACTTCCTCTTGGTGATAGGTGCAGTAACCCTTGCTATCTTTGCTAGTCCATCGTAGTGAAAAATGCATGATAACCAGATCACGTGTGAACCAAACATAGCTTCCAGATGAGTAGGACTCTTCATGGGTTATGGACAGAATTACCCCATCCCATGCCTCAAGAATCAGGATTCTAACTGGCAAAGTCTAAGGTGGTAGGAAAAGGAAACACAAATCCACTTGTGGGGCATTGGGATTGATTGAAAAAAGGGCTCACCCCATTTCCCAGAGCTGTGTGTTCTACCTATAGTGGGCATAACATCTTCTATCGGCTGTTGGTTTAGCATACAAACTTCATCCTGGAGGTCAGTACTCCAATCCTGAGGTTTTGTCCCCCTACAGTGGTGCCATAGCTGAAACTTTCATGATTAATATTATTCCACTATTGTATCAGGTTTGTGGCTTTTGGATGGTGGGGCAAGCTCACTGTTGCACCTCTTTTGTTATAGCAAGTGTCGTTTGGTAGGAACGATGTTATGTGGGACACCGTATCATCAGACCATGCATTGTACAAGCTGTCAGATGTGGCTGATGGCAGTGGCGCTGTGAGCAGGAAAGACAAGCACATATTCAGACTTTGTTTCACCTTCTTAGGACAAATTGCTGTCCTCTCCAAGTTCAAAGGGATCCAACTTAATTGGCCTGCCACCAAATAGTTGATGGGTTCCCCCCAGGCATGGAATCCTCTAAGCATCTACTGTCAGTTATAGATTAGTGGCTGGTTAAGCACCAGACAAAAAGTCTTAATGATATATGTATCATAAACAGAGTTCAAAAAAGCACAATTATTTTTGTGCCTCTATGATAAAGGTCTTTTTGTGTACATGTCTATATGTTTTATGTTACTGATTTCCCCTATTATTTATCATTGTGCCAACAGATGTTAGAGGTGGAGTGACCATCTCTGTCACTTTACACCCGTTCTTGCACAGTGATTATTCCAAAATATCCTGTTAAACTAGCCAATTTGTGGGACACAAGAATTAATAGAACTTTTTTGATATAGTTAAAAAAAAAACTACTACAAACTCACAGAATGTTGCAGTCGGAAGGAAGTTCAGAGAATAATTTGAAACCTCTTGTTTCACAGATGGAAGCATCTAAATGAAATAGCTTGTTAGTCTTGGAGTCACTAGAATACCAAGTCTTTTAGACTATAATCCCCATGTGCACTCTTTCCTCACCCCATGTAATTCCCCAGTGTAAAAACAAAGAAGCACACACACACACAAACTAAACTAAAACACACAAAAAATGGAGTGCCTTGTTTCTGAAGGTACTTAAAGAACATAAGCTGAATGGGGTTTGGAGTGAGTGGAGCTATTGACTTCTAGGACTACATTTGTAAGCTTTCATGTACTTTTAAAGTTAACTTTGAACAAAAGATAAGTCATAATTCAGTACTTCTACTTCTGAACCTTTTAGTTTGAATGGCACAGCTACTAGGTATGCCGTGCATGAAAACTGATATTCTCTAAAATATGTTCAAGTGCATACTGGTGTCCAGTATTATAAGACCCCTAGAGAGAGCCCAGTCTCTGCATTTCTCCGCCACATTTCTCTAGGGAGCAATCTTGGCATTGATGTTACAGTTAAATACACATTTTCACGAAGCCTTTGGTGTGAATGGCGAAAGAGATGAGCTGTGTAAATGCATTTTTAATCTACAGAAAAATATTTTTTAAAAATACTCCTTCCCTCTATAAAAAAATCTCATTTATTTACAGTAACAACAGCTTCTGCTCTCAAAAGCTGTCTCCTTCAGTTGCAACTTTACAACAATAAGAGCAAAAATGTCTTTCTGGAAAATCCACTGCCCTCTTAACCACATACAGTCTTTTTTGGATTCATTACTTTACTCTCACTAGAGCTCTATCTTTAAAACAAATCTTCTAGGAGACAGGCTAGGACTCACTCTCTTAGAATCCAAGAGGTAGACACAAAGATGTTGGAAAGAAAAGATTGAATATTCAAATATTAATAAGACTAGGCCTCTTACACATTAAACATTCTTTGGCACTTACATCCATTCCTTTTCTTTGCTACCTATAAAAATAAAAGGTAAATCAGATAAAATAAATCTCAAAGGAGGCAGGTGATTGCTAAGCCTTACTTGAGACATATCTTTTTTTTTTTTTTTTTTTTTGAGAAATATCTTTATACTCTGGATTTTGGTATACCAATTGTAAAAGTATGATATTCTTGATACTTGATGAAATATTCATGCTGATCTCTGGAAATAACCTTATAATGCACTTTTTGTCTACATGGCTTGTTTTGTCTTCCTTTGTTTAAATAGTTCAAAAATACATGCTTTTTACTCTTTAGCAAAATTGCACTTTCTGGAGGTCACTATGATCCTCTGAACCTTCCTTCCATAAAGGAGCAAAATTGCACTTTCTGGAGGTCACTATGATCCTCTGAACCACTACTAAGTACATAATAACATGCTTGAAACACAAAACTTTTGACTAGCATAAAGAGAGAAATGAGATTAAAAACAAACAGCTCTAGGAAGAATGAAGAGAAATAACTCAACACAAAATAAGTCCTAGGGAAACTGGAAGACAATAGCCAAACCTGCTTTAACATTTTTACATATAATACTTAATAAAGCATTTGCAAGAATATTAAATAGATGAATAGTTTTTCAACTTTGTTCCCTATACCCCCAGGGCTGTTGTGGCTAGAGGAACAGGGGGAGGGTGTTGACAAAAGAGAAGTCAAATACAGGAACAGGCATCAGGCCCTTTTCCTTACTCCAGCCAAACACCAACTCCAGTTAAATTTTTTTAAATTAATACTGAAATTCCATGTGCAGTTCTGTATGAAAACAAGTTTCTGCTGCTAAAAAAAAAAAGAAAGAAAGAAAGAAAGAAAGAAAGAAAGAAAGAAAAGAAAAAGAAAAAGAAAAGGAAAAAAAATTGGGTTTAAGATCACTAAAACAATATAGTTTAAAAAGGAGAAAGTTTATCTTGTACTTAAAACAGTTTTAAAGCCTACCAATGATGTATTCAAGGAGGAATTCCAATGGGAATATTTGCTCTGAGCCTCTGAGTATAGCAGACTTGTCTTATTCATTCATCTTTTTGTCCTACCACAGTCCTTAGTTTGGGGGAATTTTTCAAGATAGGCCTGTGGACTGACTGAATGAAAGGTTTGCTTGCAGATTTTTGTTTTTTTTTATTTTCCTGATTTGAGAGAAAGTCAGGATATAATCTAACTTAAAGTAGAATGTTGAGCTCTGCCCCAGTTAAAATGAATAAATGCAACAGATAAATGAGACACTGTTGAGTCCTCTAACCTTGTATGCTCTAGGTCCATAAATCTGGATTAGTCAAGTCTTCCTTAGGGATGGAGAAAGATTTGAAAGTGTATCTTCATATAGCACTTCTTACTGTGATGATTAATTTATGTGTCAACTTGGCTGGAACACAAGGTATCCAAATATTCAGTTAAATGGTAGGTGTTTCTGGGTGAGATTAACATTTGAATTGGTATATTGAGTAAAGCCCTTGCCCTCACTAATTTGGGTGGGCCTCATCTAATCAGTTGAAGGTGAACAGAGCAAAATGCTGCCCCCTCCCTGATTAAGAGAGAAGTCCTCTTGACAGACTGACTTTGAACTGGGACACTAGCTTTTTATTGCCTTTACATTCAAATTGAAACACTTTTTCTGGGCTTCAAAATCACTGGTCTTTGGACTATTACTATATCATAGATTCACCTATGTCTCCATCTTATGGACTTAACCATGAAGATGTTAGGACTTATCAGCCACCGCAATTATGTGAGCCAGTTCCTTAATAAGTAATAATAATTTAATGATAAATCTGTCTCTGTTTTTGTCTCTCTCTCTCCCTACACACACACACACACACACACACACACAGTATTAGTTTTGTTTCTCTGAAGAACACTCACTAATACACTACCTACACAGGGATTCCAACACAAAAGCACAAAAGTATATGTTCCTTTCTGTTTGGTGCCAAAAGTTGAGGAAAAGGGATGGGATGGAAAAATCTAGAACACAGTTCAAGCTCTTTCATGGTCTTTTATCTCTCTCACCATATTTTATAGATATTCTTGGCTAATCTTCAACAAAAGAGGAAAAAAGAATGAAACTGGACCAGTTTCTTACATGATACACAAAAATAAACTCAAAATGGATTTAGGACCTACATGTAAGACATGAAACCATGAAAATCCTAGAAGAGAGCATAGGCAATAATTTCTCGGACATTGGCCACAGCAATATCCTTCTAGATTTCCTCAAAAGAAAAATAACTACAGAGATGCTTAGCTCATTTAAGGGACATGCCCAAGAAATCTCTGAGGCCAAAGCACCACATACGAACACCTAATTTTATTAGAATTGTGAACCCAGAATAATACAATTTTAAAATCTGGGTGTACAAATTCAAAAAATTCCTGGAATTATGAAAAGTAATCATGGTAATAAAGAGTACCTGAGAATAATAATTAATTCATTTACAAGAATGTAGTAAGACCTAATAGCCTGATAAAAATTTATATATAATAGGCTATGGCTCAGTAAAAAAGGCATTAAAATGTTATTTGAAATTGTTATTATCTAAGTAAATAGAAACACTTGCCTACAATGGGCTGCACAATATCATTCTGTAGAATAAAAAGAGCTCTATAACTTCATCAGAACCTTCTAGTAGTTATCATACTGACACTACATGTGGGTGCTCACGGATGCAAAGTGTACTAGCCAAGCTGCTTTCATTCATTAGGCAAAATCAGACCTTAAATCAAACCCCAAAGAAATCATAACAGAAATTGCCCATCAGGAAAAAAAATTAAATATTAAACAGTCAAACATTAGATGACATAAATGATTGGTGGGGGGCTTCAGTTTCATAAAGTGGTTGGGAGACAACATAAAACTGAGCAAAGTTCAACTAGATGTCAAGATTCACAATATTTTTCACAGTTATGTTCAACCAACAATTCAAGCTGTCTGTGCTTTAACCCATACAGGGATAAATATGGCATCCATACATCACGGGCTTTTTTAAAAAAGTGCATTTAATAAAAAAATGATGATGTTAACACTGTAGTCTGTGAGTCACCCTTTCACTGAAAAATGACTGGCTAGTCTCAGTGGTCATTCCCTCTGATTTTCACTTGACATTAAATGAAGTAGCTGTTGTATTGTACACTAAGGAAGGTTCCAAGTTATAAGCAAAGACTAAACATCAGAACACAGTAACTACAGGATGTAGTTGTAATCACAGAAGCAGTGTGTCTGATAAACAGCCAGATTCCACCATTTCACTTTAGGTAACTGCATTGGAAAAAAAAAAAAATGAGGGATAATAAGCATATCTTACTCCACCCCTAAAAGAATATTTGCTGTTTCTGATACAGGTGAGTATGTGTTTATTTATTTCTAAGTAACATCATATTTACACTTTGAAGTCTATTTTAAAGTTATCAAACATGGATGACATCTTTTTTTTTTTTTTTAGTATCTTAAAGCTTGGTGTTCTGAGCTGATGTTTAAAGTGGTGGCACATACGTGAAGTTTCTCTGAAATCCCCATTTACCAAGTACACGCCTTTCCATTCTGAGTACCCATGAAAACTACTAACTGTACCTGAAAGTTCAACTGGCAAAGCAAGAAAATGCGTTGGCACTCTCAGCACTTTCTTATTATTCCTGCCCATAATTTTAGAAATTGAAAACATTTTCCCTTCCAATTTCCATCCCTGGACCTGGAGTGCAGACATCACTCAATTCAGTTTCACAAGTAGATGGCATTCAAGTGGCTGCAAAAAACGCTTGGCAGTAGGGTTCTTCGGTGGACACCATAAAGCTTTCCAGGTAATCACAAATACTTCTATATAGAACGTATCTTTTCTTATGTTCAAAGCAATCCTTGGAGATCATTGTTCCAGAGTCAGACTAAGCACAATTATAAATTCAGTTGCATTGGCACTCACTAGCCACATAGCTATATCATCCTCCACAGTCCACTGTAGGACATTTCCATGATCATGGAAAGTTCTGCTGAACAACATTGCTCTAGACAAATGAGAAGACTGAAATGAGAAGTGATTTGTTCAATGCCATATTGCTAGTAAGTGTCAGAATCAAGACCTGTGTCCAGGTTCTATGACTATAAATCTTGTTCTCTTTTTTATTTTAATTCCCGGGGAGTATGGCTTCTTCCTGAAGAGGATGACTGAAGTCTCTCACTGGGGGTCTCATCTGAATGCAGCTTCCACCCAGCTCCACAGAGGGCTCATTCAAATATTTTGCTGTAGTGTTCACTTGGCTGCCGTAATTGCCAAGAATGTCAAGAGCAGGACAAATTCTTATTTATTTTCTATTCATTTGACAAATATTTATGCAGTGTTTATTATGTTTATTTATGCCAGGTGCTGTAAATAAGAACTTTACAAATATCCATTCATTCAATATGCACAACAGCCTGTTGAAATAGGTATTATTATTTCCTCATTTTATTAATAAGGAAATTGAGACTTAGAGAAGACAAGTAGTTTCCCCAGCATCGCCCAGATTGTGAGTAGCAGTACTGGGATTAAGCTCCGGAGCTATGTCTTTGGTGTCCTTATTTTAAATTTTTTTTTTTTTAAAGATTTTATTTATCTATTTGACAGAGAGATCATAAGCAGGCAGAGAGGCAAGCAGAGAGAGAGGAGGATGCAGGCTCCCTGCTGAGCAGAGAGCCCGATGCGGGGCTCGATCCCAGGACTCTGAGATCATGACCTGAGCCAAAGGCAGCGGCTTAACCCACTGAGCCACCCAGGCGCCCCGGTGTCCTTATTTTAAACTACTATGCTAGATGAACTCTCCCTTAGAAACATTATGCAATCTCATTCCCACTAGAAATAACTGTGCAGAATGTGTATCTAGGTACTAACAACTTGGAAGAAAAGAACAAGAAATCTTTTATCTTTAACCTACAAGGGTAAAGTAGAAAGTTTGAGGTCAAAGTTCTCATTCTCCATGTTAAATTCTAATGGATTAGGAAGAAAGGAGAGTTTTATATAGTAGCCCTTCTTTTTCAAATTACAGATGCCACTGTTGATTACTGTACATTCGTGCTGCCCAGTAAAACTCTCTGTGATGATGGAAATGTTCTATAGCTGTGCTGTTTAATATGATCGCTACTAGCCATATGTGACTATCAAGTATTTGAAAGGTCACTAAGGTAACTGAGGAATGGAATTTTTTTTTTTTAAGATTTATTTATTTATTTGACGGAGAGAGGGAGAGAGATTACAAGCAGGCAGAGAGGCAGGCAGAGAGAGAGGGGGAGAAGCAGGCTCCCTGCTGAGCAGAGAGCCAGATGCGGGGCTCGATCCCAGGACCCTGAGATCACGACCTGAGCTGAAGGCAGAGGCTTAACCCACTGAGCCACCCAGGCGCCCCAGGAATGGAATTTTTAATTTCATTTAATTTTAACAATTTTAACTTGAGTTTAAATAGCCACATGGGGCACGTGTCTACTGCATCAGCACAGACCCAGATGGTTCAAGGGAGAAGCAGTGAGGGCTCCTTCTTTTCTTCTGAACCTCATGAGCACCTACTATGCTCTGTATCAATGACATATACTGACGTGTTCAGTCATGAAGGCCACAATGCTTGAATCATCCTCAGCACCTTACCTCCAGATATCATCCATCATGGAGTACTGTGGATTTCAGCTGCTTAAAAACTCGCAGAAGTATGTGTATCTCTCCATTTCTCCCACTACCATCCTAGTCTAAGCCACCATTATTACCAGCCGAGGCGACTATAATATCCCCTAAATTGTTTCATCCCTGCACATGTGCTTCCCTTTTGCTAAACACAATCATGTCATTCCTGCTAACTGTTTCAGTTGTTCTTAGGAAAAATATTACATTACTGGGAGCTTACTATATGCTAGGTGGTATGCTAGATTCCAGAAATAGCATAAGAAGATTGACAAGTTTTTCCTTTTCTGTAGCCCAGAAGGCCCTAATTCATCTGCAGCCTGACTCTCATCCCAAGATCACTGCCTCAGGTCCAAACACACCAGCTTTGTGGCTTAAGACAGGCCAGTGCTGCTTTTTTGCCCACTGGGAATGTGTGGTACAGTACAGTACACGTATCTATGAGATATGCTAGGTTAGTAAGCTAAAGGAGATTAAAATAAATTATAGACTCAGTTTTCTGTCTGAAGCTCTAGAAGATCAACAAATATAATAGCTTTCATAAATGGAGTGGCTGCTGTGTACAGGATTCTTACACAGATGCTAAGAGTATATTAAAGACCTATATGTGTGCATACTGGGCATTTATTATCAATGCTTCACTTTAAACCTAAACATCACCATGTGCATTCATTATTTAATCCCTTCTTTACAGTTGAGAAAACTGAAAATTAGAGTAGTTAGGTAAATTGTGCCATGTCACATAGCTATTAAGTGGAGTTTGGGGAAGCCAGCTTTCAAATCACAGCTGTACTTACACACACACACACACACACACACCCCAAAACAAAACCCTGAACTGTCCTGACTGCTCATATAATTACTACAGTAGCCTTGTAAGGCAAATGATAACATTATTACCTATAACAATCTGGAAATCGAAAGATCAAGTGATTTTCTATAATCATAAGCATGTACCGAGTGGCAGATACAGGTTTTTGAACTAAGGTCCATAATAATTCCAATTCTGTGTTTTTATCATTACAACACACTTTCCTCCACTCAATCCATTTTAAATCAAGAATCTTGGTACAACAGGGAAAAAAAACCAAACCGTAAATGAGTTTTGCCATAGTCATTCCTGTGCAGACACTGTAATATCCAAACACCAAAATAAAACACATATTTCTACTGCCAGCTTGACGATACTAAGCGCTCTACAGGACCTCTCATTAAGTGATCCCAAGAAACCATAATGATGAACGTAATGGCACACAGCATCTGCCCTCAGTACGGGGAGGTGGTAGGGCCGGTTGCACTTTCCATGATAAGTAACATACACATAGTATTCCAACTGAGTGTCAACACTGCATGAAGAAAAATGAACAGAAGAAACAGCACTAATCAGGTATGAACCACCAGTGGTGTTCTCACATAATATTTTTTATTCTTCATCTTTGGATCTTTCGGAGTTATGATTTTTCTCAGAGAAAGCAAGAAAGGGAGACAGAGAAAAAAATAACAAAGAGAAAGAGTGAACGAGAACACCATAAAACATCTATGAGATTCATTGGTTTGACGTCTGTTTGATATATGTGAGACTTAAACAGAATGGCTAGCTCCCTTTCACTTTTCCCACTAATCAATGTTTCTTTAAGGTCAGTAAAGATTTTCAGTGTGCCTTTATTTCATCCAAGTATGCAAATGTCGATAGACCTCTCAAAAGACATGTGTTTCAGCCACGCCAGCATAAATAAGGCATCGAATGAGGCTGGAGAAGTAGGAAGATACAAGGTCCTGTCTGCTTTGTAGGCCATGCGAAGGGGAAGCCTTATCTGTTGATAAATCTTGCAACAAAGTATGTAGATTACATTTTAGAATGTTAGATCATGTCAAATGGATGGGTTGGGTCACTGTGTTGTACAATCCTACTGAGCATCTTTTTGTATAGTGAGGATGTTTTTGAAAAAGAATTTACCTGAATGTATTTTAGTTCTAGTTTATAGTTCCTAATATATAATTTTAACACTTTTAAAAAGGCACTTCTGTAGTGTTATCAGTCTGAAATAAATGGGGACTTTTTTAATGAAATTTGTAATGTGTGTTAAGATAAGGTACAAGGTGAGAAATATCACCTGCATCTCTTTCAAACTAGATATAATGCTTAGGAAACCAATTTAACAGCATATGATAATATTTAAGTAAGCATGTAGAACACATCTCTCAAACATTTATCTCTCTGCAGCACTAGGCTTTCAGCCTGGGTTCTCAAAATATCGTATCAACAATCTTTTTCATATATAAGAATACATTACGTTCAAGAAATAGATTTGGGATATAGGTATATAGGTACGAAGAACTTAGAGTTCTATAATATTTCTATACGACATAGAATATGGAACACTTGAAAATATAGTGTTGAAAAAACTGTTTGCCCCATTGATATAAAATACTTTATCACTACAAACTTAGTATATGTACAATATTTACAAACACTAATATACAAGACAAGGCATGTACATTCTCCCAAAGAAGTAGTAATAAAACTATATGTTCAGGGGCGCCTGGGTGGCTCAGTTGGTTAAGTGACTGCCTTCGGCTCAGGTCATGATCCTGGGGTCCCAGGATCAAGTCCCACATTGGGCTTCCTACTGAGCGGGGAGCCTGCTTCTCCCTCTTCTACTCTCCCTGCTCATGCTCTCTCTCTCTCTTTCAAATAAATAAATAAATAAACAAAATATTAAAAAAAAAACAACTATATGTTCCAACACTATCACATTTTTCCCTACCAAAGTATTTTGGTACATATTTTTTATATTTTATTTACAAGATTATTTCTCTACATCATACACACAATATTTATGTTTTATATAAGACCCAAGAAAGTCTTAAAGTTAATTCTTATAAAATATTCTTTCTTTTCTTCTAAACTCCCAGCATACATGCCAGAAAGCTTCTCTCTTGCCCCACCCCTGGGATCAAAAGAGAAAAATATATGATATAAATCGAACTATTTGTTTTCCTGGAGAGTTTTACGGACTATGGAGTTCACTTTAACTGTATATTTCATTTCTTTAAAACTTTTTGTACTGAGATAGGTTTTCAAATATTGTCTTAAAGTGTAGAAGGTGTACTTTTTTGATAAAGCCAAACACTATATGGTCACAGAAGCTCCCATCTAAATGTATACTTTGCACACCATGATTTAACACCATATTTGTACCTGTCATGAAGCTTCAAGTCTTACAAGTACCATCATTTTCTCTAGTAACTAACATATTTCTTTTTTTTTTTTTAAAGATTTTTTATTTATTTATTTGACAGAGAGAAATCACAAGTAAGCAGAGAGGCAGGCAGAGAGAGAGGAGGAAGCAGGCTCCCCGCTGAGCAGAAAGCCCGATGTGGGGCTCCAACCCAGGACCTGGGATCATGACCTGAGCCGAAGGCAGCGGCTTAACCCACTGAGCCACCCAGGCGCCCGTAACTAACATATTTCAATGTAAACTGAGCACAGCAAACCTTTGAAGTAGGACAAAATCCAAAGAAAACACTCAACATAAACAAAATATGTGGCAACACTAAAATAAACTATAAAAATTTTATAAGTGGTAGTTTGGCAAGACCTACATAACTTGTCCGTGTGCAACCCAAGCTGAAAGACTATAAAACTTAAAGCATTATAAACACAGGCAAAGACACACATAAACACACACACACACACACACACACACACACACACTTTCTGTGTATTTAGGATCTCTGAGTTGTCTTTAACATGTCATTCTCCTGTCCTTTTCCACTAAAACAACACCATAATAGGCCAGTTGCCATTTCTCCCTATCCTTCAGGCATGCTAGGTCAAGGAACTGGTTTACTTTTTAATTACTAATTCCTTATGTGTAATTTAGTAAACTGCAGCAGAACTTCCCCTCTTCCCTTCTGAACACATTATTCTTGTATGGTTCTTAAGAGGTTAAATATCAGGGCTCAAGGAAACTCTTATTGGAAATCTGCATTTTACAATATTTTCAATCAGACTGTGTGAGTCTGTAACATGAGCCGTGTATTTTAAGATGATAAAGTTACAGGCAGAAAAGCCATTACTGGACTGTTGCACTATCACAGGCAAGACATAATGGCTGTTGGGATTACAGTAGGTGGAGTGAACATTAAAAAAATGAATAAAAAAATTCATTACATTGTGCACCTGAAATTAATATAATGTTATATATCAATTATACCTCAAAAAAAGAGAAAAATAAACAAAACAGAAATAAAAGCAGCATGTAGTCCATGCAAGAAGTCTGTTTCAAAAAAAGAAAGAAAATAAAAAGGACAAATAGGAGGAGTAGAAGTGACAAGTCCACAAGAATTCTCTTTCAAAAAACCAAAAAAAGTATATTAATTCTTATAATAAGCATACAAAAGCTACATGAAAAACTACAATGGTGTATTTGTATGTATAAAAGAAGATTTTAGCACGCCGTATTCTTGAATGTAAAGAGCAAATATTCCAAATATGTCAGATTCTTTTGAATTTTGTTGTTGTCGTCACTGTTTAGGTGTCTTAATTACTTTAGTGATGACAATGGAGAGGCATGGAAACTGGTAAGTATTATAAGGAGGTAAGAAAGGAATGGAACACTGAAAAAGTGATATTGAAGAAACTAAGTTTTCAGAAATGTAGCTAATTTGGCATTTCATTTTATAAATGTAATGAAATAAATTCCAGGTAATTAAAATTTGTAACGTAAAATAACTAAACAAAAAATGTTGAAAGGATTAATACTGAACTAAACTCAAAATAAAGACAAACTTTCTAAATATCTCAAAGGCCACATGGAACCCGTGACATCTCAGTGGTTATCTGTCATCCCATCATAGAAACCACTATGCATCCAAGGGACACTACAAGGAATCAAGGATCTTTTGTCACTGTTGCCCTGAGAACACAGTAAGCCCATTCTCATTTACCTATGTATTTTCTTGAGGTAGGGAATGGGGGAAAACTTAAATTCTAAATGACTGGTAATTTTCCAAGACAAAACAAAACAGAACAATCATCCACAATTTTTAGACCAAGCATGAGGGAGAACCAAATTTTGAATAGACTTCACTGTTTGAAAGTAAACTATTTAAATTAAAAGAAATCAAGATATGGTTAACTGGCAAATCTATTCTCTGTTATTTATTCGTAAAGGTTATGTATTTGCTTTCTATCGCTATGTAGCAAATCACTGTTCTAAATCCATCATCCTGAGATAATCATTGTTAATATGTTAGTATATGTATAAGTAATGCTCTAGTATATATCTAGTCTATTTTTCCTTCTAGTCTTTTTATGTATCCATAAAAATTCCAATGCAATAATTTTCACTGATTAGTAGTCTACACTTTTATTTAACATTATTGTTAGGGTCTGTAATCAAAGGAGTGAGACCGATAACAAAGCGAAGGTAAAACAAAGCTTTATTTCGCGCCAAGCATCGAGAATCAAACCGACCGGTTGGGGCCTTCTCTTACAAAGAGGCGACCCCTCCCAGCCTCACAGACTAACTTTTATAGAGGTGGTTGAGCCTGGCTATACACAGGTGGCCAATGAGATTACAGTACACAGAGAAAACTGCACAGTCATGCTAGGTCAGCAACACACAGAGAAAACTGCACAGTCATGCTAGGTCACACACGGGTGGCCAATTGAATTTCAATTTACCCTAGTAGATATATGTGCGCCCCACTGATTGGATGTCTCCACCTGGCCTGACCTGACCTGCCCTGGTGTCTGGGCTTTGCAAGTAAGTTCCTCTGGAAGGGGCAGGGTCAATCTAAGTTCACTGCATAAACACAAAATGGCTCCCTCTGGCTAAGTAGGCCCTTACAATTATGTAGTAGAATCACAGATGTATTCATAATAATACACTCAGATATGCAAGGAAAACTAAGGGTGATACCAGGGGATAACAGCCATGGGGAACAAAATTCTGCTTCCCATAAGAAGGCTTACAAAGATGAGAATAGATGCAAAAAATAAAGACACAATATCCCCTCTAGGTGGTAAATTTAGAGGAATTTTACTTTTTCTTTTTAGTATTCTCTTTATTTTTTTACTATACTATTTTCTGTAGTGTGCATATATTACTTTTTATGGAAAAATCCAACATAATATAATATAATTTTCCCAGGAGAGACTTCCAAGCATGCAAAAGAAGCATTTTACACTGTTGTGAATGTGAAGTGTTGAAAGACAACAGCACTATGGCACCCGTAGTCTTCATCAAACAAGGTAAGAGAGTTCATCTAAGTTCTGGGCTTTAGTGGGGAGGTTAAAGCAAGTAAAATACTTTCTGGGATCTGAGTAAGACTAGGGTTAAAAGAAGCTAAGAAAAGAACATCACAGTAAAGCTCTGTCCAGGCTGGAGATCCCACCCAGCCAAGAGAAATGATGTAAGTTCTTTTGTGAGACAAACCCCACTCATATTTTTAATTTATTATATTATGATATGTCATATAAATTTTATAATATAATTTAATTTTTATACATCAATTTATAGTATATTATAATTTTTAATGAAATGATTTTCTCATTGGATGGAATAGATCTTCAAGTAAATTTTTTAAGGACGTTTTGTGAGTGGCATTTTTTGAACTCCTAAATATTAATGTCATTTCCATCACCTTCACTCATAAAATATTCATAACCTGGCCCTATACAATAAAGTAGGCCACTGGCTTTTCCTCTAAAAAATCAGCAGATGTTATTCTATGGGCTTCTGCAGTGAAATGTAATAAGGTTACCCTGATTTTACCATGTCAAAGAAAAAAAAAAAAAACCAAAGCTGCCTAAGTTTTTACTGTTTTCTTTCAAGCTTTTGCATGAGTTCTTCTTCCCCAAGAACACTTGAAATTATTAAGTAGTGCTCAGCTCTGTGCCTTGTATATCTAACATCTTCTCTTTCATCATTCTGAACATTTTTCACCCTCATTTAGCATTTGAGATGAGCTTACCATGTTTGCCTTCCACATTATGGATACAATTTCTCAGTGTCAGCTCTGTTCTTTTCTCCTGGCTCTGTGGACTTAATTTGGTTGCTTCATTTTAAAATTTCATTATTCCCTCCATTTATCCCCTCCATTTTACAGTATTTTCCCTAAAGCATGATAATTATTTTCCATGGAGTTCTGGTTTTGTTTCATAATAACCATACTTTCTTACACTCTACTGAGATGGCTAGTCAGTTTTTCCTTTTTTTCCCCCTATCTTTCCTATTTCCCTTTTGAGTCTTCAGCATGATTTTTTTTCCCTCTCCTCTTCTTTACAAAATGTGAAAGAGAAATATTTGATTTTAAAAAACTAATTATAAAAGATTTACCTAGAAAAGGTGATGGAGAGAGTAGAGGAAATATGGAATATGTTGCTCTTCACAGTGCCTAGCCAATTTTCAGACCTACCAGATTTTTTTTTTTTTTAAGATTTTACTTATTTATTTGACAGAGAGATAGATAGAGAGAGAGAACAAGTAGGCAGGGCAGCAGGCAGAGGGAGAGGGAGAAGTAGGCTCCCCGCTGAGCAGGAGACCAATGTGGGATTCTGTCCTAGGACCCTGGGATCATGACCTGAGCCTAAAGCAGACACTTAACTGACTGAGCTACCCAGGCGCCCTGAGACCTATCGGATTTTTATATACTTTAGTTTTAAGGACTGAAATGGGCTTTTTCTCCTCTGAACTATTCCCAGAGCATCATGATTATGAAGGAATTCAGTAACTTCTCAAAAGCAAGGTGTTATACTAAGTATTTTGTAAGTAGAACCTTCCCTCCTCCCTTCCCAACACATAATTCTAGTACAGTTCTCAGAAGTTACATAAGAGACTTAAACAGAAAAGCTGGTGGAGAAGGCAGATGGTATACGGAATAGCTGCTTTCTCCTTATTCCCTACTCAGTATTTCCCCCTGGGATTTACTGTCAGTGAATGGCTAGATGGAGAGATATTAGTAGGAATGGAGAGGAAATAGGGGTTAAAGATAGCACTGTGGAGGACTGTAAAGTACTAGACATGCAGAAGGTCAGCTGCTCAGGCTTTAAGGAAGTTTCTAAACTGATGACAGAAGCAGATGGAGGATGGGCACCTGGGTGGCTCAGTCAGTTAAGTGTTTGACTCTTGATTTCAGGTCCAGTCATGATCTTGCGGTTGTGAGATCAAGCCCCATATTGGGTTTCAGGATCAGCAGGGAGTCTGCTTGGAATTCTCTCTCTCTCTCCCTCTGCTCCTACCCCCACTCTCTCTCAAATAAATAAGTAAATAAAACTTAAAACAAAACAAACAAACAAAACAGACAGACTGGGGCAACATTAGGAGTCTTTCTCTTCATCATCTCTCTCACTAGCTTGCTGTATTATTAGATGAAATAGCATTAGTGGTCTGTCAACTAAGATTTTCAACTCTGGGTGCCTGGGTGGCTCAGTTGGTTAAGCGTCTGCCTTTAGCTCAGATCATGATCCCAAATGGGGCTCCCTGCTCAGCAGGGTGTCTGCTTCTCCCTCTCCTCTGCCCCCTCCCTGTTCGTGCTCTCTCTCACTATCTCTCTCAAATAAATAAAATCTTTTTTAAGAAAGATTTATTATTTTTCATTTTAATAATGTAGAAGTATGTTAATAGATTTCCATATCTTGTGAATGGCCACCATTTTCTATTTTTTTGTGTCTTTATGGTTTATTTTCAAAATTTTAATTCCAGAATAGTTAACATATGGTTTTATATTCATTTCAGGTGCACAATACAATGATTAAACAATTCCATACTTTACTCCATGCTCATCACAATAATTGTACTACTAATTCCCTTTACCTATTTTACCTATCTCCATACCTACATTCCCTCTTGAAACCATCTGCTTGTTTTCTATAGTAAAGGGTTTGTTTTTGGTTTCTCTCTTTTTTTTTCTTTGTTCATTTGTTTTGTTTCTTAAACTCAGCATATGAGTGAAATCATATGGTTATTGTCTTCCTCTAACTGGCTTATTTCATTTAGGATTATATTCCCTAGATCCATCCATTTGTAGTAAATGGCAAAGATTTCATTCTTTTTTATGGCTAACTCTATTGTATATATATACCACATATGCTTTAACCACATATGCTTTATCCACCTATTGATGGATACATGGTTGCTTCCATAATTTGGTTATTATAAAGAATGTGTCAGTAAAAAAAGGGGTGCATGTATTCCTCTGACTTAATATTTTTGTATTCTTTGGGTAAATATCCAGTAACAAGATTAGTAGAATAATGGGGATCCCAGAAGAAGAGAGAAAAAAAGGGACAGAAAAATTATTTAAAGAAATAATAGCCAAAATTTCCCAAATTTGGGGAAGGAAACTGAAATTTAGTTCCAGGAGGGACAGAAATTCCCCAGCAAGATCAATCCAAGAAGGTCTATACCAAGACACACAGTAATTAAAATGGCAAAAGTAGTTATAAATAGAGAATTCTAAAACCATCAAGAGAAAAGAAAACAGTTACATACAAGGGAAACCCATGAGGCTATAATTGGATTTTTGAACAGGAACTTTGCTGGCCAGGAGACTCTGGCATGATATAGATATTTTAGTGAGAATTTAGGACTGGCTAACTTAGATTGAGTTATCAGGAGTCATTTTTAGGGCAAGGTCTATCTCTAACTGCTTAAATCCACATCTATCAACTTCTCTTCTATGGTTCTCAGCTGAAATAAAAGCACTGCCTATGACCTCATGCTTTTCTATGGAGTCCTTCCTTATTGTACAACACCAGTGAGGAAGAGTTATCTTTCCCAAACCTTCCATGTGAAATGTAATCTTTATATGACACTAGTAGGAATGGTTCTTAGTGTCCCATATAACAATGCTGAAGTTGACACTTCTTTATGACTTCAAAGATACAAACTCCCTAAGTTTGCTTATCCTTCCTGGGAATTTGTTTTGCCCATTACATATGCTTAGTACTAGCTCTGGGAAATGATAATACTGAATAATTTGGCTTATATTAATTCATCCTTATAGCCAGCTCTTACAGGTAGTCTGTTCAGGTTCCTGAACATGCTACGGCTTCTCTTGTCCTGAGTCAATAACTTTCATCTGATTTTTGTGGCCTGATTATTCTCAATCTGCTACTCTCAAATATCTACCTTCTGTCTCCCTTTTAATCTTTATTTTCCTAAATCCAGGTTGTTTCTTGCAACCCAGTTTCCTGCCTAATTTTCTCTAAAATCTAGGCTCTGCTTTTTCTTTTATTTTTCTTTCTCTTACTCCTCAATCAGAAATATAGTATTTGTGCAGTAATTCCTACCCTAAAATATACTGTCAATACTGCCAAATTTGACCTGCCTTGTCCATTGTTTGCTCACTAGTTTAGATCAATACAGCATGCTTGGGGACTATAGAGTCTACCCAAAGGGTGCACTACTATTAGGTAACTGGTATATTAAAGTGGACATAGGCCAGAGATCCAAATTTTAAACATTTCACACTTTGCTATGTGTTTCAGCAAATTACAAACGTTACAAAAATATTTGCCAATTTTCTGAAATTTATGGCCTTAACAGTATTTAATATAATGTAGTATTCAGCATTTTAAAGTCACTAGAGGTTTATAAGGCAGAAAAAATAAATTATTTGAGTTGTCATGGCTCAGAGATATTCTTATTGACAATCAGTTCCCAGAGCTTTCTGTTTTATTATGGCAACATATTTAAGTTTGGTGTATGACAACACTGTCCATTCATATAGCATACATTATCAGTCATCTAAGGGGGTGCCTGGATAGCACAGTCAGTTAAGCAGCTGATTCTTGATTTCAGCTCAGTATCATGAGACTGAACCCTGCATTTGGCTCCATGTTGGGCATGGAGACTGCTTAAGATTCTCTCTCCCCCTGCCTGTCCCCCACTCTCTCTCTCTCTTTTAAAAACAATAAATAAAGGAGGTTTTGGACCAAAAACATCTAAAAGTCTTGTTACAAATGAGTAGTCCAAAGAAGAGTCAAGTAGGAATTTCTTGCAGAAAGAGTAATCATAAGCAGATGAGATAAAGATAAAAGGATTATTAGCAAGGTCAAAACTCACTTGATTAGCTAGATACCAATTATACAATAGAAATATAACGCAAGCCATAATGAGAGTCATATATATAATTTTAAACTTTCTAGTAGTCATATTTTTAAAGTTAAAAAAAGCAGGTGAGATTAATAACATATTTTATTTAACCCTAATATACTCTAAATTTTAATATATCATCATAAAGTCAGTCTTCTACTGTTTGTAGGATAAGAATTCAAAATCTGTATTTTATCCTTAAAGAACATCTCAAATTGGACTAGTAGCATTTCAAATGATTAACAGACAGACATGGTTAGTGGCCATCAACACTGGACAGTTGCAAGTCTAGATTTTTACATTATGATCATACTTTAAGAAAAAATGTTTTCTAGAAAAAAATGCGAGAGACAATCATAAATTATTTTCTCTTACCTACACAAATCTTCTTTGATGTGAAGAGAAATCAATTCCTTAGGAATATGAAAAGAAAGTATGCTCTCTGACATCTGCTCCCGGATTCTCATCCACTTATTGTCAGATGTGGGAAATCTATATAATTTACACACCGGGTTCTTTAGCACTAAGAGGGAAGAAAAACACAACAGGTTAATAGTTAATTTATAAATATATGCCCATTAGAGAAAGATCAATTAACAAAATCCTTAATTACGGTATCATTTTAATCATTGATTTAATCAAGAATTTGTTTTTATCATAATGGAATAGTGTATTTGAATTTCTAAGAATTTTGTTTTTGTACTTTTTTCAGTAGCTTCTGGGACAAGTAGTCTTTATTAAATTAAAAAGTGATACATCAAGTTCCAATTCAAACTTGTGGCTATTGTGGCTTGCTAGTTTGCCACCTATTAATTTCTTTCTCTTCTAAAGATTTTGTTAAAGCATATGTATTTATAAATATACATGAAATATACACATTAACATATAATACATAGAAAAATAATATTTCTTAATGTCTTCTGAAAATTGTAAGTCAACTCTGCTCACTTAGACAGTAGGTGAGAACTGACATGTTATTTCAGAGGTTTCAAATGGCCCCACTACTAAAATTGTTTTGTTTCTTAAGTGCTAGAAAGGTTTATTCATTGGCTTAAGAGCTCTTACAGTTCAAATATTATGCATACTTTAGTGTCAATGAGTCAATAATATACTTTCCTAATACCACATATTACCAGAAGCAAGACAATGAAGTTGTGAACAAACTGTATTTGTGGATGGGAAGTGTTTAGGGAAGAATCATGCCATCAATGATTTTAAGATTTAGGGAAAAAGTGGAGGGCCAGATATTAAAATAATATTTGATACATTTTCATGAGGCCTTCTGCCACATTCTCTAGCCATTTATTTTAGGTCAGAAATTTATTTCCACTGCTGTTGAGCAATGACTGCCTTTGTTATACTCATGCACCAAAGCTTAGTGGGTAAGAAAATATCAGTCAATTGCCAGTAAAGCATCTATAATTATTTGACTCCAGTTTATCAGTAAAGCTGATTTAAAACAAAATTTGATATTAAAATGAAGCATGGGTTATATGGGCCAGGTCTCCTCAACGTATAGGGTAAAATTGCTTTCAAAAATTTAATGTCCTATAAGACCATATTTCATTCATTACTTGGGTAAATATACAATCGCTTTTGGAACATTAAAATGAGGATCTCTTCATCTATTCCTCTGCAATCATCCATTCTTAGGAGTATTGTCTAGACATTATCAATATCAGAATTGATGCTATATCATAAACGTTGATTTCAAACATCCCATTCTTCAACAACCAGGCTCAAAGTTTCCAGTATACCTACCTATCCACTGCTAAGAATTAGCCAGTGTTTACTTTTCAAAAGCACCAATAGAAGCCAGAAGACAGTAGAATATTTCCAGCATGTTGAGGTAAAATGTTTAAAATCTAGAGTTGTATGTACACTTAAAAAAATAGAAATAGAACCTAAAGCTATATATCCAAAGTGATTATATTTTTAACATAAATATTATCTCTAAATTTAATCAATTAGATTATATCACAGATTCATAGATAATTATATTTATTTCCCTTCTTTTTTATTGAGGTGATTGACATATAACATTACATTAGTTTCAGGTGTACAATGTAATGATTCAATATTTGTATGCTGTCACAAAATGATCACCACGGTAAGTCTAGTTAACATCTGTCACCATCATAGTTATAAATTTTTTTTCTTGTGATGAGAACTTTTAAGGTGTGTTCTCTTACTAACTTTCAAATAGAGTATCATTAACTATAGTCATCGTGTTGTATAATATATCCCTAAGACTTACCTATTTTATAACTGGAAATATGAACCTTCTGATGCCCTTCACTCATTTCAACCATTGCCACCAGCTACCTCTGGCAACTCCCAACCTGTTCTCTGTAACTATGAGCTTGGTTTTTGTTTTGTTTTGATTGATTGACTGATTTGATTCTACATATAAGAGAGCTCATATGATATTTGTCTTTCTGTGTCTGACTGATCTCCCTTAGCATAATTCCTTTAAGGTTCATTCATATTGTCGTATATGGTTAAGATTTCATTCTTTTTTATGGCTGAGTTATATTCCATTACATATAGTACACATTTTTAAAAAAAGATTCACTCATTTATTTATTAATTTGACAGAGATCACAAGTAGGCAGAGAAGCAGGCGGTGGAGCGGGGGAAGTAGGCTCCCCGCTGAGCAGACAGCCCATGCGGGGCTCCATCCCAGGACCCTGAGATCATGACCTGAGCCAAAGGCAGAGGCTTTAAGCCACTGAGCCACCCAGGTGCCCCAACACATTTTTGTATCCATTCTTCCATCAGTGGACACTTGGCTATTATAAATAATGCTGCTATGAACCTGGGGATGGCATGTATCTTTTCAAGTTAGTGTTTTTATTTCATTTCATTTCCTTTGGATATATTCCTAGAAGTGGAGTTGCTGGATCACATAGAAATCCTATTTTTGATTTTCTGAGGAACCTCCATAATGTTTTCCATAGTGCCTACACCAATTTACATTCCTACTAACAGTGCACAAGGGTCCCTTTTCTCAACACATCCTCTCTAACACTAGTTACATCTTATCTTTTTGATAATAGCCATTGTAATAGGTGTGAGGTGACCATTCATTGTGGTTTTGATTTGCATTTCCCTGATGATTAGTCATATTGAGCATCTTTTTATATACCTGTTGGAGATCTGTATGTCTTCTTTCGAAAAATGTTTTTCAGGTCCTCTGCCCATTTTTAAAAACTGACTGGCTTTTTTGCTATTGAATTTTATGATTTCTTTATATATTTTGGATATTAGGCCTCATCAGATATATTTTCTTACATCTGAATTATAAGCCAACCAATAAAAGAAACTATGATATATTGTTAATTTTTAAAGTTACAATGTTTCAAAGATGTAAGAATTTTACTACAATCTCTACTGTTCTATCTCTAGAGTTTGAGAAGAAAAAAAAGTATGTATTGAATTTAACATACGGTCAGTCAGGTTAAACCATTGATGGGGTGTCATGAAATCTAATATAGCTAACATGATTAGGAATATAAACCCGTTTTTTATACTAAGACAAAAAATAATCTCTGAAATGTCCAAATTTTTTCTTAGTAACCTAATATTCAATTCCTTGGCTTATGTATACTCAGCATATGTGCTGCTTTTAACCTCTTTTTTTTTCTTCAAGATTATATGGAATTTTTGTAAGAATCCTTCATTTTCTTGCCTTTTATAAAGCAATAATTATTTTTTAGAAAATCTGTATTTCAAATCAGATTACAAAATATAAAATTTTTCATTTTCTCAGTTATCCCAAAGCTAGTCTTCCCACTTTTGATCACATTGTTTTTAATTTAATGCTTTTCGGTGTGTTTAAATATAGATCTTCATTAAAATAGCTTATGTAGAAATCAAAGGCAGTTGGATTAATGAGCTCCAGAACTCTCCTCTGACCACCTGGTACATTTCATACAAGGACTCTGTGGGAATGCTGCTGTTTTTAAGGAAAACACTTGGGACAAATTAAAAAAAAAATCAGGCAACTTGATCATCCAAAAGAAAATTATGTCCAATTATGTCCCAATTATGTCCCCCATCTAATTTTTACATCATAGATTACGATCTTTTGAAACTCATAGGTCTCCAAACATTAGTACTGTTTCTAGAATTGCTGCTCTTCTCTTTGACCTCCTGTTGAGTTTGTAGGTGTTCAGAATGGTTTGATAACTATCTGGCTGAACTCCTGCGACCTGATGTCATCTCAGTCTGCTACTCCTCCGCCATCTTGACTCCTCCTAATTCATTAGTACTAAATTGGGATTTCAATGTAGCTATAGTGGGATCTACCTTACAACCCAATTTAATCCAGAAGCATTCCTTATTAAACACCTACTATGCATAGAGTAAGAACACCTACTCTGTATCTTAAAATATCATATAATGGAATATGATTTAAAAATGAAAAAAAATATGGCCCAACATTTTATTATCATGCAAATTTATTGCACTAGTTACAAAAAAGACCAGATAATATGCTCTTAACTCAAAATTCTTACAGTGTTGATAATGGGGAGATTTTATCATCTTCACATAATAGTAAGGCATGGTATTCATGCACCAAATACTGAACAATGGATCATAAATGATGAATGCTTGTGTCAATTTTTTAAAGTTTCTTCCCTACAGAAGAGATACAATTCTAACAATTCTGCACACTCATTCCAGCTATGGGAATGAGTCCATCATTTTCAGCTCTGGCTCTTTATTGATGCCAAGTTTTTCTTTATATAGAAGATATATTTCTGACCATACAATAGGCCTGTCAACTCAGATTACTATCTAATGTCTATTATAAATTCTCTAAAGAGACCCCTGCGTGTATGCTTTTCATTTTTTTCAATGCTTTTGCCAAAACAATTGCTAAAAACATCGTGTGACAGATTCTGCCAAGAGAAAAGTAGTGGAGATATTTTGGACCACATCATGGTCTTGGGATGACTTAATAAGAGTAAAGTTTTAAGCTGGTCTAAATATTGATACATTCCCCTTGAGGTTAACTCCCTATGGAGAGCACAGTTATACAAAATAAATGGCAGATCCCCTCCCCCCCAAATTGCAGCACAACTCAAACGTCTACATTTTTCTCAGACCTTGTAGCAGGGCTTCTTTAACAAGGTAATATGCTCAGCAATTGCCAAAGCCAAGTTGTTCCAACAATGAATTATCAAAATAAAGATGCCAAAGAAATGTTCAACAATGCCAACACATAGACAATACATAAAGGAAAACAACAAAGCATGGCTGTTAAAAGCAAACTAGGGCAGAAAAGATAAACCAGAGACATACCACAGGGAGGATTTTTTTTTTTTTTTTTCCTTTTCCCTGTGCCTGTTTTAGGAATGTCAGTAGACAGAAAAGGAATTTTGTAAATTTAGATTCCGGGACAAAAGGGTCATCAAAAAGCCAAATGCTTATTTTCTCTAGTTGTCCTTAATATATTTCTCTAGAGGAAGCTCATCTGTGAACTGCTTGCATTCAGGAGGTGGTAGAAGTCACGTATTTAAATGGATTCTGACTTTATTGGCTTTAAGTCTTACAAAAATCATTAGTTTAATGTCCTACAGATTGTTGTAGAGAATTCATTCTGGGGCTTTTAACTATGTAGTTGTTTAATAGTTTAATTATTCTGCTGAATGTACATACATGGCCTGTTTTCCAAATGCTACATTATACTTACTAAAGATATGTCTGTGTAATCCAATTAGATACTGACATTCCCTCATTTGTACTTGGAAATATCTTAGATTTATAGACATCTGAAATGTAGGTTGTCTCTTTTTAAGGTTGGATAAGAACTGAAAAACCTAAATAGAAATCACTAAAACACTATCCTAAGCATGGTTATGGAAAAGAGATGGCAAGAAGACATGAGAGGAACTCGGAAAACCTAGAAAGAAGAGATCTCTTTAAAAATGTGGGGCGCCTGGGTGGCTCAGTGGGTTAAGCCGCTGCCTTCGGCTCAGGTCATGATCTCAGGGTCCTGGGATTGAGTCCCGCGTCGGGCTCTCTGCTCGACAGAGCCTGCTTCCCTCTCTCTCTCTCTCTCTCTCTCTCTCTGCCTGCCTGCCTCTCTGTGTACTTGTGATCTCTCTCTGTCAAATAAATAATAAATAAAATCTTTAAAAAAATAAAAAAATAAAAAATAAAAATGATAAAGATGGAGGGGCATCTGGGCGGCTCAGTAAGGTAAGCTTCTGCCTTTGCCAAGCTTGGGTCATGGTCTTAGGGTCCTGGGATCGAGCCCTGCAATGGGCTCTCTGCTCGGTGGGGAACCTGCTTCCGACTCTCTCTCTGCCTGCCTCTCTACCTACTTGTGATCTCTGCCTGTCAAATAAATAAATAAATAAAATCTTTAAAAATATATATATAGAAGGAAAAAAAGAGATAAAATCAATTGTTAAAAAAAAATGAATTCCTGAAAATGGTTTAGTTACTTTTCTCTAGGTTTGTTATAAAATCTAAATTATGTTATTGTTTGTCTTGTTTTTTAAAGAAGAAAAGGAAAGAATAGACTAGAAAATAGGATATAAGCTGTATTGGACAAAGTACTGTTTTCCTAGTCTAGCCAAACCCATAAGTTCTTGGCCCTCCATCTTCAACGTAAGGCCCAGAATCAGAAAAACTACTACAGATGTCAGAATAGGATATAAAGATAATTTTTTGTGGGCATTTAGTCTCAAGTTGATGATAATTGGTGAGGTTAGTGTGTAGAATTTGGATTTTAGATTTTAGATGGTCAGGAAATGATTTGTGTCACTCTTTCCAGTTTGAATGATTTGCTCTGTTCATTCTAGTTCAGTAATTAAAGTAAAGGATACCACTAGTAAAGGTAGAAGGTGGCTCATATTTCACACTGAGCAACCTGAAATGACCTATAATTCTCCTAACTCAAGTTGTTCCTCACCAGTTTCTTCTGTTCAAGGGATTCTCTGCATCTCAAAGAACACCCCTCTTTGTTGGCTATAAGTAAACTCAGCTGTGCTAGCACCTCGTCCAGGAAGCCTTCCTTGGCTTCTACCCCATCCCTCCCTATAGGTTTGTCTTCTTTGTCCTTCCCATCCCCATCTCTGTCATGGTTGTTACCAGTTGTGCTACAACTGACTCATTATTCCACGTCACGCATTAGAGTGTGAACTTTGTGAAGGCCAAGTTTTTCTTGTCCTCATTTTATCTCCTACACATAGCACAGTGCCCAGTAAATATAAACATTCCACAGACATAAGCTCAACCCTTGGAACTCAATGTTTCCCACCATTACTTTCACCAAAAAGAGAACAGTGAGAGCACCAACAACTGTGTGAGTTGAGAGGGGAAAATGCAAGGAACAAAATTGAAAACCTCACTTTAAGGAAGCACAGGCATTGGAATGAAGCATGAAAAAAACTTGAGTAATAGAAAGCTCTCTTCACATTTGTCCACAAAATGTTAGCTTTTTCACCATATCATTTTCTTGCCTTTATTTTTCTTCCAGTTTTACCTAAGATGGGCAGTAGAGGAGATAATGGACTTACTACAGGAAGATAGCTGAAGCATCTAAAGGTGTCTAAGAGATGAATCCATTGATTATTAGATAATGAAATTCACTCTTCTACTGAAGCTATTTAACATTCTAAATATATTAGTACTCCATAATGAAAATGTATGGAAATTCCAAAAGAGCAAAGTTAATAGACTCTATCATATTTGTTAAAACAGCAAAGGGCAGAGAAATCTAGTGAGTAAATAAAAAGGATCAAGGGCAGGTATTCAAAATGGCCCCAAATTTTATATAGCAGAGACTTACAAATACAAGGGCAAAATCTATTTAAATTAGTATGGGGAAAATACAACAGAAATATCTTTGCTTATATAAAATGACATCATCTAAAAATCAACAAGTTAGTAGATTTCATAGCTCATGAAAGAAAAGAAAGAAAGGGGGAAACAGGGAATTTGCTTTTTGGGTGGAATTCATGAGAACTTAAAATGAGTAAAGAGGCACATTTTAAAAAATATTTTATTTATTTATTTGACAGAGAAAGACACAGTGAGAGAAGGAACACAAACAGCGGGAGTGAGAGAGGGAGAAGCAGGCTTCCCCTGGAGCAGGGAGCCCTATGCAGGGCTCAATCCCAGGATCCTGGGATCATGATCCAAGGGGAAGGCAGACTCTTTAACACCTGAGCCACCCAGGAGCCCCAAGAGGGACATATTTTTAACAATCTCTTATTATATTCTGCGTCACACATGGCTTTGGATAGGGGTGTTAGTGAGGAGAGTTGTTACCTCAATATTTAGGTATTGTGAAAGGCAGCTAAAATCTATGGTGTCATATGAGGCAGGAAACATTTTTTTTTTAAATAATTTCTATACCCAACATGGGGCTTGAACTCAAGACCTCAAAACCAAGAGTCTCATGCTTTACTGATTAGAGGCAGAAAACATTTAAAAATGAGAATTTGATCAGGGTGCCTGGGTGTCTCAGTCATTAAGCATTTGCCTTCAGCTCAGGTTATGATCCCAGCGTCCTGGGATCAAGCAGAGTCAGGATCCCTGATCAGAGGGGAGTCTGCTTCTTCCTCTTCCAGCTGCCCCCTGCTCTTATGTTTCCTCTCTCACTGCCTCTCCCTCAATCAAATAAATAAATAAAATCTTTTAAAAAATGAGAATTTGAAAGTAATTTATCAGAAGTATAAACTGAATTGATAAGATACACTTGCTATCAGTCTTTTGACAAGTATTTATTGAGTTCCTATTGTATTCTGGCTACGGAGATACAAAAATAAATACGCAATGTTCTTTCTTCTTAAATAGCATATAATCTAGCATCTTCTGCAAAGTAGTAGATGGCTTAACTCTAATTTGAGAAAAGAATCAAAGATATAGTGGCCTATTTTGAGAAAAAGTATGATTCGTCTGTGAAGCAAGAAATGCAAAATACCAATAAATTCTCTAAACAGGAAGGGGACTGCATGGATTTAGGACTGAGAGCAGGGCAGTCCCCTCATTTTTATTTTAGATTCCAACTTACACGGTCACAGAAATCTCAGCTGTCAGATATACCCTCTCTGAATATGAAGGACAGTATGCACGTTAAATTACAGCACAAAAGTGGTCTTCAAGGAATATAAAGGATAATTTCATGACTCAAGAAGTATGGAATTCAACCAAGAAAGAGGCTGTATCAGATCTAATGCTTGCTGACAGGGGAAAATTCACTCAAAATGGGAAGAAAGGAGGAAACGTTGTGATAGGGCCCATTAGCTCCTTAGATTTGGCATAGTTATGGAAGGGTCCATGGGCTAAAGTATTCTGCAGCATTATACTTTCACAAGGAAAACTGGGAGAATTGGGACTCCAGAGAGAATTATCTTCTTGACAGAATTTTGAAAAAGCATATTTCTGATCAGGCTTACTAAATAGAAATAACCTCTAAGAAAGACAACTGTAACAATGACAAAAAACATTAATATGTGACTCCCTGTGAAATGGATTAAAATGAGTACTTTTATGAAATATTTCTAAAAAGAAGGTGAACAGGATAAGCTAAATTATGCTATATCGACTTCAAACACGTAAGAGCCAGAAAAGGAAGTTAAAGGCTGTGCAGGTTACTGTGGTCATTTTAAAAGAATGTTGACGGGTCTGACCCAGGTATTAGGGTTACACTGCTGGTTAGCAAATCCAGGCTTTGACACCAGTTCTTCTGACAGCCTGTCTGGTGTGCTTATATTAATGCCACAAGAGCCCATTTGTTATCATTCTGGGGCAGCCAAGTTCCTCGGCTGATGTGACTTAGCAGGGCATGTGAGAGGCCTGACTGTACTTCCCTACTCCCCATCCCACCACCGCCAAGCAGTTTTAAGTGTTCTCACTACCATTTTGCTTAAATGAATAAACAAATAATGAGAGACGTAAATCCACTGTTTTAACAACTTTATGGTACAACTTACATGGTCAGAGAGTCAAACTAAGTAAGAACCTTGCATTTCTAATACTTACCATGTCTTCCAGCGTGTCTAGTTTCAGATAATGTAAATGCACCAGCTGGAAGGAATGCATCTCCCCATATAGCCAAGGCTCTTACCTATCGTTCTTAAGGAATTGCAAGTTCTGCCTTCCTCCCACTCATCCTTACTCTCCTTCTGCCCTCCATTCCTCTGACTCCCAAATAGACGTAGGACTTGCAAGGCAAGCAGGGCATGAAAAAGGTTAGAACTTAGGGGGAAGAGTTTTTTTCTTGTTAGTCTTACAATAGATAAGTGAATTTCCTGAATAATAAATTAAGCCTTTAGAGATATAGATAGAATAGTGAAGAGCTGCTATGAGATATGACATTCTCTTCCATTCACTCAATAAGTACTTCATAACTCACTTGAGGCTGGCAAGTTCCATAAAACACATTAATACAAAGACTTGAAAAGAATGTCAGTAGCTCCCTTTGCCTACAGATTTAAAAGAAAAGAAAAAACCACACATGGGAATATAATAGATTAATTCCAAAGTTGCTGAGTTTAGATAGAAAACTAAATAGAATAAAAGACCAAGGTATGCACAGGCCAAACTCATACGTATTCTAAACCCACACAACGCACTTTCATATTTTGAGCAGAAACATTTCATACAGAGCACTCAGTTGTAGTTTAAACACATTTTAAAAAATCTAGCTTTATGACATTTGACTTGCATTTACTCTTATCTTTCCCTAATATAAGAAGGCTCAAAGAAAATATCTGTGGCAAATATCCTAGGTTCTGAATGCTCCTCTGGGTTGCATGGACTAAAGACAATATGCAATAGCATTAGAACTAAGTGGAGAATCACCACCCAACTGTCACCTCCATAAAAGCAGAAAGGCAGGAATCAATCCTCTTTCACTCCACTAAGTAAGTATAGTTTAATTGCAGAGTGCAGCTGTCTCCATCAGTTTCATGTCAGTTGTCTTTGTCATATTACAATTTATGCATCGGGAATAGTATCCTAGCAGTCGGAAAGAGTTAGTACACTTCTAAGACTCATGCCTTACGGATTTTATGGCATGGGTATGAGGAGGTGCAGATTTATTTTTTACTATGTTCCTTCTGTCTCTTCTTCCTTAAGTAATATATTTTCTTCCTTAGAAAGCCGTTTTTCTCTATGAAATTTATATTAAACTAATCAGTAATTTAAAATGATATTTCTTTGTGCGTAAAAATTACACCGTCCAGATGAGTGAATTATTAAAAAGTTATCTTATAATTATAGTGTAGATGATTGTGGTGATAACCCTATTCATTCAAATGTATTTAACATGAATTTAATATGTCCCACATTCAATTTTATTTCTCGAAATTGGCATTTAGTAAATTCAGTAGGTTATCTGGATACCTTAAAGGATTAAAGGTTTGGTCAATTTTCAGGTGGAAAACTAAATGTGAGGAGGACGATTTGAGGATATATTAGCTATTTTAACCAGCCTCAAAACTTATCAAGTATTTTTAGGATCCATGGCTGTCTGGGTAGACCCATCACTGTTCATCACACATCCCTCTCAATATTACATCCTAAATGAAATGAAATTAAAAATGTCATTTGCTCACAGGCTAAGGAGTTGCTCCTCTTTGGTATAATCCCTCATTCCATGTAAGTATAATTCATGATTTTTTGCTGTTGTTACATTTTATTTTGCATTCTCTGTCTGTATAATCATAGTCAAAGAGTTGCCTTCCCTTTATACGTTCCTTAATATAAGAGATTGCTGGCAATGAAAAACTGCTGATAGTTTAGCAGGTGTATATTACTAAGCCTTTGAAATTCCATATCATTCACTAAGGTGATTATTATTCCAACTTTGCTATTGTGTAAACATATGACATGGCCGTGTTAGGAAAATATTCAGGCTTATTCTGCGGTTGCACCAACTTTAATTAATTTTTTTTTTTTTTTTTTAGGTAAAAGCATGGCCTAGTAATTAAGAGAAAAAGGCCTTGGGATCACAACTGGATTTAAATTCTGGACCTGATAACTTGCCAGGTAGGTGACCTTGACCAATTTCCTCATTTGTAAAAGGAGGATAAGGACAGTGCCTTTTTCACAGCACAGGTCAGAAGGCAAGCCAAGACACAGGAGGCATTTAGCCTGCTGCTTGTCACTGTACTAGTCATTGTTTACTCTTAGTATTAATGGTAACATAATTTACATTTTCATTAAAAAGTAGATCCATATTTTACATACACATATTATCACATTTTTAACTGTACTATAAGTTTCAGTTTTATTCACAAAGTTATCATTTAACACATGGTTTAGTGCCTTGTTGAAATTCAAATATATTACTGCAAGCAACACATTCTATACATACACTCCCAGGAATGTATAAACGCGCATATGAATTTTTCCTACTGAATCCATATATCTACTGTTTTAACAACTCTGTTTTGAATTCTATAGTTAGAAAGTCAACCTTTCTAATTGTTGGAGCCTGGGTGGTTCCGGACCCTGGGCAGGGAGTCTGCTGCTCTTTCTCCCCTTAACTCCTTCCTCCTCCCTCTAGATCACGCTCCCTCTCTCCCTTTCTCTCTCTCAAACAAATAAATAAAAGTCAAACTAAATAAGACCTTCATATTTCTAATGCTTACTGTCCTCTAATGTGTCTTGTTTCAGATAATACAAAATCCAGAGCTAAAAGGAATTTTTTTTGCCAAATAGCCAAAGTATTTTTATATCTTTCTTATGGGATTGTCATGTTGAATAAGGGACAGACAGGCTAGGTAGGGAGAGACAGGTAGGGGTCATGGGAAGGGAATATAACCAGGCTCCCAGAAATCCCAGATTTGGAGAAATAGACATGATATTTACAAGAACACCTTGTCTGTTCTCATGATAGTTACAAGTCCAACTTGTTCATTCTAAACATAGACCTGGTATTCAATACTCTACCATGATATTAACAAGAAATTTACCAAGTTCCCTGGTCAGTTTCCTATAAAAGATGGACCATGAAAGCCCTCAATGGCAACTCATTCAGGAGTTGCCTCACTCATTCTAGAGACCTCTTTTCTTTCTTTTCTGTTGTCACCTTCACTTTAACTTTCACTTCAGCATTTTTTGTGTCCCAGATTCAGTCTTCCTCTCCATGAGCAAGAACCCAGGAAAAATGTTTATCCCTACTCCACTGGTGATGATGTTTCTAGTGATTACCAGTTCATTTGCTAAGTGTTCACAAATGATTCTGTGAGGATGCTGCCCATGTTTAACATTGGGTTCACAAAAATTAAAACTTACCTTTATATGAGACTAACATAAGTTTTCCAAACTGAGATACATACCTGCATTCAAAAAAGGTAAGTTATCTTTTCCATTCACACTTTCTGGGGCTGTACATTCACATACCAGTGTACACTAGGGAAGAATAAAAGAAAAAAAAACATGAAAATAATGAAATTAAGAAATGAAATTCTTCCATCTTGTTTGCAAAACATGAGGCTATGTACATGGTTTCAAAAAGTTTTGAACGACATTTTTGTAAGACTATTTTCAGCTTTATCTTTATTATGAAACTTGTTTAACTTGTGATTATTTAAACATCTATATGATTGTATTTCATAATTGTAGACTACGTCTTGGTTATAGTTAAAAACTACTTAGAAAGGAAAGCAAAAAATGGACAAGGATTGTCCCCATCATGCTAGAAATCTGTTCTTAGTGTAGCAAATCACATTGATAAACTGAATGGTTTTACATTTCTGTCACCCGGGATAGTTTTAGATCAATAAAAAGCAAATTATTTTCTAGATTTTTAAGTAAAAGCTTTAAATAAAAGATAAAATACGTTGTACCATAAAATTACATAAGGCAAAAGAAGATTTTCATCTGTGGCAAAACGATGCCCACACTTGTTCATAAAGAAGGAGAAAACTTTATAAATAAATTGATCTCTGATTTATAAATTGCTGACTTATAAATAAATGATTTGTAAATAAGCTGATCTAAAGATCATGAATCTAGAATCTATGATTAATAGATTATGCTCATGAGCTCTTACAGAACCAACACTGCTCTGGACACGGATAAGAAACACAGAAGAGCACATTGCAATGGTCCTGGGGAGTGAAGCAGAAATGGGTAACAATATGCCAGACAAGCAGCACTAAGTGATGGACTCTCCTTAACTTCCTCTGAAACTGTAATTAACAGAGGAAGCACCTCTTCTGGCCCCAACACTGGCATTTGTTTTTTCATGAGTTTCTTCTATCTCTAGCCAAAAAAGTGGGAGGGCGGGGGGAGTGTGGTAGTTTGAGTAGAGAGGAGAGTGAATTTCTAGGCCAAAAATATCAGACAGAAACAAACAAATGCAAATAAAAGCAAAACCCAGAACTCAGAAACATCTTTGGTGAGGAGTTATGAGGGAAGCAGCCAAACCTCTCTAGCATGCATGGCTTTGCTCAAGAGACTCAGAAGGGCTCAGATCACCCTCCCCAGCAGGGTGTATCAAGATTGCTTGGGCTATCTCTAAACTGTCTCACTCCACTCTTTCTTCTCCAGGTACTGGCCCTCTTGGAGACTTATGGCCACTGAAGTCACTGTTAATGATGGAATGCTTACATCTATCGAGCATTTTAAGAAGAAAGATAATTTAAAGCATTGATTTAAATATTACTTCTGTATTTGTATAGTCCACTACTTACTCCCCCATCATAAACATGCATCACATTTCTTGATAGGGAAAAATGTATTTTCATAATTTCTTTTGTGCTTCTATTGAGGTTCGCTTTACTGAAAGAATGAATAACTACAAACAGCTTTTAGAATCTGATGTCCTCTAAATCATTTTCCTGACCAAACCAGAACTCAGAGGTGATCCTTTCTTTTACTCCACAGCTATTTGGAAAATGCACTTCCCAAATCACTAGAGCAATGTGCAATGATGCTTGGGCATACTTAAAATTCTTTATTTCTCTTATTCTCAGTATTTCCTTTACTCTTTTCAGTCCATACAGGGTTGTTAAAATAATCTTTCATAAACTTTATATTCATCATACCAGGGCTCTGCCCTACAATGTATGATATTTATTTACTGGCCAATCAAATTTCATATTCTCAGACTGGTGTTCAAATCCCTTGGTGATTTGTCCTTCATATCCTTCTGCATAATAACTAGGTATATAGCTTCGAGCTATCCTCCTTTCCAAACAGGATTATCATCTACAATATAATTTATAGAAATGGTTTATATTAAACCCTTTTAGTAAGGAAGTCCATAATTCATGGGGATCAGGCTATTATCTTGAGAAACTGCTTCTCTACGTGGAGTCAACTTTCCGTTTCCTAACAGAAGTCTATATTATTTTACCAAAGGATATAGAAATAGAACTTTCATACATTGTATCTTCCATTCACACTAGAAGGCAGATATTTAGAATAAATTTAACCTAATAACATTCTTATTTTGCATCTTTATTGTATTTTAAAGCTTTACTATTTACAATGCTCTCAAGATTTAAATCCATGGAACATAAGCAGAAAAATCCAATAAATATTACTAAATTAATATTTTTATACTTGGACTCTAATTATTTTCTTCAGTTGCTTCCCAAGTGTACTGTCTGTGTCACTATTTAAATTGAGAGTTCTGAAGCCAAGAACCACAGTGCTTATTTCCTCAGCCTAGCTTATTTAATTTTTTTACAGTTGAACCTAGAATCATTTTTATACTGTGCTAGATGCTACAGAGTATGCAAAGATTAAAATGACTTGGAATCATTAAACACAGGCTGTTTAATACTGTTTAATACTGTTTATTGCTGTCATTATGATGGATATTTTCAGGGTTATGCACTTCTACTGTGTGTACTCTCAGTGCAACAATTTTATATTTCTGATACTGAGCAGGAGTAACAAACACTACATGCTTTTTGTTCCCCCACAGCACTCACTGCAAGCCTACTGATTTTGATGAGTGCTTTAAAAAGTGTCATTTGATGGTAAGTGTGACCATGAGGAAGACATATAAGATATATAAATTTCTTGGAGTTTAATGATGTTGACTATCAACTAACATACCATTTTGCCATGCTTTGGGCTAGAAAATTAACCAAATTGTAAGGACGACAATGATCAGAAAGGACAAAGACCAGTATTTCTTGGCTAAGCACTTTTACATGTGTGTGTTTATTCCTCAAATCATGGTTGCCAAAGTTTGGCCTGGAGTCTCCAGGGGTCCCTGATAACTTTTGCCTTTGCACCTTCTGCAACATCTGGCACAAGGGGAAGACAAAAATCACTTCCATAATAATATGAAAGCACTACTCATCTGCTTCTCTCTTTCTCTTATAAGCTTATAGTGGAATTCTATAGAGGCCCTAATACATTGACAGCTAATGGTATGTGTGCTTGTGTACTCTTTTGCTTTAAACACTTCTTGTTTGAATTACTAATATGATAGATGTCCACAGGTATAACCTAAGTAAGCAAAATCTGTAATACAGTAAATATTAACAGATAAAATCCACATAAATACCAATTTTAGGAGTGTAAAGTATGCAAATTGCTACACTTTGGTGATCTAATTCAGTCTCATAGTTTAAATACCATCCAAATACCAGCTGACTAGTCACAAATATGTAATTCTAGCTTGGACATCTCACGTGAATTCCAGACTCAAATCTCCAACTGCCTGGGTATATGCATCCCTTTCAAATTTCAAAGTTAACATCTCAAAATCTCTGGTCCTTCTGCACCTGTTCCTTTCATTTTCCATCGTCACTACAGATGGTAAGTGTATTCTTTGGTTTTCTTTGGTACCTGGCGTCTGGCCACATTTCACTTTCTCTGATTTACCTCATCAACTCATCTTCATTTCTGCCTTGAATCTTTGCAATGAACAGGCTCCATTCTTCTGTCCTTGCTTCTTTTCAGGCCATACTCAACACAATAGCCAGCACAGTCCTCTTAAAACATGGATCAGATTACTTTACACCTGTACTCAAAAATCCTCAACAGTCTTTCCACCTAGCTCAGAGTCTAGCGGCCCATAAGGGAGTATACAATCTGTCTTCCCTGCCTGTGGGCCTTATCCTCAACTCCTTCCACTTCAACCCCCAGTTCCAGTCATTAGAGACATGCTGCCATCTCAGGGTCTTTGCCCCTGCTGTTAACTCTACCTAGAATTCGTGTTCCTCTCAGATGCCCATTTCTTGATCCCCTATTTCCTGCGTGTTTCAGTTCAGATATCACATCACCAGTGAATCTATCCTGGAACACCCAGCATAAAATGGTCACAGCCCACACTCTCTAGTCCTTGTACCCTTATTTTTTTGATAGCATATAGTACCATCTGATCAACAATACATTACTTTCTTATTTTGTTATTGTTTAATTCCCTAGAAGGCAGCATCTGTGTCTATTTGGTTCACTGCTGAACATCTAGAACTTGGTAGACTGCCTAGAACACAGAAGGCAGTATTGTTTGGTAAATGAATGATGAATATTACATGTCTGCAAATATCTTATAAAGTAAGTTAAGTTAGTTATATTATTTTCACTTCTGTATTTGGGAAAAATAAAGGGATGGGACTTTTCAAGATGGTCCTTAGCTTCCCTCGGATTCTACCTTTTCCCTGACCACAGCTAATGAATATCCAATAAAACACCACTTCAAAATATGGGCACTAAATGACCTGAGAAGAGCCACGAAATACTAGTCATCAAAATACTAGTCAGGTCAGGCTCGTAGTAAAAATAAGATGTATATTACTCTACTTAAATACCATTTCTGTCACCGTCATAAATACGTAAGGCTTTTCCTTCCTTCTGTAGAAATCACCACTACTTTGGTGATTGGTACAGTGCCATGTGCCACATTCAAATATAATAAAGACAGTAAACAAAAGGGGGAGACAAGGCAGGAGCTGAATTCAGCCCCAGCAGAGCCTCACTAGAGGATGTCTGTTAACAATCCCCCTCCCCTGACAAGAAGCCAAGTCCCCTCTGTGGCAGGGCAGAGCGGAGGGCAATGGCCATCTCACTAGATCCTGTTGGCTGTTACTTACATTGGTTTTCCTACCTATCACCTGATTTGATCATTTTCCTTCCTCATTTTCCTTTTTGTAGCAGCATATTTTTTTCTTGACTCTTTAATTGAAAGGTTGTTTTTAAAAAGTTTCTTCCTCTTTCCTTCATAATTCTGCACTCTTTCCTGCATCCTCACTCTAGTTTTATAGACCAATTAGTTTGTACACAGCCTTATATGCAGCCAAATTTTATCCTTTCGGGGAGACAAATTTGGATTTTATTTCTTCCAGGTAAAATTGATGTCATTTACTCATTCACTCATTTTTCCTGTGCTAGGCTCTATTCTAGGCACTAGGGGGAAGGGTAAAGGAGAGAACAAAATAGACAAATATCTTTCTCTCATGGAATTTAATTCTAGTGAGGGAAATGGACCATAAGTGAGATAAATAAAATATATGTGATGTTGGACAGTGGTAAGTACAAAAGACAAAAATGATGTACAGAAAGGAGATAGAATGTTTCCAGTAGGCATGGCAATTTTGGATATAGGGCAGAGAAGGCAGAGTGAGAAGGTCACAGTTTGCAAAAAAAAAGACTAGAAGGAAGTGGGGGAATGAAGCACATATTTACCCCAGGGAAAATGCTAAAAAGGCAGATGGAAAAACAAAGTGAAAGACCTGAGTTGGAAATGCACCTGGAATGTTTAATAGACAGCCAAGAAACTAATGAGGCTAGATGGAAGTGAGCAAAGAATAGGAGTAGAGGATGAAGAAAGTAATGGGGACCGACACTCGTAGACTTTAAGTAGGTCCCCGAAAGGATTTAGGTTTATACTTTCAGGGAGTTGAGAAGCCACTGGAGGAATGAAATATTCCGTGTTACATTTTAATAAGTGCTCTGCTGAGAAGAGACTATGATGATGGGGGTGTTGGGAAGGAGGAGGAAGGGACATTTAAGGGACCACCATAAACATGTATGTGACAGACAATGCTGTAAGAAGGAAGAGCTCAAAAGTCACTGGGTTCTGGATATATTTAAAAGTCAAAATCAACAGGATTTGCTGACATACTCACTATGCCTATGAGAGGAAGAAATGAGTCAAAGATGACTCCAAAATAAAAAAAAAAAAAATTGGATACCTAATGCAACATTTCACCTATTATATGAACTTTGTAAAATGTCCACATTCCTGTTTCTCTTGTGAATTTTTCTTTCTCTAGCTATGTGATTTTAACACTTTGTCTTCTATCAGTATGTATGTCCAAGTTAAATAAAAGTTTGAGTGGGGCACCTGGGTGGCTCAGTCCCTTAAGCATCACACTGTTGGTTTCTGTTCAGGTCATGATCTCAGGGTCGTGGGATCCAGCCTTGTACCAGGCTCTTTGCTCAGCAGGGGGTCTGCTTGAGATTTTTCTCTCTCTTCTGCCCTCCCCCACCCCAAACCACTTGCTTGCCTCACTACCTTTCTCTCTTTCTAAAACATAAATAAAATCTTTTTAAAAATAAATAAATAAATAAAAGGCTTGAACCAGTGGTGGTATGGTGAATGACCTTCTGAACCATCTTTCTTGATGAGAACTATATCATAACAATATGATTTGAGGAAACAAATAAATTAATGTGAGAGAACAGAGCTTGGCTTTTCATTTATTTTATTCCAGGCTCTGGAGTTTTTATGAGATTAAAGATTCAAATGTATTTACATCAGGGATATTGCTACGAACTGGATTGTGTTCCTCAAAATTCATTCTGCTGAAGACCCAACACCCAATGTGACTGGATTTGGAGACAGCCTTTATGGAGAGAATGAAAGATCAAGAAGATGATAAGGGTGGGGCTCTAATCCTATTGGGCTGGTGTCCTTATAAAAAGAGGAAGAGACACCAGAGCTCACTGGTTGTCTCTGTGCTCATGTGCCAAGGAAATGCCATGTGAGGACACAGAAGGAAGTTTGCATGCCAGGAAGGGAGCCTTCACCAGGAACAAATCATCTGGCATATTGACCTGGCACTTCCTGGCCTCCAAAACTGTAATAAAATACATTTTTTTGTTTAAGCCATTCAGTCTGTGGTATTTTATTATTATGGAAGCCCAAGCTGATTAAAACAGGTACTATAATCTTATACCCACTTCAATTTACGTGAGCAATGACATGTGTCACTCACCCACATAACTGGTGCTAACAGTTTCATTTCTTTCTCATCCATTCATACAAACTCCAGAGAGTAGTGTTGTTTTACAAGTAACCTCGATTTCAGAACCTTTGTCTTGTCCTGTGTTTTAGTCATTCACTAATTTCAGGACTTCAGTCACCATTAGAAGATTGTGTTAATACACTTCATAGAGATTTTGATTAAACAGATCTGCAAAGGAGTTTGCGTGTATCTATCAAACACTCCAGAAAATTCTGATAATCCTTTGTGAAACACTGAGATAAAGTTATTCCAACATAATTCTCCTAAATATTGTGCACAGTGGACCTTACTACATGTTCTTCATGAATTATGAAGATTCTGAAGGCTTGCCAACAGAGTTTATTATAACTTCATAAAAAATTCGCAAAAGGTCAATGTTTACTAAGAACCCAGACAGGAGAGAACTAACACCAACAATGATTGATATGTTTATCATTTTAGTCAATTTATGACTCGTACATGGTACATGCTGACACTGCCACCTCCTATTTCTAGAACAGTTCAGTTAAGTCTTTTTAAGTTCACCTTTCTAAGTCAGAAACATTATGTGGGGCTTTGATGGGGTATATTCCTGGGTGTCAAGTTCTCTGTTTATGAAAAGAGTCTGATTCAATTTGCACTGCCTCATAATAGCAACACAGTAAAGGAGTCAGGGGGTGAAAATAGAAACCTGACTAGTAATAGATTGGGAGCAGTCAGAATAGGCCTGTGTTGAAATGGGAAGTGTTTCTGCTACTGGTCTCCTGGCATACTGCCACAGGTCTAGGCAGTCTTGTCTGTCTATTTTTGTACTCAGTCTGCCACTTGGCCTCCAAATCTTTCCTCCTTAATCTTGATGCAAGCATTCATGCAGTGATGACTAATACCCATCTTATACAGAACTCCAAAGGAAAGAGGGATCGAATGAAGGGGTCCCTCAACTGGGGACTCAGAAGCACACATCCTAAGAGCCACAACTGGTGTTTTGAATACACAAACCTTGAGAGGGTCTGCTGCAAAACTCAGGACAGCCCTCCATCAGGCAACCTGATTCAAACTTTGAGCCTCCCTGGAATATTCTCAGGAACCTCACTATGTTCTGAGGGAGAGCAGGGGAACAGAGAACAGTAAGGCGTGGCCCAGCAGACCAGACCCTAGCTTATTCTGGGGCAAGAACAATATTCTTTTGAAGGGCCATTTTAGATTTCTTTTGTAAAGTCAATAATTTGTTGTGTTAGAGAAACACCATTTCCCATGTAGATGTTTCCTCAGCACCCAAAATCAAATATGCTCTCAGATAAGGGCCACTAAGCCAGAAAGTAAGCCACTAACGGCCTTATCATTAGAAAATACTCCTTTATGAAAAGGTAGGAATTACAGTGTATATACAAAATCTTTCCTGAAAAGATGCAGTTTTAAGTCCCTCCCCTGTGGCTCAGTAAAGTAGGCAATTGCACTCCTAAGACAGGAATTTAGGTTAATACTTATATCAAGTTTCTCTTTCTTACAGAAAAGAAAGGAGAAGTCCTGGACACATATTGATTTGCACTGGGACCTTTATGCTCAGCTTCAAGGAAGCCGCTTCACCTCCAGCTGGCGTCGCCCCTCCTCCAAAGCTGTCCCCGCTGCTTGGCACTATTTCCTACTTCTTTCTCTGCAGTTTCATAAGGCACAGCATTGTTAAATCTGTGCTCCTTCCCATACAAATGAAATCTAAACTCAAATTGCATCTCTTTCTAAAGAGTTTTGAGAGTGGAGAAGCAGTTACTTTTGGCAACAGCCCTCCCAGAATCTTCTGTGCAGCTCAAGTAGGGTTAATTAGTGCAGAATGCAGCAGTGATCAATACTTTTGTTCCAGTTGCGAGGAATCAGTGTCAACAGGAGAGTGGGGGGCAGAGAAGAGGTGTTTCTGAATGGCGCCTGGCTTTGCATAGTTCCGTGCAAATAGACCCTCTGGTTCAGCGATGAAGCCTACTTAGGGCACTTCAGTTCCAGAGCTGATTTCTCATTTGGCTTTCGAATAATGACATTTCATAGTGCACAGGGGTGTTGATGATTCTGGCATCTGGCAAAACTGATCGCTTCTAATTTAATGTGTGCATTGAGCTGACTGAGACCCTACCTTTTGTCCCTGCACATCTGTGGTGATGTGGTCGGCTTCCCCATCCTCAATCTCCCCCATCTTCACGACACTGACTTCTATGGTGCCAACAACTTTGCCACCATCTGAAGTTCTGCAACCAAAAATAAATGAAATGGAAAGGTAAGCATCTTCTCTCTCCTTAAAGTATGCTCAAACATGTTTGTTTCGGAAAACCACAAATATTGCTCTTTACCTTCATTAGTTTTAATGAAACAGATGTATTTTTAAAACATTGAAACATGTTAATAGTGTTGTTGTTGTTTTTAATTAAAAACAAAAACAAAAACCTGGTTAACCACGAGTTTATGAAGTAAGTGCATGGACTGTCAAAGCTACCTCAGGGCAGTGAAACCTCTTACAGCCTCTTAGAAGCGGGCACAGATATCATGCATCGGTGTCCTGTTTGGCAACACCATATCCCCACAACAGCATAAACCGTGGCTCTCCTCTACCAAGTGCATGGGACATTGTGTACATCAGTTAAAGAAACCACAGCTGGGGGGCCTGGGGGGCTCAGTCTGTTAAGTGTCTGCTTTAGGTTCAGGTCATGATCCCAGGGGCCTGGGATAAAGCCCCACATTTGGCTCGCTGCTCAGTGGGGAGCCTGCTTCTACCTCTCCCATTGCCCCTGCTTGTTCACTCTCTCTCTCTGTCAAGTAAGTAAATAAAATCTAAAAAAGAAAAAGAAAAAAGAAAAAGAAACTATAGTTGAATAAAATAGAAAAGCAGAAAAGAATATAAACATCCTTATATTCCTTTCTGACTGTGCCTTTTCCCTAACACCATTTTTCTTTCTAAGACACTAGGTAAAGGAGGTTCTCTCCCAGCAAACATAAGAAAATTAATGTATATGCAGAGCAGAAGTTAACCAGAGATAATTTAGTACAACCCTTTACTTCATCAGATAAAGAATCAGAGACTCAAAAAGATGGAATAAATCAACTAAGGTAACCAAATGGCAAAACCAGAAATCCGAGTTTCTATCTTTTTCACATATGTGGGTCATTGGAAAACTCTTTATTTAATGATGATGGTTATTTTATTATTAAGATTTTCATCATCATTATAATCTTCAACATATGAATTTTCTGGTGAACAATAATGAAATATAAAAGTAAAATGAATAACCATTAAGATTCTCTATTTTCATTTCCTGGGCAAGAAAATATACAGAATAAGTGGGGCCATCATAACATGGGAAAATTGTGACACATACTGATATTTTCCCCTTGACACTCATTTTGAAGATAGACAGCAAGCCACTCCATAGGCATGACATTTTGCAATAACTTATTTCTTAGGCTAATTGACTAATATTAGAAATGTGATACTTAATTTTTTTTCTTTTTCTGAAGTTTATTTTTAATTGGGATACAATGGTGTCTTTCTTACAACCAATTTCTTCTAAATGTCACTATTTTGTCATTGAAGATGTCAGAAAAGAGGATTAGGAAAATTTGTATCAAGTATTTTTCCAAAATGCTCATTAAAATAATGAATACGTTAGGTGAAAAGGAAACCAAATTATGTTATTAGATCATGGCAGGTTTTTCTCAAAATATAGAAAGCATAAATTAAAACACACCTTTTGAATTATGCTTTTAAGGAAACTATAATAGGAAAATTCTGGTGACATATGCACACCTAATGTCATAATGTAATCAAATAAAAACTGTGTACATAGAAAAAGAAAGTGATTTCTTGTTAAAATGAAGGTTTCTTATTAAAATATGAAATACAATGCTTTTGGTGACTTTCAAAACAATGGAAATCATCATATTGACTCGATTATTTGCAATTAATATAGAAACTTTAAATATTCATCACAAAGATGTGTATATAGATGACACTATATGATGTAAAACACTGCATTAGCTCCAATTCTGGGATAGTTTATTCATTATACCATTTTCCCACTGGAAAATGACATAATAACATATCATAAATCATAATGTGACTTAACTCTGTACAATTATTTAGTATCTAATAAATAAAGACTTTAATAAGAGCTCTCATTGGCACTACTAATAGCTTTTTCTAGAGGATTGCAGTTTCTTTTTCCCCCAAGTTGATCATCAATAACAATTACGGGTATCTTTTCCTTCTTGTAGGAGTTGCTTAAAAATTTTTGCTTGAACAAATTGAGCTAGATTCATTTTTAGGAATGCAAACTTATGTATAACTTGCTAATTTTTTTCACTGAACTGAATCAAACAATGCCCTAATGATTTGAAACAGAGGGTAGGCTTTTCAGAGTCTCTCCAGGGCCTAGGTTATAAACCAACATATGTCACCGTGGTTAAAAGTATGCACTCAAGAGTCTGGTCTCCCTGCTAGCTGCATGACCCTGGGCAAAGAACTTAACCCACATGGAACTTCGTTTGTAAGGATTAAATTGTGGCATGATTGGAGTAAAGGGCTCAGTACTTTACTCATCACTCTTTCCACCCCTCATCTTCATCCTAGTAGCAGAACAGTGCTAATAGTGGTAGTTACAGCAGCAGCATCAATAGACTCGCTATGTCATTAATGTTTTTATATGATATTTGATTTTAAAGATTGTATTATTATTTTTTTGACTGAGGGAGAGACATCAAAAGTAGGCAGAGCGGCAGGCGGAGGGAATGGGAGAAGCAGGCTCTCCACGGAGCAGGGAGCCTGATGCAGGACTCGATCCCAGAACACTGGGATCATAACCTGAGCCAAAGGCAGATGTTCAACTAACTGAGTCATTCTCTCCAGAAATTTTATTAGAATATGCATCTAAGACTATAGTAAAATATTATAGGATCTCAAGCTTCATTTCTTTTTTTTTTTTTAAGATTTTATTTATTTATTTGAAAGAGAAAATGAGAGAGAGAGCACAAGATGGGGGAGGATCAGAGAGAGAAGCAGGCTCCCCACTGAGCAGGGAAGGGAGCCAAATGCCTGATTGGATCCTGGGACTCTGAGATCATGACTTGAGCTGAAGGCAGTCACTTAATCAACTGAGCCACCCAGGCACCCCAAAAACTTCATTTCAAACAATGATTGCATATTCATTAAAGATACAGAGAATTAGTAATACAGGTATTATGAAGCTTACATCCCTAGTAATGCAAACAATACAGGTCTGTAACTATTTAGAATGCAGCTGAATCTTTCAAAGTTTTAAGCAATGTACTATGGGAGCGAGCTTCTGAACTATAGCTCTGTCTAGTCCTGTTAAACCAATTATATGGGGGTTTCTTGGATGGCTCAGTCGTTGGGCATCTGCCTTTGACTCGGGTCATGATCCTGGGGTCCTGGGATTGAGCCCTGCATCTGGCTTCCCACTCTGCAGAATAATAATATTCTTATATAATAATAATAATAATAATAAATCTTAATAAATCTTTAAAAACAAAACAAAACACAACAACAACAACAACAACAAAAACCCCACAATTATCTAGGACCCCTGGGTGGCTCAGTTGGTTAAGCAGCTGCCTTCAGTCCTGTCGTGATCATGGAATCCTAGGCTCAAGTCCCACATCAGGGAGCCTGATGTGCTGAGTAGGGAGTCTGCTTCTCCTTCTGCCCTTCGTCCTGCTTGTGCTCTCTCTCTCTCTCAAAAAAATAAATAAAATCTTTAAAAAAAATTATCTGGATACTTTTTAAATAATTTTAATGCCTTTGGGCAGAGCGGCAGGCAGAGGGAGAGGGAGACGCTTCATTTTATCTTCATTTTATCTTCTATAGGTTACCACTTATTCCCAGAGTGGAATCAAAACAAGGAGCTTGCTTAATCTAGTGATGCTAGAATGATTCTTATTTTTGATTTGTGGAGACAAAATGGGGAATCCAAGTTATAACTAAAGAGCTGAAGCCAAGACACCCAAAAGCATGGTTCATCCTGTCAATGGACTGGAACATAAAACATGGAAGCTGTTTTCTCTTTATCCTGCAACAATTTAACACACACAAAGTATGGATATTCAACACTTCTTTTTAGTCAGGAAAGTCAAGATTGAAGTATGTATTTCATGTTTCCAAAGGCTGTTTCAAAGGTGATTTTCTACAAATTAAGAAAAAAAATCATTCTTAAATGCTTAATTATGCTTTCAATGAATCGCCCATCAGGGTTGGGGGGGGTAGTAATAAAGCTTAACCATTATTCATCACCAAAATTCTGAATTTAGTGGAAATCATCATATCTACATGGAAGATATGTGGAAGAGACGCCTGGGCAAGGAATCAGGAAATCCAAGTACTACTTCCAGTTCAGCCACTAACTAGCTATGTGACCAAAGACGTAACACTTCAGATCTCTGATTTCAGTCTCCTCTGCTGGAAAATGAAGAGTTGGTCTCTAGCAGCTCTTCTACAATATCAGCACTCACGTGCACTGCTCGCATGGCTCCTGTGCTTCCATCATCTGATTCTATCACAGACGCCACAAGCCATCATGGACCAATACAGCCTCAGGAATGAGCTCAGGTACATCCAGCCTCCCCTCACTTCTCAGCTTCCCATCCTTCCTTCCCCACAAACAAACCAAACAAGCCAAAGGCATGCCAAACCAGGGAGTTGACTAAACACTTAGAGTCAAATAAAAGGGCTGGTTTTTCTTATAATAGCCAATGGATACATATATACTGACTGCCATTATGGCACAGCATCTTGGCATTTATACAAGGGTACAGATTTGACTGAACCCAGCCTCAAAAGTGATTTTACACACGTTCCTAGCCATTTATGTGGCAATAAGAACAGGCTGCAGTAATAAATAACCGTTTCAATCTACATGAACAACAGCAGCAAAAAAATGCCATTTCAGAACCTGACAGATCATTAGCACTGTTTAATGCAGAAAGCTGTAAGAGAAGTAAAAGATGACTAGTTCATGGCCGATATAGTATTTCAATCACAACATCGAAGTTTCTAATTAAACTTGGGAAATACAGTAGTCCCCCTTATCCCTGGTTCCGCTTCTCAGTGTCACCTTCTGAAGTCTCAGTTACCTGTGCTTGACAGAAGGAGTTCTGACATATCACTGGAAAACAAACGGTCGCCTAACACTATGTCACAACACCTCTGTCATTCACCTCACGTCATCTCATCATAGAGGCATTTATCATCTCATATCATCTCAAGAAGAAGGGTGAGTGTAGTAAGCTATTTTGAGAGAGAGAGAGAGACCACATTCACATGGCTTCTATTATGATACGTTGTCACAATTGTTCTCTATTATTGTTGTTAATCTTTTCCTGTGCCTAACCCATGAATTAAACTTTATCGTAGGTAGGTATGAATAGGAAAAAAAAACATAGTATATATAGGATTTGATACTATCCACATTCTCCACTGGGGGTCTTGTAATGTCTCCCCTGCGAATAAGGAGGGAGGGCTATTGTCCACCTAAATATTTAATCATGCCAACAAGATGGAAGACGAAGTAGCAGAAATTTTCAGCAACATAAAGCTGTTCTCCCTTTCACTCAGATTTTCAGCATACAGAGTAGATCAGTGATTAAGGTTCTCCAAAATCTGCCTTTAAAATAACTCCCAAATAAAATAAAATGGCTTCTAATTGAAATATTCAACCTCACGGGCTGAAACATACCAACATTTTTAGAGGACTGAATGAAAGGAGGTGTAAAACAGTCTCCTAACAAAGGACAATTTAATGACACTCTTTCCTCACCACCTCCTATACCATTCTTACTAGAACAAAAAGAAAAGGAAAAACAAAACAAAACAAAATAAAAACCTCTGGAAACGTTAAAGAGCAACATGTAAATAACTGCTCTGTTTTGGAAATGCCACAGAGATGCAAACCAACAAATGACTCTAAACATCCAGGGAGAAACCATCATTAGCATTGTCAGTTTTTGTGAATATAAAGTAGTCTTGGTGCTAGGCACAGGAATCTTCAGCTGTGAGACATGGCTTGCGTTTAAACTGTCTAGACATGTACCTGGGAAAGACAAATCTCACCGGGGCAGGAAAATAAACAAAGGTCATAGGTGAACAAATGGAGTTAGTGAGTGAGTGAGTGCACCCTGATGATCTTTCTGGTGAATGCATTTACTGGCAACGCTAAATTTACTTAGGGCTCAAAGAAGTGAGAGTTCCATTAAGTATGTATAACTAAGCACACCTCTATTCTGGCTGAAATTAATAAATGTCAGAAGCCGTGTAATACTTTCAAACTCACACTCAAATAAAACTTTCAGTAGTTCTTCACATTATAGCTTACGTACTCTGAGTTTTTTCCCTGGTTTTCTCCTCCATGCTCATTATGAGCACTCTTTCAGACATTCCATCCACTATTCAACCATCCCTTCTACGAGGATCTATCTTAAGTCTCACCGTAAGTCTCTACCCCCTAGTCTGTCCTCATTTCCTGATCTAGAACTCCAAACTCCTTTTGTCCTGATATTTTTTATTCTATAAGCTTGAGACTTAACTCTCCCTTCAAATCCAACTCACTCACACCAAGAGCATATCATTTTCCAAAGACCACCACCAAAGAACGTTCTATCTTCACCCATGCCTTGCCCCTACCTTCCGAGGTGTCACTAAGCCCTGCTGACTAGCTCTCTACAATGTCTCTTGCACATGTCCCTTCACGATGGCAACATCCCAAGCAGTTCTGTCACTTCTTACTACCCTTGAAGAATCTACTTCCACCTTCTTTTCCGTTCCATCCATGTCAGGTTTTTCTCTTAAAGCATCCCTGCCACTGTATTATTTTTTTTCCTCTATTAAAAGTCCTTAGAAGTTGTCTAATGTCTACCCAGAGACACTGAAATACAGCCTGTCTTTCAAGGCCTTATATCAAGACTTGTCAAGGGTTTTGGGCAGCTCAATAGTTTTGGTCTGAACTGATCCATGCCAAAGTACATACCATTAAATAATGAAGGATGGCTTGGCGAAAAATGCAGTGAACTTTGAGTAACAAAGGCCTTGGTTACTCTATAGTAAATAGCAGTGTGACTGTGAGCAGGCAACGCAGCACCTATAAAGATGTCCTAGTTATAAAATATGAACAAACGAAACCATCTTACTTATCTCACAAGATTGATGTGGCTAAAAACAAAGGATCTTAGGTATAAGTACAAGAATGCTTTAACGTATGGTAATGATTACTATAGCTATATAGTCTGGGTCGCAGAGCTTCATGAGCACATCACAAGTACATTGGCTATCAGTTTTCAGACTAACTGGTAAACAGGGTCTTCTTTATTGCTAAAAATAGTACTATTCAAATATACATAATTATCCCAATACAATAAATTGTTAAAGCACATCTTTCCAGGGGCGCATGGACGGCTCAGTCGGTTGAGCATATGACTTTCACTCTGGTCATGATCCCAGGGTCCTGGGATTAAGCCTCCTGTTGGGCTCCCTGCTCAGCGGGGAGTCTGCTTGTCCCTCTCCATTGCCCCTGCTTGTGCTCTTTCCCACTCACTCTCTCTCAAATAAATAAATACAATCTTAAAAAAAAGCACATCTTTGCCTCCTCATGTGTCTATTAAATAAATAAATAAATATGATAAGCTATATTTGGAAACTTGATTCAATGTAAATATGAAGTATAAACTCTTTAAATTATAGACATAGTCTTTAAGTGAGGTGAGAAAACAAGATTGGCACCTTGTAAATGCATTTGTCAGGATTTGTAGGCAACCCAAATTACGTAAAATTAATAGGATGCCATGGTCTGCCCATTGGTACGTACAAGTACTGCAGGTAGAACAAGTAAGCACACTCTACTCTCCTACATCCACTGAATGTAGCTATAAAACCCAGACAGATGCACAGACTCAAAGTAATATTGGGGGTAGATCAGAATTTTAGATACCACTGAACTAGCAGTGAGTTCACTCTTTTCCCCAATTGTCGTTCCCAATCTGTACTCAATAAAGCCCCAAGTCTAGAGGTGGGCAATGGGGTAAACACATAGAGCTTCAGGAGAAGCTCTCAAATTCTGGCATGAAAAACAGAAAAGGGGTTTCCTGAGGAATTTCCAGAGGAATTGGGAAATAACTTTTCTTTTTTCCACTCTCTCACGTCCCAGCCTCCAAATAATCCAGTGGTGGCATCGGGGAGGAATTGCAAGGGCCTAAAATGATGAAGGAGGAAAAGTCTCCTCTCTGGAATTGAGACCCTAAGGATGTAGGGCAAATCCCTGCTACCTCTCTTTTCTTCTTCTTCTTTGCCCCAGAAGAGGGTGCAGTTGCATAGCAGAAGGAAGAAAATAAACCCCAAGCTTTCTGGCTGGAGCATCTAAAAGGGAAGCCACAGGAAACAGGAACATGCCAGGGAGGGTGTGAAGAGGAAGGAGCTCAAGAAAGGGACTTCTTAACATTGTTCCTAAATACCCGGTCACCTCAAGCTGTGCATGCACGACTCTAAGTAACATATCAGAGACTTTGGAGAAATAATTTATGGACTGGACCATTCCCCCAGATCCCAGACTGTCACCTGAGTGACAAAGATGAAGGACAGTTCTAATGATACCACAAAAGCTTGGAAAATATAAGTGATATTGAACTTATTGTACTAAGTTTCACAGACACAATTTCAACTCACCAATAATCTGGCAATGAACAACTGGAAACTGAAATTTTCAATAAGTGTATCATTTATGGTAGATCCAAACAAAGTGCTTAAGTGCAAAACTGTCTAAAACCTATATGCTGAAAACTACGGATGCTGTTGGAAGAAACCAAAGAAGATCTAAATAAATGCCAAGACATACCGTGTTCACGTATTGGAAGACTCAGCTTTATAGGGATGTCAGTTTTCCCCCAACTGATCTATAGATTTAATGTACTACTAATCAAAATCCCAGCAAGATTTTTGGTAGCTATTGATAAGCTAATTCAAAAGTTTTAAATAAGGGCAAAGAAATAGAATGGTCAGAGTAATTTTAAGAAAGAACAAAAATGGAGCATTTGTACTTACTGATTTTAAGACTTATAGTAAATCTACAGTAATCAAACTGTGTTGTGTTAGTGAAAGAGCAGATATAGTGTCAAATGAAACAATACGTGGCAACATGACCAATTCTTTTTTGACAAGGTTACAGTCAATGTAATGGAAAAAGAGTAAGCAGTCTCTTTGACAAATGGTATTAAAATAATCAGACATCCATCTGGGGAGAAAAAAATGACCCTTTGCTTAGATTTCACAACTGAAACAAAAGTTAAAATGATTCACAGATCTAAGTGTGAAACATAAAAAGTATAAAAATTTAAAAAGAAAATATAGGAGAAAATCTTCATAAATTGAGCTTAGTCAAAGTGTTCTTAAATGTGGCACCAAAAGCATGATTTAAAAAAGAAATCAATACTTCATCAAAACTGATAACTTTCACTCTGTGAAAGATAATGTTATGTGAATGAAAAGACAAGCTATTGACTAGAAGAAAATATTTGCCAATTATGTATCTGGCAAACAAAACTCAACAGCAAAAAAGAAAAAAAGAAAAAAAAAAGAACCACCTAATTAATAAATGGGCAAGGTTGAACCAACATCTCTCAAAAGGGGATATACAGATAGCAAATAAGCCATGGAAAATTTCTTAACATTGTTGGTCACTAGGGAAGTGAAAATTAAAGTTTTATGGGATGCCACTATACACCTTAGAATGGCTAATGAGGATGAAGAGCCACTGAAACTCTCATACACTGCTGGTGGGAAAAACAGCAGATGGGGTTTTTAAACAACTCAGCACACACGATATGACACAGAAATTCCAATCATAAGTATTTACCCTAAAGAAATGAAAATTTAGAGTCATTGAAAAAACCTACAGATGAGTATTTTACCAGGTCCATTCATAGTCACCCCAAATTAGAAACAACCAGAATGTACTTTAATGGAAATGGTTAAATAAACTTTAATATGCCATATTATGGAATACTACTCAGGAATTAAACAAACAAACAAACAAAAAACTGTTGATATACATGACTTGGATGAATTTCAAAGGCATAAGACTGAGTGAGTGAGGCCAATCTCAAAAGGATATATACTCTGTAATTCAATTTATATATTCTTCTGAAAAAGAGCGAGCTATGGTGATAGAGAACATAAATTGTGGTTGTATGGGTTGCCGTGGGTAGAGGCATGAATTAAAGGGGCCATAGGAGGGAGTTTCTCTGTGGTGAGAGAATAGTTCTATTTCCTGATTGTGTTGGTGGTTACAAGAATCAACACATCTACAACAATAAAAAGTCAATTTTTATGTGTGTTAATTTACAAAATATAATGAATGAGAAAGGACATAGCCATTTTCTCTGATAATGAATTAATAGCAAATAAAAACAGCCATTTAGTCTGGGAGCATAGAATCCTAATCACTAAAAGGTTATCCTATTCTAGGTGAACGAAATGTAATTTCTGGCAACATAGATTTGAAATGGCAGAGTCAAAGTGTCAATTTATCCCATGCTCTATACTTGCAAGACATCTGCTGACAGAGATGTGTCATATGAGAGAGAAAAAGTTTACATGAACCATGGGACATTTCATCAAACTGGAGAGTAAGGTGCTCATGTAGGAAGTTCAGTGAATTTCCCAAGCCAATGGCCCCACTTCACGGAATGAATCTACCATCTAAAATTACTTACATTTAGACCCACAAAAGAGAAACTATTGCTAAGGCTTTTTGTTGGTTCAATTTATTTTATTTATTTGTCTGAATTTTTATTTTCAGTAAGAGAAAGAAAGAAAATTAAGAGGAAAAGAACACCTATTAAGCAAAGACCATCGGAGGAGAAAGGAAATAATAGGGAGAAAAAAACCATAACAGGCTATGCTTAGATTGCTGGGGAAACCTGACTTAATGCAGACATTTTTTTTAAGTGTGTGTGTGTGTGTGTGTGTGTGTGTGTGTGTGTGCGTGTTTATCTATTTATTTACATTTTTAAGACCATTTTTTTTCTCTTACTAAAAATAGACCTGCTCCTGGAGCAGCAACTCCTTACAAGAATGATTTGTAAATGTCACTAAGCTAATCAAAATATTCTAAGAGGGGCACCTGGGTCGCTCAGTGGGTTAAGCCTATGCCTTTGGCTCAGATCATGATCCCAGGATCCTGAGATTGAGCCCTGCATTGGGCTCTCTGCTCAGCAGGGAGCCTGCTTCCCCCCTCTCTCTCTGCCTGACTCTCTGCCTACTTGTGATCTCCCTCTCTCTGTCAAATAAATAAATGTTAAAAAAAATATTCTAAGACATTGTGAAAACATTGCATAGATAATAGGCATGGATAATTAGACAATTATTGAATAATTAGTATTATACTAGTGATAGGTCAATATTTAATACTCAAATTTTGATTTATACATATTTTTATCAGAGTTGTGCTTTTGGGTTTATGTCAGTTTCTTAGCAAGAGGAAATAGTGATAAGAGATTTTTTTTTAAAGCTAGCATTAAAAAAGTTATACAGTATATGGTCAAAGTTTTACAGTGTATAAACATAATTTTAGAGTATAATGTAATTCAAACCTATGCAGTAAGACATTCACTAAGCTTTAAATTGCACAATGGGGCATGCACTCTGAAACCAAGCAATTCTTAGTGTCTATATTTTTATGCTTAATTGGATTTGGATTTGCTTTACATTCTTCTGTTATTAAGTTATAAAATCTTTTGGTTTTAAAAATAGCTTTTTTCTTTTTTTATCCTCTAATATGATTTTAATAATTTAATAATTTTAATCCAAAACTCTTTTTAATCCAAAACCCTTTAAAAATAAGGTCAAAACCCAGAAAATATTAATTCATTCACAAAGATTTATTAAGAACATACTATGTTGTAAGCACTATTTCACACATAAGGATAGTTGCAACCGAGAACAAAACCAAAATCCATCCTCAACTTTTCACAGAATTTGAACTTTCATGGTAAACAGATAAATGAGACATCAGAAGATGATAAATGCCATGGGAAAAAATTAACCAAAGTAAGAAGATGGATGTGCACTGGGTTGGGGCTGCTGCTTTATATTCAGTGGTTGGGAAAGGCCTGTCTAATACAATGCCATTTGAACAAACACCTAAAGGAAGGAAGGAAGCAAGCCATATATCTTTCTTGGGGGAAAATCTTTTCAGGCAGAAGACACAGATTGTCCAAAAGGCCTTGGAACCTGGTTCCCATATTCAAGGAAGAGCACGGACACCATTGTGGCTAAAGCTGGGTAGCACAGAAGGAGAGAAGACTAAGTAAGAGAGGTATGCATTATTTTTATTTTGCTCCATAACGAATGACCACAAACTCACAATTTCTATAGATCTGAGGTCTGGGCCATGTCTTCAACTCAGGGCCGCAAGAGAATGAAATCAAGATGTAGGCTACACTGCATTCTCATGCCTCATGGAAACTCTAGGAAAGAATCCACTTCCTAGCTCATTCAGGTTGCAAGAATTTATTTCCTTGTGGCTCAATGACTGAAGCCTCCATTTCTTAAAAGTTCTCAGCTGAGATTACTGACACTCAGCTCCTAGAGGTCACCTCTGGGTCTTACCATGTGGCCCTCTCCAAAGGCAATATACAGAGAGCAGATTGCTTTCTCAAAGCCAGCAGGAGAATTTCTTTCTCCAGTCTGCTAGAGAAATATAAGAATATATATATATAAGAAATATAAGAATCTTATACAAGTTTCTCCCAGCCACCTAGATATAATGACCACAGTGATGGGAAAATCACTTTGGCATATGGGCAATCTAATAAGGGGAGTAACTATCCCATCATATTCACAAGTCCCACCCACACTCAGAGAGAAAGTATCATGTATGGCAAGTACACCAGGGAGGTGGGAATCTTAGGGGACATCTTTGCATTCTGTCTACCACAAACAATGGGGGAATGACGTCATCTAGATCTCCATAGGCCACTGTAAGAACTTCGCTTCTGTGCGTGGGGTGACAAACTGAAAGAAGATTCTTTTTTTTTTTTTTTTTTTAAGATTTTATTTATTCGACAGAGAGAGATCACAAGTAGGCAGAGAAGCAGGCAGAGAGAGAGGGGGAAGCGGGATCCCTGCTGAGCAGAGAGCCCAATGAGGAGCTTGATCCCAGGACCCGGGATCATGACCCGAGCGGAAGGCAGAGGCTTTAACCCACTGAGTCACTCAGGCACCCCCTGAAAGAAGATTCTGAATTGACACAAGTTTTAAAGTGAGAATCTGGGCTTCAGGGCAGAGAATAGACTGCAGGGAAGCAAAGAGAGAAACATGGATGTGAGTTAGAAGACATTAGGATGAAATCGAGACACACCAGATTCTATTTTTGCTCTGAGAGTAGAAAGAACTAGATACTATGATTGGTTGGATATGAAGAATAAGAGAAAGAGGAATCAGAGACTAGCGAGTGCATGAATGATGGGAAGGGCAGAATTGCAATTTCTTGAGATGGGAAGACTGTGAGAATAAATAAGATTTTAGGGGAAGGAGTAAGCAACAAACAGGAATGAGGACTTCAGTTTTAACATTCCAAGTGTGAGACATTTATTTAAAGGTCAAGTAAAGATATCAGATGATTAGATGTGAGAGTCTGGAGTTCAAGGGATCAGTCAAGGATAGAGATAAAAATAGGGATCATCAGAATATAGATGATATCAAAAGCTTTGAGAGTAGGTGGAAGTGAGTGAATGAATGAATGAAAATTGAAAAGTCTGTATCTAGACTCAGACATAGGACACCTCAAAGTTTAGAGGTTAGGGTGATAAGGATCAACATGCAAAAGAAAGAGAGAAATAGCCAGCTTCCTATTGGTAGGAAGGAATAAAGTTCAGTATCTCAGATACCATCTAAAGAATGTGTTTTATGGAGATAGTGACCCAGCGTGCAGATGTGCCGAGGAGAGGAACATTGAGAACTCTCCACTGGATTTAGCAACATGGAGGTGATTTACTCCTGATTATGACAAAAGCTGTTTAGGTAAAGGATAGGGATGAAATCCTGATGAGAATGGATTCAAAAGACCACCAGAGCAAAGTGGAGACAGGTCTTGAAATGGTTCTTCTATACAGAAGAGTAGGGAAATGGAGCATAAATTAGAAGATGTGGGGGACTGGGTGAAATTTTTCATGTTAACAGACTTGATCTAGTAGAGAGGGAATAACATAAGACACAAGAGTAAAAGGGGATAATGTTCTTAGATAGATGAGAAGATATGGAATCTAAAAAGCTAGTGGAGGGATTGACTTTAGACATCAAGCAGAGTTCATTTATAACAGCGGGAAGGCAGGCTGGTAGGTTGGTAAATACGGCGTGGGAAATTGTCAAATTCCTCTTCTCGGTGAAACAGGAACCAGATAAATCGGCTGTGAATGAGGAAGAGGGGAGATATTGTGGAGGTTCTGGGAAGAAGGAGGTGTAAAATAATGGTCCAAGACAGTGGGAGAGCGAATGGACCAGGGAAATATAGGACCGCACAACAGTATCGAGGATGTCTGAACCAAATGAAACTTGTAAGCATGGACGTCAGGTTATCCTAGCTCACTCAGCTGTAAGGATGCATGTATGGAGTAGGTGAACTAAAGGTTGAATTTATCCATTTTTTGTTGTAGCCTTTATTTTTATTTTATTCATCATCTACCTATCCACCTATCTACCTACCTACCTATCCTCTATTTAAATTTATCTATTTTGCCCAGGAAGTATAGTAACTGAAGAGTGGCCCAGGAGTTGAGGACATATTCGAGGGAATTGTTTGGTGATTCCTAAGTGATGGACCATGGAACCTCAACTGGATAAGAAAAGAAGAGTGGGTATGGGGGAGGGGGTGGTGAAGAGTACAGATATGACTTGAGCATCAATGAGTTGGTTTAGCCAAAGAACAATGAGAAAGAGTATGCTGGCATGATGTGAGATAGAAATCAGAAAACAGGGGCACCTGGGTGGCTCAGTGGGTTAAGGCCTCTGCCTTCGGCTCCGGTTATGATCCCAGGGTCCCTGGGATCAAGCCCTGCAATTGGGCTCTCTGCTTGGCAGGGAGCCTGCTTCCCCCCTTCTCTCTGCCTGCCTCTCTCCCTACTTGTGATCTCTCTGTCAAATAAATAAATAAAATCTTAAAAAAAAATCAGAAAACAGAGTACTTAAAGTTAAGACTCTGGAGAGGTGGGATTAATGACAAGATCCAGGGGATGACTACAGGAGTGGGTTGCTGAAGTAGGGCAGAGAAAAGCCTGAAAGGCCCACAAACTGAAAAGATAATTTATGTGGCTACTAATTCACAAGATGTATGAGAGGAATTGTGCTGAAGACAACTCAGTGAATCACAAGTTAAAATCCTTGTGAAATGAGGAGAGTGATGTCATTAGATGACCTTAGTAAGATGGGGAACCTAAGGGCATGTCAGAGGCCATGAGCCTCAAACAAGGAGAGTTTTCAGAAGATGTTCATCCCACCCCAGGTATGAAGGGCAGCTACTTGGCAAGGCTACAACAGAGAGAACCAGCTTCTAGTTAAATGAATAGAATGACTGACAGTGCTGGTGGGGTTGAGGATGGACGTCAGGCATCAGAGGACACCTGGGGAGGAGAGGGCCCCAGGGCCAGGGTAGGGAGTAGACAAACAGGTAAAATGATGGGTGGAATGTGGACAAGGGATGGCCTGGGAATTCAGGGCTTCTGTGTGGTCAGAATGAGGAATGGTTAATGCCAAAATAAGGAAACATAGTTTAGCTAAGGCAGCACTAATTTTAAAGTATTATAAAAGCCTGAAATTTCCCATTTTCTTACTTTACCTTGCTCTGCTATGTAGTCTTAACACGGCCTTGTTAAATCACCTGGTAATTATTTTAGAGGTCAAAATGGGACTGATTCACAGGTAAAGCAGATGAGATACAACAGTAAGATTCCTACGGAACTTTTTTATTAAAAGGAAATAAAGTAATTAAATCAAAGTTCAAGACACTGCTACAAGGCAACAGCATGTTGCTTTTATTCATGCTAAAAAGATTTTGAAGATACATTTGAAGAGATCAAATGTCCTGTCACAGTTTTTCAACATAAAGTGCATTAGAAAACCATTTATTATTTCTCCAGATATTACCTTTTATTTATTTTTTTTTAAAGATTTTATTTATTTATTTGAGAGAGAGACAGTGAGAGAGAGCATGAGCGAGGAGAAGGTCAGAGAGAGAAGCGGACTCCCCGCGGAGCCGGGAGCCCGATGCGGGACTCGATCCCGGGACTCCAGGATCATGACCTGAGCCGAAGGCAGTCGTCCAACCAACTGAGCCACCCAGGCGTCCCCAGATATTACCTTTTAAAACATTATTCTAAGGTTTCTGATTATAAGCAGTTTACCTACTAGTAATTAAAAGGTCTTCATCACGTCCCTAAAAAAGAATCCGTATAAGAAAAAGAATGGGTTTTGGCAAGAAGTAGAAAGACTGTAAAAACTAAAGGTCACAAGAGTAGAATTTTCAATTCAAGAGCAATTGCTATATACTTTTGAAAATTTTTGAGAACTGAAGTCTGTGTTCCAGATAAAAGTTTCCCTCACTTTGTATAACCCTGGATACAGCTGTTTTCTCTTTTTTCTTAAACTCCTCAGAACTCAGAATTAGGATTAAATAAAACCAAAGAATGTAGAGCAGAGAGTAAGTATCATCCAATTCATTTTGTAGAAACTGAGGCCCAGAGAAGCCAGGAGACAAAATCAAGGCCACCTCTGGAGTCAGCAGCAGTGCGGGGGTTGGTCACCAAAGCGTAGAAATCAGAAGGCCACATCCAATTTTTTAAAACTGGTTTCTGAAAACCAAAAGATGAAATGGTAGTGATTTATTTTTAGCTGCTTGTCAACATGTTTATCATCCTTATCTGAAAAATATAAAATTTTGGTCATAGTTTAGTCCTCAGCAGCCGGCTCCCGAGCTCTGAGGCAACTTATCTTCTGGGCTACGTGATTTTTCTTCTGAGCAAGAGACTTCTAGGGATCATTCTCTCTCTTCTTTTAAACTTTGTTCTAAGACTGAATTTTCCCCTAGAGCGGTGTGAACTTTCTTGTCCATGTCTGGAGTTACTTTCTTTACGTACTGAGAGAATTGTTTCTTGTTGGCAGTATCATCTTCTCCCATTAAATAACATGTGGAATCTGGAACGTTCAGATCAATGATAGCCTTCCAAAGTACTGCTGCGCTGAGTTTCTCACTTTCTGAATCATAACCAGGGACTCATTTGGTACTGTGAGAGGCAAAAAAGCTTCTTCCCACAGCTCCCTTCAGAACCCCCAAAACTTTATTTTCGGTGGCAGTTGGAATGGACAGCATCCAAAATACAAAATGCCTTCACATTATAACGTGGAAGCTCATGACTATAAGCCACACAGACTGTCACAACCCCTTTTGTTACAGGCACAAGCCGTCTAACAAATGATATCTCCATCATTTACATAAACTATTATAATCTATTTAATTTATCCTGGATTACTAAGCATTCCCAAACATAGTAATCAGTTTTATCCTCTCCCCTTCTTCTAATTTTCACTTGGTCTCTCTTGAAGTAGGTCTTATTCTTGGCAACTTATTCTTTTTTTTTTTTTTTAAAGATTTTATTTATTTATTTGACAGAGAGAGATCACAAGTAGATGGAGAGGCAGGCAGAGAGAGAGAGAGCGGGAAGCAGGCTTCTCGCCGAGCAGAGAGCCCGATGTGGGACTCGATCCCAGGACTCTGAGATCATGACCTGAGCCGAAGGCAGCGGCTTAACCCACTGAGCCACCTAGGCGCCCATTGGCAACTTATTCTTGAAAACCCTATCCTATAGAACACAGACCCATGTCTGTGGCTAACCACAATGGCAGGAACTTCTATAATTTAATTCATACTAGTAACAACAAGAAAACACATTTGATGAAATAAGAACATGTTTTGAAAGTCTATTCCAATGATTCTATGAGGGTCTAGTAACTCTTTGTTTTAATTTGCTCAGGTTGCCATAAAATACAATTTTCTGTGTGGCTTAAATGACAGAAATTTATTTTCTTCCAGGTATAGAGGCTGGAAGCTGAAATCAAGGCGCCAGCATGGTCAGATTCTCATGAAGGATCTCCTCCTGATCTGTGACAGATGCCTTCTCACTGTGTCCTCACATGATAAAGAGAAAGAGCGAGCTCTCTGGTGTCTCTCTCTCTTCTCATAAAGACACTAATTCCATCATGAGGGCCCCCTCCTAATGCCCCCTCCACATAACCCTAACTGCTTCCCAAAGACCCCATTTCCAAATAACTCACAGTGGTGGTCAGGGCTTCAAGAGATGAATTTTGAGGGGATACAAAAATTCAGTCTGTAACACTCTTAAAACCTCTAACTTTAGAAATTGCTAGAACATAACTCAATATTGGTCATTATTCATTACTTTAGTTTTATTCATAGAGAACCCATCTGAATTACATTTGCAGATGTCTGGAAAGTTTTATCTTAATATGACTTTGATTACTGAATCTGGCCCATCTTTCTTGATTGAAATAAGTCTATTATTGCATCCTTAAAAATTGCTTTGCCTATAAATTATCTTCCCTCTAACCCATTCTATTTTTGTTTATTTTCTCTGGAACTTACTAGCAATGTGGTATTGGACAATTTACTTAACACTTCTAAGCTTAATTTTTTTCATCTATAAAATAGTGATAATAATATCACCTACTTATAAGATTTTTTGAGACTTAAAATGAGACATCCTAAGCAAACACCCAATAATTATTATTATTTTTTGGTGGTGGTACTGCTGGTGAAAATGGAGGAAGAAGTGAGGGGACACAATTAATAGTAGTATTTTGAAATCTGGAATATTGCTTGGGTTTAGCATCTGTCTCACTGACTGTGAAATAATAGAAATATATATTATATTCTGTGCCTAGTAAAAAACCCTTGTAATTTCCTAAGTGATAAGAGCACTGGGATCATCTTTTGTTCTAACATTTTGTCTTTGACCCTATTTCCTGATACAGAGCTCTTAAATCCCTTGGAATTTCCTGGATGATAAGAGTATTTTTGCTCTAAGGAGGCAATGTTTGGTGGGCTCCTGGATGGGGGCTGGTCACCAGAAAGACCAAAACATGATTAGAAGCTTAGAATTTTCAGGCCCACACTCTACCTTCTGTGAAGGGGAGAGGGGCTAGAAGTAGGGTAAATGACTAAAGCTACCTATGTGATAAACTTCCATTAAAATCTCAAAAGTCCAAGGCTCAGATAGCTTCTGGGTTGCTGAACACACCCATGTACTAGGAGGGTGGTGCCTCCCAATTCCACAGGCATCCCCCACATCTGGTGATCAGAGATGTCAGAAATAAAGTGTTCTGTGTGAGTGGTAAAGAAGAAACTCGCAGGAGTGTTTTCCTTTGCATGAGACTGTTTTCTGAAGTATCAAATTACTATTCCTTCTCCCAATGTGGTTTTATTTAAGCCATTATATTTTTAATGTTACTGAACTTTCTCTTCCCCATCCTAGTATTGCTTAATAAATTGAAGTATGAAAGGATTTTATTGAGAGCCTTGAACAGATTCTTTATAAAATATCTTTTTGTCAATGAATTTTAAAACTGGGTCACAGGGTAGTTCTATTTTTAACTTAAAAAAAAAAAAGATTTATTTATATATTTGACAGAGAGAGGGAGCATGTGGATGGGGTGGGGTGAGCAGAGGGAGAGGGAGAGACATACTCCTCAAGCAGACTCCCTGATGAGCGGGGAGCTTGACACCAGGCTCTATCCCATGACCCCAGGATCATGCCCTGAGCTGAAATCTAGAGTCAGCCGCCTAACTGACTGAGCCACCCAGGCGCCCCTATTTTTAACTTTTTAAGGAATCTCCACACTGTTTTCCAGAGGGACTGCTGATAACTTTTGCTCTTAATTTCTTCATATGTTTGCTTCTCTTGACTGCAGTTTAAAATATTTTCTGAGGCTTTACCTGGTTGCTTTATTTTGTTTTCTCCATTAGTCTATTAATTCATTCTTACAAACTTAACTCATCTAAACTTGATAATGTTCAAAAGTGAACTCTTGGTCCTTCTCTCTTTTTTTTTTTTTTTTAAGATTTTATTTATTTGACAGAGAGAGATCACAAGTAGTCAGAGAGGCAGGCAGAGAGAGAGAGAGGAGGAAGCAGGCTCCCCGCCGAGCACAGAGCCCGATGCGGAGCTCAACCCCAGGACCCTGGGATCATGACCCGAGCTGAAGGCAGAGGCTTAACCCACTGAGCCACCCAGGCGCCCTCAGTCCTTCTCTTAAAACCTGCTTCATTGCAGCCCTCCCCTACTAAGTTAGTGGCAATTCCACTGCTTCCACAGTCTAAACAAGAATCTTTGGATTCATTGTTGTTTCCTTTCTTTCTTAGGTCACATTCTTGTTGTCACCAAATCCTGTTCATTCTGTCTTCAAAATATATCCAGAATGTGGTCACTCTCAGCACCTCCAAACTACTCCAGGTGAAAGCCACCATCACCCTTCACCTGGGTTAGAGCAAACACCTGCTACTTGGCCTCCGGCTCCCTCTCTTGCCCTGTGGTGAGTCTATTCTCCACACAGCTCACACTAGTAGTCTGCTCATGCCTCTGCTCAAAACCCTGCATGACTTCTGGCTGAACTCAGAGTAAAGGATGAAGGCAGCACAACGGCTTTCACTCCTTAGAGCACCTAGACCCTTGCCACCTCCTTGGCCTTCTTTCTTTGACTGTCGTCCTCGTCCTGCTCATTCAACTTTGGCTTCATGGGGCTCTTTACTGTTCATTACGTTGGCTACAGCAGCAGGACCATCACCACTGCCACCATCACTCTACAGCTGAGATCTGCAGGGTCAATTCACCAAGTTTTTGTTCATATGTCACCTTCCCAATGTGACTAGCACTAATCGCTCCTTGAACTCTGGGTGGTTCACCTGCTGACCATAGGTGGAGGACGTGTATGACCTAAGAAAGAAAGGTACAAACAGCCTTGAGTTGGTGTAGACTCATTTTTGAAATAAGAGAAAGCTATTTAGGCTTTGTGCTACAGGACACTCATGCTGATGACAATGATGATGATGGTAAAGAGGACCAGTGTGGATTGGGTACTACATACCAGGCCCTATGTCAATTGCATTGCCTGTATTACTTTCTAAAAATCTCAATATCAATTTTATGAGGTTTTCTTATTCTCAATTACAGATGAAGATTATGACATTTCCTCAAAACTCTAAGCAGTACCTCTGTTTCTAAAAGCTCCTTAAAACTGGATCATGGAAGGGGAGTCTTTAGTAACAAAAAAGTTATCCAGTAAAAATCAATACCTTTTCCTTGTATAATTCACTAATTAAGTCCTCTCAGTAATGCAAAAACTACCCCCCCACCTCTTTTTGCCTGCAACCCTCACCCCTTCTTCCTCATCTCCCCAGTCATCCTCCTCTAAGCACATCATAGTCATAGATGGTGACAGTCCTCAGGTTCCTAGAACCAAAAACGTTAACATTTACCTAATCATTAAACCCAAAGTCTTCATTTTTGAGCCAATAAAACTGAGGCACGTGTGCGTGCATGCGCACACCCACCCACCGCCCCCCTCCCCACATTCCTTCTTGAAGTTAACCTCTAGTTAATGGCAGAGGGATGACAATTTTTAGAAGTAATATGACTTGGTTTCCAGTCATAGCTAATTTAACATCTACACAGCCATCCTATAGCCTGCATTGGACCCTCATGAATCAACTTTATGTGCAGATTAGTAATATGAATGGTTCAAAAATAGAAAGGTAAAGTTTTTCCCAGAATGAGTATTTATGCATTGTTATAAAATGTTGCTTGTTCTCCATTCTTTGCCTCTCTAGCTTCAGTGTTGTTCATGATTCTTTTCTTGAAATCAGTTCCAGAAGAAAACCCTCCTAATCTCTTGGAAATTCATCAATCCTCTTTTCTGACTGCATCTCTCTAAAGAGAAGGCATTAGAAGGAAGGTTTGTAAAGCTTTCATTGTAGAATGGACCTGGAGTATATAAAAAAGGAAAAAGACTCTCCAAAAAATACATATATCCATCTTTTACTCACCTTAGCTCTGAAACACAAAGGAAAATTTGCTGCCATATCATATCCATGACTAGCATTTTTGAACTCAAAGAATTTACAAAAACAACATCGGAGAAATTAACAAAATTTCATAACTAACAAACACTATGAAACCAATTATATGTGTTTTTACCCTTTCCTCCTAAATATCCTTTATTATTTAAATATATTCTTCAAATGAATTTGGCAGGAAAGATAAGATCACTTAAAACAAGAATAGTACTTGTTTCAAGGACCATTGGGGGCTAAAGGGAGGAAGAGATGCATGAAAGAGTAGGTAGTAAACTTTTTTTTTCCTATCAAAATATAAAGGGATCTTTTCCTTAAAATCTAACTTATGAACACCATTTTTTAAGCTAATTTCAGTGGCATTATTATGATTAGTAAATGATATTTACTCATGGGGAAATTTAAGCAAAATAATTAGCATTCCTGGTGAAAGTAATGGAATTCTAACTCCCTCGGATGTTACAGTCACAGGCCTAACAACCGTAAAGTACTTTAAAGGCTATAACATAGAAGCAATAATAGAATTGGTCATAGAAACAATTCACTTTTAGTGGTACTAGAGGTATGTCTCAATAGCCAAGACATTTAGTGTTAGCTGGCAGTCTGCCCAACAAACAAGCAAACCCAAGGACCCTTAGACACTGTCTCTCCTATTAACTGTGTAAGTCTTGGAAGTATCTTCAATTTGATTCTAGATGAGAAAAAATAATCCCCACCATACACCATTTTTAAGTTTAGGATTGAAATTTTCAAACCTGCTTTGAATGAGAGAGACTGCATCAGTGTTGAAGATAAAAATGAAGATAAAATGAAATTCAAGTTATCTGCTCTGCTCTTCAATGGGTGGATGGGAATTAGACCAAGTTTATTATGGCATCTTAAATTTGTTTTTAACAATCAATTTTATACTAAGTTCAAAGGAATGTGCCTATTTACTTTCCAATTTACATGTGTGAACCTAAGAAGGAAGCGATATTCAGCATGTATCTATAAGCAAATTTGGTCATTTCCTTTGCTTGTAATAATGTGATATATGCCCAGAACCATTTAGAGCAGGTTAACTTAAATCTTCATTCAATGATTTCAGTTAATTTAAAAAACTTCTTCATATGCAGGATATAAAACTCTCCCATAGCGTAGCAAATTCATCACTGCCCCTCAATGTTATAAAGAAGACACTTTAATTACCTAATTTATCTATCAGGCATTTGGGTATTTCTATTAGGCATTTCTTATTCTAATAAGGTTATGTACATTGATCAAGGAACCCAAAAGATCACCCATAAAACAGGCCAAGCCCATTATTAGAAGCGACTATCCCTCATTACAGTGCAGCCTACAAAACAATTTGCATACATTGAAAGAAATTTGGATATATTTGTACTAAATGTAATTAAGTACAGCAAAATAAACTTGTCTACTCTTTCTTCTTTCTAAGTCTACGTCTTATCTTTTTATCTTTGATTTCATCCTTCTCTTCTGCATTCTTAAAACCTCTTTTTTTAAAATATTTTCTAGTTTCCTTACCTCCCACTAGTAGAATCATATTTGTCTTCCTTTCCTGACAACTCTTTACCTTACTGAAGTCTTACTGCAAACAATCTCTTTCAACTGTACTTTCATTATGAGATAGCTAAACTATGTTACAGAACTAGAGACATCAATGAATTTTACTTAATAAATAAGAGTAAAAAATTCTTACCTGGAGCATGCTATAAGGGGGAATACATTGTCAAGGGGCAGGTAATTTTCTTTCTTTTTTTAATTTATTTTTTATTTTTTAGAGAGAAAGTCAGGGAGGGGCAGAGTGAAAAGGAGAGAATCTTAAGCTGGCTCCATGGTGTTGCTGGACTGGATCTCATGACCCTGAGGTCATGACCTGAGCCAAAATCAAGAGTCTGATATTAACTGACTAAGCCACCCAGGAGCCCCGGGGCAGGTAACTTTCCATATTCCCTCAGGGATGGTACCTCCAACACAGCTCACTCCTATGTATTAAATAGAACTGACAATGCATAAATAGAAGAGCAAAGTCAGATCTCACTGGAAACACAATTTACGATGGCGACTTTCCAGTGATCATGAAGCCTCTGTTAGCCAGGACGGTGATGCGTTTTAACTGCTCCTCAGGCACCCACTCAAAAGCCTGACTGTCATTTGGTCACAGGAGACTGAGAAGCCTGAGTGGGTGGTGGTGGTGACCAGAACTTTCCACTGACATGCCTGGAGACTACTGTTTCTAAGCTCCCAATAAGAGTAAATCTGGGGAATACCAGGGTGTTCTGGATGGGTAAGACTTATTCTTTGGGTAAGAGATACCCCAAAATGGAGGAGACATAATTGGTTATCGGTGTGGGACAGAATCGAAGGTGTACCATCGACATGTGCAAACACTGTTCTGCCCTCTGGTTGGCCGAGGTTGAAACGAAGCTCAAAAACCCAACAAGAAGGGTTCCAGAGAAATACGAGGTTTCAGATTCTACCTTTGCAAAGTGTAAACTGTGCACAAGCCACTATACATGACAGAGGAAGCGGCGATCAGTGTCAAGGGTAATGTGTGGTTGCAGATGAGGCTGAAGAAGCAGACTTACTATCTTGTATTTCTTAGCCGAGGTTTTTGCACACAAAGTTCATAAATGTGCACACATACAGGGTGGGGGGTACAGGAAGGGATATAACGTTTAATCAGATAAGAAATTTTAGAAAGGATGATTTGGAAAAAGATGCTGAGATTTCTAGTTTTGGCTACGTCGAGGTTATCTGATGGTTCTTAATTTAACCCAGAAAGGAAAAGCATCAGAAAGCACAGCTTTCACGGGGAGAACAAAGTTCAGTTTGGGGTCATTACAACAGTAGGTAATCGTGAAAATAAGTGTATGTCTGCTTATGAGAGCTGGAAATACACTGGTCGATGAACACAAAAGAGACAGCATGTATTTTGTCATTCCTTTCCTATAGCTCTGTACAAATGTCACGAACAGGTGTCTACACAGCTCATGGCATGAATGTGAAGTGCCACGGGGCAGGCGATGCTTAGGGACAGCAGGGAGGGGGATGGATAAAAGGCGGGTGGGTAAGGACATGTTCCAGAGCAGCATAACGTGGAGGGGTGGAGAGTGGATAAGAGCGAGTGTTTATGTAGATGAAGACCACATGCCTTCCTACCAATGCCTGTGTTAGAAAGAGGCTTACCATGGGGGAAATGGTGGATAACACATATAGACAGTCACTCATATATTTCTCTGGAAAACACCTGGTTGTTCTCATTCGAAATCAGCACTTGCTAAATTATGCAGCTGTGTTTCTTGGAACGAAGCAGCTGATAAACTGTTAATAGGTGTTCCATGAAGGAAGCTCCTTGTGTTCAGATTAGTTCGGGAAAGCTGTGGGCAATGTCTGTCTCTGGAGAGCCTCAAAGGGCCTTGAGGACTAATAAAGGCACTGATAAGTCCTCCAGGAAAGTGACCCTCTTCATTTCTTTAGTAGAGGATTTTCAAACTTATTTGACATAAAACTCCTTCATTCAAAAGGACATAGATGAATGGATATTACTCAGCCATCAAAAAGGATGAATACCTAACTTTTGCATCAATAGGGATAGGACCAGAGGAGATTATGCTGAGTGAAATAAGTCAAGAAGAGAAAGTCAATTATCATATGGTTTCACTTACTTGTGGCTCATAAGAATAACATTGGAAGACATTAGGAGAAGGAAAAGAAAAGTGAAGCAGGGGAAATCAGAGGGGGAGACAAACCAGGAGAGACTATGGACTCCGGGAAACAAATGGAGGGTTTTAGAGGGGAAGAGGGGGATGGGTTAGCCCAGAAATGGGTATTAAGGAGGGCATGGATTGCATGGAGCACTGGATGCTATAAGAAAACAATGAATCTTGGAACACTACATCAAAAACTAATGAAGTATTGTATGATGACTAACATAACACAGTAAATTTTTTTTTAAAAAGGAACATATACAAATAACTGAAGGGATATTGGTGTTAGAAAACAAAGCAAAACAAAACAATGCTTAGAAAAAGCTGACATAAATGTGTCCAGAGCAATAGAAATGCAGGGTGATAATGAAGAAAGTGACTTTGGTAAATATGGGCAAACCCAATACCAAATTTTCAGGTCAAATATAATTCCTCGCAGGCCTAGCCATTCCTGCAAATTATCTTCAAAGCTAAATTAGCTCTCAAACTTCTTAAGAAGGTAGGTCTTTGTGTACAGATATTAACTTGATGTGATTTGCATTTTAAAAGAGGAACGATTTCAGGCTTTTCTATACAAACGCAGAAGCTATTAAAGTGTGCTCTAAGTATGTGCTGTCCCTTCGGTGACTGAAAACTCTAATTTGCAATCTGATGAATATGACATCTTTTGAATAATGCACACTAAGAAAGTGCTAATTGGTTTCCGTGGTCATACCTACAGCCTCATGAAAATGTATTAGGAACATAAAGAAAAATGCAGAATATAGAACTGCAGTGCCATTTAAATTATAAATGAAAGACAGTCTAGTTGAATGAAATGCCAAATAATAATAATAATAATGGTAATTTTAATAATAGGTGACGAGCATGATTTGCACCTGCTTTGCATCAGGTACTGTTTGATAGGCTCTGTACAGTATGTCTGAGCATCATCTGCAAAAACAAAACAGAATAAAACCTGAGGCTAGGCCAGCTAATCAATAAAAAATAGATAAATATTATAGGTCACATTTATTGAGCGCTTGCTTTGTGTCAGGCACCACTGTAAACATCTCACATTAGTAAGTCTTGGGAGCCTCACCAGAATCCTGTTGAGATGGGAACTACTATTGTTCCCATTTCACAGATGAGCTCATTGAGGTCAGAGTACTCCACCCTCCTTCTAAGCAAGAGAAGAGCAAGATCCGGGTATGTGTGTATTCAAATGTGTCTCTAAATCACCTGCTCTTTCAACTTCTGCACTGTTCTGATCTCATGATATTTGTACACTTTGCATATTCTGATTATATACTAAATTGATATAATTTTAACAGTAACTAGAAAGTGGCTCACGTTAGAGCCTTTTGATAATTTGTCCCCAAAGGACATTGATGCATAATGAGTAGGAGAAGCAAATGCCTCCACTTCTCTGTTTGGTGTCTCCCTTTATTCTCACAGTCTGGTCCTGAGAAACGTCACTCGAGTTTTCTTCTGTAGACAGTTTATGATATATTCAGCAATAAAATGCATCAGTAAGCTCTAACAACCATTGACACTGTGTTACATTCTTGAATTTCTGTCCTGATTTCAATGCTATATTGTTAAAGTTTTAAGTAAAAAAAATTGTTTTTAAATTTTTGGCCAACTTTGTTTCTGTTTTAACTAAACTGTTCTCCATATGCCTCTTGCCGGTATCTGCCACCTGATAGGAACCCATATCTGATATTAGAGGGATTAAAGCCAGAGTTTAGGTTTCAAGTATCTATTTCTCAGATAATAAAAACAATATTTTCAGATCCAAAGTTAAATTGACCCCTTTGCCACTGACTATTGTGGATGTTACATTTTAAGAAAGAAATTCAGGGGTGCCTGGGTGGCTCAGTCCGTTGAGCATCTGACTCTTGGTTTTGGCTCAGGTCATGATCTCAGGAGTCACAGGATCGAGCCCTGCATGGGTCTCCACATTCAATGGAGAGTCTGCTGGAGAGTCTCTCCCTCTATCGCTCTCCCCTCCCCCTTTTTGCTCTCTCTCTCTCTCTCAAATAACAAATAAAATCTTTAAATGAAAGAAAGAACTTCAACAAACTAAACAAGCAAACGAAGTAAACACTGAGTTACGGTTGAGGGATTTAGTTTAATCCAAGCAGCAAGGAAAACAGTACTGACAGAGTGCTTTTCTCTAATGCAAGACAGTGCACAGGACTTTACTACATTTATTAATTACTCAGAATTACCCTCAAAGGGAGGTCATTACTATTTCTGTTAACAGATGTTACAGAGAGCAGATAACATGCCACATGCCTTCCTCAGAAAAAAAGGAGAAAAGATTTAAAGAAGGACAAGAGCTGCTTTTAAATGGGATCAGAGCAAAAAGGCACGAAGCTTGTTCTCCTAAGCTCCATGAAGGAGAGTGGGGGCTATGCCAAGGACATAAAATTTAAGAGAAGAAAGGAATATTTTTCTGACACTCACCTGTCTGAAAATGGGAAAGATGTGTGGCCTCCTGATTTTGCACTCTCTGTCACTAAAGTTGTCCAAAGAGAAGCCGAAGTGGCCAGATCTTTTCTGTTCTCAAAAATTACTTAATTACGATTCTAAACAAAATATATATTCTCCAGGAGATCCTTGATACCAAGGACACTTCTCTCTTGATCTCCCATTTTCCATCCCATCCCAGCTGTGTGATCTAAAGAAGTCAAACCGTGTTCCTCAGCTCACTTCTTTTTGTAAAGCAGGAATGTATCCCCTTCCAGGCAAGGTTATTAGAAGATTGGAGGAGACAAGTGACATACTTAATCCATCATAAAGCTCAAATACCTCTTCTTGCACATGTACAAGGTCAGAACCTGTCAGAATTGGAGGCAGTTTCTGTTACTTCCACTTGGGTAATGCCAAAAACCATGAAGGAAACACTCCACAGATGCAAGGCTTTCTTTCCCCTTACAGGTGCATCTGGATCAACCACGAGTGTGTACTTGCTACTAACTGCATGTTTTCCTGCTTGATCACTCCCAAAGAAAAAAAAATGCAGAGTTCTGATGCATTGCTTTCAGGGTTTATAATGTGCATCTTTGGTAGATTCTATGCAAAAGCGTCAATGAAGTAGCTTTTGCATGCCATGTTTATCTTCTGACTTTTCCATTGGTGCATTCAATAAAGTATAATACTATTCTGTTTTATAATAATCACAGATATGATATTCCCTCTCAATGAGGTTTTTTTTTTTCAGCTGCCAAAGTCTATTGCTCTTATTTAATACAGAAAATGTTATAGACATAATAAGGATTAGCGTTGTGGAACCGTCAGAAATTTCTGCTGTAATCTTACTTTCTGATATCTAAAAAAGCTAACTGCAAGACTTTTAAAAGAGAATGAAATATATTCAAAATATACATGACTATTAAAATATTTGACTGTAAATTCTTCTGAAGTTCAAATAAATATTGATAAGAAAAGATGTTGTTAAAGAGGCATTCATCATACATAGAATTTTAAAGACTTTAATCTAATGCTTAAATTAAGAAGACTTGCATAATTATCACTTGCATATAGGAAAAGAGGAGTGATAGGAAATGAAAGCTATGAAAATTTAATTCCAACTGAAATGAAAAAGAAATTTATCCTTGAAAACTCTTCTATCTATGGCCACTGTTCATCACAAGGACTGTGGGGGTTCAGATATCGTCTTGCATTTCAGTAACAAACTTATTCTGATCCATTGCCCTGTGGGCTAAAGAACATGCATATGCTCCCAGCCTGTGAGACATTCGTGACAATTTCATCTTTTTATCACTCTTGAGTATGCTTATGTAGAAAACTGCATGTCATAGCCCAAGGAATCCCTCCTTATCATTACTTCTGACTCTCAAGCTAAAAAAGTGGTTTTGGAAGATTCAGTTAAAAATATGTGTTTTTTTCAAAAATTGTTTTCTTAATTATAGAAACAAAATTGAAATGTGTATCTCTGTGTGTGTGCGTGTGTGTGTGTAAGAGGGCTAAATTAAACACACCAAAAACTAAAAATCCAAACACTTCATGATTTCGACCTTATCTTCTCTAAGCACACACATCTGACAACAGTGGAAAATAAGTATTCATAGATTGTGAGAAAGCAAAATAATCCTAAAATATTGTAGATGCACAAACACATACCCATCCACACAATCTATGACATATTTATATATGCATAAATATGTACACATATAAATGCCACATAAAACAGGGGAAATTTAAAAACAAACAATAGGCATGTATTGTTTATTTCTTTCGTGGTCTCTCCCATACATCTGGGTATTATAAAACATTACACCATATGTCTATTTAGGATCACAGAAGTTTATGTTTTATGTTACATGACAGCATGGCTATAAATGTGGCAGAAACAATAAATGAAAACAAATTTTCTTTTTATGAATAAATTTAAGAATATTTTGCCACATCCATTCTGATAAAATTACATAAATGTTTGCTTAACTTGGAGGGGTTACATGCAAAAGATTACAGAATAAATAATAGAACACTAGTTAAGTGCTCTATTGGAAGTTTCTGCGACAAGGTAAAGTGGCCTGCCCTGAAATAGTAAATTCTAAATAAGGTTTTCAGCTTTTCAATCATGTTACAATCTATCCCTCACTGTTACTCTCCAAGTTCCTTGTCTCCTATATATTCTAATGCTTTGGCTGCCTTATATGCATTAATTTAGGTGGATGCCATTCAGAAATATATGGTACTTGGCTTACGTTCAAGCATCCGTACAAATATAAGGAAGTTGTCCTCATGAATCAAAATTCCAGCAAGTAATTATTGAACCTCTACTATGTCATGGGCATATGAAATTGAATTTTAAGATAAAGCATTAAGAAAAAAGAAATGAGGCCCCTGAAACTCTCCAAAGGACAGAATATAAAATAGAGAAGGAAACAAAGGTTCTATTAGCTTCCTAGGAGGCAGGAAAATAAAACAGAACAAGCTCCGGAGGCAGACCAAATTGGACTCTAATTTTACTTGTACACTCACTGGCTGCGGGATCATGGAAAAGCTGCTGTAACACAGGGATGATAATGCAGCATAGATTCAAGATCATGCGTGAAGAGCACCTCATACCTTGTTTGCACGCTAGGAGATGCTCAATAAACAATACGATTTTTTCATTATTAGTGTTATTAGTAACACCAACTACAAAAGATTACCTACCACTGTGGTTAGCATATGGAAAGTTCTTCATAAGTGCTTGCTGAATGAATGAGCACTGAATGTAGCCTAAACTGCGAGGAGAAAGGCAACGAAGGTCATGTGCAACAGAGACAAGGTCAAAACACATCCATCTGTCTCACTTCTTCCAAGAAGGATTTCCTAAAAAAGAAGTTTCACCCTTCCCCCCCTTTATCTCTGCCTTTGTGGTTGTTTGAATACTTTAAGAGCGACGTCATTTTTCCCAACTGCTAGCACCATTCCAGGAGTCAGAGGTAATCTTGCCGTTCTCTTATTAAATAATGAAACAGGACTACGATGTTCCAAATTTCTGCTTGCACGGCCCTAAGACATTCAGATAAGGTTAGCAGAGCAAATGATTGTCAGGTGCTCAGACAGCAGCCAGGCTTGGGGCCTGAGGATGCCGAGCTTCTCGGGTGAGAGCAGATTCTGCAGGTGTCCCGCAGCCTCTCCCTCCACCAGGCAGGCTGGCTCCCACTTTCTGCCATTACGGCTCATCTGTCTGAGTTCTTCATGGCATGTTGACACTCATTATGTCTTCACTCACTGTAAGACGAGGCACTGTGGTGAAATCGAAGTGGAAGAAACCGTGAACGGGCGGTTTTGCACCTGAGTGCTGGCTTTGTTTCTCCATTACCTCAGTCACATAACGTGCGATACATTTTCACAAGTTCTCAGTTCTCTCCTTTGTCAAAACACATGAGAAGCGGGTCACTAAAGCACAGACTTTGCAGTTGGAAACGTGTGGCTCCGTACCTTGGCTTTCCCATTTATGGACACTGTGACTTTGTGCAAATCACTGAGCTGCTTTTTACATCTCACTTTCTTAATTTATAAAGTGACATTAAGAATAAGGGTCGATGAGGCAATATCTCTAAGATACTTATCTGAGCATAAAACATGCAGAAACTTCCTCCTCTCCTTCTTCTTCTTCTTACTACTATTATTATAAGATTATCTAGTGTCTCCAGGCCTTCATTTGTAATCCTCTATACAAGGACCTTAGCTTGTTTACATTGCAGTAGGAAAGTCAGGGAGATGTGGCAATGAATTCGAGAATAAAAACAGAAAATATAATTCAGATCTACAAGAAGTCAGAGGAGACAGGAACACAAAATGTGGGCTAGCAAAACAAAGTAAATATAAGACAAAAGTAAAAGGGTTAGTACTAAATAAAGATAACATGTCCAGTTGTGATGCTAGAACACTCAGATAGTGATTTAGTAACTACATATTTAAAGGAAGACGACTTCTATGAGTAGGCACCACTTTGCGTAGTGGAGGGCTTTTCTCTAATACATGCAAGTAAATTTTGTTCAATAACTCGAAAAAATGGACTATATGATATTTCCTGAAATTTGAGTCTAAATCTATAAATAAGACACACACTTCTTGCTCCTTTCAATCTTCTCTGGGAAAAAAAGAATTCAATCCCAAATTTTGTTAAAAAGTTCACAGCACAAATGGCATAGTAGCCCCATTAAACGATGGTGCTCTGTGGAGTTTGTTTGAGAGTTTTAGGACTGGAATTGTCCGAGAAGAAACAACTCAAAGGGACAGTGAACACAAAACTACATAGATCTGGGGGAAGCTTACTATCAGAGAATGTTTGTACAAGTGTATATTATTTCTGTGAATTTGTTTCATAGGAATCTGAGAATGCTACAGCTTTAAAAATAATGACTGGATGGGGCACCTGGGTGGCTCGGTCGGTTAAGTATCAGACTTTTGATTTTGGCCCAGGTTGTGATCTCAGGCTCATGAGTGGGACTCTGTGCCCGGTGGGGAGTCTGCTTGAGATCCCCTCCCCATTCCCTCCCACTCTGTCCACCCCCACTTTCTCTCTCTCTCTGAAATAAATAAATAAACCTTTTAAAAAATAATGACTGGAATCTAAAGGAACAAAATGCAGATATCATCAGTACAAAGCAATATTAAAACAAAACAAAAGAAACAATTGAAAAAAAAAAAAAAGCTTCTTATCCCTAACCTAATGTTCTTCCAGTAGAGTACCTCAGAGACTCACGAGCCGGAGGAGAGAAGATGAATTACATCTGAAGTAAAAAACATGAAGTGTCTGAAATCAAAAGGCTATGATAAGTCTATAAAGTGTCTACTCATGGAAAGAGAAATTCACAAATTTGGCAAAGCATGAAAAGGGAGGGAAAGCATAACAACCCAGCCATTTCAAAATTAGTTTCAAAAAAATTTTTTTCTAGAAAACTCAATTCTTTGTAGTTAAACTTGTTTTCCTTTTATATAATCAAAATCAAATGAGGATTAGGCAGAGGTGTTAAGATCAAAAGTGGAAATATGTATTGATTCTATTCCTTGTTTGCTTACAGGGGTAGTACTCTAAACTTGACCCTCCTCTTCCTGTTCTGCCACCTTAAGGTTTTCTGTGTATTTAATAACCTTCATTTTACTAAGAATTCGTTGGTCCCCTGATCTCTGTTTCAAAGGGAGTGTCTAAAGGTGCAGCATTGGGGCACCTGGGTGGCTCAGTGGGTTAAAGCCTCTGCCTTCGGCTCGGGTCATGATCCCAGGGTCCTGGGATCGAGCCCCACATTGGGCTCTCTGCTCGGCGGGGAGCCTGCTTCCTCCTCCTCTCTCTCTCTCTCTGCCTGCCTCTCTGCCTACTTGTGATCTCTGTCTGTCAAATAAATAAATAAAATATTTAAAAAAAAAATAAAGGTGCAGCATTGTGCTGATGTTGATGGTGGTTATGGAGAATCAATGTGAGTCGTCAGCAAGAGGAAGAATGAGAGCTATGCATCCCATCTAGAAAACACGGGGCCTGCTAGTAGTCCTAAATTAACTTAATGCTTGACATCACATTTCATGAATCCAGGGGCACTCTGGTCAGGTCTCCCCATCGCGCTGGGCACTAACACATATTTCTAGAGTATCAGCGACATTGCTAGCTAGACTTTTTAGCTGATCCACACAAACTTCAAGCTGAACATCACCACAGCAAAATTTCATGGGGAACAACACCACAGAACTGTGAAGATTTTAAAATGTCTTCCCAAATAAAATTTAACAAGAACAACAAAATAACAGATGTTTAAAAGACATAGCAGAGAAAGAAGATAATGGCTTCGTTAGAACCCATTAACACTTATTTTTCTGTATGAGTATGAGCTACTTTAAATTACTTTATACTCCCCTAAGTCAAAAATGCAAAACTGTAAGGATCAGGAAAAAATAGGAAAAGGAGACAGACCTCAGTACAGATTTCAGTATAAGCCACAGCATCTTTACTGAAATAAATTGTTTACAAGTGGGCCCTTGCCACTGCAACGCAGAGGGCAAGCACACTAAAGACTCTGTCTCTTCCCTGGGAGTGGTCTCCATGTTTCATCAAAAGAAGAACAACTTGAGATTTACAAGGACTGTCCTATACAATTCTTACATTTATTTATACTATACAAATACTGCAAGGTATATATTATGTGTACATAATTATAGGAGTTATTATATACTTAGAAAACAGCATACTATTGTTTAGAATGTATAATGAAGTTTTTAAAAAAAGTTTATTCTAGTTAACATTCTTCTAGCTTTAAAAGATCGGGAGGGAGACAAACCATAAGAGACCCTTAATCTCACAAATCAAACTGAGGGTTGCTGGAGGGTGGTGGGGAGGGATAGGGTGGCTAGGTTATGGACATTGGGGAGGGTATCCGCTATGGTGAGTGCTGTGAAATGTCTAAGCCTGATGATTCACAGACCTGTACCCCTAGGAAAATAATACATTATATGTTAATAAAAATTTAAAATTCTATGTAACTTCCTAAAGATTGTTATCTGATCTTCTCTATCAAAACAAATGGTATTCATATTCAAAATTATCTCTGCTCTACTGCTTGCTTCAGTATGACTCTGTTCTAATGTATGTTTTATATTTAATAGGATGGAAACAAAACAAGCTTTAAAAAAAGAGAATAATCAACTTCACCTCCATTATCATAAATTTGCAATGTTGCCACTAACAAACATAGTTCAAACCCAGAAGCTTACTTGACTTAAAAAGTCACATTTCAATAAGTAACAGAAAAATTATTCAGTAACTTGCTCATTGTTTCTATTCTTACTATCAAAGAATTTCATCAGTTTAATGATCATGTCATTCCCCCCACCCCCATACGGACTGATAACCTTTGACCACGCGAAGCATGAACTTCAGTGTGAACCTGAACCGCTGCTGTTTCACTGTAACTTGCTGCTGTGGAGAACTTGAGCCATGTGAGAGCTGACCTCTAAACATCTGTAGGAACTGGGACTTTTCAAGCCCAGCCATCCTTCAGGAAATGTCATCAGCTCTTCACTTTACAGCATTTCTGCGGACAGAGAGACCCACCTCAGGTTCAGGGCTAGCAGCTGCTCCTTTGACTTCAGAAGCTCCCCCACTTCAAAACTGGCATAGCCCAGGAAGCTTCGCTGAAAATAAGACAGAATGGTGTTCATTAACTTCAAAAGTCCTTAGTATCTTTGCTGTCACACCAATCATACAAAATTAGAAGAATGAAATATTGACTGCATGAGCCTGACAGATACTTCACTTGCAGAGATACAATCATAACTGACAGAGCTACGATAATCGAGCCTTCTCGTGGGGTGAAGTCCAGGGGTGCAAATGGTGACTTTTCCATTAAAAACAAAGAAACCAGGAGCCTAGAAAAGAACAAAATGTGTAACACCAAAGCCAGGACTTTTCTGTGAATTTTCTTCCCCTATGAAAACTGGGATAGAAGAAGAGATGATAAACTTTCAATATTTACCAATGCCGTCGTCGTTCTTATTAGAATTCCTCAAGTCACTGGCAGCGACAACTTTGTATTCCAGATATGAGCGAATCTGTTAGTTGGAGCTATTTTTATGTGGGACTCTGTACAAGTTATAAATAGAAATGCTGTATTTCTCCCCATCACAGCAATGTTTAAAAGCATTTGTTTCCTTTGTTTTTTCTATACTAGCATGGGACAATTTCATTCCAATACACAAAACAGAAAGGTACTTACTCTGTTACATTTTCTAAAATTGCTTTTTTAACCTATCACACTGGCTTGGCTGTTGACTATCTATGAATATCTCCTTTCTACACTTTTTGACTCATAATGTAAAGAATAAAACTCCAAATTGGTTTTTCTTTTCCAGGAAACAAATCTTTCATCTCTTTTTTAATATTCTGGGCTACTTCTGACTTAAAGTCACAATATTATGGTATACCATAAATAGTATTTCTCGTTCTTCCCTCAAGGTCAAGAAGTAAACACGAAAATATCAAACCCATATCATCTAGGCCATTGCTGCCTTACATAGTGTAATATTCTACAAGAAGTCAACCCACTACATTTTCCAGAGCATTCTCTCTTCATAGGTCTGTTGCAGGGCTGCCCTAGAATGAGAGCCTGGGCTTAAGGAGTCTAAGCACAATTGGGTCTTTTTAGCCAAAAGTGTGAGGTTATTTCATACACAATAGGCTGTGTCCACACTTAGTGATTATTAAGCAAAAGAAAGACATGCTTCACATCAAATTTTTTCTCCCTTTTTTCAATTTAGAACTGTTTCAAGAAACTTAAAGGCAAACACTGGAAATACAACTCAGTTCTAAAGTTGGAGATGGCCTACACGTTAGCAAGGATAAACCCAATGAACTAACTTGAAACTCACAGAGCTGGCTTAGACACCAGCTCACCGAAGCCAGAAGAGCATGAGACTAAATTATTAGGAGAAGGACGTCAGGTGAAAATACTATTTGTAGCAAAGCTCTGGTGATACATCAATGAGTGATGAAATGAGAGTAAGTCAAGCTAGAAAAAGAAGTCCAAGTGCTATATGAGTGAAGCATGAAGGGATTTAGGGTAACTTTTCAGCAAATGGTAGAGTAAAACCTGGGAGAGATCCAGCTGAAGAGAAGCATTAATGTCACCTCATGAGCGATAACTACTAGACCATCCTTTTCGAGCACCCCTTCTCCATTCCCTATTTCTTATCCTGTTGTATTTTTCTCTATTGGCACTTATCACCATAGGACATATTATTTTTTTATACATATACATATTATATATTTTTTTTCATTGCTTATTTTGTAACTCCTTTGAAAATAATCAAGATTTGAAGCTCCACAAGGAGCCTTGTTTTGTTTTCTCACAAACTCCTACTGCCTAGTGCACAGTAGGCACGTGAAAAATTTTTGCTGACAGTAAATGTGTGAACGACTGGCATAAAAACTAGCTTTCAAGTTAGTCACTCTATTAGATATAGATATCAGAATGTTCTTTCCGCAGGTATTTACAAAGTACTATAATTTGCTGAAATGTGGGAAATGAAAACAATTTTAACGTGCGGATTGTATATTGTAGTGAATTTCATTGTAGCATGTGGTAGTTAAGCATGTCTATTCCACTTCTTCTTTCCCTGATTATCAGAGTTTTTAAATCACTCTTTATTCTCAAAGAAAACTTTTTAACTGATGAGAGATTTCATGATGCCTCAAAATTTTCAATGATTTTCTCTCTGCCTATTGAAATGTCGAAGGTATGGATGGTTTTGGAGTGAATAAAACAGACTATACATGTCATGAATGTTACTGAGGTCTTTTCATCAATAAAAGTGACAAATGCCCCATAGTGGAATGTAGCAATGAGAGACAGGTGGAGTGGCTATTTTCAGACATGAGCTACACACGCCCCATGAGGCACAGCTGTCCGTAGAGTTGTGACCATAGCTGCTGAATGTCTCCTCTGTCCACCAGATCAGGGGCTGCTATGGAAGCAGGACTCTGGCTGGTCCATCTCTGAGCCATGCCCAGTGCTCAGAACAGAAGGGTTGCCTTGTATGTCTACTGCCTCATTGTACGTGTTTGCAAGGGACCAAGGACAATGCCCATGGGTCTAACTTTTTTATCATAACTGGCAGCCACAGGCTTCATCTCAAAAGATAGCAAGAGATTTTACAGAAATCATACAATGTGTCAGAAACTAATTTAGGTAATGACATTATAGCACTGTGTTATGAAAACTTGTCAAACCCAAGGAGGTGTTATTTAGATATAAATATTATCTTTTTTATTCTACAAATAACTGTACATGGTGACTATGTGTGGCACAAAGGACATTAATGAAATCCCTGAAGACAGTGGGACATGAAACACTAACAATGGCTTTGCCTCTATATTTACCTTCTGGTAGGTGTTTTTTGTATTTGCTTGATGTCAACATAAATAAAACACATCATTCATTTACACGGATATCTACTGGACTCCTGTAAAAGAATGAATTAGAAGGAAACGTCTTCTCTGTTTCTGAAACCTAAATCCCCATGGAGGGAAAAGAGCACACTAATGCTAATATAAGAGAGTAACCGAATATAAAGCTATTTTATCTTTGCTGTCACTGTAATCATAACCATGGAATATCAGAGACATCTTTAAAAAATTTTAAGTCTCAAATATAACTCAAGGAACAAGCTTTCCCATCTTGTTGTCAGTGCTGTTTCTAAAATACTCATCTTAAAGGTTTTAAACTGGGAGGTCTAGTATCAGTGGAAAAATGTGAAAGACAAACAAAAAAATTAAAGTCTCACTGGAGTTGGAGCTCAGAGGTCTGGAGTGTCATGTTAAATGTTATTCTGTCAAAAAATGGAAATATGGGCATTTAAATCACTTCTCCCAGCCCCCAAACAGGCTATCCACTAATGGGTATTGTCAGGCCTTATTTCTCTGTCTTCTTGCTTGCAAATCTGTGGTCTTGAATGAGTTACTTCATCATTCCCCATCATAACTGCTATAGGAAAAGTTGCATGTGATAACTCTATCTTTCGCATAGTTACTGTTATAAGAATCAAAGTAAGCCAGGCAAAGCTCTTGGTACATTGCTGGGAAAAAAACAGGAAGTTAAAGGAGTTAACTGGCTTACACATGGTCCCAGAACTAGTTAATATGCAGATGCCAAGTTGGAATCCAGGTTTCCTGCTTTTTAGTCTAGCATTCTTTTATCTCCATTACACTGGGCTTTATTTCCAGGACAGGTGGCAATTCTCTCTCCTTCTGCCAGGCTCTCTGCCTGCTCAACATGGGTCTCTGGCCTTTTTTACCTGTTCAGGAGAGAGCAACACTCACGATGATCATTCTGGGTGCAAGCGCCCAGAGCAGATGATCATTGAATTGCTTCCTGCATAATTTCAATCTCTCACCTGGCTGGAGAGTGATAGCAAGCAGGGGGGGAAAAAAAAAAGTTGGGGCATCTGCTTCAATCCCAGTTCCTCTCTATAGGGAGTGTACAAATAAACAGTTTATCCTACCAGCCCTTGCAGGGACTCTAAGCAAGTCACAAGTATTCAGATTGCTTCTGGGGTTGCACAGGTCTCTGCAGCAGGCCCTCAGTGGTCCCTGGCTGTGCTGTACTATATAAGGGGCCACAAGATGTACAACTCTGTACACCATGAGCTGGCCTACCCTCTGTCACCTATGTTCATCTCGCAAAGCCTCTAACCAAAATAGAGGCTTCCTGTATACCACAATTTCCAAGAGACTCCCAAGTTTTACCAAGTACTGTGTAGAACTGTACAATCCAATGGCGAACCATTGGTTCAAGCACGAGGCTTATGGCCACTCTGAATTGAGATGTGCTGTATGCATAAAATACACATCACACTTATACAACATGGTATTTAAAAAGAGTGTGAAACAGAGCATTGCTAATTTCTTGTATTGATTACATTTTGAAATGATTACATTTTGTGTATGTTGGGTTCAACAAAATACTAAAATTCACCTTGCCTGTTCCTTTTTTAATTTTTTGAAAGCATGGGCTGCTAGAAATTTTGCAATTATATATGTGGCACACATTTGTAGCACACACAATATTTCCATGGAAAAATGCTGGCTTAGAGGTTAAATGAATATATCAATAATACTTTGACCTATTCTTATAAAACTATCTACAAGAACTGTGGTACAAGTCCGAAAGGCCTTGGAAGAGCCAGAGTTGATAGCATGAGGCTCATACACAACAAGCCCTCCGTGTAACTCACAGGAAGTCCTTTTTTCATAGCCCATGTACTTCTTCTTCAGTGACAACCCTAACAGATATGGTTCCACTGTTTCCCATCAAATAGGCAGGGAAAGAAGATACATGAACTACTCACACTGAAAAAAAAAAAAAATCAGAAGGACAAAAAAGAGACTTGGGAGGAAATCTATTACAAGTGGACAAACGGTCCAAAGAAAACATTAAAAAGCATTTTAGGGTAAAGTCGTATATTTAAAAATTACATCTTTTTTTTTTTTTTTAAAGATTTTATTTATTTATTTGACAGAGAGAGATCACAAGTAGACGGAGAGGCAGGCAGAGAGAGAGGGAAGCAGGCTCCCCGCTGAGCAGAGAGCCCGATGCGGGACTCGATCCCAGGACCCTGAGATCATGACCTGAGCCGAAGGCAGCGGCCCAACCCACTGAGCCACCCAGGCGCCCCTAAAAATTACATCTTTACTAGGAATATACCTCAAAAGGTCTCAGCACATATTGGTATCTCCTTCCCTAAGACATCAACAAAAGGTCTGGGTGTATCCAATAGATGTTGCTTAAGAATGCAAAGAAATGTATAGAACATATTTGAATTATTTATAATAAAACTATTTATAATAATCATTTTTTAAATCAGAGTAGTCAAGAGCTAGAGTTCTTAGCAGGTTGTAATGGCAGAGCCAAGTCTGGGCCAAGAGCTAAAACTCTCAGACCAAAGAAATATTTTGAGGATTAAGTGATGAGATATAAATTAATCAGGGCTCCATGACAGGTGCTTAAGATGTGGTGATTCTTCTCTATCCACAATATTGTGTACTCTGAGGGTATTAGAATGCCAGGGCCTGTGGACTTGTTCTTATTTAGGCTCATTCTTACTACACTTGAGACTTAGGTCTATAATATAATTGCCATTTTATCGAGTTCTGATGTGTCATAAAGTGTACTAGATTTTTACATATTATTAAGATTTATGTACCATTGCAATTTTTTTTTTAGATGCCCCCTTTCATTTTGGTGGTTCTAAAAAACTTAAGATGGTTGGCAAACCAAAATCATGATATGCTTTCTAACTCAATACAGATATCATAATCTACTAGTTTCTAGACACAAAGCTAGGGTTATTAGAGTGAACAAAATAAGGGGCACCTGGGTGGCTCAGTGGGTTAAAGCCTCTGCCTTTGGCTCAGATCCCAGGACCCTGGGATCAAGCCCCGCATCAGGCTCTCTGCTTAGTGGGGAGCCTGCGTCCCCCCCACCCCTGCCTGCCTCTCTGCCTACTTGTGATCTCTGTCAAAAAAAAAACTACCACCACCACCAACAAAAAAAAATTTAAAAATAAATAAATAAATAAATAGGCTCTTTGCTCTTACAGAGTTTAACATGTAGGAGGAGTGTGCAGACATTACCAATATCTAATATCTATTTGGCTCACTTTTCATTACTAATAGCACCTTGATTTTGTTCCAATGGGAACTGAACCAGATTCTCTTCTGCTTGGGCACTCCTGTCTTCTTAGTGATAGGTACACAGCAATATACCAACTGAAATTTCCCCAAAAAGTTATTGATTCCCAGAATTGAAGGAAAAAGATCAGCTGCCGTTCGTCCTTCAGTGTTTTGCCCACCTGGGCTGTGACTTCTGAAGGTTCAATGTTTAGACTGGACAATACTCTAACAAAGGAGGAGCTGGAAGGTAGATAGAACCTGGTTGCTCGAAGTCATTTTTTGAGTAGCTCCGGCCTTGGGCCATTACCGCATTATCTTTTTCTAACATGATAAAAATGAGTCTGTTACTTCTAAGCCACTGTTTGTCAGGCGACTTGGTTCTGAATGCATTCCTAACTGATTCAACAGACATGTCACAGGATGTCAACTGAGAATTTTCTTTTGATCCAGGATGAGTCTTTGTCAAAGACAGTATCCCAAATACACCATGGTATCAGTTCAGAGAACCTCCAGTGCTTGGAGCTAGCAACCTTCTCACAATGCTTCAGAAGAAGCCAATTTAAGGGTGCCTGGATGGCTCACTCGGTTGAGTGTCTGACTCTTGATTTTAGCTCAAGTCATGATGTCTCTGCCATGATAGTGGGAAAACAGCATAAATGAACATATTCAGAACAGACAGTTGGTGAATGTGGCCCCCAGGCTATAGTTTATAGACCTCTGACTCCTGAGGATCTCTTAATCAGTCCCAATTGGAATATAGTTGAGAAAGTGGTATGTTTAAATGTCTCAAATTGTCCTATCATTAAGAACACTGGCATTTTTTTTCAGTAATTACTTTTAAGCTGTTTTCAATTCACTCAGTATTATAAAATTTTCAAATACAAAATTGCATTAAATACAATCCGTGTTCAGTATTAAAGCTAAAAAAAAAAAAAAAACCCTCAATATGGACTCTGTTACCATGGGTACCACTTTGACTTTTAAAAATTTATTCATGGGACTTGGGTGGCTTAGTCAGTTAAGCATCTGACTCTTGATTTCAGCTCAGGTCATGATCTCAGGGTCATGAGATGGAGCCCCGTATCAGGCTCCGTGCTCTCCTCCCGGAGTCTAAGTGAGATTCTCTCCCTCTGCCCCTCCTCCCACTTATGTGTACATACGTTGTCTCTCTCTCTCTATCTCTCAAATAAATGAATAAATCTTTTTTAAAAAAATATTTTCTTTATTTATTTGTCAGAGAGAGAGCACAAGCAGGGGGAGTGGCAGGCAGAGCAGGCAGAGAGAGAAGCAGGCTCCCAGCTGAGCAAGGAGCCCCATGCGGGAGTTGATCCTGAGACCATGGGATCATGACCTGAGCCAAATGCAGACGCTTAACGCCTGAGCCACCCAAGCATCCCAATAAATGAAAAAATCTTAAGAAAAAAAAAGTCAATGGTCTTTTTGGTCTATTAGTAACATGACATGGCCAGTTGATGTAAAGGTAGTGTTGGAAGAGAGGGAAGGTGAGCATTTCAGGAGATGCACTATTTAGGAAATGAGGCCAATCTCTTCACTCTATCACATCCAGGAAAACACCGCAAAGTCAGAGGAGTCAGACAGAGTCCCCTCTGACTGGGGACTAGAGAATTATTCAACCTGTACCCGGGGAAAAAAACGAGAAGGTCCTGATAGGCACGAGAGAACACAAAGTACCCTATTCCTTCTCCACGATCAAATGCAGAGATGGCTGACATTCTTCTCCATCAATTCAATTCAATTCAACTCAAGCTCTGGTGCATTTAGTGGAGGGCCCCCTTGGCAGGTTCAGATGGCGGCTGTTGCCAGTGATGAAATGATCGGTACGTAAGACAATGCTGCACACAAAAACTGGAAGAAGGTTGTCAACTGCCTGTAGGATTGCGGGGAGTTTCCCATAGGCCTTACAGTTGGCTCAGTCCCATGACCTCTTTAGACCCAACATTTTTCTAGGCTTTTTCAACCTCTCTGTACAGATCCCAGGGACTCAGCCTGTTGGGCTCTCCCTCAGGAGTTGCCACCACCTACTCCAGGCTTTTCTAAGCAAAAAGCTTGTTTTTCTCTTCCTGCTCTTGCAATTTCTAAAAGTCGCGATATGGCGGTGCCGACGCAGCGGGAAAACCTTTGCAGGGTTTTGCAACACCGGACTGCACTTTGACAGCAGCTTCTGTGTGGACCAGCGTTACAGTATAGCAGGAAGCAGAAAGCAGCACAGACCCGTGGCTAGTTTGTTCTCTGCCTCCTTCCCGAAGCAGGAGAGCTCACGTCTGCGATTTCCCTAGCCTTCTGTTGGTCCAGGAATGCTGGCTCTGAGTTGTCTCTCGGCTACCTGCAGGGCAATTTCTAGACTCGTCTCTAGCAGGCTAAAGTAAATATGAATCCATTTGAGGGTGATTTCCCAGAGACAAGGAATGACTTCCATATAATTCACCAAATATGTGACAGTGCCCCCCTTGCGTTGTCACACCCTGTTAATTTAACTCAATTTCCTTTGTCGGCGATCAGACAACAGAAGGTCAGTGGAAAGCCAAAAGATCCAACTTAGAAGGGATGCATGTGCCCTTCGGAAACATAAGAAACACTTACCCCAACCTCTGGCAGGGGATCCTTGTGTTCAGGTAGGACACTGGTTCGAACCTACAGAGAAGAACAAACATTCTCCGTGTGATTTTAAAATAGAAACCAGTGCAGAAGCTTCACACAGGTGCTGGGTGTCATTTTCCATCCCAGGCAACGATTCAAACTCTGGGGTTAATCATTACTGAAGGCACCTGGGTGTACCACCTGCTGCGGTACGGCAAAGCTGCCCTTTTATCACTAAGCTTCCTGATTTTCCTAAGTAGACAGAACTGCCAGGTCCTCACCCCATCACTCCTCACCCAATACAGAGATATCTAGGCTTAAGGTGAATCACCTTTAATCTCCTCAAAAAGCAGCCCTCATTCCATATTCAAGGGGAAGGAGAGAGTTGTTATAGAGAAAGTCATTCCATGCAAGCCCAATAAATATTTATTCTCCAAATGAGCACCAAAACCCACAGTCTTTATAGGATATTCCTCCCACTTGAGAGTTCTGGGCCAAATTGTCAGATACCATTACCTAAATTCATTTGAAAACTAATTCTCAGCTGGGGGAGAGGGAAATAATGTAAAATAATCAGTCATCTGGGGAAGCTTTTCATATGTTTGAAAGTGTTCCAAGTGAAATATCAACTCCTTAGATGATAAGTAGGCATATATCTTCCACTGAGCAGTGATCCTTAATCCTGGCTGTACGTTAGAGCTACCTGGGGACCTTTCAAACTCCTGGTGCTCTCTCCTGCCCCCAGATATTGATTCTAATGTACAACTGAGTCGATGTTTCTCTAAGAAAAAAAATGTTTCCAATGAAAAGGAATCACGACGATCTTTCTCACTTAAGGAAAAGCTAGTAAAAGCAAGAAACACCTAAAACCTAAATCTAGTGTATCTTAATTTGAAGTAAGGATTAGATAAACACATTAAAGGAATGCAGGGCAATAGACAAGCATACTCTGTTTAACTGGAGAGCAGAGGAAAGAGGGGATGGCTGGGAAGAGAGGAACCCTAGGCACACGTGTTCGATCAATAGTTCAGGGGGCCATTTTCACGAAATCCCTTTGGAGGTGCAACACTGCCAATCATAATTGTCTTGAAACCCTTTAAGTCCCGACATACCTGACTATACCTGGTCAATTCTCTCAGGTGGCAGGGATACTTACAATACGGCTCATAATGTCAGAAGACTTGAACTAGCTCCTTAGGGCCTGCTCATCATTAACACAGTTTCCACTTCTTGGAAAAAGCCTCAAGCCATGGGTAAAACACTGCATTTTAACTTCCAGCTTAATGCTCTTTCTTTGTGTCTTTATGACAGATCCAGCACTATCACTTGCACAATTTGTCAGTCCTTATGACTCAGAATTGTTCACCAGAGCACAAAATAAATGACAGGAGAGATCCCAACAGAGTAAACAACACAATTTGCAGAACACTCTCAACTCAGGATTTCACGACAGCGCTCACTGGCTGAGAGCATTTGCAGTGTGGTAGCTGCATTAATGTTCTTTGGTCCAGAATGTTCAGACGTACCATTCAGTCTCATTATCTGAAAATCATTAGCTGGCCTCAAAGGATGAGGAATCTACGTATCAACAGGGGAGACTGTAAAGGACCATAGAGTGTGTGCATGTATATGATCTCCATCTCTCTCTCTCTCTCTCTCTCTCTCTCTCTCTCTCACACACACACACACACACACTATACACTTTCTGTCTCTCTCTGTTTCTCTGTCTCTCTCTCTCTCTCTCTTTATATATGTATATCCTTATGTTTGTGTAAGACACTGGGTTCAAACCCATAGAGAAAACAAACATTTTCTGTGTGATTTTGAAATAGAAACCAGAGAGAAAAAGAGAGTGAGAGAGAGGGAAAGAGAGGGACTAGTTTCCCCTCTTATCCACAGTTTCACTTTCCATGGTTTCATTATTACCCACAGTCAACCACCAAATATAATATAATGATATAATGTTGTGTGATATAATGTTAAATAGGGTAGAATAATATTGACAATTACTGCAATATGGTCATTACATTTATATTGATTTTTATCAGTAGAACACTTATTCTTTACAAATAAACTGTTTCAGAAGAAAAAAGAGATTCTTAACACAAAGTTGTATACTATGAAAAAATCTGAAGATATCCATGGACTAGTTGGCCATTTCCAATGTGTGTACATGTGTGAAGGAGAGAGGGAGAGAGAGAGAGAATGAATTTCCCTTTACATAATACAAGTATTTTTAAAAACTACATGGATGTCAAATTTTCCTAAATCAAGGCATGCTTAAAACTAGCAAAGATTTTGATTTAGAGGAATTGAAAAACAAAACTTTTATAAACCAATTTTAAATTTTTATAAAGTCAGATTTTCACATGCAACATTTGTTTAAGATAGTCTATATGGATAGGTCTAAAACTTTTAAATTTAAGGTCAATGCTACAGATGTGTGATATATTGGTTACACATTGATGATGCTTTTTCTTGCATAATCTATATCCCTCATTAGAGTGAACACATACTAGGTGGCAAGCACTGGATTTGTCAGTAAGTAAAGTCCCATTTCTTCCCTTTGGGACTTCATAGTAAGTGGGACAAATATATGAATAAAGCCGGTACAAAGTAATACATACTATTATGGAAATGTGAGCATTTTTCTGTGGGCATTCAGAGTAAGAAATAAATCAGACTGTGAATGTTAGGAGAGACTTCACAGAAGAAGTAGTCTGGGTTTTGAAGGATGAGTAGGAGCTTTAGGCAAGGAAGATCACGACAACAAAACAAACAGGGTGTTGTATAATGGGCATGTGTCATGGAGTTGCAAAATGGCATTTGTGTTTGGGAATGATTGAGTATTCTGATAACAGCATAACAGGGGTCCTTTGGGGAGATGGCAAGAGTTAAATATGTTTGGGGAGAGATGTTAGGGCCATTTGGTATCTATCATGTTATAGAAATGGGACTTTATGCAATTCATAAGTGATGGGAAATCATGCAAGACATTTGAGTAGAGGAGTGACATTATCACAGCCCCCTGAAGCATCCCAACTCTGTCCTAAGTCATAGTGGGAGAATTATTTAACCTCTTCATGCCGGTTGCCTTTTGTCTTTACGTTAGCTATCTTTAGCATAGGGTACTAACAGACCTCATAGGTTGTTGTAGAATGTCTTTTCAGCACTTGGAATAGTAACTGACGCTGAGAGGGGAAGAAAGGAGGGAGTGAAAGAAAAGGGAAGAAGAAAGAGGAAATGGGGGCTGAGGGAGAAAAAGAAGGGAAAGGAGGAGGGAGGAGACAGAGAAAAAGCAGAGGGTAGAGACGGCTGGAGGAATATGTCACTGGAAAAAAGAAAAAAAAAAAGCAACAAAAAACAACCCTGGACAGATTTAGATGAGGCCTCTTGATGAGGAAGGGGTGAAGCCATGGCTGTCACTGTAACATGTGGAATATTCCAGTTCATGGCAGTGTCAGGCCTCCTGAGATTTACTGGCTTTCTTTTGGAATTCATTTTCCCTTTTTTGGTCTTATTAGCAGTACTTTTCCCTGGTTTTCTTTATCATACCCCACCCCCCATCCTTCCTGGAACATAAGAATGTCTGCCGGACTACACATTTAAAGTTCTTATAACTTCTTCTTGTCTAGACTTTTATGATATCAAATAAAGAAAGATCACTTAACAGAAGTGATGATGTAGATTATATATTCCATCTTGAATATTTCTTAAGTTTCTTGTAAAACTATTTCATTTCTTTTTTCCATAAGCTGAAACGTCTAGATACTAAAATTACCTTGAAAAATGAAAAAAAAAATACCAGGTAGCATATAGTGACTTATATTCAATCTTTCATAAATCCTTATAGAAACTAGTTCATAAACCTTAATGGTTCCCTAAGCCATAAGTTACCCCTGCAATGGATGAATATAGCACTCTAGAACTCTAATCCGGGGAGAAACACTCCTTATTTTAGCCAGCCTTTTTACAAAGACCATGGGCACCGCTGCCCAGAGCATAGGACAATGGTGGGAACTGCTATATTCTTCATAGGTGAGAAGAATGCCATGCACCCTTGAGTATTGAGATCCAGAAAAGGGGAAGGCCATGCTGCCATGACTGTGTGCAACAGGGTGTCCATGCCTGGGCCTTGTGCAAGTGCATCTCCTCACTGTTCAGGGAAGAAGGAGAAACTTTTTCCTTGGAAGGGCTCAGCCGGAAGGCAGAGGGGATGGTGTTGCAATGGTGCTCCAACACCCTCCGGGTAGGGAAAAGAGCCCAGATCTTTTTCTTAAACCACTGTCACATCTGATGGGGCCTCTGATAATGAATGCATCATTGAAGCACAACTTTTTCTCTAATAAAAATGTTACTCCAATTCTCTATGTATCTCAAATTGGAATATATAATTTCATAACATTTACTTGTTCCACATGGAATGAGACACCAAACTGCCTTCATAGTCAAACATGTGGAAACATGATGGGGACAGAAATGTTTAGCCTCCTTCCATTAATTTGGGGGGAGGATGCTTCTCAGTTAGGACTATATGCCTAGGGTGCCTTGTTTTGAGAAACAGCCATGTAACATGTTCTCACCAATAGAATATATGTGTAAGTGATGCTTACACAACCAAACTGCAACCAAACTGGACTTTTCAGAAGTGGATGGTATATGTCCTCTCCACTGTCTCTCTCTCCTTGCAAGGAGTCCAGCCCTTGGCAGACTGCAGAGCTGTAGGCGAGAGAAAGCCATCTGGCAAGCATCGCTCCCAGTATTAGATTATTAAATGACTGCATCAGTTTGCTACTGCTATGTAACAAATTGCTACAAACTTAGCTGCTTCAAACAACATCTACTTATTAACTCACATGCTATATATAGGTCAGCAGTCCAGGCCTCATGTGTCTGTTTCTCTGCCTTGGTCTGACAAGGCTGCATCCTCATCTGGAGGCTTGTCTAGGAAAAGGCCTGCTTTCAACTTCTGCAGGCTGTGAGCCGAATTCAGTTCTTTGCAGCTCTAGGACCAAGGTTCCCCCTTCCCATCTGGGAGCCGCTATCAACTCTGGAAAGACAGCCTTATTCTACGCCATGTGACTTCCTCCACCTTGAAGTCCAGCAACAGATAACCTACTTTGCACCAAATTCTTCTCACACTTCGTATATCTGGCTTCAGGATCCACTCTCTTTTAAAGGCTTACCTCATTTGGACAGATTCTCCCCGCCCCCCTCAAGATCATCTCCCTTTCTTAGGCAACTGTGCCATGTACCATGACCTAATCACAGAAGTATGTCTCAGGGACTAGAATGTGTACAATGTGAGGCAGCAATCCTGGGGCCGTTGTACAATTCTGCCCACCACAATGGTCAAGAAATAAGATTCCTTGTGCTAAAACACTGAAATTTGGATGTTTACATTTGTTTCAGCAGCCGTCATAATTTAGAGTCTCCACTTATTATCTTTTTTATTTTTCAAGATTTTTTAATTTATTAGAGAGAGAGATCACAAGTAGGCAGAAAGGCAGGCAGAGAGAGAGGGAGAAGCGGGCTCCCCACCGAGCAGAGAGCCTGATTCGGGGCTTGATTCCAGGACCCTGAGATCATGACCTAAGCCTAAGGCAGAGGCTTAAGCCACTGAGCCACCCAGGTGACCTGTCTCCATTTATTTTAAATAAAAATTTGGATTCCATTTATGGCTCTGAAGAAATAAAGCAAAATAACTCATTAAATCCTAATTCACTCTTTTAATGTCAGCAGACTTGTGTTAACTACTTATTGTGATCCAGTGACTATTACAAACACTGGCAATCTCAGAGATTTAAGGAAACAAGGTATTTCTCACCCATAGGTAGTAATGATTAACACGGAAAGGGTCAAAACATATCATAATAATTGTTAAGCATCTTCAAGTGCATAAAACTTATCAGCCACTCTTAGATATTGACTTTCCAACTGTTTAACTTTTGTTGTGGGTAGAGAAAATAATCTACGTACAAACCGAAATGATTCATACCACAGAACCTTACAGATGGAAGAGATCTTAGAGTGATCTTAGAAAAAGTGCCTCTGTGATATGAAAATTTTATATGAAATATCACTAGGGAGGTACATTTTAAATGTTCTCCTTGGATATGTTTAATTTCTAGCTTACTATCTTATTAATTAATGTTGTAGAGATAGTGTAGAGCCCAAAGGCTCCAAACAGGTTAATGAAAGAAGTAAGCTGAGTGTGAGAGATAATAGGGAGTGGAGAGGAGTCTGGCAAAAATGGAAATCACATTCCTAGTCTATGAAGAGCAACTATACAACCAAGTGATTAAAAAATTCCTGAGAAAAATTCCTTCAATTGTCAACAAAGGAAAAAACCTAATAATTTTGCAGGTGGGCCATTATTAGTATTTAATTACTTTTTCCAGAGACTAGCTTGGTTAAAAAAAGGTCAAAATAGGCCCAGTACTGGGATCCCTGGGTGGCTCAGTTGGTGAAGTGTCCACCTTTAGCTCGGGTCATGATCCCAGGGTCCTAGGATTGAGTCCCACATTGGGCTTCTTGCTTCGCGGGGAGCCTGCTTCTCCCTCTGCCTCTGCCTGCCACTCTACCTGCCTGTGCACTCTCTCTCTCTCTCTCTGACAAATAAATAAATAAAATCTTAAAAAAAAAAAAAAAGGCCCAGTACCATCTTTAGTGGGGTGAAAAATGTGCTATCCTAAAACAATTGTTCTTAATCTTGACTACACGTTAGAATCCTCTGGAATATTTTTTAATACCAGTTTCCAGGCTGTGTTCTAAAATAATTAAATCAGAATCTCTGAGGGAAGGATCCAGGCAGCAGTATTTGTCAAGGCTCACTTCCCACTTAATTCCAATGCACGAAGTTAAGAACTACTGCTGTAAAAGAAATGAGATTGTTTTGAGGGTGGCCCTCATAGGTCCAAATCCTATGACAGTTTGGAAAAAGGGTAGGATACAATGGTCTGTCAATGGAACGAGGTACTCTTGGAAAACAAATTAGAAAAAATAACAGACTTTCAGAGTTGGAAGAGGTCTTCAACGTTATTGGGCAATGTCTCTTAAACTTCAGTGTGCAAACTCATTACCTACTGGTCTGCAGCTGGTCAGGATGGTCTGAGGACCATCCCTTACAAACTTGTTATAGAAATGCACAATCTCAGGCTCACTTCAAACATACAAAATCAGCGTCTTCGTTTTAATAAAGTTCCCAAGTAATTCATACACATGGTCAAGTTTGAGGAGGTCTGGTCTAGAAGAGTACTTATGGGTGAAATATGTCACAGATGAGAATGGTAGATGTTCATTTGCACATAAACATGCTTGAGATAAGGGACGGGGTTTATTCTTCTGGGTATGAAGGTATTTAGTTTTTTTGTTTTTTTTTTTAATGTCAAGCATCTGTAAAAGCTCCAGATATTATTTTCTGTCAGAGATGCCCTTTCCTTTCTGATGCAAGTGGAGGAAGAACTGCTCTCATCATCAAGTCAGGGACTGACTTAGCTGGAATTCTTGTGAGACTCAGGCTTGTGGGCTGAATCTCCACTTCTCTCACCCCTTCATCCCCGCCAAAACCCTAATTTCAAAATCACATGGTGAAGCCTTAACCACCAGGAAGTACCTCAGAATGTGACTGTATTTGGAGACAGTGCGATTAAGCTCAAACGAAGCCATTAGAGTGGGACCCTAAGGCAACATGGTTGGTAAGAAGAGAAAGAGACAGCAGGGGTGTGAACATGAAGGAATGACCAGGGGAAGAGCTGGCAAGAGAGTGGCCATCTGCAAGGCAAGGAGGGAGGCCTCAGAAGATTTTATCCCTGTCAACACCTTGATCTTGGACTTCCAGATTCCAGTCCTTCAATTAAAAAAAAAAAAAAATTCTGTCATTTGAGCCACACAGTCTGTGGCAGTTACTTACGGCAGCTGTAGTGAGCGAACAAAGATACTCAGTCTATCCATGTGGTAGAGGGTATGATACCCACACGCCCAATCAGGACTTCTAACCAAGAAGCTCTAGTTGAGGAGTCTTTGGCCCTCACCTCTAAAAGAATGCTAGAGATTCTCAGAGGTCTCTGCATGCCTGTTTTGCACTGTGCCCCATTCAGCTTCAAAATCTGGTAAATGTCTTCAGAGGCAGAGCAGCCACAAGTTTGAGTCCCCTTTGGGCTCCAAATCTGTCATTTCAGCTACACATAAAACTCGAAATCTCTGCTGGTTCTCTGTCTGCCAGCTGCCATCTCGTGTTAAGCAGAGCCTTGATGTTCAGACTTCGAGCTACGGGGACGATCTGTAAATGCCCCGCAGGTGAAAGAGAGCTTTTTAGTCCCTGTGTGTCAATTCACCACCACTCCCTCTAGCACCTTCTCTCTTGCCTGTCTCTCTCCCTGTTTCCTAAGCACTGTGAAACGGTGGGAGCCTTCACTTCGTTTTTATAAGACTTTGGCCTGGATCTTTAGCCTCCTGCAAAGCTCAGAATTCAGCAAGTCTCTTCTGAGAAAAAAGTGTTCATTGACTTGAAGCTGATGAAGTCTCAGTTTCTTACTTCCTCCAACATGCGTGCGGAGAGTTTTACTGATTTTTCTTTCAACAAGCAGCAGCAACCCAGGGTCTAGGCAAAGCCGTATTCTTCCGCTGACTCTCCGAATCAGCAAATGCCCAAAGAGGAAAAATCACAGGCTCCTGATAGCTCAACTTCAAAAGTCTCTCCTTTCTCTGGGATTTTAGTTTATCTCATTATTACTTTCACCGCTTACTTGATGATGTCTTCAAATGTGATTTTTGTAATATGTCTGGCTTGTTTCTAGGTAGTGTTGGATGAAACAATGCCTGCCCCACCCACAACATCCGACCAAAACTGAACTTCTTAACATCTGAAAGTTACTGGAAATTAAAAGACTCTTCCAAAGGTGTGGTTAAGAGATAAAAAGTGATATCCCACAGAGCATAAATACGACTGGAGAGGGGGAAAATGCCATTACACGTTGGTCTACTGAGTGAAACCTTTGGTAAGCCAGTTACAAATGCATAATTACAGGTAATTCGCCTAGTTAAAACAGAGTTTACCCTGAACCTGAGCACTATACAAAAATAATCCAGTAATTATTGAGTGTGACATGTTGGCTTGATCTTTACTAGGTAAATGTGATTATCTTTCACATGTCAAAACATATTAGAGGGGCTGGGTACTCAGTCAGTTAAACACTGGACTCTTGGTTTCAGCTCAGGTCCTGATCTCTGGGTCCTGTGGCCTCAGCAGGGAGTCTGCTTGAGGATTCTTCCCTCTCCCTCTGCCCCTTCTCCCACTCATGCACTCACACATGAGCTCCCTCTAAAATAAATAGATAAACCTTAAAAAAAATATGAAATTGTGTACACAAGAACATTCTATGAGCTTCTAAGCCTAAAAGGAATAATAGTAAGACAAATATAAGCGCTCTTTTAGTTTGGATGCATGGAGTCCTCGAGTTCGCTTAGGCATGGACGTTCACACCACAGCTCTCCAGTCACACGGGTCCCTTTATGTTTAATCAGTGGCTATTTAAGACTTTAATTTTGCTATATGAATGCACCATTATACTAAATTCTACCAGTCATACAGGAGTCATGTGGTTCTTCGGGTTAATGTTGACTACAAATGTGACTCCAGAGTGTCATAACTCTGAGTGTCCCTGCCATTACCCACATTTTATTCCATTTCCCTTTCCAACTATTACAGAGATCTATTATGGGCAGGTGAAAAAATACTGAACGGCAAAAATATCTTTAGACATTCCTTTCCTTTATCAGAGATTATTGGAAAGATACACGCTGGGCTGAAAATATGAGATGCTGAAACTCAGGTCTAGTTTCAAGGAAGTCAAAGAAGTCTTGATACGTCTGTTCAGGGTAGGACCCTCTGCCTACATACCCTCCTGGATCTTTCAGAAAGGGACACCAGGCCGGGAAAGGCAGCACTGTTTGGACCCTGTCAGTCTTCTTGTGCTGCACCAATGAGCCAAGTGTGATCAGGACAGACCTCCAAAGAGCTGTATGATGTAAGGCCATGAGATTTTTTTTTTTTTTTAAGTATTAAATTTTAAGTGTTAAGATGTTTGGGTATTTTTAAGATGGAAATAAAGAATAAAGGAACTCCTTGCATTGCAAAAATGCAACTTAAAAGGCCTTACGGGCCCTGAACACATTAACTGCTAATTTGCTAAACAGTCACTCATTCTTACTTGAGACCTTCATTCCTGCTGACTTCCAGAGCCCCACAGGAGGCTCTAGCGATTGTACCCTTACATACAGTGCTCAATCCAAACAGCATGTATCCATATTAACAGCTTTTTGTCAGGTCAAACCTCCACCATTGCTTGCTACTTCTATCACCCTTCTTCTCCTCTATTTCCCCAGTATAACATAAAAAAAAGAAAAAAAAGAGAGAGAAAGAAAAAAAAATTGTGCTGGAAAAAGCCATTAGAACTGATCCCTTGGTTCCAGAATTAGACCAAGATTGAGTATGAGCTACCCTAGAAAATTTCTACCTTGTAAAGAAATAATATAAATCTTAAAAATTGATAAATAAGGACAATCAAAGGAATCAAAGGAAGTAACAACTACACTCTCTGGACCTACGGGTTAATTATTTCAGAGGTGCATGCATTTTTTTTTTTACCTGTATTATCTCATTTAATTCCTGCAGTTCTGTGTTGTACTATTACTGCTTTGCCCATTTTACAGATAAGAAACCTTAGTTTCAGAAAACTGGATTAATGTGCCTGGGGTCACTGTGACAACAAGCTGCAGATCAGACTTCAAATGGTTTAAAAGTCTTCCAAAGTCTGCACCCCTTCCCCTGTAGTGTGCCTCTTCTGAACCCAGACTGATGGTGACTTTAATTGCCTTCCCTAGGGCTGCTTAATGAGAGTTTGAAAAGCCAAAAGTCTATTAGCCTCAGGGAATAGAAACAGACACAATTTATCACATTGCCAGACTCAAAAACACCATCCTTACGTATTAACAGCCCCCAATTAAGACCACAGTCATGAGTTAATGAACAAGCCATTAGATGGAGAACAGTAATATCAACACAGGCACATGTCTATTAATCTGTTGCTCACTGAAAAGTCATTAGTTCCTACACTACAAGGCTAAATAATCCCTAGGTAGCTTTAAAACAAAATTATTGTGATGACATTCAGTATTTTAAGTGATCATTTACAACTCAGGTTTTCCTAACCCCAGCCAAAAGAAGACACCAAGGCCTGGGTAAAGATCAACTGATTTATAAAATCAACCTGCAGAGAGAGAGAGAGAGAGTGTGTGTGTGTGTGAGTGATTGAAAACAAATGGTGTATACAGGCACAGAGGGGAGGGGCTTTCAGTGAGGTTATCCAATGAAGACCGTTCAACCCTGGGCAAAAATGGGATAACTACAGGAACTCTTCTCTACTACTGCACTAGTGTCTCCTCTGTAGAATTCTACCGAAGTATCTAAGATTCTGGTCGGTAGGCCACAACACTGGCTGTCTGTGAGAAATCACTGGGATGATGATACCAGGATCCTGCTTGCTTCTGTTCCTTTCCTTGATGTTTCTAATTCGCACCGAATTTTCTTTCACTGCATTGCCTTCCCATTTGATACTCAAAACAACCACATGAGAAAACTGAGGCTCATGATTTTTTAGAGGCGGGTAGGGGCAGGAGGGGAGAGGAAGAAAGAGAATCTTAAGCAGGCTTCACACCAGGTATGGAGCCAGAGGTGGGACTTGATCTCACAACACTGAGATCATGACCAGAGGCTTAAATTTTAAGTAACTTTCAACCTATAAGTAGAGGAGCCAGTATCTCATTTTGAATGTGTAGTGCTCCAAAACCAACACTTTGAACCCCTCTCCTGAGTTGCCTGCAGCTTGGGTTGAAATCGTGCTACACATCTATTACGCAAAAAGCAATGGGAAACTGAAGTAGAACTCCCAGGTTCCCTGCCCAGAAGGAAATGGGATTGAGGCATTTTAAATAAGCAGTACGGATGACTCTTCTCAAAGGAACAGTTACAAAGTGGCCAGTCTACTGCATGGCTCACTTGGTCTTGTCTTAAAAGAGCAGAGGTGTTCAATTCAATGTTCTAAACTCTTCCCAGGAAAGTAATAACAATACATAACAATGTTTCTATAGGAAAAATGTATTTGACATTTCAAAAGATTGATTTACAAAATTGGGAACACAATCTCATTAAGTTGAGGGCTCATTTTACTCTCATAAACCAGGTGCACACTGAATCCTGTGACATGTGAGAAGTAGCTAGGACACAAAATGCCTGCAATTTATATCTTATTCAAACCATAGATCAGCAGTTCTCTAGTGTGGTACAGTCGGAGGACCTGCAAGGTCAAGATTATTTTCATAATAATTCTAAGATGGTATTTTCCTTTTCTACTCTTCTTTCAGGAGTGTGCAGTGGAGTTCACCAGAGCGCACAAGAAATGAGAGTTCACCAGACTGCATACTGAAGCAGACAGGACAATGTGTCTCTGCTATTAATTGAACATTAGGAGTGCCTGGATGGCTCTGTCGGTTAAGCGTCTGCCTTTGGCTCTGGTCCTGATCCCAGGATCCTGGGACTGAGCCCCGCATCAGGTTCCTGGCTCAGCAAAGAGTCTGTTTCCTCCGTCTCTTTCTGCCCCTCCCTCCACTTGTGTGCTCTTTCTCTCTCTCTCAAAAAATACATAAAATCTTCCAAAGAAATCGAATAGTAAAGGGATTTGCAAAGTGGTAAAACAATTCCACTCTCTCAGTATACTTCTTGAGCCTTCCAAAATACAGTAATTTTAAAAACGGGCATTATTTATATTAACCTGTAAGGGGTTTATTATTTGTTATTTTAAATAAATTAATAAAGGTTTAAAATTTTTCCGAGCTTTATTTATTATTTTTTAACTTTCTGAGTTTTAATTTCTAATGTGGTAAGCATGCCGTTACTTTAGTTGAGGTGGTCCATATTTTATTTATTTAATTTTTTTTATTCGAGTACAGTTGTCACACAACATTACATTAGTTTCAGGTGCACAATGTAATGATACGACAACATCCATAGTTACTAACCCACATAAAAGCCCTTTGGGATTCTTGATATTTAAGAGTATAGACGGAACCTGAAACCAACAGTTTGAGAAACACACTGACCGTCACTGGCGATCCTCAACATTTAGGATTTGCTTTTCGTATTTGCTAGGTCAATCTTAAGTTTTTAAGCATTTTTTTTTTCCCCTACAGAGTCTCTTTCAGGCATGGATGTGATGTTTGCTACATGTACCCCTAATCCAGCCACTCTACATCACTGTTTCCCTGAACCTGTCGTGCTCTTACCTACGTCCGTGCCTTTGCATATGTTGGTCTTCTGCAGCCCCAACCCAGTGCACATTCACCTTCTTACCTTGGTTAATTTTTCCCCCATGGCATTTATCATCTTCTGATGTCTCATTTATTTGTTTACCATGAAAGTTCAAATTCTGTGAGAAGTTGAGCATGGATTTTGGTTTTGTTCTTGGTTGCAACTATTCTTATGTATGCAGTAGTGCTTACAACATAGTAGGTCCTTAATAAATCTTTGTGAGTGAATTAATATTTTTAAAGGAGGCGGGGAGGAACAGAAGGGGAGGAGAAGGGCAGCTGGCTCAATGAAAAACAAGGGAGAAGAGTATTAGAGGCCAAGACAGAATCTTGCCCTGAGGCCAGAGTGACTAAAAAAAGTGGCTGAACAAAAGGGAAAGAAAAGGGAGGTAGAGTCAAAGAAAGGCAGGGTTCTAGTAATAAGGTCTCTTCTAATGACAATGGAGATCTCTAGCAGGGTTTTGAGCCAACTGATGTGATCTTTTTCATATTTTATGAATATTAGGTTGATTCTATATGGAGAACAGACTACAGAAGGTCAAAATGGAAAAGATGAACAATAGGACTCACTTGCAAATTAGAGTCTTATTACCATTATTCTACTTTTTCTGGAGTACAGGCCAAGCTAGGTATTGAGGTTTTAGAGGGATAATCATTGGGTAGCTTCAAGTCATTTATTTTGTTCCAAATATTTATAGAAATCACTTTGATACTGACAGAGAAATTAAGTTGGTATATAAATTTCCTGTGTATATAATTACATTCATCTGTGAGGATAATAATGCTCAACTGGCCATAAGAATATTTGTGGATGAATATAATTATTTTAATAAATTTAGCCTAAATAATAAGTGTACTAGTTACATCCTATTTACATTATGGATACTGAAGAAGAACACAGCTCCCAAAATACAAGAATATTCAGAAGAAGCTTGGTACCCTAATGCCTGAGGGAACTCAATGTGCTGAAAAAAATTTACTCCCCAACTGAATGAGGACAACAGAATTATAATTACTGAAGCAACTTTTATGAATAAGATGATTTATGGATGGATTCAGCACATCTGGCAAGTATCCGAGGCTGTAGTATTTGGAAGCTATCTTCATTGTTGTATCTTTGCATTTGAACCATATCAGCAGCCCAACGGCAAATAATGATTCACATGATGGAAGAATATAAAAGAGAAGGAGGACACCTTTGATTTTTAAGCCAAACCTCCCCTTGCCAGCACAAAAGACCCACTAACAGGACTGATGAAAAGCATCTTTCTACATAGATACAATTGTGCACATCGCTGGGTCTGACTTAAAATATGCATTGGAAATCCAGCTTTGGGTTTTTTTTAAGTTAAAGTGTGTCACACCCTACATCTTCGCTGAGGCGGCAGCTCAATGTTTTTCCATTTCTTAAAGCTTTTCTGTCTGTTTTACCATGTGAACTGGAAGTCAGAGCCAAGTATGTGTACACACACACACACACACACACACACACACAAATATTCGGTAAAGCAATTCAATTTCATTAAACTATAACTACTCAACAAATGCCAAAATATTCCTATGCCCGGGGCACCTGGGTGGCTCAGTGGGTTAAAGCCTCTGCCTTCAGTTCAGGTCATGATCCCAGGGTCCTGGGATCCAGCCCCACAGCCAGGCTCTCTGCTCCGCAGGAAGCCTGTTTCCTCCCTTCTCTCTCTCTGCCTGCCTCTCTGCCTACTTGTAATCTCTCTCTGTCAAATAAATAAAATCTTTAAAAAAAAAATATTCCTATGCCCCCAAACCATACACGGCTTTAAAATGTATCTTCTCAGCTGTCTAAGAACCTCACTGTCTCAAGGAAACACCTAAAACGTAGAATCTTAACACTTAAAATTCTTAACAGTTGGCATAAAATGCGTATTTTGTGCTTAAAGTAAGTTTATACTTAATAATCTTGTTTCCCCAGTGCCTAAAGAGGAAGGCTACATTGGAGCGAATGGGATGAAAAAGTATGAGAGGAAACTAAAACTAAGCACATGAGCAAAGTCCATTCACAGGGACACGAGAGACAAGGGACATTTTCACAAATTCTTCTTATCAAAAGTTGTACTTTTAACTCTTCCACTTCTTAGAGTGAATTTTCCTTGGATATTTCCAAAAAGAAACTTTCAATTATTCTCGAAGAAAGGTGTTCATTCTTGCAGAGACTAGATGAGAACAGATGAGACCACATGCAGGAAAATTCAGGGGCTTTAATCTAATCATGCTGAATAGAATTCTGCCTAAGTGTGCCGGTAAAGTGTAACAACCGGTTCTTGTCGGGTGGGGATGGGAGGGACAGCTATGATTTATAGAGTATGTCAATTTCCATAGAGTAAATACTTCCACCCTGGCCTGTTTCAAAGCTACTGGCTTGAAATAACTGCATGTGGGTGTTACTAAGATATTTTGCAAGATGAGGTTTCCAGGACTTCTTCCAGCCTACCAGCCCACCAGAGGATCATTGTAAGGGAGAGAGGCAGTGAGGAGTTTTGGCGGGGTTGTGGGACCGGAGTAGGGGACAAGGAGGTGGGGGTGGAGTCAGCACAGCAGAGGTACCAGGGAGGGAAGGTAGATGTACTGAGACCCAGCAGTACTGTGAGCCTGGCTTGGCAGAGTTCAGGCATCGATTTCAAAAAGAACTTAGTATAATACAACTGTACTCCGATCAGTAATTTGAAAATGAAACCCTCTTCTGTCTCACATCTCAGGGGTAATACCATGTCTCAGAAACCAATGATGTTAATTAATTTTAAACTCAGCAGAATTCAAATGTCTGTGGGAGAGGTGACCAGCACCATCTATTTAATCGGATTTCTCAGTAGCTGCTGAGAAATTTTTTTTAAATCAATGGAAATTTCATGGACAGGACTGGAAGAGATTATGCGGAGTGAAATATGTCAAGCAGAGAAAGTCAATTATCATATACTTTCACTTACTTGTGGAGCATAAGGAATAACACCGAGGACATCGGGAGATGGAGAGAAGTGAGATGGGGAAAATTGGAAGGGGAGACAAACCATAAGAGACTGTGGTCTCTGAGAAACAAACTGAGGGCTTTGGAGGGGAAGGGAATGGGGAGTGGGTGAGCCCGGTAGTGGGTATTATGGAGGGCACGTATTGCATGGAGCACTGGGTGTGGTGCATAAACAATGAATTCTGGAACATTGAAAAGAAATAAAATACAATGAAAAATTATTTTAAATGGCAGTACTAAATCCATTGCACATAAAAAAAATTTTTTTAAAAATAAAATCAATGGAAACTTTGGCCATGGGAAAGAAGCAGAAACATACAAAGAATCCGGCTTATGAGAACTGGTCTCATGACATATCTGGGCTCTGGGGTCACCTGAAGCGCCCTGGCAGCGAGTACTGGATGCTTCAAAATTTTCTCTATCTTTGGAGTCTTTGATTGTGGTCGTTACAGGCCACAAACCGTGTCATGCATCAGTGTTTAGACAAATATGTTCACTGAACATACCACCAAGCTGGAAAACCCTGAGGTTGTCAGTGTATCCACTGGTCCATAAATAGACATTTCTTACCCACACTTCTAGATTAGTGTCTGAGCTCTTACAGAAATCTGCCAGTAAGGAATTTTAAAAATGTGTTCCAATTAAGCCAACCGAAATTTCTTTAAGGGAGTTAACCATGCCAATACTCTTACCTCCTTAAAAAAGCTAACTTTTAGAACAGCTGTCTTGTACAAGTTTTATTTCACAGTGTATTCCTATGTAATATGACAGCTGTATAGTATGACAGTTTGTGCTTACAGTATCACATTTCAGGGACTTCAGACAATTTTGTATATAAAAAAAGAAATTTATGACACTATAGTGAGACTTTATTCTTGGCTTTTTTCCCTTTCTTTAAAATAAAGCATAAGTAGGGTAAACACGGTTCGACATTTAGTACAGGTTTTGTAATAATAGATTGCCAGCTTTCACAGACACACCAATATTCATAAAAAGAGCAATGGAACAGAAGACTATTAAGTGCTATTTTTAAAATAAAAAAAAGAAATATTTCTCAATGACCTTGGGACATGAATAGGTAAACTCGTTAAAGAAGAAGAAATAGAAAAACACATATAGTAGGGAAGTTAAAAAAAAAGGAAGGGAAAAAAGACAAGATCACATTCATCATCATGAAGTCCTTTGTCAGAGTGTTCTATCATTTATGAGCTAAGAGGCATCAGGACTAGAAAAGGCAGGAATAATTTAAATCAAAATTTAACAGGGGTGCCTGGGTGACTCAGTGGGTTAAGCATCTACCTTTGGCTCCGGTCATGATCCCAGGGTCCTGGGATGAAGGCCCACATCAGGCTCCCTGCTAAGCGGGGAGTCTGTTTCTCCCTCTACCCCTCTCCTCTGCTCATGCTTTCTCAAATAAATAAATAAAAATAAATAAATAAATAAATAAAATCTTTAAAAACAAACAAATAAATCAAATAAATAAATAAAATCTTTAAAAACAAACACATTTTTGCAAAATAAAAATTCTATTTTTTCCAGCTTTACTGAGGTATAGTTGACCAAAAAAAGCCATATATATCTAAGGTATAGAATGTGATGATTTGATATATGTATATATTGTAAAATGATTACCACAAGCAGGTTAATTAACACATCAGTCACCTCACACTGGTCACCTTTTTTATGTGTGGTGAGAGCACTTAAGAGCTCTCTTAGCAACTTTCAAACTTATGCTGCTGTATTGTTAGTTGTAGTCACCACACTAGACATTAGATCCCCAGAACTTCATCTTATAATTGGAAGTGGGTTCCCTTTAACCAGAATCTCCCTGGTCTCACAATTAGCTCAGAATGGAATTGGGCCTAAACTCAAAGTTTTATTTTTTCTTTAAAAACTTTAAAAATCACAGACATATATCCACAGTGAAAACCTGGAAACACAAAAGACAGATTACCTGGAAGAACCCATCATCTCAGGTGCAGTTTGATCACAGGTACGAGGAGGGCACATGGGCCTGTCCAGCTGGATTTGCTGGGGCCCTAAGTTACTGTCTCTGCTCTGGTTCCTCAAGGTCAGACATTGGATCAGCAGCACAGCAATCACCTGGGAGCTTGTTAGAAATGCAGAATCTGAGGTCCTGCCCCAGATGGCTGAATTAGAACTGTATTTTACAAGCTCCTCTGGTGGCCCTGAGTGCATTTAAGTTTGAGAAACCCTGGAACAAGGATGCAGTCTCTCAAAAGAGAGGATGGTTTGCTAGTGACCATATTTTTCTTTTCAAGCCTGTATTTTTCAAAATCAGCTTTGTAGAAATTAGGAAAACTAGAAAAATGATAGTACATTTAAACACATATAAAGATAACATTTGAAGATGTTACATCACAATGAGGTTCACATGTACCAGAAGGGAGGAGGACTTGTACGCAAATGCCTTCTAATCCAAAAGCGTAAGTTAATTGCATGACCTTGTCATTGTGACAGGACTAAATTTACCTGTTTTTGTTTGTTTGTTTTGTTTTTCAATACATGCTACATTAAGGCAGTTGGTGAATTGCCTCTGAATACTGAATGGATAAATTCTTTAGGGAGTGACCACACCTTTGGCAAAGGCTCCCAAGGCACCCTCCCTGCTCTTCTGGCCTCCTCAGCTCTCCCAGAGATAATGTCTATTACTCAAACAGATGGCCTAATGCTCCGTCTGCTACTTCCTGGGAAAAATGTAGGAAAAAAAATACAAAGTCTCTCTAAGGGTCCAAGAATTCCCAAAGCAGCTTGGAGGAGTTATAAAAAGAATGGCATTTGACCATTTCCATGGGAGCTTCTTCACTTCTCCCATTTTCATTATTAATAGTAACTCAGATCAAACCTGTCAACAAAAAAAACCAAAATCTCTAGGGAATTGGTTCTTAACATCTGCTTGGAGCCCAGGAGGCTTCTATTCCCTAGCTTCAGCTCAGGTCCTGTTACTCGTCTAGTCCAATCTACCTTGTGCTAAGCTTTCACCCTACTTCTTCAACTATCACATTTCGTTAGAAGTTAGCTCTTCTTCCTTATAACCCCAAGCTTCCACGTACACCTTAAGGATGATCTGTTTTGCATATACTAGAAAGAAAGCAGTATTAGTGCAACTCTAATCTTTATTTACTATATATTCAGAATTCTTGTTATGTTATTCATGTTTAGATTCTCAACAACTAATTGCTATGTGAAATTTTAAAATAGTACCTTCAAACACCCTTGGGTGATAGGCGGTATTGGTCCTCATACTGCAGAATATGGAGAATGAAAAACCGATGGACTTTTAAAAAGCTGTTAATCTGTTTTTGTCAGAAATAAAACTTCATAACCATATAGGTACAGTTTAAAGAGGACAAACTAACAGTATAACCACCATGGAAGAAATGCAACATGGCCAGCAACCTTCTTTCTGAAACTTTTCCCCAATACTATCCCAATCCTCCCCACCAGAGATAAGCATGTTTTTTTATAATGGTTTCTTTTCTTTTCCTTAGAGTACTTCTACCAAAAACAGACCCCTAAACAAAAGAACATGGCCTTTCTATTGCCTACTTAATATAAAATACATAATATAAAATATTATGTATTTCACTTAATATAAAATACATAAATACCATATATATATTCCTCTGTCCTATTTTGCTAACTCAACATTTTTTTTGAGGTTTATCCAAGCTGTTGCATATAGCTCAGGTTCATTTATTTGCATTGCCAGATAGTAATTTATTATTTTATTTTACTTTATTTTATTTCTTTTCAGTGTTTTAGAATTCATTGTTTATGCCCAGTGATCCATGCAATATGTGCCCTCCTTAATACCCACTACCAGGCTCACCCAACCTCCTCCCCTCCTCCCCTCTAAAACCCTCAGTTTGTTTCTCAGAGTCCACAGTCTCTCATGGTTTGTCTCCCCCTCCATTTTCCCCAACTCACTTCTCCTCTCCATCTCCCGATGTCCTCCGTGTTATTCCTTATGCTCCACAAGTAAGTGAAACTATATGATAATTGACTCTCTCTGCTTGACATATTTCACTCAGCATAATCTCTTCCAGTCTCATCCATGTTGATACAAATGTTGGGTATTTATCCTTTCTGAGGGGGGGGGGGGCATAATACTTCATTGTATATATGGACGGTATCTTCTTTATCCATTCTTCTGTTGAAGGGCATCTTGGTTCTTTCCACAGTTTGGTGACTGTGGCCATTGCAGCTATGAACATTGGGGTATAGATGGCCCTTCTTTTCACTACATCTATATTTTTGGGGTAAATGCCCAGTAGTGCAATTGCAGGGTCATAGGGGAGCTCTATTTTTAATTTCTTAAGGAATCTCCACACTGTTTTCCAAGATAGCTGCACCAACTTGCATTCCCACCAACAGTGTAAGAGGGTTCCCCTTTCTCCATGTCCTCTCCAACACATGTTGTTTACCGTCTTGTTAATTTTGGCCATTCTAACTAGTGTAAGGTAGTATCTCAATGTGGTTTTGATTTGAATCCCTCTGATGGCTAATGATGATGAACATTTTTTCATGTGCCTGTTAGCCATTTATTATATGGCTACACCATAATTTATATATCTCTATTACTCTTGGTGGACATTAAATTATTTCCACGTATTGGCTGGAATGAACTGCTGCTATGAAATTCTTGCATGTGTATTCTGCAGCACATGTACAAATCACTTTCCAGGAGAGAATTACTAAGTTTTCAGAGAAATCACATCTTCAACTTGACTAGAATGCTAAATTGTTTTCCAAAATGCTTATATCATTTACTTCCAACCATATGGAAATTTTATATCTTTATTGATACTTGAAAGTACTAGACTAGTTACATTTTTGCCAACTGCTGATACGTAATTATACCTTATTGTAGTTTTAATTAACATTTCTCTGATGACTAATAAGGCTGATTCCTAAATGTTCATTGGTCATGTAAGTGATCTCTTTGGTGGAGCACTGATTCAAACCTTTTGCCCTTTTTCTCTATAGGTACTTATTTTTCTTTTTTTGCCTTCTTTATAGGTGTCCTTTATACATTTTATGTATGCAATGGATCTTTTTAAAAATTTTTTTCTTTTAAAGATTTTATTTATTTATTTGACAGAGATCACAAGTAAGCAGAGAGGCAGGCAGAGAGAGAGGGGGGGAAGCAGGCTCCCCACCGAGCTGAGAGCTCGAAGAAGGGCTCAATCCTAGAACCCCAGAGATCATGCCCTGAGCCGAAGGCAGGGGCTTAACACACTGAGCCACCCAGGCACCCCTATGCAATGGATTTTAGTCTTTTGTAATTTATATGTGTTGCAAGCGTTGCTGTAACCTGTGTTTTCACTCTTTTCATGGTCTTTTTCACCCGACTGTTAAATGTTCATATTTAAAAGCATTAGGACAAATGAGGAAAAAGTAGTATATAATTACACACATTTAAAAGAATGTACCCAATATTATTATCTCCAATTTTGCATTTTAGAAGTCAGCACTTACCTACCTGCTATCAATGATTTCATCCCCAAATTGTCGATGTGTTGCTTTGCCAGTGCTTTCAAGACTCTCCTCCACATGTGTCTGACACCTTGCCTTTCCCAGAATCCTAACACCTGGATACTGACCTATATCTAACCAATACTCTAATAAAAAATCCAGTTGGTTAAATATCACACAAGAGACTAGTTATCCAATTGTCCTAATAGTTTATAATTAAAGGCAACCTAGAAAAAAAATAACATAGTCTGCATAGAACAATCTACTCATTTGCCTTCACAAAAGGCCCAACTAATGAGTAGGTCATTTTTTGTTTTTCCTACCTTTTGAAATCAACAAGGTAAGACTCTCAAAGCCTAAATGTCTCCTTCGTAGTATTTTCTATTAATCTAGAAATAGATTAATCTTGATAATAGATAAAGATAATATAATATAAAGATAATAGATAAAGAAATAGATAATCTTGATTATCACAAGCCATAAAAACAACACTTGTATTTCAAGATTCTCATTTCCATATATTGGAACTTGTGCCAAGTGTACCCAATCCTATTTTGCTACTCCAGGTCACACATTCCACCCCTTTCTACCCTGTCTTCTGTCTCTGGAAGCTGAGCTCGGTGGACTACATCATAGGGCTTCCTTGTCCTCCGGCTCTTGGTTGGGTCCTGATGGTGCTAGGGGTTCCCAGAGGGGAAGGAGAGGTCAAAATATAGATACCTTTGGCTCCCTTCCTGAGAGGCAGTTTATGGCCAGCCATGCCCCTTCACCAAGGGGCCTCCACTCAAGTGTGTCTTCTGGAAACTGCCTCCACTTCTCTCTTTCAGATGTAGGAGTGATAATAGGTCTATCATTATTAAACCAGGTTACTGCACTACTCGTTGTGGTTCTACTTTGCAAATAGTCCCTCTGTAAATACACCCTCCTAGAATTAACCTAATTTGCAAGTGCCATCTGTTTCCTATTGGGACTGGTGACTGATAGTGACTTAATAGCCATGCTTGTGTGCAAAAAGAGAAGGAAAACAAAGCATTAAGGTAGGTTACCTTAGGAACCTTAGGAAGGAAGTGTTGCTTTCCTGGGCTCATCTATAAAGCACGCAGAAGCACAGGGACTCTTTCCTGTGGAGCTAACAGAATAATCAGGGAACACAAAAAAAATATGTTGGGTCCTGGGAATTTAATAAATGATGAAGGACAAAATTATTCTTCCCCTTGGAAGGATGGGTTCCTTTTACTAGTACTAGGTTGTAGAACCCAATTATTATCTGCCAGCTGGATAGCCTTCAGAGGGGTGGGGAAAAGCACTTCCCTCCCACAATTCTTCACATCCTCTTGCCTAACTCATTCATTCTCACTACCACATTTTGAAACTGAAGGAGACATTATTTAGTGTAGGAAAGTGAACGATGTTTCAAGTGACCTCATAAATCCTGACTCTGAACTTCAATCAGTTTTTTTTTCCTTTACCTGTGTTTTTTTGCCTCTCTCTCTCTTTCCATAAAGAACAAAAAAAGGCAGTTTAGTTCCTGCTTATTTATCTATTCCCCGTTTATAGATCTCTTATTTTCTCATGCTTTGATACAGTATTAAATAACACATTTTCCTCTTTTTTTTTTTTTAAGATTTTATTTATTTATTTGACAGACAGAGATCACAAGCAGGCAGAGAGGCAGGCAGAGAGAGAGAGGAGGAAGCAGGCTCCCCGCGGAGCAGAGAGCCTGATGCGGGGCTCGATCCCAGGACCCTGGGATCATGACCTGAGCTGAAGGCAGAGGCTTTAACCCACTGAGCCACCCAGGCGCCCCACACATTTTCCTCTTATTGGTAGTTCATGCAAAACTGAAAAGCAATTATTAAGCAGAAGAACAAATTAAAATTGGCTACGTGAATTCTTCAGAGTACTACAAAGAAATATTTTTCTTTCTCAGCTACAACACTGTCTTCTTACAGCAAAGCCTTATTATTTATATACTACAGAAATGAAAGTCCCTCCAAGCTAGGGTGTGTTTAATACCACAGAAAGCACATCAAACGGAGAGATCTTATTAACTGAAATTACTAACCGGGAATACATGAGATGTATCTGGTGAAGGGAACAGCAGTGGGAGCTTTTCCATCCCTGTTCACCTACAGGAAAGGCAGCCCAATTTCCATAGGAAAAAGACAGGAAGACTTAGTTTGAAGACCTCTTGCTCCCCGAGTTACTAGAGGCTATAATAGATAGCAGAAGCAACAGGAGATGCGAGAGCCAGCCACTCTCCCCTCTGAGTAAGGCTCTTTCTCTTCTTTAAGAGACTTCATGTGGGGTCCTCTTGAGCCTGTCAGCACAGAGGAGCCTCTGAAGGCTTGAAATCATGGAGGACCTTTTTCTAGTCAGTCTTTACCATTAGGAGAAAAAGACAATTGCAGATCTTTTGTTTTTTCCATCTCCATTCCTAAAACTCCGTAATTCTAGCACCCTACTCCAGGAACTTAAAGTGCAGTTCGTAATGCATTTGCCGTTATTTTATAGACATTCTGATGACAAAGATTAGGATCCACTTTTTAAACAGACAAACACTACACAGGTTCTAGTGTGCTTACTAGTGAATATATAAATATACTCAAATGAAGGAAAGCCACTTTCCTCTCTCCCTTGACTCATTCATTACTTTATTGAAAGCAAAGGTGAGTCTCTTTATGTCAGTGTCATTTGGTGTCTAATTCAATACTATACTTATTTATGTTTCTAAGCAGATGTGATAAAATATGCACCTATTTTATCTTAATGGGTAAATTAAGATTAAGAGAGCCCCCAAATGTAGAAATTGTATCAGTTAAGATACACTTTGAAAAGTAATTGAGGGGCGCCTGGATGGTTCAGTCAGTTAAACGTCTGCCTCTGGCTCTGGTTGTGATCCAGGAGTCTCAGGATTGAACCCCCCACGTAGGCTTCCTGTTCAGTGGGGAGTCTGCTTCTCCTTCTCCCTCAGCTCCTCACCCCCTGCTCTTGCTCTCAATCTTTAATAAATAAATTTTGAAATTCTCTAAAAAAAAGAATTGAACTACATTTAGACAACCTTACATAGTTGTATTTTATGTCATTTATATTTTATGTAGATAGGAAAATATATGACTCAATACATGGGTATTTAAGTTAGTAACATGTAGTTGCGAATTCTAGCAGCTGTGTGACCTTGGTGAATTTATACTCAACGTGATCAACAAACCTCAGGGTGGCTCATGATCCCCGTCTCCTGGTATTCTTGCCCCATGTACTCCCCTTGCCTTGAGTGTGGACAAGATGTATGACTGGCTTCTAATCTCAAATATGACAAAGGTGACAGAATGTTGGTCTTGTGATTGTTGGATTACATGGCAAAGACGATCAGATGTCACCCTGTGGTTATATTGCATTATGTAAGGCTCTGTTTTTAGCATACTGGAGCCAGAGATCCTCCCTGTATATGTGATGAAGTCAATGGCCATGCTGGGGAAGCTCACATGGCAAGAGAACCACTGGAAGCTCCTAGGATCTGAGGCAATCTCAAGTCAAAAGCTAACAAAAGTATAGGGGGTCACCGTTGTACTGCCAGAAGTAACTGAATTTCGCCAAGAACCAAAAGAAGTGAGGAAACAGGTGCTTCTCTAGATGAACCTCCAGAAGAGGTCACAGCCTGGCTAGTACCTTGACTGTAGACCCTGGGCAGAGGACTCCGTAAAGCCCAAGTCCTGACCCAGGGAAATTGTGTGATATGAGCACGTAGTAAGATGCTAAACTTGTGACAGTTTGTTAAACACTTATCTACTCCTCAGGTTCCTTACCTGTAGAACAGAAAGAGTAGGATCTCCCAGAATAGTCATTAGCATTAAATGCTGTATTTTTAAAAACACACACATCCCAGGACCACAATCATGGATATCTCTCAAAAATCAGTAGCAACATTATTAACTGCTAGCATATGGGAAAGTGAAATCTCACAAGAGTGACTGCAAGGCCTTAGGAAGAGGTGAGTTCTACTGATGTCAATAGTGAAGATGTAGTCCAAGTATTGATTAACCAAGAACTTGACAGATCCAATTTTATCACATCTGATTTTTGGAACAACACTAAATAAAATTGAGAAATGGAAGAAATTGGCCTTGATCTTCCTCTCCTCAACCTTTCAAGACCTCTCCACCTTTCCCCCACAGGCTCTCAGCTGTTACATGCTCAGTTTTTCTTAGAAGCTGGGTATGTTGAGGATAAAGAATCTACTTCAAGGTAGGAGATCTTAGAGTAGCTTGAGCCACATCAGAAACAAAATTGCTGCTTCGGCCAGAATGTGAGAATTGCTGCATATTTGTACAAAGAATTAAATTAAAGTTACTGGGAGAAGTATATAAGAATATGAACATTTTCGGGGTGCTTGGGTGGCTCAGTCATTAAGTGCCTGCCTTCAGCTCAGGTCATGATCCCCAGGTCTTGGGACTGAGTCCTGAATAGGGCTCCCTGCTCAGTCGGAAGCCTGTTTCTCCCGCTCCCACTCCCCCCTGCTTGTGTTCTTTCTCTCTCTCTCTCTCTGTCAATTAAATGAATAAATAAATAAAATCTTTAAAAAAAACGAATATGAACATTTTCATAATATATAACAATTCCAAAATAGACTTCATACATTTTGTATAGAGAAATTTTGCTGAAAAAGCATTCATGTTCCTTAATGGCAGTCTGAACTATCTTGCTTACTGCCTTGATCTTGAAACTGAGCTTTATTTATTACTCTCATTTTGATTTCAGATCATTTTAATTACCAATAAAAAGCTAGTACCAATGCTGAATGGATTATTACTTATGTGGATGCATTTAAAGCTAGAATAGTTAGTGGCCTCATTCCAAGGGTTCTATAAACCACTTTTATAAGTGAATGCTATCATAAAGAAATTTGGAAAGAAACCCTATTATTAGTGGAGAAAGGCAAACCAAAGAATGACTACTACTTTAAGTGTGTCAAGTACAAATCAACATCATTAACTTTAAAGGGTAATATTTCATCCATCCCTCTGTTTCATTAGAAGAGAAATCATCAGTGAGAAGAAGAAGGATTTCATCTCTATCCTGTCAGTTCAAACAATGAATTAGAAGAAATTTGAATATTAGCAGCATAGAAGCCCGTGGGAAACAATTTGTGGTCTCTGCTCATTCCTATAGAGCAAATGGGATGCTTTCCAGTGTAACCACTCACACAGGAACCAGGGGAATTGATCTCCTAACTAGCAATTAACTAGGGATCTCAAGATCTGAGCAGACTGCACAGCCCATTTCATACACTGTAGTGACGAAGATATTGGCACTCTAGAGATGAAGTGATAGACAGATATAGGGCATTTATTTAATGGATTATAAGAATATCTTTGCTTCTGAGCTCACATAAATCCCTATACCTGTGAAGGCTTGAAAAATACCTGAAAGTTTATAATAAATCAAACTAATGTAAATTGTCCTTTCACTAAACTAGGGAATTGGAGTTTTGCCCATTTTTTAAATATGAATTCCATAATCAGCGTTCCCAGCCGATTGGATAGAACAATGACTGATAGCTCCAAACCATCCCACCTACCTATTATGGTTCCTTTTATCTACCCCTATATTCTGATGTATTTACCTCCGCATCACCGAGTATGCCAATGAGTTGAATAGTTAGCTATTCGTGATAGCTCAAACACGAATTAATTGTAAATTTGGTCAAATCATTTAATCTCTTTGACTCTTTGTCTCTAGTAAGAGAGTAACCATTTCGTTTACTCGTACCCTTTGTTTGGTGCCTCAGAAGTGATAATACATGTGGAAATAGTAAGGCACTCTACAAATTTAACATAAAATTACGATAAATATTAGTATTACATTTCTGGCCCATAGATAGCCACTGAGTATCACTTCTGCTAAGTAATTATCTGCAACCTGATAACATTTATTAACAATGAAATTTCCTGTGCTTTTAAAGCTATTTTTAATATTGAGTGTACTTTGGGTGCCTTTCTAATAATGACTATAATTTCATTTTAATCCATTAACATTCCCTAAAATAGTCCCCTTATTTTATAGCCACATAAATAAGAAAAACCTTTGCAGATGGAAAAGAGAGCATTAGTCTCCTTAATACCAAGAAACTCTAGGAGGAACCAGACTATAGAACAGGGCAGCTCAAAGGGAATTTTATATATATATATATATATATATATATTTGTGTGTGCGTTTGTGTGTGTGTGTTTGCAAATGTCTATAAGGTATATGTATTTTTAAAGATTTACATATTTATTTGAGAGACAGAGAGAGAGGTCATGTGCATGGGAGTGGGGAGGGGGCTGGGAAGAGAGGTAGAGGGAGAGAGAGAACTTTTTTTTTTAATTATGTTCAGTTAGCCACTGTATAATACATAATTAGTCCTTGATACAGAAGACAGAATATTAAGCAGGCTCCATGCTCAGCACAGAGCCCCATGGGGACTCAATTTCACTACCCTGAGATCATGACCTGAGCCAAAAACAAGAACAGGACACTCAGCTGACACAGCCACCCAGGAGCCCCTATCATGTATATTTTTATATGAAGTACTTTATAGTCCCTTTACCCAAACCTTGAAGTTTAGAAATTCAAAGGATGGCATCATAATGGGAAATGTAAATGTGACAAATTTTTCTATTTCCATCATGCCTATTCAGCATAATCACAGAGTTCACAATCATATAGTTTCTACAAGGTACAAATTTACATGAATAGAAAAAGATACCCGATAAAGCAAGAAAATCAACTCCTTTTCCAGCAATACATTCATCAATCATCCAAGAAACAAGAACATAATTTTGTTTGACAATGCAATAAATACTCACATCATTTAAGATGTTGATCGTTTTTCTTTAAAATATAAAGATATGAAATAATCCTTATTTTGCACATTTCTTTTGCCATCGTATGTCATTCAGTTAGCACACAACAGTATTTTCTCTATCTGGAGCATTTTAAAATAAAACATTGTTCTCTTGGTGTCTATCATCTCATTTGATTTGTACAGAGTGCTTTACAAGCGCTCCTTAAATTATTCTAAGCTAACTTTGCTTGGTTCTGCTTATTTCTATGCAGTCTTAAATTCACAACTTACTAATATTGAAGTGCACCTAACTCACTTATATTTGAGGAAATATGCGCAATAAAAAAGTCTTTATGGAGGCATCTATGTATTACAAAGTCATAATATTATTCTTTAGTAGAAGAAGAGACATTATAGAGTAGCAGATATACTTATAACTAATTAGATTCTATTATAAGACACACTAAAGGTGACAGATCTCTAGAAAAAGAAGACATTTCTTGATGAGAGGAATCTATAGTGACTATCAGATAATTTTCTTCTGATGTTAAAAAAAAGTCACAGTGAGGGGAAATATTGTTGAAAAATTTAAAGCATTTGAAAAATAGTGACAAGAAACAGATTTGGAGAAAAATGCATACTCTACATTCATAAAGGTGTGACAGGAGGCTCTCAAATGCTATGTATGGCTCAAGGGATGTGGTGATGTCCCTCAAGTGCAGATGACTGGAAATGGCACACTCACACAAGCACATACGTGGTGGGACATCAAAACATGAATCACAGCCACATTAACTAGAAAACATAGAAACTGAGCAGAGGGAGATGGTTCTTTTAATTCAAGTCAAACTTAAATAGTTCAGTTCCCATAAATTCCAGTGGTCTTCATTAGAAAACAGTCACAGTTGGGGCACCTGGGTGGCTCAGTGGGTTAAGCCTCTGCCTTCAGCTCAGGTCATGATCCCAGGGTCTTGGGATCGAGCCCCGCGTCGGGCTCCCTGCTCGGCGGGGAACCTAATTCCTCCTCTCTCTCTGCCTGCCTCTCTGCCTATTTGTCATCTCTCTCTCTCTCTCTCTCTCTCTGTCAAATAAATAAAATAAAATCTTATAAAAAAAAAAAGAAAGAAAACAGTCACAGTGTTTCACATACGATTTAATTTAGCAATGATCAAAAGAACCAGAATAACCAAAGAAAACAGACAATTTATGCTTACACAGATGAAGGTTTCCAACTGCCCATTTCCCCTACAATTTTTAATGCTTCTTCTTCAGTGTATACCTAGCCTAGTAAGTAAACCTTTGGGTAAATATTTTCTAGATCTTTCTTTTTCTATTATGTGGTTGTAGCAGTTTGGGCAAACTGTTTTTTCACCGCAGCTGTCCACCTCAGTTCGCTGATGTAAACATATGGTTATTACTCATCAAGTCATGCGTATGTATGTAGTCATGAAAACAATGAAATGGAATCATAGAAAGAAACAATAGTAGAAATAGCTCATTATCACATCTTATATAGTGCTGAGATGGACACTTGGATTTAAATATACATGGTCTCTGCAACCTAGAAAGTTAGGAACTAAAACAAAAATAACACATCCTCATTCTTTTCCAAGAGGAGAAGAACATAGATCTTCCCTGTTGGCTTCCTAATTAAATCCAACGATTAGGACTGTAAGATGAACTGGTCATTAGCTTTATTCCACTTCATTTTACTTCTTTTTGAGTCTTGCTCTCTATCACTCAATAATTTAAGGAGACGGGGGCGCCTGGGTGGCTCAGTGGGTTAAGCTGCTGCCTTCGGCTCGGGTCATGATCCCAGGTCCTGGGTTCGAGCCCCACATCGGGCTTTCTGCTCAGCAGGAAGCCTGCTTCCTCCTCTCTCTCTGCCTGCCTCTCTGCCTACTTGTGATTTCTCTCTGTCAAATAAATAAATAAAAATCTTTAAAAAAAAAAATAATTTAAGGAGACTTTGGGAATGAGAAGGCCCACGGAAGGAATCAAAAAGGCAAGATGTTCTCAAACATTAAATAACATGAACGAATAGAGGTTGAGATGAGACTAGAAAAAAACTGACAAATTGATGATGCGGAAAAGGATAAAATTCTCTTTCATAAACCAAACCAGATAAAAAAAACAATGTAAGAGGTACCATCTGGGATGAGCAATAACAACCAAATAACAACAATAACAAAGCTAAAGCCAAGAATAGAAAAGGGACAAAGAATATTTTTTTAAAAATTATAATAGAAGGCTTGAGAGTGATTTAATAAAATGATTTTTTCTAAATGAAATTATGGCTCTAGCAACTCAGCAAAAAAAGACCAAATTAAGACAAACATTAAATAATTCAAGCCTACACTATGTAAATAATTGAAATACCAGGTCAAATTAGAATCCTTCAATATTTTTATGTAAAGGGGGAATGTGGAACAGCAGAAGCATCTGATAGTACATGAAGACCTGCTAAGAAGCAGAGTAAGCTCCACAAATGGAATCCTCCCCATTTGAAAGGACACAGAAGGCAAGGCCTAGTGGTGCTGCTGCCCTATCACTGACCAGGTCCAGACGCAACAGGTATAAAAGATACCAGGCTTCATTAAGTTCTACAGTTGTTTTACTTTTCCATTTTGCTCCGTGCCTCCTTCCTTTACAAAAATGTGGAGGCAATCTCTCTGCTAACCAAAGTGTGGTCTTGGTCTTGAAGTGCCCAGATAAGCAACCACATTTGATATTTTATTCCATTTGCTTCATTAATTTAATGCTATTCCATTGTAAGGTCATATGATAAATGATATATTTTTCAAATCATACAAATGAGTGCCTAAAGAAAAGATTGATATCACTTTAATTTCAATGCTAATAGAGAATCAACAAGTATTTATTGATTATCTGCTATGTGCCATCCAGTGGTACCAAAATTCTTCACCTACCTGCTTAATAGGGATAACATGAGGAGAGTCTTAAAAAGTCAGAGGTAGTATGCATTACTTTTTCAGATGAAAGTGTTGCATACATTCCAGTCACCTGATTATTCTTTGGCCAGCGCTTGGAGTGGAAAGTATAGCCCTTATCATTATGAAGCTCTCAAAGTATTGCATCATGGCTACACGCAAAGTGAAGGCTGGAGTAAGCCAAGTCAATACTTGTTTGAGCACCTGCCTCAGGGTAAAAAAATTCACAATGAAGTTAATTTATTCACCCTTAGCTAAATTAGCAATGACACTATTACTTTCATTTAAATTCCAAACTGGAAAAATCAAAGTGAAAAATATTAAAATTCAATAAAAACACAATTTAAAATAACTTATTAATTAAAATAACTGAGCAAATGATTTCCATGTGAACTCTTCTCCTGAGACTCTCTGATAGCATAATATAAAAGACTGGAAATGAAATATGAAAGCATTTATGAGATGGGGAGAGACTCTACTAGGTGAACATTTTTTGCTAGATTTAGGTCCATAGATAATAGCAAAGGTGGTTCAGCAAAAGGGGACATTCTCCTTTAAAGAGTAGCAATAGGATCACAGCACTCACACCTGGAGGTTAAACGTCCCCATCCTAAATCAGAACAATTTCCTGCTCCTCTGAGGCAAAGAGAAGGGACAGGAACTGTAATGATCAAAAACACAAGAGAACATCTGAATACAACAATCCATAAATTCTGCTATATAATTATAAAACAAAATCACACCTCCATCATGTGTCTGCATATACATTTGTACATTTTGGCAAAGTGCACACCAATAACAAAGATAAACTATGAGCTTCATCTGATGAATATTCTTCCATCTTAAAGCCTTTACTTATGACATAGGGTAGCGTGGGGGCAGGGGCATTAAATCTGAGGAGGGGGTGTTGTAAAGAGCCCTATCCCAACCCTACTACTGCAAAGAGGTCACCAAGGAGAGCCTTTGTTTCCGTCAGCCCTTGAATCAATTGTTCCATTATTAATTCTCTTGGCAGAGGATGAGAAATGAGTTGACTTTTACCATTTCAATGAAGGTGCTCACCACCCAGTCACTCCAGTGTTTGGTCTTGTTTAGGAAAATATTTCATTTCTGGAATATTTTACCTTGAGACTGGTTATCATGAACCAGTCAACTGTGGACCCAAATCAGGTTAATACTGGAGCTCCAGTACCAGCCACCTGCCCCACCATCTAATTCTTTCTCAGTATAGATGATTAAGGAGTCACTGGGAATCATTAGCATATGGAAGACCTCTTCTCTATTCTCTCTCTCTCTCTCTTTTTCTCACCTTACAATGAACAAGTACAAATCTAGGCTATAAGGAAATAAAAGAACGCTCTCAAATGAGCTTAGAAACACACTCATCTAAAGTAACAAGGCTCCAGGTTGGCAAACTAATATGGGCTCAACCTGGGGCAAGAATGGCCTAAAATATCCCTAGTGAACACTTTGAGGTAAGAGTCCTTCCCTCTAAAGCTGCAGAAGGTTAGCAGAGCAAAGCTTCATCTGTCTCAAGAATTCCCATGTCAACTTCAGGGACTGCCCACTCCCAGGAGCTGTTCTGCTGCAGAGAAAAGTGATGTCATGCACTTCACAGCCAGCTCAGTGCAAAAGCTGGAGGCTGATGGTCTGAGAAGCTGGTATTTACAGCTCAGCCTTGCCAGCACCAATGAGGAAAGTGGAGCAGATGTTATTTTCCTCGTGTTTTTACACTACTTTGGAAAGAGAGATTTTTCTGTTCCTCTTCCAAATTTTTACCATATTTGGCTCTTTATTAGCCATTGCTACACACTGTCTAGTAGCCAAGATCATTATGGTGATAGACCTTTATTTACAATCTGAGTTAAAATAAATTAACTTGGGTCAACGATCAGCAGTTTATTTTAATTTAGATATAATTTTGATGTCAAAGAAGATAGCCCATCCTTGACATACCTGTTATTATTTCCCTTCAGAGAATAAGAACAACTCATAACCAAGAGATAAAAGCAAGATTTGTGAATCACTTTCCAAATGAGGTAGGGGGGAGAAAGATGACATGAAATGGATACCATTTTCTGCACTGTTTGTTGTACTCTTTTTGTGCATTGGAAAAATCTACTTTGACGTGGTAGCTTATCACTACCCCTTCCCAAATAGCTCAAAACCAGAAAGTGATTTGGACACCAGAAGAATCTCATGGATCAGCTTTTCCATTTTCTTGCAGAAGCATAAATAGATTCGATTTCTCTAAATCTAACTAAATTCGATTTCTCTAAATCTACTTTGACGTGGTAGCTTAATGATTTCATTGAAAATATAAAATATAGGCCTTTCCAACATCAATAATTTACAAAAATAAAATGTTTTATAAAGATTTATTGTATATTGACAAAATGCTTTTTGAAGTGGAAGATTTTGTGGGCAATAAAGGAATAGCAATCACTCTATCTGAATGTAATACCAAAACAATGTCCTTTCTAAAAAATCACCTCTTTACATCCCCCCATGCCACCCACTGCCAAGCAATCAAGGAATCACATATCGCTTCCTTATTGTTCAGAGCATTTAAAAATAGACAAACCAAGAATTTTATGCTCCAATGATTCCAGATCTTCCTGAAATCAGTATTGTCAGAGAAATCGTTAAAAACAAAAGCCATCATCACTATCTGACTGGAGTATCTGTTTATTCTCTTTAATGTAAGAAGAAATAAGGAGACTTTTTTTTTTTTTGAGATACTCAATACACTCTAAAAATAATCATGCTGCAGGACACAGACTGTTATCACCACAATCAAAGCTACTTCTTATGTCCTTAGATACTATAAGCCATAGAAAAAAATTACCATGACACGTGAAGCTAAAGAACTGGGATTCAATGTTGCTTTTTCCACCATTAAGAGCAGCCTACTCTATTAGCCTTTCTCAGAGCACTCTGGGGTATGCTATGTCATCTGGAGCATATGGTATGCCCTTGATTTATTTAAGCAAAGTGACAAAAGTGGATCCACTGTCACATTCTATGTTCAATAATTGGTGTCCACATTTCCATTACCATCACTGTAAGATAATTTAGAGATCAATCAGAGGACATAATGTATAACATTCAACACTGCTCTTCTTGATCATTCTTTCAAGTATTTTCTTTGGCAAAAGAATACAAAACTGAAACCTAAGTCAGTTTCTCTTACATATCACCAATATTAATATAATTCAAATGCTCACCCCCTGCCCCTTACACTAGATTTACCTCTTCTATATTAATATTCTTTTTTAAAAACCATTTTATATATTTATTTAAGAGAGAGCATGTGTGAGAGAGAGAGAGAACACACCCACAGGAGGGTGGGACAGATGCAGAGCGACAAGCAGAGTAGGACTCAATCCCAAGACCCTGGGATCATGATCTGAGACGAAGGCAGATGCTTAACTGACTGAGCCATGCAAGCACCCCTATATGAACATTCTAATTCATACTCTGTTATAGCAGAATAAGCATATTTATTCATCAGCCATTGAGCCTCAACTGTAAGAGGCTCCTCGCATGGTGTAAATATTAAGTACCCTGCTATTGGTAAGATATCTGATAACACAGAAGTCAGTTAAGAGTACCTATGCCAGGGGGCACCTGGGTGGCTCAGTGGTTAAGCCTCTGCCTTCGGCTCAGGTCATGATCTCAGGGTCCTGGGATCGAGCCCCGCATCGGGCTCTCTGTTCGGCAGGGAGCCTGCTTCCCCGTCTCTCTCTCTGCCTGCCTCTCTGCCTGCTTGTGATCTCTGTCAAATAAATAAATTAAAAAAAAAAAAAAAGAGTACCTATGCCAGAATTTTTTTCCAAGATTTCAAAGAGCAAAATGTTAATGATAAAAGTCTTCCTTTATATTGCAAAATATATTCTACGTTTTTGTCTCAATTTTCAATGCAGTTTTTTTTTTTTAAGATTTTATTTATTTATTTGACAGAGAGAAATCACAAGTAAGCAGAGAGGCAGGCAGAGAGAGAGGAGGAAGCAGGCTCCCCGCTGAGCAGAAAGCCCGATGTGGGGCTCGAACCCAGGACCTGGGATCATGACCTGAGCCGAAGGCAGCGGCTTAACCCACTGAGCCACCCAGGCGCCCCTTCAATGCAGTTTAACATACAACCGTGCCCGTGACAATCTCTCAGCTCCAAGTCCACTGTCTACACTCCATGTTGTGTTGCTGGGTCTGGGACTTTCAAAACCATAGTCCTGCTTTTCCAACTGGCTCTACGTTAGGTTCTTCCCCCAAGATGTGCTAGATGGAGACCTGGACAGCTAGAGGGCCAGTCCTTCCTGTAGGCCAGTCTCCTTGCATTTCTAAAGAGCATCACCCTTTAGAACCTATGCTTCTTTACCCTGCCTATACTTTTTTACACCAGGAGCAACTGTTCCATTCTGTTGCATGAGCCAAAATCAGTGTGCAACACTTCCAACGTCTGCAGCCCTCATGAGACCTCTCAGAGATATGAGTGCTAGCTTTCCCCTGTTCCCTCTGTAGAGTAGATTTCAGGCCCTCGGGACATTATGGTCCAACTTCCACAATAGTGAGCTACATTTTAGCTCTACTGATGCTTTCCTCTAAGGTTCTCAGTTTTAAAAACGGCAACCTCTCTCCTTTGCTCCTCCAGCTCTAGAGGTGGTCGCCACTTCTTGTAGTTGCCACCTTTGTGATAGTTTTACCTCATAAAAACATTATGCCTACTTAATTACTTATATTCATCCTCAATGCATATCAGTATCTATCTTCAGATAACTAGTGTGGTTTCTGTCTCCTGACAGAACATGACTGACTCAATGACCCTATGGGGGCAGTAAGAGCAAGCATTATTGTCCTCACTTCACAAAATAACATTTCAACCCTAGGAAAGAAAAACCCGGGGCTTGAACTCAGTCTTCCAACTCCAGTCTTGGCATTCCTTCCATCAAAAATGCTTCCATGTGTAAGGTGAATACAGTACTTCTCACGGATACTCTACGTGTTCAATAAGACAACATAAAAAGTATATAAGGTAGCCCAGATGACTATTAATGGCTATATAAAGTCAGATTTTTACACAAAGTCCCAGGTTCATTTTTATATCAAAGTTCTCCATTCTAATAATTTTGAGAGTTTTGCCCAAGATGTATTCTTATTCCTGCAGCAGAATAAAGAAGCAAGATCCGTTAAACTTGAGCCCACTGAAGAATGTCAAAACCACAGTTGTGAGCTCATTATTTTCTATACAGCTTTACCAGTGGAATTTCAAAAAGCAAAAGCAAAATACTAAATAAAATGTAGCTCTCAGGATTACATTTGCTTGCTGCCAAATATTCTATAAATATAAAAACAGATTCTGGAAGCTGCTGTTTAAAATGAAAGTAATGAATATTTCCTGATGGGGTGTTCAGTGAGATTTTCCAGACATGGGCTTCCTTACTCTTGTTGGCCAAGAGTGTGTTTTTTCCTGCTGTCTGTTCAGTGAGTGTGCTTCTAAAGGCTGCTTTGTGTTCCTGTAAATTACAGGAGTTTCTTTACCATAGGCCCTGGCAGCAAAGCCTAATCAAGTTGAAGGAAGCACCACAAATACTTCCCAAGTGGCCTTCCACAATCGGCAGCTTTAAGACGGCAGCAAAAAAAGCAAAACAAAATCTACAAAAGCAAATGCATCAACTTTTGTTCTTTCCTCATTTCTTTCTAGATCCTCAGGACTGAAAAACAAGAAAAAGAGATTAAAAGTACAGTCATCTCTGTAGTAACTATGCTACAGAAATGTATTAAAATATTCAGTATGAGATGAAATTCGTACTCTTAAAGATTTCAAGATAAAGATAAATACAGATATTATTTTCTACCATATGTTCCTATGTCTCACCAGGAACTTAACAAAGTCCTCTGCTAATTTAATAGGCTTGGACTTCAACTCTCTTTTGGTGGCTTATGGAACATCGTTGCAATCAGAGAACAAAGTAAGAAATGGGAAAACAAACGAAAGAAACCCTTCTGCTTCTCATAATTGCTGTCCATTAATTAGCACCCATGAGAAGGCAACGTCCCATTTTTAGAGTCCCCACATTATCGGGATTTGCCATCGAGAAACTGATGTGCATGGCAGCATCTGGGTTGTGTTTGCGTGTTGACGAATGCAGCCCACTTTGCGAGAGGCAGCGTCCTACAACAGGGATGAGCCCAAGTATCCGTGGAAGCTTTGGTGGATGACAAGTTGCTTATTCAATTATGAATAGAGTAGCTTGGAACTAAAGCTCCCAGCTCACTACTCTGATAACCAAATCCCTATTCACTTGACTTTGGAAATTATTATATACCTTAGACTGCAGAAGCCAAATATACTACCACAGAGTGTACACTACAAGGCTGGAAGTCACTAAATTCATTTTTTTTTAAATGTTCATCAGAAAACAAACAATATCCATGTCTTCAGTCTTTAACTGATGAGATGCAACTGTGAATATTCCACTTTCATCCTGTTAAGATTTGTAGAGGTATTGAATAGAGATGAGGCTAATGTATTCATTGGGGAGTTGTCAAGATGTTAAAAACACCAAAATCCATATACTACAAATCTGTTTTTTAAGTTGTGTGTATAAATATTAGCCTCTAGGGGGAACCCCAGGCTCTTCACCTTGATTTTCCTAAAGGCTAAATCAGGAAAAGAGGAGGAATCTCTATTCCCCTAAAAGGAAATGACCTGGCTAATCAGATTATAGGACATTGATGAGAGCATGTTTTGTATGACTGGAGCTTTCAGAGGATTTCTAAGTCAGCCTAAGTGATTACTTCTCTCTTCAGACTCTATTCCTTTTCTATGGCAAGCAGGCTGAATCATTGCCCTGGAACCCCTCCCCCCCATATATATGTATGCACATATGTATATACATGCATACACACATAAACATACATAAACATACATACACATGCATAGTCAAGGGCACCCAGGATGATCTGATTACTGCCTTTGCTCAGTTATCCATTTCCATGTTTTTGAGGGAAAATATTGTATAAAGAAATATTCAGTATTTCTGCTGCACTGGCCATAATATCATAGCACTGAAGATAGTTCTCTAATTTCAAATAGTATGCAGAATAACATAGAGTGTTTATTTTCAAACTGCACAGAGTACCATTAACTAGTTTTGTGATAGGGGCACCTCTTGCTCTACGAGTCCACTTTCCTTGCTAAATGGTTTCTAAAGTATCTTCCGGTGCCAAAATTCTATGCATTTTAATCTTCATCAATTTATTTCCAATGCTAAGTGAAATTCTGTTCAACTCTTGGCAATCTAAGTCACTTCCCCACTGGGTGATTTCATGGACCTAATACCATTCAAGGTCATGGAGCAAAACCCAAAACATCCAGTAAACACATTAGAACTCAAGTCAAAAACATGTGACCCGTCAGATGCAGAGACCTGGAAAACAACAGCCCAAACCCACCTAAACAAGACAATTCTCCACAGCGAAGTCACAGTCTACCTTTAACCCAGCATAGTGGGTAATGCATAATAAGTCTTCTTAGAACCTTGGGACATGGGCTCAGCAAATGTTCGTGCTGACTCTTACACCTAAAAATGCAGTGGAATACACAGACACCTTGCACAAATCGCCTTCCTGACTGTACCAGCAGCTTTTCATCCATAAGTATGTGGCAATCCAGGATAGGTTTGGATGAGCACAGCCCATCTATATGCAGGAGATACAAGATTTTCACAGGAAAAGCAGAGTAGGAGGATTCTTGTTACCCCATATACTTGGAACTCTCACTCATTTCCATTTTGTATCTTTTATCTATCCCGGACACTCACAGAATAAACTTGCCAGAACAATTCAGGGAGAAGACAAAGAAGAAAATTAGAATAATGAATTCCAGTTCTTCCAGAAAATCCAACTATCAAAATAAACTGGCATTATGAGATACAGAGCAAAGAACAATCTTTTTTATTTTGGTGGGGAGGAGCAAAGGGAGAGAGAAAACACCAAGCAGGCTCCATGTCCAGCGCAGAGCCCCAGGCAGGACTCAATCTCAAGACCCTGAAAGCATGACTTGCGCCAAAATCAAGAGTCAGACATTTAACCAACGGGGCCACGCAGGTGCCCCAGGAGCAAAGAACAATCTTAACTGCATTAAATCCAGAGTCCTCACATTCCAAATTAGGAAACCGTAGCTCAGAGAGGTCTGGTCCTTCACTGCAAAGATCTTTGTTTTGGGTTTACCTTAGATGTTATTATGTGAATGGGAAATTCTGCTTGTGCTTCCTCCAGAGTTTAAATATACACAACTACATAAGCTTGGGGTATCATTTTACCTATTTCTGCATAACAAACCATTCTTGATATTTAGTCCCTTAAAACAATAATGCTATATTATTTCTCATGATTCTGTGAATGCACTGTGTAGTTTTATTCATCTCCTCTGGGCTCACTCATGGAACCCAATTAGCTAGTCATTTGGTGGGGGCTAGATGCTTTAAAATGCCCTCTCTCCCATGCCTGAGGCCACAGCTAGGATGGCTGGAAGAGCTGTTAACATCTAGTATTTTCTCTCCGTGCAATGTTTCATCTAGGTTTTTCACATGCTGCTGGAGGTATTTTAACAAGGCAAAGTAGAAGTTGTAAGGCCTCTAGAAATAGAGGTTCAGAAGTCCCATGAAGTCACTCTTGCCATATTCCGCAGATCAAAGTAAGTCACAAGGGCAGGGCAAATTCAAAGGGTGGGAGAGTAGACTTCACTTCTGTATAGGAGGGGCTGCAAAGATTCTGTGTTACATATAATCTACCAACCCAGACAGAAGAGGTTTAATTAGAGGCAAATTTGGTTTCCTTTGTTTTCAATAGAACATATCCTTAGGGACAAAGGCTACTGATGCATGATTTTAGATCATTCATCAGTCTGAATTCTAACAAACAGAAACCATACCAATATTCTGCTTCTATACAATGTCTACATCACACCTGGCACTCACTAAACACATAATCATAACAATGGGGACAGAAGTATGCCCAGGCGTGTTTCCCAGAAAATAAACTAGACTTGGTAAATTTATTTATTAAACACATATTCCTATCTATTATGAAAAGTTATGACCTTCTCAGCTGAGAAAAGTAATTACTTTTTTGCACATGGAATCTTTGTATTAAAACACAAAGGAGATTCTTTTGAACTTTTGTTACAGGTTTCTGGCAAGACTAATGCATTCGAGGCAAGCAGTGTCTACTTGTGCACACTTTATGAAGCCACTCAGCTTATCAGAACATGGGGCTAAGGAAATAAAAGCTTTGATCCTCAAGATAGGCCAATTAATTTCATTGACAGAACCCCTTTTTAAATAAAGACAGCCTTGATCACTTCCCCTCCTACAGAATTCTTTTTTTAACCTCAAGAGAAACAGACAGTATAAGTCAAATAATGCATCTCTTAAATGCATCTATTCTCACAGGTGCTCTAAGGTTACAAATATAAAAACTGTGCAGTTGTATTCACCAGAATTTTTAAGATTACAAGGGCAAAAACAAAATAGACTATTGAAACAATTAGTTCACAGCATCTAAAATAATAGAGTGCTGGAGAAAAGATACAGATCACAACCCAAGTTCAAAGGGAGAAGGTAACACATTAAGGGATCTAAACATGTACAAAGATGGTGAGATTTGCACTTCACCTTTACATACAGGGTAAGAGTTTTGCCAGGACAGAAGGCGAGGAAGACATTCTAGATAGAAGGGAGAGGGGAGAGCAGTGAGTTTAATTAAACCAACAAACACAGATGAGTGGCTGGTATTATGAGGATGTAAGGTCTAAAAAAGAGAAAATTCATGAGAAACAAGAGTACAAATGTAGCTTGGAGCCAGATAATAAAAGAATTCGCCTTACTTTAGAACCTAAGGGGGAGCTGGTGAAATAAAATAACTAGAGTGGTATTTTTAGGAAGATCCTTCCGATAGCAATGAATATGGTTGATTACAGAGGAAATGACTGGTTAGGAAGAGAGGTTAGGCATCTACTACAATAAACCACATGAGAATTCTAAAACCTACAGCCATGAGGAAGAAAGATCAAGAGCACCAATGGACAATTAACATATGAAAGACAACATATGATCTCAGAGACAGGGGTCAAGTACGGAAAGAATATAAATCTTAATGTTTGAAATGAGGAGGAAATAGTGTGAGGAAAATACGGATTGTCTCACTACCTTCGGTTATCTAGACTGTAGTTTCTAGAGAATGATGTTATGCTTTCACGGGTCACCTGATGAGTCTGGGGACTTCACGGTGATCAGTGCATTAGAGCAGTGACAAGGCATGGGAAGGAAAGCAAATAGTGGTGCTGGAGCATCTGACATTCATAGGAGAATCCAGTCAGCATGATTTCACAAATTTTTCCAGCCACATTCAGTACTCTGGGTAGCTGCAAGTATCTGAACGACGGAAATTATCCAGGCTTGGAACCATAATGACCCAAGTAAAGGAGGTGAGAGAATCTAGGGTTCTGCTAAGTCTATTTTTGAAAACTCTCATTCTATGGTTGTGGCTGAGGAAGGAGACCCAGGAAGCCAGATTGAGAGGGCAGACTGACCAGGCAAGTGGGAGTGGATAGAAGTGCTATGGATCCTGGCTGGTGGGGAAGTAAAGACCAAGCTCAGTAGCCCTACTGAGGAGCTGGAGGAGAAGAGGCAGAATAAATCACCTCTCTCATGGCAAGTACGAGTGCGGGCAGGCAATGCTCATGGCTTCTCTTTCTCCTCAGACAAACCTCAAAAATCATGTCATCTATGGGCAATAGGAAAAAGACCTCACCTTTCTGTAAGAAAGGCCTCATATTCATGAACATAATATGGGTATCGAATGAGGTGATTTGGCATTAGCATTTTATGATTTTTGTGTTTTAGTCTATAGTAATTTTTCTTTCCCGACCTCTTAACTAATTTGTAATTAATTTCAAACCCATAGACAACTACAGAGAATAGGAAAACATAATATAACAAATATCCACATACCTCCCATTAATCTGATCATAACATTTGCCATACTCGATTTAGTTCTACTTGTAAGGAAAGATGTAGATAAGGAAACACATTAAGCCTTTTGTGTATCCTTTCTTTTTTTTTTTTTTTTTTTTTTTTTGTCAGAGAGAGAGGGAGAGAGAGCGAGCACAGGCAGACAGAATGGCAGGCAGAGGCAGAGGGAGAAGCAGGCTCCCTGACGAGCAAGGAGTCCGATGCGGGACTCGATCCCAGGACGCTGGGATCATGACCTGAGCCGAAGGCAGCTGCTTAACCAACTGAGCCACCCAGGCGTCCCTTTTGTGTATCCTTTCTTGATCCCATTTCTCTTCCTCCAGTTCCAAAAATAGTAACTGTCCTCAACTTAGTTTTTATTGCTTCATGCTTTTTTACATCTTTAGTAAATCTGTGTTCATCTGTAAGTTTTTACTTCTGATGTCTTGTTTTTTACAATGTATGTAAAGAGTTCATTCATTTTTTAACTACCATACCAGTATGGATATACAATTTATTCATTCATTTTATGTGTGTGAGCATGTAAAGCTCTTGCAGTTTTATACTAATACAAAGCAAAAAAAAAAAAAAAAAAAAAAAAATGTAGCAAAGAAATTATAGGAGACTGTGTGGCAACCCTGCCTGAACTTTATAATTATGTGGAGAGTTCAAAATCCAGATACTCTATTCTAGAACTAGGCAAGCCTTTCTGTTTTAAATCATGACAGACCTAGAAAATGATCATATTTATAGAGTTCAATGGAGTAAAGAGAAAAGGTTACTCATAAATAGTCAAAGAGCACCAGCCACTCCTGCCTCACCAAACACTCATGACCACCCTAAGAGCTGAGAAGAATCAAATCTCAGTGGATTGAAAACCTTTCCCAATTTCTAGCACAAGAACGTGTAGGTAACACTGGTTGAGCAGCTCTGCTTAGAGCAAAGATTCTCAAATTTGGCTGCCCATTAGAATCTGCTGGGGAGCTTTAAAAAAATCCACTTATATCCAAGCTGTACCCTAGGCCAATTAAATTAGAACACTGGGGAGTAGGATCAAGACATCAGCATTTTTTAAATCTTCCAGATTCCAACATGAAGCCAAGGTTAAGAACCATATTGAGCTGTATCTCCTTCACTTCCCTAATTATGAGATTCATCGGGAAAACTTGTTACTATGTATTTCCCAAGGCCCCAGACTCTTTAATGGCCAGCCTGGGAAGCTGTATGCACAAAAATGCCTCACGTATATACCCTGAAGCAAAACTGCTGTGTCTCAATTGAACAGCAGTGAGGAGGCTGCATTAGAGCCACTTGAAATCCCCTATTTGCTGGAATAATCAATCCAAGCAAGTAATCTTGCTTTTCCAGATAATATCCTTGTCTAAGTGGCTGTTCTGCCCCATTTTACTTCAATGATTGACCTGGCGAGAGTTGGAAGAATCAGTTCTGATCCCTCAGAAAGGAATCCCAGCTGAGTGTTGTTAGATTTCTGAGGGGCTTCCTGTGGTAGCCGTTGTGGGCACTGCTACACCACCCCATGAGCATCTACCATATTGTCCACTGTGATGGGAAGCCACCTTTGAGATTCCAGCCACAGGGCTCTTTCTTGCCTTTTGAAAAGGCAGTAAAAAATGCTGATAAAGCACAGGCTCTGGAATGGGTCTTTGGTTCTCTTTGGTCTCCACTCAACTAGCTTTGCATCCTTGGGCCACATACTTAATAGAGCCATGTCTTGGATCCTTCATTTGTAAAAAGTGTCACAGTAATGATAGTACCTAACTTTATGCTGTCATAAAGCATAAATAGAGGACTAAATAGAGAAGTAGTTGAAATGCCTAGAATTTAAATGCTTAACAAAGGTAAGTTTATTAGTTTACATTTTCCAGTTCTCCCTTTGTTCAGGTGTTTTCCTATGTTCATCACCTAGAATTCTTCCCATTGTCACCCATCCAAATTCCTTACCCTAACTGATTGTACCAAAGGAAAACCAAGTTGTAAAAATACCAAAATGGTTAAACCTTTATCAGACAACAAATTCTCTGAATATGTTTTCCAAAATATATTAAGTACCTTTCTCTCCTTTTTTGTCACCACCACCAGTAGATAATGTTGAGAGCTCTTAATTCAAAAATAACAACTTGATTGTGTCTAGTTTAAGCTTTGTGCTATCTTGATCCTATTTTTTTCAATGATTTCTAGGTCTTAGTATCTCATAACCTACTGTATATGACTTGTTGTAGAGCTAAAATAACCCTTTTGGGCAGGAAATCCATTTTCATTCAGTCATGCTGAACTTTAATGCCATTTTTTTCTAAGTATGGATTTTGTGCTCATTTAAAAAACTGGGACTTGTGAAAACTATCATTATTTAGTATTTAGTGTAGGAATAACTTCAAATCTTTAAAAAATAAACTAGAATGTTAGGGTATGTTTTCTTTTGAGGTAAATTTCATATATAGGAGGAGCTTACTGAGGTAATTCTAATCATAAAATGGCCCCCATCATAGACCCTGAGATCAGGATTCCGGTAACATGTATATGAATTCTGGCTCTAATGTTAATATAAAAATATTTCACACATACCAGTAATTAAGCTAATATTTTCAAAGGCCACTATCTAGAAGGATGAATAGGCAGCCAATCTAGCAGGTACAAAACATGGTCAAATTATAAGGTTTGGTCACTTACTACTATTATTAACAATATTTACTACTTTGTCTTGTTCCTGACATCTAAAACCATCTGCTTTTTCAAGCTGGATAGAAAGGTGTCAACAATCAAGGTGTTTCCAAACCATCACTACAGGAGTAAAGATATTTGAGATCCGGGAAGTTCACAGAAAGTCACTCTGAAAAATATGTCTCAGACATTTTTATTTTCAAAGACTACATCATATTACAAAGCCAAGTGTAGTTACTGGTACACTGAAAATAGTTAATGCTAGAATCCCTTTGTAGGCTATGAAGAAGTTAGGTCATTTCAGTGATGGGATAATGTCTATGTTAATTCTACAAATCCCACAGGAACCAGGTCAGGGATTTACATATTGCAGGAAAGGAAAACATAATTTTATATAAGAGTTGAAGATGATGATTATGGTGACTACAATGAGAGAATACCTTTTAATTATGTCAGTTCAGCAAAAAAGTGATTATCATTTTTAAAAGACTGACTCTAATATCCAATAGTCATGCAAATAGTTTGAAAAACCTACTCAGCTGACTCAAAATCTGTACCAGTACTTTTCTTGTAGGAGCTGAGTTTGCGTATTTATAAATATAAATATTTATATATACACAACTATGTAGTTATTTCATATAGTTTATGTATATGTGTTATTTTTTGTGTGCACCCTTTCAGTGTCATCCTTGATACTTTCTCTTTACCTAACCACTTTATCCTATTGTTTACTAAGTCTAATCTATTTTGTCTCCTAAGGATATCTAAAATAACCACTTCTCTCCATTCTACTGCAACTATGCCGGTCCAACCATCACCATTTGCTCTACATGCTCTTTCCTAACCCCCTTTAGTCCATATTCCACACAATAGCTAGAAAGATCATTTAAAAATACAAATAGAATTATGTCTCTTCTCTACTTAAAGCCATTCAGTGGTTCCCTAAGTCAGATAAAATTAAATTAAAATATTGTCAAGACTCTGAATGAACTGATCTTACCTGTACGGCCAGTCTGATCTCTAACAAAGGCACGAGTAGTTTGAGTCAGTGGAATGGACATTACCATTTGCCCACCTCTTGTTAATTTCTTCCCTATTCTCAGAACCCCAGTTTTGTCAGGATTGGCAATTTCCCCAGCTTTCCTTGTCATTTAGAGTAGTTGGCCACCAGATTTCAGTCAATGAGATGTGAGTGGATACATATGCTGAGAGACTTCCCTCAAGTTTCCAGCTGAATAGCTCTTACTCAGACGCTTTTCCCTAGTTATCCTTTATAAAATTAAATTCCCTCCTATTATTATCTCAAAATCCCATTTCTTCTTCGCGTTGATTACAATTTTTAATCTGTTGTTTTGTTTGTGTCTATCTGACTCCAAATTCCATGAGCATAATGAACACTCATGCCCTATTTACTGCTATATATTGTCACCTATCGCAGTAGGAGATTAATATTAGTGGACAAGGTATATACTAGTAGACAAAGAATATAAAATAACTAATTTTGTAAGTCTTTATCAACATACAACATACAAACTATATTAGAAATCCATATGTCAACTAACTTTGGTCTTATATTTATTTTGTTTAAGGTATCATGCTTGGCGATATGGAAAATATAAGAGCAAACACAACATGACTTCAAAAAGCACTAGACTAGTACAAGAGAAAAACATTTACTCAAATAACCAGAAAGGGTGGCAAGTGATATAAACATTGAACAGATACTATAGGAGTTGGGGACGGGGGTGCGGGGGGCACGGAATCCTTAATGACTAGAGTGTAGGAAGGTCTCCCAGGAGCATGCCTAAATTGACTATGAAATTGAGGACTATTATTCCAATGGAGGAGAGGCTGAGGGTGAGTGGGTAGGAGGAAAACAGCTCAGGTGGAGGAAACTAAAAAGTCACTTCCAGAATTACAGGTTGTGGGTGAAAAACTTTAGTAGCCCATTTAAAAAAAAAAAGGCAAAGTAAATATAGCATTCCATTTATCGATTTGCTCAACAATTAAAGGTGTAGCTCATTAAGAAAAAAAGAAAAAGAAAAGCAAATACATCATTCCATTTGTTGATTAGCTTAGCAATTAAGGATGTAGCTCATTAAGGACAAAAATAGAAAAGGTAAAACAAATATATCATTCCATTTGTTTGCTTCCTTTAACAATTTAGCTCGAGGCAGCACCTGGTGAAGACAGTTTGTTCAAAGGAATAAAGGTGACTCTGCTTTAATAAGGCTGATTTAAGAAAACAACCCATAGATACAGAAGAAAGAAACAGAGAAGAAACAGGATGTCGTGTCTGGCACAAATTCAAATGTTCAGTGGAGGTAGGAAGGGGGACTGGAGTAGTTAACACATCTAAAATTTATGCATGTCTAAATCGGGAATTACTGGACAGAAAAGAAAGAAATCAGTCATAAGGGTGAGATTAAACATTTAACACAAAGGTAAGAGGAGAAAAATGTAAAAGTACAGCTTTGGAATCAAGTTTAGTAACCTGTGACACAGTCTAGTATCACACGTACATGTAGACACACAGGCAACTGTGACAAATTTTCAAATCATTACAAAATGAGTTACAGTGAATCATCTATTTCACTTGTGTATATCAATGTAAGAAACTTCGAGGGCCACTCTTTCAATAGTATCCTGTAACTAACATAACTGGAAGGGGTATGTGTGACATGTACCTGTGCATATGGAAAGGTATAAGGTATATAAAATTATATAGAGTTTTATTATTTTGTGTGCATATATAGTCATGTATATATAGTCATAGACACTCATACATTTCCAAGTATGTTACACATCTCACAGACTATTCTCACCTCTTGTGTATTTGACCCTCACAGTGCCTCCAAAGGCTAAATACTATTATTATTCTTTTTTAGATATGGAAGTAAACACAAAGAGAGGACAAAATTTGCCTGAAGAAATAGAGTCAGATAGTGCTCAAAGCCAAGGAGAACCATGATTTCAAAACTCCTTGAGTCTAGGGATCCTTCTATTACATTTAAAACAGCACGAAGACATCTCGTCTTGTAGTGGGAGGAAGAATGATTAAGGTGGTGTCTCATATATAACACCGCCCTAGATTTATACATCACATTTCTTCCAAGGGGTTTTCAGATACTATCTCATTTGTCTTCCAACAGCTCTGAAAGATAAGTAGGGGCAGGCAAGTTCATCTGCATTTCCCAAGATGGATTATCTGAGATAGGGAAGGGTGAAGGCACAGGGAGCTGCTGAGCTCTGCAGCTATCAGACTAGAATCTAAGAGGCTGTTCCCTCCCAGCACTTTTTCTACTGATCTGGTTAAGAGAATCCCCTGAGGGGAGGTAGTGGGGGACAGGGTGTGAGGTTGGAGGGGTTCCAGAAAAGAAATAAAGCTCAGTTATTTCACTGTTGCTCTTTCTAACAGCTCCCTCTGGTGCCTCTGCCCACAGGAATATGAGAACAGGTAAGGTTATCTTAAATGGGATTTTTCCTGTTACTCCAAATTGCTGATTAATGCTTAATGTTAAGAACATAGAGAATCTAAGTACCCTATATGCTACAGAGAACTGCAAACAATAAAGGCTTTTCATCTTCAGAGCTTTATTTTTTTTAATTTCGTTTATTTTTTCCTTTTTTTAAAAAATCATGCTATGTTAGTCACTATATAATACATCATTAGTTACTGATGTAGTGTTCCATGATTCATTGTTTGCGTATAACACCCAGGGCTCCATGCAATCCATGATCTCCTTAATACCTACCACCAGGCTAACCCATCCCCACACTCCTCTCCCCTCGAAAACCCTCAGTTTGATTCCCACAGTCCATAGTCTCTCCTGGTTCGTCTCCCCCTCTGATTTCCCCCCCTTCATTTTTCCCTTCCTTCTCTTAATGTCCTCCATCCTATTCCTTATGTTCCACAAATAAGTGAAACTATATGATAATTGTCTTTCTCTGCTTGACTTATTTCACTTCGCATAATCCCCTCCAGTTCCATTCATGTTGATGCACATGGTAGGTATTCATCCTTTCTGATGGGTGAGTAATGTTCCATTGTACATATGGACCACATCCTCTTTATCCATTCATCTGTTGAGGGGCATCTCTGTTCTTTTCACAGTTTAGCTATTGTGGACATTGCTGCTATGAACACTGGGGTGCATGTGGCCCTTCTTTTCTTTAACTTTTTGAGGAATCTCCACACTGTTTTCCAAAGTGGCTGCACCAACTTGCATTTCTACCAACCGGGTAAGAGGGTTCCCCTTTTTCCAGAGCTTTCTAAGGCAGGTAAATAGCTCTACTACCATAACCATCACTCTAACCTCTCAACTTCCCTCGTCTATTAAAAAACACAGGGAGACACCTGGGTGGCTCAGTGGGTTCAGATTCTGCTTTCGGCTCAGGTCATGATTTCAGGGTCCTGGAATCGAGCCCCACATCCAGCTCTCTGCTTGGTGGGGAGTCTGCTTCCCTTCCTCTCTCTGTGCCTGCCTCTCTGCCTGCTTGTGATCTCTGTCAAATAAATAAATAAAATATTTATTAAAAACATTTAAAAACACAGAGAAAGGAGAGAGGAAAGAGGTCATCAAGAGCCATCAATTCTTAGCCTCATGGGAAGTAAAATCTCCTCCTTATTTATAAAGAAGCTAAATAAGAGGGATCTGAGAGAACCCCTAATGGAGACTAGGATTCTAGGCCTCACTGGTTTCCCTTAGTGCAGGGTATTCCTAATTTCCCTGTATCTGTGCAAGCAAAGTTAAAGTAGGTTGACAAAAGACCAAAGACAGAGGTCATTTTAATATTGCAGCTTGTCCTTTTAGTATTTGGTTCCCATAATCAAGTGTGCCTCTTTGAAGAAAACTGAACTGGAACCCTCTTACCGACATCTCACAGAAAAGGACTGCTAGCCAAGTGAGAGGCCTCAAGTAGGAGGATATGGGATCCACGATCCATGATCAGGTTCTAGTGACTGTGCAGAAGAGAGGCCCCGCATCAGAGCCCTCCAACAAGTGCACGAATGCCTGCCATGGGAGGGCCACAGCCTCAGAAGTCGTAGTAATGAACAAAGAGAAAATTACAACAGCTTGGTCAAGTAAGAGACTATTCTTTCTCCTTTCCTTTCTCCCCTCCTCAGCACACAAGGAAAAGTGAGAGGAAGAAAGTGCCCAAAGGCAGGTCAACCAATCCTGGCCTGAGCTCCCAAGTGAGGAACTGGTCGGACTGGAAAAGCAAGCCAGGCCCCCTCCAGATGGATCCGGAAGCCCTGAGCCTGGCTCATGATGTTGGAAGGGAAAGTTCTGTGTAAGAAATGCACTTGGAAATTTCAACTGGACAGAATTTGAATAATGGGAAATGACTCGAGAGCTATGGTATCTGCCTAGGATGTCGTTAAGGGAACCGCTACCCAGCTGGGAGGAGGAATTTGACATTACACAAAAGGGGAGCAAAGACTGGTGAAAAATAAAACCATTTCATGTTTGTTCCCCACTGAGCTGAGTCTTCTCAATAAACTAGACACACACAGATGCAAAAATCAACGGAGACCATGGAGAAGGAAGGGCAGGTTTTAACAGCAATGGGAGAATATTTTGTATGTTTCTCTACAGAGATAATGTACTAGAATAAAAACAACCCATAAGTCATAGGCTGAGGACATACAAAGAAGTATACATTGGCAGCCTACTCTTTCAGTGGAAACTGCAGTTTTCAGATCCTAGTTTTATGCTCAGATGCGGGCAGTGCGCATTGAAGAATCTAGAGAGGTTTACACTTGACGCTACAAGGAACATTTATTTCAGACATGTGGCTACATCAATTAAATGCGATGTGTATTCACAACATTAGTCATTTCACACAGCAGCTCATTATAATGCGTTGCCTTGCAAAAGCAGCCAAGATTCAGTGAGGCATAAAACCACAAAGCATCATTATAGATCATACATCACTATTTTTAAAAAATATGTTAAGTTTTTACAATGGTTTTCTTCTCCAAATTACTAATACTCATCAAAAATAACATTTTCCTCACCTACTCAGGGTAACTTCCACTTGACCTTACAACCTGATCATATAAATTGACCCTCTAAATACCTTAATTCAACAATAATTTTTAAAAGTGTCTTTCCATATTATAAAAAGAAAACTATAACTTTTGCATAAATACTAAAGAATAAATGGCTCTATAAAATATTATCAGAGGAAGCAATTTCTAATTTTAAAAGAGTCATTAAGTTTCTGCATGAGAATAACTAAGGTAAATCACATAAATGAAAAAGGAGAAATAATGTGCAATATGATTATATAAATGACCGTTTTAATGTTATGTAGGCAGATTGTCACTCAATAATCTATGTGCAGCTTAGCATTATTCCTCATGGTGTCTGAGGCAATAAAAATATGAGAATTCGGTGTGACTTCAGTTCAACTGAAGGAAGATCTCTTTAACACATCCTAGGAGAGATACAATGTGCTGAGGCATGGCTGTAGACTCAGAAAATGCAAAGATAAATAAAACATAGTCAATAAAGAGGAAACAGTGGAATGAAGTTTAAAAGTATCACCATCAACATAATTCTAAGTAAAACAAATAAACAAACAAACAAATACAAAACAATGTATTTCCTGACTGAAGCAAATTGCATTTGCTGCATCAGTCAAGGCCCAGTAAGAAACAGATGGCACACCCAAAATGGTGTGACTGAAGAGGATTAATAAAAGGAACCTCTTCCCGAGGTGTAGGAGGGTCAAGAAATGCAAGATGGCCCCATGAAGCACCAGAGAATGTAGCCCCAGCAGTTGGTCTCCACCCTAGGGGGAAGAACAAGGAAGGGAACAGAAACTGCATTTACCCAGGACCCACTGAGAGACAGGGCCAGGAGTATTGCCAATGACTGAACAAGGACTCTGGAAGGAGAGGAAAGCAGCCAATTGTAGAAACCGAGTGAGGGCAGGAGTGGGAAGGGGGCTGTATGTGGTCAGCTTTCTCTCTCCTGCCGTGCTCTGAGCTCTGGAAGAGATTTACATCAGCTGGACTCCATGCAAAGCTGAAAGAAAGCATGCTCAGATTATGAGGTAGGTGAGGCATGCACAGGACAGAGAAGTGTAGAGAATGGATGTGGGATGGAGTGGGGCAACACAGGCAGAGCAAACAAAATAACCAGCTTATTTGTTCAAAGGGAATTTAGTACACAGTCAATCACTTTTGTTCATCAATAGTTTGAGGTTTCAAAAACCTGTTTTACATTTAAGTGAGATACAATGTTGAACATACAAAAATTCGGAAGTTTTGGAAGAATGTTTTAGAATACTCTAGTCCTGGGATGCCTGGGTGGCTCTGTCAGTTAAACGTCTGCCTTTGGCTCACATCATGATCCCAGGGTCTTGGAATCGAGTCCTGCATGGGCTCCTTGCTCAGTATAAAGCCTGCTTTTCCCTCTGCCTTCTACTCCCCTTGCTTGTGCTCTCTTTGACAAATAAATAAGTGAAATCTTAAAAAAATAAATAGATAAAATAATCTAATCCTCAGAGTATCTGACATCCTGACATGGCCAGTCCACCTCACTAATCATCAATTAAAGAAATAAATCCCAGACATAAGCTTCCTATTGCCTGGTGCTACTCAAAACAGGACGATAGGTCTAAACCTCTTTAGTACAAGAGACATGTTCTCTTCCCTAACTCAGTCCTGAAAAATCTTACCTTCATCTTTCCTTGTTTTTAGAAAACAAATTTGTTACATGTTAGGCACTCAAATGACAAATTATTCTACAGGCCTTTGGTGATTCAGGAAACATATAGGAGGAAATATAAAGAGCTAGAAAAATGTAATGGATAATTTAGATTAAGTGAAATATTTTTATTAAGAACAAGTGATGATAAAGCGCATTTAGCATTAGGGAAACGAGAGTGAATTATTAGGCATGGACAGATTTACCCCAAATAATGACATCGTCACAGTTCTGTTAAGGGAGATCTGGTGAACAGAATGGAATGTTAAGAGCTGTATAATTGGAGGACTGGGAGACTTTGCTTGATTATTGACACTTGGCTATGAACAGGTCCTTCCCAATAATATGTGCCTTTTGCAGTATCATTGAACTGCTTGGAATTGACATCCATGGTTTCCTTCACTAGTCAACTGCTTATTCTCATTTCTCACAACCCCATTTAAGAGAGGGACTGCATTTTTGATATAAAGGAAAAAAACATGAAGGCTTTGCCAGTGGGCAAATGAGCAAGGCTATGGTTCTTTCCACAAATGAATAGATAATGAAAATAAAGGGGCATAGCGTGTTATAGGACTCTCCTCTGAGGACACTAGTTGCACTTCTATCTCACAGGAACAAGGAGCACAGAATATTCCCCTGGGCATCGTGTAAGGATTCTGGTCATGCTGGCTGCTTGCCTGCACCAGTTCATGTTGTGAGGCTTGATTCTCTGGGGAGAGTTGTATATGTCAAAGGATATAAAGGGAGATGCAGAAAAAATAATTCCTCTGATAGCTTCACATTGGTTACAAATATTAGCTCTTAATTATAATCCAGGCATAATAAAATAAGATCAATTTCTTTTAGGTGATTCCACCTAAATAGAAATCATCATAAAAATGCAAAATTCAGTTTGTACCTGGCCAATTACATTGCAGGTCTTTACAATTAACACGGTCTTATAATTAGTTCAGAACAATCTCATGAGTAGCAGCTGAGTAAGCCAATAATTTATAGTGGTAAAAGATACTATAAAAGCACATTCAGAAACAAAAAGAACAAAAAGAACATGCACAAGGATGCTAAGAAGGTTAGGGGGATTTAAAAACAAAACAGAAAACCAAAACAAACAAACAAAAATAAAGCTCTGTTGTTGATTTTCACTTACAGATAGTGCCCTTGACCCCTGCAACATCCTTGTGCCATGGCAGATTATCATTCAAACCAATGTTATCTGAAACGTATTAATGGACAACCTAGAATTCTTAATTCAGAGAAAGGACAAGGGTATGGATGCAGTAGATGTGAATTAAATAAAAACAAAACAAAACAAAACAAAAAACTCAAAAACTTTGAAACAATCCTTAAACCAACAATACTCTTGTTAACACAAGAATTCTTGTCTACGTTTTCTCTCAGGGAAAATGCTGACTGGACAACTGATAATATTCCACAACCAACCTTTTCTTTTGAATCTCTGTGAGAAAACTGTTCACAGTATGCTTTTGCCAGTTCCCTGGTTTTGATCTCAGTAAATGCTTTACCTTCCTGTGTCACATGAGACCCCCACAGGAGAAAAGATTTTTTTTTTTTCCTGATTTCTTATCATAAAATAGAATTATCTTTATTTGGAATACTTCTAATTGGCTTCCCTAGGATGAATGTCCTGTATCTTTTCACTGAGTCACATGTTAGGTTAGTTTGTCCATAGATATTTCCATATTAAGGGAGGAGGTCTGGTTTGACTCCATTACATTCTTTTTTCTTCAGTTGTTTCCATTCGCATCCAGAAATGTAAGCTCAATAGCTTTTGTATGATTTTTAAAATATTTTTTCTAAGATAGTATTTATTTATTTGAGAAAGAGAGAGTGAAAGCATGGTGGGGTAGAGGGAGAAGAAGAAGAAGAAGCAGACTCCCTGCTGAGCAGGGAACCAGACATAGGACTCAATTCCAGGAACCTGGGATTATGAGCTAAAGGCAGATGCTTAACTGACGGAGCCACCCAGATGCCCCAGCTTTTGTGTGATTAATAACTGCATGATTTTTTCCCACCTTGTCTCAAGTAGTTTAAAGATAGAGGAGTGACCTTTCTTTAGCACATAATCTCTCAGAACTTCCTCTAATTCTCAACTCGGCTTCATGTAAAATTTCTAACAAATATTGTCAAATATTGAAGGGCAGTGATGAAAATAATTACATATGTGGAACCTTGGTGTGCCAGGAACTCTGCTAAGGGCCCAATATGACTAATTCAACACCCTTAACCTATGAGGAGGGTTCTCTTCCTATCTCTGTTTCACAAAAGAGGAAACTGAAGCTTTAGTGATGTTACTTAAGATGTGTAAGGTCATGTGGTTGGTAACTGGTGGTGTCAGAACTCAAACACAGATCTGCTTGCCATCATGGCTTGTCTTTTTTTTTTTTAATTAATTTATTTATTTATTTGTCAGAGAGAGAGAGGGAGAGAGAGCAAGCACAGCAGACAGAATGGCAGGCAGAGACAGAGGGAGAAGCAGGCTCCCTGATGAGCAAGGAGCCCGATGTGGGACTCGATCCCAGGACGCTGGGATCATGACCTGAGCCGAAGGCAGCTGCTTAACCAACTGAGCCACCCAGGTGTCCCCATGGCTTGTCTTTTTAACCTTATGTTCTTCTGCCCCCGATTAACATGTAATAGCAAATCTCCTCCAATCACCCTATAGATGCTCCACACAGGGTTTGAGACTCTATGCCAGGTTCATAGCCCTGTCATTAGAATAGGGTTAGAGGTCTACACCTGTTTTGCAGTTCTATGAAGTTTATATATTTGGCCAGATCCCGGTGTGTCCTCTGGATTGGTGGGGGTGTGCGTGTGTTATGGTTTGAGTCCTTTATGAGTTTTATTCTAGGCTAAAGACAGTAAACCAGCATAACAGAAAACAGAGGGTTGGAGAAAACTGCATGCCAGGCCCACTGATGGACAAGTAAGAAGCCCACCACACTGCATTTCTGTCCCTCTATACCAAAATACCCAAACATACAAAAATCTCACCACTATATGAAGTAACCCCTCTCCTAAGCCATGTTGCCTTTGCAACCACATGAGACCAAGTGGTAGAAAAACTTTATAAATGAAAAATAACCCATTCAAAAGAGGTCACTGTCTTTGTTTCTGGATTTAAAACAGTTAATTCTTCTCTCAATACATCTTCCAACTAACATTGTAAAATTAAGTTATAATAATAAATGGCTTAGTATCAAGTGATTATTCTCCTCTGTATCGTTTGGTAAAAGATTTATTTATTTATCTTAGAGAGACAGAACAGAGAAGCAGAGAAAGGGACCGAGGGGCAGGAGAGGCAGAGAGAGAATCCTGAGCAGACTCCCCACTGAGAGCAGAATCTGATGCGGGGCTAGATCTCACAATCTTGAGATCATGACCTGAGTCAAATCAAGAGTCTAATGCTTAACTAAGCCACCCAGGAGCCCCTCTCCTCTGTATCTCTAATTTTAAACGTTGACTTAAATTCTGGTATTTTTAATAATACCATCATCAAATTAAATTCAGTTGGCTTTGGTATCTCCAAAACCAAAAAATAATGTTCTTCTTTTCCAAAATTCAACATTTTAGACAATAATATCTTTATTCCTTCAATCACAAAATATTAGTAATTAATGTCTTTTTCCTTCATGTTCTGTATAATAATAACTGATGTCTATAAAGCATGTAACCATTTATCAAACAAAAAGTTGTACATATTTATTTGTTCATTCAAAAAACCCCATAATATGAGAAAGTGAAGTTACGGAGTGATAAAAGATACTACTGGCAATTCAAAAGGCATACAATCTAGTTAGAATGATATCATATATAGCAACATAAACAAAAACAAAAAACAAGAAATTGCCGGAATGTATGTTTGTACCAATTCTCATTGGATCAGAGAAAATTATGACCTAAATAAATGGAAAAGGACATCAAGGAATGTTTTCCAAGTTGCACAGGAAAAATAGGCAGGGAGCATAAGAAGAGAATTGGTGAAAGGAAAAAGAGTGACTACAAAGGAATAGAGACATGATAGGATGTCCAATGATCCAAGAAAAACAAACCTGCAGAGGAAATATAGGAAAACAAGCCTCAAGGTGAATGTAGGAGAGAGAGAAAAAAAAAGACATTTACTAAGGTAATAAGCTGGGGTTGCTTCAAGAAGAGACTTGTATGCCAGGCTAGGGAACTTGGACATTCTCTGTGGGTGACAGTGAGAGAGAAAGGGGACAAGGGACAGGGAGCTAAAAGGAAGGAAATATGGAAGGTAGGAGGAAAGGAAGGGAGAAAGTAAAGGGAAAAAGTGGAGGAAACAGTAGAGGACGTCAGTTCCTCTAAGTCAACACCTAAACTCTCTAGGGGTTGCTCTTGCTGAAGCACATCTAGATCCTGGTGCTTAAATATCAGCTGAACTCTCAGGGTTCTGATTTTTCCCCATTCTTGGCCACATTCTCAGACAGCTTCTTTCCAAGAGACAACAAAACTGCTGAGAATCTCAGTTCACATCGTAAGAAGGAGGGCTTCTTCCTCCAATGCTTCTGAGAAAAAAACAATCCTAGTCGATAAGGTAATGTCTCATTGCTCTGGCTGAGGTCAAATGCCAAGAAAACGCCATGATGGAACACACTGATAGATCAACAGAAATAGACATATTGAATACTTAGACAATATTGCAGCTTACATTCGTTCTGTCATTTATACCACCTTTCAGAAACGAAAAGACCTGATACCAGGCTTAAATGTTAAGGTCACTGACAGCCAGTACTCAAACCTATGTGTGTTCATCCCCAATGTCCACCTTCATCACAATCAATTACCAGCCTGGGATAGCGTCCAGCAGGATGCTTTGAAAAATTACTCCCTCTCACGAAGCACACTGATCTCTGTGTGATGAGTCCCCACGGAGTTTGTCTAGAGTTCTAAAGTCTCTTTTAGATTTTCCTTAAAAATAAATCACCTTGACAAAAGTAGTTCAGACTCTGAATAGATTCCCCAAGACTTACATCTCCATAATAATGCTGTGCATTAAAGAAAAGGAAAGATGAAAAATACGATAAGGGCAGCAAATATCACTTGGGTTTGGTTCTGCGCTGGAAAAGTGTCCAGAGGCCTGGGAGGCATTTCAGTGAAAGGCGGGTTTCCCTTCCCAAGTCCTTACTGTGTTTCCAGTATGACTTCTGACAGTCAGCAGGAAAGTGTGCCTCTGTCTGAGCAGCTTGACGTATTCTCCAGGACAAAAACTAAGGCTGACAACATCCTTCCCATTCCAATTGTCAGCAAAAGTGTTTCCTCTCCAGGAAAAAGTATTAGCTCAATCTTCTGGTACTGGAAGTGAATACCTGAGTATCTTTACCACGCTGAGTCCTGCTTCCTTGATAGTACCACAAATAGTATCTCACAAGATGGCTTAGGTAGATTTTACCTGAATCTTGGCCCTGAACCAAGGACTTAGCCTCTGTATCTGCCTACAAATAAATAAATACAAGGACATGCAGTGCACTTTTTTTCTGGACTTGAAATACAGAGGGTTTTAAACTGAATCATTTATTTTATTTGCCAAAAGAAGGATCAGTTTCAAATAGCCGCAGGCTTTAACAATTACTATTTTGAAAATCTGACACTGTTATGCAGCATAGTGGAAAGAGCTCTGATTGAAGAGCCAAGACCTGTATGTGTCATAAATTCTATTTTTGCATCTATATTGAATAGATTGGTGCCCTTTCATAAAGCAGAAAGTGTTTGAGAAGATGAATAGAGTAACAACGTTTGACCTTTTAAGGTTCTGAAAGCCTAAGATCATAAATCTCAAATACTTAGAGAAAAATACATTTTAGTGAAATTGTTCAAATTGCTCCCTTTGAGACCTAATATATACATGTAAAAACATTCTTATGGTAAAATATAATAGGTATCTAGACAATAAGTATCATTTACCATGCTACTCATGGACATTCAAAATTTTATGATTAAGAAGGGCAGACAGACTAGAGCTAAATGTCTTGGTTCCTATCCAAGCACTTCTACTTCCAAGTTTTGGCTCTCTCTCTGCCTCAGTATTCTCACCTGGAAGATGGGAGACACTACTAACAGTATCTATCTCCTTCTGTTTTGTGAAGATTAAATGAGTAAATATATGAAGCCTAGAGAACAGTGTGATACAAAGTAGTGCTATGAAGGGATTGTTGTTATGATGAGGATGAGGATGATTACATATAATTACAAAATATAAAAACGTATTTAAACATAAATATGTAGGCTAAAGAGTCTTTTAGGAAACACTATCTTTTGTTGTTATGATGAGGATGAGGATGATTCCATATAATTACAAAATATAAAAACATATTTAAACATAAATAAGTAAGCTAAAGAGTCTTTTAGGAAACACTATCTTTTATTATATTCCGAGTTGAGAATCTTTCTGCAGTCATTGTTAAAGAAAACAAACAACAAAAAAAAGGTAAAATGAAACTGTTTCTAAAGTTCATTATGGGGGCGCCTGGGTGGCTCAGTGGGTTAAAACCTCTGTCTTCAGCTCAGGTCATGATCCCAGCATCCTGGGATCAAGCCCCGCATTAGGCTCTCTGCTCAGCAGGGAGCCTGCTTCCCCACCCCACCCCCTCTGCCTCTCTGCCTACTTGTGATCTCTATCAAATAAATAAATAAATAAATAAATAAATAAATAAATAAATAAAGCTTTAAAGTTTGTTATGGTGTTAAAATATAAACATAATCATTATCATCATGATAATATTAAAAACAACAGCCACAGCAGTGAGCAGGCAGTGAGTGGTGACTGTATGTCAGGCACTGTGCTAGATTTACAGCGATCCCCTCATTTCATGTTTATAACCACCCTGTGTCATATTTATCATTATCACCATTTCATGTGTTTAATGAACTGAAACCAAAAATGATGAAGTGACTGCCCATGCTTACAGAATTAATAGGCTTTGGAGCCTGGAAATAAGCCCTGCTTCAGATGGGTATAGCTCACAATCCTTCCCATAATCTCAAAGACTATTGTTCCAAACAAAGATACACTTTTCATCCTAACATTCTTTTTCTTATAATTTTTTGCAATTATCTGGATTTCTTAGCAAAACTCATTTGGGTCAACATTTTGGAAGACATAGAATAAAGACTGCAAAAACAAAAACAAAAAAGGACTTGCATTATTTTTGAGACAGTATGGGGAAAGAGCATATAAACCAGAATTGAATGTAATTTCATATATATTCTTTCTCTTGTTCTTCCATACAATTGTCTTTTATTATAATTCTTTTGGATTCCTGCATTTAGTCAAACTAATTAAAGTAATCTTTATTGATATTGTTATAAAACATCAAGAAGTGTTTAGACGGTACTCATGTTCCTTAAGGAAGTCATATTACTGGTGATTTTCACATAACAATTCATTTCCCATCAGAATCTCCAAATGCATCAAAAAAATAATTCTCAAATCTACTTGTTACCAGAGAAGCCTAGCATTCCATTATTTCTCACTTGGTAAACTGATCCAAGAAAGGGATTGTAATAAATATACTGCTACAGAGGAAATTTTATAATTAAAAATAATAATAACAATTCAGGAATTTCAGGTAAAAGCAAGATGAATTACCAAACAATCTCCAGCTCTCTGTTCTGGAGCCTCCCACTACCAACTACCCCAGAATTCCTGGGGACTCCCACAGCTTGCTTAGGTGGCCTAGATCTCTACATATGTGTCCAGTTCACCCTGAACTAATCTATTCCTGTATATCCACTCACACTCCTTTTCTCTTCCTTGTTTTGCTAACCAGTATTGATATGGCATCAGCATTCACATACCCCTTAATCCCTTGGACTCTAGCTTTTTCTCAGCACCTATTTTCTAAAAGGCTAGTGACCTCCTAAGCACTAAATTCAGTAGTCTTTCTTCATATTCCTTAATATCTCTGTAGATTTAGGCAACATTGACCCCCCTCTCCATCTTAAAAGTTGCCCCCTAATTTGGTTTTTGGAGATTGCACTAACCGGTTCCCTTCATTTCTTTTCCCATACTGCTTTTTACCTCCCCCCACCTTTTTTATTTATGTAACACAAATTTATTCAGGAACAAACGGTGGATTAGAAATGGGGATAAACATGGGGTGCCTGGGTGGCTCAGGGGGTTAAGCCTCTGCCTTCCGCTCAGGTCATGATCTCAGGGTCATGGGATCAAGTCCCGCGTCGCGTCGGGCTCTCTGCTGGGCAGAGAGCCTGCTTCCTCCTCTCTCTCTGTCTGCCTCTCTGCCTACTTGTGATTTCTGTCTGTCAAATAAATAAATAATCATAGAAAAAAAAAGAAATGGGGATAAACAGACAAATAAGATGGTCCCTATTTCAGCAGTTCACACTCTAAACAGAGTTAGACCTATAAACAGAAGATTATGGTACTGAGGGATAAGGCTTTTTTTAAAAGATTTTTAAATTTACTTATTTATTTGAGAAAGAGAGAGCAGGGGAGGAGCAGAGGGAAAGAGACAAAATCTCAAAGCAGAGTCTGTACTGAGTCCAGAGCACATAGTAGGGCTCGATCTCAAGACCTGAGCCAAAATCAAGAGCCAGCTGCTCAACCAACTGAGCCACCAGGTGCCCCACATGATAGTCTTATGTTAGAGTACTGACTCCCAAAGAATGACCAGAGGACCAGCAGCATCAGCATCACATGGGCACGTGTGAGAAATTCAGCTTTGTGGTCTCCAGCCCACATCTACCAAAGCAGAAAGCTAAGGTAGTTTTTGTTGCTGTTGTTATTGTTGTTTTATCCATGGTAAAAAAAGAAAAAAGAAAAAAATATATATTCACATAACATTAGTCATCTGTACCATATTTAAGGGTACAGTTCAGTAGTGTTAAGTATATTCACACTTTTGTGAAACAGATCTCCAAAACTTTTTCGTTGTGCAAAACTGAAACTCCACACTCATTAAACAACAGCTTCCCTTTTCCCTCTCCCGCCAGCTCTGGTAACTATTCTACTTTCTGTTTCTATGAATTTGAATATTTTGGATACCTTCTACATGTGGGCTCTTACAGAATTTGCCTTTTTGTGACCTTCTTATGTCATGTAGCATAATGTTGTCAAGGTTCTCCATTATACCATTTGATGGGAATTTTTTTCCCCTTTTTCAGGCTGAATGATATTCTATTAGACATAAATGCCTCATTTTGTTTATCCTCTCATCCACTGGTAAACATTTAGTTTGCTCTCACCTCCTGGCTATTAAGAAAGGTGCTGCTTTGAACATGGGTATGCAAATATCTCTTTGAGATCCTGATTTCAATTTTTTGGAAAATTTTGGAAACAAGAAACAGGATTGCTGGATCATATGGTAATTCTATTTGTAATTTTCTGAGGAACCTCCATACTGTTTCCCATAGCAGTTTCGCTGTTTTTCATTTCTACCAAGAGTGCACAAGTATTCCAATTTCTCCACATCTTAGCCATGGAGAAATAACACCTGTTGTTTTCTGGTTTTGTTCTTATTTTTAATTTTTTAAATTTATTTATTTGTTTGTTGTTTAGTTATTTGTTTTTTTTTTTTTAAAGGATTGGTTGATAGATTGATTTTATTTTATTTATTTTTTTTTAAGATTTTATTTATTTATTTGACAGAGAGAGAGATCACAAGTAGATGGAGAGGCAGGCAGAGAGAGAGAGAGAGAGAGAGGGAAGCAGGATCTCTGCCGAGCAGAGAACCCGATGCGGGACTCGATCCCAGGACCCTGAGATCATGACCTGAGCCGAAGGCAGCGGCTTAACCCACTGAGCCACCCAGGCGCCCGTAGTTATTTGTTTTTACAGTAGCCATTCTCACAGGTGAGAGGTTACTTTTCACCTTTTCATTTTAGGGTTTATTTATTTATGAGATAGAGGGAGAGAGGGAGAGCACCCAAGTTGGGTAGGAGCAGAGCAGAGAATCTGAAGCAGACTCCCTGCTGAGCCCAATGCAGGGATGCAGGGCTTGATCCCACCACCCACAGGATCATCACCTGAGCCAAAACCAAGAGTTGGATGCTCAAATGACTGAGCTGCCTGCTTTTCACCTTTTTACTGAGATCAACTCTCCTTCACGTTGGTATTCCCCAAGTTTCTGACTTTGATCATTTTCTCCTATTTTTCTCTCTTGATTCTCTCATTTTCAAAGATCACTTCTGTAAGGATTGTAAGGATGCCTTTCAAATCTTTCTTCCAAATCTTGTGGTTACTTGCCTAATTCAAAAATCATTTCCAAGTTGCACCTTTTTTGCACATTCCAAGACAAAAAGTTTGGAAGAACAGATGCTTAATTTATCAGAATCCCTTGCTATATTACTGAAACCATAAGATACAATTCTAGTCAATGAGATCCAAGAAAGAGTCTGGATCAGAGTTGGTCTCCTAATGTAAAATAGACAGAATCTGATATACTACACCTTTTCCATTTGCTGTGAGAGAAAAAAAAATAAGGAATAATTATTTAAGCTACTGTTAGGCAGATGCTTCTAGACAATATAGATCTTGTCATTTTCCCTTAATTCCATGCACCTTTTTCCAAATGCTTGTTTAGGTATTTCCACATGGATAGCCCATCCATCAAATTTATCATAACAAATATCAAATTGATATAAAGAAGCCCATGTATTCATCATCTCTTTAAGCTTTCTTAATACATGCAACCTTTTACAGAATAAGCATGAAAATAGTTAAGTGAATTAATAAGTTGTGACACAACTAAACATAGGATAGCAAATAATCTGTGGGAACTTCTAATTAGAGGAAACAGCATTAAAATACATAGCTCTTCCCCTTGTCTATTCTTATCTTGACATTATCAGCACCCTAGGATAACATCTCATGATGATGATATGGCTTAGCTCCTTTTGGACGTCCAGTTCTTCAACACTGAAGACTTGCATTCTGTAACCCAGCTAATCTGAGATAAGTACCAAATAGACTATCATAAATGGTCATAGCTATTCCACAGCAACCTAAGGTATGCTTATCCAAATAGAAATGAGCAATCATAAGGCCATCAGGACATTTTACACCACGAGCAAGATGCATTATCCAAGGTAGTTAGTCTAGAGACGCACAGTGCCTTCAAACCTCTCCTTCTTTCCTTTACTGAAGGTCTACTTAAAGAGGTACTCACCACACTTATAAATGTGATTATCCTCAGCAGTGGATAGATTGAAAGTCATCATCAAACTCAACTTACTGGAAGACTTAGGGACCTTAATATCATTCCTGAGAAACTTCCTACAATCCAATGGGTTCAACACAGAAGACTTAGATTCTGGTGATTTCAATGTGACCCTCAGCAAATTGTTTAAATTTAATTTCCAGCTCCCTGACACAACAGGGCCCTGTGTAACACAACAGGATCCCTAGGAGGATCAAATGTGATACAGTATGGACAAATTCTTTGTAATCTCAGCTTTATATCATTTATTTGTTCTTTACTTTCTGTGATGTCCCAAAAAGAATTAGCACTATTATAAAGAGGAAGTGATATGTGTCGCTAGGATAAAGTAAAATCATCCTCTTCTTTAATCTGCCATCCAGGAACACCACTCGTAGTTTGGTCTGATGCTTAATTAATAAATAACACTCAAAACTTTCCTTCTACCTTTGATGTTTCTGAGAGTCTAAATGGTTAAACCATTTCCGTATTTAAAAAAAAAAAGTTTTTCACAATTTTTGGGTGGCTGTGGCCTCAGAAGTTCTTCAAACAATCTCATCTAGTTAGGCATTCATGAATTTCCTGAGGTCAGGCTAGAGAAGAAACATTCTGCTAATCTTTTGTCTAACGAATGTCGTTAGAAGGAAAATGAAGTAAGTTTGTGAGGAAGGTGGAAAAGAATGCTTTATTCGCTGCTTTTTACTTGCTGCTCCATCCAAGGTCAAAGAATCCTATAAAAGCCTTTCTTTTTAGGCAGTTTGAATGATGTCTCAAAAATCAAACCAGATGATGACTCAGAGTTGGAAGAATGAAAAAGAGGGACAAGGTGATTCGCTGGTCAGCCCATTAGGTATAAGTATGACTTGGAAAGTGAATCTTAAAGAAGAGGGGTTTTCCTCTCTCATATTCTTTCTTACAGTGGTTTGGGAAGATAGACCCATAGGTGCACCGCTATTTGTAACTCTTAAGTCAGAAAGAGAATCAGGTATCAAAATGACTGCAATGGAAAATACAGGCATGTCTCTGCAGTAATCATCTTTTTCAGTTTTTCTCCCCTTTGGAAAGACACACTCACTCGGGAAATGAATGTTGGAGTATCAAACTGCAGAGTGCCCAATTAATAAAATGATAAAATAACAACAGAGAAAATAGATTCTTATTTACTGCTGTTGATGTGTTCAAACTGAAACATGGCTGATGCACAGCACTGGCTCTGCACCCAGCCACAAAACCACCAGACAAGAACCACCAGGATATCCAGACCAATCAGTTCACTGGAAACATGGCTAACCTTGGGGAGTCTGATACCTGAAACCACCAGTCCTTCTCTTGGAAATATATCAATGTCCCTCAGGAAAGAATGCCCTGAGGGCAAGAATAATAACTGAACAATATCTGCAGTAAATGAGGACAGTACTTATATTTTGACTACGATTTTCGTTTCCAAAGCATTTTTACGTGTGTTAGTCTATTTTCATTCCAATAGCAGACAGACCAGGACTTATCATCATTTTATGGCTGGGGAAACTGAGCCCCCAAATGGGTAACTTGTTTAAAGCTGCAGACTAAGTAGCAGATCTGAGATTAGAGCTTCCGGTTCTTTGCTCTCAGTGTGGCATCCCATTTGAGAAGGAATCTTTGCAGGGTCAAAGGGTTTTATATATATATATGTACATGTATATATATATACACATATATATATATAAAGATTTTATTTATTTACTTGACAGAGAGAGAGGTTGCAAGTAGGCAGAGAGGCAGGCAGAGAGAGAGGAGGAAGCAGGCTCCCTGCTGAGCAGAGAGGCTGATGTGGGGCTCCATACCAGGACCCTGAGATCATGACCTGGGCCAAAGGCAGAGGCTTAACCCACTGAGCCACCCAGGCACTCCAATATATTCTTTAAAAAAAATTTATTTATTTGAGAGAAAGAGAGAACACACAAGCAGGGGTTGGGAGGGGCAGAGGGAGAGGGAGAATCTCAAGCAGACTCCCTATTGAGTGCACAGCCCCCCACGGGGCTCAATCCTAAGACCTGAGATCATGACCTGAGCTCAAACCAAGAGTCAGCCGCTTAACCAACTGAGCCACCCAGGTGCCCTAAAGTGTATTCTTGATGCCCTATTTGAAATGTTCTCGCTATAATTCTTTCCAACGCTCTGTGCACATCATTTTTCCCATAATAGCATTCAGAAATCTTGTTTGTATAGCCACTGATGTAAGCGTCTTACACTTTATTGCAGTTCATCTACGCATTGTCTTTTTTTCAGATACTTCTTCAGATTGCAAGTTCAAGGTCAAGGAAGCTAGTGCCCAGGGAGAGTCAGTACTGTATATATATGCTAGAGAAAGCAGAATGGAGAAGGCACTGAAGCAGAATCTGAAAGATATGCTTCTGCCTTTAAACTTGCACTAACCAGGGGCGCCTGGGTGGCGCAGTCCTTAAGCATCCCAGGTCATGGGCCCGGGGTCCTGGGATCAAGCCCCACATCTGGCTCCCCGCTCAGCGGGAAGCCTGCTTTTCCCTGTCCCACTCCTCCTGCTTGTATTATCTCTCTCACTGAGTCTCTTCCTGTCCAAAAAAAAAAAACTTAAAACAAAAAAACAACAAACTTACACTAACTGGAAAGTTTCCATTTACAAAGAGAGGAAAATTTCTCTGAATACTAACATTGCCTTAAGGATATTTTTGGCTTCTTTCCTTTTTTGGCAACAAATGAACTTGATCCTGGAATTTAAAGTTTAAAGCCTTACTTAATGTTTAAAGCCCTGTATTACTCAGTGTACATATTCATATTTAAAATTTGTGTATATGTATGTGTGAATACACACACACACACACACACACACATATATATATATATGCATCTGTCTAGAGTTTCTGTCATGAAGCCTCCGTTTGTTTCTGAAATTGTCTGAGGCCAGAGCAAGCTGCTATGTACAATTCACTACACCTCCACTTAAATTCAGGAATGAAAAGCAAAGCTATAACATATATTATATCAAAAGCTCTGAATGGGGGCCAGCTGCAGGTTGAGGTGGGTGATCCCTTGTTTATGTCCAATACAGATCCTCTTGGGAAAATGCTTTCAGACATTTTAAACCACTAATATGACTATCAGTGTTCTTTTCATAAAACCAAAATAGCAATTAAAAAATATCAGAATAATATTTAAAATTGTAAATATCCCTACAGATCCCATATCTGGTTAAACAAATATCCATAGTGCCTTCCGAAGGCTGCTTCCTCTATCATGGTTAAAAACTACAATGCCAGTTTGTATGAAAGACCAATAACAGCGTGAATTCACACACCGAATTCCTCGGGACATGGTATAAGGAACAGCTGCCACCTTAACTTTTGGCTCCAACTTCAATGAGCACATCTTAAAAGACAGCTTGACTTAATGCCATGAAACCTAAGTAACCTGGCTCATGGCAACATGAGAAGAAAATCTTTGTGGTGTGGAAACAGATGTCCCTTAACAGTGTTCAGGATGTGACATCACCTTCTGCCTTGGTGTACATGACTCCTCTTGGTAAGTTTAAAAATAATTTTCACGTGAATTTAAATACCAGCCTGAACTTAGTTGTAATTATCATTCCATTCACATGGCTCTAAGGAAAGCCTATGTTTCTTTAGAATTTCCTTTTGTTCCTGCTGGGCCGCATATATAAACTTAAGGTAATAAAAAGCTATTCCTAGCTGAAGAGGTCGAACTTTTTAAATCACTAGTTTCTGCTCCTTTCTCAACAGAAGAAATGTTTTGGCAACACGTCACATCTCAGCCCTGCAAAACCAAGAGAGAATGGGGAGCTGAAGCCAGACACGTGTCCTCAGTGCCCAGGTTGGTCTGCTTCTGGGGTGGCCTTCATCAGATGGGGCGTTCACTGAGCCTCCCCATGCACACATCAGCTGGGCCAAGAACGCTGCCGCCTGAATGAGATGGGGTGGGCCAGCCTCTAAAGGCCTGGACACCCAACAAATGGTAACAATGGGGGATAAAGCTGCAGGTGTGAGGGAAATAAACTGAAGCAGAAATAAATCAGCTCAGAGCCCAAGTTAGCTCACATATTGCAGTGGTCAGTAATCTTAGCACGTAGAAGGATAAACACTCCTATATTGACTTTGAACCACAAGTCATTGTACAGCTTACTGTCTCTAATGTAGCATGGGAAGCTCGTGCTTCCTCCTAAGACTGCAGGTCTAGAGACTCCTACGAGTGCCCCCTCAATTGTTTCGGGGAGTTCCCAGGGGCTTCATCAAGTATTACAGATGATTGCCACTTTCCTCCTCTTCTGCTCTGACCTGACTCAGTGATGTTCTCAGCTGCTTCCTCCATTCCACACAGGTGATCCCTGACAGTGGGTCCTTCCCATCTCCCCAGGCACTGAAGCCCCTGCCTTGTCCCCACCAGTACTCCTCCAGGTTGCCACTTGCTTATAACAGTTCCCTTTCATCCAGGACCACCCACAGACCCACTGCACTGACTCTTCAGGGCGCAAAAGTAACACTCCTCTTAGGACAATATATTTTGTGTAAAGTAATGGGAATGATGGTCAGTTTTGAAAGATACATTTATTTTATTAAAAAATAAGGAAATCTTTCAGAAAATCCATTGACATGACTGTATTGTAACTATTTTAATTCATGCTCTCCTTTTACTTTTTCCTCTGCCCCCATCATCCATACCCGTCCCCACCCAATCCACTGCCTTTGTTCTCCTGCATTTTCTACATACTCGTGACAGTCATCCACAATTGTATATTTCTTAAATACAAAACCAATGCACACATGTATATAAAGGCATTTTTCATTATTAGGGTTTTTTTAATGGAATTATATTACACACCATTTTTGGCATTTGCTGTTCTCAATTTCACAGTCCCTCCTGAACCTTCCAAGTCTGCTTTTAGAGCTCCAATTAATTACGACCACTTTTCCTAAGGTTTCCTAATATCCCTAGTTTGGACACACCAGAATTTATTCATTCTACATTCCACGACTGATAGGCATTCACCCTGTTTCCAATTTTTCACTATATGAGCAATGCGTAAACATCCTTTTCCATATATCCTCAAGTACAAGTATTTTACTTCTAAGAGGTTAATAACTAGGAGTAACATTGCTAAATCAAAATGGACACTTACTTTCCATTTTAATAAATGCTGGCAGATTTTTTTTTAAGTTATAAAATTTCACATTAAATCAGTCATGCATGACAGTACACTTTTTCCCACATCCCTGCCAGCAATGGTCTTTAACTTTTTTGTCAGTTTATGAGTAAAAATTGATGATCACATTGCTATCTTAATTTTGTGTTTCCAAGAAAATATAGAATGTTTCCAAGAACATTTTTTAATGTGGGGCTCAATCCCAGGACTCTGAGATTATGACCTGAACCAAAGCTAGAGGCTTAACCCACTGAGCCACCCAGGAGCCCCGCTAATACTTTTTGTATTAAACAATCCATCCTTCTTACCTGCTCAGTTGAACCATCTCATGGAGTTAATTATCCTGTATCCTGGAATCTGCTCTTGGATGTGATATTCTCTCTCACTTCTCTATTTGTTCATTCTTATGATCAAACCATACAGATTTGACTGCAGTAGCGATATGTTTTGTTTTGATGCCTCATCAGGTAAATCTTACTATTTTTAAAAATGTCCTTGGCTATCCTTGAGTATTGATTTAATAAAGTAAATTTTAAGATCATTGTATCCAATCCCCCAAATCCTTCTCCTTAAGAATACTTGTATTTTATTTGAAATTATATTAAATGTATAAATTGAGTTTAGATCAGTTTTATGTTAATTATAATTTTTTTCTAACACAAGTTTTCCTATTGGTAAAGATCTTATTTTATAGTCTTCAATAAGACTTTATACTTTTCTATGTAATTTTTTCTATAAAAGAAGGAAGCTATTGATTTTTAAATATGTTGATTTTTATAACCAACCAACTTACAAAATCATATTTGGTCTTTATGTAAAGTCTCTTGGGCTTTCTATATATTTTAATCATATTAATAGAGAAATAGTTTTGCTTTTCTCCTTCCAAATTTTATATAAGTAATATAATTTTCTCATTGTATTTTCTACAGTCTCCAAGAAAATGTTGAATGATAATGTTGAGAGTGGTTAATTTGGTGTTTAGTTGAAATGACTTTACCATTGCATTGTTTAGAACATTTATATTATCTTATCAGGATAGATTTTTATATTTCTATAATATAATCTACTTCTTTTTTATTAGATGTGGCCACTAGATTTATTAAATGCATCTTTAGCATCCATTAACAGAATCAAATGAGTTTTCTCCTTAAGTTATTAATAAAATGGATCTTTTTTTTAAAGATTTTATTCATTTATTTGACAGAGAGATACACAGCAAGAGAGGGAACACAAGCAGGGCAAGTGGGACATGGAGAAGCAGGCTTCCTGCTGAGCAGGGAGCCCACAGGACTCGATCCCAAGACCCTGGGACCACGACCTGAGACAAAGGCAGATGCTTAACAACCGAGCCACGCAGGTGCCCCAATAAGATGGATCATGTTGATAGATATATTGATATTGAACCATTTTTGTTTTTCGAATCATATTCTTCTCTTTCCACACAGATGAACTCTACTGAACACTATTTCAATAATTTATGTACCTTTGTTTTTAATTGAAATTTGGTTCTTGCTTTAAAAAAAAACACTCGTCAGATTTGGGTATTAAAGTGCTCCCTATGTTGTAGGCTGTATTTTTAGATGAAACCTAACTGCCTAAATTTTTGCTCTCTTATGATGAGACATTAGAGAGCTTCCTAAAACTTCTGGGCAACACCCATCAAATAAGATTTATATAGACATGACTAAATCCCAGTTTGTGGACTCAATGCACTCAAACAAGAATTACCTGGCAACTCCCCCAACCACTCTTTCCAGTGATAACTCATGCTCAAAAACTTACAAGAGTAAAAACTTAAAAGCCATTCTTGAATATTCAATGGAAGTAGGACTCAGTCAAATAAGAGTCCATAAAGAAACACAGGGTAAATTATGTTTCTCTATGCTGTGATTAACATTAATTAAGTGTCCCAGCTTTGAAAAGAGAATGGAAAGTGGCCCTACCTCATCATTTCTATTTTAATTGGAAAAAGGCAAATTAATTCTAGGTATTATTGTGTTGTTGTTGTTTTCAACTAGGTTAAACAATGTTTCTACAACTCACACATTTGTAGATAGCCAAGTGTGAAAATACTCAAAACACAGTTCTGCTGATCTACATGAAATAAGGATGTGGGCCCTTTTAGTCAAATAGCCACTCTGTGAAGGCCAAAAGATTTTTTTAAGAAACATACTTTACTTCATGAGTCAATTTGTTTTCTTATTTCACTCTCAAATAGCCAGTCTTTCTCCATGCCAACATCATTATTTTCTAATGGAAAGTAAGGAGGTATTGAATACTCTTTCCTCTATTGTGGGAACTCAAACAAAAACAAAAACAAAAACCAAACAAAATCCCTGGACAGTTGATACAGAAGGAGTACTGTGCAAATGTAGACAGGAGCACAGAGAGAAAACAGGAGTAAGAGAGAAAGGAAAAACAATGTAAAGGGTAGCATGGAGTGTAATGTACTTGATATGTAAACAACAGAGGAGGGAAAAAGGTAGAGATGGAAATGCAAATATACAGAGAGTAGGATAAGTGCTAAAGGAAAGAACTTAAATTTGTAGTACTTCTGCTTCTGGTTAAGATGCAAAAACTTGCAAGAGAGACTGTCACCCCTATAGGAACACTAGGAAGTCAGATACACTACCAAATCAGTTTTTGCTAAACCCATCAGAAAACTGAGGGTGTAAATAAACCAAAATAAAATGCAATCCAGGGAATGACAGACCCTTCTTGGAGGAAGAAATGCCCATGGCCCCATATTATTCCTGGCTGAGTAGCAGGGGAAAAGCAATATTCCACAGACACCAGCTAGATTTGCAATAAACTTTTAATGAGCACATTACCTGCAGGAGAGATCTGAATCCTGCGGAGCCCTAGGCGTAGCATGGGTCTTGCCCAACCACCTACTCCTTCCCACTGAAAGTCACATACTGAAGGAGTACATTTCAGTATGCAGGAGAGCTGAGAGATTCACCAATGCGCTGCACAGGGCTTTCTCCAATGTGAGGCAGAAGAACAGAGGTTGATCCCCACCCCCACCACACACACTAGCCTGAAGCTTGAGAAAGAGGTGAGACTGCTACAAAATGAAAATATTGCTGGGGGAATCCAAGGCTGTTTTAACTTACAGAGACAATTAATGTAATTCACTACATTAACAGAATAAATAAGAAAAACATTTGAGCATCTCAGTATATACCAAAAAAAGTCACTTGACTAAAGTCAACACTATTCTTGATAAAAACTCACAGGAAATTGGGGATAGAGGGAAATCCCTCAATCTGATAAAAGACATCTATGAAAAGCCTACAGTTAAGATCAGCTCTACTGACAACAGGAATTTAAAACTCTATTTTTAAAAATACCTCGTACATTAGCATGAAAAACTAAAAAATACCTAAGTCTTAAAATGTATTATGACCACACACAAATGATCTAAACACAAATATATTGCTGATAAAATTTAAATACCTATATAAAATGGAATGATATGCCTACCATACTTACAGATCAACAGACTCAATATTGTTAAGATGTCCATTTCCTCCAAACTAATCTATAGATTTAACACAATTCCATTCAAAATCCCAACAGTCATTTTGAAGAAGTTGACAAGCTATTCTCAAATTTATATGGAAAAACTAAGGCTCTTAGAGGCAAAACAAAAACAAAAACTTTGATAAAAAGAACAAAGCTGACAAAGATAGAGGACTTAAATTACCTGATTTCAGGACTTACTATAAAGCTACAATAGTCATGTTACATCATGAAGCTAGACAAAATGATCAATGGAATAGTACAGATCATCGAGAAGTAGACCGACATCTATCAGTAGACAATTGAATTTCTAGTCAAAGTACCCAGTAAATTTAGTGAAGAAAAAAGTATTTTTGACAAACAGTGCTACAATAACTTGATATCTACATTGGGGAAAATAACTTTGATTCCTATCTCATTCATGAATGTAAAGGCTGGAACAATAAAACATTCTGAGGAAAGACCCTCAAGAATAGTCTCATGACCTAAGACATAATGATCTTTGGAGGCACAAAAAGCACTAATGAAAAGATTAATAAACTATACTCAGAATTTAAAGTCAAAATACATAATTAAGGAAATTATAAGACAAGCCAAAGAGGGGAGAGAGGACTTGTAACACATATATCCCCCCCTTTTTTTGGTAACACATATATTTATAAAAGCACTTACATCCACATATATGAAAAGTTCCTTTAAATTAACAATAAAAAACTCACTTTTTAAAAAGGGAAAAGTCTTGAGCAGAAATATCATTTGAAAAAAAAAAAAAAAAGAGGGGTTCCTGGGTGACTCAGTCAATTAAGCAAGCATCTGACTTTAGCTCAGGTCATGATCTCAGGGTCCTGGGATCAAGTCCTGCTTCTGGCTCCTTGCTCAATGGGAAATCTACTTGTCCCTCTGCCCCTCCTTCTATCATTTTCTCTCTCTCTCTCAAATAAATAAATAAAATCTTAAAAAAAAAAGATGAATGGCCAATAAGCACAGGAAAAGGTGCTTAACAGAATTAGTCATCAGGAAAATGCAAATTAAGACCCAATAAGACAACCACTTCATACCCACTAGAATGCTAAATGAAGATCGACATTATCATCATTGGTGAAGTTAACAGAACTCTCACACAGAAAAGTAGAATAAAGTCATACAATAACTTTGAAGAACAGTTGGCAGGTCCTAGAAAAGTTAAACATGCATCTGCCCTATGACTTCACAATTTTAACTCCTCAGTATTTACCTCTCAAAATAAAAACAAATATCTACACGAATACTTGTACTGGAATGTTCATAGACACTTTGTTCATTGGTGTCAAAAGTAAAAGTAATTAAATGTAGAGAAACGTAAATAAGAGAATGAATAAATTCAAATTGTGGTATCACGACAACATAATACTATTCTGTAACAATTCCATTTAGCAACATATATGAACCCCAAAAATATATGTTTAATAGGCACAAGAGAACACATATTATATGATTTTATTCACTTAAATTTCAACAAGCAAAACAAATCCATGCTGGTATATATGGAAAAGTGGTTGCCTCAGAGTATGTCGAGTGGCTATTGACAAGAATGGGGCACAAAGGAACTTTCTGGAATGATGGAAATATTTTATGTCTTACATTGGGTAGAGGTTATGTGGCCTCATGCAACTATCAAACTCATTGAACTGAAGTTTAGATCTGTCCATTTTGTTATATATAAATTAATCCTCAATAAAATATAAACATGCTCTTTGTAAATATATACCATTCATCAACAGATAAAAAAGGAAGTGAAATTATTTGTGGAGGGAAGCAGCATTTTAGAATCCTCAGCTACTTCTGTAAGGAATTGATAACTCCTCTTGCAAACTATGTTACAATGGAGACCAGAGCATTACAAAAGGCAAACTGAGCTAGCAAGCTGAGAGGACCATGCAGTACATACAACAGGAAAGGGCCAGGTGGTCAAAAGCAAAAGTTTAAGACATAAACTTAACCATTTTACAACAGGTAATAATAGCTATTCTTTCATGAATACTAGCTGGCCACTGCATGAAACTTATTTAGACATGTACAATTAATTATTCATGCTTAATCTAAGTGCTTAAACATTTTGGATATATTTTTTTCCCCTACACTGCCATACTGAGATTGTTTCCCTCAATGAATCAATTTTGAAGATCCAACTGAAGAATGCTTTTAAAGCATCAGCTGAAGTCAAAATGCCATCGTGTGGAAGTGGAAATGAGGGTAACCCTAAGAACATATGTATCCTACAAAGAAGGAAGGATCTTTGACTTGGCCTACTGAAGTTTTCAGAATCTCGATTTTTTCATCTTTAAAATGGGCAAGGTAATACTTCCCTCAAAGAATTTTTTGGAGATTAGAGAAGAAACCATGTATAACATATTAAACACAGAGCTTGACATGTGCTTAGTGATCAATTTTATCAATTTCTTTTTCTTACCAGCTGCGCTCTATCTTCTACAAGGAGAAGACAGGCTTACAAAATTTGTATCTCAATAAGTATAATTAGACCTAATCTTCTAAGAAGTTAGTGTAGAAAATCAAACAGAGTCAAAGTATACTAAATGTAAGTCATTTTGTTTTCCATAGAGAAACACAAAAAACTTAACTAGACACTTCTGTGTAAGGAATTGTGCTATAGATTAGCTTCCTTGGACATATAACTCACACAGTATAATAAATTTACATCCAATCTTGATAAGGTCACTTTTTTTCTGAAAGATACAAATGGAGAATTGCTAGTAACTAGCAGTAAAAAATATCTTAGGACATATATCCTCACCTGAGAAATGTTCCATATTTACTGGACACAGGACTCTGTCCTATAAACTAGACACCTAACAAGCTGGGGATACAGCAAACATTTATTTCCTCTAAAAACTAAACAAATGTGGCAATGTGAACTTCTGCAAAATACATAGAAATTCAAATTTCTATCGTGATCAAAGCCAATTTTGTGACCTAATTATATGTTAGCAGATTGATGGCTATCCTCAGTGTGGTGTTGAAAGAGCCTTGTTCAGTATTTTCCAAAACACAAGTTGCATGGGAAGGAAGGAAAAAAGACAAAATATGATGTTCTTTTCCTATGTAAATTTCACCCTCTTCTGAGTTTTTTCTATAACATATGAAAGACCCACAGTCCCAGCTTGATTCCCTAGGGCTGATTGTGTCTATGTTGTTTCAGTTTCCAGGAAGTTTAAAATAGAGCAATTAACTTCAGTATATATCCAGAAGATATATACTGTTTGAACACTTCACTGTTTGAACTTGGGCTCTCCTATCCTAGCCATAGGCTTCAATTTCAAGTTCAAGTCCCTACCCAAACAGCTGGATGTTAGAGCTGCCCATTCTGAGAAAACAGTTTCCTCACAAAGAGGAAAATAGTAAAAAGGTCACTCTGATTTTAATAATGACCCTGTCATCCACCATACCCCACCTCCCCACCTGCCAAGCATTATCTATCCACCTGCCACAGTGTAAGACTTCCTGCAGTGAAGGAGGAGGATGAAGGATGTAGGAGGAGGAAACAACAGTCCTTGTGAATGGACAGACTCTTCTAATTGGTTACAATGATGAATTGCATATCTGCTGAAGTTACTAAGTGAGATAATCAATCTTAGGTCCAATGTTTAGAGGCATACAAGAACAACCAGTTACATAATGGCGGTATCAAGGGCATAGACGAAAGGTTATAATTTCTCTTTAAAAATATCTAATATTGGGGCGCCTGGGTGGCTCAGTGGTTAAAGCCTCTGCCTTCGGCTCAGGTCATGATCCCAGGGTCCTGGGATCGAGCCTCACATCGGGCTCTCTGCTCAGCAGGGAGCCTGCCTCCTCCTCCTCTCTCTCTCTGCCTGCCTCTCTGCCTGCTTGTGATCTGTCTGTCAAATAAATAAAAATCTTTATTAAAAAATAATAATAAAAAATAAAAATATCTAATATTAATAGTATTTTAATGGATATAGAATGGCAAAGTAACACATTTATTTGACTGATGAATTCCAAGTAATGATAAATTCAATAGGAATGGGTAAGCAACTTAGTTATCTGACTCAACTCATTAGTTTTTAGTCAGTAGAAAATCTCATTGTTCTGGGTCAGCCTAACATGATCAGTGATTTGTTAGGATCAAATATTTAAACTACTTTTAAATACATGCAGAAAATTTATTAATTTTCTAAAACACATACACATATTCTCATTTCTTAGGCATTAAAAGTGATATGATCTGAAATTTTTTAGGTCGTTAAGTGCTCACAATTATAAATTGTACTTGAAGACCACTTCCTTTGTCCCCCCCCCACCAAAGAAAATCTTAAGAAGTCAGAGAACAAGGGCCAGGATAAAGACTGTATGTCCATGGGTACTATTAGCATATTAATAAACTGTATTTCTATTTACACTTCCATCGCTGGGGCTAATTGTTAGTTATTTTGAGGAAGAGGTTATGCCTTAATTAACAGCTCTTAGTAAGTGAGAGCTGGTTGCATTTCTTAAGTATGTTCACATTTCACAGTCTTATATCATAGCAAGGATCCAGTTCATCCAATACTTTTATGTGATGACACCTCTGATCAAGGAAGTCTTTAAAGGAAGTCTTTAAAAGACCTTAAACAATTAGCTTCCAGAATAGAAGCCAACAAGAAGCATAATTAATGAGTAAGCTAATTATCTATCCATAAAGCATTAACATCCATGCACATTTTAAATGAGGGAGAGTAAAGGGGATAGAAATACCTTAGGTATCTAAACTTTCTCTCATGTTTCTAAAGACTTCACAAACTCAAGAGTTTAGGAGAAACATTCATTTCTGTAACATTTATTTCTGTAAGGTCTAGAGGTTCCTAGACCTCTGGCCTTGCCATAGTCTACCCCCAACTATGCCTTGGGACTGCTTGGGGGATTGAATCTGATCGTGTGCTTGGAGGAACAGAAAATCCCACGGCTCCCATCATCCGAATCATTTCTCTGCTTACTAGTCCCCTGCATGGCTGCATCACCTCCTCCCAGTATCTGTTTGAACCATAACCTACATAAGGGCAGAGTTTAAAGTGACATTTTCCCCAGACAAGGTATCGGTGATTCTCTATGTCCAGCAGGACCGCTTAGCCTTAACAGGAACTCTGCTGGAAACTAAAGGCCTCTCGGCCTTCAAAGTGTTCCCTGGCATGTCCTTCATATGGATCATGAACACTGCCATAGCTCTTCTGCCTTGAAACCGACAGAACTTCACAGAGACTGGAGAAATTTAAAGGGGAGGGCCCCTTTTAAGCCATTCCCTTTTCAGCACCACCCAACAGCATTATCTTCTGTCCCGGAATTTGAAGAATGACTTCTAGAGACAGTGTGGGGTCCTTGACTGTCTAACCAGGCAGTCTGATCCAGGTGGAAGAAAAGTCAGACACTGCAGGAAGACCGAAGAATTTAGGACGAAAGAGCACAGGGGCTTTACATGACCTCCCCGCAAGGAGGCCAATTAAAACGTGTGCCTAGTGCTTCTCGTTACCCTCTGTTTGCTTTGGTGCCAGGAACAACTTCAGGAAAATAGAGGGAGTGTCTTTCTACACAGTATTGTCCAGGAATAAACTGTCCAAATAGAGCAGTTTGTCAACCTCCTGTTGTAGAATAATTACAGTATCCAGAGAGTTTTAAAACAGTATAAAAATTCCATCTCTTGTCCTTGCCTTATGCCCACACTATGACTCCCTCAACAACTCCTTAGAACAATAGCAGAAAGATAAACTAAGACATCAAGCCAGCCTTCCTGAGAAAGAGAAAAATCTCTTCTGAAAGCTTTTGGTCCTAACCAATTGCCAGTTTGGCACTAAGCCCAATGAATTGGGCATGGAAGGATGCGGGGGAGGTGGGGGGAATCCTCAGTAAAATATAAACATAAGACAAGCATAAACAAAGTATAAATGCCCTCTTTGAAAAATGCCAATTATATCCAACCAAACCCAATAGTTTGGAAAAGCCTAACTCCTTCTCCCACTCCTCCCTGAAAAAGAAATAAGTACAAGTACTTACAGTGTCATGAGACTTATCCTTGACATCATAGACTGTTAGCTTTATTTTGGTCTCCTCATAGATGGGATACTCAGATGGGAATGTGACACCCGTCAAAAACAGTGGGTCTCTTGTTCCCTGCAACAGCACAAGCAGACAACTTTGATTCCATAAAGTAGCAACTGCAGCTGGCAGCATGCAGGGACACATGAGAACACAGCAAGTGTGTCTGAGTCTGTTTGTTTTTCTAGGAAATAGCCCTATTGGAAGAGAGATCTGAATCGCCAACTGATGCTCATGGGCGACAGCAAGGCCCAGAGCCCAAATTCTGATAGAGCTATTGATAGTAAATGGCATGGCATCAGTGTCCGCGCTGCTAACAGTCTGGAAAAACAACTGATTTTCACTATATGCAGAATCCTTCCTTAAGGTCAGTTGTCAGTCCATTTAGAATAGATTTAATGGATTTGACCTGAAATTCATGCAAATAAGCTAAGATATTGACTGATCAAATTAAAATGAAGCTATTTTCTCATAAACTACCATTTACTTCCTTTCTGTAATGATTCAGTTGAAAGCCATGCTCTGATAATGTCCATTTGTTTTAAGATGTTCAGCTGTGTTTTTTTCTCAGACCGGTCTGAAAACTAATGAAAGAAACTAAATATGATGGATTTGGGCCTATGAAATTACTAACATAGGATGCAGTGCCCTGGATATTTCCATGCCTCAGAATTAATTTTGAGAGAGCTGACACCCAACATTATATTTTACATCTATATTGCCAAATATCATTGAGATGTTTGCTAGAATTTAGTAAACCAGGTGTCTATGAGTTTCTGAAAGCCCAAGTTATTTATTTAGTCATTCATTCTTTCTCCTTCTACTCAACAAATACTTCTTGTTCAGCTCTGTGTTAGACACTTTGGAAAAAGACAGTCAATAAAATAGCCCAAAACAGCTATGCGTGTTCAAACATAAACAACTGAAATGTGTCAAAATCATTTCTTTTAAGTCTTGACAATATACATATATTTTAAGAATAATGAAACTAGAACAATATTTGAAATTTTTTTTCATAGAAATGAACAATTTTATAATTTTAGTCAAGTTTTCGCTGTATGGATGAGACTATTTTTGTTAATTCAACTACAGCATTAGCTACAAATTATACCAGCATTGGAACCTAAAGTTTCCAAAGGGCATATTCAAGGCTACATGCAGGAACTGGGTCATTCCCATTAGACAAATGAGTCGAGTTCAGTCTGAATCATTTATTCCGGCAGCCAGGCACAGGCTGGCACTAAGCAAACCCAGTCTGGGGCAAGCTACTTCGTTCCTTACAGAGAAACTCCTCAGTCAAAACAGACAGGGCGTACAGGTCTGAGAAAAAGCATGCGGAGCTAAGGAGTTTGAAGCACACTTTCTGTAGTCCCAGATGTTCCAGTATTTCTCATTCACTAAGTTCGTGAAATAAGTGTAATGAGAACAAAATAATCAAAAGGGAAACACTTCCTCTTTTGAATCTGATCCAATACAATAACAAGTTTCCTCCCGACACATACTGAATGTTATATTAGTAACAATAAATGTAAATAGGAAATCTCTCATCTGATGAGTAATATTTACACCCTTCAGCTAGAAACATTACAGTTGCTCAAATTAATCATCTACCTTTCTTTGAAAAACATGGTACATTAAAAAGACACACACAAATAGCAAATAATATAAAGTTTCCATCAGCAGACTGAAGAACACAGGAAAAAATGAAAAGTATAAGAACACTTAACTTCTCTGGGGGTACTTTATGACTCTCTTTTAGTCCTTCCAAATTAAGTATTCGTTACATTTAATTTAATTAATATATATATATATATATATTCCCCCCCACTCACACTTGGTGATTTAAGGATCCAAAGTGAGATTTTTTTTTCCTCCTTACTAAAGAAAAAGAAGGTCTACGAAAAAGGCAAGCTTTTCTCTCATCTGTTTATTCTGGTAAGTTAGCAATGCTTCATAACCTCAGGTATGCTTTCCTAAATAACAGAGGACAGGAACATAGCACAGCTGCTGGCCACGACTAACTTATTTCAGCTGTTTGCTCAAAGTCAGAGAGAAGCTGAGAAGGCGACAGCGGGGCAGAGGAAGGCAGACACCCAGCGCGCTCACTCACCTCCACAATTTCCGTGCTCGAGTATCTTGTCAGACCCTGCTCCGCGGGGTGGATGACTGAGATCTGCACCAGTGTGTTCAGCTTCCGATCACGAACGGGAGCCACCAGATCCTTGCATGCTGGCAATGACAGAGCAGAGAGAGAGAAAAGAAACTAGCACCGTGTCTCAGGGAAAACTTCTGTGCCGAGCTGTAAGTAAACTTAGCGACGGCGCTGAATGAAATCTCCTGGGACTCAGGCTGATTTTTACAGGGGAGGAAGTCCCTTGGAAGTACCTTACAGAAATAGGAAGTCACGTGCTGCAGAGCTGAGAGTTCATTTCCACTGACTACGGTTGCCGCTCCTGCTAGTCTGCTCGGCCCTGGGATGCCAGGTCTGACTTGTGACTCCACACACAGCTCTGGGACTTGAGCGACTTTAATTAGTCATGAAACCCTGGGCTTTAATTCACACTCCCAGACAAAGTAAGCTGAGTTGCACTCTATCCAGGAAACTTTATGCTGTTCCTTATTGACACTGGCGGGAATAGTTCAAATGTACCAGTGCACCCTGTCTTGGCTCTAGCAATCTACTGGCTATGATCAAACACAGCGACAGAAAACTGGGGAGAGCCCCTACCCCACCAAAGCAGCACACAAGCCACAGGCAAGCGGCAGAGGAGGCAGAGGAGGGGTTAGAAACGCCCTGTCTGGGATTCCAGCCAAGTCTGGGAGAGAGAAATGTGGAATAAGGATGGGTTAATTCTTGCCCAGGGGCCACAAATGTAAGAACTTTCCTTTGAGACACCAGGCTCATATTACAGAAGCTTAGCACCATACCATATTTCCTTGAATATTTTCTCCTCCCACAATCATTCCCACAATTTGGGGGGGAAATCCAAAATTTATTCCTTTTCAGCATGTCCAGTGTCCCTTCTCCCCTGGCTTTGAAATAGTAGTTTTACTACCTGCAGCTGGATGGCTAAGTCTGCTGTAAAGTGTCCTCATCAGAGGAGGTTCGAGTTTTGCTCAGCAGGTGTCTTAAGGCAGGCTGGGGGAGACTGGGATCTTCTGTCTGGATCCCTGGGTGAGAAGGAGCTGGGCTCTATCCCATCCTTGCCTACACTTCTGACTGCTGCAGGAAGGGACAGAAGGACAGCACATTTAAGTTATATTCTGTCACCGCAGCAGTTTACAGCACCTTCATCTGCTGGGACAGTTACTACGGCTTAAATCCAAAACTTGAAAGCAAAGGGAATTTTATTTATTTTTTTAAAAGATTTTATTTATTTATTTGACAGAGAGAAATCACAAGTAGGCAGAGAGGCAGGCAGAGAGAGAGAGGAGGAAGCAGGCTCCCTGCTGAGCAGAAAGCCCAATGTGGGGCTTGAACCCAGGACCTGGGATCATGACCTGAGCCAAAGGCAGCGGCTTAACCCACTGAGCCACCCAGGCGCCCAGCAAAGGGAATTTTAAATGTAATTATCACCCTCAGTGGCTTACAGATCATCTCATTTATAGAAGCAGAATGGGATAGAGGAAAAAGCAGAAGTTTTAGGCAGGTGCCTGGATGGCTCAGTGGGTTAAGCCTCTGCTTTTGGCTCAGTTCATGATCTCAGGGACCTGGGATCAAGTCCTGCTTCTGGCTCTCTGCTCAGCAGGGAGCCTGTTTCCCCCCCCACCCCCCTCTCTCTCTGCCTGCTGTTCTGCCTACTTGTGATTTCTCTCTCTGTGTCAAATAAATAGATAAAATCTTAAAAAAAAAAAAAAGCAGGAGTTTTGGGATCAAACAGGTCTGTTTTTTTGGCTAGTTCTATTAGCTAGGCAATGCTGGACAAATTTCTTACCTTCTTAACTCTTCTTGCCAGACTTTGAGATCCTTTTAGTCCTGTATGGTATTTTGTCATGATTTTTCCTTATTTAACCCACCTCTATTTAAATGCCTCTGGCAATACAGAAGAGCTTAGGAAAGCATATGTGGAAAAAGTAACAGTTACAGTTTTACCCCTCCCTATTTTTTTTTTTGGAAGCATTTTGCTAATTATCTTTCGATTTCTCAAAACAGAACTTTGAATTACCCTCTCAGTTTTACATATTAAGAACAAGAGGCTTAGAAATAGTAGGGGCTCACATTTCCATTATTAAAACCCTGGTGGTTTGTTTACATCATTCCCCATTAGCTCCATTTCTTTTCTTGGCATACTGAGTTCCTCTCCCCCACAATGGCCTCTCTCTTCGGAAGACCCACTGCCATGATTCTCTCTTGTCTGACCCAAGAGATCTACAGTTTTAGGAAATACTGATGCAAGGTTTCAACATCAACATATCTCCGGAAGGGGGAAAAAAAGTTAGATTTAGACTTTACTGTTCTTTGATGGTTACTCTGATCATTTCCTCTACTTGCCTTATGAATGTGTTTAACTTCATCACTCATTCGCTTGGTTATCTGTTCAAAGTATACAGCTTTCTCTCCACTTACAGATATTGACTCTATCTGTTCCTGGATTTTAAAGCTAGAGTTTATTTGCTTCAAACACATGCATCTTGCCCTCTTCCTTGGTTGTAACCTCATCTCTACCTGATGAGCTTATGACACCTTTGCTCAAAATAAGTTACTCCTTTTCAGATTTCTTATCAGGCTTGACTGTGGGCTGTGGTTATTTCCCAGAAGTGAGCAGCTGTTCTCCATTTTATCAGTGAAACTCTCAGACTCACTTCTAATAAAAACAGAAAATCTTCATTAAACTGAAATGTTCTGTCCAACCCAATTTACAGATATCCCAATACAGAAGTAAAAACAGCAATAATGGCACTTTGTAATTCTCTATTTTCTGTATCTAAAAACGGGCACAGAAAGCAAAAACTGAACTCACATCTTAGATAGCCCATACCTCATTTCTTCCCAACAGCCCAGAGGATTTTCTGTTCCCTCATGCCGATGCAGTAAGATATCATGGAAAGACCCTGAGATCATTCAGAATTCCTGAGCTGTATTCCCACATTCCTTATTTTTTAGTTATGTGAGGTTATGTAGCAAGCTCTTAGACACTTAATTTCTTCATCTGTTTACCTATCTCTGAGGGTGGAGTTGAAAAAGATTTCAGCCCCTTTTTATTTTTAAATTTTATTTTTTATAAACATATATTTTTATCCCCAGGGGTACAGGTCTACGAATCGCCAGGTTTACACACTTCACAGCACTCACCATAGCACATACCCTCCCCAATATCCATAACCCCACCCCCCCTCTCCTAACCCCCCTCCCCCCATCAACCCTCAGTTTGTTTTGTGAGATTAAGAGTTACTTATGGTTTGTCTCCCTCCCAATCCCATCTTGTTTCATTTATTCTTCTCCTACCTCCTTAACCCCCCATGTTGCATCTCCTCTCCCTCATATCAGGGAGATCATATGATAGTTGTCTTTCTCCGATTGACTTATTTCGCTAAGCATGATACCCTCTAGTTCCATCCATGTCGTCGCAAATGGCAAGATTTCATTTCTTTTGATGGCTGCATAGTATTCCATTGTGTATATATACCACATCTTCTTTATCCATTCGTCTGTTGATGGACATCTAGGTTTTTTCCATAGTTTGGCTATTGTGGACATTGCTGCTATAAACATTCGGGTGCACGTGCCCCTTCAGATCACTACGTTTGTATCTTTAGGGTAAATACCCAGCAGAGCAATTGCTGGGTCATAGGGTAGTTCTATTTTCAACATTTTGAGGAACCTCCATGCTGTTTTCCAGAGTGGTTGCACCAGCTTGCATTCCCACCAACAGTGTAGGAGGGTTCCCCTTTCTCCACATCCTCGCCAGCATCTGTCATTTCCTGACTTGTTAATTTGAGCCATTCTGACTGGTGTGAGGTGATATCTCATGGTGGTTTTGATTTGTATTTCCCTGATGCTGAGTGATATGGAGCACTTTTTCATGTGTCTGTTGGCCATCTGGATGTCTTCTTTGCAGAAATGTCTGTTCATGTCCTCTGCCCATTTCTTGATTGGATTATTTGTTCTTTGGGTGTTGAGTTTGCTAAGTTCTTTATAGATTTTGGACACTAGCCCTTTATCTGATATGTCATTTGCAAACATCTTCTCCCATTCTGTCAGTTGTCTTTAGTTTTGTTCACTGTTTCCTTTGCTGTGCAAAAGCTTTTGATCTTGATAAAATCCCAATAGTTCATTTTTGCCCTTGCTTCCCTTGCCTTTGGTGATGTTCCTAGGAAGATGTTGCTGTGGCTGAGGTCGAAGAGGTTGCTGCCTGTGTTCTCCTCGAGGATTTTGACGGATTCCTTTCTCACATTGAGATCCTTCATCCATTTTGAGTCTATGTTCGTGTGTGGTGTAAGGAAATGATCCAATTTCATTTTTCTGCATGTGGCTGTCCAATTTTCCCAACACCATTTATTGAAGAGGCTGTCTTTTTTCCATTGGACATTCTTTCCTGCTTTGTCGAAGATGAGTTGACCATAGAGTTGAGGGTCTATTTCTGGGCTCTCTATTCTGTTCCATTGATCTATGTGTCTGTTTTTGTGCCAGTACCATGCTGTCTTGATGATGACAGCTTTGTAATAGAGCTTGAAGTCCGGAATTGTGATGCCACCAACTTTGGCTTTCTTTTTCAATATTCCTTTGGCTATTTGAGGTCTTTTCTGGTTCCATATAAATTTTAGGATTATTTGTTCCATTTCTTTGAGAAAAATGGATGGTACTTTGATAGGAATTGCATTAAATGTGTAGATTGCTTTAGGTAACATAGACATTTTCACAATATTTATTCTTCCAATCCAGGAGCATGGAACATTTTTCCATTTCTTTGTGTCTTCCTCAATTTCTTCATGAGTACTTTATAGTTTTCTGTGTATAGATTCTTAGTCTCTTTGGTTAGGTTTATTCCTAGGTATCTTATAGTTTTGGGTGCAATTGTAAATGGGATGGACTCCTTAATTTCTCTTTCTTCTGTCTTGTTGTTGGTGTAGAGAAATGCAACTGATTTCTGTGCATTGATTTTATATCCTGACACTTTACTGAATTCCTGTACAAGTTCTAGCAGTTTTGGAGTAGAGTCTTTTGGGTTTTCCACATATAGTATCATATCATCTGCAAAGAGTGATAGTTTGACTTCTTCTTTGCCGATTTGGATGCCTTTAATTTCCTTTTGTTGTCTGATTGCTGAGGCTAGGACTTCTAGTACTATGTTGAATAGCAGTGGTGATAACGCACATCCCTGCCGTGTTCCTGACCTTAGCGGAAAAGCTTTCAGTTTTTCTCCATTGAGAATGATATTTGCGGTGGGTTTTTCATAGATGGCTTTGATAATATTGAGGTGTGTGCCGTCTATCCCTACACTTTGAAGAGTTTTGATCAGGAAGGGATGCTGTACTTTGTCAAATGCTTTTTCAGCATCTATGGAGAGTATCATATGATTCTTGTTCTTTCTTTTATTAATGTGTTGTATCACATTGATTGATTTGCGGATGTTGAACCAGCCTTGCAGCACTGGAATAAATCCCACTTGGTCGTGGTGAATAATCCTTTTAATGTACTGTTGAATCCTATTGGCTAGTATTTTGGCGAGAATTTTTGCATCTGTGTTCATCAAGGATATTGGTCTGTAGTTCTCTTTTTTGATAGGATCCTTGTCTGGTTTTGGGATCAAGGTGATGCTGGCCTCATAAAATGAGTTTGGAAGTTTTCCTTCTATTTCTATTTTTTGGAACAGTTTCACGAGAATAGGAATTAGTTCTTCTTTAAATGTTTGGTAGAATTCCCCCGGGAAGCCGTCTGGCCCTGGGCTTTTGTTTGTTTGGAGATTTTTGATGACTGTTTCCATCTCCTTACTGGTTATGGGTCTGTTCAGGCTTTCCATTTCTTCCTGGTTCAGTTGTGGTAGTTTATATGTCTCTAGGAATGCATCCATTTCTTCCGGATTGTCAAATTTGTTGGCGTAGAGTTGCTCATAGTATGTTCTTATAATTGTCTGTATTTCTTTGGTGTTCGTTGTGATCTCTCCTCTTTCATTCATGATTTTATTTATTTGGGTCCTCTCTCTTTTCTTTTTGATAAGTCTGGCCAGGGGTTTATCAATCTTATTAATTCTTTCAAAGAACCAGCTCCTAGTTTTGTTGATTTGTTCTATTGTTTTTTTGGTTTCTATTTCATTGATTTCTGCTCTGATCTTTATGATTTCTCTTCTCCTGCTGGGTTTAGGGTTTCTTTCTTGTTCTTTCTCCAGCTCCTTTAGGTGTAGGGTTAGGTTGTGTACCTGAGACCTTTCTTGTTTCTTGAGAAATCAGCCCCTTTTTATTAATAGGCTTTTCTATGAAAAATAAAGTTTACCAGTATCATTATACTAATATTTACCAATGTTAATACCAACATTTACCAATATTTAGTGTTTTGTTATTTTGTAAAATATTTTTTATTGACTCAGTCATATTCAGATAACTCTGTAAACACTATCACCAGGTCCAAGATTTCTTGCTAAATACCAAACTAGTGCATGAGTCATTGCATTTCATATAGTGAAACCCATACACACCATGGATGTATACATAGTGAAACTGTCCCACTGGGGGGTGATAAATGATGAGTGATTGGATTGCTTCATGGAGCTATTACTCATTTGATCACCATAAAGTCTAACCTGCATAAGAAATATTTGGTAGCCAATAAAGAAGCCTGGAAACTACATTTCTCAGTCTTCCAACCATTACCCAAACAAAACTCTGCTCTGCATAAATGGCTTTTCTCAACTCAAAAGACTAAAAGCACACTTTAGGTTTTGCTTATCTTGTTCTGTTTTATTCATTTAAGAATTTCTTGAACTAAATGGGTACTTAGTAAATGCCTCTCTGAAATCATTCATTCATCTGTCTATCTACTCTCTCTAGATATAGATCTATATCTGTATCTATATATGTACATATATAGATATATTTAATGTTTATTATTGCCTTTTTACTGGTTTTGTTTTGGACTTAGCTATTTTAAAATATTCCCAAAGTCCAAAAGAGTTTACATATACAAGATGCTGATAGTTTGGGATTCAAATGTGCTTATCCACTAAATAGTCTGTTTTATTTTTTACTGAAAAGGAAAAAAAAAGAGCAATATAGAAGTAATGAGTATTTTTTTTTAAAAGCTATAATTTGAAACTTTTATTTAAGAAAAATAAAACAGCTCTGAGCTACTGGGTTTTTTGTTTGTTTGTTTTTGTTTTTGTCTTTTCTGCTAACTTTTCTACAGTAACTAGCGACATGAGGGTTCACTTTCTATTGCCAGTGCTTTGAATGAGATGCCCACCGGCATCCCCAGCTCAGATTCATACAGCAGCCAGACAGCTCTCACTCCATGGAAGGGAATCCTTGGTATAAGTGCAAGGATAAAAATAAATGAAGCTTCAGTATCTCGAGGGAGGCCCAGGCACTGAGCAAACTGGAAAGCCTACGCTGTATTAACAGAGGGGAATTCTATTCAGATTCATTGCCCGAAGAAATGAAAACCCACTGTGGCTTGATTTGAGGATTGGTCCAGGGCTTGAAATCCCAGTCATCACTGTGTAGGCTAAAGCCGTAAGAACCACACGACGTACCTCTGTGACTAGATTTGGCCCAAGGACCAGAATTTTCTACCCTCTGCTCTAGATGCTTCAAGCAACTACTTGGAGTCTTAGGAAGATAGCACAGACCATCTTTTGGTCATGCACGAGGGTGCAGAATCTAAGGGTCAAGGTCTGCACAGTTCTTGTTAAGTTAAATATCATCTCTCTCCAGAAATGCTGTTTTCATTAAATACCAGCTTCCTTTTCATTTGGCCATCATTTCTAAATCATGTCAAGTCTCTTGAGTCCACCCGGTCTTGCCAGCATTCTAGCCCACTTTGGCTGGAAGCCTCGAACTGTCTCTAAACTCTGCTGTCAGAGAGTTCAGTCCCAGCTATAACCATCAGAAGCAGAACACAACTGTTCATTCAGGTGCCTTTGAATTCGGCAGCACTGGCCAAATCCTAACGTTCTAGGACCTTCAATGGATATGGAGTGTGAGAATAAGCAAAGGTGCCTGCCACAGGCTTCCACAAGGGGACAGGGGCCAGTGGGGCCCTATGAATTCACAGTTGACTCCAAGCAGCTCTCTCTTTCTCTTAAGAACTCTTTCTTCTTTGAAGTTAGGTCATTTTTCTTGCCTCACTCCCTTTCATTTCTCTTCTTGCCATTCAGTATCAGTGGCATCTTACAAAGTGTATCCTCTTTCCTCCAGAACAAAGCAATGGCCACAAGCAAAGGAGACAGGGGCAGGGGACTTTGACAAGGATTTTCACATCCCTATTTTCTGTTCTTACATTAGCAAAAAGAAAGTTAAGCTTAGAGGAGAAACCACACAGTATAGCATAAAAAAATAGAAGAATGGCTTTTTCACTTAAGATAATACTATATTTGAAACCTGGATCCAGCCTAAGGGATTATGTGACTTTGGATAAATTATCTCTTTGAGTCTCTATATTTGAGTCTTTAGAATAGATGTAAAAGGACATATTTCATAGATTTGTTATAAAGATTATGAAGCAATGTTAGGCACAGTGATGTTATTAACATTAATATGAATATAGTTATGTCTTGACACAAAAATGGATTTTACTATCCAATATTCTTATGGTAGTTAAATGTTTAAGACAGTCCAGGTTGGTCCTAATTTTGTGTAACTTTCTGGTTTTTCAGTAAAAGCATTTTATTAAATTCATTGCTGTGATTTGGGGGGGTATTTGCTTGTTTTTATATAGGTAAATAAAAATGTTTTAAAATCTTTTATGGGATTATTTGTTAATTTCAGATCATAGGTATCATTAATATGTTGCCTTCTGTGAAATCAAATGTGTACACACACTTGTTAATTTTACCTCTGACTAGGCTCTTCCAATGAAGAAGCCAAAAACAACAGAAGCTTTATTTTCTGTCTGCCAGGCAGATGAGCTACATGTAAATTTTTGTCAACTCACCCTATGAGCAGGGGTTTAACTGGGAGGTTAGTGTACCTTTATCTGAGAGCAGTGGCTCACAGGGAGGCATTATCTTAACACCTGAGATGTCCCAACCAGTTATGGAAAGACTTGCTCCTCTGCTCTGTGTACTTCCTTCATCAAAAAGGAAGACTGCAGGGGCCCCTCGGGGGCTCAGTGGGTTAAAGCCTCTGCCTTCAGCTCAGGTCATGGTCTCAGGGTCTTGGGATCGGGCCCCACATTGGGCTCTCTGGTCGGTGGGGGGGCCTGCTTCCCCTTCTCTCTCTGCCTGCCTCTCTGCCAACTTGTGATCTCTCTCTCTGTCAAAATAAATAAATAAAATTAAGAAAAAAAAAAGGGAAGACTGCAAATACTAGTAAGCTGTCTTTCTCTTGCAATTAAAAATAAATGTTATAGGGGCACCTGGGTGGCTCAGTTGGTTAAGCGACTGCCTTCAGCTCAGGTCATGATCCCAGGGTCCTGGGATGGAGTCCCACATCAAGCTCTCAGGCCCATGGGGAGTGTGCTTCTCCCTCTGACCTCCCCTCTCATGCTCTCTCACTCTGTCTTTCTCTCAAAAAATAAAATAAAATAAAATAAAATAAAATAAAATAAAATAAAATAAAAATAAATGTTATAGCTAGAATGCAATATAGCCTGATGGAAGCATACCTTCTCCTTTGATGAAATTTTATTTCTTGTTCCCTCTACAGACTCTTCATAGTGAAAATGGAAGGGATATATCCATGCCCTTCAAGAGTCAAAAAGGCCAGGGCATTGAAGATGAGGGATCTTAAATAGAAAAGCAGCCTTATATGGTGAGTGCTGTGAAATGTATAAGCCTGATGGTTCACAGACCTGTATCCCTGGGGCAAATAATACATTACATGTAAATAAAAGAAAAGAAAAGCAGCCTTATACAAATAGGGCTTTAGGGAAATAACCATCTGGCTTCTAGGCTCCTTCAACAGCACCATTCTTACTTATCTTACTATGGCTGAGAGAATTAGCCACTTCCCCAAGGCTGTGGGAAAGGCTCTTGGAGCCTAGAATACAGTTTTTTAATTTACTTCTCAAATTCTTTTTGTTTGGTCAGGTTTCTTATAAATGTCACATATATATCTTTCTCCTTGTACTCCAGAAAATTAGATGCCACTAATCAACTGATAAGCCAATTTGGGTTATGTTTCCAGTCCAATAAATTACTGTACCCCATTATATGGTTTCACAGTTACCATCCTATACCAGTGATTAAATCGAGATTACGCAAATTTACAGCATAATTAAAAAATGTAACACTTAAAAAGCCGAACAGCCCTTTTCTAATTGCTTTCCACTATAAAATGTATAATATGCTTTCCTGGTTTTGTCTCTTCTTCCTCTCTGTTCTTTATTCTTCCTTTCTCTCCAGAATTTTAAGACAACAATTTTTGAAGTCTAGGCTGCCAACCTCTACAGTTCAGATCCCCTGAGTGGATTCAGAAGATAGTACTACTTCGTTCCCAGGGCACTGCAATCCATGACAATTCAGTTGTATGCGGTAAAACGGCAGAAAGCAGAGTGTATCTGCTTCATATTAATATCCACAAAATGAGATTTTCCTAAGTAGTTGGGAATACTCTATTCACTTTTAAATATTTTCTGAAGGCTGCTTCTTAGAAAAATGTGGCTTGATATCATACTGACTGATTTATGGTCATTAATGTATACATTCTATGCGCATTCAGTATTCTCATAGAATCTTTAAGAATCTTTAATTCATTGAGTCTAGCATTACATCTTGCCATGCCTGTTCATTTTAGCATATTTTCAGCTAATCAAGGCTACTTTCTGTAATTTTTCTCATTTGGCATTTTCCCTTTGTGTTCTCTTTTCTGCCATCTCAAATTTGCTCTCTAACATATGTTTCTCTCATCACTGTGAAAGAGGAGGTCATTGAAGTCATCACTGTATATTTACAAGATGTGGGGCAATTAGGGTCAGGAATACATCTCTTTTAACCCACCACAGCTTTTTCTTCAATTAAGCAACTGTTTGTAAGTCCTTATAGAGAAAAAAAAAAAAGTGTTATTTCCCCCTTAACTGTTGTGTGGAAGATTTTAATTAACACATACTTCCCTCAAGAGTATGTAAACCATGCATAACTGCCAACCTAAGAAAATTTGTTGGAAAAATTAAAAAAAATATATAAAAGTTGGCATAAAAATATTAGAATGTTTAGAATTCTTTCTCTTCTCCTTTTTTGGTTTTATTTTGTCTTTTAAGACAATGAGCTAAAAAAAAAAAAAAAGGTCCCAAATTCAATATCAGGGCCTGACTTTTCTTTATTTAATTAATTAATTAATTAATTAATTGACAGAGAGAAATCACAAGTAGGCAGAGAGGCAGGCAGAGAGAGAGGAGGAAGCAGGCTCCCTGCTGAGCAGAAAAGGGCCTGACTTTTCAAGGAGAATAAGTACTCCCCCATAACATGAACCAACAGTATTAATTTTAGGTTTTTAGGTGGTCAAGGGGAAATAAGCAATTCAGTGTTTAAGGTTGAAGATATAAATCCAAGGGGTGCCTGGGTGGCTCAGTCAGTTAACTGCCTTAATTAACTGATTTAGTAACTGAGTTAACTGACTTAACTCAGTCAGTTAAGTGTCTGCCTGTGGCTCAGGTCATGATCTCAAGGTCCTGGGATCAAGCCCAGCTGTGGGCTCCCTGCTCACTGGGGAGTCTACTTCTCCCTCCTTCAGCTCCCCTTTGCTCTCTCAAATAAATAAATAAAAATCTTAAAAAACAAACAAACAAAAACAAGAAATCAATGCACACATACACACACAGGAAAAAAAAAAAGCCATCCCCATGCAAGAATGTTTTAGACATACTGAAATAATGCTATATTTTGGGCTCCTATATTACAACAATAAAATGCTAATATCAGACAAATTTTAAGGTTGTTCTCATTTAAGATAATACAAGAAGCATGCAAAGAAGATGGGGGTTGGGGGGCAGGAAACAAAATGTACTGTATACTTACTCTGTGTCAGGTAGCATTGGGCTTAAACTTTGGTTGTGTTAGCACATGTCCAGAACAATAGCGTGCCTGCTGCTGCCTCATTGTTCCACTAAATTCCATCTCTTTCTCTCTTTTTTTCACTAGTCAGTCAGATTTGTGGATCACAACATGTGGCTCAAAGATGAAGACTATATTTATTAATTTGCTTTTTACCAATAGCAGAGTATTCAGCAGTATCTAATAATTTTTCCCAATAACGTCATTCTGTTCTGTCTGGTCCTCTGCACATTCAATGGTGATTTAGTTTTGTAACAAGAATTTTAAGACTCTCAATACTCTGATAATAGAACCCAAATAAAACATGAGGAAAGGATGAGACTAATGCCTTAGGGAGGAAGCAGATGACAGCGTTATTGAGGAACATAGGCAATAATTTGCAAGAGGGAATTTAAAAGATTTTGTTAGAGAAACACTGCCTTGGAATTCTTGCTACACTGAGATTTGAGCACTCCTGCTCCTAAATTTCATTATAACTGGTTGAATTATAAATTAAGCTGATTTCCTTCATATAAAAAGCTAGATTCACATTATAAGGAAAAAAAGTCCTGATATAATTTTTTCCCTTTTCCCCATAACAGAATAATATACAAATATGTCACCATATCTTACGCATATCTCTGTGTGTCTTAAATAAAAACATGTTGGCCTTTTAGATGAAAAAAAAATGGCTGAGAAGATGAAATTCACTTCCTTAGTGTGGAACATTACACATATGAAAATAAACTACCCACTCAGTACCGGTTCTGAATTTAAGTATCACTGAGGAATCTAGAGAGAGAGAAAAAAAGAACCTCTTCCTGGAACAATGGTGCTCTCGGGAAATGCTCTTTGATTGTCTGTGCTCTGGAGCACTGAAGAAGCCAGCTGTACAGAAGACAGCATATTTGCATATAAAAAGAACAAATTTTGTTCAAATCACTGTTGTCAGTACCAGAAGACTCCCATTCTCCAGCTTGTTCCCAGCTCCCTCAGCTTCTCTTATGTCAATCCTCAGAAAATACTATTTTGTCTTGTTTTTGTGACTATTACCTTGGTGACTGAGACTCCATCCTCAGACAGTTGAATTAAAAACAAGTCTGTGCCCACGTCTCTTCAAGTTTTGATATCCAGCCCTATCTGCTGAAGGCCCCACACTGGTCTGGCCTCATCACCTCACAATGGATATAGACTTAGCTCTTTGTGCGTAAACTCCAGACTCACGTTCCACTTCAGAAATAAGTGCTTGCCGATTTCTGCTGCTCTTTTCAGCAGGAACATATGTGCAGCTTAAGAAAGGAGAAAAACGTTATTTCAAGAATGGAAGCAGGTCCCTCCGAATACTAAAAGAAATATTGTGAGTCAGTTAATGGAAATCTCTGGTGTTAAAACTAGGATAGTGGAAGTAAGAGGAAACAATCCGGAGAACAACCTTAAGCCTTCTACCTGCCCAGAGGCCAAGAGGGCAACATTTTCCCAGGACTACCAGTTTGACATGGGAACCAATAGGATTCCTATCAGGGTAAGAGGGGGCCCATCAGTGGGTCCAGAAGAGCATGTGGGTTAGTGAGGAGTAGCTTCCAGCTTCTCTGTTTTACCTCCAAACCAAGAGATGAGGCCAGTGGGGCTATTGGAGACACTTACAGGAGGGGTGTCAGGAAAGTCAGAGCCTGAATCACCAAAGATGGATGGCAAAGAGAAGTGCACTCAGAGTTGTTGAACTCTAAGGGCACAGAATGATTGATGTCTAGGAGTTATTTGGAAGGCTGAGGACAAATAAAGGAAATAGGGGTCTGGAATGTTGCCTTCAGGGGTTGATGGTCTCCTAAAAGAATCCATTTGTTTGGGCAGGAAGTAGCAAGCAATCTGGAAAGCAGTTGTTCAATCTGGACATCTTTACACACAACACATTGACTCATGGTCTGGCTTTCACCAAACCCTGAATTGAGGCAATTTTTAGACATGCCTTCCCAAACCAAAATATTTTAGAAGAGTTGCATTGTATATATTACACTTAAGGGCTTACATTTTAGGAGGTGTTGCTTAAATTAAGGTAATTAAAAAAAATTTTTCAGGAATATTATTTTTTATAAATGTGCTACACTTAATATCTATATGTGGAATTCCTAGTTTTTTTGCTGTCCCTTGAACTGCTGTCCCTCTAATGCCAAATATTTTACAAGCAGTTTAAAAGCATTACATCAAAGCTTTACATAAATAGAAAATAAGAGGGGAGAAGGAAGAATGGGAGGAATAGATGGTCCTGAGGGGATAGTTAGCCTCTTGTTTTACTTGTCTCCAACTATAACATCATTTGGGGCAGGAGAGTATTGAAGAGCTTGAAGAATATAACACCCCATCTTTCTTGAATCTCTTGAGTCAATCATATACGTGATTTTCCTGTGACAAGAGAAAAATCAGGCTTTCAGGGTGTCAGTTCTCCCATCATAAGACGGTTGACTCACAGGAAGTAAAACAAGGTTTTGGTACAGATAAGCTAAAACTAGAAATGACTAGTGATCCAGGAGACATAGAACATGAGAAAGAAGACAAGCGAGTGTGTAGGTGAGAAAGCAAATGTGGAAAAGACTAAGGACAGGAAGGATCTAATTATTTAGAACAAAATCCACAAGTTCAACACTACGTGGGAAATAGTGTAGCTTAGAAAATTCAAAAAGTAGGAGATAGTGGTTCTAGGAGAATCAGAGTTTGAAGGAAACAAAGAAGATACTTCTTAGAAAAATTGTGATCTCCAAGGCGAGCAGTTCAAACCTAAGGCGCACCAAGCTCCTGCTAGCTGACTGAAGAGGGCTTCAGAGCCTTAAGCTATACAGGATGCTTCAGAACAAAGGAGAAGTAGTTTACACTATTCAAATTAAAGAACCACCTTCTCCACTCCTCCAGGATATGTGATATACTAGGTAAGGTAAGAATATGAGATACCCTTTGTTTGAAGGTCTCCTTGATAGTTCTTACTTGTTTTATGTAGTAAGGTTCCCAGTCATAGATCCCAGTCCCAACTGGGTGACTGGATTTGTGATGGAGTCTCAATATTCTCATTTGGAAATGGGGATGGTAATTACAGTTCTCCTCATGGAGAATTTGTGAAGATCTGATTCAACACGTGAAAAAAAAAAAAAAAGGACTGAATTTCTAACAACGTACTAATATTTCTCATTTTCACATATATTTGCTCAAACACCCTGTGAAATAAGAATTATAATCTACAACTTACACATAAAGAATCGGAGTTTGGACAGGGTAAGGTACTAACCCAAGACAATAATTAGAATAATACCTCTCAGTGATCACTTATACATCTAGCACCATTTTTAGTGCTTTAAGTACACTATCTCAGATTAATCCACAACCCCTGCCCCCAGTAAAAATGAATTTTTTAGAGTCACACAGGCAGCCAGTAGCAGAAACAGGATTCAGGTGCTCTCAGGATGACCGCAAAGCCCATGCTCTCAAATGCTGCCCTCGTATTATCTTCTCTCAGGGTTATAGAGTATAGGCTTAAAAGTAAGCTCAAATCTCTGGACCCAGAGAATTTCTACTATTTTAGTTGTCTGTTATGCTTCTTGTTATTTGTTTTTGTATGCTTTTAAGAACATCTCTATAAGAAGATTACTTGCTTCGTGATGCTGTCATAACCCCAGAATCTTGAAGTGACTCTGTGAAGAATTTTAGGCATAAAATTCTACACAGGTAAGCAACTGCCACCTACACAGTCTAGTTACAGAATGCCCTTGTTCGGCTCGACCTATGACCGATTCTTTCTGTCGGTTCTTTCTAGAAGATTTCCAAGGGCAGTAAGGCTCTATCCCTCCTAATAACTTGTTAATAACAAAATACCAATGATTAAATAGTTGTGTTTATTGGGACTTTTTAAATGAGTTACTTTTTACAAATAATTGTGTTAACAATAATTACAAAAACATTTCAAGGGCATCTCTAAATATATACCTTATTTTATGAAGAAATATGAAATGAAAAAAGCGATGGCGTTCATGCATGCATTCAGTTCATGGATATTTATTGAACGTCTAAATGTACCCAGCATGATTCTAGGTGACAGTTTCACAGCAGTGAACAAGAAAAGAAGTTCCCTATTTAATGGAGCTTATACTCTAGTGGGACATGAAGTTTAAAATAATAATTTAGTGAGAATTTTAAACAGGGTGTTTAAAATTGAGTGTTGGGATGGAGGGTGGATCAGGAAAAGCTTCTCTGATGAGGTGATGCCAAGGAGCCAGCTCAGGGAGGACAACAACTGCGAAAACCAAAATGTTTGGCTTGTTTGAGAAGCAAAAAGAAGACCAAGGTCGATGAAGAATGAGCTAGAAGGTTAGCATAAGTATGGTGAGAATGGCCTGCTTCTCAAGATCTTTATAAAATGTGATAGGATATTTCAATATTATTCTAAGTGAAATGGAAGCCATTGGAGGATTTTATCTAGGGATGTGAACAAATCACACCAATAGTTTGAAAAGATTACTGCGGCTCTTCTGCTGGGTGGGGACCATGCAAGGCAAGAGCAGATGACAGCTTCCCATAAGGACTCTCCTAACTGGCTCCCGTGAGAGCTGATACCTGCTTAGAACTGAACAAAAGCAGTAGCAAAGAAAGGAGTTGGTCAAATTCAGAAAATATTTTCAACATAGAAATTATAGGACTTGGTGATGGATTTAATGTGAGATTAGGGGAAAAGAAGATTCAAGAAAGGGTTATAGTTTGGGGAATGGCATAACTCAATGGATAGTGATGCTCTTTATGCAGCTGGGCATCATGGAGGAACAACATTTTGGGAGGGACAGGAATTAGAATCAAGAAATCAGCTTTTAGATAAACAAGTGGAGAGAGCTACCAGCTGGTTGAAAATGGGAGTTGGGAGCTCCATGGAAAAGTGAAGGTAAGAGTTACAAATTTTGGAAACAAAATAAATGTTGCTTAAAGTCACGACTGTGAAATTGCTTAGAGTGAGAGGGTATTTAAGTTTCGTGTGGCATTAAAGCTCATATTCTGAATTTGGACAGGTTTTGACCTGGGAATACCTTTTTCCTTAAAAGGACTTCTGAGACCTTACCACTATAGATAACAGCCAAGAACAATCTTTTGTCCTTGGTAAAGTAGGAGTAATAGGAGAGTAAGTGGTAGAACACTTGAAAAGCTTGAACATTTGAAAACATAATGCAGCTTTCTCATGCCTGGCCTAAGACCACAGGCAGGTCACTTAACTCTGAGAATCAGTTTCTTCCATTGTGAAATGGGCATAGTCCCACCTTTGCCAATTGCAAAAGGTCAAAGCTCAAGTAAGAATCATTTGGGAAAAGACTGCTTTGTACATTAGAAATATGAAGGGACTTTTCTTTAATCCTGTGTTTCACTCACTAGGTCTCTTCTCTTCCCCATGGCACGGTTCCCAGGTGGCCAAGGATACATTTGGATACCATCTGCTCCACAAGAAGGCTGACTGATAAATTTCAGTCACACAGACAGCAGCATCAGGGGATCTTGCTGCCTCACAACCTCTGCGGATTTCAACTTTATGCAAAGCAAAACCACCTAATGAACAAAGCCCCTAGGTAGTCCTAATTCCCCAATTACCCATAAGTAGCAACAGATGCTGCAGAGGTAGACCTGTTCCAGTGACCAGCGGATCTCAGTAATTAGACAATGGAAGGACGAAAGTAATGAGGTAAATCACACAAAAAGAGTAATAAACTAGATCGGGCATGTTGATCATGGATAAAAGACACAAATAAAGGTGGAAAGTGAGCATTTTTAAAAGCCCGTCTAATTTAACAAATAATTCGTGAAACGTATGTGAAGAATCAGTTTTGGCCTGGGAAGGAAGACCTGGTCAAAGACCTCCTTTAATCGAAAAATCCTATGTTGTATTACTCAAAAAGAAATGTGATGAAAATAAACATACTTTATTACCACATAACTTTAATTAAGTGATACGGTTGCAGCAAACAGGAAGTGGGAAGAGAAGTTTGATTTCTCATATACTTCTCCTTTATTAACGATGTCACGGATCTCAATTTCTGAAGAGCGCCAAACTAGAATCTAGACCAGTGTCAACAAGAACAGGCTGTGCTCCGACCGCAGCAGACATTCAATCCTGAGACTCTAGAAACCACTACCCACACAACAGACCTATTAGGAAGTTCTAATTGGTTCATTTTCTCTTCTGCCAGTTAAATCTCTAATTATTTCAGCAGTACAAAAACATAATGCAGGTCATAGATAGCCTTTAATGTCTTCTCTTTCCCATTTCTGCACTTTTAATACTCAACCACAAAGAACATGGCCTTTAGAGTTAAAATCTATATTCTCCTCCTTCTAGCCTTATACCCTTGGGCAAGCGACTGAATTTATCTGTGAAACATGAATAGTGAGAAGCACCTAAAGGGTCAGTTGTAGAAACAGAGATAAAAAATGGCCTAATAACTGGCACTTAGAAGAAGTTCAATAAATGATGGCAATTATTATTCCCCAAAATATAGTGTTAAGACCTCCTGCTCAAAGAAGTTCTTATTGAATACTCACCCAAGGTTATATTCCAAATAATAAAGCTTAACCAGTCATTAAGTATATGTCAGATACTAGTTTAAGTGCTTTATGTACATTAACTTATTTAATTCTTATAAGATAGATCTTATAAGGTAGATACTGATCTACAAAAACAAAATCTTTTTTTTTTTTTTTTTTTATTTGACAGACAGAGATCACAAGTGGCCGAGAGGCAGGCAGAGAGAGAGAGAGAGGGAAGCAGGCTCCCTGCTAAGCAGAGAGCCCGATGTGGGACTCGATCCCAGGACCCTGGGATCATGACCTGAGCCAAAGGCAGCGGCTTAACCCACTGAGCCACCCAGGCACCCCTACAAAACAAAATCTTATAAGGTAGATACTGATACCCTTCCCATTTTATAGATAAGAAAACAAAGAGTCAGAGACACTGTGTAATTTTTCTAAGGTCAAGTAGCCAGGTGGTTACAAAGACAGGATTCAAATGCTTGCAGTTGGCTTCACACTCCCATCTCTTAACTGGTGAATATATTGCCTCCCCACTCAGACTGTAGACTGAACTCTGAGCCTGAAATGCAAATCCACTTCTATTTGTTATCTATTATTTTTGTTGTGCTGTTGGTATATGGTTGTTTTGAAAATGTCTCCTCAAATATATTGCAAGTTAACCGATGCTGTCAAAATTGAGGTAGCTTAGAGAAAGGGAAGAGTCTTCTGTTTGCAAACTCTGAACAGGTAGGCAGTTGTCAGGGGCACAGCATGGCCGCAGAGTTTACTGAGTCCAGCTCAGCATGGCTAAGCCTTTTTTGAATTTCATCTAGCATAACCCCAAAGTCAGTAAGATTCAATTGTTCCTGATACCCAAATACAATTTGCTAGCAATAGACAATGTTTAAAGGGTTGTGTTCATTTAGAATTTTAAATCCAGTTTCTAATAAATGTGCAATGATTATAAAATATTGCAACAGCATTCCTAGAGTCTTAATTTATTTTTGTTGTGGGATTATAAGTAATAAAGAGGGATACATAAATGAGTATTAAATGCATCACCTTGGAAAATGAGCTCTAGGTTTTTGTTTCACGAAATTTGCTACTCCCTTTGCCTGAATTGTCTCTTGTTTTCCTTCTATACCAACTGAAATCCTGCTTATCCTTCCAGATCTGGTTCAAATGCCACTTCTTCTGAGATGTTGTTCTGATGCCACAGTTATATTTAATTACCGTTTACTCAGTATTTCTATAGTTGTCAGTGTATACCTTTTGCCCTTATCATAATCTGCCTAGCATTGTAGTTGTCTGTCTCCACCACCTCCTAGAAAGTCTTGGGAAGCAGGAATCATTAAGAAAGGGATATAGCCTGGTGGTTAAAAGCAGGAGCTTCAGAATCAGAACACAACTTAGGTCCGTCCTTCCTTCCTTCCTTCCTTCCTTCCTTCCTTCCTTCCTTCTTTCCTTCCTTTTAGAGAGAGAGAGAGAAAGGATGTGAATGGGGGGAGGTGGGGCAGAGAGAGAGAGAGAATCTCCAGCAGCTTCCATGCCCAGCTTGGAGACTGACTCAGGGCTCAATCTCCTCACCCAGAGATTAATACCTGAGTAGAAATCAATAGTTGGACACTTAACTGACTGAGTCACCCAGGTACCCCCTCAACTTGGATCCTGACTTTGTCACTCAACTTTCATAAGATCTTTGGAAAGTTGACCACTGGGAATTTTAGATTTTTTAGCTCACAAATGAACATAATATAGGAGAGAATGCTCTGTATTCAGATTCCTGGGTTCAAATCTTGGGCTCATTACTTGACCAGTTCATGCCTGTTTCCTTTCCTATAAAACAAAAGTGACTGATAATAGAACAATTATCTCATAATTAAATTGTGAAATTTAAAGTAATCAATTTATGTAAATTACTGAGGACAGTGTATGGTAAACAAACACTTGATAAATGTTAGTTATGTTTAGTGTTATCACCTTGTGGAGTTGTGGCGAGGAAAACAGGGCATTCTGTTTGTAAAGAGGTAACCACCATTTCATAATACCATAAGTATCATAGATTCTCAGAAAATGGTAGCTACTCCTGTGCTATTACTGTGATCCCAGCACTTTGTACAATGCCTTGTATTTAGAAGGTTCCCCCAAAATTATTATTCAGTGGAAAACCACGTTTTGTAAGGGAAGTATCATACTGCAAGAATCGAGAGAATGGGGCGCCTGGGTGGCTCAGTGGGTTAAGCCGCTGCCTTCGGCTCAGGTCATGATCCCAGAGTCCTGGGATCGAGGCCCGCATCGGGCTCTCTGCTCAGCAGGGAGCCTGCTTCCTTCTCTCTCTCTCTGCCTGCCTCTCTATTTGTGATCTCTGTCTGTCAAATGAATAAGTAAAAAATCTTTAAAAAAAAAAAGAATCAAGAGAATGGCCATCTATGTATGATGAAGCAACAAAATAGGACAAGCACAGACATGATCTAATTTTTACTAGATACTTCTATTATGGCTGGAAGATGATCTTACAGCTTATAAGAATGAATATCTTGGGACGCCTGGGTGGCTCAGTTGGTTAAGCAGCTGCCTTCGGCTCAGGTCATGATCCCAGAGTCCTGGGATCGAGCCCCGCATCGGGCTCTCTGCTCAGCAGGGAGCCTGCTTCCTTCTCTCTCTCTCTGCCTGCCTCTCTATTTGTGATCTCTGTCAAATGAATAAGTAAAAAATCTTTAAAAAAAAAAGAATCAAGAGAATGGCCATCTATGTATGATGAAGCAACAAAATAGGACAAGCACAGACATGATCTAATTTTTACTAGATACTTCTATTATGGCTGGAAGATGATCTTACAGCTTATAAGAATGAATATCTTGGGACGCCTGGGTGGCTCAGTTGGTTAAGCAGCTGCCTTCGGCTCAGGTCATGATCCCAGCGTCCTGGGATCGAGTCCCGCATCGGGCTCCTTGCTCGTCAGGGAACCTGCTTCTCCCTCTGCCTCTGCCTGCCATTCTGTCTGCCTGTGCTTGCTCTCTCTCCCTCTCTCTCTCTGGCAAATAAATAAATAAAATCTTTAAAAAAAAAAAGAATGAATATCTTATCAGTAAAAATTAAATACAAAAATATACTTCTGTGCTTGATATTCCCTTTAGCTGGAGTAGCATACTGTGTATAGGGTGAAAATACTAAAGAAGATAGACTAAAATCTTCCAATTTCCCATTAGAACTTTAAAAAAAGTCAGAGCTTTATAATCATTTATAGAACACAGACCAACAGGAAAGTAGAAGTGTGAACATAGGAGAGAATTGGTAAGTTTGGCCTCCTAGGATTTTTTTTTTTTCTTTTAGAGAAACATATAAAATAATTCCTGATTTATAGCAATTCATAAAGTACGAATGGACCTGACATGCAGGTTAATGAAGGCCCTAGCAAGCTATAAAAGCTGTGTCTATAAAGAGATGAGACTGTTTTTGTGCAGCTTGTCAGTCTGAGCACATTTTAATACACATTTCAAATTCTGAATGCAGAAAACTGATCGCATAATTTACATGACTTTCTGGGGTTTGTTGTTGTTGTTACTGTTTTTTTTGTTTTTTCCTCTCTACCAGGCTATGAGAAACATAATGGCTCTATACTCAAAATCCAAAGTCAGTGCACATAACCTTATATATGTTCCAACAGTAGAACAAAGTATTTAAAATCAACACCCTCTTGGGCAAAGGCTTAATAACCTTCCTTTCTGAAATTCACTCTAATATTTGAATTTACCTACCTAGGGACATCTTGTCATTGTGCCATAATGTAATGTTGTGATAAAACTGAATTTTAATTACTGAATTCTAGGATGGTACACACCATGTACCTAGTATAGCTATATAGTGGGTTGCATATCCATGAGACTGCTTTTTTTAATCTTCATTTCCATAGAAAAATAGTTTTCACAAGTGGTAAATTTCAATTTGCCTATTTAGTCACCTTATGTATGGCAGAAATGGCATGGCTTACAGAGTGAATGTGAAGTTAATTTTTTATAAAACACTTGGAATCACTATTTTTTCTATATATGCCACTATTCTAAAAGACCAAGAAGTAGATGAATCAAGAATCAAGTCTGAGAACACATTTTCCATTTTCTCTTCAAGGAAGACAAGATGGCTGGCCTTTCTATATAAAGCTTGGTATAATATTAAATAAGTACTTAGTGCATGCCTTCTGCATGTGTATGTTCTGGATTTGAAGTCTTTATCTTGTTCCAAGCACCAAGAGTCTGTTTATGCTGCTCTCCTAGTCTGGAATGTAATTCCTCTTTTCCTCTTCCTATTCTTTTTTTTTTTTTTTTTTAAGATTTTATTTATTTATTTGACAGACAGAGATTACAAGCAGGCAGAGAGACAGTCAGAGAGAGGAGGAAGCAGGCCCCCCGCTGAGCAGAGAGCCCGATGTGGGGCTCGATCCCAGGACCCCGGGATCATGACCTGAGCTGAAGGCAGAGGCTTTAACCCACTGAGCCACCCAGGCACCCCTCCTCTTCCTATTCTTAATCCTATTTTCATACTTGAAGAATTGATTTCAGTTAGTCTTTCTTAGGAAGACTTTTTTGACTACTTCTTCCTATACTGGTTTGATTCTTTACACAATCTCTTTTTTATTAGAGACCCTAAAAATCACTTAGCTTTTAAAGGTCTCTTAATGATTTCAGGAGTCTTAATTTGACCTCTCTAATTATGCAATGAGCTAATTGAAGATGAAAAGCGGAATTTTACTCCTTTAGCTATGCCCTTTTTGTTGTTCACCTTACTCAGGTTATTCATTTTTACGTTTTTATTTTTTTAAAGCATTTATTTATTTATTTATTTGAGAAAGAGAGCATAAGCAGGGGGCAGGGGCAGAGGGAGAGGGAGAAGCAGACTCCCCGCTGAGCAGGGAGCCTGATGCAGGACTCGATTCCAGGACCCTAGGATCATGACATGGGCCCAAGGCAAACTCTTAAACAACTGAGACACCCAAGCACCCAGGTTATTCATTTTTTAAAATGACAACACCTGATTATAACATCTAAATGGGCATATTGCAGAGATTTTGGGAAGATATGAGAAAGTAGAACAAAGGAATTAAGAATTCTACTAACTTGTCATAACCACAGTTAAAGACACTCATACCTATCTTCCAATCTTATTCTTTTGTGCGTACAAAGAGGGTTAAATAAGGGTCATGTTGTATATGTAGTTTGTTATTCTGCTTTGACAATTTTTATATTCTCTTGTTCAATAAACTATCCTTCTGACAGATCATTCTTATGATTTTATGGTATTCCCTCTTAAGACTGTATGTTTCATTATAAAAATTAAAAAACATATGTTGATTGACACTTGAGAATAAAATACAGTGGCCTGTGCTTTTTTTTTTTTTTTTGGCCTGCACTTTCTTTCACCCATTCTGAATTTGAGGTGTTAGCAGAAAAGTCTAGAAATGGAATGATAAAATGGAAATAAAGGGAGTTAACTATGTCTGAAAATATATGATGATATATGACCATGTTGCCAAGAAAACAGATTTATTTCTACATTGTCTATTATTGATTTTTATCTATGACAGCTTTCACTATATTACTATGAAAATTATAGTCATTGCTATATACTTCTCAATTTTAGAGAAAACTGAAAAATGAAGTGAGTCTCTGTTAAATAATTTGAGCCTCAGATTAGTCTGATGTTATGTACTAATAAAACTTGTAGGGGAGGAGTTGATCTATTTTCTTTCAAGAGGAAAAAGTCTCTGGAAAAAATCATCCCATAAGTTAAATATGGATTCTTAAAAGATTAAATACTTTTACAAAAGGTAAGGGATTTAACAATTTGTTGGCTTTGAACCCTCTCTCTCTCTCTCTCTTGCTCACTAGAAGCTTGGCAGCACCCAACAGCCAGGGCAGATCCTGTTACTCTGTAGTTAGGGAGCGAGGGAGACTAGAAGAGGCCGTGGAGCCAGGATCTCAGTGGATCAGTATTTCTTCTATCCCAGAATTCTCCTAGTCTGACTTTGGCATTCCAGTCATCCAACAAGTGGTTCTTCACTATTCTGCCATTTCCTCTGAGGCCTTTTTTTTTTTTTTTTTTTTTAACTACAAGACCAGATCAACTCCTAACTTGGTTTCATTCGTGATCAAACCAGCAACCCAATTCATTACTCTTGAGCCCCAGTATTCCCATTCTTACAACCCTATTACCTGCTGCATAAATATTTACTATAGTCAGGCCCTCCCGCTGAGAAAGTCACTTGGGTCTTATGTTTGGTATGGACACTTTACAAATAAATTTCCACATTCTAAGTCCCTTCAGACACACAGAGGCCTTCTTTGACTTTTATATCTAAAATAATCCCACAAGTCACGAAACGACAGATGTTGGCAAGGATGCAGAGAAAGGGGAACCCTCTTATGCTGTTGGCAAGCTGGTGCAGCCATTCTGGGAAAGAGTATGGAGGTTCCTCAAAAAGTTGAAAATAGAGCTACCCTACGACCCAGCAATCATACTACTGGGTATTTACCCTAAAGATACAAATGTAGGGATCCGAAGGGATAAACATGCACCTGAATGTTTATAGCAGCAATGTCCACGATAGCCAAACTATGGAAAGAGCCTAGATGTCCATCAACAGATGAATGTATAAAGAAGATGTGGTATATATATATATATATATAGAGAGAGAGAGAGAGAGAGAGAGAGAATATTATGCAGCCATTAAAAAAAAAACCACCCCGAAATCTTGCCATTTGCAATGGCATGGATGGAACTAGAGGGTATTATGTTGAGCGAAATAAGTCATTCAGAGAAAGATAATTATCATATGATCTCTTCGATATGAGGAATTTGAGAGGCAGGGCAGGGGATCATGGGGGTAGGGAGGGAAAAAATGAAACAAGATGGTATTGGGAGGGAGACAAACTGTAAGAGACTCTTAATCTCATAAAACAAACTGAGAGTTGCTGGGGATAGGAGGGTAGGGAGAGGGTGGTTGGGTTATGGACATTGGGGAGGGTATGTTGCTATAGCGAGTGCTATGAATTGTGTCAGCCTGATGATTCAGACCTGTACCCCTGGGGAAAATAATACATTATAAGTTAATATAAAAAAACAATAAAATAAAATAAAATAGTCCCTACATCTCCCAAGTCAATTACATCTCCCCCAAACATGTTCTATAGAGTTGTTCTGTTTACTATCTACATAGAACTTAACACTGCTTGAAATTATTTACTTACAAGTTTTCTATGTTCCCAATGCAATAGGTATGAATGAATGATTTGTATTGTTAGAGATTTCATTCCAGCATCCATGCCTTTTCATTCCTATCATAATTGACACTGAGGCTGCTGATGTCTACAATGTGTCTTTCAATGCACCCTATATCTAGTCATTGGTTTCCATTAGGTATCAGTCATCAAGGTATAAATTATTTTAAGAATATAACTTCATAGTGTCAAATAAAGAACACAAAGAACACATGCACACACACACACACACGCACACATACAAGCCATCTCTTCTATTTTAACATATATTAGTAGCTACTGTTTTGGATTTATAATATGTAGTGTACACATAAAAATATGAAAACATACGCATAAGTATGCTATTGACTTTGGAGCCAGTAAATGAAGATGTATAAAAGCATAATGATGTATGAAAGCATCATTTATAAGTATAACTGGGAAGATAAACCTAAGAAATAGATAATAGTTCTTGTATATCTTTGTTAAGATTTGTCTTCTCTATATATTTTCCACAGTGGTTTCAAAAGAAATGTACCCAGATTTTAAGAAGTGATTTCTCTTCTTTCTTCCTTCCTTCCTGCCTGCCTTCCTTCCTTCCTTCCTGTCTTTCTCTCCTTCTTTCTTTGTCTCTCTCTTTCTTTCTTTCTTGGAGAGAGAGAGAGCATATGCAAGCAGGGGGAGGGAGAGGGAAGGGCAGAGAAAGAGACAAGCAGACTAGCCTGCTGAGCAGAGAGCCTGAGGTAGGGCTCCATCCCATGACCCTGAGTTCTTGACCTGAGCTGAAATGAAGAATTGGGTTCTTAATTCAGTGAGCTGCCCAGGCACCCCATGATCCCTCTATTCAAATGTTTACTTTGTTAAAATAAAAAACAATTTTATTAAACTGTAAGAAAATCTGTGTTCTCTTGAGTTTTTAATTATTTCCCTCTTTGTGGACATAAAAAAGGTATCAATGCATTTAAATGAAAGAATGAGAAAAATGTGGAAGTAAGGTTGCAGATGTAAGGGTGAGTTACATAATTTAAATCAGTAAACCACGAGAAATGTAATGGCAATAGACCTGAAATACTCACTTTTTCAGTAAATGCCAAACTTGTGTTCTCAAGACATTTTTAACCAATTAGCTTGCTCAATTGACTAAGCATCTCCTACCTCATTTACTTGAATAAAGATGTAGCAGAGGAACTTCAGCAAGATACAGTGATTTTATAATGGCATACAGACGAGGCAGAAACAAATCCTCAATGGAAAATAACATAGAAAGCAATATGACACCTAGGAAAATTAGTGTAGCTGTTTTCCCAATTTAAAAGCAAAACCATTGAAATCCTCAATTTATTTAAATATTTTGGCAAGAATCAAGATTCAAATATCAATAATTTAGTTGAAAGATTAGGTGGAACAAAAGCCTCTGACTTTAATTCTCTAAAAATTTTTTTATTAAGATGTCTTTTTTTTAATTAAATGCATATGCATTTTTAAATAATGACAAAAATATTTAAGAAACTATTATTCTCTCATTATTATGAAGTTAACTAGTTGGTGAGTCGTAAAGAATATGTGGGATTAAAAAACTCAAAGAAAAATGTACCAAAAAATACAGTAAAACGTACATGAGTTTAATTTTAATGTAGAGTAGTTTTTAAGTCTTTTTTTTTTTTTTAATTTAAGAATTACTACGATTGAGGAATTTAAAATGCTAGAAGCATAAGAAACAGTTTAGGGAAATTTATCATCCAGGATCAACAACACAATTTCCTGAAGACTCTAAATAACTTTGTTTACTTGTAAGGCATTTTTTTTTCCCACATGATAAGATAAAATTATCTTTGTTAAGAATTCTAGTGGCTTTTTTGAATAAATATGATAAAAGAAAATTGAAGTTTTTTTATGAGAGGAATATTATTATGAACAAATTCTCACAGCTGCTCCTCTCTTAAGTCTTTGATTTAAAGCCAGAAATATAAGTGACGACAACATTGTCATTGAATTTGACTGGGCTTTCAAAACAAAACAAAAAAATATAGCTAGGTCTTTGAACAAGACAGATAACTTCATTTGAAAAAGAATATGCATTTGGCCTAGGCTCCCTGTCTCTTGAAAGCTGGTCTCCATGTTTGACTAACAACCTCTCCTCCAATTGTCTTTGCCGCCTTCAGGTTTCACCTTGTTCTCCAGGGTGTAAATAAGAAGGTTTTATCTGTGTTTTGAAATACACTAAGTTACTGTAACAAATCTTTACTCGTTGAAATCCTACTAAAAAAGTAAAGAAGAATTTCCTCCCTTAAAAATGAAAGGTAAATAGATAAAGTCTCAAGTAGCAAGTTATATCGAGTCAAGAGGTACCTAGGCTGCTTTTGCTACTCAGCTCCCTTTCTGAAACAAGTTCTTTCTAAATCTGACACCATCTGAGAACTCTCTAGAAAAAAATACATATAACTTTTTTGGTGTTACCACAGAGATTTCCTGAGTTTTCACATTTGTTTCTTAATACCTGGGAAAACAAAAAAATCCAGATTCCTTAACTTACAGCACATTAGCTACATTTGTAAAAAAAATAAAACAAAAAAATTTTAAATGAATTATGCCAAAGTCTAGAACGCTGACAACACTAAGTGTTGGTGAAGATGTGGAGTAACAGAAACTCTCATGCATTGCTGGTGGGAATGCATAATGGTACAGGCACTTTGCAAGACATTTTGGAAATTTCTTGCAAAACTAAGCATATTCTTATCACATAACAATGTGTTCCCTGGTGTTTATCTTAGGATGTTGAAAACTATGTCTACACAAAAACTTGCACACAGCTTTATTAATAATTACCAAAATTTGGAAGTAACTAAGATATCCCTTATTAGGGATCCCTTAGTGAGTAGACAAATAAACTATGCTACATCCAACCACTGGAATATTCTAATGAACTATCAAGCCATGAAAAGACATAGAGGAAACTTAAATGCACATTACTAAGTGAAAGAAGCCAATCTGAAAGGGTTACATACTGTATGATTCCAACTATATGACATTCTGGAAAAGACAAAACTAGACAGACAATTAAAAAAATATCAGTAGTTGCCAAAGGTTAGGGGAGAGAGGGATGGACAGTCTGAGCACACAGGATTTTTAGGACAATGAAGATACTCTGTATGATATTTTAGTAGTAGATATATGCCATCATACATTATCCAAATCTGTAGGATAAATAACAACAAGAATGAACCCAAATGTAAACTATGGACTTAGAATAATAATGATGTGTCAATATAAATACTTTAACTGTAACAAATGTACCACTCTGATAGGGGAAGCTATGCATTTATGGGGCTAGAGGGCATATGGAAAATCTCTGTACTTTCTGTTCAATTGTGCTGTGAACCTATTATATATAGTTATTACCTCAAAAAAGTTATACTTCAAAATATACTTCAAAATATAATATATATTATATAATATATATATAAAATATTTTGAGCAAAGGGTATAAATTTGAAACCTATTTCATCATATAATGAAAATATATATTCAGAATAATTGAGACTTCAAACCACTAAAAACTACTATAGATAGTAAATGTACGTATTTCAATTCTCCCATAACTTCAGAAAACATGTATATTAATATTTAAAGATTTAGATATCTGGTTTCTGTATAGGAAATTGAATACCTGTATTATTACTCTATAAAACCTCATTGTTTTCAAAACATTTTAGAATTATAAAAAGGAAAAAACCCTCTCTAAATGGTTTATATGAACCACGTTTTTACCCTCTTCAAATACCATTTTGCAGCTAATTCCCGAATTACATTTTGCAGTCATGTAAATTCAGACACAAAGCAGGTCCCACTAACTAGCTAAGCAGTGGATCAGCCACAGAGTGAACATTTTTAACTCATCCTTGGACCAAGTTACAAATTTCTACATGTGACAGATCTTTAAAGTTGCTTAAGCAAATCAAAGTTTTGAATTATAGTGATATTCGCAAATATTAAGGATCTGTCCACAAAATCAAGGTGGAAGAGAAAGAAAATTTTTCAATATGTGACATTGGAAAAAAAAAGGCAGGAACCTTGCATATGGCATAAAGGAGCACTACATGAGCTCAGTCTCCAGTTCAAGGAGGAAGTAAACATGGATTTTGAGAAATGTTGGTTAGCAGCAAAGCCCAGTCACTGTATTAGGATGAGCGCTGGGCTCCAGATCTGTGGTCAGCTGACCTGATTGAGAGGTACAACTCTGTCACCACTGAACCCTATATCCTTGGGTAGTGAACTGACTTACTCCATAGCTTAGATTCTTTACTTACAAGTTGGGAGAAGTGACATCACATAGAATGATCCCCCCCCAGCTTTATCATCATTATTATTATTTTTTAAACTGACATATAATGAAAACAGTGTTGTGTTAGTTTCAGGTACGCAATATAATGATCCAATAATCTCAAAACATTTCTCAGTGCTCATCATAAGTGTACCCTTAATCTCCTTTATTATTTTACCCCTCCCGCCACCCACCTCAGAGTAATACCTTAAAGAATGAAAGCTTTTTATAGAACAATGTTCATAAAAGTTTGTAAATTATATAATGATATAAGTAGTAATATAATGATATAGGCACCTAAGGTTATAAACTATATATATATATATATATATATATATATATATATATATATATATATATAACTATTCTATTTATCAGTATAAATAAGGCAGAATTCCTTACCAAGGATGAACTCCAACTGTGGTTCATTTGGCATCTTCTGAATACCTATAAATAATAAGTAAGAATTCAGATGAAAAGTATTTAACTTATTATCAAAAATATGTCAATACATCTTACTATGCTTCACCCTGCCCAGAATGTATAAACACATTATTTGGCAGAAAGAATTATCTCAGTTAATTGTCCAAATTTATAAGCAGTCTGTTTTCAGGGAGTACATATTTGTAGCAGAACTAAATGTGGCTAAAGTTTTGACTGATCTACTTAGCTCTTTGGCTATAAAGAAACTGAAAAAAATAATTGTTTTTTATAGCTTTGACAAGTTTAAAATGTATTATTCAATTGTTATTTTCTCTTAGATGCATATAGGCAGAGGCAAAGCCTTTAAAAAGATGACCTCACAAAAGTACTCTCATATAGATTTTTCTTTCAAATCAGTCCAGCCTGCTGTAAATTGTAAATTATTAATTAAAGAGCTATCTCTAATAAGGTGATGAAAGACATTATGGTGGTGGTTATTCTGCCAACTTACTGATAGCTCAAATCAATGTTCTGCTAAATGTCTCTATTCCTTTTTTCTTGATTTTTTTTTTAAAGATTTTATTTATTTATTTGACAGAGAGAGATCACAAGTAGAGAGAGAGGCAGGTGGAGAGAGAGGAGGGAGCAGGCTCCCTGCTGAGCAGAGAGCCCGATGCGGGACTCGATCCCAGGACCCTGAGATCATGACCTGAGCCGAAGGCAGTGGCTTAACCCACTGAGCCACCCAGGCGCCCCCTTTTTTCTTGATTTTTAAGAAATCTAATAACATGGCTAAATGATTTAGAGTGAAGTGAAGGGATAGTCTGAGAACAAAAGTAAGGGCTGAGAACATGTAGTGGTTACAAGGTAGCAAGATCAGGCTGTGGCAAGTGATTATGTGCTATAATGTGATAATGTGGATATCTGATGGCCACACAAATCTCAGGGGCTTCTAAACAAAAGTGGATGAGAACTTGGATGCCACTTCTTATTATGTCTCATGGGTGGCCAAACTAGCAGATAAAATTTATGTAAAATTAAATCATTTGGTAATAAATGTAAGGACATTACTAAAATAATTTTCTTATTTATTTCTACTGGTATATTTACCAAATACAATTTAAACTTTGTACTACTAATACATTGTTAGAACTACCTCTTTGTATAAAAACTATTTTTTATTTACAGGGTTAACACTTTAAAAAATATTTTATTTAGTTGTCAGGGACTAAGAGAGAGAGCAAGCACACAAATGGGATAGGTGGATGTCTTAGTGGCTCAGTCCCATATGGGCTCCCCGCTCAGTGGGGAACCTGCTTCTCCCTCTCCCACTCCCCCCTGTTTGTGTTCCCTCCTTGGCTATCTCTCTCCGTCAAAGAAATAAATAAAATCATTAAAAAGACAACAACAAAAACAAACAAACAAACAAACAAACAGGAGAGAGATGCAGGCAGAGAGAGAAGCAGACTCCCCGCTGAGCATCACCACCCACCACGCCTCCACGTGGGGCTGGATACCAGGACTCTAGGATCATGACCTAAACCTAAGGCAGATGCTTAAGCAACTGAGCCACCCAGGCATCCCGAGTTAACACTTTTTTGCATGATAACCATTTATTTTTTTCTCCTGTTGACATTTAACAATACCATGGTCAAAAATTTTACACTTTCCAAGAGAGATGAGAGTGACAATCATTAGGTCGATTTCTGTTCAAGTAGTGTGATTTTTTTTTAAAGTTATTAACAACTGCTGTAAGCTTTGACAACCAAATTTCTTAGAAAGCTTTTCCAACCAATACTGTTTTCTAAAGATTATTTTTATAATGTAAATTAAAGTCTTCTGAAAAGAAAAAAAAACACAATTCATACTAAAAAATAAAACAAACTAGAATTTTAAGCATGAGAGAAAACACAATTTTTCCAATGATTTTAATTACTTGAGTAGGACAAAAACCAATTCTAATGCCCAAATGCAAATCTTGGCAAATCTCCTTGCTTGTTTGATTTATGTGACTTAGTGCTTTCAGGTATAGCAGTGACAATCTACATGTCTAGGGTAACCGTTGTGCCCTAGTGCTTTTAACTTACATGCTTTTGATTTTTTTTTAAAAGATTTTTATTTATTTATTTGACAGACAGAGATCACAAATAGGCAGAGAGAGAGAGAAGGAAGCAAGCTCCCCGCTGAGCAGAGTGGCAGATGCAGGCTGGATCCCAGGACCCTGGGATCATCACCCAAGCTGAAGGCAGAGGCTTTAAACCACTGAGCCACCCAGGTGCCCCTACATGCTTTTGATTTTAAAGAGAACATTTCTATGTTAAAAGGATAATTCCTTTAAAAAAAAGATTTATTTATTTATTTGACAGAGAGAGACACAGTGAGAGAGGGAACACAAGCAGGGGGAGTGAGAAGGGAGAAACAGGCTTCCCACTGAGCTGGGGACCTGAAGTGGGGCTTGATTCCAGGACCCTGGGATCATGACTTGAACTGAAGGCAGATTTCAACAGCTGAGCCACTTGGCCGCCTCCCCCAAACAATAATTTCACATGAGATTATATAAATGCTAAATACAAGTTATACTTAAAAAGTATTTATTAAGGGGGCACCTGGGTGGCTCAATGGGTTAAAGCCTCTGCCTTCGGCTCAGGTCATGATCCCAGGGTCCTGGGATCGAGCCCCGCATCCGGCTCTCTGCTCAGCAGGGAGCCTGCTTCCTCCTCTCTCTCTGTCTGCCTCTCTGCCTCCTCGTGATCTCTGTCTGTCAAATAAATAAATATTTTTTAAAAAAGTATTTATTAGTGCCTTAATACACATTCAAGAATTTGGTTCTACTATTTGATATTTAACCATTTCATAGACTATCATCTATCTCACTCAAGATAATGGGACGCCTGGGTGGCTCTGTGGGTTAAGCCTATGCTTTCAGCTCAGGTCATGATCTCAGGGTCCTGGGATTGAGCCCAGCATCAGGCCCTCTGCTCAGCAGGGAGCCTGCTTCCCCTTCTCTGCCTGCCTCTCTGCCTACTTGTGATCTCTCTCTCTCTGTGTCAAATAAATAAATAAAATCTTAAAAAAAAAGATAAAAGATGAGAAGCACATTATAGACACACTATAATAAAATAAATAGTGCAAATGAGAAAAAGTGAATTTCATGTCATTTGTTAGAACCAAGGTTTCTGTGATTACACACACATGTGTGTTTAGTTGATCTAATTTGCATTTTCAGAGAGTTATAGAAAAGGGAACATACACTTACTTGTGAACTGGAAGTCCCCAGTATCATTTGCGTGGGGTGTGGGAAGAAAGTGCTGGCCTTCTTCTGATGCTCCTTCCTCTTTGATTTCCATGATCAACTTTCACACTTATTTAATCCTCCAAATTTCTGTGTCCAAATGTTACTGACAATGATTCCTGGTTTAATACAGATGTTTTTTCACATTAAAGGCCTATAGTCCACTCTGAAATTCTGCATTTAGGAAATAGAAAAAGCAAAAATCTCAGTTATTTCAGAGTTCAGTATAAATAATTAAAGACAGGTAGAAACTACAAATTCCTTCTTGCCTATCTCACTTTTATTTTTAAGATCAATCCACCCACTTAATATGTCATAAACTCTAAGTTAAATGGGTATTCTCTATGCAATTATTTTATCATCATATGAGGGACTTGCAGATCCTGAAAGCTGTATTCTTTCTCTTCTAGTTCATTCTGTAAAATAGTAGATAGCAATAGGGGCTGCTAACTTAATATGCATCAAATTTAGCAGCAAGAGCAGATAACATCTTGTCGAGACATTAGCATGTGTTACCAAGGTGGATATTACTATTATTCCTTCCATTAGAACTATGCTTTATGCTCATGTCTCCATCCACCTTTGTTAGAACATTATTCATGAGCACGTAAAGATAATTTGGCACGATACTCTTCTTCCAGTTTGAGCCAACAAGTTGTACAAGAAATTTTCCAGCCTCGTCATTATCCATAGACTCTCTTGCTTCTCTGCCTGATAAAGTTTTAATGGGTTAATGATCAGGGTATATGGTGAAAAGAATGAATCATAATTCTAAATAGCTAAAGCTCAAGGGGAAATGAAAATAATGGTAACATGAAAATCAGCATGGGGAAAAAAGACTCTCCAAGAATTTAATACCCTATGCAGATAGCCTCAAATAGTTTCAAATTCATTTTGATATTTAGCCTGATATACATGACCAAGAATGAATTAGAAAAATGATTTGGTCTCCAACTTCACTAATCCACAGCCTTAGTCTTTGTTGTTTTAACAAAGCATCTTCATTGCAATTCTGCTCTGGTTTTTAAAGATCATCTGGCAAAAATTAAATCCAGAAAGCATCTTGAATCTTTAGAAAATATTATAATAAAGTTGCAGATAAATACACATCGTTTTTTTAGGATACAACAAGAATTAAAAGCCTGGGTAAAGGGCCATTGTGCTATCAATTAGACCAAATACATCAATTTGAAAATTTATCTATCTATCTATCTACATATATATATATATATATACATATATATATATATATATTTAAAGATTTTATTTATTCGTTTGATAGACAAAGATCACAAGTAGGCAGAGAGGCAGGCAGAGAGAAAGGGGGAAGCAGGCTTCCTGCTGAGCAGAGAGCCCGATTCGGGGCTCGATCCCAGGACTCTGGGATCATGACCTGAGCCGAAGGCAGAGGCTTTAACCCACTGAACCACCCAGGCACCCCTGAAAATTTATAATTTAAATTAAGATAATGATTTCAATTTTTTTTATTTTCTATTTTTTTAATTCTATTTTTTCTATTTTTTAATTTCTATTTAAATTTAGAAGTTGCTTCAGATAAGGACAGACACATATTCATGGAACCATATTCTATGACAAATTCATTAGCATTAGTGGGATAATATTTGTGGAAGACTGCCATGCATGTGGGACTTGGATACAAGGACTTTGTTAACTTCCTTATACTTCTTCACCAAAAACTCAATCCCTAATCTTGATCAGTTATCTTAAAAATTGAAAAGGAAACCTAAATAAGGCAATATGGGTAAATCCTAGCAAAACAATGGCTCAGCACACTATGATGAATAATTCATAAAATAAATGTAAACTCTCTGTGTGAGTGTGTACTTTTGGGTGGATGGAGAGGACTGACGATGCCTGCAAACACTAACATGGTCTCCTTACAGGTATATCTCACTCATTCAAAACTGAAAAATAAATTCAATTTCACAGAGAATATAGCCAAATACATAAGACATGGATCATATGACAACCTGTTATGATTTTAATCATTTTCATTCTACCTTTGTTGCATCAGAGGAAAAATTTCATATATGATACCTACTAACAAGGGACATTCCTCAGAAAGAATCAGTTATGTTACTAGAAAAGCTCTAGAAAACCACTGCATTTTCTTGGTGGTAAATACAGCATTTACCTACAGTTATGATTAAGTACAATAGTTCCTTTTCTTTGTCTATTTGGAAATTTTTTGGTTGGGAGATCATGCACAAGAATAGATTTATTTTCTACATACCACAAATATATTTTATTTTATTATTTTTCCCCACAATTATATTTTAAAAAGTCAACTAGAGGACTAAACTTAATTGTTAGAGCAAAAAGAAGCTGCATGAAATATACCTATTGTAAGAGAGTGATATGATTATATTTGATTTTTAGAAAGTTTACTGGATGTCAAAGTAGAGAATGTACTAGAAGGTGGAAACTTAATAAAATAACAGGCTTGTTTGGAGATTATTTTAATATTCTAGGAAAAGAAAATAATAAAGAGAATCTAGGTCAAAATAGAAACAGATGATGAGAGAAGAGAATCTGGATTCCAAAGAAAATTATTAAATGGGGTAAAGGGCTATTTATTAAATGGAATTACCTAGCCTTAGAAATGGAATTAGAAGCACTTTAGAATTGAGATGATGAAAGAGAGGAATTTCAGGTAAAAACCAATAAATTATGGACTACTAAACTATCTGGAAGTAAAAAGAAGGAGGGATTTTAGTAAAGGATGATGAGTTTAGTTCTAACAGTGTGGTTTTTGAAATGTCTTAAAATATTCAGAAAACAGACATGAGTCTGGATTTTAAGGGAGATATTAAGGCTCAAAAAGTATATTTTTAGAAATCATTGACTAATAGTGGAAATCAAAGATATGCATAAAGTCACTGAAAGCAAGTGCATGTAGTGAGAAAAAAGGATGACTGAAGATTGAACCTTAAGGCACAAAACCATTCAGGGGAGCGAGAAGAGAAATTAGCTAGTAAAGGCACTGGCAGTGACAGGAGGAGAAGCAGAGAAGAACAACTGAGGAAACAATGTCATCACTCTATTTAATGGGTATTTCTCAAGTAAACAAGGTCATTAAATTAAGAGAAAGTAGCTCCCAGCCCTTCTTAACCAGAAAGCCTATCTGAGAAATTAAGTCTACCTTGCAGTAGTACCTTCTCTTTCTGCCCAAGCAAGGGAGCCAAGAATATCTTCTGATGACACCTCCTGGAAGATTAATAGACTTAAGTTACTCAAGCTGAGAGTCTGGCAGACAAAGCTGATCACCCCCAGAGCAAAGCCAGTATAAAGTGTTCCAGTGTTACACAAAGACAAGGGGATTAATTCACAGACAAGGCTGAGGTTGGCTCCCATTCCTCTCAACCAGAGAACCTGTTTGGGGAAATTGAGAGTAAATAGAGCAGCCCTTCCCCCTACTGCCTAGTCAAGGGAGCTGAGATATACTGTAGAGGTTGTCTTCCAGCTCCATCCAAACTGAAGGCCTGGCAATTCCCGGAAGCTGTGTGGACCCGTGGCACTCCAGCTGAGAGGTGGACAGTCAGAGCCAATAGTTTGCAGAACAAACTTAGTGGCCGTGCTGTGTTTAGTCAGGGAACTTGGGGTGGGGGTTGTCTTGAGTTAAGAGAACAACAACAACAAAAAAAGCTTTATGGCTTCAGAGCTGCTTTTCCCACTGCTCCTGGGCAGAGAATCTAATTTGTAACCCCACTTATCTCCAATACAACTTTCAGTCTGTCCAACCAAGGAACCTAACCAGAGCATGGGGAAATCTGCATAGCTCATTCAACAGCCCAATATACAGTGGCACTTGAATAGAGAGCACAGCCTGTGACTTCCCCTACCTGCAGAGCAAAACTAGTTACCTCACCTGACCAGGAGATTCAGTGCACACTCTGGCTTGATTCAGGTCCCCAAACAATTTATACAGGCCCAGAGTCCCATTCTACTGCCCTGCCAGGCCAGGGAAGTCAATTCGTAGCTCTACCCACTATCAAATATTGAACCCAGTCCTGACCATCCAGTAAACCTCACCAGAGAATCCAAGCAAGCATGGAACCCCATCCTACAGCTTCAGTTGGGTAGGAAACCAAGCCCATAATACTATAAAAATATTTCAATCATAATACTATAAAAATACTATAAAAATATTTCACCCCAGACACTCCCTTCAGAATTTGCCCCCCAAAAAGACCATAATAGCAGGCCCCACCTGCCCAAGGACATTACCAGAAGACGAACCCAGAAACCCAAACTGAGTTGACTGTTGAAGAGCTGTCTCTACCAAAGAAAATTTGTAAGTTTAGGAGAGGGGCTTAATTATTAAAATAAACAAATAGCATTAATAAGGACACAAAGATCAAACACACACACAAAAAACAGGTAAATATAACATCACCACATCACCAAAGGAAATTAATAAAGTTCCAATACCTGACCCTAAATAATGGAGATCTATGAACTGTCAAATAAAGATTTCATAACAATCATCTAAAGAAGTTTAGTGAATTACAAGAAAGCACAGACACACAACTAAATAAAATTAGAAAAAATGCATGAGCAAAATGAGAAGTTGGATAAGGAAATAGCTACCATCAAAAAAAACCACAGTTAAATGGAAGTTTTAGAGTTGAAAAATACAATAACCAAACTGAATAACTCAATAGAGAGTTTTAAAGGAATCTGAACATGCAAAAAAAAAAAAAAAATCACTCACTTGAAGGATAAGACTTTAAAAATTACCAATCAGAGAAGGAAAAAGAAAAAAAGAATGAAAAAGAGTGAAGAAAGCCTACATAAATTATAGTAGAGAATAAAAAAAAAAACCAATATGCACATTATGAAAATGCCAGAAAGAGAAGAGAAAGAAAAAGTGACAAAAAGTTATATATGTGTGAAGTAGTATGGCTGAAAAGTTCTTGAATCTGGGGAAAAGAAAAGATATGGACATCCAGATCCATGAAGCCCAGAAGGTCCTAAAAAGTTAAACTTAAATAGGGTTACACTGAGGCACAGTATAATTAAATTGTCTATAGTCAAAGACAAGGAAAGAATTTTAAGAGCATCAAAAGAAAAGAGAAAAGTTACATACAAGGGAACCCCCATTAGACTATTAGCAGATTTCTCAACAGAAATTTTTCAAGACAGGAGAGAATGTAATGATATATTCAAAATATTGAAAGAAAATAACTATCAACCAAGAATTCTATACTTGGTGAAGCTATCCTTCAGAAACAAAGGAAGGAAAAAGAATTTACTAACAAACAAAAGCTGAGGGTATTTATTACCACCAGACCTGCCTTACAAGAAATGCTGAAGGGTGTTCTTTGAATGAAAGTTAAAAAAATATATATTGGGTACCCCAGGGGCTCAGTCAATTAAGCACCTGCCTTTGGCTCAGGTCATGATCCCAGAACCCTGGGATCAAGCCCCATTTTGAGCTCCCTGCCTAGCAGGGAGTCTGCATCACCTCTGTCCCCTATCCTCATTTATGCACTTTCTCTCTCACACAAAAAATAAATTAATAAAATCTTTTTAATAAAGGAAAACTAATTTAGATCATAAAAATATAAGAGGTGTAAAACTCACCAGAGATTTAATGGTAAATATAGAGTCATAGATAAATTCTACAATCTGGTAATAGTGGTTTATAATTCACTTACAATCTTAATGAGAAAGTTAAAAAAAAGTAGTTTAAAGAATCATAACTACAATGATCTCTTATTAGGAAAACTATTAAAAAAAACAAACAAACATGTAAATTGTAACAGCAATAGTCTAAACTGTGAGGTGGCAGAGAAGTAAAAGTGTTAATTCAAAAACTCTATTGAAGTTAAATTGTTATCAGTTTAGAGTGTTATAAGTTAAACGTATTTCAGATTTTTCTAAAATATATTTTTAAATTTAAGCTTAAAATATAAGTTTAAGATCTTTTAAGATTTTCCACCATAAGGAGAAATCCTGTAGTAATTACTCAAAAGAATATGACAAAAAACTCAAAGCATACAAATACCAAAAAAACGAAACTCAAAAAAGACAAGATGAAACAACAACAAGGAATACAACAACAACAAATAAAACAAGGAACAACAGAACTATAGAACAGCTAGAAAACTATTGACAAAATGGCAAAAATAAGCCCTCACTTACTAATAATTACTTTAAATGAAAATGGATTAAATTCTCCAATAAAAGACACAGAATTGCTGAATGGTTTTAAAAAATAAGATCTATCAATATGCTGTCTACAAGAGACTCACTTGAACCTTAAAGACAGACTGAGAATCAAGGGATGGGAAAAGACATTTCAAGAACATGATAACCAACATAAAGCAGGGGTAGTTATAATTCTATCAGACAAAAAAGACTTTAAATTAAAAATGGTAAAAAGAGACAAAGAAGATCATTATATGGTGATAAACAGATCAATACATCGAGAAAATACAATTGTATACACTCAATACTGTAACATCTAAATATATAAAGCAAAATAAAGCTAAATCAAAAACAAACAAAACAAAAGAAAAACAAAGCTAATAGGAAAAATCAACAAAAATACAATAATAGTTTGGGACTGTAATACCCCACATTCTGCAATGGACAGATCATCTAGACAGAGAATCAGTGAGGACCAAAGTGGATTTGGACAATATTACCGACCAAATGGAATCATCAGATATATACAGAACATTATGCCCAACAATACCAAAAAATTTTTTTTTTCTCAAGATGACATGGAACATTTTTTAGGATAGACCATGTGTTTGGGCACAAAATAAATCTTAGCAATGAAAAGAAAACTAAGACTGAAACATCATGAAACTAGAAATAAAAAGCAAGAGGAAAACTGGAAAATTCACACATGGAACACATGGAAATTAAACAACACTACCCTGAACAGCCTATGATTAAAGAAGAAATTAAAGGAGAAATAAAAATGTTTCTTCAGACAAATGAAAAGGGAAACACAGCATACTAGAATTTGTGAGATGCAGCAAAAGAAGTTCTAAGAGAGAAGTTCACAGAAATACCTACATTAAGAAGCAAGAGAGATACCAAATAAACAACCTAAACTGTACTTTAAAGAACTAGGAAAAGAAGAACAAACAGCCCAATTTATTGTAATAAAAGAAATCATAAATATTAGAGCAAAAACAAATGAAATAAATAACAAAAAAATAGAAAAGAGTTGGTTAACTAAGATTAACTAAGAGTTGGTTCTTTCAAAAAGTAAACAAATTGACAAACTCCTAGCTAGACTAACAAGGAAAAAGGAGAGAGGATCCAAATCAACAAAATTATAAATGAAAAAGGAGACACTATACCTGATAACACACAATTTCAGAGGACCATAAGAGATCATGAATGAGAGTGCCTGGGTGCTGAGTCAGTTAAGCATCTGCCTATGGCTCACGTCATGATCCCAGAGTCCTGAGAATAAGCCCAGCATCGGGCCCCCTGCTTGATGGACTCTGCTTCTCTCTTTTCCTCTGCCCCTCCTCTATGCTCTTCTCTCTCTCTCTTTTTCTCAAATAAATAAATAAAATCTTTTAAAAGAAAGAGAGATCATAATGACCAACTGTATTACAATAAACTGGAAAACCAAGAAGAAATGGAAAAAGATTCTTAGAAACATACAATTTACCGAGACTGAATAAATAAGAATAAAAATATGAATAGACCAATTACTAGCAAAAAAGTTTGAATCAGTAATCAAAAGTCCCCTAATAACAACAAAAAAGTTCAGAACCAGATGTTTTCACTGGTAAATTTTACCAAACATTTAAAGAATTCACTCCTATCCTCCTCAAACTCTTCTAAAAACTTAAAGAGGAGGGAATACTCCCAAACTCATTTTATAAGACCAGTGTTATCCCAATACCAATTAGAAGAGACAATACTAAAAACAAAAACTACAGGCTAATTTCCATGATGACTATAGATGCAAAAATTTTCAATAAAACATTAGCTAAACCAAATTCAGCAGCACATTATACACCATGACCAAGTAAGATCTAGTCTTAGGATGCAAGGATGATTCAACATATACAAATCCATCAATGTAATAGATCACATTAGTAGAATTAAAGGAAAGAATCACATAATTTCATCTAACAGGTGCAGAAAAAGCATTTGCAAAATTTAAAATCCATTCATGATAAAAACTCTTAAACAAATTAGTCGAGAAAAAACATAACTCAATACAATAAAAACAAAAAATGACAATCCCATAGTTAACATCATAGTCAATGGGGAAATGTTGAAACTTTCCTCTAAAATCAGGAATAAGACAAAGCTGCATACATTCATGACTCCTATTCAACATAGTTCTAGAAGTTCTAGCTAGAGCAATCAGGAAGAAAAGGAAATAAAAGGAATAAGAATGGAAAAAGAACAAGTAAAACTCTCTATTTGCAGATGACATGATTTTATAAATAGAAAAATCCTAAAAACTCAACCAAAAAGCTGTTATATCTAATCAATGAATCAATAACAAATTCATTAAAGTTGCAAGACACAAAATTAGCACTCAAAATTCAGTAGTGTTTATTTATACTAACATTGATTTTTTTAAAGTTTATATTTAGTTGTTTATTTGTGGGGGATAGAGTTGGGGGAGGAGCAGAGGGAGAGGGACAAGCAGAGTCCATGCTGAGCATAGATCCTGACTCTGGGCTCAATCCCAGGACACGAGATCATGACTTCAGTCAAAATCAAGAGTCAGACTTTGAGAAACAAACTGAGGGTTTTGGAGGGGAGGGGTGTGAGGGTTGGGTGAGCCTGGTGGTGGGTATCATGGAGGGCATGTATTGCATGGAGCATTGGGTGTGGTGCATAAACAATGAATTCTGAAAAGAAATAAAATTAAATTAAACTTTTTAAAAAAGTCAGATGCTTAACTGACCGAGCCACCCTGGTGCCCCAACAATGAATTTTCTAAAAATGAGTGAATGAATGAATGAATAAATAAATAAATCCCATTTAAAATAGCATCAAAAAAATAAATACTTAGGAGTAACTTTAACTAAGGAGGTGAAACTTCTCTACTATGAAACCTTCAAGACATTGATGAAAGAAATTAAAGAAGACACACATAAGTGGAAAGATACCCCATATTTATGGATTGGAGGAATTAATATTGCTAAAATATCAATACGATCAAAAGTCATCTATAAATTCAATGCAATTCTTATCAAGATTCCAATGGCATTTTCTTTACCAAAGTAAAGAAAAAGTACTCCTAAAACATAGATGTAATCACAAAAGACCCCAAATAATCACAGAAATCCCAAGAAGAACAAAGTAGGAAATGTCACACTTTCTGATTTCAAGCTATACTAGAAAGATATAGCCATCTAAACAGTGTGGTAATGTAAAGACAGAGCAATAGACCAATGGAACAGAATCAAAAGGCCAGAAATAAATCCAAGCATATATGGTCAACTAATACTTGACAAGGGAGCCAAGAATACTCAATGGGAAAAGACAGTCTTTTCAATATATGGTGTTGGGATAATTGGATATTCATATGTAAAAGAATGAAACTTGGGGCACCTGGGTGGCTCTGACAGTTAAGCTCTGACTCTCAGATTTGTTTTAGGTCCTAATCTTGTGGCTTGTGAGATCAAGCCCCATGTTGGGTTCCACACTCAGAGGGAGTCTGCTTAGATATTCTCTCGCTCTGCCCCTTCCCACACTCTCTCTCAAATAAATAAATAAATTTTAAAAATGAATAAAACTTAACCATTATTTTACACCATTCACAAAAATTAACTTAAAATGGATTATTAAAGACTTAAATGTAAGAAACCATGGAACTCCTAGAAGAACACATGGGAATAAAGCTCCTTGATGTAGGTCTTAGTAATGGAATTTTGGATATGACTCCTAAAGCATAAGCAACAAAAACAGAAATAAATGAGTGGGACTCCATTAAACTAAAAATCCTCTGCACAGCAGAAGAAACCATCAAAAGTGAAAAGATAACCTATAGAATAGGAAAAAATATTTGTGAACCAAATATATGAAAAGGGATTAATATCTAAAAATATGTAAAAATCCCATACAATACAACATCGAAAAACAATAATAATCCAATATAAAAAAATGGGTAAAGTACCTGAATAGATCTTTCTCTAAAGAGGGTATATAAAAGGCCAATAAGTAAATGAAAAAATGCTCAACATCACTAGTCATTAGAGAAATGCAATTTAAAACCACAATTAGATATCACCTCATGTCTGTTATAATGGCCATCATCAAAAAGGTAAGAGATAACAAGTAATGTCATAAATGTGGAGAAAGGGAACCCTTGTGGGAACTATTGGTGGGAATGTAAATTGGTATAGCCACAATGGAAACCAGTATGGAGGATCCTCAATTAAGAAAAAAAAAAAAAGTAGAATTACCATATGATCTAGCAATTCAACTTTCTGAAATGTATCCAATGAAAATAAAAACACTAGCTGAAAAAGACATCTGCACCTTCATATTCATAGCAACATTATTTACAATAGCCAAGACAGGGAAACAACATAAGTGTCTATAGACAGATAAATAAATAAAGAAATTATGGAATGATATATACAATAGAATGTTATTCAGTCACAAGAAAATAAGATGATCCTATCACTTGTGATGACGTGGATTGACCTTGAAAGCATTATAAGTGAAATGTCAGCGAAAGACAAATACTATATGATCTCATGTATATCTCGAATCCAAACAACACACACACACACACACACACTCTCTCTCTCTCTCTCTCATAGAGAGAAAGATCAGATTTGCAGTGACTAGAGGCAGAGGGTAAGGGTCATGAAATTGGAGGAAGGTGGTCAGGAAGTAAAGACTTCTAGTTATTAGATAAATAAGTACTAGGGATATCATGTACAACATGATGACTACAGCTAAAACTGATATACAATATACAGGAAAGCTGTTAAGAGTAAATCCTATTAGTTCTCATTATAAGGAGAAAGTTTCTTTTCTTTTTTTCTTATTTTATTTTTATTGTATCTATATGATAAGATGGATGTTAGGTCTACCATGGTAATTATTTCACAATATATATAAATCAAACCATCATGCTCTACACCTTAAACATATACAATTATGTAGGTCAATTTTCTCTCAATAAAACTGGAGAAAATAATACAGAAAAAAAGCGATGGCTTTTCTTAAAAAGAATGGGGATACTTGAGCATATATAAATGCTGAAAGGACATGGCCAGAAAAACAAAAGAGAAATTGAAGATTAAGGAGAAAGGGAGATGATTGATGGGGCAAGAAAAAAATAAGTTATATAATCTGCTGTAATGAGAGGAAGGGGGGTGTGAAGATAAAATGAGGCATGATTTGAAAAGTATGAACAGAAACTTGAGGATATTCTTCCCAATGCCCTAATTTTTTCCCATTCAAAAGTAAAGCATGTTTATGAATTATGGAATGCAAAAAATTTCTCAACCTGACTTCAGAAACACAGTATATAAAGGAAATATTAATAAATTTGACTACATTAAAATAAAAAAATTCTATAAGTAAAAGATACCATAAAAAGTGAGGTAACAAATTATATACTAGGAAAATTTATTTGTAATGCAGAAATTTCAGCTTCAGTTTAGAATATACAAAAATGTAAAGACTATTAGTCCCACTATAAACTCAAGAAAAAGCTGAATATATAAAAATCACAACTTTTCCTTAACTATTCTGAGAGCAGCAGTCTCAGAGGAACCAACTAGCCCGATATCTAAGAAAAAGTAAATGCCTTCATGGAACAGAGCTTCCCTCCACAGAAGAAGAGATGTCAGGCCTCACATAAGCTGGTCATAGGAATTCAGCCAGAATATTTAATGACTTATTGAAAGTCAAGAGTGGGCTACTATCAAAGTCCAGAGATACTTGAAGCCATAAACTCAAGGGTAATCTGCATTCACTAACAGACTTTTCTTTATCCTCACTAGATGCTCAGAATAAAGACTGGAAACAAATCGGGAATCTGGATAAAGCATCCCTTGGTGATTCAAGCCTGTGAGAGGGAAGCTGGCCGTCTCTGAAGACACCACTTGGATCCTCCTCCCTGTAGAACAAAAACTGCAGACTGTTGTCATCAGGGCACAAGTGAAGATTCATTGCAGTCAAGAGAGCTGCAGAGAGATCAGAGATCCTCTGATACTCTATTGCTAAGAGGAGGACAGGACCACTGAGAAAGCCTTATCCCCAAGACCCAAGAATACAGATTTTGCCTAAAGTCAAGGCTGAAATAGTACAACAAAGAATGTTTCTAATCCCAACTACCAGTCCAGCAAACACTGGACAACTAGTAGCAGCAGCCTACCATGGGGGGAGGCATAAAAGCATGAACACGGAACCTCTGTTAGGTAGAAGCTATGAGGAAAAGCCTGAAATGGAGAGTGGAGAACAAAGTCTCCAGCCACTCAAATGCCACTCTAAGTACAAATGAGTGCTTGAGTAATTTGAAACTGGTGATGCACTGAAGGTAGCCATACCAACAAAACCCAAACCCAGGTCAGTTACTGACTAGGTTGACTCAAATTAAAGACTTAATAGAAAAAGAGAAATTCCCACTTCCCGGCATAAGTACTATTTATTTCATACTGTATTATCCTATACACCACACAAAGAAGATGAACACAAAGATGAAGATGAAGACAAAGAAAAATAGTTAACAGAAAAGGAGAAAAAAAAAGGCAATCAAGAGAACCAGATTCATATACGGCCCCAATGTTGGAACTATTAGAAATAGAATAAACCAAAGACTCTAATGGAAAATGTGGATGGAGTGCCTGGGTGGCTCAGTGGGTTAAGCCTCTGCCTTTGGCTCAGGTCATGATCTCAGGGTCCTGGGATCCAGTCCTGCATCTGGCTCTCTGCTCAGCGGGGAGCCTGCTTCCCCTTCTCTCTGCCTGCCTCTCTGCCTATTGTGATCTCTCTCTCTCTGTCAAATAAATAAATAAAATCTTTAAAAATATATGGGTAACTTGCATGATCAGATGGAGACTTTTAGCAGAGATAGAAACTACTGGAAATGATCAAATGCAAATCCTAGGGATATAAAACAAAAACAAAGATAAAGAATGGCTTTAACAATCTAATTAGTAGAAATGATACCATCAAGGAAATAATCAGTGAACTTGAAAAGAGACTAATAGAAATTACCCAGCCTGAAACACAAAAGAAAGAAGTGAAAAGGCATGAGAGCATTCAAAAGCTGTGACACAATGCTGAACAAATATGTATGTATTACTTGAATCTCAGAAGAAAGAAAAAGACATGATAGGTATTTGAAGAGACTATGGCCCAAGATTTTCCAAAAATCTTAAATATCAACACACCAATCTAAGAAGTACAGAAAATACTAGAGTAATGACATACACATACCCCAAAATAAACAAATAAGCAAATCAAACAAACAAAAAATTCCATCTATATTGTATTCAAGCTACTGAAAAATGAAAATAAAGAGAAAATTTTAAGGCAACCAAAGCAAAACAAAATGCATATTACATAGAGTAACAAAAATAAGAAAATATTTTGGATTTCTTGTTAGTACATAGGTGACATTGAAAGTTCTGAAACAAGAAAAACATCAACTCCAAATTTTTTAAATGTAGAAATAACTTGTAAAAATTAAAAGGGATAAAGACTTTTATCCAGACAAATAAAAACTGACAAATTCATTATCATCGGAACTGCACTGCAAGAAATACCAAAGGAAGCTCTTCAAGCAAGACATAACAAATACTTAGATCTCTTTTGTATCTCTTAGATACAAAAGAAATGGAGAGAGCTACAAATGGTATAAATGAAAGTAGATGTTAATTTCATCTTTTCTGACTAGTGACTATAAAAGATAATTGCCTAAGGCAGAGGCTGGCACACTTCTGTAAAAGACAGATAGTAAATATTTTAGCCTTTTTGGAATACACAGTTTCTGTCACAACCATTCAACTCTGCTATGGTCGTGTAAAAACAACCACTGACAATACATAAACAAAGAGGTGTGATTGTGTACAATATTTCATTTGTAAAAGTAATTAATATTCAGGATTTGGTCTACAGACCAGAGTTTGCTAACCGCTGGCCTAAAGCAAAAATAGTAGCGATGTATTAAATGTTTATGACATGTAGAAAAAAATATATAACAATAACAAGAAGGAATGACAGGGATGAATGAGGAGTTATTGTTGTATAGTTCTTACACAAAAAGTATAGTATGCAATTATATCACTGAAATATTTGAAGGTAGACTAATTAATAAAAACATTTATGGTAATCTTGGGAGTAATTACTAATAACTTTAAAAAATAATTATAAATAATAAGCCTATCATGGAGGTAAAATGGAATAACAAAAAATACAAAATAAATTTAAAAGCCGAGGAAAAAAACAAAAACAGATGGAATAGATAGAGAATACATAGTAAAAGGTTTGTTTTTAATCAAACCACATCAATAATAACATTAAATGTAAGCTACACACACATAGACACACACACACACACACACACACACACACACACCAATTAAAGAGAAGATTATCAGCTTGGATTTAAAAAAATGGACTATATGCTTCATATTTATAATTAAATACAATGACATGGATAGGTTAAAAGTAAAAGGATTGAAAAAGTTATATCATGGAATCACTAATCAAAAGATAATTGCAGTGACTATATTAATACCAAATAGATTTCATGTAAAGAATACGAGCATTATATAATGATAACATGGTTATTCACTAAGAAGATGCAATAATCTTAAAGGTAAATGCACCTAACAGAACTTCATAATATATGAAGCAAAAACTTAAGTAATACTTAAAGGAGAAAAAATAAAACTTAAAGGAGAAATAGATAAATCCACAATGATATACTCAGAGATGCCAATATTCCTTTCTCAATGATGGACTGAACAAGTATACAAAAAATCAGTGAGGATATATAATACTTAAATAACACTACCAACAACTTGACCTAATTGACAGTTACTACAAATCTTGTTCAACAACAACAGAATATATACTTTGTTTCAAAGTACACATGGAATATTTACTAAGATTATATCCTAGGTTGTAAAACAGACCTTAACAAACTAAAAAACTGTGTGTGTATGTACATTTATATCAAAACCAGTCACTACACTACATATCAAAATGTGCTTAGAGGGAGATTTATAGGATTAAATGCTTATGTTAGAAAAGAAGTTCTCAGATCAATGATATAAGCTAAAAAGCAATTCTACTTCTAAGGTTATATTCTAGAAAAATTCTTGAAAATGCATACCAGAAGACAAAGGAATTTTCATATTAAATCAACTTCAATTAAAAAATATTGGGGGCACCTGGGTGGCTCAGTGGGTTGAAGCCTCTGCCTTCGGCTCAGGTCGTGATCCCAGGGTTCTGGGATCAACCCGCATCGGGCTCTCTGCTCAGCGGCGAGCCTGCTTTCCCCTCTCTCTCTCTGCCTACCTCTCTGCCTACTTGTGATCTCTGTCTGTCAAATAAATAAAAATAAAATCTTTAAAAAAATTTAAAAAAAAATATTGAAACAGGCTAAATGCCCATCAAATGCCCTTATGCCTAAATGTCCATAAGAAAATGGGCAAATACATTGTAACCTATTCATTTTATACAAAGTGGATCTTCATTTCATATATCAACATTGATTAACTTCACAAAGTATAAAGAAAAGAGGAGAAAGAATGAGGAGGGGCAGGAAGACACAGGGAGGGCTATGATTGTACTTATAGAAAATTTTAAAACATGTAAAATGGTACTCTAGTTCTATGTTGTATAGGGATACATACACATGAAGTACAGTCACAGAGATATGCATGATAAACACTAAAATCAGAATCTTTATGAAGTTTGGGAGGATGAGTGTGAGGGATGTGATCAGAAAGGGGAACAGAAGAAACTTAATAGTTTTGGGAAAGTTTCATTAAACTGAGTAATAGGTAAAAAGTATTTTCTATATTTTTCTTTATATCCCTGGTATGTCCTAAATTCTCATTGCAAATTTAACTAACTAAAAAGGCAAAGTTATGTGTTGAGAGGAAGTGGGAAGGAAATTGGGTAGGAGCTTGGAAAAGAAAGGTGGAGTTTGGGTTTGCCTTTAAGAATACCAGATGAGGGAACAATGGGGGCAGACTTATGGGTCCAACAGGGCCTAGAGACCACAGATCTGTAGAGGTCTCAGCCTGACTATCTCTGTGGCTTTCTCCAACAGTGCTCAGCAGAATCATGGAGAAGCTAGTTTAGTTGACGGTGTAGGGGTTTGGCTGATGCAGTGAGAGAAGAGTGCAATCAAGAATATAATAATACAAATATGACCAAACCGCTTTCAGACCGGATTGGGAAGTCATTAAAGGGGAAGATGTAAGATACTGGAAGATGAAAGAATAATTCAGGTCTGAGTGATGAGAAGTCCAGGGGACTGCCACAGGCATAAATGAGTCGCAGAAATTGTGCGGTATTGTTGGTCACTAGCACTAGTAAGAAGAAAAAGATGTTGCATCATGAGTATTCAGTGGGTTATCTCCACGGAAACTGAAATCTCCCAGGAGGATAGAAGGTAGGACTGGGAACCAGGGGAAGACAGTGTCTACTAGGAAAGTCTTCTTCCTGGAAGAAAGCAGGAATTTGGCCAAAGAGCACAGTAAAAAGGGTAGAGGTGTGCTACAGCTAGACATCCGCAATCTTAAACAAGATCCTAACAGCTTAAAGAGCCTCTTGTGACTACTAGGAAGATAGCAGCCCTGCCTCCAGTCTCTGTAGTATATGGCCAGTCTATATTAGAGCAGGCAGCCTGGAAGAAGGAAACCCCAGAAAACCAGGTTTCCATTAAGACCAAGAGACTAAGGAAACATTTTCTGAAGAGGTAGAAAGTGAAAGAAACTTTTTTTCATAGGAACAGAAGACCCCAAGGATGTTATGTGACATTTTAAAAGTGAGAGGATCAGGGGAAGACTGAGTCATGGCCAACTAAGCCCATAGCAAAATAAGGATGACACAAGGGGCAAAGGACACTGGGCAGGAGGTGCGTGTGGTTTAGGTGGCATCACAGGATGACAGGGATGTAAAGCATCATATGATGGGCTGTGCTCATGTTCTAAGCGTACCTCTGGTTAAAGATGTTCCTTAGCCTATTCAGGCTGAGGTCCAGTCAGGCATTGTTGGAGGGTTGCTGTCACTATGTATCTGTAGCTTTTGTTTTGTTTTATGTGCTTTGATATAAAATGTTGAATAAATGATTTTTTCTATCCATTTCAAAAATAAACAGAATAGCAATGCTCTATTATGGTGATGGTATAGCCTTTCAGTAGTTAACCCACTAAATGTGTTCACTTCATGCCAGTATCCCAAAAGTTCTGAAGCCAGGACATTCTGATAAACCAGATATATTTCACAATGCCAGATCACTTTACCCTCTGCACTCCCAAAATTTACAAGATGATGGACAAGGCTTGTAAGGATCAGCCATATGTTATGTAAGAAGAGGTAAAACCAGGTATATGATGCAGATGGGGATTTACCTCTACCTACTCAGATTCTTTTCCTCATTGGAAATGGCAGGGGGGGCACCTGGGTGGCTCAGTGGGTTAAGCCTCTGCCTTCGGCTCAGGTCATGATCTCAGGGTCCTGGGATCGAGCCCCGCATCAGGCTCTCTGCTCTGTGGGGAGCCAGCTTCCCCCTCTCTCTCTGCCTGCCTCTCTGCCTACTTCTGATCTCTGTCGAATAAATAAATAAAATCTTTAAAAAAAAAAAAAGGGAAATGTCAGGGTACTTTGAAGGCTACCATCTTTGTAGTGTAATGATATTCAACGTTCTGCAACCAGGCCCCTATTCTCACTAACAGGGATTTATTCTAATTTACATCATTTGAAAGGAATAGAAGAATTGAAAAAATGGTTTCAGATAAAAGGTTCCTTTTGCAAAAAAAAATGGCATAAATTGGCAAATTTGATATTTCACCTGAAAAAAAAATGAGGCATGTATTTAAGGTCAAGGCCTTCCTTCCTAACTCATGAGGCCCTTGACTAGGCAGAAAATAACTGCTGTTAGAGCCATGAACTAGCATTCAGGGGCAACATTTCTGCCTGGGAAAACCAACTGTGTCAGTAGAAAATTTAATTCTCCACATCATCCATATGATTTTACTACCAATATTAAATTCAATATGAGCCTTCTTTGTCACAAGGAGAATAAAGATGAGAGTTATCAGGGCTCCAGATTGACCAAAAGTCTAGCTTCTGTTAGTCAGCAATGTTCTCCTCATCTTTATCACAAGGAAGTAGCACTGACAGACTGAAGAGCAACAAACATTTTAAAATTTTGCCACTAAAGATGTGGTGCCTAAACCAGCAATATGTATTACCTGGAAGTCTATTAGATGTGCAGAACCTTAAGCCAGATCCCAGATGTGCTAAATTAGAAACTGCATTATGGCATAGAGGATTTCCATCTACATTCAAGCACAAGAAGCACCATTTTAAACACAGAAGACTACCTAGAATCCATGCTCATAAACTGGGAGAAGTGAATATGGGATTCTGCCAAATAAAGAGCCAACATGGGCTAAAGGCCAATATCACTTAATGGAATTTCTAGTCTGATGTCAAGAGCTATCATGGAACCTGGCTTGGGCTTCAGTCTCTCCAGCCACTGGCTTACGACCTGTCTTATAGCACTTTAATTTCTACACAGAATTTTATAATCTGGATTGTCTGCCTGGGGCTCTTGACACCCACCTGCAGTTTTATTCCCCTATTTGTTGGCCTCTTTGTATTAGACTTTTTCCACTGACTAGCCCTAACCCAACCTTGATGGTACCCACTCTTTCTTCTTTTGATCTTTGCTTTCTCCAGCCTTAGCTCAGCTGCTGGACTCTTGACCAGGTCAGACCAAGGCACCTCTGTTAAATACCTAGCTAAACAGATCCAGGTCACTGTATGCCACACTTTGTAGAGTGTTGGAGGCTGGCTAGGACATGTATTATGTAGCTCACAATAAGAACTAGTGTCTTAATGTCAGCAAAAGCAGGATCATCTAGAGTTCAGCAATTTACTGAACATGTCTGGACTGGAGGGTCTTAGGATATACATTAATTCAAACTACAGTGACACATGAAAACAGGGTGGGGGGGGAGGATTTAATAACAATTGGCTAGTGTGATACACTTCCTTTTCTTTTCTTGTAAATACCATATCAAAGGAGGTTCTACTAATATTCACTTCTACCACTGCTTTTGAAATTCATTTTAGTCAATAGCAGTCACAATTTTCTGAGTATTTATGTGCCTTTTCTGAGTATATATTATGTGCCATGCTCTGTTTTTTCACATTATATACATAACATTAATCTTTACAACAGATTTAAGTTGTAACTCCAGCTTCATAGGTGAAGAACTGAAGGTTAAAAAGTAATTTGCTCTACTTAATTGTAGAAACAAGAAAGTAAATTTGAATTTCTAATTCCAGAGTCCTTTCTTTATTCTACCTGCCATCATCTTTTAATTTTATCATACAAAAGTCCTCAAAATTTTATTATTATTTTAAAAAGATACTAGAGCAAATGTAGAGAAATTGGAGGAAGGTCTAGGAGACATTTATTTTATTTATATTATTTTCTTTCTTAAAATAGAAATCTCTGGAAAACCTATAAGATATCAATATAGCCTTTAATGCCTAAGTTCCAGAATCCCCGGGAAAGAACAAAACAAAGCAAAACAAAATGAAATAATGCACCATGGTAGGTATTTTTATACTTCTGTTTATAACATTCTATCTCATTGAGACATACTCATCTGTATAACTTTTACTTGGTCCTGGTGTGAATATACTTTCAGTGGACAAGCTGCCATGAAAAAAAAAAAAGAATAAAAATTCTAAATAATTGAAGCTCTAAATAAATAAAATTGAATAATTAAATAAATAATTGAAGCTCTAAGGGTTTGAATATATCCAGTTCTCCAGATCCACCATTCTGGTTACTTAACAAAGGGGTAACATTTTCTTCTTTTGTGTCTCTGAATCACGGGGCTCCCTTTTGGAGACTGCAATCTCAGTCAAGAAAAATTGCTGAGTCAAAATGCATATTAAATGAATACTCACTAAAACTAGCAAAATTTTGATGTTCCAAAAGACAGAACACAAAGCAGCAATGCAGAGAATCAAGGTCAATCTGTTGTTGCTCGTTTGTCTCAAATTAAGAGAAGAACGATGTTGGTGTCCACTGTATATAACGCAGAAGAGAGAGGCTCGGCCAGTCCTTGCGGCAAGTCCCCTTTATTCCTAAGAACTCAGCATCACACCAGATCTGCACCATATTTTACGTAGATTTTTAACAGGGACCTGATGTTCTGAGGGGGAGCACTTGGACCAACTTTGGAAATGTAGATAGTCTGCCATTTAATTTGTTAAATTTTGCTGGGTCCATCATAACTATGAAAGCATCCTGAAGAATTACAAAGTGTAGACATCAAAACATGCTTGATTTGATTTCATTCATCTCTTTGCAACAGGTTGGTTACATATGCCTTCCTATCATCACTCTAAAATATTATAATCAAGTGTTGTAACAGAATATAACATTGAGGAGACTTCAGAAAACCTGTGGTTGTCTCATTTAAGGAATGGGAACACTCAGGCCTAGAAATGAGGTAGGACAGCTCCATGGGCCCAGCTGGTTAGTGGCCATGCTAGGATTAGAGACAAAGTCTTTTGTTCTGAGCTTTTTACTCTTTTCTTCAGGGCGTGGCACTCTTGTGCTTCTTACTTGTTATACAAAGGAAAGGAACTTTCATTGGATATTCCAGAAAAGACAGAAATCTCACAGAAACTTTTTCTTCTATAAATACCTCATGTGACGTATTGGATTTTGCTTACTTAACAAAAAGTTGTAAAACCTGGTCTTAAGCCCCAAAGGCACTTTTAAAAAATTGCTATCACCCAGCAAAGGTTTAAAGAAATAATACAAGAGGGTTATACAGCAGTTCACTAGATGTTTGGGTATTTTTAGTGTCCTTCTCTGTGATCTGGAAAACTAAATAAAGGATAGGCGTTTATTGTCTGACAGGTTTTTTCCCCCCTGGTACTTTAAAAAAATATATATTTTATTTATTTATTTGACAGAGAGAAAGAGAGAGAGAGAACAAGCAGAGGGTGTGGGAGAGGGAGAAGGGAGCCTGATGGGGGACTCAATCCCAGCACCCTGGGATCATGACCTGAGCCGAAGGCAGACACTTAATGGACTGAGCCATCCAGGTGCCCCTCCCCTGATATGTTTATTCAACAAACGTATATTCCAAATATAATGACTCCTAACAGCCCACCTCAAGCCTATCTTAAGAAGCAGAGATATACAGAAAGAATTTTAATTTGGCTAGAGGTTGATTCTTTTTTTCACCTGTGCTGAAGAAGAGGACTCCGAGGAAGTGTGCCTTGGCAACATCAAATGTCTCCAATCCTTATGTGCACTGTTGCATCCAAACACCCAAGGCCAGTTAAGCACCGTGTGCTCAAGCAAGACTAAAACTGAAACTTTGATTATATCCGCAGGACATTTCTAATGTAGACATCAGAAGTTATTAATTCACAGAACTGACTGAATTCCTTATGAGGATACATTTCAAGTTCCAATTAGTATTGACTAAATTATCTATAGTTTCTGATAATTAGTTGCTTATTTTCTTTTGAAATTTGAAATTTCAAAGTAAGACAGATGATAAATTTAATTAAAATTTTATCTTCTGCTTTTTATTATAACAGACAAGAATAAACGTATATATGTGATAATTATAATTTCACTTTAGCTCTCCAGAGAATTTCACAGAGTGCCTGAGGTTATCTACAAAGAACATGATATGGTATAACTAAGTTTTCTCATTCCTACTACCTACTGCATAAAGATAATGAGTCTCAGGTCTTTCACTGCAAGCAGGCCCCTTACTCTCCAATATGCACAAAATCACACATTCTACATTAAAATGTTTACTCAATAAAACTGCACTACAATGAAATTAAGAACAAACAATATGTAATGAAAAAAGAAAAAAAAAGAGAACTCAATTGCTAAACTTGAAATGGACAGAATATTATAAAAAGAATGAGACTGAGCAGTAAGGTTCAAGCCATTATTCCATCTGCAAATTCTTCTAGCATTTCTCTAGTGCATCTCATGGAACTTAAGGAAATCATGGATTGATTTGACAAATCCCCTTTGTAATGTGGGTTAATCTTTTGTGATCAGCTAGAGTATATTAAGGATTGCCACTAAGGCAATATGATATCCAAACTCAAATTTTATGTGAAAAGTATGTCATTAATTTATGCCTGAATACTGAATAAAACATGTATAAACTTTCCTTCTAACTCTCGCATCTTCTCAATCCCAGACTGAAGCCCTACAACTTCTAGAATTGCTTTGATCCCATGTATAAGAAGTAAGGAAAGTAAATACCACAATCATGAATTCATAGGATATGCATTTATTGAGCATCTTCTATATGGAATACAGTGTGTAAATAGACAAGTTTCCTTTTATATTCTGTCTTTACCAAAGTACTGGTTTCAAGACTTTAAGTAGAATAACCAACAAAACACCTACCTCCACATCTTTTCCTCCCTCCTACTTCTAACCCTCTGCCCCATTTCCACACTTCCCCACCCCTCTACTCCCACACATATTTTAGAACTTAACATTTCCTGGCTCTTTTCCCTTTAATAAAATACTCTTGAGAATTTCTTTACCCTTTATCCTTTGTCTGAAAAGTTAGCTGACTATTTCTTGTTATTGTTCTGTGGCCTTTCTTTTATAATTTAACTGTTAGTCTGGTATCTGGTATCTGAATCCCTCTCACATGTCACTGTTACAGTAATTTGCCATGAAAGAGGTTGTAGAGCAATGTGGTAAAGAAAGCTATTTTGGGGGCAACTGGGTTGCTCAGGCATTGAACATCCGACTCTTGATCTCAGCTTAGGTGATGATCTCAGGATTCTGGGATGGAACCCTGTGTCAGGCTCAGTGCTCAGATTCTCAGTGCTTGGATTCTCTCTCTCTCTCTCTCTTCTCTGTCCTTCCCTGAGCTCACACACTTTCTCTCTCTAAAATAAATAAATAAATCTTAAGGGAAAAAAAAAAAGAGAGAAAAGAAAAGAAAAAAGTAACCTATTATGGATCCAGAATGTTGAGTCTCTGCCACTTACTCTGGGACCTTGGGCAATGTCCTTAACCATACTATCCCTTAGTTTTCTCAACATAAATTGGTAAAATGGTGATACCTACCTAATTAATTGTAGAGAGAATTAAATAAATTAATATAATATATGCAAAGTTTTTGGGCATTCCATTTCTAGCAAAGATGGACCAATGCAACAAAACACTGTATCTCCACTGATTAGAAGTAAACACAAAAAGCAAGCTACCTGAGGATTTTAAAAATAAACAAAAGCAGGAAAATTGTGAAAAGACGCTAAATCATGGAGAAGCAAACCATATGAGGGTGAATTTTTCACTTTCCTTGTGCTTTTGACCTGAAGGCAGTCCCCATTTCTTGGCATAGGCCATAAAACTGGGACAATTTTTTAAAAAATTGAAATCATGTAATCATGTGTTCAGAACACAATGTATTAGACTAAAATACAATAACAAAAAGATATCTGGAAAACTCAAATGTTTGAGAATTAGGCAATACAGTTCTATGTAACCACTGGGCCAAAGAGAGAGTCACAGAAGTAATTGTGAAAATACAAATAATTAAAATTTGTGGGATGCAACTGAAGTGGTACTGACAGAAATTTAGAATGCTAACATTAGAAAAGTCTTAAATCTATGATCTAAAATGTCATTTTAGGAAACAAGAAGGAGTATATTAAACTCAAAGCAAGCAAAAGAAAGAGAATAATAAAAACAAAAGCAGAAATCAATGTTATTGAAAATTAAAACAATTGAGAAAATCAATGAAACCAAAAGCTGGTTCTTTGAAAAGATAAATAAAATTGATAAACTCTAGCCAGATGGACCAAGATAAAAAGGTGCTATAAATTACAATATTGGAATGGAAGAGAGGACATCATTATAGATCACTGACCTTAAAATAATAATAAAGAGAACTATCTTGAAGAATGTGAAGATTTAAAAAGGTAACAGATGAAAGTGAACAATTTCTTGAATAAAAATTATAAAATTTCAACCACGAAGAAATAGATAACCTGAATGGTCCTGTACGTATTACAGAAATTGAATTCATATTTAAATACTATAAATAAAACTCCAGGTTATATGGCGTTCCTGGTGAATTGTACTGAAGATTTGAAGAATACTAACAAATCTACACTCAAACTCTCAAATCTAATCTCAAACTCTTTGAGAAAATAGAAAATGGAGAACATTTCCCAACTCATTTTATGAGGTCAGCATTATCCTGACAGAAAAGTAAAGATGCTATAAGAAAAGAAAAATATGGACTGATATGTCATGAACTTACACAAAAAAATTATCAACAAAATCTCAGCTATAACAAATATAATCAATAGTATGTAAAAAGGGTTTTTTTTTTCCAGGACAAACCAGCATACAGAGGGTTTTTTCCAGGAATGCAAAACTATGTTAACATTCAAAACTCTATTAATGCAATTCATTGTATCAAAAAAATTAAAAAAAGAAAAACATTCGATCATCCCAAAGATGCAGAAAAAAATACTTGAGGAAATTCAACACGCATCAAATAGAACTCTATAATAAAAAACTCTCAGCAATTTAGGAATAGAAGGAAAGTACTTTAACCCAATAAGGGCATCTATAAAAATCCTACAGCTATCAATAGAAATGAATTATAGGGGCACCTGGGTGGCTCAGTGGGTTAAGCCGCTGCCTTCGGCTCGGGTCATGATCTCAGGATCCTGGGATCGAGCCCCACATCGGGCTCTCTGCTTGGCAGGCAGCCTGCTTCCTCCTCTCTCTCTCTGCCTGTCTCTCTGCCTACTTATGATCTCTCTCTGTCAAATAAATAAATAAAATCTTTAAAAAAAAAAAAGAAGTGAATTATAAAAGACTCAACACTTTTCTGCTAAGATCAGGAATAAGGTAAGACTTCTACTTTTTTTTTTAATACTTTCCAGTGTTTTCTTCAATTTCATTCTTCAATTTCATTCAGTCAACTAATGCAATAAGTCAAGGAAAAGAATTAAAAGACATACAGATTGAAAATGAATAATGCTATTTGCAGACTACATTGTTTCTACATAGAAAATTTTATAACCAAACTCAGACAGCTGATGTGACTGCAGCCCAGTACTCATGGCCTAAATTCATCTCAGCAGTAACCCAGACACCAGTGTGGAAGCAAACAGTAACCTTTGCAGAGGTTCACTCCTTTGGTGAGTTTTTTGGTAAAAGGAAACAGAATAAAGTAGAGGATGGAAGAAAAGAGCCATTAACATACACAGTTGAGGGGCGCCTGGGTGGCTCAGTGGGTTAAGCCTCTGCCTTCGGCTCAGGTCATGATCTCAGGGTCCTGAGATCAAGCCCCACATCAGGCTCTCTGCTCAGCGGGGAGCCTGCTTCCCCTCCTCTCTCTCTGCCTGCCTCTCTGCCTACTTGTGATCTCTGTCAAATAAATAAATAAAATCTTCAAAAAAAAAAAAAAAACATACACAGTTGAGTTTCACAGACTCCATGTCCATGTTACTTTCCACAGATGGGGAATAAGAGACAGTGCCTGCAAACAAATAATCAGACAAACAAAAGGGGGGTAAGATTGTTATCTCAGGAAATACCTGGGACTGCTTCACAGAGATGATACTTAATTGGACTTTGAGAGATTTGTGCATCAAAAATGTGGGGATAGATAAAAGGGAAGGTAAAGAGAAGAGCAGTTAAAGAAGAAAGTAAGAACAAAAGACACAAAAGAAGGAAACATTGAAAAAGGTGACGAAAGCAAAGACAAAAAGCTACAGATGTAGAATATGCATAAACAACAGGAAGTTGGCTAATCTGATCAGAGCAGAGTGCATGGAGAAGCAGCAGGAAGTGGGGGCATTATCACTGAATTAAATCATTCATAGGGAGGACAACTGCTTTTGCTTAGGATGTTAGATATGGTGTTTGTAAACCAGGAAACAGGACAATGCCGGTTACCCTCTTCCTGGCACTGTTAATTCATTGTTTTACTCAATTAAACCAATATTAATCGAGCAACTATCATGTCTAACAGCATGCAAAGTGCTGGAATTCAGAAATAATATGCCACTATGCTTTTATATTGGGATTTACAATCTAATGAGTAGAATCCAATGTATCTATAAGAAAAAAAAGTTTGAGTAAAGGGATTAATGAATCTACTTTTGAGTCTTTACCTCCAGGGTACAGAATCAACAAGTACTTTCTGAATGTTTTGTATTTGCATTCTTCTGTGCTAGATATTATTTTATGTATTCTCAAATTTAGTTTTGTTTCCTGTTACTTCTTTCTCTTCTTTCTTTCCTTTCTAGAACTTAATGTATCTAGATCTGCTACTATATACTGTTCAGTGTGTAAGTCAAAAGACAACTAAGACAGAAACCATGTTGCAGGGGATTTAAAATTCCATTTTAGAGATGGATAAACTGAGATTGCACATGGTTAGAAAACGTGTCCAAGATCAGACAGGGAGTAATTTAGGGAACAGGGATTCAACTCAGGCTTCAAACTTTAAAAACATTGTTTCTACACTGAGCACTATATAGTTCCTAGAAATTACAATTGATAAAGATGAAAAGACTAGTCATTTGTTTGAGAAAATTCCTCCTGAAAGAGAAAACAGCAAGTTCAGTTTCATGCCAGATAACATGTTCCCCAAAGGCCAACTCATTCAATGCTAAGATATTATCAATTTCCATTTTTATCCCTACTGTCATGTTTTCATGTTGATCTTTTTCTTTTTCTCTTTTTTTCCCTGTCATTTCAATTAAGATTTCTTTTTTTTTAATAAGGTTTTAAAGATTTTTTTTTAAATTTATTTATCTGACAGAGATCACAAGTAGGCAGAAAGGCAGGCAGAGAGAGAGAGAGGAGGAAGCAGGCTCTCTGCAGAGCAGAGAGCCCGATGTGGGGCTCGATCCCAGGACCCTGGGATCATGACCCGAGCCGAAGGCAGAGGCTTTAACCCACTGAGCCACCCAGGCGCCCCTCAATTAAGATTTCTAATTAGATCCCAAATTTGAGACATCTCTAGTAGAAAGCGAATGGCGAGAGCTGTAATTAAAGTACAGCTGTCTCTTGTCTTTCTGGGAATGAAACAAAGCTTTTTGTTCTAAGTTACAAAATTCTAGGGAATTCTTCATGTATTTTTCTTATTGTCTTAAGAATAACTGAAATTACTGTCTTAAGTTTACTGAAACGAAAAATGCTGAATTGATTTTAAAAAGTCAATGCCCTTTCCAATGCAGATGCTTCTCAGCGCCTCTCTTCTGGAATAAGTGTAAGTTAACTCTAATATTCTGGTTCTTTGACACTTTTATTATTATAAATACAAAATCTCCCCACTTTACACAAAATCAAGTCATTCTTAGGTGCTAATGTAGGCACTACCCCAAGTCATTTTCCTCATTTTAAGACTTTTTTAAAAATTTTTTTAAAGATTTTATTTATTTATTTATTTGACAGAGAGAAAGAGAGATCACAAGTAGGCAGAGAGGCAGGTAGGGTGGGGTAGGGAGGAAGCAGGCTCCCCACTGAGCAGAGCATCAGATGCAGGGCTCCATCCCAGGACCCTGAGATCATGACCTGAGCCGTAAACAGAGACTTAACCCACTGAGTTACCCAGGCACCCGAGACTTTTTTAAATTATGAGAACAAATCAAGGAGAATAGGATATTTTCAATGGAAAAGAATAAGGTTCCCAGCAGCTGAGATGCAAACACTTTTTTATGGTTTTCCTTTGCCTGATTTAAGAGAACAAATATTACTAATACTGATAAAGAGAATTATTTAGTAAGACCTTACTCCATATTATTTTCACATGAAAATTATAATCAGGTTTTGAAACAATTAACCATATAATTCAGATCAAGAAAGATCTTCTGTCTGAAAAACCTAAACCACTGAAGCAAAACAGATTTTTTTTTCTAGCTTGAATTATCTAGATTCTAGCAAATTAGTAAATTATCTATTATAAATTAATGTGCATAGCCACTGAATAGGTCAAATTACTTAAAAGGCAGGCCAGCCTCAGACGTATAAGGAACCTCTTAAAATACATATTTCCAAGAAAGAACCTTTGGAAACACTGTCTAATGTAAAGCTTCTGCCTTCGGCTCAGGTCATGATCCCAGGGTCCTGGCATCGAGCCCCACATCCCCCTCTCTCTCTGCCTGCTTCCTCTTCTCTCTGCCTTTATCTCTGCCTACTTGTGATCTCTATCAAATGAATAAATAAAATCTTAAAAAAAATTATTTTCCAGAGAAATACTCTCTGTTTAGCCAGTCCACAATAGATTCCCTCCTTGTCTCCTAGTACTTTCTCCCACAAACTGCTATTTCTCTTCATAGCACTTATCACAGTTTTTATTCATACGTTGATATTTGCTTATTTATTTCATGTCACCTCCACAAGACTGTAAGCACCTTAAGGGCAGCAATGGACCATGCTGTTTTGTTCAATTCTATAAAATCACCAATTACCTCACAGATGAGTGTTTGCATATAACAGGCCTTTAATGAATATGTGTTAATTTAATAAAAAAATATTATTATTACTTAATTCCTTCACATTTCTATCTAGGCCTGGCCTCCCTGAAACTCTCAAGATTAATTTAGTGTATACCTAGAAATCAATTCCTCTTTAAGATATGGTCAGCCATGTATAACATATAGTCACACATATTCTAAGACACCAAAGTAGCATTTTTGTAAAACTAGCACTTTTGTAAAATATTATAAAATATTTAAAATGTAAAAACTCTAAGATTGAATTATTCATCAATCTAAATGAGTATTTATTATGTGTTAATTAATTAGTGAGAATCATTCTTGTACCTGCTTTACTGTTGTATTCCTCAAATAGCTCTGCTATTCGATTATTGCTTTGCTAACTTTAGAGCTCTGTAAAGGACAAAGGACAAAATGTTAGATTGTGGTGTTTCACTGGGAGCTTCTCTTACTAATGCAGACCTGGCTAAAATATTTCATATGTTCCTAATACTCATCATTCCAAACTTGAAGACTTACCATCACAAAATCATGGAACATAGCTATTTCTTATTTATATTCTTCTTTTTAAAATTATTTTTATTAACATATAATGTATTATTTGCCCCAGGGGTACAGGTCTGTGAATCAGCAGGCTTACATTTCACAGCATTCACCACAGCCCATACCCTTCCCAATGTCCATAACCCAACTACCCTATGGGGAAGAATTATAGCTGACCCTTATTTATTTGCTTCCACAAACCAGGTGCTATTCTAGGTTGCATGTATTAATTCATTTATTCCTCATCACCACTGGTGAGGCAAGGGTTAATACAGCAGGCCCAAGTTACTCAATGCACATTCCAATGCACTGCACATTCCAATGAAAAGCCTATCTATAAGACTGGCCTTTGGCCAGGTCCTGGGAGATAACCTCTGAGCTCTTGAAATAGCAGGACTGATAAGAGAGTTTTTGTATGCCTGTGCCGTGGCCTATGTTCTTTCAATTTGACCAGATACATTTATGGTGAACACCTGTTTTCCCTTGGGGGAAGCGGAAGCTAAAGCCTGAGTAGCTGAGGTTAGTCATAGGGTGCTGCATGCTTAGTGACTGACCCCTAATGAAACTACATGACTGACCCCCATTAAAACTCTAGTGACCAAAGCTTGGCTGAGCTTCTTCCCTGACAGACCACAGGCCACACAATTCGTCACACATTGTTTCTGGGAGAATGAAGCTCATCCCCATGGGATTCCACTGGGAAAGAACACCTGGAAGTTGGCAGAGGGACTTTGCTTCCCCTTTGCTGATCATAATCTGTTTCCTTTCTCTGTAATAAATCACGACTGGGAGTTAATGGTTTATCTGAATCTTGGGAGTTCTTCTAGCAAATCATCAAGCCTGAAGGTGGTCTTGGGGACTCCTCCCTCCCACCCCTCACATAACACCCTGTAAGGTAGGTACTATTATGACCCACATTTCATGGACGGAGAAATTGGCAAAGAAAGGTGAGGTAACTCAATCAAAGTCCCATGACTAGTTTAAGTGTCAGTATTTAAATTTGAACCTATGATCTGATTCCAGAGACTGTGCATTTTATATATTTTACCAATTATGTCATGTTGTTTATCAAAATATTTATAGTTATCTGTCATTCAGTAAGTGTACCAAAAAATGCAACCTGGTTCTTTTTTCTTATTTTATTATCAGGAATAATTTTCAAATTGTAAATGTATTACTAATTAACAAGATTTCATTTTATCTGCCAAAAAAAGAGTAATAACAATAACTTTTATTGTTAAATTGTTCTTTAACCATTATACTTTATTCAAAACAAACTTTCCTTTAGCCTTGTCAATAATGCAAATGTGACATAAGATTTTTCTCACGTACTCATATATCTCTCACCATTCTAAATGGTTTTAATTTTTGTTCATTTTTATTTCTTTTAAGATTTTATTAATTTGGGATGCCTGGGAGGCTCAGTTGGTTAAGTGTCTGCTTTTGGCTCAGGTCATGACCCCGGAGTCCTGGGATCGAGTCCCGCATTGGACTCCCTGCTCAGTGGGGAGTCTGCTTCTCCCTCTGCCTGCTGCTGCTCTCTCTCTCTCTCTCTCTCTCTTTCTGACAAATAAATAGATAAAATCTAAAAAAATTTTTTATTAATTTGTTTATTTGAGAGAGAGAGTGAGTGAGAGAGAGAAAACAAGCAGGGGTGGAGCGAGAAGCAGGCTACACTGCCCAGCAGGAAGCCTGATGCAGGGCTGGATCCCAGGACTCTGGGATCATGACCCGAGCTGAAGACAGATGCTTAACCAACTGAGCCACCCAGGAGCCTCTCTAAATTGTTTTTAATATGGAGGCTGAAAACTACAAAGTCAGCTTTAAATCACACCAGGCATGCTTAATTTGGGGAATATAAAACAATTTATCATGCTTTTTCTTAAGATATCTAATTTTTTTAGCCTGATAGAACCAGAGTTGCTTTCAAAGTAAGTGTTTGAAAAAATAGATTCAGAACAGGAGAAAGCATGAAGCTAGTCATTCAGTTGCTACTAAAGAAAATGAATTGCATGGAGCACTGGGTGTTGTACATAAAAAATGAATCTTGAAACACTGCATAAAAAACTAATGATGTATTTTATGGTGACTAACATAACACAATTAAAAAAAAAGAGAAAATGAAAACCATCAATTGAGTTTTAAACACAAAAGATAAAAATAATTTACCAATTATGTGGAAAAGTCATACATTTGCTATAGTTAGCTTTATTAAGGTAGACTTTGCATAAAGTGCTTTGGTGTAATTAGTCATTGCCGTTAGGTGTATGAGGTAGTTGCTTTATTCTAACACTTGAACAAAACTGTAATTCATTCTCTTACCTTTCTTTTAATCCACCCAAGACTAAGCATTGTACTCTGTTGTACATACTGTGGATGACAGTGTCTTGCTCTTATCACTTAAATAGAGTGCACAGTTCTTAATACTTTGAGGTGTCATTACATCTGCAGAGGTAATGAGTCTACCTTGCAATGTGGATGTACAGAGGTCATATGACCCACAGTGTCTAAACAAGCCCTTGAAATAACTTTAAAAAATATGCGTAGAGCACACAGAGCAAGGGCAACACCTCACATAGTGATGATGAAATATATCAAATGTAAACCGGATAATTGTGCAAGTCCAAAGAATAAGTTTATGATGCAGAAGGACCAACCATATTATGTGAGCCTGAGTCTTTCAGACTCATTTTGTCTCCCTATGGTGCTATACTTTGTAAACTTTCATCATGTAGCAAGAACCACTATTTACCCAAACCCACCAAAGTGCGTGGTCACTTTAAACAAACATCCCACAGAGTTAATGCCAATCAAAAGCCTTATTTAACACTTACCTGATGGTAACATCACAACTTCACAAAACATGATCAAGTAGATCATTATGCATTAATTAGGTCATAAAAGTTTGTCTTTAAGTTGAAAATGTAAAACTTTATTTTGAACAATTTCTGGATGTTAAGTTGGATTAAACATTACTGATTAGAATTAAAATATGGAATATTAAAAAAATTAGAATATGGATGCCTGGGTGGCTCAGTTAGTTAAGTATCTGCCTTTGGTTCAGGTCTTGATCCCAGGGTCCTGAGATTGAGTTCCGTTTTGGGCTCCTTGTTCAGCAGGGAGCCTGCTTCTCCCTCTCCCTCTCACTCTCCCCATGCCTGGGTGCACTCTTGCACTTTCTTTCTGACAAATAAGTAAATAAAATCCTTAAAAAATTTGGACGAGACTTTATTGGGCTCCACCTTATGTTATCAAAATTGGTGCCTTCTTTGGTTCCTCTATCCATTCCGTTTGTGGCCCTGAATGATATTTTCATCAATCACATCCTGCCTCCTTCTACCCCAGTGTCCTGGTGTGACAGGCATGTATGTTAATTCAAAGCTTGTTATTTGCCTTCTCCATATTGCCCCATGAAAGAAAGCTGGGCTTGAGGTGCCTTTTTGTTGTTTCCAGACACTCTGGCTGAGTCCAGGTGAAGATCTCCCATCAGAGAGAGGATTGGGTATATTAGGCCAAAGGCAGGAGCTGAGTGGAATGGAGTTGAGAAAAAATCAGGGAGAGAGCATGCTGTGTCTATCAGAAAATTGTTTGATATGAAGGTCTTCATCAGTTCTGAACAACTCACACATTCATCCCTTGAAAGATCCAGCAGTTAAAAAACAAACAGAGAAACAAAACTGCAAAATGCCCTTGGGTAACTGCAAAGCAGTCAGGAAGTAAATATAGGAAATGAAGGAGAAACCATATAATATAAATAAAAGCTACCCGGTTTATAGACTGTTGTAAATATTTAGATAAGGCCACACAGCTAACAGAAGCAGAACCTGTCTTCAACCCAAGCTTTTCGTTCTAGGACTCATTCTCATAACGACTAGACCAGGCTGCCTATTTTGGAAGGCAGTGTAGACCATGTTAAGGATTAGACGTTGCTTTCCAGGAGACACCAAAAGTATTTTTTTTTTCCTTAAAGATTATTTACTCGTTTTAGAGAGAGAATGAGTGAGTGTGGGGGCGGGGAGGGGCAGAGGGAGAGGGAGAGAAGCCCAAACAGAGTTCCCGTAACCGTGGTGCTGGACGCCGGGCTTGATCCCGTGACCACAAGATTACCTGAACTGAAAGCCAGTCGGTGGCTTAACTGACTGAGCCATCTAGGCTCCCTGAAGCTATAAAGATTTCATGCAAGGAAACAAGATGATCAAGTTTGTCTTTCAGATGGAATACTGAGTAGCCGTGAGAAATGGAGCCTGGGGGAGGAAGACATTAGAGAGGTTAATTTGGGGGCTATTACAAAGCTTTAGCAGGAGATGATCAAGGCCTAATTTAAAGCAGTGGTGGTAAGGACAGGGAGGGATAGATTTCAGAGATATTTTAGAGGAAAAGTGGACCTGGTGATTTCTTTTTGTGGGGAGTAAAAAGGAGATTTCTCCGAGGTTTCATTAAATCAATATAGACATGTACAACGTGTAACCTACCAATTTTGTTGACCTAGAAGTTCAACCCTTTATATTGACTTGCCTGCTTTTGCTTTCCTAGCTTTTTGTGCATGGCTTGTGGTATTAATAGAAACTAATAGTCCAAATATCTAAATACACGTAGAATATAACCACTAATTAGTACCAATGCAGAGAATTAAATATTTGAGAATATTTTCAATACACTGTTCTGTCCAAACATGAGTCTTCCAGATTACAATACAGCTATGCACTGCTCTGATATTAAATCTCAAAAACATCTAAAAAAAAAAAAAAAAAGCTTGCCTCACATATGATATACATAGCTATTAGGATCTAAAATAATTAACTGTCTCTAGAATAGATGTGAAATTTAATTCTACCTTCAAAAGCAGGGTTTCAAAAATCTTATTTTAGTTTCCCAATTCCCATCCCTTATTGTAAAGACAAAGTAAAATTTAGCTGACAATGAGATTATTCTCAACATGATCTCCATATTAACTAAAAAACTACAAAACATTCTATTAAAATTAATAAAATGAAAAGAAGAGTCAAGAAAAGTCTTAGGGTTTGAGGTGAATTTGTAACAATGACTTTCCATATCATAGCAATAAACAGAAAATAAATTTTCAAAATAAATGAATGCAACTCCCAATAGCATTGATGATCTTGAATCACTACAGCAGTAATAGCAAAATTAATAAGATACTTATGAATAATTAGGTAAAGAAAATTATAAAAAGCTGTAAAGAGAAATAAGAAACTGTAACAAATGCATGAATAGGAAAGTATTTACAAAGTAAATACCACTTATTTCCAAACTAATTTATATTTTTAGCATAATTCCAATCAAAATTCTAATGGGAATAATTTTGGAGCCTATTAAAACTTTCTAAAGTTCATATGAAGAAAGAGTCATGGATCATAACAAAAATTCTGAACTTGAATACTAAAGGGAGGTTTTGCTCTCCTGATAAAATACATTGTTGTGACACATTTAACACAGGCAGAACTGGCTTAGAAATTATGTACAAATTACTGTGAAAATATAGGTAATTCCAGAAACATCCTATTTTATGCCTTCATTCAACAAATATTTAATTCCAGTCATATACCAAAATCTATGTCTCTTAAAGGGACCCCAATTCTTGCCCTCAGAAAGTTTGATGGAAAGAAACTAATAACTATTTTCATTATGGTAGAAATTGAGACAGATGGGCATAGGAATCCATGGATGCATATATGATGGAAACCTAAAGTCGGTGTATGATAAGATGAACACCACAAATTAATGAGAAGGAAAGGATTTTTTTCATAATGTTGAGGTAATTGTCTAACTTTTTGGAATAAAATCAAGTATGTCCCAATAGACGTAGATATAAATTCCAGATATACCATGGCATTAAATACAAATAAAATACAAAATAAAAAATAAATAAAAATGGAATTGATTATATGCCTTTTTGAAGAAATCAGTTGTACTTCTGAAGCTTGTAAGTGGCAAAAGAAATTAAAAAGAAAATGCCTGGTAGATTGAACTATGTAAAAAAATTTCCCTACATTAAAAAAAAAAAAAAAGCAAAGCAGATCCAAAATTATTTGCAACAAATGCAATGCACCAAAATCTATTTTATATATATACTGAATACCAAAACACCAAAGGATACCTCACAATGAAGAAACAAGTCATTAACGAACATATGGAAAACGTTCAACCTCATTAGTACTCAAGAAAATAACCATTAAAACAATGGCTGACAATATTTCATCTAATAAACTGGCAAAAAAGAAAAAAATTTCATGCTTAGTGCCATTTTGAAATTTCTTTGAATGACATTTTCAACCTCTAAGTGCTCCAGAGGTATTCCTACCCAGTCCCAGAAAATCTAGGAAGTCTTCTCACCATATATAATTAACACAAAATACTCATTTAGAGCACAACCTATTTTAACAGCATTAAACTGTAACATCTTTTTGATAAGTGACTATCAAATATTCATCACGGTATTACAGGAACTATGCCGAGTTCTTAGAAGACATGCAATGCATGTAACGAATGTTGAACAGAAGAATTAAAGAGGCTGTTTCTTCATTGTTAAAGTAAATAAAAGTGTGGTGTCAGCTTCTCAAAATATGCTCTCAGACTGTGATCTAGTAGTTCTAACTCTGTGTTGCGATTCTAAGGAAATAATCCTAAATAAAGAAAAAAAGTGTATATACAAAGAATTACTACAATATGACTTAAAAGGGAAAATGTACAAACAACCTAAGTATTCAGAAAAAGAAGTCATTAAAAATGTTGTGTAATATTAATTTGATGGGATATTATGCAACCTTTCAAAAGAAGTCTAAAAATTAAGGCTTAAAGAGGCTTATACCAAATTGTTAAATGTAAAAAGCAGGATTTACAGTTGTATATTTTGTACATAACATGTGTAGTGTAGCAGGTTAACACCAAGCATAAAATCCCATTTTCCCTAATCCTTAACTATATCTATGAACAAGTTATTTAGCCTCTTTAAGCTTCAGTCTTAATTTATAAAATGGAAAAGTAACAATAGTGCCTTTCTGAAAGTCATTTTGTTATTTTTAACCAAAAATTAAATTAGATAATTCAAATAGTGTTAACAGTATCAATCATACAATAAGTATCCAGTAACTGAAACTCTAGCTTTTATTTGAATTATTAAATAAAAACAGAACTTATGCCTACCAGAAAGTCTAGACGTTAATGTATCAATATGTTGGAGTTTTTGAATGGTGCATTTGGCTGCTTAGAACCTTTGGAACACATCTCCTATATTTGGAAAATGCCCCGCCTTACAAGTTTATTCATCACCAGGATGGATGCCAGTATTCCTCACATGTCTAAATTATCTCTCCAGGGGTAGAAGCTAGGGTGGAAGCATGTGACCTAGGCTTTGCTGATAAGATACTGTTTTACAAAGCTTCATTTCTGAAGCACAAGATGGACAGAACCTGGAGATCCATCCTGAGAGCTGACATTTCTGCTCTCTGAGGCAGTAGGGGCAGAGAATCAACCTCCAGGCCCACATCAGAGATGGGAGTGAGGGCAGCTGTGCCAGAGGCAGTAACTGGAGGTTTGTTCTGGGGTGATGCTCATTTGTTTGGCTGGCCTCAGAGGTCCTGAGCAGGCAGACCTTACACCTGAGCCTCTGTTCATTAAGACTTTGTTTTTTTTTGTTTGTTTTTTTTTTAGGGTGGAGAGGGGCAGAGGGAGAGAGAGAGACGCTCAAGCAGATACCACACTAAGCAAGGAAGCCCTATGCAGGACTTGATCTCACAACCCTGAGATGATGGCCCGAGCCAAAACCAAGAGTTAGAAACTTCACTGACTATGGGGCGCCGGGGTGGCTCAGTGGGTTGAAGCCTCTGCCTTCATCTCAGGTCATGGTCCCAGGGTCCTGGGATCGAGTCCCACGTCGGGTTCTCTGCTCAGCGGGGAGCCTGCTTCCTCCTCTCTTTCTCTCTGCCTGCCTCTCTGCCTACTTGTGATCTCTCTTTCTCTCTGTCAAATAAATAAATAAAATCTTTAAAAAAAAAAAAAAAGAAAAAAGAAACTTCACCAACTGAACCACTCAGGAGCCCCAAGACTTTGATGGACCCTACACGTTTGCCTTCATCAATCCTTTTTGTGTGTGTGTGTGTGTGTGCATGGGCAGGAGTGCACGCACACATGCGCATGCACACCTCCTCTCAAGAGGGAGGTGTGTGTGTATGTAAATATAATTATAGCTAATGACCTATATGGTTTATATATATTATGTAATTATAACTTATGACTACCTTTTTATAAAGATAAATATAATACTATTATGTAATAAATTTTTTTCAAAGTAAAATTTCTATTTTTCTTCAGTTTTTTAAAGAAATTAAAACATTTTAATGAACCCCTAACAGCATAGAATGTCATTGGTACCGTGCCCACTGTGTCTGTTAGAAAAGTCAGTCCTTCCTCATGTATTCAGATGAATTCTTTTTTTCTCTAAACTAGCTGGAGTCTATTTGGTATTTGCAGGTATGAAACCTGATTATATAGATGACTACAGTACAATTTTTACCTTTTTTCAACCTTTTTTTTTGAATTTTCAAATTCTTTGAAAAAGCATGTGTTACTAGAGAGAAGATGTACATTAAGAAAAAGAAGAGGGACGCCTGGGTGGCTCAATCAGTTAAGCGGCTGCCTTCAGCTCAGGTCGTGATCCCAGAGTCCTGGGATCCAGTCCCTGGGATCCAGTCCAGCAGGGAGCCTGCTTTTCTCTCTACCTCTGTCTGCCTCTGCCTGCTACTCTGCCTGCTTGTGCTTGCTCTCTCTCTCTCTCTCTCTGACAAATAAATAAAATCTTTAAAAAAAAGAAAGTAAAAGAAGAAAATCTGACCAATAATGTATCATCAGTAGTTTATATCATTAAATGGCAAACTTTACATGCATATCTCAGAATCTCAAGCTGGAAAGGGACTATAAAGATCATTGTGAGAAAAAATGTCACTGAATCTGATCACTCATGCACCTTAAATCACCTATACCCCATACCCTGACCAAGATGTTAGAGTCAATGATACTGGGCTCAGTAGTCCCCTATCTCAGGAAGAAAACCAGATATTCTATCACTTGATGGCTTTTAAAAAAAATTTTTAATTAACATATAATGTATTATTAGCCCCAGAGGTACAGGTCTGTGAATCGTCAGGCTTACACACTTCACAACACTCACCATAGCACATACCCTCCCCAATGTCCATAACTCAACCACCCTCTCCCTAACCCCCTACCCCCGGCAACCCTCAGTTTGTTTTGTGAGATTAAGAGTCTCTTATGATTTGTCCCCCTCCTGATCCCATCTTGTTTCATTTTTCCCTCCCTACCCTGCAAACCCCCCACTTTGCCTCTTAAATTCCTCATGTCAGGGAGATCATATGATAATTGTCTTTCTCTGATTGATTTTTTCGCTCAGCATAATACCCTCTAGTTCCATCCATGTCATTGCATATGGCAAGATTTCATTTCTCTATCTCTTAATGGCTTTGACATCTAGAAAGTTCTTCTTTAATACTGAGTCATAATACATATTCCTTAAGCTTCCTTTTCTTCACCTTGAATGCTTCTCCAATATCTTAGTATTCTTTATGCTCCCATTTTCAATTCGCAGTATCAGTACCTTGGAATCATTGAATAGCAATGCAGCTCAAAAGACCTTTATATCAACTCCATACACTTACTAATTTGATTCTACATCAGTCTACCATTCTTATGGGTAACCTGTTGAGCAGAGATGTGTTGCACCAGCGCAGAGATGTGAATTGCTGAACCAGAGACACCATCTATGCTTTCTCTTCAGATCATAAACTCATCTTTTCTTTGACTCTCACCAGAGGAGAATAAAGTTACACTGGGACATAGTTTTAAAAGAAATTTGGAACCCAATGCAAAATGCAGACACTAGTGTTTGGAAAGGAAAACTTCTCTTCTGTTTTGTTTTTCTTGAAGCAGATAACCAAAATGGAATAGTGAAAACTATACAAACATGGGAATTGGAAAATACAGATTCTGAGTCCTAGTTCTGCTACTAAATCCTTTATAACCTATAACATCCAGATCTCTCTGTTCCTTTTGGGATAATTTAGGTAATTTGACTTCTAATAATGAATTAGATCCAAAGTCCCAGCTCTACAAAGGAGTAAAATTAAAATAAAACTGTTGAACAATGTAGGTTCATTTGTATTAAGATTTCCTTCAACTGATGAACAGGAGAAGTATTCAGGGTATTGAAATTTTTTTAAAAATGCACTATTGTTAGTTATCCTCCTGACTGCCACCAGGTATGCATTTTTTTCTGTTCTTGGAGCCTGACAGATCTATGTGCCCCATTTTCACAGACAAGAGTTGTCACCACCTAAAAAAATGCAGAAATATTACATAGATATAAGTGAATATAAAACCTGTCTATATTAACTGAAAATCCTATACTTTAATTCACTCATTTAAAAAATACTGGATTCTTGTATAAGTTATAGTAATTCTAGCTTTTAAATAGCTAGCCATGAAATCTCAATCTTGTTTGTATTATCTCTTGGTCCAGTTTTTGGCTGAAGAGGACATGGAAGGAGTTCTTTTTTATGAAGTCCTTCAGGAACCTGGGCTGAGAGAGTCTCCATCATCTTGCAAGCAAGTGGCTTAGCCATCCTGAACATGGAGATCCAGCAAGGAAATGAGGGAAGAGAGAGAATGAGGATCATATGAGATCCTTTTATAGGACAGGTCTGGACATGGCACATGATTCCTCTGAGTGCAAGTGGGGCTGAGCATTCATAACTCTATTCTTTAGGAGGGAGTCAGGATCTCCAATGGACCAGCTGACCATCTCCATCGCAGCCCACCATCAAGATATTATGAAGCTCAATTAGTCCAAGGAAGGTTGAACACATTTGTCTATACGAAAGCCAGATAATTAAATAATGAAGGAAGTAAATGAATGATTTGATAATCAGGGCTTTGGTAAAATTGGCATAATAATTGAAGACAAGACGATAATCAGAAGAATGTGGTAATTATAACCTGCAAGCACTTTAGGAAGGACAGACAACAGAAATCCAGGGGAAATATAGTTCTGTGTGAGAAGTATCAGAAACATCTTCAGGGCAAAAGTCATATTAGAAAAGGGAATTTCTTGGGCTCCTGGGTGGCTCAGTGGGTTAAGTCGCTGCCTTCGGCTCAGGTCATGATCTCAGGGTCCTGGTGATCGAGTCCTGCATCAGGCTCTCTGCTCAGCGGGGATCCTGCTTCCCTCTTTCTCTCTCTTTCTCTCTCTGCCTGCCTCTCCGTCTACTTGTGATCTCTCTCTGTCAAATAAATAAATAAAATCTTAAAAAAATAATTTGTAAAAAAAAAAAAGAAAAGGGAATTTCTTGGAGTGTTATTTTCATAGTCATATAATAAAAATATAAAAATACTCCTCAAGCTGAAGTTCAGAACATTCTCTATGTGGATTTTGTCTCAGCCATTTTCAAAATGGCTTTTGTTTTGTGGCTTCTGCAAATTTCCTCTGTCTAGAGGCACCTTTCATCAGGTGGCTGCCCATTAGAACTTCACCAACCCAACAAAGCCTTCTCATCTTTATGCTCCTCTAAATTCTCCCTCCCTTGGAACTCTCATTTATTTATGTTATGATGTCTTGTTATGTGGTTATTTATTTGTATGTTGTTATATTAATCTGTTTTTTCTGACTGTACACTATCATATCTCCTTTTACATATTAAGAGGTTAAAATGGAATTGAGTAATTAAAAAGGTGAGCTGATTTATACATTAAACAAGTTGTTTTTAAACATGTTGTATACCAGAATTACTTGAGGACTCAAGAGGCTCAGTCAGTATAATTGGGGTATTTTGCATTTCTAAAAAGCCCACAGATGATTTGATTTCACTGGCTTTGGGAAAAATAGGATTAATTCCACTGAATCTGAGGTAAAATTGTAAACCACATTCCAGACAAAAACACAAAGAGATCAGTGATTTTAATTACCCCCAAATAAGTTGACAAGTATATGATTTAGTACTAAAAAATTTAGAGAGGACTGGGATCTATTTCTTGGTAAAAGTAGTTAAAACTTCTCAAGATGGAAACATCTATCTATGGCATTTTGTGTATTTTAGTGCATAGGAAGTAGTAAAAGACATTACTGTGAGTGAGCTCCAAAGTAATAATTATCACAATAACATTACCTTTAGTACCCTCATGAGATTGAGGAAACAAAGAAATAGTTAAATATTAGAGAAAAAGACATATGGCAGCAATATGTGGGTATTAGTTGGGAAATCATTTTAAATTAAAATGGAGAAAGTTAATAACCTACAAGAATCCTAGTGATTGCTTATTAAGTCCCTTACTACAAGCTCAGAAAAAAATGCATGTTGTGGATTAAAATTATAGGCATGTATAATATAGGAAAACAATAATATTGTAAGAAAAAAGGTACATATTTTTGTTGTTTAAAATTCAACCAGCTCTGTCAAATTTGAGAAAAGGCAGCTTTAAAATTTTGCTATTTTTAGGAGCTTCTTGCACAAGCAGTAAATACTACCAGTCAAATGCCATAAACTGTCACATGTTAAAAATCATCTTTCAAAACATGGAAAGACAGGCAGAGTGAGATGACAGGAAAACCCTCAAAATACCTAATAGATCAAGTATCACCTGGTAATAAAATGTTTTGCCCCAAAACAACTTGAAAGATTAACTTTCAATGAATGTCAAAACAAATAAAAACACAATTTAAAAAAATATATCAGAGGAAATGAACCAGCTACAGATGATAAATTCATGATTATGGTCAACCAAAGAGAACCCTTAGGACTTAGGACCAAAACAAACAAAACAAAACAAGGACAGACTAAAGCTAATAAGCTGCTTCCTTTGAAAGGAAAGATTTTAGGTGAAACCACATATTGTCCTCTAAAATGGTAGGTCTGAAGTGCAGAATACAAAAACAAATAATAGAAGTTAGTTTCCACATTAGATAGGGTTTATGAGGGCCTAATATATTAAGGCCAAACAAAGATGGCCAAGAACTAAGAACAGACCAGAATGACTTCTCCTAAGGGAGATGGGATCTTGCAAGCTATTGAGATATATGTTCTTGCAGATTTCTTAATGTGTGCAATAGGGAAACTATGATTGGAAAATCCTGATTGTTCTAGGAAGAGATTCAGTAGCTGGGGTTATGTTTGAGCAGCAGACACTTAGAGATCAGTGTCAAAACACACAACACTACTGGTTTCATTTCAGTGTAGCTCTATGACTGTAGACTGGAAGGTTGGTATTGTAGTTCCTGGAAATGGTGCTGCACCAGAGCAGCTGATCCAGCCTGTGAGCTTTCCCCCAAAATCTGCATTTAGTGACTATTCTCTTAGTAGCCTGAAATCAGCCATGGTGGGAGTATGTATACCTGGAAAATGGGCGAACACTAAAACTTTGGACTTTTGTTTTCCAGAGAGCCAGTTTCTCAGCACATTACTGCCCCACAGGCACCTGTTCAAGACATCTATGTACTATGACTCCAAAAGAACAAATTAGAGGAGACGTACTAAAGAAAATCTAAGAAGGATAATGATAGAGCTCTGAACCTAGATTAGACGTTGTCTGATTTTATGACAAAGTCCCTCTGAGATAGTTATCCCATTTAGGGAAGTGAAGGTAATGAAAATTTGCATGAATATGGTATTTTTTGGTAGATCCAGATATGGAAGACTTCATACCTCTCAGGACAGGAATCTCTCTAACAAAAAGTTCAGAGGAGTTTGTTAAAAAACAAATGTCTGGACCAAAATCAAAAGGAAAGAAGATATTCAGATGCAGGCAATGGTATTTGTGCACACAAAGGAGACAACAAAAGGGGTCAATTTAAAAAGTAGATTAACTGTTTAATCATCATCTAAACCTTCCTCCCAATTGGGAGAGAACAGCAGAAGGAATGAACACTAGAGACAGATCATATATAAAAGCATATAAAAGAGACAATGCTAGAACTTTGCCAATTGGCAGAGGGCCTGCAGGAAGGGCCTCCGGGTCAGAGGGATTGGAAAATGACATGGTTTACATTCCCACCCCACCTTAAAAGCTTAGACATGAGTAGGGTCTGGATACCATATTAGGCAAGTCCAGTTGTCTCAGTAAGCTTGCAACTTCAGCAAACTCAGGTCTACAGACCCACACCAGCTCTCCTTAAGCTGGGGCACAGAAAATGGAGCCAGGATTTGAAAGGCTGAAGAGCTATGGGAATGCTCTCCCCCACTCAACCTAAAAAAGTTCAGACCAGAGCAGGGCTTAGAAACCCTAAGGGGAAGGTTGGGATGCCATAAATTAGTGGGTCCCAATGCCATAACTGGCTGGTCAGATCATCACAGAAAGCTTGTGAGCTTAGCAAGTGTAGAGTCCACAAGCCCAAACCAGTCCTAGGCACACTGAGACATAAAAAAGAAGCTGTAGTTTAGAAGGGCTGAGGAATTTAAGGAACACTTTCTCCCCTTTCCCCTTAAAAGCCCAGACTGGAGTAGGGTCTAGATGCCATAAGTGATGGGTCCAATGCCATAACTGGGGAGTCTGATCATCATAGGGAGATAATGACCTCAACAAATCCAGGATCCTCAAACCCACCCTAGACTTGGTTATGCAGGGGCACAGGGAAAAAACAAAAAGCAAGCTGTGAGGGGCACCTGGGTGGCTCAGTGGGTTAAAGCCTCTTCCTTCAGCTCAGGTCATGATCCCAGGGTCCTGGGATCGAGCCCCGCATCGGGCTCTCTGCTTAGCAGGAAGCCTGCTTCCTCCTCCCTCTCTGCCTGCTTGTTATCTCTGTCTATCAAATAAATAAATAAAATCTTAAAAAAAAAATTCTCTCTCTCCCTTTCCCCTGCTCTCTCTTTAAAAAAAAAAAAAAAAAAAAGCAAGCTGTGGTTTAAAAGCTCCAAGGAGGGACACCTGGGTAGTTAAGTCAGTTAAGCATCTGACTTTGGCTCAGGCCATAATCTGAGTCCCAGAATCGAGTCCCACATCTGGGATCCATGCTCAGTGGGGAGCCTGCTTCTCCCTCTCCCTCTACCTTCTGTTCCCCCTGCTGTGCTCTCTATTTCTCTTGCAAATAAATAAATAAATTCTTAAAATTTTTTAATCAAAAAAATAAAAAGGCCTAGGAAATGTGGGAACACTCTCTCCCCACTACCTTATTTTTTAAAATTGTTATGTTAGTGAACATACTGTACATCATTAGACTTTGATGTAGTGTTCCTTGATTCACTTTTTGTGTATAACACCCAGTGCTCCATGCAGTCCATGCCCTCCTTAATACCCATCACCAGGCTCACCCAGCCCCCTGCCCCCCTCCCTTCTAAAATCCTCAGTTTGTTTCCTGTAGTCCATAGTCTCTCATGGTTTATCTCCCACTCTGAGTTCTTCCCCTTCATTTTTCCTTTCCTTCTCCTAATGTCCTCCATGCTATTCCTTATGTTCCACAAATAAGTGAAACCATGTGATAATTGACTTTCTCTGCTTGACTTACTTCACTTAGCTTAATCTCCAAGTCCCATCCATGTTGATGCAAAAGTTGGGTATTCATCCTTTCTGATGGCTAAGTAATATTCCATCTTGTATATGGACCACATCTTCTTTATCCATTCATCTGTTGAAGGACATCCTGGCTCTTTCCACAATTTGGCTAATGTGGACATTGCTGCTATGAACATTGGGGTGCATATGACCCTTATTTTCACTACATCTATATCTTTGGGGTAAATACCCAGTAGTGCAATTACTGGGTCATAGGATAGCTCTATTTTTAATTTTTTGAGGAAACTCCACACTGTTTTCCAAGATAGCTGGACCAACTTGCATTCCCACCAACAGTGTAAGAGGGTTCACCTTTCTCCACAACTTCTCCAACATTTATTGTTTCTTACCTTGTTGATTTTTGCCATTCTAACTGGTGTAAGGTGGTATTTCAGTGTGGTCTTGATTTGAATTTCCCTGATGGCTAATGATGATGACCACTTTTTCATGTGTCTACTAGCCATTTGTATGTCTTCTTTGGAGAACTGTCTGCTCATGTCTTTTGCCCATTTTTGGCTTACCTGTGTTTTGGCTGTTAAGTTTGAGAAGTTCTTTATAGATCTTGGATATCAGCCCTTTGTCTGCAGTGCCATTTGGAAATATCTTCTCCCATTCTGTGGGTTGCCTCTGTTTGTCAACTCTTTCCTTTGCTGTGCAGAAACTTTTTATCTTGAGGAAGTCCTCAAAAATTCATTTTCACTTTTGTTTCCCTTGCCTTTGGAGATGTGTCTTGAAAGAAGTTGCAGTGGCTGATGTGGAAAAGGTTACTGCCGATGTTCTCCTCTAGGATTTTGATGGGTTCCTGTCTCATGTTGAGGTCTTTCATCCATTTAGAGCTTATCTTTGTGTATGGTTTAAGAGAACAGTCCAGTTTCATTCTTCTGTATATAGTTGCCCAATGTTCCCAGCACCATTAATTGAAGAGACTGCCTTTTTGTCTATTGTATATTTTATCCTGCTTTGTTGAAGATTATTTGACTATAGAGAAAGAGTCCCTATCTGGGCTCTGTATTCTGTTCCATTGGTCTGTGTGTCTGTTTTTGTGCCAGTACCATGCTGTCTTGGTGATCACAGCTTTGTAGTAAACCTTGAAATCAGGTAGCATGATGCCCCCAGCTTTGTTTTTCTTTTTCAAAAATTCAAAAATTTTTTCTGGTTCTATACAAATTTTAAGATTGTTTGTTCCAGCATTTTAAAAAATGCCATACTATTTTGATTGGGATGGCGTTGAAAATATAGATTGCTCTGGGCAGCATAGACATTTTAACAACGTTTATTCTCCTGATCTATGTTTTTTCCATCTTTTTGCGTCTTCTTCAATTTCTTTCATGAGTGCTTTGTATTTCCTAGAGTATAAATTTTTTACCTCTTTGGTTAAATTCCTTCCAAGGTATCTTATGGTTTTTAGTACTCTTGTTAATGGAATTGATTCTCTAATTTCTCTTTCTACAGTTTCATTTTAGTATATAAGAAGGCAACTGATTTCTATGCATTAATTTTTGTATCCTGCCACATTACTGAATTGCTCTATGCATTCCAGTAATTTGGGGATGGAGGCTTTTGCGTTTTCCATATAGAGTATTACATCATCTGCGAAGAGAGGAAGTTTGACTTCTTTGCCAATTTGAATACATTTTATTTCTTTTTGTTGTCTGATTGCTGCTGCTAGGGCTTCTAATAGTATGTTGTGCAATAGTGGTGAGAGTGGGCATCCTTGTCATGTTCCTGATCTCAATGGGAAGACTGTCAGCTTTTCCCCATTGAGAATGATATTTGCTGTGGGTTTTTCATAGATGGATTTTATGAAGTTGAGGAATATTCCCTCTATCCCTATACTCTGAAGAGTTTTAATAAGGAATGGATGCTGTATTTTGTTGAATGCTATTTCTGCATCAATTAAGAGGACCATGTGGTTCTTCTCTCTTATTTCTGTTTTCTGTGTTCTATCACATTGATTGATTTGGGAACATTGAACCACCCTTGCATCCCAGGGATAAATCCCACCTGGTTGTGATGGATAATCCTCTTAATGTAATGTTGGATCCTGTTAGCTAGGATCTTGTTGAGAATTTTGGCATCCATATTCATCAGGAATATTGGTCTGAAATTCTTTTTCATGGGGTCTTTGCCTGGTTTGGGGATCAAGGTAATGCTGGCCTCATAGATAGAGTCTGGAAGTTTTCCTTCTGTTTCTATTTTTTTAAACAGGTTTAGGAGAATAGGTATTATTTCTTCTATGAATGTTTGGTAGAATTCCTGAGGGAACCCATCAGGCTCTGGACTCTTGTTTTTTGGGAGGTTTTTGATCACTGCTTCAATCTGGTTTCAAAATTCACACTGGTTTTTGGTCTATTTAGGTTGTCAATTTCTTCCTATTTCAATCTTGGTGGTTTATAGGTTTCCAGGAATGCATCCATTTCTTTGAGGTTGTTTAATTTGTTGTCATAGCCATGGATAATAATTTCTGATCATTGTATTTATTTCCTTGGTGTTAGTGATATCTCCCCTTTCATTCATAATTTTATTAATTTGGGTCCTTTCCCTTTTCTTTTGGATATATCTGGCCAGTGGTTTATTGATCTTATTAATTCTTTCATAGAATCAGCTTTTAGTTTTATTAGTGTGTTCTACTGTATTTCTGGTTTCTAATTCATTAATCTCTGCTCTAATCTTATTTTCCTTCTCGTGCATGGGTTAGGTTTAATTTGTTGTTGATTCTCCAGATCTTCAAGGTATAAAGACAGTTTGCGCATTTGAGATTTTTCTTTCTTTTCTTTTCTTTTTTTTTCTTTTCTTTTCTTTTCTTTTTTTTTTTTTTTTTGAGTGAGGTTTGGATGACTATGTATTTCTCCCCAGGACTGCCTTTGCCACATACCAAAGGTTTTGGATCAATGTGTCTTCGTTCTCATTGGTTTCCATGAATTAAGTTTTTCTTTGATTTTCTGATTGATGCAAACATTCTTGAGTAGGATGGTCTTTAGCTTCCAAATGTTTGGATTTCTTCTAAACTTTTTCTTGTGGTTGAGTTCTAGTTTCACAGCACTGTGGTCTGAGAGTATGTAGGGAATAATCTCAATCTTTTGGTGTCATTTGAGACCTGACTTGTGACCCAGTATATAATCTATTCTGAAAAAAGTTCCACATGCACTCAAGAAGAATAAGTATTCTGTTGTTTTAGAGTAGAATGTTCTGTCTATATCTATAAGGTCCATCTGGTCCAGTGTGTCATTCAAAGCTCATGTTTCTTTGTTGATTTTCTGCTTAGATGATCTGTCTATTGCTGAGAGTGGAGTGTTAAGGTCTCCTACAGTTAATGTATTATTATCATTATGTCTCTTTATTTTGGTTAACAGTTAGTTTATGTAGTTGGCTGCTCCCCCTTGAGGGCATAGATATTTACAATTGTTAGTTCTTGTTGGATAAAACCTTTAAGAATAATATAGTGTCCTTCTGTATCTCTAACTATAGTCTTTAGCTTAAAATATAATTTTTCTATTATAAGAATTGCTACCCCATTTTCTCTTGAGGCCCATTGGCATGAAAGATAGTTCTCCATCCCTTCATTTTCAGTTTGGATATATCTTTAGGTTCAAAATGAACCTCTTGTAGACAGCATATGGATGGGTCCTGTATTTTCATCTAATCTGCAACTCTGTGCCATTTTGTGGGAGCATTTAGGCCATTCACATTGAGAGTAATTATTGACAGGTAAGACTTTATTGTCATTGTGTTGCCTGTAAAGTCCTTGTTTCTATGAATTGTCTCTGTATATCTATGCTCTGTATCACTCCTGGGGTCTTTCTCCTTTTATAGAACCCTCACTTAATATTTCTCACGGGGGGGGGGGGGCGTGCCTGGGTGGCTCAGTGGGTTAAAGCCTCTGCCTTTGGCTCAGGTCATGATCCCAGGATCCTGGGATCAAGCCCCGCATCGGGCTCTCTCCTCAGCGGGAAGCCTGCTTCTCTTCCTCTCTCTCTCTGCTTGCCTCTCTGCCTATTTGTGATCTCTGTCTGTCAAATAAATAAATTTAAAAAATATATATTTCTCACAGGGCCAGCTTAGTGGTCATATATTCTTTCAGTCTTTGCTGGTCCTGGAAGCTTCTTATCTTTCCATCTATTCTGAATGACAACCTGGCTGGGTAAAGAATTCTTGGCTGCATATTCTTCTCATTTAGTACCCTGAATATGTCTTGCCAGCCCTTTCTGGCTTGCCAGGTCTCTCTGGACAGGTCTGACATTATTCTGATGTTCCTCCTTCTTTATATAAGGAATCTCCTTCCACTAACTGCCCTTAAAATGGTTTCCTTTGTTCTAAGATTTGTGAGTTTTACTATTACATGCCTGGACATTGATCTGCCCCCATTGATCTTTTGGGGGAGGCTGTCCTCTCTGGCTCTAGGACATGATTACTTGTTTCATTCTGCAGGTTAGGGAAGTTCTCAGGTGTGATTTGGTCAAATGTATCTTCTACATACATTCAAATGTATCTTCTTCTTTCTCTCTCTCTACCCCCTCAGGGATCCCAATAATTCTGATATTGGAACGTTTCATGGTATCATTTATTTCTCTAATTCCGTTTTCATGGATTTTGAGCTATTTGTTCTAGGCCTCCTCCTGCTCCTTCTTTTGTATCTGTTTGTCTTCAAAATCACTAATTTGTTCTTCTGTCTCATTTATCCTGTTAGAGTATACCTAGATTAGACTGTATCTCATTGATAACATTTTTAACTTCTGCCAGATTTGTTCTCACTTCTGCGCTTTACAAATATATGTTGCCATTAATAGTTTTCTCCAACTTATTGTCTTCATAACTGCTACCCTGAAGTCTATTTCTGACATCTTGTTTAGACCCATATGCATTAGATCTGCTGGAGAGACCATTGTCTCTGGGTCTTTTCTTTGTTGGGATCTCCACCTCCTTGTCATTCTGTTGAGTTGTGGTTGAGGGGATGTATTGCCAAAAATATCAACCACTATCCAGGCAAGGTGCACCCTGGGAAGTTTTGGAGCAATTGGAAGTCACCACCAAAAATAAGTAAATAAATACATGAAACCAAAACCAAAACAAAGCACCCAGCTAAAATGAGCCTAAGAGTAAGATTTATAAAGTACAAGAACAAAAACAAACCAAAAGACTGACTAAAGAAAAAACAAAAACAAAAACAATATAAAATGGGGTGGGCAGTGACAGGAAGGTGGTTTTATAATCCCTCTATATGGGCGAAGAAAGCTATTTCAGTTCTTCCTATCTTGTTATCTGTGTTAGAGAACTCAACTTTCTAGAGATACAGGGAAAGTAAAGTGTGTGTGTGTGTGTGTGTGTGTGTGTGTGTGGTATTGAATAGGAAAAAAAAGAGACTACATTGAAACTTACATCTATATTTGAAAAAAGTATATGTATGAAAAATTTCAGTTAAAAAGTTACTATGGAATATGTTATATTAAACATCTAGTTGAGATGTTAAGTAGGGGAAAAGAAAAAAAAACACCAAAAACAAGAATCATGAGAAAAAATTAAAAAAGAGAGAAAAGTTGTGTCTAAGAAATATACAAGCTGTGAGGCAATGCCAGGAGCTTAATATACTGTTTTCTCCTGGTGTTGGGGTTTTACAGTTTTATGGAGACCCTGTGGAGGTTGTGCTTTGTTCTTTCAGCTTGTCTTCTGGGGGAGGGGCCTGCCGAATTGTTTTCCAGTCAATCCTGCTTGGGCGGGTTTGTCCTTCCCCTGTGAAGGGGCTGGGCTCCCTGGAAACCAGCTTTTTGGGCTTTGGTTCTCTGGAGGCTTTTGTTTTCTGGTGGCTTTTGACGCCTTTTTGGAGGATCAGAGCAAAGCAAACCATGCGCACCCAGACCTCCACCTCAGAGAGAAGCCACAGACTGCCTTTCTCTGAACCTTCTAGAACACACAATCTCCCCCTCTGCAAGCCCCTTTGAATACTGCAGCCTCCCACAGGTGGTGCATGACCCCAGTGACCCTCTCAGTGGTCGACCAAGTACCTCCCTTGTCTCTATATCCCATGTCACCAAAACTGTGAGTGATACCAGTCTGGGCAAGCCCAGCCCCAGTGGCTGCTGTTCCCGGGACCATGGGCTCCACTCCAAGCTGGGTCCTCTCAGCCACAGGGGCAGTGGTGGTGGCAGCCCGGATGGCATCAGCTGCCAGCCCCAGGGACCACTGACTCAAGTCTGTGCCAGGTCCTCTTAGTCATTGGCTGCTATGGCCAACCTGGGACCATGGGCTTAGGTCTGTTCCTGCAGTCCTCCAGTCCCAATCGTCTCTTAAGCCCATTTGTGTGTTTGCATGCTGTTATCAGTTCCTTCCTGTCTCACAGCCACTGGTTTCCAAGACATCACTGGTCCCTAAGTGCAGGGCACTTTCACATTGGGGTATTACTTTCCAATGGCTCACTCCTGGTGGCTCCCACCCCCTTCTGTTTATCCTCTGATATCTTTCTGGCAATCCCAACTCCATCTTTTATACCTCTTGACTGATGAACCTTCTGCCCCTGTAGAGATCCAGATGTGTATAATTTTATATCTTGGGCTGGTTTCATGGGTGTTCTGGTAGATATCCAGCTCAATTCAGGGGACCAATTGAAATAGGTCCCCTACTCCTCTGCCATCTTATCCCCCTCACCTCCCCACTAACTTAAAAGCCCAGACCAGAACAAGGTCCAGCTCACAGTGAGCTTGTGTTTAGTGAGTCCAGATCCACAAACTAAACCAGTTGCTCTGTGGTGCTAGAGCACAGAAAGCAAGCTTCAGTGTTGTGTTTTATTATTTGTTGTTGTTGTTGTGGTTTTGTTTTGCTTTACATTTTAAATTTGTCTTATTTTCTTTTTCTTTTTTGGTTTTATCCTTTTCTTTCTTCTCCTTTTTTTCTTTTCTTTTTTTACTTTATCATTTTCTTTTGTTATTTTAAATTGATTCTTTCTATAAAAAGCGATGGTTTAAAAGAGTAGGGAACATATATAGCCACAGCTCCAATAAGCCAGCAAAAGTCACCAAGCACACATAGTCTGCAAAGGGGGACACCCATGTGCCAAAGCACCCCTTCAACTTTAGAGAAAGTAGCTATTTCACCTAATCTAGATTAGAAATAAAGGTAAAAAGTCAAACAGGATAGGGTGGCAGAGGAATATGCTCCAAAAGAAAGAAGATAAAAAAAAATCTCAGAAAAAGAATTAAATGAAACAGAGATAAACAATATGTCTGTTAAAGAATTTAAAGTAGGGATACCTAGGTGGCTCAGTCAGTTAAGCATCTGCCTTCAGCTCAGATCATGATCTCAGGGTCCTGGGATTGAGCCTTACAAGAAGCCTGTTTCTCCCTTTCTTCCCTGGTTGTACGCTCTCTCACTATCTCTCCCTCTCAAATATATAACTATAATCTTAGAAAAAAAAGAATTTAAAGTCATGAGAATAAAGATGCTCAATGGAAAAAAAAAATAGAAAAGAATGAAAGAACTCAGTGAGTCATCCTATAAGGAGCTAGAAAATATTAAAAAGAATCAATCAGAGTTGAAGAATACAATAACTGGAATAAAAATCACACTAGAGGGAATCAACAGATTAAAGGATGCAGAAGAATGTATCATTGATCTGAAAGACAGAGTAATGAAACCTGAACAGCAAACACAGAAAGAAAAAAAAAGAAAAAAAAAGAATAGATTAAGAGAGCTTTTGGGCAACATCAAGAAAAAAAAATCACATTACAAGGATCCCACAAGAAGAAGAGATAGAGAAAAGTGTAGAAAAGTTATTTGAAGGAATAATAACTGAAAACTTCCCTAGCCTAGAGAAAGAAACATATATTCAAGTCCAAGAATCCCAGACAGTTCCAAACAAGATAAGCCCAAGGAGTTCCATAACATAGCACATAATAATTGAAATGTCAAAGGTTAAAGATAAAGAGAAAATCTTAAAAGCAGCAAGAGAGAAATAAAATGTTACCTACAGGGGGAAAAACCTGTAAGACTAGTAGCTTATATTTCAGCAGAAACTTTGTAAACCGGAAGAGTGTGGCATGATATACAAAAAGTGCTGAAAGAAAAATACCTACAACCAAAAATACCTAGCAGGATTTTCATTCAGATTTGAAGGAGAGATAGAGTTTCCCAGTTAAACAAAAGACGAAGGAGATTATTACCAGTAAACCAACCTTATAAGAAATGTTAAAGGGACTTCTTTAAGTGGAAAACAAATGGTCATAATTAAAATAAGAAAAATATGAAGAAAAGTTGTAAAATATAAGAGCATATACATATAATATAAAGAGAAGAGGAACAAGAAAATGAATGATTTTTTTTTCTGTTTTCTTTTCCTTTTCCTTCCTTCCTTTTTTCCTTCCCTCCTTTTCTCCTTTCTTTCTTTTCTTCTTCTTTCTCTGGATTTGAACTTAAATGGCCACCAAATTAATATGGTCTGCTGTTTATTTAGGATGTTATATATAAACCTCATGGTAACTACAAACACAAAACACACAAAAAATAAAGAGAAAGAAAGCCAGCAAAATTCATCAATCACAAAGAAAAAGCAAGAGAAGAAGAAAGGAACAATGAACTACAAAAACAACCCAAAAGCAAATTTAAAAAATGACAATAACTATGTATCTATCACTAATTACTTTAGGTATAATGACCTAAATTCTCCATTCAAAAGACACAAAATGAAAGAATGGATACAAAAAAACAAGATGCAACTATGTGCTGCCTACAAGAGACTTACCTCAGACCTAAAGAGAAATACAGACTGACTGTGAAGGGATGGAAAAATATTTACCATTCAAAAGGAAGTGAAATTTACAATTGTACCAAAAAGAGGAGAATACCTAAGAATAAACTTAACCAAAATGGTGAGAAACTTATATTCTGAAAACTGTAAAACATGGATAAAAGCAGATGAATATGACACAAACAAATGTAAAGATTTTCCATGCTCATTGATTTGAAGAATTAATGTTGTCAGAATCACCATATTACCCCAAGCAACCTACAGATTCAGTGCAATTCCTATCAAAATACCAACAACATTCTTCACAAAAATAGAGAAATAATACTAAAATTTGTATGGAACCACAGAAGACCTCCAATAGCCAAGGCAATCTTAAAAAGAACAAAATGGGAGGTATTGCAATTCTGGATTTCAAGATAACTACAAACATGGAGCAATCAAAACAGTATGGTACTAGCACAAAAACAGGCATATAGATGAATAGGAAAAAATAGAGACTCAGAAATAAAATCACAATTATATGGTCAATTAATCTATGACAAAGAGGCAAGAATGAATACCCAATGGAAAAAAAAGACAATCTTTTCAATAAATGGTTCTGGGAAAACTGGACAGCTACATGTAAAAGAATAAAACTGGACCACTTTCTAACACCATACACAAAAATAAACTCACGATGAATAAATATTTGAATGTGAGACCTGAAACCATAACAATCCTACAAGGGAACACAGGTAGCAATTTCTCTGACATTGGCTATAGCAACATTTTTCTAGATGTGTTTCCTAAGGCAAAGAAAACAAACAAACAAACAAAAAATTAACTATTGGGATTACATGAAAATAAAAAGCTTTTGCACAACAAAGGAAACAATCAATGAAAGTAACAGGCAACCTACTAAATGGGAGGTTTTGCAAACGATATATCTGATAAAATGTTAACATCCAAAATATATAAAGAACTTGTATATACAGCTCAACACCAAAAAGACAATCAAATTAAAAAATGGGACAGAGGACCTGAATAGACATTCTTCTAAAGTCATATGGATGGCCAACAGACACATGGAAAATACTCAACATTACTAAACGTCAGGGAAATCCAAATCAAAACCACAATGAGATATCTCCTCATACTGGTTAGAATAGCTAAAATCAAGAAGATAAGAAACAAGTGTTGACAAGTATGTGCAAAAAAAGGAACCCTCATGCACTGTTAGTGAGGATGTAAACTGGTACAGCCACTGTGGAAAACAGTATGGAGGTGCTTCAAAAAGTTAAAAATAAAAATACTGTATGATCCAATAATTTCACTATTGGGCATTTACCCAGGGAAAATGAAAACACTAACTCATAAAGACATATACACCCCTATGTTCATTGTAGCATTACTAAATATAGCCAAGATATGGAAGCAACCTGAGTGTCCATCAGTAGATGAATGGATAAGGAAAATGCTGTACCCCCCCGCCACAGGATGGAATATTACATGGCTATAAAAGGTGTGAAATCGTGCCATTTGACACAACATGGATAGACTTAGAGGGTATTATACTAAGTTAAATAAGTCAAACTGAGAAAGACAAATACCACAGGATCCCACTCATAAATGGAATAAAAAATAAATAAACAAAAAGTAGAATCTGCACCATAAATACAGAGAACAAATTGATGGTTACCAAAGGGGAATGGGCTGGGAGTTAGACAAAGTGGGTAAAGGGGAGAGGGTAAATACTGGCTCCCAGTTATGAAATGAGTAAGTCATCAGAATAAAAAGCAGAGCATAAGAAATATGGTCAGTGATATTACAATAGAATTATAATGGGACAGATGGTAGCTATATTTGTGGTGAACATAGCATAGCATAGTGTATAAACTTGCAAAATCACTAAATTGTAAACCTCAAACGAATGTAACACTGTGTGTCTACTATACTCAAATATATATATAATATATATGTACACATATACATATAATATGTATATATTATACAAATATATATATGTACATATACGTATTTTAAGTCACTTGCAGTTACCATGCCTTATTACTGAGACTGGCATTTTGTGTAACTGATTTTAACCACTTTTGCATAGATTAACTAGTAGAATTTGAAAAGCTCTGCTAAAGAATATTTAGCCTACTATACTGTAAGTCAGAATTTAGCCAATATAGATGTATGCTAATATTATAATGCAAAATGTGCACATTGTTACCTCCTAGTTAAAATAGAAAATAAAAGTTGCTTCATAATATTGAAACTATGTTTGAATATTAATATCTATTAAAAAGAATAATTCTAATCTTCTAATAGTGTATTCATTTTATGATACAATTTATCAGTTCACAAATGTTTTCTCTGAGCAAAATGTAAGAGTTTTAATTGCAACAGTTTTTCATTTGGGAGCGTCCTCTGATATTAGGTATATTAATGTAGAAAAAAGTTATTTCTCCAAAAATGAACATTCTAATATTCAAATAATTTTACTTTGTAGTTATAAGGTTAATAGGGCCTGTTCGACTAACGTTGTGTTTTGTTTTATGTAAGATGATATCATTTTGCTTTTTTATTAATACAGAATATGTTTTAAGTAAATAAGTTGAATGGAAATAAAAAGAAAGAATAAAATATTTCTACTGTCCCTAAAGAGATGAAAGTTACTTAAGACCTGAAAAAATGTGAAAAGGAAGACTGGAAAAAAAATTGTGAGGCGGAACATGTGGTCCTCACTACACTATTATAAGGCCCACATAACCACCGAGGAAACTGATTCTACCAAGCTTCCGAGGGGTCCCATTTTAGCCCCTAAAATCCAACACTGGACAAAATATATTGGCATTGTATTTTTGAGCATCTTTTAGTTGTCATATGTTGGAATTACATAACTCTGATGAAACATATTGGCTATTCATAATTTGAGGTGAGAAATAAAAAACAGTGGATTGCTACCTTAGGGTATAGCAAGGCTCTGGAGTTCATTCATGCACTACCCTAGTCTATTTCAATACCCCCTGTCAAATAGATTGTTCTGTGATGATGCAATTATGTTCTATCTGTTCTGTCCTAAAATGTATCCATTGGCTACATCTGGCTATTGGGCACTTGGAATGTGCCTAGTGTTACTGAGGCACTGAATCCTTGTTTAATTTGATTTTATTTAATTCAACCCTAACTAGCCATATATAGCCAGTGGTCACTGTATTGGACAGGACAGCTTTAGAAGTAAAATTACACTTTCCATCCAGATACACAGAGGAGCAATGTCATTCTCAACTTCATGAATAAAGAGCAGGACTTCCTGGGAACCAACAATGTCCTCCTCCATAGGGGCCAGACTTAACTCTGATGAGCCATAGGGTTACCTGTCAACTCTAATGGGTTAAGGAAACAAAAAGAACATGGCTGGAATGGAGGTGGGATTTCCATTCCTCAGGATTCTTATTTTTAAAAGAATTGCACTAGAGTAAAACTTCTGACTTTCTCTTTACTTGGGCTTCTCACTCAGTTTTGAATCAGAAGAAACTGTGCATTCTTTTCTGCTTCCTATCTTGTGGTAATCCTAGAACAATGGACTCTGCATTTGTTCAGCTCCATCAGACTGGGTGGCTCAATTTAATTCTAGAATGAAATATTCAAAGCTCAATCTAGCATCAAATATACCATATCATCCAATCAAGCTTTTATCAGCAATAAAGCTGTTATTTAGAGCTCCATTTGTCTGATTTCTATGCCTACTAATCACTTAATTTCCAAAACATGAAAGGAAAAGAAAATCAACTTATTGACAACCCCCCCCCCCCCCAGAACTTGAAACTATTTCTGATCATTTATTGGCTTTAGTATTTAAGAATGTGTCTCTGTGGTGGACTGGGTTTGTTCTGAGAGAGACTACTTAAATGATACTTTAGGCATATATACAAGCTATGTGTGCATTGGTGCATTGTATCAAGGCAGCCATGAACCAGAGGAGTAAATCATATGAAAGTGCTTTGTCCTGAGATTAAAGAAAGCCTTTCCTGACCTCCTTGAGTTGGTCCATCCTACATTGTTTGCTTTAATGGTATCTATTCTCCTTTGTGACACATTATATCTTAATTTGTGTGATTCATTAATGGAGAATTTATAGATTCTACCAAAGTGTATGCTATACAAATTTCATAAGGAAAGAGACTTAAGTGTATCTTTAATTATCATTTATTTCCAACACTTGGAATAATAACTGGAATATAGATGATATACTCAGTCAATGAATAATGCAATGTTTTTATTTAATGACATAAAAGATTATCCTTAGTATGAGAAGAGATAATGATGCCAATTTAATTTTGGCTCCCTTTATGCATAGTCCCCAGAAATAAAGGTCCTGCAAAAGGAGAACTCTTGTTTGGAGGAGTATAATAGTCTCCAGAAATACAAAATTAATAATGGTCATAATGGAAAAGGAACCAATAATATTGACTACATTCATGCTTTCTTCTGTTCTGTTCCACAGATTAATGCAAAGGATCTGACAATAGAGTTAGCTAGATAATTCAAAGTACATGATCATGATGTTCAGGTCATGAAAACAAACTCCTTTTGTTCACTGTCCTGATGTTCTGACACTGTGCCAAGTAGTCTAGAAAACACTCTAGAAATAGAGTCAGCATAGAAACAGTTTTTTGACCTTTTTTAAAAAAAAACTCACTTTGCCATAATACTGCCCCCCACCCCCCTGACATTTTGTTTATACAGCAGAGGCCAGTGAGAACTCTGTGAATGGATATTACTAACGGACCTAAGAAATAGTGATATTTGATATTCTTCCTTAGGTTTCCACTTTTGCATCATAGTTTCCCTAGGTCCTAGTCCAGTCAGTAAACTTGAAATGTTATGCTTTACAGACTAATGTAGAGCCATGGGCGTGTTTTGGATCAAACGGAAAGACAAGGAGCTAAAGCAGAATTAATGTAACTATGCAATTACAAGCGGCAGGGAAAGGCACCTGCTGTAAAGTGATGAGCAACAACCAGAATAGATTTGTGAAATCCAGGAACACTCACTCACTTGCGATTCTTAGAAATTCTTGGAGAGCGGCCTAAGTTTCTTAAATAGAATGGGGACTCAAGATTATTGCTATTTGAATACCGAAGGAAAATGTGGCACTAAAATGTGGTACCTCTTACCCCTAGAATCTAGGGCTCCCGATTAAACAGCCAGGATGGTGTCTGGTAATTTCTAGACTACTTCTTGGGAATATGAATCTTAGTGTTGGAGCAGTTGATAAAGATGAGACAATTCATGCATGATAACAGGTTTACCATAAAAATATTGGAAAAAAATTTCCTGTCCTAGAATATCTAATGTTGTTCTTTTATCACTGTATCATAAGAAAAGCACTTTAAACTTAAAAAGAACCAGAAAACGGCACCTAAAGCCATCCGGTGAGTGATGTCTGAGGCCTGCCATATGCAGTCAGATTAAAATGGAAAATTTTTGCTAACTTGGAAACAAAAGCTGATAAATAATAGCCACACAAAAAGGAGCAGCTTAAACAACCGATATAATTTTAAACATTTTTAAAGATTTATTTTTTTATTTGTCAGAGAGGAGTAGGGAAGCAACAGGCTGAAGGAGAAACAGGCTCCCTGCTGAGCAAGAAGCCCAATGTGGGATGTGGGACTTGATCCCAGGACCCCAGGATCATGACCTGAGCTGAGGGCAGATGCTTAACCAACTGAGCCACACAACCAACTGTAAATTATGTGTCTCATAATTTACAAATTTAATATAGATTTGTTCAACAAATTTCAAAACATTAGGACAAAAATGTATGCTTTAAGGAAATAAGATAATCAGTATTTTATTAACACCAATTAAAAATTCATGGAATTCAATAGAAATTCATTCTGATTATATACTTACATTTCACAAGAATTTTTCAAGTATATGAGGACATAAGCCACAGACAATGATCAAAGTATATCTTAGATATAGTCTATCTTTATAGTTGAAAGCACAACTTCTAATATTTTTACCCTAAGGCATCTAATAGCAAACACTAGAATTAGAAGAACCTGAGTATATTACCATTTAAATTCCAGAATATTTTAATTAATTATTTTTTTTAAGATTTTATTTATTCATTCGATAGACAGAGATCACAAGTAGGCAGAGAGGCAGGAAGAGAGAGGAGGAGGAAGTGCTCCCTGCTGAGCAGAGAGCCCGATGCAGGGCTCGATCCCAGGACACTGGGATCATGACCCGAGCGGAAGGCAGAGGCTTAACCAACTGAGCCACCCAGGCGCCCCAAATTCAAGAATATTTTAAAAAGCAACTTAAACAATAACTGATAACTAACTTTCTGAAAGAAAACATTAGTAAATTAAATAATTCTTTAGAAAAAGGTCTCTGTTCAGATACAATGGAAACAATTGTGGAAACAATTGCAGTTAGGGGTCTTGTATTTAGTTGTTGATTAATAATGATTTCTACTATAAAAAATAAGCAATCAAGGGGGAACTGAAGTTATCAGAATGTTAATTTGTCATTTGGGGCACTAAAGCAGAGATTGTCATCTGCAGAGAATCTTTGTTCTGTATGAGATTTCAACAGATGAGTCTGCTCCTTTATAGCAGATGGAAATAATTTTCAGAGAAGGTATGCACAGATACATTTTTAACCTAACACTAAAGGAGATACTACATTACTTTGACGAAGGAAACTCTGATCTTAGGCCAGAAAGAACAAGACATACCTCAATCTTCTTTAAAAGTTTTTTGAGCACCTTGTTAGAGTAGAATTTTCTCATTTAGAAACAAAACAAAAACAGTATTTAACTTTTAGACTGATAGTCTCTAAGTTTTGTAGCTTATGAATGAATAAAAATTCACTCGAGATGTTTTTCAAAATCTGTGTTTTGTTTGTGATGTTTATCACATAGATCAATACTCCATCATCTGAGAAGGAAAATAATTTATTTTTCATAATATTAGACACTATTTCGTTTGATCTTCAAGACAGTTCTAGAATGGAGAAGAGAAAGTATCATGATTTCTTTTTTATAAAATAAAAATATCAATCTTTAAGAACTAGCAAATGTATCAATAGGTGTCTATTTTTAAATGTTCACTATGTGAACTGCTTTAATGGGCCCTTAGCTAGGTTAAGGAACTGGAATCAGAATGGATATGTCTGATTTTAAACCCATACTCTTAACCCACTATATTTTATATTTCCCGTCCAAGGTAACACACATTTACTACTAGAACCTACAATTAAACTCCCTAAGTAGAGTTCTTCTGATTATACAAATTGCCTCCCACATCCATCCACAACTAAACAGCAGTGTGAATAATGCTGGCACCAGCTAGTCATTCACTACATTCTTTTCCCTTTGTTCCTCTGTACACACCTAGATTACCCTTCCCAACCTTCTGTGCAATTATGCATAGTCACATGACTGAGATTGGGTTGATAGTGTGTAGATAGATGCTTTGTACATTTATTCCAGACCTGACCTAGTAATTCTCCCACACACTTCTCCTTGTTCTTCCCCGTAAAAGGAAAGACTTATTTCCCTATATTACCATATATTCGAAGGCTTTCCACCTACCAAGAATGGTCAGATTGCAATTTGTATGAAAAGAAGAAGTAAACTTTTCTTCCCATAAACTATTAAAACTTCAAATTTTCCAAAGGGATTGGCAACATTTCATACTCCCACTAGCAAAGTAGGGGAAGTCCAAGTGTTTTACATTCTTACCAACATTTGGTGCTATTCATCTTCCTAGTATTAGATATTCAGTCCATATGTAGTGATAAATATGGCTTTAATTTGCATTTTTCCCAATAACTTGTAATTTTAAGTATTTTCCATGTTCATCACTCATTTGTTACATATTCACTTGAAACTCTCTATTCCAATCTTTTCCCCATTTTTAATGGGGAAGTTTATCTTTTCATTATTTTGTGATAGCGGCATTATATTCTGGATATAATCTTTTGTCAAATACATTTTTGTTGGAATACTTTTTTGTCAGATATATTTTATTCCTATCTGTGACTTACCATTTCATTTTTCTAATAGTTTCTTTCAAACGAAAATGTTTTACACATTTTTAAACTATAATTATCAATTGTTTTTTTTATGGCTTGTGGTTTTTTTGTTTGATTGTTTGTTTTACCATATATTAGGGCTCATCTCCAGCAAAAGTTCATGAGACAATTCTACTTTGTTTGTTTTTAGAAGGTTTGCATTTTAGCACATGCAGTTCAAAATATAGTTCTTCTAGTGAGAGTAAGCTGGTGTTTATTTTGTTACCTAAATTTATCCAGTTCCAACAACATAATTGCAAAGAATTTTCTCAATGATTGCCTTGGTTCCTTCACCAAAAAATCAAAACTATTATATGTAGGTCTATTTCTAGACACATTATGTTGATCCACTGACCTGTTTATCTACATGTATGCCACTAGATGGATCTTAATAGCATTACAGTAAATCTTAAAATTAGGGACTGCAAATTTCCTAACTTTGTTCTTTTTCTAGATATTTTGTCTATTCTAGGTCTTGTCTATTTCCATATAATTTTAGTATCAGCTTGTCAATTTCTACCTCCAGAGAAGACTTCTTGGATTTTAATTGGGATCGCATTTAATTTACTGAGCAGTTTTGGGAGAAAAGACTTCTTAATTGAGCTAATCCAAAACATGGATTAAAGATTTTCTTTAAATTCTCTTAACAAAATTTTACATAAAATTTACATTTTACAGAAGTCTTACATATATTTTGTTAAAAATCCCTGAATATTTTATATTTGTGGAATACTTTTATAAATAATGTATCCAAAATTTATCTTCTAATTGTTTCTGCATATATTTGTATAAAATTGGCCCTATCCTATGAGTTTTCTATATTCATTTATTATTTCTAGTGGTGGAAATTAAGATTTCTTTTTTTAACCTTTAAAATACTTATTTATTTTTTGGGGATCTTATTTGAGAGAGAGAGATAAAATGAGCAAGGGGTAGGGCAGAGGAAGAGGGAGAAACAGGCTTCCCACTGAGCATTGTGTTCCATGCTGGACTCATGCCCCAGAACCCTGAGATCAGGGCCTGAGCTGAAAGCAGATGCTTAACCTAGTGAGCCACCCAGGTGCCCCAGAAATTAAGATTTCTTACATACATATATCTTTTCTGAATAAAGACAATTTTAATTATTTCTTTGAGTTTTTATGACTTCTGTATCTTTGGTCTATTTTTTCTTATCTTTTTGCCTTGACTGAGACCTCCAATACAATGTTGAATAGCAAACATACTTTTTCCTGATCTTAGCTAGAAAGTATTCAACATTTTAATTTTAAATACGACGTTTTCTGTAGTTTTTATCATGAATGGTGTTGAATTTTTCAAATGCTTATCCTATACCCATTGAGTTGTTCATATAATTTCTTCCTTTCTTCTGCTAATGTGGTGCAATATATGATTAATTCTTGACTATTAAAAAAAATCTGCATTCCTGGGACAAACTCCAAATGCTCATAATATATTATTATTTTTTATATGTAATGGAATTATTTTGCCAAAATTTTGTTAAGGATTTCTTGTCTCTGTTCATGAGGGATAATGATATGTATTTTCTTTTAATGTGCTTAGTTTTGCAATCATGATCTCTTCATAAAGTTGGGTGTGAAGTGTTCATTCTTCTTACATTTTATGAAAATTCATATGAGATTGGAAATTTTTCCTCCTTAAGTATATGATATAATTAATCAGTGAAGTCACATTGGCCTGGAGTATTCTCTATGGGAAGGTTTGGAATTGTAAATGTAATTTGTTTGCCAGATACATGACTGCTCATATCTTGTGTTTCCTCAAGTGTCAGTTTTGACAAGGGGATTTTTTTAATGTTTAATTTTTAAAATTATTTTAAAGATTTTGTTTTTAAGAAATCTCTGTACCCAATGTGTAGAACTTAAACTCACAACCCCCAAGACCAAGAGTCACATGCTCTTCTGAGACATCCAGATGGCCCAAAAAAGCTGAATTTTAAATAAATCCTCCATTTCACTTAAAATTGTCCACTTTTTGCAACATTCCTTTATATTTCTCTTAACATCTTTAGGATATGTGCTATTATCCTCTTTCAAATCCAATATTTATGATTTGTACTTTCTCATTTCTTGGTCAGTCTTGGTAAAAGTTTATCAGTTTGATTAATCCTTTGGAAAAAAAATACTTAGCCCTTGAACATTTTGTCATTTTTAAAAATTTCATTGATTTCCTGATTGTTTATTATTTCCTTTCTTCAACTTTGGTTTTAATTTCCTCTCCCTTTTTTAGCTTCTTAATGTGAAAAGTTAGGTCACTAATTTGAAGTGTTTCTTCTGTTCTAATATAAACATTTAAAAGCCTTCATTTTTCCCCTAAGTACTACTCTAGCTGCATCCCATAAATGTTATGCTGTGTTTTAATTTTTACTTAGATTAAAGCATTTTCTAATTTTTCCTGGGAATCCTTATTTGTGCCTTAAGTTACTCAGATATATGCTGCTTAATTCCCAAGTATTTGGTTAGTTTCCAGCTCTCTAATATTTTTTCTAAATTAATTCTACCATACCTATTATGATCAGAGAAATTATTATATAAAATGTCAGTCTTTTGAAACCTTTTGAAACTTCTTTTATGGCCCAACAGATGGTCTCTTTTGGTGAGTGCTCCATGAGTCCTGGAGAAGTGTGTGCTCTGCAGATGTTGAGAATAGTATTCTACAAATATAAATTAGATCAACTTGATGGTGTTTTCAAGATTTTAATAGACTCACTGTTTTGTTTTGTTTTCTATTTTTTGGCCAGTGATTCTATCAATTCCTGGAAGGGAGTATTAAAAATACTAAATATGACTAAGCATTTGTGTATTCTTCCTTTTGTTCTGCCAATTTTTGCTTCATGCATTTTGAGCTCTGTTATTCAGGTGCATACGTATATAGAATAGTTATGTCACCTTATGTATTAAGATTTATAGCATTAAGAGATATTTCTTCTTTTCATGTAATAATCCTAGTCTTGAAACTACATCAGCCTTCAAATTTCTCATTATTGTTTCCACATTACATCCATTTACTTCAACGTATATGAGTGTCTCTATATTAAGTGTTCATCTCTTATAGATGGCATATATTTTATTTTATTCTGTTGCATTTGCATGAATTTTTATAACTCTTTGTATAATGTTTTTATTTTTTATTATTTTTATTAACATATAATGTATTATTTGCCCCAGGGGTACAGGTTTGTGAATCATCAGGCTTACATTCTTCACAACACTCACCATAACACATACCCTCCCCAATGTCCATAACCCAAGCATCCTCTCCATACCCCCACCCCCCAGCAACCATCAGTTTGTTTTGTGAGATTAAGAGTCTCTTATGGTTTGTCTCTCTCCCGACCCCATCTTGTTTCATTTTTTTCCATCCCTAACCCCAAACCCCCCATCTGCCTCTCAAATCCTATCAGGGAGATTGTATGATAATTTACTTTTTCTGATTGACTTATTTCACTCAGCATAATACTCTCTAGTTCCATCCATGTTGTTGCAAATGGCAAGAAATCATTTCTTTTGATGGCTGCATAATATTCCATTGTATATATATACCACATCTTCTTTATCCATTCATCTGTTGATGGATATCTAGGTTCTTTCCATAGTATGGCTATTGTGGACTTTGCTGCTATTAACATTTGGGTGCACGTACCCCTTCGGATCACTACCTTTGTATCTTTTTTTTTTTTTTTTAAGATTTTATTTATTTGACAGAGATAGATCACATGTAGGCAGAGAGGCAAGCAGAGAGAGAGAGAGAGAGAGAGGGAAGCAGGCTCCCTGCTGAGCAGAGAGCCCGATGCGGGACTCGATCCCAGGACCCCGAGATCATGACCTGAGCTGAAGGCAGCGGCTTAACCCACTGAGCCACCCAGGTGCCCCCCTACCTTTGTATCTTTAAGGTAAATATCGAGTAATGCAATTGCTGAATCATAGGGTAGCTATATTTTCAACTTTTTTAGGAACCTCCATGCTGTTTTCCATAGTGGCTGCATCAGCTTGCATTCCCACCAACAGTGTAGGAGGGTTCCCCTTTCTCCGCATCCTTGCCAACATCTGTCATTTCCTGACTTATTAATTTTAGCCATTCTGACTGGTCTGAGGTGGTATCTCATTGTGGTTTTGATTTGTATTTCCCTGATGCCAAGTGATGTAGAGAACTTTTTTGTGTATCTGTTGGCCATTTGGATGTCTTCTTTGCATAAATGTCTGTTCATGTCCTCTGCCCATTTCCTGACTGGATTATTTGTTCTTTGGGTGTTGAGTTTGATAAGTTCTTTTTAGATTTTGCATACTAGACCTTCATCTGGTATGTTATTTGCAAATATCTTCTCCCATTCTGTCAGTTGTCTTTTGGTTTTGTTGACTGTACCCTTTGCTGTGCAAAAGCTTGATGGAGTCTGAATAGTTCATTTTTGCCCTTGCTTCCCTTGTCTTTGGCGATATTTCTAGGAAGAAGTTGCTGTGGCTGAGGTCAAAGAGGTTGCTGCCTGTGTTCTTCTCAAAGATTTTGAGAGATTCCTTTCTCACATTGAGGTCCTTCATCCATTTTGAGTCTATTTTCGTGTGTGGTGTAAGGAAATGATCCAATTTCATTTTACTGCATGTGGCTGTCCAATTTTCCCAACACCATATGTTGAAGAGGCTGTCTTTTTCCATTGGACATTCTTTCCTGCTGTGTTGAAGATTAGTTGACCATAGAGTTGAGGGTCTTTCTGGGCTCTCTATTCTGTTCCATTGATCTATGTGTCTGTTTTTGTGACAGAACCATATAGTCTTGATGATATCAGCTTTGTAATAGAGCTTAAAGTCCAGAATTGTGATGCCACCAACTTTGGCTTTCTTTTTCAATATTCCTTTGGCTATTTGAGGTCTTTTCTGGTTCCATATAAATTTTAGGATTATTTGTTCCATTTCTTTGAAAAAATTGGATGGTATTTTGATAGGAATTGCATTAAATGTGTAAATTGCTTTAGGTAGCATAGACATTTTCACAATATCTGTTCTCCCAATCCAGGAGCACGGAACATTTTTCCATTTCTTTGTGTCTTCCTTAATTTCTCTTATGAGTACTTTATAGTTTTCTGAGTACAGATTCTTTGCCTCTTTGGTTAGGTTTATTCCTAGGTATCTTATGGTTTTGGGTGCAATTGTAAATGGGATTGACTCCTTAATTTCTCTTTCTTCTGTCTTGTTGTTGGTGTATAAAAATGCAACTGATTTCTGTGCATTGATTTTATATCCTGACACTTTACTAAATTCCTGTATGAGTTCTAGCAGTCTTGGAGTGAAGTCTTTTGGGTTTTCCACATAAAGAATCATATCATCTGCAAAGTGTGAGAGTTTGACTTCTTTGCCACTTCTAATGTCTTTTATTTCTTTTTGTTGTCTGATTGCTGAGGCTAAGACTTCTAGTACTATATTGAATAACAGTGGTGATAGTGGACATCCCTGCATATTCCTGACCTTAGGGGAAAAGTTCTCAGTTTTTCTCCTTTGAGAATGATATCCTCTGTGGGTTTTTCATAGATGGCTTTGATGATATTGAGGTATGTAACTTCTATCCCTACACTGTGAAGAGTTTTGATCAAGAAAGGGTACTGTACTTTGCTAAATGCTTTTTCAGCATCTATTCAGACTATCATATGGTTCTATTTCTTTCTTTGATTACTGTATGGTATCACATTAATTGATTTGCAGATGTTGAACCAACCTTGCAGCCCAGGAATAAATCCCACTTGGTCATGGTGAATAATCCTTTTGATAGACTGTTGGATCCTATTGGCTAGTATTTTGGTGAGAATTTTTGCATCTGTGTTCATCAAGGATACTGGTCTGTAATTCTCCTTTTTGGAGGATCTTTCTCTGGTTTTGGGATCAAGGTGATGCTGGCCTCATGAGTTTGGAAGTTTTCCTTCCATTTCTATTTTTTGGAACAGTTTCAGGAGAATAGGTATTAATTCTTCTTTAAATGTTTGGTAGAATTCCCCTAGGAAGCCGTCTGGCCCGGACTTTCATTTGTTGGGAAATTTTTGATGACTGCTTCATTCTCCTTACAGTAATGGGTCTGTTCAGGGTCTGTTCAGGTTTTCTATTTCTCCCTGGTTCAGTTTTGGTAGTTTATATGTCTCTAGGAATGCATCCATTTCTTCCAGATTGTCAAATTTGCTGGTGTATAGTTGCTCATAATATGTTCTTATAATTGTTCATATTTCTTTAGTGTTGGTTGTGATCTCTCCTCTTTCACTCATGATTTTATAAATTTGGGTCCTTTCTCTTTTCTTTTTGATAAGTCTGGCCAGGAATTTATCAATCTTATTAATTCTTTCAAGGAACCAGCTCCTAGTTTCATTGATCTGTTCTACTGTTCTTTTGGTTTCTATTTCATTGATTTCTGCTCTGATCTTTATTATTTCTCTTCTCCTGCTGGGTTTAGGCTTTCTTTGCTGTTCTTTCTATAGTTCCTTTAGGTGTAGGGTTATGTTGTGTACTTGAGATCTTTCTTGTTTCTTGAGAAAGGCTTGTATCACTATATATTTTCCTCTCAGGACCGCTTTCACTGTGTCCCACAGATTTGGGACAGTTGTATTTTCATTTTCATTTGTTTCCATGAACTTTTTCAGTTCTTCTTTAATTTCCTGGTTGACCCATTCATTCTTTAGTAGGATGCTCATTAGCCTCCATGTACTTGAGTTCTTTCCAACTTTCCTCTTGTGATTGAGTTCTGGCTTCAGAGCATTGTGGTCTGAAAATATGCAGGGAATGATGCTAATCTTTTGGTACCAGTTGAGACCTGATTTGTGACCCAGGATGTGATCTATTCTGGAGAATGTTCCATGTGCACTAGAGAAGAATGTGTATTCTGTTGCTTTGGGATGGAATGTTCTGAATATATCTGTGAGGTCTATCTGGTCCAGTGTGTCATTTAAGACCTTTATTTCTTTGTTGATCTTTTGCTTAGATGATCTGTCCATTTCAGTGAGGGGGGTGTTAAAGTCCCCTACTATTATTGTTATTGTTGATGTGTTTCTTTGATTTTGCTATTAATTTCTTTATATAGTTGGCTATATAAGTATATAGTTGGCTATATGTTAGGGACATAGATATTTAAAATTTAGATCTTTTGTGGGACAGACCCTTTGAGTATGATATAGTGTCCTTCCTCATCTCTTATTTTAGTCTTTGGCTTAAAATCTAATTTATCTGATATAAGGATTGCCACCTCAGCTTTCTTTTGATGTCCATTAGCATGGTAAATTTTTTTCCACCCCTCACTTTAAATTTGGAAGTGTCTTTGTGTCTAAAATGAGTTTCTTGTAGACAGCATATTGATGGGTTTTGTTTTTTTATCCATTCTGATACTCTGTGTCTTTTGATTGGGGCATTCAGCCCATTTACATTCATGGTAACTATTGAAAGGTGTGAATTTAGTGCCATTGTATTGCTGTAAGGTGACTGTTACTGTATATTATCTCTGTTCCTTTCTGGTCTGTGACTTTTAGGCTCTCTCATTGCTTTGAAGACCCCTCTCAATATTTCCTGTAGGGTTGTTTTGGTGTTTGCAAATTCTTTTAATTTTTGTTTGTCTTGGAAGCTTTTTATCTCTCATTCTATTTTCAATGATAGCCTACCTGGATATAGCATTCTTGGCTGCATATTTTTCTCATCTAGGGTTCTGAATATATCATGCCAGTTCTTTCTAGCCTGCCAGGTCTCTGTGGATAAGTCTACTGACAATATAATATTTCTACCATTGTATGTTATAGACTTCTTTTCCTAAGCTGCTTTCAGGATTTTCTCTTTGTCACTAAGACTTATAAGTTTTACTGTTAGATGACAGGCTGTAGAGCTTTTTTTTTTAAATTTTGTGGGGGGTTTTCTGTTGTATAATATTTTTAAATAATATCTTTAAATGTTATAATTTACATCCTTAATTTATCATACTCTACTATTATTGTATTACTTTAGGCAAAATGTAAGAATCTTACAACAACAGCATAATCTCATTTGCCCTCCTCCTTTCTGTGTTCTATTGTTGTCATATCTTATAAATATTGTCCACAGAAAATGTTGTTTTATTCTAAGCAGTCAGTTTTCAGTTAAAGAAAATAATAATAATATAAAATGTAGGCTTTCATATTTACCAACATATTTATGGTTTCTAGCACTATTCATTTTTTCCTGTTGACAAAAGTCTATATAGCATCACTTCCCTTTAGCCAGCAGAACAGACTTTAACCTTTCTTTTGTGGTGCAGATCTGCCTAGATAGAATTCCCTCATTTTGAAAAATGTGATTTTACCCTCAGTTTTGTTGCATATATTTTTAGATATGGAATACTGATTGAATTTTTGTTTTCTTTTTAAAACTTTAAGGATAGGGATGCCTGGGTGGCTCAGTTGGTTAAGCAGCTGCCTTTGGCTCAGGTCATGATCCCAGCGTCCTGGGATCAAGTTCCACATTGGGCTCCTTGCTTGGCAGGGAGCCTGCTTCTCTCTCTGCCTCTGCCTGCCACTCTGTCTGCCTGTGCTTGCTCTCACTCCTCTCTCTCTGACAAATAAATAAATAAAATCTTAAAAAAAAAAAAACTTTAAGGATATTTTTTTTCTAGCTGCCATTATTTCTGAGGAAAAAAAAATCATCCATAATTTGTGTCATGGCTCTCCCATGTGTAATGTGCACTTTCTCTATGGATGCTCTGAATATTTTTTTCTTTGTCTTTGGTTTTCAGCAATTTAGCTATGTGACTAGAGGTGATTCCTTCTGTACTCAAGCTACTTGTAGTTTTTTTAGTTTCTTCATTCTGTGTATTATGTTATTTTCAGCAAATTTGGGAAGTTTCTGACCATTATTTATTTCAACATTTTATTGTCCCAACATTTTCCTTTTTCTGGGATTCTATTTTCACCTACTAGGCCTTTTGACATTACTTTAAATGTAACTGAAATTGTGTTTGTTTAAAAACAAACACCTTCTTTTTCTTTGTTCTTCAAATTGAATGATTTCTGTTGATCTGTAATGTTCACTTACCCTTCATTCTGCAGTTTCACCCTGCTGTTAATTTCCCCCAGTGATGCATTTTAAAATTCAGATTTTGTACTTCTTTTCTTTTTTATTTTAAAGATTTTATTTATTTATTTGACAGAGAGAGATCACAAGGAGACAGAGAAGCAGGCAGAGAGAGAGAGAGGGAAGCAGGCTCCCTGCTGAGCAGAGAGCCCGATGCGGGACTCGATTCCAGGACCCTGAGATCATGACCCGAGCCGAAGGCAGTGGCTTAACCCACTGAGCCACCCAGGCGCCCTCAGATTTTGTACTTCTTTTTAGTTCTAGAATTTCAGTATGATACTTTATCATTCACTTTTTCTATAGTTGCTTTAAATTCTTAAATACATTTATAATAGCTATTTAAAATTATTAATATAAACAGCCTGTGATGGTTTTAGTATTTTTACAACATCTTGGTCATCTGGGTTTCTGTTTTTGTTGACTACTTTCCCTTTTGATTCTAGGAAACATTTTATTCCTTCTTTACATGACAGTGATTTTCATTTTGTTTTATTTTATGATAGCCATTGCAGATTTTACACTGAAAGGAGTTTTGACTATGGTGTTTCCCATTAAATAATATTTAATTTTGACATGCAGATAAACTCCTGGAGGACCCTCCCAATCTTGTTGTTTGTCTTTTTGCCCTTTGTTAGGAAAGATTTACTCTCATTTTGTTTTAAACCCAGGATGTGGCTCTTATTCTATGGCATGGCCATTATTTCCAAAGCATAATCTTTCTCGGGTTTCAACTGATTGAGGTGTTCAGCAATGTTCTTCTACTATGGATGGCTGAACAATCATTTCCACTAACATTATACAATTTCTGGTATCTATATTCTACTCTTAGTCCCACATGAAATCTTACCCTATCCTTGCACCAGAAACCTCAGCCTCAACTCAGTGTTTGTCTTCTGTTCTCAATGAGATCTCCACTCTCCATGTAGGATTGCTTTCCTTCTCCAAATTAGAAACATTGAAAAAATGTGAGGCTCACCTCACTTTTTTTCCTTTTTTTATAAGTATCAAATTCTTTCCCTGTCTGTTGCTTGATAACAGCAGACAGTCATTTATTACATTTTGTCCAGTCTGATAGTTGTTTACAGTAGAAGTATAACTTGAGAAACAGTTATTGTGTCATGGATAGAAAAAGTCTTATATCATAGGCATCTTAATGATGCATATTCTATAAAGGCCCAATCAAGTACTGAAAAAGTAGAATATCTTAAGTCTATTTTAAGATTATATATTTATCTACAAACAGAGATATATCTCCAAGTTATTTCCATAATAATTGTATCAATTTATAGTACCATTAGTAATGCAATGGAATACCAGCTTCACTACAGAGTTATACACACTAATATTTTATTTTGTTTCATAATGAGGCAAATTCAGGATAATGTGAATTCAGTATTAATGTTTGAAAAGGCAGAGTAGCAAATTAATATCTGCACCCCTCAAAGAATCAAAGTTTTTCTCTGATCTCTTTTTTCCAGTAGATTCCTTCTGCCTATAGCTAGCCTGGATTCTCAGCCTACAGTTTACCCAGAACCCTTAAGTGTCCATAGAAAATGGGTTCTGGTAGCTTCTCATTGTCAACTTGCCATTTTAATTTTACCACTAGGGTTTTCAACTGTTTTTTAATTGTGAATAAAGTGATAATAATTTTGCTTTCAGAGGCTTTTGGTTGAGAACCTTAGTTTCATTTAAAGCCTCAAAAAATACTGCATAATAAACTAGATGAGCAAGTGAAATCCCAAATTCTCTAATTTTGTTCCTTCTATGCTGAATGACCACTAAGAGTTTATTGGAGTAGTGCTTTTCTTTGGTAAACCCATGATCCTCAGCCTCCAGACAGCAGAGGAAAATACCACAGGGACACAAACAGCTGCTGTCGTCAGCTCACTTTGGACATACTTTCATCACTCCTGACTTTTAGTGTGTCTAGTACCCATTGGTTCCACAGCTTTTAGGTATCTTTGAAAATATGATTTTTATAACTTATCTTTTATAGTTTTTTCAGCAGTTTTGTTGACTTTACAAGACTTACTACCTATTATTTTGGCAGAAGTTCAGTTTTGCCATTTTTAAACTTTATTTTTTTAAGATTTTATTTATTTATTTATTTATTGGAGAGGGAGAAACTTGCATGAGAGAGCAGGGGGAGGGGCAAAAGAAGTGGGAGAGGGACAAGTAGACTCCCCACTGAGTGTGGAGCCTCATGTGGGGCTCAATCCTAGGACTGGAGCTCATGACCCAGGGGGAACCAAAAGTCCACTGTTGAATCAACCAAGCAACCCAGGCATCCGTAATTTTGATCTTTATATAAGTATAATTATATAACATACATTCTTTATTAGTGTCTGGCTAATTTTGCTCAGTATTATTATTTGTTAGATATTCATCCATTTCCTTGAATATTTATTCTCATTACTATAGATTACAGTATCATTGATTACACCAAATACTGTGGATAAACCTGCAAATACTGTAAATTACAGTATTATTGATTACACCAAAATTTATATATGCATTATATTGTTAATGAGCATTTAAGGAATTTCTACTTTCTAACTGTAATGAATAGTGCTACTTTGAACATTCTTATAAACATCTTTATATAAATGCACATTTGTTAAGTGTACATAGTAGTAGAAATTCTGGGTCATGGGGAACACATGTGCTTATGTTCAGTAGCTATTGTCAAACAGATTTCTAAGTGGTTGTTCCTAATTACATTTTCACCATTAGTGTATGAGGGTTTTTATTCGTATATTTTTAATTGATTATATTTTCTCTCAAACATTTGTCATATTCTTATTAAGTCATTGTTTTTCTTATTGTTTTATGCAAATCCTTTTTATGGTAAAGACATTAACGATTGCATTTCAGCAAATATATACCCATATATTCTGTTCATTGTATTTAATCTCATCTATGCCAAGCATAATGTGTAAATAACTAGATTATTCACACTATGAATTATCCACATACATGCCTCAGTCCTTACAGTAAATAATTAAGCTTTAATTTTAAGACAACAATAAATTTCTTATCAGCAGAATTACCTATCAATATTTGATAGAATGATGTAAAATATCACTTTAAGACAGATATGTATAAAATAAATTAAGAACAATGTAGATTCACTATTACTCATTGGACAGATAGAGTTACAAACAGGTGAATAACAAAAAAAAAGAGGAAGAACAAGGGGTATCTGTATGAAAAAAATTTATAGCTATGTAATAAGGATAAAATGAATCTGTAATTAATAAGGTGAAACTTTTCTTGCCTTACTCTGACCCTCTATAAAATACCATATGTGAATGTTTGTAGCTACAATGTTTCTTTAGCATGCCCATCTGTAACAGGCCTCTTTTACCTGATACTTTATTAGCCATGTCACATTTCATCACTACAGCTGTGACTAATACCGGTAATAAGTAAACAATGTTGAGCTCCAGCAAGCCTATCCTAACTGTAACTGTTAGAATCACATAAAGGCAAACCAACAAGCAATGCAATATGCCCAAGTTACATTTATCTTGATATTCAGTAAAACCAATTTCCAGCACAATCTTCTGGAGAATTTACATTAAAAAAAAGTACAATAGAGAATCAAGTCTACATCTGTTAATGATGAAAATCTCAAGTTTTTATAGAAGAGATTAATAAGCCCCAAGACTTCCAAACAGGCTTTTAATTCCATACAATGTTTCTTTGTGTTTAATCTCTGCCTCATCTCAAGTATATTTTAAGCAAATGCTTTATTGACTAAGCACAGGGTAAATAAACCAGAGTGAAAGTTGTAAATAATTACATCCATAAACAGCACTCCACTTAGAGAAAGAAAATTACATCTAAATTCTTGGTTTGCTTTCAATTTTATGGACTTTTTCAATGTTATCTTGAAACAGCCACATTTTCCGGTAATAGACTTCATCCCCTCCTTCCAGTCTATTATCAGTCACATCAGTCATTGCACTGGAAGTCTATGGCATACTCAGCATATTAACTAATAGAAGAATGAAAAGGTTTACCCCTACTAATATGTGTCCTCCCACTACCCTTTGGAAATGTGCACGAAAATTAAACAAATTTTCCAAGTAAGTTTACATAGATGACTATTTACAGTTATGTGATCTGTGACTTATTTGGCACAGAAAATGGGAAAATGAAATGAAAAGACAAAGCTTCAGTTAAAAGACATATTTTACAGAGGAGGGGCAAGAGAGCAGAGAAGGAGGAGACCCTGTTTCAACCAGTCCCCTAAAGTGAGCTAAATATCTACCAGAACACTCTGAATACCCATGAAATCAGCCTGAGATGTAAGATTATACACTTCTGGATCTCTATGGGGGCAGAAGAACATCAGTGGAGAGGTAAAGTGGAGAGGGAACACTCGGACTGATATCAGAGGATAAACAGAAGGGGGAGGGAGCCACCAGAACCAATCCATTGGAAAGTAATACCCCAATATGAGAGTGCCCTGTGACTGGGGACCAGAATTAACTTGGAGACTGTTAAAATCACTCAAAAAGAGCAAAAGATATTAAGGGGCAGCTGGTGGAATCACACAGTCATGGGCATGGGCCTAAGCCGACAATCCCAGAACGGTCACCCCTGGGGACCACCCATGCCAGAGAGAGCTGGGCGGGGCCTCCTGTCCATGGTCCCTGAGCCCATGGCTTTCCACTGCTTGCACCACCATTCTGGCTGGGCACACTCCCACTCGTGCCTGAGAGACACCGGTGTGGGCGTTGGCCCACAGTGTCTGGGCCTTCAGCCTTCCATGACCAGCTGCAGGGTCTGAGTGCACAGAGCCTGCACATGAGAGATACCAGCACAGACTCCTGTCAGGATCCCTCCAGCCACAGCCTTCCACAACCTGTGCTACTGCAGGATCTGAGCACACCCAGCCCACACCTGAGAGACCCAGAGTGGACTCTGGTCGGGGTCCCTCAGCCCACAGCCTTCCACAACCTGCACCTCTGCTGGGTTTAAGCACACCCAGAGTGGGCATGGACCCCAAACAGCAGTCCCGGCAATGGCAGTCACCTGGGTTCAGGCTGGCCCAGGCCAATGTCACTCCCAGTTTTAGTGGCACAGAGTGCAGAGACAAGCAGGGGCCTCGGGTGACCACTGAGACAGTGGCTGGGAGCCCGCACCACCTGTGGGAGGTTGTGGTGTTCAGCAGAGTTTGCAGAGAGGGACTATGTGTGTTCTGGACATCCTCAGGGGAGCAGACTAAGGGTTCTCTCTGAGGCAGAGGTCTGGGTGCAGACAGTTTGCTTTCCACTAAACCTCCAAAAAGCTAAAAAGCCGGAAAAAGCCATGAAAGAATAAAAACCTCCAGAGAACAAAAACTTAAAAAAAAAAAAAAAGTTTCCACAGAGCCAAGCTCCTTGATGGGGGCAGGGTGACTCAGCCAAGCAGGACTGACTGGAAAACAAAGCGGCAGGCCCCTCCCCAAGAAGACAAGCCAAAAGAACAAGAGGACAACCACCACAGGGTCCCCATAAAACTGTAAAACCCAAACATCAGGGGAAAACAATGTATTAAGCTCCTGGTATTGCCCTAAAACCTGTTTCATAGATACAACTTTTCTTTTTCTTTCTTTCTTTCTTTCTTTCTTTCTTTCTTTCTTTCTTTCTTTCTTTCTTTTTTAAATTCTTTCTCACAATTCTTGTTTTTTAAAATTTTTTTATCCTACTTACCATTTCAACTAGAAGTTTAATAGAACTTTTCATAATAACTTTTTAACTTGAAAATTTTCATACATATACCTGTGCTTTTCCTTTTCTTTCTTTTCTTTTTTCTTTTTAATACATATAGATATAAGCTTACCCTATTCAATACTCTCTCTCTCTCTCTCTCTCTCTCTCTCTATATATATATATATATATATATATATATATATATATATTTTTTTTTTAATTTCCTTGTATCTTTGGAAAGTTAAGTCCTTTAACAAAGATAACAAGATATACCCAGGAAGAACCAAAATAACCTTCCTCACCCACATTGAGGATTTATAACCCCCCCTTCCCATCTTAGTCTTCTGTTGGTGTTTCTGTGTATTTGCTTTTGTTTTTGTACTATGTAAATCTTATTCTTGGGGTTCATTTTGGCTGGGTTTTTCTTTTTTCTTTTTTTTTCTTGTCTTTTACTTTTGTCAGTCTTTTTGTTTGTTCATTTTGTATATGTATCTTATAAATCTTACTTTTGGGGCTCATTTTGGTCAAGTTTTTTTTTTTTCCTCTTTCTCTCTCTCTTTTTTTCTTTTTTCTTTCTTTTTGGTGGTGACTTCTGATTGCTCTTACTTTCCAGGGTACACCTTACCTAGATCATGGTTGATATATTCAGCTATACATTCCCTCAACCATCTGACTAAAATGACTAGGAAGAGGAACATCCAACAGAGGAAAAATTCTGGGGACTGCCCTCTCCATCAGAACTATTGGATATGGACATAAACAGTATATCAGAAAGGGAATTCAGGGTAACAAGGGCAGGCAATGGCTAGGCTGAGGAAGACCATTAGTGGCAACACAAAAACTCTAAAGGCAGAAGTGAGGCCTGATCTGGCAGTACTAAAAAGTTCTATCAATGAGATCCAGTCTAATCTAAATACTCTAGCAGCTAGAGTAACTGAGGCAGAAGATCTAATTAGTGACCTTGAAGACAAACTTATAGAGAAGAAGGAACAGGAGGAAGCCTAGAAAAAATAGCTTAGAAGTCATGAAAACAGAATTAGGAAAATAAATGACACCATGAAATGTTCCAACATCAGAATTATTAGGATTTCTGAGTGGGTGGAGAAAGAGAGAAGACTAGAAGATATAGTTGATCAAATTCTGGATGAAATTTTCCCTGATCTGGGGAATGGAACAAGTGTTCGTGTTCTAGAGGCAGAAAGGACACCCTCCCCCAAGACCAACAAGTCTAGAAAGATATCCAGACACTTAATTGTGAAATTCACGAGTCATGATTTTAGACAAGAGGTCTTAAGGGCAGCTAGGGGAAAGATATTCCTTATGTACAGAGGAAGGACTGTCAGAATACCTTAAGACCTCTCCACAGAAACCTCACAAGCCAGAAAGGTTTGGCAAGATATATTCAAGGCACTACATAAGAAAAACATGCAGGTAAGAATACTTTATCCAGGAAGGCTGACATTCAAAATGGATGGAGAGCATTGGTGGTTCAGTTGTAGAATTCTCGCCTGCCAAAATGGATGGAGAGATAAAGTGTTTCCAAGATCAGCAAGGTTTAAAAGAGTATATGACCACCAAGCCAGCACCACAAGAAATATTAAGGGGGGGTCCTATAAAAGAAGAAAGAACCCAAGAATGACATAGAACAGAAATTTACAGAGACAATACATAAAACAAGGACTTCTCAGATAACATCATGTCAATAAAAACTTATCTTTCAATAATTACTCTCAACATGAATTGCCTAACTGCTCCCATAAAAAGGCACAGGCTTGAAGACTGGATAAAATGATAGGACCCATCCACATGCTGTCTACAGAGACACATTTGGAACATAAAGACACATCCAGGCTGAAAGTGAAGGGATGGAGAAGCATCTTTCATGCCAATGGGCCTCAAAAGAAAGCTGGGGTAGTGATTCTCATATCAAATAAATTAGATTTTAAGCTAAGGACTGTAGTCAGAGATAAAGAAGGATGCTACATGAATCTCAAAGGATCTATCCACCAAGAAGATCTAACAATTGTAAATATTTATGCCCCCAATATGGGAGCAGCCAACCTCATAAGACAACTGTTAATCAAAATAAAGAGTCATGTTGATATGAACACATTAGTTGTAGGGAACCTTAATATACCACTCTCAGTAATAGACTGATCATCTAAGCATAAAATCAATAAAGAAACAATAGCTTTGAATGACAAATTGGTCCAGATGGACCTCATACATATATATGGAACATTCTACCCTAAAACAACAGAATACTCATTTTTCTCCTCATAGATATATATGGAACATTCCATCCTAAAACAACAGAATACTCATTCTTCTGCATTCTCTAGAATGGACCACATACTGGGTCGCAAATCAGGGCTCAACTGCTACCAAAAGACTGAGATTATTCCCTGCATAATCTCAGACCCCAGTGCTTTGAAACTGGACCTCAACCACAAAAAAAAAGTTTGGAAGGAATTCAAACACTTGGAAGCTAAAGACCATCCTGCTTAAGAATGTTTGGGTTAACCAGGAAATCAAAGAAGAACTTAAACAATTCATGGAAACCAATGAGAATAAAGACACTTCAATCCAAAACCTATGGGATATGGCAGAGGCAGTCTTAAGGAAGAAATACATAGCCATCCAATCCTCCCTCAAAAAATTTGCAAAATCCAGAAAACACCATCTCTCTTTACACCTTAAATAACTGGAAGATCAACAACAAATAAAGCCAAACACACACAAAAGGGAAATAATCAAGATTAGAGCAGAGATGAATGAGTTAGAAACTAGAGATACATTAGAACACATCAATGAAACTAGAAGTTGTTTCTTTGAAAGAATTAATAAGTTTGATAAACCACTGGCCAAACTAATCCACAAGAAAAGAGAGAAGAACCAAATAAATAAAATTATGAATGAAAGGGGAGAGATCACAACCAACACCAAGAAAATAGAAACAGTCATCAGAAATTATTATCAACACTTATAAGCCAATAGGTTAAGCAACCTAGATGAAATGGATGCATTCTTGGAAAACTATAACTTCCAAAACTGAATCAGGAAGAAATTGACAACGTGAATAGACCATTATCTAGTAATGAGATTGAAACAGTGATCAAATACCTCCCAAAATACAAGACCCCAGGACCTGATGGATTCCCTGGGGAATCCTACCAAATATCCAAAGAAGAAATAATACCTATTCTCATAAACATGTTTCAAAAAATAGAAACAGAAGGAATACTTCCAGACTTTTTCTATGAAGCCAGCATTACTCTGATCCCCAAACCAGGCAAAGAACCCACCAAAATGGATAATTTCAGGCCAATATCCCTGATGAATATGGATGCTAAAATTCTCAACAAGATCCTAATCAATAGGATCTAACAGTACATTAAAAAGGTTTTCCAATAAGTCAAGATGGCGGAGAAGTAGCAGGCTGAGACTACTTCGGGTAGCGGGAGATCAGCTAAATAGCTTATCTAAAGATTGCAACCACCTACAAATCCAACGGGAGATTGAAGAGAAGAAGAACAGCAATTCTAGAAACAGAAAATCAACCACTATCTGAAAGGTAGGACTGGCGGAGAAGTGAATCCAAAGCGATGGGAAGATAGACCGCGGGGGGAGGGTCCAGTTCCCAGCGAGCTGCGGAGCAATGGAGCACAAAATCAGGACTTTTAAAAGTCTGTTCCGCTGAGGGACATCGCTCCAGAGGCTTAACTGGGGTGAAGCCCAGGAGGGGTCAGTGCGGCCTCAGTTCCCACAGGGTCACAGAAGTATCGGGGGTGTCTGAGTGTCGCAGAGCTTACCGGTATTAGACCGGGGAAGCCGGCTACAGAGACAGAGCCGAGGAGTAAGCTCTAACCTCGGGGTTACCTTGAACCTGTCACAGGCTCGGTCAGCTTGGACCGCGGCCGGAGGCCAGGGTGACGGGAGTAATTGGGCGCTGTTCTCTGAGGGCGCACTGAGGAGTGGGGACCTGGGCTCTCGGCTCCTCCGGGCTGGAGACCGGGAGGCCGCCATCTTCATTCCCGTCTTCCAGAACTCTACGAAAAGCGCTCAGGAAACAAAAGCTCCCGAAAGCAAACCCAGCAAACCCAAGCGGATTACTCAGCCCGGCCCTGGGTAAGGGCAGTGCAACTCCGCCTGCGGCAAAGACACTTGAGAATCACTACAACAGGCCCCTCCCCCAGAAGATCAACAAGAAACCCAGCCAGGACCAAGTTCACCTACCAAGGAGTGCAGTTTCAATACCAAGGAGAGCGGCGGAATTCCAGAGGAGAAGAAAGCAAAGCATGGAACTCATGGCTTTCTCCCCATGATTCTTTAGCCATGCAGTTAATTTAATTTTTTTTCTTTTTCAATTTTTTTTCTCTTCTTCTGCTAAATTTTTTTAACTTTTACCGTTTTCTTTTTTAACGTTTTTTAAATAGTTTATCTAATATATATATATATATATATATTTTTCCTTTTTATATTTTTTATCGGCTTTCTTTTTTTGATACTTTCTTTTTTTTTTTCTTTCTGAACCCCTTTTAATCCCCTTTCTCCCCCCTCACGATTTGGGATCTCTTCTGATTTGGCTAAAGCATATTTTCCTGGGGTTGTTGCCACCCTTTTAGTATTTTACTTGCTCCTTCATATACTCTTATCTGGACAAAATGACAAGGCGGAAAAATTCACAACAAAAAAAAGAACAAGAAGCAGTACCAAAGGCTAGGGACCTAATCAATACAGACATTGGTAATATGTAAGATATAGAGTTCAGAATGATGATTCTCAAGGTTCTAGCCGGGCTTGAAAAAGGCATGGAAGATATTAAAGCAACCCTCTCAGGAGATATAAAAGCCCTTTCTGGAGAAATAAAAGAACTAAAATCTAACCAAGTTGAAATCAAAAAAGCTATTAATGAGGTGCAATCAAAAATGGAGGCTCTCACTGCTAGGATAAATGAGGCAGAAGAAAGAATTAGCGATATAGAAGACCAAATGACAGAGAATAAAGAAGCTGAGCAAAAGAGGGACAAACAGCTACTGGACCACGAGGGCAGAATTCGAGAGATAAGTGACACCATAAGACGAAACAACATTAGAATAATTGGGATTCCAAAAGAAGAGGAAACAGAGAGGGGAGCAGAAGGTATGTGGGAGAGAATTATTGGAGAGAATTTCCCCAATATGGCAAAGGGAACAAGCATCAAAATCCAGGAGGTTCAGAGAACCCCCCTCAAAATGAATAAGAATAGGTCCACACCCCGTCACCTAATAGTAAAATTTACAAGTCTTAGTGACAAAGAAAAGATCCTGAAAGCAGCCCGGGAAAAGAAGTCTGTAACGTACAGTGGTAAAAATATTAGATTGGCAGCAGACTTATCCACAGAGACCTGGCAGGCCAGAAAGAGCTGGCATGATATATTCAGAGTACTAAATGAGAAAAACATGCAGCCAAGAATACTATATCCAGCTAGGCTATCATTGAAAATGGAAGGAGAGATTAAAAGCTTCCAGGACAAACAAAAACTGAAAGAATTTGCAAATACCAAACCAGCTCTACAGGAAATATTGAAAGGGGTCCTCTAAGCAAAGAGAGACCCTAAAAGTAGTAGATCAGAAAGAAACAGAGACAATATACAATAACAGTCACCTTACAGGCAATACAATGGCACTAAATTCATATCTCTCAATACTTGCCCTGAATGTTAATGGGGTAAATGCCCCAATCAAAAGACACAGGGTATCAGAATGGATAAAAAAACAAAACCCATCTATATGTTGCCTACAAGAAACTCATCTTAAACCCGAAGACACATCCAGGTTTAAAGTGAAGGGGTGGAAAAGAATTTACCATGCTAATGGACATCAGAAGAAAGCAGGAGTGGCAATCCTTATATCAGATCAATTAGATTTTAAGCCAAAGACTATAATAAGAGATGAGGAAGGACACTATATCATACTCAAAGGAACTGTCCAACAAGAAGATCTAACAATTTTAAATATCTATGCCCCTAACATGGGAGCAGCCAACTATATAAACCAATTAATAACAAAATCAAAGAAACACATCGACAAGAATACAATAATAGTAGGGGATTTTAACACTCCCCTCACTGAAAGGGACAGATCATCCAAGCAAAAAATCAACAAGGAAATAAAGGCCTTACATGACACACTGGACCAGACGGACATCACAGATATATTCAGAACATTTCATCCCAAAGCAACAGAATACACATTCTTTTCTAGTGCACATGGAACATTCTCCAGAATAGATCACATTCTTGGTCCTAAATCAAGTCTCAACCGGTATCAAAAGATTGGGATCATTCCCTGCATATTTTCAGACCACAATGCTCTAAAGCTAGAACTCAATCACAAGAGGAAATTTGGAAAGAACCCAAATACATGGAGACTAAACAGCATCCTTCTAAAGAATGAATGGGTCAACCAGGAAATTAAAGAAGAATTGAAAAATTTATGGAAACAAATGATAATGAAAACACAACAGTTCAGAATCTGTGGGACACAACAAAGGCAGTCCTGAGAGGAAAATATATAGCGGTACAAGCCTTTCTCAAGAAACAAGAAAGGTCTCAGGTACACAACCTAACCCTACACCTAAAGGAGCTGGAGAAAGAACAAGAAAGAAACCCTAAACCCAGCAGGAGAAGAGAAATCATAAAGATCAGAGCAGAAATCAATGAAATAGAAACCAAAAAAACAATAGAACAAATCAACGAAACTAGGAGCTGGTTCTTTGAAAGAATTAATAAGATTGATAAACCCCTGGCCAGACTTATCAAAAAGAAAAGAGAAAGGACCCAAATAAATAAAATCATGAATGAAAGAGGAGAGATCACAACGAACACCAAAGAAATACAGACAATTATAAGAACAAACTATGAGCAACTCTACGCCAACAAATTTGACAATCTGGAAGAAATGGATGCATTCCTAGAGAATGCACAGAACTACCACAACTGAACCAGGAAGAAATGGAAAGCCTGAACAGACCGATAACCAGTAAGGAGATTGAAACAGTCATCAAAAATCTCCACACAAACAAAAGCCCAGGGCCAGATGGCTTCCTGGGGGAATTCTACCAAACATTTAAAGAAGAACTAATTCCTATTCTCCTGAAACTGTTCCAAAAAATAGAAATAGATGGAAAACTTCCAAACTCATTTTATGAGGCCAGCATCACCTTGATCCCAAAACCAGACGAGGATCCCATCAAAAAAGAGAACTACAGACCAATATCCTTGATGAACACAGATGCAAAAATTCTCGCCAAAATACTAGCCAATAGGATTCAACAGTACATTAAAAGGATTATTCACCACGACCAAGTGGGATTTATTCCAGGGCTGCAGGGCTGGTTCAACATCCGCAAATCAATCAATGTATTACATCACATTAATAAAAGAAAGAACAAGAATCATATGATACTCTCCATAGATGCTGAAAAAGCATTTGACAAAGTACAGCATCCCTTCCTGATCGAAACTCTTCAAAGTGTAGGGATAGACGGCACATACCTCAATATTATCAAAGCCATCTATGAAAAAACCACCGCAAATATCATTCTCAATGGAGAAAAACTGAAAGCTTTTCCGCTAAGGTCAGGAACACGGCAGGGATGTCCGTTATCACCACTGCTATTCAACATAGTACTAGAAGTCCTAGCCTCAGCAATCAGACAACAAAAGGAAATTAAAGGCATCCAAATCGGCAAAGAAGAAGTCAAACTATCACTCTTCACAGATGATATGATACTCTATGTGGAAAACCCAAAAGACTCCACTCCAAAACTGCTATAACTTGTACAGGAATTCAGTAAAGTGTCAGGATATAAAATCAATGCACAGAAATCAGTTGCATTTCTCTACACCAACAACAAGACAGAAGAAAGAGAAATTAAGGAGTCCATCCCATTTACAATTGCACCCAAAACTATAAGATACCTAGGAATAAACCTAACCAAAGAGACTAAGAATCTATACTCCGAAAACTATAAAGTACTCATGAAAGAAATTGAGGAAGACACAAAGAAATGGAAAAATGTTCCATGCTCCTGGATTGGAAAAATAAATATTGTGAAAATGTCTATGCTACCTAAAGCAATCTACACATTTAATGCAATTCCTATCAAAGTACCATCCATTTTTTTCAAAGAAATGGAACAAATAATCCTAAAATTTATATGGAACCAGAAAAGACCTCGAATAGCCAAAGGAATATTGAAAAAGAAAGCCAAAGTTGGTGGCATCACAATTCCGGACTTCAAGCTCTATTACAAAGCTGTCATCATCAAGACAGCGTGGTACTGGCACAAAAACAGACACATAGATCAATGGAACAGAATAGAGAGCCCAGAAATGGACCCTCAACTCTATGGTCAACTCATCTTCGACAAAGCAGGAAAGAATGTTCAATGGAAAAAAGACAGCCTCTTCAATAAATGGTGTTGGGAAAATTGGACAGCCACATGCAGAAATATGAAATTGGATCATTTCCTTACACCACACACGAAAATAGACTCAAAATGGATGAAGGATCTCAATGTGAGAAAGGATTCCATCAAAATCCTTGAGGAGAACACAGGCAGCAACCTCTTCGACCTCAGCCGCAGCAACATCTTCCTAGGAACATCACCAAAGGCAAGGGAAGCAAGGGCAAAAATGAACTATTGGGATTTTATCAAGATCAAAAGCTTTTGCACAGCAAAGGAAACAGTTAACAAAACCAAAAGACAACTGACAGAATGGGAGAAGATGTTTGCAAATGACATATCAGATAAAGGGCTAGTGTCCAAAATCTATAAAGAACTTAGCAAACTCAACACCCAAAGAACAAATAATCCAATCAAGAAATGGGCAGAGGACATGAACAGACATTTCTGCAAAGAAGACATCCAGGTGGCCAAAAGACACATGAAAATGTGCTCCATATCACTCGGCATCAGGGAAATACAAATCAAAACCACAAGGAGATATCACCTCACACCAATCAGAATGGCTCAAATTAACAAGTCAGGAAATGACAGATGCTGGCGAGGATGCGGAGAAAGGGGAACCCTCCTACACTGTTGGTGGGAATGCAAGCTGGTGCAACCACTCTGGAAAACAGCATGGAGGTTCCTCAAAATGTTGAAAATAGAACTACCCTATGACCCAGCAATTGCACTGCTGGGTATTTACCCTAAAGATACAAACGTAGTGATCCGAAGGGGCACGTGCACCCGAATGTTTATAGCAGCAATGTTTACAATAGCCAAACTATGGAAAGAACCTAGATGTCCATCAACAGCTGAATGGATAAAGAAGATGTGGTATATATACACAATGGAATACTATGCAGCCATCAAAAGAAATGAAATCTTGCCATTTGCGACGACGTGGATGGAACTAGAGGGTATCATGCTTAGCGAAATAAGTCAATTGGAGAAAGACAACTATCATATGATCTCCCTGATATGAGGGAGAGAAGATGCAACATGGGGGTTAAGGGGGTAGGAGAAGAATAAATGTAACAAGATGGGATTGGGAGGGAGACAAACCATAAGTGACTCTTAATCTCACAAAACAAACTGAAGGTTGATGGGGGGAGGGGGGTTGGGAGAGGGGGGGTGGGGTTATGGATATTGGGGAGGGTATGTGCTATGGTGAGTGCTGTGAAGTGTGTAAACCTGGCAATTCGCAGACCTGTACCCCCGGGGATAAAAATATATGTTTATAAAAAATAAAATTTAAAAAAAAAAAAGATAGTAAATGAAAAAAAAAAAAAGTTTTCCACCATGACTGGGTGGGATTTATCCATGGAATGCAAGTGTGGTTCAACATTCACAAATCAAACAATGTGACAGAACAAATCAATAAGAGAAGAGAGAAAACCATGTGGCTCTTTCCTCTTCTCTTTATTGATTTGTTCTTGATGCAGAAAAAAGCATTTGACAAAATACAGCATCTGTTCCTGATTAAAATGATTCAAAGTATAGGGATAGATGGACATTCCTCAACTTCATAAAATCTATCTATGGAAAACCCACAGCGAATATCATTATCAATGGGGGAAAAGCAGACAGTCTTCTCTTTGAGATCAGGAACACAATAAGGATGTCCACTCTTGCCCCCGTTGTTCAACATAGTACTAGAAGTCCTAGAAACAGCAATCAGACAACAAAAAGAAATAAAATATATTCAAATTGGCAAAGAAGAAGTCAAACTGTCTCTTCACAGACAAATGATACTTTATATGGAAAACCCAAAGGACTGTACCCCCAAACTATTAGAACTCATACAGCAATTCAGTAATGTGGCAGGTACAAAATCAATTGTACAAAATCAATGTACAGAAATCAGTTGCTTTCTTACACACTAACAATGAAAATATAGAAAAGAAAATTAGTGAATTGATTTCATTCACTATAGCACCAAGAACCATAAGATACCCGGGAATAAACCTAACCAAAGAGGTAAAGGATCTGTACTTGAGAAACCACAGAACACTCATGAAAGAAATTGAAGAAGTCACAAAATGATGGAAAAGCATTCCATGCTCATGGATCAGAAGAATAAAAATTGTTAAAATGTCTATACTGTCCAGAGCAACCTACACTTTCAGTGTCATCCTGATCAAAATTCCACTGGCATTTTTCAAAGTGCTGGAACAAACAATCCTACCTAGAATTTGTATGGAACCAGAAAAGACCCTGAATTGCTAAGGAAAGTTTGAAAAAAGAAGATAAAGCTGGGAGCATCACCTTGCCTGATTTCAAGGTTTACTACAGAGCTGTGATCACCAAGACAGCATGGTACTGGCACAAAAACAGACACCTAGACCAGTGGAACAGAGTAGAGAGTCCAGATATGGATCCTCAACTTTATGGTCAAATAATCTTTGACAAAGCAGGAAAAATATCCAGTGGTAAAAAGACAGTCTCTTCAATAAATGAGTGCTGGGAAAATTGGACAGGTATGTATAGAACAATGAAACTCAACCATTCTCTTACACCATACACAAAGATAAACTCGCTCAATGTGAGGCAGGTATCTATCAGAACCTAGAGGAGAATATAGGTAGTAGTAACCTCTTCGACATTGGTCACAACAACTTCTTTCAAAACACGTCTCCAAAGGCAAAGGAAACAAAAGCAAAAATCAACATTTAGGATTTCATCAAGATCAAAAGCTTCTGCACAGCAAAGGAAATAGTCAATGAAACAAAGTGGAAACCCACAGAATCGGAGAAGATGTTTGCAAATGACACTACAGACCAAAGGCTGATATCCAAGATCTATAAAGAACCTCTCAAACTCAACACCCAAAAAACCAGACATTTACGCCATAAATTGGGCAGAAGACATGAACAGACATTTCTCCAAAGAAGACATGTAAATGGCTAACAGACACATGAAAAAATGTTCATCATCACTAGCCATCAGGGAAATTCAAATCAAAACAACATTAAGATACCACCTTACACCAGTTAGAATGGCCAAAATTAACAAGACAGGAAACAAATTGTGTTGGAGAGGATGTGGAGGAAGGGAACCCTCTTACACTGTTGGTGAGAATGCAAGTTGGTGCAGCCACTTTGGAAAACAGTGTAGAGATTCCTTAAGAAATTAAAAACAGAGCTACCCTATGACCCTGCAATTGTACTACTGGGTATTTACCCCAAGGATACAGATGCAGTGAAAAGAAGGACCATATTTATCCCAATGTTCATAGCAGCAATGCCACAATTGCCAAACTGTGAAAAGAGCCAAGATGCCCTTCAACAGATGAATGGATAAAGAGGTTCATATATATGGTTCATATATGGTTCATATATACAATGGAATGTTATGCTTCTATCAGAAAGGATGAATACCCAACTTTTGTATCAACAAGGATGGGACTGGAGGGATAATATGCTGAGTGAAATAAGTCAAGCAGAGAAAGTCAATTGTAATATGTTTTCACTTACTTGTGGAACATAAGAAATAACATGGAGGACATTAGGAGAAGGAAAGGAAAAGTGAATTGGGGTAAATCAGAGGGGGAGACAAATCATTAGAAACTGTGGACCCTGAGAAAAAAACTGAGGGTTTTGGAGTGGAAGGGGGTGGGTGGTTGGTTGAGCCTGGAGGTGGGTATTAAGGAGGGTACGTATTGCATGGGAGCACTGGGTGTGGTGCATAATCAATGGATCTTGGAACACTGAAATAATAAAATAAAATTAAAAAAACATATTATGCATATGTAGTATGGCTATATTTATAAGCCTTTAAAGGTACTTCAAATCATGATATAACCAGCTTATCTCCCTTTTGCAACTTATTTTTTTAAATATTTATATTTACTTTTCTTTGGTGATAAGTCACCAAATAAGTCAGGGGAATAAGTCAGTGTCAAAAATGCCAATCCAATCAATGTATGGTCACAATTCAAATATACCAGACTTGTCCAATCACACCATTTTTCTAATGATTAAAAGTCACTTCCCACAAAGCAATGACAGAAATACATGAGAGATTTGTAGCTACAAGAAAGTTAAGAATAACTCTGATTTTATGAGCAAGCCATTGTCATTATAAATAATATATCTATTTAAAAAGTCTTATTTAAAAAGAAATGAGGGGCACCTGGGTGGCTCAGTGGGTTAAGCCTCTGCCTTCGGCTCAGGTCATGATCTCAGGGTCCTGGGATCGAGCCCCGCATCGGGCTCTCTGCTCAGCAGTGAGCCTGCTTCCTCCTCTCTCTGCCTGCCTCTCTGCCTACTTGTGATCTCTCTCTCTCTCTGTCAAATAAAAAAAAAAAAAAAAAGAATTCAGGATTGGAAGTCAGGTAGACCTCAGTGTGAATCCTGATTATCTTCTATTAAAAAGAAATGAACTTGAAATATTCCAGTTTAGACAGAAGAAAATATTTACAAGGCATTTTTTGAATATTAGAAAATGTAACTATGAGTTGGAATTGTCAAATATAAAGAGGGCAACCTAAAGGCAAACTTGTGTGTCTGTGTAAGTATCTAGTCTCAGGGTTTAAGAGAGGAAAGCAATTTTCCAAAATGTACAAAGCATTTTGAAAAGGTATTTGGAGACTTTTCTCCCTGTAAGGACTGCTTATCAGCATATTTGTAGTTAGATAATGCAGAAGCTATTTCTTTATTCCTGTGATCTGCCTTGGATCTTCAAGAATAAAGAAAAATATCTTTTTCTGTAAAAAGTATTCAACCTATCTAGGGAGCTGGAAATACGTTTAATATCATTGAGAAAAACTCTGTTTACTTGACTTACCAACAAGCAAACCACCCAGCATTCTGAGAGTGGAAAAAAATAATAATCATGGAAAATAATCGTCAAATACCAGAAGGAGTTATTGTTAGCATATACCACTTGATTAAAAGGAGATTAAATCAGGAAATATGATGGTTTAAAGCTATGCAAAAAAAAAATTAGAATAGGTTTTAATTGTATTGATTTGAGTGGATATATAAACTATAGTCTCTTTTATTGGACAGACTCACTGAGGCCAGTGAAGATTTCATTATCTAACACAGGTTATAATTTTGCTTTTTATAGTAATTTTTATTTACAAGCTAGCTTTTGTCTAAGACATACTGAACAGGAATAGGAACTGCTTTTACCAGAAAACTGAACCTGTAGCTATTCAGGCATCCCATGGAATAAGTTATCCTGGGAATAATGTTATCCATCACTTCGCAGGGGTCATTACTGTTGAAAGATATCAATTACCAATTCAACAACCTTCCAAGTATTCTGCCCTTTAACCAATTTTAAAAAAAGATAAATTTGCAGGCTGTTAAGAAATTATTTAAACTCTATTTTATCATGAAAGAGTAATCTATACACTCCCTACCTTTACTTCTTTTTTCCCCTTCCTTGACCCTGAAAAACTCCCATTATTCCAAAATATGACTTTCATTGAGATTGCTAGTGACAGCCTAAAGGCCTCCCTACCTTCCTCCCTCCTCAACCCAATCCTCTACTGCCTGGTCCCAAGCTTTCCTAATGTGCCTCTCTATAGCTTTAGAAAATTATGATAGTCTCATTATGATATTATGATATTATTATATCATATTATGTTATACAATTTATATTTTATATAAAATATATATAATACATAATATAAATTATATTATAATTATATTATATTTATAATTAATATATATTATATATATAATTATATTATAATTATAGTATAAATTATATTATATTATAAAATTATATATAAATTATATTATAAAATTATGATAGTCTCATTACGATAGTCTCAGAATGAGAAAGGATTATAGAAACAGCAAGATAAATTCAGGAGTTCCCTTCCCTCCACAAAGTGCTCTAAGACTTTTGCTAATAGCCAGTGCTATCAGAAGCTAGGGATGCCAAGCATGAGAGAACACACATAAGCTTTGTTCCCTGAAGTATAGGGCTTGGCAAGATTCTGAGGAACTGGAGCCCAAGGGCAAGGCTGGATAAACTATACTTCTGGAGAAAAGCTTGACACATGAAACTATGTCATCCTGAGAAGGCTGACTTAATAAAGTCTGGTGTCTCCTGAATACCAAAGGATAGAGAAAGTACACCAGGTGAACTGAATCTCTCTGCCCTTGAGACCATGTGATTACAGAGATAATTTAGAACTGAGTAGCTTCTCAAGAATCAATTTAATTGTCAACTCTTTCTCTGTTTCTTTGATATATAAATCTTCTCACAGTCTATGGCCAATTTTACAACCCAGGAATGTCTTTCTCAAGAACTGAGGAGCCATCACTTTGAAATGTGGGGCATCAAGAAAAATAATGCCAAGAAGACAGAGACCATCTGAATAGGCTTCTATCTATTAAAGAAATGGAATAAATAATGATAACTTTCCAAAACAGAAAGCAGAAAACAGATGGGTTCACTGGTGAATTCTATCAAACTCTTGGAAGAAATTACACTAATTTTCTACAATCACTTTCAGAGGAGAGAAGCAGAAGAAATATTACCCAACTTTTTCTATAAGGCCAACATTACCCTAATCCAAAATCAGGCAAAAACATTATATTAAAAAAAAACATAGACCAACATGTCTCATGAAAATAGGTTAAAAAAATCCTCAACATAATATTAGCAAATTGATAAAAATATATGTTTATAAAGCTGTAAAAAAAAATATTAGCAAATTGAGTTTTTAAAAGTATAAAAAGAATCATACATCATGACAAATTAAGATCTATCCCAGGTATGCAAAGCAGGTTCAACACTCAAAAATCAATTAATATAATCCATCATATCAATAGGCTTAAGAAGAAAAAAAATCATATGACCATATTGATAGAGAGAAAGCATTTGACAAAATTCAACTTCTATTCATGTCAAAATCTCTCAGCAAACTCAGAATATCCTAGAAGGAAACTTCCTCATCTTGATAAAGAATATCTACAAAAGTCCTATAACTAAGAGCCTACTTAATAGTGAAAAACTCAAGGGTACCTAGGTGGTTCAGTTGGTTAAACGTTTGCTTTTGGCTCAGGTCATGATCCTAGGGTCCTGGGATTGAGCCCCACATGGGGGGTCTCTGCTCAGTGGGAAGCCTGCTTTTCCCTCTCTCTCTGCCTGCCACTCCCCCTGCTTGTGCTCTCTCTCTCTCTGTCAAATAAATAAATGATTTTGTAAAAAATAGTGAAAAGCTGAAAGCTTTTCTAAGAACAATGATAGGATGCCCCCCCCAAAAAAGATTTTATTTATGTATTTAATAGAGAGACACAGTGAGAGAGGGAATGCAAGCAGGGGGAGTAAGGGGGGAGAACCAGGCTGCTCCTGGAGCAGGGAGCTGGATGCAGGGCTCAATCCCAGGACCCTGGGATCATGACCTGAGCCTAAGACAGACACTTAAAGACTGAGCCACCCAGGCACCCCCAGGATGTCCCTTTTCACCACTCCTTTGCAACATGGTAGTGGAAAGTCTTTGTTAACACTATAAGATAAGAAAAGGAAATACAAGATACACGGATTGGAAAGAAAACATAACACTATCTTTGTTCATAGGTGACATAATAGTCTATTGTAGAAAATCTAAAAAAAAATAAAATGACAAAAACAAAACAATGCAAAAACCCTCCTGGAATTAGTGGGTGCTTGCAGCAAGGTTGTAGGATATAAAAGTCAATTGTTTTCCTATATACCAACAATTTACAAATAGTACCTTAAATTACAAATTCAGTATCATTTATATTAGCATCCTCCTCCCAAATAAAATATTTGGGTATAAATCTAACAGAATGTATATGATACATATGAGGAAAACTATTAAACGGATGAACAAAATCAAGGACTAAATAAAGGGAGGTATATTCTATATTTATGGATAGAAAAACTAAATACTGTCAAGATGTCAGTTCTTTCCCAATTTGATCTATAGATTCAATGCAATTCCAATAAAAATCCCAGCAAGTTATTTTATGGTTATAGACAAACTAATTCTAGTATTTTTATGAAAACACAAAAGACCCAGAATAACCAACACAATATTAAAGGAGAAGAGCAAAGTTTAAGAACTGACCTTACTTGACTTCAAGATTTACTATAAAGCTACAGTAATCGAGACAGTGAGGTATTGCCAAAATAATAAATACATAAATGAAATGGAATAGAGAACCCAGAAATAGACCCTTGTATTGTTGACTGATCTTTGACAAGGGGAAAAAGGCAGTACAATGGAGCAAAGAGTGTAATCTCCTCAAGAAATAGTGCTGGAACAACTGGACATCCATATGGCAAAAAAAGAAAGAAGAAAGGAAGGAAGGGAGGAAGAAAGGAAGAAAGAAAGAAAGAGGAAGGGAGGGAGGGAGGGAGGGACAAAAAGGGAAAGACAAACTAGATACAGACTTTACACCTTTCGTGAAAATTAACTCAAAATGAATCTTAGACCTAAATGTAAAACACAAAACTATAAAATTCCTAGAAGATAACACAGGAGAAAACCTAGATGACCTTGAGTTTGGAGATGATATTTCAGATAAGTATCATAGACACAATCCATGAAAAAAATAATTGATAAACTGGACTTCACTAAATGCTGACAATGCCAAGTACTAGCAAGGATGTGCAGAAACAGAAACTCTCATAAATTGCTGGTAGGAGTGCAAAGTGTACAGCAACTTTGCAAGACACTTGGCAGTTCCTTAACAAAACTAAACATACATTTGCCATATGGTCCAGTAATAGCACTTGTTAGCATTTATCCAATGACACTGAAAACTTATGTCCAGAGAAAACCCTGCCCACAAATATTTATATCAGCTTTATTCATACTTGCCAAAACTTGAAAGCAATCAAGATGTCCTTCATAGGTGAATGAAGAAAAATGTGGTACATTTGGACAATGGGATATTATTTAGTGCTAAAAAAATGACCTATCAGAGCATGAAAAAAACATAGAAGAAACTTAAATGCATATTAGTAAAAGAAGCCAACCTAAGAAGGCTAACTACTATATGATTCCAACTATATGACATTCTGAAAAAGTAAAAACTATGGAGACAATAAAAATATCAGTGGTTGCTGATGGGGGCAGGGGTGTGCTAAGGGATGAATAGGCAGAGCACAGAAGACTTTTAGGGTAGTGAAAATACTCTGTATGATGGTGTAGTCTTCTGCTCAGTGGGAAGCCTGCTTCTCTCTGTCCCTCTGCCTGGTGCTCCCCCCTGCTTGTTCTCTTTGTCTCTGTCAAATAAATAAATGAAAGTACCTTCTTTTTTAAAGGCTGAATAATATTCTATTATTTGTATATATATTTTATATCCATTCATCCATGAGTAGACATTTTCATTGCTTCCACATTTTGGCTATTGTAAATAGTATTACAATGAATGTAAGTGTGAAGTCTGCAAATATCTCTTAAGATCCTTAAAAAAATAAGGAAATTGTGTCATATGTGACAAGGGTGAACCTTTGGAGATATTATACTGAGTGAAATAAGCGAGTCATAGAAGGACAAATAGTGTGTGATTTCACTCATATAAGACATCAAAAGTAGGGAAACTCATAGAAACAGTAAGTAGGATCATGATTAACCATAGGTTGGGAAGCAGAAAATGGGGAGCTCCTGCTCAGTGGGAATTGGATTCAGTTATACAAGATAAAAAAGTTCTAAAGATCCGTGGTACAATATTGTACTTGTAGTTAACAATGCACTACCTTCAAATTTTGTTAAGTGTAGATCTCATGATCTCATATTTTTGTTTTTCTTTTTTAACTACAATTAAAAACAAAAAAAGGTAGTGCTCCTATTTTCCAGTCTTTGTAGGAGGGTAGGTACCTAACCTTTAATAAACACCAATTAGTGGGGCGCCTGGGTGGCTCAGTGGGTTAAAGCCTCTGCCTTTGGCTCAGGTCATGATCCCAGGGTCCTGGGATCGAGCCCCACATCAGGCTGTTGCTCAGGGGGGAGCCTGCTTCCCTTCCTTTCTCTCTGCCTGCCTCTCTGCCTACTTGTTACCTCTCTCTGCAAATAAATAAATAAAATCTTTAAAAATAAATAAATAAAATAAACACCCATTAGTAAACCCAGATGGACTAATCACATTGACCAATTTGCCTGCTAAATCCTCAACAGCTCATCAAGGTACTTAGCTGTTGGGTCCTATATCACAGGCCCACAGATATAGAAATTGCAGTGTCTTCTACCATCTGTGGAATATCCCAATAAACCTCAGCCACAATGAATTAACAAAAAATAAACTTGGCATCCATTTTGGAGGATTGACAGCCAGAGATAAGAGGAATATTAATCAGAAAACCTGCCCAGAAAAATAGAAAATCTGGGAAAAAAAAAACTAAATGAATATTTGAAGAAAATTTAGTTCAGCTCATGCATATACATAAGCATGTTTCTATAAACATGTGCATGCATACATGCAGAGGAAAAAAAACTTGGTTTCCAAACTCGAGATTTCATTAAATGAAATGGAGTAGATTATTGCCACCAGGACACAAAATCATGGCTTGGAAGACCAAGAGTTATATTACAAAGACCAGATCAAAACTAACAAACAAACAAGAAATATATTCAGATGGAAAATATAAGGGAAAAGATAAGAGATTTGGAAGACAGAAACAGTAGAAATATATCCTAATGATTGAAATTCCCCAAAGATTAAAAAAAAAAAAAAAGAACAGCTGGAGGCAAAGTTACTGAAGACAACTGAATTACAGTAGAAGAGTAATTTTCCTAAGTGGAAGAATAATATAAATGGGCATTTGAAATGGCTCACCACGTGTTAGATTTCACTGATAAGAGAAGACATATTCTTAGGCCTGTGCAATCAAAATTTCACAAGTCTGAAAACAAAGAAAATAACATATGAGCTTAAAAACACAAAAGAGTTGCCTAAGAGAAAAGAAAACCAGACTGGAATGAGATTTCTCATATGAAGCCCTGTAGAGTGGGTTAAAATTTACAACTAATTGAAAGGTAAGCCTGACAACACTAGAATTCCTTCACCAGCCAAAACTATCCATCACTCATAACAATGAAAGAACAGTATTTGAGAATAGGTAATAAGAGAGATGTTATCACCCATATATAGTATATGAAGAAAATACTTGGAAAAATATTCTACCAAACAATCAGATCAGATCAGAAATTTCAAAATGAGGGAAGAAGAGTCAAGCAAGTAATAGTAAGTAGGTTGAAATACTTGGGTCCTTGATCATGAGTCCTCAGAAAGTAAAAGTAATCATTGATAATAATGGAAGAGTACATAACATAAGGTAGTTTGAAACTATATACAAAAAAAAATAGCTGTTAGCCTTTATGTTCTCTAGACATAATAAATTAAAAATGAAATGAGAAAAATATACCATTCATAATACTTATAAACACTACAAGCATTTCAATAAAAATGGTATGAGACATATGATATATGAAAAAAACTTAAAATTGTATTAAAAGTTATTAAACAACATCTGAACCAAATAGGAAGGTCCTTACACATGGGAAGCCATAGCGTCATAAAAGTAATAATTTCCCCCAAAGTTAGCACATACATTTAATGGAATTACAAACAGAATCCTGAAAATGTTTTAAAAAGAATTGGATAAAATAATTCCGGATTTACAGTGGGATTGGTGTCCAATAACAGTTAATAAAATCATGTTACAGAAGAACAATGAGAAGGTACTTAAGAACTTATGATAAAGCACTACACTGTTACCACAATTGTTACGTACTGGTGTAGAAACAAATAGATCAATGGAATGAGAGAGCTAGAAATGGATCTCACCATATGTGATCAGTAGAAAAAGAATAGGTTATGAAAAAATTATGTTGGCACAATGAGCTATCTAAAAATATAACAATTTTCCCATTTTATGCCATATGCAAAAACAAATTCCAGATTATAGACTTAATTGCAAAAATAAATTAAACGGCAACATATGTGGTCAAGGGATAGGAAAATCTAGACAAAACTGAAAGACCACAAGTTATACATATGTGATTTAAAAAGGCAGGACAGCTCAATAGAAATATGAGTGAATAACTCTGAAAGAACAGTACACGGAGGAAAAAGATTTAAATTTACCAGTACTTGGGAGAGATGCAAATAAAGCACCATTTAATATCTCTTCCTATTTATTAGGTTTCTAACTATTAAAAAGATCTGTAACACCAAATAACAGGGATATAGGAGGAAAAAGCACTCTAATGCATTTCTGTGAGTATGGAGAGTTATAGCCTTTTTGGAAAGCAATACAGCAACATCTATTAGAATTATAAATGCATTTACTTTTCTACCATGAAATCCCACTACTGGGATTATTTCCATAGAATAAAAGCCCCAGTTCATTAACAGTTATGTACAGGATGATTATTGTTCCTCTGTTCATTTTCACCAAAAATAGACACAAAAACAAAAACCTTGTTACATGAATGTCCACATATAGGGCAATGAATAAGTGAATGGTAATATATCATATAATGGAATTTTATTTAGTCATTAAAGAGAGTGAATTAGAGATTTGCCAGTTGATCTGAAAGTATGTCCTTTGAAGGGTAGCAGAATACATCTCCCCAAAATATGCCACTTTGATAATGATTGTTTTGAACTGAAGGTCATTGAAAGGAATCAGATAGAAGAAGAAAAGCTCTCTGCCCTCCCCCTGACCTACCTGAAAACTGAACATAAATTCTTTTTGTGAAGGTGCCTTCTTCCCTTTGTCCTGGAGCGAGAAGGGGATAACAACTTTATCACTGGAGGCGAGATGGCACTGAGAAAGAACCAACACAAACAAACCTTACTAATTAGGCTTACTTACCATTAGTTTCATGTATATTTACCTATCTCAATTTGCTGCCCCTGGAAGGCCAAAGTCCTTTTCCTTTGTCTTGTCACTTTTCTACAAAATTATTATTCTTTGCTAAGATGCTACATAAGCCCAAGTCTAACACCCTTCTGAGTTATTCATCAGAGGTTTTTCTTGCATGAGGTACACTGCCTGTGTTAATAAACTGTTTTTCTCTTGTTAACCTGTTTCTTGGTTAGTTTAATTTAGAGGAACTCTGCCAATAAACCTAAGATGGGTAGAGGAAAAGTTTTTCCTCCCCTGCACCTATTCAACTCTCCTGTTGAATCAGAAAAGGAAGGTACAGAAAAATGAATGAAACACACTTTTTTATGTTTTGATAATTGCAATATGATTACAAATATACATACAGATGCTTACAAATCATATAAAAATTGTATCATTTGCAGTTAATATAAAATGGAACCATAGAAGGATAAATATTAGGATGTCACCAAGAATTTCCACCCTTTGCAGGTGGTTTGTGTGATGATTAGTGTTGAAGATGGAGAACATTAAAAAAAAAAAATCAGACAAAAAAAAAACAACAACAGATAAAAAGACTATTAAAAATTGAAAAGTATACAAATATGCAAAATTACATATATGGACATAATTTTTAAAAATTACAAATGGTGGTCACTCTCTTGTTTTTAAATCTCTCTCTCTTTGGTGATTAAGGAAATTTTCTGTGGGAATGTTTAGGAAATAACAGGGAGGCAGTAGGCCCACAGGTTTTGGTACTGGACAACCAGAGTTCATGTCCCACCTTGTCAGTAATTGGATGTAGGACTTCCATTGATTGTTTACTTTTCCAAACTCAAAATTTCCTCATCCATGCAGTAAGCTTTTGAGAATAAAATGTGACTATGTAATTAAACTGCTTACCAGAGTGCCTGGTACTTATTAAGTGCTCAATAAATATTGGCTATTAATATCATTTTTATTACAGTTACTGCAAACCAATGAAATTTCAATCTCAGAGGAAAGGAGGACAGGTGGAAAGCAAGATGATTTTGAAGTTCAAGTGTAAGTGATTTGAAATTATCCTGTTATATATTTTTTTAATTTTTTTATTTTTTTCAGCATAACAGTATTCATTATTTTTGCACCACACCCAGTGCTCCATGCAATCCGTGCCCTCTACAATACCCACCACCTGGTGCCCCCAACCTCCCAACCCCCACCCCTTCAAAATTCTCAGATCGTTTTTCAGAGTCCATAGTCTCTCATGGTTCACCTCCCCTTCCAATTTCCCTCAACTCCCTTCTCCTCTCCATCTCCCCTTGTCCTCCACGCTATTTGTTATGCTCCACAAATAAGTGAAACCATATGATAATTGACTCTCTCTGCTTGACTTATTTCATTCAGCATAATCTCTTCCAGTCCTGTCCATGTTGCTACAAAACTTGTATTCATCCTTTCTTTTTTCTTTTTTTTTTTACAGCTTTATAAACATATATTTTTATCCCCAGGGGTACAGGTCTGCGAATCACCAGGTTTACACACTTCACAGCACTCACCATAGCACATATCCTCCCCAATATCCATAACCCCACCCCCCTCTCCCAACACCCTCCCCCCATCAACCCTCAGTTTGTTTTGTGAGATTAAGAGTCACTTATGGTTTGTCTCCCTTCCAATCCCATCTTGTTTCATTTACTCTTCTCCTACCCCCTCAACCCCCCATGTTGCATCTCCTCTCCCTCATATCAGGGAGATCATATGATAGTTGTCTTTCTCCGATTGACTTATTTCGCTAAGCATGATACCCTCTAGTTCCATCCACGTCGTCGCAAATGGCAAGATTTCATTTCTTTTCATGGCTGCATAGTATTCCATTGTGTATATATACCACACCTTCTTTATCCATTCGTCTGTAGATGAACATCTAGATGCTTTCCGTAGTTTGGCTATTGTAGACATTGCTGCTATAAACATTCGGGTGCACGTGCCCCTTCGGATCACTACGTTTGTATCTTTAGGGTAAATACCCAGCAGTGCAATTACAGGGTCATAGGGTAGTTCTATTTTCAACATTTTGAGGAACCTCCATGCTGTTTTCCAGAGTGGTTGCATCAGCTTGCATTCCCACCAACAGTGTAGGAGGGTTCCCCTTTCTCCGCATCCTCGCCAGCATCTGTCATTTCCTGACTTGTTAATTTGAGCCATTCTGACTGGTGTGAGGTGATATCTCATTGTGGTTTTGATTTGTATTTCCCTGATGCCGAGTGATATGGAGCACTTTTTCATGTGTCTGTTGGCCATCTGGATGTCTTCTTTGCAGAAATGTCTGTTCATGTCCTCTGCCCATTTCTTGATTGGATTATTTGTTCTTTGGGTGTTCAGTTTGCTAAGTTCTTTATAGATTTTGGACACTAGCCCTTTATCTGATATGTCATTTGCAAATATCTTCTCCCATTCTGTCAGTTGTCTTTAGTTTTGTTCACTGTTTCCTTTGCTGTGCAAAAGCTTTTGATCTTGATAAAATCCCAATAGTTCATTTTTGCCCTTGCTTCCCTTGCCTTTGGCGATGTTCCTAGGAAGATGTTGCTGCGGCTGAGGTCGAAGAGGTTGCTGCCTGTGTTCTCCTCGAGGATTTTGATGGATTCCTTTCTCACATTGAGATCCTTCATCCATTTTGAGTCTATTTTCATGTGTGGTGTAAGGAAATGATCCAATTTCATCTTTCTGCATGTGGCTGTCCAATTTTCCCAACACCATTTATTGAAGAGGCTGTCTTTTTCCCATTGGACATTCTTTCCTGCTTTGTCGAAGATGAGTTGACCATAGAGTTGAGGGTCCATTTCTGGGCTCTCTATTCTGTTCCATTGATCTATGTGTCTGTTTTTGTGCCAGTACCACGCTGTCTTGATGATGACAGCTTTGTAATAGAGCTTGAAGTCCGGAATTGTGATGCCACCAACTTTGGCTTTCTTTTTCAATATTCCTTTGGCTATTCGAGGTCTTTTCTGGTTCCATATAAATTTTAGGATTATTTGTTCCATTTCTTTGAAAAAAATGGATGGTACTTTGATAGGAATTGCATTAAATGTGTAGATTGCTTTAGGTAGCATAGACATTTTCACAATATTTATTTTTCCAATCCAGGAGCATGGAACATTTTTCCATTTCTTTGTGTCTTCCTCAATTTCTTTCATGAGTACTTTATAGTTTTCGGAGTATAGATTCTTAGTCTCTTTGGTTAGGTTTATTCCTAGGTATCTTATAGTTTTGGGTGCAATTGTAAATGGGATGGACTCCTTAATTTCTCTTTCTTCTGTCTTGTTGTTGGTGTAGAGAAATGCAACTGATTTCTGTGCATTGATTTATATCCTGACACTTTACTGAATTCCTGTACAAGTTCTAGCAGTTTTGGAGTGGAGTCTTTTGGGTTTTCCACATATAGTATCATATCATCTGCAAAGAGTGATAGTTTGACTTCTTCTTTGCCGATTTGGATGCCTTTCATTTCCTTTTGTTGTCTGATTGCTGAGGCTAGGACTTCTAGTACTATGTTGAATAGCAGTGGTGATAACGGACATCCCTGCCGTGTTCCTGACCTTAGCGGAAAAGCTTTCAGTTTTTCTCCATTGAGAATGATATTTGCGGTGGTTTTTTCATAGATGGCTTTGATAATATTGAGGTATGTGCCGTCTATCCCTACACTTTGAAGAGTTTTGATCAGGAAGGGATGCTGTACTTTGTCAAATGCTTTTTCAGCATCCATGGAGAGTATCATATGGTTCTTGTTCTTTCTTTTATTAATGTGTTGCATCGCTCCAGAGGCTTAACTGGGGTGAAGCCCAGGCGGGGTCAGCGTGGCCTCAGGTCCTACAGGGTCCCAGAAGGATCGAAGGTGTCTGAGTGTCGCAGAGCTTACCGGTGTTAGAGCGGGGAAGCCGGCTGCAGAGACAGAGCCGAGGAGTGACTCTCAGCTCGGGGTTGCCTTGAGCCGGTTGCAGGCTCGGTTGGCTCGGAGCGCGGCCGGAGGCCAGGGTGACGGGAGTCATTGGGCGCTGTTCTCTGGGGGCGCACTGAGGAGTGGGGCCCCGGGCTCTCGGCTCCTCCGGGCCGGAGACCAGGAGGCCGCCATCTTCATTCCCGTCCTCTGGAACTCTACGGAAAGCGCTCAGGGAACAAAAGCTCCCGAAAGGAAACCCAAGCGGATTACTCAGCGAGGCCCCCGGTAAGGGCGGTGCAACTCCGCCTGGGGCAAAGACGCTTGAGAATCACTACAACAGGCCCCTCCCCCAGAAGATCAATGGGAAACCCAGCCAGGACCAAGTTCACCTACCGAGGAGTGCAGTTTCAATACCAAGGAGAGCGGCAGAATTCCAGAGGAGAAGAAAGCAAAGCACGGAACTCATGGCCTTCTCCCCATGATTTTTTAGCCTTGCAGTTAATTTAATTTTTTTTCTTTTTCAATTTTTTTTCTTTTTCTCTTCTTCTGCTAATTTTTTTTAACTTTTACCGTTTTCTTTTTTAACCTTTTTTAAATTGTTTATCTAATATATATATATTTTTCCTCTTTTTATATTTTTTCTTTATCGGCTTTCTTTATTTAAATAGTTTCTTTTTTTTTTTTTTCTTTCTGAACCCATTTTTATCCCCTTTCTCCCGCCTCACAATTTGGGATCTCTTCTGATTTGGCTAAAGCATATTTTCCTGGGGTTGCTGCCACCCTTTTAGTATTTTACTTGCTCCTTCATAAACTCTTATCTAGACAAAATGACAAGGTGGAAAAATTCACAACAAAAAAAAGAACAAGAGGCAGTACCAAAGGCTAGGGACCTAAGCAATACAGACATTGGTAATATGTCAGATATAGAGTTCAGAATGACGATTCTCAAGGATCTAGCCGGGCTTGAAAAAAGCATGGAAGATATTAAAGCAACCCTCTCAGGAGATATAAAAGCCCTTTCTGGAGAAATAAAAGAACTAAAATCTAACCAAGTTGAAATCAAAAAAGCTATTAATGAGGTGCAATCAAAAATGGAGGCTCTCACTGCTAGGATAAATGAGGCAGAAGAAAGAATTAGCGATATAGAAGACCAAATGACAGAGAATAAAGAAGCTGAGCAAAAGAGGGACAAACAGCTACTGGACCACGAGGGCAGAATTCGAGAGATAAGTGACACCATAAGACGAACAACATTAGAATAATTGGGATTCCAAAAGAAGAGGAAACAGAGAGGGGAACAGAAGGTATGTGGGAGAGAATTATTGGAGAGAATTTCCCCAATATGGCAAAGGGAACAAGCATCGAAATCCAGGAGGTTCAGAGAACCCCCCTCAAAATGAATAAGAATAGGTCCACACCCCGTCACCTAATAGTAAAATTTACAAGTCTTAGTGACAAAGAAAAGATCCTGAAAGCAGCCCGGGAAAAGAAGTCTGTAACGTACAGTGGTAAAAATATTAGATTGGCAGCAGACTTATCCACAGAGACCTGGCAGGCCAGAAAGAGCTGGCATGATATATTCAGAGTACTAAATGAGAAAAACATGCAGCCAAGAATACTATATCCAGCTAGGCTATCATTGAAAATGGAAGGAGAGATTAAAAGCTTCCAGGACAAACAAAAACTGAAAGAATTTGCAAATACCAAACCAGCTCTACAGGAAATATTGAAAGGGGTCCTCTAAGCAAAGAGAGACCCTAAAAGTAGTAGATCAGAAAGAAACAGAGACAATATGCAATAACAGTCACCTTACAGGCAATACAATGGCACTAAATTCATATCTCTCAATACTTGCCCTGAATGTTAATGGGCTAAATGCCCCAATCAAAAGACACAGGGTATCAGAATGGATAAAAAAACAAAACCCATCTATATGTTGCCTACAAGAAACTCATCTTAAACCCGAAGACACCTCCAGGATTAAAGTGAGGGGGTGGAAAACAATTTACCATGCTAATGGACATCAGAAGAAAGCAGGAGTGGCAATCCTTATATCAAATCAATTAGATTTTAAGCCAAAGACTATAATAAGAGATGAGGAAGGACACTATATCATACTCAAAGGAACTTTCCAACAAGAAGATCTAACAATTTTAAATATCTATGCCCCTAACGTGGGAGCAGCCAACTATATAAACCAATTAATAACAAAATCAAAGAAACACATCGACAAGAATACAATAATAGTAGGGGATTTTAACACTCCCCTCACTGAAATGGACAGATCATCCAAGCAAAAGATCAACAAGGAAATCAAGGCCTTACATGACACACTGGACCAGACGGACATCACAATATATTCAGAACATTTCATCCCAAAGCAACAGAATACACATTCCTCTCTAGTGCACATGGAACATTCTCCAGAATAGATCACATTCTTGGTCCTAAATCAAGTCTCAACCGGTATCAAAAGATTGGGATCATTCCCTGCATATTTTCAGACCACAATGCTCTAAAGCTAGAACTCAATCACAAGAGGAAATTTGGAAAGAACCCAAATACATGGAGACTAAACAGCATCCTTCTAAAGAATGAATGGGTCAACCAGGAAATTAAAGAAGAATTGAAAAAATTTATGGAAACAAATGATAATGAAAACACAATGGTTCAGAATCTGTGGGACACAACAAAGGCAGTCCTGAGAGGAAAATATATAGCGGTACAAGCCTTTCTCAAGAAACAAGAAAGGTCTCAGGTACACAACCTAACCCTACACCTAAAGGAGCTGGAGAAAGAACAAGAAAGAAACCCTAAACCCAGCAGGAGAAGAGAAATCATAAAGATCAGAGCAGAAATCAATGAAATAGAAACCAAAAAAACAATAGAACAAATCAACGAAACTAGGAGCTGGTTCTTTGAAAGAATTAATAAGATTGATAAACCCCTGGCCAGACTTATCAAAAAGAAAAGAGAGAGGACCCAAATAAATAAAATCATGAATGAAAGAGGAGAGATCACTACGAACACCAAAGAAATACAGACAATTATAAGAACAAACTATGAGCAACTCTACGCCAACAAATTTGACAATCTGGAAGAAATGGATGCATTCCTAGAGACATATAAACTACCACAACTGAACCAGGAAGAAATAGAAAGCCTCAACAGACCCATAACCAGTAAGGAGATTGAAACAGTCATCAAAAATCTCCACACAAACAAAAGCCCAGGGCCAGATGGCTTCCTGGGGGAATTCTACCAAACATTTAAAGAAGAACTCATTCCTATTCTCCTGAAACTGTTCCAAAAAATAGAAATAGAAGGAAAACTTCCAAACTCATTTTATGAGGCCAGCATCACCTTGATCCCAAAACCAGACAAGGATCCCAACAAAAAAGAGAACTACAGACCAATATCCTTGATGAACACAGATGCAAAATCTCACCAAAATACTAGCCAATAGGATTCAACAGTACATTAAAAGGATTATTCACCACGACCAAGTGGGATTTATTCCAGGGCTGCAAGGTTGGTTCAACATCCACAAATCAATCAATGTGATATCCTGTTATATTTTAAATTCTCTTTCCTTTGTTTTGATTAGGTATAGAAAGTTAAAATCACTTAATATGGTATCAAGATCCTTAAAATCTATCCCTCACCTAAGTGCAATGACTCTCCAATGCCCAGTATTCTGTTTGTTTCCCAAACAATTCCTGCAATACCTACTCAAAGAGTTTTGTTTGGGTCAAAGAGTGAACATGTTGACACATTTATGATAACCTACTAGATGCCAGGCACTGTGCTGTATATAGCAATACTGAAAAGTATGTTCCATTTCCCACATTTTGCAGATAAAAGAACTAATGTCCCCATAATTTAGATGAATATCAAAAGTTGGTTTTGATGTTTGGTAAGTCTAGTTTCAATCCCCAGGCATGTTCTAACACAGTTTGTTGTCATCAATGTATATTAGTGCTGTATAAGCTAGTAAATATTCTACAAATTTAAATGTAGTTGGATTTTTAGTGGAAGTTTCTGTTGCCATAGATTCTTGGCTGAGCTCCTAAAATTGAAGATAGTGGGTGATAAATGTACTTCACACATTCTAAAGAGAGTTGCTAGACACTCCTACCCAGACTTGCTGAGATAAATCTAAACATGTCCTTACCTTCCTTTTTTGTCACCTGTCATCAGTCCATCTAAAGTTGATAAGGTATTCGGGCTCTTTAGAAAACTTCTTAGCCTAGAAAAGAGGAAGGTTTGGCTTTTCACCTCCCCATATCCAGACTATGTTCAAGAAGCATCCCATCATAGAAAGAGATAGCTATTGGGCATATGAAACACAGAGCACTATGTCAGATTATAAGAGCACCAGACAAGAGATACCTTTTAACCTTTAATGCTTGCAACTGTTCCTTTACTTCTAGTTCCTACTCCTTCCTACCTCCTCAACCATGGAAGACCCACAGCTACAGAGTTTTGGGATAAAAGAACTGTGAGAGCAAAATGGAGAAAGAGTGAAAAAATAGATAATGCCCTCCTCCCCTTCCCCACTGTTGATCTGAGGAATTCTTGCGTCAGAACTGAGCTGGAAAGGTGGCAGATGCCTTAAACTGAATTAGAGGTGAAAATTATAATATGTAATTGTATACATTCTAAATATATTCAGAAAATTTCTAATACCCAAGGAGTATTCCTCCTGGAAAGATCTGGGATCTTTCTGAGATCTTCCCCAGTGACTGAGAAAGAAAATTCAATGAAGTCTATTAGAGGGCAGTGGCAAGAGAAAGAATAAGGCTATTTCATGGTTATCTGTTATTGACTGGTGATATAAGAAAGCATTACTTCTACCCTCTGGTTTTTCTAACGTTGTTCACTTATGTTGCCCTTGAAATTCTGCCCCACGTCTGGTCTTACCTTCCACAACATTGTCTCCATACCTTTCACAATGTCACTGGATAAATTAATATTTTCTTCTTGCTCCCCTAGCCTTAAACCCTATTCATCATTTACTATTGTATCCAAGAGTATAGTCAGACTCCTTTGAAATAGTGAGCTCCTTAAGGGTATGGCATCTTGCCTTTTAATTCCCAGTGGTTAGCACAGTAACTTGCTCATATTAAACATTTGATACTAGCTGATTAAACTGCTATGGAATGAAGAGCACACTGAAGTCAGCCACAGAATCCAGGACATTTGTCTATCAGCTGTGTCCCTGTACCTCTAGAGGATAAGTCCAGAAAACTTCCCCCAGGCAGCAGAACAGTTTCTGCTTTTCTGACGACTTGTTAGGTAAGAGTCAAGATGACTCTGATATAGCTGAACACCCATGAAAATAGAGACCGAGGTGTCATCCATGTATGAAGCAAACTACAATTAAGCTCCTACTATGTGTCAGCCATTAGAAATGAGAAATGAAGACAGCACCTACCCTGTTCTTTTATTTTTTTTATTTTTTTTAAAGATTTTATTTATTTATTTGACAGAGAGAAATCACAAGCAAGCAGAGAGGCAGGCAGAGAGAGAGGAGGAAGCAGGCTCCCTGCTGAGCAGTAAGCCCGATGTGGGGCTCGAACCCAGGACCTGGGATCATGACCTGAGCCGAAGGCAGCGGCTTAACCCACTGAGCCACCCAGGCGCCCCTACCCGGTTCTTTTAACTGATAATGTTTACAATTGTTTAAAATGGATCTCAATTTGGAAAATGCATGATCATCATTTGCTGAGAGCAATGGCAGCTTAAACTCAGAGTTGATGAAACTCTGGGTGTGAGTTGTCAGCTCTATAAAATGAAGATATGGAAACTTAGGTAGGCATAAGCTGAGGGCAATAAAGCAGGCCATGGTACCAACAACAGACCTTCCTACAGACATTTTTTTAGCGAGAGAGTGTGATGGCTGCATAAATCTCAACCCAACCACTGACTTAAAAATGACATGTCCTAAATTCACCCTAAGTATAAAAGCATCATTGTAACCATCACCAAGATGGGTTTACCATTCCCATCAGCTTGACTAAATTTTAGACAGTTTCTTTCTGACTATAAACCCCACCCCACTCCCCAACCACTTTTGTTTTAGAGTATTTATTTAAAAAAAAATTTACTAACATAGGATGTATTATTTGTTTCAGGGGTACAAGTCTGTGATTCATCAATCTTATACAATTCACAGCACTCACCATAGCACATACCTTCCCCAATGTCCATCCTCCAGCCACCCCACCTCTCCCACACCCTTCCACTCCAGCAACCTTCAGTTTGTTTCCTGAGATTAAGAGTTCCTTATGGTTTGTCTCCCTCTCTTGTTTTGTCCCATTTCATTTTTCCTCTCTTCCCCCATGATCCTCTGCCTTTTTTCTCAAATTCCACATATCAGAAAGATGATATAACTGTCTTCCTTTTAAAAATTTGCAATTGTAAATTCTTTTTTTTACTCACTTGATATGTAAATATTCTCCTAGCCTCTAGCCAGTTTTACAACTCAGGAATATTTTTCACAGGGAGCCATGGGTCATTATTTTAAAATGTAATTATTAAGAAAGATAGTACCCTTATCTCCCAGTCTCTGTGGGTAGGTAAGGAGTCTAACCTCCATAAGCATCAATGAACAAACACAGATGGCCTAATCACATTTCACAGGGACCACGTGCCCCACTAAGCACTCCCAGTACTTCTCTGTTAGTTCATCACAGTGCTTAAAACTCTTCTCCTTTTTGTTTCCACAGAGTTGAGTTTAATCTTTCTTCCCTATTGCAATAGTCTTGATAACATTCTTCCTTGTTTAACTCTGTTCAGTGTAATTTTTGTTTGGCAACCACTGTATAGAACTTCACAAAATAGTCATGGTAATAACTATGATTAATAAAAAAAAAATATTTAATACCATTTCTTGACACTATAAACCATGGTTCCCAACCAAGGGTCATTTTGCCCAAAGGAATCATTTGGTAAAGTATGGAGACCCTATAGGTTGTCACAGTTAGGGAAAGAAGAAGCAGGAGGTTTGCTATTGGCATCTAGTGAGTAGAGTTTAGGGGTGCTGTTAAATATTTTAAAACGCACAGGGAGTCCCTCAACAAAGAATAATTTGCTGCAAATGTAAATAATACCTATTTGAGAAATCCTGCTATAAACAATCAGGATCCCAAGAACACTCTTCTAGGTCTCAGCCTGGCCAAAGAAATTAGTCTGTGCCAAAACCCTGCACCAGATTGTTAGATTATAGTTCTTAAAAGTAGCAAAAGCAGACAACTAAGAAATAACTATAAATAGCTCCTGGGGACTCAAAGTGGTTAAGTCATTTGGTTTTGGCTCAGGTCATGGTCTCAGGGTTGTGAGATTGAGCCTCTGGTCGGGCTCCATGCTCAGCACAGAGTCTGCTTGAGATTCTCTCTCTCTTTCTCCTTCTGCCCCTCCCCTTGCTCTCTCTCTCTCTCAAATAAAGAAATAAAATCTTTTAAAAAATAGCTTTGGAAGATAGTATTATTGAGAAACATGAGTAGAACAAATACAATTTAAAGAATATTGAATTATTAAGCCAATACCAAGTGAGTTTGCATTTTGCATTGGTGTTGAACATGATGCCCTTGTTGATGGTGTCCAGGTTCTCTCCTAACTGTAGCAACATGAACCAGGTATTCAACTCTCAAGTTCAGTTTTCTCTTGGCTATAAGAGAGGAATCAGGGCCCCTCCCTCATACTATTGTTGTAAAGATGCAGCGATATGATGCAAGCTCATTGTTTAGTATGGTGTCGGACTTAAAGTAAACGCTCAGTACAATAATGATTTTAAAATTGCATAAGAAAGGAAAATAGAGGTCCCAGAATTGACTACTTAATAAATAAATGAGGAAATAAGCGACATCTAATTAAGCCCTAAGTTTGTCATTTACTATTTTGATACCAAGCTAACTCTTCAAACACCATTATTTTTATGAGAGTTGAAGATACAGATAATCCAATTTGTGGGCTTGCTGAGTCACTCTGGGCTCTTAATCACATGAAGGTATTTCCAAGTAAGAACTAATTAGATGCTTAATTAGTCTATATAGGCTAATGAACTGCCACTCTGCCATTATATCCTTTAGAGGTTCATCTCAGCCAGTTTAGAGACACAGTAGTAACTATGATTAATCCGATATAGACTGCCACCACCAATCACTGTCTTGCTGACCAAAGACTGGCCTTCAATTAACCCAAAGCCCCCTAGGAGAAATGTTATGTTTTCAGATGCTCTCCTAACTGGCAAGTTAACCCAAACAGGTTACTTGATTTCTTTTTCATTTACTCAAAAAGTAGTTATTGTAGCAATAATAAAGAACAAACATATATCTAATTCACTTGTGGCACATTGATTTCATTTTATTTGGCAAGCTGACAATAAAAAAAAAATTAAACAGCTTCCCTTCTCCCCTTCACACACAGGTAGAAAACCCGTACCAGGACAGACTGGCTTTAAATGGTTCTATGTAAATTAATTTGACTTATTTTGTAATGTAAAGTTATAGCCCATCCTCTTCAACTGCACTTGGGAGTAAAAGACAGATATTATGTCTCATTTTTGTTTGTCCCACATTTAGGCCTTCTATTATTTGTATTTGTCTTATGCGTTCTCGGAAATATGCTAAAGATTGTCTGAGTTTCCTCAAGAGCCACATTTTAAATTTAAAAATGCATTGGTAAATGAGAAATAAAAGTATAAAATCCCTTAAGTCTCCACTCAATAATACATTACTAAATCAATATATAAAGAACGTTTTTAAACCACCAAACTACAGGAAACTAAGTTTTAAAACAGTGGATATCTTCCCCCAGATTTTCTAAACTAATTTATCCTTTAAATAGACTTGTCAGTTTCAAATTGAAAATGACTTGGGTTTCTGAAATCTTGGGAAATGAAGAATATCTTGTTTCATTTTCTAGTCTTACATAAAGCAGAGTTGTATTAAAATTTTCAAATTTCTTCCCTCTTTATGAGTTCCAGAGGGTACATTTTGGTTAGTTCAATATGCTATTCCTACTTTAACTTTCTCATAAGTTCATTTTTCAATTTCATCCTAAAAATTTAAGTCAAAGAATAAAATCTTCAAAGTGCTAGTAATCTCTAATATACTTTTGAAAAGGGAAACATTAAATATAATTCCAATAAAGTACAGATCAGGACATAATGCTAAGAAGAACTTAAAAAAATTATTAAAAGTGGTACAGAATTACCCATTACAATAACCTTAACATGAGGGCAAGTGATTTGTTTAACGTTTTATCTAAAAGGGAAAACTTTTTATCATCTAGCAATCATTAATAGACATTGTTTAGAAGGACTTCTGTAAATAAGTTAGTAAATAAGCTCGTTAGTTTGGAAAACAATACTGTTGTCTAAGTAAGAAAATGTTTTAACGGTTTCAATCAGTGGCTCTCAACCTTGGTTGCACATTAAAATTACCTCTGGAGCTTTTAAACACTCCAATACCTAGACTACCCCCAGATCAATTAAATAAAAATATCTAGGCTGGAAAGAAGGCATTGGTATTTTTAAACGCTCCCCAGGTTGATTCCAATATTACAGTCCAGGTTAGGAACAAATGCTTTAAAGAAATGGAAAGTTTAATAATAGCATAGAGTTAAAGGGAATATATGGATATATTTTCATAACTAAAATCTAATTAGAGTAGAAGGAAGAATTATCTCTCTGCACTCCCACCCCCCAGCTATAACTTTCAGAATGAGGTTTAAAGCCACTATTGGAGTATATTTTTAACTTTTTGTGTTTTTCTTCTATTACTCCAGAAAAACATTTAGATAATTTCTTACGTGTAAATTTAAGTTGATGCAATTTGATTTGATATGGCCATTTATAATACTCTAAAGTATGAACATAAATATTGTAATTTCAATGGACTCTGGCTGAAACAGAAGATTCAGTCACCAGAAGATTCAGGCAACTTTTTTCCTCAAACATAGAACAAAAATATGAAATCTGGTATATAAGAATATCATAGTATAACAGAAGAAATAAGTTTTGACTTCATATATTAAGTCTTGTAAAAATCATAATGACTAATACATTAACTTATTAAAAAGTAGTTGAGACCCTTTTAGCACCCCACTGGGCCCTGGAGATACAAGTTACCCGAAAGACAGAGCTCCTGCTATCAATGATGTACAGCTGGTTGACCTGTAAGTCAGGCCATAGATTTTTTATCCCACCTATATAGCCACCATAAACTCAAGATATTGTTAAACATTAGTAGTATGTCAACTTCCAAATGAATTACTATTTGCTTATGTTTGTCTATGTAACAAATTTTCAGATCATCTTGGTTGATATTCAATAACTTTCTTTAGGTCCCATCTTTTAAAAAAACAAGAAAAGGGGCCCCTGGGTGGCTCAGTCAGTTAAGTGGCTGCCTTCGGCTCAGGTCATGGTCTCAGGGTCCTGGGACTGAGCCCTCTATTGGGTTCCCTGCTCAGCAGAGAGCCTGCTTCTCCCTCTCCTTCTGCCTGCTGCTCTGTTTGTGCTCTCTCTCTCTGTCCAATAAAAAAATAATAATAATAAAATCTTTTAAAAGTAAATAAATAAATAAATAAATAACCAAGAAAAGACTGATAATTTTAAATATTAAAATTATTTAATAGTTAAACTTATGCAAGTTTATGAAAAAATATATAGTAGATGACTCTCATATCTCTAGCTCCCTCAAATTTGTTTCTTTCTTGCTTTCTTACTGTCTCTCATTTTAATCATCATTACTGTTATTTTGTCAACTATCTAGGCAAAGTCTCTAATACGTAACTTGAAAATATTTCTGAAAACAAAACTAGCATTGGAAAATTATTATTGATCCACTTAGAATTTTTTCAGTTCTTAATTATATTTTCTGTATAAGAGTAATTTGTGCTCATTATACTGTTTTATAAGTACAAGAGAAAATTACTCATAACTCACCACGAGAGCAACTATATTTAATATTTTGACATCTTTACAAGTTTTCTCTCTCAAACTTTTAAAGTCATATTGAATCTAAAATTCTATATTTTATTCCATTTGTACAGCTTTTTAATTTACATCCTATTTTAAGGATTTAAAAATGTCATTAAGAATTCTTTATCAATCTTACTTAAAAGGGTATATGGCTGAAATTGTTAATATTACAGAGTACTTCAAGATCTTCGGAATATTAATTTAATAAGCAAGTATTCACACACACTGCTTTATATGTACCAGATACTATTTTAAACACTGAGGACAGAGAAAGAACAAAGATTCCTGCCTTATAGAGTTTATATTCTTTTAAGAAGTAACAGATAGCAATAAATAAGCAAATAAATAAATAAATAAATACAATATTTCCACAGAGTGATTCTTGTTTTAACAGTCATGGGATTTTGACACTAGTTAGGGAGCTGGTTAGAGAGGGGAGGTACTTAGTGTCTGGAGATGGGTATCTCTGGTCTGAGATTTAATGATAAGCAAGAATCAACCATGTTTGAAACTCAAACATGCAAATGCAAGAGGAATGGAATAAAGCTACCTTCCAGGAAATTCTTAGTCTGGAACAGATCTTCATGAAGTTACAGGCAAAAAGTGAGCAAGCCTTGAAAATGCCCCTTCCTCTCTAGTCCTCATGTTGTTCCCCTTGAATCAGATCTCATTCGTTCCTCAGAAGCCACTTAGAGACCAATTACTTTATTACATGTCACCAATTACAAGAGAACTAATAAAACCAAATTCTTCCCCCAAAATTTCTAAGCAAAGACATAGAACTTAGGATAGAATTAAACTTTGTGCTATCCTTTATTTTTACGATGAATTATTGACATTTCCCATGATTATTGACATTTGAAATTTGTGTTGCTATTATCATTATTGTCAGTTTTGGAGATGAAATGTACTGGCTTGTACAAGTGGTTTAATATTGCAGTTAAGACTTTAGGCTATGGACGGATTCTAACAGTTAAGACTTTACCTAAGGTACTTAAACCAGCCACAATTTCCTTATCCCAATAATAATAATTTGAGTTTTAAATGAGATGGTGCAGAGAACTCAGCTTAGAGCCTGAAAAGTCTTTAGAGAGGGAGGGAGGTGGGGAGAAGAGACTGAAAGAGATTGGTGGGGGAGAGAAATAGCATATATGCGCGTGCGTACACACGTAACACCTTGAGATTATTTTAAATATTGTGTGCATAAATATCTTATTAGTAGCAAAACCAAGGCTTAATTTAGTTTGCCTTCAATGGCATCCTGAAAGTGCATTGCTTAGAAGACTGAATGTGTTCTGCTGACAGAGAAGAACAATCTACCAATGTTTACATGGATGGATTATATAATGTGGGATTTGGGGAATTTAAAATCCCAAACTCCACTAACTCTTGGTCACAGATGTGATGCTAAGTTTCAAACAATCACATTGGGGCATGAAAAAGAAATGCTAAGGTCTTCCTAATTTTCCTCATCTTTTCCTATTGTTCTCAAAGTTCTTACTAGGTGAGAATTCCCTCCACAATAACACTAACTCCAAAAGGCAGTGGGATGACAGAATCCTGCACTCAAGGAAGGGAAGGAATTTAGAAAGAAACTAATAAAGTAGCTTACACATTGTCTTCCTCAGAAACCCAGCAACCCTCAATAAGAGTTACCTCATAGTAAGGAAAAGAGGGCTAATCATGTGAGCTTGAACCAGAACACTCCATTTTCCTGTTATATATACGTATATAAGCTCAGGATGACCAAAGGGTTCCATACTTGTACAAAAAAAGCTTGAAAACCACTGAGCCAGTAAAACTCTTTGTAAACTGTAGTATGATTTGCAAATGCTAGTTGCTAATATTATTACTGCTGTTTCTTGGTTCCTGTGACAATTTAAATGCTTTTTTTATTGGGAAATTGTTTAATTAGTAATAAATCTCAAGTAGAGGCATTGTTTCAAGTTAAAGATTTATTTTTGTCTCCACCATTCTGTGCAATAAGCACATTTAAAATGCTTCCTAAAGGGATTCATTTAATGGAGGAAGCTGAAGCATTTGACTAAACTTTTCCATCACAAATCTAATTCACATAGGATCAACCCAGTTAGTCATCTAGAGTAAAGAAATTCACCACACTTCCTGGTTGTTATGAGAATATCCAGGAAAATATTTCCTGCCTCCTTCAGTTAGAAGTGAGGCCCTTAAGGATCTCCATTCAATTACTTCAACCGACATATTTAACGCCAGGTTATAGCCAAATGCTAAAGAATATCGAAAAATAGTAACAACAGGAATCCAAGTTAACTCAATACACATTATTTGTCCTAAAAAGGAACAATACAAATATAGAATAGTGTGTGGGACTTAAGTCAATAATAATAGCAAAGCCATATAATGCTTGCTATATGCAAAGCACTGGTCTATATGCTTTATAAATATTAATTCATTTATTCCTCACAACAACCTATGGACTTAACACCATGATTATCTTCTTTAAAGATGAAGCCTAGGGAGAATAACTCACCTGCCAGAAGTCAATTTGGAGCTAGGATTCAAACCTAGGCGATCAGAGTCTAGAGAGGATCATACATTGTTTTAATTTTTAGTTTCAGAGGGGTAGGGAATAAGAACATATATTTTTATCTGAATTTTGCCAATTATAAGAATGCTTTAATGTTTGATGTCTTCCTTTTGCCCCTCTGAATCCATACCCCACATTTTTCTGTCTTGCTCTGTGCTCCAGAGTTTGACCTATATGAGTAACATCGATAGGCTTCCAGCTGGGTTTAGTACTGGAGGTTAGAGGTCAACAGGAGTATGAGGACAACATATTTATTTTCCTGGTTTCTCCTAGTCAGGTCACTCCTGGTCAGCTGCATCCCTCTGTTGAAACCACAACACTTCAAATGACTCACTTCAGGGGTGCCTGGGTGGCTCAGTGGTTAAAGCCTCTGCCTTCGGCTCGGGTCATGATCTCAAGGTCCTGGGATCGAGTCCCGCATCAGGCTCTCTGCTCAGCGGGGAGCCTGCCTCCTCCTCCTGTCTCTCTCTGCCTGCCTCTCTGCCTACTTGTGATCTGTCTGTCAAATAAATTAAAAAAAAAATCTTTATTAAAAAAATTTTTTTAAAAAATGACTCACTTCACTCTGGATTCTGCTACCTCTCCCTTCCTCTGCCCCTAAAAACCTGAAGATAACAATAGTTCTCTGTTATTACAGTTGCTAGGGCACTGAACCATATTTGTTATTTTCTCTAAATCCTGACCACATCTTTGTAAATAGGCTTGTTATTAAACTTTAGTCAAATCAGGAATCTGAGCTTTCATCTTTTCATCTAGTTTATATATGACTGGACAAAAAGATAAATGCAGTATAACTCTCACTATCCCCATTTCTACCTTCTGCACAAAAGACTCAGGAAATAAATTCTAGAGATATCCAAAGAGAGCTTCATTACTCCTACTACAAGTCTATATGAAAATTATTTGTCTTTTTTTTTTATTTTTTTAAGAGGCCAGGAATTGGAGTCTACAAATAGAACACATTTAAATTCTAATAACAGTCATTGGGTCTATAAAATATCCTGAGTGTCAAGCAGCAAGGCAGTAGCAGACCTATTCATTTTGGATGTTGATCTCTTTGAGGTGGATGACCTTATTGAAGCCTTGACTCAGGTGTCATAAATCAGGTACTTAGCCTAATTAAGTATAAAAATATCTGATGCTTTGCAACTGATAAAACTTGATGTTGACTTCCTGGAATCAGATAGTAAAATATATCCAGGAAATGTAATCCCATGGTACAGAAAGATACCAGGTGCATCCTTGTTTCCCCTTCAAACTAATTAGCCATTCATCAGAAACAATGTATGTCTATGAATATATCTTGGTCTCAAAAAAAGACTAAACATCTGAACTGACCTTAACATCTCTTATTCAAAACATCTCAAGTTGATCTTGTCATTTACTTTGACAGCTCATGAAAGGATGTAAGAACAACATGCTGAGCCATAATTCCAAAACTATGGTTACCCTCCTTTTCTTCTCCTTTAATCCACCTTTGTAGCTCATAACTCTTCACTGCTCCACTCCTGGTTTTCATGTTGAAGGTCTAGCTTTATAGCTATGATTCAGCTGCTTGGCTAGAATGATGCATTTCTTTTCACTATGACTTGATGTTTGCAAAGTTAAAGTGTGTGAAGGTAATGACACACTGTCTTTGCTTACAAACCTCATTGTTTCATCATCAACATGTGTAACAAAAGTCTTAAAACATATGAGCATGTACATCTACCAGTGGAATAGATACAAGTTGACATCTCTCTGAATTATAGTTTCATAGAGCAATGATTGGAGATGAATGCATAATATTGATCCACTTCAGCAATAAGTATCTGGGGAATCTACTGGGGGTACTTCTGAACTGGCAAGGATCAATGATTATGACCAAATGTTAAAAGACAAGAACCCTGGGCCCTGCTTTTCTAATTCTAGCTCTGTCACCTTCTTGATGTATGGCACTAGAGCTGCCCCACCATAAAATGACAACTTTCTGCATGACCTAGACTTCAAAGTTATTGGCATGAACAAAAATGATTTATTTGTATAGACGGCAATAGCAAAACCTCTGTGCTACTTCACCTTGCAAAAATCAGTCAGAAATTATTTTCAGTGATTGAGATACTCATTGTCCTGAAACAAAGACAAGGTTCAGTGTTTCATTCAAATTATACATGCTTTTTCTTTTCCTCCTTTCCTTTAGTAGCCAGCTTCTAAGGTAGTCTCCTCCAATAACCATCATTTTCTGATATTCACACACTTACATAGTTCTCTCCCACATTGGATACCTGTATATCCAATATGATATTGCAGAAACAATAGTATGTGATTTCCAAGGTTAGTTCATCAAAGTCATTTGACCTTGTCCTCGTTCCTGTATCATTCACTCTAAGAGAAACCAGTTGCAGTGGAAGAGCGTATTCAGAGGGATAGTCCAAATGACGAGGAACTGAGGCATCCTACTGAAAGTCAGCACCACCTGCCAGTCATATGATTAAGCCATCGTGGAAGCAGATCTTCACATCCCAGTCAAGCCTTCAGATGAATGCAACATCTTGACTGCTACCTCATGAAAGATCCCAAGCCAGAATCACACAACTAAGCTACTCCTAAATTTTAGACCCACAGAAACTGTATAAGATAATAAATGTTTGCTGCTATAAATCACAAATATTTGTGTGTGGGGGGGAGGGTAATTTGCTATGTAGCAATAAATAACTAAAATACTATCCATTCTTATTTTCTTTTATACAAGGTTTGCCCTTTCCACCAAACCTGACACTACTCACCTATTCTTCAAGCAAGACCTCCATATAGGTATGGCAAAATGGCGAGGAGCAACAGGAAGGCATGATCACTTTGACAATGACACAATATTAGCGAATTAATACTCTAAGATATATGTGTCCATAGTTACATCTGTTCAATGAAGGTCAAACTGAAAAATGTCCTCATCCAAGAAATTGTTTACAAAAATAAATACTACATGCTTGTCTTCATAATGTATACGTAACTCTAATTTACGCAGATAATTTCATTGGCTTATAATAGCCTAAGTGGAATACTGGTGATGTCATTTTATTACCTAGACAGTTATAAGTAGTGAGTTAATGTCCTGTTATTAACCCCTGTTAACTGCCAGAATCAAGTCATATTATTTCAACAGATAGTGAAACAACTTAGTTAGGCAATTAAGAGGAACATCTGGCTAAAATACTGCAAAGGTCTACCAGTGCACTTAAACCAAATATGAGTTTCGAGTTTCTTTACTGGCAGAAAAATTTCAAATAATTATTAATTGTAACTTTATTTTCATTCATAATAACATTATACAAAGGGTGCTGAAGTACTACCAGAAGCACCTAAAGCAGATAATGTATCATTCTTCCCTACCTGCCTTCTACTCTGTATAAAATCAATTTATCATTAACATTTCAGTTCAATATTAAAAGGTAATACAGTTAGAGAAGCTACACCTTTACTATTTATATCACTATACTTCCCAGTAAAATAACAAAACAGATGAAAAAAATCACATCTCTGAAAACTTTTAGGTACCTGTAGAATTTTTTAGTAAAACTATTTAAAAAGCTGTTTTCAGCATTAGATTCCAACATAAGAATAAGTTTGAAAACACAGATTACTTTCTTAGTATTAATGTGAATTTCCTAGGAAATTCTGGGATGGAATGTCAAAATTCCATAGGAATGTCAAAATTCTAAATTAACCTGAAAAATATTAAAAGTATTGAATTATATTTCACAAGATTTTATCATATACAAATTTAGTTTCTGCAAAGGGCAGAAATTTTCTCTTATGTAAGTCCCAAAATGATTTTTAAAGAGCTGTAGATATTATAATAAAATAAAAAATTCAAAAAGAAGGAGATTCAAATGTTTTATCTTTAAGCAAATAGCCACAAAATTTCACCAAATATAAAATGGTATAAATGGTAGAAGTTATGAAATGAGAATCACAGAGTGCTTTTATGAAATACTCAAATGGACAAGGGTTAACTTATTAACCCCTGGTACCAGATCTTACATATCTACTTTAAAATTTTGATATTTCCATCAAACATCTGTATTTAATATATTGTAAATTGTCAAAAGGGTAGTAATGAGGGAAATTTCTTTCTGATATTAAGTTTGGCTAACAGTGTCTTAGGTGTGGACAATGAAAAATAAAATGTAAGTCAATAAATTTTTGCTTAATCAATTTTATTTATTGTTGTGTCAAATTATACCCTTATAAACCAAAGAGATATACCTAATATTTATAAATATTCATATGAATTAATTATTTAATAAAATTGTGAAAGGATTTATACTCAATATAATTTCAAAAGGGTTGAGTTCTTTGAGAAATCATTCGTCATTTAATTCTGGGAAATCTCATGCACTGGATTGTATAAGACTTCCTGTATGTTAGGAAGCAATAATTTCTCTTTAGATATTTCACAATACTTGTTGGATGAGGTGAATGAATAAATGAAGAAAAGAAGTTTCCAGCAACTAGTTTTGGCAATGTTTTGTCATCATTATATTCCATTTGTTTGAAAAATACTGTTAACCCTTGCGTCGATCTTTGTGTTCTTGAGTTTTGCTTTTTTATTTCCATATAAAATTATACAAAATGATTGCTTTCACTACTTTCTCCCCAAAACCTACACTGAGTATAATGGTTTGCAAAATAATTTCTCAGAAAAATCAAACAAGCTATCAAAGTATTTATTACATATATGTCCATTACATGCCTAGTTATAAGGAGTAAGACAGGTACTAATTCGAGGAGATGGAGAATATAACCATAGAAATCAAGTTAAATTATATGAAACAATTAGAGAAAGTTAAGAGCTGTGATGTATAACAGCATTTCCCAAAAGATCCTTGAGATGTTAATAGACGTTTTATTAAAAAAAAAAAGCAAAAAAACTTCTATGGTCAATAAGTTTGGGAATTATTTCATTAGACATTATCCTCTTGGCAATTCACAGTGCCATTAACATACTAATGACTGAAAAGTTTTGCAGCAAAGAAAATGGTTGCATTTAGACTGAGCCAGAATATTCATAATCTTTCACCATGGAAGACTTTGTTAAAATGTTCCCTTTTGATCACAAAAATTTTATAAATGAAGAGAAAAAAATAACACAAGTGTTTGCCACATTAATTTAACAAGCATTAACATTTTGCCATATTTGGTTCAGATATTTTCATCTAAATAATAAACAAAAGATTCCTTACGCAAGGCCAACCCCCATCCCATTTTCCTTCCTCTTCCACAGGGGTTACCATCATCCCAAAATTGGTATATATTCTTGTTGATCATATATTTACTTGTATATTTGGATTCACAAATAACATATAGGATTCCTGTGTGTTTTAAGTTTTTAAAATCAATATCATTTTCATACACATTGTAATTTACTAATCGTATTCAACATTATGTATATGAGATGGATCATGATAATGCATATAGATTTGGTTTATCTGTTTTAACTGAGGAATTATGTTCTTTGTATAAATAGAGCACAAAAATTAATTATCCAATAACCTATTAGGAACAAGTGGATTGGGGGAGGGGTGCGTCAGTCAGTTGTGTCTGCCTTCAGGTCACATCATGATCTAAGGGTCCTGAGATGGGGCCCCTCTCCTGCTCAGCAGGGAGTCTTCTTCTCCCTTGCCCTCTGTCTGTCCCCCTTGCTCGTTCTCTCTTTCTCTCTAATAAATAAATAAAACTTTAAAGAAAGAACATATGGCTTGTTCTCAAAGTTTTCCTATTCTTAAGAATGTTGTGATGAATGTCCTTGCACATAAATCTTTGTGTGTCTGTTGAAGAGATGTTTCAGAGTATTTACCTAGAAGTAGAATGAATAAGTCATAGATACCCACATTATCAATGTTAGTAGATATTTCAAACTTCTCTCCAAAGTAATTAAACAAGTTACACACCAGCACACCACAGGAATTCCCAGGGATTCACATCTCTGCAAATGTTCAGACATACTAATCTGATGTGTATGGACTTATATAATGCTGATATACAACATTAATTTCCCTTATTATTTTTGGATCCTGAACATATTTTCATAAACATATTGGCCACCTGGTTTTCCTCTTCTGTGAATCATGAAGATTTGACAGTTACTTATATATTTCCTTAACTAATCCTTCACTGTTCAAATTCACTACAAATAACTTGCCTTTCATTTTTTAATCTTTTTTTTTTTAATATTTCAACAGGTGTTCATATTTACCACTCATGTGACATTTGTACCTTGGCATCTTATGTCTTATTTTAAAATTTTCAGTTTTATTTTTCACATTGAGGATTTTATTCCATCTGCTTTTATTTGTGTATTATGTCATACAAGCATTTAATTGCCCAAATGACATTTCTTGATTAATCTATCCCTTCTGTACTGATTGCTAATGCCACCTCATACATACTAAGTCTTTGTAATGTAAAGGAGATCACTAGTAGCTGAGAGAAGGGAGAGGGTTCACTAGCAGACTGACCCAATCATGCATGGGGACTGAATGAAAGAGGTGGCCTTCAGGCAGGGTCTGAATTACAAGATGGACATAAAGACATGGGTTTTGGTGTCAGACAAATGTTCATTTATATCCTTTCTGTAATATTCACCGCAAGCGAATTAATCTTGCTGCAAATAAAATTAATCTTGCTGCAAATGAATTTTTCCCTTGTAAGTGGGGATCATACAAATGATCTAGTAGCATTATCTAGTGAGATAATATATTTTAAAATGGTTATTATATAGTCTTGCATATAGCAGGTGTTCAAAGTGGTTAGTCGTAGTGATTGTAGTTCCTACTATGGCTAGCCGTAGTGATAGGAATGGTAGTAAGATCTAATTAGATCAACAGCTGTCAGTTCGAAAAGCTAAAACAAATCTGAAGGACATTCTTAGGAAAGCAGAGACAGCACTGGGGAATTGTCTGATTGTAAGGGAAGAACTGGAGATGCCTCTAAGCTGCAGTTTGGAGGACAAGATGTAAAAGGATTTGGAGATACTAGTTTAGGATGGATGGTCTCAAAGGGCGGGTTCCAATAGCAGCAATATCTGAAAACTTGTTAGAAATGCAAATTCAAGACCCCAGACTCACTGACTCAGATACTCTGACAACATGTGACCCAGTAATGGCAACTGGTTTTAACAACCCCTACCCGGCTGCATGGATTCTGATGATGTTCAAGTTTGAGGCCCACTGGTTTGGAACATGATGAGTAAGAGGTGGTGCTAAGAAACCATCGTGAACACAAAGCATGAAGAAATTTCTGAGCTGCAGATATGGATTTCTCACTTAGAGTGAGACTCTCCTTTTCTGATACCTTTCCTTGCTTCTAGTTATTGGTTTTATTGTACTGAATGGCTTCTCAATCTGAGCATCATTTCCCAGCATTCAAGTTCTCCTTGCTGTCTACCTACTGAGCAAAGCAATGCCAACTTTGCAATTCTTAATCACTCTCTGTCCTTCCCACAATTTCTCTCCTGCATCCTTCCCCTATTTTCAGCTTGGAGGCTCCTCAGGGAGGGAAATTTGTCTGGCACAATTTCATCGAACATTAAATACCATGTGTACTGACAGAGCTTTGTAAATAATAATTGAGGGTAATAACAGCCTAGAACCCAGATTTTATTAGCATTAAATATTAAATATAAAATGGCTATCCTGGCCATTAAATATAAAATGGTTATCTATCATCTATCTATCTATCTAATCATTTATCTACCCTTCTCTGACCCCTGAAAGATAGAAGTCAGTAAAGAACATGCTGTATCTGTACCATTTAAGAACACTTTTATTTTAAAAAGTTATTTCATCTTGAAATCAATAGGTTTAAGCGTGAAAAAGAGATGAGCAGTAGTCACAGAAAATATTCACTATTTTCAGATTTTTCATTGTGTTTTTAGGGAGTTTTATCAACTCTTTGGTAGAAATCAAGGTGGAGAAATAATGAGAGATTTCAGTTTAACAGTCTATCAGAGGTCTGGCTAGAGTATTAATTTTGGCCATGATGTGCCTGCCAATCAGCTATAAAAGATCAGCTCAGCCTCAGTGACAAGCAGACATCTGAGATAAGCTCATCTACCATGACATGCTCTAGAGTAGGGTGCATACAGGAATAGCACCTGCATTTTACACTAGTGCTGCCTTGTAACATCTAGGGGTCCATGTTTAACTTAAAAAAATCAATTTTTAGGAACTTGAAACATGTTACCCTATCACTTAAAAATACAAGCTAATCCTGGTGTGTTTCTTATTATGTTTTTTCCTTTACTTTATAATTTGTATATCAATGCATGTATACATGTGAACTTAGATCTATAAAATGTATAGGATAGCATGTAAAAGGTAGGCCAATAATATACCTTGTATTATCACTTTATATAACATGTTTAACAGTATATACAAAATTAACCTACAGTGAAAAAGCTTTAACTTTTTGAAAACATTTTGGATAATTGAATACTGCTGTCTTTATGATGTGAAACCATGATTCCTCACAATAAAATCAATGTACTTTGGTCTTTAATTTATCGACAAGCATGACCTGAAGTTTGAAAGCAAGTTCTAGGGTTCAAATTGCCTGTTAATATTGTTAAAAGAAATTTAAACTATTACTCATGTGAATTTTAAATGCTTGAAAAGAAAGAAAATACACAAAACAGCTAGCAATGTTTTTATCTTAGTGGAAAGATAATGCATAATTTTTTATTTATAAATACTTATTTTCTGAATTCCCTATCACAAAGAAGTATTATTATTCATTATGGTACCAATGTTAGTAATAAGATACAAGTGAAATATGTACTTGGATTTGCATGTCATCCTTGCATAGGGGCCATGCTTATCTTCTCTGTATCATTTCAATTTTAGTATATGTGCTGCTGAAGCAAGCATGAAATACGTACTTGGAAATAGTTATAAACCTTATTCAAGCTCTACCAGATTCCTACTTATAGAACTCATACCAAAACACACACCCACACAAACACAAAGACATATTAACGATGTCTTCCTTAATGATTAAAAAATAAGATGTCATTATGAGCAGCAGCAAGTCACAGTGATAATCAATGCTGTTTTGAAACATACTCCTGAATGGGTAGTAAACACAGGGGTGATGTTTCAGCAGTCGTGAATTGATAAACAGTCAGTCATGTGCAGCCACTCTATATAGGAAGAATTTCAAAACCTTATGAAAACTAGTTTTCTTTTTTAAACGAAGAGAATTTTGCATTGCCGTCCCTTGAGCAACTTCACTATGTTGTAATATATAGACTTGGGATGGCAAATTAACAATTCATCTGATGTGATAATTGGGATAGTCTATAGCAGCAGCTCTGAAATTGTAATCCTAAAATCCCTAGGGATCCCAGGGAACTTTTCAGGATCTCTGTGAAATCAACGCAATTCTCAATACATTATTCATCTTTTTTACTATGTTGGCATGTGTCCTCTTTCACTGTGTTGCCGTTTGCACTGATGGTACAAATACAATGGTGGGAAAAATTACTGGGTTCTTAGAACAAATTGAGGCAGTAGAACCAACTCGTACTAGCAGATTTTGTGTAGTACATCAACATGTACCAAAATTCATTTTAAGAATATCTTTGATGAATTGGTAAAAATTCGTAATGTTTACATTACATCTTGGAACTTAAAGACATGCTTTAATATTCTCTGTGACAAAAATTAAACATATAATTAAAGGTAGAATTGTATACTTTTATATAATGAAGTAGATAGTTGTATTAGTTATCTATTTCTGAACAGTTTGCGCCCAAACCGAGCAGCTTAAAGCAACATACATTTATTATCTTTGTTTCTGTGGGTCAGGAATTCATATACTGCTTAGCTGGGTACCCTGGCTCAGGTTTCTTACAAGGGTATCACCTGGGACCACAAGCATGTCAAAATCTAACTGGGGAGAAATGGATCCCTCCCCATTTCCAACCTTATCTATGTGGTTGTAAGCAGGATTCAATTACTTGGGGTACTTGGATTGAGGACCTCAGTTCCTTGTAGTTATTGGCTAGGAGGGCACTCTCCATTCCTTGCCAGGTTGCTATCTCCATGGGGCAAGCATTTGAGAAGAACCAGAGAAATCCAGCAAGATGGAAATCATAGTCTTTTATATCCAATCACAGAAGTGACACTGCCTCTCTTTTGCCATACTCTATTTGTTAGAAGCAAGTCACCAGCTCCAACTCTTTCAAAGAGAAAGGTTGACACAAAAGCATGATTTCCTAGGGGCAGGGACCATTAAGAGCCATGTTAGCAGCTGTGTCCATAATGGTCATCTATGGGAACTACTGTTTGCGTTGCAAGTTGAACTATCTACTCTTTTCATTACAAACCACTTTTACTTGAAAGAATAATTAACCTAAAAACTATACTTATTCAGGCTTGAGTATTTGCTGATATTTGCAAAACTGAGTATTTCTTGAAAATAGACAGTGAGTTTTTCTACTTCAAGGAAAACAAATTCAATGGAATTTGAATATTAAAAGAATGTTAGAATTTTGTAAAACTTGTATCTGGCAATAGTGTCTTAACAATTTCTTGATACATAAAAATCTCTTTTACAGGTTTTGTTAGCAATATGAAAGAATGTTGGGTTTGATATTGTATAATGAAATGTGTTGGGACACCTGGGTGGCTCAGTGGGTTAAAGCCTCTGCCTTTGGTTCAGGTCAGGAGCCTAGAGTCCTGGGATCGAGCTCCACATTGGACTCTCTGCTCAGCAGTGAGCCTGCTTCCCCCTCTCTCTCTGCCTGCCTCTCTGCCTACTTTTGATCTCTGTCTGTCAAATAAATAAAATCTTAAAAAAAAAAGAAAGAAATGTGTTAACATGTAGAAGATCTGCAAAACTCAGTGAATCAAGGTTTTTCAGATAACCAAATGGATGCCTTTCCAGAGACATGCACATGTCCATTTAAAGTGCAAGATAGACCAATGGTTTTAGCCATTCTGACAGTGTAAAGTGATATTTCATTATGGTTTTGATTTGCATTTCTCTGATAATTAGTGACAGTGAACATCTCTTCATGTGTTTATTGGTCATCTGCATTTTTTTTTTGGAAAAAAAAAATGTCTATTCAGTTCCTCTGCCCTTTTTAGTTAAATTATTTGTGTTTTTTTTTTTTGTTGTTGTTGTTGTTTTTGGTTTTGAGTTAAGTTCTTTATATATTTTGGATATTAATCCATTATAAGATATATCATTTGTAAATATCTTTTCCTATTCAGTAAGTTGCCTTTTTGTTTTGTTGATAGTTTCCTTAGCTATGTAGAAGCTTTTTATTTTGATTTAGTCCCAATAGCCTAAATTTGCTTCTGTTTTCCTTGCCAGAGGATGCATATCTAGAAAAGTGTTTCTATGGCTTCTATCAAAGAAATTACTGCTTATGTTTTCTTCTGAGAATCTTATGGTTGAATGCTGAGAAATGTACAGAATTGCTGAAATATTATATTGTACACCTGAAACTAATTTAATATTGTATGTTAATTATACTTGAATAATAAAAAAAGATAGACCAATGGATCTCATGTAGCAGTATGAGAAGTTCATTAATATGATTTCAGTTCCACATTGCAATTCACTTTTAAAAAACTACTACTTACAGAATTCTAGTATAGTATCAAAAAAGAATATCCACAATTATCTGAAAAGGGTATTAAAATACTTCTCCCTTTACAACCATATAATATAATTACATGAGGCTGGATCTTTTCCATATACTTCAACCACAACAAATGGCAACAGTTTGAATGCTGTGAAAGCAGATATGGGAATCTAGCTGGCTCATATAAAATTAAACATTTAAAATATTTACAAATATGTATAAAAGGACCACTCTTCTCATAAAACTATTTTTGCTTTGGAAACTATAGTTCTTTCCTTAAAATATTTTTATGTGGACATAAAATGGATTTATTTTTATGTGCATTATTTAAGGATGTCTATTTTAATTGTAAGCATGATAAAAATTGATAGATAACCCCACATAAACAAGAACTCTTTGGGATGTCAAGAAATTTTAAGATTGTAAAAAAGATCCTAAGATCAAAACTTTTGAGAAACTTTGGGCTAGATTTTGCTACTTTGACAAAGTAGCCCTCAAATCTCAACAGCTTGCACAAAATGATCTCTCATTCACACTACAAGTCCATTGGTGTTTTCTGAGGGAATGTGCTCATTGTTTTGTCAGGAGACTAGGCTCATGGAGAGTATATTTGATCACGATTCTATGTTCACGGGGGGCCTGGGTGGTGCAGCTGGTTGGGCATCAGACTCTTGGTTTCAGCTCAGGTTGCAATCTCAGGGTTGTGATCTCAGAATCAGGGGATCGAGCTGCCTTGGGCTCCATGCTCAGTGTGGAGTCTGCTTGGGATTCTCTCTCCCTCTCCCTCTGCTGCTCCCTCATCTCTCAAATAAATAAATACATCTTTAAAAAATTTCTGCACTCCAATAACAAGAAAAATGGCAGTATGGCAAAATTTGCAAAGACTTAGAAACGTTAGCCGGAAGTTACACATGCTACTTCCACTAACTAGTCATCTTTCTAAGAAAGTCACATGGCCACACTTCACTTTAAGGGGGCAATAACAGTTAATTTTTCCATATACCCAAAAGAAAATCCAGAAATATTTAGTGAACAATATAATGAGTACCATGTATGCTAATTCTAATCCATACATGCCTGAAGCATTGAGTTAAAAAGGATTATGAGGCTGCATCTTAGACACCTCCAGATGTTTATTAGTTTTTATTGCTACTGAAACAAACTATCACAACTTTAGTGTCTTAAAGCAACATAAATATATTTTCCTATGGATCTAGAGGTCAGACATCCTAAAATCAGAATGTGGACAGAGATGCACTCCTTCTGGAGTCTCTAAGGAACAATCAGTTTTTGGTTTTCCAGCTCCTAGAAAATGTGAACTATAGCAATATTTTTCCCTTAAACCAAAAGTAATTGAGCACTTGCTAGATATGAGGCACCATTGTAAATGCCAGAGATGCTAGGTTGAATAAAAGTTCAAGTCCCAACTATTACAGGGCTTACATTCTAGTGGAAAAAAGATGAAGAGATAGATAAACACACATCTATATTAGGAGATTGATATAGACAATGAAGAAAAGGCAGGAAAAAGTAACTGAGAATGGTATGACAGATACTGTTTTAGACAAGGTGGTCAGAAAAGGCCTTTGTGATCAGGCAATAATTGAGTACATCCCTGATGAAAGTAAAGAAACAAATCACAGTATCTGGAGGCAGGACATTCAGGCATTAAAAATAGCAACATTAATGTGGGAGAATGCTTAGAATGTCTGAGAGATAGCAAGGAAGGCAGGGTGCCCCTAGAGAAGATGAGAGGAGGAGATGAGACCAGAGAGTGAGCTCGAGGGCAGTAATAATGCAGTGTCTTAAGGACTATGGTAGGAACATAGCCCTTATTCTGCAATGGGCAGCCAAAGAACCGTTTACTTACAGGAATGTTATAATACAGGTGACATTTTTCAGGGGTTGCTGATTACTGCGGGGAGAATATAACCCGGGGACAAGCTTAAAAGCCAGAAGACTAGTCAGATGGTTATTGCAGTAACATAAAATAGAGATGATGTTGATTTAGATGGGAGCTGTAATGGTGAAGAATTGTCTGGATTCCGGATATAGTTTGAAAAAAGCCAATAGATATTCAGATGGATAAATGATGTGGGTGTGAAAGAGTCATTACAAGGTAAGTGGTCACTCTTTAAAACAGAAAGGAAAAGAAGGGGAAGGGATGGGGAAGGAGAGGGGAAAAATGAAGGGGAAAGAGAGGGAAGGAGAGGGGAGAGTGAGGGGAGAGAATGGGAGGAAACCAGAGGAAGCCTTCATCTAACTTCTCAGTTGAAAGATTTTTGTATCAGAATGAATAGATTTTCCTGGAAAACTAATACTGTGACTTAGGGAAGTCCTTGGCTATCAGTCAGAAGAATGATAAACCTTATATAAATAAAAATGCTTATCTAGCATCAAAAACTTGAAAGAAAATATAAAAACTTGAAGTGGTGTTAGACAAATTGACCGCACATTTGTATAGTCTATGAGAAATAATTTCTCTTTTATGAGTCCAAAGTGATGATGTAGCTTTCAACATTATTACAACATGATTTACTATTATCTAATCCACACCTGAGTAAAATGGCACTGTCCTTCTCTGAACAGAATACAATTTCTCTTGAATAGATTTTTTAACAAGCTTGTATGAAGGTCACAGTTTCTGTCAATTCCACAGTTTCAGGCTAAGGGGAAAGTCCGTGCCAAATAAAGCAAGACACTAGACAGAGGTGGACTGCTTCTCCACAAAGGAGACAGAATTTGCTAGTGCCATCTACAAAGAACAGTTCTCCAATTCTTTGCAAAAATTGTTATTAATGCATTGATTAAGCTGGATAGAATTAATAAGCATATACATTATTCATCTATTTTTAATGTACAAGAATATTTTAAACAAATGATGTTTTGTTTTAATTTACTTTTGTTTCAACAACCAGATATTGAAGACTGAGTCATGCTGCACTGAGAACAGACCTCAGAAAATTGTGTTATAGATATCTAATTCCTATTTTTAATTTGTCAAGTTCCTTTTATTTTCTGATTATTATTAGCATATATCCACTTGTCCCTGTTGCCACCATTACCATCCTGATGCAAGCTAGAGTCATCTGTGGCCCAGGAGTAACAAGATCCTCCCACATTGATCTTATCTCCACATTGATCTTGCCCAGGTCCAATCCTTCTTTGCAGAGCAATTGGAATGATCCTATTCAAAACTCCAATCACATATTATTCTTCAGCTTAAGAACTTTCAAAGGCCTCCTAGTTCACAGGATAATGAAAACCACTGGAGACCTGTAAATGCCTGTCACTGGCCACTCCATCCTCTTCAGGAGGAGGTCCCTGCTCCTCTTACTGCTCTTGGTTGTGCCCTTTTTAGGACTAACTCTGCTTCCAACCATCCCACCATCTTTGCATAGGTTGTGCCCCTTGCTGGGACACTACACCCACATGCTCCTAGTTCATTTCTCTTTTAGGTCTCTAACCATTCTGTTCTTTTTCAGAGAACATTTCTCCAACCACTCCACTCTACTCCAACAAGAGGAGATCTCCCTGTTATATGCTCTAATCATCCCATACTCCTCTAGTTCACAGAACTTAGGAAAGTAGCAACTTTAAACTGTGCAATTATTTAATGAATGGTTGTCTCTCTTACCAGACAGCAAGCTTCAAGAGGGAGGGACCCACGTCAGTTAAAGCTCAGCAGCCTGCCACAAAGTAAGACAGACACTCAGTAACTATTTGATGAAAAATAAATGCATGTATAAATTATTCACAAAGCAAAGGAAACATTTAATAAAAGAAGAGTAAGAGTAAGAATGGAATATATCAAAATACTTGAGTAAAAGTGAAACATATATTTAGAATCTAGAAATTTAAATAATCAACTATAATTGTGAAATGGATAATTGGATGAAAAGAAGCTTGATAAACTCAGATCTTTTAATTTTGTTCAAATGGCCATTCATCTGTTCACCTGCTGCCTTATGGGTTTGTGGAAAACCTTACCTTTTTTTTTTCTGTATGTTAAGAACTATAAACCATAATGGTAAGTATTAGGATTTTTTTATGTGTTTTTTTAGTGCTAAGAAAGAGATTCAGAGGCCACTAATTAATGCACTTAGAAAGCAAATAAACACATGGCAGAAACAGAGACTTGAGAAATAAGTGAATCAGAAAATCATTTCAGTGCATGGTGCCTAAAATTATAGGTCTAAAAAGTGATTGTGCCATTCACCCTTTTATCTTTGGAGGGCAATGTTCAAAATGTATTGCAAATATATCCTCAGTCTTATAATTTGAATGGGTTCAATTTCAGTCGCATGAATACATACACAAGACAAATGTTCTCCCTGCTCTACAACAATCATAAAGCTTTTCTTAAAAGACAGTCTGCTTTCAAATCAGTGTAGGACAAATTTGTGCATCATTCGAGGAGGACTGTACAGTAGCTCTTTGTCTAATCTTTATTTAGCTTAAAGATTCAAAACAATATGGGGCGCCTGGGTGGCTCAGTGGGTTAAGCCGCTGCCTTCGGCTCAGGTCATGATCTCAGGGTCCTGGGATCGAGCCCCGCATCGGGCTCTCTGCTCAGCAGGGAGCCTGCTTCCTCCTCTCTCTCTACCTGCCTCTCTGCCTGCTTGTGATCTCTCTCTGTCAAATAAATAAATAAAATCTTTAAAAAAAAAAAGATTCAAAACAATAAGCTTTCAAACTTTTTTCTTGATAGTTAACAAATAGAAACCAATGTTGCCCTGGTTTCTAAAATGTACAAAAATACTTCTAAAAATCAAATAATAAAAATAAAATAAAATAAAATAAAACAAAAATACTTCTAAAAATCAAATAATAAAAATAAAATAAAATAAAATAAAAATGTTGAGTTTTACAGTTCAAGTTGGTTCAACATCCCCCTATGAGCATAGTAAGAATTGTTCACTTTTTAAAGAAGGAATAAATCCATTTTATTTCTTTCTCTCTGTCTCTATAGATAGAGAGATAGATAGATGTCTCTATATATGTCTCTCTCTATATATTTATATAGAGAGAGTTCATAAGCAGAGGTGAGCAGGGGAGATGGGTAAAGGGAGAAAGAGAGAATCTTAAGCAGACTTCATGGACACAGGACTTGATTTTACAACCCTGAGGTCACGACCTGAGCCAAAATCCAGAATCAGATCCTTAACCCACTGAGCCCTCCAAGCACCCCAGGAGTAAATCCATTCTTAATCACTTACCTCAATTCCCATATTATACTTTTTAAAAGACTTAGAAAAACAGTTTTATTTGAAACAAAGTGAGGTGAAACAGAGCAAAATTGTAATAAAAATTTCACCTTGGTCTCATTAGCAAAATACTTAAACAAATGAAATAATATGCTTATAAGAAGCTGCAACAATATGACCTGCCTTTGAAAGTTGTGGTGACAACTTGTGAACATCCAAACCTCACATTTGCCTCTTTGAACACATAGAACCAGGGCTAGTGTTGCAGTCATCAGTGCCCGTCAACCAAATATTTCCTTTCCCCCCTTTTCTATGCACACAGTAGGATTGTATTTATTAGGATGATGTAGCCATGAACTTGCTCTGATCAATGAAATATTAGAAGTTATGGGTGTCATTTTTGAGTAGATGCTTTGATAGCTAGTGCACAATTTGCAATGTTTCTTTGCCACTGCCACTGGCTGACTTTGCTGGGGATGGTAGACACTCCTTCTTCTTGGTTTCCAGTTGTAAAGATTTTGATTAGCACCCTGGCCAATCCACTGTAGACATGTATCTTGAGTGAGAAATATGTTTTTGTTCTTCTAAGTCTTTAAATCTTGAATTCGTTTATTTCTCTACCATAACATAGCCCATCCTATGTGATCCATACTTGTAAATTCAAGTCATCAAAAATACTTTCAAATATTGTTTTATGCCAGTGCACCTGGGTAGATCAGTAGGTTAAGCCTCTGCCTTCAGCTCAGATCATGGTCTCAGGGTCCTGGGATTGAGCCCCACATCAGGATCTCTGCTCTGATCTCTCTCAGCAGGGAGCTTGCTTCTCCCTCTCTCTCTGCCTGACTCTCTGCCTACTTGTGATCTCTCTGTCAAATAAATAAATAAATTAAATCTTTAAAAAATTCTTCTTGAGAGATATATCTCTCAAATATATCTCTCAATATAAATAAATATAAATAATATATATATGTATATATATAGGATATATATATCCATTTATTTATATTTTTATATGGGCATCACAGAATAAAAGAGATCCAATTATGCAAAGATTTTAGAATGTCATCAGGTTTTAATTTATTAAAATACTTTACCTCTACATCTTTTTCAAATTTTCCGGTAATGTTTTTAACATAAGAGAGGAAAACTATATATATTTCTATAATTATCTAATAGCAAGTACATCTGTTGTACTCTTTTTCACAGGTACAGCATAATTTAATTGTTACTGAAAATAATACCATTTTTTTCTTAAAATACATTGCCTGGGAAGTAAGGGTTCATTCTTTAGTGTCTTCCAGTGTGATGCTTATATTAAAATATCTAAAACAACTTCAGTTTTCATGCATTACCAAAAGAAGCACATATCATCTTAAGGGATTGTACAAATGACTACACTTATCCACAATTTGTCTAGGAATCCCAAACATTAGAAATGTCATCAGTCAGTTGGTGATTCAACAAAAGTTCCCTGAGCACCTGGAAACACATCTTTCATCTGCTGCTGTTGTTCCTTGAGTTAAGTAACAACTCCATGACAGAGAGAAGCTGAAGGAGAGTTTAGTTCATCCACCTACACGGAGAGAGGTAAATCTGATTTTCTTGCTTCCAGATAAATGTCAACAATTTTGTCATTTAAACAAAAACACATTTCCAAGCAGGAACTCCCTTCACTTCAGGCAATCTACTATTTCTGCACCCATGGCAGGTCTCTAGACACTTCTTATGAGGGTCTGTACATAAATGAGAGTAAGCTTTATGACAGGAGAGCAAAAGTGAGCAATTTCTTTGCCATGGCTACTATTCTTCATTTATTAAGTAGAAGTGCAAGGAAAGTAATCAAGCTATAGCAGTTCTCTCATCTGTAATACAGGGCTAATCTCATAAGTTATTTCAATGGATTGTGAGTTTAAAATGAGCCAATCCATACAGACTGCCTGGTGCCTAGTGTTTCCTTAATTGTAATTGTTTTTATGGTAGATATATATACATATATATATAATGTATTATTTAATATAAATAATTTATATAACATAGATATCATGATACATATAATTTATATAATATATTATCTATAAATATAATACAATATATAATATGTATTATTATATATTATTTGCAAGGACATTATTGTTATCTAAATCAATAAATTATATGTGTGTAGACATTTCCCAAGTTCATCCCCATCATCCTCTTTTTTCCCACCCCATACTCTTTTTCCATGGAAATTTCTCTCAGTCTCCAGGCTTCCATTATCAACTCTAAAAAAGATCCAAAACGTACATATTCAACCCCGATTTTCATGCTGTTATTTCCAATTCCCTTTAGAAAATTTTCAACTGGATGTCCCATCATTTCTCCAAAGTCTATATTTTTACATCATGTGTAATATCCCCCATCCCATGCCGGACTTTGACTTGATGAGGATGGAGCTTATACTAGGACCTGACTTAGAGGGTTCTGCTCCTACCCTTCTCTGACTGCATTCCTCTCCACAGAGCAAAACCTTGCAAGACTAAGAAGTGTCATCACTATACAGAGGATCTGTATACAAGCTATACAGAAAGTTGAGGAAGTTCAACCTTCAATGGAATTACGTTCCGATAAACCCATCATAAATTGAAAATACCTTAAGTCAATAGGCGCACATAATACACCTAACCTAATATCATAGCTTAAGCTAGCCTACTCTAAATATTCTCAGAACACTTACATTAGCCTACAGTTGGGCAAAATCATCTATTATGAAGCCTATTTTATAGTAAGGCATTGAATATGTCATGTAATTTGTTGAACACTGTACTAACAGTGAAAACCAGAATGGTTATATGGGTAAAGACTGGTTGTAAGTGTATCAGCAGTCTACACTTGTGAGTGCATGGTGACTGGGAATTGTGGTTTGCTGTTGCTGCCTAGTATCACAAGAGAGTACCATACTGTATATCACTAGCCCAGGAAAAAATCAAAATTCTAAATTCAAAGTATGATCTTTACTGAAGCTGAATCAGCTTTGCACCATCATAAAGTTGAAAGTTGAACCATCATAGGCTGGGGACCATCTGTATAGTTATATCATAATTGCCCTATTTTTTCAAAAGCAAGAAAACTATCGACAGATTAATAGTCCAAAAGTAAGTTTCCCAATTAACTGTATAAGAATTAAACATTCAATACTTGATTCATGAAAGCTAAAGTCTTATATTTCATATTTCTATAAACAATGTTAGCTGATTTGCTAAATCTCTTTTCTGTCTATACTTTGATAATTAGCTCTCCTGCTTCTCTCCATTTTCCACTTCAGAAAACATTTCTGACTTTAACTTCTCAAAATTGGAACTGAACAATTTCTAAGCAGGAAAAGATAAATGACCATTAATTCAACTGATAATTAACCACCTGAAAATCAACAGAAGACTGTGTCATCATCATTTCCTGTCTTTCTACAATTTTAGATTTTCCTCCTAGTAGAAATTGTTATCTTCTGAAATCAAAAGACGTGGCAGCTGCACATAGAGTAGCATTCCCTGGCCTCTCCAGAACTGAAGATGCCTCTTCCTGTACTTCTCAGCATCTGGAAAGCTAGGATCTTCCCTCCTGTCATCAATGAACTTGACTACACGCAGGCAAAATTGCCAAGGATGGGAGAGCTGATGGTGATTTTCTTGTCTGCCTCTGGCGAAGGATCTGCCAGGCCTATAGGGCAGGTCACTTAAACTTTTCTAGATTTCACTTACCTCATCTCTCAAATGCATAGCCCTCTCACATCTAAACCTCTGCTCCTATCTATGTGACCTATCACTTTGTGGGAATTTGAAACAAATGGCAAAGGACACTTTTAACCCACTGAGCCCCCCAGGCACCCCTGCAAATGACATTTTTAAGAGTAAAATGTTCAATAGACTTTTCCTTATTTGTGTGTATATTATGATTCATGAGACCACTTGATTTGGGGAAACATGATAAAGAAAGACAAAAACAAAAATAGCAGCTAAACAAGTAAACTCATTTAAAGGATGAAATGAAACCTTTGTACCATTGATCTATTTTCATAGGATAAGTTCTAATCAAGGAAGCAGATACACATGGCATACCAGGCCTTGGACCTTTCTAATTATCTTCTATAAAAGCCTATGTTTCAGCTGATAAGTGTACAGTTTCCAGAATACCTCATGTTCTTCCTCACCTACAACTTTTCAAATTTTTTTTTCAGAGTTGCCTCATTTGTCTAGAAAATCCCTATACCTACTTGAAGATGCAGTTCCCCCCTTCAAATAACCTGCCCTCATAATTCCCAGGTAGGATTCACTGGTCACATGTTTGTTTATCCTGCTAGACTGTAAGAATCTCTATATTTCCAAACCTAACATAGAACTGGGCATACAGATGGAATTTAATGCAATTTAATAAATAATATATAATTACTCTTAGTAAAAATATTTTTTAAACTTCTGCTATTATTTTTTTCTTATAGTTTGACATTTCAGTACTATTCCATGGGAATTTCTAAAGGTTAACTTTTTATCTTCCTTGTGCTCCTGTTATTATGATCTTAAAACTGTGTTCCTGCCACAAAAAGTAGACAGCCAAGCATTACTTCTATCTCATGTATTTGAAATGAGCTATAGTCTTACCTAATGTTTTTTGTTTTGGCCAAGTATTCAGTATGATGTTTAGCCACACCTGATGTCTTGCACAAATCTTGCATTTCCCCTCCAATGTTCTGTTGATGTTAAAAACCAAATTGTGGTCCGTGAAACTGATGTTTATAGTGTATACTTGTATGGTTCATGGTAGTCAATAGTTAACACCTATAAGATACATTTTATAGAAAAAGTTGGAGGTACTTGAAAAAAAATACAGTCTAGAGAATATACTATGGCTTTCTTAAGTGATGAATTTTGGAAGAATTATTTTATTTTGATAAATACTATTATGTTGTTAATGTCAATAACCTTCATCAACTGTCTAAAGATAGCTTTTGTTGAGACCAAATATATTGCCCCAAAGTACAATTTAAGGTAAAAGTCATGAGCTATTTCCTCAATGCTGAAATTAATCTTTAAAAATACCCAATTCAAAAAAGGGAAGAGCATCTGAATAGACATTTTTCCAAAAAAGACATACAGGTGGCAAACAGACACATGAAAAGATGCTCAACATCATTAGCCATCAGGAAAATTTAAATCAAAACCACAATGAGATATTACCTTACACCAGTCAGAATGGCTAAAATCAAAAAGACAAGAAATGAATGTTGGCAAGGATGTGGAGAAAAAGAAACCTTTGTGTACTGTTGGTGGGAATATAAGTTGGTACAGCCACTGTGGAAAACAGTATGGAGGTTCCTCAAAAAATTAAAAATAGCATTAAGGAACCACATGATTGATGAGTACTGAGTGTTATACACAACTGAAGAATTATTGAACACTACATCTGAAACTAATGACGTACTATATGTTGGCTAATTGAATTTAAATTAAAAAAAGAAAAGTAAGAAAAAAAAGAGAAAAAAAAACCAGAAATAATAAATGATCCCAAAATTTTAGTACTGGGTATTTAACCAAGGAAAATGAAAACACTAATTCAAATATATGCACCCCTGGCGGAGTCAAGATGGCAGAGAAGTAGCTGGCTGAGACGACATCAGGTAGCAGGAGATCAGCTAGATAGCTTATCAAACCATTGCAAACACCTACAAACCCAACAGAGATTGAAGAGAAGAAGAGCAACAATTCTAGAAACAGAAAATCAACCACTTTCTGAAAGGTAGGACCGGTGGAGAAGTGAATCTAAAGTGACGGGAAGATAGACCTGGGGGGGGGCAGGAGCTGGCTCCCAGCTAGCGGCAGAGCAATGGAGCACAAAATCAGGACTTTTAAAAGTCTGCTCCACTGAGGGACATTGCTCCAGTCGGTTAAACTGGGGAGAAGACCACGCAGGGTCAGCGTGGCCCCAGGTTCCACGGAGTCACAGAAGGATCAAGAGTGTCTGAGTGTTGCAGAGCTCGCAGGTATTAGAGCAGGGAGGCCGGCTACAGAGACAGAGCTGAGGAGTGGATCTCAGCTCCTGGTTACCTTGAACCAGTCACAGGCTGCGTGAGCTCCGAGTGTGGCCGGAGGCCAGGGAGATGGGAGTGATTGAGCGCTTTACTCTGAGGAGTCGGGACCCGAACTCTCAGCTCTTCTGGGTCGGAGGTTGGGAGGCCACCATTTTCATTCCCGTCCTCTGGAACTCTACGGAAAGCATTCAGGGAACAAAAGGTCCCAAAAGCAAACCCAAGCGGATTACTTAGCCTGGCCCCTGTTAAGGGCGGTGCAATTCCGCCTTGGGCAAGACACTTGAGAATCACTACAACAGGCCCCTCCCCCAGAAAATCAACAAGAAATCCAGCCAAGACCAAGCTCACTTACCAAGGAGAATAGCAGAATTCCAGAGGAGGAGAAAGCAAAGTATGGAATTCATGGCTTTCTCCACATGATTCTTTAGTTTTGCAGTTAATTTTTTTAATTTTATTTTATTTCTTCTGCTAATTTTTTTTAACTTTTACCCTGTCCTCTTTTAACATTTTTCAACTAGTTTATCTTAACAATACCTTTCTTAAAAAAAAAATTGAACCTTCATTATTATAGTCATATTTTATCCATTGTATCTAACTTTGTTTTTTGTATACACATAGGATTTTTTCCTCTAAAAAATTTGGGGTACAACTTCTTCTAATAGATCAAAATATACCCTAAATCTAGCTCCGGGCTTGTTCTAGTCTCCAGCCAGAGCAAATTCTCTCCACTTTCTTTTTCTTTATTCTCCCAACCAACTTACTTTACCAACTCCTTTTTTAGAAATTAGGAAAAAAATTTTTTTTCATCTTTATAGGCATAGTCCATCCCTCCATTGTGTTTACCCTTTTATATGTTTTTCCTTTAAAATGTTGGGAGGTAGTTTCTTCTAAGAGACCAAAATACTCGCAAAATTAGTTGGGTGACCCTGTTCTAGTCACCAGTCTATCATATATATATATATTTTTCTTTTTTATATTTTTTCTTTATTTGTTTTCTTTTTTTAATTTTTTTTTCTGAATTTCTTTTTATCCCCTTTCTCTGCCCTCCTCTCCCCCATGATTTGGGGTCTCTTCTGATTTGGTTAAAGTGCATTTTCCTGGGGTCTTTGCCACCCTTTTAGTATTTTATTTGCTCCTTCATATATTCTTATCAGGACAAAATGACAAGGCAGAAAAACTCATCACAAAAAAAAAGAACAAGAGGCAGTACCGAAGGCTAGGGACATAATCAATACAGACATTGGTAATATGTCAGATATAGAGTTCAGAATGATGATTCTCAAGGCTCTAGCTGGGCTCAAAAAAGGCATGGAAGATATTAGAGAAACCCTCTCTGGAGAGAAAAAAGCCCTTTCTGGAGAAAGAAAAGAACTAAAACCTAACCAAGCTGAAATCAAAAAAGCTATTAATGAGGTGCGATAAAAAATGGAGGCTTTTATTGCTAGGATAAATGAGGCAGAAGAAAAAATTAGTGATATGGAAGACCAAATGACAGAGAACAAAGAAGCTGAGCAAAAGAGAGACAAACAAATACTGGACCATGAGAAGAGAATTCGAGAGATAAGTGACACCATAAGATGAAACAACATTAGAATAATTGGGATTCCAGAAGAAGAAGAAAGAGAGAGGAGAGCAGAAGGTATATTGGAGAGAATTATTATAGTGAATTTCCCTAATATGGCAAAGGGAACAAGCATCAAAATCCAGGAGGTACAGAGAACCCCCCCAAAATCAATAAGAATAGGTCCACACCCCATCATCTAATAGTAAAATTTAAAGTCTTAGTGACAAAGAGAAAATCCTGAAAGCAGCCCGGGACAAGAAGTCTGTAACATACAATGGTAAAAATATTAGGTTGGCAGCGGACTTGTCCACAGAGACTTGGGAGGCCAGAAAGAACTGGCATGATATATTCAGAGCACTAAACAAGAAAAACATGCAGCCAAGAATACTATATCCAGCTAGGCTATCATTGAAAATAGAAGGAGAGATAAAAAGCTTCCAGGACAAACAAAAACTGAAAGAATTTGCAAACACAAAACCAACTCTACAGGAAATATTGAAAGGGTTCCTCTAAGCAAAGAGAGACCCTAAAAGTAGTAGATCAGAAAGGAACAGAGACAATATACAGTAACAGTCACCTTACAGGCAATACAATGGCACTAAATTCCTATCTCTCAATACTTACCCTGAATGTAAATGGGCTAAATGCCCCAATCAAAAGACACAGGGTAGGGGCGCCTGGGTGGCTCAGTGGGTTAAGCCGCTGCCTTCGGCTCGGGTCATGATCTCGGGGTCCTGGGATCGAGTCCCGCATCGGGCTCTCTGCTCAGCGAGAAGCCTGCTTCCCTCTCTCTCTCTCTCTCTGCCTTCCTCTCCGTCTACTTGTGATCTCTCTCTGTCAAATAAATAAATAAAATCTTAAAAAAAAAAAAAGACACAGGGTATCAGAATGGATAAAAAACAAAACCCATCATTATGTGGCCTACAAGAAACTCATTTGAGGCCCAAAGACACCTCCAGATTTAAAGTGAGGGGGTGGAAAACAATTTACCATGCTAATGGACATCAGAAGAAAGCTGGGGTGGCAATCCTTATATCAGATAAATTAGATTTTAAGCCAAAGACTAAAATAAGAGATGAGGAAGGACACTATATCATACTCAAGGTGTCTGTCCAACAAGAAGATCTAACAATTTTAAATATCTATGCCCCTAACATGGGAGCAGCCAACTATATAAACCAATTAATAACAAAATCAAAGAAACACATCGACAAGAATATGATAATAGTAGGAGACTTTAACATTCCCCTCAATGAAAGGGACAGATCATCCAAGCCAAAGATCAACAAGGAAATAAAGGCCTTACATGACACACTGGACCAGATGGACATCACAGATATATTCAGAACAGTCCATCCCAAAGCAACAGAATACACATTCTTCTCTAGTGCACATGGAACATTCTCCAGAATAGATCACATCCTGGGTCACAAATCAGGTCTCAACCGGTATCAAAAGACTGAGATCATTTCCTGCATATTTTCAGACCACAATACTCTGAAGCTAGAACTCAATCACAAGAGGAAATTTGGAAAGAACCCAAATACATGGAGACTAAACAGCATCCTTCTAAAGAATGAATGGGTCAACCAGGAAATTAAACAAGAATTGAAAAAATTCATGGAAACAAATGATAATGAAAACCCAACGGTTCAAAATCTGTGGGACACAGCAAAGGCAGTCCTGAGAGGAAAATATATAGTGGCATAAGCCTTTCTCAAGAAACAAGAAAGCTCTCAAATACACAACCTAACCCTACACCTAAAGGAGCTATATAAAGAACAACAAAGAAAGCCTAAATCCAGAAGGAGAAGAGAAATCATGAAGATCAGAGCAGAAATCAATGAAATAGAAACTAAAAAAACAATAGAACAAATCAATGAAACTAGGCACTGGTTCTTTGAAAGAATTAATAAGATTGATAAACCCCTGGCCAGACTTATCAAAAAGAAAAGAGAAAGGACCCAAATAAATAAAATCATGAATGAAAGTGGAGAGATCACAACCAACACCAAAGAAATACAACCAATTATAAGAACATATTATGAGCAACTCTACACCAACAAATTTGACAATCTGGAAGAAATGGATGCATTCCTAGAGACATATAAACTACCACAACTGAACCAGGAAGAAATAGAAAACCTGAACAGACTCATAACCAGTAATAAGATGGAAGCAGTCTTCAAAAATCTCCAAACAAACAAAAGCCCAGGGCCAGATGGCTTCCCAGGGGAATTCTACCAAACATTTAAAGAAGAATTAATTCCTATTCTCCTGAAACTGTTCCAAAAAATAGAAATGGAAGGAAAACTTCCAAACTCATTTTATGAGGCCAGCATCACCTTGATCCCAAAACCAGACAAGGATCCCATTAAAAAAGAGAACTACAGACCAATATCCTTGATGAACACAGATGCGAAAATTCTCACCCAAATACTAGACAATAGGATCCAGCAGTACATTAAAAGGATTATTCATCACGACCAAGTGGGATTTATTACAGGGCTGCAAGTTTGGTTCAACATCTGCAAATCAATCAATGTGATACAACACATTAATAAAAGAAAGAACAAGAACCATATGATACTCTTAATAGATGCTGAAAAAACATTTGACAAAGTACAGCATTCCTTCCTGATCAAAACTCTTCAAGAGTAGGGATAGACAGCACATACCTCAATATTATCAAAGCCATCTATGAAAAACCCACCGCAAATATCATTCTCAATGGAGAAAAACTGAAATCTTCTCCGCTAAGATCAGGAACATAGCAGGGATGTCTGTTATCACCACTGCTATTCAACATAGTACTAGAAGTCCTAGCCTCAAGCAATCAGACAACAAAAAGAAATTAAAGGCATCCAAATCAGCAAAGAAGTAGTCAAACTATCACTCTTTGCAGATGATATGATACTATATGTGGAAAACCCAAAAGGCTCCACTCCAAAACTGCTAGAACTTGTACAGGAATTCAGTAAAGTGTCAGGATAGAAAATCAATGCACAGAAATCAGTTGCATTTCTCTACACCAACAACAAGACAGAAGAAAGAGAAATTAAGGAGTCAATCCCATTTACAATTGCACCCAAAACCATAATATACCTAGGAATAAACCTAACCAAAGAGGCAAAGAATCTATACTCAGAAAACTATAAAGTAGTCATGAAAGAAACTGAGGAAGACAGAAAGAAATGGAAAAATGTTCCATGATTATGGAATGGAAGAACAAATATTGTGAAAATGTCTATGCTACCTAAAGGAATCTACACATTTAATGCAATCCCTATCAAAATCCCATCCATTTTTTTCAAAGAAATGGAACAAATAATCCTAAAATTTATATGAACCCAGAAAAGACCTCGGATAGCCAAAGGAATATTGAAATAGAAAGCCAAAGTTGGTGGCATCACAATTCCTGACTTCAAGCTCTATTTCTAAGCTGTCATCATCAAAACAGTATGGTACTGACACAAAAACAGACACATAGATCAATGGAACAGAATAGAGAGCCTAGAAATAGACCCTCAACTCTATGGTCAACTCATCTTCGACACAACAGGAAAGAATGTCCAATGGAAAAAGACAGCCTCTTCAACAAATGGTGTTGGGAAAATTGGACGGCCACATGCAGAAAAATTAAACTGGGCCATTTCATTACACCACACATGAAAATAGACTCAAAATGGATGAAGGACCTCAATGTGAGAAAGGAATCCATCAAAATCCTTGAGGAGAACACAGGCAGCAACCTCTTCGACCTCAGCCGCAGCAACATCTTCCTAGGAACATCACCAAAGGCCAGGGAAGCAGGGGCAAAAAGGAACTATTGGGATTTCAAGATCAAAAGCTTTTGCACAGCAAAGGAAACAAACAATTAACAAACAGTTAACAAACAAACAAACAGTTAACAAAACCAAAAGACAACTGACAGAATGGGAGAAGATATTTGCAAACGACATAGCAGATAAAGGGCTAGTATCCAAAATCTATAAAGAGCTTAGCAAACTCAATACCCAAAGAACAAATAATCCAATCAAGAAATGGGCAGAGGACATGAACAGACATTTCTGCAAAGAAGACATCCAGACAGCCAACAGACACATGAAAAAATGCTCCACATCACTTGGCATCAGGGAAATACAAATCAAAACCACAATGAGATACCACCTCACACCAGTCAGAATGGCTAAAATTAACAAGTCAGGAAATGATAGATGCTGGCGAGGATGCAGAGAAAGGGGAACCCTCCTACACTGTTGGTGGGAATGCAAGCTGGTGCAACCACTCTCGAGAACAGCATGGAGGTTCCTCAAAAATTTGAAAATAGAGCTACTCTATGACCCAGCAATTGCACTATTGGGTATTTACCCTAAAGATACAAATGTAGTGATCTGAAGGGGCATGTGCACCCAAATGTTTATAGCAGCAATGTCCACAATAGCCAAACTATGGAAAGAACCTAGATGTCCATCAACAGATGAATGGATAAAGATGTGGTATCTATATACAATGGAATACTATGCAGCCATCAAAAGAAATGAAATCTTGCCTTTTGTGACAACGTGGATGGAACTAGAGGGTATTATGCTTAGCGAAATAAGTCAATTGGAGAAAGACAACTATCATATCTCCCTGATATGAGGAAGTGGAGATGCAACATGGGGTGTTTGGGGGGTAGGAAAAGAATAAATGAAACAAGATGTGATCAGGAGGGAGACAAACCATAAATGACTCTCAACCTCACAAAACAAACAGGGTTGCTGGGGGTCAGGGGGTCAGAAGAGGGTGGTGTGAAATGTGTAATCCTGGCGATTCACAGACCTGTACCCCTGGGGATAAAAATACATTATATGTTTATAAAAAAATAATAAAAATTAATAAAAAAACAAATATATTCACAAATAAATGTGTTCATTGTAGCATTATTTACAATAGCCAAGATATGGAAGCAACCTAAGAGTTCACTGATAAATGAATAAGGAAAATGTGACATAGATAAAGATTTATATATAGATAATGGAACATTATTCAGCCATAATAAAAGATGAGATCTTGCCATTTACAACAACATGGATGGACCTAGAGGGTATTAAAGTGCAAAAGACAAATACTATAGGATTTCATTTGTATGTTGAATCTAAAAAAATAAGTGAATAAACAACAAAAAAGGAGAAGCAGACCTATAAATACAGAGAACAAACTACAGTTGTCAGAGGGGAGGAGAGTGGTAGGATGGGCAAAATGGGTGCAGGGGAGTGGGAGATACAGGTTTCCATCATGGAATGAATAAACCAGGGGAATAAAAGGCACAGCATGGGGAATATAGTCAATGACATTGTTAATAGTGTTGTATAATGACCTATGATAGCTACTCTTGTGGCGAGCATAGCATAACGTATAGAGAAGTTGAATCACTATGTTGTACACCTGAAATTAATGTAACATTGTGTGTCAACTATACTCAAATAAAAAAAAAATACCCCATTGTAATTCTGTTATTGTTCCTACATTTGGTTATGCTGAGAGAGAAAATGAAGTAGTACATGTGTCCCACACATGCGGCAATCATCTTGGACTTCAGTGTGTGTAACCAGCTCCCAGAACACCTCCGTCTGAGGTCTGAATGGGACTGATCTGGGGGGAGTGCTATAGAAATTTGGCTCTCTCTTAATGTAACTTTCATTTTTCCATCTGAAACTACTCCAACCAATCCCAAAAAATTTTCAAGGTGTTTACTAGACACAAGTTTCAGGAAATAAGAGATATTATGGTAATCATGCTTAATTAACAGCACAATGGCTGTGATTCATAAATAGCAAGGGAACACTTTCAAACTAAGCAATGTGTACATATTCAAACTGAAAGCTGCTAAGCTCTGGAATATCAGCAGACACAGATTTCCAGAGATGGGGATGGGAAGTGAGAGAAATAGGGCCTAGGTTGGGTGTGAGAGTGGGCAGAGAAGTTTCTTAAAAAGAAGTCAAAGTAGATACTTTTGATGGAGGTTGCGGACATATATCTAAGATGCTGCCTGAATGAACAAAAACAGAAGATAAGCCAGTTCTCAGATAGCAGATGTTATACACACACACACACACACACACACCCCTACATATGTGTAGAGAGGGGGAGAGAGACAGACAGACAGGGAGGAAAGGAAAATGAAAAATATGTTACCACATGAACTCCAGAAATATTTTATAATTACTTCAAAATTTACCTAGAATTTTTCAAATCTTCGTTTCAAAATGATGCAATAAAAACTACAGTAAGCTAGAGTGCAGGATGTATAAATTATTATTTCAATAAAATTATCATTCCCAATCTTTTTTTTTTTTTTTTAATTTCTGGACCTTAAAAAACAACAAGAAAACCCTCACCTGAACTTTAAGGATTCTGGGAAATGATCATCATGAATGACCTTTATAGGAAAAGCACCAAAAAGCACAGCTTCGCTTTCACTGTTAATCATCTACCTAAATCCTTATGTAAGCAGCTTCCCATACTCCTTCTTTGTAAGCATTATTTTTTAAAATATGGAACACATTCAACACCGACTGCTAAATTGGTTAAATCCACATGACAAGAAGGGCAGCCAACAATCTGGAGTGTGTTAAAAATGGTAATACATTAAAAATAATTTCTTGCAAACTCAGTGATAGGGCAGAAACTTATAAAAATAATGTTGACATTCTAACTATATTCTAGTAAATGCATCAGGATTTTATGTATGTGAGTATATATACATATTTAAAATCAGATATAATAGGAACTTACATAACCATGAAGCTAAATTCTTGAGCTATAATCTTTCAAGCAAACTCCCGTTTATCTTGCCTAAATATCTGTAACACTGCGTATCATAAGTCTTTGTGATATCATAAAAAGATGCCTTGAATGAATATGCCAGTTGCAGAAAATATGACTCATACTAAGTATTGCCTTAAAGAATTGGAAAGATTCACTTGCTGTAGGGGCACCTGGGTGGCTCAGTGGGTTAAAGCCTCTGCCTTCGGCTCAGGTCATGATCCCAGGGTCCTGGGATCGAGCCCCGCATCGGGCTCTCTGCTCAGCGAGGAGCCTGCTTCCCTTCCTCTCTCTCTCTGCCTGCCTCTCTGCCTACTTGTGACCTCTGTCTGTCAAATAAATAAATAAAATCTTAAAAAAAAAAAAAGATTCACGTGCTGTAAACACCAAGAAGCATATAAATTGCACCTTGACGAAAAAGCTACTTTGAAATTTTAGCTAATTTCAAGATGAGAAGTATCTTCACATGTCCATATTGCAAGCATGAGCATGAAGGTTAAGGAAGTCTTTCACCAGAATTGTTTTAATAAAATAAATTCTTTATGGAAATATGATTTCTTTTAACTTAGATACTGCAAGAAGATCTTTATAGTTATGAATGACACTTCTTTTCTTTTTCTTTCTTTTTTTTTTAACCAATGGGCACAAAAAGATTCAGTTAAAAAAGAAAAAAATTAAAAAGAGACAATGCTGAAGTATGAAATTACATGAGCTTGATTCTAGCTCTGTTTGGGCCTCTTTTTCTGTACAGGCATATACCTCATTTTATTGTACTTTGCAGATACTGTGTTTTTTACAAATTGAAGGTTTGTGGCAACTCTGCTTCAAGCATTATTGGAAAATGTTATTTTTCCAATTGCATTTGTTCACTTTGTGTCTCCTGTCACATTCTGATAATTAACCCAATATTTCAAACTTTTTCATTATTACTGTACTTTTTTATGGTGATCTGTGATCAGTGGTCTTTGATGTTACCATTGTAATTATTTTAAGATGCTGCAAACTGCAACCATATGAGAGAGCAAAAAACTGGTATGGTGCGTGTTCTGACTGCTCTACTGACTAGCCATTTCTCATCTTTCTCTCCTTCTTTGGGCCTCTCTATTCCCTAAGACACAACAATATTAACATTCATTCAGTTAGTAACCCTGCAATGGTCTCTAAATGTTCAAGTGAAGGGAAGGGTCACACATCTCTCAGTTTAAATGAACAGCTAGAAATAATTAAAATTAGTGAGGAAGCCATGTTGAATGCCAAGACGGGCTGAATCTTGGAGTCTTGCACCAGTTAGTCAAGTTGTAAATGCAAATGCAGTTATTGAAGAAAATTAAAAACGCTATTTCTGTGAACACATGAAAAACAAGAAAGAGAAATGGGGCGGGAGTGCCTGGGTAGTTCAATTTAGGCTTAGGTCACGATCCCATGGTCCTGGGATCAAGCCCCACCTCAACGGGGAGCCTGCTTCTCTCTCCCTTTGCTGCTCCCCCTGCTTGTGCTCTCTCTCTCAAATAAAATCTTTAAAAACAAAGCAAAACTAAGCAAAAAGTGAAACAGACTTATTGCTGATGTGGAGAAAGTCTGAGTGGTCTGGATAGAAGATCAAACCAGCAACAACATTCCCTTAAGCCAAAGCCTAATCCACATCGAGGCCCTAATTCTCTTCAGTTCTATGAAGGCTGAGAGTGGTGGGGAAGCTGCAGAAGAAAAGCTGGAAGCTGACAGAGGATGGGTCATGAAGTTTGAGGAAAGAAGCCATCTCCATAATACCAAAGGGCAGAATGAAGGAAGCAACAAGGGCTAATGTGGACGCTGCACTAAGTTATCCAGAAGATCCAGCCAAGACAAAATATGAAATGGCTACCCTAAACAACAGATTTTCAATGCAGATGAAACAGTCTTATACTAGAAGAAGATGCCATTGAAGACTTTCACAGCTTGAGAAGAGAAGTTAATCCCTAACATCAAAGCTTCAAAGAACAGGCTGACTCTCTCAGGGGCTAATATAGTTAATGACTTTCAGTTAAAGCCAATGCTCATCTACCCATCAAAAAATCCTAGGGCCCTTCAGAGTTATGCTAAATCTACTCCGTCTGTTCTCTCCAAATGAATACTAAAGCCTGGATGACAGTGCATCTCTGTACAACACGGCTTATTGAGTACTGTAAGCCCACTATTGAGACCAACTGCTCAGAAAAAAAGACTACTTTCAAAATATTACTGCTCATTGATTATACACCTAGCCACCCTAAAGCTCTGATGTAAATGTACAATGAGATGAATGTTGTTTTCATGCCTGCTAACACAACATCTATTCTGTAGCCCACGGACCAAGGAGTCATTTCAACTTTCTCAAGTCTTACTATTTAAGAAATACATTTCTCATGCGGCTCTAGCTGCCATAAATAGTGATTCCTCTGATCTGGGAAAGGTCAATTAAAAACTTCCAGAAAGGACTCATCATTCCAGATTCCATTAAGAACACTAATGATTCATGGGAAGAAGTCAAAATGTCAACATTATAGAATTTTGGAAGAAGCTATTTCCAGTCCTCAGGGATAACTTTCAGGAGCTCAAGACTTCAATAGAGGAAGTAACTGCAGATGTGGTGGAAATAGCAAGAGAATTAGAATTAGAAGTGGAGCTTGAAGATGGGACTGATTTGCTGCAATCTTATATAAAATTTTAACAGTCAATGAGGAGTTGCTTCTTATGGATAAGCAAAGAAAGTGTTTTCTTGAGATAGACTCTACTCCTGGTAAAGATGCTACAAAGATTGTTGAAATGACAACAAAAGATTGGTAGAATATTACATAAACTTAGTGCTTCTATATCAACCAAGTTTATGTAATATTCTAAATCTTTTCTTGTCATTTCAATGATATAGAAGCAGCAGGGTTTGAGAGGACTGACTCCAATTTTGAAAGACATTCTACTGTGAGTAAGTGTTATCAAACAACATCAAATACTACAGAAAAATATACCATGAAAGAAAGAGCCAATAGATGTGCAAACTTCATTTTAAGAAATTGTCATAGTTATCCCAACTTCTAGCAACTCCTACCCTGATCAGTCAGCAGCCACCAGCATTGAGGCAAGGCTCTCCGCTAGCAAAAATATTACAACTTGCTGAAAGCTCAGCTAATAGTTAGCATTTTTTACAAGTTATTTTTAAATTAAGGTTTGTACATTTTTTAGACATAATGCTATTCTACATTTAATAGACTACTGTGTAGTGCATGTATAACTTTTATATGCGCTAGGAAACAAAAAAAAAATCATTTGACTTGCTTTATTACAATATTTGCTTTATTAGAGTGGTTTGGAACAGAGCCCACAATATCTCCAAGATATGCCTGTACATGGGGGGAAAAGTTACAACTCCCCCTCTCCCTGCCAAGTCTCTCTCTCTTTCTCTCTCTCTCTCTCTCACACACACACACACATCACCCTGAGGAGACATTCATTTGTTAATCATGGCTCTAAGATAACAGATGTGAACCAGAGCTCTTCCTCCTTTCACAAACCAGAAAGTTTGGATTATCTCCAGGTTGAGAATACAAGACTTGCTTCAGGCCACTCACACCACCTGCTAGATGTTTGCTGTACTTGTCACCCAGATACCTGAGTGTCTGGGGAGGTCGTAAAACAGCTGGATGACATTTATTTTGCATACCTACATGGCAATTTAACAACAACAAAAAAGCATTTCTGACTAAAGCAGAACATGTTTCAAAGTATGTTTGAATGAGGAATGTGACCAGACAGAAGGCTACTGTCTTTGAAGATTTATTTGTATTAGTTCAACCAGTCTATCAATGAGGTCAATTATAACAGCTGATCAACTCAACGGAAGTCACGGTAGTTGAGCTCAAGTTGAGCTTGACCAGCCAGTTCAATCAAAATACTTCATCGATATTCTGGAAAAGAACACAATTTAAATTACTGCTGCCTCCCTCCCCTTGCCTCAATTTATTCTTTCTCACACTGTCTTGTTGATGTGAGAACAAAATCTTCATTACTCAATCCAGACCAGGGAGTCTCAAAGCTTCTTATTTGATTCTCCCTGTAAAGTTGCCTAGGAGGGCCTGGTGAGCAGAAGACTGGCCAGATTGAATAAAATCCCACACCATTCCCCAGCTCCAATACTCCAATTTTCCTTTTGAATCTGTTTTATATTTTTTGCTTCTATTAAAGGTCTTTGGTTAAAGGGGTCTTTGGGGGTAGGGGGAACTGACTGGAAGAGATAGGCTTTGGATTTCTGATCAAATCATTAGTACATTTTAGATAACTTTTATAAATACTAATATAATATATAGAAGGAAAAAAAGTCACTAAGCTTTTAATGAAATGAGCGATTCCAGAAAGCATTCTTAATTAAAATAAAATGTCTGTTCTGGATACTGGATCCACTTCCATCCCCTTCCTATGTTCTGTTCCTTGTCAGAATTGCTAAACATGGTAGCAAGAGTCTGAACTTCTCAATTTCTCAACTTCCTTACTCTGATGTTCTGGATGCAATTTGGTTTCTGCCAGGGAGATTTCTCATCCTGAGATCTGGAGAATGCAAGGGAGACAATGCTGCTTAGAAGTGCAGATGGGCTCCAGCAGATGTGGGTGTCAGTGGCAGCTGGACCCCATGTTTTTCACTTGCTTGGTGGATGGAGGAGGCTGTGACTTGACAGCGAATGCAGCTGAGGTAGCAGCAGTTGCTGATCTCTGGAGCCTGGAGTGCTGTAAAAGCTTTGATACCAAAAGTCCTGTGGTGGCTTCCTGACTTCTACTCCTCCAATTTGTTAAAGATTTTGGTAAACAATTAATCTTTATATTAAACCAATTTTGCCTGAAGAAACTAGCACTGTGTCTGTTGAAGTACCTGGCATTGTTTTCTGTTCTGTTGCACTGAACCTGAACTGATACAATGCCACTATTTAGGAAAAATAATGTGTTCTCTGTAAGCATTTCTGATGATATTGCAATTTTGTTTACAGAGTGTAACCCTGATGCTGATACCTCTATTCTCTTGGTTTTCTTCTGTATCATCTCATTTTATCTTGTTCCAAACACAGATCTAAGCATTGCTTTAAATTCAAAAACTTCCTGCAATCATGGCCTCCCCTACTGTTTTCCTTCTTTGTCCTCCCTTGTCTTTATCAGGCCTCCTCATTCCTCTAATACACAAACATCTTCCTAGAATGTCAGTTTCCTCTCTTCTTTACCATACGAAATCATTCACTGTCCCGGCCTCTACCCTCAATTTGAAAAAGCAATTTAGTTCTAATAATCTATATGAAAGAAAAGGAAATCTTTAGAACTTTGAAGGTTTTCTTGTTCTGTTTTTGTTTTGTTTTGCTTTTCAATATGTGCCCAACATTTTACTCTTTGCCTCAAATACCTTGCCCAAATTTTTCTTCTAAGTAAATATAACCCTCTTCTTAGGCAGAATTCTGTCAAAAACAGCAACAAAAAAACCTCTTTTTCATTAGAGCATAAATGAAGAGCTGACTGTCCAAGAATTGTTCTCTTTCATAGCATAGTGTTGTTGATGGGAAGTAGTACCCAGACTGCAGCAACATTTCCTAGTCCCCTTATAACAAGTTTTCACCAAGAGGTGTAAGACAAAGTGATCTGTGATCTAAGAAGCTTATGATCTAGTATGCCTTCCCCACATTACCTCCCCTTCTAAAATGACCCTGAAGATAAATGGAAGTGGATCCAGCCCATCTGCACTTCTAAGTGTCATTGTCTGTCTCCCTTGCATTGTCCAGATCTCAGGATGAAAAATCTCCTTGGCAGAAACCAAATTGCATCCAGAACATCAGAGTAAGGAAGTTGAGAAGTTCAGACTCTTGCTACCATGTTTAGCAATTCTGACAAGGAACAGAACATAGGAAGGGGATGGAAGTGGATCCAGTATCCAGAACAGACATTTTATTTTCATAAAGAATGCTTTCTTTCTGAAGATAAATTCACCTTTGAGGTTGAAGGTGACCATACCCCAGAATGACTATGTGGAGGAGAGTTCTCAGCATCCATGCCTGCTCACTGCATTAGGCAGTGACATAAGCCAACAATAAACTTTTACTGTGTTCAGACATGTTGATTCGGGGGGTCATTTGCTCATAAGTATCCGGGGGGTCATTTGCTAAGGCAATTAGCCTTATCATAACTAATTCAAGAACAACGTTTAATTTCAGTACCTAATGAACATGAGTATGTGCTTCTAGTCTTTACTAAGTAGCCTAATTGAAATAATGGTACTAAAATTGTTGACAGACAGAGTTTATTGAATAAGTAGATGTGCTGAGAAAAATGCTATCCTTTATCAAAATAAGTCTATTTTCTTAAATAACATTAAAATATTTTTTATTACCAGATGCCTTGGGTTTTGAAATAATAGTATGTTTTGTGAATCTACGATAAAGAAAAAGATCTTGATATTCTTACTTCTCAGAGCAATGAATAGTATGTTTTGACTTAGAATATTGTTCGGGAAATAATGAGATTTTAGCACTAGGGTTTTCTTGTTAATGGAGTTAAAGGAGAGACTAATACCATGAATTGTGCAGATCTCCATAACTGGGGAAAGACACTTCTTTAAAAGTAAGGAGCATTTAAAAAAAAAAGAAGAAGAAGAAGAAGTAATGAGTATAAGCATTAAAGAGCAATGTGTAGAGCAGGTTTTCTCAACAGTGGATTATTGATATTTTAGGCTGGGTAGTCTTTGGTTGTGGGAAGTGTTCTACATATTAAAGTATGCATAGCCCCAGAAATGGCCTCTATCCACTAGATGGCAGGGACACCCCCATACAAATTGTAGCAATTCAAAACCTCCTCAGATTTTGCTAACTCTCTATGGAGAAAGAAAGCAGAATCACCCTCAGGTGAAAAACCACTGTTATAGAGGACGTTTAGCATAATTTTTAAACAAACAACAAAAAAAGTTTGCATTTTTCTTACTTTGTTATCTCTCCTGATAACAGCTCCTTTTTTTAAGATTTTAATTATTTGAGAGAGAGATAGTGCGAGAGAGAGAGAGAGCACGAGCAGTGGGGGAGAGCAAGAAACAGCTCCATGATGAACAGGGAGCCCGATGTGGGGCTCAATTCCAGGAGTCTGGGGTCATGACCTGAGCTGAAGGCAGATGCTTAACTGATTGAGCCATCCAGATACACCAACAGTTCTTGATAATATAGTTTATTCTTAATTTCAGTAAACATTTTAAAAAGTCAATATTGATATCTTTGTTGAAAAGATGATAAAATGTGAGCTGAATTTTAATAGTTAGATTGAGCTGAAATGTCTCAGTCACCCATACTTGATTCTATCTATAACTGGCATTATGCAACACCTGGCTGAGCCCTGTTTAATATTTTAATCAGTTATTTGGATAAAAGCATAAATTGTACCTTCTTTACGTTTACAGGTAATGCCAAGTTACATGAAACAGAAAACGTATCAGTTGACCGAGTCATATTTTCCCCAAAGATTTTAAAAGAGACCATGGTGGGCGACCTAGTGATTAATATTCTGGTCTGTGGTTTAGTTCTAATATTCAATAGCATATGTATGAGTAGGGAAGCAATTTACACAGAAAAATGTAAAGATGCTAATTCTCCGAATTTTTAATAAGCCAATATTTGAGGCAGCTGCTGACATTAATGCAGTATTGGGCTATATTAGTAAATATGTACTCTCTAAATCATGGGCTAATAGTCCCATTAGATTATCCCCAACTCTACCTGAGTATTTGATTTATTTCAGTGGGGCAGGTTTTAAAGGAGTTCAGAAAATTTAGAGTTTGTGATCAAGGAGAATGATTAAGAGTGAGATGGCTACAGAGGTTATAATATATTTAATAGGTTGGTTTAGAAACTTATCTTGTCTCAGGGAGGAGTTGCCATGACAAAACCAAAAGGAAAGCCATAAAATGTGTTAATTTATGTTTTTTCTTTAAATTAATTATCTAAAGATAAAAAGAAAAAAGAGTTAAGAAAATAAGCAAGAGAAGGTATTGTGGGGAAAAAAAATCCTTGACCCTGTCCACTCTTTTGCTCCAGATATGTTGGGGAAACCAAAAATAGAGGAGATCTGTGCCCAGCAACTTATCTGGAGTCCTTGGGGACAACAGGCACCTGGGGACATCCACACCACATTGGCACATGCATCATCGTTATGTGGAGGAAATCCTGAGGAATATCAGGAATGTGATTGTCCACGGTCGTCTCAACCCAAAAGCTTCCTGCAGCAGAGAATGTTGTGGAAGAAAAGCTAAATATTTCTGTGCACCATGAATTATGTAGATCTTAGGAGGGCGGAAAGGAATGAAAGAGGGGTGGGAGGGAGATAGAGAGACAGAGAGAATGCTAATAAATCTAAAAGGGCAAAAACCCCTTTGAGGTACCCACTACAAGATCACACCATCTTTTGTCCTGAATATCTTAGGGAGAGATAGAAGTGAAGACCCTGAAAAATGAAAATCAGACCAAAAAAACCACGAGATTCCTTTCATTGGATCATGACAACTGATACTGCAACAGAAAATGACATGGACTATATGGTCCTTACTTGGCAGAAAAATAATCAGGAGATAAGGTAATAAAGATTATGACCTAGGGCCAGATGATTTTGTACATAGGTCAAACAAGTTCTCATGTTGCCCACCTTTATTCCAGAAAAGGACAGAAGCCCGCCAGGACTGAAGTGTCACCTAGAGTGGAGAATAAGGGGTGATTCTGAATTTATGGGGAACTAACAATGATAATGTTTGCTGCCATAAGGCAGAAATGGGGTTTGAAATACCCAGGTATATAAAGTCACATTTTTGTACCCCTAAATTTTGTGACCCGTCAAAGTTAGACCCTCCCCTTGAAAGAAACGAGAGCTCTACCCTTGATTTTCAGCTGATCCTTGCACTTATATCCATTCAGTAGCTGAGAGCAGATTCTGGGTAAACCTGGGCATACTCAGTTGATTTCAACCTTTTCTATAATATATCCAAGTATATTCTTAAATATTAAAGTAATTTATAACCTAGCATATATGCCAGGCAACCAGTAGAAATTATTATCATTAATAGGGTTGTAAACATTTTTATCACATTTCCTTTTCAGCATTTCAGCTTTGGGTTCCTTATTCTGTTCCCTCTTAACTCCAAATAACTTTGTTTAGGAAGATAGAACTTTTTCACAGAGTTCCTCTGTCTATTAGTATTACCAGACAGACTTTAGTTATCATTTTAACATATAAAGGATGGGATAAAAAGAATTTCACAACCATTTTATTGGTTCAGGACCAGAAAACAAAACAAAACGAAACACAGTACAAGATCATGCCATCTTTTGTCCTGAATATCTTAGGAAGAGATGGAAATGGAGACCCTGAAAAATGAAAACCAGACCAAAAAAACCGATGAGATTCCTTTCATTTATTGAGCCAAGCCTATTGAATTTTCAAAGAATAAGGTCAAATTTGTGTAAAAAGAAGGGACATGTTTTGTTACCCAGACTCAATGTAGCTTTGGTATGGAGACTTGATAGGGTGGTATGAAGAAGAACAAAATCTCTCAGTAGCTAGAGTATCACAGATATGGAAATTCTGGTTTTGTTTGTTTCTTCATTTGTTTGTTTTAAGTATAGTTTACACACAATGTTACATTAGTTTCAGGTGTACAACATAGGGATTCAACAACTCTACACTTTATGTTATGCTCCCCACAAGTGTAGTTGCTATCTCTCACCATACAATGCTATTACAGTAGCATTGACTATGTCCCCTATGCCTTTTACTCCCATGACTTACTCATTCAGTAACTGGATTTTGAACTAGACTAAAGAAACCCAGTAATCGTGATTCTTGACTTTCTATTTTCCCAGACTAGAGCTTCTGTTCTTTTGTGTGTATTTCCCTAATTGTCCTAGAGTTCCACAGCAACCTCGGCATAGAAATACCCCTCTTCGGGATGCCTGGGTGGCTCAGTTGGTTAAGCCACTGCTTTTGGCTCAGGTCATGATCCCAGAGTCCTGGGATTGAGTCCCGCATCGGGCTCCATTCGGGCATCATTCAGCAAGGAGCCTGCTTCTCTCTCTGCCTCTGCCTGCCTGCCACTCTGCCTGCTTGTGCACGCTCTCTCTCTCTCTGACAAATAAATAGATAAGTAAAACCTTAAAAAAAAAAAAGAAATACCCCTCTTCCAAACTAGTTAATTAATTAGTTAATTTAAAAAAAAAAAAAAAGAAACACTCCTCTGCCACTTGTGTGAAGCCTGAGACAGCCTTTGTGTCTACAGGAAGTTTTGCTTTATAATAAAAGCAATATGTGTTGAATACCTTTGTTTTTCTAGGAGTGATGCTTTATGTACATTATCTTATTTAATATGCCTTAAGGGATGTGTGAGTGTGAGTGTGTGTGTGTGTGTGTGTATAAACAATGCATGTGAATATATCTATATATTTTTTTTTGAAGGAGAGAGATGAGGTTAAATAATTTGGCAAAGATCAATAACACAACTAATAATAAAGAAGTTCAGTTCAGTAGCCAGGTATTTTGGCCATAAAGAAAATATTTCTCCACAATCCTTTTTCAACTTCTTCCTCTCTTTTATTTTCCCACAATCCTTTTTCAACTTCTTCCTCTCTTTTATTTAAATTAAGAAGGATGATTTACCACTAGCTTGGACAGTAAGACAGGGTGGGGGTCATAGGGTTTGAGATATTAATAGTCCACAACCTATGGAGCTCCTGGTAGAGATTTCCTAAAGCCAGCATCTCTTTAGGCCAAGAGCAATAACAATACCTAATTTAGTAATGAACACTTAGGTTAACATAATAGATAATATTTATAGAGCATTTGGTACATGCTGAGTATGGTAATAAATAGCTAACTTGAATTAATTAACTCATGTAATCCTCAGAACTGCAAAACAATGATACAGATGCCAATATTACTGCCATTCTACAAGTAAGGAAACCAAAGCAGAATGGAATCACCTCAAAGTTGTAAATCAGATTTAAACCCAAGAAGCTGATGAGAAAGAGAAAAGAAACATCTCTGCAAAGGAGGATATTAGGTAGTCCAAAGGTCTATGTGGGTTCTGGTTGGTTAACACTCCTGGATAAATACACCAATGTACTCTGAATGGAATACAGGTTTTTAGGCAGGAGCCCAGATAAGACAGGGGCCAGGACAATGGGTTTGACCGAAGGCATACACCCTTTGAGACTAGCACAGCAGGCCTAATTCAGGATCAAAGAACTATTAAGCATGCTTTTCTATTAATTTTATTTGTGCCAGTTATCAATGTATTGCCTCACAGCTCCAAATGCACACTTCAATAACTGCTCTGAGAAAATGGAGGTGAGCTTTTTAATAATATATACATTTTTCTATTGTCAGTAGGGAAGATGTTAAGCTTTGTGAGTAGAGGGCACTACAGAGACTGCAGAAGAAAGGGTTTTCCCTCCTGGTTCTTGTGTGCTTGCTCATTGCCCAGCTGACTCCTGAAGCATGAAGGTTACTCACCTACCCAACTTCTACAACAGTCATGGCTTCGTATGCACCATGTTCCTGCAAGACATGTAATGTCCCTAGCCTTCAGCTTTTGCAGTGTATGTGGTTTCTCCAGTGTCCAATTCTTCAGCACAAGTTATTTCTCCAGTACTCAGGAACTGCATAAATGGCTGCTTTTCCAGGGTCCAGATCCTGAAGTTCTGATTGCCAACACCACTCATCACTAGTAGCTTTCCCTGACATACCTCTCAGGTGGTTTTGGAGCAAAGTGCTCTGGAGATACACCTTCCTGTAAACAGAGGGTCAATTTCCCATAATTTCCAGAGGACATATTTCCAGCAAGTTCTGCCAGTGAGGCACCAGAACTTCTCTGCCATCCTATGCTGTGGCTTTGCCCACTCCAACAAGATTTGGATGTCAGGCTTGGAGGCAGGAAGGAGGAAATAGTCCTTAAGCACTCAATGTCAGCCCCAGAGGAAATAATTGTATCTTTTATAACTACTTATTATTAGTTATTCTAATCCTCTCTTAAAGTTGTTAATTCTTTATGTTAAACTTCCTCTTTCCAAATTGAAATGTGGTTTCTATCTCCTGATTAGACCCTGACTGAAAGAGTAATCAAAAACTTTTTCCTTAGTATAGGATAACATGGCATTCCTTATTAGGAAGTGAATAAATCATCTCATTTTACAAATATGAAAACTATCTAACAAGAAAAACTAACAGATGCTTTGAATCTCATCTCTGATACAAAATTTAAATTGCTGGTAACCTGTAAATAATCTTTCTTGTCTTTATTTGATTAATACACATGAAACAACTGCTTAAGATGGCCTGTGAAACTTAATTCAGGACTATGGATTGAATAGTAAAGAGTTAAATTTTATAAAATATTTTTCTCTTCTTGGGTTATGAATTAATCTTAGCTTCCAGGGCCACAGCAATTTGATACTTGTTTCTTTTAAATAACCAATTTCATAGGAAGTTCATTTCCCTCTCAAATTAGGAATACTGCAAACCAATAAAGTCATTTCACCAGATCAATATAATGAGATTTTTTTTCTAATACACATATCTCAGTAAGACTAAATAAGATGTTACATATACCAACAAAAACTCCCTGAATAAATTCATCTTTTCTAAAGTGCAAACACCATAAATCTTCCTTGTTCAAAATGAGCATCAATTGGCTTGATCATGTAATAAAAAAAATAAAGTAGCAGATGTTCAGTGAAAGAAAAAAATGCACATTTACATGCTCAAAACAGTATCTTTCTCATTATTATGGGTGAAAAAGCCTTTTGGAAATATCATACTTCTTGGGTCTAAAAATTACATTAATGATAATTTGGAAGCCCATTTCTCAAGTACTGATACACGTGCACAATTTAAAGTGCATTTTGTTCACAATTACATATTAAAATATAATATTCTAACATTTAAACGTATTAATCCCAACAGAAAACATTACATTACTGTTGTTCACATTTTCAATCCTTCTATTTCAACCACTACATAAATGCTGTTTCCAATTAAGTTTAGTGGTGCACTATGTTCTATGGTTTAACTCTGCTGTTACTGTATCACTTCTTAGCTAACTGCAATTTTGGTAAATATGAGTGCTTCTATTTTCAAGCAAATGAATTTTATGCAAACTCATTTCCACTGTCATATGATTGATTCTCCTTTAGCATTATAATCTATTATATTTGTGGATGATAGGCAGAAAATGAAATGGAACTTTTCTTTCTGATAGAGCTAAATCCATTAGTGCAACTTCAAACTGTGTAGCTAAAAGGTCATTTTACTTCATCATAGTATAAGTGTTCTTTTTTTTCTTAATCTTAGAATTCAATTATAGAGTCCACATTAAAAAAAAAAATTCCAATGATACTCAGCAATATTTGTTTCACTTCATTGCAGGACATTTTTTTCATCTTAAAATCTGCAACTCTTTCCCAAAGTTTAAATTGCAATGATTTTCATGTGGCCTTGGTTATTTTTAACTTTGAATGTTGACAGATTATATGTTATATACAATTACTGAAATATTTCTGGAATATTTTAAAACTGTATGTAAAAGACCTACCTGGCCCATAAAAAATGGATTTTAAATATGATACTGCAAATGAAATGCCAAGAAGTTAAAGATAATAGGCACTGAAGGAAGTGTGAAAGTGTCCCCCCAGAGGAACCCAAGGAAAAGGCCGAGAAGACTGCCACACAGTTATTGTAGTCCCTAGTTTGTGTGAAAGTCTAAAACAAGGAAAGACTGGATTGCTGTGAAGAAAATCCTGTGTAGAAGTTTTCTCTGCAGAAAATTGTACCCTGTAACTAAAACCTAGGGAGGGGCTTTGCAAGGGGCCTACATAGAGGGTGTAAAGTGTGACTACCACAGGCTGTGCATATGTGGGTGGGTGGGTGTGCGTGGGAGCACAGAGAACTAATATCTGACTTCTTCCTATGAAATCTACAAGAGGAGAAATGGGATGACTAAGTGCTCTGGCAGTGTAACTCCAGGGTTACTAATGTTTTGGCATCAACCTGGCTTTCAAAGTTCATCAGAACAAATTTGTAGTGTTTTCTGTGGTTTCTATATGGGAACACATGGAGTTCAAGCAGGCCTAGGGGTGTTATGACTTCTTGAGGGGGAGAAATGGAAGAGGAAAGAGGATGGAAAGTGACCACATGGTGGGACCCACCACAAAACCACAGGCAGAGTAGGTTGCTGCCACTGGATAGATGGAATCCTTTTCTCAAGTCTTGGCAAAAGTTGCCATCAGAAGGGATCTTCCAAAGAACTTATGGAAGCATCCTTGGAAGAAAAAATCCTGGTAGGATAGGAAAGAACAAAACAGATTGTGATGTTATCACTCAAGAAAGACCTATCTTCATGGCCTTACATTGCTCTCATCCACCTTATTTTTACTCTGATAAGATTGAAGGCAATAGCCCCAGAGGGGAAGGAAGGAGAGAGGAGCCAGCGTGGAGAAGATGGATCAGACTTGACTCCCACAAACAAGTGGCCCACTAAAACTGTGCCTCAGCTGGAGAAGGGAACCAAATGAAGATTGAATGTTGACTAATATATTGGACTAGACAGCCTATTTTCTGAATCGAGACTGTATTTTGTATATAAAGTGACCTTAGGACTTCCTATTACCCAATAGTAATGAACTTGTTGGAGTTTTCCCTCCAGTAATAGAGCAAAAACTTCTACTGAATATATTTTACAGAGACATTGGAAAACAAAATCAAATGGATTTTATGGTTACATTCTGGGAGTTGTACTTTTTCAGTTACATATGATTTCTATAAATCTACATTTTGCCTCTCAGGGACCCTGATTATAGATGTGTATAAAACAAAAAAACAAAACAAAACAAAACAAAACAAAACCAGAGTCACCGGTAGGTGATAACAGAATGCAATGCATCAGGGAAACAGCACCTGTATTAATTTAGGACATGATAGGGTAAATATGCAGCACACTTAATACCTAGTGATCACAATAGCAATGATGATGATAATGATAATACCTAGTATGCACTAAGCACTTAACTTTGAGTGAGACACTATCTTGAGTACTTTATGGTGGGAACTTGTGAAATGCTCTCATCAACCCTAGGAGGTAGGTAATGCTTTTACCCCACTGTAGAAAGAAGGTAACTATGGCACAAAAAAGGTAACTGAGCAACTCACACAAGGTCATTGAGTAAGTATTAAGTGACAGAGACCTGAAACTCTTAACCAGTCTTCACGGGAACTGAAGAGAAACAGAAGCAAAGAAGACACGAGGAGTCCGCTGTAGAACCCCTGCTCTGACGAAAAGGCAAGCTCACCTGTGGACAACTACTTATCCATTCTTTAGTTCCCAGAAAGCCTCCTCAATTACATTCATTTTCACACAATATTTTAGCTTGTCTGTGCAAAGAACAAGAGATATTAGATCTAATACGGATACACAAAATAGTCTGTAGTTCAAATAATTTGGGAGGTCAACTTCAGGAAAAATGACAGAGACTTTCATCTTTCAGAATCAATTTGTTTCACTTTATCTAGAAATGTTTATTTGGTAGAATAAAATACCAACAATGGAGTCCTTCTGACCTGAGTATTATGTACCAAATGGAGAAACTGAGGAGCCTGAGGTAACACAGTGATAGGCATCAGACAATATGTCACTTATGAGTGAGGGAATAATAATGTCACACTGCCCCAGAAATGTCCAAAAAGTCAAACTGTCTAGTGAAAATGGAAGTGCATAAAAACTCTTCGGTAATATATTTGTAAGCTATTATTGTTAACTAGAAATATGGGAATCCTCAAACAATGTTTTAAAGTTGTTTATATCCTTAGTCAGTTTGGAAAAAAAAAAAAAGCCACACTATTCAACAGTAATGCAACTTGGACAAAATACACCCTTGAGTACACAGAAGAAACAGTCCAAAGGGATGTTGAATTTTCAATACTTTAATTGTCGATCTTAAAAAAGTTATGCAGACTTTGTGAATAATATTAACATACTACAGAAAAATATAAAGAGTATAGAATGCAGGGGTGCCTGGGTGGTTCAGTGGGTTAAGCCTCTGCCTTCGGCTCAGTCATGATCCCAGGGTCCTGGGATCCAGCCCCTCATTGGGCTCTCTGCTCAGCAGGGAGCCCGCTTCCTCTTCTCTCTCTCTCTGCCTGTATCTCTGCCTACTTGTGATCTCTGTCTGTCAAATAAAGAAATAAAATCTTAAAAAAAAGAATATAGAATGCAGCTATAATCCTTGCCATGCAGACACAAATCCTATTAATATTTTGCACTCCTTTTCAAAGTTAAGAGCCTATTATAAATTCCTTCATCTAGATTATTTTGTTTAACTTACTATTTTGAGCAATTTTTTCCCCAAGATTCTTCAAAATAATATTTTTGGCTCTGTGTATTTTGTATAACAATACGTATGTTCTTTATTCTCCTCTTCCTGATTCCATTGCTTTTTTGAACTTTTTATACTTTTATAACCAAGACGATCAGTACAGTACGTAAGTTCCAAAAGCGAAGCAGTTATTTCCTGCAAATTCAGAGTTTACCCTGAAATCAATAATTTTTGTGCGAATAGTTATTTCTTTCTAGAAGAGGCTCAGAAATCTTTGAGAATGCCAGCCAGACCATTTTTAATAATAAAACTTCTGACAAAATAGTGACAATACTTTAAGCCTCCCTCCAAGTTCTGGGGATTCCTCAAATATAATGAAGGACCCTTCAGCTTCTGAACCCCCAAGTCCTTGCAGGATTGCCTGAGTAAAATTTAAACATTAATTACTTATGAGTGGCTCCAACACTCTGCACTAATTTTCTGCAACCCAATTAGCAACACGTGGCAAAAGGAAAGTGACCTTCATCTTGTGAATTGCTAGCAAATCAGAGAGTGAAAGAGCCAAATGGGCCAACAGAGGTCATCGAGTTTATACCCCATTTTATATCTCAGGAAAACTAAAGACCATGAAGGTTAAGTGACTTGGCTGAAGTGACACAGTGGGCTGAGCGAAGCTGCTCCAGGCCTGGCTGGCAGAAAAAGACTGCTTTTACCCTTCCTGAAAGGAAAATGACATCTCTAGTCATTTACATTGCAGTAAGGATTTCTTACTCTCTACTATATCATGTTTCCTTATGTGTGAAGAACAAATCTGGGGACCAATTAAGAATGTGATGTATTATATTTGTTCTCTTCTTGAAAATAAACTATTATGGGGAGAAATCATTGGTTTTGAAATATTCAGGTAACAACAGCTCAACTTCATGAATGTATCACCACTGTTTTATCTGAGAGCCTAAATACTTAAAGATTGAGAAAAAGGCTAAAATCCCTCAATGTTCTTTTTTCTTAAACCTTTTTCTTAAAGATTTTATTTATTTATTTGACACAGAGAGAGAGATCACAAGTAGGCAGAGAGACAGGCAGAGAGAGAAGGGGAATGAAGGCTCCCCGCCAAGCAGAGAGCCCGATGCAGGGTTTGATCCCAAGACCCTAAGATCATGGCCCAAGCCGTAGGCAGAGGCCCAACCCACTGAGCCAACCACGTGCCCAATCCTTCAATGTTCTTGAAGAGAAACAGGGTAAGGATTGTTATTAACATGGTTACATTTGATGGTGGAAAACAGGCTCGGACTCAATATTACCGTGATGGTGGTAATGTTGGAGAGAAGCTCGCAAGGACAGCTTTGGAAAGTAAACACATCTCTCAAGCTGTCCAATGGCTGTGAAGCTATATCCTTGGAATGCGGAGGTGATGGAAGAACCAAGTCACCAAGTACCAATCACTAAAGAATAATATTTCCAGCATGGGTGAACACAGAGAGTCATGAATTTGATGGCAAATGAGTGGAAATTGTAAGTAGTAATCTGAGCATTTTAAGCTTTTCTGTCAGCAATGGAATAACAGCCAAAACATTTCAAAGAACACAAATATTCAGACAAAACCAAAAAAGTCATCAAAGGAAAAGTCTACTTCTTGAAATGTAAGTGATAAGATCAATATATAAATTAGCAGAAGAGGCTAACTCAGATGGTCCTGAGTTTTTATAGAGGAAAACCAATATGACCAATATGACACACAGTTAACATATTAAAACTTAAAATACATATTAATGAGGGAACAAACCTAATATCTGCCATAACAACCTCACTGAATTTTTTAATTTGTAAACCCTTTCTGGTATTGTAAACACTTCAGTATGAAGTAGTTATTTTGATCAGAGTTTTATAGATACACTAAAGCTTCACTCTGTAGACTCCTTAAAATTTGGTCACTCTAGATGCTATTTTTTCAGTATAACAGAGGAGTTACCTTTCTAAGTAGCAATACAGCCTATACTTTTTTACACTTAACATTCTGACGGAAAATCATTCTAAAACACATTAAACTTTATGAGGCCTTCCTTAAAAGTACATTGGGCATAATGTAATTTTCCTTGATGACCCAGAGTCATCATTGTGAATATTAATTATCATACTGTGCTGTAATAAAATTATTTCTGTAAGGTCCTCAGAAATGTATGTTTTCTATTGCCCTCAGAATGACAGAATGTCAGAATTAAGCAGGACTTAAGAGTTTGTCCAGCTTTCTCAATTACAGATAAGGACACTAATGTCAAGAGAGGGGTGATGTGATTTAATTAAAGGGACATAAGCAGTGACCTACCCCAGGTCTCCCAACTTTTTATACAGAGTCCTTTTAATTCCCCCACATCCTATACCACGGTCTGTGTTTTCATTAGTTCCTTTGCCTATTGTTTTATGGTTTTCTCTCCTGCTTGCTATGTTCTATGCTCACTCACGTCACTGTTGCCGGTGATACAATCTCCCCACCCCCGTAACTGTGCACTCTGATGAGTTCTGGCACAGTTAGGGGGTGCAGGGAACCCATGGTCCTCAGAGGGTGATGGCTGCACATTGGGTTCCGGGGAACGCCTGGGTAAAATTTAGGAGAGTGATCTAAATTTTAGAAAGAAAATTAACCTGGACCCCAGTCAGGGTGTCTAACCAAATGTTGGACTTGAAGTTATGGAGCCAAGTGGGAAGGGGTGCAGGAACCAAAAATGTCAAGCATGAGGTATGGAAGGAGCAAGCTATGGGAAGTAGCCTAGATGAATTCAAAGGACAAAGACATCTATTCTTTTAACCTCATTCTAGGGTGATTATATTTTGAAAGTAAATATAATGGGTGGGAGAGAGAGTCCCTGCTTCTTAGTACAGCCCCTCAACCAATCCAAATTGGGCCTGACTTAGGAAAACACCCATCCCTTGCTTGGATGGTTGGACGTGCATCTCATAGAGATGTGAATGAATGTCCTGAGGAACTTAAGCAGGGGTAATAGACATTAGGATGTAGAAGGCATGGGGCCTGTGGTGGTTCAGAACTCTTATTTGTTTACTTCCTGGTAACAACTTTTCCTGGCCTTGTCCCAGAGCCCTGAGATTTAAAAACAAATTCCAGATGAGTGAGGTGTTACCTTTGCTTTGGTTTCCATGTCAATAAACAGACCAGACAACAACCCAGTATAGCGGCAGAAGGGAAAAGAGCATTTTAAAAGCCAGCTATATTTGAACCTGTTTTAACAGGATGGCAAATTCTTACTTTCTGAAAGAATTGGCCCTTTGTCTAAAATGAGGTGACTGAGGCTAAAGGGTAAAGGGTAAAGGACTTGTCCAGGGTGATACAATGGCAAGCCATTGCCTCTGATTAAAATGATCCAGTATTAGAGTCCTACACTCCAAGGGGTGGTCATAGGTCAGGTTTTATCATCTCAGAGAGGAAACTGTTCCCCAGGTGGTATGCAGAGCAGAATCTGCTGTGCTTTCTTTCTCACTCTTTTCTGTAGTGGCAGAAGGAAGGTTTGCTTTGCTGCATAGTCTGGAAGACAAATTGGTATTCTCTACAGAAACAGACAGGATGATTCATGCTGTGCGGTACGTAATTAAGGTCTGTGAACTGAAAATGAGCAAACCAAGATGTTAGTAGTCTTAGTAGAAGAGTGGTTCAAGAGGGTAGCCTACCTCATTCTTTATTTCATCCTTTGAGGTAGGAAAGTTACCTTCTCTAAGATAAGGGGATGTACCTAGAAAAGAGGTTATTTTCAAGTTTTTATATCTCCTACCTCATGATCTCTCAGTTCTAGCACAAAAAAAGTAGGTTCATATATATGAATCTTTTATTTCATTGTCAAGAAACTAGGTTTTTCTCTTATCCTCTGTGCTTTGAAGTGGTTCATTCAATCCAAACTATTGAGGCCTTGCAACTTACTAGAGGACCAAACACTTCAAAGCCACATATTAAGACAACGTGATTCCTTGCTTTCACAAAAGTCCACAGTCTAGTTGGAGAAACAGAGATGTAGTTAAATTACACGGGTACTTACCTGACTGTGTCACTCTGGCTAACATGGTTAAATTTCATAATTCTAGTCTCCTCAAGTATAAAATGACAATAACATTTACCTTGCCAATTGTATTATGAGTATGAAAGAGTCAATGTATATAAATCATTGAGTAGTGTGTTTGGCATATATTAGGCATTTCTCCCCAATTAGAAAGTGCCAACATATGGGGTGCCTGGGTGGTTTAGTTGGTTAAGTATCTGGCTTCTGATTTTGGCTCAGGTCACAATCTCAGGGTTAAAAGATGGAGCCCTGCCTTAGCCTCCATGCTAGGAATGGAGCCTGCTTAAAATTCTCTCTCTCTCCTTCTCTCTCTACCCCATACCCGACCCTCCCTATAAACAAACAAACAAATAAATACATAAATACATAAGATACAAATTTAAAAAAAAATTAAAAAGTGACAACACAAATTTATAAGTGTTCCAATCAATGACTGACACCAAGTAGGAAAGACAAAGGAAAGAGGAAGCTATTCTTTCTACAAGTGGACATTCATTACTTTAGGATTACCTGTCCAATTTCCTTGGATAATCTCCCATCCACCATGCTCAGCCATGTGTTTCTGAGGGAGTTTATGCATTTCAGTTACATGGCATGGCAAGTAGTCTTTTCAAAGCTTCAGCAGAGTCTGGGTTACAAAGGGAGCCTAAATACTAAATTACAGTGCCTTAAGAAATGGAAAGAATTAGTGGGGCTTTTTCCTTTTATGATTTCCTCTCTGAGATTGCACAGAAGTAAGAGGGAGGAGAGAAAGGAGGGTGGAAAGATAAGGCAGGAAGCTAGAATTCATTGTAAAAATGTCCAAAGGACATTTTATGGCAAGGGTTGGCTAGTATAAAACATAAAACATTGCATTGCTTGTATTTAAGGATGTTGAGTCTTTTCCATCTCCTCAAACCTGTTATAATTCATCCTGCACACAATGGAATTGTGTGTTTCTAATTATTTAGTTACTATTATTATTATTATTATTTCTGACAAATGAGGCAAGTAGAGCTCTGTATCTGTGCTGACACAGAATGGAACTCTCACATTCAAGGATTGGTACATTGATCTGCAAACTAAATTCAGCTGAAGCAGAAGCTTCAGGGACATATGGCCAAGAGAATGTCCATGACACATGGCAAACTTCAAAAAGTTGGATGGCAAGAGACACAAGGACATGGAATAGTGATTTGAGCCAATTTTATCTATGTTTGAAGAAAGAGATCCCCTGTCTGATGCTGAGGTTTTATTTTAAGTCCTTTTCAGGTTCATTTGAACTTTGATGCAATAGACAGTTTGAGTCCCTTGTTTAAATCCCTGCCCTGGTTCTGAACCAGCAGCATATAACGCTAAACTGTGGGGGGACCATGGCAGAGGAGTAGCAATTGACTAAGCACCAACTAATTAGGTCACGGGGTTTCTACCACAAAGTCACAGGGAAGTTGTGAAACATTCTCTGAAATAATATAATTTAGGTGAGGAAGCTATTTGAGATCAAATGTTTGTAGCGTCATACAACGCTATGTGAGCGCTAAGGAGCACACTGTTTACATCTCGATGGGCATGTGCACCACCCAAAGATTTTGTTCAAATGAAGATTCTGAGGAGCAAGTCTGGGATAGAGCCTGAGTTTCTGCATTCCCACCAGTCCACACAGATTGTGTTGAGGCTCCTGGTCTGGGATGCACACTCAGAGCAGCAAGGCTAAGTCACCTCATGAGATAACAGTAGAGGCATCTGACATTCATTAAATAAGTTAACCCCGTCATAAATAACCTTCCTTTAAACTTGAAGTCTCTTGGGGAGCAAAAAGAATGTTCTTACTGGAACTCTGCACCAGCTATCAGAGGACAGTATCAGAGAAATGAGATTCCTACAGCAGATTGGTAAGTAGAGGCTTTTGAGCATTTTGCAGGCCTTCCATATTACTGAAACCCAGGGATCTGCCTGGAAAGTATAACACCAAGGACTAGAGAGAAATTAGAGAAGGAGCAACATTGACTTTCAGAGAAATATGCAGAGTATAAAGAATAAAACTAACAATTGCTACTATTTGTTTAATGTTTATCATCTGTCAGGCACAGGTTTAAGTATTTTATCATTTGATTCTTAATATCATGGTAACTCCATGAGGCAGGAATAATTGTTATCTTTATTTTAGAGATGAGGAAAGTAAGACTCAGAAAGGGCAAATTACTTGCTCAAGGTCACACAGCTGTTTGAACACAGTCCTGCTTTACACTACATGCTCACAACCCCCTATGCTCCCTCCATCTTCAATCTCCACTGTTCCACCAAAACAGATTTTATTATGGAGACCTCCATGAAGGTCTCCATGATTCAAGACATAATGGACATTTTTGGTCCTCTAAGGAACACTGGTTGCTCCAGACCCTCCTTCTTTCTCTGAGTATTATCTTCCCCTGATTTTCAGAGCATCAACTCTCTTTGTTTCTGTTCAATTTCCCAAGAATTACTGTCAGTTTCTTTTCAGTATCCTTCTCCCTTATCAGGCCACTAAGGCTGGGATTCCTCAGGGCCAAGGCAGACTTTCTCCTGTGTGCCTGCATTGTAGTTTCTTTCAATAGACAGTATTGACCATTTCTTGGATTATTACATCTGCTCAGATGACTGTAGCTCTCCAGCCTCTCCCAAAGTCTAGACTCAAGAATCTAAGATGATGCCTTTATTTGTATGTCTGAAAGTTAGGTTCAGATGCATTCTACAACTAAGCTCAAGATGGCTGCCTCCATCTTCTCTCTCCACACAACACCTTGCAGCAGAGGCTGCTGTATGCATCTTACCCATAGCCCTCTGGCTTTATTATTTCAGTTCCTACCCCCAACTTCCAACTTGCAACAGTTGCAATTCTTGTCTGAAGAAATGGAGCTCACTCTGACTATTCCATATGGCAAGTAGAAGTGATAGAGAATTGATGTCCACTAGTCAGCTAATAACTGACAGGAGAAGGGCTTGGGCATAAATACCTCAGTTCCTTTTCTTTTCAGGTGGGATAACTCTGGGGGCACAGGTTCCATACTGGCTTCTAGAGTTCCCTAACAGGAATGAGCTATTATACTCCATAGTAAATTCCTTGAAAATATCTCTTTTAAGACCTACCTCCCCTTCTCTGTCTCATTTGCTCACTGCCCCATTAGCATTTGCTGGGATCAACTCCCAAGCAAGCCACTCACCTTTAAACCTGTTTCGGGCTCTGCTGCTGGAGAAGATCACACCAACATACACTTTCCACCTGATTTTCTTCAAGTCCTCCCTTCTCAATGAATGGGTGTACCATCATCCTAATTCCAGTGGCTGAAAACCCAGGGTCATCTTTGACCCTTTCTGTTTCCTTATACCCCAGATCTACTATCAATAAAACCTACAATCATATCCTTTCAATAGCTTCAAAGTGTCCACTGCTCCATCTCCTTTATCCCCTTCTATTCCAATCACCGTCATTTCTCACTTGAAAAGGTAAAAAATCAAAACAAAAACCAAACAAAAAATACCTCTGTCTTCCATACCCACTCTTGACCCCCCCCACAAATCAGTGTGCAGCAAGAATATTGTACAAACTTTCTCATGTTACACTCCCCAAGTCCCCCCTACTTAAACACTTTGATACCTTTTGGTGGCTTTTAGGTTAATGATAGACAAGCCTAACCAGAAGACAAGGCACTGAGGGATTTTTTTGCTTTCCTTCCAGTTTCATTTTGCTTCAAACTAGTCCACACCCTGGGTTCCACCCAGTCTGAACTTCAAAACCATGCTTTTGTACTTTCAAACTCTCTAATGGATTTTAGTGAAGTGTGAAAACAATTTATTTGGTCAGGATCAGCATTTTATTTTAATGAAATGGGAGAACAGAAACACATCAGTGTTACTTGTTAGAGTCCCCCTCCTCCAATTATATGTGTACTGTATCATGATGAAAAACCTATTTGTAACCAACTATCACACTCAGAAGGAGTTTGGAAAATCATGCCTTAAGCATACTGCGTTCTCTCCTGCCACTGAGCCTCAGCAGATGCTGGTCCCTCTGCCCGGAGAGCTTTGCCCTAATTCTTTGCCTGGGAATTCTTAGGCACCCTCCTAATATCAACTGCATCCGTGCTGGGCTCCTAAGGACCCGGTGAAAACCTCTCCTGCAGGCACATAGGTGAGGAGAATTCGACCTACTCACTGGGGAGGATTAAAAGTGAAACCCATGAAGAATCAAAATATTAGGCTGTAGAATGGTTACCAACCATATTGAGGCAAAAGATGTCTGGGAGAGAGGGCAGGTAGTGAGGCCTACAGAAGTTCCTAAAGCCATCTGTCTGCAGCCATAGGTCTTACACAGGACATTCTGGCATACTGGGAAGGACAAAATGGAGGCTGAGAAAATAGGGCAAAGATAGCATATTTAGAAAGCTAGTCAGAAGCCCAGGTGAGAGCCAGTAAGCATATTTGTAAAGATAGCAGCCCTCGTGTGGAGAGGAGAGCAGAACAGAAAAATGTCAAGGAGGGAGAATCTATAAGACTTAGTCACGATGCAGTCTATCTCGTGTATTTATTAGGCCCTAAAGAGTTGTAAATGGGCATTTTATAGTTGATTTATCTAGTCTTTGAGCCAACTTATTTGGGTGAGGGCCCTGAGGTTGCTTGAAAAAAATTTTTTTTTAAACTTTTCTGTTTCTGCTCACTGTCAGAAAGCACATATATTTATTTTTTCCTATTTGGTGAGAGAGGAGAGTTCTTAGCTGTAGGTGACCTGTGGAGGCACACAGGCCTGAGATGAGAGATGGAATGAATTTAAACCTCTTAGGTGTGGACAAGAAAACTGAGGCTAAGAGCTTCACTGGCTTGCAAGCCGCGAGTCCCAGCTGCAATCAGAACCCAGGACTTCAATAGCCAGAGGATGGCTTTGTCCATAAAGCCATGCATGGTCAAAGGTATAGTTCCTGAACAGCACCCGTGGGAGTCTCCTCTTTCCACACCAGCAAGACTAGGAGATTTTTCTGGTCCACCAAGTCGGTTCTTTTTCCCCTGCTGCCAAATGACTTGGGACATCACCACATCCCACGGCCCCTCCAACACTAAGGCGGGTATTGCTGGGCTCCCTGACTCCAGACAGGAGTTCGACTTGTATGAAACTAAAGAAAACAGTCACCACTTATGAAATGAGGACATGGATTACAGTTATGGTGACAGAAATAGGAAAAAGAGAAAAATGTTAAAGACAATGTGAAAAAAAGCTAAAAGAACTTAATGTCTGATAAGGTATGAGGGATAAAGAGAAAAGAAGTAAGGAAGAATGCAAGACTTGTAGACTGGGAAGAAAGCAGGTACCACTGACCAAATGGGGTCCCCTGGGAAGGAGACATAGCCCAGGTCACAGAGAGAAAGACCATTAGCTCAGTCTGGGGTAAGTTCATTTTGACAGGAGGGCAGGATATGCATGTGGAGATTTCCTGCTGATGTGTTATTTGGGAAAAATGTTTTATATCACCTGAGACAGTTTTATTTCCACTTTTGAGTCAGAAAGGTGAGCTTAGCAAGAAGAATAAAGGCCTAAAGAGGTGCACAAATTGCCGAGGAAAGTATTGATTGCAGTTTTGATCATCTAAGCTGATACCTGGGAAATGTGCCCTATCTCCCCATATATATAGGCAGGAGAGGAGAAGACAGAGGGCCAAGACAGGCTCTTTCTTCTCTTTTCACTGATGTATCAAAACCAATACCACACAAAACTGCCCTGCTGTTACCACTGGGAGCCGGCAGCCAGACTCTGGTATTATACCCGAGTCTGGTTTTTCACATAGCTGCTCAGCCTGAGAGAAGCTTTCAAAGAGGCTGCCTGGAGAAGTTGATGGTGCAAGGGGGGACATCTTCATAGGCACTCACAGCTGCTGACATCGCTGGAGGAAGGCTGGCAGTTTGCAGGGTAGGGCTGCTGACAGAAAAAATTGGGGGGAGGTATAGTTGTGAAGAGAAGAAAACCAAGAAAGGGTTAAAGTTGGAGCTGAATTTAGGTTCAGATGTTAAGACTGACACAGACAAGAGGCAAAGAGGAAGAGTGTGTAAAGCTCTACTACTTCCCAGAACTGCAATTTCTGTGAAAGTCAGACTCACCACAGAGAACTGAAGAGACACAAAGGTTTTGAAGTTCATCTAGTTCTCCCTCCCCCACCTCCCACAAACATACAGACCCACGCCTTCCACAGAGGAAGTGACTGAGCCAGAGGGGTCACATGACCTGCTGGTGGTCACACAGGCAGCTGTCAGTGGTAGGGTCTGGCTATACACTCAGGATTGCAGACACCTACTCGAGGGTTTTTTCTTAATGTCCACACTACATCACAAAACCTACCCTAGCTGGGTAAACATAAACCCCCAAATTGTGGAGAGTCATTATGGTATTTGACAAATAGAATAAATTATAAAGGTAGTGGTAGGAAATATCTATGATGAAGAATAAGATGGAATTAATATAACTCACATGCCAAATAATATATAAAAATAGAATTGAAGTCCCCAACATAGGTCTATCAGAGATAGTAGTGTTCCCCACTGCACCATTCTCTAACATCTGTTCCTGCAGAGCTCTGGTCTTGTCTGTGGGCTCAGTCTCTTACCTCCCTTTCTCAGTTCTGGTTCTTCTTCCAGAGCCACGAGGAATGCTGAACAGGTTGTACAGCAACAACGTCAACACCATTTCTAACCTTTGTATTTGAAATATGACTTCTCCAAGCTGGTGTGGCCTCGCTCCCCTGTGCTTCTACCTCTAAGACTCAACTCCCTTAGCAGGCTCTAGATCCACATCCCTAGTATCCACCAAGACAACCATAATTGCCCTTTTCAATCTTAAAATGTTGTTCCCGGTCTTTCATTCTGAATTCTACACCCTATACCTACACCTGTCACCTCACACTTCTGGAAGAGCCCATAGGCACTAAACATGGCACCATTCCTCTGTCATCTTCACAACCTTCACTCCCAAATTTCAAGACCATCCTGTGGTCTCAGGCCACTCATTGCCTGTTCTGTCCCTTGTGGCTTGCTATCCAGGCTGACCCTGCTCTGTCCTCTAGGTTCACAGCATTTTGTCCTTGTCCCCTTCCTTCCCTCCCCTCCCCATCTTCCAAAATTAATAGTCCTGGCCCAAATAAGACACTGACAACAATTTAAATTTGGCAACAGAAAATAAGGAAAGAAGAAAGATGATAGCTAAATGTTGAGGAAATAGGGCTGCATCTAGAAACAAGTATTAATAATATACCTGAATATAAGGCCTAAAAGTGAAGAAATTATCCAATCCATAGGAACTATTCAGGCTAGACTAGGTTGCTGCTCTTAACAAATTTACCTGGAAATCTCAGTGAAATAACATAAGAAAGTTTCATTTCCTCCTCCTCATAAATATGCAATGGGCGTTGAGAGGTGGTGGAGAATTTGCTCTATGTAGGATTTAGGAACCTGGGTTCAAGGAGGCCTCAGTTTCTTGAAGATTCATCATTAGGGGCAACTCCCCCTCTTTGTTTCCTGGCAGCTGAAGGGAGACCCAAGGATCACAAGGGGGTTTTCATAGTCTTGACCTGGAATTAACACATATTACCTCCTCTCACTGCTCATTAACTAGAGATGGGCCCATGTGCCTCCCATCTCCAAGGACTCAGAGCAGCCTTACTTCTCTGTGAAGCCCAAAGGAGGGGGGGAAGTTGAGACCCAGAATGCTAGTGGTGTCTGAGGCACAGTAAGTCTGTCATTGTGGCTCTCTAATTCTTGCAGTGGTTGGTTAGCTAAAGGGCAAAGGCCCTCACAGTTATGACAATGCTCCTCATATTTAGCTGACAAAAAGCAAACTTTTTTTTTTGCAGTGAGATGTAAAGAAATGAATATGTTCTCACTGACTGATGAAATGACAGGATGTGTGTTAAGAGCCAGAGAGAACCTGAGGTAGCAGAGTGGTTATGCTGCCACCATTTTATTTTACTGTCTGTTTTTGCTTGTTTTATTTTTGTAACTTGAGGAGCATTTTTCTAATGTTAGTTTTTAATGTATACTTTGTATTTAATGAACCAAGATTAAAAATGGAGCATTTACCTCTCCTTTTTATGAGTAATTTCATGTAATATTTGAGAGCATAAAAGAATAAGGATGTCTTATTGAAAACAACTTGTAATCTATAAAGAACTCCCCAAACTCAACACACACAAAACAGATAATCATGTCAAAAAAATGGGCAGAAGACATGAACAGACACTCCTCCAAAGAAGTAATACAAATGGTTAACAGACCATGAAAAAATGTTCATCATCCTTAGCCATCAAGTAGATTCAAATCAAAACCACATTGAGAAACCACTTTACACCAGTTAGAATGGCCAAAATCAACAAGACAGTAAACAACAAGTGTTGGAGAGAATGTGGAGAAAGGGGAACCCTCTAACACTACTGGTGGGAATTCAAGTTGGTGTAGCCACTTGGAAAACAGTGTGGAGATTCCTTAAGAAATTAAAAACAGAGCTACCCTATGACTCTGCAATTGCACTACTGGGTATTTACCCTAAAGATACAGATGTAGTGAAAAGAAGGGCCACCTGTACCCCAATGTTCATAGCAGCAATGGCCACAGTCGCCAAACTATGGAAAGAACCAAGATGCCCTTCAACGGACGAATAGATAAAGAAGATATGGTCCATATATATGGTGGAGTATTATGCCTCCATCAGAAAGGATGAATATTCAACCTTTGTATCAACATGGACGGGACTGGAGAAGATTATGCTGAGTGAAATAAGTCAAGCAGAAAGAGTCAATTATCATACAGTTTCACTTACTTGTAGAGCATAAGGAATAATATGGAGAACATTTGGAGATGGAGAGGAGAAGTGAGTTGGGGGAAATCAGCAGGGGAGACAAACCATGAGAGACTGTGGACTCTGAGAAGCAACTGAGAGGTTTGGAAGGGAGGGCATTGGGGGGATGGGTGAGCCTGGTAGTGGGTATTAAGGAGGACATGTATTGCATGGAGCACTGGGTGTGGTGCATAAACATGAATTTTGGAACACTGAAAAAAATAAATTAAATTCAAAAAAACCCAAAATAAAACAAAAAATAAAGTGTACCTATCTCAACAAAAAAAAAGAAAAAAAGAAAAAGAAAAATGAAAGCAACTTGTAGTTTCTTCATATGGAGCAGGGTGCCAACTAGTAAAATCATACCTATCAGTTTATCAATATATTTTGTGGTTTAATTCTAGAGTGCCACCTGCACATTTTTACATATTGAAACTTTTAATCATCATCCTTTATAACAAACCAAGGATAATTCAACACATGTATTAATTATGACACTAGTTTGCCTAGACCTAGAATTAACATTAAATGCTCAATGCATACGCTGAACATTTTACGAAAAGTACACCAAAATAATGAGAAAAGAAAGCTGTTGAATTACTCTTTATTATTGCTTCCTCTTGTTCCTCATATTACATGTTGAAAATGTTTTGAGTTATTTATTTACATTTAACTCACAGAGATAGCTTTTATACCCACTAAAATAAAGTCTACAGTAGGATTAGTGTGGCTGTCACTCTGCTCATCAGTTTTCCTGGAGACACCTGGGTGGTGTACGGGGACTGGACTCCCTCCAGCATCCTCACCTCTCATAACATCACATCAGAAGAGAAGCAGGAAATCCAAGTAAAGAAATATTGTTTTCCTCTAACTTCACAAAATGGGGTTGATGCAGCACCATTTTCTTTGCGGAGATGACCCCAGAAGTGTGTTGACAACACTTAACCCTCAACATTGCAAGCCTGTAGTTTGCAAGACATCTTCTGAAAGCCCTTCTGCCACAGCCCTGTACCTCTTCTAAACACACCTAACCCCCCAGGGGAATGACAGACTTGTCCTGTCCTCTTTTCTACAGCTGTGAGGACAGCCAGCCCTGTGTGTGTGGCATTTAAGATCTTCCTAATCCTGAAAGCTCATAAATGCTGGTATTGATTTTCTAAAAATCAGCCTCACACATGTTGACAAAACCTTTACTCTCATTTTGCTAAAACTGAAGTGATCCTTTTAATATCCTGCTTTTATATAGAGAATAGTTGCCAAACCAGAGAAAAATACTTAGGACAACCAAACTGAAATTCAACAGAATATATAAAGTAGAGCTAAACTCACTAATGGAATAACTCACGTATTTGCAGAAGATATAAAATTAAAATTTTTTTCATCAGGTCCACTAAAAGACAAATTTTCTTTTTAAATTACAAATCTCTACTCACTAATTTTTCTAAATATATTCTCTGGTGGATAAGAGTGTACTACTGCTTAAAAATGATATCTGAGATGAAATAAAAATACACTTCTGAAACAGAAATCAACTCACAAATTTTTTTTTACTTGAGTTGATACCCATTTTATAAATGGAAAAACTGAATGAGAAAATTCATATGACTGTTTCTAAAGTTGATTTGTGAATGGAACAAGAAATAGAATGCTTTCCCCCTAACTTTAATTCAAATGTCTGATTCAAGTTTTGTTGGCACTCTTCCTGTTCTAAAGATCTGTACCAACTGAAATACTTGTTTATGCACACACTGTAAGAAAGATTCTAACTGAATCTTTTTTAAGTCTAAAAAACATCTTTTTTTTTTTTTTTTTCAAAAAGTTTCTATGTACATTTCAAATCTCCAGCATCATGTCTAGGTTTCTTTTTTTCTTTCTCTTTTCTTTTTTTCCTTGAGATTCTCACAGGGGAAGAAAAGAGGGAAAATGAGATTTCATCAGAGGACAGTTCTGACCTAGAAAGAGGGAAGGAAGACCTTTAACATGAAGAACATCAGAGACAGATGTTTAAAAAGGTGGTAAGGGGATATTAATATGCTATTTTGCATCATGTGGATGTAAAGAAAAAGTTACCAAGTTTTTTGTTGCTTGAACAAGGACAAGGATTTTCTTATAAGGCTCTGAAATGTTTTATAGTTGGAAAGTAATGTGAAAAACAATAACTTTTGGCACTAAATGACTGTTATCAGGCTCACCACCTTCAATAAAAAGATGCTTCTGTTCAATTTCCAGTCACATCAAATTCTCATTATAAGCAACTAAGTCCCATCTCTTCATGAGCCAGACTGTATCAAAAGTAGCAGCTTTATGCATTAAGTTTTGCAACGTACACTTACATCCCATATATCCCAGGTCACAAAGCAAATTCTATGATGGTTTCCCCTTGGTGAATGATAGGCTTTGATGCTAAGCTTCAGTGAGGCCACAAACAGGAAAGCACTGTGACCAAGGTGTCCTCAAAAATAAGAAAGAAATTATGTTGCTTCTTAGAAACTGAAATGTCCAGTTCCCAAGTGCTTGCATAAAATCCGTTTTTGTGTTAAAGAAGAAAATTAAAGATTGCTAAGAGTTTAATTCAGAATCCATGAGGAGGAAAATTAGAGAAATAAGGCCAAAAAAAAAAAAATCCCTAGTGTAGAAAACTTAAAAGCCTTCTTAATAATTTCCATGCCCTTCTAGCATCTCGTGTTATTTGCAAATATCAGATATTGCTAGATTTCCTTCTAAGGTCTGGTGAGAAAATGAAATTAAATGCCAATAAAGTTAAAGTTCCCAGACTGACCATGAAAATCAGGACAGGAAGACACAGACTCTAATAATGAATGCTAGGGTTCAGAGCACAAGCTCTAAGTCAGAGTGTAGCCCACCTTACCAGTGAAGAGGCCAAACTTGACCTTGGATTGCTCTGGCCTTTAAGGAAAGTTCTTTTTAGCAGTGAAGAACCCCTCTAGTAGGCAGAAAGATGAATATCACTTTCAAAACAGAAAATAGGTCAACTGATATGACAGAATGAAAGCAAGGTATTGTCAATTTTTTAAGGTAGTAAAGCTGAAAATGAAAGGTAACATTCAAGGATACAAGGATGGTACATTTTCTGATGGGTGGCATGTCCATTCTCAGAGTCTGTAGTTTGGTGTGCCTGGGAATGTTGGCTTCATGTGAAAGACTTAACCAAATCCAAGTAATTAATTAAATGGTACTTGCCTGTTTATATTGCCCATGAATAGATGCAGAGGGTACTCTGGAACAGGTGACAGAGCTAGAGGAGAAACAGTAACATTTGGCAATGGAATGGTTTGAAGATAAAATGAAATAAGAATATTTACAAGGTGAGAGTGATGGTAGTGATGAAATATTAGAATCCGTTTACTTATAAATGACAATTATAAATTTATATACATTAGACCCATGCAGTAGATTACAAAAATGGCCATAATACTTTGTAGTGCTGCCAATCAAGAAGTGAACTCTCCTTGCCCATCATGAATTTGGGCTGGTGTTGTAATTTACTTTAGCTAATAAGTGGCAAAAATGATTTTGTGCCAGTTCTGAGAATAATACTTAAAAGAACTTTCAGTTTTTCTTCCCACCTCCTTCTCCCACTCTTTCTCTCTCTCTCTCTGTCTCTCTCCTAGAACCTGCTGCCTCCATCTGAACATACCTCAAGACTGGTCAGTCTAGCCTTCTATAAGACAAAGGAGTCACTGCAAATTCTCACTGCTCCAGCCAAAAATCACCCATCCAAAGCCACCTGAAGCAAAGCCACCCAGCTGGCCAGCATCTGACCACAGACAGGTGAATAGTCCACATTGTACCAGCACAAGAACTGCTCAACCGATCCCAGCCAAACTGTCAACCCACAGAATTATAAGCTACATAAGTTGTTATTTAAAGCCTCAAAGTTTTGTGGTGATTTGTTATGCAATAAAAATAATGGATAGAATCCATCCATTCTAAGAAGCTTCATATAAGTCTATAACTCAAGTTGTCAAAATTTTATTGAGTATTAACTCAATGCCAGGCATGATGACAGAGCTCAGTAGTGATACGTTCACGTGACAGAGCTCCATGTTGCAAAGTCTGGGCAAAGGAGATCAGGAAGTCTTGCAGCAGATGGCATCTGAGTGAAGACTTTTAATATATTTATGAGTGAACCAGATGAAGCAAGCAGGGAGAAGTACTGGAGTTAGGGGGATGGAATGGTAAAGGTATATCGAAGTTAAACAGCAAGGTATAAGCAGGAAGGTACAGAAATTTCTATTACAGAATGTAAAGTTTTAGTTGGGCCATCCAGGAAATGAGGCTAGAGAAATTAGTGAGAACACCACCATGGAAGGCTTTGGCTGCTCTCCTAAATACCTTGGGATGATTGATATAGGTCTAGGCCAGGAGTTCTCGAACATGAAAGCACATGAAAATCATCTGGTCGTGTTAAGAACAAAAATTTCTTGGCCTCTATCACCCATAAATTCTGATTCAGTAACTGTAATGGAGGCCAGATTTCAGGCTGCAGATTTTTTAATTTTTTAATTTCACATTTTAAATTAAATTTTAAATTCACATCCATCCCGGATGGGGGAAGTGTGATAAAGATTGTTCATGGACTACATTTTAAAAAAACATCACTAGGCAATGGCAGGTCTCCTGAAGTGATTTTAAAAAGAGAGTGACTTGAGCACTCTCTCTATTATTTTCAGGTTGGTATTTAGGACTGAGTTTTCTGACTGTGGTCTGTTTAGGTAACTTAAAGGCCCGGTGGTTACAGAGTTAAGAATAAGAGAATTGCACAGTGGTAGTAAGGCTGGGGACCAATGCATGAAATATTTAGGAGGTTAGGTTGCCAGAGATTTTTGTTGATTGGAGGAATGGATGATGGAGGGGAGCAGAAATGTCAAGGATGACTTCCAGATTACATGAGATTTGAGATACCTTAAAAACACCTGGAAAGCATTGCTTTGCATATGAGAAGTACTGATTAGGAATCATCAGTATACAGGTGGAAACCAAACTATGGGAATTTGGGGAGATCCCAGAAGAGCAAATAGAGTGGGAAGGGGCGAGGCCCATGACAAAGCCCAGAGGTCATCAGTACTCAAAGGACACCTAAGAGACCAAGAGTGGCTTTAGAGGTTGTGAAGAACCACCACAGAATTAAGAGAAACTCATGGCTGTGCTGACATTGCCAGAAACCAGCCCTGTCCCCAGGCAATCTGCCATGTGTGCTCATACTCCTTAAAAACTAAGAAGTGTCATTCAAAGTCTCTTGTGATCTTTGCTGCCTTGTTTCACTAGTTTCAGGCACAGAAGACTGCAGAGAGTGATCTGAGGAGTTAAAGTATAAATGTGAAAACAATCTACGACAACACTTTTAAGAGACTGTAAAGTATGCAGAAAATTATAAATAAGAATGTAAAAAAAAAAGAACTACTTATGCACTTTGGTGAACAACCTTGCTGAGTCTCTTGCCCATACATAATTTTAAATAAATTGGATATTTGATTTAAACTTTATTATTAAATATTAATGTAATACATATGATATGTAATAAAAATGCCTCTTTTTCACTCAGCAATATTGTCAGCCTACATATTAATAATAATCTATATCAGGGCCTGGAAACATTTTCTAAAAAGGGTCAGATAATAAATGTTTTAGGGTTTTTGAGCCGTATGGTCCCAGTTGAAGTCACTCAACTCTTGTCTCTGTACTGTAGCATGCAAGCAGCATTAGACAATAAGCAAATGGGTGGACACAAATGATCTGGCAATAGGCTATAGTTAGCCAAATGTTGATCTATATGATAAGTTTTAATAACTTCATATTGCTTATGGCTGTACCATAAATTTAGCCAACCTCACTTCAAGAAATGTATCCCAAGTAGATTTTCAGTGTTTGAAAATGTTTGAACCAAATATATTTAATACAGCCTTATATATTTTCATGGAAAATAGAAACAACATAAATGTTCATCAAAAGGAGATTAATTAGGGGCTCCTGTGTGGCTTCAGCTCAGGTCATGATCTCAGGATCCTGGGATCAAGCCCCATGTTGGGTTCCACACCCAGCGAGGAGTCCGCTTATCTCTCTGTCCTTCTGCCCCTCCCCCTACTCATGCTCTCTCTCTTTCTCTCTCAAATAAATAAATCTTTTTTAAAAAGGAGATTAATTAGGTAACTTTTGATATACATAATAATTAATTTCAAGGTTCCTAAATGGTAACGTTATTTCTAAGTTATCTTGCCCCTAACTCAGATCAGTTTCTTCAGTTGCAGACACCTGAATCTTTTTTAAGTTTTTATTTTAATTCCAGTTAGTTAACATACAGTGTTATATTAGTGGCATGTGTAGTATATAGTGATTTAACATTTCCATACATCATCCAGTGCTCATCACAACAAGTGTACTCCCTAATCCCCATCACCTTTTCTACCCCCCAAACCTTCCCCTCTCAAAACCATCAGTTTTTTCTCTATAGTTAAGAATCTGTTTCTTGTTCTCTCTCTCTCTGTCTCTCTCCCCCTTTGCTTGTTTGTTTTGTTTCTTAAATTCCACATGTGAGTGAAATCATGCCATTTTTTTCTCTGACTTACTTTGCTTAGCATTATATTCTCTACCCCATCCATGTCTTTGCAAATGGCAAGATTTCATTATTTTTCATGGCTGAATAACATTCCATTGTACATACACTTGTTTTTATATGGAGACTCTTGGCTATTGTAAATAATGCTGCTATAAATACAAGGGTGCATATGTCCCTTTGAAATAGTGTTTTTCTATTACTTGGGTAAGTATTCAGTAGTGTGAATGCTGGATCATAGGGTACTTCTATTTCTAACTTTTTGAGGAAACTCCATACTGTTTTCCAGAGTGGCTACACCAGTTTGCATTCCCACTAACAGTGCAAGAGGGTCTTCTTTTCTCCACATCCTCACGAGCACTGTTGTTTCTTGTGTTGTTGATTTAGTCATCCTGACAAGTGTGGGGTGATATTCAAAATCAATGATATGTGGATTATCATGTTACTTTGACTTCACCATGACAGGGAGATCAGTATGTATAAAATTATAATACAGCATACTACATTATTTAACTTATAAAACTTATTCATATTTCTTCAAATATCCCATTAATGTTCTTTTTTGGTCCAGGATTCAAGGCAAAAATCACACTTTACATTTAGTTGTGTTTCCTTAACCTCCTTTAATATGGAACTGGTCCTCAGTCATTCTTTGTTTGTCGTGACCTTGAGAATTCTTAAGAGTACTAGTATTGAGATACCCCAATGCCAGTGAGTCCACCTAGTGCCCAAATCTTGATTTGTAAATACAATCCTCCAATACCAGAAAACTGTGAGTCCTTGGAGAAATATCTGGTTGTAGAATTAGGGCAGGGAAAGTACAAGATGAGCCTGAAATATCTTATGGTATCAGAATATATGGAAGTAATTTAAAAAGTGTTGAAGGATGGACACATTTGAAAAATATATAGGAGCCAACCTGAAGGGAACTCCCAAAGGCCAAATCTGGGAAAACTGAACAAGAAAATAAATAATGATTGTGACAGATTATAATCTAAGGAATTCATTTGTACTTACAATATAAATAATAAAAGAAAAAATCAATGGATAAATATAGAAAAGCATAAACTTTTTTCTTACCATATATTTCCAACTAGTTTCTGTAGATGAAGGAATGACTGAAATTGAAAATCACCATTTGGCAAACACCACAGTAATAATTGTTTCAGACAGAAAACATCAGTGGATGCTAAAGTTAGTGGTGAAACTGTGATAAATAACAAGATATTTAAGTATTCTCAAATTATGTCCTCATAAGATCCTTACTGTGCCCATAGAAACATAGTAACTTTGCAGTGGAGAAACCCAGCAGCTATCACCTTCACCAAGTTACCATTTTTAGTAATGGAACAAATAAACATCAAATGACTTCTGAAATGATATGCTGAGAAGTTCATAATCTTAGTTTCTGGTATCTTTGCCAAAAATGCAGAGCCTGAATTTAAATTTTGAGGAAGTGTCAGAGAAAATGTATTGATTGTCAGAGCCTAATCAAGCTAATATTAGACACATGAGGGTATACTCATGTGTTAGAAGCACTTCCGGTTTGGCCTTCATTCTTTTCACAAAGAAATCCATTTAAAGAGGCTTAAGGAAAAAATTACAGGATGAGGGTCATGCCTTAAGAAGATTAAACTGGCTGCAGATAATAAGATACAAAATCAAGGGTATAAATAAATGCTATAGAAGGTATTTGTGCCTGTTAGGAATCTGATATATTATTTCAAGTGCACTGTCACAATAACCTCAACAAGGGTAATGGCCACAGAAACGGTGGAGAATAAGCTGAGAAATGATATGAAGAAGACTCAAAATGATTTTTGTACTCATTGAATGTGAAGGGTCTGCTGAAGCAGTGAAAGGAAGATCTCTGTTTACTACACTGAGCAGGCAGCAGGAAAGGTCAGTCTCCAGTCTGGGAAAGAGAATGATTGCATTTTCCATTAAGAAACTGAGCTTGAAGAGAACATGTAACTTGCAGTGCTACAAGGCCAGTAAGAAGCAGAATCAGTACTTAAACCCAAATCTTCTAAGTTCAGAAATTTCTATGGAGAAAGAAAGAAGGAAAGAAAGGAACAGAGGGAGAAAGAAAGGGAGGGAGAGATTTCTATGGCCTACATGAAGTTCAATGTATATGGAGACTCTGCAAGTGATTAACAAGAACTGCAAGCTTCTGCAAATGTCAGTTTCTAAGTGCACGCACAATTACATATATGTGCAAAATTATAAGCAACTCATAAAAAATGTGAAAGAGAAGGTGAAGTTCCCCTTTTATCTCTGAGTTCCACTGGACTTTATCTAGCAGTAAAGTCCATGTTCCTTAGTTTCAAGTAAAGCAGTCCCGGGCTTTCAACAGTCACCTGATTGACTGTCAGAGCCTAGTCAATCTCAGAGATCAGTGGTTTCAGTGCAATCATTTACATGTATCTGATCCTCCACATTCAAATATGTATATATAGGTTAGATGGAAAAGACACTGGTGTAGGTAATTTCATTTGCACTAGGTTTCTCAGCCAATGTTAAGAGCAGATGGGAACTGGAGTTTTAGGTTTCAATTCCCTATACAAATTGGCAAAACTGTTACATCCTGAAAAAAAAAAAAAAGAGAATCATCCTTTGAATACATTTAAATCTACATACAGCAACATGACTGAGATCAGCTCAGTGGGTGGGCAGAAGACCCCATTGTTCAACCCACTGGGTTTTAAGTCACAGCTTAGCCTCAACAAAAAATAAGAGAGACAGAAGTTGCTGGTCATGAACTACTTGTTATTTTTCTAGCCATTTGCTCCCGGTAGTAAGAAGAGGTGGTGGTAAGCCCCAAATCTGCCCCACCAGCTTTCCCTTAAAGGGAGATGATGAGACTAAAAGCAGAGTACTCCTATTCTTAGTAGAAAGGGTAAAATGAATGAGAAAAATCTCTTCATTCTAGTTAATGCATTCAAAGGTTGAATGAATGAATATATGCGGAAATACGTAATGTGATTCTCATTAAAATATAGTCCCTCCCCTAAATTTCTAGGACCTGTAAGAACGATGAAGTAAATTCATGCACATTGAGCAAAGTACACATAGAAAGGCATATCCCTAACATTTACCACAGTGCTTGTCTTAAATTACCACAGACAAAGTAATCATTTTTAAACTCTTCTCTAACCACAGTTCATTACATATTCTAAGGAAGGTTTTTCATTATTCCTGTTTATTTATTTATGCTCCTGAAAAGGAATAAAAAACATTTCTAATTCAGGTACTCTCAAATCATATTCTACCTTCTTGCAATTAAAACACAAATTTACTTAAGATGCTGCTTGCCTAAAACAACCGTGTTTTCAAAATAGACACTTTGTGAAATTTGTTAGTAACAGTTGAATGCTTAGGGACAGAGCAAAGCTTCAATTAAAGGATTATAGTTCCGGAGCTAAAACAGGAGTCTGTATGTTCAAGGCCAAGCTTTCTTTCCTACATTCATTGACTCTAATTTTAATTCGGTTTTTATTTTTCTTTTCCCTTTTCTCTTTCTTTTCTTTTCCTATTTACTGTTGGATAGATCTATAAGTTATAGGGGAAAGAGCAGTCTGATCTTACCAAGAAAGTTGTTTTTCTCAAGTTGTTTCTTGCATTTTCAAGTCAGTTCTCAGCTCCAGCCTTACTTTCAGGATCTGAACCTTCATTACTCCTGGTGACTCACCAAGGTCCAAAGTCTGCCCCAGCACTACCTGAATGCTTGAATCGCCCTGGAGTCAGCTTGCTTATAGGAAACTCTTCCAGTTTCCCTCACATAAAAGTGGGATTTATAAATGTCTAAGCAATAACTCAATGGAGAAATAAAGAAAGGATGTGCCTTTCGGATTTCAATGAGGTCATCATCACTTCCTTTCTCTCTCTCTTTAATATCATGTGAATTTCTAAGCATCCCAAAGAAGTTGAACACGGGGTACTTTGTGGGTTTTTCCCAAAAAATACTCAAAAGTGAAAACTCTCAAAAAACAATGGTTTCTTTCCCATCACCGCTACATTAAGAGAAAAGAAATACATTACTAATCTTGTTAGGTAATCATAGATATACTTAACAGCTACTGAAGGTATTATTTGATAGGACACACTTCAATATACAATTCAGCACTATCGAGGGATTGAGGCAAAACTGCTTCTCAGTTGGAAAAAATATCAAATAGATACTTTTGAACTTCTCAGTAGGTAATAATCCAGTAAGTCTGGGAAACATTTTATAGGCATATGGAACAAATTATTTTGGTAATTGCAAAAGGATTATTAATACTTATAGGTCAGTTGTCCTGACCTTTTCAAATGTAACTATTTTGCAGAAAATAGAAGCTAACTATAAATTAAGTTGTGATTTTCTCCTAAAAAGTTTTAGATGAATGAGATAGTAAATTAATGAATTATTTAAACATTCCACCCACATTTTTAGTCTGCATATGCATACGAATAAGAAAGAGTATTTTTGAATTACACAGGATTTTACACACATATACATTCTGTTTCTCTGTCTAATAAATTCTAGATGGCCACTGGAAGGCCAGATGGAAAGGGAAGACTTCCTGGTCTTCCTTTATTCATTTCTATTTTGACCTTATATTTGTAAAAACTGAAGGATAATTCTGGCCAGTGTTTGTTCAATTCTATAGCCTTCTGAAACAGTATCAACTTCATAACAGTGCCATAATTATTTATTCCCATCAGAGCAGAGTTGCTTACCTGATGAAAACACAATTGGAAAAAATTCCTTCTTACGTGGCATTGTAAACCATCTGCCGTATTTGGGTTTTATAATATGCAGCAAACTCAAAAAAAAAAAAAAAAAAAGAGTAGAAACAGAAGTTTCCGGGACAACAACATCATCTAAGAAGTACAAAGGGCCCATCCTATCAGGGAAAGGCACACAATTATAACCAGCAAATGAACATGCAGAAGTACACACCACTGCAGATGAACATGGGCTATTATTGCTTTACACCTAGTCCTCTGTATGCTTTATTGTGTTTCCAACCCATCAAGAACTGATTTATTTACTTTTGCATATCAACAGCCACATAGTACTATGTGCTAAACTGTTCTAAGTGCTTTATAAATATCAAATCATTCAGTTTGCCTAACCTTATAACATGAGCATGCCTATTTTACAGATAGGAGGAACAAAGTAAAAGAACCAGGATTGAAACTCAGGCGATCTATAATAGTATCTCTGTTCTTAACACTACATTGTGCTGGTGACTGCCTTCTTTCTTACTACACAGTCATAAAAATTTCTTCAAATATGGGTAACTCTTTAAAAGTGAGGATTATATTTTAAGATTAAATTCAAAGTTAATACTGAGATCCACATTTACATCCTGGTATTCTGTAGTTCAAGAAATATGTGCTTCCTTTCCTGCAAAGCTTTTTTATATAAAACACAGGGGGACACAAAAGAAAAGATGATGTTTTCATCTCACCACTGATAAAGAATACAGTAATTAGAGCCACTAAATATAAACATATATATATATGCATATATATGTATATATATAACAAATACTGCCTCTCATACATAAATTTTCTGTATATAGGAAATATATAGGTCAGAAAAAAACATAAACTTTATTTTTCTTCCCTCTGCCTACAAAATATGATTTATTGTTTTAGATGACTAACTAGGTTCAGGAAGCAGTAAGACCCTCTCATTAAAAAAACATGTAGGAAAAAGCAGGAAAAAAATAGAACTAAGAAAAAATTAGTTTGTGCCTCCCTATAGAGAACTACAGTATATACTAAATAAGTCAAATCATCTTTCAGTGTCCATGAAAGAATAGGAAAACAAAACAAAAGAAAATTGCTTCTTTATGTACTTTGTTTCATGCCAAACACTGAACTGATTTTCAGTGACATTAATAATGTGCTCTCTTGCTAAACAAGAGCATCCCAGGGGTCCCAGACTTTTTTTTTTTTCTCTTTCTCTTAAAAAAAAAAAAAAAAAAAAAACCCTGCATACTTATTTCAGGGCAGCTAGGTGGCTCAGTTTGTTAGGCATCCAACTCTTTTTTTTTTTTTTTTTTTAGATTTTATTTATTTATTTGACACACTGAGATCACAAGTAGGCAGAGAGGCAGGCAGAGAGAGAGGGGAGGAAGCAGGCTCTCTGCTCCGCAGAGAGCCTGATGCAGGGCTTGATCCCAGGAATCTGGGATCATGACCTGAGCCGAAGGCAGAGGCTTTAACCCACTGAGCCACCCAGGTGCCCCAGGCATCCAATTCTTGATTTCAGCTCAAGTCATAATCTCGAGGTCCTGGAAGTGAGCCCCAAGTTGGGTTTCATGATCAGCAGGGAGTCTGCTTGGGATTCTCTCTTCTCTCTCCCTCTGCCCCTCTCTCTGCTCACATGCATGCACTCTCTCTCTCTCTCTTTCGAATAGGTATATCTTAAAAAAAAAAAAAAAAAAAAAAATTCCCGGATCCTCATCTGAAAATTAACTTAGAGCCCTCATCACACCTGTTCCTTTATCCACAGAAAATTTTCAGTGCATTATGAAAAATTAAGAAATATTTTACTGCAATTTTTTAAATTAGGAAGTAATAGGGCTAACATTGCTTTAAGTGTTATAATTTGGGGAGAGGGATAAAATACAAACTGAAATTTTGGTTGGCATAATTTTCAGCTAATTTGAATGGGGGGAAACTCAGTACCCTACAATAGACTATAAGCACCATGAAAGCAGTATCTGCATTTATTCTGAACTTGGCAGGAAACCTAACGCTCAGAAGATGCTCTATGGCTAAAGCCATTTTAAAGTCAGTTTAAAAGAAGAAGAAAAGAAAGTGTATTAGCAATGATTTAACGATTTAAGGCATTTTGACATTTTTGCATATTAGTGCTTTTACAGAACTCAGGTGAACCCTTGATCACAGATTTTATCACCTGTAGCATATGCACAGCACTTGCGACCTGCTAATGAATTGCACTTCCTTCTCCCTCATTTCAGGCCTCTTTCCTCTTTCCTACATCCCAACACACACCCACCCATGAAGGAAGACCTATCCTCTTCCAACCCACAACAACCGAAAGTCTCTCATCAGATAGTCTCTCTTATTCTAAAGTTGTATCTTATGATTACCTTCCTATTTTTTTATCTAGCTTCCATTAAAATTTTTCTTTGCTCATTCCACCCCACCTACCCAAAGATTTCCAGAAGTCCTCACTCAATCTTTTGCTGTCTCCCAGAAATGGGAGAGTGCAAAGTGGGAAAAGAGGTGGAGGGGAAAGGAAGGAGAGGTCTTGGTACCCCTAGTTGGAGGCATTAGGTGTCCAGAAAATCTTCAAATCCACCCAGCTCTAATCTTCCTCATTTCTTCCCTATCTTCATCCCTCTAATTGTTTGTCTGGATCCCCCATCTTGACATCTCACCCCCACCCATCTGGCTAACTGGAGCAATATTTGAATTAGTTATGTAAATAGAATAGCTATTTATTTATTCACATTTATTCAAATGGATTGGTTAACATTTATGTTTAAAATAGACCAATAGTGATTATATGTGCTCATAAACACCTAAGAATCTTTATTGTAAGTTTTTTTAATAACAATACTCCATTCTTACCATATTCTCAGTCTTTATAAATTCTTATATAAACAACATAATCATGCCCCTGCAATAAGAAAATGATAGCTTCACATCTTTCTAGAGATTGAAAACATCAGCCCAAATATGAAAAAGTTTTAATAACAGCCATGGTATTAAGTAAAATGATACTTTGACAGTCTTGGCAAGGGAATGATAGACAGTAAATTAGAATCAGATTATTCTGGTTGTAAAAAAAAAAACAAAAACAAAAAACAAAAAACAAAACCCAGAAAAACAGCAGTTAAAGAAAACACAGACCTATATTTTATAGCCAAATGGTATTTTTAAAGGCTATGGTGAAAAACAGTGGTTAATCATGCCTGGTATGTAAAAAGCATTCAGTAAAAATTCACTAATTGAATAAATGAGTGAATGAATGAATTAATTGCTTTTCTGGTTTATACCAGGACTATTAAACTAAATTTAGAAATATTTAGCCATTTTCTACATTCTTCAGTTACCTATTATTGCTTCAGAAATAGCTAATGATAAAGATTTCATCATCTTTGATTGCCAGTAGTAGGCCCTTTTAATTTTATCTTCTCTCTTCAAAGCTCTTTCTGTCTTTGAAGATTGACTGTCATACTGTCCTGTTGCTGAATTCAATTAGATCTTAAAAGCTCTATATCACTGGGTCATGAAACTATACCATTCTGCTCAATGCTGGAGTTGTAAGGAAATGATACTGCCTCCCTTATTTGGAGAGGCACTGGGGCATTGACCCGCATCTCCAGGGAAGGGCTGAGGGCCAGGTATAGCTGTGCAGACAAGCTCTGGGGTGTCACCACTCCTGAAGTTTCCTCCAGTAAGGAGTGAGAAATTAACACTAATGCTGTGATGCAACGGTGCACTTAGGCCCTTAGCCATCCTGAGGAGTTAGTGGGAAGTTGGAAAGACTGAAATACAATGTTGCTTCTCACAACCACACTTTTTTCTGGCAGAAGCACAAGTCAGTGACAAACTGCATATGATTATCATTTACAGAAGAGGACTCTCTGCTCCTCTGCTTGTAGGATTAGAATGCATAGAGAAATTAGCAAGGATTTAGTGATTCGGGATTTTTTAAAGTAAGAAAATTTTTATCTAGGTGAGAATATTCCAACTCCCCCTCCTGTTAACTCTCTGAATTTAGACTAGAGTCTTCCTTTCCCTTTGCCTGTATCTCTTTTTTCTCCATTATAAAATGTGATGAAATAATATTTGCCTTCCAGTTTGGTGAGTCCTGTGGTTGGCACTTAGTAAATGTTCATTGAAAGGGTGATAAGCATAAATAAGTATTCAATAAATGTAAATAAATATATAGTTACATATTATTACACAATTATATAATTATAAATTATATATAATATTATATACATATATTATCATATTATACATCATTATCATATATTTATGTAATATATAAATTATATAAATGCATATAAATATATTAAATATATAATTTAATAAATGTGTGACTTACATAAATATATTAATTATATAATGCATAAGTTATACAAATTAATACAAATCATTTGCATAGTATATTATATGTAATATATTTATGTTTGCTTATATATGCTTGTATGTATTTTGAAGAATTACAGTGGTGGGGAGGACAGAAGATTTTGTGTAGGTTGCACAAGATGTAGCTTTCCATACCCCACAATGGTCTCCATCTATTGCCATCCTTACCCAAAGACTCCCAGTTCCTTCAGGAGGAAGAGAAATGAAAATACTAACCCCAGTACCCAGTCTTCTGTCAGTTGGTTTTTTTGTCCCTTTTACTATTCTCTGTATCCTCTTGCTTTCTACAGTGGAGAACTACATATTGACATGGTAGTGACTAAAAGTGGGGAGAGGTCCCCTGGGGATGGTCAGCCAAGCACATATGTAAAAAACCTGAAGAACAGTTAATTGTTGAATTAGGCGAAGTGGTGTATGCCAACCCACAGAGAGCTTTCAGGAGGATGGGGATCCAGAAATGACCTCTACAGTCAGGTGGTGTGTCCCTCTGAGCAGCTTTCACTACGACCCAGTCTCTCAGGACATATCTCATGTGCATTATTTTTATTGACAGAAAATACTCCTCCTGAATCTTCTTGCTTGAATCTTGTGCCACCCAGTTGCTTCTTTCTTTTTCTTTCTTTTTTTTTAAGATTTTATTTATTGGGGCGCCTGGGTGGCTCAGTGGGTTAAAGCCTCTGCTTTCAGCTCAGGTCATGATCCCAGGGTCTTGGGATCAAGCCCCACATCGGGCTCTCTGCTCAGCAGGAAGCCTGCCTCCTCCTTCCTCCTCTCTCTCTACTTGCCTCTCTGCCTACTTGCAATCTCTCTCTGTGTCAAAGAAATAAATAAAATCTTTATCTTAAAGATTTTATTTATTTCTTTGACACAGAGAGAGAGAGATCACAAGCAAGCAGAGAGGAAGGGGGAGCAGGCTCTCCACCGAGCAGAGAGCCTGATATGGAGCTCGATCCCAGGACCCTGAGACCATGATCTGAGCCAAAGGCAGAGGCTTAACCCACTGAGCCACCCAGGCACCCTGCATCTTTCTTTTAACAAAACTTTCCCTCTCCTTCATGTCCAAGGCCCTACATCCATTTATGTGTTGTCTCTGGCAAGGATAGGCAGCAATTCTTTGTTCTTCAAGACAGTATAGCAGACAGAGGAGAATTTTGTTCCTGAGGTAGGCTATCATGGTATTTAGGCCTGAAGATAAAAACTTTAAAAATCAGTCATATACTTAGTTAGATAGAGAAGGGTAACCTTCACTGGCTTGTTCCTCAACCTTATTATGCTAAAAAAAAAAAAAAAAGTATGTATGTATGTCACTCTCTCACTCTTAAATTCCAATTTTTTTTTTCAATTTGCATAAATCACTTTATTTACTTTTTTTTTTTTTTTAATTTTTTTTTTCAGCATAACAGTATTCATTATTTTTGCACCACACCCAGTGCTCCATGCAATCCGTGCCCTCTACAATACCCACCACCTGGTGCCCCCAACCTCCCACCCCCCACCCCTTCAAAATTCTCAGATCGTTTTTCAGAGTCCATAGTCTCTCATGGTTCACCTCCCCTTCCAATTTCCCTCAACTCCCTTCTCCTCTCCATCTCCCCTTGTCCTCCATGCTATTAAATTCCAATTTTGAAAAATTTCCAAATAGTGGTACCTGTGTGGCTCAGTCAGCTAAGCGTCCAACTCTTGATTTGGACTCAGGTCATGATATCAGGGTTGTGAGATCAAACCCTGTGTCTGGTTCCATGTCAGTGGGGAGTCTGCTTGAGATTCTCTCTTTCCCTCTTCCTCTCCCTCTGTTCCTCCGCTCACTCAGGCATGCATGCTCACTTCCTCTCTCTCAAATAAATAAATAATTCTTCTAAAAAAATCTCCAGCTATTAACTCTGACTTGGATCACATAAGTGTGGTGAAAGGAGGCACGTGTGTGGTAGAGGATTCAGTGCACCATCGTAGATTCCTTGTGCTAAATCACATGTCTATCAAGTTTAGCTCAAGAAAGCCACGAATGAGGGCGCCTGGGTGGCTCAGTGGGTTAAGCCGCTGCCTTCGGCTCAGGTCATGATCTCAGGGTCCTGGGATGGAGTCCTGCATCGGGCTCTCTGCTCAGCAGGGAGCCTGCTTCCCTCTCTCTCTCTCTGCCTGCCTCTCTATCTACTTGTGATCTCTCTCTGTCAAATAAATAAATAAAATCTTTAAAAAAAAAAAAAAAGAAAGAAAGCCACGAATGATTTCTGACTACAGTCTCTCATGTGGACCAGTGGACTGCTTTCTTGACTTTAATCTTCTCCCCATCAAACCCATCTTGAATTATACTGACAATCTGCATTCTCCAATTTTCTCATGTCTTTTTACTTAGAACTTGTTGGCTATGCATGTACCTATTTATTTGCACAGAATTCTACAATTTACAGAATACCTTTATATGTATAATTTCAACTGATTATTTTAAACAGGTAGGGAAAGTGGTATTATCCCTATCTTACAAGTGACTAAAATAAAATTCAGAGATATTAGGAGACATGACTGAGATTATATGACTAAGATTATAAAATTTGAACTCATCCACTTCGAACATTAGATCTAGCTGTTTACAGCTAAACTCTCTCATCTCACTGTCCCCCAACTTTATCTGGAGAGCTGGTTCTCTCCCTGCACTCTGTATTTCCCAGCTTGGAATATTCTTCAGCCTTCTGATTTTCTGTGTTTCCTGACCTAGACTCTGTTAGCCTTTCATTTACTTAAGCTCCAGTTCATACCCCACCCTTCCTCTAAGCTTTCCCACTTGCCACCAGCCTAGTATGATCTCTCTTCCGTGAGAACCCTGTGTGGTTATTTTTCATCTTTTATGTGGACATTATGAGCAGACCCTCTTGACATTCAATGCTGTCTTTCAGCCTTACCCTGCCTGGATAAAGTTACTTGAAGCTTAGAGAATGAGAATATCCCCTGAGGTACCATGTTCTCCTGTCATTTTCTGTTGTGCTGTCACTGGGGACAGAAAATCAGCAACTTATCAAGAGAGTACTTTTCAAAATTGTCAGGATTCAACTCAAATATCCTCTCATTGATAAAGTCTTCCCTGACTCTTAGAATTCAGCAAGCTTTCTCATATCCTCACAGTAACTAGTACATGCTTCTCATTTAGCACTTAGTATGCTTTTTGTTTGTTTGTTTGTTTGTTTATACACAATGCCTTACTTTCAGTGGCATAGCTCCGTGGACATAAGGAAAGTGACACTCATTGTGACCCACTATGGCACTGAGTTCAAATAGGCAGACTTTGTTAAATATTACATTGCAGGCTGACTGAAAGAATGAATGAATGAATGAATATGTAGATTTAGTAGCAACTGGAACACAGACTCCCTTAATGACAGTTAGCTAGCACTGAGAGCCTCAAGCTATCCAACAAAAGCCTTGTTAATCCTTAATTGGGCTGAAATAACTTTAACTCGGAGAGGGGTCGCAGGAAGAGAAATTTACTGTGGAATATGGTTTCCCTTAGGAAGTGTTAGCCACATCATTTTGGCTCTCCATTCAGCCCCAAATCCCATTTGACCCATAGTTTAGTAGAATCCTGATGAGAGGCCAAATAAAAAGAAAAAAAAGAAGAAGAAGAAGAAGAAGAAGAAGAAGAAGAAGAAGAAGAAGAAGAAGAAGAAGAAGAAGAAGAAAAAGGAGGAGGAAGAAAGAAAGAAAGAAAGATAAGGAAAAAAGTAGAATAAGAGCTCCTATTGGACAGAAACAATAGATGGATTCATTCAAGGAGAAAATCAAAACAAGAACTATAGCAACGTTTTTTTAAGACCTACTCTATTTAACAGATGAGACTACTGGGCCCAGAGTAGGTTGTGAGATGACCAAGATTAAATAACTAAACAAAGTTTTCAACCAACCATCTACTTTTCTACCACACCTCACTGTCTTTCTGATGTTTCTGTTGCTGCTATATTATGAATTTAAAAGTTCCACAGAAACAAACAATGACATAAACATATAATAATAACACAAACACCCCTAGTTCCTATTTCCTTATCAAGAAGGCAGAATGTTCAGAATACACAATGCACAGAGCCTTTGTCAGTATTAAGAGAAAAAAGCAAGTGTACAATGCTTAGGACAAAGATGGCATATTGAAAGCACTCAAGTATTACTATTATTAGCAACTATCATCTACCTCAGACTCAAGCCTGCTTCAGCATAGATCTTCCTGGAAAATCTGGCATGAAAACAGAACTAGTACAAACATGACGTATTCAATACTTGTCACAAAAATGAAGCTTATGATAATTGTGCTCTACCATTACACCCTTGACCCTGTGGTTACTACTATGTATATCACCTGCCTAGTGGCTCAAATAATTCAAGGTGCTGGATGAAAAATTACATATTGCATGTGCCCAGGTTACATTTAAGAGATTTAATCCCTGACTGTGCCCTTTCATAGCTGTTACAAATCCACTGAGCTGTAGAGTGGGCACTCTAATGCTTTTTAACTAGGCTGGATATCATTTGTGGTTTCCCAATAGTCCACATGTAATACAGTTACATTTCCACTCAGTACCCAGGTGGGACTAATTTGTTTACCTAACAAATATTTACTGAGCTTCTGATATGCACCAGGCACTTACTTAGTGCTGAAGCTATAGCAGCAAGCAAAGCAGGCAAAAATTCCTCACCGATTAGAACTACATTCTAGAGGAAGAATTATCCAGAATAGTAAAAGGCAGAAAAAAAGTGTTTACTCTTTGGAAATGTCATCTCCTAACCCTCAAAATAAGCTGCTCTTACAATGGAAATAAATAGATTTTTATAAAAAGCTGTCTTTTACCTTGACAGTATACAACCTATCAAGATCGTAAGCATGGACTTCTACATTATGACCAACCGTTTTCCCTGATATATGCCTCTAACTTCCTTAATTGTACAAGGGAAACCAAATAAGAATAATATATCAAAAGATAAAATAGAGGTAAATCTAAAGATAATAGTTATAGATAAGTTAAAGCAGAAATACCAAAGCTTTAAAAATAATTCCTAAATCATGTCACCAAGGGAAAGAAAGATACAAAAGTCACTTTTAGGACCCATTCACCCAATCTCTATCATTCCCATCACCCTTTCTCACTCTGGTGGTTCAACCTAAGGGTTTTAAACCAAAACCAGCATTTGTAGTTTACAATCACACTTAAGGGTTTACACTGCAACATATCACTTCCTCCTCCACAACTGCTACAATGGAATCAAGTCCAAACCTGGAATTTTAAATACAAGGAAAAATTCAAATGTAACAGAAAAGGACTGCCTGAGCACTGACAGAATGTGCTATATTTTCTGTTGTCAGAGTCTTGCTATTTGTAAGTATTTTATTTAAAAAGACATAAATGATTTATAATAAGGATAATATTGGAAAAGGCCAATGTTTTTCAAGTTCAAGGACCTATTCTACACTACAAACACATACACACACACACACAAAGCAAACTCAGGTCTAGAATAGGTACTAATATGATGCCCATTTTACAGATAAGGAAGGCAGCACTGAAGACTAGCACAACTTGCCGAAGTTCAGATGACTAGTGAATGCCAGAGCTGGGACTCACACATCAACAGTCTGCTGCTGACAATCACATGCCAACCTGTCTTTCTTAATACAGTCAGTTCCATCTTAACTCATGACTCCGTGAATTACTTTCTGCTCCCTCTTCTTATTTGTGTTTCCCTTGACAAACAGAAAAACTCTTGTAAGACAGGAATTACGTTATGTGATTTTATGTTGTCCACAGAGATTAGAGTAAGACATAAGAGCAACCTGCAACAAACAACTTAAAATCCCCAAATTTTGCTTTGTTCGTGTATAAAAGGGATTTCTGATCCTGGCTCTTCCAGTATCATGGGTATTTATATTGAGTTCTATTATAAATGGTATTTTAAATATGAAAATGTTTTATGAACCAAATATGAAAATGTAGAAGAAATGTCCATAAGATAGTGATAGCTTTAATTTTTCTCTTAAATACTCTATTGAAAATTAATTTCTACCCTCTCTGGGCTTTCCAAACACAATTTCTGAACTTTTACTATAAGATTTATCCCATTTGGCCTCAATTTGAGCTAGCTCACTAGAGTCGATAGTTATATTTTCAGGAAATTTGTCAGCTATTAAACATAGCCACGATTTTTAAAAAAGTATATTATGTAAACTTTTAATTTAATAAATTATATTAGAAACAAAAATGGAATACTAAGAACTCATTACTCCTAATTAATTTAGGAGATTTTACTGTATGGGCTCACATAGCTTGATTATAACTATATGGTAGAAAAACCATAAATTGAGCTACAGAGCACCTCTTCCTAACTTTGCAGAGAGCTCATGTTAGTACTTGAAACTGGCCATGATAGGAGCATTTTCACCATGAATAACAGAGAGCACTACAAATCAAGACTGAACCTGTTGCTTTATTATCTGGAATTAAAGAGGCAATGGATAAAATGTTAATCATGCAAATTAAACTTAAAAGTGTTTAATAGCCTAAAAAATGTGCAAGTACACATAGAGCATTTTCTAGGATAGATGATATATTAGGCCACAAAACAAGTTTTAACAAAACCAAGATTTAAAATCATAGCAAGTATCTTCTTTGATCACAATAGCAAGAAACACAATAGCAAGAAACGAGAAATCAATAACAAGAAGAAAAAATGAAAAATTAATGAACAGAAGAAATTAAGCAACAATCTCCCGAAAAATCGGTGGATTAAAGAAGAAATTCAAGGGGAAATAAGGGACACTTGGGTAGCTCAGTCAGTTAAACATCTGCCTTCAGCTCAGGTCATGATCCCCGGGTTTGGAGATCCAGCCCTGTATCTGGCTCCTGGTTTGGTGGGTAACTGGCTTTTTCCTCTTCCTCTGTCTCTCCCTCCTGCTCATGCTCTCTCTCTATTTCTCTCCCTCAAATAAATAAGTAAAATCTTTAAAAAAGGGAAATAAAAAAAATTTCTTGAGACAAATGAAAATGGAAACATAACACACCAGAACTTATGGGATACAGCAATAAAAGTTCGAAGAAAGAAGATTATAGCAATAAATATTTATATCATGAAGCAAGAAAGATCCCAAATAAACAACCTAACTCTATGCCTTATGGAACTAAACTAAACTAAAATAAAATAAAAACACACTGAACCCAATATTAGCAGAAAAAAGGAAATGACAAAGGGTAGAACAGAAATAAATAAAATGGAGAACAGAAAAAGAATAGATTGACAAAAGGAAAAATAGAAAAGCAAGATTAACCAAACTAGAAGTTAGGTTTTTTTTTTTTTTTAAGATTTTCTTTCTTTATTTATTTGACAGAGAGAAATCACAAGCAAGCAGAGAGGCAGGCAGAGAGAGAGGAGGAAGCAGGCTCCCTGCTGAGCAGAAAGCCCGATGTGGGGCTCGAACCCAGGACCTGGGATCATGACCTGAGCCGAAGGCAGCGGCTTAACCCACTGAGCCACCCAGGCGCGCCTAGAAGTTAGTTTTTGAAAAGATGAACAAAATTGGCAAACTCTTAGCTTGACTCTCTAAGGGAAAAATAGCGAAGACCAAAATCAACAAAATTATAAATGAAAGGGGACATCACAACTGATATCACAGAAACACAAAGGATCATAAAGGTTCCTATGAACAACTATTGCCAAAAAATGGGAAAATTTGGAAGAAATGGAAAAATTCTTAGAAACACACAACCTACCAAGATTTAAACAGGAAGATATAGAAGATCTGAGTAGGCCAATTATGAATAAGGAGATTGAATCAAAAATCTGTCAGTTAAGAAAAACCTAGGGCTAGATGGCTTCACTGGTGAATTTTACAAAGAATTTAAAGAATTTACACCAATACTTCTCAAACTCTTCTGGAAAATGGAAAGGGAAGGAACACTACCAAACTCCTTTTACAAAACCAGCATTATCCTGATACCAAAGCCAAAATAAGGGCCCTACCAGAAAAGAAAACTACAGGTTTTACAGAGAAACTGTGTTTATCCCTGATAAACATGGATGCAGAAATTCTCAACAAAATACTAGCACACCAAATTCAGCAACACGTTAAAAAAGGATCATTCACTACGATCAAGTGGAATTTATCCCTGAGATGCAAGGATGATTCAACATATGTAAATCAACCAATGTGATGCATCACATTAACAGAAGAAAGAAAAGGATCACATTATCATCTTAATGCAGAGAAAGCATTTGACAAAATTCGATGTTCATTTATGATAAAAAACACTTGACAAATTAGACATAGAAGGAATATATCTCAACATTATAAAGGCTATATCTGACAAGCTCACAGTTAACATTATACTAAATGGTGAAAGGTTGAAAGCTTTCCTCTAAGAGCAGAATAAGAGAGGATGTATATTCTTATGACACCTATTTAACATAATACTAGAAGGCCTAGCTATAGCAATCCAGCAAGATAAAGAAATAAAAAGAATAATAAGTTAATAAAATCAGAATTGGAAAGGAAGAAATAAAATTTTCTGCATTTGCAGATGTCATGACTTTGTATAACTTTTGTTACAACAAAAAACTTCTAGAAATAATTAATAAATTCAGTAAAGTTGCAGAGTATAAAATTAATATACAAAAATCAGTAGCATTTCTATACATCAACAGTAAATTTTCTGGAAAAGAAATAAAGGCATCAATCCTACTTACAATAGCATTAAAAGCAAAACAAAACAAAAGTACTTAAGAATAATTTAACCAAAGAGGTAAAGGATCTTTATTTTGAAAAGTACAAAAAAAAAAAGTTGATAAAAGAAATTGAAGACACATGTAAGTGGAAATATATCCTGTGTTTAATGATTAGAAGTGAATATTGTTAACATTTCAATACTACCAAAAGTCATCTATAGATTCAATGTAGTCTCTGTAAGATTTCAATAGCATTTTTTTACCAAAGTAGAAAAAATATTCCTAAAATTTTAATGGAACCACAAAGACCCTGAAAGAAATCCTGAGAAAGAAGAATGAAGCAGAAGGCATCACATTTCCTGATTTCAAGCTATACTAGAAAGTTACAGAAGTTAAATTTAAATCACCATGGTACGGTCATAAAAACAGACAAATACACCAATGGAAACCAATAGAGCAGAATCAACAGCCCAGAAATAAATGCAAGCATATACAGTCAACTAATATTTAACAAGAGAACCATGAATACTCAATGAGGAAAACACATTCTCTTCTTTCATCTTATCCATTCTTTCCTGAGAAAACTGGATATTCATATGTAAAAAAACAAAACTTGATCTCTATCTTATACCACTCACAAAAATGAACTCAAAATGGGTTAAAGACTTAAATGTAAGACCTGAAACCATGAAACTCCTAAAAAAAATCATAGAAAGCTCTTTGACATGGGTCTTGGTAACGATTTTTTAGAAATCACATGACTTCACAAACAACAAAATCAAATATACACAAGAGAGACTATAGTAAACTAAAAGGCTTCTGCACAGCAAAAGAAACCATTAACAAAGTGAAAAGAACCTATGGACTGAGAAGAAATATTTGAAAGATATATCTGATAAAGGGTAATATCTACAGTATACAAATAACTCCTGCAACCGCAATGGCCAACAACAACAACAACAACACCAAAAACAAGAAAACCTAAATAATCCAATTAAAAATAGGCAAAGGACCTGAATGGACATTTTTCTAAAGAAAATGAACAAATGGCCAACAGGTAAATAAAAAGATGCTCAAGGTCACTTGGCATTAGATAAATGCAAAGTAAAAATACAATGAGATATCACATCATGCCTGTTAGAATGGCCATCATATAAAAGGTAAGAGGTAATAAATACTGGCCTGGATGTGAAGAAAAAGAACACTTGTGCACTGATGGTGAGATTGATACAGCTAATATGAAAAACAGTACAGAGGGTCCTTAAAAAATTAACAAAGTTGCCATTTGATCCAACAATACCTCTTCTAGGAACATATTCAGAGGAAACAAGATTCTAGCTCAAAAAGATACCTGCACCCCCATGTTCATAGCAGTGTTATTTACAATCACCAAGACATGGAAACAACCTAAGTGTCCACCGATACATACATGGATATAAAAGTTGTCATACAGGCACATCTCATTTATTGTGCTTCACTTTATTAAGCTTCCTAGATCACTGCACTTTTTACAAATTGAAGGTTTGTAGCAATCCTGCGTGGAATAAATCTATTGAAACCATGTTTTTTGTTTGTTTGTTTGTTTTTTTCATTTTTTTTCCAACAGTATTTGCTCACTTTCTCTCATTGTAACATTTTGATAATTCTCCAAATATTTCAAACTTTCCCATTACTATTATATTTGTTATGAAGATCTGTGATCTTTGAAGTTACCGTTTTGTTTTGGAGCACTATTGACCATGACCATATAAAATGGAGATATTAATAAGTGTTGTGTGTGTTCTGACTGCCCCACCCTCCAGCAGTTTCCCTGAGACACAATGGTATTAAAATTAGACCAGTTAATAATCCTACAATGGCCTGATAAGTGTTCAACTGAAAAAAGGGTCACACACCTCTTTCCCTTTAAATAAAAAGCTAGAAATGATTAAGCTTAGTAAAGAAGGCATGCCAAAGACTGAGACTAGGCTGAGATCTAGGCCTCTTTGCCCTAAATAGCTGCATTGTGAATACAATGAAAAGTGCTATTGCAGTGACCATATGAATGATAAGAAAGTGAAACAGACTCATTGCTGATATGGAGAAAGTCTGAGTGGCCTGGATAAAAGATCAAGCCAGCCACAACATTCTCTTGTGCTAAAATCTAATCCAGAGCAAGGTCCTAACTCTCTTCAATTCTCTGAAAGCTGAGAGAGGTGGAAAACCTGCAGAAGAAAAGTTGGAAGCTGGCAGACTTTAGGTCATGAGGTTTATTTTTAATTTTTAAATTTTTTATAAAGATTTTTTAAAATTTATTTGGCAGAGAGAGGGCACAAGCAGGGGGAATGGCAGGCAGAGGGAGAGGAAAAATCAGGCTCCCTGATCCCAGGACCCCGGGATCATGACTTGAGCTGAAGGCAGATGCTTAACGAACTGAGCCACCCAAGCACACAGGTCATGAAGTTTAAGGAAGAAGTTGTCTCCATAACAGAAAAATGCAAGGTGAAGTAACACGAGATTCTGCAGCAAGCTACACAGAAGATCCAGCTAACATAATTCATAATTCATAATTCATGGCTCCACTAAATTGATTTTCGACATAGATGAAACAGACTTGTATTGACAGAAGATGCCATCTAGAACTTCCTAACTGGAGAGGAGAAGTCAGAGTCTAGCTTGAAATCTTCGAAAGACAGGCTGACTACCTTGTTAGGAGCTAATACAGCAAGTGACTTTAACTTGAAGCCAATGCTCACTTACCATCCTGACAATTCTAGGGCCCTTCTGAATTATGCTAAGTCAATTCTGCCTATGCTCTACAAATGGAATAGCAAAGCCTGGACGACAGTGCATATGTTTATAATATGGTTTACTAAATATTTTAAGCTCACTGTTGAGACCTGCTGCTCAGAAAAAAGAAATTCTTTCAAAATATTATTGCTTATTGACAATGCATCTGGCCACCCAAAAGCTCTGATAAAGCTGTACAATGAGATTAATGTTGTTTTCATGGCTGTTAACACAACATCCATTCTGGAGCCCATGGGTCAAGGAGTCACTTTAACTTTCAAGTCTTACTATTTAAAAAATACATTTCATGAAACCATAGCTAGCATAGATAGTGATTCTTCTGACAGATCTGAGAAGAGTCCGTTGAAAACCTTTGGGCAAGGATTCCTCATTGTAGATGTCATTAAGAACATTTGCCATCCATGGGAAGAGGTCAGAATAGCAACATTAACAGCAATTTGGAAGAAAATGATTCTAGCCCTCATGGATGACTTCAAGGGATTCAAGGCTTCAGTGGAGGAAGTAACTGCAGATGTGTGGAAACAGGGAGAGAACTAGAATCATGAGAGGAGCCTGAAGATTTGACTGAATTGCTGAAATCTTATGATAAAATTTGAACAGATAAGGAGCTGCTTCCAATGGATAAACAAAGAAGGGGGTTTCTTTAGATAGAACCTACTTCTGGTGAAGATGCTATGAAGACTGTTGAAATGACAACAAGAGATGTAGAATATTGTTACGTAAACTTCATGGATAAAGCAGCAACTGGGTTTAAGAGGACTGATTTCAATTTTGAAAGAAATTCTACTGTGGGTAAGTCTTACCAAATAGCATCATATACCCCAGAGAATTCTTCCATAAAAGGAATCAGTATGCAAACTTTATTGCTGTCTTTAAGAAATCACCACAGCCACTGCAAGCTTCAGCATCCACCACCCTGATCTGTCAGCAGCCATCAACATTGAGGCAAGACCTACCACCAGCAAAAAGATGACTCACTGAAAGTTCAGATGGTGGTTAGCATTTTTAGTAACAAAGTATTTTTTAAAAAATTATTTATTTTAGAGAGACAGAGAGAGCACAAGCAAGGAGTGGGGCAGTGGGAGAGGGAGAGGAAGAGAATCTCACGTAGATTCCCCCTAACTGCAAAACCCGATGCAGGGCTCAATCTCATGACCCATGAGATCATGACCTGAGCCAAAATCACGAGTGGGACATTTAACCAACTGAGACACCCACGTGCCCCAACAAAGTATTTTTAATTAAGTTATATACATTCTTATTTTAGACATAATGCTATTGCACATTTAATAGAGTATAGTAGAGTGTGAACATAACTTTGATATGCATCATGAAACCAAAAAAATTTTTTTGACTCACTTTATTGTGATACTCATTTTATTTTTTAAAATTTTTTAAAGATTTTATTTATTTATTTGACAGACAGAGATCACAAGTAGGCAGAGGGGCAGGCAGAGAGAGGAAGCAGGCTCTCTGCAGAGCAGAGAGCCCAATGCGGGGCTTAATCCCAGGAATCTGGGATCATGACCTGAGCCGAAGGCAGAGGCTTTAACCCACTGAGCCACCCAGGCACCCCTATATTTTTTAATTTTTTAAAAAAATATTTATTGATTGATTGATTTGACAGACAGACACAGCCAGAGAGGGAACACAAGCAGGGAAAGTGGGGGAAGGAGTAGCAGGCTTCCCACCAAGCAGGGAGCCCAATATGGGGCTGAATCCCAGGACCCTTGGATCATGACCTGAGCCGAAGGCAGATGCTTAACGACCACCCAAGCACTCCTATTGTGATATTCATTTTAATGTGGTGGTCTGGAGCAGAACCCGCAGTATCTCCAAGGTATGCCCATAATGTGTAACATGATGACTATAGTTAACACTGGTGTATGATATGTAAAAAAATTGTAAGAGAGCATACCTTATGGGTTTTCATCACAAAGAGAATTTTTTTCTTTTCTTTTATTGTATTTATATATTATGAAATGTGTTAACTAAACCTATTATGAGAATCATTTCACAACATACGTAAATCAAACCATCGTGTTGGACACCTGAGACTTATGCAGTTAGGCATGTCAATTACTTCTCAATAAAACTAGGTGGGAAAAGCTTATAAAGTCTATTTGTTCTCATGTTTCCAACAACATAAGAATACACAAAATTCATGGACTTCTTCCTTGAGCAATACTTAAACAGGAAATTACAAGGTTTTCCTTTGTTAATGTCTTATCTCTTTGTCACTGAACGTCCAACTTTCTTCTGATTCTTAGATACTGTTTGAGTTTGTTATGGCTGCCTAATAAAACACCATGGACTGGAAGATTTAAACAAGAGAAATTTATTTCCTCACAGTTCTGGAGTCTAGAAGTCCAATATCAAGGCGTAGGGAGGTTTGGTTTCTCCTAACACCTTTCCCCTTGGTTTACAAATGGCCACATTCTCCCTCTTTCCTCACATGTTCTTTCCTTTTTGCAAACACATTCCCCATGTCTTTTTGTGTTCAATTTTCCTCTTCTTACAAAGGCACCAATTAGATTGGATTGGGCCCCATCGTAACTGACTCATTTTAACTTAGTCACTTCTTTATGGCCCTATCTCCAAACATAGGCACATTCTGAGGTACTGGTGGAGAGGGTTTCAATATATGAATTTTGGGGGGGGGGGGGTCATAATTCAGCCAATAACAGTTGCTGTCTTCTAGAAATGTTGCAATATCACTCAGCCTACAATTGGGTCTCACTTGTCTACTACCTCTATGAAGTGATTTACCCATTCTAATGGACTGCAATCCACTACATTTTCATGTGAAACTTAAGCTCTCAGAAAGAAATTTTGTTCCTCTTAACTTTATGTTCTCAGGGAATTTGTGACTGTGGACTCCTATGACTGAAAAGTAGACATGCCTTGATTTTGTGATTTATCCCTACCAAAAAGACACACACACACACACACACACACTAACTGCAATTTTGCTAAACCCACTATGTTAGACATTGTATTGAACATGTGCCTTAATTCTTCTAACAATCTAACATTTTATAGAGTCCCTAAAACAAAGCTACATGGTGTCTGCATTCATGGAGCATCATTTAAGGAGAGAATATGAAGGGGGAGGAGGCAGGCATTAATTAAGCAAGCAGATAAACACATACCGCATATGTAATTTGAATTGTGGAATGTGATACACGGTAGGAAGGAGCTATGAATGTGAATGCTGGTGAAATGTGAATGCACATAGATTAGGGGAGGGGAAACCTACTTTATATTGGGCGGTGAGGGATAGCCTCCCAGAGGTGAAGATGCCTTACTTGAAGCCATAAGGATAGTAAAGAATCAATGTAAAGAGTGAAGAAGAGTGGTTCTCAACAAGACACCAGCAAATGCAAAGACCCTCAAGGCAAAACGGACTTTGTTTGAGAACCTATGGTAAAGTACAGAAAGTGGCAGGGAGATGGAATGAAGAATCCAGGTCTTGCTGATGAGTCTAGTCACTGACACATACAAGCACCTAGTGGAGAAAGCAGGCCCCATGAAGAGCCTGGATGTGGATGACATGTTTGGGTTCCAACCCCATCTCTGCCACTGACTACCTGTGTTAACCTAGACTCAACTTCCCAATTTCAAAAGTATCAAGTGGTAATGGCATTTGCAGGTTACTGCAAAGACTATATGAGTTAAACAACACAGCCCTTGGTTTCAGGCATGCAATCTGTGTGCAGCAAATATTACCAATCTTAACATGAAACAAGCCCAACATACTATTTACTCTCTTTGTTACTTCCTCTGTTAAACCTGCATCTAAAGATAATATAGTAGTTAGAAAGTTTTCTTGATTAAGGATCTCTAATTGAGAGATCTAGTTTATTTGGGGAAGACTAAGACTTAAAGACCTCATCGATAACTGTGGCTAAAATGAGGTACTGATTCTGCCAAGAAAAAAATATCCAGTGCAGGTTACAAATAATGTGCTCATTTGGTCCATTTTTGTGTCCAAATATTAAGAAAATACAAATATATGTATTGAATATCCAATCTTCTCTCTTTAGTTTTTTTTTTTCCCTCAAAAAAAATGCCTGAAATATTTGGTGGGCTTAGAAAAGGGAATATGTACCATTGTGTGGGATAAAATTAAACCAAAGAGAGACATACTAAATAAATTGGGTCAAAATCAGGTAACCCACCTCTCACACAATTTCAGCTTCTGGGGCAGATTAGATGGTAGTGTTTCATAGTCCAGCAGGCCTGATACATTAATTGACAGAAGGAACTTTGTATTATTAGATAGCATCTGGCCCCAGTTCAGGACAGTTTGTAACTGCATGATATGGATGGGATTCATCCTTAGAGCAAAGAGTAATTCAGGACTCTTTTCTCTCATTTCATCACTGTAAGATTTTTAGAAGAAATATGTCTGAAATAGTGTAGAATATGGGCTGGAAGGGGGCAGAAAGTGGCATATCTTGTCATTATTTTCAGTATAAAGAACAGGATGAAAGAAAAGAGAGCTGAGGAAAATCTGTCAGGTTTAGAAAAACATACTTTTGTTTACTCTTTGAAGAAAGGATATGAAATCTGGGAGGACAAAAAATAAGGATATATTTTATATTCCTCTAACAGCTTTAGGGAGTTTTTCTCTAAGTTTTGTACCATACAAAGGAAAGTATTCAAGTATTTCTATATAGCAGATAGCTTTAAGATCCAGCTTCCCAAGTCCTACTGGAAGTCAATGGCAAGAAAACAGACTACCCAAGTTACTGTTAGATGATCACTATGCTATCTTTAAAATCATCAAAGTCAGCAGACAACAATTCTCCGTGAACTTTAGGTTACAACTGAAATAGATAAGAGTTACATTCTTTCCGTAATAATTATTTCCAATAATTAATCTTCCTTCAGATTACCTGATGGGAAAAGAAACTACTACAATTATTCTAAATTGGGCAACAGTATAGGCATATTGTTCTTTGTATGAGATTATTCCAGAGTCTTGCAACAATATGATTCCCGAGTCTTGCAACAATATGATTCCCGTTCCAGCTGATCTTGAGTCTATAGGGACTGGGGATAATGAAGAGGATGATACTAAGAAATTACTAGAAATAATGGCTAGCATGAGAGGTTCACCATCTTCTGCAATTTTGTTTAAATGAAAGAATATTAATCGTGCCAAGGAAAAGGGCCACTTAAAAAAAAAATAAAGATACGTTACAACTGTGCATCGTGGGAGCCAGCAACTGCTATATTACCCAGCAATTTGGCATGCACATGAGGCCCATGCTGATTCTCTTCCCAAACACATTACACATGCTGCTGCCAATTTGCTCTTACTGGAAGGCCTTAGTGGTCTTGAACACCTTCTCCGATCATTTCCCTAATCTGATGAAAACATAATCATCTAATGGTTAAGAAAATAAATCTACTCATGGTTAGCTACAGGATGGAAAAAGCAGATGCTACAAAATTATAAGTAAGTTTTTAAAGGCCCAAGACTGGACATAGAATCTGTACTCTATGTTAATGCTATCAAGTAAAACTACAAAAACACATGATAAGAGAAAGAAACACATGTACTTTCAATTGCTTTAGTTAGGTTTGTTCAAGTGGGTGGAAGGAAACCCAGGTAACTAGAGGTCTATAAAACTCTAAGTAATATGCTCAAAATATATTTTGCTCTGTGTGCGGTGGGGGTGGGGAGAAGCTGGGGGAAAATGCAAATTGAAATTTATGTCACCTGCAAGTAGAGATGTTCCAAAAATAATTCAATGACTCATAAAGGGAAAAGTGCTAGCTGTTAATAGTGGCATAATCAATCTCTAAAGAATATGGTCTAACCAAAGAGTAAAGAAGTTCTTTTGTAAAAGCTTTTGATAGTGAGTAAGGTGAGTATAAAATAGAACTCTTCATAAGATGGGCATGGGCTGGTCCACTTGAAGGAGGCATGGTACAGCTTCCCTACTTAATATTCTTTATACTTGTTGATTTGTGACTGCTAAGCAAAAATCAGGGAAAAAATCAACTTCCCCCGTAAGTTCCCTATAAAACCAAAATGAATAACAGTTTGTCATAACATACTAAAAGCTTGGCAGTTTGTTTACTGTACATTTTGCTATTGGTGTTTAATGTACGATTTCTCCTAACTGGAGATTAATTACCATACATATTGGGTTATACATATATGATGCAAAAAATCAATTACTACACTTGAGTCTCACTTTAACCAGTTTGTTAGCTGTGTGGCCTTAATCTGAATCTATCTAGGCCTCATTTTCTTTATCTGAAAAACAGATAATATTGCACCTCTCACCTCCAAGGATCAAATTAAATGTATGTGTATCTTTAGCTAACCTTGCCAATGTCTTTTTCTCTGAATGCTGCCATATTCATTTTTAGGCCGAAATTACAATGATTCTGAGACTCTACCTGCCTAAGCAAAAACAAAAACAAAAACAAACAAAAAGAATCCACCCCTCTCAAAGAGTCTATCAATTATCTCAACTTCAGACATTCTCCCTCTTCTGTCCTGCTCCCACTTACACTTCTGCTGCCCAAATCCTGCTGGAAGGGAGGCTTACCATCACCTTGCAGAATGAAGCAGTTGTGAGAAAATTTTGTTCTCTGCCAAGTCAGCTGATGCAGTTTTTACTGAAGCAGTGCTTGACTCCTTGCAGAGCCAGGAAACAGTCTTCTTCCCAACTCTGTGATACGCTTTGCACCAGGGCCATGCACAACCCCACCAGCTAGAATGCCTCACCTTTCTCCTAGAATCCCAGGCTCCAGAAAAGAGTCTTTATTGTGAGTATCCCCTCTTGTTCCATAGGAGACCACCCAATTCAAGCAACCCAATACCGAAGAGATGTCTCGTCTTTCCTTCCAAACATCTGCCTCCTCTCATTCCTCACCTCAAACAAAACCCCTGTTGAGGTTTTCCAGTTTCCGGAGACGAAGGCCTGAGTAAATACATGAATGCCAACAAATACTGGAGGTAATTGTAAGGGGCGAGAGTGATGTACAAATAGCACGTGAGATTCCACTCAGTCAACTGAAATACCTGTTTGTGTGTGAATGCATTCCTTTATCTGACAAATATTTCATTTAACAAGTTTATTGAAGTAACTGGATTTGTGATGAGAAATCAAGAAACAATATTATTTGTTTCTCAAAGTAGCTTTCAAAGCCCCACTTCCCTTGAATAACTCAGAAAGATCTCAAAGCCTTTTCTGATTTTTTTTAGGTATTAACAATTACATCATGAGATATTCAACATTTCTATTTCAATCAAAATTAACACCTAATCTCTTGGTCAGTTGAATGCTTCTCTTTATCCCACACCTCTAGCTGTTGTCTCAGCCTGAAAATCTGTGGTGTATTCTGTCCTTTACCCTCATTGTTCTATATGATCTGTACTCTCCTTTCCTGACCAGAATAGATGAAGAGAAGAAGAGTAAGAGTCTTGTTTTGTTTAAAAAAAAAACTTTTTAAAAATATACTATTTTTCAATTCTCTTAGATATACAGACAAATTGCTAAGATTGTGAAGAGTTCCCACGTATCCCTTCCTGTTTCCACTATTGTTAAATCTTACGTTAGTATGTGCAACTGTTATCAATAATGAGCCAATATTAATTATTCTCATCATTAAAATTCACACTTTGTTCAGACTACTGTCTTTCTATTCCAGAATCCCATTCAGTATACCTTATTGCATTTAGGCTTCATATCTCTTGCCTTATGACACTTTCTCAGACTTTCCCCATTTTTGATAATTAGTTTGGGAAAAGACCAGTCACCTACTCTATAAAGTGTTGGGATTTACCTGATGTTTTTCTCATGCTTGGATTGGGATTTGGGAGGAAGTCCATGGAGGTAAAGTGTCATTTTCATCCCATCACATCAAGGGTACATGTTATTGTTATGACTTATTACTCTTGATGTTAACTTCAATCACCTAGATAGGGCATGTCTAGGCAGGTTTCTTTGTTATAAGGTTACTCTTCTTTCCCTTTTTCTATACTTTAGTTTTTGGAAAGAGGTCACTATGTACAGACCATATTTAAAGAGTGGGAAGGATGGTCCATTTCAAAGGCAGAGCATCTGCACAAATTATTTGCAATTCTTCTTCATGGGAGATTTATCTATTTTCCCCTATTTACTTTTTTGTTCAATCATTTAGATCTGTATGGATTTATGAGTAATTAGTTTATACTTTGAATTACAATCCAATATTACTTTATTTTGTTATTCAAAACATTCTAGCTTCAGTCACTGAGAGTTCTTCCAGTTGGCTTCTGTGTCCTTCTAACATATCCTTAACATTGTGTGTGTGTCTTTCAGGGTGTTGTTGTGGTTTGTTGTTGGTGGCACTTCTTATCTTCTGGCAGTGGAAGACATTCTGTGACCATGTTATGTGTTCACTCTTCCAGTGCTAGACTCAACCATTTCTCCAAAGAGCCTTGGTTCTTTTTTATTGAACACTGATATTAGATATTTTGTTTTGTTTTTCCTCATTTTAAAATAACTACTACATAGTATTTGCTTTATGGATGCACTATAATAATAAATTTAACTAGTCATTGACTGGTTTGTATCTAGGATTTCACCATTCAGACTGAATCCCAGTTCTAATTTGTAACACCAGGAGAAAAATATTAACAACCTTATGTGCTTCAAGCATTGTAAACAAAGTTGGGAAATAAAGCAAATAAACTATTTGCCATGTCAAGAAAATAACACTGCACTAGTCGTTCCTTAGACTAGATCTTTTCGCTTCTGTTGGATTATTTCATGAAGTAAATTTTTAGAAGCGTGTTTACTAGAACAAAGTGAGGAACATTTCTATAGTATTTAATACATGTTGCCATTTAGCACTGTCAAATGTTTGTGTCAATGTCCAATGTCCAATGTCCAACAGCAATAATTAAATAATAGCCAATATATTTCAAATATTTCTTTTGTATTGTTTTATACTACTACTCTTAAAAGTGCTTTATTTCTAGTAACTCATTTGTCTCATAAATGTAAGATAATGTAGATACTACTAATATGTAGATACTATTATTATTACTATCAACCCCATTTATTCAGATGAGAAAACTGAGACACAGAGATGTAATTTGCCCAAAGTTACATGACTAAGAGAAAGGAAACTTTGTTTGAATCCAAGCAATCTGACTTCAGAACTGGGAATTTCACTATTGCCTCTCATTAGGCAATTATATATGATATATCAAACATTTAGATGTTTCTGGCAGGCAAAAAGAGGAGCATTAATTACATAAAAAAAACTATTTCAAGATTGCTTCAATTTTACTTCTTTGAATATTACTACAATGACTTTCCCATGTTCTTATTGTTGTCATTATTTTGCTTTATTTGTATTTTCCTTTTTTTAAAAGATTTTATTTATTTATCTGACAGACAGAGATCACAAGTAGGCAGAGAGACAGGCAGAAAGAGGGGGGGAAGCAGGGTCCCCGCCAAGCAGAGAGCCTGATGTGGGGCTCGATCCCAGGACCCTGGGACAATGACCCAACCCGAAGGCAGAGGCTTTAACCCACTGAGCGACCCCGGTGCCCCTGTATTTTCCTTTAAGTGAAATGCTTATTTTGGTATATTTTTGCAATAATTAGTTGAAATTACTTTTTAAGTTGGAGTATGTGAGGTTTGGCACATTATTTAATTTTTAGTGATAAGGAGATGGAAATTGAGTCTTTGCTTTCTTGGTGGTATTTATCTCTCTGGCTACTTCTTTCTCATTCTTGCTCTCTAATGAAGTTAGTCCTTGGGCAGCTCCAACAAACAGTCTCACTCAACAGGCACCTTCTAACTAATAGTTGCCACAGCTACAAACTAATATATCAGTGACAGAAGTTCCTGTATGTGAACTTTTTCTCATTTCCTTTCTCCAAATATGCTCCTCCTCCAAAGATCCACTATGGTGTGGAAATGTCAGAGATTAGTCAACATTTTTACCATAGCATAATAAAATCTCAAGGTATAAAATGTATATAGTCAAACTATACTTAATGTGAGTGTAAAATGTGTTAACCAAAACTGTATATTTTGAGAGGAAAAGAGAAAGCTGTATTTATTTGGACTCTGAGTCAGCAGACATAAACAAAGCTGTCCTAAACAAACCTTGACTATACTCATCCTACTCATGGTCAACAATCAACTTAGCAACGCACAAGGGTTTAGGCAGTCATTTGAGGCTGTTCTTTGCTTCCACTCTTCACATCAGCAGCTTGCCCTATACTGGTCACCTAGCAACAGTTCCCTTGTTGTAAATCCACTTGACTTCTTCTTATAAAATGCTGAGGTAGATTTCTCTCCCTCCCCGACCCCACCCTGCCCAGAAATGGCTGCCATAATCATTCCCATGTTCATTGACCATTTGATTCTGCTACTTATTCCATTAAAAGGTTAAGTTTGTGTTTCCTCCCCCTGAGTTCAGACTGGTCTTGTGACTTGCCTTGACCAATAATAACATGATGTCCAGGTCCCAGGGCTCCAGAGACTTCACAGCTTTCTCCATTGCCCTCCTGGGATTGTGCCCAGAGACCACTTCAAGCGAAGAAATTCAGGATGGAATCCTCAGCTGCTTGGCCAATCTACCCCAGCAGAGGCCAGTCCCAACTCACTGACACTTGAAAGACCGAGCCCAAGAAAAACCAACAGAAATACCATCCAGCCAAACCCAGAATTATTAGAAATAATAAATCATGTTTGTTTGTTTAAGCTTTTTAGGTTGATTTGCTATACAACAAAGGATAACTGTAACAAAAGTTTAAAATAAATTATTTTTCCCTCCACATTTCTTTAGACACTTAAAGTTTAATAAATATAATAAAGCTATTTGAGATTTATCCAAGGTATCAAGTTTTAAAGACTGTGCAGGTTTTAAAGCCACTATAATTCTTAGCAAATGGTATTTCTGATACCAAATAAAGCAGCAAACTTGCCCTTGTCAGCTCTTTGGTATCAGGTGGAAACCAAAAATATGCCAAGTCAGGGACCTTTCTCATCTCTCTATAGGTTTCACAACTACATAGATTAAAGGACATTATTTTGTGCTTTTTGTTCTGGCCTCCAAGGTTAATATCATCTCAATTACCCTCAAACTAGCAACATTTTTTCCTATCTGGGCTCCAAAACCACTGTTCATTCATTAAAACCTCTATTATGATGGGCCAAGTATGGGGGTAATGGGATTACATCATGTCCTTCAACCCTCCCAAGGTCTCCTGTAGGTGACACAGGATAGAATAAAATTCCTTGCTTTGGTGTCCCCAAATAGTAACTGGAAGGATAGGAACTCCATTTCAAGGATGATCTCATATGAGCACATGTGAAATTTCCTATTTATTTGTATGTATCCTAATGTCCAAATGAAGAGGGTCTGTTGAAAGGGCTTTTCTATCTGCCCTGCAGATTCCATGCTTTTACACATGATGCCACCATTTACTGGAGTTAAATCTTAGATGAGACTAATATCAGATCTTAAACATTTCACAATAAATTTTACAGGCTTTTCAGATAGTGTCAGGAGAAATAATAACTGAGATAAATGCACAAATTTAGATGACTGAGACCTAGGTAATTTTTCACTTGAACGACTCTTTGTTTGAATCACTCAGAACTCCCCTTTATCCTAAACTAGATAATCCCTTCTGAAATAGGATTAAATTCTGGAAGGTGATTGTCAGCAAGTTTCAAAATCAGACTTACTGCCACATAAAATCCCTTTATCTGTAAGCATCTTTCTTTTGAGGGAAAACTCAATGAATAACATGGTAAGTGTCCTTTAAGAATCAGTGGTAACTCATTAACAATTTGTATTCACTGTGGTACAATATCTACTGTCTGCCTTTAAGGCTACTATGCTTTTTTTGGAATACCAGGAGCTGTAACAGGCAATACCAACTAAAGCTCCCGTGAGCCTGAAACTAACTCCCTTTTATAAACAAGAACCTACAGTTTGATAAACAAATGCCCCTAACTCCATAAAAATTTGTTCGAACACAACTACTATTCTAATAAAAAAAGGCCAAGATAAACTTCCTGCATCAAGAAAAACTACATAATTTAAAAATATCAGATTAAAACACAGCTGTTCAAATATATATTCTCAAATATTTTGGAACTTAAGAATGTTTGCTAAAGAAATTTTTTGATCTTTTTATATGCAACATTCTGGCTTTGAAAGTGCTAACATTCCAAGAGGAAGCTGCTGGCAATATTTCTGTTTCACTAGGAAAATAATACTGAAATCAGTTTACTCTGAATTCACATCAATTTATAAAATGAGAAGTACTGAAAATGTCAATATCAAAGGCAAATTCTTTAAAACACAAAGAAAAGCAATGACTTAAAATGGTTTTTGAGTTTCAGTTTTGATTTTTTTCATATTGTAAAAGATTATATACTTAGTATAGGAGAATTGGAAAATCCAAAAACATTAAAACAATAAATCTAAAGTGTAAATAGAATAAATCTATATAGCATTATATTAATAAAGTTAATTCATGCTATATTTTATACTGTTCTTTTCATTCTTATATATATGGTGCTACAACAAAAATATAACATTATATTCTGATTTCTTTTACTCGACATTTTGTCATGAGTATATCTCCATAAAAATATTTTTTAAGAAAAAAAGAAAAGCACAAGTTCTAATGCTACATCAATTCTACCTTATACATATTGAATAATTTATTTAACCATTCCTGCTTTTTGTTGGATAGTATGGAGAAGCAGACAAGCATTTTATTTATTTTTTTTTCCCCTTAAAGATTTTATTTATTTATTTAACAGACAGAGATCACAAGTAGGCAGAGAGGCAGGCAGAGAGAGAGGAAGGGAAGCAGGTTCCCTACTGAGCAGAGAGCCCATTGTGGGGATCAATCCCAGGACCCTGGGATCGTGACCTGAGCCGAAGGCAGAGGCTTTAACCCACTCAGCCACCCAGGCGCCCCAAGCATTTTATTTAAATATAAAATTAGTTACAAAACTCAGTATAGGCAGAAATATAAACTATACTAAAGGCAATAGTGATAACTGCTTTATTTTCATACCTTCCGAGGACGCTCTACTAGATTTAGTTAATGTAAAGTATTTATAGGTTGTCATGTGTGTGTTTATATGTGTGTGATGCAGCTTCACATGTTTTTAAAGTGCTCCAGTCCTAGCCAATAGCTTGATTTATTGTCACTTAGAATAAAAATTGTCATTTTCTGATACTCCTTGCCGCTAACTTTTGGCTACTATAATGCAATCATAGTGCTGCTGCTTAAAATGTGAATGTAATGAGTACAGATCCAGTAACAACTTTGTACCATGAGACAAAAGACCCATGTGACGACGGAAATTCAGAAAAGAGCTTTTTATATGTTGACCTCATGAAATGACCAAATAGACTGTCAACCTTCAGATGTGATGTGGAGAAAAGTTAAATTTCATCTAATTGAAAACACTATTCTCTGTTTTAAATCATTGTTCTATTGGATGTCCCTGAACCTAAGCTTAACTGAAACATAGATTTGTTAATACTTCATTTTAATGTGCAAATTAATATACATATAACACATGCACGTTCTTTTTCTCTTATATATAGTAAAATCATTTCAAGATTACAGGGCTAAAGAATGGTTACATGCTACTACAAATGTTATCTCTACTTTGAATTAATAGAGCCTACTGGGTTACCATCAAACATATACTAATAACACAACAGTAGATTTTTTTTAAAGATTTTATTTATTTATTTAAGAGAGAGAGAGAGAGAATGAACAAGCAGGGAGAGCAGCAGAGGGAAGGGGAGAAGTAGACTCCCTACTGAGAAGAAGCTTGATGAGGGTTGCTTAACCGACGGAGCCACCCAGGTGCCCCACAACAGTAGATTCTTAATATTTGTGGGAAACTATATCTATATACATCGTTGGTAAAATTCATAATACATACATCTTTATAAAAACCTCTGAATTTTTCAGAAATATATTTTCTGTCCAGTCTCATGTTCTCTGAATATATTTGTCCATCACATACTACAAAGAAAAATGTTTAAATCACTACATAAAAAGCTATACAGTGGGGCGCCTGGGTGGCTCAGGGGGTTAAAGCCTCTGCCTTGGGCTCAGGGCTCGATCCCAGGACGCTGGGGATCCTGGATCGAACCCCACATCGGGCTGTCTGCTCAGTGGGAAGCCTCCTTCCCTTCCTTTCTCTCTGCCTGCCTCTCTGACTACTTGTGATCTTGGACTGTCAAATAAATAAATTTAAAAAAACTATACAGTAACAAAGGGAGAATGCAAAAATTATCAATATATAGAGGCTGACAGCCATCTAGATTCACTCATCAGTTAACGACTTAGTCCCACCTATCAATCTCACAGTGAGTATTACTCAAATCCATACCTTAAGTTACACTTTAAAAATCATGTGTCATGATCCCATTAGAGATACTTGCAAATGGCAGAGTCCTCCAAGTTTGAATACACAAATACCAAGGGTCCGTTTATCTAAATTAGCCAGTCTCCCACTGCATTGCCTCATTCTATAGAAATATTCTTGGTTAATAGAAGCTCATGCTTTAACTCAGTGGTGATGGTTGAAGCAGGCCCTCACCTGCTCAAGCATGCTCAAGCCAACAGCCCTTACATTCTTAATTCATAACCATTCATTCTACTCAGTGGCTTTCCTTGAGTCTACCAAAAGGTTCCATGCCTACAGCCACTGTTTCTACTGACAAACTGACACTAAAAGAGATAGATCCTCCTCATTCTCTGGGTGTGGAGACATAAACATAGCTGACACACATTCACTTCAACTCATGCATTCACAGTTGATGTGCATCACCTCTGACACCTGCAAACAGGGATTGCGGCTCACTGCCCAGAGTGTACTCTCCCTTCCCTGCAGCATGACTTGTCCTACCTCCTTGGGCAGTCCACAGCAGGGAGCCACATTCCAGCCAGATTTTCACTCCCAGATGGGATGCTAAACAGTCATCAGGGAAAATGAGATTCAGTAACATAATGAGAGAATGCTCTGCCACTAATTTCCCAAAATGTAGCCATGAAGCAATAAACAAAAAGCTGGCATGATTCCAGGCACTAAATGCCTACTTCTCAAGCACGGTGTCTCTTGGAGTTTAGAAGAAACAGTGCAGATGAAAGGGTAAATGACTCTGATTTAAATCATGGGTTAAAATAGTCAGCTGCAACATAAATCCTGTAGAAAACTTTGGGTGGAGGATGCCCTAACTTTCCCTCACCTTGCCTTGCCAAGGTAGATTAACACAACTTCCAGGAAATGCAACAAAGAGAACAGCATGTAAAAAAAAGTTGCAGTTCTCACATCACTTGTTCTTCTGGGTTCATCTTCTTTTGTTGAAGATGGACTACCAAAAAGTATTAAAACATATCAATTTAAATATCACATTTAAGTAGCAATGTGGCAAAGTGGCATCACACTGATGAAACAGTAATTCAAATCGACATTCTGGAGGGAATTAAAGAAAATGTAATTTCATATAGTTTATGTGTTTTCCAATAGTTAGATTAAGAAATGGATATAAACAAAACACTGCATCTCAGAAGTAGATCATAAGAAAAGATCTTATGGGGGTTAAAGCCTCTGCCTTCGGCTCAGGTCCTGATCCCAGGGTCCCAGGATCAAGCCCCACGTCAGGCTCTCTGCTCCATGGGTAGCCTGCTTCCTCCTCTCTCTCTCTCTGCCTGCCTCTCTGCCTACCTGTGATCTCTGTCAAATAAATAAATAAAATCTTTAAAAAAAAAAAAAAGAAAAGAATGGAGGAAATATATTTATTTAGTTACTAAAGTAAGAATTATTTCTGAAATGTTTGGGTTCACATGCTTTAACACAGAATTATAATTCTGGAATTCAAAGTCAAGGAAGAGCAGTAGGACCCATTTAGCCTAATACTTTTTTAAAGGTGATGAAACTAGATCTTTAAAAAGATAAGAATCTCCACAAAATTACAGATGATTATCAGCAGACTCAGAAGAAAAACTCAGGTCTTCAGATTTTGTTGAAATTTTGAATCTTTTTTTTTTTCATTTTTCCTATTCCTCCTGTATCTCTGAGCTTAACCTTTTCATTTAATTTTTTTCCAAAGACTCACTTAAAGCATATCCTTTGAGGAGCTTTTTTGGGATGATGAAATTACTCTGTATCCTGATTTTATTAGTTCTTACACAAGCCCATGCATGTATTAAAATTCACACAACTCTATACTACAAAAAGTAAATTAAAAATATCCAAAAAATAACCTTCAATGTTATTGAAAGAGCTGATTTTATATCCAGTGTATATGAATTTTTCATACTATAATTTCTTAGGTATTTTCCAATGGAAAACCAAGAATAAAATGACAACTCTTTGTCCATTATTCACTGATTTTGTTGTATTTGATGGGCTACCATTTTACCATATCCAATTTCTCTGTAGTCAAATATAAATGTAAAATAAGGAAGTAAAAATGAAGTGTAAATCCTTCCTAATTTTGACCAAATATACCATTATTAAAAATAAATTTTCAAAAAGAATCTGTGTGTGTGTGTGTGAGAGAGAGAGAGAGAGAGAGAAGCAGACATTGACCAATGGAAAGGTAAGCTATATGGATCTGCAAAAAATTTAGAAAATTGTCTATTTAGGTCAGTTTTAAACAGCTCATGGTGAAATAGATGATGACTACAGCTGCCTGCCACTTACGGAGTCATTGTGCGCTAGACATTGCATCAGATGGACATCAATTAAATCTATCCAAAGTAAGTATTCAGGAGAAAAAGAAGTATTTGTCACTGTCAATCATCTGTATTTATTGCAAACATAGAGGATGAATGCAGAAGTTCACAGCAGAGTAAAAAGGACATGATCACGAGAGTCAACACGATTCTGATTGCAACTCCACTCTTTCTCACTCTGAGCTATTTGACGAGTTTTGTTTTGTTTCGTATCCCTGAACCTCAGCTTTCTCACTGATAAATTCAAAAATCTTCCCTTCTTTGTTGGATCATTGTGTGGATGAGCTAGTATGATGCATATGGTAACAGTTACCATTTATTTAGTTTTTGCCATTACAAGACACTGTTGTTACTGCTTTAAGTGGAATGATTTATTCATCCACAGAAAAAGTCTAGATACAAATTCTGTTACTATCCTCATCTTATAGATAAGAAAACAGACACAAAGGCTAAGTAACTTACTGAAGATCATAAGGTTGGTAGTTAAAAACTGAGATTTGATACAAAAGTTGGATATTCATCTTTTCTGATGGAGGTTTAATATTCCATTATATATATAGACCACATCTTCTTTATCCATTTGTCCACTGAAGGGCATCTTGGCTCTTTCTACAGTTTGGCGACTGTGGCCATTATTGCTATGAACTTTGGGGGTAGAGATGGCCCTTCTATTCACTACATCTGTATCTTTGGGATAAATACCCAGTAGTGCAATTGCAGGGTCATAGGGAAGCTCTATTTTTCATTTCTTAAGGAATCTCCACATTGTTTTCCAAAGCAGCTACACCAACTTGCATTCCCAGCAACAGTGTAAGAGGGTTCCCTTTCTCCACATCCTCTCCAACACATGTTGTTTCCTGTCCTGTTAATTTTGGCCATTCTAACTGATGTAAGGTGGTATCTCAATGTGGTTTTGAGTTGAATCTCCCTGATGGCTAATGATAATGAATATTTTTCCATGTGTCTGTTGGCCATTTGTATGTCCTCTTTGGAGAAGTGTCTGTTCATGGATGGGGCTGAAGGAGATCATGCTGAGAAAAATAAGTCAAGCAGAGAAAGTCAATTATCATACAGTTTTACTTACTTGTGGAGCATAAGGAATAACATGGTGGACATTAGGAGAAGGAAAGGGAAAGTGAATTGGGGTGAATAGGAGGGGGAGATGAAGCATGAGAGACTGTGGACTCTGAGAAACAAACTGAGGGTTTTGGAGGAGAAGGGGGTCGGGGGATGGGTAAGCCTGGTTGTGGGTGTTAAAGAAGGCACGTATTTCGTGGAGCACTGGGAATGGTGCATAAACAATGAATCTTGGAACATTGAAAAAATAAAATAAAATAAAAATAAAATAAAATATTTAAAAAACCCTGAGATTTGGCCCAAATATTCTAGTTCTGGAGTCCATTTGATTGAAGAACTTCACCATTACTGTCTAGTGTATAAATGACTTGGCCCCAAGTGGATGCTGAATTAATGGCTGCTGCACTAACTGAAGCTTTTTATTTTTATTTTTTTTAAAGATTTTACTTATTCATTTGACAGACAAGTAGGCAAAGAGGCAGGCAGAGAGAGGAGGAAGCAGGCTCCCCACCGAGCAGAGAGCCTGACGCGGGTCTCGATCCCAGGACCCTGGGATCATGACCCGAGCTGAAGGCAGAGTCTTTAACCCACTGAGCCACCCAGGCGCCCCTGAAGCTTTTTATTTTTATGACAAACTAATTTCACTGGACTCCTAGAAGCTCAAAGTGGAACAGAGCTACAAATGTTAACAATATAAACAAAACTCTTTTGCTAACTCTGTGATACCTTTCATTTCATTTTCTCTTCACCAGTGTAGGAAAGTCAGAGATTTCTTTTTAATGATGATATTAACCAAAAGTGAAGAATTATATTTTAAAAACAAGTCCCCAGCTCTTAACCTCTCTCCTGAGCTCTGGACCCAGAAGCCCAATGGCTTAGAAATATCTCCATATGCATGCCATGCCTGTTCACAATGGTTGGAACAATAGGGAGTTGGGGTAGAGATGGGACATAAAATGGAGAAAAACTGTAAGTTTTCACAGTTCAATCCTATTAAATGAATAGCCTTAGTTTGAGGAGGAAGGCCATGAAATTGCCTGATGCTTAGTAAAAGAGAAAACTCACTGGGAAAATTCCCTGGACCAAGAGAAGAGAATATACAAGGAAACTCAGAAAAGAAACATCAATGAAAATCAGTGGTGATCCAAGACATGGAACAAGATTGGCACAGTGGATCATGGCCTCTGTTGAAAATATGGGCCACTATGGGATATGGGCAACATTCAGACCCTTTTATTTTTTATTAAATTTTTTTTTAATTGCATAAGAATTAGTTTCTGCTAAGACAGATGCTTTCACAGATGAGACTCTTGTGTAGGCTCCTAGACATCCTCTTATCTCAGATTCTTGGGCACTCCTGACCTGACCACCTTTAGAGGACCTGTGGAAACTGCCTGTATATGACACTCCAGAGCAGAATCATCTTCACTTCTTCATCTGATGTCCTAGTGCAAGGTCCATTACAGCCTCACTGTGTGTATATTTTCTACATCTTCTCCACTCTTAATGTATCTCCTCTGATTCAAGCTGACATTGTCTATTACCAGTACTATCTGGAAATCCTCTAATTGTCAAGGATGGTAAATGTATAATGTATTTGTTGCCACTTCTCTTTCCTCTCCTTAATGGTGATGATCTTTCCATCTTGGTGAATCTTCAGCACCATTCTCTATAAAGCCCCTACCATGTGATTGCAAATGTTATGCAAGATGACACTGATTAGCTGTATCTCCATACATTTCTAATCTATCATACATATTCTACCTGAGTTACCTTCCTAAACCAGGGACCCACTGTGGTGGCAGAGTTCTAAGATGACCTCCAGTATTTCCATCGCCGGTATGGGTAAACTGTGAATATAATGGATTATTATTTCTATGGTTAATATAATATAATTTGTCTTTGAATTATTCAAAAGGGAGTGACCTGATCAGGTAAATCCTTTAAAGGAATATGACCCTTCCTAACGTTAGAGAGATTTGAGCTGAGGGAGATTCTCCCATGCTAGATTTGAAGATGGAGAATACCATGTGGCAAGGACTTAAAAGCAGCCTCTAGAAGCTGAAATCAACCCCAGCAAACACTGAGCAAGAAGGCAGGAACCTAAGTTTTACAACCACAAATACTGGATTCTGCCAATAAGGATATGAGCTTGAAAGAGAACCTGAGCTTTAGTTAGGAATTCAGCCCAGCTCACACCTTGATTTCAGCCTCATGAAACACTAAGCAGAGAACCCAGTTATACCATGCCCAGATTTCTGACCTAAAGAACCATGAAAAAAATACATGAACATTGTTTTAAGCCACTTAGTTTGAAGGAATTTGTTACATCACCACCACCACCACCACCACCAGCACCATCATCATCATCATCAACATCAAACCTCAAAATCAAAAACAAAACATCTGGGGCGCCTGGGTGGCTCAGTGGGTTAAGCCGCTGCCTTCGGCTCAGGTCATGATCTCAGGGTCCTGGGATCGAGCCCCGCATCGGGCTCTCTGCTCAGCAGGGAGCCTGCTTCCTCCTCTCTCTCTGCCTGCCTCTCTGCCTGCTTGTGCTTGCTCTCTGTCAAATAAATAAATAAAAAATCTTAAAAAAAAAAATCCACTTCCTCTTTTTCCATTTAAAAAATGAATCTCCCTAAGATGGCAGAGTATAGTTAATTGTTCTTAACACTTGATTAATTTTCTCAAATAAATATTATTTGATGCTAAAGGATGAACATTCCTTCCATTCTGTGGTGTATATCTCCATCTAAAAACACCCATGAAGCTATGGTTCCTCAATGCCTTACTCATCCAAATGGAAGCCCCATATAACTAACATATGATTAAAGGATTCTATTTGGGAGACTTTTGCAACTGGCTATATGTACTACCACGGAAGCTTCTGATACACAGCTACCTGGTACAAGAGCCCTTCACCATGACACCAGAGCATAACCTAGACGACCCTTCTGCCTTGGCAACTCTATAGAATGTCAGTGCACTTCAGCCTCCCGTGTCACTCTCAAGTTCCTATAGCACCATTTTTTTTTTTTTGCCATGATTATTCTATGGGTGCTCAGATTATTCAGGTTTTTCTTTCATTCATCTTTTTGTCAAGCGTTTCATAAGATATGAACCCACTATGTTATAGAATTCCTAATGTTTACTTGCTTTGCAGGGTAGATATAGTTCTTTACAACAGGCTGATTCTTTCCAAGGAATTCTCTAAACAAATGATAAACACAAATACGTACCCAGGCTGCAGAACGGGGAAGGCCACTGTAGGGTGTAGCAAATAGAAAATCAGAGAGATGACACAAAACATTTCTTTTCTGTACAGTCACAATATGTCCACAAAATGCAAAAAGTGATTCTACTTCTCCCACGCTTTATTTATTACTCTCTCTTCTCATCCATTTTTATGGAATTTAACCAACTGTCCTCTATAATGCAGCAAACAGAATATACTACCATTCAGATGGAAGTATTCTGTTCTCCAGGACTAAGGAAGGAAACAAAGGTAATTAGTAGCTTAAAAGCATGTCTTTGTTTTTTATTTTTTGTTTTGTTTTGTTTTGTTTTCCTACCCTAGACTGCTGGAAAAATGAGGAGATTCTTAAGCATACATTAAAACTGCATCCTGGGAGAACAGTCAATCAAAATTGACTGATTATTGGGTTGAGGTCTAACCCTTGAACGATGCTGACTTTCATTTATGCATTCAACAAATGTTTATGGCCTCATTTTTGATGTGGCAAGTAGGAGTATATAAGTATAATGAATGGCAATTGAACTAGAGTTGATCAGAATTAGATGTAGCGGGGTGTCTGGGTGGCTCAGTGGGTTAAAGCCTCTGCTTTCGGCTCAGGTCATGATCCCAGGGTCCTGGGATCAAGCCCCGCATCAGGCTCTCTGCTCAGAAGGGAGCCTGCTTCCTCCTCTCTCTCTGCCTGCTTCTCTGCCTACTTGTGATCTCTGCCAAATAAATAAATAAAATATTTTTTAAAAAAAGAATTAGATGTAGCATAATGTACATAACAAGATTGGTTCAAACAGGATGAATGCAGAGGGGCTGCTTCAAGAAGTAGAGGTTATTTATTTCCAAATGAGTTGAAGGAATCACCAGAATGGATAAGTGGTGTGTGTGTGTGTGTGTGTGTGTGTGTGTTTGATTGAAGAAGGAAAGAGAAAGAAGAGAATGTGCAGAGGTGATACTTAAGCTGTGTCTTTAAAAATGCAGAGATAATAACAGGTTGTGTAATAGAAGATATTTCCTGGCCAGAGAACAACAGAGTCATGAGAACACGTGGCACATTTTGAGAAAAGACTAAGTTTACTATGACATGGATAAAGGTATGAAGGAAAAAATAAAATGTGTTGAAAGCAGAATAGGAATTATTTGTGGAAGGTTTTATGTGATAACATACAGGGATAATTATTTTCATCTGCCCAATTGTCCTTCTTGCCATTCTTCCTCTCCCACACACAGACCCTAATTCCACGGCTAGCATCTGCTATGGTCCAAAAGAATAACCCCTTTTTAAAGAAACTGACCTTAGTGATGGGTCTAAAGATGGGCATAAGATTTCAGCCACACTGTAGAAACTGATGACAGTGATGATTCAAAGACAAGCATAGGACCTAAGCTAAGTATTTTCTAGGCATTTCTTGCAATTCTTCTTATTGGATATTGGTAAAAAGAAGGGAAAATAGAGTGGAAAAAACCTCTTTCCCCCTTCCGGTGGCAAGATTTAAGTATGTAAACTCAACAGTATCATTAGTTGCATTCCCTGCCATGATGATAAAGCTTGTCTGTACTAGAGTAAAGTCAATGCCTAAAGAGGAGTAGAGGCACAAGAACCTAGGGAAGTACCATTCTCAGTGTTTTGCTCTTTAAATTTGGTCATTCCTATGGGCAGCCTTGTCATAGCCCTTTTCAGTAACTTGGTTAAATAAGCCAATTCTTTCATATCTAAACTAATTAAAATTGTAGTTCTATTACAACCAAACCACTAAATTTCCATTTTATTTTGTGCCCTTTTATTTTTTGCCAAATTAAAATTTTTTTAAAAAGTTCTAATATTTTATTTTATTTTTAAATTAAAAAACCCCATTAGTGACATTTATGCTGGGCATTGGATAATGTTCAGTTTTTTTTTTTTTAACAAGTACACTAAATAAACTCTACTAAGACTTCTATTTCTGTTCATGGTAGACTGGTGAATACAAAGTAATATTACTACTGAGTACAACTAGGAAAACTGGATAAAGTGTTATAAAAAATTATGTGTTTTCAGATTTTGTAGAGCTAAAAAGAAGGTAAAAAAATATAAGACCAGGATGCAGAGCAGGACAGAGGTCCAGGAAAATAAGCCTGACTTTGGGGCCACTTTTTCAAAAGTGATCTGGAGGTTCAGTTAAGAATCAGTTTATACAACCTATCAGTATAAGGAAGAATGGGATTGGAGTCCAGATCCCACTGAGTTGGGGAGGTAGGTAAACCCATCCCTTAGATCTGACATGAAAAGACATAATGTCAGAAGCTAAGTGAACCAGAAGTGAATAGCCCTTCACTGCAGTTGCAGCTTGACGTCAAGTCATCACAATGACTGGAGATGAATTGAGGCAGTCCTGCATTATCAATACCATCAGGTGTCGAGAAGCTAACATAAATCCTCTTTGAAGAAGAACAGTATCATGAAAGAATTCAAATTATTTCTCCAATACAAAAATACCATTAGAAAAACTCCCAAAACAGAAATAAAAACACTATTTCACATAATCCAAAATAAGAGTGCAAGGCTAGGGATGAAATTCTCCAGATACAATAAACAACAGAAATAAAATACTATGACCTCTAGATATGAGAATAGACTTTAAAGTTGTCAGGCTTATTAACTTCAAAGAGATAAGAAAAAAAACAAAACAAAACAGGCTGGATATTTTGGCCAACTAGAACCCATAAAAAATAATAACATAAAGTTCTAGAAACAGTTAATTTGATAACTAAAATTAAAAATGGATGGATTTTTTAAGGTTTTTACATTGATATGAATTTTATTCTCTTTGGGGTTGAAAACTGACTACAATGTATATAAATAAATTAGGAAAGATGTTTCAGATCTTATGATAGGAATGAACAAATGAACTTCTTGTAACATTAGACATTTTCAGCACTATTGTAGTCTACACTTAAAGAAATAGGATAGAAAATATCAGTATCATATCTATTCATATTTATATATTTAGCATTGTGTAACACAGGTTCCCATTCTCAAAGAACTTATAGTCTGGTTGGTTAGAAAAGACAAAAACTTCATAACAGAGAACTTAATACATTTTAACTTGGAGATTACTTTTCCAGTTTCTTTATTTTGACTCCTGGTAGTGTGAATATTGTAAAGAATATTGAAAAATCATACTAACTTACTCCATTACACATCTATGATTCCTACTTTATCTGGGTCTTCAACAGCAGTCTGACTTAATTTTAATCAATCTCTTTTCCCATTTCTCACAGCAACTGTCTCATGTACCTCCCACCCCTACTGGTTCTGTTGTTTTTTTTTTTTTTTAAAGATTTTATTTATTTATTTGACAGACAGAGATCACAAGCAGGCAGAGAGGTAGGCAGAGAGAGAGGAGAAAGCAGGCTCCCCTTGGAGCAGAGAGCTCGATGTGGGGCTTGATTCCAGGACACTGGGATCATGACCTGAGCTGAAGGCAAAGGCTTTAACACACTGAGCCACCCAGGCATCCCCCACTGGTTCTTTTTAAAAAACAATTTTATCCCAGGACCACCTATTTCTTGTGTTGTTGATTTTAGCCATTCTGACATGTGTTAGGTATATCTCATTGTCACTTTTATTTGCATTTCCTTGATGATCAGTGGTGTTGAGCATCTTTTCATGTGTTTGTTGACCATTTGTGTCTTCTTTGGAAAAATATCTATTCATGTGTTCTGCCCATTTTTAGTTGAATTAGTAATTATCTGGGTGTTGACTTTAATAAGTTCTTTATTCACTTTGGATACTAACCCTTTATCAGATATGTCATTTGCAAATATCTTTTCCCATTCTGTAGATCGCCTTTTAGTTTTGCTGATTGTTTCTTTTGCTGTGCAGAAGCTTTTAATTTTGATGAAGTCCCAATAGTTCAATTTTGCTTTCCTTTCCCTTGCCTTAAGAGACATATCTAGTAAGAAGTTGCTACAGCCAATGTCAAAGAGATTATTGTCTATGTTTTCTTCTATGATTTTAATGGCGAGGATGTGGGGGGAAAGGGAACCATCCTACACTGGTGGTGGAAATGCAAGCTGGTGCAGCCACTCTGGAAAACAGTATGGCGGTTTCTCAAAGAGTTAAAAACAGAACCACCCTATAATCCAGCAACTGCACCATTAGGTATTGACCCAAAGAATAAAAAAGTACTAACTCAAAGGGACACATGCTCCCCAATGTTTGCAGAAATATTACCTATAAAAGCCAAACCTTGGAAAGAGCCCAAGTGTCCACTGACTGATGAATGAATAAAGAAGGTGTGGTAAATTTTTTTATTTTTTTCAGCATAACAGTATTCATTATTTTTGCACCACACCCAGTGCTCCATGCATTCCGTGCCCTCTACAATACCCACCACCTGGTGCCCCCAACCTCCCACCCCCCACCCCTTCAAAATTCTCAGATCGTTTTTCAGAGTCCATAGTCTCTAAAAATAAAAAAATTAAAAAAAAAAAAAGATGAAATTCCAACTGTAAAATTTAAGCTTAAGTCACTTAGGAGAATGAGATTTGGAAGAAACAAGAACCTCCTGCAATTATTTAAGTTGTTGCCTACCTGGCTAACTTAAAAGCCGTATCATGACAGACTTAGTCTCTGAGCCACGCTGCTAAAAGCTGGACCATTACAGCTAAACGTCAGTTTTACTATCTTCAATATAAATGTTCATGTATTGTACCATTAAAAAAAAGAAGAAGAAGAAAGAAAACTGTATTACTGTAAGACCAACAAAAAAACTATCAGAAAATCCGAGTTCCTGGGTGGCTCAGTTGTTAAGTGTCTGCCTTTGGCTCAGGTCATGATCCCAGGGTCCTGGGATGGAGCCCCACTTTGGACTCCCTGCTCAGTGTTCCCACTCTCCCTGCTTGAGTTCCCTCTCCCACTGTCTCTCTGTCAACTAAATAAATAAATTAATCTTTAAAAAAAAAATAAATAAAAAAAAAAAAAGAAGGTGTGGTAAAGAAAGATAATGGAATATCCCTCAGTCACAAAAAAGAATGAAACCCCTCCATCTGCAATGACATAGATGAAACCACAAAGCACCATGCTAAGTAAGTCAGTCAGAGAAAGACAAACACCAGATGATTACACACAGCACCCAGCTCTCAACATAAGCGCCCTCCTCAGTACCCATCACCAGTTAGCCCATGTCCCCACCCAACTCCCCTCAAGGAATCCTCAGTTGATGGATGGCTTTAAAAGTAAAATAGCAACAGCAGAAAAAATACTTAGTAAACCTGATAATGAGTTGTGAGAAAACAGTTAAATGAAGCATAAAGAGGAAAAAAGGAGAAAAATGCCAAAATGACAGTAAGGAAAGGGAATATATATGGGGGTATATAATTTTGGATAATTTGAGCAAAACAAAAAGAGCAGAAAAGAGTAACTGCATTATTTGAAAGAATACAAAGTGAGAACATTCCAAAATTGAATGAAGACAGTAAGCCACAGATTTAGAGACTACACAAACACAAAGTTCAACAAGTAAAAAGACACCTGCAATTAAACTGGCAGAAAATTAAAGGTAAAGAAAAAAAATCTTTAAAGAAAAATTTTTAAAAAGGACTAACTTGAAAGTAGCAACCATTATGCTGACAACTAACTTATCTATAGAAAAAGTAAGTAAGCTTGAAGAAATAAAATGATATTTTAATGTACTTTAAAAATACAAACCAACCTAGAGTTCTTTATGAAAACTACATATTTTTCAAGGATCAGGGTGAAATAGAGATATTTTAGCCAAAAGAAAAAAAAAAACTTAAAAGAACTAATGAACAGTTGACCAACATAAAATGAAACAGTAAATGATGTACTTGATACAGATCAATGAAAATATAGGATTAGAAATACAGGAAGAAATATGTGGATGGGGGCACCTGGGTGGCTCAGTGGGTTAAGCCTCTGCTTTCTGCTCAGGTTGTGGTCTCAGGGTCCTGGGATCGAGCCTTACATTGGGCTTTCTGCTCAGCAGGGAGCTTGCTTTCCACCCCCTCTCTGCCTGCCTCTCTACCTGCCTGCTTGTGATCTCTGTCTGTCAAATAAATACATAAAATTAAAAAAAAAAGAAATATGTGGATGTATATGAATGCTAATGGTACAAGATAAAAAAAATATACCTTTTCAATTTAAATATAAGTGAAGAATTAAATATCCAACAATAAAAGCATATATTTAAAGAGGAAAAGCATATACTTAAAGACCAAAGCAAAGGTGCTTGCATTGTCAAGGATGACAGGAAAATGCCAATTAATTTTCAGTTTTAATAGGTAAAGGATGCATGTTGTAAACATTAGAATAAATACTAAGAAAAATATGGTGGAAGAATATACAATTTCTAATTTGATAGGGGAAAAAAATCAACCCAAAGGGAGAAAAAAAAAGGGCCACAAAATAATGTTAGATTTAAATACAAAATTTAAATGATTATAGTAAACATAAATGGATTAGATTAAAATATTTAAAATTTAAAAGAAGATAGACTGAATTAAAACATCTTAGCAGGGGTGTCTGGGTGGCTCAGTTGTTAAGGCTCTGCCTTCTGCTCAGGTCATGATCAGGTCCTGGGATCAAGCCCCACATTGGGCTCCCTGCTTGGCAGGAAGGCTTCCTGCCACTCCCCTTGCTTGTGTTCCCTCTCTTGCTGTGTCTCTCTCTGTCAAATAAGCTCTTTAAAATTTTTTAAAAATTATTTTAGCGATGATAAAAATATATAAATTATGAATACAAAGAAGATTGAAAATACAAGAATGGGAAATACATATGCCATGAAAATCATATCCAAAAGAATGCAGTTGTAACTTTATCACACAAAGCAACCTTTATTTTTTATTATTTTAAGATCTTTATTTTTATTGTTATTATTATATTATTTGTATTGTCAGTGTATGGTCAGTGTTGTCAGTGTTCTAAGTTTTGGCCACTCTAAAAGGGGTATAATCTCGTTATTGCCTTAGTTTGCATCTCCCTGATAACACATGGTGTGAAGCATCTTTTCTTATGTTTATTTGCCATCTGTATATCTTTTTGGATGAGGTGTCTGTTCATGTTTTCATCCATTTTCATTGTATATTTTGGATATATTGTATTGTATCTGTATTGTATATGTATATATGTATTGTATATTTTAGATAACTGTCCTTTATCAGATCTGTCTTTTGCAAATATTTTCCTCCAGTATATGGCTTGTCTTCTTATTCCCTTGACATTGTCTTTCACAGGGCAGAAGTTTTAATTTTAAGTAAGTCAAACTGACCAATTATTTCTTTTACACGTTATATTTTTTTGTGTTTTATCTAAAAAGTCATCACCATAACCAAGATGTGTAGACTTTTCCCTATGTTTTCTTCTAGGTTTATAGTTTTGTGTTTTACATTTAGGTCTATGATGCATTTTGAGTTAATTTTCATGAAAGATTTAAAGGTCAGTGTCTAGATTCTTTTTTTTTCTTTTTCTCCTTCTTTTTCTCCTCCTCTTTTTCCTTTCTCGATCTCCTCCTCCTCCTTCTTCTCCTTTTCCTTCTTCCCCCCCCTTTCTTCTTCTTCTTCTTCTTCTTCTTCTTCTTCTGCTTCTGCTTCTGCTTCTGCTTCTTCTTCCTTCCTTTTGTTTTTGCTTATGGATTTTTAGCATTCCAGCACCATCTGTTGAAGAAACTATCTTTTGCTACATTGTATCACCTTAGTTTCTTTGTTAAAGATTAGTTTACGATGCATTTATGCAGGTCTATTTATAACTCTATTCTGTTCCACTAATCTATTTGTTTATTCTTTTACCAATATGGCACTGGCTTGATTACTGTCACTTTATAGTAAGTCTTAAAATTAAGATAGTGCCTGCTCTCCATTGGGTTCTTCTTCATTTTTGAGTTGGTAATTCTGGGTCTTTTGCCTCTCCATATAAACGTTAGGATCAGTTTTTCCACAAAATAATTTTAAAATAATTTTCTGGGATTTATATTGGAATTGTTGTTAATCTACAGGTCAAGTTGGGATAAACTGACCTATTGAAACACTGAATCTTCATGGAATCTAACATGGAATCTCTTCACTAAGTTTTTCTTTGATTTCTTTCATCAGAATTATAGTTTCCCATATATAAATCTGGTACATATTTTTCTATTTTTATCTAGAATTTCATTGTTTGGATTGTTAATATTACAGTAACATGTTTTTAATTTCAAATCACACTTATTCATTCATTGCTGGTATACAGGAAAATGATTAATTGTGTATATTAATCTTATATCCTGCCACCTTGCCATAACTGCTTATGAGTTCTAGGAGTGTTTTTCTAATTCTTTAGGATCTTCTACATAAATGATCATGTTGTCTGTGAAGAAAGAAAGTTTTATATCTTCCTTCCAGATCTATTTAGTTTTAATTTCCTTTTCTTGTCTTATTGCATTAGCTAGGACTTCCAGTAGATGTTGAAAGGCACAGGTGAAGAAGGGAAATCCTTGCCTAGTTCCTGCTCTTAAAACTTCTAGTTTCTCATCATTAAGTATGATGTTAGCTGTAGTTTTTTTTTTTAATAGATGCTTTTTTATCAAGTCGAGCAAGTTCCTCTCTATTCCTAATTTGCTCAGAGTTTTGTCATGATGGAAGCTGCATTATGTTAAATACTTTTTCTGTATCTATTGTTATTACATGATTTTTTCTCTGTAGTTTGTTGATGTGATAGGTTACATTAATTGATGTTTAAGTGTTGAACCAGCCTTGCATACATGGAATAAATCTGATCGTGATGTATAATTCCTTTTATATACTATTTGATTTGATTTACTAATATTTTATTGAGAATTTTGCATGCATATGCATGAAAATATTGGCCTATAGTTTTCTTTTATTATAATGTCTTCTGATTTTTAGTATTAGAACAATGTTGCCTCATATTGGGACATATTCGCTCTGATTCTGCTTTCTGGAAGAGATTGTAGAGAAATGGTGTAATTGCTTCCTTAAATGTTTAGTAGAATTCACCTATGAACCTATGTAGGCCTGGTATTTTTTATATTAAAAAGCTATTAATTATTGAGTTAATTCCTTTAATATATACAGGCCTTTTTAGACTTCCTATTTCTTTTTTCTTCCTTTTTTTAGACTTCCTATTTCTTCTTGAGTGAAATTTGGCAGATTATGTCTTTGAAGAAATAAGTCCATTTCATCTAGGTTATCAAATTTATAAGATAAAGTTATTCATGTTAAAATGCCTCCTCCTGAATATTTTCACAAGTATTGATTCTGCCTTTTCTCAGAGCACTCATTAATTGACAAATACATTTCTAAGGTACAATTTACAAAATATACCATGCATATCAGGTGGCTAATGGAAATTAAAAAATCAAATAGTATAGTCTTCCAACCATCACCTGGACCAGAATGACTTAGTTATCTCTAGTTCTTCGTGTTTGTGTTTATTTTATTTTATCAGTGAGCATTTTGTTTGTTGTCTTTAAATGGAAGCTATTAAATCATTGTGACAGGAACTATTTGAAAAAAGAGAGGTGGATCATTGCTGGTTATTTTCTGCTTACGATACATGTGTTTCTTCCATTTCTAAAAGAGACCATACAGGTACTGAAGTTACAAAGTAGTGGTCTAGCAAAATTTTCCTGCTTATTGTAATTTAATTAATTAGTTAATTAATAAATGAAAGATTAAAATAAAAACAACACCTCAGAGAAATATTAAGGTAGATAGGATACCAGGACTATAGGTATAAACTAGGATTATCACAGGCAAATGAGGAAAGCAGCACATATTTTCTATAGTTAATGAAATCTTAATACAATACCAGCAGGTTTATTAGTGGTACTACAAACTAATTAAAAAATGTAAATGAAAATGCCAAAATAGGGACACCTGGGTGGTTTAATTGGTTAAGCAACTAGATTCAGCGCAGGGTATGATCCTAGGGTCCTGGGATCTAGTTCCACATCAGATTCCTTGCTCAGTGGGGTCCCTGCTTCTCCCACCCCCCTGCTTGTGTACTCTCTCTGTTAAAAAAATAAATAAATAATCTTTTTAAAAAAATGCTGAAGGAGGAACCAAGATACTCTTAAAGAAGAGCAACTGAGTAGGAGGACTTCTTTATTGTAAATCAAAATTTATTGTAAAGGATCTGTACTTGAGGAACTACAAAACACTCATGAAAGAAGTGGAAGAAGACACAAAAGGATGGAAGACCATTCCATGCTCATGGATCAGAAGACTAAACATTGTTGAAATGTCTATACTACCTAGCTCAATCTAAACTTTCAATGCCATCCTGATCAAAACTCCACCAGTATTTTTCAAAGAGATGGAGCAAACAATCCTAAAATTTGTATGGTACCAGAAGAAACCCAAAATTGCTAGTGAAATGTTGAAAAAGAAAAACAAAACTGGGGGGCGCCTGGGTGGCTCAGTGGGTTAAAGCCTCTGCCTTCGGCTCAGGTCTTGATCCCAAGGTCCTGGGATCAAGCCCCACATCGGGCTCTCTGCTCAGCAGGGAACCTGCTTCCTCCTCTCTCTCTCCGCCTGCATCTCTGCCTGCTTGTGATCTCTGTCTGTCAAATAAATAAATAAAATCTTTAAAAACAAAACAAAACAAAACAAAACAAAACTGGGGGTATCATGTTACCTGATTTCAAGCCTTACTACAAATCTGTGATCACCAACACAGCATGGTACTGGCACAAAACAGACATATGGACCAATGGAACAGGATAGAGAGCCCAAATATGGACCCTTAACTCTATGGCCAAATAATCTCCGACAAAGCAGGAAAAAATATACAGCGGAATAAAAACAGTCTCTTCAATAAATAGTGCTGGGAAAATTGGACAGCTATGTGTAGAAGAATGAAACTCGACCATTCTCTTAAAGCATACACAAGGATAAAAAACTCGAAATGGATGAAAGACCTCAACATGAGACAGGAATCTATCAAAATGCTAGAGGAGAACATTGACCACAGCAACTTCTTTCAAGACATGTCTCCAAAGGCAAATGAAACAGAAGCGAAAATTTTCTGCAAAGCAAAGGAAACAGTCAACAAAACGAAAAGGCAACCCATGGAATGAGAGAAGATATTTGCAAATGACAGTACAGACAAAGAGCTGATATCCAAGATCTTTAAAGAACTCCTCAAACTCAACACACACAAAACAGAGAATCACATCAAAAAATGGACAGAAGACATGAACAGACACTTCTCCAAAGAAGACATGCAAATGGCTAACAGACACATGAAAAAATGTTCATCATCATTAGTCATCAGGGAGATTCAAATCAAAACCATACTGAGATACCAGCTTACATCAATTAGAATGACCAAAGTTAGCAAGTCAGTAAAGAACAAGTGTTGGAGAGGTAGTAGAGAAAGGGGAACCCTCTTACACTGTTGGTGGGAATGCAAGTTGGTGTAGCCACTTTGGAAAACAGTGTGGAGATTCCTTAAGAATTTAAAAATAAAGATTCCCTATGACTCTGCAATTGCACTACTGGGTATTTACCCCAAAGATACAGATGTAGTGAAAAGAAGGGCCACCTGTACCCCAGTGTTCATAGCAGCAATGACCACAGTCGCCAAACTGTCGAAAGAACCAAGATGCCCTTCAACGGACGAATGGATAAAGAATATATGGTCCATATACACTATGGAGTATTATGCCTCCATCAGAAATGATGAATACTCAACTTTTGTATCAACATGGACAGGACTGAAGGAGATTATGCTGAGTGAAATAAGTCAAGCACAGAGTCAATTATCAACGGTTTCACTTGTGGAGCATAAGCAATAACGTGGAGGACTTTGGGAATTGGAGAGGAGAAGCGAGTTGGGGGAAATTGGAGGGAGAGATGAACCATGAGAGACTGTGGACTCTGAGAAACAAACTGAGGGGTTTGGGGGGGGTTGGGTGAGCCTGCTGGGGGGTATTAAAGAGGGCAGGTATTGTGTGGAGCACTGGGTATGATACATAAATGATGAATTTTGGAACACACACACACACAAATTAAATTAAATCAAAAAATAAAAATAAATAAATAAATACTTTCTTCCATTAAAAAAAAATTATTGTAAAGCTACAGTAGTTAGGGTAATAGATACTGGTACAAAGATAAACTAATGGATTAAGGGAATTAAACAGAGTGCAAAAATAAAAAAGAAGGGTAAAGATATTTTTTCAGTAATTCTTGCTAAGACATTTGAATAACTATATTTTATAAATGGTCTAAATATGGAAGGGAAAACAATAAAGCTTCTAAAAATAGTATATGGTAACATAACATCAACAACTCAGCATAGAGAAAAAGTTTCCTAAAAGAATTCAAGTAGCACTAAACACAAAGGAAATGAGGGATAAATTGGAAGAACTTCTCTGCTCATCAAAATTCAGAGTAAGAGAGTAAATAGGTAAGCCAGAAAGCTGAAGATTTTTGCAACACAGACAATGAGGAATTCCTAACAAATTAAAAAAAAAAAAAAGAATTCCTAACAATTAAAAAACAAACAAACAAAAAGCAATCAACACAATAGAAGAGCTACAGGCCTTTATATATCATTTGCAAAGAGTAGATAGCCAATTTGTCAATAATTATATGAAAACTAGTTCAAGCTCATTAGACTTCAGAGAAGTGCTAATTAAAACAAGATACCATTAGAAATCCACTTAATTGGATAAATTTGAAAACACTCTCAGTCACCACTATTGATGAGGATGTGAAGCACTGGGACCCCTTTTTTGCTGCTAGGGGGAATACAAACAGGTATCACTTTGGAAAACCATTTTGGCAATATTTGTAGGTAGACATAACCTAAGATGTAATAACTGCATTCCTAACTATGTTCCCATCAGAAATATGCACATGTGCCCCAAGAGACATGCACAGGAATATTTAGAGCAGCATTATCTTTAAATTTCCAAAATGAAAACTCAAATATCCATTAACAATAGACTAGATAGCTAAAATGTAGTAAATTTTCATTTCATAAAATTAAATGCTATACAGCACCAAAATTTTTAAAAGCTATAACTTCTTACAACAACATAATCAATATAAACAACATAGAACAAAAATAGAAAAGACTTGTGTGTGCTTCATATTATTTACATAAAGTAAGTTCAAGAACAGGACAGGTTATAGAGAGTAACGAGTCAGCATACATGCTTAAGTGGTAAAACTACATTTTTAAAAAGTCACTAAATCAAGTGATTTAATTATATTTGGGGAATGGAGTTAGCAATTCCACCGGGATGCAAAGAGAGCCTCTAGTTGGCTGGCAATGTTTTATCCTTGACCTGATTGATGACGGTTACAGGGATGTTCACTTTGTTAAGTTGTGGAAGAGTATGTTTTTGTTTTGTGCAATTTTCTGTATTTTTGTTATACTTCAATTTTTTACAAAAAGATAAACTCTACTATAACAGTTCCTCATTCAAGCCTCATTCTATTTCATTATTTGGAATATTTCAAGTTTAGTTTTCTTTGCCTGAACTATTTTCAAAGCTCACCATTAAAGTACTTAGTCAATTGGGTGGAAGTTTGGGTGAGGATTTCATAAAATTTCAAAGTTAAAGGGTGCCTGGGTGGCTTAGTTGCATAAGTGTCTGCCTTTGGCTCCGATCATGATCCCAGGGTCCTGGGATCAAGACCCACATCAGGCTCTCTGCTCCATGGGGAGTCTGCTTCTCCCCCTCACTCTCCCTCTGTTCTCTCCCTCAAATAAATAAATAAAATCTTTAAAAAAAAAAGTTAAGACTGGGGGCGCCTGGGTGGCTCAGTGGGTTAAGCCGCTGCCTTCGGCTCAGGTCATGATCTCAGGGTCCTGGGATCGAGTCCCACATCGGGCTCTCTGCTCGGCAGGAAGCCTGCTTCCCTCTCTCTCTCTCTCTCTGCCTTCCTCTCCGTCTACTTGTGATCTCTCTCTGTCAGATAAATAAATAAAATCTTAAAAAAAAAAAAAGTTAAGACTGAAAGCAACAAATTATTAAACAGTAAATGTGATAATGAGCAGCATTTTTCCTATCTGAATCATGTGTGAACAAGAAAATCAAGACAAGGGTAGGAAACTAGATCAAGTCCCACATAAGAATATTGCAACAATATTTTCGAAGGAGAATATCAAAGATCCAGCAGATGATATTCTCTCTCTTCAAAGTATTTAAAATTGTGTATCCATTACTTCTGAAATCATTTCACAGGAAAATGGATTGGGCTTAGATTATCAAACTTAATTAAGATAGGAGTTTTGCCCCACTTTAATGCTTAAAATAATATTATAGTCAACTAACTGTAATTACTTATTAAGTTAGCTTAACTAGCTTTAACTAGCTTAACTAGTTAACTTCAGCAACCTAATACGACACATAATTCAACTCCAGGAAAGATTTTATTTATTCTGTGACTGCATTTGAAGACCAAACAGAACATTAGCTTTATAATATTAATTTATTCCCTGGAGTAAGAAAATGCAAGATCATTCTTATAAATTATACGATTGTATGATATAATTACTGAAAATAAGATGTGGTGTCTAAAACTCTGTTGACATTGTATGCTACTAGTTACCAGCAAGTAAAAATATAGAGGAGATATTAGGTAATAGGGTCATTGATTAATTTAAAATTTTGCCCCACTCATAATTATAACCGTACAAAAAAGAGAAGAACATTTGCAATCTTTAATAGGAGTTTCAGGAAATGTATAGTTGATAGAATTGGAGAAAACTTCAGTGTAAGAAATGTCCTATTGATTGAAGAGCTCATAGCATTTGGCAATCTAGGATGTAGAGGTGATCTGAGAATGGACAATGGCTGTGCAGTAATAGAGGCAAAAGTCAGAAAAAAAATTGAGTAGATCATGGGGGAAGAGAAGAAAAAATGAAACAAGATGAAACTAGAGAGGGAGACAAAACATAAGACGCTTTTAATCTCAGGAAACAAACTGAGGGTTGCTAGAGGGAAGGGGGACAGGAGGGATGGGATGGCTGGGTGATGGACATTGGGGAGGGTATGTGCTATGGTGAATGCTGTGAATTGTATAAGACTGATGAATCACAGACCTGTACCCCTGAAACAAATAATGCATTATATGTTAATTAACTGAATTTAAATTAAAAAGCTAAAAACCAAAACAATAACAAAAAAAAAAAAAGAAGAAAAGAGAAAGAAAAAAAATTGAGTGGAAAGCAAGGCAGGGGACACCATTTTTAGTCTCCATATATCCCTCCCCCATTCTTTTAGTATAAACCCCCCAAATTTAGCTAGACATGCAGATGTCCTAGTAAGACTATATTCTGTATCCTCCTTGCAGTTATATATAGCTATGAGTCAAAATTTTGGCCAATGGGATATAGTATTTGCTACTTGTGTGCTCTCCACATCTTCCTCCCCTCCCACTTTTAGGAAAACAGACATGACAGTCAAGCTAAAGAAACATTTTTAGAACATGAAGTGGAAGCCAGGTGGTAAGGCTGGCAAAACAAGAAGATAAAAGCAGTCTGAGTCCCTGCCACTGGAACTGTCATACCAGCTCTACTCGGCTTGCTCAGACTGTCAGATAAGACAGAGATAAACACCATCTTCCAAACCACTGCCATTTTGGTCTCTTTTTCAACAGGGGAACCTGTCCTAGCTAATACTGCAGACATTAACTCCAAGGAAAATGGAGACATACAGAAGAAAAGTAATGAAATTATAACATACTATGTGACTCAGTTGTCAGCAACATGTAAAACTGTAAACACAGTACATCGATTTCACCAGACTGTGATTATAACTTTGCCAGTAGATGGGAAGGGTGTGTTTAAGGGAAGATCTGAGAATTCAATCCTCAATGTCATGGACGGAAGATAATAGATCATGCTTAAAATTGAGTACATAAAGAGTAAATAGTGTAGGCCTATTATTAAGGGAAAGAAAAGAGGAAATGCCAAAAGAAATAGCTGAAACAGTTGAAAATATTTGCCTCCGGGGAGTGGGGTTCAGAAGCCAGTAGGGGTGGAGCAGTGCCTACAAGTTTTTATTGTTGTTGCTGTATCTTGAAGTACATTTTAACTACGTAGATGTGCATATATTATTATTTTAAAGAAAAACAGTTTAAAAATGAAAGGTAGTGAATATAGTGACTGAAACCCAATACATATGATGCTTGACCCCAGCTCTTTCCTGTTTTTACAGGTACAAAGTAGACAGAGGACCTGAAGGAAGAAATGCCAAGAAAAGAAGTGGGAAGATCAGGAGGGATAGCTTGGGATAAGAAACACCATTCATCTACATCACAATTTTGCCTGAAGCCTGCCTAGCGGTGTGTGGAGAAACAGAAGATGTCCTCAGAGATGATTTATCTCTTTTACGGACTCCGGTGCATGTAGCTCAAAAGAAATCCTGCAGGTAAGCCTATTTTGTATCAGTATTCCCTCCAATACTTATCCACAGTAGGGAGGGAGACCTGTTGTTGAAAAGGTGTGGGTGTTAAATAGAACGATCTGAACTCCAGGCCTCTCTCATTCCCTTATCATCAAAATCACCTTCAATAGGTTACTTAACCAAGCCCCAAGTTCCTTATAAGTGATGTGGAGGTGATCTCGTTCTCACTCGATTGATGTGAGAATCAAATACTATAGCAGACAACACTGGATTAAGGACCCAAAGCAGGTGTTGATAAATGTTACTTTCTTCCTGTCCTTCATTGTTTTATTGTTTTCCACTATTTGTAGCAAGCAACTGGTGATTAGTTAGTCCTAAATAAATATATTTTTATTGACTGCGTAGGTGCATATTTTCTTCCTCTCTCATCCTGGTTAGATTCTACTCTGAACTTCCAAATGCTTCAAAATTTGAGACATAGAATCAATTTCTTATAAAAGGACTCACTACCTCTCCGCACCATCCCCTCTGTAAAAAGGTATTTTCTTGTTTAGCTTGTCTAATACAGTAGGTACCCTGCTAAAGTGTAACATATACCTTTGCCACAAGGCTATCAAACTAAATTGGCTCAGATTAGCACCAAAATACATAAAATGAGTTAGTGAACTGAGACCATAAGGAGCAATGTTCTCTTTCCTCTCTGCTCTACACTGTTCCTTGCAAATACAATGATAATGAATAAATCTTAAAGAGACCCACAAACTCAAAAATACTATGGAATTGTATCATTTCAAGGGAATGCCAAAGGACTTGCTTATTAAATTTTTCTTGTTTCCTATTTCACATCCTTTTGGATTCTAAAGCTCTTGTTTTCAAGCTGGACTTCCCTCTTTCCCTAAATAGCTTCATGTACCTAATATTACAAACAAAACAAAACAAAACAAAAACCACAAAAAAAAAAACACAAAAGCAGGCTACAATTCCACTTATATTTGAAACTCGATTGCTCAGTTAAAGTCAGTAAATATTTTTGAAGACATTTCGGAAGAGCTATGGTCAGCAAGGAGGTGGATAAAATAGTGAGAAAGGAAGATATGTTGTTCTTTAATGTTCCAAAGAGCAAAGAGACACAAATATCCAAACAAGTACCACTCACAGCCGATCAAACCCAGTGCCAGCATCAGGAGGCATGATCCAAAAAGCTTCCAAAAAGAGAGAGCATGTAACTGAGGGAGTTCCTGAATCTAATACCTGCATCAGATTCATCTCATTCAGCTCTCATAATAACCAATGTTATGAAATGATAAATTCCAAATTTGATCTAGAATTCAGGTTTTGTCTTCTAATCCACTGTATTTCAGCATAGTTTCAAAAGTCAATTGCTCTTTAAAAAAAAAAAACAATAAAAAAACCTCTTGTGAATCCTTTTATTATTGCTCAATGACATCAATTCCTCATTAAAATAATGAACTATGAAAATCATCTCACCTGGTGGTCCAACTCAGTAGGCGAGCTTCATTATCTCCACAGTTGTATACTTCTTGTCATTTTATTTTCTAAACTTTCATTTACAGGGAAAAGTAGATTAACAGTTTCTGTCTTCAGTGAATTCCCATTTTCTTTTGGAGCACACCATACTTTCAATGAACCATACTCTTTTAGAATTGGTCCAGCTTTAAATGAGACGATCCTCCACGTGCTCATTTTTAATATCTGGCTTTAAAATCATCTGACAAGTGGAGCTAATTTTGTACATCCTGTATGTTAAGTGCTTTAAGGTACCTGAATGAATTATATTTCTTAAAAAAAAACCTCTTTGCCTTACATTTTCCATAATTAACTAGCATGAGGTTATGGTTAAGTAACAAGACTTAAAAGGATACTGTAAAGTTAATGAGTGGCACGATTAATTATAGGAATATAAAAATTGGAATCTGTGGCAACATACTGTAGGGTATAAACTTAATTTAATTTGGTTTTTCTCATTTACATGCATTATTCCTTTGAAAGTCTACATGAAGGGCATGGGAACCTTCCTCTTATCCTGGCCTATCTGCTATTTTCGCTACTAGCTTCCTGTATTTTCAAATTAGCAAGACTTATTTTCAAAAGCAAGACATTTTCAATTAGAAGGCTAATAGTATTTTTTCAATCCTGAAAGCGATATATTATATAGGATATTTGATTGATTAATTCTGAAATGCAAGATACAGGTAAAATCAACACTAAAGAATGAAGGCAAAATTAAATCATAATTCTAGGGAAGATTTTAAAAATTCCTATTAGAGAAAAAAAAACTATATAGGCAATGATAAAGTGCAAAGGGTCATGTCATAAGGAGCAATTGTCCTTGTTCTGAGAGAAAAGAGCACAAGAGGAAATAAGCTTACCTGAATGGGAAGAATTCAGAGAGGAAGACAAACCATGAAAGACAATGGACCCTGGGAAACAAACTGAGGGTTTCAGAGGGGAAGGAGGTGGGAGGTTGAGGTATCCAGGTGACGGGTATTAAGGAGGGCATGTGATGTGATGAGCACTGGGTGTTACACACAACTAATGAATCAAACACTACTTCAAAAACTAATGGTGTACTATAAGTTGGCTAACTGAACATAATTTTTTAAAAAGATTAAAAACAAAAGAGGGGCACCTGGGTGGCTCAGTGGGTTAAAGCCTCTGCCTTCGGCTCAGGTCATGGTCCTGGTGTCCTGGGATCGAGCCCCACATCAGGCTCTGTGCTCTGCGGGGAGCCTGCTTCCCCCTCTCTATCTGTCTGTCTCTCTGCCTACTTGTGATCTCTGTCTGTCAAATGGATAGATAAAATCTTTAAAAAAAAAAAAAGAGCTTAACCATAGTATGAAGAATTTCTGTCAAATTCCCAATATTCAGTCCATAAATGGATATCAACTAGGTGCGACAGAATTCAAAAAATAGGTTACAATCTCAATACTAGGTAATGTTCAAGAGTCTTTCCACTTGTAATATCAAATCTTTTGTGATAGTTAAACCACAGGAACTTCTTAGTACGGCAATTCTTCTAGAATTGAAAAGTCCTTTAAAAACACAACTCAATCTTCCTTTTATGCTGTAGTAGATTTTAAAGATGATTATTTAAAACAGGAGTCTTGGGGCGCCTGGGTGGCTCAGTGGGTTAAGCCGCTGCCTTCGGCTCAGGTCATGATCTCGGAGTCCTGGGATCGAGTCCCGCATCGGGCTCTCTGCTCAGCAGGGAGCCTGCTTCCTCCTGTCTCTCTGCCTGCCTCTCTGCCTGCTTGTGATCTCTGTCTGTCAAATAAATAAATAAAATCTTTAAAAAAAAAAAAAAACAGGAGTCTTTTAGCCCCATTCACCTATAGTGTAACAGCTATTGACCAGGAAATAGTGAGGCTTTACTTTCATCTGAAGTAATAGATGCTGGAAGACTTCCCCTCAAAAAAGGAGACAGTCCAATTGAAACCATTAGTGGATGCACTGTTGAGGACAAGATATTGAAAAGTGGGGCCCAGTAAGTTGTGCCTTGGGCTCAAATCTTCCACATGATCAGATGGGGATTGAGGTAAACAGGATTCTAAAATACAGCCAATCAGAGGAACGGGAGAGGTAGAACATGGCTCCCTCCCTGTGTACCTGTGGTCAAGCTCTTAAAAACTCCCCTGCACTATCCTCATGCTTCCTTGTTGGTGTCCCATTATTAAACAGCATCACATCTTTGGAGTAAGCATAGTTATAATCTTTTGTGGCTTTGATGGCTAACTGTCCACCAAAATTTACTCTAATTCATAGCATGGTGTAGATTCTGGAAGGTGGCAGCCCAATCAGAGATACATTTCATATTTGCCCATGTGAATTGTTCCCACTGCTAGAATGTAAAAATGGATTGTGTCTTCTCCAGTATGAAGCTCTGAAGAAGGAGATAAACCAGAGGCAGAGAACTCAGAGACCCCAGGGGATGGTGGAATCAAAAGGTGAAAAGAGCCTGAGTTCCCTGAATAACCTCGTGGAGGAAAATTGCCTACTAACTAGAAATACCCACATTGGACTCTTGCAGACATGAGAAGTAAAGAAAACTTGGTGTGTATTAATTGAGACAGCTAAAGGAACCCTGTAACTCTCAATCCTAAAATAAAGTAAAAGAAAAATACAGATCTCTACATTTTTTTTAATTCCTGGTTATGGAAATGCCAGATAAATGGTTATAATCCTAAAATAAATGGGATGGTCTCAAAAAAGAAAAATAATAATTGAAAGGCATTTCTTTCTCCAAAACATTTAATAAATATTGGCAGTCAGAAATAAAATCAAATAAATAAATAAAGAAATGTATGTTATTAGAATAGGTTGGGATCCCTTGTTGAGATAAATTATCAAGATGAAGAAAACATTCAATTTACTAAGAAATTGAGATTAAAAACATAGATGGGGTTGAAAATGTGAGAAAAAATACAAAGGATAGTTTGGTGTTTTTCTAGAACAAGCATACTCAAGCAAGTTATTCCATCTCAACTTTATCCTCCTTGATATGGTTAATATCTATCTTCTTGTTAAAATATCAAGTCAGATAAAAGATATGACAGCACTTGAAAAACTGTCAAGTACTTTAAAAAGTAAAGCAATATCATTGCTAATAAATTAATCAGAACCCTTCTGTAGACACTAGGACAATTAAATTATATTAACTTCATTTACCTTTCAGATTAGATTTGGAAGCTCAAGGAAATTTGTAATTACATATTTTAATATGGAAACAAAAGTCTAGGCATAAAATATGAGTGAGGATTAAATGTGTGATAGATTTAAGAATGGGTTAAATTGACATTTAAATGCAAAGAATATATCTTTTTAGAAAATAATAATATTGAGACAAAGCGATTTTTTTGGTACAGGGAGTAGGTGGTTTTAAAACACAACCACTTAGTTGCGTATTTTGAAAAAAATCTACCTGGGCATGTAGGTTCTTGGTCTTAGTTCATGATCCTAGAGTCCTGGGATGGAGCCCTGCAGTAGGGAGCCTGCTTCTCCCTCGCCTGCTCCCCCTAATTGCACTCTCTCTCTCCCTCTCTGTCAAGTAAATAAAAAAAAAATCTTTAAAAAAAAATCTATCCAATTTGCTGAAATAATTGTATTTACTATTTCTTAAATAATTTATTATTCCACAAAGGAAAACTAATAAATTTGAGATTTTTATTCATTTACAAGCTGAAAGACTATTTTAATTGTTTTGATCTGTTTCTAAGAATTTCTATAGCAACTGTCACCATAGTTTTGAGATTTTCAGATAACGGTATTAAAAATTTTTAGAAACCAGGGACGCCTGGGTGGCTCAGTTGGTTGGACGACTGCCTTCGGCTCAGGTCATGATCCCGGAGTCCAGGGATCGAGTCCCACATCGGGCTCCCAGCTCCATGGGGAGTCTGCTTCTCCCTCTGACCTTCTCCTCACTCATGCTCTCTCTCACTGTCTCTCTCTCAAATAAATAAATAGAATCTTTAAAAAAAAAAATTTTTAGAAACCTTTCAGTCAGTGAAAATTTTCACTCTGATAAAATTAAAGCATATGGGATATGGGAAGAAAGTGAAACAAAAAGAAACTTTTAAAAAATGTTTGCTTAAAAGAACTAATTATCTTAGAATGCATTTCTGGATAGTCCAAAAAAAGTGACAAAGGACTAAAATGCATCAGACAAATGTTATATTTGTCCAAATAAACTATATTTGTTTGGTTATATGTGTTCTTTGAGGTAGTGAGCGCAACTTGACTTTTCTCAGGGAAGTGTAACACCTTACTCTCTGGACTGATGAATTTGTCTACCTGAGTGATCCACAAGGCTAATGTTTTGATCTGAACAGGAAGGCATGAAATCAACTCAGTGTCTTGTTGATTTATCCTGTGCACTGTCATCCGTGCCATCCATTCCAAGACTTTGATGGTAGTAGGTTAAGCTATCCCATAAAAATATTTTCATCAAGGCTTAGAGAGTCTGGCTTGTGACTCACCTACATAATTCAACTGTGTTTGAGGCCCATCCTGCTGCTTAACCTTACCCAGGCATCCCTATTTCCAACTCAAACTATTTGCTTGGCCTGCTGGCCCCTGAATCTCTTTGCCAATTTTGCGGCCCACTGCAGCCAGATCAGCTATGTCTCTTTTGGGCTTTGTGTTTACTATTCCACCAAGGTTTCACCCAGTCCTGGGGTCATTCCTTCTTGGCCTAGACTGGGTTGTTGCCATCTGATACCTGGTACAGCTACATATACAAATGGCAATGCAGGGGTCCAGGATAGAATATCAGTGATGAACACTGTGGAATGCCAAAATCAAGTTAATCCCTTTCATTTAGAAGCATGAAACAGACAAAAAAGAACAATAAAGGAATAATAATCAGTTTTATACTTACGAATTATAATTACGAAGATGAAGTGTTAAGAATTTAAAGCACTAATAGAAACTGGATGTAAATGTTTCAATTTACTAAAAGAAAACAAAGAATAGAGACTTAAGAGCAAAAAAGAAAAATCAAGGTAACATGCAAAACATAAAACATGAACAAGACAACTGAAGGAAGAAATTAAATATCTTACTTCCTTGAACCAAAATCCTAATATATCATATACATTTTTTTTCCTCAGAATTTTCAGTTCTAAGATTTCATTTTAAAGAAGTAGTGATTGATATGTCAACGGCAGCTACAAGGTTATTCACTATAACTCTGTTTACTAATGCAAAAAATGGAAATAATATAAACAGCCAAAGGAACCAATTAAAAAATTATAATACAGTGATATAGTGAGATGCTACTTCCCTTTAAAGATATTTCTATAAACTATCTGAAATGATATGAAGAGTCAGAATATTTTCTTATGTAATGAAGAACACTAAAAACAATAGATCAATCTCATATTTAAAATAGTTATTTCACTTGATAAATAAATAGTGTATATATTTACATATATATACATACAAATTGAAAAGTGTACATCAAAATATTAAGAAGTCTGGGGAGGTTTACATAAAATTCATAATTCCTAATTCTAATTATTCTGCAAGATATACATTTTTACTTCAGCAATAAAAGAATAAAAAAGTATATGCAATCTCAGATTAAAGAAAATTTTAAAAATCTATTTATAGGAGATATATCTAAAGAAAACGAATAATGAATAATGATTTATACTGTATGTTAACTAACAGGAATTTAAATAAAAACTTGGGAAAAAAAGAAAATGAAAGAAAAATTTAAATGTAAAAAGATGAGGGGCACATGGGTGGCTCAGGTCATGATCTGAGGGTCCTGGGATCAAGCCCTGCATGGGCTCCCTGCTTAGCACTTAGCACCACTCCCCCTGCTTGTGTTCCCTCTCTCACCGTGTCCTCCTCTGTCAAACAAATAAATAAAATCTTTTTAAAAAATAAATAAAAGTACAAAGATGAGAAAGAGTATTAAGTTAAATTAAAACAAAAAGTAATTAGAGATAAAAGCAATTTTAAACATAAAATATGTAACAGTTATAGAAACCAATCATTTTTATATTAACATTAAGACTCGAAGAGATAATCAATGAAAAAGTACCCCCTTTAAGCTTTTCTTGTTTTTTTTTTTTAAAAACAAATTCAGTAGTATTCCTACTCACAACCTAGAAACAGGGAATAACATTTTAACAACAACAACAACAAAAATCAATCACATGAATTTTCTTTTTCTAAAATTTTTGAGGTTGTTCTAAGATTCAGCCCTTGGAAATAAAAATTTTTAATGTGGGATTGATATTCTGTGTTTGTGTGTGTATGCATGCCTGTGCTTACTTTCCTTGCTGCTGAACAGCTACAACTTATTAATGTCCAATGACATCACCAGCATTGGCCTTCGGAACAAAAGGGTAAAGAAGAGTGCTATCTATCAACCTTTTAATTTGCTAAAATCCCTTAATGAGGACTAATAACCCTTAATATTCATTTGCTTGATAAACAAGCCATTTTATATGAATGGAAGGTCAACACAGCCTGAGGCTATTTTCATGCTTTTCTGTTAGATTTTAATGGCTGCAGGAGTTCAGTAGCTATAAATACACACACCAAATGCCCACCCATATATTTAAGCATGGACTTCATAAACAAAGGAAATCATTGAACATGACATGTCTGTCAACACCTGTCTTCCTGAGGCTGGATCAATCTTCGTGGTCTGGCACTTGAAAGCCTAAATTCTGGAGCTACGTTGACCATACTCACAGCATAACGGGCTATAGAACCACCACCAGATGGGTCATCAGTAAGACTTCTAGCTTGCCTAGTATAACTGGGGGCAGTTCTCAGTATCTGTGTACCTGCTCAATCTTTCTCTACCCCTGGTACATTCATCCGATCTTCCTGCTTTGGCTTTTTCTTGTCTTCTGACAGGTCCTCCAGTTTTCTTCAGAGTCCTGACCCACTTGGCCGGGACTTTTCTATGTATTGGAAGGTTCTTCCATCATCAGGTACTAATCATGATGCTGATGGAATCCAGCTCCACAAAGTGGAGACAGCCAAGCCCAGTAACAGTTATACACTGACATGTCTGACTATGGCCTTTACCTGGACATAGTTTCTGGAATCAGACTATTAGGTCCCAGTCCTGTTTCAGTTGCTTACTGGCTGTGTAAATAGAAATGAGCCATTTAACTTCTCTAAGTTTTGTCTCCTTCTGAGAAAATGTCTCCAGGGGGTTTATTTTAGAAATTAAATGAGATCTCACATAAAGAACCAGGCATATGGCTTGCACTTTATACGTCTAGGAACAGTCTACCCATGGATAGTGAAAAATATAAGGTTTTTAAGAGCAAGAAAAATGACAAGAGCCCACAGGCCCTTCTGGCCAAGAAGGAAGTCTCAGAATAGATGATTGCATAGAGTTAATTGGCTATAGAACCAACTGCTGGGATTATGATTCAGGGTTAAATCTTTGTCCTCTAAAATATAAAAACTAGAAGTATAGGTATTTATGCCTAAGGTTAGTGGCAAGGAAAAACCAAACTACCTTAATGTAAACTTACTTGAAAAGCTAAGATAAGCCTGAAATTTCACCCAACCATAAAAGAAAATTCTAGAGATCTAGATGGGAATGAGAATGTAGACGTAGGTAAAAACACTAATGCTCTGGGGTTTGGAAGCAGGCTATATTGAAAGTCACAGGGTCATTGCAACCACCTTTACTCTTGAACCATATAAATCCAACCTAAGTACTGCTGACCCACCAATCTTCCTAAAGTGCAGCTATGATCGTCTGCCAAGTTGTCTCTCAAAGTCCTTTAATGTATTACAGAATTATATACAATATTTTCAGCATAATCTCATGGTACAAGTCAACTTTCCTTTGCAGACTTTATCCCAGTATATTCCTGCCCATACTTAGCACTCCAACAAACCAGACTGAAACATGCTATGCATTTCCTGCCTCCTGGTTTCTGCTGTTAAAATTTCTTTTTCCTGAAAACCTCTTGTACTTCGTAAATCTGTTGCAACTCTACCTATCTCTACATATCTACCTAACTCTACATATCTCACTGTATGATGGTGCAACTTGAATTAGGTAGAACATATGGATCTAGAAAACAAGGGTAAAGATACGTATTGTCCTAAGTACTATCATTGCCACTGATACTGGGAAATTTGTGTTTCTCATCTTCATAACTTTAGATTCTGGGCACATGGGTGGCTCAGTCAGTTAAGCATCTATCTTTGGCTCAGGTCACCATCCTGGAGTCCCAGGATCGAGTCCCACACTGGGCTCCCTGCTCAGTAGGAGTATGCTTCTCCCTCTCACCTTCCCCCCATCATGCTTTCTCTCACTCTATCTCTCTCTCAAATAAATAAATAAAACCTTAAAAAAAAAAAAACAAAGCAAAACTTTAGATTCTGAGGGCTTAGAAGTCTTAATTCCCAAAAGTAACAACTTCTACCAGGGGACACAATAAAAGCCCCATTGAACCATTTAAAAGTTTTATTTTACAAAGATATAATTTATATACTGTAAAATTTACTTTTTACAGTGCATAATTCTGAGTTTTGTCAGATGCATATAATTGAGGTACCATTACCAAATCAAGGTATACAATAACTCCAAAATATTTCCTTAGTATAACATTGTATGTTAGCTAAACTGGAATTAAAATTTAAATTTAAAAAGAAAAAAATTCCTCATGCTGCTTTGCAATCAACTCTTACCTATTCCTTGATGCCTAGCAATGAGTGATACTGTTTTCTTTCCTTATAGTTTTGCCTTTTCCAGAATGAAATCATACAGTACAGTATGTAACCTTTTAAGTCTGGCTTCTTTCACTTAGTATAACTTATATTGTTGTATATATCAGTAGTCCATTCCTTTTGACTGCTTAGTAGTATTCCATTGTATGAATGTACCATAGTTTATAAATTAACCAATTGAAGGATATTTGCATAGTTTCCATTTTTTGACTATTATGAATAAAGCTGCTACAAACATACAAGTTTTGTGTGTACTTATGTATGTATAGAAGTTTCCATTTCCCTTGAGCAAATACATAGGAGAAAGATTATTGAATCATATGGTAAGTATATGTTGACCTCAATAAGAAACTTCCAAACTGTTTTTGAAAGCAGCTGTTCCATATGCCTACCAGCAACATTTGAGACTTCTGAATATTCTGGATCCCTACCAGTTCTTGGTATAGGTATGGTCTTCTATTGTCTTTTTTCTCTCCCCCCTCCTTAATTTTAGACATTCTAATAGGTCTTTGTGGCTTTAATGTGCTTTTCCCTAATGACTAATAATACTGGCCATCTTTTCAGGTACTTAATTTTCATCTGTTTGCCTTTTTGGCAAAGTGTCTCTTCAATTATTTTGCTTTGGTTTGGGTTGTTTTGTTCTCTTATTGAGTCTTGAGAGTTCCTTATATATTCTAGAATATAATCCCTATACCAGATGTGTGTTTTACAAGTATTTTCTTCCCATCTGTGGCCTGGCCAGTCTTTTGAAGAACAGAAAATTCTAATTTTGATAGTCTAATTTACAATAATAATAAATTATATTTTATTTATAATAATAATAATTTATGATAGTCTAATTTATAATTTTTCTATGGATCATGTTTTTGGTATCATATCTAAGTAATCTTTGTACCAAAGGTCACAAAGATTTTCTCCCATGTATTCTTCTAGAAGTTTAGCTTTTACATGTAGAGCTATGATTCATATAGAGTTATTTTTTGTATATGGTGCATGGTATGGATTCAAGTTCATTTTTTGCATATAGATACCTAATTTTTCCAGTATCACTTGTTGAAAAGACTACCTTTATCCAGTGAATTAGTTTTTTAACTTTGTCAGAATCACTTGATTGTGTATGTATAAACCTATTTCTGAGGTTCCCAATCTTTTCTATTCATCTATACATCTATCCTTTTTCTATTACCACACTCTCTGGATTACTGTAGTTTTATATTTTGCACTAAATCTTGGAATTAGATAGTGTGAGTTCTCTACCTTTGCCCATCTTTAAAAAATATTTCAGCTATTCTAGTTCCTTTACCTTTCCAAATTTTAAAATCAACATGCTGGTTTCTATTTTAAAAAAATCAGTCATATTGAGATTGCATTGCATTTACTCTGATTCTTAAAGTAGTTTAGAGAGAGTCCTGTTGAATATTGACCTATAAATTCTGCCTGTCACTTTTGGCTCTTCATATCAAAATACTAGTAGACAAGGGAAGGAGTTATACTTCTGTGAGTGTTGTTCACTGATTGTCACGAGGAGGTAAGGATGTCGTTACTCAGTGAGGACTTTAAATAATACATTTGCAATCTGTAGATGACTTGGGCAATTCTTTGTATTCTCTTACCCAATGCCAATGGTAAGTTGGCAAGTATGATGGTGGACCTTAGCCTGAGATAGGCAAGGGGAATTGGAGCTCAGACCCCTCAGAGACTTGGATCAGCTCACTAGCTAAGCCATAAAGACCAGTAGAGGTTCCTGCCAAGGGTGAATGTAATCCAGAATGATTACAAGCTGATGGAGTATTAGTTGTAGCAGAAGCACGACTGAAGTTGGTCATACTAACTTTCTTTTTTTGTGTTTAACCAGGAAAAGAAACCAACCACAATCCAGGAAAAGCTGTTCTAGATGAGGAAAGTTACTATAAAAAGCAAGTGAATCTGGGTGGAGCCAGCACTTAGATAAGCTGCCAGGCCCCAGACTCATTTCCCTTGCTGCTAAGACTGTTGGCTGTTGATAGGTCATAGTTCAGTGTCTAAGCAAGGCCCAAATGGCAGACAGAAATTGTATCCCTAGGTTACACTTCTATCCAGGAAGAGCCTGCTTCCAATGACTGGGCCCCACATCCTTCCTTAATTTAGGGCCATGTCCTAGGCTCCCCATAAAGTCATCAGAGGCCTCCCTATATTGCAATTGCATTCTGTCATTTTCTCCTTTTGCCCACCTTTCTTCCAATTTCTTACGAGGGTTATCTTCAATGTATTTTCCAGTTAACCTTCCTACCCCTCCAAAAATGTAAACGTGCTCAGAATCTGGATGCTGGAGAATCTGTCCTAAGACACACCTGCATGCGCTCCATCTCTAGAGCTCCTCTTTGAGTAAGTGTGAGGTGCAGTCTAGGCCAATGTGGTCTTAAAGCTTTCTCAGGTGTTTATGATGTGGACTCCTGCTTGGGAACTATTGGCATTATGGATAGGGTTTTGTACTGTTTTGTAGTGTTTTGATCCAATTCTGGTAGTAAGTTTTCAAGAAATATATATATATGCCTATTAAAGCTTAGAGTATATCAAGAAAGACTCCTGCCATATTGAGATCAATTAATAATGAAATATGAATTGACCTTTTCAGAAGAAATAGAAATATAAAGGCAGACCATTATGGCATTATTTATTAGAAGACTGTGCTGATGGTCTCTTGAATGAAGCCCATGAGGCCTGCTTACTGGCCTTTTAGAATATAATAGGAAGTGAGTCACCCACAGGTCAACCATATCAGACCTCTTCTAGTCCTGCAACATTTCTGGTTCTTGCCAGTTAATAAAAATAATCTTGTTTTGCTAGGAGGATTTACTTCTAAGTAGCCAATAATGTCCAAAATAATAGTAAAAATTTAAGTTATTTTCAGGAAAGTATTTTTTTAGATGGTATAGACTCTGTCTCCAGCATATGTTTCTCATTAGGCAACTGACTTTGTGTGTGATCTTGGGGAAAAAATGTAGATCCCTAGGCTTTGTTTCCTTTTTTATTTATTTTATTTTTTTAATTCAGATGTTGAGATAGCTATTCTTCCGGTTTCTTCTGACTCTAAAAGATGTTGATTCTGCGATGTGCTACTCCAAAAAAGAAGACTAAATATAAAGGAGATCTGCCACTCAACATAAAAAGATATAGAAAAGGTTAGTAAAAGGAAAATTGTATATATCACAGTCCATTCACAAGTTAAACTTTCAATCTGTATTTTGAACTGGAGAGAATGTTAGAAAACCTGTCCTCAAATTAGTTTATTTTAGACATGAATAACTGACCTAAAGTTAGACCACCATTTAGTTAGTAGAACATCTCATGCACTCAAACATTTGTTATTTCCTTTAACTGTGCAATGAAGAATTGTATAAAACACTCCAGAGACATCTTCTCAAGAGTCATTAATTTATCTTTTCTAATCCCTAAAAATTCTTTCTAATGATAAGGCTGAGGGAATTACTGTATTGTTCTAAGGGGGAAAAAGGAAAGTTTAAGGAAAAATGTACTTCCTTACTAGTAAAAACAGATTTCCTTCATCTAATTCAAGTTATTTTTAGTTCTCAAAATGTCACTGAAACAATCAGATATCCAGGCCCCTAGACCTGCAGTGTTTCAGGGATAGCCACTGTGGTGGACTGGAGTGGGGAAGAGCTTTTATCTGCTTTATATACTATCAATATATTATACTTCTGAATATGATTTCTTTGGAAGACAGGGTCCTGCTACTTTAGCAAGTCAAGAAAACATCTATCTAAAACCAAACACTTGAGAAGACACTTAATATACTTTCTTTAAAGCAAGGATCTTAATGGGATTAGCAGAATTCCCTAAAAGTTTCCAGAAAATGAAATGGCATTAAAAATTGCAGGGCTATTTTTTGTCCTCTGGTAAAGTCTTGCATGAGTATTTACCTACTGAAAGACATATTATTTATTAGTAATGCAATATTCTTTTTTTAAAGATTTATTTATTTATTTTAGAGAAAGAGAGATTGGGGAAGGAGAGAGGGAGAGGGAGAGAAAACTGCAGCAGACTCCAAATTGAGTGCAGAGCCCAAGGCAGGGTTCGATCTCATGATCCCGAGATCATGACCCAAGCCAAAATCTAGAGTCAGATGCTCAACCGACTGTGCCACTCAGGAGCCCCTAACTTAATATACTTTTTATTTCTCCATTCCTAGTATTAAATTTATTTTTTAAATTATGTATATAGGTAGGTTGCATGACATCTCTGAATTTTATTTCAGGATAGTAAAGCAGGTATTCCAAAATAATATTTATAGAAAGGTTGAGATGCACTAAAAGAAGACCATTATAGGAATTGTGTGTCATTGGCATGTGGTTGATGGAGACAGTTTATTCTCTGGCACTATCAGCACTTCAAACCCATATAGAGGTTTGAGTTCTAGAAGATGAAGAGTTGACAAGAGATCATCGAGCAGAAAACACTATTCTATGGAAGACTCCTTAAGATTCTATATAGAGGAATCAGTCCTTACCCAGAAAAACAAATGATCACTCACACAGTATGAAGAGAACATTCTCCTTAAGTCAGGCAGAGGGCAATAAGATCTAGATACCTTTTAATACCATTCACTGTGTCAATACATTTATAAAAAAATAGATACACCAGGTGATGGGTATTAAGGAGAGCACATATTGGGATGAGAACTGGGTGTTATATGCAACTGATGAATCATTGAACACTGCAACAAAAAAATTATGATATACTATATGTTAGCTAGCTGAACATAATGGAAAAAAATTGATACACCATGATCTTATTTAGACACTGGAGACTTGAGTGGTTAAATTTAGAAATGGGTGACAACTTTTAGTGAAGATGTAATGTCTCTCCTATCTGTTCCATTTTCTTTTCAGCCATGGACAAGCTGGCTGGTTTTAGCCAGCCTTACTCTTCACACATTGAGCTCTGATTTGGAACCATAACATCCAGGGCATAAACCTAATTACTGGTCTTAGTTGGTGAATTCAAACTCGGCTTGATTATTTTTAGACTAATTTTAAAATGGCACTTTAACATAAAATATTAAAACTTCACATATTCCTATTAATTTGATTTTCTCACTTTGTGCCAGGAACCCCAGCCAAGAAACCAACAGGAAGGCAAATCAAAATATTTCTTGCAGCTATACTGCATTCCAAGATTACCTACTCCATGCCAAATCCTATTGCCCATTCTTACCTATCACATCCCCCAAGGGAAGCACTTTAACTAACATGATCATTTGTTTTAGGTTTGTTTCCAAATTAAAAAGGCATTTAGTTTCCCCTTTAAAATAACTATTGCCAAACAACCTGAATCTTTATTTATAGCTGGCTATTCATTTCTAATAACCACAAAAAGAAAAAAGATAGAAAATCATAGAATCAAAGATGCTTGCTTGATATGAAGCAGTTTCCAGCAAGTGCATATTTTAAGCCTTTTTATTTAATGAGTTACCTGCAAGCTAGTTAGAAAGTGAAGTCACTTCTCCAAAGAAGACATACAAATGGCTTACAGACATATGAAAAAATGTTCATCATCATTAGCCATCAGGGAGATTCAAATCAAAACCACATTGAAATACCATCTTACACCAGTTACAATGGCCAAAATCAACAAGACAGGAAACAACATGTGTTGGAGAGGATGTGGAGAAACGGAACCCTCTTACACTGTTGGTGGGAATGCAAGTTGGTGTAGCCACTTTGGAAAACAGTGTGGAGGTTCCTTAAGAAATGAAAAATAGAGATTCCCTATGACCCTGCAATTGCACTACTCGGTATTTACCTCAAAGATACAGATATAGTGAAAAGAAGGGCCACCTGTACCCCAAAGTTCATAGCAGCAATGGCCACAGTTGCCAAATTGTGGAAAGAGCCAAGATGCCCTTCAATGGACGAATGGATAAAGAAGATATGGTCCGTGGGTATTAAGGAGGGCACGTATTACATGGAGCGCTGGGTGTGTTGTATAAACAATGAATCTTGGAACACTGAAAAAAAAAATTAAATTTAAAAAAAATTTTAAAAACCCTCTAAAACAAAACAACAACAAAAAAGAAGATATTGTCCATGTATATACAATGGACTATTATGCCTCCATCAGAAAGGATGAATACCCAACTTTTGTATCAACATGGAGGGGACTGGAAGAGACTATGCTGAATTGAAATAAGTCAAGCAGAGAAAGTCAATTATCATATGGTTTCACTTGTGGAGCATAAGGAATAACACGGAGGACATTGGGAGATGGAGAAGAGAAGTGAGTTGGGCAAAATGGAGGGGGAGACAAAGCATGAGAGACTGTGGACTCTGAGAAACAAACTGAGGGTTTTGGAGGGCAGGAGGGTGGGGGTTGGGTAAGCCTGGTTGTGGGTATTAAGGAGGGCACGTATTGCATGGAACACTGGGTGTGGAGCATAAACAATGAATTTTGGAACACTGAAAAAATAAAATTAAATTTTAAAAAAAGTGGAGTCTCTCTCTGTCTCTCAATCTCTCTCTCTCCTCCCTCCCCCTCTTCACACACACACACACACACACACACACACACACACACACAGCACCGTTGTTTCATTTTTAGGAGAGAAGTGCTGGTTCACCAAACACAGTTCTAGAATTGGACTGCCAAGACCAGAAATGTCCTTTCAACTGTCTTCTTATTTCCACTTCCCAGACATCTTATTTGGGTTTTAGGCTTAGGCCTTGGGAGAGGTTCTTAAGCTATGAGGGCAAACTAGAGCTGACCACAATGGCCCGTGGGTTTCTTCTCCCATTCACGGTGCATTTTAGGACTCCAATTACTATCACAGCACCAGGTATGCTTTGATGTATACTCCCAACCCAAAAGTAAGCCTGACACTCTTTACAGCCATTCACAAGAGTCAGAAAATCCAAGCATCATTTACTTTTTAGTAAATTGTCTTGAATAAATCTCCTCTCAGAAGCCTAAGAAAATAATCCTGTCCAGCCCCAAAGCTATACATTTATGTGGAGAGGCTGCTGGGATGACCGGATTTTTATTTAATTCTATACACAATGTGTGTAATTATATTGTTGCATCAGGTTGCATGCATAAAATCCCACTTTCCTATAGTTTCACTCAGTTTATGCTAGAATTAACTGCAATTACATGGTGCTTTAAACAGTCTAAAGCACATGTTTATGTTAGTACCAGTTTTTCTAAACTCTGTACCGTCTTTTAATGAGCCATGGATCTGAGGTCAATATCATTTCCTAGCATAGGCATTATACCCCTATTATAATATAAAGAAGAGAAACATCCTGTTCAGGGCAACTGATTCCACTTAACCTGAGGATGCCAGGACTGCAAGTCTTAAACATGGAATAGTCTATTGAACCAGACCAGATTTTATGAATTCTAAGCACAATTTAATTCTGAGATGAAAGGCATTGCAAGCAAGTGTGGCTGTTTCTCCTCCTCTGCTATGGATGCTATTTAATTAGCTGCCCTTGAGTAACTGGGGAAAGCTGAAGAAAAAAGAGATTATATACTCAGGAAAGGTCAGGTGTCTAAAGCTTAAAATGAAAGAATACATTTAAAAGTGTCATTAATTTTGGCATTAAAGCAAACATGTGGATAATAGAAGTCAAAAAAATAAGAAAAAAATAAAAGAGAAAGAAGAAAAGAAAAAAATTGAAGGCTTTTCAAGGAGGTAGATCTCTAAGCCAAGGAAATGAAGGTTGTTAATGATAAGGAAAGAAAAAAAAAAAGCCCATAATAGGGGAAGATTTATAACAGAAGGAAAAGACAGTCAATTTGTTCTAATGTCATTTTTAATCTGCCTTGAAATTTCCTAAAATTCAACATAACAAATTGTATTGTACAGCATTTTAGTGCTCCATGTACATTCAATCTTAATAAATACAGCTGGCAGATATTGCTGTCTATGCTGTACAATATTTCACCATGTATAATTACCCCAAGTCCATACAGAAACAACTCCAAAGTTCAGTCACAAAAAGCACTATTTTTTCTGCCCAATGCGCAATTTAGTCTTAATATATACCTTTGGGAGGTATTGTATCCTCCATTTGTTCTAGTGCTCTGTGAGTTTTAGCCTCATCCTTGAAACAATATCTCTAGTAAAATTATTTCATCTGCTTCTGACATTTGAAAACAAATGTTCTAATGATGTGGAAAATGATTTTACAAGAAGTTAATTTATTCTATCAATTTCCACAACTTCTCTAGTTTTTTGACACATTTTTCCCCCAGAGAGAATATTTAATGGAATTCCTTGACAGGAGACTTTCTCTTTTCCCCTCTCTCCCTCCCTCCCTCACTCTCTCTCTTTCTTCCTTGTGGCTATAAAACAATACTTACCCAATTTAACTTTAACAAGGATTGTAAAAAAAAAAACAAATAAATAAAGACAAAAAACAAAAGCGACACCTTAAAAATCTGAAGTATTATTATATCCTTTTTTGGAGTTTCTGTCATTGATGTCCATAAAATAATAAACATTAGAAAAGGAACAATATTTCTACGACACATATAAAATATAATAATGATCTTTAAAATTATTGAATTATGTCACTGATAAAATACATGTAATATTCTATATTTCATTAAAATATCATCACTGGGGGCATCTGGGCAGCTCAGTCAGTTAAGTGTCCTACTCTTGATTTTGGCTCAAGTCATGATCTCAAGAGTTGTGAGACTGAGCCCTGCTTAAGCCCCTGCTAAAATTTCTCTCTCTCCTCAATCTCTCTTTAAAAAAAAAGGGGAAAAAAACCACATCATCACTAATTCACCTATAATAATTTCTACCTAAGACAGGGTCACTTTCATTCAAAGACATGAATGAGATGGGCTGCAGAGCAGGTTCATTACAAAAAAATTTGAGAAGCCAGATAATTGGGTTCTCTACACTGATACTTTCCTGTACATCACTGTTATAGAATAACTTCCTCATCTACTAGCCAGGATTTAGGGATAGATGAAAATAAAATGCAGTAATTTACAGGATAAACTCAGCAACTTATTTTATTGGATAAAATAAAGTTAAAATTACATTAATCAAGATAAATAATGCAGCTTAAGTAATTAAATGAACACTAATTTTATATTATAAGAGGTCAACAGAGTCAGTATTTTAAATTATCTTGATGTACATACAAAGGTGTACAAATTTTTTCATCGACTCGATCACTACTCTATCATCTACTCTATTTCATTCAGACAAAATAATTAACTAGCCTTATCATGGAGTAATCACATAGGCAAAAAACAAGAGCTGGGAGATGAAGTATACTCTTAACATACAGAGATGATACACCAACACATTCTGGAATATTGTCTTCATGCAATGCGTGAAAATAAGGAAGTACAAGTTGATGCTAATTTTATGGTATGGTAATTTTTAGTTGGAAAGAAAATAATCACAGGCTTGCCTTATAATTTTGTGTACATGTTAAATATTTAATGTTTGTTTTAGAACAAAATGTATTGCCTTGCTTCTGTATGAAGCCTACCTTCATAAGTACCAATTTTTCTGTATATTTATCCAATACAATATTGATTTTTCCTTCCACTAGCACCTAGCATTTGTTATGCAAAAAGATGCCAATAAATAAGTTGTTAGATTAATTAAATTGTATGCATAGGTATCTCTGTTAAGAAAATGTCAGGAACCTGTATTTCCTAGAGCTGTTTCAACCCACCTGCTTTCATAATCAGCAAAGAGACATCAAACTCTAGCTGTTCACCAACCCAAGATATAAGTTTCAAGATAAACTCAGGTTCATCAACATTCAATCGATAGTTCATTACTCAATATATTTATTTTTCTCACGGACAAAATGTGACTATCAATACTTTTTGGATTGTTCTCACATTTTTATTGAAATTATTTTGAAGATGATTTAAGATAAAAAAATTTAATTTTGTACTCTTATGATTATTATTTAGATATTTACAGAGGTCTTGAGTGAAAATGCCAAAAAATTAACAATGAATTTGTGCACTGAGTGTAAGAATAATTTTTCTCTAAGACTGAATCCAGAGCACTGGAGGTTGGGATATTGTGAGGTTCAGCAGAGCACAATCCAAATAAATAACTTCTTACTAATTTATCATTAATGTGCTACAACTGATTAAATAAAATATAGGTAATTCTATAAAAATAGTGATGGCTCACTCACTGATAGTCTTTGTCTTCCATGTCAGATCCCATGCCTAATGTTAAGGTGGTTACTATAGTTCTAACATATATTGCACAGTTGAATATCTTTAGAATAACCATGTTGATATTCCCCTTCAGTCCTAAGAAAGCTGGCAGGGACCCTTCCTGTGTGCAGAAAAGAGATTCTTTGGTAGAGAAATTACATGCAGTTGTGTAAAACAAAAATGTGTGCAGCAAGAAGAGGATCTGATCCCACGGATTTGGTACATGCAGCCAAATCCTCTCTGCCGTGGGCAGGGTGTTAAGGTTGTGTGGAGACAGGTCTGTTTCACTAGTGGCATGCTTTGGAGCACAAAGAAGAACAAAAAAAGACTCTCCACATCCCCAATTTAAAACAAGATGGAATTGGGAGGGAGACAAACCATAAGTGACTCTTAATCTCACAAAACAAACTGAGGGTTGATGGGGGGAGGGGGGTTGGGAGGGGGGTGGGATTATGGACACTGGGGAGGGTATGTGCTATGGTGAGTGCTGTGAAGTGTGTAAACCTGGTGATTCACAGACCTGTACCCCTGGGGATAAAAATATATTATATGTTTATAAAAAATAAAATTAATAAAAAAAAAAGATTTGAGAAAAAAAAACACTGTTGCTTGTTTCCTTACATGTGTCTACTTCAGTAGCTTTTATTTATCTATTTCTGTATCTTTTATTTGATATTTGAAGTTTGGAGCCATATCTGCGAAGAAGCACAAGGTAAGGATCAGTATTTAAACATGTTGGATGATGATGGTTTTTGTGCCATTTCTATTTATGATTGTTGAGAATAACTTGGTCACTTTATATACATATATATGTGTGTGTATATATATATATATGTACATATATATATGGTGTGCATGTGTATGTATACATACACACATATCTAATATAATATCATTATAATTATATAATATTATTATATATTATATAAATATAAATACTATATATGTAATATATATTTATAATCTTCACTCTGTCTTTATGTTGTATGCTGTTTCATGGCTATGAAAATTTTAAGATCATTTAAAGCTCATTAGACACACTTTTTGACAGATGAGTTAGAGACAAATAGGAAATTAAAAAGCCAATATAAAAGAGAAACCTTGGTGTGCCTGGGTGGCTCAGTGGTTAAGCATTTGCCTTCAGCTGAGGTCATAATCCCAGGGTCCTGGGATCAAACTCCACATCAGGCTGCCTGCTCATGAGGGAACCTGCTTCTCCCTCTCCCTCTCTCCTACTCCCCCTGCTTGTGTTCTGTCTAATAAGCAAAATCTTTTTAAAAAATTAAAAAAATGAATAAAAAATGATATGTGCTGCTTTAAATGTTTTACTTCAACTGAAACACACACGCACACACACACACACACACCTTTGTCAATCTTCTGAGATTGGCACAAGGCTTTTTCTTTAAGTATATTCATGGGGAATTGGTGGACCACAGTTTTTCTTAAATACAATGTAACCGTGATGCATCATTTCAGCTTGGATGTCTCCAAAGTGAAGTCTTCAATAAAGGGTTAAATTGGCAGGCTTTGCATGCTCAAATCCTATACATTCCAATGAAAGGACCTGTTCTTAACTGGTTCCTGGGAGGTAATTTCTAAACTCTTGGAATATCTTACTTGATAAGACTGTCTTTGTATACCTGAGACCTCAGGGCATGGCATATAGGTTATGCTAAGAACACAGTATATTGAATGTCTCTCTTCTCTCTCTCTCTCTTTCTTTTTTAAATTAGCTTAATTTTATTTTACATGAGAAAAAAGACACTTCCCCATTACTAATTATTTGGCAAAATTTAACTGGACTAAATTGGCATAAGACTACAAAAAAAAGTTAGCCAGAGTGATAGTTCAAACCACAAAAGGTCCATTTGAATGCTACATGCTAGTTATATATAAATAAAAGGAAGTAAATTAAAGAACATATGTGTGACTTAAAATGCCTAAAATTTAAGAACATATATGTGACTTTGAACACCTCTAAAATTTAATATATTTAAACTGCTGCCCAAAAGGTGGATTTTTTTTTTTTTTACATTATTTCCTGAGTCAGGCTTAAGTATGTCCTCCATAACTCTGAAAAGCATAATAGTCAGTGATGTATCAAAGGAATGCTGTGGGTTCATATATGCTGCTTCCCAATTTTACAATCCATAGCAACATTAGTTAATAGTAATAAGCTGACTTCTGCCAACACAGTCCTATACTTGCCTGAGGCAGGAAAATATATAGCACTTTACAAGAAGAACATTTGAATATTTACCATTTTATATATCCTTCCTGACTTCAGAGAAGAGGTAAGGAAAAAAAAAGTGAATTGCACTTTAGAAAAATCCTTCATTGGGGAGACATTTTTAGTGAATAATATTTCAAAGACTGTTCAAGGGTAAAGAAATGTTTTATAAACAATAAATATTTTAGTGGCTTCCATGGTGAAAATTTCATAGTATGGCTTTTTGATATGGTCTACTTTTATTCTACTGAAATTCCACTACCTACAACCATTTCTTTTTTTTTCTAATTTTTTTTAAAGATTTTATTTATTTATTTGACAGAGAGATCACAAGTAGGCAGAGAGGCAGGCAGAGAGAGGGAGAGAGAGAGAGAGGGAGAGGAGGAAGCAGGCTCCCTGCTGAGCAGAGAGCTGGATATGGGGCTTGATCCCAGGACCCTGAGATCATGACCTGAGCCGAAGGCAGAAGCTTTAACCCACTGAGCCACCCAGGCGCCCCTCTACAACCATTTCTAAAAATACAAATGATTAAGAGTTTTCCTACCAAGCTTAAGTTGTTTTTAAACTCCCACATTGGTTATACTTTCTCTAGAATCAAATACATTTCTATGAGCAAATTTATCCATAGCATTAAAAATTTTACCAAACAACTGACTTAAATGAGTATATAAAAATATGCATTGCTACATAACAAAAAATTAACTGCATAGAATATATGAGTCATAAATAGATATTTGATTTTAAATACTGGGTTATTGAAGTTAGTAACAAACTACAAGGCACAGGTTTACAAGTTCCAGAAGGCATATTTTCAACATTGGGTATAACTGAACCCCTAAACTTTGATCAGATTTTGCAAACTCCAGAATCAAGTTGGAATTGAGACTTAGAATGCTCCTAACACACTAAGACTGCAGTTTCTACTCCCTAGATAGCCCATAAGCTTTTGAGAAATTCTCTAAAATGCTAGAGTTTAAATGTTTAAGTGTGGTTAAGTGAAGATCACAGTTCTCAACTGACAAAAAGTTAAAGTTAAGACAATCTTCGGGAGGAAATGACAAAGTTACCAACCACAGGTTAAGATCCCTGAGTAGGGAGAAATTCTGATGACCTTTTTGCCCCTTGAATAAGCAATCTATAGTTGTATCTTGGGTCAAAGTCAAGAAACAAAGTTCAAACTGTAAACCAGACTCAGTCTAGTTGGCTCTCTGTGTAAGCTGCCCTGATACTCAGTAGTCAGGATTCACAATGAAGGCTGGAGTACAGGTGATGTCAAAGAATCACAGGGACACTTTGAGTAATAAAACACAGACCAACAATGTCTTCACACCATTTTCATGCAAAGGAAGATCAGTGATCCCCAAACTACTATTTGCCTTTGATAATTCCCATCAGTCACTCTGAACTTCAGTGTATTATCTAATGTGTTTTAAAGTGTATAACATGTCCAAGAAACAGCTTCAGTTATAAAAGATGATTTTCATTTATCCTTGGGTTTCATATACAATTTAAAATTTGGAAAAATAAATCTTAAGAGAAAAAAACTCTGAGAGAAAGATTATGTGTCTTCTTTATCTCCATTCTCTAGAAGCTAGATAGCAGGTCATCCAAACCAAATATCGAAGAGCAGTATATATCCATTTTATAGGAGATAAGGGATGATGACCCAGACTTGTTAAAAATTAAGTAGTTTTGGAGATAAAAAATCAGATGTATGGCAGGATTTTCTTTCCCTTTCACTGAAAAGAGTCACGGTTTCAGGAGGAAGAAAAAAATCTCAAAATTCTTGAAAAACGTGGTAAGAAACAAAGAGTTTTGCCACAAGAAAAATGAAGGATTTCATTTTTATTGAAAGTTCATGAGTGCTGAGAGTTACTTAGAAGGAATAACAAATAGAAAAAGATATGAAACTGACCCACTGACAAGGAATCAAGAATATGCTCTAAGGTAGAGAAGAACAGAGAGGATTATGCCAAAGGATGCATGAGATTAGAAACATTATTTGATTATTTTTACTAATTAATTTTTAATTCATTTCAAAAGGGCTTCAGAAGACTTTCTAAAATAGCTACAATACCAGAGCACAAAATTTATGAGTGAAAAAAAAATGGAGAAAAAGAGAAAGTAACCATTCAGAATTCAATAAGGCTCTGATTGGGGTTTGTATACAGAAATAGATAAGCATAAGTTCTTCTAGGGTTGCCTGAGCTGGGAAGCAAATTCAGCTTTCACTTTTCCAGGATTCAAAGCAAAATGGGACACAAGAGCAATGAGATTGCTAATTCTTTCTTTTATTCAGTCATCCTTCCTCAGGAAAACCCCTGAAGGAAAAACAGATACCTTGGGCTTGTTCAGGTTGTGGAAGCTGTGAAAGTTCTTCAGGCAAAAGCCAGGAAGGAAGATGGCAGCCAGAAACAGCAAATATGTGGAAAGCAGGGAGCTGGGCCATGGGCTTGTTTGTGCCACATTTACATTGTTAGGAATAGAGGACACAGTCCAGCTGACTATCAATGATATGGATGTTATTTGCTAAGACACTCCCAACAGTGTGGGATGTTGTGGGATTCTCAGCCACCATATGCATCCCACTCTTCTGATCCCTATCAGGCTCAAGCACTATCTATACTGCCAGGGAGACATCCTCCTTGTCCCTGCACCAATCTCGGCTTTGCCCCTCCTTTTAGCCTTCCTGTTTCTCTTTCTGCCCAACTCTTTCTACCATTCTATGAACCCCCATCCCACCATGACAGACTTGAGTGAACTTTACTCTATGTCTCTTTGCCTCCAAGAAACAACTCTTGGCTGTTGTACTGTCTGCCTTGCTCATTTTCCTATGACCCAGAGCTCATGAATAGACATCAAAGCTACACTGAAACTTTTTCTACAGATATCTACCCTTTCTAGAACATCATTTTTTTCTTACCTTAGATTTTTTTTTTAATTTTGTCTTCAAAATGCTTTGCAGATTCATTTCATCACAGAATGAACCCTGTAATCAGTACAAAGTCATCCTCTTTAATAGCTAACTGAAGGTCATTTCCTATATTATTTATTTTCTTTGTGAATATTGAAATGAGAGCAAGATTTTGATAAGAAACACTGCAAAACTATGTACAATTCCCTAAATACACTACAATATTTCTTGCCTCTATGACTCTGCACATGTTATTTCCTTTTTTTCTGGAAAGCCTTCCTATAATATTTTTACCTGGAAAATACCCTTCCTTTAAGACTCAGCTAGGAGATCTTCATTTCTGGTAGATATCCTGAGACATCTTAGGTCCTGTTTTTGTATCACTGCTGTACATAGTGTACTCACTGATGGAAATGAATCTTTCAGATATACACTAATGGAAATGAATCTCTCACGTATGCGCTAATGGGAATGGATCCCCCACATATGTGCTAATGGAATCTCTTACATATATGCTAATGAAAATGAATCTCTCACAGCAATTAAATACATGTTTCTTTGTTATGGACTTCTTAGAAGACTAGTACCCAGGATCAAGCGAAGGTCCCAGAATATTGGTAGACAATAAATATTTGCAAATTGAATGGAATTTTCTGAAATTGCAATCTCTTACACAAATAACATGTTAAGAGCACTTTCAACAGATAGTACCAAGCTGCCCATGACAATCTATTTCTTTAGGTTTAAATCAAGAAATTATAATTCTTTCAACAGAATTACATAGACTCTTTGTTTCAGAGTCATTTTAGAACAAAAAGTCCATAAAACATTTGAAGAGCTAATCACAATTCTCTACTCAGTGGTATTATTTCTCAAGATCTTTGATACTAAACTTCTTTAAAAAGTAGCCCACGCTGATGGTATAGAATGAGTCACAATACAACTCACATTCTAAAGCATTAAAAAAAAGCCTCACAGTTGTTAGAAAAAAACATTCGTAAGGAAACAAATTCTACTTTACATAAATGTACATGTTCATGTACAGCTGAGTAGTTCTTTAGAAAATATTCTATATTCCCTCCTTCCTTCTAGAACTAAGTTTACAAGTAAGTACTAAATTCTGGTTTCATGGAATTTTAAAAAAATCAAACAATCTTGCCTTATCTTGCAAGATAGATAGATAAATAGATAGAAGGCAACTACCATCAGCATAACAAAGTGTACTGACATTTATACATTTAATAACCTTTTCCATAATAAAATACCCTGTATATACTTTGGAGTTTTGTTTGAAAAGTGAATGACATACTCAGCTCTGTATTGGTGACAAGAGATCTAGTCACCATCAGGACCAGGCCTTCAACTTAGGATCTGGTTCTTAATATCCTTTCAAAACACAATAGGGAATCTTTTATTGATCCATTATTATTTGATTCAGGTCTGTTAAAAAGCACGAAAAAACTGCCTAAGAGCTTGAGCCAACCAGGTGTCATGCAGGTATAGAAAGGATGCTCTGGAGTGTCTTGGCCTAAATATAACATGGAGAAAATTGTTTCAGAGGTAGTTCTTGTTCTTTTGCACTAAAAACAAACAAACAAACAAAAAACCCTCACCATATAAAACAAATAATACAAACAATGAAATGTGGAAGATATACAAGACCAGAAAGAGATATTTAAAAATAAAAATAACAGTCTTTTAATTTCAACTTTTCATTCCCCAACTTCTTCAGTGGTTTTATCTACTGTCTACCCCCTTCTGCATCAGTTCCCCACAGGAGATCTGGCTGCCTTCAAAATTTACTTCACTTAAAAAGACTAGGTTAAGGGGCTTACTGTGCTCTTGATTTAGTGTCAATTTAACATTGAAACAATCTTGAAAGAAGCCCGCTTCCCTGCAGGGAGCTGTTGGAGAACTGGCAAAAAGGACCAGAGAAAGAATTGTAAATGCTTGCCTCCTGTTACTCCTAGAGAGCCTCCCCTGGTGCCTTCAAATTCATTAGAAAAGCCAATGTAGGCTTTTTAAATGGCTCCCAAAACTGACTTTTCTATCCCAGTGAATAGTGAAATTGACCTCTTTGTAAAGCACAGCAAGGGCTTAGAAATTAGTCTAGAAGACCCTCAGCACCTCCCCCCTCACCCACCTCCAGAGACCAGGAACCAGGAGCGCAGGACCACTTCCCTGGAACCTATTTTTAAGAAGCCTACCCTAAAAGCTGTTCATAGCCAGCAACTGGTCTCTTTGGCATTTTTTTTTTCAAATTATGCATGTAATTCTCTGTTATCATAAAGTGTACAATGCTGTGATGACCAGCCGACCTGTGGGACTTGACAGAGCTAAGGACTCGTTCAGGAACCATCTGTTTAGATCCATCACTGAGACTACGAAGCTCTAAGTGCACCTCCACCCTCCAGTGGTCTCATTTCCTTCTCAGCTGAACATTATCTTTAGCTGTAACTGTCACTACATTTTCTAGCAAATTCTAAAAGCCCGGGGGGGGGGAAACATCAAAGGAAAATGATAGCCCTTTTGACACCAACACTAGAATGTGTTTTTGAAACATTTTAGGGAAGAAAAAAAAAAGACCAGTGGGTCCAAAATGCCTAAAAAGGGCAGACTTTTCATTGTTAGTTTTAGTTTCTCAGGATCCACATAATACAGCATATGTCACAAGGTCCATGTTTGGAAAACATGCTACTGGAAAGATTTCCCCTGATTAATACTTTAATAGTCAAATTGTACCTTTTTAATAGGGTCAAACAATTAGAATCAGGCAGGGAGAGGGATACCACTAAAGAAAATATCAGGACAGGTACCCTGAGTCTCAAAACCATTCCTAAAATTGCAGCTACTTACCCATTGACAATCTAGATTTAGAAACAACACAATCACAGCATCCTAGTCACCTCATTTAGGGAACCTCAATTTATCCTGTGACTCTTGAGTAAACTGCTTTCATTCTCTCTTCTCTGTACTTCCTCAGGCCAATTCAGGAAACAGGTAGATACTTCACAGGAACAAAGTCCCTGAACTAATGACTTTAGATTACAAATTCTCCTTTGTTCATGCCTTCCCTTCAAGGAGCTCTGTGGAAGCTCTAAGAAAGAAATGTAAGGGAGAGCCAGAGGTTAGGTTCTACTTCTGACTCTGCCACTCATCCCAGACAGGCAGCCCTTCACTTTTCTGGACCTCATTGTCTCCTCTGAAATGCGTGGGATGTGTTATAGACAACCTGAGCACCACCTTTTGACTTAAAATCTTCGCAAAATTACTCAGTGTTCTTAAAGCAGATTAATACTGAGTCTTTACACAGAAAAGAACCTTATGGACCATGTGAAATGATTCCTTTGTCCCATTAGAGACCTCTGTTCAGAAACCACAGATGGAACAAATCAGGTTGGGTTCTCAGCCGCCTTATCATTACTTTAAATAGATTAGTGGAAACAAATAAAAACTACTGGAAGAGAAATAAACATTTAAGGCAAAAAAGAATACAGAATATTAATAGAAAGTATCCCTCCTACCATTTTATAATTCACTTCCTTCCATCTGCCAACGAGACTTACCAGTGAGCTTAAAAATATTCTCAGATTAAATTTGCTAAAATATTCTCCATTAAATTACTTAACATGCTTGAAAAATATATTTGCTTTTACTAAATGTACGGGCATACCAGCTGAAGTACCTCAGGAAAGTATTTTTCTCTAGTAGGAGATAAAACTCAAAAACAACAATTTTCTTCATTAAAACCCACATATCATTATCAGCCCAGTTGTAACATAGAGACTTTGCAGGTTGCTTGTGGGTGTATGGGAGGATGTGAAGGGGGTAGGTAATCTCCAAAAATTACAATGCAATTTATTGTATCTAGAATACCTTCTTAATCATTTATTTTTTTAGTGTTAAACGACCCCTATGCCTGTGTGGTAAAAATTATAAAATCATCTCTATGTTGTACAAAGCAGCACTTGGCAGAATAACCTCAACTATGGATACATCAAAATCATTGATCCTGCTTCAGTATCGTACAAAGATACGGAGTTCTGAACTTGAAGTCCAGCAATAAACCGGGAGACTGAGGAGTTCTAAACATGGAGCTAATTCTGAAACATCTCTGCCAAAGTCAAAGCATGTGTTCTGTTAGCCAGAAGGTCCAAAACAAATGATTTTGTTAAACTGAATAACTATTCTGTTTCCCTAAAAATAAATTTTTTAAAAATTAATACATTGAAAAAAATTTAATAATGCTGAAACATTTTTCTCCATGCAAAAGATCTGAATGTCTTAGTTCCTAATGTGTTTTTTTAAAGCAAAGGATCAAGTATAATGCAGCTGTCACTTTCCTCATGCAATTATCTATAAATTAGCAGTTCATTTTTAAAATACTATGCATAAGCCTATGATTGGAAATAACTTGTTGAAGGAAAAATAAGATGTTGTATTGTGTGGTTAGCAGCATGCCACAAAGCCAGGAACCTATCCAACACATATGATTTAACAAATTGTGCAGCAGAATTTAAATATGTTACATAAAGCTCATTAAGGCAGCTACAGTGCTCTAGCCAGCAGAGCACTAAATTGTCTATGATCTATAATCCAACTGCAACTAAATCTTAACTATCAGTCATAGGTCTCAGTAGTCACATACATATCATTCACACAAATGACGCCAATGTTCTTATCAGGATGTTGGATTGCAAGGGATAGAATGGGCCAGAAAGAACTTAAACCCAGACACTTCGATCAGGTCAGAGGTTAAGTTCCAGGAGAACAAGCCAGGATTTTGAGAATTAGACAATTGCCCCAAGAGGTCAGAAAGCCACAAGAGAACTTCATAAGAGATCCTCATACAATGACCAAAGTCATTCCATAACTGTGCCAGGTGGCTTGAGGAAACAATTATAAAATGTGGCTTCTATCCCCACAGAGCACAAAATCTAGCTGAGGGAACAGAATATATCCACATATCAGTGGAAGGCAATAATGGACCCAGTGCTTAACTCTGTAGCACAAACACTCCTTTTTCCCACCTTGTACTAATTTCTACCTCCTACACAAACTACACCACCAGTGTCTACCCAACTATACAACTTCACTGCCTATACCCAAACTGTCTTATCCTGACATCAGCAGTGTCTATTTCACTCCTGTATTCCTGTCTTATCATCAGCTACTACTTGAAAAACTCTGGACATTTCAAAATGAGGCACTACACAGTTATCCATTTTTGCACATCTCAGTTCACCAAACCCTTTGCCAGCCAGCCAGTTGAGAAGCCTAGTGAGGGGGCAAGTCGGATAAGGCCAAGGATAGCCATGCGAAAGCAGGTTTACAGTTCCACTCTTTTATTGTAAAATTACTTATTATATTACTTCCTTTGCATGTTTGCCTTGTTTTTATAAAAGTACTTACTTCCAGCAAGAAAGTCGATAAAACCTTGTTTGCAGCCCAGCACACTCCATTGTATGCATTTATTCTTAGAATGGTAAGTCAGAGAGAGTGAAACACAATAGGGAGGTTGGCAAGCTGTCACTTTCTTTTAGTTTAAAAGTACGTCAGTTATAGTTTATTATCACAATGATGAATTTTTAAAAAAATTTCTTAGAATCTCATCATCTACATGTTGATGTCAGTTGTAAGCAGCCTAAGTTGTTATTAAATTATCTGTTGTACAATGCTACATAATTTCCAAGAAAACAAGACATTCAAATAATAGACTTCTAGTGAAAAGACCTCTGTGGCTAAACATAAGCCAAGTAACCCCAATCCCACCCTCCCCAATGATACTGCTTAGCTTTCCCCAACCAACACCATCAGCCTCATTCCTGGATAAACTAAATATATGGAGTTTTCATTAATTAAAAAACAAAAGTTTGCTATCAATTGTGAAACTGAATTATATATATTAGCATATAAATCAAAATAATACTCTAACAGAATAGGTAAGCTAAATTTATTATTTCTGGCAGTAGATTTTAATCACAGGATAATGTTCTGTTCATCTTCTCTTAAGAATCCCATCCAATTAGATAAAACTATCAATCTCAACTGAAAAAGGTTTGAACAACATATTCTTAGTGAGCTTTTCTATATGATTAAATGACAAAAGCTTATTGCTTTTCATTACTTTATGTGATTAGACCATACACTGGGAACCTATAAGAAAAACAGGACCTTAACTGTCCTTATCACACACACACACACATACACACACAGAAAAGGAATAAATCATGTGAGTTGATAAATCTGTTAATTATCTTATCTTGGTAATCATTCCACAATGTGTGTGTGTGTGTGTGTGTGTGTGTGTGTGTGTGTGTGTGTGTGTGTGTGTCTATCCAAACACCAAGGGGGCATCTAGGTGGCTCAGTCAGTTAAGTGTCTGCCTTGGGCTCAAGTCATGATCTCAGGTCCTGGGACAAGCCCTGCATCAGCCTCCCTCCTCAGCAGGGAGTCTGCTTCTTCCTCTCCCTCTCTTTCTATATTCTCTCTCTCTCTCAAATAAATAAATAAATCTAAGTTTTAAAAAAGTAATTAAAAAAACACCACATTGTACACTTTAAATACATACAATTATATTTGTCAATTATCCCCTGACAAAGTTGGAAAAAATACTCAAGTTGAAATGAATCCATTTTTCTTTCTTTCTTCCTTTCTTTTTTTTTTTTTTAACATCAAGATAAGCAACCGCAGTCATCTCATAAGGGCAACTATTTGTCTGAACACACCCTTCCAGTAAAAGAAAATAATGCAGTTATAGATCTTTCAGCTTTTTTAGACAAACTCCTGATATAAATGTTATTTTGATAAATTTCAAGTCAAATAATTTTTCATGAAATATTTTTCATAGAAAAAAGACATAGATGCGATAAATGTTTAAGTATCTTACACCAAAATGATATGTCATCATTTCTCTCTCCAGCATAATTCCTGTCATGAGGCTGCAATTTTAGTTTCCAGAGATAATTCTACCTCTCCTCTCTCAAAGGATTTTTTCCTACATTAGAACCACTCATTTCTATAACCAAACCCTAGATGTCATCATTACCAATATCTAGAGTCTCTCTACCTCAGTTGCAAGCATCTCATTTCTCAATTTTTCTAACTCACTTCCTATCACTAACAATTTTCGGACTTCATCAGGATAAACTGAGTAGTCCATCTCCTGACCTAAAAATCTCTGTATGATTTTTCAGACTTGATGCTAGGCAGTTAGAAAGGTTTCACCTGGCTGGCCTCACAGGGATAGGCAGCCCTCCCCACACCAGACCTGATGCACAGCTCAGGCAAGACAGTCTCTGAAGGGATCTGTCGTGAGGGTCTCAGGACCCCAAGGCCAGCCATGCTGTCAGACATATCTATACTCTTGGCTCAGCACCATTATTCTGAGGACTTTTTATTAAGAACTGTTGGGCTACGGCCTTCCTCAGGAATGTCTGCCTAGACCTTCCTATTGGGAGGAGCAGAAGGGAACCTTGAAGAAGTTTTTCTTTACACTGTTAGTCCTTCCTTTTTGTCCTTTTCCCTGGGTCCTGGGACCATAAGACTGTAGTAGTTTTTTATTTGGGACTCCCTCTGGTAGTAAAGTGATTTCTCGTATCTTTGTTGACCACTGATCACCCAGCCAGCACTGTTCACATGGAAATATGGAACAGGGATGTCAGTGCTTTCTTTGGTTTAGTCTCTTGTTTATACTTATAATCACTAAGTGGTTAAAGGTTTGACTTAATTTTTATTTTAGCTTATTGTCTTAATTGGCTATTCTAATACTTGGCAGCCCAACTCAGTTCTCTCCCAACTCAGCTTGGTCTGTAAGATCTGCAATCCATTGGACTACCACTGGTCAGCATAGACTACTTTATCTCTTCATGTCCTTGACTCCTTTCTTACCCAACTTGAATGTCATGGTTGGCATTTACATACAACCTCTTGTTCAAACTTCAAACTACCTTGAGTCTCTGGTACTTCATCATCTCGCTTGAGAAAAACACACACTTGGTAAAAACATCTTCCCACCTACTCTATACTTCGACCTGTGCAGTTGTGAATGTGTCTGGAGAAAAGGTCATATCCATGCTGACTGATGTCACTTTATATCCATGATATCTATCCCCAATGCACTCCTAACACAGGCTAGCAATTGTACTGTACATCCCCAATACTTTCATTTTTCCACACGCCTCAGGGACTATTAGATACCTTTGTCTCCTATTAATGTCTAAAACCTTCTCCTCCATCCTTGTGTTTCTATGACAGACTTGCTTTCTACTTCAATAATAAAATATAAGTAATCAGAAGGTATACAAGCTCCCACCTCATATCCACCTTCTTAACTTAATTTGCACCTGCATATTCTGAGCCTGTCCCATCATTATGGGTGAACTCTATAAGTTCTTGGCTAAAACCAACCCTTTAATTGCGTACCAGATCTCAACCCTTCTTGATTACTCAAGGGCATCATTCAACATTTCTTTCTTTTTTTCTACATAGTTTCTTCTTCTTAACCTTTTTTCCCATCAGCATGCAAACATGCTTCTATATCTCCCATATTAAAAAAAATGGGAAAAAAAAACCTGTTTCTTCAGCAACAACGCTCCTTTCTCTACATCCCTGTGTAGTAAAACATCTTGATAGATTTCCCTGTACTCTTGGTCCTTAAATTGTCTTTTCTATTCTTCTCTGAAACTGTTCCAATCAAATTTTGCCTTCATCTCTCTATCAAAATTTCAGTTGTCATGTCACCAACAACATCTTTGTTGTGTAATGATGGTCATTCAACCATGATCTAATAACTAAATATTTAACTAGGTTTTCAGAAATGGAATTTTAATTTGCCCCTCTAGTTAAGATAGGATACAAGGGTGACAGGTTATCTTCAGTCTATGCCCATGGTGATGCCAAGTACTAACTTCTAAAGCCTCAAAGGGGAGAATAAAGTTTAAGCTCACTAAATGAAGAATCTGGCTCAGTCTTTGGGCATTTATATAATAAAATTGAGGCATCAACTTATAAGCTGCCATTGTAACTTATGAAATGCACTAAATGGAGAAGTTGTATGGTTTATCTTTCCCATAAATGCACAATACTGAGTTAAATATGATATTAACAATTCTTCTCTGTGGTATATCTGGTATTCCTTCAACTTGGCCATAGGGAAGCATATTTCAAACTCCATGACCCTAAGATCACTAGTCAGTCAGATTTCTATAGAATTATCTTTGTATGTATTTCCATTGTAAGTAAAGAATTTCTCTTTGTCTAAATATATGTTCTAAATTCTATTAACCCTTTCATTCCATCCTATAAAAAATGAAGAACATTCTTATTTAAGAAAACACCTGGCCATTATATTTTTGCCCAATTTATTACTCATTTGTTTTTGTCCTGGATCATTGGCAAAGAACTAAAATATTTGATTCTTGCATTGCAGCAGGTTTTTTTTTTCTACCTCAGATTATAATCTCTTCTTAGAATCTTTCTGTGAAATTATTGTGTTTAAACATCAGTGAAATGTCTTAAATTTATATTTTTCATGCTACTTTTCAGTATAAAGACTAGGTCAAGAATATTGTTAATATTGCATATAATAATATTGATAATCAGATGATTTAAACATTCATTATTTCAGAACATGTTAAGATCATATATCAGGCAAAGCTAAGACTAAAACAACAGAAATTTGCTGTTACCTTAAGCCATAATGAAATTTATTAGGGAGATTTCAGGGCTGATGAGAGGCTAGAGGGCCATTCTTGGAGACCTGGTGGGAACAAGTGAGCTGGAAGAAGGCAGCAGAAATCACAGAAAAAGTCACAGTGAGAACAGTCTGGTCAGCATGCCATTCATTGTTAAGCTCTGCATGAAAGTGTCAGGAAGGTATAGATGACAGTCATGATTACCCCTGACTGTCCTAGGCAAGAGGAGACCATTATGTTTCCATAATGTTTAGTGGACACTCCCCCCTACCTGGTGCTTGCACAGTAGGGGGTGCCCTAAGAGGGAACTGGTATAACCAAGAAAATCATGAAGGTCAACTCCAGGCCGTCCTTGAAGGAATGCCTCACAGATTCAACCACATCAAAGGCAGCCACATGCTAACAGGTGCAATGGGAAGAAATGAGATCAGAAACAAGACACACCCTGGGAATGAAAAAGAGTAACAAGAAGGACTGATTAGCAAGGAAAAAGGTGAGGTTTCAAGGAAAGGAAAGGGGCTTTGCCTTTTTTTTTTTTTTAAGATCAATTTATTTTAGAGAGAGAGAGCATGAGATGGGGAGGGGCAGAAGGAGACGGGGAAAGAATGAAAGAAGCAGACTCTCTGCTGAATGCCGAACTGACAAGGGGCTCATTCAGGGGCTCATACACACCTCCACGTGCGGTTCCACATGGGGCTCCATGAGGGTCCCCTCGAGGGCCTCGACCCAGTGCTTGATCCCATGACTCCAAGATCATGATCCCAATGGAAATCAAGGGTGGGATACTCAACCAACTGAGCCACCCAGATGCCCCAAGGGCTTTGTCCTCTTGTTTGCCAGGTATATATTCATGTATGTGAAATTGTGGATTTTGTTTTGAATACCAGCTGGAAAGTTGCCCTTTCTCCCCACTAGGTACTTTGCGAATCATTGTTTATATTCAAAGCTCCCAAAAGTCAGGGGTTGGTACCTCCACCCTGATGTAGAGAACTGACTCAACTGTGAAGAACCTGAAAATCTGGCACTGTGGGGTATTTCTGTCCAAACCCTATCACAATAAACATCTGCATAGGTTGACAGTGAACTACTGCTGTTTCTCAAACATGAGTAAGTATAAGGAACATGTAGATACTGTGATAGATCAACATAAAATAAACTAAACCAGATCAGGTTATTATAAAGAAGCTCTCACTCACACTGACAGTTCACCCAAGTCAGGTCTAAGTTAGGAGTTTGAGAGACCTGTTTGCAAGCCTACTTATTGAAGATATTCCTGACTTGTAACTCCATTTTTGTTACCTATTGTCTTTCACAGGGGCAGAGGCAGAGAGAGAAGCAGGCTCTCATGATCCTGAGAGCATGACCTAAGCCTAAGGCAGGCGTTTAATGGACTGAGCCACCCAGGCATGGCCACCTTGTTCTCTTTCTGACCCTTTCAAGGGTATTCTCATTATTTAATTAACACACATGACTTAGTCATGGTTTTCCAAACTGTCAAAATGCAGTGACAGAAGTGACTGCATCAGCTCCACAGCCTGGGACAATGAATTTTAAACCTGAGAAGTTTCATGAAGAGTGTCCCAACAGCCAACCTCACCCCCAACCATCATATTGGTTCTTCCAAACAAAGCTACTTGCTCACAAACAACAAATATGCATTTGAAATATCAGGTTTTTAATTAATAAGCAGTTCTCACATTTTATAAAGATGAGTAGATACCTTACAATAACATTAGTATGTTTTGCAGTTAGTTGTATTCAGTTGCTAGACCACAATACTATTATAGCCAGATTTACTGTTAAGAGGATATCACGAGAGGCAAAGATGACAAGATACCTTTAAACAGATTGTTAAGAAATCTAGGGATGTCAAGAGCTTCAGAAGAACAGAAGTAACACGGGTTTCCAAATTCAGCAATGAGACCAGTGAGTCCTAGTAAACAAACTAGTACAGGGTTTGGTGCAGGGTATTTGGCATTTACAGATATAATATATACATCTATATAGGTATAAATATTTATAGATACATGAGATACATATTTATGTAGAGATATATGGTTATAGATATATTATATATATATATATATATGGTGAATAATATTATATATCTATAGATAGAGATATCTCAAATTCTCTAAGGCAGTTTAATTTCCTAATAATATCCCATTATCCCTGAAAGAATAAGTGTGGCAATTATCTACATTCCTCAGAGTTAGTCCTAGAATAGAAAGAGGCTCCTCTCTCTGAGACAGTGCATTGTTACCAAACCCTGAAGCATATAGGAGACAGGAAATGTTCTAGCAGTGAAAGAAAGCTGATCCACGTTAGATGTAAATGGACCCACACAGCCTCTGCCTTTTGCCAACAGCACCAGACTAACAAGGCAGAAGTGTGGCCAGTCTCTGAAATTCTACCATTTGGGAAAGACCAATATGAGAACATTTTCTTCAGAGTGTGGAGGGACATGTTGTATCCAAAATCTAGCACTTAACTTTCAAGGAATAATGACTGTCCTTGAAACAAAAGGAGAGTGGTACCCCTTCCCAAAGCCAAGGAGGGCACACCAGTAGGAGTAACCAATAGAAGGAGGTGTGTTTCACAGTGCAGAGGATTCAAGGCTCATCAACAACACGGGATAAAACACGATGGCAAGATAAGAGGGCCAGACTGACAAACCACAGGAACTTTTTCCAGAACACATGTGAGGCAAACTTAAAAACAAACACAATAAGGCATGATGAGGGGGAGGGAGTTAAAGATGGAGGGGGGTGATGAACAGCGCATGAACACACTTTGAGAGAGCTAATTTTCAGCAACAAATCAGTGGAAGACTTCTGTCATAAGAATGTCACTGTAAGAAAATGAAATCACATTTCATTGCATGTTGGTGAGTACAATGATATATGAACTATATGAATTTAGTAAGCTATCCCTTGGGACATCTACTTTATTTAAAACATATAACCAAGGAATGTATGACCTCCATCACTTCACAGAACAAATGGAAGCCATCATATAGAATTCCTCTAACTTCTTACCACAAAACTTAAACCTTTATACACTTTTGCATATTTATTTTTACCATTTCTTTCTATTACTGCAATGGATTGAAAACTTCTGTCCCTCCAAAATTCATATGTTGAAACCCTAATCCTTAAGGTGAATGTATTAGGAGGTGGAAACTTTGGGAGGTAACAAGGTCAGGAGGGTAGAGCTCTCATAATGAGATTGGTGTCCTTGTAAGAAGAGGCACCACAGAGCTTGCTCTCCCTCTCTTCTGCTCTCTCCCTCTGCCCCCTACCCTACTCTCTTTCTCTGCCTCCACCACATAAGCACAGGAGAAAGCTGCCATCAGCAAGCCAGGAAGAGGGTACCTTCCAAGAACCAAATTGGTGGCACCATGATCTTGCACTTCCCAGCCTCCAGAAATAAATGTTGTTTTTTTTTTTTTAAAGATTTTATCCATTTATTTGACAGATACAGATCACAAGTAGGCAGAGAGGCAGGCAGAGAGAGGAGGAAGCAGGCTCCCTGCTGAGCAGAGAGCCCGATGTGGGGTTCGATCCCAGGACCCCAAGATCATGACCTGAGCCGAAGGCAGAGGCTTTAACCCACTGAGCCACCCAGGCGCCCCATAAATGTTGTTTTTTAAAGCAACCCAGCCTATAGTATATGTGTTATAGCAGCCCAAATAGACTAATACTATTACTGTGGGAAAATTCAATTTAAAACTGATCTTCCACCAATGCTCTGTATGTTAGCCCCTTATGACTTGTTCAAGAAGTTCAATCACTTGTCTATTCTTACCTGCATCTTCCACCTTCTCCTCTTCTACTCACTTTTTACTACCAGCAGGTAAACATGCAGAAGATTACTTTTACTTAACAAACAAGAACCTCTCTGTCAATTCCATATTCCTCACAGACACTGCCCTCATTTCTTCCATTCACAAATACCTTTAGATAAATAAAAGTCAATTCTTTACATACTTTTCACCCCCTATTCATTCTTCAATCCATGGTAATCTGACTTTTTCCCCTACTTTCCCCAAAAGTGCCCTTTGCCACTTGACCAATCATTCAATTTATTATATTTCCATGTTCTTACCTTATTTAGCATTTTGAAAACTATGTTCTTGGTCATGATCTCCTTCTTGAAATTCACCACATTTCTAGGTTTCTTTCCAAGTATTGTTATCAATGTCCTTCAGTGGTTCTTTCTCTCTCTCTGACTATTTCTGAGACTATTTCTATCACAGCTTCTCCCAATCCAAACATAGTTTCTGGGAAATGGTCTGTATTCACCTGGATCTGGCAGCTACTTTGGTGTTCAGGACTATCAGTTTTCCATTGTTAACCTAGATCACAATTCCTGCAATTCCTATAGGCATTCCCATAGCACCTTAACTCTAACATATTCACATGAACTTATCATAATCTTCCACAAACTGGCCAATCATCAATTTCATGGAAGAGGTCAAAAAGCCTAGATGTTATCCTTCTCTCCAGTTAACCCTCAAAAAGTGCCTCTTCCATCCACACTCACAAAAATAAGCCAATCATACTCTCCTCACTTCCAAATACAGTCAACTTCTCTTTAGCCAGTTCTACAGCCCTAGATCATCTATCACTCCCGGATAAATGCAACTGGAGTCAGGGAGAGCCTAATGGTTAAGAGCGTTAGTTTTCCATATTGTGATTGAATTCCCAACTCTGCAATTTACTTCTTATGCTACTTGAAACAATTTACTTAATCACTCTAAACATTCATTTCTTCATCTTTACAACTAGAATGATTATAAAGCCCAGCCTCATAAGACTATTGTAAAAATTAAGTGAAATAATGCACAAGATCGTGTCATAGTGCTGGAAAATACTTAGGTACTCAGTATGTGTTAGAAAGCTTTTCCAAGCTGCCAGCCTTTCTCTTTGTTTTGTATTCTTCACAACTAAATATGTATTAATTTCCCTACCTTGATCTTACTCTGTCTCTAAGACAGGTCAGCTGGAGATCCATGACCCATGGCAGAGTGGGTTAATTCTGCTGAGGAGCTTTAACCTCAACTGGGATTTAGAATGGATCATTCTAAATGATCTGATGTTAATGATCTTCCTAAATAGAAATCATTTCTCAAATTAAAACCATTTGGTAATTCTTATTGCATGTGGCATAAAATGCAAAGCTATTGAAATGGTTTACCAGATTGTTGATGATATGGCCTCTGCCACTCTCTCAGCCTTATCTCTCAACCTTTACTCCTGCCCTCTATATGTTCTCAGGTAATTTCTTTTAGTTCACCCCCAAATCTCATGTTCATGTATCTCCAAACTTTCTAAATGCAATTCCCCTCATTTGGACAACTTTTCCTTCTCCCCTTTACCTGGCTGATTCAATCAGGTTCCAGAACTTAAGGTCATTGATTTGACTATGAGAAAATTCACAGTACCTTGGAATACCCAGAGTATGGCACTATCATAATTGTTAAATTTTCTGTCTCCCCCTCCAGGTTTTTAGCTATCTGAGAGAGATGAGGATATGTATCCATATTTATCTTATTTATCTTTGTGATCCCAGAAGCTAGCAGACTTCTTAATCCATGGCAGGTACTTAACAACTTTGAGTATATCAATAAATGAATAAATAATTTAGGCTGCTAAGTAGCCTTACATGTAGGAAAGGGATGGCCTGTTCATCATCTAGTCTGGTCGGGAGTATGTGTTTGTTTACAAATCTGTCTCATGTGTTTTATTGACACAAATTAATACTCAGAACTTAGTCATCAGGGGCTAGTGACCAAACCTTAAAACCATCAATCCATTAAGCTATTACCATCCTAGGCTGAAGCTAAATAAGGAAGCATACCTTCACTGCTTATTTCAAAAACAAATCCCATAGGCTGAGACTTAAAGCAGGAATTTTATACTCATATGCCTAGAGGGGCCCTGCAAGCATATAAGTGAGTGATAAGTGTCCCGTAGGACAGTGGGGACTGAGCTAAAAGGAGAATGGGGGCCTTTTCTAAAGGGAACAGACATTGCTCAGCTCCAGTATATTATTTCAGGTCTTCCGGCTCGTTTTTTAAACCTAGAAATCCAAAATTTGATGTGAGCCCACTCATTTTAAAATATGGCCTATTAAAATAATGAGAAACCATAAAACAAATTGATGGGGCCTATTTAGTTATAGCAAATTACCAATTTATGATCTTGGCCTTAAACCAATGAGAAGACAAAAATCTGTGACAGCTATGTCATGTCTATTAATGCCTTTACCTTAGATTACCCAAGGACAGTTCCAGAGATACCATGCTATTCTCAAGCACCTTGAGGTTAACATATAACCTCTCACTCTCAGCAGAAAATCTTGATTTTACAGATTGGTTAACGTTAGTAACAACCTTCCTATTCTCAATCTGCAAAATTGCCCATCATTGGAACCATCCAGCCTCAAGGAGAGGTGGACTTTCTCCTGCTTAAGGGACTACCCCCACAGTTGCCTTTAATATGTCCCCTCCGTTAATTATCCTCTTCTCTCAAAGATTTTCAATTTCATCCTCCTGCTCAATTTAGTGACAGTCTTCTCCTGGGGCAAGCGACCTCCTTTGGCCTACTGCTCCCTCTTTTAAATTTCCTTTAAAGTAAAGCTTATTTTTGTAGTTTTCAATGAGATTTACTATCTATTAGCATAGATTTACAGAATAAGAAACTATCATTTTTATTGATGTATGTGAAGTTTGTTGACTTTCAAAAAAAAATGTATTACTTAACGCCATTTGTTTATTTGATAAATACTCATTAGCCTAGTATATACCAAACACTGCTCAAGAGTGATCCATTCTAAATCCCAGTTGAGCTTGAAGTAACTCAGCACAGTTAAACAACTCTGCCATGGGTCATGGATTTCCAGTTTGCATGTCATAGAGACAGAATAAAATCAAAGAATGGAAATGGACCCATATTGTTTAGTCCACAAGAAATGCTTATCTATCAACATAGCCAATGTCATTACAACACACTGAGTCTTTTTGGTTTTTTGGGGGGTTTTTTGGTATTGATGCCCTTTTTTTTTAAATCATTTTTTTAAATTTATTTTCAGCATAACAATATTCACTGTTTTTGCACCACACCCAGTGCTCCATGCAGTCTGTGCCCTCTCTAATACCCATCACCTGGTTCCCCCAACCTCCCGCCCCCCACTTCTTCAAACCCTTCAGATTGTTTTTCAGAGTCCATAGTCTCTCATTTTTTTTGTAATTTTATTTTATTTTTTTTTCAGTGTCCTAAGATTCATTGTTTTGCACCACACCCAGTGCTCATTGCAATACATGTCCTCCTTAATACCCACCACCAGGCTCACCTAACCCCCCCAACCCTGTCCCCTCCAAAACCCTAAGTTTGTTTCTCAGAGTCCAGAGTCTCTCATGGTTCATCTCCCCCTCTGATTTCCCCCAACTCACTTCTCCTCTCCATCTCCCAATGTCCTCCGTGTTATTCCTTATGCTCCGCAAGTAAGTGAAACCATATGATAACTGACTCTCTCTGCTTGATTTATTTCACTCAGCATAATCTCCTCCAGTCCCATCCACGTTGATACAAAAGTTGGGTATTCATCCTTTCTGCTTGGCTCTTTACGCACTGAGTCTTAATCATATTATGATAAGTTTGGATTAACTCTCTTACTGATTTTCAGGTTTTTGACTACACATGACAAGAAATTCCAAATGTAAGGGAGAGATTATGTTTCTGAAAGTTTCAACGCAAGTGCCCAGATATGATTGACAGGCATGCAGAAACTGTGCGCAATAATTCTGAGGGGAAAACTTTTGTTTTAACTGCTGCCCATAATCATGATTTTCAAATCATGAGTCAGGACCTTAGAGAAGGTTATAAAATCAATTTAGTCAGTATTTTGAAAAGAAATTATGTAGGCAAATAGAAAATAAGGTGCATAATACATATAAAAAAGTAGTAATTGTCATATAAATACGTATATTGGTATGTGTACGATGTACAGTAGATTAGAGTATGAATGTATTTTTTACTGTGGTAAAAATTGATTAGGCTATTGCAATAATCCAGGCAAGCGGTGGTAGTAAACAGGGCCAAGGAAGTAGTATTAGAGGTGATAAGTGGCAGAGATAAAATTCAGTCTCAGTGTGTGTGTGTGGCATCTCTGAGGCCCATGCTTTGTCTGCAGAAATGCAAGCATTTCAGGGGAAGACTGAGTGAAAGAACCAGAAAATAAAACTTTGAGGGAAACACTGGGGAGAGAGCAGAAGGATCCTATAGAAAATGATGTCACACATGCCAAAGCCAATGCAAATTTTAAGAGATATGAACAACATTCAACACTGCCCAGAATTCAGTTATGAATGTATCTGAAGGAGGTTACATCCAATCTGATAAGTAGAAAGCCATCAGTGACATTATTAAGAGCTATTTTGGTGAGTTTGCTGAAGCAGAAATAACAGATTGAGATTGGGAAATAAAAAAGGCATATACAGAGGAATATAGATTATTCATTTTTGAAGCTTATAAAACACAAACTAGTGAGTCCAAATATATATATATATATATATATATATATATATATCTTAAAGATATATATATATATATCTTAAAGATATATATATATATATATCTTAAAATTTGCATTGGCTTTGGCATGTGTGACATCATTTTCTATAGGATCCTTCTGCTCTCTCCCCAGTGTTTCCCTCAAAGTTTTATTTTCTGGTTCTTTCACTCAGTCTTCCCCTGAAATGCTTGCATTTCTGCAGACAAAGCATGGGCCTCAGAGATGCCACACACACACACACACACAGACTGAACTTTATCTCTGCCACTTATCACCTCTAATACTACTTCCTTGGCCCTGTTTACTACCACCGCTTGCCTGGATTATTGCAATAGCCTAATCATTGGTCTCCTCTTCTGTCTATGCTCAAAGAGTGGCCAGAGTAACCCTTGTAAAAGGAAAGTCAGACCATCTCATTGATTTGATCAGAACCATTCACTGGCCCTGTAACCTCCTTCAGGTCTTTGCTCAAATAGCATCTTCATAGTGACAAGCTCCAAGCCTCTATCCTTAAACATATAATTTTACTGCCACTACAAAATGCCCTGTCCCCCTCTCTTGCTTTACTTTTCTCCAAAGCCCTTGTATAAAATACTATACAGTTACTTATTTTGTTTACTGTCTGTCTCCTCTTATTTGGATATAAGATCCAGCAAGAAAAGGAGGTCTGTTTCGTAGAATACTACATCCCCAGAACCCAGGATTGGTGGTCCATATAGGAGACCAATAATATTTACTGAAAGAATGAGTGACTATCATCAATCATGTATTCTTGTGATAATGACAGGCCTCAGAGTACACATAAGTTGTGTAATTTCTACACTATATACTATGCAGTTCTATGTGTAACATGATTTTTAAGAGAGTTTTTAGCTATTAAGCAAAAAATAAGAAATATTTCCAGAAGTTGTCTGAAATTCATAGCCAGGTCTCTCTCTTGTTTTTTTGTGTTTTTTGGTTTTTTTTTTTTTTTTTTAGTATCATATTATGTTAGTAACCATACAGTACATCATTAGTTTTTGATGTAGTGTTCCACAGTTCATTGTTTGGATATAACACCCAGTGCTCCATGCAATCCATAATCAGGTCTTAATCCTATGTTAGCCGTGTTCCTTCTGGCTTACCCTATAAGTCAAAGATAGCTATATATGGCCCTGGTTAAACAGATAATACAGATAATGTCTTAGGGATGCTGATTTTGGGTATTTCTTTTTTGTCTACTTCATCATACACATAAGTACTTCTATTGGCCTAAAGAGTGTGAAATATAGCTCAATTTCCTTCCTTTATTTTCTTTCCAATAACCCATAATTATGGAACAAAAAGAGAAAAATGTTAAAAATTCTTCCTCCCATGAATTATAACCAGATCACAACCTTAGTTTTTTTTTTATTCACTGCTATTGCTATTTAAAATATATTTGCTCCTGTAAAAGTACTAAGTGAGTCATTAAGACTTTTCCCTTAATAATAAATACTTTTTCCCTCCATAGAAAGACAAAAAGAAAAAGTCAATTTATTCTTCTCTACTCTCCTAGTTTATTCCCTTTTAATTTTCACAAACTCACAACTCTGTCACTTAGCTATTACTATTATCCCCATTAAACAGTAGAGAAATTAAGCATGAGACTAGAAAGTTTGTTCAAGGTCACGTAGGTGTCAGGTGGAAGAGTTATGATCTGACTCTGAGAGCTAAGGCATGGAAAGATATGTGCTTTATGGGACACAGGATATATCTTGAGAAATGTGATTGATTGTCAGTATGACTGACAGGTGTCTAGCTTAGATGACTAGGTGAATGATGATTCTTCCAATAACCTGTAGGAAGAAGTTTAGAGCACAAGTTTATCAGATCAGTTTTGGGTGTAAGTTTGAGATATCTGTGGGAAGATAATTTTGAAGCTCAGAACTGTGTCCAGGCCTGAAGATATAAATAGGGAACTCAAAAACATTTAGACAGAATTCAGAATTATGGAGACCAATAAGTTCACCCAGGAAGAGTTCACTATACTTGGCTAATAGAAAATAACAGGTTCTCTGAGAAAGAAGCATTTTACCAGAATAAGAGAGTAAATGGAAGATTGTTATAGGTCAAAGAGTGGTGGTTGTTGGGGAAGTAGATTACAGTGAACGTAATCTACTCTTCTGAGAAACGATTCAACACTATCTGGAACTCATTCAAGGGAAGGAAGTGGTTCAAAAATATCTGGAAGTCACAGGAGCTGTTAAAACTTTGTTCAGCTGATCATCTCCCTTTTGACACCTTCTAAAATTGACCTTTCCAGAAACCTAACTCTGAAAGTCTGAAGTACTCGGAAAGACCTTGCCAGAGATGGCTGGCCATCCTCTAATTCCTCAGGAATCCTCCTGAAACAGCCCTCTATAGGAAACACTCCATGTTATGGCCTCTTCCATCCCATCGGTGTCTTGGAATCCTGTTTTTTGAGGCAAGGTAGTCTGTATGGATGGATACTATTGGCGAAAGTGTTACTCTTATCAGGTGACTTCTGTGTGGAAATAACCCCTCTTGGAGATTCATATTTTATGCTAAAGCAGGATTTCACAAAGTATGCTTCACTAAAGCCTAGTACTATTGGATGCAATCAGTATTACATAAAAATATACTAAAATATAAAAGGTTCCCTGTTACATTCATTTTAAGAAATGCTGGGCTATAAACAAAGTTTAAAAAGTTTCTTTACAGCAGGATTTTCAGAGACTAATATTCTACCATACATCATAAACTACTGGAGAGACACATAAAATTCAGCATTTTCTGAAATTACCTGATTACAGGACTTTTTAAAAAAGTTATCAGATGGCTCAGAAATCTAGGCAGATATCTTTCTACAGGGATAATGCTAATGGTGGGTATTTTAGGCAATGTGGCAAATTAATTAGAGATCAAAATCAACACCACTGTAACCATACCAGGTATCACCCTATTGGAGCAGTCATTTTTTCCACTTTACCCGCTTTCAACTCTTTCCTTACAACATGACATTAATTTGGTGACAATCACTTTTAATGGGAATGGACCTGTGCTTGAGAGTTTAAGTGTTTGCTTTCCCTTTTGATCAACAAAATTCTATGGACTGCATAAAAAATGGGATTGGGGTTTGTGGTGTTTTTTATTTCACAGTGTACATAATAACTGAGTAAAAATGAGATAAAGCTGATGAATAAACTTGATCATTGATATTATTTCCCTGCTTCTAGTTGCTTTTTTTTTCTTTTATAGCTTGCAAGCTCAGTTATTACAAGGAAAATCAATAAACAAGCTTTCAAGGAAACTTATACCCAGGGAGAATAAAGACCCTTTTGCCTTGAAGTTATTCTTTTTCTTTTTTAAGGGAGTAATATCCGCTCCACAGCCAGAGTTCACTTTCAAGTCAACAGAAGCCCTGTGTGCTCATGAGGACTCCCTGCTGAGAGAACAGAGCCCCCAAGTATTTTCAGAGGGATATCTTTTGTTACTAGGATAACTTCTGTGAATTGAATTGTTCCCAAATTCAGGCAGGATTGTAAAAAGGGAACCAATGTAACCAAGAAAATAAACCATTGTCCACAAATTGAGAGACTGGGAAAGAATGTAAGTAAGGCTACAAAAAGCAGCCTTTTCATGTGAATGTAAACGAAACGTAACTTTATTAATGGAGCTGGGATTCTCATCTCTGTCCTCTCCTGGAGTTATACCTAGGAAATAGAGACTAGATCCTTTAGAATTCTGTTCTAGGTCAAAAGATTTTTGTCATTGCATGACAGTATTTAAGGAAATGACCTTGGACCGCATGTGCAAGTTGCAAATCAAAGCAGCACCATTCAAAAGAACACAGTGAGATGATAGAAATGCTCTATAACTTTGTGCTGCTTAACATGTTAGCTAGTGGTTACACATAAATATTGAACGCTTGAAATGTGGTTAGTATAGCTAAAGAAGTGAATTGCCAATATTACTTAATTTTAATGAATCCAAATTTAAGTAATTCCATGTGCCTAGTTGTCACCATATTAGACAGCATAGCACTGGAGAATGAGAGCTGAATTTATCAAGTCAGGAGCCCCAGCCTTTTAGTAAGGACATAGAGAAACATGGATATCACCAAACCATGTCTCGTGGTCATTTCCTTCCAAGCAAAGTTACACCACAAAGCCAATGGCAAGAGTCAATAAAAATTGTCTGTGTCTACTTGAAAAATCAGAGTGCGTTTAAATAAAGTCATGGGTAAAACTGGAATGGCAGTCACTGGTAGAAGGAGAGTCTGATGTGTCTTAGTAAGATAAGAGAATCCCCAGAAAAATATATGCACATCCATGTTCATTGCAACATTATTTGCAATAGCCAAGACATAGAAACAACTTAAATTTCCATTAACAAATGAATAGATAAAAATTGTGGCATATTTATACACATTGGAATATTATCCAGCCTTTAAAAAAAGAATGAACTCTTGTTATTTGCACAATCTAGATGGACTTTGAAGGCATTAGCTAAATGCAATAAGCCAGAGAGAGAAAAACAAATATTGTATGATCTTACTTGCATTTGGAATCTTAAAAAAAAAAATGAGCTCATAGATACAGAGAACAAATTGGTGGTTGCAAGAGGCAGGAGGTGGGGGGGGATGGGTAAAGGGGATCAAAAGGTACAAACTTCCAGGTAGAAAATAAATAAATCATGAGAACATAATATACAGTACGGTGACTATAGTTAATAATACTGTACTGCATACCTGGAAGTTGCTAAAGAGTAAATCTTCAAAGTTCTCATCACACACACACACACACACACACACACACACACACACAGTCTATTATTATGTGTTGGTGACAGATGTTAATTAGACTCGTGGTGATCATTTACCAATACATAAAAATATCAAGTCATGGGGCATCTGAGTGGCTTAGTCAGTGAAGTGTCTGACTCTTGATTTCAGCTCAGATCACGATCTCAGGGTTGTGAGATCAAACCCCATGTCAGGCTCCATGCCAGAGCCTGCTTAAGATTCTCTTTCTACCTCTCCCTCTGTCCTGCCCCCACTCATGCTCGATCTTAAAAAAAATCATCACTACTTGAAATTAATGTAATGTTTTAGGTCAATTATACTCAATGAAAAGAGAAAAAGAAAAGAAATAAAAGAAAAGAGAATCCTAAAAAAGAGTTACAGGATAAGAGTGTAACTATACGTGGTTGTCTAACAAATTACTCCACAATTTAGTGGCTTAAACAAATAACATTTTTTTAATTCATGAATCTGCAACTTCGGTGGGGCCCATGGGAAGATAGTGCATCTCTGTTCCAGTCAGCATTGCCCAAATTGTCCCAAGGCTGGGAGCTGGAATCATGTGAAGCATTGTCCCCACACATGGCTGGAGATAATGCTGACTACTGACTGTTGAACCATCAGTCAGAACACTTTAAAAATGGCTACACCATGAGGTCTGGACTTTTATCACAACATAGTGAATGGATTCCAAATGCAAGTATCCAGAAAGAGTTTTGTACCCTCTTTATGGCCTAGCTCTGGACGTCCCATAGCATTGCTTCTGTTGGACTCTGATCATCAGAGAAGGCACAAACCCAATCAGGTGAAAAAAGTCTTCACCTTTTGATAAGGGGTGCCGAGGAGGTACACAAGGAAATTCTCCTAAGACTAGATATATTGCTGTAGCCATTTTTTGCAAAATAATCCATCATTTTTTAATAAAATAGTTTAGGCTTCAAGTAATAGAGGCCTTAGTCAAACTAGATTAACAACAAAAAAGAAACTTACTGTTTTAAGGAACTAGTTAGCTTAAAATTTCAAGTATGGCTGCACCTAGTGGCTCAAATGACATAATTTCACCTTTCTCCTACATGCTAATCATTCTGTTTCTTGCCTCTTTTGTCTCTTGTCTCTGTCTCTCTCTTTTTCAGCTGTCTCAGTGTCTTCTCCAAATAGCAGAACTAAAGATTACTGGCGATGCTAAGTCAACATTCTGACAATTTTTTAACCTAAAGGAAGTATTTTTCTTGTATACCAAGTCTCACAGAAGGACTGTGATTAATTTGTTCAGGTCCCATGCCCACCCCTTGTCCAATCCTGGGATCTGGAAAATGAAGTTGAATTTTAAGCCAGGTAAATTTTACCTAGAAGCAAGTTATTATATCTCACTGAACTGCCATTTTCTCACAGGTAGAAAGGAGATTCTGATAGATTGATGGCAAAACTTACTCTAGTTTTCCCCTTTTCTGTATTCAAACAACTGCAATGTGATTCTGTGGCATCTTTCATCCAATGGTGAAGTCTGTTTCCCTATCCTTGGATTCCATGCTAACCTGGAGACTTAGTTTTGTCCAATAGAAGGTGGTTGATATAACTTTGTGCCAGTTCTGAGCATAGAACTAAAAATCTTTTATTTTGCTCTTTGTCTCTCAGAACCCTGATACTACCAGGAGAAAAAGCTCAGTTTGGACTGTTAAGGGAAGAATGATCAAGTAGAGCAAAGCTGAGTCACCCCAGTTCTTCCAGCCAAAGTCAGAGACACATAGGACAGCTCAGCCAAGATTAGTAAAACCAACCCACAGCTGACTTCAGCTGTCTGAAGATACATGAGCAAACCCAGCTAAGATCACCCAATCTGGAGACTGTGCCCCTGAGTTCTGCTCCTTGTGTGTTTGTTCCACAGTTTTATTATGACAAATATGAAACAGTGATACCATTAGTCCCTAAATCTTAGTATTCTGTTTAAAACAGTGTCTGACCTCAAAAAAGTAGTCAATAAATATTTGCTATGATTATTATCCATAACCTGCCAGTACCACACAGAATTTGAGTGTGGTAGCTTCCTAAAGAAGAAGAAGTTTTCTTTCTAAAGAAGAAAAAGTTTCCCAAACTAAACTCCAAAAAAACCCACAAAATTAAAAATGAGGTATCTACCACATGCTGCATGAGATCTAATAAGGACAGAATATTGATCTATTAAATTTTTAGCAATTTAATAAATTTAAAAGAAAAAGTAAGCCTATCATAACAGGAAGTACATCACTTATTGTCAGTGAAGTAAAAGTAGATGATCTCCAAAGCCCTTCACACATCCTGTATAAATTTCTAATATCTGATCTATGCCCAGCTATCATATCATCAATTAGATCAAATAGCAAGCTTCTTCCTTGCAAAATGGATGCTAACATTTTTATTATATGATTAATTGCTGTTGTTAACAATATTTATACTTGTCCAAAAATTAGGACAAGAGTAATTTTATCTGTCCTAGCATTTTTAAAGCAATAATTATACGTCTGATACAATTTTCAATGGTAAACTTTAAAAGAATAAATGCATTCGCTACAAGAAAACATTATTATATCTTTATATTATATCTATATATTTCCTTTACAAATACTGGAGACCCACATGCCTCTGAGCTTCATCTGTCAGTGTGAGTACTTGTACTGGGGGGGAGGGGCTGTTCTTTCATAGTGACCCTTCTCGGTCTCTCTCTCAGGTAAGTCACACACCCAGTTACAGAACTTCAATAGAACTCTGTGGCAGTTTACAGACTCCACTTTAGCTTGTAAATTCTCTTTTGAACCCAATTCTGTATTTCCATTTGTCTTTGATTTTTGTACTCGTGTATTCTGCTATTTCATTTCTCTATAGGTCTTACCGTGAATTGCTGCCTCCCTGTTCATCACCCACAAAATACATGTATGCTAAGTGATAGTGCAATGTAAATAAAGCTCCTAGTCCTGTTCCTCAAATGTAACAAAAGCAGGATAAGCAGTAATCATCGCCAATTTCATTGTTACCTTTATTTTCTAATTTTGTCTTCGCAATAACCCTAGGTATGGCTATGTAAGTCTTATTATCCTATTTACTGATTATGAGTGCCAAGGGGATAAGATGTGTAGGTCACCAAATATGAAAGTACAGGTAGGATAACAGGTACAGCTATATCCACACACCAGTAAGATTATAATGACTGTGTGAAGAATAATCAGTTTGAGACTAAATTTTGTGAAAGCGAATTTTCAGATTAATGTGACAAAATTAACAGTACTTAATGTATATTAAGCACTTACTATATTCCAATAGCTATTGTAAAAGTAATGTTGTAAGTTGATACTAGCAGTAACTCAATTATTTAAGTACTTTTATCATGGTTTTGTACAGGAAACCAATATGAGACTCTGCGGGTTAAAGAGCTTGCATTCAGTCTAGTAGCAGTAAGCTAATAAATCACCAACAGGGGATTTGAATATAGACCATCTGGTTTCCACAAGTGTCCCTGTTACCCTCTTCTGTCTCTGAAATGAAGAATAAGAAGTTAGGAGAGAGGAGAGAAGAGTAATGGTAAATGAAAATTTATCAAGGTAGAAATAAGTAAATCATACAGAGGCTGGATCATTCCTCATGTATGGGTTATGAGACAACATCTGGGTGAAGAATCAGGTGGAAATGAGGTGGGGAATGTTTATGATGCAGCCACAGAAAAGTGGCCCTTGATGATCAGGTTGAGGTATTTGAGGGTCTGCAACAGCCTGAAGGTAACCTGACCCTCTCTATACTTTAACTTAATCTATGTCAATGCACCAGCAAATGAAAACGTTGAGGAAAAATGCACTGGTATATATGGAAGCAGTCAGTTTTTTATGTGGAGCTAGAAGAGTTTGTTTAGAATTGGTAGCATTTCTATTTAAAATGCTTCATGAACATCGTGTCGTTTAACTATTTATAAAAGACGAAAGAGACAGACTGCAGGCAGATGCTCTGGTCACATCTCAGTCCTAACCCCTTCTGGAAGGTTAAGTTCTGGAAACATAGGATAGATGGTTTTATATCAAGCCAGCTGTGTGCTTCCACACAAGGTTTAATGTTGAAAGTTCCTTAACTGAACATCCGGCTAATAATGTGCCTTCCATTTTTCAGCAGCACTTACATATGTCACCTAGCCAATTGGAGGAAAGTACATGGGTCAAGTAACTGCAGAATGATTTCAAATGTTTGCCTTACCATCTATAAACATAATTCAAGAATAATAACCACAATCTTGGGGGGAAATCTTGGTGAGTCCCTTTTACTAATAGTTCTACAACAGAAATGCAAAAAGAAACTTGGTGATAATCTTATGAAGTTAAGCCAATAACTCTCAAATATAACAACTTCAGTATGAAAGGAATTATTTCTTTGGCCTATGTACTAGTTGAGTTAGCCCCTACCTCACTACACCAACTAAAACGATTTTTAAAAACCTTAAAAGTGGGGCGCCTGGGTGGTCCAGTCATTAAGCATCTGCCTTCGGCTCATGTCATGATCCAGGGTCCTGGAATCGAGCCCCTCATTGGGCTCCCTGCTCAGCGGGAGGCCTGCTTCTCCTTCTCCCACTCCCCCTGCTTATGTTCCCTCTCTCGCTGTGTCTGTCTCTGTCAAATAAATAAATAAAATATTTTTAAAAAATCTTAAAAGTGATGAGGGTGTAACATTTACATTAATAACTTCTTTGGTAGAACTGGTTTTAGGAAAGGAAATATTTTCATAATTCTCATTTCCAGCTTTTCCTAAGAGATAGATATATTCTTTAATGCAGTGAAAGCATAATTTTTCTAAGGGAGAAACATGGAAGTAACTCTATCTTTTTCAAGGTTATTTAAAAATCATTTGATACTTGATCAACTAATAGTCAATCACCTGAGTTCTAATTCATGACTAAAACCCAGCAGATTAGTTTGAATCATTCTGCTAATGTGAATCTGATTTGACCAGATATTAACTGCATCATTTAAAATGTTATTAGAATCTATTGAACATTGGCCAGCACTACAATTTTCTTATTAATTTCTGGAAAAAAAAACATTTGAGGTCATCTTACCTGCTGTTTCAAGAAGTAAACAATTATATGTATTATAATTCATGGAAAACATATATATATTTTTTTCTAGGTTGTTTTCCTTGTCTACTGGTGAGCAAACATCTATCAGAATCTTTGGCATCTATCAAAGTGTTCTGAGTGTCTTATAACAACAGAACACAGATCCAAGAAAGTTTAGACATGACTAAATAAACAGCACGCAGATGTGGATGCTGAAAAATTAATACCACACAACCTGATGGGCTGTAGTACCAAAATGCTTCTGCAAAAACAGAATGAAATAAACCCAAGCACAAATACTCATGCAATCATGCATAAATGAATCATAAAACATTGAAGCAGAAGTTTAGAGATCTGGCATCAAATACAACGTCTGACAAACTACTCAGCTGCACACATTGTTCTTCCTGTCATCTCATTGGTAGAGAGAACGTTGGAAGTAAAAGTATCTGGTTACATGTCAACAGAAACCGTTTAAAAAATAATTTCAAGACATTTTATGTTTGTTATCCTCCTCATAACTCAAAAACTGCCTCTTAAATTTTCAGAATAGGTACTTATATTCTCAGATAAGATGTTCTAATAGAGTACCAATTTGTTGTTGTCATTAAGAATTAAGGCCACAGGAACCCTGGGAGGTTGCTACTGACATCTAGTGGCATAATTTTTTAAATGCCAAATGTATTAAAAATATATAACTAGAGAGAAAGGGACAAACATACATAAAAATGCACTTGCAAAGTCTAGTGGACACCCCATGTCATAAATTATTTGCCTCTGCCCACACTACTCTGTTTGCAATGAATTGTTCCCCTTCCAAAGTAATGTTAGTACCACAAAACCAAAGAAATGAAAACTAACGCACATGCTAAAGCCTTAAAGGAACCAATTCCCTCAAAGTTCTTAGTCCTCTACTGGGAAGTACCAATTCCCAGACAGCCCTGACTCCCAAAAGCCCTGCTCCAACCCCAACAATCATTAATTTCATCTCCACTTTCTAAATAATAATCGCCCTTTCCACACCTAGTATTTAGGTACTTTTAGGATCCAAGCCTAAAGAAAATACTGTAAAGCAGAGAATATTTTATTTCAGACTGCATATATACAAACATACACACACATTCAAAATGGCCACAAACTTCTTAGTCATGAGGTTCAACAGTTATTGCAAACTTAAAAATAGCTTTCAGGGACAGCTTTAATGGCTTCCAAGCAGCAACATGAATAATGATGTATAGAAAAACACAGAAAAAACTGAACTTGGGAAAAATGATAAGGCGCATAGAGCATGCTTCTATAAACATGTAAAGAGATTTGTTTTGTAGTCTCTATATGTGTGTATGTATGTACGTATGTATATATGTATGTATGTACGTATGTATATATGTAGTGCATGTGTGTATGTGAGTAGAACAAGAGACTCTCAAGTTTTGCATGTACCCCACTCCAAACTAGAACACTGATGAATATAGTAGGTAAACACTGATTTAATGAATGAATACATAAATGAATGAGGGGGCAAATTACAATACAACATTTTTTGTTATTGGTTCTAATGTGAGATACGCTATAGGTATTGTCTTTATAAGGCAGGGTTTTGCTTGTGGGCAACAAGTGCCTTAGCTGTGTGGCTCAGGTTAGAATTTTCTTCCATGACATGTGTGCAAAGTGGCAAAAGCCAATGGGTGATAGAATTGGGCAATCTTCCCTTGGTGAAGAGAATGTTTCAATAGTGAAAAATTGTTTTCTTTATAAGTTAATGTATTTGAATTTAGATTTTATTCTCATTGAAAAGATGTGATAAGAGGACAGTAGGTTCTCAAGGCAATCTTAAATAATACAAAACATAGCTAAATTATAACTCTCATAGTACAAAGCACTCTTATCCTTTAAATATTACTTTAGTGGAAATCATGGTGATATAAGGAGTTCATTCATTCAAAGTTTGTGTGCTTCACTCAAAGTGGGAGTAAAAATGGATGGCAAAAGAATCTTCTTTACATTCATATTAAAGGAAAGAAATCCCATGTCTGTGTCTGTACCTATATGTAATAAAATGATACTTGTACATATGCACATATACACACCTGTACACTTAAGTACTAGTAGTAGCAATCTATGCAAATCAGTGACAGTGCAGCATCTAGATGACTTTACCAAGTGAATATGGGTTAAGGGAAAGACATAGTTGTAGTGTTATGATGAATTCAGAAGGCTTCTTAAAGAGAAGTTGTAAGGTTATGTAGGCTTAGGAATAAGGGAGAAAGATTGGGCATTCAAGGGTGGAGTATTCAGCTTAAAGAAAGACAAGAATGTTTAGGGTAAGAGGTATAGTAAGAGAGAGACAAAGGAAGAAATACAGGCAGGGGATTGATAGAAGAGCATGAATATTATTTGCAGGACTTGATTTTAGACAGTGACATGCCTTATAGTTTTGGGAGTTTTTAAACAGGTTTTAAAAAGATGGAGTACCCCACAGATTCTATTCTTCAGAGGAATAAAACATAACAAGAACTTTTCAAATGACAAAAAACATAGAAGCCAAAAAAATTATCTAAAACTATCATAATAGCTCTTTGTCACATAAATCTTCTTCAAGAATTACTTTTTAATCACTTCTATAAGAAAATGCTCTGTGATCTCTTCTCTGACTTGCACTTTAAGCACTCTTTGGGAGCATACTTTGCCTGATGCTACACCTATATTCCTGCATAGCATTACATGTATCACACACAGCACCTAATTCAGGCAATGTGACTATTATCACACCTCTTGCATATTTCTACTTCTCCTTTAAATTCACAGCCATTAATTTACTAATCAACCCGCAAGTTTTGATGATTTACTTTCCACTGTTACTTTAGGGTGGGTATGTAATAAATAATATAAAATATAAGTAATGCAGTAAGCTCTTAAACTATCACAAGATTTTCATGCTTTTAAACCTCAACAGATATTACATCTGTGTTTCCTACAACCTGTATAATAAACTACAGTGAAACACATAACTAAACAATTTATTAACAGCTTATTTATTAGTGCTCTTGAACCTAAGCAACATACACTAACCTTATGATACAGTTTATTTTCAATTCTTAAAACTGTTTGTACTAAGTTTAGATCTCAACCTAGTGTACATCAAAAAAAATGCCAAATCCTTAATATCTCATTACAGTTACCTACAGTTAAATATATGTGAGGAAAAAAACTTGATATTCTTACATAATAAAAATAAATTACATACATGAAATTTTCTTAATGAAATTCTATCTATTTCCAGGACATATAAAACATACGTAAAAACAGCCTCTATGTTTGTACATAATCTTTCTAGGGGTGTATAGAAAGATATTTTGACCTGACTAGTTGAAGTTGCTTCTCTCTTTGAATGACAAAATTCAGAATATTGTGACTAAATCACTCCCTGTAAAAGAGTCAAATGCAGAACTTTTAAGTGTCTTCCCATGCAAAAGTGAATGCTATTCAAACAGCTTGTTCCCTGAGCTCCATTGTCACAGTTAATCTTATACAAAAGTGCGTTAGTTTTCAACTGGGAAAATTGAATGGTCCCATTTGTCTAAAAATAACACCCTCACTAGTGTGTCTTAAACTTCCGTATTCTTACTAGGAGGCCAGCATTACCTTGATAACAAAACCAGATAAAGACTCCACTAAAGGGGTACCTGGGGGGCTCAGTCGGTTGAGCATCTGCCTTCAGCTCAGGTCCTGGGATGGAGCCCTGTATCAGGCTTCCTGCTCAGCAGAGAGCCTGTTACTCCCTCTCCCTCTGCCTGTCTCTCTGTCTATTTGTGCTCTCTCTCTAGCTCTCTGTCGAATAAATAAAATCTTAAAAAAAGAGACTCCAATAAAAAAGAGAACTATAGACCAATATCCCTGATGAACATGGATACAAAAATTCTCAATAAGACACCAGTAAAACAAACTCAACAGCACATTAAACATTGAAATTTAAGTGTCTATATTCCATCTGAGATAATAAATATTGAGCATCAATAATTAGCACTCAGTCGTATTAATAGGAATTTTTTATAAGATTGCAAACACCCCTATTTCAATGAGTCGAAAGGTCTAACTTAGAGAGGTGATGATGTTAACACCATTTTCTCCACCCCAAATACTCTTCCACATCCCACTCCCAACATGCATATAACCACACACATGCTAAAGCATAAGCTCTTTGAGAATTCTGTCAGACCAAAGCACTTGGACTCTAGAGTATACAGAACTGTTTCTTTATTTTCAAAATAAGTTTATCCATCTCTTACATACATAAAATAAAAGGTTAGTAAAATTGAATATTAGCATATACAGACCTCTGAAAAAAGAAAAATATCACACGAATACATCCTGGATACTCCGTGCTTTCTTTATCCTTTATTTTCATTCTAAAGCTCATAGATCCTTGACCCTCATTATTGGTTTCATCTGATTCGGTCTTTTTTTCTTTCCTCTCTCTTTACTGGGTCATTCATCAATTTACCCTCAACAAACACTTTACCACCACTTATCTCCCTATGCCTATATCATATAGCTCAGCTTCACCCTCTTCCACATATGGTCCAGGTAGTTCTCATTATGTCTCTCTTTGGCGAATCACAGTTAATAGTTCAATGCAAAAGACAACCCTCAATTGATGTCATTAACCATTTTTAAGATATTTTGTAGTTTGAATTAACATTTTAGTATAGATAAAACTTGAATAGAGTGCCCACAATTCAAAATCCTCTTTAGGGGAGAAAAGCTGCTTCCCTAAGGGGTTAATACATCTTTTGAAGAACTGGAAGTCAGAAATAAGTAGAAACACCCCCAATTTGCAATTCAGCCTAAATTTTTGTTCAACTGCAAATTAAAGTTCAGAAGCAACTTTTCTGCTAATGTCCATTAAATTTAAATGCTACCTTTATTTCAGCACTCATTTGTTTTTAGGAATTCAATGATTTGTCAAAAATAAAACCCAATTAATTCCAATTACTATGCAGTCTTGTACATTTCAATAATTCTATTATTTGTGTTCATATACATACAGTAATACTCTATCTTCACAGCTTTATGAATAGAAAGTATTGAGAGATGGGTCCAGTTCTCCATCACAATTCTAAGCTTTAGAAACACTTCTATAAAAAACTATTTTGAGATAGCAGTTTTATTCATAAAACATACACACATTATTTATCTGCATCTATAACCACACTTCATTTACATATACATGTCATTAGAATATTTGCATGAGTGTTCATATTCTTAGGCCAACATATGTAAATAAATCACATAGCAATTTGAAAATTTAGCAACTAAATAGGCAATCTGTTAAGTATAATCAGACATGCTATTCAGCAACTGTATGATATAATTCAATCTTCCAAAGAAAATATATGTTTTGCATGAGGGTGCCTTTATAAAAGCTTGATGAAGTTTTCTAGGAATTTGTACTGAAATTTACACATATTCAAAAAATAAAAGGTAAAGCCATCTGACTAATGCTTAAATGAAAGGAAAATCTCATCACTGTAACCTGATTTAGAATCTAATTGTCTTATTGTCTATCATTTGTAAATACGATACACTAATTGGGGCTATTTCCAAAGAGAATGCAATCTTCTTGTCAAGATCCTATTCACATATTAACATAAATGAAATAAAAGTGTCATGAAGTTAACCATTATCCATAACGTTTTGATAAGCTATATATATTTTAAAATTTACTCTTCACTTCATAGATAGGATGATCATCATAAATCATTCCCTCTACTTTTCAGATAATGATTTGATTTTTTTGGAGGGTTATACAGTAGCTAAAACCAGTGATCAAAAAAGCCAACTAGTTTAATGTGTCAGAGTTCAACAGACTAAAAAACTTATCAGTTCAAAAAAAGCATTACCTTGATCTGAATCTTCATAAAAAACAGCAGATCTCTTGCCAGGTAACACCATTTCTTTGGGTTCTGTGGGCAAAGAGAAAAGAGATTAATAAAAACAACCTTTCCTTTTACTCTTTAACTACTTCTTTTAGAAGATTCATTAGTAATAAAGGTCAGAGAGGAAAATCATTCAGCAAAATACTCGGCTCCATTCAGCAGCTGCCTTGGGAAGTACTTGCTATAAATGCCAAATAGTTTCCTCAAAAGTCCCCCCTTCCTACAGCTGAGAACATGGTAGATACTGTGGCAGATACTCAGCCTTGTTTTCTTTGCTTCTCTCTCTTCTCCCATGGGAACAAAATAAGCACTTGAACATGGAAAAGCATTAGCTTCCACTGTTTCAAAAGATAAGATGTAAGCCAAGTTGGGACAGAATATTTACTTGGAATACAACTAACTGAAATGGAATTGGCAATTATCTAAACTTACTTTTCTCCCTCCTGCAGTGAGTATGGGTTTTAAAATATTCATGAAAGCTTGGGTGTTTTCCTATTCTGTCTTTCCACAGAAGTGATAACATGAGATAGTATGGGATGACTCTGTAAATAATTGCAGATTACCCAGCTCATATGATGCAATTTCAGAGCTTTTCTATGCCTCAACAAGGAGGAAAACACTTTCTAGAAGTCAAAAGTATGAAAATATATCTTATTGCCTCTCTTAGCATATAACAATCTTGATGAGTATTCCTTAAGAGATTTTATTGCATCATTATCTGAATGTTCAGATTGGAGGATAAGAAATTCAAGTCTGAGCAACAGCTTTCCAGAAAAGAATGTTACATAGCTAGGTAAGAATTTTAAATTCATCCCTTAAGAAGGTTATTTGGACAAATGTTAACAGTTAAAAGCATCATTGATTAATTGAGTACAATAGTCATTATAAGAATAGTCCTATAACTGTAATCCATATAACACCTTACTAGCTATGTGACCTTGGGCAAGTACATTAAACTTTGTAAACCTTTAAATTTCACCTGTAATATCCAAATAATAATTCTTCCTACTCAACAGAGCTGATAAATAAATGAAATAAAATATTAAAGAACATAGGACTAATGATTATTAGCTACTATAATTATCAATAACATTATTATTATTATCATTGTTCCCCTTTTTAAAAAAATCTCACTACCTCATTGAAAATCTCTGCCTCTGAGGCATGTGGTGGAATAATTAAAATACTATCATACTGGACATCATTGAATTTGTCTTTTGTTAATCAGAGTCCTTAATGACAGAAATAGATAAATAAATAAATAGTCATTGTATATCTTTAGGCAGGTGGGAAAGAAATTTTTCAGGAAGATGAGTTAAGTTGCAACCACTCTACTGCACTGGCTTCTCTTTGATTTTGCTAGAGATTTTAATTTAAGGAAGGCCCCCAAGAAAGTATGATTTAGTTTAAGATTCTCTTAAAGCAACTGGCTCTTGTGTACTCGTGTCAGTATTCAATCCCATTCAGAAAACACCTCATGAGCTCCTAGTGCAAACCAAGGGTATGGACTGAGTTTAGAGGAAACAGTAAACAAAAAGCGACCCCCCAAAAAAACATAGTTCAGTGGAGGATTCACATCTTTAGACAATTATTTCAAATAATTGGTGTAAATACCAAGTTTAAATCATTAAACAATATACACTGTGTTGGAGCAACAGAAGGCATTGAAAGGATACTGTACAGTCAGGAAAGAGAGATTTTAAAAATAACCTTTATAAAGTCAGTCAGAATAGCTGAACTGATGCACACTAGCTGACAATCTGCCCTCTTTTGTCTAAGAAAATTTCACAAAAGAGAGGAACTTTGCAGGACTAGGTCTGGAAGGCAGGTAAGTAAGAATATGTCTTTCTAGGGAGCTGGGACAATGCATATGAAGAACTGAAACATTAAAACAAACAAACAAACAAGCAAAAACATGGAGACCAGATTAACATGAGACTGACTTGCAGAGCCCATTGTGCTTCTCCCAGTCTCTCACTAAAATGCTCAGAAGATGTCAAAGAAGAGAAATACTGGTAATGGCAACTAGAGAAAAGGGACAAAACATAAAAATGTATTTCCAGTAGCTGCACCCCTGATAGGGACAGATTAAGTAACACTGTTTTAGACTCAAACTTCATACTGTATATTTTGGAAGACACAGCATATATGATGAGAAATAAAGAAACTGGGAAGGGACTTTGATTCACACCAACAGTCCCCAACTCCAATTTGCTGGAATCAAGCAGACCAAAGTCTATATAACATCTCTGTGGGTTGAATTGTGTCCCCCAACAAATATATTGAAGTCCTACCCTTGCACCTGTGAGTGTGAATTTATTTGGAAATGGAGTCTTTCCAGATATAATGATGCTATATGGGAGGAGGGAAGCTTAATCCAACATGACTGGTGTCCTTATAAGATGAGACACAAAGAGAGACACATGCAGAGAGGAGAATGCCACATGAAGACAAGGCAAAGAGATAGAGATCATCATGTGATGAGGGAAGAGGTAACTGGAGTCAGCAAGCCAAAAAATGCCAAGGATTGCTGACAACAGAAGCTAAGAGAAAGTCATGGAACCAATTCTCCCCTAGGTTTACAGAGAGAACATTGTTCTCTCTCAATATTGTCGATCTCTCAACATTGTTGATCCCCTTATTCTAGATTTATAGCCTCTAGAACTGTGAAAGAATAAATTTATCTTATTCTAAGCTACCCAGTTTGTGGTAATTTGTTATGGCAGTCCTACTAAACTAATGTAGCAACTTTTGAGGCAACAAGAATTAGGCCTTTACCCTGCTCACTTGGAGCTTAAAAAATCTCACAGTTATACTAACTCAGCAAACATATTCTCAATTTAGAATTTAGAATGCCCAGCTACATATGAAAATCTTAATTTTTTTTATTATGTTATTTTAGTCACCATATAGTATATCATTAGGTTTAAGGTTTAAATTGCCTTCCCTCCATAGCTAGGATCTGCTGCAAGTACAAACTAACAGCCAATGAAGAGGGATATGTTGGTCCTGTATTTTTACCCCATGTCCCTCTTCCCCAGCCCAGTTAAGCTTGGTCCTAACGCCTCTGGGATATGGGAGTGGAGTGGAAAATGGAAGATAAGGAAAGAAGTGGTAACTGGAGAAGGAAATTTTACTCTCTGTCCACTGAGCTAAGAGAGCTGTTTTGTATTTAAAGCTGATTCTCAACCAGTGGATGCTTTTCCAGGTTTTTCAGGGATTGTTTCCCCCTCTCCAGTCACTGAGGAGCTTTTATGTGTACTACCTTGATATGAGTCAAACTTTCTCATTTTATCACTTACTACATCCACAGTTCCAACTAGCACCTTCAGCCCCTATCTGCCGAAGCCAACTCAGTCCCTGGGTAGCTCTCTGGGACAGCCTCATTCATTCAGCCTCATTCAGCTCCCTCACATTCATGGCCCAGACCTACCACACAGGGAGCTCTCACAAACCCTGGAGAAATGGGCTACTCTCAATTCAGTAACTCTCCTTTCTCTTCCATAAGTGCTCACTAGCTCATCTTGGCTTTAGATTCATCTGAAATCAGTCCACTATCTCCACAACCACACCCAAAACTTAAAGGAACACATACTAAACTCTCACTGAGTTTTGTTGAACCACCTCTTTTTATCAGTAGGAGGAGGAAAAAAGGGAAACACCCCACAACCTACGTCCTTGTGTACATTCCTAATGGACCCTCAGTTTACTCCAAAGAAATATGCCTTTAATCTCTAGGCCTCCCACCCTTTTTTGGATCAGGAATGTAGGAGTTATCTAACCAGTTCTCATATTTTTACTAGGGAATTTCTACAAGGTGACCTGTGTTCATAAATCACTTTGGTATTGGATAGCTGTTGTCTTAAAGAGTCAATATCTTCCCATTTTACATCCTGTGATATGAGTTTTCACAATCTGAATTTTAAGAGACTCAAGGGGGAATCAGCTAAAAATTGTATAATATGTCTACTGGATATAGTCTCTTTTTAAAGTTTCTTGAGCATTCTATGAGTTTTATATATAAATTTAATAAAATATAATCAATATTATATCTCTTAATCTTCAATATAATCTCCCATCTTCAGTCAGGTGAAGTGTTCAAAAACTCCCATGTTACTCTCAACAGTTCCACTTACCACGTCTGTTCCTTCCGGTTGTGATTGAATTCTTACTTTTCAGTACCTTCCAAATTTACCACCCTGTCAAAGTTTTAATGCCAACTTCTCCACAAAGTGATCCCCAGGTACTTTGGACTTTGTTGATTTTATCACTCTCTGACCTTGTGTAGCAATTATAGTCAGTGCATATAATTTATATTGCCTTCTTGCGTTGTCTTATGCTGTCATGTCTCTCCAACTATATTTTAAGTTCCTTATGAGTATTTGTATCTTGTGCCTCTCACATATCCCCTTTAGTACTTGATTCAATGCTCAGCACATAGGAGGTGTTTCCTAATAAATATATGCTCACTTCCATGTACTAAATATCTATTAACAAAGATAAGAAAGAGCTAACTTTTGTGGCATAAATATCTTACCATGTCTCATATAGAAATTACATAGTAAGTCCTTATTGTTGCCACATAAAATTTAAAGAACATTTGAACAAACTAATATGTCAGATAGAAAAGAAGCAGAAGACAAAGGAATATGAGAGGTGAAATGCCAACAGAAAACAAGGATGTCATTATTTGGAAATATAATCTATATGCAATGCTTTTTGATTTCTCTATGTTTGACTTCACCTTTCTGCAGGGGTAGCACTTGCCTCAGAAGGATTAGGATTGTTACAAGGCAAATAAAATAGGAAAGGAAGAGACTACAGCTTCACCAGCAAAATTCTAGATCCATAGTAAGGTGATGGTCTTGAAAAATCAGGCTTTCCTTTTAATTTTTAAAAACACAATCTTAGTTGCCATTAACATATTGGAAGTCAGAACTAGAAAACTAGATCATGAAGTTATATGATACAATTAGGGAAGAAAACATAGGGTATGAGGTAAAGGATATGAAAAACTACCTTAGGCTCAAAGGTTGTATGGAAAAGAAGACAGAAGAGGAAGAGGTCAAATATCAAATCCTCATTTCCCTCCTCTAAGTTAAGCCTCCACATGAATGTGGTAATAAGAACAGTAGGACTAGCAGACTGCTTTTCAGGGCATAGCCTGGAGAGAATTCCAGACTCTCTGAGAAAACTAGCATTCAACATTTAACACTACACCTACATGGGAGCCACTAAGTGGCATTAGAAGAGGGAGGGAAATATCTAAAACCATGAATCTGAGACAGAATCCCATTATGCCCACAATCAATGTGCGGTGCCCCAGGGAGACAGAAGTTCCCAAGTACCCTGATCAGGGAATATGGGAGTGCTGAGTAGATGTGATCCCCTACCTACTCCCCAACTCTGAAATGAGATCATTGTCTCCATAGTCACAATACTATAAAAGAAAGAGTAGAAGAAAGAAAAAAATTCTGAAAGCACAAACATTTACCCAAAAGTTGTCTCAGTCATCTACCCCTGGTAAAAAGGAACTTAAATGTATCTAGTCCAAGGTTATTCTTTTACAGATGAGGAAACAAAAAAAAAAAACAGAGTGGCAGACTCACCTACTCAAGAGTATTATGCAAATGAGGACAGAAAAGAGGCAATAATTTCAGTTTTTCTAATATCTACTGAATGCCTACACACTATCCTGCATTTTTATCCAGCTCCTTTTTACTATAAATATCAGTTAATGCTATTATTCAGTTAATATTTAAAAATAAAAATTCAAATTTTATTTTAAATAAAAATATCAATAATTTTGAATCCATTTATTTTAATGAATAATGAAATACATTTAAAATTAAAATAATGAGTAATGATTCCACAGAAACACTATTAGTCTCATTTATTTAGTAAATTTAGCAAGTTTACTGATTTAATGTCATTGTACAAAAATCAGTTGTGCTACCACATAACAACAAACAAAAACATAGAAATTCTGGTTCCCTGAGTGGTTCAGTCAGTTAAGCATCTGACTCTTGATCTCAGGATCATGAGTTCAAGCCCCATATTGGGCTCCATGCTGGGGTGGAGCTAGGTGTGGAGCTGGGCATGGAGACTACTTAGAAGAAAAACAAAGTCTACTTTTAAAATAGAAATAAAACCTCAAATACCATGGAATAAATCTAGCAAAAGATTTTTTTGACCTCTAAACTAAAAACTACTTAGAGAAACATTACTTAGGGAAAATAAAGCAGGCAAATTAATGGAAAGAGCCACATCATGCTCACTGATTGGAAGATTCATTATTGCAGGATGTTGATTCTCCCCGAACTGACCCATGTATTCAGTCTGATCACAATAAAGATCCCAGTAGTTTGTTTTTTAATTTTAAATTTACAACCTAACATTTACATAGAAATGTAAAGGGCCAAGATTATCCAAGGTGATATTAAAGAAGAACAAAGCTGGAGGTCTTCGATGACCAGATATCAAACTTATCATAAAGCTTTCATAATTAACACAATATGGAATTGGTGTAAAAACAAATAGATAGGGCGCCTGGGTGGCTCAGTGGGTTAAGCCTCTGCCTTTGGCTCAGGTCATGATCCCAGAGTCCTGGGATCGAGTCCCGCATCTGGCTTTCTGCTCAGCGGGGAGCCTCCTTTCTCCTCTCTCCCTCTCTGCCTGCCTCTCTGCCTACTTATGATCTCTCTCTGTCAAACAAATAAATAAAATCTTAAAAAAAAAAAAAGATATATGGAACCAACCAAACAAACAAAAAACCCACACAAATTATGATAACTAGTTACACAGGTAAATTAGGCAACGTAGAGCAGTTGGTAAAGGGCAATTTTTCCACTAACTGATCCTGAATAAATTATATATCCATTTGGGGTAAAACGTGAATCTTAACTCTGACACATACAAAACAAAACAAAACAAAACAAAAAAATTACTTCAGAGGGTTGTTTCCTAACACATGGGTGACAAAACAATAAAGCTTTCAGAAAAGAATATCTTTCCCTTTGCTGTAGAAAATGATTTCTTAGAGAACACAGAAGAAGTGGTAGCCATAAAGGGAAAATACAATACATGTCACTGAATTTAAATGAAGAACTTCTGTTTATCAAAGGATGCTACATAGAGAATGAAGTGCAAACCACAGAGTATAAGGAGAAACCTGCAATACATACATCATATAATGACTCATATTCAGGGTATTTAAAGTCCTACAAATCAACAAGAACAAGGCAGACAACTTGAAAGAAAAATGAGCAAAAGACACAAATGGAGATTTTATAAAAGGAGGCATTCAAATTTTCAAATAACATTAAAATTTCCTCAACTTTATTAGTCCCTTGGAAATGCAAATTAAAACCACAATGAGATGCCACTGTAGCCAAAATAAAAAGGACAGATAACATCGAGAGTTGCAAGGATATGGAACAATGTGATGTCCTGCTTGTGAAGGGCAGAGGATGGAAACTGGTGTAACTTTAGAAAACAGTTTGGTAATACCTACTAAAGGTGGTCACGTGCACACCTTGCAGATGGCCGAGTTCCACTCTAGGTTTATAATCACTATAAAGGCACACTGGTTGCCAAAAATTATGTATAAAATGTTCATAATAACACTCTTCATAGTAAGGGATAACTGGAAACAGTTCAAATCTCCATTAATAGCAGAACTAATTAAGAAATGAAGATTTATTCATAGAATGAAATGCCACACACTAATGAGAATGAACAAACCACAGTTACATGAACATGGATGATTATCACAAACAATAATCAGGCTAAGAAGTCATATGCAAAAAAGCACGCATCATATGAATATATATATATATATATATATATATATATATATATATATATATAATGTGGAGGGGATCTCTTGTGGGGTAGTGACTGGGAGAGGACAGGGAGCCCAGTGCAGGGCTTAATCCCAGGAATCTGGGATCATGACCTGAGCTTTTAAGGTAAAAATCCTGTTTTTTTTCTTGAGCTGAGTGTTGGATCTTTTTCACTTGCAAAATTTTATCAAGCTGTACACTTTAGACTTGCTCCCTTTTCTATGTGGATGTTATATTCCAATAAAGTTCATTTTTTTAAGTGGCCCTGGAATCCCAATCCATCTGTGTATACCACTTGAAAAAAAAAAAAAGGTACAAAGAAGTTTCAAGAGTGATCCCTGATTTTAGACATAATTAGAAAGAAATTAAAGAGCAGATTTCAATCTATAAATGTTCTTTCTTAGCATCTACGGGTGTGAAAATTCAGGGCAGCACCTGGAGAGGGAACATTAGTGTTTTCCCTGGAAGACAAGCCATTTTCCATATTTTCAACCTATATATTCCCCCTCAAATTATTCATTGTTGACTCCTTTCAATAAAAAGGAATCTTGCATAAAATATATGTATATTCTATTTTAAAACATATTTGCGTATTTGATAGTACATATGTTTGAGATTTTTTTTAAGTTTTTATTTATTTATTTAACAGACAAAGATCACAAATAGGCAGAGAGGCAGGCAGAAAGAGAGAGGAGGAAGCAGACTCCCTGCTGAGCAGAAAGCCTAATGAGGGGCTGGATCCCAGGACCCTGAGATCATGACCTGAGTTGAAGGCAGAGGCTTAACCCACTGAGCCACCCAGATGCCCTGAGATTTTTTTTTTTTTAATTTCAGCTACATTAGCCATGAAACAGAGTCAGATTTTAAGTGTTATATCTGACCTTTTAAATTATTTCCTTTTGCAAATACCAAAATTTCTACCAATTTGATTCCTTTCTAATTTTCCTTTGCTTATTATTTTTTATACAATTATTACATTTGTAATTGTAGGTTTTTAAAATTTTTTGCACTTAAACTTTGGGAAGAAAACATGAATAGAATACAAAAATACAATAAACACCTATTTATCTTGTCTACAAGCAATGAGATAGAAAAAACTTTTTCTTCTCTGAATTATAATTATATCTAGATTAAGCATCAATAATGAAAAACTACAAAGATAATAACCAAGGCACAGACATTTTGAAATGTATGCTTAATATACACCAGAGAAAAGGCAGAAATAAGAACATCAAAGTCACAGCCCATGTTTAAAGCACACTAAAAATTAATACCAGGAATAATTAATGAAAACATTTTTCTCTAAATGACGTACTCTAATTTTACTGATAATTTTATGTATTTAATCATAAGCTTTTCACTCTCCGTTTAATCAAAATTAATCAAAATATTTTCCCATAGGCAATTTAGCAACAAAAGATTTAAAAAAAAACTTTTACTCTTTGAAAACTACTTTTTTAATCTTTTAGTCTGAATTACCTTAGAAGTACCTTATTATTACTGTAATAATTAAAATAAACACTTCACTGCCAAATATATACCAGACATTGTTTTGAGTTGTTGTCTTACACATTCAAGCTTCATTACAACTTTGACAGCTTAGGTATACTATTATTCCATTTTACAGACGAGGAAACTGAAGAACAGTTTGGTTACCAGGTTAACAGCTTGTTAGAAATACAGAATTACAGGCACTGCACTAGACCAACTGAGTCAGAATTTTCATTTTAACAAGAAACTCAAGTGCTCAGTAGGCATATTAAAGTTTAAAAAAAGCTGCTTTAGGGGTGCCTTGGGCTCAGTTGTTAGCCTTTGGCACAGGTCATGATCTTGGGGTCCTAGGATGGAGTCCACATCAGGATCCCTGCTCAGAGGGGAGTCTGCTTCTCCCTTTGACCCTCTCCTTCTCATGTTCTCTCTCTCTCTCTCTCTCTCTCAAATAATTAAATAAATAAAATCTAAAAAAAAAAAAACCATTTTAGATGATCTGTTCCTCTAAACTAAAGGCTTTCTTAATCCTTGCTTCAGCAAATTTATTTCCGCAGTTTCTGCAAAATTTATCTTTATCAATTTTACCACTAAAATTTTAGTCTGTTAAAATTATTATTGAGTACTTCACTATTTCTATCAATTTTGATGCCTGCAGTGTTACTGAATTTTACTGAATTAACTACTGAGAGACTTAAAACAGAAGCTTCTCTTCTAGGGCTGTCTGAAAGGCTGTTTTGTTTGCAAGGTACTGTATCTTCCACAAGTAACTACAAATGCCATCAATTGAAAACAGGCAGAACTGACATGCTTTAGTTCTGGCGTGTAGCCTTGTAAATGTCATGACAGTTCCTAAGTTAAAAAATCAATACTAGAGTAGCTACTGTTTTCTCAAAATCCTGAGAGATTTTATGCTATATTATAGCACAGAGCTGATCTCAAATCCTTTGTGAATTCTGCTCAAATTTTCTTATTTCTCAGGTATTCACTTATAAGTTGCCCTAGGGTTTTCTAGCTTTGCACATAAGATGACCTAAAAAGGTTCCAGAAAGATATTTTAGTATTACTACTAAGCTAAGGATTTTGCTCTGCCTAAAACAAACACCATTAACAACAACCAAAATCAAACATAATAACTAATAAAACCCTCAAACAAAGAGAAACATCCACATTGAAAACCATAAAAATAAGCTTCAAAAACAGCAAATTAATGCAAAAAAAATCAACCTTAAGATAAAAGACAAAGTTGTGTGTGATTAAGGATTTTTAACTGTTTTAATAAAGTACCAATACTTACATCTTCAAAAAATTATTAAATTTCCTTATCACCTTATCTCTTTGCTTTGGCTCTGAATGTATTTCCAACTTATGAGCTAGCCGGGATAAGAAGGTTAATTTACTTGAGCATATAGAATCAAGGAAGATCATTCATTACAATTTTGCCAACAGAAAAATGAAGAATGTTTGAATGTAGTCTGGGTATTAGATATAAAAATGAATTTATTTCAATTGTGTCAGGGGTGATAATCATATTATGGTTACATAAGATTAATATCCTTATCTTTTAGAAATGTATACTGAAAAAAATGTAGGCTGAAATGTCAAAAGAAATTTCCAATAGGACATACAGGTACACCACTAAAAATGAAATGAAGTACCATCACTAAAAATGAGATAAAATTAAGTACCACCTACAAAAACAGAAGAGAAAGAGGATGATTAGGAATCTAGAAATAGGGGCACCTGGGTGGCTCAGTGGGTTAAGGCTTTGCTTTTGGCTCAGGTCATAATCTCAGAGTCCTGGAATCAGGCCCTGCATTGGGCTCTCTGCTCAGCGGGGAGTCTGCCTCGCCCTCTCCCCTGCCTGCTTCTCTGCCTACTTGTGTTCTCTCTCTCCCCATCAAATAAATAAATAAAATCTTTTTTAAAAAAGGAATCTAGAAATAGCATCAATAATAAATTTTAGTATCAATGCAGGAGGCTTAAATAAGCCATTAGTACATTAAATTAAAAGTAATGAAAGAAAATAATAATGTTTCTTTTCAATATTCATAATGTAACTGAACTAACATTAAATTTGAAAAATCTATGGACACATTTTATGGACCTCTTGCTCCTGCTAATCACTATGATAACTGTTATATATATCACTGTTCTTAAAATGAAATAGTTATTTAAAAGAGACATGAACACTTTTCCCACTTTCATAACATTTTTGGCTTGACCCAAGGCCAGAAGTTTTACACTGTTTTATAGTAAGCCTTCCTAGTCTATCTCCTAATTTGATTAGTCAGACAGTCATTTCTTATTATAGGTGGTTTCTGTGCCTAAATGCAGTAGAATAAGTGGAAAACAGTCCAAAATTTTGGAAATTAACCGACATCAAAAAAATTTCAACTGCATTAACTCTTACTTTCTACCCTTTTCTAGGAACCAGTAATTTTGGCAAAGCATATGAACATCAAAAGTAATAAAGCTGGAAAAACCTTTTGCAATGCTGGAAGGTAAAACCTAAACAGTATTTAAATGCAAAAAATAAATAAATAAACAATCTAAGAAAAGAGAATTATAGTTGAATGCCTCCATATTCCACTATCAAAGTATTACAGGAAAAAAATAGGAGACAAAATTAAAAACTATACGGTGCCCAATCAGGGAATTTCTGCTTCTGGTAACATTGGCACTAAGAATTCTAAAAAGCCCTCTCCTTCAGAACACCTAAAATGCTTGATAAAATACAATAAACATACTTTAAACTGCACTGCTGAGTTCATACGACATAAACAACCTTAAAGTGGCAGAATGAAGCAGGGTGGAAACAATAGTAACATCCACATGCAAAAGCATGGATGTCCTCATGTTGTTTACTAATATTAAAATCTTGAAGCTTGGGGGGAGGAGTCAAGATGCCGGAGAAGTAGCAGGCTGAGACTACTTCAGGTAGCGGGAGAACAGCTAGATAGCTCATCTAAAGATTGCAAACACCTACATCCAACGGGAGATCGAAGAGAAGAAGAACAGCAATTCTAGAAACAGAAAATCAACCACTCTCTGAAAGGTAGGACTGGTGGAGAAGTGAATCCAAAGCGACGGGAAGATAGACCGCGGGGGGAGGGGCCGGCTCCCAGTGAGCGGCGGGGCAATGGAGCACAAAATCAGGACTTTTAAAACTCTGTTCCGCTGAGGGACATCGCTCCAGAGGCTTAACCGGGGTGAAGCCCACGCAGGGTCAGCGAGAATCACTACAACAGGCCCCTCCCCCAGAAGAGCAACAAGAAACCCAGCCAGGACCAAGTTCACCTACCAAGGAGTACAGTTTCAATACCAAGGAGAGCATCGGAATTCCAGAGAAGGAGAAAGCAAAGCACAGAACTCATGGATTTCTCCCCATGATTCTTTAGACTTGCAGTTAAATTTTTTTTTCTTTTGTTTTTCAATTTTTTTTTCTTCTTCTGCTAAATTTTTTTAACTTTTACCCTTTCTTTTTTAACATTTTCTAACTAGTTTATCTAATATATATATATTTTTTTTTCCTTTTTATATTTTTTCTTTATTGGTTTTCTTTTTTTAATTGTTTCTTTTTTTTCTTTCTTTTTTTTTTTTTCTTTCTGAACCTCTTTTTATCCCTTTCTCCCCCCTCACGATTTGGGATCTCTTCTGATTTGGCTAAAGCATATTTTCCTGGGGTTGTTGCCACCCTTTTAGTACTTTACTTGCTCCTTCATGTACTCTTATCTGGACAAAATGACAAGGCGGAAAAATTCACCACAAAAAAAAGAACAAGAGGCAGTACCAAAGGCTAGGGACCTAATCAATACAGACATTGGTAATATGTCAGATCCAGAGTTCAGAATGACAATTCTCAAGGTTCTAGCCGGGCTCGAAAAAGGCATGGAAGATATTAGAGAAACCCTCTCTGGACAGATAAAAGCCCTTTCTGGAGAAATAAAAGAACGAAAATCTAACCAAGTTGAAATAAAAAAAGCTATTAATGAGGTGCAAACAAAAATGGAGGCCCTGACTGCTAGGATAAATGAGGCAGAAGAAAGAATTAGCGATATAGAAGACCAAATGACAGAGAATAAAGAAGCTGAGCAAAAGAGGGACAAACAGCTACTGGACCATGAGGGAAGAATTCGAGAGATAAGTGACACCATAAGACGAAACAACATTAGAATAATTGGGATTCCAGAAGAAGAGGAAACAGAGAGGGGAGCAGAAGGTATACTGGAGAGAATTATTGGAGAGAATTTCCCCAATATGGCAAAGGGAACAAGCATCAAAATCCAGGAGGTTCAGAGAAGCCCCCTCAAAATCAATAAGAATAGGTCCACACCCTGTCACCTAATAGTAAAATTGACAAGTCTTAGTGACAAAGAGAAGATCCTGAAAGCAGCCCGGGAAAAGAAGTCTGTAACAGACAATGGTAAAAATATTCGATTGGCAGCAGACTTATACACAGAGACCTGGCAGGCCAGAAAGAGCTGACATGATATATTCAGAGGACTAAACGAGAAAAACATGCAGCCAAGAATACTATATCCAGCTAGGCTATCATTGAAAATAGAAGGAGAGATTAAAACCTTCCAGGACAAACAAAAACTGAAAGAATTTGCAAATACCAAACCAGCTCTACAGGAATATTGAAAGGGGTCCTCTAAGCAAAGACCCTAAAAGTAGTAGATCAGAAAGAAACAGAGACAATATACAATAACAGTCACCTTACAGGCAATACAATGGCACTAAATTCATATCTCTCAATACTTACCCTGAATGTTAATGGGCTAAATGCCCCAATCAAAAGACACAGGGTATCAGGATGGAGAGAAAAACAAAACCCATCAATATGTTGCCTACAAGAAACTCATTTTAGACCCAAAGACACCTCCAGATTTAAAATGAGGGGGTGGAAAAGAATTTACCATGCTAATGGACATCAGAAGAAAGCAGGAGTGGCAATCCTTATATCAGATCAATTAGATTTTAAGCCAAAGACCATAATAAGAGATGAGGAAGGACACTATATCATACTCAAAGGAACTGTCCAACAAGAAGATCTAACAATTTTAAATATCTATGCCCCTAACGTGGGAGCAGCCAACTATATAAACCAATTAATAACAAAATCAAAGAAACACATCGACAATAATACAATAATAGTAGGGGACTTTAACACTCCCCCCACTGAAATGGACATATCATCCAAGCAAAAGATCAACAAGGAAATAAAGGCCTTAAATGACACACTGGACCAGATGGACATCACAGATATATTCAGAACATTTCATCCCAAAGCAACAGAATACACATTCTTCTCTAGTGCACATGGAACATTCTCCAGAATAGATCACATTCTCGGTCCTAAATCAGGTCTCAACCATTATCAAAAGATTGGAATCATTCCCTGCATATTTTCAGACCACAATGCTTGAAGCTAGAACTCAATCACAAGAGGAAATTTGGAAAGAACCGAAATACATGGAGGCTAAACAGCATCCTTCTAAAGAATGAATGGGTCAACCAGGAAATTAAAGAAGAATTGAAAAAATTCATGGAAACAAATGATAATGAAAACACAGCGGTTCAAAATCTGTGGGACACAACAAAGGCAGGCCTGAGAGGAAAATATATAGCGGTACAAGCCTTTCTCAAGAAACAAGAAAGGTCTCAGGTACACAACCTAACCCTACACCTAAAAGAGCTGGAAAAGAACAAGAAAGAAAGCCTAAACCCAGCAGGAGAAGAGAAGTCATAAAGATCAGAGCAGAAATCAATGAAATAGAAACCAAAAAAACAATAGAACAAATCAACGAAACTAGGAGCTGGTTCTTTGAAAGAATTAATAAGATCGATAAACCCCTGGCCAGACTTATCAAAAAGAAAAGAGAAAGGACCCAAATAAATAAAATCATGAATGAAAGAGGAGAGATCACAACGAACACCAAAGAAATACAGACAATTATAAGAACATACTATGAGCAACTCTACGCCAACAAATTTGACAATCTGGAAGAAATGGATGCATTCCTAGAGACATATAAACTACCACAACTGAACCAGGAAGAAATAGAAAGCCTGAACAGACCCATAACCAGTAAGGAGATTGAAACAGTCATCAAAAATCTCCAAACAAACAAAAGCCCGGGGCCAGATGGCTTCCCAGGGGAATTCTACCAAACATTTAAAGAAGAACTAATTCCTATTCTCCTGAAACTGTTCCAAACAATAGAAATGGAAGGAAAACTTCCACACTCATTTTATGAGGCCAGCATCACCTTGATCCCAAAACCAGACAAGGATCCCATCAAAAAAGAGAACTACAGACCAATATCCTTGATGAACACAGATGCAAAAATTCTCGCCAAAATACTAGCCAATAGGATTCAACAGTACATTAAAAGGATTATTCACCACGACCCAGTGGGATTTATTCCAGGGCTGCAAGGCTGGTTCAACATCCGCAAATCAATCAATGTGATACAACACATTAATAAAAGAAAGAACAAGAACCATATGATACTCTCCATAGATGCTGAAAAAGCATTTGACAAAGTACAGCATCCCTTCCTGATCAAAACTCTTCAAAGTGTAGGAATAGACGGCACATACCTCAATATTATCGAAGCCATCTATGAAAAACCCACCGCAAATATCATTCTCAATGGAGAAAAACTGAAAGCTTTTCCGCTAAGGTCAGGAACACAGCAGGGATGTCCGTTATCACCACTGCTATTCAACATAGTACTAGAAGTCCTAGCCTCAGCAATCAGACAACAAAAGGAAATGAAAGGCATCCGAATCGGCAAAGAAGAAGTCAAACTATCACTCTTTGCAGATGATATGATACTATATGTGGAAAACCCAAAAGACTCCACTCCAAAACTGCTAGAACTTGTACAGGAATTCAGTAAAGTGTCAGGATATAAAATCAATGCACAGAAATCAGTTGCATTTCTCTACACCAACAACAAGACAGAAGAAAGAGAAATTAAGGAGTCAATCCCTTTTACAATTGCACCCAAAACTATAAGATACCTAGGAATAAACCTAACCAAAGAGACTAAGAATCTATACACAGAAAGCTATAAAGTACTCATGAAAGAAATTGAGGAAGACACAAAGAAATGGAAAAATGTTCCATGCTCCTGGATTAGAAGAATAAATATTGTGAAAATGTCTATGCTACCTAAAGCAATCTACACATTTAATGCAATTCCTATCAAAGTACCATCCATTTTTTTCAAAGAAATGGAACAAATAATCCTAAAATTTATATGGAACCAGAAAAGACCTCGAATAGCCAAAGGAAATTTGAAAAAGAAAACCAAAGTTGGTGGCATCACAATTCCGGACTTCAAGCTCTATTACAAAGCTGTCATCATCAAGACAGCATGGTACTGGCACAAAAACAGACACATAGATCAATGGAACAGAATAGAGAGCCCAGAAATGGACCCTCAACTCTATGGTCAACTCATCTTCGACAAAGCAGGAAAGAATGTCCAATGGAAAAAAGACAGCCTCTTCAATAAATGGTGTTGGGAAAATTGGACAGCCACATGCAGAAAAATGAAATTGGATCATTTCCTTACACCACACATGAAAATAGACTCAAAACGGATGAAGGACCTCAATGTGAGAAAGGAATCCATCAAAATCCTTGAGGAGAACACAGGCAACAAACTCTTCGACCTCAGCCGCAGCAACATCTTCCTAGGAACTTCGCCAAAGGCAAGGGAAGCAAGGGCAAAAATGAACTATTGGGATTTTATCAAGATCAAAAGCTTTTGCACAGCAAAGGAAACAGTTAATAAAACCAAAAGACAACTGACAGAATGGGAGAAGATATTTGCAAATGACATATCAGATAAAGGGCTAGTGTCCAAAATCTATAAAGAACTTAGCAAACTCAACACCCAAAGAACAAATAATCCAATCAAGAAATGGGCAGAGGACATGAACAGACATTTCTGCAAAGAAGATATCCAGATGGCCAACAGACACATGAAAAAGTGCTCCACATCACTCGGCATCAGGGAAATACAAATCAAAACCACAATGAGATATCACCTCACACCAGTCAGAATGACTAAAATTAACAAGTCAGGAAATGATAGATGCTAGCGAGGATGCGGAGAAACCAACCTACACTGTTGGTGGGAATGCAAGCTAGTGCAACCATTCTGGAAAACAGCATGGAGGTTCCTCAAAATGTTGAAAATAGAACTACCCTATGACCCAGCAATCGCACTGCTGGGTATTTACCCTAAAGATACAAACGTAGTGATCCGAAGGGGCACGTGCACCTGAATGTTTATAGCAGCAATGTCTACAATAGCCAAACTATGGAAAGAACCTAGATGTCCATCAACAGACGAATGGATAAAGAAGATGTGGTAGATATACACAATGGAATACTATGCAGCCATCAAAAGAAATGAAATCTTGCCATTTGCGACGACGTGGATGGAACTAGAGGGTATCATGCTTAGCGAAATAAGTCAATCGGAGAAAGACAACTATCATATGATCTCCCTGATATGAGGGAGAGGAGATGCAACATGGGGGGTTAAGGGGGTAGGAGAAGAGTAAATGGAAGAAGATGGAATTGGGAGGGAGACAAACCATAAGTGACTCTTAATCTCACAAAACAAACTGAGGGTTGTTCGGGGGAGGGAGGTTGGGGGGGTGGGATTATGGACATTGGGGAGGGTATGTGCTATGGTAAGTGCTGTGAAGTGTGTAAACCTGGCGATTCACAGACCTGTACCCCTGGGGATAAAGATATATTATATATTTATAAAAAATAAAATTAAAAAAAAAATCTTGAAGCTTTACTATTTATTAGCCTGGTGGGAAATAATGGACAAGGCTTTAGGTTTGAAAAAAGTGAGGCGTTGTAATTCAGAACATCTAAAACCCCAAGAAAATGTATAATTTGAAAAAATGCCTTCTACCATAGTGAAGTGACAAGGGGAAAACTTATCTATGGCATCCCTAGCTTGGAGTAGACAAAAAGAAAATCAGTCTTCTAAAAATGAATTAACTGTAGTTCTTCCCCCATAGCTTTTAGCCTTGGTTTTACACTGAGTATAAATTTGGAAAAGCTTCAAGGAGAGAAACTAACTTAAAGGAGCAAACTGAATCTATTCCAAAATAATATAACTTCATCTCAGACCTCTCAGAATCCCCAGAATTTTTAAAAAGCCAAAAATGAGCAAGCAATCCAAAATTATACAACCTAAAAGAAAGAGGCCTTCATAAAGGAGAGTCCAAAGAAGCAACAAACACCAAAATATGACTGCCAAGGACATCAGATTTTGTAATTGTCAGGAATACAACATAAAATGAATATTTCAAAAATCTCTAAATATGTAAAAGAAGGAACTAAAAACACAATAGAATATTAAAGTCAATTGGAATTTTAAAAGAAAAAAGTTAACGTCTAGAAAAAAAATAAAATTACACTCTCTATAGATGCATTGAATACAAAATCAGGTACAACTTCAGAGAAAGTTAATAAACTGAAAGGTACACTTGAGCAATTACATAAAATACAACAAAGAAAGAAAAGGTAATGGAACATACATAAGATAGAGGGAAAAATGCGAAGTCCTAAAATGTGACCAATCAAATTCCCTGAAAAAGAAGTAAGAGAAAGTAGAGGAGAGGCTAGACCTCCCTGGCCTAGGGTGAGGCAAGTGAGGCAGCTAGGGCAACATTTTAAGGAGGCATTTAGTTTTCTTAAATTTTGTCACCTGGAAGAGGCAATGTCAAGAAGATAATTGGCTAAAAGTTTTCCATGATTGAAACTTGAAATCCAGAAAATGATGTTTTCCAAGCAGGATGAATAAAAAGAAATTTACACCAGTGGCAATAGTAAACTATAGAATACCAAAGACAAAGAGGTCTTAAAAGCAGCCAGAAATAAAAGATTGACTACTTTAGTAGACAGTGTAGGTGCCATGCCCAATCCTCTCTACCAGCCACTGAACTTACACCTACCCTTCTCTTAATAATTGTCCTCATACCTTAAGAGTTTCCATACTCCCTCTGGGGACAGCCCACTGCCAAAGAATAATGAATGGATACCAAGGCCATATCCCTAGCATTAACTGTGACATTTCTATGGTACCCTCAGGATGCAGATTGTCTTATGGAATCAAGCTGATCTTCCATTAAATCCACATCTTCAACTACCTGCTTTCCCCATGTTATAATACTTCCTTAATTTTCTTTTTCTGATTTCAACAAAGCTGAAAATCCTCATCCTGGATTTGAATCTAAGAAGTACAATTACCAGCAAGCAAATGACAAATAGAACAGCAGCTGTTCTCAAAACAAAAATGTATATCAGAAGACTGTAGAGTAAAATATTTTAAGCACTGAGAAAAGTAACTGTCAGTTAAGACTCTATTCCCAAATGGTAGTTTGAACCAGACATAAAATAAATAACTATTCAGATATATCAAGACAGAGTTTATCACCAATAGATCCACACCAAGAAAATTTTTAAAGAAAGAATTTGGGACAGAAAGAAGGTAATCCCGGATGGGAAGTCTGATACAAAAGAGGGATGGGAAATAAAGAAAATGAGTAATTAATGATGTGAGTAGATTTAATCAACAAAACTGTATTTAAAATAATATTAATAATAATGTTAATTTAGGTAACAACAAATAAATTATTTTACAAAAAAAGGAGGAATATGATTGAATTCAAATTGTGATGTCTTGCATTGTTGAGCAGGCAATAGAGATTAATTAACTTAAGATTTTAAGTATGCGGGCGCCTGGGTGGCTCAGTGGGTTAAGCCACTGCCTTCGGCTCAGGTCATGATCTCAGGGTCCTGGGATCGAGTCCCACATCGGGCTCTCTGCTTGGCAGGGAGCCTGCTTCCCTCTCTCTCTCTCTGCCTGCCTCTCTGTCTACTTGTGATCTCTCTCTGTCAAAATCAATAAATAAAATCTTTAAAAAAAAAAGATTTTAAGTATGCCAACAAATATTATAAGGTCAATCTCTAAAAAGTAGAAATCAACCATATTAACTTCAAATCAGCAAAGAATAGAAGAAAGAAAAGAATAGTAAACCTCAATCAGAAAGAACCCTTCAGAAAGTTCTGTTTCTGGCCTCAGTGGAGTAACTGGTCCTGGATTAGTCCACTCACTATAAACAATCAAAAGTTAGACAAAAATATAAGGCTAATCTTTGGGGGTATTATACAACATGCAGCCTAAAATTATACTTTATGAGTGAAAGGAAAGCTCCACAATTTCCCCACCTCTCTCCATAAAAACAATTTTCCAACCTCAGTAAAGCAAGCTGAGATGCAGACCAACATATGGTCCTGCTGTGCTTAGAAGGCAGAGATTAGAGTTCAAAGAAGCTGAAGTCCCTGGAATATGTATAGCAAGGAGTCAGAAAGGAGGGAGCTGTGCGGAAGTGAGGACTCAGATGTCCAAGTAAGAATCCCTATAAGTTCTTGAGCAATGCCTGGGCTGTACATATGCAGGACAAGAAAACATGATGCTTTTTAGAGATTTATTAAGAGTGAAACAGAGATATTAGAAACAGAATATTGGAGATCAAGCAGTGCTGGTAGATTTTGGAGTCCATGCCAGCCAGAATAAAGTCTTTTAATACCTCCTAATATGGTAGATTTTTACAATGTAAGTATATATTAACTACTAGATGTACAAAAATAAAGGAAAATAGGATATGTAGTAAAGAAAATGTATCAAAATAAATGGAGATGACACAGATCTTGCATTTAGCAGATAATGACTTTTAAAAGGCCATTACAAATAAAGAACCAATGGAAATGTGTTCAGAGAATTAAAGAAAAATATGGTGTTAATGAGAGAACAGATACTGGATCTCAGAAGAGAAATGAAAGCAGCTTTAAAAGGCAAATAGAAATTCTACAACTATGAGGAATAATAAAATTTAAAATGTACTATATGGGCTTCATAACAAGTTGGAGATGGAAGAAAAAAGAATTAGTCAAGTTAAAAAAAATCAAAGTAATTACACAATATGGATCACCTGGATGGCACAGTCAGTTGAGGGTCCAACTCTAGATTTCAGCCCAGGTCCTGATCTCAGAGTCATGAGATCAAGTCCCATAGTAGACTCCACACTTGGCATGGAATCTGCTTGGGATTCTCTCTCTTTCTCTCCTTTTTCCCCTCCCCTTGCTCAAGTTCTCTCTCTCTCTCTCAAAATAAATAAATGAATTTTTTAAAAGAAATTACACAATCTGAGGACCAGAGAAACAAATGTCTGAAGAAAAATGAACAAATTACACACACACACACACACACACACACTAGGAGTCTCAAAAAGAAAAGATAACAGGACATGAAAGTATTTAAAGAATAATGACTAAAAATATACTCAATGATGGGGGAAGAAATGAATTTACAGAGTCAAAAAAACTTTTAAAGATCTTATTTACTTGTCAGAGAGAGTGGGGATACAAGCAGGGGGAATAGCAGACAGACGGAGAAAGTTCTCCACTGAGCAAGAAGCCCTATGCAGGACTGGATCGCAGGGTCCTGGGATCATGATCTGAGCTGAAGGCAGAATCTTAACCCACTGAACCCACCCAGGCATCCCACAGAGTCAAAAATTTGAGGAAATCCCAAAAAAGATAAAACCAAAGAAAACTACACCAAAGTATATCTTTGGTCAATCTGCTAAAAACAAAAAGCAATCAGAGAAAAAGGCATATTACTACAGGGACCAATAAAAATTAGTGCTCATTTCTCATCTGAACAAGGTACACCAGACAAAAATGGAATAGCATCTTTAATCTGTAAAAGGAAAAGAATACAGTTGACCCTTCAACATCAGTTTAAACTGTTTGGGTCCACATATACACATATTTTTTTCAATAAATACAATATAGTATTGTAAATGTTTTTTTCTCTTCCTTATGGTTTCCTTAATAATATTCTCTTTTTTCTAGCTTGTATAATATAACATACAAAATGTCTGTTAATCTATCATTTACATTATCAGTAAGGCTTCTGGTCAAGAGTAGGCTACTAGAAGTTAAGTTTCAGGGATTCAAAAGTTACACACAGTTTGCAACTGCATGGGGATTTGGTGCCCCTAATCCCTGTGCTGTTCAAGGGCCAACTGTATTGTTATTTAAAAATTTTATATCTAGTAAAAATATAGTTCAGTATGGCAAAAGAAGCCATGAACAAAATGAGAAGACAACCTACTGAATTGGAGAAGATATTTGTAAATGATATATCCAATAAGGAGTTAATATCCAAGATACATAAAGAATTTATACAGTTCAACAATAAAAAAGTGAGTAATTCAATTAAAAACTAGACAAGGACATTCTGCCTGTTCAGTCAGTAGAGGATGTGACTCTAAATCTTGGGATTGAAAATTCAAGTCCCATGTTAGGTGTAAAGATTCCCTAAAAATCCTTATTTTAAAAAATAGGCAAAGGTCCTAAATAGACATTTTTCCAAAGGAGACATACAAATAACCAACAGATACATGAAAAGATACCCGATGTCACTAATGATCAGAAAAATGCAAGTCAAAACCACAATAAGGTGGCACCTGGGTGGCTCAGTAGGTTAAGCATTTGCCTTAGGCTCAGGCCATGATCCCAGAATCCTGGGATTGAGCTCCTTGTCAGGCTCTCTGCTCAGTGGGGAGCCTGCTTGTCCTGTTCCCTTATCCTGCCACTCCCCCTGCTTGTACGCTCAATCTCTCTCCCTCATTCTCCCTCTCTTTCTGAAAAATAAAATCTTAAAAACACACACACACACACACACACACGATAAGACATCACCTTACACCTGTCAAATGGCTAGAATCAAAAAGACAAGAAATAACAAGCATTGGAGAGAATGTGGAGAAAAAGCAACCCTCAAGCCCTATTGGTAGGAATGCAAAATGATGCACCCACTGTAGGAAAGAGTATGAAGATTCCTCAAAAGATTAAAAGTAGAAATACCACACAATCCAGTAATTCTATTACTGGGTATTTACCCAAAGAAAATAAAAACACTAATTTGATAAGATATATGCACCCCAATGTTTATTGCATTATTTCCTATATAAATTCATTTATTGATGGAAACTTGGGTTACTTCCATATCTTGGCATATGCATATATATATGTATATAAAATTCATTATTACTCAGCCATAAAAAAAATCAGTTCTTGCCATTTGTGACAACCTGGAAGGACCTAGAAGGTACTATGCTAAGTGAAATAATCAGAGAAAGACAAACAGCACATGATACAACTTATATGCAGAATCTAAAACACAAAATAAACAAAAAGCAGAAACAGTCCCATAAATAGAGAAAACAAACTTATGGTTGCCAGAAGGGTGGGGGATCAGCAAAATAGGTGAAGCAAGAGGATAGAATAATCTTCCAGTTATGGAATGAATAAGTCATGGAAATAAAAAGTACAACATAGGGAATATAGTCAATTGTATTGTAATAGAGTTGCATGGTGACACTTGGTAACAACATTTGTGATGTGCATAGCATAATGTACGGATTTGTCAAATCACTATCTGTATACCTGAAACTAATGTAACATTGTGTGCCAACTATAATTCAATTTAAAAAATTTAAATATAGGGCACCTGGGTGGCTCAGTTGGTTAAGCATCTGACTTGGCTTCAGCTCAGGTCATGATCTCAGGATCGTGAGATCAAGTCCAGAGTAGGGCTCCATGCTCAGTGCAGAGCCTGCTTGAGATTCTTTTCCTCTGCCCTTCCTCCCACTCTCTCTCTCTAAAGATTAAACAAATGTAATTTAAAATTTAATTTAAAATTAAAAACTGAGGGACACCTGGGTGGCTCAGTTAGTTGTGTCTGCCTTTGGCTCAGGTCCTGATCTTAGGGTCCTAGGATAGGAGTCCCACGTCGGGCTCTTGCTCAGCAGGGAGTCTGTTTCTCCCTCTACCTGCTGCTCCCCCTGTTTGTGCACTCTCTCTCTCTCACAAATAAATAAATAAAATCTTTAAAAAATAAAAATAAAGGGGTCCTCAGTTGGTTAAGCCACTGCCTCTGGGTCAGGTCATGATCCCGGAGTCCTGGAACTGAGTCCCATATCGGGATTCCCCTGCTCTGCAGGGAGCCTGCTTCTCCCTCTCCTTCTGCCTTTCCCTATGCTTGTGCTCTCTCTCTCTGTTAAGTAAATAAATAAAATCTTAAAGAAATTAAAAAAATAAAAATTAAATTAAATTAAAAATTGATATATGTACACACATATATACTTCAAAAATAAGGTAAAACATTTAATTATAAACTAAAGTGAAAAATAATTAGACAACAAACATAAGCTACAAGAAATGTTAAAAAAAGAAGGCAAATTATTGCATATGAACAGGTAGATCTACAGGAAAGGAAGATGAACACTGAAAAAAATAAATAGCGAGTAATAAAGAGATTATATTATTCTCCTTATTTCTTTTTAAAAAGCAATAATAACAAAATTGTAAGGTAGAGTTTACAATATATGAAAGAGTAGAAAATTTTTGAATAACAGCACAATATATAAGGTATAAGTTAATAAAATTCTACTATTGAGTGGGTACAATACTTTGGAAATGGGAATTAGAAACTAGAAAGTAAGAAGCGTCAAATGTGAATAAAGTGGAAGGGTCATGTGTTAAACAGAATATTGACTCAAATAGAGTTTAATAAGTTAGAGATAAGATATTGTAATCCTACAGCAAATACTGTGTTGATTTTTTTTTTAAAGAGCTAAGAAGCCAAGAAAACGAATAAAACAGTATCAAAACATATTCAATTAGCCCAAAGTACTCAGGAAAGGAGCAACAAAAAAAGAAAAAAAAAAAAGCAAGAAAAATGGAAAAGAAGTAAGATGAAGATAGACTTAAATGCAATAAATTTAATAATTATATAAAATGGAAACAGAGATGGAAAAGCAAACAGAAGAAACAAGAGGTTGAGAAACAATGACTTGCAGGTCAAATTTTGCCCATTTATCTTATAAATATTTATTGAAAAATAGCCTCGTCCATTTACATATTGTCTGTAGCTGTTTTTGTGGTACAGTGTAGGATTCAGTAGTTGTGGCAGAGACCATATGACTCATGAAGCCTAAAATATTTACTATCTGGCCCTTGACAGAAAAACTTTGCCTACCCTTGAACTAAATACTCCAATTGTATAGCAGATTTTACAAGACTGCACAAAAAAAGTCACATCCAACCATATGCTAGCAACAAAAGACTCTTTTATTTATTTTTCTTTTTTTCTTTTTTCAGGTTTTATTTAAATTCCAGTTATTTAACATACAGTGTAGCATTAGTTTTAGGTACAGAATCTATTGATTCATCACTTAAATACAATACCCAGTGTTCATCACGAGTGTCCTCCTTTATCCCCATCACCAATTTAACCCATCCCCACCCACCTCCACTCCAGTAGACCTGTTTCTTCCCTCTAGTTAAGAGTTTGTTTTGTTTTCTGGTTTGCCTTTTTGTTTTCTTCCCTGCTATGTTCATCTGTTTTGTTTCTTAAATTCCACCCTGGAAAACAGTATGGAATATGGAGGTTCCTCAAAAAGTTAAAAGAACTACCCTAGGATCCAAAAGACTCATTTTAAATTTTAATTTAAAGAGACAAATAGTTGAAAGGAAAAGAGTGGGGAAAGATATACACTGTAAACAGGAAACAGGAAAGCTGGTCTGGTTATATTAATATGAAACAAAGTATACTTCAAAGCTAAATACATTCCAAGAGATAAAGGTAGATATTTCATAATGATAAAAAGGTCAATTCATCAGGAAGTTGGATAATGATCTTAAATATACATATGCATCTAATAATAGAGTTCAAAGCTCCTGAAGCAAAAACTGATAGAACTAAAGGGAAAAAGAAGCAAATCCATAATCAAAATTGATTTTCAATACCCTTTTTCAGTAATTCATATAAGAAAACAAAAATGTCAATAAAGAAAAAGTAATCTTAATATCACCACCCTACAATCTTGAATTGACAATTATAAAATACTATACCCAGCAACCGCAGTGTATACATTCTTTTCAAGAACACATGTAATATTCACCATAATTGAAAATATTAGCCATAAAACTAACCTCAATATACTTTAAAAGATTGAAATATCACAGAATATGTTCTTTTTACAAATTGAAATTAAAAATCTACAATAGAAAAATCATTGAAGGCTAAATGATCTACTTCTAAGTAATCCATGGGCCAAAGGAAAAAAAAGTAATAAAATAGAAAATTTTTCAAAAAGCATGACAAGAATACAACACAACAGTACGTGTGGGACATAACTAAAGTAGTGAATATAAAAAGATATATAGCTTTAAATGCCTATATTAGAAAACAAGAGAGAAGTTTTCTTACTTAAGAACCAGAAAAAGGAAGATTAAAGTAAGAAAAAGGAAATAAATATTAAAATCACAACAGAAGCCTTTTTTATTTTAGTGTAGTCCTAATAGTTTAGTTTTGCTTATGTTTCCCTTGCCAAAGGAGACCTATCTAGAAAAATGTTTCTACTGCTGATTTCTAAGAGAGCACTATGTTTTCTTCTGGAAATTTTATGGTTTCAGGTCACACTTTTTAAAAAATTTTGTTTTGTTTTTGTTGTTTTGTTTTGTTTTCCAGAGAGAGAGAGAGAGAGAGGTGGGGAGGGGCAGAGGGAAAGGGAGAGAAAATCTCTCTGAGATCATGACCCTGAGATCATGACCTGAGCCAAAATCAAGAGTCAGACACTTATCCAACTGAACCATCCAGGAACCCCAAGGTCTTTAATCCACACTGAGTTCATTTTTGTGTATGATGTAAGGAAGTCCAGTTTTCCAAACACGTTTGTTGAACAGATTATCTTTTTCTCATTGTATGCTCTTTTCTCCTTTAACCATATAATCATGGGTTTATTTCTGAGCTCTCTATTCTGCTCTATTGATCTATGTGTCTATTTTTGTGCCAGTATCACACTGTTTTGATTACTACATCTTCATAGTATATCTTGGAATCTGAAATTGTGATAGCTCTGCTTCTGCTCTTTTCAAGATTACTTTGGATACTTGGGGTCTTTTGTAGTTCCATGCAAATTTTAGATTATTTGTTCTAGTTCTGTGAAAAATGTTATTGGTATTTTGATAAGGATTACATTAGATGTGTAGATTGCTTTGCATGGTATAGACATTTTAACAACATTTGTTGTCTAAAACCATGGGCATGGAATATCTTCCCATTCCTTTGTCATCTTTAATTTCTTTGATCAATGTTTTATAGTTTAATAAAAACCTTTTGCACAGCAAGGAAACCATCAACAAAACAAAAAGACATCTCACAGATGGAAGAAGATATTTGCAAATGACATATCTGATAACAGGTTAATCTCTAAAGTATATAAAGAACTTTTTATAAGTCAACACCAAAAAATAAATATTCCAAATAAAAATGGGCAGAAGAATTCATTAAAAATATTTTTCCAAAGAGGATATGCAGATGACCAACAGACACATGAAAAGATGCTCAGCATCACTCACATCAGGAAAATGCAAATCAAAACCACAATGAGATATAACTTCACACCTGTCAGAATGGCTAAAATCAAAAACACAAGAAACAAGTGTTGGGGAGGAAGTGGAGGATGTGCACTGTTGGTGGGAATGCAGACTTGGTACAGCCACTGTGGAAAACAGTATGAAGTTTTCTTAAAAAATAAAAATAGAATTACCATATGATCTAGTAATTCTAATACTGTGTATTCACCCAAGAAAATAAAAAAAACAATAATTCAAAAATATACATGCACCCCTATGTTTATTGCAGCATTATTTATAATAGCCAAGATATGGAATCAAGTGAAGTATCCACTGATGGATGAATAAAGAAGTTATGCTAATAATGGAATATTAGTCATAAAAAAGAATTAAATCTGGCCATTTCCAGCAACATAGGTAGATCTAGAGAGTATAATGCTAAGTGAAGTAAGTCAGTCCGAGAAAGACAAGTACCATATGATTTCACTCATATGTGGAATTTAAGGGGAAAAAAAACAAAGAACAAAGGAGAGTCAAGGATAGAGAACAAACTGGTGATTGCCAGAGGGGAAGTGGAAAGAGGGATGGGCAAAACATAAGGGGATTAAGAGAATACTTACCGTTATGTGCACTAATACATAAAATTGTTGAATCATTATATTGATATTTATAATCATTATACTGATACTTATAATCTGTATGTATACATCAGGAACTAACATAACACTACGTTAATTATATTTGAATTTATTTTTTTTAAAGATTTTTATTTATTTGACAGACAGAGATCACAAGTATGCAGAGAGGCAAGCAGAATGAGAGGGGGAAGCAGCTCCCCTCCAAGCAGAGAGCCCAATGCGGGGCTTGATCCCAGGACTCTGGGATCATGACCCGAGCTGAAGGCAGAGGCTTTAAACCACTGAGCCACCCAGGTGCCCCTATACTTGAATTTTAAAAATAATTAAAAAAAAAAAAAAGTCGGGCACCTGGGTGGCTCAGTGGGTTAAGCCTCTGCCTTTGGCTCAGGTCATGGTCTCAGGGTCCTGGGACAGAGGCCCACATTGGGCTCTCTGCTCATCAGGGAGCCTGCTTCCTCCTCTCTTTCTGCCTGCCTCTCAGCATACTTGTGATTTCTCTCTCTCTCTCTGTCAGATAAATAAATAAAATCTTAAAAAAAATCATAACAGAAACCAAAGAAATATTAAATAGACAAATGAGAAAATTTTTAAAAACACAAATTGGTTATTTGAAAAGTTTAATAAAAATGATAAACTCTTAGCAAACTAGTAAGGGGGAAAAAGAAGGGAAACACAAATTAAGAAAATCAGTAATGAGGGGCGCCTGGGTGGCTCAGTCGGTTAAGTGTCTGCCTTCGGCTCAGGTCATGATCTCAGGGCCTTGGGATGGAGGCCCACCGAGGCTCCCTTCTCAGTGGGAGCCTGTTTCTCCATCTTCCATACCCGTGCTCTCTCCCTCTCTTTCTCTCTTTCTCCCTTGTGCACGTATGCATACTCTCTCTCTTTCAAATAAATAAATAAAATCTTAAAAAAAAAGAAAATCAGTAATGAAAGAATAAACATTTCTACAAAAGAAAAAAGGAAATATTATGAACAACTTTATGCCTATTAACTCAACAACTTAGATGAAATGTACATATATCTTGAACAACTCAACTTGCCAAAACTGACTCAAAGAGAAATAAAAAATTGAATGATATCCTCCTTCTATTAAAGATTCCTCCAGATAAATGAGAAAGCAAAAGAACTAATAGTGTACAGATTGAAAAATACAAAAAAAGAAATCCCCTCACAGCCTATATATCATGTGGGCAACACAATTATAACTGAAAGTGTTCAGAAATAACTCAACTGCCCAATGAAGGGGGAATGATTAAGGAAACTATCATTTATCAAGTTTATGGAATAATTTAATTCTTAAAATGACACACTTCAGGAACAATGCATCTTTCTCCTTAGCACTTATGCCCACCACTAACTCTCACTTATTGTTGGCCACAATGTTAAAAACAAAGTGTATTTGGTAGTTACCTAAATACACATGTCTTAAAGAAGGCCTCTTATCTCTTTCTCGTTCTAATTTTTTCTCATTCCTCCTTTTTAAAAATTTTTCTTTTCCTTTGTTTCCTCAAAATAAATGTCTTTACATGGAATTATACAATTTACTTCTTTCTTAAAATCTTGTTTTTTCTGCTCTATTCCCAGATTGAATTCTCTTCCTCCTAATTATTAGTGCTTATCCATTTCCCAGCATTGTCACTGGGTACTGAGGTTGGGGGAGGGGAGAGAAAAGGGGGGAGAGAGGGAATGGGGGAAGCACCAGGCAGAAACTATAGGCTTTTTATGACCCCACTTCAGACGCCATGGTGGATCATTTTCATCATTGACTACGAGTTGGAGTAGTCAAAGCCCCTACTTACAGATTTAAGGGCAAGTAACAGGCCACATCTTCAATGGCAGACATGTTAGTCTCATGAAAAAAAAAAAAAAAAAAAAAAAAAAAAAACCAAGTTGGATGAGACACATACATATTGGTGTATCCAAAATACAATCTGCTATGAACTCTGAATAAAGGAATGGCAAATATATAATATTGTAGTTGATATTAAATTAAGAGGATTACTAATACTCTCAAAAGTGTAAGTAACTGATCAAAGCTCTTTTAGTTTCCTCATAACTAAAAGGACTATAGTGATTGAGAGCTTCAGTTTTCAAGTCAGACAGACTTGGGTTAAGGTTCAAAACAAATCACCTGACATGTAAAATGGAAATAATAATACCTATAATACTGTACTTTCTATGGTGCTATGCCATATGGTTGTTAGCACATAGTAAGGACTTGTAACTATTACCATAAATAATAGCTGCAATATTTTTTAGTAAAGAGTATTTGGAAAATACAAAAGTATAGAGAGAAACAAATTAATCTCTCATAATTGTACCACTCGGCAAAAATGAAACTCTTCTTAAAATGGCCTTGACAAAATAAGAGTCCTATATTTAAAGAAGGATGTAACTCAATAGGAAAATAGTGGCAAGAAATAAAAATCTTGTTCTGCACCATGTTATGATACGAAATGGGTATGGCTCTGTAGGGCAAATGTAGAGGTAGGGGAGGCAGGAGTCACCTGCCCTAGTGACAGGGTAGGATGAAGCTCCTGAGGGAGCCAGGAGAGGTCTCACCACCAAGGTGGTATGTAAGCCAGGACAAAGTAGGAGGGGGATACAGATCACCGCAAAGCAATGAAAAAAGGTCTGAGAGCTGGTGGCAACAGTGGCTTACACGCAGGGGACAGGCTGAGGGATCCATTTGGAGGGCCCTGGGCACATGGCCTGACCAGGGGGTTCTTTCAGGGGAGTAATAAATGAGGAGTACCTTTTAAGTCAGATGATGAGCATGGATGACAAGTTAAAGAATTTAAACCATTATCTGTATAGGTAGTGGGAAGTTTCGGAAGTTTCTAAGAGAAGGGTTATGACGTATACTATTGCCTTTTAGATAATTTAATGTGAAAGAAGGATCTAAATCATGGAGATAAAATGCAAAATATCAGATTGCAGAACTTAATAAGGGAAAGTTTTAAAATAGAAGAGTAAGGAACTAATATGGTATGCAAAAACTAAATATAAATATTGTAGAAAGACCTCAAGACTCTGTAGGCACTTGCCTTATTTGGACTACAACTGTAAAACTACTATGATGCTGAGAAATATCAAAAAGGAATATGACAACAAAAGGTCAATATATGCTATATAATCAGAACTTGGTACAGTAGTTTCATCCATTGAGTGTTAAACATTAGATATAGGAGTAGTAAAAGTAAATAAAAAGGCAAAAGTAGAAGTGTTGTTGTTGTTGCCCTTCCAAAGTAATGAGTGCTAACAGAGTCAAAAAATAAGTCCAATAATGACAACGACCCTCAGGTACTGAGAGAGAGCTAGGGAGGACAGTGTAATAGAAGGTGGGCTTAATTATGAAAACAAGATGTATTCCCCATAAGATATCTGCAATACCAGCATAGCTATCAGGAGGAATTAGAAAGGCTGTCTGGGAGGGAAAGCACACCTGAACGGTTTTTTGAAACATGGGGCCAAGAGGCTTCAACATCTGCAGGCCGCACAAGTCTTCCATAGCAGTAGCTCTCAAAGGCAGCTACTTAAGAATCTTGATCTGTTTGACAGAAGGCTGCTTTCCTTTTAATCTAGTATCCCAATATTCACTGTTATGTATGGAAATAAATTTGGTTTTGCATTACAAAAAAAATGTGCATGTATTTCAATAAAATAAAAAAATAAAATGTGTTTCAATAATGTTTCTCGGGGTGAATGACGGTATTCCTAAAAGAATTCTCAGCCACCCTGAGCAAGTGGTTTTCCTACTATATTCTTTAAGTGAAGACAATCCCTTTATCAGATATTATATTTATTAAATGAGTTCACCATTATGTCAAGTGGGTAGAAATAGCCTATATATAACTTATAATTTCTGAACTGGCTATTAACTTATGGAACAAAACACTGGGTAATGGAGTTCAAGGAAAATTTAATGTGGCTGTTCTTCAGAATATTTGCCCTGACCCTCCTGTAATTGTTAGGACTGGTTTTGATTTTGTGGGTGTCACCAATTTCTCCTTGATTTTTATCAGAATTTGGGTTTGTTTCCTGTGATTTCATGATATTTTAATCCAAATTATTTTCTCTGTATATATTTTAAGGGAATAGAACATTTGTAAATAAAGGTTTTTATCTTGTCCAAAAAAAATACATTTTAAATGTATTTTGAATTTTAAATGTATTTAAATTTTACATTTTAAATGTATTTTTTAAAAATACATTTTTTAAAAATTTTTATTTCTTTTCAGCGTAACAGTATTCATTGTTTTTGCACCACACCCAGTGCTCCATGAAGTAAAAAAATTCTTGAAGTAAAAGTATTCTTGAAGTAAAAAAATTCTTCTAATACATAACTTCCATGCTTTCTCTCTCTTTCAACCCAATTCCATGAAAATTCTGAAGAAGCAGTGCTTTGTAAATTCATATTCCTCAAAGGCCTCCTCAAGACATTTCTAACCCCATGACTCTGTGATCCTCTATTCTAGAAAGAGTACTTCCTGGAAGGCAGCTGAAACATATGAACCAGTGATCAGAAATTAATGGTGTGACAGATAACATGGGCTCATCACTTATTCCATATTTGACTCTGATTTCTATTTTTTTAAATTTTTTGGACCCTACATTTTTTAAATTATTAAGCAAAATCACTCAGATAGGGAAGAGTTGCTGAGGTCTGGAGGATAGGTGCACCTTCCAAAAGACAGAGTTGGTTAGAAACTTGGGTTGTCTCATTCCTAATCTGGGTATTGCTTCACTCTGCAAATTGTCTATTCTCCATGTACTTTGGAAAGTTATTTATTTCAGTCTCCCCAAAGCATATCAGACCCCACATACATTCTGTTACGGACTGAATGTTCATGTTCCTCCAAAATTCATTTATTGAAATCTAGCTCTCAAAGGGATGGTGTTTGGAGGTGGGCCTTTGAGGAGTGATTAGGACATAAGGATGAAGCTCCCATGAATGGGATTAGTACCCTTAGAACAGGCAAGTAGGCTTGCTCACTCTTTTCCTACCATGTGAAGGTACAATGTAAAGTCACCCTCTACAGCTGGGAAGATGGTCCTCAGTGGAACCCAACCACGCTGACATTCTGATCGCAGACTTCCAACCTCCAGAACTGTAGAAATACATTCCTGTAGTTTATAAGCCATCCTGTCTATAGTACACTGTTTTGCTTTGTCAGTCCAAACTGAATAAGACATATCTGCTTTTCAAAAAGAAAAAGAAATTAAACAATTTAACATTTTTAGGATGCGCAATTCTATTTTATTCTTATTTAGGGCCTGCCTCATAATATATAAGACTGAGACACAAACACTATAAGCCTACAGACAACCAAGTTGAGGTTTCTTGTAAGACCTGCTGAAGAAAATAGACATTTTTCAGAACCAGAAGAACAGAAGCCAGCCACGTAAAGTAAAGATCAAGGAATCACATCAAAAAACTGAAGTTGTTCTATGTGGAGAGCAGAGATTTGGGAGGCCCATGTAGTCTAGTGAGTAGGGGAATGCAAGCCTGAGAAATGAAATCCTGATCCAGGAGGAAGCTGTCCTGGCAATCTTCTAAAGATCAGTGTTAAATCTCAGCGTAGAGGCCACACACCATGTGTGTACTCAGTTTCCCTTCGGTGGATCTTTTCCACTGTAACTTGTCTATAGTAAAGACTCACAGCCTAAATTTCTGCTGAACCGCCTGTCCCCAAGGCTTGGAACTATCTGTATTTCCTCTGTCAGAAGTGAATACCCTGCCGGTTGCTGGAGGAGAAGAAGGAGGCTCTGTCCTTTCACAGCTTTACTATTTAATTTTAAGCAACTAGCTGGGGAAATTCTGAACTTAATGAGCCCTTCTTTTGTCCTTGGAAGAGTCATAGAATGCAGCTGTCAGGCAGCAAGAGTTGTGCAGGAGTCTTACAGATCCTCCATAATTCTTCAGCTAACATCATCTTTTATATTATCAGTTGCCAATGGCCTGAGAGCAGAGACTCTACCTCCTATAAATTCCCCAACGAAGAAGGACCAGATGTGTCTTCTTTATTGGCCATATTTGCTGTACATCCTGAGAGGTCTTTGAAGAAAAGCAAATTTTCCTTTTCTCTATGAAAAAGAAAAGGAAGCACATGGATTAACAGATAGTTACTAGAATTCAGTGACCCAGGAAGCACTTCCAAAGTGTCTCCTTTGAGCCCCAAACTGACTTAGAATCTACGGATCTGCTTCAGAATAGTTTAAGGAATTCCTAGCACACCTGCCCAGGTGGAAACAGCTCTGTGCAGAGGAGAGCTCTAAGCCTCAGGACATGTGATAAAGCCTTTATTCTGTCAGACCTATAAATGTCACAGCCAGGACTTTTCAGTCAGAATAAACATTTTGCTGAAATGGAATGTTACAGAATATTTGCAGCATTAGTTTTATAAGACCATGCTTACAATAATTGGATTGGGCCTAACAACAATTGGTTATTTATTGAGCTAATAAAGTGACATAAATTTTATTTTGAATACTTAGTTTTTTCAGAGGTAAACTTTTATCTGTATGTGGGAGGGTAACAATAATAATGTACTACGTCTTTGTTATAAAATATGTAAGCATATTCAACATGACTTGATAGCTAGCTTGAGGTTGCTGAATTACTTATGCTACAGGCTTTTGCACCTACTTTAGAGTGAAGCCAAAATCGATTTGTTGTCAACCTACTGATTATCATCTTGATATCAGCAGTGCAGCTGGTATGATGAAGACCAGGTCAGCCCAGGAGAACCTCTCAAAACAAATTTGCATATTGATCCCCCTCTCTCCATATCTCCTTTTGACCACATTGAAGGTTTGCTGTGATCTAGGGACATTTAGGAGTATATGTCTTTTCAAAGTGAGAAAACCTCAAATCTTCCACAAATTTGTTTTCAAGATGAATTTTACGTTAAAGCTCATCCACAGTAGAAATGCTTCTCAAAGAGGAAATAAAATATTTTTCAATAAATTGTTTCCCCCATATGGATAAAAGAAGTGAGCTGTATGACAATATATTTATGACAAAGATACTATTTAAAAACTGTGTCAGTATCATTTTCTGTTTGTGCAAACTGCTACAAAAAATTCTAGGATGCTTACTATGTGTAATGTTATTAAAAACTCTGTAAATGGCTTGTTACCACCTGTCTGAATTCCACCTACAATTCTCTGTTCCTTTCCTTCTTATTTTATTTTTTTTTTCTTTCCCACAGATGCTCATGTTCAGTTTTGCTGATTACTAAGAAAACCCTAGAAGGCATTACCTTGATGACTGATTTCTACCTTCAGCAACTGAAAAATATGAAGAACAAAATAGTACAATTCCAAGTAAGGTCATACTTAATGTCATATGTGGAATCTGTGCTCATTTCCAAAGTAGTTGATCTGGAATGAAGGTGGTGTGAATTTTTCATTCAGAATTTTCTTTTATGCCTCTTATAATTCCACTGAATCTCTTTTTCTCTCAAAAATAACTCCAAAATATTATTAGCTAGGGGTTTCTTTCGCATTCAGTTTCTCAAGTAAATGAGTCATGTTGTTCTCCAGGACATCTTTTAGTAATGAGCTTCTTTATTTGGGCTGAAGCAAAGATGACCTCAAGTCCTGACAAGCAGCAAAAATAATTACTTGGAACCCAAACAGTGCATTTGTACATGAATAAGCCAAGTGCACATTGAGATATATCCCTATTTTTTCTTTCCTTGTATATTCCCTTCCTGTCCACACCAATATTTACCATTGAGTTGTATTTTTTCACAATTATGCTATATCCAGGCTTAAAAATTCTTGGAGCAGTATTTTCAGTACAGCACTATGCTAATCAGCAATATATATCCTTTCTAAAACAAAACAAAACACAACAAAAAAATTTAAATGCTTCAGAGTTATTGAGTTCAAGGTTCTAATATTTGCCAATTTAAAAATATATATATATATTTGCAATATGGATGGGTTCGGTTTCAAAGCATGATATGGCTCATGAATTTGATTTTGTAACTCATTCCTGATTTACAGAACTTATTAAACACAATGAGGTTTTGAGAATAGTGGCAGGTAAAATTGCTTCATGATTCTTGTATAACTAAGCTCTGACGCATGCACGTATGGCCTTTGGTATATTTTCCTTAGAATTGAGGCGAGCCAGTACGCCCAACAACAGACAGGCATGGGTGCAGAAAAACACAGACTAAAAATACCTTGCATTTCTATGACACATCAAAATTTAAAATTACATAATTTTTCATGATTATACCTGCCTCAAAGAGTTGCAAGGATTAAATGAAACAAAGTGGGTAAATTCTTGACACATACATAGGTCACAATAAATGGAAAGTCTTGTTCCTGTCGCAGATTTCATTTTCTTCTGCAGATGACAAACATTTTCATTCTATCTATTTTCATAAATCTGTTATGTCTTCTCTTCAGGTTAACACTGAAATCAAATAATAGCCATAGACTTTCATTCATCTTGGTTTTTCTTTCTGAAAGCCACTGAGTACTCTATATTGCATGAATTCCTCAGACTCCATCTTACCTATATTAGTTTTCTCAGTTTTCCTGATTCTAAGCTTCACCAGGATCAATTAGAAATAATATTACATTGACTTTTTACAAACTTTTTCAAACAAAAATTTTTTTAAAGATTTATTTATTTATTTATTTGACAGAGAGAGATCACAAGTAGACAGAGAGGCAGGCAGAGAGAGAGAGAGAGGGAAGCAGGCTCCCCGCTGAGCAGAGAGCCCGATTCGGGACTCGATCCCAGGACCCTGAGATCATGACCTGAGCCGAAGGCAGCGGCTTAACCCACTGAGCCACCCAGGCGCCTTCAAACAAAATTTTAATTTGTATTTTAAAATCCAGCTTTTAAAGATTACTTTTTCTCCCCCAGTTACTTTCCTCTGACAGTGATTTTCTCCCTATTATGTCCCAATTGCAAAGTTAAAACTCTAATTCCTTTTAAAAGAGTTGTTATAAGACGTCAGACTGAAGGAAAAATAAGAGTCATTGCTTCAAAGAAATGAAGATCCTCTCTTCTCAGCAAGATGGAGTATATCCACACAGGGCAAAGAATCGCAAACATAGTGTTAATCTGGAACCATGCACGGATTATTTTTTAAAGTTGGGCTTTAATTAATTTGCTTTAGAGAGAAATAAAATGTTGCCATGTGTTCAACAAAGCAGATTATTCTTTTACCTTTGCCCCATAAACTGGTTGCTTGATCTTCAGCAACAAGCTACTATTCATAAAATGTTATTTTGATAACATTTTCAGGGGCCTAATAATATCTACTCTCTGAAGAAGGCAAATGTTGTTGAGCTCTCATCATATAATGAATACTGGTAGTTTCTCACTCAGAAATTATTTCCCATGCCCAGCCCCCCTTCTTCCTTGCTCACATAATCCCAATTTCATTCAGGTCTTGCTCATTAAACCCTGGTTGTTACCAGGTATCAAACCATCTATCAACATCAAGGGCAGTGGCCCCATCTCCAGATCCAGCCCCTGTACTAGACCTGGGAGTGAGTCACTATTTGTCTAGTACATTTTGCCCCTGATTGATTACTGCTGGGACATGTTCAGGAGAATGAAATAGGGGAGGATGACTGATGAGAAGATTCTAAAAACAGATAAAGAAGAAGAAAGGCCTCCTCTTCTGCTCTTGGATACTGTTATGTCTCAGCACCCATCTTGAGGCCATGAAAGAAGTCAGCCTGAACGGAAATGCTGGGGAGGGCAGAGTAGAAAGACAAAAGTAAAGTAGGATTTTGAGGACATTCAAATACTGCCAAATTAACTAACCTTGGGACCATCTTACCTCTAGAGTTCTTGGTATATAAGATATTGAAACCCCTCATTACTTAAGATACCTTAAGTTAGGGTTCATGATACTTGCAGCCAAGATAAGCCTAACTAAGCTACAGTGGTGTCATTTTATGAGATGCTTGCAAGGGCCAAAAGTTGTCCATCACTTAGGTACTAGGTTGGGGGGTTCTGACATTGCATTATAGCATTCTGAGAGCCACCGTCTCAATGGCTTCCAATGTTAAAGGCATGTTCTATGATAACTTAGAAAGGAAAGGTGATTCAAAGCATTAAGCAAAATAATAAATATGTCAAATATGAAAAAAGTGAGAGCAATACATAATACTCACCAGAGAAGAGTAGTGATAAATAAAGGACAGATCTGAATCTGTAATTTTCCTTATATTTATCATCCTGGAATGCCTACCCAAAATTAATGACTCCTTAAAGTTTATCTGAATAAGGTATGTGAGGTTAAAAATGATATGGGTAGAATAAAATGATGACCCGGGATGGCCAAGATGAAATATAATAGGAATAAATGTAAGGTCTTAGATCTAGGTCCTAGAAGAAGCAGTGTACAAAGTTAGAAAAGAGAAAGAAAGAAAGGAAAGAAAAGAAACAAAAAGAAGGAAGGAAGGAAGGAAGGAAGGAAGGAAGGAAGGAAGGAAGGAAGGAAGGAAGGAAAAAGCTCTAGTGGTTTTGTTTCTAAATTCAGCACATAAAAATAATGTTATGTGGCTACCTAAAAATATTATGTGATCTTCCTTCCTTCACTAAGTATACTGAAGGATCTTAAGTCCCAGTTAGATATCAAAATTATCTATATTCTTTTAAAAATGCAAATATCTGGGCTCAACTACAGACCTGGTGACTCAGAATATTTTGGAGGCAGACCTGGGCTTCATGCATTTTGTAAAATTCCATAAGCTTTAGCTGATAACTGAGCTAGACTCTAAATCACGCAAGATCTGCTGAATTCATCTCTAGGCCTCATCAGTGAGACTTTATTTAGTTCTTGGAATTATATTTTCAAAAATGGCTTTTAAAAGTTGGAATGAACACAAAGAAGCCAGCCAAGAGAGTAAAGTGTTTTGTAGGGCGCCTGGGTGGCTCAGTTGGTTAAACCACTGCCTTTGGCTCAGGTCATGAACCTAGAGTCCTGGGATTGAGTCCCATATCAGGCTTCCCTTACTCTGCAGAGAGCCTGCTTCTCCCCTCCCTCTACCTCTCCCTCTGCTTGTGCATGTGCTCGCTCTCTCTCTCTCTTTCTCTCTCTCTGTGTCAAATAAATAGATAAAATCTTTTAAAAAATAATAAAGTGTTTTGTAATTATGTCATATGATGAGTAGATGAAAGACCCAAGCTTTCACTCCTAGGAGTGAAACTATGATGGAACTCACAAAAGAAAACTATATACACACGTTAGATATTTAAGATTTGAAATGTGGAAGGGGTGCTACTCCTTGATAGCTCTGAAAGAGGATTAAAGAACTAATGGGTGGAGTTAGAAAGCTGCTTATTTTAGATCAGTGTAAAGAAAACTTCTCAAACCATTAAATGTTAAGCAATGGAAAGGATTGCTTTGAAAAATAACAATTTTCTCCTAACTACAAGTTCTCCCAGGAAGACAGATGACTGATATTCTGAAATACAATTAGGAAAGCTGTAATGGGGATACTAGCCCCCAATAGGGAGTAGACCTCAACCTCTTAGGTTATCTTTGATTCTGAGATTCTGTGATACCCTTAGAAAATATATCACATAATGATCACAGAAACATAGCTCAGAAAACAACCTTGGAATTTACCCATTAAATGTTCTTCACTCAACAGATAATTGTCAACCCTCAGTGAACAACAACTATATGTCAGACACTTCATGCAATATTATCCCCAATTCTTACAGCAACCCAGCAAGACTATGTTGTTAGTCTTATGTTATAAAAAAGAAAACAAATTTTCTTTAAAAATCTCTAACTTACCTTAAGCCATTAAAATAGAAGACATAGGATTTAAAACCAAGTCTTGCTGAGGGCTCTCTCTCTCTCTCCCTCTTTTTTTTTTTTTAATTAACAACCCCCAATGACTTCTCAAGGTCAACACAATGAATCTGGTTTGGATTGAAGAACTTTGATGATCTTTCACCAACCTACATTTTCATCCTTATTTTCCATGATTAACCTCAATTCACTTTATAATCCAATCCAATTAAATTAAATTATTAAATTACTCGCTTCCTTGTAGCTCCAAAGTCTCCTGACTCCAAGACCTATATTAAAGCTCTTTCTAAATGTCCATCAACAGATGAATGGATAAAGATGTGGTATATATATACAATGGACTACTATGCAGCCATCAAAACCCCAAATCTTGTGATTTGCAACAATGTGGATGGTACTAGAAGGCATTATGATAAGCGAAGTAAGTCAATCAGAAAAAGACAATTATACGATCTCACCAATATGAGGAATTGGAGAAACAAGACAGAGGATCATAGGGGAAGGTAGGGAAAAAATGAAACAAGATGAAACCAGAGGGGGAGACAAACCATAGGGTAGGAAAAAAATTGAGGGTTGCTAGAGGAGGGTGGGTGAGATGGGGTGGCTGGATGATGGACATTTGGAAGGGTATATACTATGGTGAATGCTGTGAGTTGGGTAAGATTGATGAATCACAGACCTGTACCCCTGAGACAAAAAATACATTGCATGTTAATTAAAAAAATGTTTTTTTTAAATCTAAAAAAAAAAAACCCACTTCTTCCTTCTAACACCATTTCTTCTACTCTCTACATCTCTTTAAACTCAAATTCTATTCAAATACAAGTTCATATGCTTCATCCTCAAGTTTCCTCTTTATCAACTCAAAATCATTTTTTTATAATTTTTTATTTTTTCAGCATAACAGTATTCATTATTTTTGAACCACACCCAGTGCTCCATGCAATCCATGCCCTCTACAATACCCACCACCTGGATCCCCCAACCTTCCACCCCCCACCCCTTCAAAACCCTCAGATTGTTTTTCAGAGTCCATAGTCTCTCATGGTTCACCTCCCCTTCCAATTTCCCCCAACTCCCTTCTCCTCTCCATCTCCCCTTGTCCTCCATGCTATTTGTTATGCTCCACAAATAAGTGAAACCATATGATAATTGACTCTCTCTGCTTGACTTATTTCACTCAGCATAATCTCTTCCAGTCCCATCCATGTTGCTACAAAAGTTGGGTATTCATCCTTTCTGATGGAGGCATAATACTCCATAGTGTATATGGACCACATCTTCCTTATCCATTCGTCCGTTGAAGGGCATCTTGGTTCTATCCACAGTTTGGCGACCGTGGCCATTGCTGCTATAAACATTGGGGTACAGATGGCCCTTCTTTTCACTACATCTGTATCTTTGGGGTAAATACCCAGTAGTGCAATTGCAGGGTCATAGGGAAGCTCTATTTTTAATTTCTTGAGGAATCTCCACACTGTTCTCCAAAGTGGTTGCACCAACTTGCATTCCCACCAACAGTGTAAGAGGGTTCCCCTTTCTCCTCATCCACTCCAACACATGTTGCTTCCTGTCTTGCTAATTTTGGCCATTCTAACTGGTGTAAGGTGGTATCTCAATGTGGTTTTAATTTGAATCTCCCTGATGGCTAGTGATGATGAACATTTTTTCATGTGTCTGATAGCCATTTGTATGTCTTCATTGGAGAAGTGTCTGTTCACATCTTCTGCTCATTTTTATATCCTGAGAATCCTTACCGCATTCTATACTAGTTCTCTCACAGTATTAACACTCTGTTTTGCATTTATAATGTTTACGTGTGTGAGTGTTTGAGTCACATTATAACAATTTCTATGCGTCTAGTTTCTCCTACTTATTTCTAAAATCCACCCCCCCACCAAATTCCCTCCAAACTGAATGTACCACCATGTTTACAATGGTTAGTCAATACATTCTGATTAAATAGATAAATGAGGAAAAACGTTGAGCCACAAAGGGTTTAAGTGATTAGCCCAGGATTACAAAAGTAATTTGTATTTTTACCAGAACTTGAGCCTATATCTTTTTTTTTGAGCCTACATCTTATATAAAGCATTGCTAATAATAATATTATTTAATTATACCATGAGGCAATTCTGCTACATTCCTATATAATTAGAAATAAGAAAAGAACATATGATTAAGCTTTTAAAGGGGCAGAGGAAAAAAAGGCAAAAATTTTTAGCAGAAGTCCTCTGGTTTTCTTTGACAAAAATAAAAAACAAAACAGAAAATCTGTTTGCTGCCATACTTCTGAATGATATTTCACCTTAAATAATTAAAGCCAAGACTTAAGCACTTCAAACCAAGATCTGTCAGTGCAGTCACTAAATATACAACTGCTAAAGTTCACAAATATTCAGAAACCCACATTTCTAATTAAGTAGATAGTTTCATGGAATTGAGAACACAGTCTGAACAAATAAATCTGGGAAATGCTGTTCTTACACTATCATATTAAGAAATGGCAATAAATCATTTTAACAGCTTCTCTGCCATGTCACATGTGGAAAAGGCAAAGAAAATGTCTTTCAACTCACAAAAGAGATACACAGAGAAGAATGCAAAATCAGAGAATTTAGTAGAAAAACATAGCAAAATAAATAATTATAAAAGGTGACTGTTTCATATAAAATGGAAATTACATGAATAACCAGCAATACACTTGAAGTTAGTGTCAATTTTTATAAATGCTTTCACAGCCAATTCTAGAGAGGAAATCAACTATGCTGAAGAGCCAAGATACACTTAAAGAGCAATAAATTATGCTGAAAATACTTTCAGTGACTGAATCCAAAAAAACAGGGTAGTCATGTTTTAAAGAAGCCCAATATACAATAACTGCTAATTATAAAAAAGAATTTAAAAGTGAATTTCATCATTTTAAATATTCAAATTATTCTTCTAATAAATTTGGTGTAGAAAACCACTGAAAATAAGTTTCCAAAGGAGAGTGTTTCCTGAACAAGCTTTTCTCTCCTTTTGCCTTTGGTCAAGCAATTGTGTTATATCTGGGAATATCATTATCAATTACCATTCTCCACTCTCAAATCCTCTTCCCTGCCTAAATTACATCCATTCTTTAAGTTTCAGATGACAAGTTCTTTGAGCATTCTTCCCTGAACATCCCTTGCAAAACTGGATTCAGCCCCCCCCACGCCGAAAATGTGCACTAGGCCTCTAATATAGCACAGAGCACACTGTCTTATCATTTCTTATTTATTTGTATTCTCCCATATTGTGCACACACACACACATACATACCTGCATTCATACATACACACAGACTATAAGCTCCTTCGGGACCAGGACATAGCATTTGCTATCTTTCTAAGAATGTGGTACAAACCTAACATATTTTTCATAAATGAATACACTGTCATAAAGTAAGTAATCTTTTGTTATTGGCTTAAAAACATCCACATCTTGACTATTTTTAATTGTATTCTACAATATTTTCCATTTTATCTACTGGTCATCGTAGCAGAAGTTCTCAGTTCTACAAGTTAGAAAACTGGCTGAAGCTTTATATATGGGTCCCTTTTGATATTTTTGCATATTGATTACCCTCTCTGAAAACAAAGAAAATGTATAAAGTATTTAATTTATTTAAGTCATTTCTATAAAGGCCTTTCTACACAGAGCATCAAAATAGCATGTAGTCAAGATTGAGAAATGTGTCTAGTTCAACATTCATAAAAATATTTTCAGATTACTGGATCATATTTTTCAATTAATTTTGTATCTTTTTGAGAAGGGTTTACAGAGGATCTCACTGTAATCCCTGTTGTGAGAGATTTTTTTAAAGCCTTTTCCATATTAGGAAAATTACTTGAAAGTCACTGTCAAGATAACCAAACCCACATGATACTGATTATTTCTGTTTTTCATACATTGACAGAGGTAGAAAGATTGCACAGCCCTTTTCATCAGATATTAAGTGAATCGTGTGATGGATTCCCTGTTACAATGGAACATTGCAGCAGCTCTGACTTTTTGTCCATTCAAATATGAATCAGTCACACAGGAACAGTTAAGACATGTTAACACAGTTTTAGGCAAGGGTGGAACATAAACCATTTCAAAATCTTTCAGAACGCAAGGCCAACTGTGTAGACATGGAAGCTGGCCAGATTCAGCTTGTGAGCCAAAAAAGACCATTCTGATCTTCTGCATCCCACATGAAACCTTGACACAATTGAATTTTAAAATAAAAGTGTGTTACATAGCTCAAATCCCTGGCTTAGGAGTTAATGACCTTAACTGTCTCAGGCAGAGAGAGCTGTCTACAATTGTATGCCAAGTACACACATGCATGCCCCACTCTGCATTCCCCTGGCATTCTGGAAACCTTTTAGAGCTGGAAGGGCTCATGGAAACACTGTAGTAAATATTTCAGTGGAGCAAAAGAAATCCATGAACGTGCTCACCTTGGTTCTCCAACCGCATTTCCCCTCCACACATCCCCCCATATGTGTAGTTTGTCAAAGTTTAGAAGAGGTGGGTAAGGTAGATCACTTAGGAACTTAAATTCTCAGTGTAATTCTGGGAGCCACCATAATCCTGTAAGGTGTCAAGAGTTAAAAATAGCTACCTTGAGCTAACTCCTCTGGTTAAATTTGGTTTATGGCATATTGCCAGTAGTAAAACAATCCCACAGAAGCACTTTGCAGCAAGCCAATCCAAATTTTTCCATGAATTTCCCTGCATGGTGAACCTAGATATAATCCACCACTAAATACTGTTGTATTCTAAGAGACAAAAAGAACAACTAACTATATTTTCTTCAATCCCTATAGTATAATACAATGTATGTTGGGGGCCTGGGGAGGGGGCAGATATACATTTGAAGATGCTGTGTTAAGTCAAAGGCCGAATATCAGGACAAGAATGACATCTTAGCCTCTAGCCATGTCATCTTAGAGAAGTCATTTAAAGTCTCTAAGTATACATTTCTACCTGGGTGTCATTACCTTCTTACTTGAACCTTACATACTGTGAATATTGGTCAAAAGTTTATAATTAAATATATTCGATCAAGATCTTTCTCCATGTATGTGAACTTGTCAGCACTAATGAAAGGTTTTTGTAATTTTGTAAAATTCAGCACATTTTACTTATGAAATAAAAATGATAGATTTAAGAGAAATACTACCTCAATATTATTAATTAATTTCCTCCTTGTTTGGCTTTAATCCTCAGTCACAAGATGTAACACCAAGAAACAAACGGATATTATATAAATATATAATAACATATTATATAAATACTTAAGATATTGCCCTTGCAGAACAGGATGGAAACTTCACCAGAGAAACTGACACAGGACTGAGAAGGGAAACAAGCTTGAGGATTACAATATCAAATTCTAAGGAAGAATTCTGAAAATTATGAATATATTTAGTTTGGACTTACCGCTTTTCTAAAGGAAGAATAAAAATATCACAAGGAAACAGGAAACTACTAACAACAAATCAATGTACTAGGTATACTATCAGAGTAAAAGTGATGTCAGAGCCAATGTTAATTAAGGTTCATATTTATCTGCAACTAAGACATTTTTTTTTCAAAATTATATCAATTTAATTAGAAATACAAATTAATAATACATGCAAAGACTAAGACAAATAGGAGATTGTGTATGCAATGCCACATCTTAAGAGAACAGGAATTAATAAACCCACAAGGTATTACCTGCTTCCAGTCATGACTGGGATTAATTGGATTACATATATATCTTCTCTCAGTTAGTTATCTAACTAACTGGACAGCAGAATCACTCAGGGGAGTTTTAAAAATATAGGTGCCCTGACCTTATTCAGAAAAATTCTAATTCCTTTGCTTCTAGAGTATGGCCTAGGTATGAGTGTATTTGCTGCAAATGCAGCAAAATCAGGCTTTTGCAACTAAGACATTTTTTAAGATAATAACATAAACTTTGTTTGGCAAAAAATGAATTTAACTTTTTAAAAAATCAACAAAAAAAGCAATGTAGTCCAGTTAGATGAAATTATTCTGTGTTACAAGAAAGAAACAAAAAGAAAACTCTGTAGGAAATAATGACTAAGGTTACTTATTGACAGCTTCCTAAAAGCACTAAACTGCTGTTTAAAATTCTTTGAGCTGATGCACTTTTAAAACATTTTATTTCCAGTTCAAAAAGTTATGACAAAATGCTAATTTTATTACTCAATTTATGACAGCATAAATTTTTCTTCCCTAAAAAAAGTTTTGTCACATTCTCAAGATATTTTCTATCTCCCTTTTTAACGTGTCAGACAAAATTACACGTGTATACAATAAACAATATGTAATTTACATTCAAAATATAAGCTGCATTTAATCTGTACTGAGTAAGTAAAAACTTAACAAGTAAACCAAGACATCAATAAAAGCTCTTTTCTAACTAAAATCATTGTCTTCATTTCTTGACCCTTTTAAGATGGTTATTGAAAAAGTATAGGAACCTACATCAAACAGATACTGAAACCCTCAAAGGTCATTTCTTGCTTTATATAATAATGAAAAATTCAAGACAACTGTCAGAAAATAGCTGGCACAGCACCATACCGAGCTGACATCAAAGAAGCTGTTGATGTTCTAGTTCCTTTCTAACAACAACAACAAAAAAAAACTTCGTTGGGGCTCTGATGATACTGGGATCCCACCCTGTGAACATAACCATCTTATTTTGACAAGAAGAAAGAGGAACCAGCTGTTCTCCCGGTAGCATATTAGAAATCAGAGAGCCACTATTCCTCCAGAGATGTTCTTGAAATTTACCCTAGATATCGGAGGGTTTGTTTATTATGCAACACCCAAAGAATCGGTACCCATCCTCTCTATTCCTATTCTTCCACCTCCCACTATCAGTGATAATCAAAATCTACTCCTTGAAAAAATGATCCTTCAAAAAACTTAAGAAACTGGAGACCTGCAGATATATGCACCATAGCATGGATGCTGGAGGAAGAGCATGGAAAATCCTCTTGAATAAGAAGCCAAGAAGTTGGACTTGGCCAAAAAGGCCCTAACTCTTTAAAGAAGGGAATGTATGTGAGTTCAATAAAGTAGAGTAGGTTATCTACTCTGGAAACAGGGAAATGATCAAGTGTTTGAAAATAGTGAAAAAGATTTGGTGCAATGTTCTCAGAAATATTCTAAAAGTCTTTAACAGATAAATAGGAGATTAAGCCACGCTGAGGACATAGCTGAGAGGAGAGAGCATGATACTGCACAGACCTCAGCCCAAACAATTTCATGGCTTTCTGCAACAAATCTCAGTTACCTGATAGTGGAGAAAGCAGACAATTGGGTGACCCAGCATTAGAGATTAGCAAGGCAATGGAAAAGTTGAAATGACTAACCATAGGTTCAGAGGGACAAGCAAGTCAAGTGAAATATATAAGGTGCTTATAAGCCAAGATGACATAAGATGGACAGGCTAATATGAAGGACTAGGGGCATCTGGGTGGTGCAGTCAAGTAATATTCTGACTCTTGGTTTTGGCTCAGATCTGATCTTAGGGTCATGAGATGGATCCCCATTTAAGGCTCCACACAGCGCAGAGTCTGCTTGGGTTTCTCTCTCCCTCTCCCTGCTCTCTAAAATAAATAAGTCTTTAAAATAATTTTAAAAAAAGACTGGATATGTAATGCTGTAAAATATAACACAAGAGCCATGGTCACTTAGATGTGTTCTGAGCCCTAACATATACTGAGTTGTATATTGCACCAAAACACTCTCTCCAAACACAGCACAGAAAATCAGACTGGACTGATCACTTTGTACTGGAAGAAGAGTTCCTACACAGCATCAGCAGACAAATGGATAGTGATCTCATGGTTGGTACTAATGAATCTCCTTACCCTCTTTTTATCAGTCACCTGAGAGCCACTTTGTCTCAAAACAAAATGAACAAAATAGAACTAGGGTTTTTTTCCTTTGTTTTGTTTTGTTTAGATTCAGAAAAGTGTACAGGATTTTCCTCGCTAATATCATAATAATTCATATCATTCCTAAGAGAAAGATTAACTAAACCAGTACAATAACATAGTATGCCACCTTTCTATTACTTACACAACCTGGATTAAAATTGAGCATTGCTTTTCAGATCATCATTATCTCTCTTTTATAAGCTAGGATTTCAACTAATAAAATATGTATGGGAAACTGTCTGCAAGAGGTACTAATTTTATGAAACAAATACAATATAAATCAAAGCTACCATTCCTTTCCAGCTAACAAGGTGTTCTATTTTTTTTTTCCAATAAATACATTCATTCTTCAAGGTCAGTCTGTTGATATTTTTTCCAGCCCATTATATTCTCACTTAATGAGATTTTTTCTTTTAAAAGAAAATAGAGATATTGAATCAATATAGCTTCCTGTAGAAATGCCTGGAGCAGTCTAATATTTGCATAAATGTCCTAATCACAGACATGGAATCAGTGATAGAAATATATAAGAATACTTATCCATTTAATCAATCATGTTCCTAATACCTTTCAATTTATTTATATTGTACAACAAACATTTTTAGAGCATAGCCCACCAGTCAATCAATTACATATTCCACTGACATGGTTTAAAAAGATATTCAAACATAGAATAGTAACACAATAAGATGCAAGTAAAATATAAATGTTTGCTCCTTCTCAGTAATGTCTATTTAAAAATCACCTGTAGGGGCGCCTGGGTTGCTCAGTGGGTTAAGCCTCTGCCTTCAGCTCGGGTCATGATCTCAGGGTCCTGGGATTGAGCCCCGCATCGGGCTCTCTGCTCCACAGGGAGCCTGCCTCCACCTCTCTCTCTGCCTGCCTCTCTGCCTACTTGTGATCTCTGTCTGTCAAATAAATAAATAAAATCTTTAAAAAAAATAAAAAATAAAAATAAAAAAATAAAAATCACCTGGATTCTTATTGAATAATTCATTCATGGTGAGTATTAGTTGACAAAATGTGTAAAATTTTCTTGTAGAAAAATCTTAAGCAGGATGAATTCAATGAGTGCTTCTTTACCAAAACCAAAGACCATGGGAGGATAGAGTTGGAATGGAATATAAAGATCATGCCCATGGCTTCTTAAACCTAGAAGGTCCACAGATGATACCATCTCCTGAAATTACATGCACTTGTGCATGTACTTGTGCATGTGCTTTTGGGGTGGGGGAGAGACAGTGGGGATGATACACAGAAATTTCAACAGATTCTTAAGGTATTGCATGACTCTAAAAGAGAGTAAGAATATCCACTTTATCTTTTTTCTACACATTCATTCTCTACATTCTACACATGTACAATAAGCTCATTATTTGTATTCTACACCTTAGGAAATTGAGACTTTGACAGGAGGATAGAGTCACCTAAGGCCATAGAACTAGTTAGTGGTCCAGATGACACTGGTCTCCTAGATTATGACATAAATCGCCATTCCTTTTTCCACGGCACCACTATTCAGAGGCTTCCACTGTGAAATCTTAAAAATTGAGCTTCTAAAAATGGGAAATTTCAACACTGTAATGTCTCCTCTGTCACTCTTCTACACTATTCTTCTCCTAGGGGGAAAAAATAAAACACTTTGGAACTTAATATTAGGAATTTATTTGGAGGGGAGAAAACATCAAAGAAGCAATGTACTTTTGTATTCTAAATCTAGGTCAAGGATATGAACTTTAATCTGTGAACTGTAAGTTTTAAACACAGTTAGAGTAAATGACTTATATCATGCAATTTGAGACCTCTACATATGTTATAATCTTTGTTCACTATGGAGTGGTAGTCAAGAAAATGGGCTCTGAAGCTAGACTATCTGAGTTCAAATCCAGTCTTCCGTACCTTCCACTGTAGGACCTTGGGAGGATATTTAGCTTTTCTGTGCCTCTATTTCTGATACAATGGGGATAGCAGAAGCATCTACCTGAATTTGGGTTTTTTCAAAGTAGAACCTGATAAGATCTGTGTGTGAGTGATTTACTTGGGAAATGTCTCTGGAAGGAGTGAGAATTGACAAGTGAGACAGAGTTCTACAGGACTATATTATCAAAGCTGTTTCTATATGCAACAGAATGTTCATTCAGCTGGGACATTTATGAACATATAGAATGCCTCTGAGAGTTTTTGATCCAAAGGAGGGGAGGCTGGAGTATTTACCCAGCAGCTCTTGTGCACCTATGGTTGGGGGCTGCCCTGAGAATGTTAAGTCTCCTTCACTTTGTGGTAGTCTCACAAACAAATATAGTGACTTCATGCAGTTTTGGAGAAAACCTGAGACAAAAAACAGATTGGCACATAGTTTGTTTGAGGTGAGACACTCAAACAAGTCTGAACTCACACAAAACTATCTGTCACAGCAATGACTGAGATCAGAGTTGAGTCAAAGGACAATAAGGACAGGGCACTGAAAGTACTGGCTACATTATTTACCTCAAAAATTGTAAGAATTAAATAAAATAATTAATTTTTAAAAACTTTATTTATTTGAGAGACAGAGAGAGAAAGCATGAGTTGGGGGAGGAGCAGACGGAGATGGAAAGGAAGAAGCAGACTCCCCACTGAGCAGGCTTGATAGATGCAGGGCTCAATGCCAGGACCCTGGGATCATAAACTGAGCTGAAGGAGATGCTTAACCAACTGAGCCATCCAGGTGTCCCACAATAAAGTGATTCATGTTAAAGTGATTAGAATCAATCTGGCATGTTATAAGGGATAGATTCAGGTTGGCTGTGATTTTTATTCCTCTAATATTTACTGAGCACCTACCAGATGCCATGTATGTTGTTCCAAGTGATACAAAAATAATAATAATGTATAATTAACAGACTCTTCTCTCAAGCTCTTTACAGTCTACTGGAGACAGCAGGCAAATTATCAAGCATTTGTTAACCAAAACAATAAGCTTTATGATAAAGGCATATATTGGGTTTAATTACTACAGAAAGTAGAGAGAAACCATACTCTTGCCAGAGATTGTGGCAACCAAAAAGTTTTCACAGAAGATGTGTCTGTACAGTCTCGACAGTAAGTAGGAATGGCTTCAGGAGGGGAAGCATTTCAAGTAGTGGAAGCAACATACACAGAAGCATGTCACAGGTAAAGAAAGAACTTGGAGCTCTTAAAGAACAGATTTCCATGGGTGAACATGAGGAAACAAATCTGTATCATGAAAAGTCAAAGCATAATCATCAAGGGAAAGGAGTAGAATTTTCTTTAGTTTGTAATAATTCTATGGGGAAGAGGAAAGAGGGAAGGATTCATGTTTTAGAAATTTGTTAGAAGTACAGAGGATGGATTGGTGTGGAAAAACCAAGAAGGAATCAGATAGGAGGCTACTGTAATGGCCTGAGGCAAATGTGATGAAGACCAAAATTAATCTAGAAATGAGGATAAGAGGTAGAATTTATGTTTTGGTGAATGAATATACATGGAAGTTGAGAAAGAATAATTTTTTCAAGATGACCTGCAGGGTTCTGGTTTAAGTAACTGTTTAGTAATGTTTAACGAAGATAGGAAATAAAATAGATATGTTCAACGAAGATAGGAAATAAAATAGATACTATGGCTCAGAGAAAGGAAGAAAACAATAATGAGTTCATTTTGCACATACTCACTTTGAGTGATCTACCAAGCTCATGCTGCCCACAGCTGCTGTGCTTGTCTCCATTGTAAACTCAGCCAGAAGGAACACAGTGAGGTGAGAAAGACAAAGAGAGGTTCCCATCATACTCTGAAGGGCACTTTGAAGTACTTCTCTGGGCCCCAAACTGAAACCAGACCTTAATGAGTAAATCTGTGGTATTTTACTAAACTAAAACTAAACTATATACAACCGAGTTTAAAATTCCATTAATTTACTATGACATCATTAGAGTAGCTGTTAGGTGCATAATGGGTGTTTTAGAATATGATATAGATGAATATTGTGTCTGAAATACCACCACAGATGATTTATTACCCTAAAGATATGGTTCTTTCCAGGAATTTGTATTTTAAAGGTACAAATACCTTTGGATACACAGATTGAGATGTTATTACTCATTGACAAATCTATGCTTTTCCTCATTAATCTAGGAGGAAGAAGGTCACTAAGGGAATGGGAACTTTGATGTGAAGACAGATGAATGGGGTTATTTGAAGCTCAGAGGTGGAGAACAGGAGGGCAAGAGACTCTAATCTTTCTTTAGAATCAGAAGTCATTATCAAGGGGCCCAGAACCTTTCAGGAGGGAAGGTGAACTTGGGTTGGGGGTATGAAATAAAGGACAACTTCATTATTTCAGCTCTTTGTGTTTAATTTTCAAGTGTTTGGCATGAGGTGTGTGGTGTGAGGCAACTGTAATGGAAACATTGAAAACAGACTGAGTTATGGTTGCAGAATACTGATAACAGTTTGCTTGTTTTACAAAATTAGATTATTTTTTAGTCATGAGAGTTTACCAATGAACGTGAAACATCCCCTTGGTTGGGTGTAAAGTCTGAGACAGAGGTCCAATATCAATGTTCAGTTTAAAACGTTAAGTTAGACAATGTGAAATTTTATAATAAAAATAAATCTTTATTTAATCATGTTAATATAAGTAAAAGGGCTGTAATTTGTAAGAAGACCTAAGCCAGTCTCTCAGCTTATAGAGCAAGTGAACTTTTCTGACAGATCATTTTTTTCAATGAATTAATAGCATTGGTTTTCTTGCCTAATAAACTGGTACCATGAGCATCAAATCTTCATCTCCTCTATTAAGTGAAACTATTCCCACTGCCCTCCTACCACATTCTTTCATTAGGCAAGTTCCTTAGGTCAGAGTTTCTTTTACCAATTATAGGCCTCATCAATTTCCCAATCTCAGTTTTAAAAGGCTTTAATAGGAATTTAAGTTTCCTCTAACTAACAAGCAATTCCATTAGAAAAGGAATGAGAGAGGAAAAAGTGATTACAGAATTAAAGAGAAAACACGTGTGCTCATCTATTCAGGACTACTCTGTGCCACATTCTCTGAGAAGCATGATATCTAAGGGGCTCACAGTCAAGCACGAGAAAGAGCTATGAGGTGTATTAACAGCTTCCAGACAGGGCAAAAATCTTTAACCAAAGAACCAATTATCTAGAGAAGCAAGATGAACTGCCAATGAGATGGCATTAGTCTATCTGTCAGTCAATAAATACATATCAAGACAGACACTATTTTAGACTCTAGAGTGGGAAGTGGGGGAACAAATGCATTCTGCACCAAGTAAGGGCTGGGAAGAAGATGAAATCATGGTAGAGGATAGCTGAGGGTGCTTTTAGCTAAGGTGGTCATGGTAAGCCTCTTTGAGGACACAGAGTAGATGATCCTGCAAAGCTCTGAAATGAAAATATGGCAAAAACAAAATTTCTAGGCAGGAATAAACAAGCTTCCCACATGTGAGGGACAGGAAGGGAGCCGATGTCACGGCAGCATAGTGAACAAAGGAGAGAGAGAAAGAGTCAAAGGTTCTTCAGGATTCAGATTGTGTGGGACCTTGGATGATGTAGTTAAGAATTTTATGGTGACTAACATAACACAATAAAATTTAAAACAAAACAAAACAAAAACAAATAACTTAAATAAATAAAACAAAAATAAATATAAAACAAAATTAAATAACAAATAATAAAATATATAAATAAATAATGAAATAATAAGATAAAATAAATAATAAAATTAAAATTAAAATTAAAATTAAACAATAAATAAATAATAATTAAAACAAAAATAATAAGTAAATAAATGGCATTCATTCAGGTGACTGGCTCAGCACAAGCAAAAAAAACAAATAAATAAAAGCCCTCTTTTATGTTTTTGATGGCATAATTTATATTTTTATATTATATATTCATTAAAAATTATTATAGTCATAAAAATTAATTAATTGATTGGTTAAAGTAATTTACATTTGATTTTAAGTAGAAGCCACTGGGGGACATTAAAATGGGAATGCCATGGTCTAATGTATGCCATAAAGAGTTTTCTTGGCAACTGTGTGGGGGAACTAGCTTTAGGAGAGCAATAATGGAGGTCAGAAGACTGATTAGGAGATTGTGACTATAGTGTAGGTAAGATGATGGTGGCATTAATCCAAGGGAGAGTTGACAGAGGCTTGGACCAGGGCTATAGATATGGAAATAGTGAAAATGCATAAGATTCATTATATATTTTGGAAATGAACTGGCAAGATTTATTAATTTATTAGTGAATTTGGTATGGACTATGAGAGGAAGGAAATCAAGGCTTACTCACTGTTACCGAGATAAAGGAGGCTAAGTGAGGAAAACAAGGCAAGAGTTTTCTGGTCATGTTAAGTCTGAGATTCTAATTAGAAAGCCAACTGGAGATAAGTAGGAAATTGAATATACAAATACAAGAGAGGTAAAGGGGAGGTCCAGGCTGAGGATATAAATTTGTGAACCATTTGAAAGGAGATGCTTCTGAAACTATCTTAACAAGACCCAGGAGGTGTATTATTCAGCTCACATTTATGAGGTACCTGCATGTGTAAAGGAGATTCTAGTCCTTGTGCTGGGATAAACAGGATGGTTGTCTTTTAGGAGCTTATGACATAGTATATGCATGTGTGTGTCTCTGGGGTGAGTGTAACACATAAATAAAATACACAGCAGAAGGAAATAGGTACAAAAGAGACCAAAGCAAAAGGGAGTGGAACCTAGTGAAAGATGTGATTAATTCCAACTGAACAATCTGTTTCTCAGAGGCTATGGCATTTCAGGTGACCCTAAAACAATGTGTGGATATTAGTAGGTGGATGAACAGGGAAAGGGTTGATGGTCCAGTGTGGGCAATAACAGGGAGGTGCAAAAGCAAATACAGAACACCATCGTGAAACAGGAAGGAATAAACAAATAAACACAAAACAGTGTCCAACAGTGAAGGAGGTTAGGGTCTAGGTAAGGAGAACTGCATGTACACAAGTAATAAAAGTGGTTTTCCAAAGGGGTCAGAGAAGAGTGTGAAGTATGAAAGCAAATCAATACTACGAAAGCTGATGCCTTAAAGACCTAGGCTAGCAGTACAATTGCTCTTGAGCTCTGAATCCAGGACATGGATACTCTTAGAAACTGATGCTGGAGAGTAAAAATTAGAGACCTCCCACTCTAGAGACAAGAAAGAGATGGGCTAGGTGCATCTGGGTGGCTAAGTTGGTTAAGCTTCCGACTCTTGATTTCAGCTAAGGTCATGATCTTATGGTCATGAGATCAAGCATGGAGTCTGCTTGAGTTTCTTTCTCCCTCTGCCTCTGCTTGTCCTCTCTCTCGCTCTCAAAATAAATAAATGAAATATTTAAGAATGAGAGAGAGCGATAAACAGAGTGATGGGCAAGAGATAGTAGACTGTTATGCCTGCAAATTCTCAATAAAAAAATAGGTCTGTGCTGTCTCTTGCACTTTGTCATGCACCATAGCATTAATTTGACTAAAATTAATATCAGGAAAGAAATTAGAACACTAGTGTGATACTAGAGCAGAATAAAATCCAAAGGTCAGTGTCTTCTACTAAAAAAATCACCTTATTTACATTTCCTATTGCACGGAAACCATTGCCAAGGAATATAAAGCCTACAAATGACAGATGATCTAGCTACCATGTACTTATATTTCAAGGTGACAGAACTCTCTAATTGAATTCAAACTGTCTCTCAAAAACCACACGAGTGGTGCCTGGGTGGCTCACTCATTTGGGCAACTTAATCTGGTCATGATATCTGGGATTGAGCTTCAAGACACATCCTCAGGCTCTGCACTCGGCAGGGAGTCTGCTTCTCTCCCTCTGCCTCTGCCCTCCCTCCTGACTCTCTCTCTCTCTCAAATAAAAACAAATAAATTTTTAAAATCATGTAAGCTACACACATGCACACAAATGTACGTATGCACTTTTGACTCTCCCTGTGTTAGATATACTGAGATATTTCTTGATCTGAGATCTATTGGCTAAACTATTTTTTACAGGAAGGGCTAATTGCCTGAACTTCGATGCATACACCTGTCAAAGACCAGACATGATAGAAGATACTGCCATCTCATATTCATTTCTGTATTCCTGAAGTTCTATAACTTTTAGAGCATGAATCACAAAGTAGAGATTTGTGAAGAGAAAATGGATGAACGTAGAAACACATAAGCAAGGTAATACTTATTTGCCAGTAGTAGTAGCAGAAAGGGTGGTGACGAAAATTTCTGCTGGTGCTGTTTTCCCAGAAGAAAATGAGTTGATCTGGATTTCCAGCAGGTGAGAGCCATCTGGTCCCAAGGATAACGGTAGTGCATGCCTGCCCTCCAAGTGATTCCTAGTCACTGAGTTGGCCTCAAGCACCATTACACCAGATAATATTTAAAACTGAATGATAATATCCAGTATAAAACCACTGTGGGGTTTTGTTTCATGTCTTCATTTTGTTTTCTTAAACTTTCTGTTAGTATTCCTTTTAAGAGAAAAGAAGAAGGCATATTCATAAATACAGTCTCAAAGGCTTTTCTTAAAGCCATTCCTCACAGAGCTCAATAATTATTTCTCCCTTCCAACCTAGAGTGTGTAATTCCAAGATAATCAGAGAAAAACTTGCCATCTGGACATCATAAGAAAATAACTAGTTTCTGAGGCCTGCCTACAGCCACCTGAACTAATGCAATCATAGTGGAGTTAGATAACACTCATGTAATCACTGCATCTGAGATGAAGGCACCTTCAGGCTCATTCTCATTCAACTATTCTTCTCTGTGACATTCCTTTAGCCTCTGCTTAAAAGATTGGTAAGAAGTGTTCTATCCCCCTCCAAAGGCAGATTAGACACATTTGGACTGCTCTAATCATTATAAAATTCTGTTTTTCAATCTGAATTGATAACTGCTTCCATTTTTTTGTTGAACCCCTGGAAACTACACAAAGCACAACACCTTTATATTTAGCAGCTGAAATATATGAAGGCAAGAATTATAAACACTCTAATTACAACTACTTCATAACTATTTATTCAAAGTACCATATAACTATTCTATTTTTATTTTTTTAAAGATTTTATTTATTTATTTCTCAGAGAGAGAGAGAGAGAAGAGAGAGAACACAAGCAGGCAGAGGCAGAGAGAGAAGCAGGCTCCCTGCTGAGCAAGGAGCCTGATGCGGGACTCGATCCCAAGACCCTGAGATCATGACTTGAGCCAAAGGCAGCAGCTTAACCAACTGAGCCACTCAGGTGTCCCAACTATTTTATTTTTAATCAACCATTCCATCTATGACCTGGTTGCCAAATCATTCATTGATTAAATCTTCTGTACTTTATGTTTGTCTTTTTTAAAAAAATGAAGTCTTTAACCTAAAATTATTTTAGACTGACAGAAAAATTGCAAAGATAGAAGAGTTTCCACATATCATATGTACTCAATTTCCTCTATTATTAATATCTTACATTAGGATGGGACATTTGCCACAATTAATGAAACTATATTGACATACTGTTATTAACTAAAGCCCATGGTTTATTCAGTATTTCCTTAGTTTTTACCTAATATCTAGGATCCAATTTAGATATACCATTACATTAGGTTTCTCTTGACTGTGACAGCTTCTTAGACTTTTCTTGTTTTGATGACCTTGATAAATTTGAGGACTACTGGTCAAGTATTTTGTAGAATGTCCTTCAGTCAGAATTGTTTGATGTTTTTCTCATGATTACAGTGGGGTTATGGGCTTAAGGACAGAGACAAGAGACGTAGAGTGACATTGTCAGCACATCATGTCAAAAGTGCATGGCATATCAAAAGTGAACATGACATTACTATTGATGCTGACCTTGATACCCTGGTAAGGTAGATGTTCTCTTTCAAGTTAAGGAAGTTCCCCTCCATTTATAGTTAGGTAAGAGTTTTTATAATTGAGTATTGCATTTTTTGTCAAATATTTTTTGCATTAATTGGTATGACCATGTAATTTTTATTCTTTAAACTATTGATATGGTGGCTCTTTGTCTTTAAAAAGATAATACTTCTTGTCCTTCCATATATAGTACAGTTGAATATTACCACCTTTGTTTCTACTAATATAAACAAAACATGTATTAATTTTCTAATTTGATTGGAAATTTGTGCTTATATCAACAAAAGTTCCAGCCTTATATTCTTTCATGATATTTTCTTAATTTAGATATTTTTAATTCTTTACTGATGTAATTGTTCTTTTATCCCTCCACATATGATGTTATGTTTATTATTATTAAGTTTCATAATAGATTCATTCAACAAGTGTTTATTGAATGCCTTCTATGTGCCATTCTATTCTAGGTGCTAAGGATTGAGCACTGAGCAGACAGGTAATATCCTTGCTCTTATGGAGCTTTCATTCTGGTAGAGGTGACAAAGCATAACTAAGTCAATAACTGCATACAACAGATCCTAATATGTACAATGGAAAAATAGGGTAAGGTCTGTGAATATATTGGGCTATTAGAGGTTGGGGTGCCAGTTCACTGAGTATAGTCAAGAAGAACTTTTCCCATATAATGTGATACTTGAAGGATGAGAATTTAGTTTGAGATTTTTCTTGGACTCCTGCCATCCAACATGTATAATCATTCACAGCTTTGTATTGTTAAAATAATCAGCAAGATAAGGCAAGAACAGTGCTTTGTGATTGTATTAGTTTTAAACTGTGTCAACTCAGTGAAGTGGGAATTACATTTCCCAGAATTCCTTTCCCTTATGGCTCTGAGTTAAGATTGGCTACAAGAAAAATTTAGGTGAGATAGGAAGACAAAAGTAAGGCAGCAGTCATCTTTAAGTCTGGAAGGTTAGCACTGGGCCAGGCACTCTTGCAGCTCCTACAGATTGATTATGAATCTGCTGGCTGACCCCACTGGCATGCAGCAGCTGCCAGGGCCATAGCCCCATCCAAGCTTCTCCCACTCCCAGGCCAGGAGCATGTTTGGCCCACAGCTTCTCCTGACAGATACCTCCATGATCAGAATTGGAAATATGGAGTCTGAGGCAGGTTCTAGACCACACTCATCACACATTTCTATTTGTCCTTATTTTCCCCAATTTCACATCAATCTTTTCTTCCTGAGTTCCTGCAGTGCTGACTTCAAGTCCAGCAAAAGCAACGACTTACACAGAATTTGAGCCAGTTTTTACAATTGTATAAAGTCAAATCTCAAAAAATAATGCCTTATTTCACATTATTCCTAGGAGTTTCACCTCTATAACTGAACCCTGATCAATACAGGGACCCACTATCAACTCCTTTCCTCAAATGACTTATGATTCAACTTAGAGAAGACAATCATTCAATGAACTATAATTCCTTTAGCTATACTATTACCTGCACCACATTTCTGCATATGGTGTCTAAGGATATAAGGATATCCTTAGGAAGTTTATCAATACCAGTCTAAAATCAAAACGATTACACCTATAGCTTTCCTGAGGCCTCTCACTCTTCAAAAGACAGCATTTAAAAAAAAAATAAAGTTAATTTGGCATGATTCCTGGTGATCACCATTTCTAAGAGCTGACAAGTTATCCATTTAATAATTCCTTCCAGAATTTTGTAGGAAATTGCTGTCAGACTCACGACCCAGTAATTTTCAGAATTCATCTTTTTCTTTCTTTGAAAAAAAAAAAAGGCACCTCTCTGCTTCCCTGTGATTCTTCAGAGATTACTAGTGGTTTTTCTCTAATCATAGCTATAAATTTTTTCTATATCCAAGGATATAATTTGTCTGACCCTGGAGACTTCTATTAATTTAAAGCAGTTTGACATGCTCTTACTATTTCTTATCAAGATTGTTACCAGCTGTGGGCTAAGGTCTATTACCCACTTGCTCTGGCCAAGTAAAAAACAAGTAGGGTGCAGCCCACAGAAGAAGCAATGCTGTTCAGTATGTGGTATATTGTGGTACTTCTCAAACACGAATGTGCATATAAATTACTTAGGATTTTGCAAAAATGTAGGGTTTTCTTTAGCAAGTGTAGATAGGGCTTGAGCTTCTGCATTTGAACAAGCTCCCAGAGGTAGCAATACTGTTGGTTTTCAAGTAGTGAGGATATAGTGAGATGCAGAAGCACACTTACTGGAAAGCTAACAAAGGTCTAAGGTCCATCACTTGCACTATCTGCCTGGAGCACTGGAAGTTGCCAGGAGCTATAGAATATTCTAGGTGAATGGGACGAAACCAGGTTGCAACTAGGAAGCATCTCTACTCAAGCATTTCTGGTAAAACACTTAAGGATCTCAGAAAAAAAGAGACCGAATCTTCAAGTTTTGAGTAATTTGTTGTCATTTCTTATCTCATACTTAATATTCAATTTGTATCTAATCTTGTAAATTATTTTACATTCTTTTACTCAATGTAGGGTCCCCCAAAATATGTGAATTTCAGACCCCACAAGGCCCGGATCTATCCCAGTGAAGACTATGAAATCCAGAGCTACACAAACCTGGTATTAAATGCCACATCTGCCAGTTACGTGAGGTAATGCAGACACATACTCTGGCCTAGATTTGAGAATGATCATGAAGAATGATGAACTCAGTTCGAACTTGCTTTTAATCTGACTCATAGAATAGCAACAAGAAATGCAAAAAAAATATAAAAGACATTAAGTACAGAGGAGGAGTGAGTAGCCTCATTGCTTTCCTTTTATCTCATGAATATATGTCCCAAACCTCGTGGTTTTGGCAATCTGTGTGAAGGGAGAGGCCCACCTAGGCAGAGTGTTCAACAATGGTGGACTTGTTTAATATGGGCTGGATAGACCCTACGTTTATCCCCAATACTCCTCATTCCTATTGTTAAGGGCTTTGTGTAAACTTCTCTCCACATGACTAGCTTCTAATCAACAGAATATAGCAAAGGTAATAGAATGTCACTCTTGTGATTACATTAGATCACCCTGGAATGAAGGACTAACTCACCCACTAGGCTTGAAGAAGTCATAATGTGTGAATATGTGTGAATGTCCTATGGAGAGAGACACATGCCAGGGAACTACAGGTGGCCTCTAGGAGGCCTAGCCAGGTCTAGTCTCTAGGACCTAAATCCTATAATCACAAGGACTGAATTCTGACAACAAACACATGAGCTCCAGAAAAGAATGCAGCCTGGCCGACACCTTGATTGCATGCTGGTAGCAATCTGAGCAGAGTACCTAGTTAAGCCATGCCCAGACTCTTGACACACAGAAACTGTAGCATAATAAATGTGTTGATTTAAGCCACTAAGCTTGTAGTAATGTGTTACATAGCAATAGAAAAATTGAAAAATTAAACCATCAAACCATATTGGCACCTAGCAACCACTTATACTATTTTATGAGGCAATGATTCTTCTTCTGAGGGAGGCACATCCCCCAAGCCCAATATCCTGGTTCCAGAACACAAAGTTCTTATGCAAGGCTTGGAGCTACTTCTTCTCTTAGTCTGCCTTTCAGGTCTTGGGAATTTTCTGTGTACATCTTTAGGGAACTCTATGAAAGACCTTAGCATAGTTTGCCAGAAAGAGGAGCTATAAAATTTATAAGGCCCAGAGGAATATGAAAATGTGGATCCTCTTGCTCAAAAATTTTTAAGAAATTCAGGATGGTGAGAACAGAACATGAAACCAAGTATGGGCTCATCAGAGCAACTACTCATGATGTTGGAAATTCTGCCCTATTAGATATGCCTCGAGCAGATCATTTAAACTGAGTCTCAATGCACTCCTCTGTAGAAAATGGCATGCACTATCTGGCAACACATAATACTGTGAAATGTGTGTTTTGAAGCTCCTGGTCTAGCATAGGTAATCAACAAATGCTTGCTTTTTTATCTTCTTTTCTGTCTGCTTATTATTGAGCCATCAACCTCAAGCACACAATCCTTCTTTATTCTTTTTTTCTCCTAACACAGATAATATAGTAACTTCAGCCATCCAAAGAAAACTGGTGACACGTAATGCCAAAAGATGATGATTTTTGTGACTTGTTACTTGTTTTCAGATTTTTCCTCAGAACTCAAAAAAAAAAAAAATAGCAAGTTACATAGAGATTTACAACACAGATTCAGAAAGAGCCCAGGGTTTTCCAATAGATCTCTCTCATCTTACTGTCTACTCTTAAAAGCTGGTAGTTAGAGAGCTTTCCCCTACCCTGAGCAATGTGGCATACTCTTATCAGTATTATTGACACAATGATAGAGAACATCAAAGGGCTAAGTGCTGGGAGTTGGAAGGAGGAGCTATAAGAACTAAGGCAAGTAAGTGGGTAGATTGAGAAAGACCCTTTGGTGTTTCTTACAAGGTAAGCATACAACTCACCAACACGACTTTGTTGGGAATCATTATTTTAGAAAGATTTCCATAGTTTCTCTTCTAGGAATAGAAAGGGTTATGTTTACTTCCTATGTAATTTTTTGTTTGAGTCTATAGCTTTTTATAAATTACTACTCCCTAACTTCTCCATCATATAAATTTGTGCACAGGTAACATATGACTTTTAATATTGGGGAAGAAATCAATTCATACTGAAAAAGATGGCTGGAGGCTGGGGGTCTAAATTCAGAGCATTTATACTTGCCCACACACATAAGAGTGAGAACCATTGTAGCTTCTAGAGAACAAATTGAATTATCAACTTATTTCCTTTCATGCAAATATGAAAGGCAGCTTTCTGTGTGCATGAGTAGAGTTAATACAACTCTGATTTTTAGTGATCTACCATTAGAGCCTATTCTAATTTAGTCACTAACAGAATCACAGGCAAATGTCCCTGGCATCCTAAGATGAAATTCAGAATATCTTTTCTGAGATAATTTTATATAGGTATATGTATGTGTGTGTGTGTATATATATATATATTTTTTTTTTTTTGAGAGAGAGAGAAAGCACAAGCAGAATGGGGGCACAGGGAGAGGGAGAGAGAGAATCTTAAGCAGGCTCCATGCTGACTGTGGAGCCTCAATCTCATTACCCTGAGATATGAACCTGAGCCAAACTCAAAAGTCAGACACAACAAATTGAGCCTCCCAGGCACTCCTGAGATCAATTTAATAAATAGCAGTTATAAGCAATGAAATTATTAAAATTATAGCTTTATCATAATTTTAATTATTAATTTATTTAAATAATTATTATATAATTAACATTATTAAAATGATAGATTTATTATAATGGGTTGAATGGTGTTTTGTGGGAAAATCTAAATATTGGTAACAATGTTTTAATCATATAAGATCTCAAGTAAGTCATTTAGAAAAACATTTTTAAAATACAGATGCCATATAATTTGGGATCTGCATGGATCTATAAACCACCAATAGTAAAGACCAGAGGAGATTATTAAAAAAAAAGACAATGACACATTAGTAGTATATGTTTACTATCCTATCAAAATTTTTGCTTTCTACTCTTTCTACAAATCTAGAACTCCTAGCTTTTATTATTATTAATTATTCCATACCAGTGTGGTACACTGAAGTCAATACTAGTATGGCACTCCTCCATTTTTCCTATATTCCATGTTCACAGAAAAAGAAAAAATGTAGTGGTTGAAACCATGAGAGGTTGGTCCATGTTCCACCTAAGAGATCAGGAGGCTGTATTTGGCTTTTAAAGAACAGAAAAGTAGACTTTGACTCTAAAGATAAAAATAAACAAAGGGAGAAAAAGAATGGAAGAAGGAAAGCAGGAAGGATGAAAAGAAAGCTAGAAGGTCATTAAAATTGCATGGTGATGTAGAGTCACAGTGCAGAGACCTCAAAATGGAGTAGCAAAGACTGTAAACATATGGAGTTGAGCTCGAAACTAAGGTGGCAGCAGGTATAGGAAGAGATATCTGCAGTGCTCTTTATAGAAATGAACTCATATTTATTAAACAAATATCATTACTTTTATGTTCACAGGAAAAAAAGAAAGAATAGGGCAATTTCTGGCACCTCAATGACAGCTCAAACAAGTTCAGGTTCAATTTAGAGAGAATTACATCTTTTCTTTAAAACTGAACATTATTTTCACAGTTTATTAATGTCAACTCCATAAAGCTAAGTATCTGCCTTTCAACATATGATAAAATCAAGTAGATTTTCTCATCTCTGACCTTCAACAAAATTCCAGAAAAGCAGTACTGAGAGTTCTAACTAAGGCTGAATATTACAGGAAACTGAGAGAGGGGGATAGGTTGGAAGAAATGTTCAGGGATAGATAAACAGGACATACTCAAAATACAAAATGGTGAGGAAAGCAGGACAGGAAAGCAAAGTTATATTTGACCTGATACATGCTCAGGACACATGCATTTAGTACTAAGGAATTTAGGCATTAATAAATTCCAGGAAAAGAACTTTCAACTTAACCGAAAATTCAATTCTGTCTAGACTGAATCTGATCTTAATGTACTTCTCATAAAGGTGTCAGAAGTTACATGATTGTTTCTTTTTCAGTTGTGAATATAAAATTAATTAAATATAGAGAGTTCCTATGAGCTCATTTATCTCAAGACCTTAGAGGCTTTAGAAAAATCAATCTCATAATGCTCACTAAATTTGTGAACTAAGAAGTATTGAAACAATGCACAATATTATTGCTGTGGCTCTTTACATACATATGAGATAATCTCAATATGGCAGATTTTCAATAAGACAGTGGTAGAGTTGGGTATTGGCATAAGAGTAGTTGTTAAGAAAGCAGAAGTGGGGGCGCCTGGGTGACTCAATCATTAAGCATCTGCCTTAGGCTCAGGTCATGATCCCAGGTCCTGGGATTGAGCTAGAATGGGGCTCCCTCCTCAGCAGAAAGCCTGCTTTTCCTTCTTCCACTTCCCCTGCTTGTGTTCCCGCTCCTGCATCCCTCTTTGTCAAGTAAATACATAAAATCTTAAAAAATTAAAAAAAAAAAAAAGAAAGAAAGAAAGAAGTGGAGTAAGGTTGTTCACATAGAGATTTATCCTATAGGGATGACTAGGTAAGCACTCCTTTCACCAAATCACAAAGAAAACTGCATTCTGCCTGTCCCATATAAGTTTGCCTCTGCTGATAGGTCATCTCGCTGTTGCTCCTACTCCCATGGTCTGGACTTGACTCCTCCCCATCTCTGTCCAGCTGTGAGCAGGTTCTAGCTCTGTGTAGATATGTATAGGAGGGAACAACTTTTAGTCATTATATGAAGAAACCTCATAACAGCCAATGTTGTTCAATATGGAATAGGTCATCTTATAAAGAGATGATTTTCCTGACACCAGACACACATGCACCATTCATAGGCACAGATAAAACACAAATATAAAGTGAATGTTTGTTGTTGGATTAGATGAATATTTCTTATCTTTGATTTAATGAAATTTGAGAAGTATTTAAAAAAATCACAGATGAAAAATCAGATTGGAGGGAAGATTTTGCAATGGGGAAAAGAATCTATGGAGTCAGTAAGAATGAATCTTTATAAATTAAGATATAAGCCTTCATTTAAGGTATATAAAATTGACATTACAATATTAAACATATTGAAAATAACAGCAAAATAAAACTTTATGAAAATGGCCTTTCCATGAGAAAATAAACATTAACAATAAGAATTTAATTACTGCTGGGACGCCTGGGTGGCTCAGTCAGCTAAGTGTCTGTCTTCAGCTCAGATCATGATCCCAGCATCCTAGGATCAAGTCCCACATCATGCTCTGGGCTCAGCGTGCAGCCTGCTTCTCCCTCTTTCTGCTGCTTCTCCTGCTTATGCTCTCTCTCTCTCAGACAAATAAATAAAATCTTAAAAAAAAAAGAATTTAATTATTGTCTTTTAAAAAATTACTACAGAAAGGCCACTGCTTTACTTGCTAGTTAATGGTTCAACTGGAATGACTTACACCCTCTTTTTGTCTTGTTAACTTTTTTTAGAGAAACCTTATTTTAAAATAAGTTGGATGTAAATTGAATTTAAATAAAAATAAAAATAAAATAAGGTAGAGATCTTCCCCATTAGCAATATTTATGTTAGAGGGAGGACTGCAGCACCATGTATAGACAATTTTTATTGACCTGGCTTCCTTTCCTCTCTTCTCAGTGTTTAGTTTTCCCAGTTTCATTTTTATGTGTCCCTTGTGAAAGATTAATTTTTTTAAACACCACATTTTGCTACATTGGGATTATGATAAACAGAACTTTAGATCCTCTGTGTACTCTGAAAAACATTAAAATGATAGAAAACACACATTAGAAAGAATAGAGAATGTAATAACACTTCATGTAGCATATTACCCACTTTCTCCCAATCCCTCCCCCCAACCTCATTCTTACCAGTTACTGAGGCAGGTTCAGCACCAAAAGTATGAGGATCTGGGTGGGAAATAGTCAACAAAAATCAGGTTGAGAGGAATGGCAGAATAGCTGAGAGCAGGTAAATGTGTCTTGTTGGACTTGCTTTATAAGAAGAAAAGATTTTAAGACTTTTCAGGTTAAGAAAAATGCCAGAGAATTTTGGTTTCAGCTCCTGTAGGTAAAGAGCTTAGAAGACACAATTCCCATGTTTACAGCAAGAAAAAAGCTGACCAAACTAAAAATCAACAACTATTCTTAGACCAATCAAAGAATTGAGGTTGCAGGGTAAGCCACCACCCCTGTGAAGACAGGCAAAGTACAGAGAATCACAGCCAAGAACAGCTTACCTAGACCAAAATCTGTTGAAGCCATAAATGCTAAAAATACCTGAAGTGCATATCACTAAATGAAAGATGCCAACCTGAAGAGGTTGCAAGCTATATGATTCCAATTATATGATATTCTGGAAATGACAAAAATACAGAGATGTTTAAAAATTAGTGGTTGGCAGATGTTTAGAAGGGGATAGGGAGAGATGGATAGGTGAAACACATGGAATTCTTAGGGTAATTAAATTATTATGCATGGTATTATAATGGTGGATTTATGACAGTATGCATTTTTCAAACCCATATAACACACAACACAAAGAGCAAAACTTAATGTTTACAAGTTTTTTAAATAAATCATTTTGGAGATCAGAGGATCTAAGGAAGTAAGATAGCCAGTGACAAATGACCCTCAATGTATTACAAATGTATAAAACATATTCACTGAATGTGGCTGGGGGAAATGATGTGGACCTATGTGACTTCGGAAACAAATGGAATCTCTAAGACTAAAAACAAAAGGAAGCCCATGCAAGCACTGTATTCTAGATGATACAGTTATTCTCATAGGGATATAAGTTAACAATTCTGAAAGAGTATACATGTAAACTGGACCTGAGCAATTCAATTAATGGGTGGTAGATGGTGGGAGCTGGGTTTCTCCTATTAGGGTGAATGTTTACAGATAAGCAAGAAAAGGAGACTAGAATAATTCATATGGTAATGGTTACAGTTGGAGCCATTAGTAAGAAATCATTCTTAGCTTCATACAGATAAATATGCTGAAATAGAGACGTGTGTGTGCACAGGTTAATATACATGCATATTTCTTTGCTATGTCAACAGAGAGAGTCTTAATGAAACAAACCTACGTAGTACTCATATCTTAGTTCTAATTCCGTTCTCCAATAAAAAGAACCTGGGATCCTTGAAGAAGTGGCTGATTCTAGGACTGAAGCAAAAAATAAATAAGATCAACCTGGACCATCATGTAAGGCCAAAAAGAACAAAAACAAACCTAAGAAACCCCAGATTGATGGGTGTAAAATAAAAGAGTATTAGGAACCAAATGTAAGGGCTCATTTTGGCCAAAACTGGAACAACTTAAGCAATAAATAAAGTTGTATTAGATTATAATCCAAAGTATAAAATAAATATCAATGAGCCCACAGAGATACAAACAAATGACTGTAAAGAAATTAATAAATCAGGGATAAGAGACATAGCCCAAATAATTTACATAGATACTCTGCCCTAAAGGAGGTAAAACATAATGCTGCACTCCTCGAGTGTGGACTGAGGGCACTGATTTCTTTCCAAGGGAATCATATGAAAAAAGGGAGGGGCTTCTAGGTGGCTCAGTCAGTTAAGCATCCAACTCTTAATTTGAGGTCAGGCCATGATCTCAGGGTCATGAGACTGAGTTTCACCTCAGGCTCCTCACTGCATGTGGAACCTATTTAAGATTCTCTCTCCCTCTTCCTCTGCCTCTTCCCCCACTCCCCCTATCTCTCACCCTCTACCTCTCTCTAAAAAATGGGGAGGGGAGAAATTTTACAGTGAAGAAATCTACTTCAGACAGGTGATCAAGGTCAATATTAATAGTGAAAAATAATGTCAATATGATATGATAAAAATGGCACTCAGGGCGCCTGGGTGGCTCAGTCTGTTGAGTGTCCAACTCTCAATCTCAACCCATGTCATGATGTCAGGATAATGGGATTAAGCCCCACAATGGGTTCCATGCTCAGCAAGGAGTCTTCTTAAGGATTCTCTCCTTCTCCCTCTGTCCGCCACCCACATGTGCACCCCCTCAAATAAGTGGATAAATCTTTTAAAAAAAGGCACTTTACCTGTGTTATACCCCTCCCCCCTCAAAAAACATAACTTCTATCTAATCATGAAAGCACATCAGACAAACCCAGATTGAGAGACAGTCTACAAAATATCTAAACAGACTCCAAAAACTGACAAGTTCATCAAAGACAAGAAATGGGAGAAAATGTGATCAAGAGGACTCTAAAGACATATGCTAACTAAATGTAACGTAGTATCCTCGACGGGATCTTAAAAAAGAAAAATAATATTAGTTAAAAACAAGGATATATGAGTAAAATATGAGCTTCAGTTAATAGTAATGTATCGATACCGCTTCATTAATTATATCAAAGTGCCACACTAACATTAAATGTTAATTATAGGGGAAACTTTGTGTAGGAGTATATAGGAATTCTCTGTACAATTTACTCCATTTTGATGTAACTCTAGAACAGTTAAAAAATAAAATCTATTAAAATAAGTGCCAGGATCAGGATGACTAGAAATCCCATATTCTGGGTTCCATACCTATCCATGTTACAAACTCATTTTATGATATTAAACCATCAGCTGTTTTGTTTTATACAACAGTAGTTGGGTATTTTTTTTTAAGATTTTTATTTTTATTTATTTGACAGAGAGAGATCACAAGCAGGCAGAGAGGCAGTCAGAGAGAGAGGAGGAAGCAGGCTCCCTGCTGAGCAGAGAGCCTGATGCGGGGCTCGATCCCAGGACCCTGAGATCATGACCTGAGCCGAAGGCAGCGGCTTAACCCACTGAGCCACCCAGGCACCCCAGTAGTTGGGTATTTTAATAGTCAATGATAAATCTGTATCCAAACTCTGCTTTGGGTAAAACACTAGGTTTGTGCTTAAAAGATAAAATATAACAGGTAGCAAGTCCTTGCATAAAAACAAAAACAAAAACAAAAACAACTACTGTCAGGATAAGGGGGAGAAAAGACATACATATAAGAAGGCAAATAGTAATATGAGGAAACACAGCAACAACCAAGTCAATATAAGCGCTATGTAAGTTCAGAAAGATTGATGTAGACTTGAGCAATCAGAAAATGTGTCAAAGACAAACTAGTACAAGATTCAGAAAGTTACAAGGAAGACAGGGCAGAATAACCATCAGTTCATTCTCTACAGTTGAGAGCTTATTTCTTGGTTTGCCTCTCTCTGTCCCCCCGATCCCCCTTTGCTTGTTTTGTTTCTTAAATTCCCCCATTTGAGTGAAATCATATGGTATTTGTTTTTCTCTGTCTCACTTATTTCACTTTGCATAATAACCTAGCTCCATTTATGGCATTTATGGCATTGCAAATGGTAAGATTCCATTCATTTTTATGGCTGAGCAATATTCCAAATGTGTGTGTGTGTGTGTGTGTGTGTGTGTGTGTGTGTGTGTGTGTGTGTGATATCTTCTTTATCCATCATCAGTTGATGGACATTTGGACTGTTTCCATAATTTGGCTATTATGGATAACATTGGTATAAATATTGGGGTGCATGTATCCCTTTGGATTAGCATTTTGTATTCTTTGGGTAAGTGTCTAGTAGTGCAATTCCTAGATCATATGGTAGTTTTCCTTTTCCTTTTATTTTTTTAAAATATTTTATTTATTTATTTGACACAGGGAGACACAGTAAGAGAGGGAACACAAGAGGCAGAGGGAGAGGGAGAAGCAGGCTTCCCGCTGAGCAGGAAGCATGATGCAGGGCTCAATCCCAGGACCCCAGGATCATGACTTGAGCTGAAGGCAGATGCTTAATGACTGACCCACCCAGGTGCCCCAAGTTTTCCTTTTTCTTTTAAAGGCTTGGAAGGTAAAAGTACAACATCAGCATGGGCATACTACTTGATAAGCACCACACTTAGTTCCCTAACACCCAACACTAACACCATTGCAAACTTTTATAAAACTACCAACATTTCAGAATGTTCTATATTTAAAAAAAAAACATGATAATATCTAATATTTGTATAAAGTCATTGTTTATCAAGTGTTTTCACACACATTATTAACTTTTGACTTTGGACTTCACAGCAGGAGTACACATATCATGATTTTATAGAAAGGAAAAAGGTAATTGGAATATTGACATGATCTATCCAAGATAAGATGCCTAAGAAAGTGCCTGACATACTAGCTTTATTTTGAAAGCATCAATGACTTTACCTCAGAAATTTGCTGCCACATGAAGAGGGACTTCTAAATTCTGCTGTTTTATGAAGGTTCTTCTTTCATTTCATTTGATTTCAAGTAATTCATCGAATACCATTTTCTATAAGCAATTCACTAGGAAAAGAAAATGGCTTCATACTAGAAGGAGATTATAGTAGCAACAACTAAAATGGGATTCTGTCTATAGCATCAGCATGCTGTCCACTCAGATTCCAGGATGAATTTCACCACAGGTGGTAGGGGGCAGCCAGCAGGAGACAGATATGTTGGGAAAGAGCTGATGTTGAAGTTCAGGATCAAGGCCTCCAGTGGGCCTATACCATGCTCTACCAGCAACATGGTTCTTAACTTCTTTTTTTTTTTTTTTAAGATTTTATTTATTTGACAGAGAGAGAGAGAAAGATCACAAGTAGGCAGAGAGGCAGGCAGAGTAGGAGGGGGAAGCAGTCTCCCTGCCGAGCAGGGAGCCTGATGTGGGGCTCGATCCCAGGACCCTGAGATCATGACCTGAGCTTCAGCTGAGGTCACCCACTGAGCCACCCAGGCATTCAATTACTAGCTTGATATCTTGCCCACATCTTCCTACAGAGGAATTCCCTACTACCTTGTCTCTCTGTACTATAACCTCAAGGACCAAAATGGCCTTCTTTTTGCCTTCTTTCTAAGTTATAATTATTTCCAGAGCCATAACCCTCCCCTAAAATCTGGACCCTGAGACTGAGACTCTTCTACTTACCCACCAACTGAATACTACCCAAACCAGCCACCAATCGATATGATCCTCCCAAACACTGATTTTCCACCCAGATAATCTCACATTGCCTTACTCTGCCTTCTCACTGCTCATCAGCCCATTTCCCACAATTTTAGCACCCAGTGTGGTTAACAGTAAACTTCAAAACAAACTTCAAATGGCAGGAACCAAGAGATAATTGTTTAAAAGTTGATATTGAGTTTTTTTTCACTTCTGAAACAAATATTCCTATAATGTTTCATATTTAATTTGACCGGGTATATTTGTATATGTGTAATTTTTAAATTTTAGTATTTTTTAAAGAAAATTTCCCTCCAGGGCGCCTATACCATGCTCTACCAGCAACATGGTTCTTAACTTCTTTTTTAAGAAGTTAATGCAGCGATGGGTGGCATTCTCCTAGCTTTAATTGAAGGAGCTGGTATCTTGTTGACAAGATTTGCCTCTGCCCAGTTTCCCAATGGTCCTCAGTTTGCTGAAGACCCTTCTCAGCTGCCTTCAGCCCAGTTACCATCCTCACCTTTTGGAGACTATCGGCAATATCAGTAGGACTTCTTTCCCAGGATTTCTGTAACAGAATGAGCTGTAGTTCAAGAAGGAATTTCAGAAGATAAGTTAGAGTCTGCTTTTAAAACCACAGGTGGGATAGCTACGGCCAAATAGGCTTTGAAGAGACATTCAGCTCTTTTTTCTATTCAAGGGAACATTGCAGGGGTGGGGCGCTCAATGGGTTAAGCCGCTGCCTTCGGCTCAGGTCATGATCTCAGGGTCCTGGGATCGAGTCCCGCATCGGGCTCTCTGCTCAGCAGGGAGCCTGCTTCCCTTCCTCTCTCTCTGCCTGCCTCTCTGTCTACTTGTGATCTCTCTCTCTGTCAAATAAATAAATAAAATCTTTAAAAAAAAAAAAAAAAAGAAAAGAAAATTTCCCTCCATTTATCAAAACAATGCATGCATATTAGGGAACTTGGTTGGGGTGGGAGAGAGAAAAATACTGACTCTCACTTATCAATTCATGTCTAAATGAATATTAATAAGATGGATTGATTACAATAGTTTGTCTTATTAATTTCACTTAGTATTTTGTCATGAACATTTTTGCCTGACATTAAAAATACCTTTAAAATGTTTTTGTTTCTATCATATGAAAGTATGATCATTTATTTAATCATTTCCCCAAGGCCTTTTTCTTTTACCTTATGAAACTGCTTTAAGGTGAGGTCAAACAGGGAAATCAAAAGCTTTCCCATGGACTCAGAAAAAGTGACAGATTTCTTGGCCATATTCTCATTGTCATTAGAATGGAAAATGTCATGAGAGACATCCTAAATGGAAAAATCACTCCACATCTAAGCACAGCAGTCTTTCCAAGCCACATAGCATAAGCAGAAAAAGCATGCTTTCCACATCATTAGCAAAGAGTTGGTGTGACAACAGCACCAACTTAATTCAGACATTACTCTGACTTTCAAAACTGAAAATGAAGTGTCCAAGGCATTCTTAGAAACACAAGATAAAAAGTTACCAAACATAATCTCCAAATGGATTGATCATGCAAGTTTTCTCTATACCCTAACCTTGACTCTATGTCTCCATGACCGGACAGATATTTGTGACCAAACCAAAATATTGGCACAAAACGGATCTAACTTTTTTACTGTCCCAAGATGCCATGTGAATTAAAGAATGAATGGCAACAGTGCTATAGAACCAGGAATGGGTCAATAACACATGTTCATTTGCTTCAACACAAAGATTAAAAAACATGAAACACACACATAGAGTGTTTTTCTTCTAGTAACAGCCCATCAGAAACGGAGCTTCTTGAAGAAAATAAGTTATCCTTTGCAACACAAAGAATTAAGCAGGAACAAAACTGCCAAAAATCCACCAGACTCTCAGTTAATGAAAGGCTGAGACTGACTTGACCATTTTTGTATTCCCAGCACCCAGGCCACTGTCTGGACAAACACTGACCCACAGCAGAAACTCAGTTAATATTAAATTAAACAAAGAAACAGAACTGTAAGCAGGGCACATATTTCAATGCAACTACCAATAGAGCAAAAATGAATTAAAGGCAAAATAAAGTAAGGGATGCATTTGTTGCAGCAGTTGGGGTTCAAGCCCTGCAAGTTAAAAAAAGAAATGCATCTGTAAGGATTTCCTCAGAGATCTCAAAGTTCTAGAATGACAGTAATGCCAAACACTCTAATCAACTGTGCATAGAAAACCGTGATTCAAAAGTCAAACAGAAAATTCAAGATAAATAAATAAGGTGCAGTTCTAAACACAATGTATTTGTTACTTGGATTAATAAAACATTGTAGCAAGGTGGCTGAAAACAAATCAATATACAAAAGTCAATTGCATTTCTAAACACTAGCAACACAGAGTTATAAAATGCAATAAAGATACTACATTAAAATAGCATAAAAACACAAAATAGGAATAAATTTAACAAAATATAAGCAATACCTTTATGAAAGTATTTAAAGCTTCATTTAAAATATTAAAGAAAACTAAATGGAAAAGAAAAAAGAAGACTACTAGGTAAAGTTCATATGACTCTCAACAGGTACAAAAGATATCATTTCTTTAAATTCAACAACCTATACAAAGATAATAAACCAAAGATGCCAAAGAAAATAGAAATAATTAAACACTTTCTAAACTTGATAACATGTTTAATGGCTACATACTAAAGCAAATACCATATTTAACAAAGACATTTTTGACAGAGACTTTAAATTCAGAAATAAGACAGAGATAACTTATCATGGTTATTTAATATAAAAAAGATATAAGAAATAGAAAGAAGCAAAATTGTCATGTCACTATGATCATCTACATGAGAAAGCATTAGAATCAACAGAAAAGGCTCTACAACTGGGGACGCTTGCTGCTCTCGGCGCCGGGCCCAGCTTCCTTCAAAATGTCTACTGTTTACGAAATTCTCTGCAAGCTCAGCTTGGAGGGTGATCACTCCACGCCCCCAAGTGCATATGGGTCGGTCAAAGCATACACCAATTTTGATGCTGAGCGTGATGCTCTAAACATTGAAATGGCCATCAAGACCAAAGGTGTGGATGAGGTCACCATTGTCAACATTTTGACCAACCGCAGCAATGAACAGAGATAGGATATTGCCTTCACCTAATAGAGAAGGACCAAAAAGGAACTTGCATCAGCGCTGAAATCAGCCTTGTCTGGCCACCTTGAGACAGTGATTTGGGGCCTATTAAAAACACCTGCTCAGTATGATGCTTCTGAGCTGAAAGCCTCCATGAAGGGACTGGGGACTGATGAGGACTCCTTCATTGAGATCATCTGCTCAAGGACCAACCAAGAGCTTCAGGAAATTAACAGAATCTACAAGGAAATGTACAAGACTGATCTGGAGAAGGACATCATTTCTGACACATCTGGTGACTTCCGCAAGCTGATGGTTGCCCTTGCAAAGGGTAGAAGAGCAGAGGATGGCTCTGTCATTGATTATTAACTGATTGACCAAGATGCCCGGGATCTCTATGATGCCGGAGTGAAGAGGAAAGGAACTGATGTACCCAACTGGATCAGCATCATGACTAAGCAGAGTGTGTGTCACCTCCAGAAAGTATTTGATAGGTACAAGAGCTACAGCCCTTATGACATGTTGGAGAGCATCAAGAAGGAGGTCAAAGGAGACCTGGAAAATGCTTTCCTAAACCTGGTCCAGTGCATTCAGAATAATCCCCTGTATTTTGCTGACTGGCTATATGACTCCATGAAGGGCAAGGGGACTCGTGATAAAGTTCTGATAAGAATCCTGGTCTCTCGTAGTGAAGTGGACATGTTGAAAATTAGGTCTGAAGTCAAGAGAAAGTATGGCAAGTCCCTGTATTACTACATCCAGCAAGACACGAAGGGCGTCTACTAGAAAGTGCTGCTATACCTGTATGGTGGGGATAACTGAGGCCCATAACGGTTAAGCATCCAGGAGTGGTGCTCCTTTGTTTCCAGCTAAAAATTCTAGAAAATAGCTTATGACTAATAGTCCCCTTGTGCCCGTCCCTGCAGGGATGGCATTAGTATCACCTGCTCCCCATCCTTATTGCAGTTGCCTAAGCATTGCCTGCCTCTCATGTCTAGCCTCTCCTTTTAGCCAAAGAAATGAACATTCCAAGGAGTTGGAAGTGAAATCTATGATGTGAAACACTTTGCCTCTTGTGTACTGTGTCATAAACAGATGATGAATAAACTGAATTTTTACTTTATAAAAAAAATCAACAGAAAAAAAAAACTTTGAATTAATAAAAAGTTTAGCAAGGTCCAAACACAGGTTAACTTACAAAATTCAGAAACATTCCTAAATTAATAATAACCATCTAGAAAATTTCATTTAAAAAATGATACCATTCATTATGGTGAACAAATTAAAACTACTAAGAAATTAATTTGGCGAAAGTTACAATAACCTACAGAGAGCAAATTTTTAAACTTACCTAAAAAATATTCATAGACTTGAATAAATGCATAATGTATTTAAAATGGAACAAATTATGCTATAAATACTCCCAAAATCAATATTCTCCAAATTAATCTATAAATTCAACATTAGACTAACCAAAATTTCAGCTGTATATTTTTAAGAAGTTAGTAAACTTATTTCATGGTGTGCATGTGTGTGTGTGTGTGTGTGTGTGTCTGTATCCCTGGATAGATACACCAAGTTAGAAAATAAAAGGACTCCCTCCCTACCACATTTTAACACATAACAAGACCACAGTAATAACTATATGCAATTATGGAAAAAAAATAAACAATGGAACAAAAGTTCCTCCTGATAGATCTGAAAATAGAGCTTAGCAGTAAGGAAAAGACAGATTGTATAAAGTTGATGTTAGGAAATCCAGCTCATTATATGATGAAAATTAATACTATTTATCATTCCTATATTATGCACAAAAGTTGGAAGACCTTAATATGAAGTAGAAAAATATGAAGCTAACAAATATGAGAATATTACAAATACGAAAATATTTTTTATGAATTTAACTGGATGAGGATTTCTTAAATAAGACACCAAACTCAAACTATTAGGTGAAAACTGATGTATTTAATATTAAAGGCTTCTGTTTCCTTAATGATGTAAATGAGAAAATTAATAGACTACTATGGAAAGAATATCGGATACTGAAAAATTTCTGCAAAAATAGACAACCAACCAGAAATCACATGAAGATGTAGATATGAACTTCACAGAAAAAGAAACCTGAATGGCTAACAAATATATGAAGGTAAGCTCATACTTAATCATAATTAGAACAAGATCAAAGCAGGCGATCAATTGGTGGTGGTGAGAAGGATTGGAATCAGGGGATGAATAGAAAAAATGAAAAATTAAAACTAAATGAACAAATACCATGTTCTGGTTGGTTGTATATCATACAGATATCAGTTCTACCTAAATTGATCCACAGAAGCAACGCAATTACAAGTAAAGAATCAATGACTTGGTTTTGGAGGTATTAATTCCATCTATCCATCTATCTATCTATCTATCTATCTATCTATCTATCCATACATTCATCTATCTTCTTATTACAAGCTTATTCTAAAATGTGCCTATGGAAGAGAAAAAGATCAAGAATAACCAAGACACTCCTAAAGAATATCAAAACAAAGTAAGAGGATATGTCTTACCAGATATTAAGACTTATTTTGTTTAAGTTATAAATAAAGTATTAAGTATATCAAGCTATAGTTTAAGATGGTATGGATTAGGGATAGATAAATAGGACAAGAGCACTATAAAAGATCCAAAATAAAAGATATATGGAAGCTTGATTTATTAGAGACTTAAATTGAAAGTTCATAGAAAAAGGAGGAATTTGTCAATAAGAGAAGCTGAGACAAAATGGGAAAAAATAATATAACATTAGAGTTTGTACTGATAACATACACAAAAGTAATTCTATGTGTATTAAATATAAAAGACAAAACATAAAAATTTAAGAAGATAGGATAGAATATCTTTAATACCCTAGGGCAGGGAACAATTCTTAACTTAAATATAAAAAGCAGAGGTCATAAAGGAAAATGTTGATATGGCTAGATTGTATTAAACATAAGGACTTCTGCCCATTAAAAGATACCATAAAGAAAGTGAAAATTCAAGACACAAACTGGGAGATATTTGTAATGTTTAAAATATTATCATAAAAAAATAGAAAGGATACCTAGAAGTCAATCACAAGTGACAAACAAGCTAATGAGAAGACGGCAGCACTTAACAAAAGCAGCAATAAAAATGGCTAAAATAATTTTTTAAATGTAATTTAGAAAACAATTTGGCATTAAGTAATAGGATATAAGTATGTGTATATAATATATGTATATATTTAAGATACATTTGTAGAAAATTAAAAATCTTAAATATATATATAGATAGATAATAGATAGATAGATCTCAAAATACTTATTTAATATACCCTGTATTGGCAAAATATATGCCAAGAGGACAATGGATAAATAAATTCTGGTATGTTCATTCTGTGCAACTGTTTATAGCAATAAAAATTAATGAATGACAAGTGCATGCAACTACACAGGTGAATCTTAGGAATATAATGTTGAGTGAAAAAGCAAGCTATAGAACACATAATTTCATTTATATGACTTCAAATGCATGAAAAACATAATAATAATACAGGTGTAGGGATAGAAACGCATGGAGCACTGGGTGTGGTGCAAAAACAATGAATACTGTTACACTGAAAATAAATTTAAAAATTTTAAAAAAAAGAAACATATATGATAAAACTATGAAGAAAAAGCAAAATCCAGTTAGTATCTACCTCTTAGGAAGCATAAACAGAGTTACAATGATAAACACCCAAGGAGCCTCAAAGGCAATGTCCTCTTAATCTGAAGTGGTAGGTATGCAAGAGATTGATGTTCTTTCATTCTCTATAACATAATGCATACTAATAAATCATTTTTTGTTTTTGTTCAATAGGTAAAAAGCAAAACATACAAAAGGGTGGTTTGAAGTTAATGTCCTTGGGCTGATAAATTCCATTTTTTAAACCTGTGCTCTCAGTTTAAAGAAAAAAATTAATATTTATTATGGCATATCTTAAAATAGTATACTATATATAACAGATGTTTAATAATTGTTAATTATCATTATTATCATCAACATCATCATATCTGTTATTACCCATGTAACTATCAATGTGGCCAAAACCATCTATGGCCTGACTGCTTACCTAATGCTTTAATGCTTTCTATAACCAACAAAAATGAATTAAGTTGATGAATTATGACTTTACTCAACCATCCTTTTAGTAATATATATCCTGTTGTTTTTACTACAAATCTTCTTTCTAAAACTTTCATAGTGGCAGCCTCTTTTTGTATGCCCCTTGTATGTTTCATCTCATTTTGGTCATTATTTTCAATTTAATACTACTACAATACTTCCACATTCATGCTATTTTTTTTAATATCCATTCCTCCCAAAGTCAGGCCCCTCACCTTTGAATTTGGCTTCAATATTCACATACAATAAGTGTGAGCAGCTTGAGCTTCATGCCGGTTTATACCCTGAAGCATAAAAAGAATATCCTAAATGCTTCCAAAGCAACAAACATAAAAATAAAGTTCAAGAAAAGCAAATGAGAATATGCCATTATCATAATTAAATGCTAGAAAATAAATTTAGAGCAATGCCTTCAGAGTTTAAGGAAAAAATTTTGAATCTAGGTTATCTATTTTCAAATGTGGGATAAAATAAATATATTTTCATGTAGTCAATAATTCCATTATTTTTTTTTCTTGCATCCACCTCTTAGAGGAAATCACTTGAGGATGGTTCATCAAAATGAGAATGCCAATCAAGAAAGAGAAAGACAGGGGCGCCTGGGTGGCTCAGTGGGTTAAAGCCTCTGCCTTCAGCTCAGGTCATGATCCCGGGGTCCTGGGATCAAGCCCCACATACGGCTCTCAGCTCCACGGGAAGCCTGCTTCCTCCTCCTCTCTCTGCCTGCCTCTCTGCCTACTTGTGATCTCTGTCAGCCAAATAAATAAATAAAATCTTTAAAAAAAAATAAAGAGAAAGACATAAGAAATAACAGTGGACATGACTCAGAGCATAGTGAAAGAAAATCTTCTATTACATTTGCATTGACAGTCACTTCTGGCATTGAACTTCGTTGCCTTCATGCTGTAACTATGCAAAATTTCATAATCATTTTAGTATAAATGCAATAACATTTCACATACATACATACATACCCACAGCTTCTTAGACACAAACATATTTATATTCATATGTTTTATCTCACAATTTCCACCCACCCCACAAAAGAGCTATACTTTTTCACTGGCTTGTGGGAATTCAAGGCGACTGAGTACATTGTGCTTATCCCTGGTATTTTCTTTGCAATTAAGCTTTAGTTTAAGCATCCTACCTCTATTTATTTATTTATTTAACATATGGTGCAATATTGGTTTTTGGAATAGAATTCAGTGATTCACCACTTACATACAACACCCAGTTCTCATCATAGCAGACACACTCCTTAATACCTATCAACCATCTAGCCCATCCCCCGCACACCTCCCTCCATCAACCCTCAGTTTATTCTCTGTCTTTAAGAGTCTCTTATGGTTTGTTTCCCTCTCTCCTTTCTTTCTTTTGTCTTCCTTCCCATGTGTTTGTCTGTTTTCCTTCTTAAAAAGAAGATGTCAAGGGAGAGTCAAGATGGTGGAAGAGTAGCAGGCTGAGATGACATCAGGTTGCAGGAGTTCAGTTACATATTTATCAAACCATTCCAAACACCTACAAATCCAAAGGAGATCATAGAGAAGAGCAACAATTCTAGAAACAGAAAATCAACCACTTTCTGAAAGCTAGGATATGCAGAGAAGTGAATCAGAAGCGACGGGCAGATTGGGGCAACTGGGTGGCTCAGGGGGTTAAAGCTTCTGCCTTCGGCACAGGTCATGATCCTAGGGTCCTGGGATCAAGCCCCTCGTTGGGCTCTCTGCTCCGCAGGGATCCTGCTTCCTCCTCTCTCTCTGCCTGCCTCTCTGTCTACTTGTGATCTCTGCCAAATAAATAAATAAAATATTAAAAAAAAAAAAAGCGACAGGAAGATAGACCACAGTGGGAAGAGACCAGCTCCCAGCAAGTGGTGGAGCAACGGAGCACAATATCAGAACTTTCAAAAGGCTGCTCCACTGAGGGACATTGCTCCAGAGGCTAAGTGGGGGTGGAGCCCTCACGGGCACAGTGTGGTCTCAGGTCCCACAGGGTCACAGAAGGATTGGGGGTGTCTGAGTGTAGCGGAGCTCACAGGTATTAGAGCGGGGAAGCCAGCTACAGAGACAGAGCCGAGGAGTGAGCTCTCAGCTCAGGGTTACCTTAAACTGTGATCTGATCTGCAGCACAATCAGACCACTGCTCTTTGAGCAAGGACCCCACAAGTGGCAGATCCGGGGACAGCCATCGGAAGAGCAGAGCGACAGGAATCTGCTGGGTTTGGAGACTCCAAATGGGGCTGTGTGCCAGAGACAGAAATCCTTGGTCACAGGCCAGGAGAGCTGGGAGTGCAGCCAGAGACTGGGGAGATGGGAGTGATGGAGCACTTTTCTCCAAGGATGCACTGAGGAGTGGGGCCCTGAGCTCTCAGCTCCTCCGGGCTGGAGATTGGGAGGCCGCATTCTTCATTCCCATCCTCCAGAGCTCTACAGAAAGTGTTCAGGGACAAAAGCTCCCCAGAAGGAACCCGAGCAGATTACTCAGCCCAGCCCCTAGCAAGGGCGATGCAAATCTGCCTTGGGCAAAGATACTTGAGAATCACAAGAGGCCCCTCTCCCAGAAGATCAGCAAGAACATCCAGCCAAGACCAAGCTCACTGATCAAGGAAAACAGCGGAATTCCAGAGGAAGGGAAAGCAAAGTATGGAATTCATGGCTTTCGCCCCATGATTCTTTAGTTTTGAAAAGTTAATTAATTTTTTAAATTTTATTTTTTTCTTATTCTATTTTTGTTAATTTACTCTTTCCTCTTTTAACTTTTTTTTTTTAAGATTTTATTTATCCATTTGACAGACAGAGATCACAAGTAGGCTGAGAGGCAGGTAGAGAGAGAGGAGGAAGCAGTCTCCCCGTTGTGCAGAGAGTCGGATGAGGGGCTCAATCCCAGGACTCCAGGATCATGACCTGAGCCGAAGGCAGAGGTTTTAACCCACTGAGCCACCCAGGCGCCCCTAACTTTTTTTTTTTTAACTAGTTTATCTTTTTTTTTTAATTTTTTAAATTTATTTTTAGCAAAACAGTGTTCATTGTTTTTGCACCACACCCAGTGCTCCATGCAATCCATGCCCTCTCCAATACCCACCATCTGGTTCCCCAACCTCCCACCCCCCGCCCCATCAAAACCCTCAGATTGTTTTTCAGAGTCCATAGTCTCTCATGGTTCACCTCCCCTTCCAAATTCCCTCAGCTCCCTTCTCGTCTCCATCTCCCCATGTCCTCCATCTTATTTGTTATGGTCCACAAATAAGTGAAACCATATGATAATTGACTTTCTCTGCTTGACTTATTTCACTTAGCATAATCTCTTCCAGTCCCGTCCATGTTGCTACAAAAGTTGGGTATTCATCCTTCCTGATGGAGGCATAATACTTCATAGTGTATATGGACCACATCTTCCTTATCCATTCGTCCATTGAAGGGCATCTTGGTTCTTTCCACAGTTTGGCGACCGTGGCCATTGCTGCTATAAACATTGGGGTATAGATGGCCCTTCTTTTCACTACATCTGTATCTTTGGGGTAAATACCCAGCAGTGCAAGTGCAGGGTCATAGGGAAGCTCTATTTTTAATTTCTTGGGGAATCTCCACACTGTTCTCCAGAGTGGCTGCACCAACTTGCATTCCCACCAACAGTGTAAGAGGGTTCCCCTTTCTCCACATCCCCTCCAACACATGTTGTTTCCTGTCTTGCTAATTTTGGCCATTCTAAGTGGTGTAATGTGGTATCTCAATGTGGTTTTAATTTGAATCTCCCTGATGGCTAGTGATGATGAAAATTTAGTTTCTCTTAACAATACCTTTCTTTAAAAAAAATCTTTTTGAAACTTCGTCATTATAGTCATATTTTACCCTTCATTGTATCTAACTTTATTTTTTGTAAACCTATAGGGTTTTTTATTCTAAAAATTTTTTGGTATACAACTTCTTCTAATAGATCAAAATATACCCTAAATCTAGCACAGGGCTTTGTTCTAGTCTCCAGCCTGAGCAAATTCTCTCCACTTTATTTTTCTTTCTTTTCCCAACCAACTTACCAATTCCCTTTTTAGAAATATTTTTAAATTTTCATATTTATAGTCATATTCCATCCCTTTATTATGTTTACCCTTATGTGTGTGTGTGTGTGTGTGTGTGTGTGTGTGTGTGTGTGTGTGTAGAAACTACCTACCAAAATTTTAAAGAAAGAAAAACAGATAGATAGATAGATAGATAGATATCTGTTTTTCTTTCTTTAAAATTTTGGTAGGTAGTTTCTTCTAAGAGAGCAAAATAGACCCAAAATCAAGCAGGTGGCTCTTGATATATCTATCTATCTATCTATCTATCTATCTATATTTTGAACTTCTTTTTACCCCCTTTCTTCTCCACATGATTTGGGATCTCTTCTGATTTGGAAAATGCACATTTTTCTGGGGTCTTTGCCACACTTTTAATATTTTATTCTCTCATTCATATATTCTTATCTGGATAAAACAACAAGGCGGAAAAACTCACCACAAAACAAACAAAAAACAAACAAGAAGAAGTACCGAAGGTTAGGAGCCTAATCAATATGGACATTGGTAACATGTCAGATCTAGAGATCAGAATGATGATGCTCAATGTGCTAGCTGGGCTCAAAAAAGACATGGAGGACATTTATTTCTCCCGGTCTGGAGAAATAAAATCCCTTTCTGGAGAAATAAAAGAACTAAAATCTAACGAAGCTGAAATCAAAAAAGCTAGTAATGAGGTGCAATAAAAAATGGAGGCTCTTATTGCTAGGATAAATGAGACAGAAGAGAGCATTAGTGATATAGAAGACCAAATGATGGAGAATAAAGAAGCTGAGCAAAAGAGAGACAAAAAACTATTGGACCACGAGGGGAGAATTTGAGAGATTAGTGATACCATAAGACAAAACAATATTAGAATAATTGGGATTCCAGAAGAAGAAGAAAGAGAGAGGGGGAAGAAGGTATATTGGAGAGAACTGTTGTAGAGAATTTCCCTAATATGGCAAAGGGAACAAATACCACAATCCAGAAGGTACAGAGAACCCCCCCCCAAAATCAATAAGAATAGGTCCACACCCCGTCACCTAATAGTAAAATTTACAAGTCTTAGTGACAAAGAGAAAATCCTGAAAGCAGCCTGGGACAAGAACTCTGTAACATACAATGGTAAAAATATTAGATTGGAAGCAGACTTATCCACAGACACCTGGCAAGCCAGAAAGAACTAGCATGATATATTCAGAGCACTAAACAAGAAAAACATGCAGCCAAGAATACTATATCCAGCTAGGCTATCATTGAAAATAGAAGGAGAGATAAAAAGCTTCCAGGACAAACAAAAAATAAAAGAGTTTGTAAACACGAAACCAGCTCTACAGGAAATATTGAAAGGGGTCCTCTAAGCAAAGAGAGACCCTAAAAGTAGTAGATCAGAAAGTAACAGAGACATATACAGTAACAGTCACCTTACAGGCAATATAATGGCACTAAATTCCTATCTGTCAATAGTTACCCTGAATGTAAATGGGCTAAATGCCCCAATCAAAAGGCACAGGGTATCAGAATGGATTAAAATGAACAACAACAAAAAAAAAAACCATCAATATGCTGTCTACAAGAAACTCAGTTTAGACCCAAAGACATCTCCAGATTTAAAGTGAGGGGGTGGAAAACAATTTACCATGCTAATGGATAACAAAAGAAAGCTGGGGTGGCAATCCTTATATCAGATCAGTTAGATTTTAAGCCAAAGACTATAATAAGAAATGAGGAAGGACACTATATCATACTCAAAGGGTCTGTCCAAGAAGATCTAACAATTTTAAATATCTATGCCCGTAACATGGGAACAGCCAACTATATAAACCAATTAATAACAAAATCAAACAAACATATTGACAAGAATACAGTAATAGTAAGGTACTTTAACACCCTCCTCACTGAAATGGACAGATCATCCAAGCAAAAGATCACCAAGGAAATAAAGGCCTTAATGAAACACTGGACCAGATGGACATCATGGATATATTCAGAACACTCCATCCCAAAGCAACAGAATACACATTCTTCTCTAGCACACATGGAATATTCTCCAGAATAGATCACATCCTGGGTCACAAATCAGGTCTCAACTGGTACCAAATGGTTGGGATCACTACCTGCATATTTTCAGACTACAATGCTCTGAAGCTAGAACTCAATCACAAGAGGAAATTTGGAAAGAACTCAAATACATGGAGGCTAAAGAGCATCCTAAAGAACTAAAGAACGAATGGGTCAATCAGGAAATTAAAGAAGAATTGAAAAAGTTCATGGAAACAAATGATAATGAAAACACAACTATTCAAAATCTGTGGGACACAGCAAAGGCAGTCTTGAGAGGAAAACATATAGTGATACAAGCCTTTCTCAAGAAACAAGAAAGGTCTCAAATACACAACCTAACCCTACACCTAAAGGAGCTGGAGAAAGAAGAGGAAAGAAAGCCTATACCCAGCAGGAGAAGAGAAATAATAAAGACCAGAGCAGAAATCAATGAAATAGAAACCAAAGAACAGTAGAACACATCAATGAAACTAGGAGCTTTTTCTTTGAAAGAATTAATAAGATTGATAAACCCCTGGCCAGACTTACCAAAAAGAAAAGAGAAAGGACTCAAATAAATAAAGTCATGAATGAAAAAGGAGAGATCACAACCAACACCAAAGAAATACAATTATAAGAACAAATTATGAGCAGGTATTATGAGTATATATGAGTACATTATGATTAGGTATTAGATACCTAGGAATAAACCTAACCAAAGAGGCAAAGAATCATTACTCAGAAAACTATAGAGTACTTGTGAAAGAAATTGAGGAAAATACAAAGAAATGGAAAAATGTTCCATGCTCATGGATTGGGAGAACAAATATTGTGAAAATGTCTATGCTACCTAAAGCAATCTACATGTTTAATGCAATCTCAATCAAAATACCATCCATTTTTATTCAAAGAAATGGTACAAATAATCCTAAAATTTATATGGAACCTGAAAAGTTCTTGAATATCTTGAATAGCCAGAGGAATGTTGGAAAAAAAAAAAAAAAAGCCAAAGTTGGTGGCATCACAATTCTAGACTTCAAGCTCTATTACAAAGCTGTCATCATCAAGACAGTATGGTACTGGCACAAAAACAGACACATAGATCAACAGAACAGAACAGAGAGCCCAGAAATAGACCCACAATGTCTGGTCAACTAATTTTTGACAAAGCAGGAAATAATGTCCAATGGAAAAAAGGCAGTCTTTTGAAACAAATGGTGTTGGGGAAATTGGACAGCCACATGTAGAAGAATGAAACTGGACCATTTCCTCACACCACACACAAAAATAGACTAAAAACGGATGAAGGACCTCAATGTGAGAAAGGAATCCATCAAAATCCTTGAGGAGAACACAGGCAGCAACCAATTCGACCTCAGTCTCAGCAACTTCCTCCTAGAAACATCGCCAGAGGCAAGGGAAGCCAGGGCAAAAAGGAATTATTGAGACTTCCTCAAGATCAAAAGCTTTTGCACAATAAAGGAAAAAGTCAACAAAACCAAAAGACAAATGACAGAATGGGAGAAGATATTTGTAAATGACATATCAGATAAAGGGCTAGTATCTGAAATCTATAAAGAACTTCTCAAACTCAATACCCAAAGAACAAATAATCCAATCAATAAATGAGCAGAGGACATGCATAGACATTTCTGCAAAGAAGACATCCAGATGGCCGACAGACACATGAAAAAGTGCTCTACATCACTTGGCATCAGAGAAATACAAATCAAAAACCACAATGAAATACCTCCTCACACCAGTCAGAATGGCTAAAATTAACAAGTCAGGAAATGACAAATGCTGGCAAGGTTGCAGAGAGAAGGGAAACCTCCTACACTGTTGGTAGGAATGCAAGCTGGTGCAACCACTCTGGAAAACAGCATGGAGGTTCCTCAAAAAGTTGAAAATAGAATTACCCTATGACTCCGCAATCACACTACCAGGTATTTACCCTAAAGATACAAATGTAGTGATCCGAAGAGGCACTTGCACCTGAATGTTAATAGCAGCAATATCCACAATAGCCAAACTATGGAAAGAACCTAGATGTTCATCAACAGATGAATGGATAAAGTAAATGTGGTTTATATATACTATGGAATACTCTGCAGCCATCAAAAGAAATGCATTCTTGCCTTTTGCAATAACATAAATGGAACTAGAGGGTATTGTGCTGAGCGAAATAAGTCAATCAGAGAAAGACAATTACCATATGATCTCCCTGATATGAAGAATTTGAGAGGTAACATGGGGGGTTTGGGGGTAGGGAAGGAAAAACTGAAACAAGATGGAATCAGAAGGGAGACAAACCATAAGACTCTCAATCTCACAAAACAAACTTATGGTTGCTAGGGGGGAGGAGGGTGGCTGGGTTATGGACACTGGGGAGGGTATGTGCTATGGTGAATTCTGTGAAGGGTGTAAACCTGGCGATTCACAGACCTGTACCCCCGGGGTTAATAATACATTATATGTTAATTTAAAAAAAGAGAAAATGTTATATATATCTATATATATATAGATATAGGTATATATATATATAAATTAGAATATTATTCAGACATAAAGAAAGGAATCTTTCCACTTGCAACCACATGGATGGAACTAGAGTATATTATTCTAAGTGAAATAAGTCATTCAGAAAAAGACCAAAATGGTTTAAATGGTTAAAGTGTGTCTGAGAAGTGGGATGGGGACTATGAGACTGGCTGGTCCTTTTCTTGATAAGCCCCTTGGTACTCCTGGACTTTACCCATGTACACATAACACACTGGTCATTTAAAATAAAAAAGGATGAGTGATTAAGAAAACCCAAGAGATTCTAAGACTGGGATTAATGTCTATTGAAATGTCATCACACAGCATAAATTTTCATACTCAACCTCTATTAAATGCTTTACAACCAACATTGCTTACAAAAGGTACTTACAAAATCTCTTAATTCTCTTTTCCCCATATATATTTAGGGATCACCTTCTGCCCATTTCTAGCTGAAACTCATTAGTCCCAATATATTTTAAATAGTCCCAATATATTTTAAATAATTATTTGCTTTTTTTGCTGATTTTAAATTACACATATGAAAAGGTATACATACCATGGAAAAATTGGACAATTCTGAAAAATATACAGATCAAACAATCATAATCCACTCTTCAGGAACTAACTTGTACACCTGAAGCTAATATCTATATTATATATCGATATAGAATATATGTTAACTAACCAGGATTTAACTAAAAACTTAAAAAAATTTTAAATAGAAAGAAATAATGGAAGCAACAATTTTGGGTGGGATTTTTTGTTTGTTTTCTTTCAAGATTTTACTTATTTATTTAAGAGAGAGAACATGAGATATGGAGGAGACAAGATGGCGGGGAAGTAGGAGGAGGCGCCATTTCAACCTGTACCCTAAAGTGAGCTGATTACCTACCAAAGAACTCCGATCACCCATGAAATCAGCCTGAGATCAGAATTATACACGTCTGGATCTCTACAGGGGCAGAAGATGCCAGTGGGCTGGTAAAGCGGAGTGGGAATGTCAGACTGATATCGGAAGATAAACAAAAGGGGGAGGGAGCCACCAGAGGTGACCAATTGGAAAGTAATACCCCTAATACAAGAGTGCCCTGCATCTGGGGACCAGCATTAACTTGGAGACTGGTTGAAAGCACTCAGAAAGAGCAAAGGATCACGGGGTGGGCGTGGAATTGTGGGAATCGGGATGGCTAGGAACAGGGGCTTAAGTCCCCATACCTAGGAAAGCCTCCCCTGGCACTCAGCCAGAGAGAGTGTGGCAGAGAAACAAGGTCTTGGTCCCTGAGCCGCCAGAGCGCACGAGAACGTGTGGGTTCCGGCTCCTGTGAGGGGTTGGGAGCCTCGCCAGACGGCAGAATGCCGAGCCATGCTACAGAGCCTGAGATGCGTGCGCCCCTCACCCTCCCCTGAGAGAGGTGCGCAAAGACCCAGCCCAGAGCTCTTAGACCCGCACCATTGTTTCAGAGCCTGAGATGTGCACGTGACCCACACCCACCCCTGAGAGAGGTGCGGGAAGGCCCAGCCTGGTGCTCCCAGACCTGTGCCCTGCTACCAGAGCCTGAGATGCGCGCGCGACCCACAGCCTCCCCTGAGAGAGGTGCGCGCAAGCCCAACCCTCTTAGACCCAGAAAGACCAGGCACTCCCAGCCTGGGCCCAGTGGGAAAATTTCAGTGTGCAATCACAACTTGGAGCCTCTCTGGCGGTCTGGAGCTGCCCAGACAGCCACAGTGCCATGGTTTTGGGTACAAGCAGAAGATCCTGCATTCCCAGGGACCTCGACTCAGAACCTGCTCTGCCAACGGCCAAGGATTAATTTATATAGTCTCTGCAGCACCCACAGGGGACCAGGCTGAGGCTTCTCTCTGAGAGGGACGTCAGGGTGCAGTTTGCTTTCCCCTAAACCTACAAAAACCATCAAAAGCAGTCAAGGTGAGAGAAAAAAAAAAGTGAACAAACATAAAAACCTACAGAGAACAAAAGCCTGAAAAAAAAAAACGGTTTTCTCAGAGCCTCCCCCTTGAGGGGGGCAGGAGGACTTAACTCAGGGAACATCATTGACTGAAAACCCACGTGGCAGGCCCATCCCCCAGAAAACCAACCAGGAAAGAAAAAAAAAAAAAAACTACAAGAGAACAACCACCACTACTTCATACGACAACTTTTATTTTTAATTCGTTCCCACTATTCTGGTTCATTTTTTTTTTATAGATAATTTTTTAACCTATTTACCATCACAGTGAGATGTCCAGTACATCAAATTCCATAATAACCTTCTAACCTGAACTTTTTGATACATACACCTGAGTTTTTCTTTTGCATTTCTATTTTTTAAATTTTTTTTTCTAAATTTTAATTTAGCTTAGTCTAGTTTATTCCTTTTTTATTTTTATTTTCTAATATTCATATAGAGTTAAACTTCAAGGTAATCCCCTATCCACAATCAATGCTACCCCTATAGGTAAACCAATTTTTAATCCCCCTTTATCTTAGGAAGTTGTGTCCTTTAACAAAGATATCAAGATACATCCAGGAAGAATCAAAACAACCTTGCGACACTGAGAATTTATAACCACTCTCCCATCTTTTTCTTCTGCCAGTGTTTCTGTGTTTTTGTGTTTGTCCTGATAGTATATAAATCTTATACTTGTGGTTCTTTTTGACGAGGTTCTTCCTTTATTTGCATATATATTTTTTTTTCTCTTGTCATATACTTTTATCAGTCTGTTTGTTTGTATGTTTCTGTTTGTATACATCATCAATCTTACCTTGGGGCCCATCTGGGCTGAACCTTCTCTTTTTTTTTTTTTTTTTTTTTTTTGGTCAGAGAGAGAGGGAGAGAGAGCAAGCACAGGCAGACAGAATGGCAGGCAGAGGCAGAGGGAGAAGCAGGCTCCCCGCCAAGCAAGGAGCCCGATGTGGGACTCGATCCCAGGACGCTGGGATCATGACCTGAGCCGAAGGCAGCTGCCTAACCAACTGAGCCACCCAGGCGACCCTGAACCTTCTATCTTCCCTTTTTTTCCTGTCTCTCTCTCTCAATCCTTTTTTTTTTCTTTTTCTTTTCTTTTTTCTCTCATTTGGGCACGGAACCCTGATTGCTCAGAAGCGTTCCAGGGTGCACCTTGACTGCACCATGATCAATACATCCAGCTACATCCATTCAGTCAACTCTCACCAAAATGACTAGGAGGAGGAATGCCCAACAGAAGAAAAATACAGAGGATGGGCCTTCTTCAACAGAGCTAATGGCTATCAACATAGACAATATGTCAGAAAGAGAATTCAGGCTAACAATTATCCAGGCAATAGCTAGGTTGGAGAAAGCCATGGATGACCAAATGGAATTGATTAGGGCAGAACTGAAAGCGACCAGGGATGAGTTTCACAATGCTCTCAATGAGTTCCAATTTAACCTAAATTGTCTAAAAGCTAGCATAACTGAGACAGAAGAGAGAATTAGTGATCTGGAGGACAAACAGATAGAGAGAAAGGATCAGAAGGAAGCCTGGAACAAAGACTTAGAAGCCACGAAAACAGAATCAGGGAAATAAATGATGCCATGAAACATAGCAACGTCAGAATTATTGGAATCCCTGAAGGGGAGGAGAAAGAAAGAAGTCTAGAAGATATAGTGGAACAAGTTCTTCATGAAATTTTCCCCAATCTCATGAATAGAACCAGCGTTCATGTACTAGAGGCCGAACGATCTCCACCTAAGATTATGGATTAAAAAAAAAAACATCAAGGCACCTCGTAGTCTAATTGAGGAATCATAATTGTAGATACAATCTCTTGAAAGCCACTAGGACAAAGAGGCTCCTTACTTACAGAGGAAAGCCCATCAGAATAACGTCAGACCTGTCTACAGAGACCTGGCAAGCCCGAAAGGGCTGGCAAGATATATATCAGGCACTAAATGAGAAGAACATGCAGCCAAGAATACCTTATCCAGCAAGACTGACATTCAAAATGGATGGAGAGATAAAGACTTTCCAAGACTGGCAAGGCTTAAAAGACTATGCAACCACCAAGCCGACACTGCAGGAAATATTAAGGGGGGTTCTATAAAAGAGAAAGAATCCTAAGAATAGTATTGAACAGAAATATAGAGACAATCTACAGAAAGAAAGACTTCAAAGGTAACATGATGTCAATAAAAATGTATCTATCAATAATCACTCTCAATGCGAATGGCCTAAATGCACCCATAAAACAACACAGGGTTGCAGATTGGATAAAACAACAGAACCCATCCATATGTTGTCCACAAGAGACCCATTCTGAACCTAAAGATACACCCAGACTGAAAAGTGAAGGGATGGAGAAGCATCTTTCATGCCAATGGGCCTCAAAAGAAGGCTAGGGTAGCGATTCTCATATCAGATAAATTAGATTTTAAACTAAAGACTGTAGTCAGAGGTACAGAAGGACACTACCTCATTCTTAAAGGGACTATCCACCAAGATGATCTAACAATTGTAAATATCTATGCCTCCAATATGGGAGCAGCCAATTACATAAGAAAACTGTTAATCAAGATAGAGTCATATTGATATGAATACATTAATAGTAGGAGATCTTAACATGCCTCTCTCAGAAATAGACAGATCATCGAAGCAGAAAATCAATAAAGAAACAAGAGCATTGAATAACACATTGGACCAGATGGACCTCATAGATATATACAGAACATTCCACCCTAAAACAACAGAATACTCATTCTTCTCAAGTGCACATGGAACCTTCTCCAGAATAGACCACACACTGGGTCACAAATCAGGACTCAACCGATACCAAAAGACTGACATTATTCCCTACATAGTCTCAGATCACAATGCTTTGAAATGGGAGCTCAATCACAAGGAAAAGTTTGGAAGGAACTCAAACACCTGGAAGCTAAAGACCACCTTGCTTAAGAATGCTTGGATCAACCAGGAGATCAAAGAAAAACTTAAAAAATTCATGGAAACCAATGAGAATGAAGACACTTCGGTCCAAAACCTAGGGGATACAGCAAAGACAGTCCTAAGGGGGAAATACATAGCCATCCAAGCCTCCCTCAAAAAAATTGAAAAATCCAGAATATACCAGCTGTCTCTACACCTTAAAGAACTGGAGAATCAACAACAAATCAAACCAACTCCACAGATAAGAAGGGAAATAATCAAGATTAGAGCAGAGATCAATGAGGTAGAAACCAGAGATACAGTAGAACGTATCAATGAAACTAGAAGCTGGGTTTTTGAAAGAATCAATAAGATCGATAAACCATTGGCCACACTAATCCAAAAGAAAAGAGAGAAAGCCCAAATTCATAAAATTATGAATGAAAAGGGAAAGATCACAACTAACACCAAGAAAGTAGAAACAATCATCAGAAGTTATTATCAACAGTTATATGCCAATAAGCTAAGCAACCTAGATGAAATGGATGCATTCCTGGAAAACTATAAACTCCCAAAATTGAACCAGGAAGATATCGACAACCTAAATAGATCGATATCTAGTAATGAGATTGAAGCAGTGATCAAAAACCTCCCAAAAAACAAGAGCCCAGGACCTGACGGATTACCTGGGGAATTCTACCAAACTTTCAAAGAAGAAATAACACCTATTCTCCTGAAGCTGTTTCAAAAAATTGAAGCAGAAGGAAAACTTCCAGACTCTTTCTATGAAGCCAGCGTTACCCTGATCCCCAAACCAGGCAAAGACCCTACCAAAAAGGAGAATTTCAGACCAATATCACTGATGAATATGGATGCTAAGATTCTCAACAAGATCCTAGCAAACAGGATCCAACAGCACATTAAAAAGATTAAGCACCATGACCAGGTGGGATTCATCCCTGGGATACAAGGATGGTTCAACATTCGCAAATCAATCAATGTGATAGAACAAATTAATAAGAGAAGAGAGAAGAACCACATGGTCCTCTCAATTGATGCAGAAAAAGCATTTGACAAAATCCAGCATCCGTTCCTGACTTAAACGCTTCAAAGTATAGGGATAGAGAGAACATTCCTGAACTTCATCAAATCTATCTATGAAAGACCCACAGCAAATATCATCCTCAATGGGAAAAAGCTTGCAGCCTTCCCGTTGAATCTGGACAAGGATGCCCACTCTCACTACTCTTGTTCAACATAGTATTAGAAGTCCTAGCAACAGCAATCAGACAACAAGGAGAAATAAATTGTATTCAAATTGGTAATGAACAAGTCAAACTCTCTCTCTTTGCAGATGACATGATTCTTTATATGGAAAACCCAAAAGACTCCACCCCCAAACTACTAGAACTCATACAGCAATTCAGTAACATGGCAGTATACAAAGTCAATGTACAGAAATCAGAGGCTTTCTTATACACTAACGATGAAAATACAGAAAGGGAAATTAGAGAATCGATTCCATTTACTATAGCACCAAGAACCATAAGATACCTGGAAATAAACCTAACCAAAGAGGTAAAGGAACTGTACTTGAGGAACATACAGAACACTCATGAAAGAAATTGAAGAAGACACAAAAAGATGGAAGACCATTCCATGCTCTTGGATCAGAAGAATAAACATTGTTAAAATGTCTATACTGCCTAGAGCAATCTATACTTTTAATGCCATTCTGATCAAAATTCCACTGGTATTCTTCAAAGAGCTGGAGGAAATAATCCAAAAATTTGTATGGAATCAGAAGAGACCCTGAATCGCTAAGTAAATGTTGAAAAACAAAAATAAAACTGGCGTCATCATGTTACCTGATTTCAAGCTTTACTACAAAGCTGTGATCACCAAGACAGCATGGTACTGGCATAAAAACAGACACATAGACCAGTGGAACCGAGTAGAGAGCCCAGATATGGACCCTCAATTCTATGGGCAAATAATCTTCGACAAAACAGGAAAAAATATCTAGTGGAAAAAAGACAGTCTCTTCGATAAATGGTGCTGGGAAAACTGGACAGCTATATGTAGAAGAATGAAACTCAAGCATTCTCTTACACCATACACAAAGATAAACTCGAAATGGATAAAAGACCTCAACATGAGACAGGAATCCATCAGAATCCTAGAGGAGAACATAGGCAGTAACTTCTTCGATATCAGCCACAGCAACTTCTTTCAAGATATGTCTCCAAAAGCAAAGGAAACAAAAGTGAAAATGAACTTTTGGGACTTCATCAAGATCAAAAGCTTCTGCACAGCAAAGGAAACAGTCAAGAAAACAAAGAGGCAACCCACGGAATGGGAGAAGATATTTGCAAATGACATTATAGACAAAAGGTTGATATCCAGGATCTATAAAGAACTCCTCAAACTCAACACACACAAAACAGACAATCATATAAAAAGAAATGGGCAGAAGATATGAACAGACACTTCTCCAATGAAGACATACAAATGGCTATCAGACACATGAAAAAATGTTCATCATCACTAGCCATCAGGGAGATTCAAATTAAAACCACATTGAGATACCACCTTACACCAGTTAGAATGGCCAAAATTAGCAAGACAGGAAACAACATGTATTGGAGAGGATGTGGAGAAAGGGGAGCCCTCTTGCACTGTTGGTGGGAATGCAAGTTGGTGCAGCCACTTTGGAAAACAGTGTGGAGTTTCCTCAAGAAATTAAAAATAGAGTTTCTCTATGACCCTGCAATTACACTACTGGGTATTTACCCCAACGATACAGATGTAGTGAAAAGAAGGGCCATCTGAACCCCAATGTTTATAGCAGCAATGGCCACAGTCGCCAAACTGTGGAAAGAACCAAGATGCCCTTCAATGGACGAATGGATAAGGAAGATGTGGTCCATATACACTATGGAGTATTATGCTTCCATCAGAAAGGATAAATACCCAACTTTTGTAGCAACATGGATGGGACTGGAAGAGATTATGCTGAGTGAAATAAGTCAAGCAGAGAGAGTCAATTATCATATGGTTTCACTTATTTGTGGAGCATAACAAATAGCATGGAGGACTTGGGAAGATGGAGAGGAGAAGAGATTTGAGGGAAATTGGAAGGGGAGGTGAACCATGAGAGACTACGGAGTCTGAAAAACAATCTGAGGGTTTTGAAGTTGCAGGGGTGGGAGGTTGGGGGAACCAGGTGGTGGGTAATAGAGAGGGCACAGATTGCATGGAACACTGGATGTGGTTCAAAAACAATCAATACTGTTACGCTGAAAAGAAAAAAATAAAAAAATAAAAAAAGAGAGAGAGAGAACATGAGAGGGGGAAGGGTCAGAGGGAGATGCAGACTCCCCGCTGAGGAGGGAGCCCAGGACTCTGGGATCATGACCTGGGCCAAAGCCAGACGCTAAATCGACTGTCATCCAGGTGCTTCATGGAAGCAAATACTTTTGATACTTATCTTCAATTATGTTCTTTGTTTAGCATAACTAAAATCATATCTTGACTAATATTTTACATTCTACTTACACAAATCCATATATAAAATAAAATTGTCCATGCTATCAAAAGGACTATTTAAATGTAATTCTTAAAACATTTGTTGACAGATTATAAAAATAGTACATATCAAATAGAGAAAAGTCAGAAAATAGATAAAAAGACAGAAAATAACAAGACTTTACAATTTTATAGTCTAGAGATATTCAGTTTTAACATTTTCTTATATCTCTTCATTTCTCTGTATATAGTGTGTTTTAATAATTGATCTATTGTATCTAGAAGTTTGTTTCCTGCTTTTTTTAAACTAAACACTATAACAAAAACTATTCCCCCTGTATATCAACTCTTTCATAAATATTTTTACATTTTACTTATCCAATTTTAGTTAATTCTTGTCCCATTATTAAATGCTATTAAATTATCATCCTACCATTAAATATTCTTCTTCTGATTTTTTTTATTTATTTATTTGACACAGAGAGAGAGATCACAAGTAGGCAGAGAGAGAGAGAGGAGGAAGCAGGCTCCCCGCTGAGCAGACAGCCTGATGTGGGGCTTGATCCCAGGACCCTGAGATCCCAGGACCCTGAGATCACGACCTGAGCAGAAGGCAGAGGCTCCCCACTGAGCCACCCAGGTGCTCCCTCTTCTTCTGATTTTTTAATTGTTCAAATTGCAAATAACAACGCAATGAACATATTTGTGCATAAAGTCTTTGCCTCTTTTGGATTATTTTCATTGCTTAAATTTCTAGAAGTACAAATATTGTCTCTAGGAGAAGTACAATAACTTTGTGTAAAGATCATTCTGAGTATAGTAATTGAAGAAGCATGTAATTTAGATGAAGGTGAAGTGATTCTTTGACTTATGTAAGAGGTTGCTGAATAATTAAAAGTCAAAAGAAGTAGTGTGAGTTCTTTTTAAATGCTTTTAAAGTCAGTAAGAATATATGACGCTTTTTATTTTGAAGGTACACACAGAAACCTTAGAAATAACAACCTCCTTTCTCCCCAAAGTGAGTAATAATTTATACCAGGCAAACAAACAACTGCTGGTTTCATTCCTTTTACAGCCAATGTATCTCTATGGAAGCAGTAGAGAAGGTAACAATTCTCAGTCAACTATAAAGTACCAGTGCTTATTTACACGGCTGTTAAAGGGTTGCTTTAACAATCATGCTTCCTCTCTGATCCTAATGATTCTTGCATGGCACCAAATTAAAGGAATGGTGATCTAATGGAAGGTGGATCACTAGAAATTACAGAATCATTTTCTAAAGAAATATTCAACAACTGACATTTATATGCAGATCTCTGAAAGGAAAGGAAGAGATCCAATGACTTTGATAGATCTCTTAGTGTTTTAATTTCTAAAGGCAAAACCCTAATTAATGTTTTCATAATAGTTGGATTATAATCCTAAAAATATAATAGGATATTAGTAATATGATGATTATTTTGTTTAATTACTTAGGTGTTAAATGTTGGGAGTCTCTTAACACACAAATGAAAATCACAATGAAATATCCCTTCATCTTTGTCAGAATGGCTAAAACCAAAAACAGAAGAAACAACAAGTACTGGCAAGCATGTGGAGAAGAAAAAGCAACCCTCGTGCACCATTGGTGGGTACGCAAATTGGTGCAACCACTATGGAAAACAGTATGGGGATTCCTCAAAAAATTAAAAATAGAAGTATCATACCATCCAGTATTCCACTACTGATATTTATCCCAAGAATACAAAAATACTAATTTGGAAAGATATGTCCACCCCTGTTTATTGCAGCACTTATACAATAGCAAGATACAAAAGCAACACACTTGTCCATTCATGGATGAATGGGTGAAGAAGTTGTGGTATTATACATGCCATGGAATATTACTCAGCCATAAAAAAGAATGAAATTTTGCCACTTGAAACAACATGGATTGATCTTGAGAGTATATTACTAAGCAAAATAAGTCAGGCAGAGAAGGACAAATAGTGCATGATATAATTCATATGTCTAATTTAAGAAACCAAACAAAGAAAAGAGAGACAAATGAAAAAAATCAGATCCTTAAATAGAGAGAGCAAACTGGTGGTTACCAGAGGGGAGGTGGATGGGAGGAAGGGAGAAATAGGTGAAGGGGATTAAGAGTACATTTATCATGATAAGCACTGTGTAATGTATATAATTGTTGAATCATTATATTGTACACCTGAAACTAATATAACACTATATGTTAATTATACCAGAATTGAAAAAAACAAGTAAATTAATTTTTTAAAATATTGAGAGTCTCTTTTGGTATATCCTTCTTGGTACTATGCTTGTGATTTCTTACAGCCCATAAGTGATTAAAGGTGTTACTTGGTACAAGATGATGAAGAAAGTAAAAAACAGCAAATTGTTCCACACTGGAAGCAAGTTACAAACATAAGTGGTGTTTGAGGACCCAGAGTTTGTAGAGCAAGTCATTATGAGAATCTGAAAGATCAATATGGCTGGAAAATAAATTTAATTAGGAATGTGGTGGAAGAAAAATTGTCCAGACACAAAGATGGAGAGGTTGAGGGGGGCCTGGGTGGCTCAGTCAGCTAAGCACCTGCCTTCAGTTCAGGCCATGATCCCACAGTCCTGGGATCAAGCCCCACAACAGGGTCTCTACTCGGTGACGAGTCTGCTTCTGCATCTTCCTCTGCCCCTTCCCCTCATTTGTGAGCTCTCTCTCTCAAATAAATAAATAAATGAAATCTTAAAAAAAAAAAAGATGGAGAGGTTGACCATAAACAGATCACAAAGGGTCTTATATACCAGGTTAAAGCAGTAAAACATCATTGAGGACATTTAAAAATGGGATGTCATCATAAGGCATAAAGAACATTCTACCTGGAGAACAAATAACTAACTGGAAGAAAAAAGAAGTTGTTGCAGTAATACAGGCAAGAGACAACAGCCAAAGTTAAGAAACTAGAACTGAGATGGTGTTGTGGGCTAAAGTGTGTTCCCCAAATCCAGATGTTGAAGACTTAACCCTCCAGTACCTCAGCATGTGACTACATTTGGACACAGAGACTTATAAATAAATGATTAAGTTAAAATGAGGCTGTTATTGTAGGTCCTAATCTAATCTGACTGGTGTTCTTATAAGAAGAGCAAATATATACACACAGAGAGATGCAAAGGATGTGTGCGCATAGGGGAAAGACCACAGGAAGACACAACAAGAAGGCAGCAGTCTGCAAGCCATGGAGAGAGGCCTCAACTCTGATACACCTTGATATCAGACATCAAGCCTCCAAAACTGTGAGAAAATTAACTTCTGGTTTATAAGCCACTCAGTCTATGATATTTTACTATGTTGTATAGCAAATGAATAGAGATGGATATAAATGAATGGATCTGAGAGATATTTAGAAGTCAAAATTATTAAATTCAGTGACTAGACTTAAGTTTAAATGAAGTGGCAGGAATCATGGTGACTCTGGATAGAGGAGCCATTTTCTGAGTCAGGGACTTCACAGGGAGGAGCAGGATGGACTGAAGATCACCAGTTCAGCTGTGGATCTGTTGAGTTCTTTGTAATTATGAGACATCCAAGTGAACATCTAATTATGGGTTAGACAATTATATAGATATATGGATCTGGAACTCAGGAAGCGAGTTTGGCTGGAGAAATGGGCCTGCACTCATCAGCATGCAGATTAGTGAAGACCCTGCTGGAGATAGGAGAACCATTGCTTGCACTTGGCGACTTGCAGATATAAGATTATAGAAATGAAAATTTCACAGATGGTTCTATGCTCCTCTGGCAAAGATCACTAAGTGTTGGCTCTTAGGTATTGAGGCAGACACTTGAAGCCTACCCAGATCACATTCCCCTTTTCTTCTTTTTAACAGGGGCTTATTTTGGATCAGGTTTCAAGCAGTAATGTGCCAAGCCCCAGGGAATAAATCATAATTGGTACATGGAAATCATTGTAATCCCCCTTCCCTTTGCCAGAGAATGTTTAGTAGGCATTTGACTTATTCATTTCCAGTGACAATATATCTGAAAATTTTTTCTTGATAAAGGGAAAAAATGTGCAAAGATATTTCCCTCTTTCTTCTTGAATTTGAGGACTATTGAGAAGATGCCATATTTGGTATAGCAGTAGTTATGTTATGAGAAGGAAGGAAAGTCAATAAAATTGAAGAAAAGCCTCCCAGGGGGTCTGGACCTGTGTAGTTGCTGAAACAATCCTGGAATCACTTTCCACTTCTCTTGTCTTGGGAGAAAAATAATTCCCCATTGTTCGTTCCACTTTCAGTTAAGAATCCTGTTTTGTGAAGCCAAAAGCACTCCAGTAGGTACCAGGGTTTCCCTCAAATAGCTCAATGATATTAAAAGTATCTTTTTTACCCCCCAGGTTCCTTGAGATATAACTAACATACAACATTGTTTAAGGTTAGGTTGGACAACATGATGATTTGATACACATATGTATTGCAAAAGGATTACCACAATCAGGTTAATTAATACCTCCATCATCTCATATACTTGTAGTTTTTTTTTTTTTTTGGTGCTAACATTTAGGATCTACTCTCTTATCATTTTTTGCATATGCAAAATGGTATAATTAACTATAGCCACCATGCTGTACATTAGATTCCCAGAAATTACTTCTCTTATAACTGAAAGTGTGTACCCTTTAACTAACATCTCCCCATTTCCCACACTCCCAGGCCCTGGCAACCACCATTTCACTCTCTGTTTCTGAGTTTGACATTTTTTAGATTCCACATGTAAGTGAGATCATACAGCATTTGTCATTCTCTGTCTGGCTTATTTTATTTAGCATAATGCCTCCAGGTTCATCCATGTTGTTACAAAAGGCAACATTCCCTTCTTTTTATGGCTTAATAATATTCCATTGTGTACACTATATGTATGTGTGTATACACACACACACACACACACCCCACATGGATACTTTAGTTGTTTCCATGTTTTAGCTATTGGAAATAATGTTGCATTGAACATAAGGATGCAGATCTTTCTTTGAGACAGTCATTTCATTTTATGGAAGGTCTCTGTGTGCAAGCTAAGATGTCAACTTGTTCAGCTTGTTAAAACTAAAAGTCTTCAGATTTTAGTCTGAGGGTTTCTATTTCCTCTTTCAGTTTCTAGTTAGAAGATAGTAAGATTTAAAAGATAGTATTGGCCACCCCTTCTGTGTGCAAAAATAATAAAATTGAATAGTTTGTAGACTATAAGATAGAAAACATCAAAAACCAGCTCTTTAAAATATTTTATACAATATCAAATCTTTAAATGGGTTTTTATAACAGCCATCAATTACTTAAGACACAAGTATACATTTATTTAAAAATCAGACAGTAAATTCTCAACAAATACTTTTCATTGAATTTGATGTGAAAGTCACTGAAAATTAAGAGCAAAATCATTTTCAATGTCTTTGTGAAAGAAAAAACTCACAGTCTTTTCTTTGCATTTTATCATAAAATAATTTCTTAAAAATGCAATAATATCTACTACTTTACTTTTTTTCTTTTTAATTACACAGAACTTTACAAAGTGACTTCTCTTCTATGGTCTAATGCAGCAAGAAAGATGAGAAATATGTCCCTGGTTTCCCAGGGGAATTCCAGGAAACTTTTTTTTTAAAGGATAATGTCAATTCTCTTTAAACATTGAAAAAATGTAGAAAAATGAAGAAAATCTCTCAAAATTATTTTCATGAAGTGAGCAAAACCTGATGTTAACCTTGAGGATATATACACTATTCAAAACACACACAAACACAAGCTCTAGACCAATTTCACTTTTGACTATCACTGTAAAAATCCTAAAGAAAATATTAACAAACAAAATCCATCAATACTTTGAAGGGTTGTGCATTATGACTACATATGGCTAACTTTAAGATCATTCACTATGAGAAAATGCATTAATACTATTTAGAATAGATGTATTACTTTAACACTGATGTAAGATCATGTCAATTCTCTGCCCCAAAATGTCTGAAGACTTCCAATTTCACTCAGAGTAAGAGCCAAAAATTCTTACACTGACCTAAAAGGTCTATATAATCTGAAAACTATTGTCTCTGTCTCTTATTCTCTTCTCAGTCACAGGGCTCCAGCCACAATGAACAGTGCTCATCCTCAAACAATCCAGGAATATTCCTTCCATAATGTCTTTGCACTGTTATACTCTTCTCCCACAAACTTCCACCAAATATTTGTGAGGTTAAGTCCCTTACATTCTAAAATATTTTTTCTTTTTTTTTTAAATAAAGATTTTTATTTATTTATTTGACAGAGAGAGAGATCACAAGTAGGCAGAGAGGCAGGAAGAGAGAGAGGGGGAAGCAGGCTCCCTGCTGAGCAGAGAGCCTGATGTGGGACTCGATGCGGGGCTCGATCCCAGGACCCTGGGATCATGACCCGAGATGAAGGCAGAGGCCCAACCCACTGAGCCACCCAGGCGCCCCTAAAATATTTTTCTTAAATGTCACCTTCCCTATAAAGCTTATGCTGCTTTAAAGTTGGAACTTTCCTACCCCTACCCCTGGCACTTCTGATTTCTTATCCTGCTCGGTGTTTTCTTTCTTTCTTTCTTTCTTTCTTTCTTTCTTTCTTTCTTTCTTTCTTTCTAAGAGTTGGTATAGTACTTCTGTATCATCTTCTAGAACTAACTCAATGTATTCATATATCATCATTTTTATTTATTGTCTCTCTCTCTCTCTCCTGTCATTATATAAGCTTTGTCCATTTCATTCACCATGATATTCCATGTGCCTAAAATAGTACCTGGCACATAGTTAGCATTCAACTGATTAAAATAGATGACTTAATAGTCATCTTAAAATAGATGGCTGAATGATTATTTAATATATCTAAAGAAAAGTCACATGCTGTTCTCCTTAGCCACTAAAAAGCCATTTGGCAAGGAGGAGGAGCAAGATGGTAAAGGAGTAGAAGACCTAAATTTCCTCTAGTCCCAGGAATTCTGCTAGTTACCAAACCATTCTGAACACCTACAAACTCAACAGGAGACTGAAGAGAATAGCAGCAGTTCTATGACCATAAAAGTGACCACTTACTGGAAGGTAGGACTTGTGGAGAAGTGAGTCCAAGGTGATATACACAGGAAGATAGACCATGGGGTGATGGACCAGCTCCCAGCAAGCAGTAGAGCAGTGGAGCACAAAATCATAAATTTTAGAAGTCTACTCTGGGGAGGGATGTCACTCTAGAGGCTAAGTTGGGGGTGGAGTCCTCACGGGGATAGTGTGGTCTCAGGACCCGCAGGGTCACAGAAGGACCAGATGTGTCTGAGTGTGGCAGAACTCTCGGGTATCAGAGCGAGGAAGCCAGCTGCAGAGACAGAGCTGAGGAGTGCGCTCTCAGCTTGGGGTTACCTTAAACTGTGATCCATGGCATAGTCAGGCCACTATTCTTGTAGCAGGGACCCCACAAGTGGCAGATCTGGAAAGACCCCCCCCCCCCGCCTCCCTCTTCCAGGCAGAATGGCACTGGAGCACACTGCAAGGATCTGCTGGGTTTGGTGACTCCAAATGGGACCGGGTGCCAGATACAGAAATGCTCGGTCACAGGCTGGGTGAGTACAGAGCATAGCAGGAGACCATGGAGACAGGAGTGATTGACTGCTTTTGCCTGAGGGATCACTGTAAAAGGAGGCCCTGAGCTCTTGGCTCCTCCAGGGCTGGAGACTGGGAGGCTGACATCTTCATTCCCATCCTCCAAAGCTGTCTAGAAAGCGGTTCAGGGGAAAAAAGCTACAAAAGCAAACCTGAGCAGATTACAAAGCCTGGTCCTTGGTAAGGGCAGTGCAATTCCGCCTCAGGCAAAAACATTTGAGAATCACTGTAACAGGCCCCTCCCCCAGAAGATCAGCAAGAACATCCAGTCAAGACCAAGTTCACAAAGCAATGAGAACTGTGAAACTCCAGTGCTAGGGGAATGCAACACTTAGAATTCATGTTTTTTTCCCTATGATTGCTTAGATTTTCGAGGTTAAATTTTGAAAATTTCTGTTATTTTTTCCTTTTTCTGTTTTTTAATATTTCCTCTTTCCGATTTTAACCAATTTTAACTATTTTATCTTATCAATACCTTTTTAAAAATCTTTTTTAATTTTCATTTTTATAGTCATATCCTATCCCTTCATTTTTTGTATTTAACCTTATTTTTTGTGTACATATAAGTATCTTTTTCTTTAAAATTTTTGGATACACTTTCTTACAGACCAAAATATACCTTCATTCTAGCACATGGCTTTGTTCTAGTCTTCAGCTTGATGACATTGTCTTTTTTTTTCTTTTTTCAACTGACTTCTTATCAATTCCTTTTTAAAAATCTTTTTTAATTTTATTCATTATGGTCATATTCCATCCCTTCATTGTGTTTATCCTTATCTATCTATCAAGTACCTATCTATAAGTTTTTTTCTTTAAAATTTTAGGAGACAGTCTCTTCTAATAGACCAAAATACACCCAAAATCAAGAGTGTGGCTCTGTTCTATTCACTAGCTTAATCATATATACATTTTTTTTCCCTTTCTTCTCCCCCTGGTTTCCGGTCTCTTCTGATTCAGTTAGTGTATATTTTTCTGGGGTTGTTGTTATCCTTTTAGCATCTTCTTCTCTCATTCATCTATTCTTCTCTGGACAAAATGACAAGGCAGAAAAACTCACCTCAAAAAAAGTACAAGAAGCAGGACCGATACCTAGAGACCTAATCAATATGGACATTAGTAAGATGTCAGAACTAGAGGGGCGCCTGGGTGGCTCAGTGGGTTGAGCCACTGCCTTCGGCTCAGGTCATGATCTCAGGGTCCTGGGATCGAGCCCCACATCGGGCTCTCTGCTTAGCTGGGAGCCTGCTTTCCCCTCTCTCTCTGCCTGCCTCTCTGCCTACTTGTGATCTCTCTCTCTCTCTCTGTCACATAAAAAAAAAAAAAGATGTCAGAACTAGAGTTAAGAATGATTATAAAGATGCTAGCTGGGCTTGAAAACACAAATAAGATACTAGAGAATCCCTTTCTGGAGAAATAAAAGAACTAAAATTCTAACCAAGATGAAATAAAAAGAACACTATTAATGAGATGCAATAAAAAATGGAGGCTCTTACTACTAGAATGAATGAGGCAGAAGAGAGAATTAGTCATATAGAAGACCAAATGATGGAAAATAAAGAAGATGAAAGAAGACAGATAAACAACTACTGGATCATGAGGGAAGAATTTGAGAGATAATTGATACCATAAGATGAAACAATATGAGAATAGTTGGGAATCCCAGAAAAAGAAAGAGTGGGACAAGAAGGGTCTCAAGTACACAACCTAACCCTACACCTAAAGGAGCTGGAGAAAGAACAGCAAAGAAAGCCTAAACCCAGAAGGAGAAGAGAAATAATAAAGATCATAGCAGAAATCAATGAAATAGAAACCAAAAGAACAGTAGAACAGATCAATGAAACTAGGAATTGTTTCCATGAAAGAATTAATAAGATTGATAAACCCCTGACCAGACTTAACAAAAAGAAAAGCCAAAGAACCCAAATTAATAAAAACATGAATGAAAAAGGAGAGATCACAACCAACACCAAAGAATTACAAACAATTATAAGAATATATTATGAGCAACTATATGCCAGCAAATTTGACAACCTGGAAGAAATGGATGCATTCCTAGAGACATGTAAACTATCAAAACTGAAACAGGAAGAAATAGGAAACCTGAAAAGACCCATAACCAGTAAGGAGATTGAAGCAGTCATCAAAAATCTCCCAACAAACAAGAGCCCAGGGCCAGGTGACGTCCCAGGGGAATTCTACCAAATAGTTAAAGAAGAATTAATACCTATTCTCCTGAAACTATTCCAAAAAATAGAAATGGAAGTAAAACTTCCAAACTAATTTTATGAGACCAGCATCATCTTGATCCCAAAACCAAAGACCCCCATCAAAAAGGAGAATTACAGACCAATATCCCTGATGAACATGGATGCAAAGATTCTCACCAAAATACTAGCCAATATGATCAGCAGTACATGAAAAGGATTATTCACAATGATCAAATGGGATTTAATCCTTGGCTGCAAGCTTGCTCAACATCTGCCAAACAATCAGTGTGATAAAATACATTAATAAAAGAAAGAACGAGAACCATATGATACTCTCAATAGATGTTGAAAAAGAATTTGACAAAGCACAGCATCCTTTCTTGATCAAAATTCTTCACAGTATAGACATAGAGGCTACATACTTTAATATCATCAAAGCCATCTATGAAAAACCCACAGCAAATATCATTCTCAATAGGGAAAAACTGAGAGCTTTTCCCCTAAGGTCAGGAACAGAGCAGGATCTCCACTATCACCACTGCTATTCAACACGGTACTAGAAGTCCTAGCCTCAGCAATCAGACAACAAAAACAAATAAAAGGCATCCAAATCAGCAAAGAAGAAGTCAAACTCTCACTCTTTGCTGATGATGTGATACTTTATGTGGAAAACTCAAAAGACTCCACTCCAAAACTACTAGAACTCATACAGGAATTCAGGAAAGTGTCAGGATATAAAATCAATGCGCAGAAATCAGTTGGATTTCTGTACAAAAACAGCAAGACAGGAGAAAAAATAATTAAGGAGTTGATCCCATTTACAATTGCACCCAAAACCATTATATACCTAGGAATAAATCTAACCAAAGAGGCAAAGAATCTGTACTCCAAAAACTATAGAGAACTCATGAAAGAAATTGAGAAAAACACAAAGAAATCGAAAAATGTTCCATGCTCATGGATTGAGAGAACAAATATTGTGAAAATATCTATGCTACCTAGAGCAATCTACACATTTAAGGCAATCAGGATCAAAATACCATTGACTCTTTTCAAAGAAATGTAACAAATACTCCTAAAATTTATATGGAACCAGAAAAGACCCCAAATAGCCAGAGGAATGTTGAAAAAGAAAACCAAAGTTGGCGGCATCAAAATTCCAGACTTCAAGCTCTATTACAAAGCATGTCAAGACTGTATGGTACTGGCACAAAAACAGACACATAGATCAATGGAACAGAATAGAGAGCCCAGAAATGTACCCTCAACTCTATGGTCAGCTAATCTTTGACAAAGCAGGAAAGAATATCCAATGAAGAAACAGGAGTCTTTTCAACACATGGTGTTGGAAAAATTGGACAGCCACATGTAGAAGAATGAAACTGGACCATTTCCTTACATCACACACAAAAATAGACTAAAAATGGATGAAGGACCTCAATGTGAGAAAGGAATCCATCAAAATCCTTGAGGAGAACACAGGCAACAACCTCTTTGACTTCAGCCGCAGCAACTTCTTCCTAGAAACATTGCCAAAGGCAAGGGAAGCAAGGGCAAAAAGGAACTATTGGGACTTCATCAAGATCAAAAGCTTTTGCACAGCAAAGGAAATAGTCAACAAAACCAAAGACAACCAACAGAATGGTAGAAGATATTTTCAAATGACATATCAGGTAAAGGGCTAGCCAAAATCTATAAAGAACTTCTCAAACTCAATATCCAAAGAACAAATAATCAATCAAGAAATGGGCAGAAGACATGAACAGACATTTCTGCAAACAAGACATCCAAATTGCCAATAGACACATGGAAAAGTGAACAACATCACTTGGCATTAGGGAAATACAAATCAAAACCACAGTGAGATACCACCTTACACCAGTCAGAATGGTTAAAATTAACAGGTCAGGAACTGGCAGGTGTTGCAAGGATGTGGAGAAAGAGGAACCCTCCTACACTGTTGGTGGGAATGCAAGCTGGTGCAGCCACTCTGGAAACCAATATGGAGGTTCCTCAGAAAGTTGAACATAGAGCTACCTTATAACGCAGCAATTGCACTACTGGGTATTTACTCTAACAATACAAATGTAATGATCTGAAGGGGCACATGCACCTGAACATTTATAGCAGCAATGTCCACGATAGCCAAACTATGGAAAGTCAACAGATGAATGGCTAAAGAAGATGTGATATATCTATATGTATATCTAGATATACATATAGATAGATGTATGAATACTATGCAGCCAACAAGAAAATGAAATCTTGTCATTTGCAACAACGTGGATGGAATTAAAGGGTATTATGGTGAGCAAAATAAGTCAATCAGAGAAAGACAAATATCATATGATCTCACTGATATGAGGTATTTGAGAAACAAGACAGAGGATCATAGAGGAAGGAAGGGAAAAATAAAATAAGATGAAATGAGAAAGGGAGACAAACCATAAGAAACTCTCAATCTCAGGACACAAACTCAGGGTTGCTGGAAGGGAATAGGTGGGAGTGATGGGGTTGCTGGGTGATGGACATTGGGGAGGGTATGTGCTATAGTGAGGAAAAAAAAATTTAAAAAAACAATTTGGCAAACAAATACACATTCTTGCTTGAGTTTTTACTCAACTAGTAGAAATTAATGGCTAAATCCTTACTAGTATTTATCTAAAAAACATTCTTGATAGAAAAAACACTGAAGGGATTCCACTACCATTAGGTGCAAGGGTGACCACTACCATTACTTACCACTTAACTTCTATGGCATGTATAAGTTGATTTAATTAGATATAGAAAGTAATTACATATATAAAGAATGGACAGAATAAACATAAGTACTTGTATATAAAAGGATTATACAACCAGAGTGAAAAAGTCAAATGAAAAAACTACAAAATTGAACATGAGCTTAATCAGGTATCAGAATAATAAATTTTTGCACATTTATTTGAAAAATAATTCTAACTATTTTATTTGTTATGCTGTTCTTTTTGCTATTGTAGCTTGGAACTTTTATTTCATTACATCTTTTAACTGGTAAATATATATAATGGAATATTATTCAGCCATAAAGGAAAGGTAATCCTGTCATTTGCAAGTACATGGATGAACATGTTAAGTGAAATAAGCCAGACATAGAAAAACAAAAACTGTATGATCCCAGTTATGTAAAATCTAAAAAAATTGAACTCACAGAAGCAGAGTAGGATGGTGGTTTCCAAAAGTTCAGGGTGGGAGGAATGGGAAGATATTGGGTAAAGGGTATACACTTTCAGTTATAAGACAACTAAGTCCTGGGGATCTAATGTACAGTGTGGTGACCATATTTAACAATACTGTATGTACACTTGAAATTTTCTAAGAGAATACATCTTAACTGCTCTCACCATACACACACATAAATGGCAACTATGAGGCAATGGATATCTTTATTAGCTTGATTATAGTAATCATTTCACAGTGTACATGTAATCAACTCCTCATATTATACACCTTAAATATATACAATTTTCATTTGTCAGGTATACCTCAGTAAAGTTGGGGTTAAGGTCAAAATTAGTCTTGGTGGGCTAACAGTGAAGCATCAGCAGGTTTATATGCCTTCTAAAGGCTCTCGGGAAGATTCTTTTTCTTGCCTTTTCCAGCTTTCAGAAGCTGTCTGAATTTCCTCATCTTACAGTCCCTGCCACATTTAAGCAGAGGTGGCTGGTCAAGTCTTTCTTCAATCATATCACTTTGACACTGACTCTTTTTCTGACTCCTGCTTTCACTTTTTTTTAAAAGATTTTATTTATTTATTTGACAGAGATCACAAGTAGGCAGAGAGGCAGGCAGGGAGAGCGAGGGAAGCAGCCCTCCTGCTGAGCAGAGAACCCGATGTGGGGCTCGATCCCAGAACCCTGGGATCATGACCTGAGCTGAAAGCAGAGGCTTTAACCCACTGAGCCACCCAGGTGCCCCCCGTCTTTACTTTTAACAACCCTATGACAATGCTGTGTTCATCCAGGTAATCCAGGATAACTTCCCTATCCAAACATCAGCTGATTAGGAAACTGGATCACATCCACTACTTGAATTCCAATTTGCCATGTAACAGAGCATATTTGTAGATTGGGGAATTGGGATGCAGACATCTTTGGAAGGCTATTGCTGTGCTTACTATACCCTGAAATAGCTTTAAATATTTAAATGACCTTGTATATGATAAAATTATCATCTCAGTGATTTGTACAAAGTTGGGCTTTTTAATGGATGGTTTTAGGACAGCTGAGTAGTCCTTGGAAGAAAGATTAAATTAAATGCATTCTTTACATAGTATAACAGGATAAACCCCAAATTTATCAAAATATTTAAATTTTAAAAAATGAACCATAGATATATTAGAGAAGGTTTGACAAATGTCTTTATAACCTCATGGTAAGACTCTTCTAATTATGACTATGGAGGATGGACATTAAGGTAACCACCCTCATCCCTCGCTCCCACTATTCATGTCTTTGTGTATATCCCTTCTGCCTGAGTATGGGTGCACCTATAGCCTGCTCCTAACCAACAGAATGTAGCAAAGATAATGGGATGTATATAATTATTGTGGTTCTATAAGGTTCTATAAGTGCAGAATCAATTTTGATAATTCCTTTCCCTTTTTTCTCTCTCTCATTCTCTGTCTTTTGCAAAACTCTAAGAATCTTATGGAGGAAAAGAAATTAATTCTACCAACAATTAGAGTGACTTGAGGAACAGATTTTTCCACAGTTGAGTCTTCAAAAGAACACAAGAACACGGTCCAGCCAACATACTGATTGCAGCTTTGTGAGATCCTGATAGAGGACTCTTCCCCCCACTCAGAAGTTCCTAGACTTTTGACCTACGGAAGCTGTAAAATAATAAATGTATGTTATTTGGAGCTGCTAAATTTATGATAATTTGTCACACAACATGAAAAACAAATACAGTGATTCAACATTTGTACTACAGGAAAAGTAAATAAATTTTACTACATTAAAATTTCAAAACTTCAGTATTGCAAAGCAAAGAAACATACACAAATATCATAATTAAAAAACAAGAATACATAAGTCAAAAGTCAGTTTATTTTTAAAGTAATTATTAAATGATAATCCCCTCAATAGATAAAGAAAGTTCCAGAAATCAACAAGAGAAAGATCAATCTCTCAGTAGAAATATAGTCAATGGACATGAACAATTAAAAAAAAAAAAAGAAATTCAAATCACCCTTAAATATATTAAACAAACTCAACCTCACTTATAAGAAAAATTCAATTAAAATTATATTGGAATACCATTTGTACCTTGCAGACCTGTTAAATTCCAAAAGGTTTAATGACACCATGTGTTGGTAAACATAAAAAAAAAAAAAAACTCATGCACTTTCACAGGTGGCTGGCTGTTACAAACCGGAAGGCGATTTAGTGATATCAATCAACATTACAAATACATGTCTTTGATCCAGGAATTTCACTACTTAGAATTATCCTACGATGCCTGGGTGGCTCAGTGGTTAGGCCTCTGCCTTTGGCTCAGGTTGTGATCTTGGCATCCGGGGATCTAGTCCTGCATTGGGCTCTCTGCTCAGCGGAGAGCCTGCTTCCCCCTCTCTCTCTGCCTGCCTCTCTGCCTACTTGTGATTTCTCTCTCTGTGTGTGTCAAATAAATAAAATCTTTAAAAAAAAAAAAGTTGGGTATTCATCCTTAAAAAAAAAAAGAATTATCCTAAAGAGGTCCTCACAATCATATGAAATAATGCCTTTCAGAACCATTTGTAATAAGATTAAAAACCTAATGTCTATTAATTAGAAATCAGTTAAATTATGGTACATCCATTCAATGGAAGAGTGTGCAGCTATAAAATGACACTGAGATCTTTATTACTGATTTGGGCAGACTGGGTTACTATTCACCAGTTATTCTCAACTCCCCTACCATGATGCCTCTCCCTACGGGAGAATCATATGTATCTATCCCTGTTGAACTTCAGAAAAGATGTAACTTGCTTTGTCCAATGATGTGTGGGCATATATGTCATGTGTTACTTCAGACAGAAGATTTAAGAGTCAACAAGTAATTTACCCTCTGCCATAAGTCTAGCACTGTTCCAACTAGATATTGTTCAATCTGCCTGAATTCAAGACAATGACTTGGGATAGACTACAGGTGACCCACAGTAGAAACATTGTGTGAGACATAAATCTATGTAGTTTAAAGGCATGGAGATTTTAGAATCAACACAGTAACTTATCCTGGCTGATGCACTTATGCAGAAAATCCCCAAGATAGATTGCTAGGTGAAAAAAAAAAAAGTTGTACAGAAGAGTATGTGTAAGTATGGCACACTCTGTCTAAAAACAAAGAGGGAAAAAATACAAATGCATGTGTGTACTAGCTCATACAAGCACAACAAATTTCTGGATAATTTTTATCTATTAGGGACAATTGGGAACTGGGCAAATGTGAGACAAAGTTAAGAGAGAATTTGATAGGATACTTCTTTTTATATTTTTGATCTATTCAAACCTTTAATACATTTCTAAGGAAAGAAACATCTGTCTCTAAACCATATGTTAGCATAAAAATCTTAAGAAACAAGTTGAAAAGGTAACAGGAGAAGAAAAAACATGAAGTCTTCCTGGGGCTTGAACAGAAACAACAACCATCTTTGCAATGATGGCCTTTTCCATAACTGTGCCTGCCTCTGACCATATTCATCTGGCAAAAAGGGGAATGTTCCAGGAAGAACTACATGGGAAAACTGATAAATATGTAAAGTAGCATGAAGACAAATTTAGAGAACAGTGAGTTGCTAAAATGAGAAGTATGTTTTTTTCAGATAGAGAGCACGGATGTTAGGAGAAAAAAAAAAGTGACTTAATTATCAAACACCTTGACAGCTAACGGTACACAGTTTGGGCTTCATCCTTAGGATATGTAGAACTGGGTGAATGGAAAATAAAAATGCAGAGAATTCACAAGACTTCTTAAACTGGAAGTTGTATGAAAAATAAATAAGAAAATGACATAGGGGAAGTCTCTCAGGGCATTTATGATATTCCTGTTTTAAGATCCAAAGAATCATGCAGTTAGGAGGAACACAATATGTAACATTTAGTTAGAAATAAAGCTTAGTCCTGGGGCGCCTGGGTGGCTCAGTGGGTTAAAGCCTCTGCCTCCCGCTCAGGTCGTGATCCCAGAGTCCTAGGATCGACCTGGGATCGAGCCCTGCACCAGGTTCCCTGCAGGGAGCCTGCTTCCCTTCCTCTCTGCCTGCCTCTCTGCCTACTTGTGATCTATCTGTCAAATAAATAAATAAAATCTTAAAAAAAAAGAAATAAAGCTTAGTCCTGATTGTACTCATCTTTTTCCAGTGCAACAAGACTACTTTACTTTAGATAAATAACATGCATAAACAATTAATAAGAGTATAAAGTGAGTACAGTAAGACCTGGTTATGCTACAGAAGCTCGAAGTTAACCGAGAAATTTTTTACTTGGAAATAGCCTTCGACAAGGCAGTCATAATCCCTATTATTCTCTAGGCTTATCTAATTCATTAATGACCAAAACACCAACAGAAATTGCTACATAAGATATTATTTCAGAATGCTTTGATTTCTAATGTCAAATATTTATTTAACTATTTGAAATAGTGAAGATTTTGAAAAGCCAAAAAACTTCAAAATGAAAACAATCAGTATCTTTTAATATGAGACTACAATGCCTAAACAGCACTAATATTGTTACCTGAAATATTTGTGGATTTGTTAATACTAGAATACAGTATTTAAAAATTAAAAACCAAATATTCAAGTTGGTTAGTGAAGAGAATACAAGGAATTTTAGTTTTTTTACTATCAAAGATATTGTGTACAAAGTGATTTCACCAGTTGCCCTGGATTAAAACCTTATTACTGAAGAAGGAAAGTTTAATCTTATCAGTAAATAGATTTTTATCAGTAAAATGTGTTTTGGAATCCAGTGTATGTTGAAGGAATTTTAATGTCAAAAAATGCATAAAAAGGAAAGTGGCCTATATTTTTATTTTAAGAAAATAATGTAAAACTTTTTAAAATTTTATTTTAAATTCAGTTAATTAACACATAGTGTATTATTAGTTTGAGATAGAGTTCAGTGATTCATCAGTTGCATTTAACACACAACACTCATTACATCATGTGCCCTCCTTAATGCCATTCACCCAGTTACCCCATCTCCCCACCCACCTCCCCTCCAGCAACCCTCAGTTTGTACAAACATCCTAGCATATATATTAGAATGTATTTAAAAGTGGTGAAATTTGAAGCAAATAATCTGTGTTCTTTCCATGTACCTTCCTTATGACCTATGTTTGTAAGTCAACAAGACTCAGTTGAGCTATAGTCAGTGACTCTGAAAAAAAAATTTTTTCCCATTTAAAAAAAAAAAAACCTATACGATATAACATGACCTTGGTCTTAATAAGAATTTATTATCAGTTGTACAACAATGTGAATGTACTTAATGCTATAGAACTATATACTTAAAAAGTGGTTAAAAAGATAAATATTATTATGTATATTTTACCACAAATTTTAAAAAAGGATTTATCATTAAACACTTATTAATAGTGCTGCTATTTATCATTTAATTATAAAATATTTCATATCTGTTTATTCTGCATCCACCAAAACATTTTGTTCCTATTGCATTAGCTTCGTTTACTAACACTGAACCATATCTTGATCCATCAGCATTTTTATTCATTGATTCAGAACATAAATATTTTACTCCCATAAATATGAGCAGTAATCTACTGAGATTAACATTTCAGTTAGGGGGCCACAGCTAATATATACAATCATATTTTCAGTACTGTGCCCGTGGCTTCATAAAATCAATTCAACTAACAACTACTGAATTCCTGTCTAACACAAAGGACTCTCCCAGACACTTTTATTGTTATCTCAATATATTGTTGACTAACTTGCAAGCTTTACACTCATAATATAGGTATATTTATATGTAAGATTGTTATTAAACTCATATTGTAATCCCAAAGTCACTATGGTAATTTTCCAAAACCAGCTCTTGTTTATCATATGTATTATATACTTATGTATAACCCCAAAGCCTCTTTGCTCCCCATCTACCAAAAATCCTTGCAAGACAAAGTGTCATTCAACGAAGATATATATTATTTATTAACATTATTTCTTCCTGATTTTACTAATTATCCATGTCCAGTCAGAAGGGTTTTTTTTTTTATTTTACTTTTCTAGCAATTTAAAAATAAAGATATTACATGGATACCAGTATACAACGCTCACATTTTTCTGCACTGGCTATTAAAATACTAATCTATTTTTAATCCAAACACTTACTGCCTTATTACATGCTGCCTAAGGATACTGCTGTGGAGCAGGGGCAGGAGAGGCTGGGATAAGGCAGGGGGAATTGTGGGTGAATATGTACCCACTCCCTCTACCCACACATCCACCTGGTACCCAGTGGGGTGACCTTGGCAGTGGAGTCATAGACAAAGGCTGTTACTGCCTCAGGGTAGCACAATGCAGGCAGGGTGGGTATGTGGCTGACACAGCAGGAAGCACTGGTAGAGGTGCTGCTGACAGTATGCCAACAAAGGGTCTCCGTAGGTCCAGGTCATAAGGGAATCCCTCACATCCAGGTGTGTACTCTGCCCTGATTCAAGGATATGGTGCCAGCTGCCCTCTGACTGCAGAAAAATGCTGACTTGGGGAAGCTGGATGAGGAGGTTGTTGGAAAAGTTTGATGTGATTAATCACATCCTGAGAAAGGAGCATCATAACTACTGACAAACTTCAACAAAATATCACATGGGCTTTATCTAAAAATCAACCAAGGACCTGCAAATTGTCACAATGATTTGATAAATGTAAATGTATTTAAATTACAATTTATAAGACTTGATAAACTGTTCTCTGATATATACCAGTTAAGTTAGAAAACAAAATATTCTTGAAATTTTTCTTGTGTGTTCATTTACATATTAATTTCTCTGACCATTTAGTCAATAATACTTCCTTTTTTTCATTTTACTTGCATCACCCCACTCTGTGAAAATGAGGCCCTATATCTATATTTTCTTACTAATATTTCCCCCCTATAAAACATGGTACTGGTACACAATAAGTCTCAAAAAATTATCTAATGAATGCCTAAATAATTAAATACATATAAATTCAACTAGCAGTTCTAATTTCCCAAGTCCTCCTAAATCCAAAGTCAATTCAATTTCATAAAACAAAAAGATTATGAGAACCTACTAAGTGTAAGTTACCATGGGAATTCTGAGGAGAGTATGAAGACAACTACCCAGTCCCTACCCTCAACCAACTTAAAATTGAATGAGAGACAGAGCTTCTTTTTTTTTATGGTTTTAATTTCTAATAAAATTTTTATTGATACAATTCATAGACACAAAGCTTTTGGGGGGGTATTCAATAATTTTTTTATGGTAGTAAGACTCCACTTTTTATTTTAACTTTTTTAAAAATTTCTTTCAGTGTTCCAGAGTTCATTCTTTATGCACCACACCCAGTGCTCCATGACATATGTGCCCTCCATAATACCCACCACCAGGCTCACCCAACTCCCCCCAAAACCCTCAGTTCATTTCTCAGTCTTTCGTAGTTCATCTCCTCCCCAGTTTCCCCCAACTCACTTCTCCTCTCCAACTCCCAATGCCCTCCATGTTATTCCTTATGCTCTACAAATAAGTGAAACCATATGATAATTTACACTCTCTGCTTGACTTATATCACTCAGCATAACTTCTTCCAGTACTGTCCATGTTGATACAAAAGTTGGGTATTCATCCTTTCTGATGGAGGCATAATACTCCATAGTATATATGGACCATATCTTCTTTATCTATTTGTCCTTTGAAGAGCATCATGGTTCTTTCCACAGTTTGGCAACTGTGACCATTGCTGCTATGAACACGGGGGTACAGATGGCCCTTTTTTTTTTCACTACATCTGTATCTTTGGGGTAAATACCCAATAGTGCAATTGCCTGTTCATAGGGAAACTCTATTTTTAATTTCTTAAGGAATCTCCACACTGTTTTCCAAAGTGGCTGCACCAACTTGCATTCCCACCAACAGGTAAGAGGGTTCCCCTTTCTCCACATTCTCTCCAACACATGTTGTTTACTCTGTTCCACTGGTCTATGTGAGACAGAGCTTCTTAAGAAAAATTAAAATCCCTAATATTTATTTCACACTTCTGTATTGAATTTTACATTCTAAGGAAAACAGCCTCTTTAGGACATGACATACTTCATGGTATGCATATGGCCACACACCTGTGGTAGGTGTTTCACCCTGCACGTGAGAAAGGGCTTGGGATTTCAGGATTGTGCCTGTCCTACATTGCCCCAGAAGAGCTGTTTCCTTAAAGCTATGGTTTTTGAGTAAAGAAACTGCACTGTCTGGCTTTAGGCCAAGACAACTGTTTCATCAACAAATTTCTTGGTTTGGTTTTGTTTTCTCCTCCCCCTTCAAAGCTAGAAAATTGTATCATGTATTTCTAATACATATAAATGTTTTATTAATTCCATTAAATTCTGTTCATCCCGTCCTTACAAACATGTTGTTCTTCTTGCCTAAGGTGTAATAAAGGATGTGGGTACCTAATCTTGAGATGCACACAACCTTGAGGTTTAAAGAGTTTAAGTAAGAACTAGGCAACCATTAGAGAAAAATAGAAATAATTATGTTACCTCACTGATGATTTATCTTAATTTATTCATAACAAAATAAGGTAAAAAAAAGACATCAGAACACCTGACTTTAATGAAATATTTTTGAACAACAAAGAATTCTAGAATCCATAACCTATTCCCAACTTTTTCAGCTATATGGATGTGACGGGTTGTATTTATAAAAAGCATGACAATCCTTTATAATTATTAGAAGAACATGTTTCTGGAACACCTCACCAATCACAGATGGAGGATTTTAGTTGTCCTTTAGATGCCAAAAAATCAAAGGCTTTACTATGATCAACACTAAATTCACATTCATAACATAAGGTACATCCAAGTACTTAATGCCATATGCCCTCCCTCAGCTTCTCCCCACGTGCTTGTGATCTAGCTCCTGAAAATGTTAAAAGTGAAATTTAAAAACAGCCTCACTGTAGAGGGAGTTTTGTCCACACCACTTTCTTCCTGAATCCAGAAAGGAGATTTACACACATACTATTCATATTCCAAACCAACAAGTAAATATAACTAAGTAAGTAAAATAAGTAAAAATAAGTAAATATAAGTAAATAAGAACTAAGTTATGAAGTAAGTAAATAAGTAAAATAACTTAAAGTAAATAAGTAAAAATAACTCTACCTTGCAGCCTTATAAATGTTTCATATTCATGTCATTTCAAAATGGAAATTAACATGTTTTTCTAAACATCCGTCTGACAAAAGATAAAGGAATGCCAATAGGTCTTTTAGGAGAAACCTCTACAGACAAATCATCACATGGAGCTAAAAAAAATCTCTAGATGAACAGAGCCTAGGGTTTACTTGTCTGAGTCAGTTGGGTTAATGCAGTTAAGGATAACACAGTACTTCTGTAATATCACTTTCTCCATGTCTTGCTTTCACCTCCATGGTACTAAGTGATGTAATGGTGTTTTGTGTTATGTGTTAAGCTTTGACCTATATCTTGTCACTGGCAATAAAAAGATAAAGAAATAAACAATAACAGACAAAAGAGGTTGGCAAAGCTCTCTAGCGACACAGATTATAGAACCAAGCTAATAAAAAGTTTCATTTTAAAAGATCATAGTGCCAACAACAACATAAATGAATACTAAATCAATGATTTATAGTGTGTTAGTGTCCTATATACAATAAAACCAAAAAGTAACTGAAGAACTCCACATATTACCTCTCACTTCCTTTTATTGTGCTGTATTTTATGTCTTTGAGCAGTATTTATATTCTGAATTGAAATTTTTATTCCAAATAAAACACAGTGGGAACTACTTAAAAAAAAAAATCATGATACCAATTTCTCTAGAAACCTTAAAAACACTCCACTCCAAACCATCAGACTATTACAATTTGATATTGTCCCTGAAAGGAGGGAAAAGTAACAACAACAACAACAACAAAAAATAATCTGGACCTTTCTCCCAGGTATGTCTAGACTGGAAAGTGGTTTGAACTACAGGCTGAGGGGGTGCTGCAAACACAGGTTTGAGACTGGCACATAGTCTTGGCCCTAGCAGGTGTTTCCCCATTACTGTGCCAGAGGCAAAAGGAGAGCAATGGTAAAAAAGCAGGTGAAAGACATAAAGGAGGACCAAGCATGCTTTTTCTTTATGAGAGAGATCATAGTTCAAGTACAAGATCTTCAAGCAAAAGCAAAATGTCAGTAGAAGATGAGGCAACTGCTGTGAGGGGAGAATATTCCTTCACCATCCACATCCTCAGCTTTTTCCCCAACACCCAATAGGTTTAAAACTCTACTAAGAGCAGGAAATAATTGGCAAGCATATATTAACATAAACTATGAGACAAGTGCATTTTTCTTGAGGTAAAAATTAACAAAATACTAAGATAAAGATTATGCTGAGTGAAATAAGTCAAGCAGAGAGAGTCAATTATCATATGGTTTCACTTATTTGTGGAGCATAACAAATAGCATGGAGGACATGGGGAGTTAGGAGAAGGGAGTTGGGGAAATTGGAAGGGGAGGTGAACCATGAGAGACTATGGACACTGAAAAACAATCTGAAGGGTTTGAAGAGGTGGGGGGGTGGGAGGTTGGGGGAACCAGGTGGTGGGTATTGGAGAGGGCACGGACTGCATGGAGCACTGGGTGTGGTGCAAAAACAATGAATACTGTTATGCTGAAAATAAATTTTAAAAATGATTAAAAAAACAGAAACAAAAACAAAATAAACAAAACGTGCAGAGGCACAGGGAAAATACCATGTGACAATGGAGGCAGAAATTAGAATAGTGCATCAACAAGCCAAAGAATGCCGAGGATTGCCAGCAACAATCAGAAGTGAGGAGAAGGGCAAGGAAGGACTCTTCTATAGAAGCTTTAGAGAGAGCACAGCCCTGACCACCCCTTGCTTTCAGACTTCTGGCCACCAGAACTGTGAGAAAATAAATTTCTTTTGTTCTAATCCACCAAGTTTATGGTACACTGTTCCAGCAGCCCTAGGAAACTCATGCAGGGGGTGAGAAAGATATATATACAGAAAAGTGTTTTTTTAAGAATGGATTCAGCTTAAATAGAGCCCTTGAAAATGCTGATATACACAAGGCCTTCCACATCAAAATAGTTGTCCTAGATGTAAAACTATAAAGCATAAATAAGATGGGGACCAGGAGGAAATGACATTTAATTCTTTTCTTGGTTGTTTATAGGTCTGCTCCTATACCTCTCATTATGTGCATTCATTCAACAAGGTGGCTGGTCATTCTGATTCTAGGATGAAAGTTTTTCACTGAGGTTTCGAGCCATGGCTAAAAAGCAACATAAAACTAAAGGCGTGTGAAATGAAATCATCAGTCAGAGACCTGATAGGCTTCCATAACACAAGCAAACTGCCTACTACAAGTCTCTTAATTCCTCTTGCTTTCCCCTTGATTACCTAGACTTTTCAAAGTCACACTGGGTATGAAGTGCTTTAATCTTTGTACATGTAGCTACTTCAGACTTGCCCAGCCCTTTACTGCTTTTCATGCATCCACTTGGTATCTCTTTTCCAAGGGCCATGTTCAGGGAGGTGACAGGCTGGCTGTCCTACCTGGGCCCCAACAGGCCATAATAGTGTGGAGACTAACTGGTAAGTGCTTAGTATGCCAAGGCTGACCCACACACACCACCCAGCCAGGGATTCAGCCTCCCTCACAGTGCGTCACCCAGGAAGTCGGCTTTCAGCTAGAATTAAATCCGTTTTAAATAACTTAACGTGAACATTTCTTGGGTCACCTCTGTCATCATATTTGTGCCACTTTATATTCTGGACGTATCTGAATTTAAAAAAAATAAAATAAAAACAGCTAAACCTACTTTATGACTGCTATACAATGACATAAAAAAGACACCAAAATAATGACAAAAGACACGAGGAAATTGGAACTTCTTAGATAAATTTATCTGGGTGGCCTTTTGGTTTCCTTTCACCAGAATTAGAAAAAATAAATAGCCAGCTTTCCAGAAAAGGAGAAGGGAAGGGGGAGAAGGGGAGGGAAGTAAGAAAGAGCACTTAAATGACAAGAAAGTGACAGGGAGGGGGAAGAAATCAAGTAGTCAAAATAGCAAAAAAATGGAACTTCAGTAATGTTAAAGAATGAGAAGATGATAAGAAACCGCTCCTTCTGACATTACATGAAAAAGTGTGAGAGAAGCACCTTGAACAACATGGAGCTCCTGAGTCATTCTAAGGCCCTTGCCTTGCCAACATTGCATTTCCTCTCTAATAGAACCTGAATTTCAAAGACCACCATTCCTTCATTGAGCAACAGCTGCTTTCTCAGAAAAACACTTGAAGAAAGCTTTTCATTCCATCATTGACCTTTTTACCAAGTAAAATTTCCATGGCTTTTTTAAGGCTATTCCAGGGCCGAATTTTCTAACAAAAAAGGAAGGCAATTTTAAATACATACATATACATTTATCTTTTATGTGTGTGTGTGTGTGTGTGTGTGTGTGTGTGTGTGTGTGTGTGTGTTTCCAATTGTACCTTTATCTAGATTTCAGTAGAATTATAATTTCTACTGGAACCAAATTTTGAATAAAGTCAGGTGAATGCCTCAAAGTCTTTATTGTAAGAACAGCACCAACAATATAAAAATAAAAATAAATATAAAATCAACAATAGAAAGATTTTGTGGGTAGGTGAGCTCCTGGGTGTCTTCCCAGCCTCTGTTCCATCCCAGCAGCCTCATTATCCTCTCTGTAAGATGCCTTTCCATACTTAACACTTGATACTTGGAATTCTCTTTTCCCCTTTACTACCATGGCTCTGTTGGTCACTACTCAACTGTTCTGTATCAGAAAACCCCTTTCCCCTCACCAGTCTAGATAAAATAGCAACCACCCAACATTTCTTAACACTTTGTCCTGTTTTATTTTTGCCCATCCTGTATCTCTCCCACTGATACATTATTACATTTGAGTATGAGTTTTTGGACCACTACCATGTGAATACCACTCAGACAGAGACTTGGTCAGTTTGGTTTATTGTATACCCAGCACCTAGAAGAACACCTGGTTCTCACAAGCTCATGAATCTTCGTTGAGGAATGGATGACTTTCAGTTCGACACTGTTGTGCTGGGATTACCTTGTGGTATTTACTGCAGGAAGAGGAGTGACTCAAACCTTCATGTTCCCAGCCTTCCTGGATTCAAATGTTTCAGATCAAGAATTGAGGAGGAGAGAGATGCTGATGAAAGTAAAGAGTTCACAGTTTGAATATACAACTTCATTTTGAAATACCCAGTGTCTTAAAGACCAGGGCTCTCCTGCCTAACCATGTGGCCTGAATAAAATGTGCTGAGATGTGTCTGATCCACTTTTTTCAAACCAACTTGTAAAATCTTGGACCCCACTGATGGCAGAACATAGGGTCCGGTTAAGATTTGAGTCACTCTCTAAGCAACAGAGAAAAAAATCTAAGCACACAAAGTGGGAAGTCTTAAAATGGCAACTAGAAAATTCAAAGTGAGTCTTAGAAAATTATGAAACCGGAATTCTAAATGAAGACTTTTACCCACTTCATCTAAATCTACAGCTATCTACCAATCTGGGTGAAACACCCAGCATAATTTTTAAGCCACAAATTCTATCTGCATTCCTCCTCCCTCTAGCAAGTGAGTTCTACAGAAAAGGTATTTCTGAAGGCCTTAAAATTGGTGTAATAAAATTGAAAGGAAAAGAGAGCAGGAAGCTGTGTTGATGACATGTCCAGATCCCCCCTCACCAGGGAATTATCACTGCTTCCTCCCCGCCCCACACCCAAACACACAGACACACAGACACACACACACACACACACACACACACACACACACACACACACAGCCAATGACAGGCTGACATCCTTGGATGACAAGGTGTGGTGTGGTTTATGGTGTGATTTATGCCTCCATTGCCCTTCCTTTCACCCCCAAGCCAAGGCTAGAATGCACCTGAAATCACATCCTTGCTCAGTCTTCTCCCTCCCCTGGCCTGCATCATCTCTTCCCTTACAGCCCTTTTCCTGACGAGCACCCCCTCAATAAGTCACAGCACCTGAATCCCTGTCTCAGGCTCTGCTTCTGAAAACCCAGAATAAAACATTATATATCCAGGTTAGGCTATTGACTTAAAATCCAAACTTAGAAAGGCTTAAATTAGATTAAATTGAAATAAATCCTACCTCATTTTAAGTATACTTGAATTTAACAGATTCTAAGTTCACAGAACTACAAAGATATTGTGTGCAGAGGAAGAACTTTTTCTACTTCAGCTGACAAGTTCATCACCCATCCATGGTGTGACAGCACTGGGGAGGAAAATGGGCATTCTCCATTCAAATGGACAGCTGCGGTGTCCTGGACCACTTTTTATTTTGCTCCTTTTTTGCATGTATAGTTGGTTAGTTTACTTTTATTTGTGTATTTGTTTTTCATCTTTTAATATAGAAAACTTGATTCTACAGCTTAAAGAATCATTTATCTAGCCAACCCAGAGTCCTTTTATTCTAATTTAAATTGCTTATTCTCTGAAGTTGTTCTTGTGTATTTGATGGATTTTAAGAGGACTCTATCTCATGGTTTCCATTATAACTTTATATTGGTTATAGTCGGTTAAGAATTTAATCTGTCTCCTGCATTTTATTAGCAAACTGTGAATTATCTTCACAATATGTAGGCTTGCTTCTGGTCAGTCATTTCTTTTAGGAATTAAAATGTCTCTTGAGAACTCGGTCAATTGCTATTTTATTTTTATTTTACATTTTTAGTAATAACATTATAAAAAACTTCAATGGAGATATAGTATTTATTACATTCTCTTGGGCCTGAATTCTCTTGAGGCATTTATATATATTTGGTTTATATACTACTTTTTCGGAGAACAGTTAGATTTGTATTTTGGTCAGTGTTCTATTTTCACACATTATGTTAGGAACACACACAGCCTTAAGTAACATGACACCACAAGGTGGCTATACCTTTTTTGGTTGACAATGTTCTTTCTTTGTTGCTTAGACTAATCTGAATTAACAATAAGCTTGATAAAAATACACATTTCCTATATTATATTATATTATATTATTGGTTTATCTGATTAATATTAATATATTATTATTTCTTTTTCAATTATCGCCACCTATGTACTCTTATTTAACGTATTTTTAATTTTGTAGTTTACTCTGTGAATTTCCATTTCTAATTCTATATGCAAATATTTTCCTATATATTCAACAATCTTATTTAGGAACAGGTAAAATGATGTATTTTTGCTTTTCTCCACTTCTTATGTATAAAATGGAGATATTAACAAAAATTAATTCATAGAATTGTAAAGAAGAGACAACCTGGCATGTACTGAGCACCTGCTAAATGCTAACTCAATTGGCAGGGACACAGGTGTTACTGGTTACATAGTGCCGTGGTTAGGTCTGGACACACAGCATAAATGGGTCACTGTGACATCAAAGTACATCTGAAGAAGTAAGTATCACCAAAAGACTGACTAAAGGAACTAGCATATTCTGTGGAGGAAAGATTAAATTTTGCTCTGATTGTCCATAAAAGCCAGGATGAAACCCAAAGGCAGAAGCTATGGAAAGACAGCCTTTGTTTCCTTATATGGAAAAATGTCCACCTGCCTCAGAAAGTTGAGTTCCTGTTACTGGAGACAAAGCAAAAGCAGAATAACTGCCTTTCAGAGATATTGTAAAAGAGATTTTCCCCAACTGGCTGGAAGTTTGACCAAAAGATTTCAAGATTCCTAACAACTGTTACAATTCATCCCAATTTCAGTAATGGTAAAACAAGGAAAACTGAAGCTCACTGCATGTTTACTATGTGACACTGCGAAATGCACTTTAAGGGCATCATTTTATTGAATCATCACTCCTTTGGGAGGTAAGTACTAAGATAATCACTCCCATTTTATAAAAAGGGAAATAATGGCTTTGATTCTAGGTCTTGGGGGGACCCAGCAGACCTTAACCATTAGATTGTATGACTTCCAAGGACATGATATACATGACTTTGGTCTCCTCAGTAATACCAGTAGAGCTGAACCTCCCATCCTCTTTTCCACATACTCTTCTAACCTGGTTCTATTATTTGGAATTGCTTTGGTTTCAGTCAAAATATGCAAGGTCATGCTATATTAATAAAAACTCCTAAGTCTTCCTGTCTTCTACAAAGCTTTCTTTCTCATTCACTACACACTCCATATGTTGGTGACCTGTTCTGCATTTCCTCATACTGGATTCAGGTTTATGGAGCAGCCACCATCCCAAAAGATGTTGGTGACCATAGCAAAGGGAAAATGAAAGATCTGAAGTGGGCTGCACTAGCAGTTAGATGTTCAGGTAAAGGTGACACAAATTTAATTATTACTTACAAGTCACTGGTTGGAACAAGTCACTTGGCCACACAAACACCCAGGACCAGACTGGCTGATAAATGGATAAAAAAGGATGTGGTGTGTATGTATATGCAAGAGAATATTACTCAGCCACAAAAAAGAGTGAAATCTTGTCATGTGTAATGACATGGATGGAGCTAGAGTATTATGCTAAGTGAAATTAAGTTAGTCAGAAAAAGACAAATACCATATGATTTCACTCACATGTAGAATTTAAGAAACAAAACAAACAAAGGAAGATAAAAAAAGATAGAGAGGCAAACCAAAAAACAGACTATAGAGAACACACGGAGAGGAGGTGGGTGGGGGGATGGGTGAAATAGGTGATAGGGATTCAAGAGGGCATTTGGAATGAGCACTGGGTGATGTATGGAGTGTGGAATCACTGTATTGTACACCTAAAACTAATAATATACTGCCTGCTAACTAACTGGAATTTAAATAAAAACTAAAAAAAAAAAAAAAAATCATGGCCAGGAAGTGCAATATTGTGATAGCTCAGAAGGCAAAAAGAAGTATTTGGGAACAGACTACCACATTTTCACTACAAAGTTTTCAAGCATTCTTTCATTCAAAAGCTGCTGATATCTCACAGCTTCTCAAAATATTTTTCTTAAGTATGAATGAGACGTAAACATCCTGTGCTAGCACTATATTGTTATGGTACTGTCTCTTTGTGTTTTTTTGTTGTTTTTTTTTTCCAGTATTTATACCTCTTCTGAAAATGCAATGTTTCTTCCAACTTGAATAAAAAATAATTAAGATGTAAAATACTACAAGGGTATATTTATCCACACCCAAAACAACCCACTGAAGTAGAGATAATGACACAATACTAATATGTAGCCTTTTTAGAAACAGAGATTGAATTTCGATCTCAATAATTTTAAAGGAAGAAGATATATTTTTTTATTAATGTGCTTCATTGTTGGGGCACCTGGATGGCTCAGCTGGTTAAGCATCTACCTCTGGCTCAGGTCATGATCCCAGTATCCTGGAATCAAGCCCCATGTCAGGCTCTCTACTCAGTAGGGAATCTACTTTTCCCTCTCCCTCTGCCTGCAGCTACTCCTGCTTGTGTTCTCCCGTCCCCTGTCAAAAAAGTAAACAAAATCTCTTTTAAAAAATGCTTTATTGTTTACAGATATAAATCACTAAATATACTAAATGCCTGCCACTAAATATTTTCTCTTTCAAATGACCTCTACATTCAACACTCATTCACACAAAACTCGGTGGACTTTTGGTTGTTCCAGTTGGAATGGTAGCACTTTAGGACTAGAGCTGTTGCCCTGATCTGGAAGTTCCAGTGAGAAAGCAAAAGCTGTATGCAGGAGCTGTCAGTCCTCTAGGTTCTTTCCCTAAACTCCTTCTTTCCACTAAACCCTCTTGGCTTTAAGACACAAAGAGCAGTTAGTTGGAAAGTGATGTCTTAAAAACCACTCAATTAAGGAAGTGATTACTTTGAAATTTAGAATTAACTATACTCCAAAGCTATGGGTTTTCTGCTATGAATCACTCTTCCCAAAGGCACCGTCCAAAAGTTTTCTCTCTGTAATAACTGAAGAGGAGATTTCTTTGGTTATGAGCTATCAGCAATCTCAACTCTAACTCATTTTCCCCCGTTCTTTATTCAGATACAGAACTTCAATGTTTCCCTCTCAAAAAGAGAGTTCAATCACCACAACATTGTTCCACTTTATACAAATGATTTTTCTTTAAATAGAGGATCTTTTCTTTGTTAAAAGAAACACATTAAGAACTAAAAAAATCTTAATTTTAATGATATAAATTAGAAATAATTCAAAATGAGAATCACTGCCTTTGGATTTGAAAATAACATTTTTTGACAAAGTGTTGAGGACTTTTTTTAAAAAGTCATTTGCATTTTAGCACCAGAAAAATTAAAGCTGAGAGATATACTGGAGGGGGAAAAATGATGGCAATTTTGTGTACTACGACCTTGAATTTGTGTGCTAATCTCTTTGATGAGCTAAAGTACGTGTCAAACTTGTCTCGTAGCTGTGCTTCTCTTGATACATTTTAAAGGCAAGTTATTTGCATTTTGTAAAAGTGATAGGTTATTTTCTTTCTTTTGACTTCTAGAAAATTTAGTACTTTTTCAGAGGGGATATAGTTACTAGATTACATGTAGTAATAGAACTATTGATAATCTAACATCTCATTACCTGCAGTAGAAATGCCAAAAAAGAAAAAGGTCCTATTCACCTGTTTTAGATCCTTGATCATAAGTTTGATTATTTTCACTAAATGTATTACATAAACTTAAAATTTTACTATAACCTCATCGAGCTGGCTTCAATTTACCAACAAATTATATATTTTTTATTCAACTTTCAATCCAATCAATGTATGAATAAAAAGTGCCTATTATGTGCAAAGCACAGTGCTATCGGGAACCTAACAATAAATCCCTGACCTTAAGATATCTTTAATCTAGTAGAGGTATTAAGAGTTGGCATGTAGGGCGCCTGGGTGGCTCAGTGGGTTAAGCCGCTGCCTTCGGCTCAGGTCATGATCTCAGGGTCCTGGGATCGAGTCCCACATCGGGCTCTCTGCTCAGCAGGGAGCCTGCTTCCCTTCCTCTCTCTCTGCCTGCCTCTCTGCCTACTTGTGATCTCTGTCTGTCAAATTAAAAAAAAAATCTTAAAAAAAAAAAAAGAGTTGGCATGTAAACAAATAAGCATAATACAAAGAAGCATGCGAAAAGTGTTAAAACCACAAGTGCTTTGGTGTACAGCTCTTGGAGATCACTTTCGGCCACGGAACTCAAGGACAGCTCCATAGAAGAGCAGCATAGCACCTGGATTAAACCTTAAAGTCTGGGAAGAATGTTAAGAGATAGAATTGAGAAAATAGAACACTATGAAAGGAGAAAATGTAAACAAGCAGAGAGTATGTTTGAGAAAAATCAAGTAGTCTTGTTTGGTTATAGTACAGGACAGAGTAAAGAAGTAGGAAATAAAATGCAAACTGCAGATTCTTAGAGCCATATAACATTCAAGGTAGAAGGGATCTCAGTGAACACTTTGCCTACTCTCTTATTTTTATAGTAGTAGAGAATTAAAGCCCCTTTTCACATGTTCCATTTTTTATGTGCCCTCTATTCGAGATAGTTCTTTTTAATTTGATTATATTGACCATTTTCCATTGATAGGCTCAAATTTCATTTCAATGCAAGTAGTTTGAGAGAGAGAGTTAACAAATTTATTTGGGAAATACACATACACATGAGAAACAATGACTAGGTCTTCCTTTTTCCAGATCTAACAGCCAAAATTTGAGGATGGCAAGTGCTTTTCCTAAGCTTTAGTTGATTAAGTTAAGTTTGTAAATTTATTTGGCTACACAGAAGAATGAGGCTAACACACCCTTAAATTATAAAAAGAAAGTTCTTCATTTGAATGTTCAGGACAATGCTACAAAAGAACTAACACCATTTTTTCCAGCATTTTATTTGAGAAGTTGCCGTTCTTTAGTATTGCTCATAGAGACATTCTCATAAGTCCCCAAATCCCCAAGTCCCAGTAGATACTGCCCTGTCCCCTTTTTCATGCTCTGAACGCTAAATTTATTTTCTTAAACTCAAGCACAAACAAGGAAAACACACGGAAAACTTTTCCCCCTCATCTCTTGAAATGGCACAATACCCATCCTCCTGCACAGGTCTGCCTCTCCAATGTTTTAGCTGCAGTGTCTTCATCTATAATAACGTTCTTTTCAACTGTTATTTCTCCTTGGAATCTCACAGCCAGCTAATCCTGTGTTTCCATTCACTTTGACAGGAGCTTTCTCCACTATGGTCTTCACAAACTCAACTCTCCAGCTTCTGATTCATGGGAAAAATGAATAACCCAGCAAGCTCTCTCAAGTAGCCAAGATAAAGCACAATAACCATTTCCATTTTTAGAAGCTCTTGAAAGCTTGTCACTGTTGTTGAAATAGCTTTTCCTTTGCAGCTACTGAAGTCTGCGGTAGCATCTCTTTGTTCCCTGGTCTGTTGGTGCCTTTCTGTAATATGCTCCCAAAGTCATCTCCCCCACCATTGTTTTCAGGGCTTACTGTAGAACACACATCAGTTCTCCCCTTACTGCTTCTAACAGTCACTTGCTTTCAAGGTCGGTCACCTCTTACTTAGAAAAGCCAGAAATCATTTATTTTGAGGGTCAGTCTTTGGTTTGCCTCTACACAACAGTAGCTATTTCTCCATCCTATTCTTGGCAGGAAGACTTTCATACACATGAGTTAGTTCCAAGTTGTCAGCATAAGAGCTGTGCAATATTGATACAGATTTCACCCTAGTTCTCTACCCTGGTGCACTTAAAGTGCTTTCCTATATATTAAGGTATCGCAAACTCTGAATATTAGCAAAAGTTAATTTCCTTTAATCTGTTCTACTTGAAGCTAAGTCTTCAAGACCAACCATCCAATTTAACAAAGTCACAAACTAATAGGTCCTCATAACAACTGGGACAAAGGGCCAATGATAATTTGTTACTATTCACCAGGAGAGATGCAATAATATCCCCCTCAGCAGACAGAAAAATCCCACTAACAACTGCAGCTGTTTAGAATTCTAGATGTCCACATATATTATCAACACATATATTTTTAAGGGAGGGGTAAAAATATTTAACATTGCCTGCAGCATAAAGGAGAGGGAAGTCCAGAAGCAAAGTTGTATTTCCTGAAGATAAGGGCAAGCTTCAAGAAACTGAAACTTAATGAAAGTATTTATCCATTGTTGGATTGCCGCTGTTCCAACCACTTCTGCCTACAGTACAACAAACTAATCATTCTCTGTTTGGACACGTTAACCCCAATCTTTTATTTTTTTTCAAACAAATATGAAGTGGACATTTACTAGGTGCTAGAGATTATGTTAAACATTAGGGAGATATTGGTGAAAATTGGCAACACGATCCTGGCCCAAAAAGAGATTACAATCGATGGTGAATTAAAGTAATAATTAATTTATAAATGTAAGATGAATCAGGAACAGAGAATTGGAGAACTCTGAAGTACCTCAAGTTTAAAGGACAGGCAGGGAAATGACATTGAAAAGGATGACAAGGTAAGACAAGAAGTGAAAAAATAAAACTGGTCATCTCCTTTCACACCAAAGTCCTAGACTTCAGATAAATTGCAATTATATATAAGAAAATGTCTCAGTTGCACATTTAAATGAATAAAAAATCAACAAAGGCTGGGGCAAATGTTAATATCAGAAAACTAGACCTTCAATTCCCCAAGGTAAAGCAGAACTGATATTAAGGCCTTGGACCTGTGTCCTGGAGAGAAGATGACCCTGAGCCTCAAAAAGAACTGCAATACTCAAAAGTAAGGTACTATCTGTAAAAGGCAGCCTGGAAAACTTCCACTCATTACCAAAGGGAATAGATGAGGAAATGTGTCTGCCTCTATCATACATCCGAGCAGAAAAATAGAAAATGATAGCCTTTTCTGAAAAATGGTATCTATAACTATTCTTTAAGAGTCTGAATTTTAAGTGACACTGCTCATACAGAGAAGGTTGTGGAGGTCCATGGTATCTGGCAGAAATAAATGCAAATCTTCTTTGGTCCCTTAAGAATCACAAAGGTTAACTTTAGTCAAAATGTGCTCACATTTAAAAATGAACATAAACTCAATAAAACAAGACATCATGGCAAGAGTCAGCAGGAACACAAAAAATTATAGAACTTTAAGACTTAAGACATTAGACCCGACAGATATAAGTATGGATGAGATGCCTAAAGAAATAAAAGATGAGATTTAAATTTGAGAAAGGAACAAGAATGAGAGAAAATGATGGAAACAAATGTGAAGAGAAAAAGAAACTAAATACAATGGGCTAAATATCTTGCCTTAAACCATCCAGATCCCCTCTTTCCACCCTTTTCTGCCATACTCTATTCCCCTGTGTTTATCTGACCTGTGTCTATCATCATATGAATCATATCATGATCCCTGTCTTCTGATTGAGTTTGGCCAGTGCTGAGCACAAGCAGATCAAAGGAAGGAAAGGGACCAAGTCCAGGAATTTATAACCTTACTCCTCTCTGAGACATCCCCAGGACTGGCTGTGCCTCTTGACAGAAGCTCAGTGCTCCTATTCTACACAATCTTCCCCTCTTCCAGTTTCCAGCAACCTCTCCCTCTCCAACAGCTCTGTCATTGTTATTCCTGAGTTTCTGCACTCTTCCTTGTGGTTTCCTTTTACCCTAACCAGAAAGAAAAGATAGGTCACTACAAAGAAATTGCAATTGGACTGACAGAAAATTTTTAATAGTAGCAATAGGAGCCAGAAAACTGTGGAACAATATTTAAAAGTGCTGAGAGAAAAACTGTAAACTTGGAATTAACACTATTATTTAAGAGCAAGCCCCAAATAAAAGCAGCTTAAGATAAACAGAGAACCAAGAGCAATGACTAGTAATAGACTGATTATAATAAATATACTTAGAAGATAAAAAGCTATAAAAAAATAATTCTTAGAACAAGAGAGCTCAGTAAAGTGGCTGAATAAAAGGTCAATTTTTATATATGATTATCAAATAGTTTAAAATGTGATTTTTTAAAAAGATACCATTTCAAATAACTACAATTAAAATGAGGTACGTAAAAATGAAATGAACATGAGATATAGATGACTTTTATAGAACAAATGTTTAAATTATATTGAAACACTGAGAAAGAGAGAGCTACATTAGGATCATGGATACAAAATTATAATCAACATTGTAAGAGGCCAAATTTATCCAAATTGATCTAAGAATTCACTGTAAATCCAATTAAAGAGGGATTTAGTTGGAAGACAGGGACATGAGTATGGTTGTTTATTTTTTCTTGTAATATACACATTTTATATACATAATAAAAATTATATTTAAAAATTAAAGGAGAATCAATGTAAAGAAAAACAAAGGAAGATTTTTTTTTAAAGGAATGGTTAACATGATCTGGTATTACCAAGTGGCAAGGGAGATAAAGACAGAGAACTACCCATGGAATGTAACACAGTCTCTTAGTGACCCTTGTGAAAGCAGTTTCTTTGGAGCTATGAGGGTAGAGATCAGACTTCATTGAAATGGGAAAATAGAGGAAACCCATGGGAGAGAAATGAGGGTTGCTGGAGTGGATTATGCAGTAGAAAGGGTGTTTTACTCTTTTGAACATGTGAAAATCTTGCATGTATTATTCACCGTTCATTGGAAGGAAGCAGACAAGAGAAGATAGAGAGAGAGAGAGAGAGAGAGAGAGAGATAGGGAGATAAAGATGGCCATGTAGAGATCCCTAAGATTCCATGAGAACATAAGTTGTGTGCAAAGGTGTGGGGCTTAGTTTGGCCATCCAGAAGGAGGAGAAGATGGTAACAAGATGTATGAGTGGAGTTGATTTGTGGGGGCAAGGGGTATTAAAAATAAAGCTTGAATTGGCTTTTATTTCTACTAGAAAAAAGTGGTAAGAGAGTTTCGGGGTATATCTTCCCCTAAGATCATTTTCCAGTGCCTAACTTTGATGTTGGTACCTCCAGTAGAAAATTCATATGGATGAACAGGAGAATCTCATACCTACACATAGATATTAATTCCACCATATCTAGGTCACAAATTGCATGGGAGTTCCACGTAGCAGAGTCCTTATGCGTCAGCCAAGGATATGGCTTCACATTAGTGGTTCTATTTGACTCTACAAAAGTTGTTAAGAAGACAAGCTATAAGGAGAAAATAAAGCAGTAAGACTGCAGCTCAGAGTGCTGTCAAGCAAAGGAAATGTTAGTTGTCTGCTTTTGCATATTAAAACATTCATCTCCCCACAGGGGAACAGCTCCAGCAATTTCTCTGCAAATGTCTTCTACAAGGATTCACAAGGGTGAAGAAAGACTTCTCACTATCCATTAATTTAAAGAACATGGTTCATAGAGATCCCCTTGTGCTTTCAATGAATTATGATCAGGCTGAAACCACCAATTCCTCTTAGTGTTTTTCTAAAAGTATTTTTTCCTCTTCCTGAGATTAAGCCCCTGTGTTGGGTGATCTGCAAATGAACCTCCCCATAAAGACCGGCAAACAAATCTGCAATGGTCACGCAATGTTAGCTCACAACACTGTCTTCCGTTAAGAAATAGAAGACTTTTCATAGAATGAGATTCAATGCATGCTTATCTTAATGAAGAGTTGTCACCCAAGGTGTGCTCATTTTCTTCAAATATATTGTTCTTACAGTGTAGATAAAGTCCCACTGGTACTCTGTACTATAAGTAGCCATGGCACAAATAAATCTTAGCAACGTTGGCACCATACAGTGTAAACAAATCCTTCCTAAATATAAAATATATTTTGTGCTCAAGATATACCTTCTAAGACAGCAGGAGGGAAAAACAATCCAGCCTGTACAGTGGTTTTTCTACAGTTAGCTGCCAACTTCTATAGATGGCTGTAACTGGTGCATTTTACAGAGGTTAACATTTATTTCTACTTATGTGGAATGTTCTGAATAGAAAATTCAGTGACAAGTAAAATTTTTAAGTGTGCCCAATGAATATAAAATGACCTTATAAATGAGGCACATTGGATTCCATAGCTCTCATGAAAAACACAGCAGATGTTTCCTTCCACCTATGATGCTTATCAGGCAACAGAAAAATTTTCGCTAGAATGTTCAAAGTGCATGATTAAAGGTTTCCAATTGCTGGGCAATTTTATCCTCATAATTATCATAAAGTCTCCAGATATTATATATATTTATTTCAACAGATTGATCCAACCAGAGCCAAATAACCATTTTTCCAACTTAGAGAACAAACAAATGGCAAAGGGAAGTATCCTACAGATATCTACATCGTTTCTAGCCAGACCTCCTCTTTGGATGGGAACCATCTCCTTCCCCCTTCATGACCACAACTTGGAGAGCACACCTTGCCTCTAGCACCATGGTTGCAAGCCACCCTCAAAGGGGCAATCATCTTCTTTTCTTACCAGTTCAAGCTCAAGGGAAGAACCTCCAACAGAGAACTGGCAGGAAGAATATAGGGCTTCCATGTACTTCTACTAGTGATATTCAAAGAGTCAGATTGCAAAAGTGGGGTCCTTAAGGGATTGGCTCAGAATCTTGGACCTACCTCTTCCTAAATATGTAACTAGACCGTGTTATATTTAATCTCTGTGCCTTAATTTTCTCACCTGTAAAATGGGAGTAACAGCAGTGCCTACCTCATACAGTTGATGAGAGTAAAAGAGGAAATGTGAGTAAAGCACTCTTATTGTTCAATAAATACTAGCTATTGTTATTTTCAGCAGAATAGAGCATATATATGAGTTACCAAGACGATTTCTTTTTCCAATTTATCTCAACCTTTTATGCTGATTCTCATCGATTAGAAAGGTGTGGTTAAAAAATAAGACAAAACAAAAACTCTACAAATTACTCAGCCTCAAAAAGAAGTTCTACATAGTATTTGTAATTATTTTCCGTATTCCACCTGCTGAAATGTAATAAATATTTCAATGGACATATTTATATAGGCTCTGATGTAGCAAATATCCTGAAGAAGGTTAAACCATATTCAGATCAGGTAAGTGCCAAGCACATGGCAGGCCCTCCACAAATGTTCATTCCCTTCTCACTTCCCTCACTTTGTCCCTCACTAATTCTTATAAATGCACATACATAAAGGAGCATACATATGTGTGCATGTGTACACTTGTGTATATGCACACATATGCATGCTGACTTTTCAAAGACCAGATTATTCCTGGTATAGCAAGGGCTTTACTAAAAGATTAAAGTTCTTCCAGAAAGTACCATTTTTAGATCAGTTATTTTATCATACCATTACCAGTCCTTTTCAAGTTCTAACACCTTTAACAGCACAGTGATTTTTTTCAGGTAGAGTAAGCCCCATTCTGCTGATTATTCATTTATCCAAAAAAACATTATTGAGGCCTATCATGTGCTATGCATTCTAGTGGATATTGGGACCAAAAGAGTCTCCATCCTTGAGAAATTAGTAATATAGAGGAAGAAGCCACATAAACCAAACAAAAACACAAAATAAAAATACCAAATGAACAAAAATCAAATAAAGAGAAATTAAAAATAAACAAATAAAAAATGAATTGCATGATGAAGTTGATATAACTGCACAACTATTCTATATGTCCAGACTTTATGTAATGATTATGTATGTAATTGTGTTCAGCAAAGGAACCTCCTTGTTTTCATTGATTGACCCTATTGATAGGATTGATATGATCAATAAGCATATTTTAAAAATGTGAACTTATAGAATGTATCCATCTTAATAGCATATTGTTTTCATATCACTCTATATACTAGGATTTCATTTAAAATTCTATTGTCAAAAGTTTAGAAAATACTGTCAGATAACTAATATCTCAATTCCTTGTTTATTAATATAATAATAAAAAGTATTAATCATAGTAATAAAAGAGCTTGAAGACTTAACATGTTCTGACATGGTACACTCTAGACTTCTTATTATAATTAATCTTCATAACATTTTTGCAAGTGAGTGTTAATGAACCAGTTTATAGATAAGGAGATCATGGCTTGAAACTCATCAGAGTAGACTCTGAATTGTTTTTGAAAACATTTCTTGGCTGTGCCCATAGATAATTCCTTAGCCCTTCTCCATTTGACAGGAGAAAATAACTACATATTTGGATGAGAATCTGTACTAGGTTCTCAGTTTTCACAAAATAATGTCAAGTCTATTATTCTATTTTAAGCTGTAAGTAATACAGAGTATAGTCAAACCAAAACACTACCAGAAAACAACATTGAAGTATATGCTACTTTTTTTTTTTCTGGTCCAAATAGTTTATTTTTTAAACATTTTTTTATTTATTTTCAGCATAACAGTATTGTTTTCGTACCACACCCAGTGCCCCATGTAATCCGTTTATGCTACCTTTTACTGAAGTTTTCTTTTATGTGATAGTATAGGTGAAGTATAACTTGAGGACTATGTAATCCATTTGGGTTTTTTGTTTTTGTTTTTGTTTTCTAGTTTAGAAGATACAAACCCAAATGCCTGCAAGGGCTGGACAATTAACACACATAGGTGAAGTGGGTCAAGTGTAAGATAGCAGAGTAGTAGAGACTGTTGCCATCTGAATAGACATACCTTATCTGAATATTGAGTTAAACTCAATATTTTTTAAAAAATGCTTTGTCTAAGGCAATTTAAATTTTGTCTAAAACAATTTATTTTTTTTTAAATATACTTATGTTGTTGTTATTTATTCTAGAAATTCTCAATGGCTACTACACAAAAATAAGGAATTTCATTTATTATACCTATGGAGTCAATTAATTACATTTGCAATTAAAATTTTTCACTAGAGGGGGCGCCTGGGTGGCTCAGCGGGTTGGGCCGCTGCCTTCGGCTCGGGTCGTGATCTCGGAGTCCTGGGATCGAGTCCCGCATCGGGCTCTCTGCTCAGCGGGGAGCCTGCTTCCTCCTGTCTCTCTGCCTGCCTCTCTGCCTGCTTGTGATCTCTCTGTCAAATAAATAAATAAAATCTTTTAAAAAAAAAATTTTTTTTCACTAGAGACAGAGCACATGCACACATGCAAGCGGTGAGAGGGAGGGGCAGAGGGAGAGGAAGAGAGAGAATTTCCAACAGGCTCCACTCTGAGTGCTGAGCTTGATCAGTCAGCTTGATCTCATGAGCATGAGATCATGACCTGAGCCAAAATCAAGAGTCAGATGCTTAACAAACTGAGCTACCCAGATGCCCGTGTATTTAGAAAATTTTAACTAAAAAAAAAAAAAAATTAAAATTAACTTGGATAAATTCGAATAAGTATATCTCTATTAAAGACACCTGCCACCTGCCCTTATCCAAGATGAATTGAATGTAGATATATCCTTGGTTACATTTAGAACTATAATCATGTTCTAAATGATCATTCTGAGTATAGGACATAATAACAGGAAAATAATTAAATTAATGATTATCAATATTTTTAATACTATGTTTTTATAGTATATTTTGTGTCTTTTTTTCTATACAATCCCACTTAATTCTCACTACAAATCTATGAGAGAGTTATTATTATCTGTACTTAATAAATGAGAAAACAGGCTCAGGTACCTTACAATGACTTTCCCCAAATCACTATGGCTTAGATTTGGAAGAACAAATACCTACACCAGGTCTTTTTAATAAATGCAACAGTCTTTTCAATGCAAAACAGCTGTGTCTAATGCTAGACTACATGGAGTCAGAATCAAAAACATGCATGTGACAGAAAGCTGCTGTTCCTGTTTGGATGGATCCAGAGCTCTTCTATTTGGGCCTCTCCTCAGCACCTCACCCAGACTATCTGATGAGAGCCTTATAATATCAAATAATTGCTAGCTTTCTATCCAAAATCACAGGATTTGGGTAGAGATTTTAAATTTCCCACTATATGTTTTTCTACCTAGAGCACTTCAGATATTGCATTGGATAATATTCATATTAACAAATTTAATATTTAAGGAATACTACTTTTAGTAAAGCTCCAAAATATATCTTTTACATTATTATTGAACTGCTATAAAGGCTCAGTATCTTTGTACATGGCTTTACTGTAAGGCATCTCAAATCATTTTTGGAAGTATTCAGGGAATAAATTATGAATAAATAAGTATAGGTACATAAATAAAAAATACCGAGCTTCTGCCAACAAAGGACAACGTGAGTTCAGATTTTATATCATTTTTATTCAGAGAATGTTGAAGTAACACTTTAATAATCAAAAATTGTCTTTTCTTTCTCCTGAATACAACAGACTACTTAAAATCTTATACCCATTACTTCCCTACACTTTTCACCATGTTTGTGGAGATAAGATGACCAACCATGCCATTTGCTCTAGCCTCTCTTCATTTTAGTCCTGAAATTCCTCAGTCCCAAACAAATGAAAATGTTGGTCATCTTACAATGGAGCACAGAAATAGTTAAACTAAAGTTCTTTGAAGGTGCCTTCTTGAACTAAAGCTGTATTTTTCAGTGAATTTTTATCATTTTTTATTATAATTAATGTTTCTGTGCTAGAAACAGATTACAATTTCTTTGCTGTATACTGTCTTCACTAGTCTATTTTTTCTTTCACATATTCTTTCTTAGCATCATATTACCCAAGAGATTTTGACAGGGAAATTTCAACAAGTTGTAGAAAAAGTCTCTTGAGGCTTTGAGAGGATTTTCATCACTGCTAGTGCATTGTTACTTGAAGCATTCAACTAAAAAGGAATATATAAACCTTGGCATAGAAATTAGAAAATCTTAACAGAAGCAAATTATAAGCTCTCCTCTTGTTGTCTTTTGTTGTTGATCTCGAATATTTAGCCTATGAAATGAAAAGTAGATGTTACTAGAACCTGACATGGTGACCCATCCATGGGTGAGCTCTTGCAATTTTAGGCAGGGAAATGAACAGAGTTCTCACCACCTCACCTAATACTTGTAGCTCATACATAACTTACACGCACAATTCCACCACACAGAATTGCCCTTGGAAGTAATAAAACTGGAATTGGAAGTATAGATGAGAAGGCCTGAAGACCACCCCCCCACACACACACATAATACTTCTCCTACTTATCTGTAATTTCCTGAGACACAATGCCAGCAGAAGTAGGATCCATTAGCCTGAGATAAATAAGTCTCCCCTCCAAAAAAACCTGGAGGACTCAAGTTAGTAAAAGCAAGGCATTATCTTCTGAATGATCCCAGTAACAAATTGTTTAACATACCATGATCGGTGGGAGAGAGCTGGAGTATATAGCTATATAGCACTTAAGAAACTCATGAACATATTGTGTGTGTGAAAATACTTCCAGATTTCCATTCTAAAAATCTGCATAACTAGAATATAGACACAGATGAATAAGTTACAGCTTCTGGCTAGTTATCCAACCCTGCCACACCATTGTAATGGGATAAAATTGATGATCTTAGAGGTAATTATGTTGGATTTGACAACTGGAAACCAAGTATCAAACTGAGAAATGTTTGCTACCTTGTATGCTATTGATATACAAAGTAATACATATTTTTGGACAATTTTATGACATCTCATTAGTAAGCTGTTGAAGAAGTTGCACAATTATTCATGTTGATGTTTTAAATATTTATACTAAAGGTATCTTCTTGAGATAATTTAAGTAACATGATTTAACCTAAATATTTGTTTGAAACAAGGTTGTAATCCAGTAACGGGGAAGAGAAACTTTCAGGCCTCCTGATTCCCTCCTTCCAGGGACAAAGAGATGCCATTAGGCCGAACATATGACTATGAATGAGCAAAACTAATGTGGGCTCATGGTGCATAGAACAGGCTCTATTATTCCTTGGTCAGTCTGAAGACTGAAACATGAGAAAGGAAAGTACTTTGGCAAAATAATTGATGTCTAGCATAAGCCCTTATATGTAGCATGAAAAATTCTCCATATCAAAACTTTACTTAGACACACACCAGGTTCCTGGATAAGAAGACTAGATCTTGTAAACTTTTCAATTCTCCTCAATTTCATTTATATACTCAATGAAAACTCTACAACTATTTTGGGGACAGCTTATCAAATTATTCTAAAATGAGTCTGGAAGAAATATCTGTGAGAATCTTAAAAGCTACACATAGACACAGAAAAAATTCAACAAGAAAAGGGTATCAATCTTATCAGATATGAAGCAAGTAAAAACATTTAAACCTGTGTGATATTAATAAAAGAATTGATGGAAAATTAGACTATGCATACCAAAACCAGAAACCCACTAAGAAGGAGTGTCTATACTTACCTCTACAATAAGACAATTTATGATATTATGTGATAGAAAAATAAATGGGGAATGAATGGATTGATTATTCAGAAACTGCTGCTGGAACATGTTTATCTATTTTTAGGAGATAAATAAAGTTAAGTCTTATCTCACACCATACACCATCACAATGTTGGGTGGACTCAAGAGAAAAAGTCATTGAAGAACTGGATGCAAATTCTTTTAGGGAAGAATAACTCAGGGAAATTTTAATCTGTTCTATGAATGAGAAAGTATTATCTAAGCAAATCAAGCAATAGTGGAAATATGACATTCAACTTCACTAGACACATTTTCAACTTTTATATGTTAAAGAAAATAAGAAAATAGTATAGATGACATAAATGACAAAGAAACAGTGCCCCTAACTCATAAAGTGTATTGAAAATGATGAAAATCAAGGTTCCAATACACAAACCAGCTGAAGATAGGAATTCATATAAAAAAAAGTATAAATGAAAATAAGAACTTCAAAATTTTTCAACCTCGTCTAATCAAATAATCGTACAACAAGAAAGTAGCACTTTAAAGACTAGATTTAAAATAAAATCAGCCACAGGCCAGGACCTAATTCTACCACTTCCCAGTTGCCTGACCTTGGATAAGTTACTTAACCTCTCAAAAAATAAGTTCTCTACTTTAAAATGGGATGATAATATTCTTCTCTTACAGTTGTAAAGATTAAATGAGATAGTATAAAGGTCGTGCATGATGAATGGCCTGTAAGAGATGTTCAGTAAGTGTTATTGCTGTGATTATTGATGATGATATTGGTGGTGGTGTTGTTAACAATCATCTTCACCTTTCCCAATAACAAGATTTAAAAAAAAAATAATATCCCTCAGTCCTGCTGAGGATGGAGATATGACTTATGTTCTTTTAGGGAGAATGGAAGTAGGTGCAGTTTTTCTGGAGAGCAATTTGGCAATATGTGTTAAGAAGTTTTTAAAAAGCTCAAGCCCTTTATCCAGTATACTCCTAAGATAACAGTGAAAAATATAGAAAAGGAATACCAGAAAATGAGGTCATACAGGAAATACTCATCACCACGTAGTAACAGCAAAAGACTTTTACAATAAGATAAAAGTCTAAGTTGAGAGAATAAGAATAAACAAATGATAATGATCTATAGGCCTAACTAATAGAAAGCAACTAAAAAATGATAGGAAAATTATTTACAGGCATGGTAAAAGTAATTTTTCTTTTGTATTCATTGTAGTAAATTAGAACAAAGACAAGCACAGAACCTGGCACATACTACCTGGTACATTGCTCAATCAAAGTGTAAACTGAATTGAACAACAAAATTGTAAGTGGAAAAATAATTAAAATACTCATTTTCTCACATACACACACACACACACACACACACACACACACACCCCTTGAACATAGGTTAATCTCAACTTTTGTAAGACAGTCACAGGAAATCCTAGAAAGAAATATGATGAAATGTTAACAATATTGTCTTCAGGTGATTTTTTTTTCTGACTCTTAAGATTTGTCTCTACTTGCAAAATTTTTTTCAATGGAGATTTATTACATTTATGATCAAGGAGGAAAATGAGTAGGGAAAAAAAAAGGAAAGAAAGAATCTCAGAAATCAACTGGAAGCCAACAGGCTCAATTATTTCTCATTACACTATTCTAAGTATGTACCATTCTTCACTCCCACCCGAATATAAAATGAGAAGTGGAAATATGAATAGCATGAATAAATTGGGAGGCAGCCTTAAAACAGCCCAGGAAAGAAAACATTATAGTAAATTTCAAAAATAAAGCCAAAATATCATGGGTCTAATATTAAGAAAAGTATACAGGGGCTTTTTCCCCATATAATTCATACATATGAAAAATATGGCATGACAGACGAACCCTTTCAATATAAATTACTTGTTTTCGCTACTATGGAATTATATTTTCTCTTAGACACATAATAGTCTCAAAGATTTACACAGTGGTTACCATCAGTTTTTTGAAATCTGAAAGAATTTTATTTATTTAAAATTCTAACTCTAGGGGCGCCTGGGTGGCTCAGTGGGTTAAGCCGCTGCCTTCGGCTCAGGTCATGATCTCAGAGTCCTGGGATCGAGCCCTGCATCGGGCTCTCTGCTCGGCAGGGAGCCTGCTTCCTCCTCTCTCTCTGCCTGCCTCTCTGCCTGCTTGTGATCTCTCTGTCAAATAAATAAATAAAATCTTTAAAAAAAAAATTCTAACTCTACACAAAATCTAATAGGTATATTTTAGAATATCCATGATATTCTCAAAGGGGAGGAGCAACTCTCAGATTCCCATATTCTGAAATACACTCACCAGGGATAATTAGCCCAAGAACATAAAATGCCATGTTACCTGGAGCACAAAATCACCCAGAGGTATAACCTCTTGGTCACTGGCTTAAGCTCATTCACTGAAAGGTCAGTTTCCAGGACTAGGTGATTTAAATTCATTTCAGCAAAACTACAGATTACTATATGTCAAGTACCTGTAAGATTAATGCAAAATCTTGACTCATGCAAACTGAATTCTTGCATGCCAAGGGTTTGCTCTATGTCTGCCTCTTTAGAAGTAAAATGTTATATAAGGGAACTGTGGTGATGAGGTGTACAGTCAACATTTTTCTTAATCCAAGAAGCCCAACGTAGTCATTGGTTTATCAAGTATATATAACCACCTAACATGTTTAAGAAACATTGCTATATACTTCTAGCAATTAAAAATATACTTGAGATAGAACCTTAATTGAAATTATTTCCCTAATTATATAAAGTCTGCCATATTTTCCAGAAACAAAGTCAAGAGCTTAATTTACCTGATATCAAGATTTCAGACTTTTTAAGTGAAATATGTAGTGCTTTAACTGCAACAATTTTTTTTTTTGATAAATAACTACTTCACAAAGGTATTTCCTTTGATATAATTTCTAGGATTTGATTTCAGAAACTCGAGGGAGGGGAAAAGCAGGTGGGACTGTGGATGACAAGAATAGATATGATCTAACAATTGTTAAAGCTGGCTGGAGGTACTTGTGAGTTTGTTGTATTATTCTGCGTTTTATTAGATTTGAAATTTTATGTTGTAAAAATTTTTTAAAGAAGCATATTTCTTAATTATGTCAATTTATGTTGAATAATGTTTCCCTTGGTCTCCATTCCTACAACAGTCACGTCCAGTAAACATGGTGAAACACCTACCAAACTGATCCTGAGGAAGTTCCAGCCACGTCGCTAAACAATGCAGAGGTCCCATTCTGGAGCACTGATGATGGAATAAATTGATTTACTCTGCCAAGACCCATAATTTAATCATTTAGCCAAAGACAGAGATATATACATCTAGATTAACCAAGAAAAATGGTGTAGATAAACTTCAGTTGTCCTAATAACCAGTAAATTGTAAATTGTAGTGCTACATAACTAATTCAATTTGGTCATTGTGCTGGCCAGGCCATCAGTATTACAGAGGATAGCAAGGGATTTGCTGAAGCATCAGTAAGACAATCTGCACTTTTTTTTTTTCTTTTTGCATTGTCCCAACAGCAATGAGATAGAGGAAAAAATTAACAATCATAGCATTCAACCCCCTAGGAAAAAATGTTCTTGCTCAGCCTGTGTAGTGAGAGGATTAGGATTAAAATACAGTTAATATGATGTCTATTTTAGAATGGCCATATGGTTTCTTCCCTATCATGTTCACTTAATTTTCCCTTCCTTTTCTCTTACTCCATCATAAGCAGAATTCTGGCATATTTATTTCAATTAATTCCTAACAATCCCTCATGTAAGCAAACCCTACATAAAAGCAGAGTATGTTAAATATTACCATCAAATCTTTAAAGTCTTACAAACCATAGATCTTCTCAATATAGTGTTAAAGGTTTAGCTGCCAGTTGATTTCAATTTCATTAACACACTCACAATATAAATAAATTCTGTTTTAAAGAGAAGCTTTAATAATGAATATATTGCAATTAAAATGACGCAAGGCTACTAAGCATTGCACACTGCCACCTAGTGCTAAATGTCTTTTTAACTCCAAATGCACAATGGATGTCTTCAGGAAAGTGGAAATGCTCTGTTTTGAAGCAAATTTATCCGGAAAGATAGATTGGAAGCATATTTATTTATAATTATTTCAATATAAGAAGGCTTTTAAAATAAATGAAATTACACATACCATAAAATCAGCCCTGTCTTATAAATTCATGTAAGAAAGGTCTGATTAGATTAGTAAATATAAAAAACTACAGGTTTTGTTAATGAAGACATGAAATGTTTGTTTTTTTAAGTTATTTTTAATACTGTTCACCCAGTATGCAACATATTCTATTATGCATGTGTTGTATGCTGATGAGCTAGATGGAATATGTGTTTAGCTGGCAAGTTCGACATATGAAGATGTTTGAAAAGACATCACAGGATGTTAAAAAATCACTAAAGATACTCACAAGCTTTCTTAAGGACATAACTATAATCTCACCTCATCTACAGGTTATAATTTCAATTTCAGATGCCACTGGTTTTTAGTTCTACCTTATTTTCCGAGAGGTGAATAATTTCTTTGTGTTTCAGTTGTGCTAATCACTATAGGTCATCTCTGATCTTTTGACTAGAAAAATAAATCCCCATGAAAATGAAATGAGATCATTTGAAAGACTAAAGGAAGGATTGCTATAGATTATTTTACTGTCGTTAGGTAGTATATTTTATTTACTTCATTGTATTTTGCAATTGTAGTCTCCAGTTTGGTCTACTTAATACGCATAACTACCTATTTTAAGAACTTAAGTGAAAAGTGAAAGACTCATATTTCTGTCAATTAAGTTTTTTCATAGTGAAAAATAATCAAAGGGTTTCTTTAAACCATTTTACTTAACTTTTTCAGAATCACACACCTTTTTGAGAAACATAAAAATCTCAGGTTCTCCTTCTAAAGTACTTAAAATTTATAAATGAAAGATATATTTAAAACAATATATGGAAATTTTTAAGAGTTCTATTTTTAGTTTGATCTCATAAGATCAAACTAGAGATTTCAATGTTGACGTTACTCCAGTAATTTAAAATCAGCATAAGTATTAAGGCTTCCTGTATATCCTATAAACATTTTCCATCCTTGGAAATGTGGACAATAGAGAATGTCATTCAGTGACTTCAACATTAGGCCTTTTGCACTGATTCATTTTAATAACCACAAGGTCACATAAAAATAGATGATAGACAAATGGATGAAAAGAAACACAGGAGAAAGAAAGAAGGGAGAAAGTGAGGGAAAGAAAGACAGAAGGAGAAAGAATTTTTCCTTTAAGGGAAGTGTTACCTCCATTGCCTCGAAATCTTAATTTGGATAATTCTCAAAGGAATCTTTGATCAAAGCCACATGATCTAGAAAACATCTCAAGATTTCCTTTAATCAGCTTAACCAAATGACTACTGCCAAGTCTATTTCACTTAGTTCTATTAAGGCTACTTTGAGGCTCTTAGCGCTATTTTGAGGCCTTCACCACATACTCAAGAAACCTAGTTGATATGGCTGCCCAAGGCAGAAGAAAGATTTACTCAAAATACCGCAATGTGAGAAACTCAGTTTGGAAAATATGACTTAAGAATACATATTATATTGAAATCCAATTCTTCACACTATGTTGGGATTACATTTATTAGGACATCTCAATGTTCAGTAAATTTACAATTGAGTAAAAGGTCTTAAGTTGTAACTCCTAGATATTCCCTTGACCTTATGGTGTATGGTCTATAACAAGATAATTCCAGGAAATAAGATAGTGATTACAACTATGCCTGATATAAGGAAAAACACTGCAGTTGCAGATATATACACAACATAAATTATATTGTATTGTATTATATTATATTATATTAGCCATATTACTATAAAACTTCAAAAACATTTTTAAAACTCTCCTGTTAATCTACAAGGTAGTGAAAAGGTATAAAGTGAAGGAACTAACAAGTCTTGATTCAAATGACAATTGTGCCTGAGACTCTGAAGATTCCTTAGAATTTTCTTACATATCTTAGTGTGTTTTCTAGGTACATACTGCATTTAAAGTTTTGGAAAACCAAGGCTATGTGTATTTGCACATACACACACACACACACAAATGCGATTGTAATATCATCATTTGGATGCATCTAAAAATAAGTATTTAAGCTGAAATTATTTATCTAATAGCCTCATTTCTTAAGCTTGAATATGAAAGTATGTATACTTATGAGTGTGTCCTAAGGTCTATAATCAAGAATTTCTAACTCAACATAAAATAAGTAGTAACAAAATGACCTATGAAGCAAATTCCCTAAGGCTTTAGAAAGATAAGACATGTTTAAAAATTAGAGAATACAGAAGAGAAAGACATAGCTTTGAAATGAACATTAACATTTAACTTGAGATTATTTAAAACAGCACATCTCTATCTATTAGAATCCCCATGGTTATAAAAGGCAAGAACTTATTCCACAAAGACTACAAAAATCATGATATTGGTATATCTAATATTAGACATACTGGCTGGAATTGCACACTGAAATAAGAATATGTAATAGATATTCAATAAGCATTTTATTTTTTTTAATTTAATTTTATTTTTTCAGTGTTCCAAGATTCATTGATTATGCACCACACCCAGTGAGCATTTTACTCACTAATTATGATTTCATAATTTTTTTAACTTTGTATTCTCAGATGCCAGATACTTATCCAGAAACAGAAATCCAGTTGGTTTCTAAGAAATATGAGAGCGGTTTGCATTTTTTTCTGTATCTTTAGGAGAATTGCTCTCTTGGGTTTTACCTCAAAGTAGTAAAAGTTAACTCTGCTACCCATGCAGGGACTTGTATTACTTGTACTAAAAGAAACTTCATGTCTCAAAAAAGAAATGAATTACTCTCAACTCACACAATTTAAAACAAATATCTGGGTTTTCTTCCAAGCTTAATGAGCTTCCATTTCATGCAACTAAAATATAATACATTGTTTTATAAATTTAACTGATGAGTTTGAGTCTTTTCACAAAAATTTTTATGATAAATGAAGTCATTCAGTCAACTGGCACTCCCAAAGTAAAGTTTAAATCCAACATTTTAAAAGTATTCTCTGCCTATAACTTTGACCATGTGCTTCTTTGAACAACTAGAGGGAGAAGACTAAACTTGGTCTATCTGGGTTTTCTTATGTTTATGGAAAGATCAAAAGCAAAACACGGTTATAAATATGTACATTCTAACTGGTCATTAGTTTATCACAAATAAATATTGATTTGCCTAATCAAAGAGAATATTCTTCCAAAATAAGATCCATAATTCAATCAGCACATACGTTTCTTAATGACACTGAACATTTAGACTCTCTCCACATGTAAATTTCATAACCTTTCAAGGACAATCTTCTAGATCACATTTTAAAGAAATATGCTGAAAAAGCATTCCATGGCAGTAACATTTTACATTACTATAAATGTAAGAGGTTTAATTTTTAATACCCACATACTTATCACAAACCAATTAATCATTTACTCTGACTTATTATCAATGTTTTACTGGAACATATTGCAAATGAACACAAGATAACGTATTTCTCTGTCTACTAAGTGAGACAATGCCCACTTGCCCAGTCCCCTTTTTACTCAACTTCTTGCACACCTTCAGCCAGCTGCCCTGTTGGTGATCCCTTGTACCTCATATGCTGCTTTAGCAGTAAGTCAGATTACTACCACCTCTGGTCCAGGACCCATTAAGAAAATTCCTGTTACAAGTAAGGTCTTTGAAATGTAGTTTTACACCTATAAAAGGGCTATAAAGTGCCCATCTTGAGGGGAAAACGACAAAATTATCCTCTGTTTTCTGGGTTTTACTTATTTTATAAACTCACACCTTTATAAACAAGTTTTGTCACACTGAGGGGAAGGAGATATGCAAAATGTAACACCTGGAGTCATAAAATGTAATGACCTCAAACAACACATCTCAGAAAGGGGGGGGGGGAGGTACTGGTTCCAGAGAAGGAAAAAAAAAAAAAAAAAGAGGCAAAGGAGCGAATCTGCACCACTAAAACAGGAGTAATAGAAAACCCTCTCAGGTTTTTCCAGTAAGTTTTGTGCAGCAGCAGCAGCAACAACCCAATCAATATGCACACCCTCACCCTCATAAAACCTCCTGTCCCCAAACAGAAAACAGCGGGTCACTCTTCACTGTGTCCTCAGGGGCAGAAACCACCCCCCAAAAGGAAAGAGATTTCAGAGGCACAGGGAGGGGCAAAAACAGGTATGTGTAGATCCAGCATCCTCATCTCCCTCCCAGCTACAAGCCTGAAAGTCCACTCAGGAACCAGCCCTGGCTCCGAGACACCCTTCCGCCTGGGCCCTCCCTGCGGGAGGTTGCGGAGCCAGCAGCGCAATTTTCGTACTCCGGACAATGACCGCACCACCACCACCCTCCTTCCCCATGCCTTCACCCCAGGCCCTCGCTTTCTAACCCTATCAGCGAGACCTCACTGGGGTAGGACAAGGGATGCACCTCGGCTAAGAAGAGACGTGCCGGGCTTCTCTGCCGGAATGAGTTGCGGGGCGTAGGGTCGGGGTGGTCACGGAGAAGGGCTCCTTAGGAAAACCCAGGACATGGGGCAACTGAAACCTCAGTACCAGTCACCCTCGCTCCCGCCACCACCCCACCCCTAGCCTTAAAGCCGACTTCTCCTGAGGCCGGTGGCGTCAGCTTGGCGCGGTCGGGATGGGGTTGAGAGAGAACCCCGGGGCCACCGCGGCCTCTCTAAAAGGACTGCGCAGGTGGGCGCAGCCCTAGAAGGTCGATGAGGCCGGAGCTCAGAGTTACCCCGGGCCCAGAGAGTGTGAGTGCAAGCGAGAGGGTGAACCCACGCGCTCGGCGGGCCAAGGGGCGCTCAGCGGCAGGGCAAGCGCGGTGACAGAGGTACCCGGGCCACCGAGGAGAGACAGCTCATCCCACCCGCTGGCGACAGGGCTGGAGGGGCTATCGAGGCAGGGAGACTGGGAAACTTAATACAAAACATACAGCTCCCCCCGCCAGGACGTGTACCCGCGCTCTTAGACCCGCTCCAACGCCTTTCGAATCACCCACCATCACCCACACCACCCTGCAAAAATCCCCACCGAGCCCTCAGATCCCGGGCGGGTAATTACCTCTCCTGGAGGCGGAGTGGGGGGCGGCAGCAGCAGCAGACACTTTTAGCCTGACTTTCCTGCGTTCGCTTGTGAGCGTGTGCGCGCGGAGCAGGAGCTGTAACCTGCTATTTATAGACCGGAGCCTCAGCACCCGGGGCTGAGAACCCGGAGGAAGCGAGCAGGCGGCGGCGGCGGCGCAGGGCGCGGGCCGCGGCTCCCTGAGGCTCCCGCGGCTCCCTCAGGCGCCCGGCTCCGGCCGCGCTCGGCGCTCGCTCCCCGCCCTCCCACCCGCCCCGCCGCGCGCGCCCAGGAGAAGTTGTCACCAGCGCGGCTGCCTCTCCGGCTGCTCACACGCCCCCTGGCACAATTGCTACTTTCTCCCCCACCCCCACGCTCCCTGCTCCTCTTCCTCCTCCTCCGCTTGTTCCGAGCGGTCTCCTCCCAATGTCACCAGCAACCGCCAATAAAGGCGGCAGGGGCAGCGACAGTCTCGCAACTGGCGCAGCTCGCCTCCCGCTGATGGAGTGGAGTTGGTACCCCGGCCACCCAGCCCCAAATGACCCAACACGCTTGCTCCGTGAGCTGACACCTTGCTCCCCGACCTTCTGCAAGCGGGGGCGGTCGTCCAGCCTGGGCTGGGGGAGAACAGATGCAGAGTGGCGGTGAGGGGAGACCCGGAGCCACCACGCCGAAACGGGGGCCGGAGAAAACACAAGATTCTCTAACTGGCAGGAGGAGGTGCCCCAGACCCCGGCCACTGGCAGCGCCGGCCCAGTCTGGGGGTGAGCGAGACTGGGAGGCGGTGTCCCCCGTGCCGGGTACTTCAGCTTGCCACCACCCTGGGACCCGTCTCTTGCCACTCCTTCGCCTTGGCCCGAGGTAGAGGTCTGACGAGGGAGACCTGGGCACTGACTGGGCCTCCAGCTCAGCGCAGCCTACCGCCACCCACCGCCAGCCCCACGTCGCGGCCGCTGCCTGAGGCCGAGCTGCTCCTAACCAGCGTGTGACACGCCTTTGGCAGCCCGAAAGCGTGGGGACAAATCTGCACTCTGCGTGTTTGGGGTGTCAAGAAAACAGGGTACGTAATCACGCAGCCTGAACGGAGACTAAAACTCCCCCACTTCCTAGCCAACAAGCCCACAGTGGAAGACACGCAGCCTCGTTTTTCCGGGCTGTGGGGTGTGGGGCAAATGGTTCTCTCCATCTGCGCCTTACAGGTGCCACCTGGCGGTTCTCTTGCAGAGGTTTTTTTCTGAACTGCTCAAAGGCAATGGGAAGGCTGGTAATGCCGAGCACCGGTCCACTCAGGGATCTTCAGCCTTTCCCTTCCCTAAGGGCGCTTTAAATTCATACTTCAAATAAAATAGAGTGAGAAAGCTAGTACGCATGGGTTACATTTGCCATGCAGGGATCCCGAGGTTAAGATGGTGAAGTCGATTTGGGTTAGGTCAGTCACAGGAAGTGGGAAACTCTAGCTGCCCCCTGCTGTCATTCCCTGCATCTAGACAACCATTCATTCCACAAACATTTAACTGCCACTTGTTATAAGCTTTATCTAAGAGTACAGAGGCTTTGGTGTTTGTTTGTCTGTTTTTTCCATCACTTTCCCTCAGAGCTTGGAACAACGATTACATGCTGTAGTTTCCATAAATGTTTATGGAATAAATTAAACATTATGCTAGGCTCATTCCCTCCTTTTGCCCCTGCAGCCCTTCCCTTTCCCTCTCTTCAAGCTTTTCTGCTATGCCCAGCCATCATCACATGTAAGCTAGAAGGACAGAAGAAGAAAGGTGGGAGGCTGACAGTTCCAGGCAGGCCCTTAGGAACGTGGATCATACTTGAGGAGCCTGTTAGAGTTAGATTTCTCCTGCATGGGGCAGTGCTGAACACACCTATTTTGGAGGGGTGGGGGAGAAGGAAGACTATGTCATACTCATACTCGTACTCGAGGCTTGAAACAATGGATAAATTCTGCTAGTAGAGATATGCTGGCAAGATGATACAACTTTCTCATTGGGTAACAGTTTCAGTCTTTTCTTAAAATACAGAAAGATTGAAAGAATATCAGAACATCAGGGTGCCAGAGCTTTGCTACTAAATTCAAAAGATGTTTAACATATTTGTCCTCTAACTTGAAATGGAGCTCTGTGTGTGTGTGTGTGTGTGTGTGTTTATGAAAGACTGCCACAGTGCCAGAAGTACTAAACTATTCCTTTTAAAAGACAGAGTTGTAAAATAGATGCAGCTAATGTCTTTATGGAAATGAGCACTTAAAGTGAGATACCCAGAAAACCCTCTTACAATTAAAATCCAGACATAGGTCATGCTGACCTAGACCTTTTGCAGGGCTGCTGAAGAAAATGTGATGTACCTGTGCATGTCATCTAGGAAGTTTAAATTCTGGGGAGACAGAGAGAGACAGAAAGACAAGAAGAAAGAGGGAAGGAATGAGTCAGATACATATGCCATGTGGCATTTTAAAAATCAATCGATCAGCCTGATAGTTACCTTTTTTAGTTGTTTGTTGTTTTCTTTAAACAAGCCTAGAGGATTCAGATGCTTCTGTGGTTTATTAAACCCATTTTTAACGAGCCTCCATTTTTACAAACCTTGAACTTGTAGCCACTTGTGCCCCCCAAACATAACTCCATTTACCAATGAAGGACAAAATATTTTTCATTTCCTTTTGAAATATCTTTGTATGGCTAGAGGTCAAAAACGTGATTCCCATTAGCTACGTTGCTGTCTAAAGCAATAAAATCAAGCCAGGATCTATGGGGCTGGTGTCACACCCTCCTTTTTAGTGAAGTAATTCATTCATTATTCCTGGAGATTTCTATTTCAAGTGAACATGGTATAGCACAAGAAGGACTCTACACTTTATGATCTTTCACTATTAAAAACCTATAAAAACAGAGCACCAAGTATGATAGATGTGTTTTTTCTTACCACAGTTGTTCATTTATATTAATGATAATTCTGTAGATCAAGTCATGGTTTTCATTCTAATTTTGAAAAATTAACACTGGAAGAGTTAATCTTTGATAATCATAATTAAGGTCATTTTTACATGGGGATGCATGTGTGTGTGTGCGTGTGTGTGTGTGTGTGTGTGTATATATATTTAAATTAATGGGAAATGTTATTAGAAATAGAAATTTGACCCAACTTAAGTAAAAGGAGAAACCATTGTAAAGGTACCAGGTCACCCATGGAACCCAAAAACAGGAATGCAACTGGGCATCAGTGACAACTTGGAAACAGGGACATGCCACTAGGACTTTATCTCTCCTCCTCCCCAACCATGCTGCCTCCTCCAGTCTTTCTCTCTCTCTCTTATGGAGACCTTCTCTGTTTCTCTGGTGTGCATGGTTACTCATAGCTCTGGCATTTCCTAGTCTATGGGCCAGTCCCAAATTCTCAAGGAAGGACCATGATTGGCTCAGGCTTTGGACCCTAGTCCAGACAATCATGGCCAGGAGATGGAGATTAAGCTACAATCTACTGGCAACTACTATAGTAATCAGGGAGCTGGTAGCGATGTGTTGAGACAAGAGGGAAAGGATAAAACTTCCAGAATGTGGGGAGGAGAGTAGTCACCCCTGATCTCTACTAATTCCTAATCCTTGCTGTTCCATGAATACTGGCACAAACAGCAGAAGAAACACAAGAAGCAATGACATCTGTGTAAATGCATATGGATGTTTAAATATTGAGAGAAGCAGAATGCCTCTTGCTGATGGTGGTGCTCTAAGATGATTGTCCTAGTGGAAGTAGTTATATGGTTTTATGATCTCTTGATGTGGAACCAGATGACCATGAAGAAGGAATCAAGTATTTCACAGACAGTTTACTTTAGCTTCTTTTATCATGGCAAATTAAATCTGAGATTTTTTTTAAATGAAGGAAATGAGTGTGATACCATTTACATTTATTGAAGATAAACATTCTGCTCTCTCATTTACATAATAGCTATACTTCTAAAATGTCTATAAATCACATATTTGAAAGTAAATCATATTTCAAACATAATAGGGTGGTGAAACAGCATTTCTGTGGTCATGGACCCCTCTAAGAATCTGAAGAGAGCTGTGGACTCTCCCTAGAAAAAAATATGAACAGATGCACCCACATTTGTGATGAGATGATATTTGACATCTTTACAGTAGTTCCTTCTTATATATGATTTCACTTTCCACAGAGTCAGTTACTTGGTCTAGAAGCAGGTGATCCTCCATCTGATGTATCATCAGAAGGTCAGTCATAGCCTAACTTTATGTCGCCATACCTACCTTATTCCCTCACTGCATTTCAGCATGTAGGATTTTATCATCTCATATTACCACAAGAAAGGCTGAGTACACCACAACAGAAATTTGAGAGAGTAAGAGACCACATTCACATAACTTTTGTTACAATATAATTGTTCTATTTTATTCTTATTTCACTGTGCCTAATTTATAAATTAGGCTCTATGGTAGGTTTGTTTGTATAGGAAAAAACAGTACATATACAGTTCAGCAATATCTGTGGTTTCAGGCACCCACTCGGGGTCTAGAAATATCTCCTGTGGATACAGGAGGTCCACTGTAGTTGAGATCTGAAACTTTAAACATCGTCTTTCTTTTTCCTTTCTTCAATCACCCCCGCTTTGAACAAGTGAAACAAAGACTCCAGATACCTTAACAAAAGATTCAAATGCCCAGTAAGTATAAGCCAAAAACTTGGTTGAGGCTATGGTGCGCTGGAGCCTATGTGAACCTGGGGAACAAGTCCCCTTCCCACCCCTGCCCTGAATGAGCCATAGATGAGCCATGGGTAGGAAAACAAAACAGAGCTCTTAAAGGGATGGAAAAAAATTGCAATATGGAGAAGGATGTTGCATTAGTTTGCTAAGACTATCATAAAATACCACAGACTGCTGGCATAAACAACAGAAATTTATCTCTCACAGTGGTGGAGATTGGAAGTTTGAGCTTAAGATGCTGTCGTCGTAGTTCTCTCCTAAGGCCTCTCTCCTTAGCTTGAGGATGACTACCTTTCTCTGTGTCCTCATATGGCCTTTCCTCTGGGCACAGCACCTCCGGTGTCTCTTAGTGTGTCTAAATTACTTCTTCTTAGTAGAACAACAATCATATTGGGTTAGGTACCACCCTGAGAGCTTTGTTTTAACCTAATCACCTCTTGAAAGACCCTTTCTCCAGATACAGTCACATTCTGAGGTAGTGGGCTTAGGGCTTCAACATATGAGTTTGAGGGGACGCCTGGGTGGCTCAGTGGGTTAAAGCCTCTGCCTTCAGCTCAGGTCATGGTCTCAGGGTCCTGGGATCGAGCCCCACATCGGGCTCTCTGCTCAGCAGGGGGCCTGCTTCCCCCTCTCTCTCTCCTGCCTTTCTGCCTACTTGTGATCTCTCTCTTTCTCTCTGTCAAAATAAATAAATAAAATCTTTAAAAAAAAAAAAAAGATTGAGTTACTTACCTAAGGCCACACAATTACAGAAAAAAAAAACAAAAACATATGAGTTTGAGAGGACACATTTCAGCCATAATAGGCATCGCATCAAACTCCAGAATGAGTCTTGAGTTGAAGGTGGGATAGAGATTTCCCCTTTTTGTTAACAAGGCCCAAGAGTAAAGAAATCTGTGTCCAGCTTTCCCACTGGAGTGTTTTGAGAATCTCAGTCTTAATAGAAGAACCCAGAACACAAATGTGTAAAGTGAAAATATAAGCGTTATTATCTTATATATTATATCTTTATATATATATAAAGATATAATATATAATAATGTATTATATTATTATATATAATATATATTATATATTAGCTCGGTTATATATATATATATATATATATATATATATAAAAATATATAATATATATTATATATCAGCTCGGGTTGTGATCCAAGGGTCCTGGAATCGAGCCCCGCATCAGGCTCTCTGCTCAGCAGGGAGCCTGCCTCCCTCCCTCTCTCTCTCTCTGCCTGCCTCTGCCTACTTGTGATCTCTGTCAAATAAATAAATAAAATCTTAAAAAAAAAAACTGGGTAAGTTGTAATAGGACTGAGAACACTAAATTATGTTGTCTATGCTTCTAAGTGCAAATGAATGCTTCTAAGTTAATTTTATTGTAGAAAAAAATTTGTTCCAATTTTTAAACCTGAGATTTACAGACTTTACTGACTTTTAAGAATATATCCCTTACATTTCTTGTTTTTAATGAATTTTCAGAAAGTGCACTGATTCCCCAGAATAACACTTATGACTCCAGATTGAGAATATTTGCCCCAGGGGATGTGGTTCTTTAAATCCGGTTGTGTGAAAAATCTTTTTAACCAAAAAATACTGCTTGTATATATAATTTTCCACTAATGTATTATTTGAAATTCTATTTTCTTAAAGAGAGTCATGTCTGTAACTTATGGCACAATAGCTCACATGATTATATTTAGTAAATGCCAGAAAAATAATAGAATCATAAATGGAGAAATTGTAGACAATCACTTGGTAAAGATAGCTATATTCAAAGAGTTGAGGTGAAAGTATTATGCTGCTTCACTTCAAAAAATGTAAAGCTTTTTTTTAAAAAAGGACATATTCAAAAGCAAAAATACCTTATTTTTCTTCCTGTCCCCATTTTCAACCAAATACTTTTTATTATCTAATTACATCACTAATGGCATAAAATGAAGGACAAACTTATATATCAGACAGACTTGTGGGAAATGTTTGTGGTAATCAGTGCCATTGGTTGGAGCAACTAGTGTTTTCCAGAGCTAAGTCCACTCTCTGAATATTTTGTTACATTTTGCTCATTGCTGTCTCTATTACTTAAACAGACAAATATATCCTTCTTGGCCTGTTTTCAAAAATTCCTCTACATGCAATCTTCCTGACAATTTACCATGCTAGGTCTCTTTTCCATGGTATAATCAAATTTTACCATCTCTTAGTGACCTGATCTAGGCTGGAATAAACCAATTTTGATCACAAAAGCAAGACAGAATTGGATCTAACTGTATCAACCAGTAAAACCTGTATCTTCGGAGATGCTCTCCATCAAGACGTCATTTGTTTATGAAGCTAAGATGTGTGCTTCGGGGTCAAACAAATTAGAATTCCAATCATGGTGCTCATTCATCATTTGTGAGATCTACAAGTGCCTTAAAATTTCAGAGTTTCTTCTTCCTTATCTATAAAAATGGGAAAAATAGTACCTACCTATAGACTGACCGTGAAAATACTCTGGGACACTGTAAGGACATGACATGAGCTGGCATCCATCTTGCACAACTTATCTATCCAATCTCCCCTTGCCAAGACTAAAGAAGATGCACACAGAAGAGGCAAAAATCATTAAGAAAACTAATTTGTATGTTCTAGGCTAGGTATTTCACCATTACCTATGATTAGACATTTGTTACGGAGATATTGGTCAGCACCTATGAAAAGTAATACAGTTCTAAAGAATCTGGCTAGGGTCTGTGCCATATGAGAGAACTTTCCAGAGAATTTCCCAAATATTAAGCTAAAATGCCTTGAAGAAAACAGGAGAAATCATATATGGTGGGAAGAATCAGCAAAATCTTCATGTTTGATATGTGAGGGATTTCAGGTGGCATAACTGGCAGGAATTCCATTGGGAGACATCTGGCTGCAGGAATAAGTGAAGTCTACCTGGTGAAAATCCTCATCCTACAGGGTCTGATTAGAACATCATCTACTCTGAGAAGACCATCCATTTAATCCCATTCTGTGCTTCCCTAGCACTGTGAACCTACTTCAGCTGTATTACTTACAGTACTGGATTTGTTTATCCATGTGCCTCCTTCATTGGGTCACAAGCTCTATCTGAGAGTACAAACCATTTTTTATTTAGTTTTATGTAACAGATGTTAGGATTCTGGAAAACTGAGAACTTGAAACCTAGGGAATTTTACATTTAATTTTTTTAATTTAAGATTTTGTTTATTTATTTGACAGAGAGAGATCACAAGTAGACAGAGAGGCAGGCAGAGAGAGAGAGAGAGGGAAGCAGGCTCCCTGCTGAGCAGAGAGCCCGATGCGGGTCTCGATCCCAGGACCCTGAGATCATGACCTGAGCCGAAGGCAGCAGCTTAACCCACTGAGCCACCCAGGTGCCCACATTTACTTATTTTTAAGTCAAATTTTATCCAACCTGAATCTCTCACCTAACTTGCTAAAAAAAAAAGTCTGTCAGTTCTTAGGGTCTGCATTACCACTTCTGGACTTTCTGATGGGATAGGGGTTTACTCAGTCCTGGGACATCTTCTGACCCATGATTTTTCTCAGCACCTCTGCACTCCTCAGAGGATCATCAGGAACTCTGGAATTCCACATGGCATAGGAAGATCCTGGGACATCATTATCCATCCATCTAGAATCTTCCTCTGTCAATGCTCTCTAATATCCTACACCAGGCTGAATGTAAAACTTCTGAGATGTGCCATGCTTGGGACACTTCAGAATGTATTTCAGTTTATCTACTTTCTCTCCCTTACAGATTAACCCCTAAGCAGAAAGGACAACCACATCCATTTTCCCATCCTTTTCTCATCTCCTGTCCTTTCTCCCATCCCTGTTTTCTACTTCCCCACCCTCTGCACCAAGTCTTCTACATCATATCCTCCTCTCTCTGTTGGCAATCATGCTTCTCTTTCTTGGAACAATAATCCCAGAGAAGATGCAGAGAAAGAATTTGAAGAGAACATGAAGAGAAAATTCATCTGTGTTATTTCAAAAATACTATCGCATGCTACACTGATAGATGAGTGTGTGAATGTGCACGCATGTGTGTGTGTGTGTGTATGATCACTAACATTTTGAAGACTTTTGATAGTTCAGAGTAACTTTTCTTTTTAATTTATAATGGAATATTGCTTTCTATGACATATCCAGAAAAATATAAAGTTACAGATTTTCCTCTTTGTAAACGGAATATAAGCTTTTCACATAGAACGCATTGCAATATTCTCTGAGGTGAGAGCTGAGAAATCATTACAGATAGCTCAAAAATGTTCTTCCTTTGAAACACTGCTCTTATGGGCAATAGAATCATTTTAAACCTTAGGAATGGTTGAGAAAATTCATCAATGTGAAAAGACAACCATTTCATTTGATCTAAATGAAGTAACATTTATAAGACTGAGTTTCAGTTTCATGAAAGTTATAATGAAAACAAATGAGTGACTCAACTTGTACTTTCTGTAATATACAAAACAAAACAACAACAGCAACAACAAAACCCTCCTTGTCTGAGTTAGCCTTTTCTGGTTTGTAAACAAAAGCTCTGAGAGTAGATTTAAATGTTTAAAAACAAACAAACAAACAAAAAACCTTGATAAATGGGGCACTCAGTAGTAAGTGGAAGCAGAAAACAGGTGAACACCACTATTTTAAAATGGTGAACATTTTGCCAGGTTCTCCAAATAGAGGATTAATATAAACTACGTGGTTGGATTATTTTTGGGGGGGCGACAGTGGGTACTCTGCTGGATTTTTGTAATGGTAAAGTCAAACAGAATATTATTCTACAGTGGGATGTACAAAATAGTGAGGAAGCAAAATAGCTCTACATAACAGTGGGGAAAAAAAGTTGTTTTTGTTCTAGGCCATAATTAAATCTCTGAAGATGATTGTGTTTCCTGGAGACAGGCTTTGAACTAGGGGTTAACAGTGGTGGATGAAAAAGAAACTCAATCTGTGTCTTGCTGGATCTCAGAAGGTTGTGGGGCAAGTGAACTCCAGGCAGGGACCCCATGATCAAAAGCACTTCTCTTTCAAAGATGCAAAATGCTCCCTGCATCATGTTGGCAGACCAAGCAGCATCCTCTCTCCACCCCATTTTGTCTCTATCCCCACATCTCATCTACCTTAAGAAAGGATGTGGCCTTTGTATCTTTAAAGTCCCAAGAAGTCATCTTTTGTTTGTTCTCCTTCATTGTGACTCCTTCGTGTACCCACCATTCATCTGTGAAGTGTAGCAAAACGCAGTAGCAGAGTCTTAGCTAAGCCTCGGTGACTTTGTTCCCTCCGAGATGGATCAGGAGGGAAGCAATAACATGGAGAAGCAAGCCTGGAGTTAGAATCAGAAGATAATTGGTTGAGGGGACTCTGCAAACCAGAGCAATTGGTAGAACATATAAGCATTCTTTAGATCAAAAAAATACTGGACTTCCAAAAATCAAATGGGATACAAGCTCCAATTATTCATAACTATTTGTTGCAGGGTGGTATGAGCCCCAAAGCCTTGAAAAGTCACATATATTTGGGTGATAGTTACAAAAGACACAAGTACACTGGGCAGACATGAAATACTAGAAATGTATGATGTTGGCCTGTCTGGTGGGTTTTCTCTCTCTGTATCTCTCACCCTTTTTTTTTTCCTGTTAGAGAAGCCACTGGCATTGCTACTATTGGGGTCCTCATCACCTTCTAGTGGACAGCTATAAATGGAGGAATGAAGAACACTTGGAGGACACTGCCATTCAGAACCACAGTCTTTGTCTCTTCTGCATCCTTCCCTTTGATCATTAATACTTCTCAGCAATTTTTATTGTCTGTGCTTCTTTTTGGAAGTTTCCCTTTCTCCTTCTACCATGAGATGAATGACCTTCTGTATTCTCATCAGTCCAAATTGCAAAGTATAGCATCAGATTGACTGGGGCAATTAATCTGTCTCCTATTAAGAAGAGGGCCTCTTGCAGCAGCAAGCAACACAGCAACCTCATGTGTTGCTGACCCACGTATGGTTAGGTTAGCCTTAGATCAAGTGTCCATACTTCTCTATAGAGTAGAAAGGGCAGTGTAGCATTATTTCTAAGAGCACACCACTGGGAGGATTTCAGATTGAGAGGCTCCAGGCCAGTAAAAGTCCTTAGTGAAACAAATGCACATTCAAATACAGAAGAAAACTGCATTTGATGAAAACGTACATATGTACAGTGAAATATGTTTCTGCTAAAGGTCATGAAATCAAAGAAAGAGGTTCAAATATTTGTCACCACTGCAAACCACACATGGCAACATGGCAACAGGAAAGTCAAATCTCTTACTGTCCAGGTCAAATTCCTAATATGTGATTCATTGTTGAGCTCTGTCTTTCTAAAATAAGGAAAGACTGTCCAGGTTTTGTTCTGCTTTTTATAATAATGTATGCATTTGTGCTTTTATTAGTTCCAAAAAGAAAGCATACTATGTGAAATAGTAAACCACAGCTTCATTGTCCCTTGATAATCACATTCTGGGGATGCTGCAATTTATTTATCCAAGTATTGATGAAAGGCTAACTTTTTATTATACACCAGCCAATTTAAACCATTCTTACAATGAATAAAAAGTCATCTTTGCTTGCACAATTACACAGTTACATGGTTTTCAGCAATCTCTAAATTTTTTTTCTTTAAAATTCCCTTGGAATATGGCTGCTTTTGTATTGCCCATACTTAGATTCTTTTGGGGGGGGGTAGGAATCTGACGAATAAAATTAGAGTCAAATTTTGACTTGTTTCTGTCTTGAGGTCAGACAATTCACCCAATCAAAATGACTTAGTGGTAAAAAGGCCCCAAATCAATATTCCCAAGACCTCTTCCGTTGAGTCCCCTGGCTCCCAGCCACTGTGTTCTCTCTCTCCTTTCATTTGGAGCCATTTGTACCCTGATGGAGGCACAGCCATTTCTCAGTTCCAGAGGCCCTTGGTGGGAAGGATTTGAGGACAGCCCTACCACACCAGAGGGCCTACTTCAAGATACATTTACTATTCATCCTTCTCAGAGCTTATGTCCAGTTCTCCTGACTCAAATTTTTCTTGTTTCTGAAACCCAGAATTAAAAACAAGTGTTTGAAAAATTGGCTGTGTGTCTTAGAAATGGTACACTGACATTTGTGAGATTTACCTTTTGTTTTTAAACATCGATATGTCTTACCAGGACATCCCGTCTACTTTCTGTTCACCAGATCCACAGTGATGATGTTCTAAATGATTGGAGCGGCATGATATCCTGGGGATGGGTGAGGACACTAGGGAGCCTAGGAGCCCAATTGGAAGCCAGCACACTATGACCTACAGGCAGTCTGCTTCTGTAAATCTTACAGTCCTGAGACTTACAAGCTGAGAATGCTTTTTATTTTGTTATGCTGTTAAGGAAAAAAAAATGAGGAAGAAGAATACACAGTAGAGGCTACATGTGTCATACAAAACCTAAAATATTCACTGTTTGGCCCTTTACAGGAAAAGTTCGCCAATCCTTGAGCCAAATTACCACAGAGTCAAAGCGTTGATCTAACCCTCAGGCCATTGCTGCCCCTGTTGTTTAAAAGGAAGCTGTTTTTATGGGCTCTCCTCACCAGGGTATTTAATTTAGAAAAATCATTTGCCAACTTCACAATTCCATATCAAGAATCAGAGTCTGTGTTGACTGGCCTCAGAAAACAAACCACATATAGAAGAGCAGCTTCTGTTGGAATCACCCTCTCACTACTTTTCTGATCATCCTTGAATATTTGTTCCCAAAAACCCACCTATCTTCTCACTAATCAAACAGGAGAGCTTCATGAGGATGTAAGGGCCTTCATGAAGGTAACAGAAATGATGATTCTTTCCTTTCTCAAGGGTTCGACAGTAACAATCTCTACAACCCCTCCAGGTACATGGATTTTGACTGTGATGGCAACACCTTAACACAGAGGCTTCCTTCTGCCTCTGGTCCAGAGCTTTTACCCCGTGGGCAGGAAGCCAACGGGGTAGATGTTAGCAGGTCTATTCCAGCTGTACCTAGGAAAACTTGGAACGTGATGACGGAATTATTCACCAGTAGGTCCCCATTGACTCACTGTGTGGGAAACCTGGGCCAATCCGCGTTGATATTGCCTGAACTTCAGGAAGTCTCCCTGTAGTGGGCCTCAACAGCATTCTGGGTGCCCTGGAATGAAGAGTAGCTCAAGCCATGTCAGTAATCCATTTTCCTAAGAGATGACTGCAGGTCCTTTTCAGGGGGAAGGATAGGAACTGTGCTTGCGGCAGTATCGTAGGGTGCTTCCTCATTCATGTATGGGCCGTGGGCCTATGACCTCCAAAGAGCTATAGTGCATAATTATAGTGACCCAGGTCACCTAGAATTTGGCTCTTGTTTTAGTTTCAGTTTAGACAGATCAAAGAGGATGATAAACGTTCTGCACATTTCTTCCAATCCTATCCCTGACAGACCCTACAATATCACCCCAGCTTGCTGCCATTGAGGGTAACCACACCCATTTGCCTCTGTCTCGGGTCCTGTCATTGTGCTGTCCTTTGCACTTTTCCACCTGGGACCCCAACACCCAAGAGAAATCAGGATCCTTTTCTGTTCCTGGCCATGCCCCACTGTCAGGTCTGGCCTGTGAAGGAGAGCCACTCTGGAGATCCTCAAGGTGTTTATGAAGATAGTGCCTCACGGTAGAAAGTGCTCCTTATGTTCTCTCCTGAGACACAACTAGATATAGATGAGTGATTTGCACATCATAAATATATCATGGTCACCTGGGTGGCTCAGTTGATTAAGCATCTGCCTTCAGTTCAGGTCATGATCTCAGGGTCCTGGGATCAAGTCCAGCATTGGGCTCCCTGCTCAGTGGGGAGTCTGCTTCTCCCTCTGTCCCTCCCGCCACTTGTACTTTCTCACTTGCATGCCAATTTAAGGAAGGAAGGAAGGGAGGAAGGAAGGGAAAGGAAAGGAAAGGAAAAAGAAAAGAAAAGAAAAGAAAAGAAAGAAATTCATTTTTTTAAAAATTACAAGAAGGGACACCCAGGTGACTCAGTTGGTTAAGCTTCTGCCTTTGGCTCAGGTCATGATTTCAGGATCCTGGGATTGAGCCCTTCATGGGGCACCCTGCTCAATGGGGGTCTGCTTCTCCTTCTCCCCCTGTGTTTTTTTTTTTCTCTCTCTCTCTCAAATAAATAAAATCTTAAAAAAATAAATAAATTACCTGAATATTTCCTTATCTTTATATCCATTTCTCAATATTATCCCCAGAAATTTCTCATAACACAGGCATTGCCTACCACCATACCCACATTTCTGTCAAACATTCTCAACTGCTCAAGTAAGCATATTGAACCCAGAATCCCTGGCAAGGCACCCAATGCAAAATAATCAGCTGGATCTAAAATTATTCTCTTCTTGGTCTGACACCCTCGGAATACATTCCACACATACTGCAGGTATTTGCCATCACAAATGAGCAAAATCTCATTGATTCTTTTTGTTGTTGTATAAATCTTTCCCCTCCAGCTTTGACTTTGTATTTGCCACCACACCAGCCTGCCAGGATTGATTCTAGCTATGGCTCTGAAGACAACCTTGGCGTGTAGATACACAGAGAGCCGACAACTGCTGACTTATTCCCTCGAGTGAAGACATACAGGGCCCTCTGGCAAGGAAAGAATAGCCTCATAAAACAGAGACACGTTTGCTTCTGCTTTCAAGGAATTTTGGTGGAATGTGGGCTTTTAAGGTACTCAGAGACATAGGAGGTCTGCCAATAGGATCAGTTTTTCCTGATCCTATTCTTTCTGATAAATGTCCTCCTGTTCACATAAGAAACATGAAGTCTGTGGATCCACACTGTGTTAGAGTTCAGAAACTTGAAGGATCAGGCTCTGGTTCTATATATTTGGGCTCCATCGGTTCAACAGCTACTAAACAGAAGAGCGGCCTGAGGACAGCCATGGAAGTTCCTCAATTCTCTGACCTTGGGCAGAACACTTTAGATTTTATTTTATCATTTTTCCTTTAAGTTCTCTGGAACAGGTAGAAAAATCTACCCCACATTGTCACAATGTCCCACAATGACCCGCCTCTCTTTCATCACAAGAAAGAACATCATTGATAGTCTCCCTATTTGGAACAACCAGGTGATGGTTTCAGTTCATACATCACAGGACATACCAGCATCTATTTTACCGACACCAACAGATTCTTTTTTTTTTTTTTAACATTATTTATTTACTTATTTATTTATTTATTTATCCAATATAGAGAGAGGCAGTGAGAGAGGGAACACAAGCAGGGGGAGTGGGACAGTGAGAAGCAGGCCTCCTGCAGAGCAGGAAACCTGACAGGGGCCTCAATCCCAGAATCCTGGGATCAGAACCTGGGCTGAAGGCAGATGCTTAATGACTGAGCCACGCAGGCACTCTGACACCAACAGCTTCTTAGCTGCCTTTGGTTCAAACCAGTAAGCTAATGAATTAATCAATCTCAGAATTTCACTTCTTCTTCTTTTTTAAAGGTTTTTATTTGTCAGAGAGAGAGTACAAGATGGGGAGCAGCAGAGGCAGAAGGAGAAGCAGGCCTCCCGGTGAGCAGGGAGCCCAATGTGGGACTTGATCTCAGAACCCTGGGATCAGGACCTGAACCAAAGGCAGATGCTTAACTGACTGAGCCACCTGGGTGCCCCACAGGATGTCATTTCTTGAGAGATGGTTGGTGGCCATTGCATAGCCTTGGAGGGTTCAGTTGTAAAGAACAAAACCTCTATATGGTGTCTACGGGAAGTCATTGGTTTTGTTGGGGATTAAATGACTTATTAAATTGTTTATAAACCGAAGAGACTCAGTCTGATCTTCCAGGAAAAGAAACCTTAAGTCATGATACGGAACGCCTGTTGCCCTGGCCATACTCAGGAAGCAGCCTGATGGATCAAGAAGTCATGGTGACAGCTGCTAGCTCCAGATCAAAGCACTTTCATCTCAGTCTGTACCAGCAAAAATAGGAGCCTCATGTCATGTTCCCCGCCATTCTTATTTCAGTTCTGGATTTAAGTCTTATGTAAAGGCGTCTGGTGACAGAACATAAATCACGACCAGAAACGTGGGAAAGGGAGATTTAGCTCACTAGCCTCTGTTGTATAGGAAGCCATGCTAGAAAGAGATGGGAATCGATTTTGAGAAAGCCAGTCTGCAATGCCCACCACAGTCCCCCTTTTTTGGGGGGGAGGGGATGTACAGCAGGGGCTTCCTGGGATTGGATCTCTGCCACCTGCTGACAGGATTTCCTGATGTCAACCTGCCGATCTTGCCACGTCTCTATACTGACTTCTCCTCATTGTCCATTGTTACCTATTACGTGAATATCAGCCCCCTTCCTCCATTTTTTGGTGCTAAAACTGTTCCCCTATATGAACTACTTTCCTGGAGTACTGGTATCTGCTTCTTCTTGTCATACTCTTTACATGCAGCATTTTGCTTGCTAAATTGAACTTTCCTCTGTTCCTGCTGCGGTCTTCATCACAGTGTCTGTCCCGGAGAGGAGCATATGACTCCAGCAAGTCCCAATGCAGTCAGTTTGGATGCTTTGCATTGAATCTCATGATACAACAATTAAGAGTTTTTAATGGCAGAAAAAGAAATTTTAATGGTATCAATATAAATAGCTTGCCAAATAGAACCCAAATTTTCAAAACAAACTGTATCATCTCTTTCAAACTTAAACATAGTATTAATATTTGCAGAGTTCATATCTGGGAAATAATAATACCTTGATGCTCCTTTTTTTTTTTTAAAGATTTTATTTATTTGACACACAGAGAGAGAAATCACAAGCAGGCAGAGAGGCAGGCAGAGAGAGAGGAGAGGAGGAAACAGGCTCCCCGCTCAGCAGAGAGCCGATGCGGGGCTCAATCCCAGGACCCCGAGATCATGACCCAAGCCGAAGGCCAGAGGCCTTAACCCACTGAGCCACCCAGGCGCCCCTTGACGCTTCCTTTTAATTCAGGTCCATACATACTGATAGTGTATGGTTTTCTTCTTTTTCTTTTTTCCTCTTTTTTTTTGGTTTTGCAATTTTATCTTATTATTTGTTTATTTGAGTATAGTTGATACACAATGTTACATAGTTTCAGGTGTACACATAGGGATTCAACATCTCTGCACATTATGCTATGCTCAACATAGTGTAGGTACCATCTGTCACTCTGCAATGCTATTACAACACCATTGACTCTGTTCCTCATGCTTTGCCTTTATTCCCGAGACTTATTCATTCCATAAGACAGAATACTTTTTTCTGATCAAATATTTCCTTTCATTCCCCCAAAATATCAATTATGCTAATCAGTCATCCTTAGTTAAACTGAGTACCCTAATTAGCTGATCTCTTTTCTTCCAAACTACTTGGTTCTGGAGACATTATATTTGAACTTAAGACTTTTCTGAAGAATCTAGTACAAAATTATATAGCTTCTTTCTGTATATAATTAAATTTCAAGATGATTTTTTTTTTCTATCAGTGAATCACGAGGAAAGATCACATTTGCCCTCACAACTCCATGACCCTTCTATACTGGTCAGAGCAAAATTTAAAATGACGCTCATAGGAAATGTTACCTTTGTCCTACTATGTTGAGTCACCTAACAGCTGGTCCATTATAGGATTTTATTCTTTGTCTTGTACATAGTTTATCCAGGTTGAATATAGTATGGGTAGAGAGTACTATTTTATTGTATTTGAGATTTTTGTCAGTTGTTACTTGTGCCATCAATAAAATAGGTATTTGTCCAAAACAACCATTACATACTTTCTTGGAATAGGTATCCAGCATATAGTTCTAGGTTTTCTATCTTTGATGAGTAGGAAATTGGTTTTTTTGTAAATGTGTTTGACACATCTGATTCTAAAATAAACTTTGGATTGCTCCCAGGTTGGCCTTCTGAAATTGCATAATTTTCACAAGTTATTAATATCACTCAGAATTTCTCTTTCCATGCTGTTTATAAAATCAGCACCTTGTCTCCCCCACTATCACCACCATCCGTAAGTCATTCTTTTTTCTTTTAAGGAGGTCCTGACTGGGAGAGGCATCAACTGATTTGTCTTTCTGACCCAGCAATAATAGGAAATCTGGGCCCCTCACATAGCTCCGCTCCCAAGCCCACCCCATGTTTTATCAAACCCTTAAAAATAGACATTTCTAATTTGTTCTGAATTCCTTTTTTTAAATTAACATATAATATTATTTGTTTCAGGAGTACAGGTCTGTGAATCATCAGGCTTACACAATTCACAGCATTCACCATAGCACATACCCTCCCCAATGTCCATCACCCAGCCACCCTATCCATAACCCCTCACCCCCACAACCCTCCGTTTGTTTCCTGAGATTAAGAGTCTCTTGTGGTTTGTCTCCCTCCCCAGTCCTGGATTTACTTTTTAATTGTTAGCCAGTCTTTTTCAATGCCGAAGCAAACCACATATATATTCCCTTGGTGTTTTCAACCAGGTCTGCACATGGTTAACAATGTCCCACAGCAGGCAGCATCAGTGGCTTTGGTTCTCTGCAGCTTGTCACCATGATCAATGGATTATTGCAGCTGGGCTAATTATGCAGCAATTTGTATCGATCGTTTAGAGCGGCAGTGGCGAATCCTAGTAACTAAACTTGCCACACTAAGATTTGCTTCTCCTCAAACTATACAGACTCAAGGCAATTCAAACACCTCATGAACAACGTAAGTTTTAGGTGTTCATGATTTCATGTGGTCTAACCAAACCAGGGAGGGAACTTAGCTTTCCAAGCACTTACTTGGCTTTCAAATGTGACTTAGTGACCAACATGGAATTGACCAGATCTTTTCTTACCTGTTTTTAATTATTATCTGAATTTTTTTTCTTTTAAAATGAAAGTAAGTGCTGAGATTATCCCTGGACTTCATTTTATATATGAGCGAGTTGGGTCCGTCCATATGATTGTGAGTTAATTTAATCAAATTAACTCTATTTAATCAAATCAAATCTATCAAATAGACCTTTAGCCTTTTTTTTTTTCATATTGAAACATTGAACTAGAAGGAGCCCCAGAGCTCTAATTATTTTACTTTTAAGAGTCAATTTTTAAATGATTTCTCAGTTTTGAAAAGAAATATGTCCTTTCTGTTGGAAGAGGAGAAAGACTTTCACACATTAGGGTAGTGTTATGACTATAGTTCACCAGTGACAGGACTATAGTCATATGGTTGTGTGTATGCATGTGTGTCTGTGTATGTGTATGTCTTCAAATTGCTAGCTAAGAGCCACTGATGTTTTAAAGACAAGTACAATAGTTTCCTAAATGGATAACTTTAGAAAAGACTATTGACTAGCAAGTTGTAGGTGACTCCAGTCCTTCTTGAATTACTAAAAATAGGCAATGCTCCATTTGCTCTTTACCTAAAATAAATGAAGTTCCTCCAACTCATGAATGCTGCAATAAAAGGTCAAAATCTTTTATTCCCATCTCAGGAGGAGTGTCTCTAAAAGACACAGTGACCTATGCCTTTGCTGAGCAAAACAGCTAAAGGGATAGCAATTTTTAATTATAGTATGCAAGGTTCTTCTAATGACCTTATGACTTTGGAACATTAAAAAGCCTGTTCACTAACAAGACACAAAAACAGAAGAAACCAGAGTGAAAATGTCAATTTAAACATTACATAGGAATCCATTTAATGGTGCATGAGTGAAAGAAAATAGGTTGTATGTCTTTTTTAAAATAACCTTTTAAAAATAACTGCATTCCCTTTGCTTTCCTTATTTCTATTATATTTATCTGTTATGTGAATGTGCATTTCTTTCTATTATGCTACTGAAGTTGCTACTGGATTGGCCTGTGATTTGGATAAAGTAATGCAAGATTTAAGCATAAAATTTTGATTATAGTAATAGAATAGGTATTCATGAGAAAGAAAGATAAAATGTTTTTACTCATTGGGTCAACCATTGGTGACTGAATTTCAGGTAACCAAATTATCCCATATAGCAGAGTCTACCACTGAATCATTTTGAGCTACTTTCAATATTTATTTCCTAGTTATAAAAGTATTAACACTTATTTAGAAAATTCAAAAAAACATTAAAAAGATCTGTATTATGCCTCCATCAGAAAGGATGAATACCCAACTTTTGTAGCAACATGGATGGGACTGGAAGAGATTATGCTGAGTGAAATAAGTCAAGCAGAGAGAGTCAATTATCATATGGTTTCACTTATTTGTGGAGCATAACAAATAGCACGGAGGACATGGGGAGTTAGGGGAAGGGAGTTGGGGGAAATTGGAAAGGGAGGTGAACAATGAGAGACTATGGACTCTGAAAAACAATCTGAAGGGTTTGAAGAGGTGGGGGGGTGGGAGGTTGGGGGAACCAGGTGGTGGGTATTAGAGAGGGCATGGATTGCATGGAGCACTGGGTGTGGTACAAAAACAATGAATACTGTTATGCTGAAAATAAATTTTAAAAAATGATAAAAAAAAAAGATCTATCTTAACCTACCCAGAGATGTTTTCTATTTATATTTTGATGGATTTTATTCCAATTTTCAGTGGTTAAGAGCATGGGATCTAGAGCCAGTTCAAAGCCATTTGTAAGCCTTGAGACTTTGGGCAAGTACCTTAATTATTTTGTGGCTCAGTTTCCATATCAATAAAATGGTCATAAAAAGAGAGATAATTCACGAATCCATTGACAAAATTAAATGAGGTGATACATGTAAAGTTCTTAGGAAAAACTCCTGATATATAGTGAGAATATAGTATATAACAGCTTTAATTATTATGGTTAAGGTTTTCTATCTCATATATTTTCTTATATTGATGATTTATTATATTTTGGGGTATCATCAGTATCTCATGAATCATGAGATTCATGAATCTTCTGAAAAATTTGGAATATGTGGACAAGCATTTAAAAATAAAATTACACTTATTACATTGTCAGACATAAACACTATTGGTAACCTGGGTATACAGTTTTAAATCATCTTTGATCATGATAACCTCAGGTACTGCAGTTGGATTTTAAAAAACATATAAATGAATAAATTTAACAAAAGTAGTGTAAGACTTATATACCAAAAATCATAAACATTACTGAAGGAAATTAATTTCTAAATGATTAGAAAGACATTCCATCTACTTGAATTGGAAAACTTATGAGTGTTTAGATGGAAATTCTTCCCAAACTGATCTATAGATCAACACAATCTATAGATTCAGCACAATACCTATTAAAATTAAAGTAGAATTTTTTTTCAGAAAGTGATGAGAAATGTGTAGTATGTAGTATTTTCCCACTGGCTTAAAATATATATGGAATTGCAAAAGATCAAAAGTGTCAAAATAATTTTGAAAAGAAGAGCAAATCGGGAAGTTAGGCTTTCCATTTTCAAAGCTTAATAAAAGTATAATGATCAAAACAGTGTGGTATTGGCATAAGGACAGACATATTCTTTTTATATTCAAATTTATTTGTTTCTTTAACAAATGATTCTTGGACAAGTGGATATGCACCTGTGAAAAAGAAATGCCCAAAGTCTCAAGGCTTACAAAATGGCAGAATAATAATTTGAACTGGCTCTAGAACTGGGTGTTGGCTGGAATGTGGAGAATCAGAAAGGGAAATGTAAAATAATATACAGCTGATATGAAGACAGTTTGTCAGGGGGGCCTGGGTGGCTCAGCAGGTTGGGTGTCTGCCTTCAGCTCAGGTCATGATCCTGGCATCCCAGAATCAAGCCCCGTGTTGGGCTCTCTGCTGGGTGGGAAGTAGGCTCTCCCTTTCCCTCTGCTCCTCACCCCAGCTCGTGCTCATTCTCTCTCTCTCTCTCTCAAATAAATTAAAAAATCTTAAAAAAAAAAAAAGAAAGAAAATGCCTTGGCAGTTTCTTCTAATGTTATATAAATTTACTATAACCACTCTTAGATATCTGCTCAGGAAAAGAAGAAAAATTTTATCTGCATAAAGATTCATACATGAATATTTATATTGGTATTATTCATAATGGCCAAAATTAGAAACAATCTAAATGTCCATCAACTGATAAATGGATAGATGAAATGCAGTATACCCACAGAGTGGAATGCTATTTAGTAATAACAAGGAGCATGCCCCGTTACATGTCATGACGTGGCTATTCTGGGTCTCACTTATTACTGACATTTAGCTCCTGGACAACAGATGGTCAAGTAAACAAGCCAGACAGAAGAGAGCACATATTGCATAGTTTCATGTTTTTATTTTAACATTCAGAGAAGGAAGACCTATAGGAACAGAAAGTAGATTCGTGGTTGCCCAGGGCAGGCTACGGGGGATAGAAGTGAAGATTAAGAGTAAATGGATATGAGAAATATTATCAGGGTATTGGAAATGTTCTAAAGCTGATTTGTGGTGAAGATTGCACAACCTGGGAAATTTAATAAAAATTAAGTGAGCCGTGTGCTTTAAATAGGTGAATGATATGATATGTAAAATATGCCAAAATAAAGTTACATTAAATAGTACCCTGATGGATTCCATCCTCAGCACTCTTTGTGTTTCAAAAACGGCATGTGATCTACATACTACATACATGGGCACATCATTGGAGCTTGTCAAAATTATTTATTTCTAATCCACTCACCAGGAGTCTTATAGGTAAGACACAGAAATCTACATTTTTAACAAAGTCCCATGTAATTAGTATTTAATCAGTCTTTATCACACTATTTTGGAGAACTTTGCTAAACATAATGTAACAAATGACTTCACTGCCAAAGCAAAGCAAAAATCTAAACAGCAGGTGGTCAGTGAAACAAAAGGACTGGTTTATGAATATGAAGCGGACAAACACACATAATCCAGAAGGTAGAATCCCTTGAGGATGCATGATTTAAGGTAAGATCTGAAATATGAGCAGGAGATTAGGAGAGGAACATATTTCAGTTCCACCAGCAGCTGGAAATAATTAGCTGTGGATTAGGAAGGTTCTATTTCTCTTCTAGGGGCAGAGGGTATAATCTGCCCTGGGTCCATATCTATCTGCAAATAAAGAGCTAGTGTGTTGCTAAGTAGACATGTGTTCTGATGGATGTTAGAGACCATCGAGAGTAGTAATACTGAAATTACATGAAAGTTCTAACAAGAATAAACCCAACAGGATATCAAAATGACATAAAGATCTAGATTTTACTTGTTTTAATCATTCGTTTACCATTTTTCAACGAATTTAAGGAGGTATGATTTATATATCTATAATTCACCCATTTTAAGTATACAATTCACTGATTTGTAGTGAGTTTACTGAGTTGTGCCCCATTATTATAATCCAATTTTAGAACACTTCCACCTCACCAATAACATTCTTCATGCACATTACCTGTTAATCTCTGTCTTTCTACCATGTTCATGCCTCAAGCAGCCAGTATTCTACTTTGTATTTTTAATATACTTGCCCTCACTGGATAATTTTCTATAAATGCAGTCACACATTTGGGAGTATGACATTTTTTTCTCACTTAGCATACTGTTTATGAGGTTCATCTCTGTTGTATCATTATCAGTGTTTCATTTCTTTTATTGCTAAATGGTATTCCACTGTATGAATATACATTTTCTCTATTCATCAGTTGATGGGCATTTGTACTATTTCCACTTTTTGACTACCTTGTATAACAATGTTATGAACATTTACATGCAATTTTTTTTTAATATGGATATATGCTCTCACTTATCTAAGGTTGATGGCTAGGTGTAGAATTGCTGAAATGTTTGATAAATTGATGTTTAATTTCATAAGAAATTGCCAGTCTGTTTTCAAATTAGCTATACCATTTTACATTCTTCCCAGCAATACAGAAGTCTTTCTGACTCCCCACATCCTTGACAATATTTGTTGTCTGTCTTTTTTAGTAGAACCATGCAATGGGTATGAAATGGTATCTCACTATAGTTTTAGTTTGCATTTTTCTAATGACTAATGATGTTGATAATCTTTTCATGTGCTTACTAACCATTCATATATCTTCTTTGGCTTAATGTCTATCCAAATATTTTGCCCATTTTTAACTTGGCTGTTTGTCTTCTTATTCTGAAGCTGTAAGAGTTGTTTGTATATTCTGAATACACATCCTTTACAAGATAGATGATTTGCAAAAATTTTCTCCTTGTCTCTGGTTTGTGTTTCCATTTTCATGATGATGTCTTTTGAAGCACAAAAGTTTTGAAATTTGATGAGATCCACTTTGTCATTGTTTTCTTTTATGGATCATGATTTTGCTGTTATGTCCAAGAAATCTTTGGTTAACCCAAATCTTTTAAAAAGAAAAATCAAAAGAATAATGTTTCATGTCATGTGAAAAGACACAAAATTCAAATTTCAATGCTAATGAATAAAGTTTTATTGAAACACACACACAAACAATTGTTTCTTGTGTTCTAAAATATTTTTTCCAGCTCTTCTGCTTATATCTCTGACCCATTTGAAATAAATCTTGTGTGTAGTGTGAGATAAGAGCCTAATGTATCTTTTTAGACCTGTATATCCAATTGTTCCAGCGTAATTTGTTGCTAAGACTATCCTTTTATTTCGCTAGTGAATTATCTTGCCTCTTTTGTGGATCTAACCATATTTAACCAATATGGTTATTTAACCATATTTAACCAATAAATTGGATTTAACCAATTTAACCATAAATATAAGGGTTTATTTCTAGATTCTCAGTTCTGTTACATTTTTCTTTTTTTTTTTTAAAGATTTTATTTATTTATTTGACAGAGAGAAATCACAAGTAGGCAGAGAGGCAGGCAGAGAGAAGGAGGAAGCAGGCTCCCTGCTGAGCAGAAAGCCCAATGTGGGGCTCGAACCCAGGACCTGGGATCATGACCTGAGCCGAAGGCAGCGGCTTAACCCACTGAGCCACCCAGGCGCCCCGTTACATTTTTCTATATGTCTATCCTTACACCGGCACCACACCATCTTATCTGTATCTTTATAGTAAATTTTCAAATCAGGAAGTAAACTTCCATCAATTTTATTGTTTAAATTATTTTGGTTATGCTGGGTCTTTTCACTCACTTATCATTGATATTTAGTCATTAAACAGCTAAATAGCTTTAAAGCTTCATTTATCTGTCAAGTGTTAAAGTCACCTGAGTGTTACATTGTTCACATAACAACAGAGATGAGAAAACAAACTCTGCTTTTGAGGCACTGTGATAGATTGGCAACTACAGGAGTATGACAATTGTATATAAAGGGCTATACATGAGCTGATGCATTTGATTTTATAAAAATCATATATATATATACATATATATATATATATATATATATATGTATATATATATATGTTTAGTGCCATGCCATTGAGGAAAGAATGTGGAAATATTCCAGTAAACACTTCAATATAAAATGTTAGGGCAGAAATATCTCCATTCAACTATTGTTGTTAATTCCTGATCTTTTTCATAGCACAAAGCTGTTTTCCATAGGTTGTTATGATTACATTGTAAAAATTGACAATGCAAGAAATCTTTGTCAAGTATCAATTAATCTACCAAAATAAGTTAAAGTAGCTATGTAAACTGTTATGATTGCTAAAAAGATGCAACAGTATCTCTTGGTAAATGTTTCTTTTATGTTTGATCCAGTTTTTAGGAAATATGCTAAGGATGTAACAAAAATATGATAAAAATCAGCAAGTGTTTCTTCATGTGATAGATAATATCAGATGTTTACCACTTGTTTATGCATATATTATCCAATAAATCTTTAACGACTTTTTTATCTGTGAGAAAACCAAAATGGACATAGCAATCTCAGCAGGCCAGAAATATACAGCTACTACAAAGAACAAGATAGCAATTTTTGGAATCAAACTAAGCCTATTGATTCTTGGGCACAGACTGCTATTAAAAAGCTATGGGCCACATTTTTATACAATCATATCAGTATTCTGAACTAGCTCCTTTAACCAAAAGCATTCTGAAATTATGGGAAATTTTCTGGCTATTTTTCACACAGAAAGGAAATTCCCCCATATAACCCTGCACTAACATTTACTATGCTGAACTGTATTATTCATTATGAGGGATGATCGGAGGTTTCCTTCTACCATAGAACTTCAAGGCAGGTCATGAAATAGGACTTTTTGTAAAATTTGTCATTTGATGTTTCCTGAAATAGAAACTTTTATACAGCACCAAATCATGCCTTGACTAGATTCTTTGGCTCCCCTATTGCTCCTCACTCATGTGTGAACCAGCTGTGGCATGCCCTGTCTCTGCCATGAATCATTGCAGATAGCAAGCATTACTCTCCATTGTTCACATGAAAGATGCTTACAGCAGGGAATGTACTTTGTGAGTGCTTAAAAAAAAAACAAGGTCTTTATCCAGCACAAAGATTACCATCCACTTTATGGACATACATGAAGCCCAGCTGCCTGATCTCCTTCTCAAGTAGCATAGGACCTATTTAAAGTCTTCTATAATATTAAGATCAGCTAATTTACTGAAGAAACAGCTCAACTTTACATGTCATAAAACCATCTGACAAAAGCCACCTGTTACTTCCTACCTCCATTCTCTCAGGTATGCTTTTTATGTTCAGTGACAAGGAAATAATAAGTCAATTAATACTAATTAAATTAACTGAAAAACCCCTTAATTTCATGAACAAAAGATTTCTAAATCCCTGAGTTCCCAAATACTAAGTATGTTCTGCTAATATTAGACCAGTTAAAAGCAAGTTCCTTTCTTCAGTAATAAATTAACCATAATGACCATAGTCGACCAAAACTGCTTTTCTCAGTCTGTAACTCTCAGCCACATGCATGGGGAGGCACATGAGTTTGTTCTGGCAACTTTAGTAAGTGTTATAGAACAGTGATTCTCAAATTTAATATGCATACAAATCACCAGGGATCAAAATGTGGATTCTGATTTGGTAAATCTGGGGTGGGGTCTGAAATTCTATTTCTAACAAGCTTCCAAGTGACACTGAGGCTGCTAGTCTGTGAACCACATCAAATAATAGTAGTTGAGTTCTTGAGTGGGGAAAACATACCTGCAAGCATGAATATTCAGGTCAAGAGTGCTTCCATTCTTTCAATATATTAAATAGAAGGAGTTTTAGAACTAGAATATCAAGGAGTTGGACTTTAAGGGGGAAAAAAGCAGCAGGCATTTGTAAGTCTAAACGTTATTGTTCCCTAGTACAGAGCTTTGAAATAACAAACTCATTCCTTTGTTCACTTATTCATTCATGCATGTGAAATATATGAGTGCTGGCACTGTGCTAGATTCCAGGGTATAAGGTTAAACAGGTAAAATCTTAGTCTTTTTTTTTAATTAACATATAATATATTATTTGTTTTAGGGGTATAGTTCTCTGATTCATCAATCTTACACAATTCTCAGCACCTACCATAGCACACACCCTCCCCAGTGTCCATCCCCCAGTCACCCCATCCCTCCTACCCCCCTCCCCCCAACACCCCTCAGTTTGTTTCCCGAGATTGAATCTTTTAAAGTTTGGCTCCCTCCTTGATCCTATCATGTTTCGGTAAAATCCTAGTAGAAACTGATAATCTCATCTAAATAAATAACAAATAGTGACATGAAGGTAATCATGTATGGTTGCATACAAAGAGGAGTGAAGACAGAGGAAAAAGTGTTTCACTCTGTGCTGTGGAATGATGAGACAGGCAGCTCAAATAAGAGTTCATAGTAAAAATCAGTAAGGATTCTTTGATGACTCAACTTGTGCTACTTCCAAGTACTGTTCTAAGCACTGTTGTAAGCACTTTAACTCTTACAATGAAACTTTAGCATAGATAAACTTATTATCCCTATTCTAAAGCTGAAGGAACAAAGGCAGGAGAAATTATGTAATTTGACCATTACATAATTTACTGGTGATAAGTGACAATAGCAGGATACTACTATTTACCAGCATATCCCACAATGTAGACGGTCCTGGTAATTACTAAGATTTCTGGCTCTCTTTCCTCCAGGGCACATTCCTCTGTAAATATATGCATGGACACATGCCATTAAAATGTGATCATTTTAGCACTTCCAGACAGAAGCATTTAATATCCAGTGCATAATTTGTCATGCTCTCTTTACCTGTCCAAGGGTCATGGAAATACTTGTTGATGTGGAGTTGCCATAAGACCAAAACATCCTGGGTTGCTGAGCCTGCACAAAAAGGACAGCATCCCCAAATTGTTTCCCAGATCTATGCAAGAGCTTGGAAGTGCAAGAGATAAACTTGTGTCAGTCACATAGATTTTGTTATTGTTTGTTACTGTAGCCTACCTTGGCCTATCTTGATAATACATTACAGCTTCGGGTTATGTGCAAATTATCCTACAAAATAGCATAAGTTTAAGTCACTAGAGGAGGGGAAGGTGTGTTGGACGGACGTTCAAGGTGGACATGGAAGACAGAGGCATTAAACAGAATGGTAAATTTAGAAAAGTTCGGGAAGTTACATTTTACTGAACAAGAAAGTTCTGAGGAAGAGATGGAGGAGAAAAGAGAAAAGACATGAATCTCAGTCCTCCCCCGTCAAAGGAAGAGAAGGAATGGAGAAGGAATAAATCTGGGCCAATGCCTATTAGGGTGCAAATGGAGTAAGTTAATCACATTCAATTAAAGGTTAAATTGAATAAACAAATTTCTGGACGGAAATTAAAAAAAAATTCTGCTGGAAAGAGGGTTTAGCCACAAATAAGGAGGTAGAAGAGAGTGAATAGAGTAAAAGAAGGCAAGACCAAAGCAGAGTAAAACCCTAGACTAGAGCTAGAGAAATCGAAGTATGGGAGTGGGAAGATGGGTTCAAACCAAAGAAAGAAATAGATGTTTATTTGTGTGATATGGCTAGTCTCACCCACATACCTAGCATATGTTCCTCTGGGGTTTGCCTTTTCCAAAGACCTCACCTGGATGATGCCTATCGACCAGGTTCAAAGATGTGGCCTCTGAGAAGTCTTTACCTTCCCACCACTCAGAATGCCCTCATCCTCAGGCCTACCCAGCCCTCCTGCTGCATCTTCAGAAGTTCCTTCACTTTTACTCTCAAAATATATTTCTAATTTTACAATTTTGTACTACCCATACTGCCACTACTGTAGTCCAGTTCAGCATAGTTTCTTGCCTAAATTATTTCAGTAGCCTCCTAATTGGTCTCCCAATTTTTACACTCATGATTCTTTCTCCACACAGCAACCATAGTGACCTTGTTAGGTTAGATCATGTCACTCCTCAAAACCTTCAACTGTTCCCTATTTCACAGAGACTAAACACCAAAGACCTTCCAAGAGCCCATAATCCTCCAAATGATCTGGATGAAATATGGTCTATCCTGGAATGCCTCCTATGATTTTAGGATTTAAAGTACTTCTCTATAATTCATTTCACATAAAAAAAAAAAAAACACAGAACTATTCAACAAAGATCCAAGATATCTCTTTTTATTATGTATATTTTCTGAATGGCAGTATCAGAGCAATTGACTAGAAGTGGATCTCTTCTCTCTTAGAACACCTTGAAAAATCATAGTTCACTGTCCTTTAAAGGATATTGTTAGTTCATTTAAATAGGCTCCCAGAATCTGTTCCTTATTTAGGCAACATCTGAGTTGCAAGGTAATCAGCTGTAACAGAGATTTAAAGAAAAGGAAAAAGCCTACTTCAGCAATGGAGTTCAAAAAGCACTAAAGTCAATCTCAGCAAAAATTTTTGTGCTATTTATTGCCTCTTATTCTATTTCACCACCAAATCACAGAGTGCTTCATTGTTAACCTGCAAGTATTTACTACTTACCTCATACTAAATAAGAAATATTTCCTACTTTGATCTTAAATTGGAGTGAGGTTATATCTCTGAATCTGTATACATATACTAGAGAGATAATGAGAGTGATAAAGTGGTAAAGCAGAAAAAATTAATCCAGAGAAAGTAAAGGTAGAAGGCTAAACTATCTCTTTGTACAGGAAGGGTAGCTAACACCAAAAGGCCAACTAGGGGGGGCCACAGAAAGCTAAAACAAAGATACAGATGTGGTTCTCCATACTTCACTCTCTAAAACCAGAGAAAACAACAAAACTTAAAAACAGAAGAAAGAACAAAACAGTTTGGTGATACTAGAAAACACCAGAGCCTCAACCCAGAATCTGTTTAAAATAGCCACCAAATCAAAGCCAATTCAAGAAAGGATTCTGAAAGGGAACATATTATTATGCAGATCCCAAGCATCCTAAGGAGCTCTCCAAAATTAAGTGGAAACCCAAGAAGAAGCAGGCTGATGACCCTTGCTTGAAGCTAGGAATATGAAAAATTTGATGGAGTATCCCTGATCCCAATTCAACAGGTGGAAAGCGGCAGAAGAGGCACAGCTAAATAACGAAGGAGTCAGACATGCCACCTTTTCAGGGAGCAAGTGTAGTAGAACTGAGGACAGAGAGATGATGGCAATCAGGAATATAGCTGTGTACCCAGATCTGCTGAAGGAAAACAAATGCCAAATCATGATATAAAAAACCTGGGATATTCAGCTTCTCTCTGGATCCTAGAACCCCTGCCTGAATGCAGTCAATGATCTCTATTCATCCAGCAGTGTTTCTGGCCTTGCTCTGAGCTACAAGCATAAAGAATTTTTATTCCTGAAGCTTCTCTGTTTATCTCAAAGACAATGGCACAGACCCCAGTGCAGCTCCCTGGTATACCAAATGGCCAGCAGAGGCAGCAGCAAGGAATATTTTACCCACTACCACCAATATCAACGGAGTTAGCTATTCCAGCTGTTTGTGTGTATGTGGACTCCAACAGCACATGCCCTGCATACTTAAAAAGTGGTATTAGGTTACATGTGGGAAGAGCCAAGATAAATGAGATAGATTATTGCTAGTCAACTTTCAGATTTAACAGCATGCTAAACTCAACTCTGGATATGCGTAACCAGCAGCTTTCAAGATGGGGGCTGGAAGTACAGATGCATCCAGGTTTATTATATAATGCATCCAGGTTATTATAATACTATTTATAAATATTTTATTTATAAAACATAGAAATGTAAGGTAAATGCAAAATCAGACAGGATTTGAGGGCAGTAGTTAATTAGTTTTCTATAGCAAACTTCAGGCCTAAAAGCAAAGAATCAACTAACTTATTTTTAAGGAAGAAAATTAGGTCAGCCTTAAAAGTATTCATATCAGGGGCGCCTGGGTGGCTCAGTGGGTTGCGGCCTCTGCTTTCGGCTCAGGTCATGATCCCAGGGTCCTGGGATCGAGCCCCGCATCAGGCTCTCTGCTGGCAGGGAGCCTGCTTCCTCCTCTCTCTCTCTGCCTGCCTCTCTGCCTACTTGTGATCTCTGTCTGTCAAATGAAATGAATAAAATCTTTTAAAAAAAAATTCTTAAAAAAAAGTATTCATATCAATGTTAATACCAAAATATAGGGAAATTTCCAACGAAGTTACCATGGGAATAACAATAATACTAAGAATTCTATAAAGGCAAACAATTTCAAATGTAAAGAACTTGAGGAATATAATAACCATGAGTCTTCTGAAAATACTACTTAATGATAAAATTCAACCAAACCAGTGATGGATAGAGGAGCCAATGAAATGGGCCTGGATGGGAACACTGAACTTTTGAAATTTCATAATGTCAGGGCACCTAGGTGGCTCAGTGGGTTAAAGCCTCTGCCTTTGGCTCAGGTCATGATCTCAGGGTCCTGGGATGGAGCCCCATATCGGGCTCTCTGCTCAGCGGGGAGCCTGCTCCGCACCCCCCCCCCGCCTGCCTCTCTGCCTACTTGTGCTTTCTGTCTGTAAATAAATAATAAATAAATCTTTTTAAAAAAAAGAAAGTTCATAATGTTTAAAATTTTAAATTTGTTGAAGACAAAAAGTACAATGCACAATGAACTGTCATAAGATGTGCATAACAAAATATATATAACACCAAAACTCATAAATGCGAAGAAGTAGGAGGAAGAGGGGGAGGAGGGGAAAACACTTATACGTATATTTAATTAATAGATGGCCTAACTATAAATCTACCTGGCTTCCTGAAATGAGTCCAATTTGGTCCTGGTACATTTTCTTCTAAATATGTCATTGAATTCATTTTCACTGTTTATTTAAGATATTTGTATTAATAATGATATTGGTTGTCTGTGATATTTTCTTTTTATACTATTTTTATAAGTTAGATATAAATATTTCATTTGTTTAAAATAAAAGGAATCTAAAGTTTCCCAATAATTTTATCCCTTGAAACAATGTTGTTGCAGATGTTATGGTTTTTTATCCCTAAATAATGATATATACATCTCCTAAAAATAAAGGCATTTACCACAATTTAACAATCATCTAATGTCTAGTTCATACTCAAATTTATTCCTTTGTGCCCCCCCAAAAAATTTTTAAGCCAGGATTCAATCAGCTTAGCATATTGACTTTGATTGTTTTATTTTTGTCTTTTTTTTAAAGATTTTTTTAGATTTATTTATTTTGACAGACAAAGATCTCAAGTATGGCAGAGAGGTAGGCAGAGGAGAGAGGAGGAAACAGGCTCCCTGCTGAGCGGAGAGCCCGATGCGGGGTTTGATCCCAGGACCCGGGATCACGACCCGAGCCAAAGGCAGAGACCTTAACCCACTGAGCCACTCAGGCACCCCTGTCTTTTTTGAGGTATAATTGGAGTCTCATGAAAAATTAAAATAGTTCTTACAACATTAGAACTCTCTGGTCTTTAAGGTTTTGTTAGACTCTCCCAATAAAAACCTTCAAACCCAGTGTTTTTTAGTAGGGTAATTTCTTTACACTTTCTCTACTTCTATAAAATTGATCCGTTTAAGCTTACTATCAAAATGAGAACATGATTGGTAAAAATATTTCATAGAAAATTAGCCATTGAACTTATATTTTCAAATATATTTTTCATAAAGGAGGTATACAAAGTAATCTCATATTTTTTATTTTCTACTTTTTAATTTTTTATTTAAATTCAATTTAGCTAACATATAGTGTATTATTAGTTTCAGGGGTAGAATTTAATGATTCATCAGTTGCATATAACACCCAGTGCCATTAATCAAGTGCTCTCCTTGGTGTCCATCACCCAATTACCAGATCCCCGACCCATCTCTCCTCCAGCAACTCTGTTTGTTCCTAAAAGTCTCTTATGCTTTGCTCCTCTCTGTTTATATCTTATATAAAGATATATAGATAGATAGATATAGATAGATAGATATCTTATATAAAGATATGTAAAGTTTCTTAAATTCCACATATGAGTGAAATGATATGGTATTTGTCTTCCTTTGACTGACTTAGTTTGCTTAGCATAATACCCTTAGTTATATCCACATCATTGCAAATGGCAGGATATCATTCTTTTTGATAGCTGAATAGTATTTCATTATAGATAAATACCACATCTTCTTTACCCAGTCATCTGGGTTCTTTCCATGGTGTGGCTATTGTGGACATTGCTGTTAAAAACATTGGGGTGTATGGGCCCCTTCAAATCACTATTTTTGTACCTTTGGATAAACACCTAGTAATTCAATTGCTGGTTCATGGGGTAGTTCTATTTTTAAATTTTAAGGAACCTCCATATTGCTTTCTAGAGTGGGTGCACCAGTTTGCATTCCCACCAAGAGTATAAAAGGATTCCCCTTCTCTGCCTCCTAGCCAACATCTGTTGTTTCCTGAGTTGTCAATTTTAGCCATTCTGACAGGTGTGGTATCTCACTGTGGTTTTGATTTTGACTTTCCCTCACACTAAGTGATGTTGAGCATGTTTCATGTGTCTATTGATGATTTACATGTCTTTTTGGGGGAATGTTTATTCATTGTCTTCTGCCCATTACTTGACTGGATTTGTTGTTTTTGGGGTGTTGAGTTTGATAAGTACTTTGTAGATTTTGGATAAAGCCCTTTATCTGGTAAGACATTTGCAAATATTTCTTCACATTCTGTAGGTTGTCTTCTAGGTGTTTTAACTGTTTCCTTTGTACAAAAACTTTTTATCTTGATGAAGTAAGTCCCAATAGTTCATTTTTGCTCTTGTTTCTCTTGCCTTTGGAGGCATGCCTAGGAAGAAGTTGCTGTGGAGGTCAAAGAGGTTGCTGTCTACATTCTCTTCTAGAAGTTTGATTCTTGTCTCACATTTTTGGTCTTTCATCCATTTGAGTTTATTTTGTGTATGGTGTAAAAAAAATGGTCCAGTTTCATTCTTCTGCATGTGGCTGTCCAATTTTTCCAACACCATTTGTTGAAGAGACTGTCTTTTTTCCGTCAAATGTTCTTCCCTGCTTTGTTGAAGATTGTTGAAGTTGACCATAGAGGTGAGGTTCATTTCTGAGTTCTCTGTTCTGTTCCATTGATCTCTGTGTCTGTTTTTGTGCCAGTACCATAAAGTGTTAGTGATTACAGCTTTATAATACAACTTGAAGTCCAGAATTGTGATGCCACCACCTTTGGTTTTCTCTTTCAACATTCCTCTATTTGGAGTCTTTTCTGGTTCCACAGAAATTTTAGAATTGTTTGTTTCCAGCTCTGAAAAATGTTGGTGTTATTTTAATAGGGAATGCATAGAATGTGTAGATTTCTTTGACTAGCATTGACGTTTTAACATATTTGTCTTCCAACCCATAAGCATGGAATGTTTTTCCATTTCTTGTGTCTTCCTCAATTTCCTTCATAGTGTCCTATAGTTTTCAGAGTACAGATCTTTACCTCTTTGATTAGTTTATTATTAGGTATCTTATGGTTTTGGTGCAATTTTAAATGGGATAGAATCCTTGATTTCTCTTTCTGCTGTTTCATTATTAGTGTATAGAAATGCAACAGGCTTCATTGTGTTGATTTTATATCCTTTGCTGAATCGCTATATCAGTTCTAGCAATTTTTGGTGGAGTATTTTGGGTTTTCTAGAGTATCAATCACCTGCAAAGTGTGAAACTTTTGACTTCTTCCTTGATGATTTGCATGCCTTTTATTTGTTTTTGTTGTCCAATTGCTGAGACTAGGACTTCCAGTATTGTTAAACAATAGTGGTGAGAATGGACATCCCTTTCATATTCCTGATCTTAGGGGGAAAACTCTGTTTTTTCCCCTTGAGGGTGATATTCACTCTGGGTCTTTCATATATGTTTTCCTGATGGTGAGGTATATTTCCTCTATCCTTACGTTGTAGAGGGTTTTTATCAAGAAAGGAAGCTGTTTTTTTGTCAAATGTTTCCCCCATCCTGTATCTATTGAGAGAATCATATGGTTTTTATCCTTTCTTTATTAATGTGGGTATCACATTGGTTTGAGGGATGCTGAACGACAGCTGCAGTCCAGGAATAAATCCCTTTGGTTGTAGTGAATAATCCTTTTCATATACAGTTAGATTGTATTAGCTAGAATCTTCTTAAGAATTTTTGCATCCTTGTTCATTGGGGATATTAATCTGTGTTTCTTTTCAGTGGGGTCTTTGTCTGGTTTTGGGATCAAGATAATGCTGGCCTCATAGAATGAGTTTGGAAGTTTTATTAATTCTTGTATTAATTCTTGTATTAATTCTTCTTTAAGCATTTGGTAGAATTCGCCTGGAAGCCATCCAGCCATGGAGTCTTGTTTATTGGAAGATTTTTGATTAATGATTCAGTTTCCCTGATGTTTATGGGTTTGTTCAAATTTTCCATTTTTTCCTGTTTCAGTTTCGTATTTATGTTTCTAGTAATGGATCCATTTCTTCCAGATTACCTAATTATTGGCACATGATTGCTCATGATATTTTCTTATAATTGTATTTCTTCAGGATTTGTTGTGATTTCTCTTCTTTCATTGTGATTTTATTTATTTGGCTCCTTTCTCTTTCTGATAAGTCTGGCCAGGGGTTTATCCATCTTGTTAATTCTTTCAAAGAACCAGCTCCTAGTTTTATTGATCTGTTCTGTTTTGTTTTTTTTTATTTCTATATCATTGATTTCGGCTCAAATTTTTATTATTTCTCTTCTCCTGCTGGATTTGGCTTTGTTTGCTGTTCTTTCTCCAGCTTCTTTAAGTGTAAGTTTAAGTTGTGTATTTGAGACTTTTTTGCTTCTTGAGGAAGGCCTGTATTGTTATAGATTTCCCTCTTAGGACTGCCTTTGCTGCATTCCAAAGGTTTTGCTGTCATGTTTTCATTCCCATTGCCTCCATGAATTTTTTTTAATTCTTTAATATCCTGGTTACCAATTCATTTTTTAGTAGGATGCTCTTAATCTCCATGTATTTGTGTTGTTTCAAATTTTTTTCTTTTGTGTGACTTCAAGTTTCTTAACACTGTGGTCTGAAAATATGTATGGTATGCTCTCAGTCTTTTTGTACTAGCTGAGTCCTGATTTGTGACCCAGTAGTTGATCTATTCTGGAGAATGTTCCATGTGAATTTGAGAAGAATGTGTATTCTGCTGCTTTAGGATGAAATCCTCTGAATATATCTATTAAATCAATCTGGTCCACTATGTCATTCAAGCCCTTGTTTCATTGTTCATCTTATGCCTAGATGATCTGTCCATTATTATGAGTGGTGTGTTAAAATCCTCTGCTATTATTTTATTATTATCAATGAGTTTCTTTAATTTTGTTATTAACTGATTTATATAGTTGGCTTGATCCCTCTTTAGGGGCACAGATATTTATAATTTTTTAATCTCTTGTTAGAGAGACCCCTTATTATGATATAGTGTCCTTCTTAATCTCTAACCATCTTGGGTTAAAATCTAGTTTATCTGATGTAAGTATGGCTACTTCAGCTTTCTTTTAATGTCCATTAACATGATACATTTTTCTCCACCCCCTCACTTTTTTTTAAATCATTTTTTATTTATTTTCAGCATAACAATATTCATTCTTTTTGTACCACACCCAGTGTTCCATGCAATCCATGCCCTCTCCAATACCCACCACCTGGTTCCCCCAACCTCCCACCCCCCCACCTCTTCAAACCCTTCAGATTGTTTTTCAGAGTCCATAGGTCTCTCATGGTTCACCTCCCCTTCCAATTTTCCCGACTCCCTTCTCCTAACTCCCCCTGTCCTCCATGCTATTTGTTATGCTCCACAAATAAGTGAAACCATATGATAATTGACTCTCTCTGCTTGACTTATTTCACTCAGCATAATCTCTTCCAGTCCCGTCCATGTTGCTACAAAAGTTGGGTATTCATCCTTTCTGATGGAGGCATAATACTCCATAGTGTATATGGACCACATCTTCCTTATCCATTCGTCCATTGAAGGGCATCTTGGTTCTTTCCACAGTTTGGTGACTGTGGCCATTGCTGCTATAAACATTGGGGTACAGATGGCCCTTCTTTTCACTACATCTGTATCTTTGGGGTAAACACCCAGTTGTGCAATTCAGGGTCATAGGGAAATTCTATTTTTAATTTCTTGAGGAATCTCAAGGAATCTCCCACTGTTCTCCAAAGAGGCTGCACTAACTTGCATTCCCACCAACATTGTAAGAGGGCTCCCCTTTCTCCACATCCCCTCCAACACATGTTGTTTCCTGTATTGCTAATTTTGGCCATTCTAACTGGTGACAGGTGATATCTCAATGTGGTTTTAATTTGAACCTCCCTGATGGCTAGTGACGATGAACATTTTTTCATGTGTCTGATAGCAATTTGTATGTCTTCATTGGAGAAGTGTCTGTTCATATCTTCTGCCATTTTTTTGATATAATTATCTGTTTGTGTATGTTGAGTTTGAGTACTTCTTTATAGATCCTGGATATCAATCTTTTGTATGTACGGTCATTTGCAAATATCTTCTCCCATTCCGTGGGTTGCCTCTTTGTTTTCGTGACTGTTTCCTTTGCTATGTAGAAGCTTTTGATTGATGAAGTCCCAAAAGTTTATTTTGGCTTTTCTTTCCTTTGGAGATATATCTTGAAAGAAGTTGCTGTGGCTGATGTTGAAAAGATTACTGCCTATATTCTCCTCTAGGATTCTGATGGATTCCTGTCTCATGTTGAGGGTCTTTTATCCCTTTGAGTTTATCTTTGTGTATGGTGTAAGAGAATGGTCGAGTTTCATTCTTCTGCATATAGCTGCCCAGTTTTCCCAGCACCATTTATTGAAGAGACTGTCTTTTTTCCACTGTATATATTTTCCTGTTTTGTCGAAGATTAACTGACCATAGAGTTGAGGATCCATATCTGGGCTCTCTACTCTGTTCCACTGGTCTATGTGTTCTGTTTTATGCCAGTACCATGCTGTTGGTCATCACAGCTTTTGTAGTAAAGCTTGAAATCAGGTAACGTGATGCCCCCAGTTTGTTTTTGTTTTTTCAACATTTCATTGGAGATTCGTGGTCTTTCCTGGTTCCATACAAATTTTTGGATTATTTGCTCCAGCTCTTTAAAGAATACTGGTGGAATTTGATCGGAATGGCATTAAAAGTATAGATTGCTCTAGGCAGTATAGACGTTTTAACAATGTTTCTTCTTTTTTTTTTAAAGATTTTATTTTATTTATTTGACAGACAGAGAGAGATCCCAAGTAGACAGAGAGGCAGGCAGAGAGAGGGGGGGGAAGCAGGCTCTCCACGGAGAAGAGAGCCCGATGCGGGACTTGATCCCAGGACCCCAGGGTCATGACCTGAGCCGAAGGCAGAGGCTTTAACCCACTGAGCCACCCAGGTGCCCCTAACAATGTTATTCTTCCCATCCAAGAGCATGGAAAGGTCTTCCATCTTTTTGTGTCTTCTTTGATTTCTTTCATGAGTGTTCTGTAGTTCCTTGAGTACAGTTCCTTTACCTCTTTGGTTAGATTTATTCCCAGGTATCTTATGGTTCTTGGTGCTATAGTAAATGGAATCTATTCTCTAATTTCCCTTTCTGTATTTTCATTGTTAGTGTATAAGAAAGCCACTGATTTCTGTACATTGACTTTGTGTCCTACCACGTTACTGAATTGCTGTATGAGTTATAGTAGTTTGGGGGTGGAGTCTTTTGGGTTTTCCATATAAAGAATCATGTCATCTGCGAAGAGAGACAGTTTGATTTCTTCATGGCCAATTTGGATACCTTTTATTTCCCTTTGTTGTCTGATTGCTGTTGCTAGGACTTCTAATACTATGTTGAACAAGAGTAGTGAGAGTGGGCATCCTTGTCGTGTTCCTGATCTCAACGGGAAGGCTGCAAGCTTTTTCCCATTGAGGATGATACTTGCTGTGGGTCTTTCATAGGTAGATTTGATGAAGTTTCAGGAATGTTCCCTCTATCCCTATACTTTGAAGCGTTTTAATCAGGAACGGATGCTGGATTTTGTCAAATGCTTTTTCTGCATCAATTGAGAGGACCATGTGGTTTCTTCTCTCTCTTCTCTTATTAATTTGTTCTATCACATGATGATTTGCGAATGTTGAACCATCCTTGTAGCCCAGGGATGAATCCCACCTGGTAATGGTGCATAATCTTTTTAATGTGCTGTTGGATCCTGTTTGTTAGGATCTTGTTGAGAATCTTAGCATCCATATTCATCAGTGATATTGGTCTGAAATTCTCCTTTTTGGTAGGGTCTTTGCCTGGCTTGGGGATCAGGGTAACACTGGCTTCATAGAAAGAGTCTGGAAGATTTCCCTTCTGCTTCAATTTTTTGAAACAGCTTCGGGAGAATAGGTGTTATTTCTTCTTTGAAAGTTTGGTAGCAAACCCAGGGAATCTGTCAGGTCCTGGGTTTCTTGGGAGGTTTTTGTTTCTTGGGAGGTTTTTGATCACTGCTTCAATCTCGTTACTAGATCTCTGTCTATTAAGGTGTCGATTTCTTCCTGGTTCAATTTTGTGAGTTTATAGTTTTCCAGGAATGCATCCATTTCATCTAGGTTGCTTAGCTTATTGGCATATAACTGTTGATAATAACTTCTGATGATTGTTTCTACTTTCTTGGTGTTAGTGATCTCTCCCTTTTCATTCATAATTTTATGAATTTGGGCTTTCTCTCTTTTCTTTTGGATTAGTGTGACCAATGGTTCATCGATCTTATTGATTCTTTCAAAAAACCAGCTTCTAGTTTCATTGATACGTTCTACTGTATCTCTGGTTTCTACCTCATTGATCTCTGTTCTAATCTTGATTATTTCCCTTCTTATGTGTGGAGTTGGTTGATTTGTTGTTGATCCTTCAGCTCTTTAAGGTGTAGAGACAGCTGGTGTGTTCTGGATTTTTCAATTTTTTGAGGGAGGCTTGGATGGCTATGTATTTCCCCCTTAGGACTGCCTTTTGCTGTATCCCATAGGTTTGTACCGAAGTGTCTTCATTCTCATTGGTTTCCATGAATTGTTTCAGTTCTTGTTTGATCTCCTGGTTGATCCAAGCATTCTTAAGCAAGGTGGTCTTTAGCTTCCAGGTGTTTGAGTTCCTTCTGAACTTCTCCTTGTGATTGAGCTCCAGTTTCAAAGCATTGTGATCTTAGAATATGCAGGGAATAATGTCAGTCTTTTGGTATCAGTTGAGTCCTGATTTGTGACCCAGTATGTGGTCTATTCTGGAGAAGCTCCCATGTGCACTTGAGAAGAATGAGTATTCTGTTGTTTTAGGGTGGAATGTTCTGCATATATCTATGAGGTCCATCTGGTTCAATGTGTCATTCAATGCTATTGTTTCTTATTGATTTTCTGCTTCGATGATCTATCTATTCTGAGAGAGGCGTGTTAAGATCTCCTACTATTAATGTATTCATATCAATATGACTCTTTATCTTGATTAATAGTTTCTTATGTAATTGGCTGCTCCCATATTGGGGGCATAGATATTTACAATTGTTAGATCATCTTGGTGGATAGTCCCTTTAAGAATGATGTAGTGTCCTTCTGTACCTCTGAATACAGTCTTTAGATTAAAATCTAATTTATCTGATATGAGAATCACTACCCCAGCCTTCTTTTAAGGCCCATTGGCATGAAAGATGCTTCTCCATCCCTTCACTTTCAGTCTGGGTGTATCTTTAGGTTCAAAATGGGTCTCTTGTAGACAACATATGGATGGGTCCTGTCGTTTTATCCAATCTGTAACCCTGTGCCGTTTTATGGGCACATTTAGACCATTTACATTGAGAGTGATTATTGATAGATACGTTTTTATTGACATCATGTTACCTTTGAAGTCTTTCTTCTGTAGATTGTCTCTATATTTCTGTTCAATGCTATTCTTAGGATTTTTCCTCTTTTATAGAACCCCCTTTAATATTTCCTGCAGTGTTGGCTTCGTGGTCTCATAGTCTTTTAAGCTTTGCCAGTCTTGGAAACTCTTTATCTCTCCATCCATTTTGAATGTCAGTGTTGCTGGATAAAGTATTCTTGGCTGCATGTTCTTCTCATTTAGGGCCCTGAATATATCTTGCCAGCCCTTTCTGTCTTGACAGGTCTCTGTGGACAGGTGTGATGTTATTCTGATGGGCTTTCCTCTGTAAGTAAGGAGCCTCTTTGTCCTAGCGGCTTTCAAGAGATTGTATCTACAATTATGATTCCTCAATTTGACTATGAGGTGCCTTGATGTTTTTCTGGAATCTATAATCTTGGGTGGAGACGGTTCGGCCTCTAGTACATGAACACTAGTTCCATTCGTGAGATTGGGAAAATTTTCATGAAGAACTTGTTCCACTATATCTTCTAGACTTCTTTCTTTCTCCTCCCCTTCAAGGATTCCAATCATTATGATGTTGGAACGTTTCATGGAGTCATTTATCTTTGTTAAAGGACTCAACTTTCCTAGGCTAAAGGGGGATTAAAAATTGGTTTACCTATTGGGGTAGTATTGATTGGGGAAAGGGGATTACTTTGAAGTTTAACTCTCTATGAATATTAGAAAATAAAAATAAAAAAGGAATAAACCAGACTAAACTAAACTAAAATTAAAAAATCGAAAAGCAAAGTAAAACACAGCTGTATGTATCAAAAAGTTCAGGTTAGAAGGTTATTATGGAATTTGATGTACTGGACATCTCACTGTGATGGTAAATAGGTTAAAAAATTATCTATAAAAAAAATGAGCCAGAATAGTGGGAACAAATTAAAAATAAAAGTTGTCCTATGAAGTAGTGGTGGTGGTTCTCTTGTAGTCTTTTTTTTTTTTTTTTTCTTTTCTGGTTTGTTTTCTGGGGGAGGGGCCTGCTCTGTGGGTTTTCAGTCAATGATGTTCCCTGAGTTAAGTCCTCCAGTCCCCTCAAGGGGTGGGCTCTGAGGAAACCGCTTTTTTCAGGCTTTTGTTCTCTGGAGGTTTTTATGTTTGTTCACCTTTTTTTTTTTTTTCCTCTTGCCTTGACCACTTTTTATGGTTTTTGTATGTTTAGAGGAAAGCAAACTGCACCCTGACCTCCCTCTCAGAGAGAAGCCTCAGTCTGTTCTTCTGTGGGTGTTGCAGAGCCCATATAAATCCCCCCTTAGCCCCTGGCAGAGCAGATTCCGAGTCTCGGTCCCTGGGGATGCAGGATCTTCTGCTTATACCCAAAACCAAAGCAGGGGCAGCTGTTTGGGCAGCTCCAGACTACCAGAGAGGTTCCAAGCACGGATCTCACACTGAGATTTTCCTGCTGGCCTGGGCTGGGAGTGCCTGGTCTTTCTGGGTCTAAGAGTGCCCGGCTTGGGCGCACCTTTTTTAGGGGAGGCTGTGGGTCACAGGCACATCTCAGGCTCTGAGAACAGGGCGCAGGTCCGAAAGCACCAGGCTGGGCCTTTGTGCACCACTCTCCGGGGAGAGTTTGGGGCATGCATCTTAGGCCCTGAAACAATGGCGTGTGTCAAAGAGCACTGGCTGGGCCTTTGTACCTCTCTCAGGGGAGGATGAGGGGCACGTGCATCTCAGGCTCTGTAGCAGGGCTCGCGCGTTCTGCTGTCAGGCATGGCTCCCATCCCCTCACAGGGGCCAGAACCCACGCAATCTCAGACACGCTGGTGGCTTAGGGACCAAGACCTGGTTTCTCCACCTCACTCTCTCTGGCTCAGCGCCAGGGGATGCTGTCCTGGGACCGGGGACTTAAGCCCCTGTCCCTGGCTGCCCCGATTCCCACAATTTCCCCCCATGATCTTTTGCTCTTTTGGAGTGCTTTCAACCAGTCTCCAAGTTAATGCTGGTCCCCAGACACAGGGCACTTAATGCTGGTCCCCAGACACAGGGCACTCTCACTCGTATTAGGGGTATTACTTTCCAACCGGTCACCTCTGGTGGCTCCCTCCCCCTTTTGTTTATCTTCTGATACCAGTCCGCCTTTCCCACTCCACTTTACCTGCCCACTGGCATCTTCTGCCCCTGTAGAGATCCAGATGTGTATAATTCTGATCTCAGTCTGATTTCATGGGTGATTGGAGTTCTTTGGTAGGTAATCAGCTCACTTTAGGGTACACTTTGAAACGGCGCCTCCTCCTACTTCCCCACCATCTTGTCCTCCCCCACCCCCACACTTCTAATCTGCAGGTGTTTTGGGGTCAAAAATGAGTCTCTTGTAATCAGCATATGTTGTAATCAACATATCAGTCTTGTGTGTGCATGTGCGTTTATCCATTCTGATACACTATGCTTTTTTTTTGAATCTTTGAAATTTTATTTTATTAAATGCTTCAAAAAAATCAAATACTACCTTCTCACATCAGATACTTTGCAAAGATATAAAAATACGGATTTTACCTTCAAGGAAGTCATAATATTTCAATGAAACAAAACACAAGAAATAGCTCTGAACATTTATATTTGTCTATTTCACTAATACAACTTTCCCCCATTTCCTTCAGACTATTAAATGCATTTTTAAGAAAATTGAAGATGACTTCTGAAGGTCAAACTTGTCGTCCATATATCTTTTGCCTAAAATGCCAAGATGGGTACACTCTGTGGGCAAATATGATCAAACAAAATGGAATGTAAGAGAGATGTTGAACAAGAAATGGCAAAATAGTTTGGACACATTCATCACACTGCTTTTCCCATGTCCCAGGTCCATATGGACATTTTTTTCCCTTCGAGTCTCAACTTGAGCCCATGGTTGCCATAAGGAAATTGTCTCAGCCACTGCTACCAAGTCTTATTTTGTCCAGAAACAAACTTTGCTGTATATCATATTTAATCTATTATTTTATGGTCACAGTTACAGCTGGCAGTGCATTTCAGACCATATGCTTTTGATTGGAGCATTTAATCCATTTATATTCAGAGTATTTTTTGAAAGATATGAATTTAGTGACATTGTATTACCTGTGAAGTCTCTGTTGCTGTAGATTGTCTTTCTGGTCTTTGTTACATTTGGGGGTCTCTTTCCACTCAAAGGGTCCCTTTTAATATTTCTTGCAGGGCTGGTTTAGTGTTCAAGAATTCCTTTAATTTTTGTTTGTCTTGGAAATTCTTTATCTTTCCTTCTATTCTGAATGACAGTCTTGCTGAATAAAGTATTCTTGGCTCTATATTTTTCCCATTTTGCACATTAAATATATCAGGCAGTCTTTTCTGGCCTGCCAGGTCTCTGTGGATAGTTCTGTTGCCAGCCTAATGTATCTATCCTTGTAGGTTAAGGACCTCTTACCCCAACCTGCTTTCATAATTTTCTCTTTATCTTTGTGATTTGCAAATTTTACAATGATATGTCAAGATGTTGACCTATTTTTATTGATTTTGAGGAGAGTTCTCTGTGCTTCTTGGACTTGAATGCCTGTTTTCTTCCCCAGATTAGGGAAGTCCTCAGCTATAATTTGTTCAAATAAACCTGCCCCTCTTTTCCCTGCTCTTCTTCTTCTGAGACTCCTATAATATGGATATTACTTCAATTTACTGAATCACTGAGCTCCCTAAGTCTACCTTCATGATCTAACAGTTTTCTTTCCTCTTCTTTTCAGCTTCATTATTTTCCACAATTTTATCATCTATAGCATTGATTTGCTCTTCTGTTTCATTGATCCTCATTTTAATGGCCTCCACTTAGAGCATTTTTTTTCACTTATAGCATTTTTAATTTCAGCCTGACTAGAGTTTTGTTCTTTTATCTCTATAGTAAGGGATTCTCTGGTGTCCTCTATGTTTTTTTCAAGCCCAGTTAGTATCTTTATAATCATTTTAAATTCTAGTTCAGACATCTTAATTATGTCCACATTGATTAAATCCCTGACTGTAAGTACTATCTTCTGTTCTTTCTTATGGGGTGAATTTCTTCATCTTGTCATTTTTTTTCCCAGGAAGGAAAAGAAGAAAGAAAAAGAAAAAAAAAGTAACAATAATAATAACAACAAAACAAACAAAAAACTAGGTCCTGGATGTGTTTTCATCTGCTTGTTAAAAGAAACTAGATCCTAAAATAAGAAAGGAAAATACATATATATTATAATGAAAGGAAGCAAAAAATATAGAAAGTATATATAAAAATAAAACTAAGAAAATAACTGAAAAATAAGAAAATAACTGAAAAAAAATGAAAGAATAAAAATACAAAGAATGCTATACACTATTTTTTCCAAGAGCTGAAGATTTGAAAGCTTCTATGATCACTAAACTTGGTGTGAGTGAGTTGTTTCTGCTGGTCTCCTGGGGGAAAGGCCTGTTGCACTGATTGCCCTGGTGAAAATGTGCTTCTAGTGCAGAGGAAGGCAAGGCTTAGTGTAAGCAGCTCCAGTAGGCAGTGCTCTTTTGCTCCCTGAAGGATGCCAGCACTGATGGGGGGATGAATATGGCAGCCCCTGGCTCTCTAGCTCCAGAGCTGAAAACTTGCACACTCCTCTCTCCAGTGAACCCTTGGAAAAGAGCAATCACTCTTTCTTCCCAGTTTCTGTTAGAACTCTGTGTTCACCCTACCTGGGTCTGAGCATTTTTATCTCAGGTATACAATTTATCTCAGGCAATTTTCAGGACTCCCATGGTGCAGACCCACACTGTCCCTGGGGGAGGGAGGTGATGTCTCATGATGTTTCTGGTTTTTGCTGGACCTCTCCTAAGAAAGTGATCCATGACCATGCAATGGTTGGCAGTTCATGGCAACATAAAGCAATAAACCAGCACCTATACTCACTGTTCCCAGCTGGTTTCCATGTTCCTATGGCCGGAAACCCTGCTTCACTTAGGTGCCAAACGTTCTTGCACCACCAGGGATCCTCAGACAACTCTGTCACATCTGGGATTCCACTACACTTCACCACCCGAGCACCTACCTCCAAGCCAGGCATATCCCCCACTGTAACAGTCTTCTAAAAGTTCTGATTTTGCACTTTGCTGCTTATAATACTTTGCCTCCTTTAGCAGTCTGCCTCTCCACCAACTTATCCTCAGTTATATCACACTGAATTCAGGTCTCTGCACCTCCAACCTTCCAAACAGTTGTCTTTTGCAGCATTTGTTTTCTCAGATCTACAATTGATTTATTGGGTGTTCAGAATGATTTGATAACTACCTAGGTGTATTTGAGGGATGAGACTTAGGGTCCCCCCACTCCTCTACCATCTTCACTCCTCCTCTTTATTTTCTATTCTTACAAGTTATTCCACTTGTCATTTCTTATTTTATGTATTTGTGCTTTCTTACATTTTTGTCATTTCTTATTTTGTGCATTTGTGTTTTCTCATTTTTCTTCTAGGTTAAATTAGCTAGTGGTTTATATATTTGTTAATTTTGTTCAACATTGCCTAATTTAATTAAGGAAAAAAGCTTGCTTTATATATCTTGTAATTTCTGCTTTTCATTCAAGTAATAATAATTAATTAAATGTAGTGGCCCCTAATACCCATTCTACCTCCTATGTTCCTATTTGAACCCCTGATTTTTAGCTGAGGGACAACTACCTTAAGTAAAAATGACATTTTCCAGCCTAAATTTCGATTAGGTATTGCCAAATGGCTAAGTCCTGGTCAATGCAGTGTAAGTGGAGATATTTTTTTAAGTGTCCAGGAAATGTTCTCAAAGCAAAATATGTTATTTTCCTCTTTCCTCATATTTGCTGTCTAAAATGCAAATAAAATATTTGTAACTGCAGCAGCCATCTAGGAGATGAAATGATTTTGAGTATGGGATTTAGATATCGTAATACAACCAGCCACATGGAGCCAGAAAAAAAAGAAATTGCCATACACACTCAGGACTGTCTACCCTAGAATTTTATCTAAAAGAGGAACCCACTTCCATCGTGTTTAAGTAACTGTTAGTTTCAGATTTTCCACTAAATAGAACAAAAAAACTCCTGACTGATTCATGCAGCATTTAAATATAAACATCCCATTGTCTAATTATCATAATAGTATTCAGAGGAATACTCCCATAGTTTTCTGTTGCAATTCAAAACAAATATATATTTATGAAAATGTTCTTAGGAAAGTATCTGGAACATTTTTTGCCAGGAAAAAATATTTCTAGAACATTTATCTATTCAAAAATCATTTCTTAATTGAAATTCAGTAGTGGTGGAAATTATTGAATTTGGATATCTTAGACCACCAAATACACAGTTACAATCAGCTGGGGTTTTTTGTATTGTTCTTATTCTGTGTTTTTGTTTTTATTTTTTTCTAAAGGAATCCACTCAATTAATTTTTCTAACCAGATTCCTTGGCTACCCAAGATAACTATTATTTAAATCATGATTGATTGGTCATCCTTTGAGAAGCACCCCTAAGATGATGCTATAGTTCACAATATCTCATTACTCAGGAAGCCCACAACATTAGGAAAATAATTTATACATTGATAAATTTTATTGTTCATTTTGAAATACTAAACGGATACAGGATTTTATTGTTTGTAGAAATGGATCCAATTCTTTTCTTAAAGTTAAATGACCTGAATATAATGGTATCATTATTCAAAATCCATCTAACTCATACTTCTGAAATACCAGTAGCTAAAAGTTAAATCTGATTTTGCTTTCATAATAAAATACTTGACCAGGAAGGAAGGCATATCAAATGTACAATTTAAAAACAAGTTGCAAAATTTAAAGTTAAGAAAAATTTTAAAGATCACTGAATCCAACTTTTCCATATTATAGAAAGGAAGGTCCAAAAAAATCTACATACACAGGTTACTCTACTAAGGCAGTTTCACTTGACTCCAAATCCAGACTTCTTCGTATTCTCTAAAATAAAGCTGTGCTCTATATTGCAGGCTCTATTCACTGTCTGGATACTAATGTCCTAGGAATGAGAGTCCACACTTAAATGTAGACCTCAATCCCACACTGAGACAGGTTTATTAAGCTCTCTATGAACCACCTGGTATATATATGACCAAGCCCAGCTAAGGCTACTGAACATAGAGCTTCCCACTCCTCACTGTTTATTTGCAGCTATATGTATATTTGATATGTCCTTACACATCTAAAAAGTTAGCACTTTTTTTCTTTATATGAGTCTAATTACAACATCTCCCATTCATTGGTAGACACAATTGTCCACTAATTTAACCTTGACATTTGCTACATAATCTCTCTTACAATGAAATGTGCAGGGATTATTGTTTAATTGGATTCTGTAATTAAAACAAATAAAAAATAAACCATGAATCCTAGAGTCAGCAAATCTGTGATTGTGACCTTTTTCCCCTAAAAAAATATACCATTGTTTTTCAAAATATTAAGAATAGCTTTTGAAAATAAGATCTACATTTTGGAATTACAGATAGGTTGTTTATCAAAAGCCAGGCAAATAGCACATAAACACATAAACTGAAATAAAAAATCCAGAGTGACTGTTTTGTGAAAAGAAGCTATTATTTTAGATTTGACCGTGGTGATGAGATCTATCGTTTCTAACAAAGGAAAGCAGGAACTAACCAAGTTGTCGTGGGTATGCTGTTTCTTACTTGATGCCTTCATTTTCTTTTTACTCTTCATATTCTGATTATTATATGACAATCTATTATTGCTCCAGTATCTTTTCTAAGACCTCAATGTATTTCTTTTGCCTTTCACTTAAATTTTCTTCTCAAAGATGCTGGTTTCACTCTGTTCACTGTGTATACTTCAGTTCTTTTCCTAACAGTTATTGTTTCATGTTCAACCTTTAAATGCAGCTACATATGTGTATAGAAGTCAAAGCACTCCGTTTTTCACATTTTTCAGTTATCAGCTTCTTTTATAACTGCTTAAGCTCTGCTACCAATTTGCATAAGAGTCTTAAAAACCGCCAGCTAATTCCATGAGAATTTATTTCTTTGAGAGAGTAAAGTACCAGTCAACGTTTTAACGAAATGGAAATGAAGCTTTTTTCATCACCATTAAGCAACAAGAAGTTGGATTGGCTAATGAAGTTTCTGATTTTACTGTTATCAACTGTAACTGCATGGATTGTTTCTCACTATTTCAGTGTTAAAAATAAGATAAAGTGAAATAAATAAGTCAGTTTATAAAAGCTTCAGGAAGTGAGATAACATGAAAAACTGTATTTCTGTAGTGAATAGAAGATATCCATCTTTAAGTTTGAAAATCTTTTAACTCATAGAACTTGAATATAGTAAGTACTTAATCATATTGAGTGATGAGACAGAAGGACGATATTAAGGTTTGACTGGTAAAATAGATCTGTAATGCTTGAGCAGAATCTTTGTTAAACATACTTTTTTTTTAAAGGTTTTATTTATTTATTTGACAGAGATCACAAGTAGGAAGAGAGAGGGGGAAGCAGGCTCCCTGCCGAGCAGAGAGCCCGATGCGGGGCTCCATCCCAGGACCCCAAGATCATGACCTGAGCAGAAGGCAGAGGCTTAACCCACTGAGCCACCCAGGCACCCCTGTTAAATATACTTTTAAAAACAATCATCAATGGGGTAAAATCATACATTTTCTCACTCTGTGCTTCATTTTTGTCTAGATCTGTAATAAGAAAGTCAAGTGGAATGTTGAAATAGCCAGTTACATCAAGACAATTCTATCATAGCAATAAAGGATGTGTGAGGCAATTTTCTATGAATTTAGATTTTCAACACAAAATATGTAATTTTCTAGCCTTCCATTCTAGAGACATAGGCAGTGAAATAATCTTCTTGACTTTCTGCTGGCACATCTTTCCAAAGTCCAAATCTGAGAATGCTAAGCCCCATTCTTCAGTATCTTCCTACTATTCCTACTATAGCCTCTGGGAATAAACGTTATTGCTATTTGGGAAGAATTAAAGTAAACTTTCTGTAGTCACTCATCAGAATATAAATTTTGATAACAGAGGTTTCTTTTCTATCATGTTTAGACCTATGTATTCTGCACTTAATTTTTTGTCCATAGTGGTAGTTAGTAAATATGCACTGAAAGAATAAGCATGAATGAATTAGTAAGTGAATAAATGAACAGATTCTATGGTGTCCTAGTTGAGTTCTAGGTTACAAGCTCTTCTTGTAACTGAATTCAAAACAGTGAATCTTGATGTATCGCCTGGTATTTCTAAGATCTTGCCTTGCTCTATAATGGTCATAGGTATATGAACACTGCTCCTAAATGTTGGTACTATGGTTGAGTTTTCTCCCCCCAACTACATCTTCATTGTTTAATGCCAAACAAATCTTAATTTTCCTCCTACTTCTTCTTTCAGACTCCATGACACCATGCTCCACTCACACACAGGAATTTTCTGTGCAACCCTAACCCAAACCTTCTATCTTCTTCTTCAGTCACTATCATGTAATATTCTCCTCATGAACTTTTTTCTGTAGAGGAGTTTTTAAAAAAATAAAAACAAAACTTAAAAAAAAAGTTTTCAAGCTTATATGTAATTGTGAACAATTTTGAGCTGCTGGAATAGTGGAAAGCTGAAACATTTATTTAAAGTAATATAAACATACATACCCTTCATTGAATATTACAAATGATTAGTAGTTTGGTGTTTATTTTTCTTTTCTTTTCTTTATTTTTCCTCCATAAAGAGCTTGAAAATGCAAAAAGAAGAATGATGGTGACCAATTTGTAATCAAGAAAGCTTGACCAAGAATCAGGGGAATGGATGGTGTTAAGAACAAGTTTACTCAGCTGATCTGTTCCAACCCTGTGTTTATCTCCAGAGATACTTTGAGTCATGGTGCTGACATTTAGCCAAATCTGAATGAAATGTACAAACTATTGATGGATATAGTCCTGAGCTAGGGTCCAAGAAGAACAGGGACAACCTGTGCCAGCTTATCACCATTGTTTATAAAAACAACAACAACATACAGATTGATGATGAGCACCTAGCCTCTGTGTGCTTTCTTGGTTTCCGTTACTGAGCCTATTGGTTTGAGTTACATGACTTGGGGGGTATAAAAGACATCTCACGTGGGGCTCAGGTTTTCCTGCGATTAAGGCAATTTGCACATACATCGGTGGTTCAGAATCCAAAGACAAAGCACATCTTCTGTGACTGAGAATGGAAGCTGGGTCTTGTGCCAGAAAGTCTTATGCCTCTGGTATTTGTGCCTTTTCCCTCCTAATATACCATATCCTTTACCTTTATTTAAACCTAAGTGAATAATGCCATGGAAAATCTCATGGGTCCTCTTAATCATCCAACCCTGTGAAAACTGATGCAACTGACATAAATCAAAGTGTCCTTTTGTGTTACTTCTTTCAATATATTTATCCATGATCTCAAAAGCATATCATGTTGACCAAGTATTTAGGTCAAAAACGATGCATCTGGATGGAATAAGTGTCTGGATATGCCAAACTATTCTGATTTCTGTTTCTTTGTGAGGGTGACTTATAACCATAGCTTTAGTCTCTTAAAAAAAATATCAGAAATCTCCTTGTTAAAAAAGTTGACAAAATCTTAACAGCCCCTCACCCATCAAGCTATAGCTTTATTTCTTTTTTCAAATAGATCTAAAAAGGCAGAGTCAGAATGAAAAGATACCAGATACCTTGGATTCTTAGGTTTTGTCTCTTAGTAATTATATAGTCTTCAAACCCCCAGGACAAATATTTTATCCATAAAATGGGGGTAATAATTCCAAATTCATAAAGTTGTTTGAGAATTAAAAATAAGAGAATATATTAAAAGTTCCTAACACAGTTAAAAGCTTGATAAATTGTAGTAGCTGTTACTATCTTGTTTTGAAGTTATCTAAACATATTCTGCCCTTTTGTTCTACTTCTACCATCTATGGTCAAGATAACAAGTGAGTCAAAATTCACCTGCAATTGGTTCTAGATGCTAATGAGAAAACCACCAGCAAATACTGTCCCTTTGAAATACTTCTTCCATCCACAGATGTGGATTTGTATTACGATAAACAGGTCAAACTGCTCTAACAAGAAAGCACAAAATATAATGGCTCAGGTAAATTAGAAATCTATTTCTCTTTTACATAACAGTTCATGACAAGATGGCTCTACCAGTGCACATCAGTGATGTCATTTACATCACTGGGTCCAGGCTAGATGCTCTCAGACTGCCTTTTCTACTTCAGTGGGAAAGGGAAAGAAAAGGAGTGCATAGAGGCCTCCTTTCTAAGTTTGTGACCTGGATGTTGTATATATCACTTCCACTTACACCCCACTGACAAAAATATACTCATATGGCTATACCTTGTTGCAAGAAAAGTGGAAAATGTAGTTTCCACTGGGTAGACCACGTGCTAAGCTAAAAATCATGTTAGGTTATATTAATGAAAATAAGGGAAGATAGGCAACTGATAATAACCATTCTTTCCTACAATTTTCATATACATTGTCCACTAAAGACAGCTACTTTCCAGGCCTAAATGGCTCCCAGGATGCGGATATAGATAGATAGATGATAGATAGATAGATAGATAGATAGATATAGATATAGATATAGATATCTCCCATATATATATATATGGGAAGGGGTCTCCAAAATGAGTGTGCAGACATTCCAGGAGATATGCACTATCATACATAATGGTGTTGGGAGAAATACTAGAATCATCCTTTTATTGATTAAAAAGAGGAGTATAAGGGGGGCCTGGGCAGCTCGGTGAGTTAAAGCCTCTGACTTCGGCTCAGGTCATGATCCCAGGGTCCTCGGATCGAGCCCCGCATAGGGCTCTCTGCTCAGCAGGGAGCTTGCTTCCCCCTCTCTCTCTGCCTGCCTCTCTGCCTACTTGTGATCTCTGTCTGTCAAATACGTAAATAGAATCTTTAAAAAAAAAAAGAGGAGTAAAAGCAACTAAACTTTACTGATAGTAAACATGTAGCTTGACACTAATTCTAAATCATGTGACTTCCTGAGATATGAGTGGAGGGGACTGTCCATAGTACTTTGACTCATACTTTCAGTGTATTCAGACACATCACTATGTATTACAATTCATAAGTGACTACTTAAGTGAATTCACAGATTATATGAAGCTAACTTTGAAGCTAACTTTCACAAAATAAAGTGGCATCAAGCCCCAAGTCAGGCTCCCTGCTCAACAGGGAGCCTGCTTCTCCCTCTCCTTCTGCCTGTCACTCTGCATACTTGTGCCCTCTCTCTATCTCTCTGTCAAATAAATAAAAATGTTTAAAAATTTTTTAAAAATATGCCCAAATATGTACTTCCTCTTTGAAATCTATATATCTTTCTGAGGAATCATTTTTATAAAGTTAAAACAATCCATTAAAACCAAATATCAAAATAAACTGAAATTAGAATCAATCTTTTTAATCACCACATCACAAAGTTTTTATGATAGTTTTCAAAAATAATAAAATATATTCAACAATACAGACTCACTAAAATATTATACTAGTATAAATACTAAAAAATACTTTGGTGTCAGTAATGAGTTATTTTAAAAACAATTTATTTTTACCTTATCTTTTTTTTAAGATTTTATTTATTTATTTGACAGAGAGAGACACTGCGAGAGAGGGAACACAAGCAGGGGGAGTGGGAGAGGAAGAAGCAGGCTTCTTGCCAAGCAGGGAACCCAATGTGGGGCTCGATCCCAGGACCCCGGGATCATGACCTGAACAGAATGCAGACGCTTTTGTGTAGGCTTTAAATGTACATAAAATGTTTTAAGAAATGTGAATGTATATAATTTGTCATTAATAGATAAATATTTATAGTCAAGACTTTACTGAAAATGGTGTACATTAAAAGAATATGGAGGGCTGCCTGGGTGGCTCAGTGGATTAAGCCTCTGCCTTCAGCTCAGGTCATGATCTAGGGTCCTGGGATCGAGTCCCGCATCGGATTCTCTGCTAGGCAGGGAGCCTGCTTCCTCCTCCCTCTTTCTCTCTCTCTGCTTGCCTCTCTGCCTACTTGTGATCTATCTCTGTCAAATAAATAAAATCTTAAAAAAAAAAAAAAGAATATGGAAACCACTGTTCTAATTCAAAGTTTTTCAATATACATTCTTCAAAATGCCTCCCTGGTGTACCAAGTGTTTGAAAGGTGATTTGGTAATTTCAGAGGAAAAACAATTTTCACTTGTATAAATTTCACAAAATTAGATGTAATATTATCTGTGAATCCCAAGGAATTTCTTTTAGTTCTTATAAATCATTACATCATTAGGTATGCATATACACTATAAAGGTCATGGTGATCAGTCACCATAACTCATATTAAATTAACAGGTTGCAATTCGTCTTAACTAACGTGTTTTCACATCACTTGTGTGCTCATTACTTACATTTGCTATTATTGGGTTTTTATTTTTTCTATTGCACTTTATTATTATTATTGTCTAATGTCAAGTTGCTAAGCCCCAAGAGTAGAGAATATGATTCAGAGTTGGTTTATTGAAACAAAGTAGTAAGTACTTAAGAAAATATTAATCTAAATATTGTAACTTAGAATAACATCAATATATGTAGTGAATATGACTCTAGAGCAAATACGAAATAGGCTGAGACAATTGCATCTTCAGTTATGGTTATTTTGCATAAGTTTTTATATTGAGTTTTATTGGACCTGTGACATATTTCCTTCTGGTCCCCACAGCAGTTTGAATTATAAAACATTATCAAGGCTTCTATTCCATTTCTAAACAGAGCACAATGGTCTCTTTTGTAAACCAACTATGTTTTTCCAGAACAATTACAACATATTTCTAAAGAAAAAATTTGGTGGTATTTATTATGAAAGAGGAAGAAGAAACAAAACTACAGAAGGATTATTCATTATTGCATACTTTCTAGTAACATTACAGAAATCATATTGTTGACAAGTTCCTAAAGTTACTGAAAAATATTGTGCTAAAGAGAAAACAGAACACATCTGTCTTAGTTCTTGTTGCTATGACAGAATATCATAGACTATATGATGTAAGCAACAAACATTTATTTCTCACAGTTCTGGAGACTAGAAGTTCAAGATCAGAGTGCTAGCATGGTCAGATTCTCAGTGAGGACCCTCTTCCTGGTTTGTAGATGGCAACTGTCTTCTCATTGTATTTTCATATGATAAAGAGAGAAAATGAGAGCTCTAGTCTCTTACTGTTCTTAAAAAGACACTACTCCTTTGCAGAAATGTCTGTTCATGTCCTCTGCCCATTTCTTGATTGGATTATTTGTTCTTTGGGTGTTGAGTTTGCTAAGTTCTTTATAGATTTTGGACACTAGCCCTTTATCTGATATGTCATTTGCAAATATCTTCTCCCATTCTGTCAGTTGTCTTTTGGTTTTGTTCACTGTTTCCTTTGCTGTGCAAAAGCTTTTGATCTTGATAAAATCCCAAAAGTTCATTTTTGCCCTTGCTTCCCTTGCCTTTGGTGATGTAGTGATCCGAAGGGGCACATGCACCCGAATGTTTATAGCAGCAATGTCTACAATAGCCAAACTATGGAAAGAACCTAGATGTCCATCTACAGATGAATGGATAAAGAAGATGTGGTATATATACACAATGGAATACTATGCAGCCATCAAAAGAAATGAAATCTTGCCATTTGCGACGACATGGATGGAACTAGAGGGTATCATGCTTAGCGAAATAAGTCAATCGGAGAAAGACAACTATCATATGATCTCCCTGATATGAGGGAGAGGAGATGCAACATGGGGGGTTGAGGGGGTAGGAGAAGAGTAAATGAAACAGGATGGGATTGGGAGGGAGACAAACCATAAGTGACTCTTAATCTCACAAAACAAACTGAGGGCTGATGGGGGGAGGGGGTTGGGAGGGGGAGTGGGGTTATGGATATTGGGGAGGGTATGTGCTATGGTGAGTGCTATGAAGTGTGTAAACCTGGCGATTCTCAGACCTGTACCCCTGGGGATAAAAATATATGTTTATAAAGCTGTAAAAAAAAAAAAAAAGACACTACTCCTATCATGGGGGCTCCATCCTGATGACCTCATCTAAACCTAACCACCTCCTACAGTCACTACATCCAAATACTATCACACTGAAGGTTTCAACACATGAATTTGAGGGGGGCACAAGCAATCCATAGCGATATCATTGACAAAATTCCTTTAATCAAATCAACTTGCTGTATTTCACATAACATTAATGGCACAAAACATAGAATTACAAATGCAGTTGTATACTACAGTATAGTTCAGCTTGCATTTGGATGACACCATTGATGTAGTATGAATCAGTTCTTATAATATGCACATTATATATATGAAAGAAAAGTGATGATTTTCTATAATATTTAGCAGTGAAATTTCATACTACATCTGAAAAGGCCTTTTCAAAAATTATAGCTACAATATTTTTGAATCATGATGCAGTCTAGAAATGGTGTATTGGGATAAGAACTTTAGCTCTCACTAGCTGTGTGGCAAGAAAAAATATTACTTAAGTTTTTGTACCAAAATACCAAACAGCTTGCTTTATTAATATAAAAAAATTAATAATTTCTCTTTGATATCAACCTTTTGTCTGTACTGTCATTTGCAAATGTCTTCTCCCATTCCATCAATTGCCTCTTTGTTTTCTTGACCATTTCCTTTGCTGTGCAGAAGGTTTTGATTTTGATGAACTCCTAAAAGTTCATTTTTGCTTTTGTTTCCTTTGCCTTTGGAGACATATCTTGAAAGAAGTTGCTGTGGCTGATATCGAAGAGATTACTGCCTATGTTCTCCTCCAGGATTCTGATGGATTCCTGTCTCACGTTGAGGTCTTTTATCCATTTTGAGTTTATCTTTGTGTACAGTGTAACAGAATGATTGAGTTTCATTCCTCTACATATAGCTGCCAGTTTTCCCAGCACCATTTATTGAAGAGACTGTCTTTTTTCCACTGTATATTTTTTCCTGTTTTGTTGAAGATTAACTGACCATAGAGTTGAGGGTCCATATCTGGGCTCTCTACTCTGTTCCACTGGTCCATGTGTCTGTTCTTATGCCAGTACCATGCTGTCTTGGTGATCACAGCTTTGTAGTAAAGCTTGAAATCAGGTAACGTGATGCCCCCAGTTTTACTTTTGTTTTTCAACATTTCCTTAGCGATTCGGGGTCTGTTCTGGTTCCATACAAATTTTTGGATTATTTGCTCCAGCTCTTTGAAAAATACTGGTGGAATTTTGATCAGAATGGCATTAAAAGTATAGATTGCTCTAGGCAGTATAGACATTTTAACAATGTTCATTCTTCTGATCCAAGAGCATGGAATGGTCTTCCATCTTTTTTTGTCTTCTTCAATTTCTTTCATGAGTGTTCTCTAGTTCTTTGAGTACAGATCCTTTACCTCTTTGGTTAGGTTTATTCCCAGGTATCTTATGGTTCTTGGTGCTATAGTAAATGGAATCGATTCACCAATTTCCCTTTCTGTATTTTCATTGTTAGTGTGTCAGAAAGCCACTGATTTCTGTACATTGACTTTGTATCCTGCCACGTTACTGAATTGCTGTATGAGATCTAGTAGTTTGGGGGTGGAGTCTTTTCGGTTTTCCATATAAAGAATCATGTCATCTGCGAAGAGAGACAGTTTGATTTCTTTATGGCCAATTTGGATACCTTTTATTTCCCTTTGTTGTCTGATTGCTGTTGCTAGGACTTCTAATACTATGTTGAACAAGAGTGGTGAGAGTGGGCATTCTTGTCGTGTTCCTGATCTCAACGGGAAGGCTGCAAGCTTTTTCCCATTGAGGATGATACTTGCTGTGGGTCTTTCATAGATAGATTTGATGAAGTTCAGGAATGTTCCCTCTATCCCTATACTTCGAAGCATTTTAATCAGGAACGGATGCTGGATTTTGTCAAATGCTTTTTCTGCATCAATTGAGAGGACCATGTGGTTCTTCTCTCTTCTCTTATTAATTTGTTCTATCACATTGATTGATTTGCGAATGTTGAACCATCCTTGTATCCCAGGGATGAATCCCACCTGGTCATGGTGCTTAATCTTTTTAATGTGCTGTTGGATCCTGTTTGCTAGGATCTTGTTGAGAATCTTAGCATCCATATTCATCAGTGATATTGGTCTGAAATTCTCCTTTTTCATAGGGTCTTTGTCTGGTTGGGGAATCAGGGTAACACTGGCTTTATAGAAAGAGTCTGGAAGATTTCCCTTCTGCTTCAATTTTTTGAAACAGCTTCCGGAGAATAGGTGTTATTTCTTCTTTGAAAGTTTGGTAGCATTCCCCAGGGAATCCATCAGGTCCTGGGCTCTTGTTTTTTGGGAGGTTTTTGATTACTGCTTCAATCTCGTTACTAGATATCAGTCTATTCAGGGTGTCAATTTCTTCCTGGTTCAATTTTGGGAGTTTATAGTTTTCCAGGAATGCGTCCATTTCATCTAGGTTGCTTAGCTTATTGGCATATAACTGTTGATAATAACTTCTGATGAATGTTTCTATTTCCTTGGTGTTAGTTGTGATCTCTCCTTTTTCATTTATAATTTTATGAATTTGGGCTTTCTCTTTGCTTTTGGATTAGTGTGGCCAATGGTTTATCGATCTTATTGATTCTTTCAAAAAACCAGCTTCTAGTTTCATTGACACGTTCTACTGTATCTCTGGTTTCTACCTCATTGATCAGGATCTATAAAGAACTCCTCAAACTCAACACACACAAAACAGATAATCATATCAAAAATGGGCAGAAGATATGAACAGACACTTCTCCAATGAAGACATACAAATGGCTATCAGACATATGAAAAAATGTTCATCGTCACTAGCCATCAGGGAGATTCAAATTAAAACCACATTGAGAAATCACCTTACACCAGTTAGAATGGCCAAAATTAGCAAGACAAGAAACAACATGTGTTGGAGAGGATGTGAAGAAAGGGGAACCCTCTTACACTGTTAGTGGAAATGCAAGTTGGTGCAGCCACTTTGGAGAACAGTGTGGAGATTCCTCAAGAAACTAAAAATAGAGCTTCCCTATGACCATGCCATTGCACTACTGGGTATTTACCCCAAAGATACAGATGTAGTGAAAAGAAGGGCCATCTGTACCCCAATGTTTATAGCAGCAATGGCCACAGTCTCCAAACTGTGGAAAGAACCAAGATGCCCTTCAACGGACGAATGGATAAGGAAGATGTGGTCCATATACACTATGGAGTATTATGCCTCCATAAGAAAGGATGAATACCCAACTTTTGTAGCAACATGGATGGGACTGGAAGAGATTATGCTGAGTGAAATAAGTCAAGCAGAGAGAGTCAATTATCATATGGTTTCACGTATTTGTGGAGCATAACAAATAGCATGGAGGACAAGGGGAGATAGAGAGGAGAAGGGAGTTGAGGGAAATTTGAAGGGGAGATGAACCATGAGAGACTATGGACTCTGAAAAACAATCTGAGGGTTTTGAAGGGACAGGGGTTGGGAGGTGGGGGGAACCAGGTGGTGGGTATTAGAGAGGGCACGGATTGCATGGAGCACTGGGTGTGGCGCAAAAACAATGAATACTCTCATGCTGAAAAAAAACTATGAAAAAAAATAATTTCTCTTTGATTCAGTGTTGTAGGAAATAGAAATAAGTTTGAATAAAATCAGGTCTTTAGTTAAAACCAAACCAATTTCTGGCTGATTTAAATAAAAATAAACTTATTGGAATGGTAATAAGTATTCACACAATTAACGTCAGACCAGTGACATAGGCTTGGGAATTGCGGGGATGAAATTGCCCAACACGAAGGATCAGGAAGCAGTTGTGTTATATCAGAACCAGGATGATGGAAGCCTGCCACTGATCTGGCACAGAAAGCCAACTGCTTAATTCTTTTTTTCCCTCTATATAGGATTCAAATACTCCACCTTGAACAACAGAGGAAAAGGCTCCTGATAGGAGTCCTATCTGATTATAATTGTCAGACAAAGCATAACCAATGTCCAATATCAGAGACTCTGAGAACTTTATTTTCAGCATGCTGTATAAAGAAATGGTGAACTGGGACAAGACACCCTTCTCTATATGAAATGTACTCCATAAGAAGTAAAGTGTTACTTTTAAATGAGCAAACCCAGTTATGTAAAAGAGACCATTTCTATGATTTCAAACTATTTCCTCAATTGACATACTTAAGGATTTATCTAGAATTTTTCAAACAGTTGAACTTTTTACATCAGGAACAAAATATTACTATGGTTAAAAACAAGATACCAGGTTTCTTAAGAAAAACAAACTGGGATGCAAATGGCTTATCTCCAAGAGTTTAACTTAAAACAGTTAATGGTATTCTTCATACCTATAGGCAGAAATTGATGACATATTTTATGTGTTATAAAATATATTTTACTACCTTGTATAAATTCTGAAACAGAATAGAGTTAAATGAATCCCCAGAATGAATTTAGAGGGCCACTGGTGTCTACCTCCCAAAATGAAACAAAAACTAGATCTTACAGCTTCTGTATATGATCTGCTTATAATTTTACATCTGGTGCTGTTGCTTAATGTTGTCTTCAGCATGAAAAAATCTGTAAAGTCACTAGATGTATATTTGGTCTGACTATCCAGAACTATTGACTAATTTACCAAATCCCAACAAGTTGGGATTTTCTAGAGAAATGAAGAAGAAGGAAAGAATGTAGAGCTTGGATGGTAGCTCAAACTATCCATCACCAGATGGAATCAGATACTATTATTCTGAGAAAAATTAAAGTAATATGATCTCATTGAGATTGAACAATTATAAATACAGAAATTCTATATCTTATGTGAGTTTATCTAATTTTCAATTTTTTACTTTAACACATTTAAGGTTTGAAATCTCCAAGAATTTGGGGGCCTCACCTTCTCATTTTGAATGCTTCTTAAGTTCGCACAGATCACAGATGCCACACTTCGAGAAATATCACACCAGAACTTGCCTCAACTGTACCTGCAACTCTTGAGCATGTTAATCTTTGCTCAACAATTGAGTTAGGACATACAATGGACAGCATTTAACATGGAGCATATGAATACATTTAATAAGAACTTTGGCATTCTAAACTCTCTTTTTGGAAATAATTAAGAACTTAGCCTTTCTAAGCTCTCTTTTTGGAAATCTGCACTAGAAAATAAGATAAGTCACTTGCCAGAATATAGGTAGTCTTTTTAAATATGAAATACCATGATTATTTGTCATGAGACAGTATGGTATAATAGAAAGTATACAAAATTTGGAGATAGGGTTGCTTTATTCTTGATTTCCTACCAAATGAATGTTTTGTATTGAATGAGTTACTCCCCTTAATATCTCTAAGCCTCACTTAATTCCTCTGCAAAATGGAAACAATATTACCCTCATGATACCACATGAAACATAAGTAAGGTAGCACTATATACATGGTAAAGTAATCAAAAATATTGCTGACTTTTCCACATATTTTCTCAATTCTTCACTCTCCCTAGAAATAGAACTAAAAATATGTTTTAATCTTCTAAAAGACTAACCTTTTATCTTACCTTCCAGGGTTAAAATTAAAGGAGATAAGCATAATCAGAAGTGATAATGTCAAGTAGATGTAATGTATCATCTTCTTCATATTTCAAATATCAAAAATAATCTCTTTTTGGCACCAATCCTAACATCAGCCAGAAATGGTAATGTTAGAACCACCATTGCACTTTTTATCATAGTGCAGGCTATATATATACTTTGGGAATTACTTTATTTTTTTTAATTAAACATTTTTTTAAATTTATTTTCAGCATAACAGTATTCATTGTTTTTGTACCACACCCAGTGCTCCATGAATTACTTTATTTTTTATTTTTATGTCCTTTGTTCATCATTTCGAGATTAGATCATTCAATCCATGTTATTCTGCAATTTGCTATTTTCATACAACTTGACATCATACTATGTAACTTCTTCAAGTTCCACCTCATTATTTTAAACAGTTGCATTACTATTCCACTATTTATACATATGTATCATGCCACACAATAATTCATTGCCTTCATTTCAAATTCTTATTACATTATCATGAATTAGCACCAACAGCATTTAGATCTGTATGAAATGGGAGTAAATACATTTTCCCATTACTTGATTAAAGGCAAAATATGAGGTCTTGAGACCTTTATAAACAGATAATAAAATTATTTTCAGAGCTTGAAAATATTACCCATGTTGAATGAAGTAAAGCATACTTGTCTAATACCAATAACCCTTTTAGACTTTTTGTCCCTTCATCACTGCAGATCTTAATTGAAATAGCTAATGTACATATAAGATAAGCTTACAAAATTAATTTATGACTGGACAAGACACATATTAAGAAAAAAGAATTATGAACGCCACAATGAGTTTCAATAACAAAAGAATAGCATTTACCGCATAATTTCTCTCTGATCAACAAATGTACCTCCGGGTATTGAATATTCACATCAAAATCCTAAACCAAATGAATTCATGAACCAATTTACAAATTCAGTCCAAAAATAAATTCTCCAAAAATACAATATGGAGGGGCGCCTGGGTGGCTCAGTGGTTAAAGCCTCTGCCTTCGGCTCAGGTCATGATCCCAGAGTCCTGGGATCGAGCCCCGCATCGGGCTCTCTGCTCAGCGGGGAGCCTGCTTCCTCCTCTCTCTCTCTGCCTACCTCTCCGCCTACTTGTGATTTCTGTCTGTCAAATAAATAAATAAAATCTTTAAAAAAAAAATACAATATGGATCCTAGGCTATCATCTCATAGCTTTCATGTGACCTTACAAGAATTGCCTAAAGGCAATTCTAAACTCTTAGAGATAAGCCATTTGCATCTGAGTTTGTTTTTCTTAAGAAACCTGGTATCTTCTCTTTATCAATAGTAATATTTTGTTCCTGATGTACCTTCAATATGTTATTTGAGGTAGTTACAGCAAATTATCATCAAGTATATCTCCATTTCTTCTCTTTAATGATAAACTCTAGCACATTTCTGCTTGGCATGTGACCACCCAGATAGTAGCTATATTTCCAGCCTTCTTGAAGCAAGGCATGGCTAGTGACAGTACTGAATGATGAGATAGGAGCAGAAATGATGAATGTAACATTATCTCCTAAAAGTCAATGCTACTTCCCCTGAACCTCTATTTTTCCTTTTTTCATTTCCTAGAAAATGAAGATGACTGGGACAATGACGGAAGTCATAAGTTGAAAAAGTTAGGCCTTTCCAATTAGCAATAGACCACTCACCACTAGCTTCTTACACTGGAAAGTAATAAATTTCTCTCTTAATTGAGTCAGTGTATTTTGGGTTCCTTTAATTGTAGTTGGGTGGCTTATGTCTTTCCCATCATCAGTTGCATTAGTATTTTCCCTAAACTTTGCCCAACCCTTAAATAATCCCTCTTTAGATGCTCTTCAATTTACTCCATTGTAAACTTGATCTTAAGGTTTATAGAACTGCATCAGCAGTTAAATGCCCAGTACTTCCTGACCCTAATGAAATGCAAGGTCCTAATGAAAGGGGGAAGGCACAGGACCCTGAGATAGGGAATAACAGATATAGAAGAGGCTGATGATTCTGAACCTACAACTCTCTGAACACCCCTTGCTGAATTCAAGGAACTCTATTTCCCTCACGATTGTCTCCTCACACTCTAAGGGAACTAATTTAATGCTTAGTAAACATAATTCAGTGATTAACCAGGGAGAGTTACCTCACAAACTAATGCCTGTTGTCAGGATCTAACCCAACCACTGATCATTAACTCTGGATCCCAACAATAGTGAAAGTCCTACACAGTCCAGATGCAGTAATATAAGGCCATCTCCCAAAGAGATAATCTATACACCAAAAGAAAAATAACATGCTGGCAGTGTTGAGGAGCAGGTATAGAAGTAAAATCTAAGAGTATTAGATCTATATTGAAAGGTAAAGCTTGATCTAGCTGAATTCATTAAATAAAGTCTGTTCACCCAGAACACACAAATAGTGTATTAGGCCATAAACATGGCAGTGGTCTTCATAATTTGCCAAGTTGGCTAATTGAAGGTGGATCCAAAAGTTATCTACATGTAGGGTCAACAAATGATGGGCCATCCTCAAATCTAGCCTTCAATCTATTCATGTAAATATTCTTATATGTACACAGCTATACTTATTTATTTCTGTATTGTTTATGATTGCTTTTGGGCCACAGTGACAGAGCTGAGTAGTTGCAAAAGAGGTTATATTATCTTCATAAGCTAAGATATTTACTATCCACTATTTACTGAAAGTTTGTTGACCTCTGATCTGCATCAGTGAGGTCAAAATGTGGAAATGCTCAAGTTACTAGAGAGGAAGGAGTTCTAAGGGGAAATGGGAGGCTGGTGGATCCATTATATGCAACTAGCTCACTACCTCAACCATACCTCATGGAAAGACCCCCAAAATACTTCTCTTACCAAAGTACTGATGAGAATGACATTAGAAGAATGAAAAGCTCTGTGTGGCTGTCCTTTTCAAGATAGAGATAATAATGGAGAATGCTGCATTAAAATTTAGTTTCCCTATCTCAGTGGAAACAACACAGCCCCAGAGGGGTAGAAACCAAGTGTTGGCACATCAGCAATAAGGTGCATGCAATTAAACAATAAGCCTATGGGAAAAACAAAGTCAAACTATTTTTACCCACAAGAATGATGATGGGGATGATGAATTGATTATTGAATCATCAATGATCCCTAGAAATAAAGCAGATAGGCTGCCCATTAAGGTATCTGCCCATAAGGTAATATATGTATAAGTACATATATAAGCAGATATATTCTAGATTTGTTTATCAGAGATTTAACTCAAATAACTACAGGGGAATTTATACCTTGCCCAACCAGACCTAACCCAGTTCACAAATCCAGAGGCTCTTAACCAGGAAGGTTGGGACCTTTGAGGAAAAACCATGCAACATGGCCAGGGGCCTATACCCTAAATCTTACCCCAGTCCTTCCCACAGGGACCTGGTGCAATTTTACCAGGTTGACTATGACCTTTGGAAAGAAAAATACTCAGAACTGCTGAGGCTTATTAAAACCTCAGCTCTGATCTGGTGCTAATCCCAATTCCTGAAACACCACTATCCAGAGTGGATGCTTATGAAATCTTAGGCCAGGTTCATCTAATAGTTAGCCAGTAGGTCTAGTGGGGAGAGTAAGATGAAGATATTTACTCCCCCAACTTCTTCCCTGCAGTGTAACCACTGACTGGCTGGTGTTCAAGCTCTAATATCCATACATTTCTTTCTCTAAATTCTATTAACCTCTTTTTCTCCTTGTCGTTTCAGGCCTAGGTGTGGTTAAGGGAATCCTGCTGCAACTACTTCTAAACTGGCAACTCTTGTTTACCTAAACCCTGTCCACATCCCTTTATAAAAGTCCCCAAATTAAATTCTCATGTTATTGTCACAGTACTATATAGGAAAACCCACAAAGCCTCAACAGCATTAACAATAAGCATTTATGGCTTATATATCTAGTATCAGCTAGATAATGCTCGGTCAGGCTCACTGTTATGTCTGGCAGCTGGATGACCGCTGATCTAAGCTAACCTCAGATCTTCTTAGTATGTTTCTTGACCTCAGGAGGTTACCCTGATATGCTTTTATAGTGTTAGTAGAAGCACAAGAAAGGAAGCCTCAGTGCACAAACCCATTCCAAACTTCTGCTTGTAGTTTTTCTGCTAATATTGCACTGGCCGAAGCAAGTCATATGTTTGAACCCAGTGCCAAGGGAGATGGGTATAGCAGGTAAACCTGCCTAGAGTAGAAAAACTCTGCAAAATTACATATCAAAGGGGACAGGAGGAGGAGGATAAATAATCCAGACAATCATTGCAAGCCAGTCCTCTCATCAAATTGCTCAATTTGAATGTATATGTAATCCTGATAGGATTCAAAGTCAGTTAAAGTCATTTAAGAATGCTCTTGAGTGTACCCACTAACAAATCAAAGATAGGAAATAAACCCAGGCCTTCTAGCTATATCATCCATGTTAACCATTATTTTGCAATGGCTACTAATACAGATACAAATAGTTCCTGCCAAAGAACAAAGGCAAACTGGAAATGTGAACCAACTTTCAGAAGTAAAGGGGCTGCGCCACTGCTTGGGTCCAGATAGCTGGTCACAGGAACAATAACAAAAAATAAATCAATAGATAAAATGTGGTACTATCCAGATAAATATGAGAACAGGATATTAATGCAGGAGAACTGTGAAAATCTTTTATAAGGAAGAATCTAAGATGTCATAATATGAATAATGTGCAGAAGCTCCAGAATTTACACATACCAGCCATTTCTTCTCATTAGCAGGAATAAGAGCTGAAGAGAAGTTGAGCTCAGATACAGGAAACAAACTCCATTTTGTATACCCTTACTTGTGACTGTTAAAACTCAACTCTTTGACACAAGGGACATACCTTAATAATTTTCAGTTTACACATTCCAGAAAATGTAGTGATCTCCTCAGAACATGACAAGAACCATTTTTTTGCCCCACCTCCTGTTGACCACTATCCTGTGCACCTTCTAGCACAATTGTCAAGAGCATTTGTTTCAGAGTCAGGCAGACTTGGGTCCAAACTCTGGCTATACAACTTATCAGGTGTTTGATTCCAATTGACCTTAACTCACCGAGACATCAGTCTTCATCTTTGAAATGAAGAAAATAATTAGGCTTATTTTACCAGAATTCTGAAGATTGGTACACGTAAAGAGTTATTAGAATATGTGACGTACTGTAAGAGCTTACTCTGTGTGTGCACATGCACCAATTCCCCACAAAAAGGTGCTAAGATGTCCTCAAATTGCAGAAGGTTTATATAGTCTTGCACTAATGGCTCTAATAGTTTCATGTTCTCTAGAAGGTGATCATCTCCTCTGAATCTGGCAATCCATTAAATACAGTAGTTCCCCCTTATCCATGGGTTCAGTTAGCCATGGTCAATTGCAGTCCAGAAGCAGATGGAGAAGAACCGTACCCTACCACTCTGTCACAGTGCTTATGACATTCTCCTCACTTCATCTCATCACACAGGCATTTCACTGTCTCACATTATCACAAAAAGAATGAGCACAATACAATAAAATATTTTGAGAGAGAGACAACATTCACATGGTTTTTATTAGTCTATCACTATAATTGTTCTTATTTTTAGTTATTGCTGTTAATCTCTTATCATGTCTCATTTATAAGTTAAACTTTACCTTATTTATGTATAAGAAAAAAAAACATAATGTACATAGGGTTTGGTTTTCACAGTTTCAAGCATCTATTGGGGGTCTTAGAACATTTTTCCCAAAGATAAGAGGGGACTATTGTACAATGATACACTTAAGAACTATTGCAAGTCCCCATACTCTGCAGCCCATGGCTCATATGCTATGTGACTGGCGTTCAGGGTGAAACAGTGATGTATTCAGGCACGATGTAGGAACGTTTATCACTACAATGACAAAGGTTCAAACTCACTGAGCAATTTTACCATGTTTCATGCTGTTCTAAATGCTCCAATTTTAACTCATATAATCCCACAATAACCATCTTCAATGAAGACTATTATTATTACCATTTTGTAAAAGAGGAAATTGAGGCAAAGTGAGGGTAAATAACTTTCTCAAGTTCATGAGGGCTGGAATTTGAAACCAGGCAGTCTAGCTTGATACACTTAATACATAATCACTTCATGTTTCTTTTCTCTACCCTTGTGGAAACTTAGCTCCTGTCTAGGGAGTGATCCCTGCCTCTTTTAGGGTTGCTTCTTCCTGTTCTCTTCTTCCTTTACCTTTTCTTTCCTAGGCTCAGTAACCAGTTACCACTGAGAGCCTATGTGAACATCACCTCCATGAACAAACCACCCAATCACACTCCATTTACTTTCATTGTCAATTCTGGATCCTCTCATTACTAAGTGTACATGCACTCAAACTTCTATGTTGCTGCTGAGTTCCCATGCCCCAAACAACTGAGCTAGACAAAATTCTCTGAACCCCATGGAGATCACCCATAAATGGATTCAGATGTGAAGATACGTGTAGCTCTTGATCTAAACCATGGGTGTGGCTGGGTCAGTGAATATGCCAAAAGCTCCATGGGCTTGCTGGGGCCCCTCCTTTTAGTAGACTCTGCGCAAGTCTGCAGCGTTGCACGGATGGCTCTGGTGACATCTCGATCTGTTTTCAGGGGCCCTCGGTATCGTTACATGGACACCAAGAATAAAAACTGATTTGTGTCACCAATTCTGAGGACCCAAACAGCACTATTTTTCATATTTTCACAATGCTTAATGCTTGTCTTATTTATTGTAATTTATAGAGACACCATAGATTTGAATGTTTCAGGATGTTTCATTTTATAGTTTCAGTAGATGATGATGCCAAGTCAGAATAGGTGACCTATGTCCTGAGCTTTGTCCTCCACCTGTTTTCTGTGCCCAGATCATCTGTAAGTAAGTAAAAATAATAATAATAAATAATAATAATAAATAAAGATAAATAAAAGAAAAAGAAAAGAAAAAGAGAAAAGGCAAAAACTCTTGAGAAAAAGTGAAACCCAAACTCAATGGTTTAAACTAAGCATTTTGTATGGGCATTAAAAGATTTTCCTGAATTATCTGGGTAATTCCAGAGTAACTTTTCTTCTGAGATCTGGCTTCAGAGGGGATAACTAGGGACAGAAAATTCTGAAGGCCATTAACTCATTTTTATATTAAAGAAAGAAAGAAAATCCTCAGGATGTTTCTAGAGACTAATAAGGAAAGTGAAGTTCTCTGTTTTTCATTAGTAACCATATTTATGGATAGTTACTGAGGAAACATTTGTCTTTCTCATAAGCAAAGTTTGCACCTATATAAATAGGTGCTAAGTTTTTCCCTGTGTATAAAAGTGCTTTAAAAAACTGAATACCTAGGGCACCTGGGTGGCTGGCTCAGTGGGTTAAAGCCTCTGCCTTCAGCTCAGGTCATGATCTCAGGTCCTGGGATTGAGTCCCGCATCGGGTTCTCTGCTCAGCGGGAAGCCTGCTTCCCCCTCTCTCTCTGCCTGCCTCTCTGCCTACTTGTGATCTCTCTCTCTGCCAAATAAATTAATAAAATCTTTAAAAAAAACTGAATACCTATAAATTCATTTTATGTTTTAATTTCTGAGACAAGGTAATTTCAAAAAATAATTCTATTAGATGTAAATACTAAGATGTTATTAGTTAATATTTCTATATTCCATAAGTGGCTTTTAAACCTTACTTTATTATGATTTTTATTACCAATAAAATTAAATGTTCACATTAAATGTCTAACATATAATTATGACTTAAATAAACTACAAAATGTTTATTATCATATTCTAAGCTTAACTAAGTATCAAGATAGTTTGAATAAACATGGACCTAAAAACAATATTTGTTTCCTTTAAAATGTGAAATTTATAGAAACTAAGTTAAAATATCTCTCAGGAAAAAGACCACATTTCATACATCTTTTACAGTAAAATCTTAATGAGCCCAAGAGCAAGAAAGAGATGTGGGAGGAGAGAGATAACTGGGATTTGTGGGCATCCTGGTGGTGGCTGAAGACATGGGACTGACTGAGAGCACCCAAAGACAGGGACAAGAGAGGACAGAATGCTGAGATGTCAATATTTCAGAGCTAGGAAGAGGAGGGAGGCAAGGAGTCCATGAAACAGACTGATGAAAAGTATGCAAAACTCTGTAGGGTGCACCAAGTGGAAATGGGGCCATTATGGCTGAGGAAATAGAACAAGGACACAGGAGGAATGAGAAAAATCTTTATGATGCCTAAAAGAGAAAGGCAGGATTTGTGTCTGCATGCCATACACCTGTGTGGCTAAGAGATAAGCTCCGTTACTGCTCTGAAGGTTATTATGCAATTAACACAGTGAGAGGCAACTGGCCAGGGACCAGATCCTCTTCAATGTACAGCCCAGCATGTCAGCACATCACAGGTGTCAGCATGTCAAGGAAGGGACTGTTTAATAAATGTGGGCTATTTCAATGAACACCTAAGAAAAAACTATGTCACTTATGTCTGTGGAGGCCACTCATGCTACCACACTGGAAAAAGGAAGTATAGCTATCAACTGAGGGACCCCTGTTGGAGTCAAACACCTGGGTTCATATTCTGACCCACTTACTCACTGTGTGACTTTGGGCAAGAGAGTATCATCCACAGAGTGGGGCAAAAACAAAACAAAACACAACAAAAACGGAACATTTACCTAGTAGGGTTGTTATAAGGATTAAATGAGAGAATATACATAAAGCTATTAGAACAGTGCCTGGCACATAGTACGTGATCATTAACATTTGTTACTATTAGGAATGAAGTGTTACACACTGCTCTTGACACTATGTGTCACATAAACTAATTCACGTGGCTTGAGATCCAGTCTTTTCATTAGTAAGTAAAAGGACTATTCTTCACCAGGCTATACATGCTAAGGATGTCATATTCCTGTTTAATATGCACATAATGATTGACTTCGGTCCCCTGTTATTTCTCAAGCATTTGTGCTTGCTCAGGAAGGAGTTCTACAGCTATCTGCAGCCTCCTGTTCAAGACGGATGATGCCAAAACTCCTCTCAGTGAGCCTCTCGGGGGACACTCTGCCAGGCCCCACAAGCTTCCACTGGGGTCTGCTGTTGTCACCATCACCCATGGGAAGGGGCAGGGCATCCACCCCCTTTCACACTTGGTCAGGAGATGAGAATTTCCATTACTTCTCCACAGTACAGCTCAAATCAGGCTGTAGGCTTTCATAAGGCTTCACAGAGGTTATGGAGGTGAACAAGAATCCAATCCAGGAATTTGTGTATGACTTGCTTTCTGATGTGGCTCGCCCTAGGGCCCATAAAATCATCTATCCAGAATATCTTTCAGGTTTTCTCACTGTCTGCATGTGGCAGGAGCACATTGTCTGTCGAGGCTGTGGAATCTGGGCTTAATATTCAGTTCCAGAATGAGGAACCTGCTTACCAGTCCTGGTTCACATTTTTAGTAAAATCTCTGCACCCTTTCAAAGATGGTTTCCCTCATCCTGTAGTCTTTTCCCAGACTGTAGGAACCTAGTCTTTTATCTAAATCACATGTTTACTCAGGGCAAGACCCCTGTATTTTACAGGCAAAGGAGCTTTAAGAGTATGGGTGGCATTTCTTCCTGGCAGGGAAAGTGCATATGGGTCTGGGCAGGCAGAAGTCTCTCTGAGGATGCTCTTCATTGACTTTCCTTTGGCCTCTGCTTTGGGACCAGGATGTGGGGTGGCATACTCTGCCAACCTTGGTTTAGGTGGCACAGACACAGCTAGCCCTTCCCACTCCCCTTCCTCAATCATCTAGTTCATGCATCTTCATCCCTTGTTCAGGGACTTATCCATCTCAATTTACTTAAGGAGTCACTGTGACTTATTTCCTTGGCCCCATAGAGTTTCCAAAATCGTCGAAGGAAACAGCCTTTTCCTACAGCCAAGACAAAATGTCAGATGTTTTCATTTTATGAATCTTTAAGAAGAACCTGAGGAACTCTTATCTTTAGGCATTGAGTACCACCCCTCTAAACTGGGAGAAATGTTGAGGGTCTACCCTGAGCAATGCTAACCTCTAATCACTGGCTAAAGTTCTTCTGGGAGTCTTGTGGAGCTTCTCACTTTTGCTGTCAGGCATGGTCTCCTCCTCCCTTCCTCTTTAAATCCAGGACACCAGGAAGATGGCTTTCATGTTCCTGCCAATCGCTTCATCCTGAAACATCCCTTTGAGGTAAGGCCCAGTCTAGGGCCACTTGCTAGCGCCTGGAGTAAAGCCTACTTACAGCATATTGGAGTTACAAGAGTAGGAACCACAAATTAAACCTATGTTTTATGAATTTGATACTAGAAGGAAGGAAGGAAATAGAATAATTACTTCAAGTATAGATTTTGGGATAGAGGAAATTTCACTCATTTCTTCATTCATGCCATAAATGCTTCCTTAGGAAATATTGTGTTCCAGGCCCTGAGCCAGGCACTGGGGGACAATCATGAGCAACAGCAGGCAGCCCAGTCTTCATGTGACTAGTGTCAGTCTAGACTGGAGGAAGATGGACATTAATTAAGTAATCACACAAATAAATAGAAAATCACAGTTATTACAAGTGCTGTGGTGGAAGGTTAAAAAGTACTAAGAGAATATATGACAATCATTCCTGACCTGGTCTGGGCATTCAGAGAAAGATCATCTTAGGAAATGATGCTTGAATTGAGCTGTAAAGGTTGAATAAGAGGAAAAGGGAAAGAAAGGAGAAGGGGAAATATAAAAGCCACATACTGCTTGAAGAAAATAATTGCCAAGTCTGGGTCTGGAGAGACATTTTATTACTACATGTGTATGTGTGTTATGTTGGAAATTATAAAAATTTGTGTGTTTACATAAAAACATATTTGTACAAAGTAATCAAGCAGAAATACTTTGTTTTCAAAATCATCTGTAATGATCTCTTTGAATAGCTTAAAAGAATAATTCAGAACCAAGACGTCTTGTTAGGGTGAGGGCACTTGAAGTCAATGTATGGATTGGAAAGAACTCAGAATCTGGCTTTTGTATGCTCAGGTGCTGGCATTGGTTGTCTAGAATTAATGGCCTTAAGCAAGTCACTTCTTCCATGTGAGTCTCATTTCTCACATCTGAAAATTGAGACTGTTACAATAAATGATCTCCAATGTTATTTCAAATTACAAAATTCCATATTTCTATAATTATTGTCTGCAGCATCTGGAGACCTAAAAGTAAGATAAAATAACCAAAGACTTTTGCAGTGTGAGTATCTATGTAAAAAATTGGCTAGGGAAAAATTAGTTCAATCCTCCTTAGGATTAAGAATAGTTTACATTTTAAGTTAGGTACCTTAAAAAGTAGAATAGGAATAAATTCTTTCACTAAGCTCTTTGTTAAAAATTATCCATTTTGAGAAAATAGAATCCATTTTGAAAGTCTGGCAGAAATACATGCTGATGGAGTCAAGGATGAAAAGGAACTAGAAACATCTTGCAGTGTTACCACTCATTAAAATGCTTACTAGACCATAGCGTACAGCATCTGATAAGCAAATAGGGCTCTGAACATTGTTTTCTTAATTAAAATTCCCTATTTATTCCACTTGAAATATATAGTTAAAAAAAGAGAGAGAAAAAAAAGAGAAAATTCAAAGCAGAATCATTTCTGGGAAATACTGCTCTAAGTCCTGGGATTTGTTTTGCAACTTGTAGGATAGTTCAAGTTACATAATCATGATGTAGTTAAAAATATAATGAGGAATTGGCACTGGTCGTTTTATAGGGTTTGAAGATTGGTTTTCATGCACCATGTTTTTTTGTTATTTAAACTTTGTTACTGTCATCATTTTTCTAGCTATTGAGTTTAACCTTTGCACACCACAGACTGCAGGACCATAGAGTGTGCACACAAACAAATGAAAAACATTACTGGGCCCAGTGATCCATAGGGCATATCATTCCACAGAGAAGTTTGCATGAAATGAAGCCTCTTTATTTGTTTATGTGTCTCTAGGCCAAGCATAAACTGCCCAATTTATGTACCACCATATATGACTCTAGTTATATGATTCTTAATACCAAAAAAAAAAAAAATCATTTAAAGACTGAGTCTACACACAGATAAAGTAGATAATTAAATTATTTGAATAACCATAAAATCTGAGACCTGGACCAGACTGCAAGGTCTTCTAGATTAATGTTTCCTAATGTGCCTGAAAATACAAATCACCTGCAATCTTATTAAAAATCACCAGGTGGTGGGTATTAGAAAGGGCACGGATTGCATGGAGCACTGGGTGAGGTGCAAAAACAAGGAATACTGTTATGCTGAAAATAAAATTAATTAATTAATTAATTAATTAATTAATTTTTAAAAATACCAAAAAAATCCTAAAAAATTAAAAAGTAGGAAAAGATTATTGGGCCCCCAAACCTGGCACAACTGAATTCCCAGTGGGAAAAGCCTTGACGAAGTAGTTACAGGTGCACTCAGGTGATACCTGAGAAAGGCTGATGTGGTCCAACTTCCTAACTGAAAATTAAACCCTAGCCTTATGTGCTTCTTAATACTTTTTGTACATAAGAACCACCTGGGGGGTTTTCTTCATTCTGGAGTCCAGTACTTCCACAGATGTACTCCCAGAATGGGGTCTTGTAATCTGGGTTTTTTTGTTTGTTTGTTCTTGTTTTAGGGGTTGTTGACTGGTTTATTAATGTTCCCAGATGATGCTGATGCTAGATTGGTCAGGCCTGGTTCAACAGTGTTTACTCTATGTCTGCTTGAATACCTCCAAGCTGAGAACCCAAATCTTTTCCACCTAAAATAATTACAACCAGTTTGTTTTCTCTACCTAGGAAAACTCATAATTTTCCCACCTCCTTTTACACACAAACACACCCAATCTATGTAAGGAAGTAGATCATTTGATTCCTACTATCAATGTACTGACAGTGAGTTAGAGGTAAGTTTTTTTTTAAATATTTTATTTATTTATTGGACAGACAGAGATCACAAGTAGGCAGAGAGGCAGGCAGAGAGAGAGGAGGAAGCAGGCTCCCTGCTGAGCAGAGAGCCCAATGTGGGGCTCCATCCCAGACCCCTGGGATCATAACCTGAGCCGAAGGCAGAGGCTTTAACCCACTGAGCCACCCAGGTGCCCTAGAGGTAAGTTTAATAATATGGGAGGGATGGAAAAGGGAGGAGAGGGATTTAGTCAAAACCTGCTATTTGGCTCCCCAAGATGGCTGGGAAGTAGGAGGAGGCACCATTTCAACCTGTACCCTAAAGTGAGCTGATTACCTACCAAAGAACTCCGATCACCCATGAAATCAGCCTGAGATCAGAATTATACATGTCTGGATCTCTACAGGGGCAAAAGACGCCAGTGGGCAGGTAAAGTGGAGTGGGATCATTGGACTGATATCAGAAGATAAACAAAAGGGGGAGGGAGCCACCAGTGGCAACCGATTGGAAAGTAATACCCCAATATGAGAGTGCCCTGCGTCTGGGGACCAGCATTAACTTGGATTATGCTTGAAAGCACTCAAAAAGAGCAAAGGATCATGGGGGGAAACTGTGGGAATTGGGGAGGTTAGGGACAGGGGCTTAAGTCCTCGGACCCAGGACAGCCTCCCCTGGCACTGAGCCAGAGAGAGTGCGGCGGAGAAACCAGGTCTTGGTCCCTGAGACACCAGCGCGCCTGAGAATGCATGGGGTCTGGCTCCTGTGAGGAGCTGGGATCCTCACCAGACAGCAGAACTCCAAGAGGTGCTATCAGAGCCTGAGACGCGCATGCCCCACACCCTCCCCTAGGAGAGGTGCGTGCAGGTGCCAGCCCGGTGCTCTCAGAACCAGAAAGACCAAGCATTCCCAGCCCGGGCCAGCAGGAAAATCTCAGTGTGCCATCGCTGCTTGGAACCTCTCTGGCAGTCTGGAGCTGCCCAGACAGCCAACGCTGCCGTGGTTTTGGGTACAAGCAGGAGATCCTCTATCCCCAGGGACCTCGACTCGGAACCTGCTCTATCAGCAGCTCTGCAGCACCCACAGGGGAACAGACTGAGGCTTCTCTCTGAGAGGGGAGGTCGGGGTGCAGTTTGCTTTCCTCTAAACCTCCAAAAACCATCAAAAGCTGTCAAGGCGAGAGAAAAAAACAAAAAAAGCAAAAACAAAAAAAAAGAACAAACAAACATAAAAACCTCCAGAGAACAAAAGCCTGAAAAACCGGTTTCCTCAGAGCCCACCCCCTTGAGGGGGGCGGGAGGACTTAACTCAGGGAACATCATTGACTGAAAACCCACATGGCAGGCCCCTCCCCCAGAAAACCAACCAGGAAAGAAAAAAAAAAAAAAAACATGAGAAGAGAACAACCACCACTACTTCATAGATACAACTTTTATTTTTAACTCATTCCCACTATTTTGGTTCATTTTTTTTATAGATAATTTTTTTCTTTTTTTTTTTTTATTTGACAGAGATCACAAGTAGATGGAGAGGCAGGCAGAGAGAGAAAGAGAGAGAGAGGGAAGCAGGCTCCCCACTGAGCAGAGAGCCCGATGCGGGACTTGATCCCAGGGACCTGAGATCATGACCTGAGCCGAAAGCAGTGGCTTAACCCACTGAGCCACCCAGGTGCCCCTATAGATAATTTTTTAACCTATTTACCATCACAGTGAGATGCCCAGTACATCAAATTCCATAATAACCTTCTAACCTGAACTTTTTGATACATACACCCATGTTTTTCTTTTGCTTTTTGATTTTTTTTAATTTTAGTTTAGTATAGCTTATTCTTTTTTTTATTTTTATTTTCTAATATTCATTTAGAGTTAAACTTCAAGGTAACCCCATTTCCCCAATCAATGCTACCTATAGGTAAACCAATTTTTAATCCCCCTTTATCTTAGGAAAGTTGAGTCCTTTAACAAAGATATCAAGATACATCTAGGAAGAATCAAAACAACCTTCCTTGCCCACACTGAGAATTTATAACCACTATCCCATTTTTTTCTTCCACCAGTGGTTTCTGTGTATTTGTGTTTGTCCTGATAGTATATAAATCTTATACTTGGGGTTCTTTTTGATGAGGTTCTTCCTTTTTTTGCTTATATATATATATATATATATATATATATATATATTTTTTTTTTTTTTCTCTTGTCATATACTTTAAAAGTCTTTTTGTTTGTTTTTGTTTGTATACTTCATAAATTTCACCATGGGGTCCATTTGGGCTGAGCCTTCTCTTTTATCTTCCCTTTTTTTTCCTCACTCTCTCTCTCTTTTTTTCTTTTTCCTTTCATTTGGGTGGGGAATCCTGATTGCTCAGAAGCATTCCAGGGTGCACCTTGACTGTACCACAGTTGATACATCCAGCTACATCCATTGACTCATCTCTCACTAAAATGACTAGGAGGAGGAATGCCCAACAGAAGAAAAATACAGAAGATGGACCTTCTGCAACAGAGCTAATAGCTATCGACATAGACAATATGTCAGAAAGAGAATTCAGGCTAACAATTATCCAGGCAATGGCTAGGTTGGAGAAAGCCATGGATGACCAAACAGAATTGATTAGGGCAGAACTGAAAGCCACCATGGATGATATTCACAATGCTCTCAATGAGTTCCAATCTAATCTAAATTCTCTAAAATCAAGGGTAACTGAGACAGAAGATAGAATTAGTGATCTGGAGGACAAACAGATAGAGAGAAAGGATCAGGAGGAAGCCTGGAACAAACAGCTTAGAAGCCACAAAAACAGAATCAGGGAAATAAATGATGCCATGAAACGTTACAATGTCAGAATTATAGGAATCCCTGAAGGAGAGGAGAAAGAAAGAAGTCTAGAAGATAGAGTGGAACAAGTTCTTCATGAAAATTTTTCCAATCTCACGAATGGAACAAGCGTTCATGTACTAGAGGCAGAATGGTTTCCCCCCGAGATTATAGATTCTCGAAAGTCCTCAAGACACTTAATAGTAAGAATGAAGAATTATAATTGTAGGCAGACACTTTTGAAACCAGCCAGGACAAAGAAGCTCCTTATGTAGAGGAAAGCCCATTAGAATAACGTCAGACCTAACCACAGAGACCTGGAAAGCCAGAAAGGGTTGGCAAGATATATTCAGGGCACTAAATGAGAAGAATATGCAGCCAAGAATACTTTATCCAGCAACACTGACATTCAAAATGGATGGAGAGATAAAGAGTTTCCAAGACCGTCAAGGCTTAAAAGACAATGCGACCACCAAGCCGACACTGCAGGAAATATTAAGGGGGGTTCTATAAAAGAGAAAAAATCCTAAAAATATAATTGAACAGAAATATAGAGACAACCTACAGAAAGAAAGACCTCAAAGGTAGCACGATGTCAATAAAAACATATCTATCAATAATCGCTCTCAATGTGAATGGCCTAAATGTGCCCATAAAACGACACAGGGTTGCAGATTAGATAAAACGACAGGACCCATCCATATGTTGTCTACAAGAGACCCATTTTGAACCTAAGGATACACACAGACTGAAAGTGAAGGGATGGAGAAGCATCTTTCATGGCAATGGGCCTCAAAAGAAGGCTGGGGTAGCGATTCTCATATCAGATAAATTAGATTTTAAACTAAAGACTATAGTCAGAGATACAGAACAACACTACATCATTCTTAAAGGGACTATCCACCAAGATGGTCTAACAATTGTAAATATCTATGCCCCCAATATGGGAACAGCCAATTACATAAGAAAACTATTAATCAAGATAAAGAGTCATATTGATATGAATACATTAATAGTAGGAGATCTTAACACACCTCTCTCAGAAATAGATCATCAAAGCAGAAAATCAATAAAGAAACAAGAGCATTGAATGATACATTGGACCAGATGGACCCCATAGATATGTACAGAACATTCCACCCTAAAACAACAGAATACTCATTCTTCTCAAGTGCATATACTTTCTCCAGAATAGACCACATACTGGGTTACAAAACAGAATCAACCAATACCAAAAGACTGACATTATTCCCTGCATATTCTAAGATCACAATGCTTTGGAACTGGAACTCAATCACAAGGAAAAGTTCAGAAGGAACTCAAACACCTGGAAGCTAAAGACCACCTTGCTTAAGAATGCTTCGATCAACCAGGAGATCAAAGAAGAACTTAATTCATGGAAACCAATGAGAATGAAGACACTTCGGTCCAAAACCTATGGGATACAGCAAAGGCGGTCCTAAGGGGGAAAAACATAGCCATCCAAGCTTCCCTCAAAAAAATTGAAAAATCCAGAATACACCAGCTGTCTCTACACCTTAAAGAGCTGGAGAACCAACAACAAATCAAACCAACTCCACACATAAAAAGGGAAATAATCAAGATTAGAGAAGAGATCAATGAGGTAGAAACCAGAGATGCAGTAGAACGTATCAATGAAACTAGAAGCTTGTTTTTTGAAAGAATCAATAAGATCAATAAACCATTGATCACACTAATACAAAAGAAAAGAGAGAAAGCCCAAATTAATAAAATTATGAATGAAAAGGGAGAGATCACAACTAACACCAAGGAAGTAGAAACAATCATCAGAAGTTATTATCAACAGTTATATGCCAATAAACTAAGCAACCTAGATGAAATGGATGCATTCCTGGAAAAACATAAACTCCCAAAATTGAACCAGGAAGATATCGACAACCTGAATAGACCGATATCTAGTAACGAGATTGAAGCAGTGATCAAAAACCCCCCAAAAAACAAGAGCCCAGGACCTGATGGATTCCCTGGGGAATGCTACCAAACTTTCAAAGAAGAAATAACATCTATTCTCCTGAAGCTGTTTCAAAAAATTGAAGCAGAAGGAAAACTTCCAGACCATTTCTCTGAAGCCAGCATTACCCTGATCCCCAAACCAGGCAAAGACCCTACCAAAAGGAGAATTTCAGACCAATATCACTGATTAATATGGATGCTAAGATTCTCAACAAGATCCTAGCAAACAGGATCCAACAGTACATTAAAAAGATTATCCACCATGATCAGGTGGGATTCATCCCTGGGCTACAAGGATCATTCAAGATTCGCAAATCAATCAATATGATAGAACAAATCAATAAGAGAAGAGAGAAGAACCACATGGTCCTTTCATTGATGCAGAAAAAGCTTTTGACAAAATCCAGCATCTGTTCCTGATTAAAACGCTTCAAAGTATAGGGATAGAGGGAACATTCCTGAAATTCATAAAATTCATTCATAAAATCTATCTATGAAAGACCCACAGCAAATATCATCCTCAATGGGAAAAAGCTTGCAGCCTTCCCATTGAGATCAGGAACACAACAAGGATGCCCACTCTCACCACTCTTGTTCAACATAGTATTAGAAGCCCTAGCAACAGCAATCAGACAACAAAGGGAAATAAAAGTTACCCAAATTGGCAATGAAGAAATCAAACTCTCTCTCTTCGCAGATGACATGATTCTTTATATGGAAAACCCAAAAGACTCCACCCCCAAACTACTAGATCTCATACAGCAATTCAGTAACATGGCAGGATACAAAGTCAATGTACAGAAATCAGTGGCTTTCTTGCACACTAACAATGAAAATACAGAAAGGGAAATTAGATACGATTCCATTTACTATAGCACCAAGAACCATAAGATACCTGGAAATAACCTAACCAAAGAGGTAAAGGATCTGTACTTGAGGAACTACAGAACATTCACGAAAGAAATGGAAGAAGACACAAAAAGATCGAAGACCATTCCATGCTCTTGGATCGGAAGAATGAACATTGTTAAAATGTCTATACTGCCTAGAGCAATCTATACTTTTAACGCCATTCCGATAAAAATTCCACCAGTATTTTTCAAAGAGCTGGAGCAAATAATCCTAAAATGTGTATGGAATCAGAAGAGACCCTGAATCTCTAATGAAATGCTGAAAAACAAAAATAAAACTGGCAGCATCACGTTACCTGATTTCAAGCTTTACTACAAAGCTATGATCACCAAGACAGCATGGTACCGGCATAAAAACAGAACATAGACCAGTGGAACAGAGTAGAGAGCCCAGATATGGACCCTCAACTCTATGGTCAAATAATCTTCGACAAAATAGGAAAAAATATACAGTGGAAAAAAGACAGTCTCTTCAATAAATGGTGCTGGGAAAACTGGACAGCTATATGTAAAAGAATGAAACTCTAACATTCTCTTACACCGTACACAAAGGTAAACTCCAAATGGATAAAAGACCTCAACGTGAGACAGAAATCCATCAAAATCCTAGAGGAGAATATAGGCAGTAACCTCTTTGATATCAGCCACAGCAACTTCTTTCAAGATATGTCTCCAAAGGCAAAGGAAACAAAAGGGAAGATGAACTTTTGGGACTTCATAAAATCAAAAGCTTCTGCACAGCAAAGGAAACAGTCAAGAAAACAAAGAGGCAACCCACGGAATGGGAGAAGATATTTGCAAATGACAGTACAGACAAAAGGTTGATATCCAGGATCTATAAAGAACTCCTCAAACTCAACACACACAAAACAGACAGTCATATAAAAAATGGGCAGAAGATATGAACAGACACTTCTCCAATGAAGAATACAAATGGCTATCAGACGCATGAAAAAATGTTCATCGTCACTAGCCATCAGGAAGATTCAAATTAAAACCACATTGAGATACCACCTTACACCAGTTAGAATGGCCAAAATTAGCAAGACAAGAAACAACATGTGTTGGAGAGGATGTGGAGAAAGGGGAACCCTCTTACACTGTTGGTGGGAATGCAAGTTGGTGCAGCCTCTTTGGAGAACAGTGTGGAGATTCCTCAAGAAACTAAAAATAGAGCTTCCCTATGACCCTGCAATTGCACTACTGGGTATTTACCCCAAAGATACAGATGTAGTGAAAAGAAGGTCCATCTGTACCCCAATGTTTATAGAAGCAATGGCCACGGTCGCCAAACTGTGGAAAGAACCAAGATGCCCTTCAACGGATGTATGGATAAGGAAGATGTGGTCCATATACACTATGGAGTATTATGTATCAGAAAGGATGATCACCCAACTTTTGTAGCAACATGGATGGGACTGGAAAAGATTATGCTGAGTGAAATAAGTCAAGCAGAGAGAGTCTATTATCTTATAGTTTCACTTATTTGTGGAGCATAACAAATAGCATGGAGGACATGTGGAGATGGAGAGGAGCAGGGAGTTGAGGGAAATTAGAAGGGGAGGTGAACCATGAGAGACTATGGACTCTGAAAAACAAGCTGAGGGGCAGAGGGTGGGAGGTTAGGAGAACAAGGTGGTGGCTATTAGGGGGGCCATGTATTGCATGGAGAAATGGGTGTGGTGCAAAAACAATGAATACTCTTAAGCTAAAAAGAAATTTAAAAAAATAATAGGAAGGGCATAGTAACTAAAATGGTTTAGACCACTTTGTTTACCGTAAAAAATTAATTATTTTTAAGTGGGTAGATCAACATTAATGTTGGAATCAACACTTTGTGATTATATTTCTTTTGGTGGAGCACATAAATGTTTTTTTTTTAATTAAAAATTTTTTTTAACCTTTCTGCAACCATTTATTTACATACATTTTAAATAGTTACTACAAGATACTTTAAAATTTTAAACAGTTAATGTAAGAAAAATATGAACTGTTTCTGACACTAAAAACTTTCTAGGAAAAGATATTTTAAAAAGCAAATCTGGGAATTGAATTCCCTTATGACTCCAAAATTCTGATTAAGACATCTTTTTTCTATTGAGGTTATTGACTTTATTTGTTTTATTCTCCTAATGTACTCTCCTGCAAGCCAGAAAAGTACTTTAGCAACTTCATGAAAATTTCTCAAGACTGTTGGAGTCTGAGGAATCCAGTGAGTTCTTCACTGCTATTTGATAGCATGAGCAGAAGACAATGAGTTTGCTGGCTAAATTGTTAACACTAGCTGATAAATCCATCAGAAACATGACATCAAACATTTTGAATACTGTAAAACGCAGCTATTTAGGAATTGCCTTGAAGAAAACTACTATTTAGTTAATGAGCACATTTATGATTCTAAATGATGTTCTCTCTAATATTATGGGAAACTGTGAGAAATATGTCAGACTGAGTTTTTACATTGTTTTTCCAAATATACATGTATTGAGGGCTTACTACATTCAGGCACTGGTGTTGACACCAGGGATAGGAAATAAGACCATTCAAAGAGCCTACTCCTGTAACCTCTATTTAGTAAGAGCTCTTAAGGAAATAATCTATAATGAAATAAACACATATAATAAAATACCTGGCAAAGATAAGGCTATGAAGAAAATAAATCAAGATAAGCTGATAGAGGATGACAGGAAGACTTTTATGGAATACAGCATTCGGCACACCACCATTAGCTGGCATTCATTAGTATGATTTATGGATGTACATCAGCTTCCTTCATATATGATTATAATGATGCTATCAATGTTATTTCCATGTTTATGGCTCTCGTTTTAAAAAACAGAAACAAAAACCTCTTTGAACTGCTCCAGACAGAGAGCTTAGCTGGTCAAGCCCTGCCTTCTTCTTCTTCTTCTTTTTTTAAGATTTTATTTATTTATTTGACAGAAAGAGATCGCAAGTAGGCAGAGCGGCAAGCAAAGAGAGAGAGAGGGATGCAGGCTCCCTGTGGAGCAGAGAAGCCCAATGCCAGTGCAGGGCTCTGTGGATCCCAGAACCCTTAGGTCATAACCTCAGCTGAAGGCAGGGGCTTAACCTGCTGAGCCACCCGAGAACCCCCAAGCCCTGCCTTCTGACTACAGGCACTAGTTCATGGCCTGTCACTGTTTGCTGATTTTTCTAACTTCACAGCCTGCTCAATACATTAAATCAAAATGAGTCATCTCTGTCACACTGCCATGTGCCATATCTGCCCACAGAGAGTGCCCCTCATTCATCATGAATGGCAGCTCCCTTGGTGTCACATCAACATTTCCTATGGGGTTCTCAATCCTAGATGGAGCTTCCTTCACGAGTCTTGCTATAGAGCAACCGCTCCAGGTCCTGCTGCCATCCATCCCCAGCCAATGTGCAGCCGAGCAGAGCAGCACATAGCTTCATCCTTTGCAGACTGGCTGCTTTCCAAGGCAGCTGGGAAAAACAAGGGTGATGCAATGTTGCTGTGTATTTATATAGCAATTATCACCCTTGTGGTATGCCTGCAGACTGATCAAACAGTATGTCCAAACTAAACTGGGATCAGTTTACTACCTCTCTCAACCTCCTTTGAGGAGAGAAACAGGAAAAGTGAGCCACAGATAGGTGTCAAAAATGACTACTGTATAGAAATAAAGAATTAGTGAGCTTAAAATGTCTTATATAGCATTACTATAGGTGCTGACAAATGGTGACGCTCAGGGGCCTGCAGTCTTGCAGTGACCAGCTGCTGCCCTCTCCTCTTCTTGAAACTTCCCTAATCCATGATTTCCATGACACTACTCTGAGCCCTTCTACCTACATCTTGGTTAACTCCTTTCCTTACTCTCCCCCTTTAAAGGTGCACATGTCCTAAGGTTCAAGGCTATGCACCATCATTCCCTGTATCTATTCTCTTCCTGCATGGTCTTTCATCTACCTTCAACTTTCATCTCTTTGTAGGTAGATCAAAATTCCTCATCTTTTCCCCTTTAGATGGGCATATATAGATCCCACATGGATTGCTCTATAAAGCGTATTAGAACAACTGATAATTCTTTTGGAAAAAAAATGTATATTCTATCTTAGTACTGTATATAAAATTCAATTCTAGATGGATTGAAGAGATAAACATTTAAAAAAATGTTTTTTTACAAAAGCACAGGTGGTCATAAAGTTTAAAAATATATATATAAATACATTTATAATATAAAGTAATATAATAAAATATGCATATATATTTATAAGTTGAACTTTGATGTCTTCTGATATGATGTTAAAGGCACAGTGAAAATTAGAATTATAAATTAATACATTACAGGTGCATATGCTTGGGTCAATGGAAAGTAACTGATAATGCAACTTTATAGTGCATTTGAATTATGGAGCACTAATGAGGGACAGCACATTGAATATGTCATGAATATCATTGAACATATATAAATATGGAACCCAATATCAATAAGCCATTTATTATACATATTTACTTATGCTTCCATTCTGGCCATCTTATTTCAGGAGGAAATATATGATTATTTTATTTCAAATCATGGCATATAGGAGGGTTTTCTACATTTGTAATAAAACTCAAAAGCCAAGGCTCAGTTAGTTGGGCATCCAAATCTTGGTTTCTGCTTGGGTTATGATCTCAAGGTCTGGGGATCAAGCCCTATGTCAGGATCTGGTCTCAGTGGGGAGACTGCTTGAGGATTCTCTCCCTCTCCATATTCCAACGCCCCCCCCCCCCCCGTCTCTAAATAAATAAATAAATCTTTAAAAAAAAAAAACAACCTCAAAAGTCAAAAAGTAAATACTTTATTTATTTATTTATTTATGGGAGGGGCAGAGAGAGAGGGAGAGAGAAAGACTCTTAAGTAGGCTCCACACCCAATGCAGGGGCTTGATCTCACATCCTTGAGATCATGACTTGAGCCAAAATCAAGAATCCATTGTTTAATCAGTTGAGCCACACAGGCGCCCCCAATATTAGATACTTTAATATGCATTTTTTAAAAGCCCTAAAGGTTTCAATCTGTTAACAATGATTACCTTTAATGAGTGGGAAATTTTTATATTTTATTTAAGAAATAAAAATTTTCCACTTGTTAAAGATAATTTTTTAAAGATTTATTTGTTTTTGAGAGAGAGAGAGAGAACAAGCAGGAGCAAGGGGAGGAATAGAGCAAGAAGCTGACTCCCTATTGAGTAGGAAGCTAGATGCGGGACTCATCACTAGGACCCTGGGATCATGACCTGAGGTGAAAGCAGACGCTTAACTGACTGAGCCACCCAGTTGCTCTCATTAAAGATAATTAATGAGCATATTTTCACAATTATTGTATTTATTTTAAAACAATAAAAATGAAAAGTGTTGCATAGGACTTAGCTAAGCCACTAATAGTCAATGTATTTACTGGATTGACCTATTTCTCTGTAAACACACTTTTTAAAACTGCTGATAAGAATACAAAATATAACTTGCCTTTAATGTCTTCAATTAGGCAAGAAACAATGTGCAGAAAAGGGTAAAATTCTCTCCCCATGTTATCCTCAAGTTAGCCAGCTCTAGAAGTCTACATGAAATGATAAAAATAAATACAACTAATTTAATTAGAGATTTCAAAAACAAGGGGAAGTGGTTCAAAAAAACAATGGGAAAATAAATAAATTATGGATCAAAATAATTGTTTCCCAAACTTTTTCCTGTAGAACACTAGCACTTCTGAACGTAAGTGTTCTATTGGGGAAAAAACTGCTTCATCATATAAAAGTTTGTGTGAAATCCAGGCTAAGCATGAACATATTTTTTAACTTCCAGACTTGAAGCTCTTAACGTATGTTCATCCACATGGTGAATCTCTAAGAGGGAGATAGTATCCAGTGAATCCCATATTGATTTGATCATAAATTCTTTTTTCCATGATAGCTAGTAATGGTTCATGTTATACAAAATGCTTATCAATATGTCAGGGAAGTTGTTAAATCCAAAATTATTAATTCTAAAAGTAGAAATTACAAATTGTACCCTGATTTCTTAGCTAACCAAATAAATCTAGACCCTAGATAGACTGTACCATGTTTTCCTTAGACTAAAATGGCAGCAGTGTTTTAGAAATTCTTGGAAAATAATGTTCTATCTGTTCATCCTAACATGTACTCCAGATATTTGAATTCACATTCTATTTACCACAGCTGTATCTGAGCTCAGGGAATACTTTCCTCATCCCTATTAATCCTCTATTATTATTTAAGACATTGTATATGTTTTAATTACATACCATTAAAAAAATTGGGGGCGCCTGGGTGGCTCAGTGGGTTAAAGCCGCTGCCTTCGGCTCAGGTCATGATCTCGGAGTCCTGGGATCAAGCCCCACATCGGGCTCTCTGCTCTCTTGGGGAGCCTGCTTCCTCCTCTCTCTCTGCCTGCCTCTCTGCCTGCTTGTGATCTCTCTGTCAAATAAATAAATTAAAAAAAAATTGTTCTCCTTATGTTTTTAAAAGTTTCAGATCAATAGTTTTTGAGTTCAGAAATTTATGTTTTCTAGATGTAATCATACTAAAACACTGCACATCAAAACTTGTGTAGCAAAATTCCCATAATTCAAGTTATTTATATTAATTGTGATTATATTCATAAATGAGTCAAATTAAATATAGTGAATGCATTATAGTTAAACTTGAAGAGAAGAATTAGCTCTCAGAGAGTTTGCACAGATGAAATAACAAAAGCATATGTAATATGTAGAATTGTTACTGTATGCTAATGCAAACACAAACATATGCATACATATATATTTACATATGAATACACATATACATTATGAATCTGCTTTTCCTTCCCCTCCTCATTAAAAAAATCTGTGAAAATCCTTAGTGCAATATTGTCAATAACTACTTAGTTCTTCCTGGGATCTCTTTCCCCTCTAGACTAGCCTACAAAACACTATCAGGTCAGAAACCACATTGCCCCTTTGGGCAGAAACTGACATTTGTATACTTTCTGATTAACATTAAACATCCTTCCTTGTTGCAATAACTCAGAGGCTTATCATTTAAGCATTCCATATTCATAACTAAATGGATTACATATAGATTACAATAATATCTATACAATGCCTTAGAACAGGAGCCCAGCAAACTATAGCCCTTAGGCCAAATCCAGCCAGCACCTGTTTTATAAGTTTTATTAGAACATAGCCATGCATGTTTATTTAAGTATTGTCTATGATTGTTTTCATGCCATGAACACAGAGTTGAGCACTTGAATCAGGATCTCCATTATGGCCAATAAAGCCTAAAATTTTAACTGTCTAGCTTTTTACCAAAAAAAAAAAAAAAAAAAAAAAATTGCCAACCCCTGGTATAGACTTCAAAGCAGGCCAATTCGCTTGGCATCACTATAATTGCTATTAAATTTGGTTTTGAAATGGAATTTGTCCATATATTTGAATATTGGAGTCTCTAATCTTCTGAGCATTCACAATTTTTATTAGTGAAATTGTATTTTAACTCTCTGATTGAGGAATTCACGGAAACTATGTGTTTTCTCAGTCCTGCCTCCTGATTCAACAATTCTTGCTCTTCTGAGATTAATGAAAAGCTCTAACCACATAGAAAACTTCTAATTCACCTCCTAAGGAAATAAACTTAATGAGACATATGCAGTACTTCTACACAGTAATCTATAAAGTAGTAGTGAGGAAATTTTAAAAGACAAAACGAGTGAGAGCTCGAGAGAGAAAAGACATTGCCTGAAATGTTCAATGTTTAGTATCTGCTTCCTCCAGATTGATCTATAAATTTAATGGAATACCAATAAAAATCCCATTTGAGATTTTGTAGAAACTGCCAAGCTGATTCTATGATTTATATGGGAATACGAAAAACAAAACAAAACAAAACAAAACAAAACAAAAACTAAGAGAAACTTAAAGAAAAAATGTGGAGCATTTATATTACCCAGATATCAAGACATATAAACCTAAGTATAAAAAGTGTGGTTTTGCCACAAAAGAGATACATAGACCAATGCATAGAAACCACAATCTAGAAAAATAAGCAAATACATATATTCACCTGATGTAGGACAAAAAAATTATACTGGGTCAGTTTATCCACATAAAAAAATTTAATTCCTACCTCACATAAAAATCAATTCCAAGTAGATTGTGAGAGTAAATGTGAAATGTAAAAGAGTAGAACTTCTAAAAGATAACATTTTTTAAGTCTCCCAGACTGTGGAACAGACCCTAAAGTAGATCCCATGATTCCTGTCTCCTTTGAGTGTGGATGGGACCAGTGATTTTCTTCCAACCAATAGAATATGGCAAAAGTGAAAAGATTTCAGATGTAATGCAAGTCTCAAATAGGTTGATTTGGATTTATTATCAAAAGAGAGATTATCCTAGATCTGACTTAATCAAGTGAAAGCCTTTCCAAGAAAGACTGGGGCCTCCCTGAAGGAGGCACTCTCCTGTGGGCCTGATGAAGTAAACAGTCATGTCCAAGAAGCCCACATGATGAAGAACTACAGGTAGCCTTCAGGAACTACCAGCAGCCTCTATGACCTCAGGGTAACCAAAAGCCAGGAAAAATCCAGGGCTTTTAGTCATACCAACACAGAAAACTTAATTCTGCCAACAATCTGAATGATCTTAGAAGTAGATCCTTCCAGATGAGTCTCTAGATGAAAATATAATCCAGACAATACCTTGATTTTAACCTGTGAGACCCTTAGGAAAGGAACAAGTTAAGTCATAGTTAGACTTCTAATCTATAAGGACTATGAGATAATGTTATTTAAACTACTAAGTTTATAGTAATTTGTTCAACAGCAATAGAAAACCCTTGGAAGTAGGCAAGAGTTTCTTTAATAGGATGCAAAAAAAAAAAAAGTGCTAACCATAAAGAAAAAGACTGATAAGTTAGACTTCATTAAGAATAAGAGCTTTTACTCACAAAAAAAATCACCACTAAAAGAGTAAAAAGGGATGGAGGACAAGATGGCGGGGAAGTAGGAGGAGGCGCTGTTTCAACCTGTACCCTAAAGTGAGCTGATTACCTACCAAAGAACTCCGATCACCCATGAAATCAGCCTGAGATCAGAATTATACACGTCTGGATCTCTACAGGGGCAGAAGACGCCAGTGGGCAGGTAAAGCAGAGTGGGAACGACGGACTGATATCAGAAGATAAACAAAAGGGGGAGGGAGCCACCAGAGGCAACCAATTGGAAAGTAATACCCTAATATGAGAGTGCCCTGCATCTGGGGACCAGCATGAACTTGGAGACTGGTTGAAAGCACTCAGAAAGAGCAAAGGATGGGGGGGGGGGAAATTGTGGGAATTGGGGTGGCTAGGGACAGGGGCTTAATCCCAGGACCCAGGACAGCCTCCCCTGGTGCGCAGCCAGAGAGAGTGCAGCAGAGAAACCAGGTCTTGGTCCCTGAGCGGCCAGCACACCCGAGAATGCGTGGAGTCCTGCTCCTGTGAGGGGCTGGGAGCCTCGCCAGATGACAGAACACCGAGCCGTGGTAACAGAGCCTGAGACACGCGCGCCCCTCACCCTCCCCTGAGAGAGGTGCGTGAAGGCCCAGTCTGGCACTCTTAGACCTGCGCCATTGTATCAGAGCCTGAGACGCCTGTGCGACCCACACCCTCCCCTGAGAGAGGTGTGCGCAAGCCCAGCACTCTTAGACCCAGAAAGACCAGGCACTCCCAGCGCAGGCCAGCATGAAAATCTCAGTGTGCAATCACTGCTTGGAACCTCTCTGGTGGTCTGGAGCTGCTGCCCTGGTTTTGGGTACAAGCAGAAGATCCTGCATCCCCAGGGACCAAGACTCGGAACCTGCTCTGCCAATGGCCAAGGGGGAATTTATATGGGCTCTGCAACACCCACAGGAGAGCAGACTGAGATTTCTCTATGAGAGGGAGGTCAGGGTGCAGTTTGCTTTCCTCTAAACCTACAAAAACCATCAAAAGTGGTCAAGGCAAGAGAAAATAAAAGTGAACAAAAATAAAAACCTCCACAGAACAAAAGCCTGAAAAAAATGGTTTCCTCAGAGCCTACCCCCTTGAGGGGGGGCGGGAGGACTTAACTCAGGGAACATCATTGACTGAAAACCCACATTGCAGGCCCCTCCCCCAGAAAACCAACCAGGAAAGAAAAAAAAAAGACTACAAGAGAACAACCACCACTACTTCATTGGACAACTTTTATTTTTTAACTCCTTCCCACTATTCTGGTTCATTTTTTTTTATATAGATAATTTCTTAACCTATATACCATCACAATGAGATGTCCAGTACATCAAATTCCATAATAACCTTCTAACCTGAACTTTTTGATACATAACCTGTGTTTTTCTTTTATATTTATATTTTTTAATTTTTTTAATAATTTTAGTTTAGTTTAGTCTAGTTTATTCCTTTTTTATTTTTATTTTCTAATATTCATATAGAGTTACACTTCAAGGTAACCCCATTTCCCCAATCAATGCTACCCCTCTAGATAAAGCAATTTTTAATCCTCTTTTATCTTAGGAAAGTTGAGTCCTTTAACAAAGATATCAAGATACATCCAGGAAGAATCAAAACAACCTTCCTTGCCCATACTGAGAATTTATAACCACTCTCCCATCTCATCTTTTTCTTTCACCAGTGTTTCTGTATTTTTGTGTTTGTCCTGATAGTATATAAATCTTACACTTAGGGTTCTTTTTGACGAAGTTCTTCCTTTATTTGCTTATATATATGTATTTTTTTTCTCTTGTCATATATTTTAATCAGTCTTTTTGTCTGTTTTTGTTTGTATACTTCATAAATCTTACCTTGGGGCCCATGGACTGAACCTTCTCTTTTATCTTCCCTTTTTTTCCTGTCTCTCTCTCTCTCTCTCTTTTTTTCTTTTTCTTTTCTTTTTTCTCTCATTTGGATGGGGAATCCTGATTGCTCAGAAGTGTTCCAGGGTGCACCTTGACTGCACCATGGTCAATACAACCAGCTACATCCATTCAGTCATCTCTCACCAAAATGACTAGGAGGATAAATGCCCAACAGAAGAAAAAGATAGAGGATGGGACTTCTGCAACAGAGCTAATGGCTATCAACATAGACAGTATGTCAGAAAGAGAATTCAGGTTAAAATTATCCAGGCAAAAGCTAGCTAGGTAGGAGAAAGCCATGGATGACCAAACGGAATTGACTAGGGCAGAACTGAAAGCGACCAGAGATGATGTTCACAATGTTAGGGCAGAACTGAAAGATACCAGGGATGAGGTTCACAATGCTCTCAATGAGTTCCAATCTAATCTAAATTCTCTCAAAGCTAGGGTAACTGAGACAGAAGATAGAATTAGTGATCTGGAGGACAAACAGATAGAAAGGATCAGGAGGAAGCCTGGAACAAAAAGCTTAGAAGCCACGAAAACAGAATCAGGGAAATAAATGATGCCATGAAACGTTCCAACGTCAGAATTATCAGAATCCCTGAAGGGGAGGAGAAAGAAAGAAATCTAGAAGATATAGTGGAACAAGTCTTCATGAAAATTTTCCCAATCTCATGAATGGAAGGCAGCTATGCTCACCACTATACCACTAACGCCCAATCTCGTGAATGGAAGCAGCATTCATGCACTAGAGGCTGAATGGTCTCCATGCAAGATTATAGGTTCCAAAAAAAAAATCAAGGCACATGATAGTCAAATTGAGGAATCATAATTGTAGATACAATCTCTTGAAAGACGCTAGGACAAAGAGGCTCCTTACTTACAGAGGAAAGCCCATCAGAATAATGTCAAACCTGTCCACAGAGACCAGGCAAACCAGAAAGGGCTGGCATGATATATTCAGGGCCCTAAATGAGAAGAACATGCAGCCAAGAACACTTTATCCACCAACACTGACATTCAAAATGGATGGAGAGATAAAGAGTTTCCAAGACTGGCAAGGCTTAAAAGACTATGCGACCACCAAGCCAACACTGCAGGAAATATTAAGGGGGGTTCTATAAAAGAGAAAGAATCCTAAGAATAGCATTGAACAGAAATATAGAGACAATCTACAGAAAGAAAGACTTCAAAGGTAACACGATGTCAATAAAAACGTATCTATCAATAATCACTCTCAAAGTGAATGGCCTAAATGCGCCCATAAAATAGCACAGGGTTGCAGATTGGATAAAACGACAGAACCCATCCATATGTTGTCTACAAGAGACCCATTTTGAACCTAAAGATACACCCAGACTGAAAATGAAGGGATGGAGAAGCATCTTTCATGGCAATGGGCCTCAAAAGAAGGCTGGGGTAGCGATTCTCATATCAGACAAATTAGATTTTAAACTAAAGACTGTAGTCAGAGATACAGAAGGACACTACATAATTCTTAAAGGGACTATCCACCAAAATGATCTAACAATTGTAAATATCTATGCCCCCAATATGGGAACAGCCAATTACATAAGAAAACTATTAATCAAGATAAAGAGTCATATTGATATGAATACATTAATAGTAGGAGATCTTAACATGCCTCTCTCAGAAATAGATCATCGAAGCAGAAAATCAATAAAGAAACAAGAGCATTGAATGACACATTGGACCAGATGGACCTCATACATATATATAGAACATTCTACCCTAAAACAACAGAATACTCATTCTTCTCAAGTGCACATGGAACCTTCTCCAGAATAGACCACATACTGGGTCACAAAACAGAATCTACCAATACCAAAAGAGTGACATTATTCCCTGCATATTCTCAGATCACAATGCTTTGAAACTGGAGCTCAATCACAAGGAAAAGTTCAGAAGGAACTCAAACACCTGGAAGCTAAAGACCACCTTGCTTAAGAATGCTTGGATCAACCAGGAGATTAAAGAAGAACTTAAACAATTCATGGAAACCAACGAGAATGAAGACACTTCGGTCCAAAACCTATGGGATACAGCAAAGGTGGTACTAAGGGGGAAATATATATAGCCATCCAAGCCTCCCTCAAAAAAAATTGAAAAATCCAGAATACACCAGCTGTCTCTACACCTTAAAGAGCTGGAGAACCAACAACAAATCAAACCAACTCCACACATAAGAAGGGAAATAATCAAGATTAGAGCAGAGATCAATGAGGTAGAAACCAGAGATACAGTACAACGTGTCAATGAAACTAGAAGCTGGTTTTGTGAAAGAATCAATAAGATCGATAAACCATTGGCCACACTAATCCAAAAGAAAAGAGAGAAAGCCCAAATTCATAAAATTATGAATGAAAAGGGAAAGATCACAACTAACACCAAGGAAGTAGAAACAATCATCAGAAGTTATTATCAGCAGGTATATGCTAATAAGCTAAGCAACCTAGATGAAATGGAGGTATTCCTGGAAAACTATAAACTCCCAAATTTGAACCAGGAAGAAACTGACAACCTGAATAGACTGATATCTAGTAACGAGATTGAAGCAGTGATCAAAAACCTCCCAAAAACAAGAGCCCAGGACCTGATGGATTCCCTGGGGAATTCTACCAAACTTTCAAAGAAGAAATAACATCTATTTTCCTGAAGCTGTTTCAAAAAATTGAAGCAGAAGGGAAATCTTCCAGACTCTTTCTATGAAGCCAGCATTACCCTGATCCCCAAACCAGGCAAAGACCCTACCAAAAAGAATTTCAGACTAATATCACTGATGAATATGGATGCTAAGATTCTCAACAAGATCCTAGCAAACAGGATCCAACAGTACATTAAAAAGATTATCCACCATGATCAGGTGGGATTCATCCCTGGGATACAAGGATGGTTCAACATTCGCAAATCAATCAATGTGATAGAACAAATCAATAAGAGAAGAGAGAAGAGCCGCATGGTCCTCTCAATTGATGCAGAAAAAGCATTTGACAAAATCCACCATTCGTTCCTGATTAAAACGCTTCAAAGTATAGGGATAGAGGGAACATTCCTGAACTTCATCAAATCTACTTATGAAAGACCCACAGCAAGTATCATCCTCAATGGGAAAAAGCTTGCAGCCTTCCCGTTGAGATCAGGAACACAACAAGGATGCCCACTCTCACCACTCTTGTTCAACATAGTATTAGAAGTCCTAGCAACAGCAATCAGACAACAAAGGGAATAAAAGGTCTCCAAATTGGCCATGAAGAAATCAAACTGTCTCTCTTCGCAGATGACATGATTCTTTATATGGAAAGCCCAAAAGACTCCACCCCCAAACTACTAGAACTCATACAACAATTCTGTAACATGGCAGGATACAAAGTCAATGTACAGAAATCAGTGGCTTTCTTGCACACTAACAATGAAAATACAGAAAGGGAAATTGGTGACTCGATTCCATTTACTCTAGCACCAAGAACCATAAGATACCGGGGAATAAATCTAACCAAAGAGGTAAAGGATCTGTACTTGAGGAACTACAGAACACTCATGAAAGAAATTGAAGAAGACACAAAAAGATGGAAGACCATTCCATGCACTTGGATTGGAAGAATGAACATTGTTAAAATGTCTATACTGCCTAGAGCATTCTATACTTTTAATGCCATTCTGATCAAAATTCCACCGGTATTTTTCAAAGAGCTGGAGCAAATAATCCAAAAATATGTATGGAATCAGAAGAGACCCCGAATCGCTAAGGAAATGTTGAAAAACAAAAATAAAACCGGCGACATCAAGTTACCTGATTTCAAGCTTTACTACAAAGCTGTGATCACCAAGACAGCATGGTACTGGCATAAAAACAGACACATAGACCAGTGGAACAGAGTAGAGAGCCCAGATATGGACCCTCAACTCTATGGTCAAATAATCTTCGACAAAACAGGAAAAAATACACAGTGGAAAAAAGACAGTCTCTTCAATAAATGGTGCTGAGAAAACTGGACAGCTATAGGTAGAAGAATGAAACTCGACCATTCTCTTACACCGTACACAAAGATAAACTCCAAATGGATAAAAGACCTCAACGTGAGACAGAAATCCATCAAAATCCTAGAGGAGAACATAAGCAGTAACCTCTTTGATATCAGCCACAGCAACTTCTTTCAAGATATGTCTCCAAAAGCAAAGGAAACAAAAGCAAAAATGAACTTTTGGGACTTATCAAAATCAAAAGGTTCTGCACAGCAAAGGAAACAGTCAACAAAACAAAGAGGCAACCCATGGAATGGGAGAAGATATTTGCAAATGACAGTACAGACAAAAGGTTGATATCCAGGATCTATAAAGAACTCCTCAAACTCAACACACACAAAACAGACAATCATATCAAAAAATGGGCAGAAGATATGAACAAACACTTCTCCAATGAAGACACACAAATGGTTATCAGACACATGAAAAAATGTTCATCATCACTAGCCACCAGGGAGATTCAAATTAAAACCACATTGAGATACCACCTTACACCAGTTAGAATGGCCAAAATTAGCACAACAGAAAACAACATGTGTTGGAGGGGATGTGGAGAAAGGGGATCCCTCCTACACTGTTGGTGGGAATGCATGTTGGTGCAGCCACTTTGGAAAACAGTGTTGAGATTCCTCAAGAAATTAAAAATAGAACTTCCCTATGACCCTGCAATTGCACTACTGGGTATTTACCCCAAAGATACAGATGCAGTGAAAAGAAGGGCCATCTGTACCCCAATGTTTATAGCAGCAATGGCCAAGGTCACCAAACTGTGGAAAGAACCAAGATGACCTTCAACGGACGAATGGATAAGGAAGATGTGGTCCATATACACTATGGAGTATTATGCCTCCATCAGAAAGGATGAATACCCAACTTTTGTAGCAACATGGATGGGACTGGAAGAGATTATGCTGAGTGAAATATGTCAAGCAGAAAGAGTCAATCATGGTTTCACTTATTTGTGGAGCATAACAAATAGCATGGAGGACAAGAGGAGATGGAGAGGAGAAGGGAGTTGTGGGATATTGGAAGGGGAGGTGAACCATGAGAGACTATGGACTCTGAAAACAATCTGAGGGTTTTGAAGGGGCAGGGGTTGGGAGATTGGGGGAACCAGGTGGTGAGTTGGAGAGGGCACGGATTACATGGAGCACTGGGTATGGTGCAAAAACAATGAATACTGTTATGCTGAAAAGAAATAAAAAATTAACAAAAAAACTGCATTAACATCTTTAAAAAAAGAGAAAGAGTAAAAAGGCAAGCTGTAAAGTGTGAGAATATATTTGCAACCATATAACCAAAGAAAAAGCTCAATTCAGTACTATATTAAGACCTTCTATTAGTCAGTACTGATATAGATAACTTGATTTTGTAATGGAAAGAAATTTAAACAGGCACTTCACAGAAAGTATATCAAGTGGGTATAAATATATGAATAGGTGTTTAAAATCATTTTTTTTTCAGTAAAATGAATACTAAAACCATAATAAAAAAATCTCTACACATTCACTGGAATAGGAAACAATTCAAAATTTAAAAAAAAAGAAAGATACTAAAGCAAATAGTGTCAAGATGTGATACAACTGGAACTCTCAGGCACTCTGCTTGTGGATATGTATACTGACACAAACTACTTCTGAAATTGATTTGAGATTATCTCCCAAAGCTGAACATACACATACTCTAGGATCCTATAATTCAACTTCAAGGTACATAACAAAATGTGTACATATGTACTAGAATATACATATCCTTATATGTTCATATTTTTCAATACTTAGTTAAAACTTATAAACAATTCAAAAGTTCATTAACAATTGTGGTATATTCACACAGTGTGATATATTCATATAGTTAGATATAATAATTAAAACGAACAAAAGATTATTACATATACAACATAGATGAATATCACAAACAAGAAGTTAAATAAAAGAATCCAAACAAAAGAATACATACTATGTGAATCCATTTACATAAAGTTAAAAACAATCAAAACTGTGGCTATAAAAACCAAAATGCTTTGTTACTATTGGGTAATGTGTGGAGGCCTGGTAGAAAGAGAACTTCTGGGTACTGCTAAATGTTCTATTTCTTGATGTGGGTGATAGTTACGTAAGTGTGTTTTGTTCTGTGAAGATTCATAGAGCATACACTTAAGATTTGTGGATTGTTCTCTATGTGTGCTACCATACAGTAAAAATTAACAAAAAAAGATAAAAGTAAATAGACTACTCAGGAAAAAGCATATCAAAAGAGGAATGAACGACTAGAACTAGTTTAGTGTGATTTTGACATTTTTAGAGTCCAAAGAAATAAAAGAGGTAGTGAAAGTATATAAAATAGCTAAAAGATCCAGAGGAACTAAGCAGGTAGTTTCAAAGCAGGTGGAACGGATATTCACTCAAAAGGAACTCTGGTGATATTTCCTAAGAAAGTCTGCAAAGTCTTCTGGTGATGACACATGAAATCTACAGAAAATGGTAAGTAAAGACTACTGGAGAAGACCCTGTTCTTTGGGAAAAAGACCATTTTCCTAACAACAGATCACAATGCTCAAAAGAATTTGAAATCAATGTTATGTTATTATCCTGATTGTACTGACTAGGTAATGCAATAAAAACTTGAGATATGAAAAAAATGGGTTACTCCACTCCTATCCTGGCTAATTTTTGCTGCATAACAAATTACTTCAAATTTAGTGGCACGGGGTGCCTAGGTGGCTCAGTCTATAAGTGTCTGTCTTCAACTCAGGTCATGATCCCAGGGTCCTGGATTGAGCCCTGCATCAGGCTCCCTGCTCTGCAAAGAGCTTGCTTCTTCCTCTCCAACTCTCCCTGCCTGTGTTCCCTCTCTCACTGCCTCTCTCTCTGTCAAATAAATAAATAAAATCTTCAAAATAAATAAATAATAACAAAATTTAGTGGCTTAGAGCAGTAACTTATTATATCTCATGATTTTGTGGGTCAGAAATGTGGGCAAGTCTCAGCTAAGCATTTCTTATGTTCCATGTCATATCAATTGTTATCACTTGGTGGTGGTTGGCCTGGGAAGGAGCCCACCTAGAGGGTCCAAAACAACTTTACTTACCCACTAATATGTTGGCCAGGATGGCTGGAAGACAGGATGGGATCAACTAAAATTATTCATCAGAACGCTCACATGTATCCTCCTCAGAATGGCAGTCTCAAAGTAGTTGGACTTCATACAGAAGCTCAGGATTTCCAGACAGTTTTCCCAGAAGTGAGCATTCCAAGTGGTCCAGCAAAAGCTGCAAGACTTTCTCTGACCTAGCCTTTGAAAGTCTCCAAATTTCACTATCAAGGCTTTGTTTCGTTAGTCAAGCAAGTCAATTGGATGGGTCTAGTTTCAAGAGGAGGAGGGTGAACTAGGCTATTACATGATGAGGAAACAGCATGCATACACAGAGAAGAAAGGAAGTGATGCCCACCATCTGAGAGACATACTGCCATACCACATCAGTTCCTTGTTATACAAAGACATTCTTCATACTAAATTAGTGGTTTACACTGCCCCAACAGAGAAAGTGCAAAGTACCCAAAAAACAAGAGTCAATTTTACCTTTAGTATGAGAATGAATACCAACAACTGAGGATTAGCCACTGGACGGTGGCAACAGATGTCAGCAAGGACAACTGAGAAACAGACTCCCTGCCCCTCTGGAGCTGGACACTGAAGGAAGCCCCCAGAATACATATGCATTTTCATGGAGAATGAAAAGGAGAATATCCTGATTGAATTGACAAATTATTGAATTGATTGCATTTACCTTAAAGCACAATAGTTACATTTGTACATTTGTGCTACTAGATAGGATGGAATGGGACATATTGTTTTCAGTTGTAGGAAAATAAAATCATATTTTTGAGCTTCTAAATATGTGGGCAATTAAATTAATACTTATTACAATTGCTTTAAGCTTTCACTCCTATTGGTTTGATCATCTTAACTATTCATATGCAACAAGTTAGGAATAGGTAGCTCTGATGAGTAATTTTTTCTTTCTCTTTCATTTTCCTGAAATCTTGATTCTCTTCTTATTCTCTAATAGCATAGAATAAATTGCCTTATTATTTGCTTCAATCCCATAGTCTCGATGACTTTTAAAATCCAATTTGTCTTGGACATTAAATATTTACTATTTTAAACACTTAGTTAATTTCTATTGACTCATACACTTCTTAATATTATACTCTGAGATCATCCAGTCCATTACTCCTGGAGGATCCCCTAACATAATGCCTTCTCAGGTTCATTATTATTTGTCTTTGGATAAGCTTTTGTCTTTGAGCAGAGTTATAATATTTCTTCAAAGACAGTTAGGCAAATATCTCTTGAGATAAGCCACCATATATAACTGCAGCAAGAATAGAACTTTTGAAGTACAGATAGAACTTCAAAGAGTAGAATTTCAAGATGTGAACATAAATCTGTAATTGCATATTTATTCACCATAAACACATAAAATGGTTATAGACTTAGCAAACACACCAACAATCAAGGCAGACACAAATACAGTGTGTGTAGTCTTTCCACAAAGAAATTCTGAGTCATCTGGGGTGCCTGGGTGGCTCAGTGGGTTAAGCCTCTGCCTTCAGCTCAGGTCATGGTCTCAGGGTCCTGGGATCGAGCCCCACATCAGGCTCTCTGCTCAGCAGGGTGCCTGCTTCCCTTCCTCTCTCTCTCTGCCTGCCTCTCTGCCTACTTGTGATCTCTGTCTGTCAAATAACTAAATAAAATCTTTTAAAAAAGAAAGAAAGAAATTCTGAGTCATCTTACTAATTTTAGTTTTCCTATTTGTCTATTCCATTTGTACTACACCTAAAATCCTTATACCTACCAGGCACAGAGAAGGCTCTATTCATGCTCAAATGATCTCCCCTTACACTCTTTCTCTCCCTCAATTTATACTCAACCAAGAACCAGAGTGATCCATTTAGACATGTCAAATCATGTCAGTCCTCCAACAGAATAAAGAGCACACTAAGAAAAAATTCCTTTACAACAGCAGACAAGATTCCTGTAGGATCTGGACCTCCATCACCTTTCTGCTCTCATTTACTATCTGTACTTCCTTCACTTCACTTTGGCATCATAGTCATCCCCTTGCTATTCCTGCACTCTATCACGCATGTGCTCCTCTGACTGTAACAATCTCAGCCCAGATCTCCAGCATAGTTGATCCCTTTACCTTTTATCAAATCTTTGCTCAAATGCTCTTTTCTTAATGAGAACTTTCCGTAAAAATTTCACCCACAAGATGTATTATTTTTTCCATAGCACTTATCACCTCATAACATACAAATATTTGTCTATTTTTATTTTCTATACCTACACATCAAAATGAGTGAGTGTAAAAAATAAAATTCCATCTATGAGGAAATTTTTTTTCTCTGTTTTGTCCACTGATGTACCACTAACCCCTAAAACATGCTTGGCACATAGTATGCCATCAGTAACATTTGTTGAATGAAAAAATGATGGCATAGGATATAGGTATTACTACCAAGAAAAACAAAAAGGTAGGTATCAGTTATGCTGCCTTTTTTTGATATGTCTCATTTTTTTATAAACATATAATATATTTTTATCCCCAGGGGTACAGGTCTGTGAATCACCAGGTTTACAACCCTTCACAGCACTCACCATAGCACATACCCTCCCCAATGTCCATAACCCCACCCCACCCCCAACCCCCCTCCCCCTAGCAACCCTCAGTTTGTTTTGTGAGATTAAGAGTCACTTATGGTTTGTCTCCCTTCAAATCCCATCTTGTTGCATTTACTCTTCTCCTACCTCCTTAACCCCCCATGTTGCATCTCCTCTCGCTCATATCAGGGAGATCATATGATAGTTGTCTTTCTCCGATTGTGATATGTCTCATTTTTAACTACTAATATCCAGAACTTCTCCTTTACATAGTGGCATAGCAAATCTGTCCATCCTACCCCCAATACTTTTTATTACTCCCTTCATCCTTTCTAAGGGACCATGACAGCTATTAAATATTCCTGGAGACCTAGTCTTAGGTCATGACCTCTACTTTAGACAATTATGAGAATGACATTTCTCTGTGCATGTGTAAAATGATAATAATTACTGATACTACTGGCTGGGATTACTTTAAGATAAACATCAAAATGTTTTATGTTTGTGAGGGCAAAAAACTGGTTAAAATTTCTTTAATAACTGTAATGAGTGGAAGGGAATGATAGTTTGAGACCACAAATAAAGAAAATCAGCTATACAATATTAAGAGAGTTGCAGAAATCAAATCTTTCTTCCATGAACATCCTGACCCAAATTTAAGGCATAAGAGGACAGTCAAGGAGAAAAACCTAGAAAGAAAAATGAAAATCTTATGACACTAAAACCAATGGCTACTATCGCTTCTCGGCCTTTTGGCTAAGATCAAGTGTACTAAAACCAATGGCTACATGTAGCTGTAAAACACCAAACTCAATACAAATAACAACTAAGAATTAAATAAAGTCTCAGAGAATAGGTTTTAAAAGTAGGTATTTCAGGAAATAACATTACTAGCCAATAACCTTAAAGATTACATGGGACTAATACCAGATTTCTTAAAGTACATATATGACAGTGTTCTTCAAAATCAGGACTTCTTATGAAACTGATGTTTGATGAGCACAATCAGGGTCCTACTGGCTTATAAACCACCTGCTCTTTATACCTGAATGCACTAGGGGGACAAAAAATGTTGCTGTATAAGGATAAAACAAAGTCTGTTTGGCATTCTAGTTATTTAATTTTTATTTAAATTCAATTAATTAACATACAGTATATTATTAGTTTCAGAGGTAGAGTTTAGTGATTCATCAGTCTGAAATAATGCCCAGTGCTCATTACACCATGTGCCCTTCTTAATGCCTGTTACCCAGTTACCCCATTCCCCTACCAACCTCCAACAACCCTCAGTTTGTTTCCTATGATTAAGAGTCTCTAATGGTTTGCTCCCTCTCTGATTTCATCTTGTTTTAGTTTTCCCTCCCTTGCCCTATGCTCCTCTGTTTTGTTTCTTAAATTCCACATATGAGTGAGATCACATGATAATTGTTTTTCTCTAATGTATTTCACTTAGCATAATACCCTCTAGTTCTACCCATATCATTGCAAATGGCAAGATTTCATTTCTTTGATGGCTGAGTAATATTTCATTGTATCTATATTCCACATCAGTCATACACAAAAGACTACCTATTGTATTCTTCCATTTATATGACATTCCAGAATAGGAAAAACTAATTTATGGTGGGAAAAAAATAGAAAAATATTTTCCTCTGGGGATACAGGAAGGGTTTGACTGGGGAAGGTCATGAAGGAATTTTCTTGGTTGGTAATATCTTGATATGCATCTGGTTTAAACAAGTGTATTCATTGGTCAAAAGTCAGTGAATGTGGAGCACCTGGGTGGCTCAGTCAGTTAAGCACCTGACTCTTGATTTCAGCTCAGGTCATGATCTCAGGGTTGTGAGATCAAACCCCACATTGGGTTTCATTCTCCGTGCAGAGCTTGCTTAAGATTCTCTCTCTCCCTCTGCCCCTCCCCACCCTCTCTTTCTCTCTCTCTCTCAAAACAAAAACACAAACAGAAACAAAACACCTCAATGAATGTGCTGATGTTTGTACATTTTACTGATATAAGTTTTATATCAAAAGAAAAATAGTAATCCAATATTGAATTCTAATTAATAATATGCATGCTGAAATACTTAGGGAGAAGTATGTTGATATCTGCAATTTACTTTGAAATGCATCATAAAGATAAGATGAATTAAAGGAGGGATAAAGGGATATATAAAATGTGATAAAACACCTATAGGACAATATAAATAATGGAATTTGGGTTGTGGTTATATATAATCTGGTTTTTCACTATAAAATTATTTCAATATTGTTCTATGTTTGAGGAAAATCATAATAAAATGTTTTAAAACTTAACATCTCGGGACGCCTGGGTGGCTCAGTTGGTTGAGCAGCTGCCTTCGGCTCAGGTCATGATCCCAGCGTCCTGGGATCGAGTCCCACATCGGGCTCCTTGCTTGGCGGGGAGCCTGCTTCTCCCTCTGCCTCTGCCTGCCATTCTGTCCTCCTATGCTCGCTCTCTCTCCCTCTCTCTCTGACAAATAAATAAATAAAATCTTAAAAAAAAAAAAAAACTTAACATCTCAGCCCCTACCATGCCTGATAAAATAAGCTCTCTGGATTAAAGATCCTTGCAATCAATTGCATTTCTTAGGATGGATGAGCCTGAAGAGAGTCTTGAAGAAAGACCCCCAGCAGTTTCTTTTCTATCCCCAACAACTTATTTTAGTTTGGATGAACTCTTGGTCACGAGAACCCTGGCATCCAAATATGATAAGAATATAAATACACTTTCTCCAGAAAAAGGATGACATATAAATAGACTTTTAGACTCACTGGCCTTCTGATTGCAAAGTTTTACATAAATTCATATAATAAATGTTTAGATGTAGGAATTATTTCAGCATCATTGTAATTTTTGTCTTTCTGTTCTTCTTGTAAAAAATACACTGAAATTTATTTCAAGGATACTTATAAAAGTAATAAAATAATGTAAAAACTATCATAAAACCAATCATATATTTTATAGAAAATAGCAGGATAAAATCAATTTTTGAGAGATGTCAAATCCAAAGAAATTTATGACTCAAGAAAAGCAACTTTCTACTCTTTAAGCATTTAATCTGTTAAATTTCTTGTGTTCTTGCAAGATTAGAAAGTCATTTTATTATTGCCAATTTGAAAAGGCTCTACTGATCACTGGTCACACTTATAGAAACCTTTAGCACGAATTCTTTTCACTGAAAACATTTTTAATAATTGTCTATGTCTTGTCTTTTCCATTTTGTTTACTCAGATTCTATCCCTTAACACTTGCCAAAACAGAACAAAATTATCAGGTTTCCTTTGAAATCAGTTATATTATGACATACAAAGATCTATCAATTTTGGCCCAAAACAGAAATGTAAATAAAAGAAATCTAAAGATCACAGGGCACAAGTTGAATATAATCCAGGAATTCAATATGCTTCTTAATAAACAAGAGCTCTCTAGGAATGAAAACAAAAGCATGAGGTAGAGTGAAACTTGAATTCCATTCACCCAGTGAGACTCTGTCAAGATAAAGATTCAGTTGGGGTTTTAGAATATATTTCTGAGAAGGCTCACAAAATATTACTAAAAGAATGAAATTTAGTAGGAAACAGTGAAAGAAAAGTATTAGGCAAGAAAACTGAGAAAGCTGGTGAGCATCTATAATCTGCCCTTTATCTTCACTGAAACAGAACAGGATGGAACCATCTATAGAAGGTTAAAGAAGGGAGAACACTTATTTGATGGCCCCGTTTCAATCTTCAGTGAACTTACTATTTCTGAGACACTGTACACCATCAGTTACTCCCTTCCTTATGGAAGATCCTCCTCTCTTTCCTAGTACTACTCTCTATTCTTATCCTACCTTGCTTGGCTAGTCATTCTTTTTTATCCATGGTTTCAAAGTCATAAGAGGAAGATAGTTTGGAAATGGACTGGGTTAGTCTCTCTCTCTCTCTCTCTCTCTCTCTTTTTACCTTTACTATTTACTTTTGCTTTTACTTTTAGTGGCTCTACTTCTGACTACCAGCAAAAGGCAGATTTTATTTAGGATTGCATCCTCCGTGGTCTTTCTTTTTATTCTTTTTTATCCTTTCTGGATAATCTCATCCACAGATGCTGGTGATGCTTTAATTTATATTCCAGTTTAAATCTCTTTCCAAAACTCCAAACTGTATTTTTCTCTTCTCAGGTATCTTGCAGGTATAAAAATTCATGTTGAAAAGCAACACGATTATTTTCTCCAGAAAAATCCTCCATGTTAGCAACTGTGAAATGCCCATTAGCTTTTCCCCCTCCTTCCCTGCCTCCCACATTTGTATTTACTTTTATTTTTATTTTATTTTACTTTATTTGTTTATTAATTATCTATCCTTTTTGGACTAATGCTTCTTGAAAAGTAAGGACACGTCTCCTTCATCCTCATCTCAGTGCCTAGAAGAGTATCTAGTAAACATCAGGTGCATAAAGCAGGAAGGAAAAAAGGAAAGGAGAGTGAAAGGAAGACATGTATAATGAAAGAAAAATAAGAAGGAAGATGACAGGGAAAGGCAGAAATGTAACAAGGAAAGCAATTAATAAAATTATTAAATTCAACTACCCATAATAGGGTAGTTAAAGTGTACAAGAGCTAAGAGCTGATATAATTCTAAAAGATAGCTCTTTTTGCTGGAAAGACATCATGGGAGGTCCTTAGAGTAAAAGTTAAACCCCTCAGGGCCCAAATACCAACCCATGAAAGCTTGGAGGGAGTGGGGAATAATTTACATAAAAAAGATACAGAGTTTGAATAATTCCAAGGCAAAATAAGAGGAAAAGAGTGCAACACAGAAAGAAATAGAGAGAAAATGAAGCAATCAGGATCGCAACAATGCACTCACCACCTTGACATTCAAATTTTCAGTGTTCGAAGAAATTTATTAAAAGTTTTTCCTCAGTGGATATTTTTATTCTTGAAATGCAGTCAAATGATGGAATTTAAAAATCATGGTTTATGTGGGGGTAAATAAAAAAATATATGACATAAAATCTTTGGATACAAAAGCCAGAAGAAAAGTCAACAGTCAGATCCGGGTTTACATTCACAGTCACACGTTGCAGTGAAAGTACTTAGACTTGCCATAAAGGAATGTGGTAGCTGAAGCGTGACCTCAATCTCTGCCAGGGAATTTGATACAGATGAACAAATAGATGAAAATTATCTTATCCAAAAGACCAAACCAAAGTTACAAAACCAAGTGCTCAAGATTGCACAAAGCATTGCTCTTTTCCAGAGTCAGAGACAAGGCTAAATAAACCAGCTTAAAATTCTAATAGGAATTCAAAAACTTCAGCTTTGATCTTGGGGAAGTTCTTCCTACACTCAGAGTAGTGATGTGAACTCTAAAGAGACATAAATACATGAAACTAGCACAACCTTAAAAATAGGTTCTAGCTCATATTACGTGAATTTAAGGATGTCTGTAAAAGCTAAGGGACACTTTGGCAGTAGGACACTTGGCCACAATTAATACTTGATTAATATTCCTGCTCTTTCTCTTTTTAACTTTTCAAGGGGCTCTCTGTTCCTCAGTGTATATTTGTGTTCTCATAGCTGAGTGAGATGGGAAGAAGGAGGAGATGGGAATATCTAATGATTTGAAGAAAAAATATTTGTCTGCCAATATCAGGTTGTAGAAATAGAAAATTTTCTAATGGTAGGCCACTACATCCTTCATACTCACTTTGATGCTAGATAGGTTAGTTTACTTCCTTAATATGTGTCAGTCTAAGTTTTATAACTTGTAATTATATGTGTTGTTTATATGAAAAATGAATGTAACCACTCATTTTTTTTTAAGATTTTATTTATTTATTTGACAGACAGAGATCACAAGTAGGCAGAGGCAGGCAGAGAGAGAGGAGGAAGCAGGCTCCCTGCTGAGCAAAGAGCCCAGGACCCTGAGATCATGACCTGAGCAGAAGGCAGAGGCTTTAACCCACTGAGCCACCCAGGTGCCCCAATAACCACTCATTTTGACAGGCTAATGAGGTACAGGAATACAAATGTTTCAAGTATGTGATTCTACAGAATATTCTACTATCATACTTGCTTTGTAATGAACCAAATTGCAGACCTCCAAAATATGCTGCTGCCTTATAATAAAACCATGTACAGCAATAAGTAAGAGAAGAGACTTCTTAGTTTTCAGTGATAGTCATCTCTGTTATTTAAAAAAAAAAAAAAGGTCTGCGTTTTTTTGAAGCAGAAAAATAAGTAAAAACCCAAGAAATACTCCAAAAACTGGTGTTAATCATCAAAATAAACTAGCAAAGCCTAAAGTTCTTTGAAAGTATCAGTCTTATGGAAGTTATAACTAACTTACTTAGTGCCTACTCTTCACTGTCAGCATTTATAGAACATTTTTTCACTTGAATAATTTTCTTGGTTATTGGCATTATTCCCAGCTAGTATCCTCTCACTCTAAGATACACTCTACTACATTTATACTTTGAGTTAAAATATTGCCCAGATACATTACATTGCATTTCCCAATGCACATTTCCTTCAAAGTACCAATTTTTCACATGAGGTAAATACCTTTTTCTTTGACCAAAAGATATATTTTTTTTTCCCTTTAGGTCAATCACTTTTAGAAACTGACTTCTATATTATAGCACCAAAGAAAAACACTGGTTGAATTTCATTCTTCTAAACCATTCTCTTACACCATACACAAAGATAAACTCAAAATGGATAAAAGACCTCAACGTGAGGCAGGAATCTATCAAAATCCTAGATCAAAACATAGGCAGTAACTTCTTTGACATCGGCCACAGCAACTTCTTTCAAGATATGCCTCCAAAGGCAAAGGAAACAAAAGCAAAAATGAACTTTAGGGACTTCATCAAGATCAAAAGCTTCTGCACAGCAAAGGAAACAGTCAACAAAACAAAGAGGCAACCTACAGAATGAGAGAAGATATTTGCAAATTACAGTACAGACAAAGGGCTAATATCCAAGATCTATAAAGAACTCCTCAAACTCAACACACACAAAACAGATAACCATCTCAAAAAAATGGGCAGAAGACATGAACAGACACTTCTCCAATGAAGACATACAAATGGCTAAAAGACACATGAAAAAATATTCATCATCACTAGCCATTAGGGAGATTCAAATCAAAACCACATTGAGATACCACCTTACACAAGTTAGAATGGGCAAAATTAACAAGGTAGGAAACAACGTGTGTTGGAGAGGACGTAGAAAAAGGGGTACCCTCTTACACTATTGGTGGGAATGCAACTTGGTACAGCCACTTTGGAGAACAGTGTGGAGATTCCTTAAGAAATTAAAAATAGAGCTTCCCTATGACCCTGCAATTGCACTAATGAGTATTTACCCCAAAGATACAGATGTAGTGAAAAGAAGGGCCATCTGTACCCCAATGTTCATAGCAGCAATGGCCACAGTTGCCAAACTGTGGAAAGAACCAAGATGCCCTTCAACGGACAAATGGATAAGGAGGATGTGGTCCATACATACTATGGAGTATTATGCCTCCATCAGAAAGGATGAATACCCAACTTTTGTATTTACATGGACTGTAAGAGATTATGCTGAGTGAAATAAATCAAGCAGAAAGAGTCAATTATCATATGTTTTTTTTTTTTTATTTGTGGAGCATAAGGAATAACATGGAGGACATGGGGAGATGGAGAGGAGAAGGGAGTTGGGGAAAATTGGAGGGGGAGACGAACCATGAGAAACTGTGGATTATGGAAAACAATCTGAGGGTCAATTATCATATGATTTCACTTACTTGTGGATCAATAAAGAATAACATGGAGGATGTTGGGAGATGGAGAAGAGAAGTGAGTTGGGGAAAATCAGAATGGGACACAAACCATGAGAGACTGTGGACTCTGAGAAACAAACTGAGGTTTTGGAGGGGAAGGAGGTGGAGGGTTGGGTGAGCCTAGTGGTGGGTATTATGGAGGGCACGTATGGCATGGAGCACTGGGTGTGGTGCATAAACAATGAATTTTGGAACACTGAAAAAAACTAAATTAAAAAAAAAAAAGAAAAACATTGGTAACATTTTTTTTTAACCTTTTCCTTCTTCCTTTGAATTTTCCATCTAACATCCTGGTAGCATGTTAGATGTGTCAATATGTGAAACATCAGTCTCACATATATTCTATACCAATGGGCATCAAACTCTTTCACCACAAAAGGGAATGACTGAACTTCCTATTACCATTATGTCAAATGCAGAAGAGCAAAAGCACTTGATTTCACCTCTGAATCCATGCTTTATAATTGACTTATTTTGCATGGTAAGAATAATCTTCCTCACTGTTTTCTGACATAACTGCCTCAACAAATAAGTTGCCATATTCCCTCACCTTTGCAGAACTTGTCTATCTTTCAATTCAATCTTCATGTAATGGAGCAAGGAGGAATGCTCTAAGGACTAAAAATGTCATTTATACAAGAATGCTTCTCATACTCTTTCTGAATCTATTATTCATAGTTTGAATAGAATTGAGGAAGCTTGAAGACAATACAGTGTAATTATTAACACCACAAACTCTGGAGTTAGATTGTCTAAACTGAATCATGGTTCTGCTGTTTACTAGCTCTGTGATTTTGGGCAAGTTACTTAAACTTAGTGTTCCCTTGGAGCACCCATAAGATGAACAAAGTAATAATACTTTGTATAGGGTTGGTACGAGATAAAATTAATTAAAATTTGTAAAATACCTAGAACTGTGCCAACCACATAGTTTTTGTTTCATTTCTAAGTCCATAAGATGCTATAAACAACAGGAAAGAAGAGTAACAAGGACTTCTGTAGGCATTTGCACCTACACCAGCAAGCATAATCAATTAAAAGTCTACTTAATAGCAATGGGGAGGATGTTAGACTGTTATTTAAATGACTGGGGACATTGAGTTTGGGAATAAAAGCCTAGTGAGCATGCAAGAGCACATCACTTGACTACATCACAATAGAGTAGTGAAAGTTTATAAAAAGGAACCTGAACCAATCTAAGGACATCTATTTCATTTCAGTAAAATAGTTGATGTTTATAAAAATGATGCTGAGCATCCAAGAAGTGATTAAAATAGACCAATAATTCAGTAGAAGATGAAATACATTTTGAAAGATTTCTATTTGAAAGAGCCAAATAAAAACATTTGGTGCCTTAATAGATACATACTCACCTCTCCAAAATACTCAGTTATCCAGAAGGATTTAATCTAAGTGGTTTTATGAGAAGATGCAGAAAGTAAAAACAAAATATAAAATAGCAAATTATTCATGTGAAAGTGTGTCAAAGACTGCTAATTGTCACCTACCTTTCATTCTCCAGGTTTTCTTTTTGGAAATAGAAATATCCTTAAGTATATGGGGTTATGACTACCTGGTCACCTAGGGACTACATGCTATTGTCTCCCTTGCAAATCAGTGTGGTCATGTGACTAAACTCACAACACTGGAATGTAAATGGAATTTACTGTATAACTTATGTTGTTTCCTTGTAAGATAACTGCTTGCTTTCTACTTCCTCTTCCTCTTTCCACAAGCTGTTTTGGGAACATGAAGCAAGTAATCTATCTCTACCATACAGATGAGAAGACAACCAAGGAAACCTGGCTTAACAGAAACACAGAGGAAACTGGGTTCCAAGGTTAAATTGTGGAAGGAACAGAGTGCCCTATGTCCCCTGGATCCCATACCTCCCTCAAGGCAATTAACATCTATCTTATAAGAGTCAGAGCTCTTTGGAGTCTTTTTGTTGTAGTAGACTACTATTATTTTAATAAATATAAAGAAAAATGATAGAATTTAAATTCAAACCTGTATTGAGTGCAAGTATTGTGTAAGTTACTATGTTAGGCTCCATAAAGATGCAGTATTAATTAGATGTGAGTTCTGCCCTCACAGACTTTATAATGCAGAAAAGATGAGCTAAGTACCCAGACAATTATATTATCATATAGTCTATGTTGCTTGTCATCTGAGGGTTATAAACAAGATGCTATGGGATTATAGTAGAAAACAATTTTATTGACCTAGAGCAAGAAATCTTGAATCAGAAAAATCTTCACAAGGATATCATTTGAGAAGGACCTGTAATTCAAAGGATTTCAAAAGCAGAGATAAAGACATGAAGGAAAAGTATGAATGAAAGCACTACAGCAGAAAAGTGAATACCTGCTATTGTGTCCTGTTAGAATAGAGGGTAGTGTTGAAGGGCCTTGAACTATGTAAGCTGGAAAAGTAAGCTTGGGCCATATTGTGAAGAGCACTAAATTATTTTTATTTAGAATCTGAGTACTGAAATTAGTAGAATAAGGAGTGAGATGTTAATAGTAACAAAAAATGGGAGGTAAGGAAGAACATGGGGCACATTGAGATGTTGACAGTCTAAGGAGAGAAACAGCTTTCTCAGTATCATGTCTTACGTGCCTTTTGACTTTACAAAATTGATTTAATGTTTTTAAACCTGTTTTTTTATCTGAAAAAAATAAGAATAATAATATCCACCTCATAGGCTTTATTTGAGGATTAAATAAGATAATGTTTTTTGAAAAGGAGAGAAAAAGCACCTAGAACTGCTGATCACACACAACAGGCAATCACTAAAAGTGGCTAAAATATTTATTGTTGCTGCCATTGCTTCTCCTAAGCATTATAAAAAACTGGGAGAATGAGGTGTAGGTTTGAAAGGAATGTATGCATTGAAGATGTGAGAGTTCATGAAGTCATGAAAGAAATGAAATAGTTTGAGGTGAAAGCTTTGGGAGATATCTCCATTAAGACACATTTCAAAAACAATGAATACTGTTATGCTGAAAAGAAATAAAAAAAATCATTTAAAAAAAAAGACACATTTTAAAGAGAGACAAGAGCCAGTGAAGGAGACAGGAAGAAATGTTAGTGAGGCCAGAAGAAATGAAAAATGAAGAAAAAGAGAATCCAAAGAAAGGATGGTCAACATGTCAAATGCTGCTGAGAGGACAAAAAGAGTTGAGATCTGAGAAAAATAGTATTGATTTTAGTGTCTGAGTCAAGAAAATGCAGTTTATTGGGAAACAGAGACCTAAATGTCAACATGGGGGAAAGAGCTAGTAGAGGAAAAGATAAAAATTTGTAACAGAAGAAGAAAAATTAAAAGAATAATATCTCAAGGGAAGAAAAGAGGTTAGATCAAGAGCATAGTTGGAAAGACCAGCCTCTCCCGAGGGGAGAGATGCACTTTCCCCATGAAAGAAAATGGAGAAACAAAGGGGAAAGGAAAACAAAATGAAGATATTGAAGGCAACTCTGCATCATGAGAGAACTCATTTAAGCTGGCTTCTTAATAAAATAATAGGTTTGGTCATCGATTGAGGGGAAGTGAAATGGGTAAAATTAAAGACTTGAAGGGATGTTCAGTTTAGTTTATCTTTCACATGTGAAAAGCATTTATCCAGGAAAGGAAATTATCTCTTAATATTTCTACTTTAATAATATTTTACCAAATCTATTCTTCTCCTCAATGCATTCATTTTTCTAATAATTGGAGAAAGTTTTCAGAGAAAAGCATCTTGAATGACTGAAATGAGTCATTCCCAATCATTTTCTCTCTTTAAAGCAATTCTTCATAAAAAGGAAATAAATGGTGATAGTGAGGGAAGGGGTAACAAATTGCACAGCATCATTTTGAAACATTCACTTGGGGGCACCTGGGTGACTCAGTTCATTAAGTGTCTTACTGCAGCTTGGGCCATGATCTCAGGGTCTTGAAATCGAGCCCCACTAAGTTGGGGGGAGGTCTTTTCTCCCTCTCCTTCTGCCCCTTCCCCTGCTTGTGCTCTCTCTCTCTCAAATAAATAAATAAAATCCATAAATAAATAAATAAATAAAATCATTCACCTTCCTGTGGAATAACTATGATTCAATTCTTATAGATATCTTTTCTACATTCACTCTATGAGATTGAGTGTTGCCCCCCCAAAATTCATGTCTAATCAGAATCTTAGAATGTGACCTTTTTTGAATCTTCACAGATATACTAAATTAAGTTGGGTCATACTTGATGAAGGTGAGCCCTTAATCCAATTGACTGGTATTGTCATAAGAAGAGAGAAATTGAGACACAGACACAAACATAGAAAGAAGACCCACGAAGAAAGAGGCAGATAATGGAGTTGTGCTGCCCTACACCAAGGAATGCCCGGGGATCTCAGAAGCTGAAAGACACAAGAAAGGATTTTCACCTACCAGCTTCTGAGGGAGCACAGCCCCACCAACATCTTGATTTTTGGACTTCTGGCATCCAGAACTGTAAAGGAACATTTCTGTATTTTAAGTCACCTAGTTTGCAGTGCTTTGTTATGGCAACTCTTGGGAACTTATATACCTACCAAAGAAACACAAGGAACCCAAGTCTTATGACTAATGGGTGCTTCCCATATTAGGGTTTCTAAGGATCAAAAAGACTATTTTCTACCAGAACTTAGCATTGTGAGTCTGCATCCATCTTCAGAAATAGCAGAAAAATATTTCTTAAACTGTCATTGTAAACAAACTAATGATTTACCTGAAAGTCCTGAAAAAATGATGGGAAGGGAATATGAGAAAAAACAAATTTTAAGATTCATTATATAAAAAAATCACCCAAGTGGGGCACCTGGGTGGCTCAGTGGGTTAAGCCTCTGCCTTCGGCTTGGGTCATGATCCCAGGGTCCTGGGATCAAGCCCCGCATCAGTTTCTCTGCTCAGCAGGGAGCCTGTTTCCCCCCCCCCCACTGCCTGCCACTCTGCCTGCTTGTGATCTGTCTCTGTCAAATAAATACATAAAATCTTAAAAAAAAAAAAATCACCCAAGTGCCATTAGTCCCAGAGTTCTACAGAAGAGGTCAATCAAATGAGAATGAGAATTAATCACTCAAAATAACCAATCAATAGAGAAAAAATAATAGGCTAAGGCCTTAATACATGTCCCTTAAAAAGTTAAGACATCCAGTTAGAACACTAAGCCTGGAGCAATATACAGTAATGAATACAAAGTGTTTGGGTTTCATTTGGAACTCCTGATAACACAACAAAGGGAATCACTTGGGCACAGACTGCCAGAAAGAATGGAAAGGACAAAGGCCCTCTCAGTGTTTGAAGACAGTGTGACTGAATCTTACTACATATTTGGATAAGAAAGCAATCTGACTCTCTATTCTTTGAGTCTATAAGATATCACAGGAAGAAATAAATCAAAATTTAGAGATCAAGTTCTGGGATTGTAGTGCAATTACTCTAGAGAGGTGGTGAAAGCATACTACAAAGAACCATTGAGCAGCAAAAGAAAAAGTTCAGACTAAGAACATTTTTCTTGAAACAATGAAATTGGTGAGACATAAAGAGAGAAAATGATTTCTTTTTCATTTAGGGAACTCCTGGGAAATATCTGGTGTTTGTAAGTGAAAAATGAGAAAATATATATAATGGTGTAGAGAGTGGCACAAAATATATATAATGGTGTAAGAAGTTATAGGAATATTATTTGTAAAGAACATCAAAATTTGATTTGAAAATAGACTGGAATCATTATAGATGTCTAAAAATTTGAGTAGCAAGATCAAAATGATTCTTCAGAAGGATGCTTCTTACTTCTTCTGTGAGCTGGATAGTATATGGAACAGACACCACAATTAAAAAAAAAAATTGGAACATGAGGCAATTGAGTACCCAGACGTAAAAAGACCAGGACACAAAATTCAAAGTAGATTATATAAAAACAGATATGCCCTTAGATCTGGCTTCCTTCTATAAACTCTTCAACCAAAAATTCCAATCTTTTATTCTACTACCTTCAAGTAGATTTTCCATCAATCCTTTGCTTATATTCTGTTGATTCAAATAACCTTTCATTGTCCCTAGTTTCCATTTAGTCCCACTTCCCTGCCTTAGACAAATCAATAGCATATTTCATAATTATAATCACACATTTCTCAACTCCTTCTCTCTTCCTATTATATTTATCTGGCTAAATTCCAGTGCTCATAAAGCCCAGCTCCCCACACTCACTCTATCCTTGTACCTGAACAACTGAATAGAACTGAGGAAAAGTACAACCATGCTCATCCTTCTCCATTTCATTTCATAATCCTTTACCTTAAAGAACACTTGCTCAGGGGCGCCTGGGTGGCTCAGTGGGTTAAGCCTCTGCCTTCGGCTCAGGTCATGATCTCAGGGTCCTGAGATCGAGCCCCACATCCGGTTCTCTGCTCAGTGGGGAGCCTGCTTCCTCCTCTCTCTCTCTGCCTGCCTCTCTGCTTACTTATGATCTCTCTCTGTCAAATAAATAAATAAAATAAAATCTTTAAAAAAAAAAAGAACACTGCTCAGTGTTCATCTTATCTTCCTTGTCCATTCCTTCTCCCATTCATTTAGATAATCATTCCATGTCTTCTCTGTCCTTCAACATCCAATACCATCTCTCTTCAGCTGATGATTTTCATATTTTTGTGAAAAGAGAGATGAAATTAAAAGAGAAGATTTTCAAGATCCTATCAGTGTATTTGCTTTGATATGTGCCTTTCTTTTTGATGCTAGAAAAGAATGATCCATACTCTTCTCAAAGTCTAATCTTTCTTCTTGTCTCTAGTCTGATATATCGATGTATATAGAATAATCCATCCAACAGCACCAAAAAACTGTTTCTTTCTCATGTGCAAATGAAATACTCTCCAGGATAGATTATATCATGTTGGGCCACAAAGAAAGCCTTAAAAATTAAGGAAAACTGAAATCATATCAAGTATCTTTTCTGACCACAATGGTCTGAAACTAGAAATCAACAACAGGAGGAAAACAGAAACATTTAGAAATATGTGGAAATTAAGCAACACATTCTTAAACAACCTAACTTTATGACTCAAGAAATTAGAAAAAGAAAAAGCTAAGACCAAAATTAGCAGCAGAAGAAATATGATAAAAAAATTATAGCAGAAACAGATTTTTGGGGAGGTGGCAGAGTACAAGGATCCTAATCTCATGCTTGGTCCAATGGTTCACCTAGATAACACCAAACATCAATGTAAATAACCCAGAAACTGACCCAAAGCCTAGCAAAGTAGACTTTCCACAGCTAATTTAGAGAAGAGGCCACATCAAAAATGGTAGAAAAGGCAGAAACATGTTCTAGAGTCAAATTGATTCCTGAGACTGTCAGCAGGAGGGAGAGACTGCAAGGATGAGAAGGGAGAAGAGTAGACTCCATACCAGACACCCAAGCATGGGGAATCTGCATTGGGAGACAAATCCCCTTTGGCTTTGGAAAACTAGAAGGGCTTCGCTTCACCAGTTTTTATAATCAGTAGGACTTAACACTGAGAACTTTAAAAATCAGAGGATTCCATCTAGGAGAACAAAAGGGTGATAGGAAACTGAGTTCTCAACCTTAAAAAGCCAGCATTAAAACAAAACAAAACAAAAACACTGTGAGATAAGGCATAGAAGCAACAGTTTAAAAAACTCCCAGCATATATTAAGGGAGCCTTATTTACTAACACAAGCAAATGGAAAGATATCCCATGCTCATGGATCAAAAGAATACATATTGTTGAACGTCCATACTACCCAAAACAATCTATAGATTTAATGCAATCTCTATCAAAATACTAACAGCCTTGTTCACAGAGCTAGAACAAATAATCCTAAAACTTGTACAGAACCACAAAGAACCCTGAATAGCCAAAAAATATTGATAAAGAAGAACAAAACTGAAAGTATCACAATCCCAGATTTCAAAATATACTAGAAAGCTGTATTAACCAAAACAGTATGATACTGCCACAAAAATACACACCTAGATCAATAGAACAGAATAGAGAACTCAGAAATAAACCCACAATTATATGGTCAATTAATCTATGACAAAGCAGGCAAGGACATGCAATGGGGAAAAGACAGTTTCTTTAACAAATGGTATCAGAAAACTAGACACCTATAAGCAAAAGAAAGAAAATGAACTATTTTCTTATACTATGCACAAAAATAAAATCTAAATAGAATTAGTACCTAATGTGAAACCTGAAATCATAAAAGTCCTAGAATAGAGCACAGGCATTAATTTCTCTGACACTGGTCACAGCAACATTTTTCTAGATATGTCTCATAGGGCAGGGAAACAAAAGCAAAAATAAACTATTGAGACTACATCAAATTAAAAACTCCCACAGTGCAAAAGAAACAATTAACAAAATAAAAATACAACTTACTAAATGGGGGGAAATATTTGCAAATGATATATCCAATAAGGGGCTAAAATACAAAATATATAGAGGGTTTATACAATTCAACACCAATCATCATCATCATCATCATCACCATGATCCAATTTAAAAATGGGCAGAAGACATAAATGACATTTCTCTATAGAAACAAAACAGATAACAGACACAGGGAAAGATGTTTACTCATCATCAGGGAAAGACAAATTAAAACCATAATGAGATATCACCTTATACCTTTCAGAATGACTAAAATAAAAAGCACAAGACACAAGTGTGGGCAAGGATATGTAGAAAAAGGATCCCTCATGCACTGTTAGTGGGAATGCAAAGTGGTATAGACATTGTGAAAAACAGTATGTTTCCTCAAAATGTTAAAAATAGAATTACCATATGATCCAGTAATCCGCTATTGAATATTTACCAAAATAATATGAAAACACTAATTCAAATGATAGATGCAGCCTTATTTATTATAACATTATTTTCAGTAGCCAAAATAGTGAAGAAATGAAAGTGTCTATCATTTAACGAATGGATACAGAAGAGATGGTAAATGTATACAATGGAATATTACTCAGCCACAAAAAGAATGAAATCTTGTCATTTGCAAAAACATGGATGGTTCCAGATGGTATGACCCTGTTAAATAACTCAGTGAGAGAAAGACAGATACTATATAATTTCATTCATATGTGAAATTTAAGAAACAAAACAATGAATAACAAAAAATTGATAAACCAAGAAACAGACTCTTAACTATAGAGAACAAACTGATGGTTACTAGAGGGGAGATAGGTGAGGGGATGGGTGAAACAGGTGAAGGGCAATATGTTCTTATGATGAGCACTGAACAATGTATAGAATTGTTGAGTCATTATAGTATACACCTGAAACTACTATAACACTATATATTCATTTTATGAAACTAAAAAATTAATTAATTTTAAAAAGATTATACCAGAAATTAATAAAACAGAGATAAGGCAATTTTAAAAAATCACTAATAGAGTTGGACTTTTTAAAAGATAAGCAAATTGACAAACTTTTAGCTATAATAACCAAGAAAAAAAGAGAAAAACCTCAAAATTATAAATTTATATAAATTTATTTGTATTAATTGGGGCTCCTGGGTGGTTCAGTGGGTTAAAGCCTCTGCCTTCAGCTCAGGTCATGATTCCAGGGTCCTGGGATCGAGACCCGCATTGGGCTCTCTGCTCAGCAGGGAGCCTGCTTCCTCCTCTCTCTCTGCCAGCCTCTCTGCCTACTTCTGATCTCTGTCAAGTAAATAAATGAAATCTTTTAAAAAAATTTATTTGTATAAATTTATATAAATATAAATGAGAAAGGAGACGTTAAACTGACAGCATAGAAACACAAAGGATTATACAGGCGACTATGAGACATTATACATGGATGAACTGGATAATCCAGAAAAACAACTGTCAATTTTGGAGCAAACAACCTAAAAAGACTGAATCATGAAGGAATAGAAGTTTGAACAGACCTGTAACTAGTAAGGAGATTCAATCAGTAAGAAAAAAAAGAAAAGAAATGAAATGAAATGAAATGAAATGAAATGAAATGAAATATAAAACAAAACAAAACCCAAGACCAGATGATTGCATTGGTGAATCCTATCGAACATTTTAAAAAGAATTATTGCCTATACTTCTCAAACTCTTCCAAAAAATTTAAGAGGAAATGCTCCTAGACTCATTTTAGAAGGCTAGGATTAGGGGCACATGGGTGGCTGAGTCAGTTAAATATCTGCCTTTAACTCAGGTCATAATCTCAGGGTCTTGAGATTGAGTCCCATATCAGGCTCTCTGCTTATTGTGGAGCCTGCTTCTCTCTCTGCCCTTTTCTCATGCTCACCCCAAGTCTCTCTCTCTCAAATAAATAAATAAAATCTTTTAAAAAAAGACCAGGATAACCCTCATAACAAGCCAGATGAGGAGTCTACAAGAAAAGAAAAACTATAAACAGCATTGTATTTTTGGTTATGACATCAAAACCATAAGCAAGAAAAGCAAAATTCAACAAGTAGGACTACATCAAATCAAAAAGTTTTGCTGAGTGAAATAAGTCAAGCAGAGAGAGGCAATTATCATATGGGTTCACTTAATTGTGGAGCATAAGGAATAACATGGAGGACATGTGGAGATGGAGCGGAGAAGGGAGTTAGGGAAAATTGGAGGGGGAGATGAACCATGAGAGACTGTGCACTCTGAGAAACAAACTGAGGGTTTTGGAGGGGAGCAGGTTGGGAGGTTTGCTGAGACTGGTGATGGGTGTTATGGAGGGTACATATTGCATGGAGCACTGGGTGGAGCACTGGGTGTGGTGCATAAACAGTGAATTCTGGAACACTGAAAAGAAATTTTAAAAAAATAAAATTTTTTTTAAAAGTTGTGCATAAAAGAAACAATCAACCAAATGAAGAGATAATCTATGGAATGGTAGAAAACATCTGCAAACTATATATTAATTGAGGATCTATAATGGTTGTGAGATCTTACCTACCAGCAAGTTAATAAAATAGCCTGCTACAGTTTCACAAATACTGACAAGACACAAAACTGGGTTAGAGGCAAAATACCATTTGTTATTCACAGTAGTAACAGCAGTCAGTGTAACATTGCTGTTTAAGTTCCCTAAGACCCAGTTCTCTCACATTGATGTGATGAGAGCCAGGTATTGCCAGTAGATGTGGTGGACTGTGTTACAGGAGTCGGGAAACCTTGATGTTATATAAGTGGTTGCCAATAAACCTGCCTATCCTACTCTCCAGAGAGAGATATCTCTATCTCTACTCTCCTGAAATACAAACAAACCCAATGCAGGAAAGCACCTTTCCTTTTCCCCCTCAGTTCCAGCCTTGCTATCTATCTGTGTTGTTTCTTAGAGATGCCAAGTACATTCCCACCTAAACTTATGCTTGGAAGACTCTTCTTCTGCATATCTATTGTTCTCACTTTCTTTAGCTGTATGTCTGGCCTAATGTCACTCTATCCAAAACACTCTTCCAGATAGGTAATTATAAAATAATACCTCCTATCCTTTACCCTGCTTTATGTTTCTTCATTGTTTTCACCTTATCTACTTTCTTGCTTTTGGTTTACTTTAGTGAAATGCATCTCATCGTTAATTCCATTAAGGAATTTGGAGTAATGTCTGGCACATAACACCCAAGAGGAAGAAGAAAATAAAGCAAGAAGGAGAGAGGTAAGGAGAAAAGGAAAGAGGGAGGGAAAGAAGAAAGTGAGACAAAGAGAGAAGGATGGCGGAAGTAAAGGAGGAAAGAGTGATATCAAAATTATTCTAAAGTAGCCAGTCTGAGGAAGTGTGAGGAGAGTAGCACCAAAGATTATGAACTTGGTTATAATTTATTTTTTAAGAGGAAAATCATTTTTTAAATTTCACAAAGTCAAATATCACTTGTTAAAATGTATTCATATGTTCTAGTTTTATATCAATATGTCTTATTTACTATGTCTTCATATGGCAGAGAGACAGAGAGGGTAAGGTCTTTGGTGTCTCTTCTTATAATCCCATTATGACAGTCTCACCTGATGACTTCATCTAAACTTAATTGTTTCAAAAGCCCCATTTCAAATACCACTACATTAGGACTTAGGGCTTAAGCATATGGATTGTTGTGGGGGAGGTGGTGTTGGAGGGAGACACAATTCACCCCATAGCAACCACTAATAGGAACAACACAAAGGTAAGATCTCCCTCTCAGGTCATGTCCAGGTAGACACAGGTGACATAGGTCACCCATTTTCTACCTTCTAACCTGGTTCAATTTATTTTCTATAGAGAGCTATAGACTAGGGTGATCAGGAGTATTTTAGTTCCTTTTCTTAGAAGCATCTCACACCAAAATGGACTCCTTAAAATTTTCACTAAAATTAATAATCCTAAACTCAACATGGATGTGTTTTTTAACTCTTAGGATATAAATGTAAGGCATCCAGTGCAACTCTTTCCTCCCTGAATTCACTTTCAGGTAAGGAGTTTCCTTTCCATGTTGAAAGGTTGTAGATGCACACAAAGATTTAGCACGTTGTTTACCATCTTGAACATTTAGAAATTATTCAAAATTCAACAATATGGAATTAATTAAATCTCTACAATAAAATGCCAAAGATGTTTTAGGTAAGCATGGGATGACATGGAAACATGTACCTAGTCTATGTCAAGAGGAAAAAAAAAGTTACTAAACAGTATGTGTGTCAGAGAAAGAAAGGACAGAAAAGCTGCATGCTCAAAGTGGACCTCTCCAGTATGCCTTGTTTCCCCCCACCGTCTTTTTTGCTTATCTGTTTCCTAAACTTTCAACAATGATAAATACTTTTGAAAAAACAGTAATATCTACCCTCTAGTCTAATTCTATTGAAAAAATCACTAACTTCTACACATTTTCAAATACAGTTTACAATGCTTTAGCTGATACATAAGCCTGAATATATGTTCTTGGTTTCACACACATATTTTCTTGACTTATCAATTCTAATGTGAACATGGAAGTCCCAAAATGTGAAGAACAATTACATATAATTCTTTAACCTCCTGGTGCCTAAGAAATTAAGAGACGCAAAATTTACAACTTATTAAATACATGAATCAGAAATATGTGATGGAAAATGGCCTTAAAATTTAAAAGTAGATAAAATGTATCTGAATTGCTTTTGTCTATACTCTAAATATGTTTATTTCCCAAATAAAAGAATCTTTTCTTTTCCCCAAAATATTGTTTTTTCTTCAAAATTATTACTATTTGAGACAGTCTCATCCTTAGGGTATCAGTTCAAACTTTTGTTCAAAAAAGCATCACTGGAGTTCTGTGCCCTGCCACTAAATTGAACTGACTGCCAACTTAATCATTGGTAGGAAATCTAGGTTGGATGCACCATATTGTGCCTCTGGAAATTTTTCCTATAGATATGTTATACATGTGCCAAAGAATATATGTAAAATATACACACTCAGTATTGTTTATAATAGCAAAAAACTGGCAATAAATTAAATATTTATTAATAGATTATGACTAGATTATATTCCATGCATATGGTAGAATATATAACTATTACTTTAAAAAGAGTAGGGCAATTTTCGTGTATATACTGGTGTGGGACTGATATTAGAAAGTGAAAAGAAGCAGAGTCCTATAGAATTATATGCATAGCATGATATGTGTTTATGTACATGTATATATAGAATCATTAAGAATATAGATACTTCTGGAAAAGGGGAACTAAGATAACCAGAGGACAATATAAAAATAAACCCTTTGACCTTTTGAATTTTGAATCTAGTGCATGAATTTCCTTTTTAACAAACTCATAAACTTGGAACAAATTTTTTTTTTCCTCAGGGATCATTTTATCTTGTGAGGCATCAGAAATAGTCCTTCCATTGTGACTTTTTAAAAATTTCTTATTTTAAATTTATTTTTATTTATTTTAATTTTTGTTTAAATTCCAGTTAGTTGACATACAGTGTATATTAGTTTTAGGTGTACAATATAGTGATTCAACACTTCTGTACAACAGCCGGTGCTCATCACAAGTGCCCTCCATAATCCCCTACACCAATTTAAGCCATTCCTCCCTCCCAACTCCCTTCTAGTAACCATCAGTTTGTTCTCTATAGTTAAGAGTCTGTTTCTTGGTTGATCTCTCTCTTTTTATCACCCATTTGCTCATTTGTACTGTTTCTTAAATTCCACAAAATCATGGTACTTGTCTTCCTCTGTCTGACTTATTTTGCTTAGCCTATTAATCTCTAGTTCTACCCATGTAGGTGCAAATGGCAATATTTCTTTTTGTTTTTTCTTTCTTTTTTTTTTCTTTTTTTTTTCCTTTTTATAGCGGAGTAATATTCCAGTGTGTGGGAAGCTGGGGCAAGATGGCAGAGAAGTAGGAGATGCTATTTCAACTGGTCCCCTAAAGTGAGCTAATTATCTACGAGAGCACTCTGAACACCCATGAAATCAGCCTGAGATGTAGGATTATACACTTCTGGATTTCTATGGGGCCAGAAGAACATCAGTGGAGAGGTAAAGGGGAATGGGAATCGGACTGATATTAGAGGATAAACAGAAGGGGGAAGGAGCAACCAGAAGTGACCCATTGGAAAGTAACACCCTAATATAAGAGTGCCCTGTGATTGGGGACCAGCATTAACTTGGAGTCTGGTTAAAAGTGCTCAAAAAGAGAAAAAGATCTTAAGTGGCAACTAGTAGAATCAAAGGTGGTCACTGGCACAGGCCTAAGCCACGCACCAAGGACGGCCACCGCTGGCGACCACCCATGTCAGAAAGAGTGCAGCAAAGCCTCCAGGCCTGGTCCCTGAGCCCCTGACTTTCCACTGCTTGCACCAGTGCTGGGCTAGGGACCCTCTGCATGTGAGGGAGTCTGATGTGTGCACCAGCTGGTGCTCTCTGGAACCACAGCCTTTTGCACTCTGCAGGCACACTGTGTGACTCGGGACTAAGTCATGCTCCCTTCCCACACCAGAGAGTGCTCTGTGCAGGTGCTAGCCAGTGGACAATAGGACCCACTGAGAGTCTGAACAATCCCAGTCCGGGCTTGAAAATCTCAGCGCACTACCTCTGGTTGGGATCTCTGGGGTGGTCTGGATCCCAGACAGCAGTCTTGGCAAAGGCAGCCAGCCACTAGAAGTGGGTTCCCTGGACAAATATCATTCGTGGCTTTAGTGGCATGGAGGTTGCAGAGACAAGTGGGCGCACTTTGTGCAACCCCTGAGATGCTGGCTGGGGGGTGCACAAGGCCTGTGGGAGATTGCACAGCTCAGTGGAGTTTGCAGAAGGGTGAGTCTGTGTGCTCTGGACTACCCAGAGGGGAGCAGACTGAGGCTTCTCTCTGAGGTGGAGGCCTGGGTGCAGTTTGTTTTCCACTAAACCTCCAAAAGCCACAAAAAGCCACCAAAGAATAAAAACCTCCAGAGACCAAAAGCCTGAAAAACTGGTTTCAACAGAGCCCAGCCCCTTGATAGGGAGCAGGAGGACTCAATACAAGCAAGACTGACTGAAAAACAATGGCAGACTCCTCCCCTAGAAAGCCAGCTGAAAGAATGAGAGGACAACCACAACAGGGTCCCCATAAATCTGTAAAACCCAAATATCAGGGGAAAACAAGATATTAAGTTCCCGGTATTGACTTAAAACCTGTATATTTCATAGACACAACTTTTATTTTTAATTCATTCTCACTATTCTTGTTCTTTCTATTTTTTTAACCTATCCACCATTACAACAAGAGTTTCAATACAACAAATTCTATAATAACCCTTTAACTTGAACTTTTTTTCATTCATATATCTGTGTTTTTCTTTTGCTTTTCTATTTTTTAAATAGAATATAGGTATAAGCTTCAAGGTAATCCTCTTTCCCTAATCAATACTACCCCTATATATAAACCAGTTTTAATCTCCCTTTATCTCTGGAAAGTTGAGTCCTTTAACAAAGATATCAAGATACACCCAGGAAGAATCAAAATAACCTTCCTTGCCCACATTGAGGATTTATAACCACCCTTGCATATTTTTCTTGTATCAGCATTTCTATGTATATGTCTCTGTTCTAGTATTATATAAATCTTAACCTTGGGGTTAATTTTGACTGGGTTCTTTTTTTTTTTAAATTTTTTCTTGTCATTTACTTTTGTTATTCTCTTTGTCTGTTTTTGTTTGTATACCTTATAAAGCTTACCTATGGGACCTATTATGGTGGGTCTTCTCTCTCTCTCTCTTTCTTTTTCCTGTCTGTCTCTTTCTCTCTTTTTTTCTTTTTCCTTTCTTTTTAGTGGTGACTTCCAATTGCTCAGAAGAGTTCCAGGGTGCACCTTGCCTGGATCACGGTGGATATATTCAGCTACACATCCCCTCAACCATCTCTCACAAAAATGACTAGGAGGAGAATGCCCAACAGAGGAAAAATTCAGAGACTGTGCCTTCTCCATCAGATTATTGGATATGGACATAGACAGTATGTCAGAAAGGGAATTCAGGGTAACAATTATCCAGGCAATGACTAGGTTGGAGAAAACCATTAATCACAACATGGAATTGATTAGGACAGAAGTGAAAGCTGCCTGGGAAGAAGTTAAAAATGTTGTCAATGAGATCTAATCTAATCTAAACTCTCTAACAGCTAGGATAACTGAGGCAGAAGATAGAATTAGTGATCTAGAGGACAAACTGATAGAGAAAAGGGATCGAACAGGCAGCTTAGAAGCTATGAAAACAGATAGGGAAATAAATGACACCATGAAACATTCCAACCTCAGAATTATTGGGATCCCTGAGGGGGAGGAGAAAGAAAGAAGACAAGAAAATACAGTTGAACAAATTCTCCATGAAAATTTTCCCAACCTGGGGAATGGAACCACTGTTCATGTCCTAGAGGCAGAAAAATCACCACCCAAGATCATAGATTCTAGAAAGACTGAAAGACACCTGATTGTGAAACTAATGAATTATAATTTTAGACAGGAGCTCTTGAAAGCAGCTAGGGAGAAGAGATTCCTTACAAACAGAGGAAGACCCAGCAGAATAACCTCAGACCTGTCCACAGAAACCTGTTCACAGAAAACCAGAAAGGGCTGGCAAGACATATTCAGGGCACTAAATGAGAAGAACATGAAACCAAGAATACTTTATCCATCAAGGCTGACATTCAAAATGGATGGAGAGATAAAGAGCTTCCAAGACCGGCAAGGTTTAAAAGAGTATATGACCACCAAGTCACCACTATGAGAAATATTAAGGGGGTTCTATAAAAGAAGAAAGAACCCAAGAGTGTCATAGAACAGAAATTTACAGAGACAATCTATAGAAACAGGGACTTCACAGGCAACATGATGTCAATTAAAATCTGTCTTTCAATGATCACTCTCAATGTGAATGGCCTAAACCCTCCCATAAAATGGCACAGGGTTGCAGACTGGATAAAACGACAGGATCTATCCATATGTTGTCTACGAGAGACCCATTTTGAACCTAAGGATACATCCACACTGAAAGAGAAGAGATGGAGAAGTATCTTTCATGCCAATGGGCCTTAAAAGAAGGCTGGGGTAGCAAGTCTCATATCAGGTAAATTAGATTTTAAAGTAAAGACTGTAGTCAGAGATAGAAAAGGACACTATATCATTCTTAAAGGGTCTATCCACCAAGAAAATCTAACAATTGTAAATATTTATGTCCCCAATATGGGAGTAACTAAGTACATAAGACAATTGTTAATCAAGATAAAGAGTCACATTGATATGAATATATTAATAGTAGGGGATCGTAACATGCAACTCTCAGTGATAGACAGATCATCCAAGCAGAATATCAATAAAGAAACAAGAGCATTGAATGACACATTGGACCAGATGGACCTCATAGATATATACAGAATATTCCACCCTAAAACAATAGAATACTCATCTTCTTAAGTGAACATTAAACTTTCTCCAGGATAGACCACATACTGGGTCACAAATCAGGGCTCAACCAATACCAAAAGATTGAGATTATTCCCTGCATATTCTCAGACCCCAACGCTTTGAAACTAGAACTCAACCATAAGAAAAACTTTGGAAGGAATTCAAGCACTTGAAAGCTAAAGACCACCTTGCTTAAGAATGTTTGGATCAATCAGGAAATCAAAGAAGAACTTAAACAATTCATGGAAATCAATGAGAATGAAGACGCTTTGTTCCAAAACCTATGGGATACAGTAAAGGCAGTCTTAAGGGGGAAGTACATAGCCATCCACCCCTCCCTCAAAAAAAATTGAAAAATCCAGAATACACCAGCTATCTTTACACCTTGAAGAAATGGAGAATCAACAACAAATTAAACCAACCCCACACACAAGAAGGGAAATAATCAACATTAGAGCAGAGATCACTGAGATAGAAACTAGAGCTACAGTAGAACACATCAACAAAACTAGAAGCTGGGGCACCTGGGTGGCTCAGTGGGTTCAGCCTCTGCCTTCAGCTCAGGTCATGATCTCAGCGTCCTGGAATCGAGTCCCATTTCGGGCACTCTGTTTAGCAGGGAGCCTTCCTTCCTCCTCTCTCTGCCTGCCTCTCTGCCTACTTCTGATCATTCTCTGTCAAATAAATTAAAAAGTAGAAAAAAATTATAAAAAAATAAAAAATTTTTTCATGTGTCTGATAGCCATTTGTATGTCTTCATTGGAGAAGTGTCTGTTCATATCTTCTGCCCATTTTTTGATATAATTGTCTGTTTTGTGTGTGTTGAGTTTCAGGAGTTCTTTATAGATCCTGGATATCAACCTTTTGTCGGTACTGTCATTTGCAAATATCTTCTCCCATTCCGTGGGTTGCCTCTTTGTTTTCTTGACTGTTTCCTTTGCAGTGCAGAAGCTTTTGATCTTGATGAAGTCCCAAAAGTTCATTTTCGCTTTTGTTTCCTTTGCCTTTGGAGACACATCTTGAAAGAAGTTGCTGTGGCTGATATCGAAGAAGTTACTGCCTATGTTCTCCTCTAGGATTCTGATGGATTCCTGTCTCATGTTGAGATCTTTTTATCCATTTTGAGTTTACCTTTGTGTATGGTGTAAGAGAATGGTCAAGTTTCATTCTTCTGCATATAGCTGTCCAGTTTTCACAGCACCAGTTATTGAAGAGACTGTCTTTTTTCCACTGTATATTTTTTCCTGTTTTGTTGAAGATTAATTGACCAGAGAGTTGAGGGTCCATATCTGGGCTCTCTACTCTGTTCCACTGGTCTATGTGTCTGTTTCTATGCCAGTACCATGCTGTCTTGGTGATCACAGCTTTGTAGTAAAGCTTGAAATCAGGTAACGTGATGCCCCCAGTTTTATTTTTGTTTTTCAACATTTCCTTAGCAATTCAGGGTCTCTTCTGGTTCCATACAAATTTTTGGATTATTTGCTCCAGCTCTTTGAAAAATACTGGTGGAATTTTGATCGAAATGGCATTAAAAGTATAGATTGCTTTGTGAGATTAAGAGTCACTTATGGTTTGTCTCCCTCCCAATTCCATCTTGTTTCATTTACTCTTCTCCTACCCCCTCAACCCCCCATGTTGCATCTCCTCTCCCTCATATCAGGGAGATCATATGATAGTTGTCTTTCTCCGATTGACTTATTTCGCTAATCATGATACCCTCTAGTTCCATCCACGTCGTCGCAAATGGCAAGATTTCATTTCTTTTGATGGCTGCATAGTATTCCATTGTGTATATATACCACATCTTCTTTATCCATTCGTCTGTAGATGGACATCTAGGTTCTTTCCATAGTTTGGCTATTGTAGACATTGCTGCTATAAACATTCGGGTGCACGTGCCCCTTCGGATCACTACGTTTGTATCTTTAGGGTAAATACCCAGCAGTGCAATTGCAGGGTCATAGGGTAGTTCTATTTTCAACATTTTGAGGAACCTCCATGCTGTTTTCCAGAGTGGTTGCACCAGCTTGCATTCCCACCAACAGTGTAGGAGGGTTCCCCTTTCTCCGCATCCTCGCCAGCATCTGTCATTTCCTGACTTGTTAATTTTAGCCATTCTGACTGGTGTGAGGTGATATCTCATGGTGGTTTTGATTTGTATTTCCCTGATGCCGAGTGATATGGAGCACTTTTTCATGTGTCTGTTGGCCATCTGGATGTCTTCTTTGCAGAAATGTCTGTTCATGTCCTTTGCCCATTTCTTGATTGGATTATTTGTTCTTTGGGTGTTGAGTTTGCTAAGTTCTTTATAGATTTTGGACACTAGCCCTTTATCTGATATGTCATTTGCAAATATCTTCTCCCATTCTGTCAGTTGTCTTTTGGTTTTTTTAACTGTTTCCTTTGCTGTGCAAAAGCTTTTGATCTTGATAAAATCACAAAAGTTCATTTTTGCCCTTGCTTCCCTTGCCTTTGGTGATGTTCCTAGGAAGATGTTGCTGCGGCTGACGTCGAAGAGGTTGCTGCCTGTGTTCTCCTCGAGGATTTTGATGGATTCCTTTCTCACATTGAGATCCTTCATCCATTTTGAGTCTATTTTCGTGTGTGGTGTAAGGAAATGATCCAATTTCATTTTTCTGCATGTGGCTGTCCAATTTTCCCAACACCATTTATTGAAGAGGCTGTCTTTTTTCCATTGGACATTCTTTCCTGCTTTGTCGAAGATGAGTTGACCATAGAGTTGAGGGTCCATTTCTGGGCTCTCTATTCTGTTCCATTGATCTATGTGTCTGTTTTTGTGCCAGTACCATGCTGTCTTGATGATGACAGCTTTGTAATAGAGCTTGAAGTCCGGAATTGTGATGCCACCAACTTTGGCTTTCTTTTTCATTATTCCTTTGGCTATTCGAGGTCTTTTCTGGTTCCATATAAATTTTAGGATTATTTGTTCCATTTCTTTGAAAAAAATGGATGGTACTTTGATAGGAATTGCATTAAATGTGTAGATTGCTTTAGGTAGCATAGACATTTTCACAATATTTATTCTTCCAATCCAGGAGCATGGAACATTTTTCCATTTCTTTGTGTCTTCCTCAATTTCTTTCATGAGTACTTTATAGTTTTCTGTGTATAGATTCTTAGTCTCTTTGGTTAGGTTTATTCCTAGGTATCTTATAGTTTTGGGTGCAATTGTAAATGGGATGGACTCCTTAATTTCTCTTTCTTCTGTCTTGTTGTTGGTGTAGAGAAATGCAACTGATTTCTGTGCATTGATTTTTATATCCTGACACTTTGCTGAATTCCTGTACAAGTTCTAGCAGTTTTGGAGTGGAGTCTTTTGGGTTTTCCACATATAGTATCATATCATCTGCGAAGAGTGATAGTTTGACTTCTTCTTTGCCGATTTGGATGCCTTTAATTTCCTTTTGTTGTCTGATTGCTGAGGCTAGGACTTCTAGTACTATGTTGAATAGCAGTGGTGATAATGGACATCCCTGCCGTGTTCCTGACCTTAGCGGAAAAGCTTTCAGTTTTTCTCCATTGAGAATGATATTTGCGGTGGGTTTTTCATAGATGGCTTTGATAATATTGAGGTATGTGCCCTCTATCCCTACACTTTGAAGAGTTTTGATCAGGAAGGGATGCTGTACTTTGTCAAATGCTTTTTCAGCATCTATGGAGAGTATCATATGGTTCTTGTTCTTTCTTTTATTACTGTGTTGTATCACATTGATTGATTTGCAGATGTTGAACCAGACTTGCAGCCCTGGAATAAATCCCACTTGGTCGTGGTGAATAATCCTTTTAATGTACTGTTGAATCCTATTGGCTAGTATTTTGGCAAGAATTTTTGCATCTGTGTTCATCAAGGATATTGGTCTGTAGTTCTCTTTTTTGATGGGATCCTTGTCTGATTTGGGGATAAGGTGATGCTGGCCTCATAAAATGAGTTTGGAAGTTTTCCTTCCATTTCTATTTTTTGGAACAGTTTCAGGAGAATAGGAATTAGTTCTTCTTTAAATGTTTGGTAGAATTCCCCTGCGAAGCCGTCTGGCCCTGGCCTTTTGTTTGTTTGGAGATTTTTGATGACTGTTTCAATCTCCTTACTGGTTATGGGTCTGTTCAGGCTTTCCATTTCTTCCTGGTTCAGTTGTGGTAGTTTATATGTCTCTAGGAATGCATCCATTTCTTCCAGATTGTCAAATTTGTTGGCATAGAGTTGCTCATAGTATGTTCTTATAATTGTCTGTATTTCTTTGGTGTTCGTTGTGATCTCTCCTCTTTCATCCATGATTTTATTTATTTGGGTCCTCTCTCTTTTCTTTTTGATAAGTCTGGCCAGGGGTTTATCAATCTTATTAATTCTTTCAAAGAACAAGCTCCTAGTTTCGTTGATTTGTTCTATTGTTTTTTTGGTTTCTATTTCATTGATTTCTGCTCTGATCTTTATGATTTCTCTCCTCCTGCTGGGTTTAGGCTTTCTTTCTTGTTCTTTCTCCAGCTCCTTTAGGTGTAGGGTTAGGTTGTGTACCTGAGACCTTTCTTGTTTCTTGAGAAAGGCTTGTACCGCTATATATTTTCCTCTCAGGACTGCCTTTGTTGTGTCCCACAGATTCTGAACCGTTGTGTTTTCATTATCATTTGTTTCCATGAATTTTTTCAATTCTTCTTTAATTTCCTGGTTGACCCATTCATTCTTTAGAAGGATGCTGTTTAGTCTCCATGTATTTGGGTTCTTTCCAAATTTCCTCTTGTTATTGAGTTCTAGCTTCAGAGCATTGTGGTCTGAAAATATGCAGGGAATGATTCCAATCTTTTGATGACGGTTGAGACCTGATTTAGGACCAAGAATGTGATCTACTCTGGAGAATGTTCCATGTGCACTAGAGAAGAATGTGTATTCTGTTGCTTTGGGATGAAAAGTTCTGAATATATCTGTGATGTCCATCTGGTCCAGTGTGTCATTTAAGGCCTTTATTTCCTTGTTGATCTTTTGCTTGGATTATCTGTCCATTTCAGTGAGGGGAGTGTTAAAATCCCCTACTATTATTGTATTATTGTCGATATGTTTCTTTGATTTTGTTATTAATTGGTTTATATAGTTGGCTGCTCCCACGTTAGGGGCATAGATATTTAAAATTGTTAGATCTTCTTGTTGGATAGTTCCTTTGAGTATGATATAGTGTCCTTCCTCATCTCTTATTGTAGTCTTTGGCTTAAAATCTAATTGATCTTATATAAGGATTGCCACTCCTGCTTTCTTCTGATGTCCATTAGCATGGTAAATTCTTTTCCACCCCCTCACTTCAAATCTGGAGGTGTCTTCAGGTTTAAGATGAGTTTCTTGTAGGCAACATATAGATGGGTTTTGTTTTTTTATCCATTCTGATACCCTGTGTCTTTTGATTGGAGCATTTAGCCCATTAACATTCAGGGTAAGTATTGAGAGATATGAATTTAGTGCCATTGTATTGCCTGTAAGGTGACTGTTATTGCATATTGTCTCTGTTTCTTTCTGATCTACTTCTTTTAGGGTCTCTCTTTGCTTAGAGGACCCCTCAATCTGAGGGTTTTGAAGGGGTGGGGGTGGGAGTTTGGGGGATCCAGGTGGTGCGTATTGTAGAGGGCACAGATTGCATGGAGCACTGGGTGTGGTACAAAAATTAATGAATACTGTTACGCTGAAAAATAAAAAATTTAAAAAAATAAATTAAATAACTTATCTTTTAGTAAAAAACAAAACAAAACAAAACAAAAGCTGATTTTTTGAAAGAATCATTAAGATTGAAAAACCATTGGCTAAACTAATCCAAAAGAAAAAAGATAGGAACCAAATTAATTAAATTATGAATGAAAAAGGAGAGATCACAACTAACACCAAGGAAATAGAAATAATCACCAGAAATTATCATCAACAGTTATGTGCCAATAAGTTAAGCAACATAGATGAAATGGATGCATTCCTGGAAACCTATAAACTTCCCAAACTGAATCAGGAAGAAATTAACAACCTGAATAGCCCAATATCTAGTAACAAAAATGAAGCAGTGATCAAAAACCTCCCAAAAAACAATAGCCAGGACCTGACGGATCCCTTGGGGAATTTTACCAAACATTCAAAGAAGTAATAATGGCTATTCTCCTGAAGCCTTTACAAAAAACAGAAACAGAAGGAAAACTTCCAGACTCTTTCTATGGAGCCACCACTACCTTAAAGCCCAAACCAGGCAAAGACCCCACCAAAAAGGAGAATTTCAGACCAATATTCCTGATGAATATGGATGCTCCGATTCTCAGCAAGATCCAAGCTAATATGGTTACAACAGTACATAAAAAAAGATTATCCACCATGACCAGGTGGGATTTACCCTTGTGATGCAAGGGTAGTTCAACATTTGCAAATCAATCAATTTGATAGAACAAATCAATAAGAGAAGAGAGAAGAGCCACATGGTTCTCTGAGTGGATGCAGAAAAAGCATTTGACAAGCTACAGCATCTGTTCTTCATTAAAATGCTTCAAAGTATAAAGATAGAGGGAACATTCCTCAACTTCATAAAATCTATCTATGAAAAATCCACAACGAATGTCATCCTCAGAGGGGAAGAGCTGACAGCCTTCTCCTTGAGATTGGGAACACGACAAGGATGCCCACTCTCACCACTCTTGTTCAACAGTATTAGAAGTCCCAGCAATAGCAATCAAATAAAAAAGAGAAATAAAATGTATTCAAATTGGCAATGAAGAAATTAAACTCTCTCTCTTTGCAGATGACATGATACTTTATATGGAAAACACAAAAGACTCCATCCCCAAACTAGTAGAACTCATACAGCAATTCAGTTCTGTGGCAGGATACAAAATCAATGTACCGAAATCAGTTGCTTTCTTATACACTAACAATGAAAATATAGAAAGGGAATTGAGACAATCGATTCCATTTACTATAGCACCAAGAACCATAAGATAACTGGGGATAAACCTAACCAAAGAGGTAAAGAAAGGATCTGTACTCATGGAACTACAGAACATTTATAAAAGGAATTGAAGAAGACACAAAAAGATGGAAGAAAATTCCATGCTCATGGTTCGGTAGAATAAACATTGTTGAAATGTCTATACTGCCTATAGCAATCTATACTTTCAATGCAATCCCGATCAAAATTCCACTGGCATTTTCATAGAGCTGGAACAAACAATCCTAAAATTTGTATGGAACCAGAAGAAACCCCGAATTGCTACGGAAATATTGAAAAACAAAACTTGGGGTATCACATCTCCTGATTTCAAGCTTTACTACAAAGCTGTGATCACCAAGACAACATGGTATTGGCACAAAAACAGACACATAGATCAGTGGAACAGAGTAAAGAGCCCAGATATAGACCCTCAAGTCTATGGTCAAATAATCTTCAACAAAGCAGGAAAGAAATATACAGTAGAAAAAAGACAGTCTCTTCAATAAATGGTGCTGGGAAAATTGGACAGTTATTTGTAGAAGAATGAAACTTGAACATTCCCTTACACCATACACAAAGATAAACTCAAAATGGATAAAAGACCTCAACATGAGGCAGGAATCTATCAAAATCCTAGATCAAAACATAGGCAGTAACCTCTTTGACATCAGCCACAGCAACTTCTTTCAAAATATGTCTCCAAAGGCAAAGGAATCAAAAGTGAAAATGAACTTTTGGGACTTCATCAAGATCAAAAGCTTCTGCACAAAGGAAACAGTCAACAAAACAAAGAGGCAACCAATGGAATGGGAAAAGATATTCACAAATGACACTACAAATGACACTATAGACAAAGGGCTGGTATCCAAGATCTATAAAGAACTCCTCAAACTCAACACACATAAAGCAGATAATCACATCAGAAAATGGGGAGAAGACATGAACAGACACTTCTCCAATGAAGACATACAAATGGCTAAAAGACACATGAAAAATATTCATCATCATTAGCCATCAGGCAGATTCAAATCAAAACCAGATTGAGATACCATCTTACACCAGCTAGAGTGACCAAAATTAACAAGACAGAAAACAACATGTGTTGGAGAGGATGTGGAGAAAGGGGAAGCCTCTTACACTGTTGGTGGGAATTCAAGTTGGTGCAGCCACTTTGGAAAACAATGTGGAGATTCCTTAAGAAATTAAAAATAGGGCTATCCTATGACTCTGCAATAGCACTGCTGGGTATTTACCCCAATGATACTGATGTAGTGAAAAGAAGGGCCATCTGTGCTCCAATGTTCATAGCAGCAATGCCCACAGTCACCAAACTGTGGAGAGAACCAAGATGCCCTTCAGTGGACGAATGGATAAAGATATGGTCCATATATACAATGGAGTATTATGCCTCCATCAGAAAGGATGAATATCAACTTTTGTATCAACATGGAGGGGACTGGAAGAGATTATGCTGAGTGTTAAGCAGAGAGAGTCCATTATCATATGATTTCACTTACTTGTGAGTCATAAGGAATAACATAGAGGACATGAAGAGATGGAAAGGAGAAGGGAGTTGGGGGAAGTTGGAGGGGGAGACAAACCATGAGAGTCTGTGGACTCTGAGGAAAAAAACTGAGGGTTTTGGAGGGAAGGGTTTGGGGGGTTAGGTGAGCTTGGTGGTAGGTATTATGGAGGGCACATATGGCATGGAGCACTGGGTGTGGTGCATAAACAATGAATGCTGGAACACTGAAAAGAAAAGAAATAAATGAAAAAAAAAGCAAAATATAGAAATATATTTAGATAGAACATTTAAAGAAACTTAAAAATTCCAGTGTGTCTGTGTGTCTGTGTGTTCCACCTCTTCTTTATTAATTTATCAACTGATTGATATTTAGACTCTTTCCATAATTTGGCTACTATAAATGATGGCCTATAAACATTGGGTGCATGTATTTTTTTTAATTAGTATTTTTGTATTCTTAAGTAATTACATAGTAGTACAATTCATAGGGTAGTTCTATTTTTAACTTTTGGCTGAACCTCCAAACTGTTTTACAGAGTGGCTGCACAAATTTGCATCGCCACTAACAGTGTAAAACTTTTCCCCTTTCTCCACATCCTCACCAATACCTGTTGTTTCTCATGTTATTGATTTTAGCCATTCTGACTGATGTCACGTGATATCTCATCATAGTTTTGATTTGTATTTCCCAATGATCAGTAGTGTTGAACATTTTTTCACATGTGTGTTGGCCAGCTGTAGGTCTTCTTTGGAAAAATGTCTATTCGTGTCTTCTGCTCATTTTTAATTGAATTATTCCGTTTTTTTTGAATGTTGAGTTTTGTGAGTTCTTTATATATGTTGGATACTAATCCTCTATTGGATTTGTCATTTGCAAAAGCTTGCAAAAACTTCTTCCAAAGTTTGCCTTTCAGCTTTGTTGATTGTTCCCTTTGCTGTGCAGAAAATGTTTATTTTGATAAAGTCCTAATAGTTTATTTTTACTTTTGTTTCCCTTGCCTCAGGACACATATCTAGAAAAAAGTTGCTATGGCCAATGTCAAAGAGGTTACTGTTTGTGTTCTCCTGTAGATTTTTATAGTTTCAGGTCTCACATTTAACTCTTTAATCCATTTGGATTTATTTTTGTGTATGGTATAAAAAAGTGATCAATTTTCCCAACACCATTTACTAAAAAGACAGTCTTTTTCCTTATTGGATATTCTTTCCTGATTTTTTGAAGATTAATTGACCATGTAGTTATGGGTTCCTATATGGGTTTTCTATTCTATTGATCTTTGTGTCTATTTTTATTCCAGTACCGTATTGTCATGATCATTGCAACTTTGTAATGTATCTTGAAGTCCAGAATTGTGACATCTCCAACTTTGCTTTTCATTTTTCAAAGTTGCTTTGGTGATTCAGGGTCTTTTGCGGTTTTGTACAAATTTTAGGATTGTTTAGTCTAGCTCTGTGGAAAATGCTGTTGATATTTTATAAGAATTATATTAAATTGGTAGATTGCTTTGGATAGTATAGACATTTTAACAATATTTGTTTTTTCAGTCCATGAGCATGGAATGTCTTTCCATTTCTTTGTGCCATTTTCAATTTCTTTCATCAGTGGCTTATAGGTTTCAGAGTATAGTTTTTGTTTTTTGTTTTTTTTGTTTGTTTGTTTGTTTGTTTGTTTTTACCCCTTTTGTTAGGCTTTTTCCTAGGTATCTTATTGTTTTGCTGCAATCGTAAATGGCATTGATTCCCTAATTTCTCTGTCTGTTGCTTCATTATTGGTGTAATGAAATGTAATAGATTTCGGGATGTTGATTTTGTATCCTGTGAATTTTCTAAATTCATTTATCAGGTCTAGTGGTATTTTGGTGGAGTTTTTTTGGGTTTTCTGCATATAGTATCATGTCATTTTCAAATAATGAAAGTTCTACTTCTTCTTTGCCAATTTGGATGTATTTTATTTCTTTTTTGTCTAATTGCAGGAGCAGGTTTCTAGTACTATGTTAAATAACAGTGGTGAGAATTGATATCCTTGTCTTATTCCTGACTGTAGGGAAAAAGGTCTCAGTTTTTCCCCATTGAGAATGATATTAGCTGTGGATTTTTCATATACAGCCTTCATTATGTTGAGATGTATGTTCCCTCTAAACCTACTTTGTTGAGGGTTTTTATCATGAATGGTTATCATACTTTGTCAAATGTTTTTTTCTGCATCTATTGAAGTGATCATATGGTCTTTATCCTTCCTTTTATCAATGTGGTGTATTGTGTTGATTGATTTGTGAATATTGAACCACACTTTCAACCCAGGAATAAATCCAACTTGGTTGTGGTGAATGTATTTTTTCCCCATATATTATTGTATTTGATTTGCTAGCATTTTATTGAGAATTTTTACATACATGTTCATCAAGGATGTTGGTTAGTAGTTCTCTTTTTTAGTGGACTCTATCTGGTTTTGAAATCAGGTAATGTTGGCCTCTTAGAATGAACTTGAACGTTTTCCCTCCTTTTCTATTTTTTGGAAGTTTGAGAAGAACAGGTATTAACTCTTCTTTAAATAATTCACCTAAGAAACCATCTAGCTCTGAAATTTAATTTGTTGGGAGTTTTCTGATTACTGATTCAAATTCATTGCTGGTTATCAGTCTTTTCCAGTTTTCTCTTTCTTACTGTTTCAATTTCAGTAGTTTATATGTTCCTAGGAATTTGTCCGCTTCTTCCAGGTTGCCCAATTTGTTGGCATATAGAGTCTCATAATATTCTCTTACAATTGTTTTATTTCTGTGGTGTTGGTTGTTATTTATCTTCTGTCATTTGTGATTTTACTTATTTAGGTCTTTCTCTTTTCTTTTTGGTAAGTCTAGCTAAACGTTTATAATTTTATTGATTTTTTTTTTCAAAGAACCAGCCTCTGTTTTTGTTTTGTTTTGTTTTGTTTTTAAGTTTCTCTACCATTCATTTTTACCTTAATCTTTATGATTTCCTTTCTTCTGCTGGTTTTAGGCTACTTTTGTTGTTTCTTTCTAGCTCCTTTAGGTGTAAGTTTAGGTCATGTATTTGAGATTTTTCTTGATTCTTGATGTAGGCCTTTATTGCTATATACTTCCTTCTTGGGATTTGGACCATTGTATTTTCATTTGTTTCCATGCATTTTTAAAATTTCTTCCTTGATTTCCTCGTTGACCCATTCACTGTTTAGTGGCATGTTGTTTAAACTTCAAGTATATGTGTTATTTCCAAAGTTTTTCTTGTGGTTGACTTCTAGTTTCATAGCATTGTGGTCAGAGAAGGTGCATAGTATAATTTCAGACTTTTTATTTTTGTTGAGGCCCTATTTATGACCTAATATGTGATTTGTTCTGGAGAATTTCCCAAGTGCATTTGAAAAATGTGTGTATGTTGCTGTTTCAGGATGGAATGTTCTTAATATATATGTTAATATATATATATGTATATATATATATGTGTGTGTATATATATATATATATATATATATATATATATATATATAAAGTCCATCTGGTCCAGTGTGTCATTCAAAGCCATTGTTTCCTTGTTTATTTTATGTGAGATGTTAATGTCCCTTACTATTGTTATATTATTTTCACTTGGTTCATTTATGTTTGGTACTGCTTTATATATTTGGGTATTCCCATGTTAAGGGCATAAATATTTACAATTGTTAGATCTTCTTGTTGGATTGCCTCCTTTATTATGATATAATTCCCTTCTCTGTCTCTTGTCAGAGTCTTAGTTTGAAAGTCTAGTTTGTCCAATATAAGTTTTGCTACTCTGGCTTTCTTTTGATATCCATTTGTGTGACAAATGTTTCTCCATCCCCTTACTTTCAATCTGCAGGTGTCTTTATACCTAAAATGAGCTCTTATAGGCAGGATATAGATGGGTCTTGTGTTTTCATTCATCCTGACACCTCATGTCTTTTGATTGAAGCATTTAGTCCATATACTTTCAAAGTAATTATTGATGGATATGTAATTAGTGCCATCCTATTACTTGTTTTGTCATAGTTTCTGGATATTTCTCTCATCCTTTTTTGTCTTTTTCGCTTTTGGTCTTTCTTTTCCATTCAAAAAATCTACTTTAATATTTCTGGCAGGGCTGGTTTAGTGGTCACAAACTCCTTTCGTTTTTGTTTGTCTGGGAAACTCTTTTTCTTTCCTTCTATTCTGAATGATAGCCTTGATGGATAGAGTACTCTTTTTTAAAAAAAGATTTTATTTACTTATTTGATAACAGAGATTACAAGTAGTCAGAGAGGCAGGCAGAGAGAGAGGAGGAAGCAGGTTCCCTGCTGAGCAGAGAGCCCAATGCGGGCCTCGATCCCAGGACCCTGGGATCATGACCTGAGCTAAAGGCAGAGGCTTCAACCCACTGAGCCACCCAGGTGCCCATGGATAGAATACTCTTGGCTGCAGATTTTCTAGATTCAGCACTTGGAATATATCATGGCCCTCCCTTCTGGCTTGCTAAATTTCTGTTGAGAATTTCCCAGCTAACCTTCTAGGTTTTCCCTTTTAAGTTAATGACTTCTTTTGTCTTGCTACTGTTAAGATTTTTTTCTTTATCACTGTATCTTGCCAATTTAATTATAATATGTATTGATGTTGGCCTGCTTTTGTTGATTTTGATAGGAGTTCTCTGTGCCTTTTGGGTCTGAATGTCTGTTCCCTTCCCCAGACTAGGGAGGTTTTCTGCTATTATTTCTTAAAATAAATTTTCTGCCCCCTTTTCTCTCTCTTCCTCTTCTATAACATGAGTGTTATTTTGTTTGATGTAGTTACTGAGTTCCCTAAGTCTATTCTTATGTTACATCATTCTTCTTTCTCTCTATTGTTCAGCTTTATTGCTTTCCATTACTTTGTTTTCTATGTCACTAATTCCTTCCTCTGCTTCTTCCAGTCTGATGTTCATTGCATCAAGTCTGTTACCACTCTCTTTTATTGCATTTTTCATCTCTGATTGATTCTTTTTACTCTTTTATCTCTGTGGTAAGGATATCTCTGATGTCTTCCACTCTTTTTCTCAAGCCCAGTGAGTATCCTTATGATTGTTGGTTTAAATTATCCATCAGACATGTTACTTATATCATTTTACTTAGCTATCTGGCTGTGGCCTTGTCTTGTTCTTTCATTTGGGATAAATTCCTCCAACTTGGCATTTTGTCTGTCTCTACTTTCTTCTCCATGTTAAAAAATCCAATTATGTCTCATGCTCCTAAATGTTATAGTTTTATGAAGAAAAGTTCAAGTAGTGCCGAGGGCCCAGTTCTTTAAGGAGTGTCTCCAAATTGTGTTTCATACACTTTGCTGTTGTGTTTTGGCTGCTCTATCCTTCAGGTCAGTTATCTACAGAACTTCTTGCTGCTGTGGGCAGTGTTTTGCCCCTGGCCTGAATGTGGTGAGTTTTGACTAGGCTTGCTCTAGTTTGTTTGTGAAATGAGACCGGATACCATCTCTATCAGAACTGAGGCCATGCAATACACTTTGGTTAGGAGATATGGTGTGGGTAGGGATTTGGGGTGGTCTTCTGGGGAGGGGCTCCCTGTGCTGGGACTGAGGCAATTGTAACTGAGAAGTGCAGTCCCACCAGAGAACAGGGAAGTGGGGCTTAATGTATGCAAGTTAGGCAGCCAGGGTCAGCTCTGTGCTACTCCCCCTAGGTGGCTCTGTGTTTATGCTGAGAGGTGGGAGAGGAAAATGGTGCCAGCCAGCTCCTTTGTTCTCAGAGAGGAATCTCCATGAACACTGCTTCTCAAGAACACACTCTGAGAAGAATAATCTCCTCCCATCCTGTGTGACCCAGAGATTCTGTAGGTTGCTATTTCCATACTATCTGCCCCTGGGTTGTTTCCCTGCTTTCTCTCTAGGAAGAGCACAGTGCCTTCCTAGCTCTATCCAGCCAAGCCTACTGACTTTTAAAACTCTAGGGTTTAAGATCCATTGGTTGCAAAACTCACAAAATTCTGTCCTTCTCACTTTCCAAGCCACTTGCTTTGGGAAAACATTCTCCTCACACATTCCCCTTTGTGCTCCCCCCTCTCTCTCTCTCCCTTCTCCATAACCATGGCCTTCCCCTCTACAGCACCTGTGATCCATTTCTTCCCTAAACCATGTCTCCACACTTCCTACCTTCTTTGATGAGGACTCTTTTCTCCTTTTAGTGTGGAATTTGTACTGTTGGGGCTGATTCCATGTTAAAACCTGTTAAACCCCTAGGGCCTGCCTGGGCCTACTTAGCCATAGTGACTCCATGTTGCCTAGGTAGCCATTTTGTTGTTTAAAAAATGCCTCAGCAGTTACTGATACCAGTTCTGGGTAGCCATTGCTAAAACACATACCTAAAACAAGGCCATTTTGTTGTTTAATAAACACCTCAGCAGTTACTAGTATCAGTTCCAGGTAACCATTACTAAAACACACAGGTAGGAGACATCCAATCAGCCAAAGCCACATGTGTAGATGTCTGTGGTTGTGCCCTATAAAACTAGCCTGTAAGACCAAGGGGTGGTCGCTCTCTTCAGAGGCGGCCCTGGCCGGTCAGTTTGACTTCTAATGCTTGGCATAGAATAAAGCTTTACATAACTTTCACTTTGTCTCAGTCTCATTCCTTTGATAACGGACCCAACAGTACTATCCTGGAACATAAATTCTTTATTGGGTGGACATCTTAGTAATGTAGATACAAGGCAAGTAGTTAGCTCAAGCACTAGAGGAAGGGTACAACATTACATTTATGTGACCAGATGAAAGCTACTCTTACTGATACCCTCTGGTATAGCTCTCTATGGAGGAAGTGTGGACAAACTTCTTAAGGATTAAAAATTAAAGAGCTCCCTGGGGACATAGACACCAAGATCTTGATCCATCTCTTCTGAGATTGCTAAAAACTTTCTTATTAACTGGCCAATATAATCCCACTAACAAGAATGATATGCTATAGTCCCAGAGGGGGACTTTGCCATTAGGAAAATGGGATCTGGACTGGTAGGTTGGCTCAGAGCCAGTACCAAATATTCATGGTGGAAGGGCCAATTTCATCAGAGCAGGTGGCTGTGCTTTGACTCCGGTAGCTCCCTGATAGGTGCCCATGTTTTGATTATAATGTAAGTGAACAAAAGAGTTGAACTTGGTAAACCAACTAGAGCACCCTTCGAAGCATCACACTGAGGCACTAAGATCATATTCCCTACAATTACCTTTGAGCTTCTTAGCATCTGCCTTAGCACTCATGGTTTAAAAGTATTTGTATTGGTCACAATACTAATGTGACCACAGATAGGTTTACCACTATGAAGACAGACCTCTAGAACATCTTCTTTCCATACTTAAACCTACTAATAGATCTGCAATGGTGTCATTGCAACAGTGAATTGAATGGCAGGGGAAATTGCAAGACCTTCCATTTTTAGCAGCAGCATGTGGCAGTGACAGAAACAAAGTCAGCAGAGGACAAAGGCCTCCTCTATCTCCATGAAAGTTTGGAAATAGAATTATCCCTTTGAACTAAGTAACCTCCCAAAAGTTGAGTAATTTTCAATTTGATAGAGGAGCTAAAAATCTTATAAAGTATTGAGCTAATTTTGGGGGCACATGAATTAATTTGAAAGTGTTTCAAAATATAAGGCTGCTCAGAAGCCAAGCAGCAGGAATCTGGATCTCACCCTAGTGCCCCACCACTAATTCTACAGCTACAACCTGAGTACTTCCTTCTTTCTTCTTCTGCTTCCATCTATCTTTCATCCTCTATATCTTTGTTTACTTCTCACAACTTCTGTTTACACATGACTTTGGCTCCACCTTTGGCATAGCCATTTAGCATTGCCTCCCTCTGCTAACTACCTCTGAACTGCCTAACTGACATGACACAGAAAGAAGTAAATGGCACAAACAGACTTCGCATGGGCCAAAATTTCCACAAGGAAGCACCTTCTAGTCATCTTCAACCCCACTGATTGACTGATGTTGGGTTAGATGTACACTGGTTCACTTACATGATAATTAAAACATGAACACCAAGTTCCATCTTGGCTCTAAACCTGTGTGGGGAAACCACAGGTGGGAGTAAAGGGAAGAGCAGAGCAGAGCTGGTACAAAGGCAGGCTGCCTAGAACTCTCCATCAGCAGAGTCTGGGCATAAGACAGTTTTCATTAGAAGGATCTGAGGGCTTTCCAAAATCCCCTACCAAGTCTCCATACTAGAAAACTTTGAGAACTTGGAAACTCTGGAAACAAGGTCTATAGAAAACTGGTAGAGATTCTGTTTAAACACACATTTTAACAAAGGCTAATTTGGGCTATGAGTGGAATGATAAACTAAATAAACTAAATGCACCTTAACTCTCCATTGTTAAATAGAGTTCACTTAGAATAAGGAGGGCATGTATTGCATGGAGCACTGGGTTCATAAACAATGAATCATGGAACACTGAAAAATTAAATTAAATTAAATTTAAAAAAAGAATTTCAGGAATTAATGAATCAGTTCAAAACTTTGCCAAAAGAAAAAGGCTTCCTAAATTAATATAATTAAGGGTTCTATGCATCCCTCTTTGTGCTCCTGAAATCACTTAGCATGTTCAACCCCTTACTCCATGTATTACAGTATGTTTTGATTAAACCAGAGTTTAATATATGCTCCAAAACACCTGTGCTATATTCATAGCCCCTAGTGAGACTATGAGTTAAATATATTAAATTTAAAACTATTATGTTGAAACAAGAGCAACAACAACAAAAAATCATTAGTTAGTATGCCAGTGTGGTGATATTTAACACAGATGATTGCTGGACTAGCCTCTGTTAAAAACAAGGATTACACCTTGATTTAAAGGCTTCCTCTCTGCATGCTCCAAAGGGCACAATAATAAACTCTGCAGGATTACTGGGCAAAGACAATGGGAATGAATCAAGGAAGAATTCCAAAACATTTTTTTTAATCTTGAATTTAAAATTTCAATGGCTTCCGCTGATTAAAAGTGAAGATTAAGCCAAAGTGCTTGATTGTATGTTTACAAGTGGTGGGTTTAGTTTGTGACTTCATTTGTTCTCACAGAATATCAAGACTGCAATCAATACCTTAATTCAGTTCTGGAAATGAAAAATGATTTTTTTTTTTCAGAAAAATTACAGAAAGTAATGCAAATTTAGTTCTTTTTGGTTTTGCCTGATTCTGTTGTTGTATGTTGAAGAATATCTTTAGAATTTTATCCTATGTTACATTTCTTACTCCTTATTGATTTACTTTGCTCAGTAAAACATTTTACTGTACACAGAAGCTGTATACAACTTTTCTGCAAATTGAACATGGTGCTTCTTTTGCTAGCTGCTTCTATAGTTTTGAACTATAATGATTTTTCTTTAGACTATCTTGTCATTAATTAGTGAGGAAATATATGAGATATTATATTTTCCTATATCCATCAATGTACACTGACATAATTTTAAAGAATTAGAAAGCACATCATTTCTTTTCTTAAGTCAATATTAAACAGTATCCTTTTCACCATGGCATGAGGTAAGTACTTTGTGACGTCATCATACTAGCTTTCTACCATGAAAAACTTTTACCTCTTTCAGTTAAGAATTGTCATGGCTATTTGGGGGCCACATGAATTATGAAAACATCATATTCTAAGATATAAACTCTACCCCAAGCAATGACTCACTTTACTTGTAATTTGTAATAAACTAACTCACTTATTTGTAATATTATTTGTATTTAACAACTGTATCAAGTACGAGGTGCAGTTCTGGCCCTATATTAGTATGAATGACAGTAATAAAGTTGGAAAATCAATGATAAATCAATAAAAATGAATACACTCATAATAATTGAGAAAATCTGCAATACTGAAAAATAAAAGGCAACCTAAGCAAAAACAAAATTAAAAATACCCTAAAGCAAAATGCTGATTTTATATAACTAACAGTTTTATATAACTAACAGTTGATCCAAGAGAAAGTAGCTAGCTTATCAAAATATATGAGACCAGGAAGAATAATATTTCTGAAAAAATTAGAATGCTTAAATATACCCAAATTAAAGATTTTTAATTTTATTTAAAGCAAAATGCAACATTTTAAAAATTATCTCCTATGTATATATGAGATTTATGAGATACATAGAGAGAGATGTATGTAAATTAAAATCACACTGATAGTTACCTTTTATAAACTACTCATTATTAGCCACCAGTCACTATTTCTCTTCCCTGTGCTAAGGCTCTACTCTGGGTTTTTTCATTTATTCATTTGTAATAAGTCCTGACTACACAAGACGAAGGTCACATATTACTAAATATCATGCACCTGCACCTTCATGACTCATTTGTTCATTAGAATGTATTATCAACATTCCAAAAAGAAAACATATTCCATAAAGTCATCTTGTCCCCATATATTTTTAAAGGGGTGAAAAATGTTGTCAGAATAGGAATTATTAGTAAATTGCTTAAAAAGAACGCTGTTATGGACAGCACGTATTGCATGGAGCACTGGGTGTGGTGCATAAACAATGAATTCTGGAACACTGAAAAGAAATTTAAAAAATAAATAAAATTAAAAGAAAAAAGAGTTAAAAATAATCCTGTTAGACCCCAGAAATCTAAGCTCAGTTAATTCCCTTATTTTAAAGGGGGAAATAGGCTTATCAAGGTAAGATTATAATTTCTTAAATATATCAGTTTCTCAAGATAAATATAATACCTCCACTCTTTTTTTGCATACCATTTTCTCTTCTCCCAAATGATACTTTAAATTCAGTAGTTTTATTACTTCTCAGACAGTGGGGGCTATACTATAACAAAGATGAATATATTTTAATAATCCTTACCTTGAAGAAGAAGATGCATAACTGCTTGGTCTTGGGTTAGAGGTAACCCAAGAAGTTGGAAAGGCAGAATCTTCTATTTCTGCAATACTGATGTTTTTAAAAAACTTGGTAAGTTTTTGGAAGCCACATTAAGGAAGACATGGTAGAAAAGTACTCTTCTTGTAATCTAAATGGTAGTTATTGGGACGCCTGGGTGGCTCAGTCATTAAGCATCTGCCTTCAGCTCAGGTCATGGTCCCAGCATCCTGGGATCGAGCCCCACATTGAGCCCCACATCGAGCCCCACATCGGGCTGCTTGCTCCGTGGGAAGCCTGCTTCTCCCTCTCTTACTTCCCCTGCTTGCGTTCCCTCTCTCACTGTGCCTGTCTCTCTGACAAATAAATAAATAAATCTTTTTAAAAAATAGTAGTTATTTTGGGGGAACAATTTAGGAAGTTGTAAAATCTACATTTTGTTAAATTTTGGCATAATCATGTACTTACACCAAAACTCACATATACACTAAATACGAATTTACCAATAGTTTTGTCATTTCAAGACTTTCAGCAGTTGAGACTAAAAACTTAAGAATGAAACAAAATTCAGATAACCAAAGCTATAACTTGGACAAAAGTTAGAGGTTTGGTATCAGGAAAGGCTGGAAACTAATAACCAAGTTGGAACTAGAGAGCAAAATTAGACACACAGTCAGAGATTAGTGAGAGAATGAAGTTGCCAATGATTAAGATAGTCATTAATGGAGAACCAGGACCTGTGACAATATTAAAAATTAAGGTGAGGAGGAAAGAACTAGAACCAGACCCATGAGGAAATTTCTTTTACTTCCTTCTAGAATAAGAGCCAGTTCTGCAGTGTGATAGTCCAATGCCTAAATACAGAAGGTAATTCATATTTGAAAAATGCTAAGTGGACAAATCTGATTAGATGAAGAGCATGAATATGTGACAGCCAGAGCCAGATGAATATACCTTCTCAGTGCCTAGGAATGGGGGATCTTTTGCAAAGCTTGTAAGAGGTTATACCCTGACAGCTTTTGTTAAAGTAGCATTTTAAACTTTGATTGAGAATGAATACACATTGTCATTAGGCTTCCAGAAATGTTTATATTTTTCACAAGCTTCTGGTGAATTTCTGTCTTTGTAGGAATATTTCCTTAAAGACACTTAAGTGACCATTTTCATATATTACTTACTTCTTTGGAAGCCTAAGAAACAGTCCTACTACCCAAAGTGGGAAGAAAAATTGATTTTATGAATTTTCATGTACATTCAGAGGGTTTTCAGGCAAAACAAGTCTTTCCCACAGGAAAGTAAGCAACTTTGGGAATGCCAGTGACAGTTCTGCATGGTTTTGAGCTTGAAATTCACATCTATTAATTTTTTGTTTAGTTCAAGAAATAAGAACTATTCTCCCCAAAGCATAAAATGACTTAAAGCAAAATTGAGGTGAAATATTAGACCATTTAGGTCATAGTAATGCTGACTAACTGAAAACAAAAACTAACATATATTGCTTTATATTCTCATAAAAAGATAAAGAAAAAAGATGATGACAGTTGTAAAAACAATAGAAATGTAAAAAAATCAATTATTAATGAATTACCTACCCCTAATTATGGCTCCCATAGGTTATAAAATAATCATTGATAAGCCCTCTGATAGTCAGTTTTATAAGAATGAATTGAAAAAAGTCATAACATACAAGTCAACTACTAAATACTACAGATTTTGCCACCATGCTCACCTTTCCTCTTTCTACATCCATTCAGAAAGTAAAACTTCTAGTGCTAAATACTTGGTAGACAATAGGTAGTGGTGCTTGTTTTGGAGTGGTAAATTAAGGTCAGTTAGAGCAGATAAATCACACACCCTAGATATTGTACTGGTCATATATGATCTATGATAAATTATCCAAAATTCAAAATATTTTTGGAAAATTTTGAAGGTAAGTTTACTTCATTACACTTTAAGAATCAAAAACTGAGAGCAGGTGGGGGACAAGATGGCAGGGAAATAGGAGGAGGCACCTTTTCAACCTGTACCCTAAGTGAGCTGATTACCTACCAAAGAACTCCGATCACCCATGAAATCAGCCTGAGATCAGAATTATACACATCTGGATCTCTGCAGGGGCAGAAGACACCAGTGGGCAGGTAAAGCGGAGTGGGAAATCCGGACTGATATTGGAAGATAAACAAAAGGGGGAGGGAGCCACCAGAGCTGATCGGTTGGAAAGTAATACCCCTAATACGAGCGAGAGTGCCCTGTGTCTGGGGACCAGAATTAACTTGGAGACTGGTTGAGAGCACTCCAAAAGAGCAAAAGATCACGGGGGGAGGGGGGGATTTTGGGAATAGGGGCAGCCAGGGACCGGAGCTTAAGTCCCTGGTCCCAGGACAGCCTCCCCTGGCGCTGAGCCAGAGAGAGTGCGGTGGAGAAACCAGGTCTTGGTCCCTGAGCCACCAGCGTGTCCAAGATTGCGAGGGTTCTGGCCCCTGTGAGGGGATGGGAGCCACGCTGGATGCCAGAATGCGTGAGCCCTGCTACAGAGCCTGAGATGTGCGTGCCCCTCATCCTCCCCTGAGAGAGGTACAAAGGCCCAGCCGGCACTCTTTGACATGCGCCATTGTTTCAGAGCCTAAGACGTGCGCCCCAGACTCTCCCCTGAAAGAGGTGCGCACAAGCTGCACAAGTGGACGCTCTTAGACCCAGAAAGACCAGGCACTCCCAGCCCAGGCCATCAGGAAAATTTCAGTGTGCCATCGCTGCTTGGAACCTCTCTGGCAGTCTTGAGCTGCCCAGACAGCCCCTGCTGCTGCTGTGGTTTTGGGTACAAGCAGAAGATCCTGCTTCCCAGGGACGGAGACTCGGAACCTGCTCTGCCAGCGGCCAAGGGGGGATTTATATGGGCTCTGCAACACCCACAGAAGAACAGACTGAGGCTTCTCTCTGAGAGGGAGGTCAGGGTGAAGTTTGCTTTCCTCTAAACCTACAAAAACCATCAAAAGCAGTCAAGGCGAGAGGGAAAAAAAAAAAAGGTGAACAAACATAAAAACTTCCAGAGAACAAAAGCCTGAAAAGACCAGTTTCCTCAGAACCCACCCCCTTGAGGGGGACTGGAGGACTCAACTCAGGGAACATCATTGACTGAAAACCCACGTGGCAGGCCCCTCCCCAAGAAAACAAACCAGGAAAGAAAAAAAAAAAAAAAGACTACAGGAGAACCACCACCACTACTTCATAGGACAACTTTTATTTTTAATTTGTTCCCACTTTTCTGGCTCATTTTTTTTTACAGATAATTTCTTAACCGATTTACCATCACAGCAAGCTGTCCAGTACATCAAATTCCACAATAACCTTCAAACCTGAACTTTTTGATACATACACCTGTGTTTTTCTTTTGCATTTCTATTTTTTTAATTCTTTTTTAATTTTAGTTTAGTTTAGTCTAGTTTATTCCTTTTTTATTTTTATTTTCTAATATTCGTATAGAGTTAAACTTCAAAGTAATCCCCTTTCCCCAATCAATACTACCCCTATAGGTAAACCAATTTTTAATCCCCCTTTAGCTGAGAAAAGTTGAGTCCTTTAACAAAGATATCAAGATACATCCAGGAAGAATCAAAACAAGCTTCCTCGCCCACACTGAGAATTTATAACCACTCTCCCATCTTTTTCTTCCACCAGTGTTTCTGTGTTTTTATGTTTGTCCTGATAGTATATAAATCTTACACTTGGGATTCTTTTCGACAAGGTTCTTCCTTTATTTGCATATATATAATTTTTTTCTCTTGTTATATACTTTTATCAGTCTTTTTGTTTGTCTGTTTTTGTTTGTATACCTCATAAATCTTACCTTGAGCCCATTTGGGCTGAACCGTCTCTTTCATCTTCCCTTTCTTTCCTGTCTCTCTCTCTCTCTTATTTTTTCTTTTTCTTTTCTTTTTTCTCTCATTTGGATGGGGAATCCTAATTGCTCAGAAGTGTTCCAGGGTGCACCCAGACGGCACCACGGTCGATACAACCAGCTACATCTGTTCAGTCATCTCTCACCAAAATGACTGGGAGGAGGAATGCCCAACAGAAGAAATATACAGAAGATGGACCTTCTGCAACAGAGCTAATGGCTATCAACATAGACAATATGTCGGAAAGAGAATTCAGGCGAACAATTATCCAGGCAATAGCTAGGTTGGAGAAAGCCATGGATGACCAAACGGAATTGATTAGGGCTGAGCTGAAAGCGACCAGACAGGATGTTCACCATGTTAGGGCAGAGCTAAAAGCTACAAGGGCTGAGGTTCACAATGCTCTCAATGAGTTCCAATCTAATCTAAATTCTCTCAAAGCTAGGGTAACTGAGACAGAAGACAGAATTAGTGACCTGGAGGACAAAAAGATAGAGAGAAAGGATCAAGAGGAAGCCTGGAACAAACAGCTTAGAAACCATGAAAACAGAATCAGGGAAATAAATGACGCCATGAAACGTTCCAACATCAGAATCATTGGAATCCCTGAAGGGGAGGAGAAAGAAAGAAGTCTAGAAGATAGAGTGGAACAAGTTCTTCATGAAAATTTTCCCAATCTCACAAATGGAACCAGCGTTCATGTACTAGAGGCTGAACGGTCTCCACCCAAGATTATAGATGCCAGAAAAACATCAAGGCACCTGATAGTAAAATTGAGGAATCATAATTGTAGGTATAATCTCTTGAAAGCCGCTAGGACAAAGAAGCTCCTTACTTACAGAGGAAAGCCCATCAGAATAATGTTACACCTGTCCACAGAGACCTGGCAAACCAGAAAGGGCTGGCATGATATATTCAGGGCCCTAAATGAGAAGAACATGCAGCCAAGAACACTTTATCCAGCAGCACTGACATTCAAAATGGATGGAGAGATAAAGAGTTTCCAAGACTGGCAAGGCTTAAAAGACTATGCGACCACCAAGCCAACACTGCAGGAAATATTAAGGGGGGTTCTATAAAAGAGAAAGAATCCTAAGAATAACATTGAACAGAAATATAGAGACAATCTACAGAAAGAAAGACTTCAAAGGTAACACGATGTCAATAAAAACGTATCTATCAATAATCACTCTCAATGTGAATGTTCTAAATGCGCCCATAAAATAGCACAGGGTTGCAGATTGGATAAAACGACAGGACCCATCCATATATTGTCTACAAGAGACCCATTTTGAACCTAAAGATACACCCAGACTGAAAGTGAAGGGATGGAGAAGCATCTTTCATGCCAATGGGCCTCAAAAGAAGGCTGTGGTAGTGATTCTCATATCAGATAAATTAGATTTTAAACTAAACACTGTAGTCAGAGATACAGAAGGACAATACATCATTCTTTTTTTTTTAAGATTTTATTTATTTGACAGACAGAGATCACAGGTAGTCAGAAAGGCAGGCAGAGAGAGGAAGGGAAGCAGGCTCCCTGCTGAGCAGAGAGCCTGATGTGGGGCTCGATCCCAGGACCCCGGGATCATGACCTGAGCCAAAGGCAGAGGAGCCACCCAGGCACCCCGGACACTACATCATTCTTAAAGGGACTATCCACAAAGATGATCTAACAATTGTAAATATTTATGCCCCCAATATGGGAGCAGCCAATTACATAAGAAAACTGTTAATCTAGATAGAGTCATATTCATATGAATACATTAATAGTAGGAGATCTTAACATGCCTCTCTCAGAAATAGACAGATCATCGAAGCAGAAAATCAATAAAGAAACAAGAGCATTGAATGACATATTGGGCCAGATGGACCTCATAGATATATACAGAACATTCCACCCTAAAACAAAAGAATACTCATTCTTCTCAAGTACATATGGAACCTTCTCAAGAATAGACCACATACTGGGTCACAAATCAGGACTCAACTGATACCAAAAGACTGACATTATTCCCTGCATATTCTAAGATCACAATGCTTTGAAACTGGAGCTCAATCACAAGGAGAAGTTCAGAAGGAACTCAAACACCTGGAAGCTAAAGACCACCTTGCTTAAGAATGCTTGGATCAACCAGGAGATCAAACAAGAACTGAAACAATTCATGGAAACCAACGAGAATGAAGACACTTCGGTCAAAAACCTATGGGATAAAGCAAAGGTGGTCCTAAGGGGGAAATACATAGCCATCCAAGCCTCCCTCAAAAAAATTGAAAAATCCAGAATACACCAGCTGTCTCTACACCTTAAAGAGCTGGAGAACCAACAACAAATCAAAAAGAAAATCCAAAAGAAAAGAGAGAAAGCCCAAATTCATAAAATTATGAATGAAAAGGGAAAGATCACACTAACACCAAGGAAGTAGAAGCAATCATCAGAAGTTATTATCAATAGTTATATGCCAATAAGCTAAGCAACCTAGATCAAATGGATGCATTTCTGGAAAGCTATAAACTCACAAAATTGAACCAGGAAGAAATTCACAACCTGAATAGACTGATATCTAGTAATGAGATTGAAGCAGTGATCAAAAACCTCCCAAAAAACAAGAGCCCAGGACCTGATGGATTCCCTGGGGAATTCTACCAAACTTTCAAAGAAGAAATAACACTATTCTCCCGAAGCTGTTTCAAAAAATTGAAGCAGAAGGAAAACTTCCAGACTCTTTCTATGAAGCCAGCATTACCCTGATCCCCAAACCAGGCAAAGACCCTACCAAAAAGAATTTCAGACTAATATCACTGATGAATATGGATGCTAAGATTCTCAACAAGATCCTAGCAAACAGGATCCAACAGTACATTAAAAAGATTATCCACCATGATCAGGTGGGATTCATCCCTGGGATACAAGGATGGTTCAACATTCGCAAATCAATCAATGTGATAGAACAAATTAATAAGAGAAGAGAGAAGAACCACATGGTCCTCTCAATTGATGCAGAAAAAGCATTTGACAAAATCCAGCATCCATTCCTGATTAAAACGCTTCAAAGTATAGGGATAGAGGGAACATTCCTGAACTTCATCAAATCTATCTATGAAAGACCCACAGCAAATATCATCCTCAATGGGAAAAAGCTTGCAGCCTTCACATTGAGATCAGGAACACAACAAGGATGCCCACTCTCACCACTCTTGTTCAACATAGTATTAGAAGTCCTAGCAACAGCAATCAGACAACAAAGGGAAATAAAAGGTATCCAAATTGGCCATAAAGAAATCAAACTCTCTCTCTTCGCAGATGACATGATTCTTTATATGGAAAACCGAAAATACTCCACTCCCAAACTACTAGAACTGATATAGCAATTCAGTAACATGGCAGGATACAAAGTCAATGTACAGAAATCAGTGGCTTTCTTATACACTAACAATGAAAATACAGAAAGGGAAATTAGAGAATTGATTCCATTTACTATAACACCAAGAACCATAAGATACCTGGGAATAAACCTAACCAAAGAGGTAAAGGATCTGTACTCGAGGAACTACAGAACAATCATGAAAGAAATCAAAGAAGACACAAAAAGATGGAAGACCCTTCCATGCTCTTGGATCGGAAGAATAAACATTGTTAAAATGTCTATACTGCCTAGAGCAATCTATACTTTTAATGCCATTCCAATCAAAATTCCACTGGTATTCTTCAAAGAGCTGGAGCAAATAATCCAAAAATTTGTATGGAACCAGAACAGACCCCGAATCACTAAGGAAATGTTGAAAAACAAAAATAAAACTGGGGGCATCACGTTACCTGATTTCAAGCTTTACTACAAAGCTGTGATCACCAAGACAGCATGGTACTGGCATAAAAACAGACACATAGACCTGTGGAACAGAATAGAGTGCCCAGATATGGACCCTCAACTCTATGGTCAGTTAATCTTCGATAAAGCAGGAAAAAATATACAGTGGAAAAAAGACAGTCTCTTCAATACATGGTGCTGGGAAAACTGGGCAGCTATAGGTAGAAGAGTGAAACTCGAACATTCTCTTACACCATAAACAAAGATAAACTCCAAATGGATAAAAGACCTCAACGTGAGACAGGAATCCATCAGAATCCTAGAGGAGAACATAGGCAGTAATCTCTTTGATATCAGCCATAGCAACTTCTTTCAAGATATGTCTCCAAAGGCAAAGAAAACAAAAGCAAAAATAAACTTTTGGGACTTCCTCAAAATCAAAAGCTTCTGCACAGCAAAGGAAACAGTCAAGAAAACAAAGAGGCAACCCACGGAATGGGAGAAGATATTTGCAAATGACAGTACAGACAAAAGATTGATATCCAAGATCTATCTAAAGAACTCCTAAAACTCAACACACAAAAAACAGATAATCATATCAAAAAATGGGCAGAAGATATGAACAGAAACTTCTCCAAAGAAGACATACAAATGGCTATCAGACACATGAAAAAATGTTCATCATCACTAGCCATCAGAGAGATTCAAATTAAAACCACATTGAGATATCACCTTACAACAGCTAGAATGGCCAAAATTAGCAAGACAGGAAACAACATGTGTTGGAGGGGATATGGAGAAAGGGGAACCCTCTTACACTGTTGGTGGGAATGCAAGTTAGTGCAGCCTCTTTGGAGAACAGTGGAGATTCCTTGAGATTCCTCAAGAAATTAAAATAGAATTTCCCTATGACCCTGCAATTACACTACTGGGTGTTTACCACAAAGATACAGATGTAGTGAAAAGAAGGGCCATCTGTACCCCAATGTTTATAGCAGCAATGGCCACAGTCACCAAACTGTGGAAAGAACCAAGATGCCCTTCAATGGACGAATGGATAAGGAAGATGTGGTCCATATACACTATGGAGTATTGTGCCTCCATCAGAAAGGATGAATACTCAACTTTTGTAGCAACATGGACGGGACTGGAAGAGATTATGCTGAGTGAAATAAGTCAAGCAGAGAGAGTCAATTATCATATGGTTTCACTTATTTGTGGAGCATAACAAATAGCATGGAGGACATGGGGAGTTAGGAGAAGGGAGTTCGGGAAATTGGAAGGGGAGGTGAACCATGAGAGACTATGGACTCTGAAAAAGAATATGAAGGGTTTGAAGAGGTGGGTGGGGTGGGAGGTTGGGGGAACCAGGTGGTGGGTATTAGAGAGGGCATGGACTACATGGAGCACTGGGTATGGTACAAAAACAATGAATATTGTTATGCTGAAAATAAATTTTAAAAAATGATTTAAAAAAAAAAAGTGGGGCTCCTGGGTGGCTCAGGAGGTTAAAGCCTCTGCCTTCGGCTCGGGTCATGATCCCAGGCTCCTGGGATCGAGCCCCACATTGGGCTCTCTGCTCAGCAGGGAACCTCTTTCCCCCTCTCTCTCTGCCTGCCTCTCTGCTTACTTGTGATCTCTGTCTGTCAAATAAATAAATAAAATACTTTAAAAATAAAAAAAAAACTGAGAGCGGAAGAGATTTCTCACTATATCTAACAAAACCATCTTAAGTGAATATCTTCACTCAGGAAGCTGGTTGTCAGGTTAAAATCTAATGGGGGAATTATAACAATAAACATGTGGATAATATATAAACTCAAAGGGAATAAAACTATCACATCACTTGACAAATAGCAGGTTCAGAGAAATAATTCTTCACTAATGTTTAAGAAATCAGAAAAAAGGGAGGAGGAGTCAAGATGGCAAAGTAGCAGGCTGAGGCTACTTCAGGTAGCGAGAGATCAGCTAGATAGCTTATCTAAAGATTGCAAACACCTACAAATCCAATGGGAGATCGAAGAGAAGAACAGCAATTCTAGAAACAGAAAATCAACCACTTTCTGAAAGGTAGGACTGGCGGAGAAGTGAATCCAAAGCGACGGGAAGATAGACTGCGGGGGAAGGGGCCGGCTCACGGCAAATGGTGGAGCAACGGAGCACAAAATCAGGACTTTTAAAAGTCTGTTCCACTGAGGGATATCGCTCCAGAGGCTAAACCAGGGTGAAGCCCATGCGGGGTCAGCGTGGCCTCAGGTCCCGCAGGGTCACAGAAGGATCGGGGGTGTCTGAGTGTTGCAGAGCTTACAGGTATTAGAATGGGGAAGCCGGCTACAGAGACGGAGCTGATGAGTGAGCTCTAAACTCAGGGTTACCTTGAATCGGTCGCAGGCTCAGTGAGCTCAGAGCGTGGCCGGAGGCCAGGGTGATGGGAGTAATTGGGCGCTGTTCTCTGAGGGCGCACTGAGGAGTGGGGCCCCGGCTCTCGGTTCCTCTGGGCCAGAGACTGGGAGGCTGCCATCTTCACTCCTGTCCTCCAGAAATCTACAGAAAGCGCTCAGGGAACAAAAGCTCCCAAAAGCAAACCCAAGCGGATTACTCAGCCCGGTCCCTGGTAAGGGGGGGCAACTCCCTGAGTTGCAAACTTTGCAAAATGCAACTTTGTCGGGGGCAAAGACACTTAGAATCACTACAACAGCCCCTCCCCCAGAAGATCAACAAGAAATCCAGCCAGGACCAAGTTCACCTACCAAGGAGTGCAGTTTCAATACCAAGGAGAGCAGGGGAATTCCAGAGGAGGAGAAAGCAAAGCACGGAGCTCATGGCTTTCTCCCCATGATTCATTAGCCTTGCAGTTAATTTAATTTTTTTCTCTTTTTCAATTTTTTTTCTCATCTTCTGCTAAATTTTTTTAACTTTTACCCTTTTCTTTTTTAACGTTTTTTAACTAGTTTATCTAATATATATATTTTTTTTCCTTTTTATATTTTTTCTTTATTCATTTTCTTCTTTTAATTGTTGCATTTTTTTTTCTTTCTTAACCTCTTTTTATCCCCTTTCTCCCCCCTCACGATTTGGGATCTCTTCTGATTTGATTAAAGCATATTTTCCTGGGGTTGTTGCCACCCTTTTAGTATCTTACTTGCTCCTTCATATACTCTTATCTGGACAAAATGAGAAGGCGGAAAAAATCACCTCAAAAAAAAGAACAAGAGTCAGTACCAAAGGCGAGGGACCTAATCAATACAGACATTGGTAATATGTCAGATCTAGAGTTCAGAATGATGATTCTCAAGGTTCTAGCCGGGCTTGAAAAAGGCATGGAAGATATTAAAGCAACCCTCTTGGGAGATATAAAAGCCCTTTCTGGAGAAATAAAAGAACTAAAATCAAACCAAGTTGAAATCAAAAAAGCTATTAATGAGGTGCAATAAAAAATGGAGGCTCTCACTGCTAGGATAAATGAGGCAGAAGAAAGAATTAGCGATATAGAAGACCAAATGACAGAGAATAAAGAAGCTGAGCAAAAGAGGGACAAACAGCTACTGGACCACGAGGGGAGAATTTGAGAGATAAGTGACACCATAAGAGGAAACAACATTAGAATAATTGGGATTCCAGAAGAAGAAGAAAGAGAGAGGGTAGCAGAAGGTATATTGGAGAGAATTTCCCCAATATGGCAAAGAGAACAAGCATCAAAATCCAGGAGCTTCAAAGAACCCCCCTCAAAATCAACAAGAATAGGTCCACACCCCATCACCTAATAGTAAAATTTACAAGTCTTAGTGACAAAGAGAAAATCCTGAAAGCAGCCCAGGAAAAGAAGTCTGTAACAGACAATGGTAAAAATATTAGATTGGCAGCAGACTTATCCACAGAGACCTGGCAGGCCAGAAAGAGCTGGCATGATATATTCAGAGCACTAAACGAGAAAAACATGCAACCAAGAATACTATATCCAGCTAGGCTATCATTGAAAATAGAAGGAGAGATTAAAACCTTCCAGGACAAACAAAAACTGAAAGAATTTGCAAACGCCAAACCAGCTCTACAGGAAATATTGAAAGGGGTCCTCTAAGCAAAGAGAGACCCTAAAAGTAGTAGATCAGAAAAGAACAGAGACAATATACAATAACAGTCACCTTACAGGCAATACAATGGCACTAAATTCATATCTCTCAATACTTACCCTGAATGTTAATGGGCTAAATGCCCCAATCATAAGACACAGGGTATCAGAATGGATAAAAAAACAAAACCAATCTATATGTTGCCTACAAGAAACTCATTTTAAACCCGAAGACACCTCCAGATTTAAAGTGAGGGGGTGGAAAAGAATTTACCATGCTAATGGACATCAGAAGAAAGCAGGAGTGGCAATCCTTATATCAGATCAATTAGATTTTAAGCCAAAGACTATGATAAGAGATGAGGAAGGACACTATATCATACTCAAGGTGTCTGTCCAACAAGAAGATCTAACAATTTTAAATATCTATGCCCCTAACATGGGAGCAGCCAACTATATAAACCAATTAATAACAAAATCAAAGAAACACATCATCAATAATACAATAATAGTAGGGGACTTTAACACTCCCCTCACTGAAATGGACAGATCATCCAAGCAAAATATCAACAAGTAAATAAAGGCCTTAAATGACACACTGGACCAGATGGACATCACAGATCTATTCAAAACATTTCATCCCAAAGCAACAGAATACACTTTCTTCTCTAGTGCACATGGAACATTCTCCAGAATAGATCACATCCTGGGTCATAAATCAGTTCTCAACCAGTATCAAAAGATTGGGATCATTCCCTGCATATTTTCAGACCACAATGCTCTGAAGCTAGAACTCAATAACAAGAGGAAATTTGGAAAGAACCCAAATACATGGAGACTAAACAGCATCCTTCTAAAGAATGAATGGGTCAACCAGGAAATTATCAAGAATTGAAAAAATTAATGGAATCAAATGATAATGAAAACACAACAGTTCAAAATCTGTGGGACACAACAAAGGCAGTCCTGAGAGGAAAATATATAGCGGTACAAGCCTTTCTCAAAAAACAAGAAAGGTCTCAGGTACACAACCTAACCCTACACCTAAAGGAGCTGGAGAAAGAACAAGAAAGAAATCTTAAACCCAGCAGGAGAAGAGAAATCATAAAGGTCAGAGCAGAAATCAATGAAATAGAAACCAAAAAAACAATAGAACAAATCAACGAAACTAGGAGCTGGTTCTTTGAAAGAATTAATAAGATTGATAAACCCCTGGCCAGACTTATCAAAAAGAAAAGAGAAAGGACCCAAATAAAATCATGAATGAAAGAGGAGAGATCACAACGAACACCAAAGAAATACAGACAATTATAAGAACATACTATGAGCAACTCTATGCCAACAAATTTGACAATCTGGAAGAAATGGATGCATTCCTAGAGACATATAAACTACCACAACTGAACCAGGAAGAAATGGAAAGCCTGAACAGACCCATAACCAGTAAGGAGATTGAAACAGTCATCAAAAATCTCCAAACAGGGCGCCTGGGTGGCTCAGTGGGTTAAGCCACTGCCTTCGGCTCAGGTCATGATCTCAGGGTCCTGGGATCGAGTCCCGCATCAGGCTTTCTGCTCGGCAGGGAGCCTGCTTCCCTCTCTCTCTCTCTCTCTGTCTACTTGTGATCTCTCTCTCTGTCAAATAAATAAATAAAATCTTTAAAAAAAAAAAAATCTCCAAACAAACAAAAGGCCAGGGCCAGATGGCTTCGCAGGGGAATTCTACCAAACATTTAAAGAAGAACTAATTCCTATTCTCCTGAAACTGTTCCAAAAAATAGAAATGGAAGGAAAACTTCCAAACTCATTTTATGAGGCCAGCATCACCTTATCCCCAAATCAGACAAGGATCCCATCAAAAAAGAGAACTACAGACCAATATCCTTGATGAACACAGATGCAAAAATTCTCACCAAAATACTAGCCAAAAGGATTCAACAGTACATTAAAAGGATTATTCACCACGACCAAGTGGGATTTATTCCAGGGCTGCAAGGTTGGTTCAACATCCGCAAATCAATCAATGTGATACAACACATTAATAAAAGAAAGAACAAGAACCATACGATACTCTCCATAGATGCTGAAAAAGCATTTGACAAAGTATAGCATCCCTTCCTGATCAAAACTCTTCAAAGTGTAGGGATAGAGGGCACATACCTCAATATTATCAAAGCCATCTATGAAAAACCCACCGCAAATATCATTCTCAATGGAGAAAAACTGAAAGCTTTTCCGCTAAGGTCAGGAACACGGCAGGGATGTCCGTTATCACCACTGCTATTCAACATAGTACTAGAAGTCCTAGCCTCAGCAATCAGACAACAAAAGGAAATTAAAGGCATCCATATCGGCAAAGAAGAAGTCAAACTATCACTCTTCACAGATGATATGATACTATATGTGGAAAACCCAAAAGACTCCACTCCAAAACTGCTTGAACTTGTACAGGAATTCAGTAAAGGGTCAGGATATAAAATCAATGCACAGAAATCAGTTGCATTTCTTTACACCAACAACAAGACAGAAGAAAGAGAAATTAAGAAGTCCATCCCATTTACAATTGCACCCAAAACTATAAGATACCTAGGAATAAACCTAACCAAAGAGACTAAGAATCTATACACAGAAAACTATAAAGTACTCATGAAAGAAATTGAGGAAGACACAAAGAAATGGAAAAATGTTCCATGCTCCTGGATTGGAAGAATAAATATTGTGAAAATGTCTATGCTACCTTAAGCAATCTACACATTTAATGCAATTCCTATCAAAGTACCATCCATTTTTTTCAAAGAAATGGAACAAATAATCCTAAAATTTATATGGAACCAGAAAAGACCTCTAATAGCCAAAGGAATAATGAAAAAGAAAGCCAAAGTTGGTGGTATCACAATCCTGGACTTCAAGCTCTATTACAAAGCTGTCATCATCAAGACAGCATGGTACTGGCACAAAAACAGACCCATAGATCAATGGAACAGAATAGAGAGCCCAGAAATAGACCCTCAACTCTATGGTCAACTAATCTTCGACAAAGCAGGAAAGAATGTCCAATGGAAAAAAGACAGCCTCTTCAATAAATGGTGTTGGGAAAATTGGACAGCCACATGCAGAAAAATGAAATTGGATCATTTCCTTACACCACACATGAAAATAGACTCAAAACGGATGAAGGACCTCAATGTGAGAAAGGAATCCATCAAAATCCTTGAGGAGAACACAGGCAACAAACTCTTCGACCTCAGCCGCAGCAACATCTTCCTAGGAACATCGCCAAAGGCAAGGGAAGCCAGGGCAAAAATGAACTATTGGGATTTTATCAAGATCAAAAGCTTTTGCACAGCAAAGGAAACAGTTAACAAAACCAAAACACAACTGACAGAATGGGAGAAGATATTTGCAAATGACATATCAGATAAAGGACTAGTGTCCAAAATCTATAAAGAACTTAGCAAACTCAAAACCCAAAGAACAAATAATCCAATCAAGAAATGGGCAGAGGACATGAACAGACATTTCTGCAAAGGAGACATCCAGATGGCCAACAGACACATGAAAATGTGCTCCACATCACTCAGCATCAGGGAAATACAAATCAAAACCACAATGAGATATCTCCTCACACCAGTCAGAATGGCTAAAATTAACATGTCAGGAAATGACAGATGCTGGCGAGGATGCGGAGAAAGGGGAACCCTCCTACACTGTTGGTGGGAATGCAAGCTGGTGCAACCACTCTAGAAAACAGCATGGAGGTTCCTCAAAATGTTGAAAACAGAACTACCCTATGACCCAGGAATTGCACTACTGAGTATTTACCCCAAAGATACAAATGTAGTGATCTGAAGGGGCACGTGCACCCAAATGTTTATAGCAGCAATGTCTACAATAGCCAAACTATGGAAAGAACCTAGATGTCCATCAACAGACGAATGGATAAAGAAGATGTGGTATATATACACAATGGAATACTATGCAGCCATCAAAAGAAATGAAATCTTGCCATTTGCGACGACGTGGATGGAACTAGAGGGTATCATGCTTAGCGAAATAAGTCAATCGGAGAAAGACAACTATCATATGATCTCCCTGATATGAGGGATAGGAGATGTAACAGGGGGGGTTAAGGGGGTAGGAGAAGAGTAAATGAAACAAGATGGAATTGGGAGGGAGACAAACCATAAGTGACTCTTAATCTCACCAAACAAACTGAGGGTTGATGGGGGGAGGGGGTTTGGGAGGGCGGTAGGATTATGGACACTGGGGAGGGTATGTGCTATGGTGAGTGCTGTGAAATGTGTAAACCTGGCGATTCACAGACCTTTACCCCTGGGGATAAAAATATATTATATGTTTAAAAAATAATAATAAAATTAATTTAAAAAAAAAAGAAAAGAAATCAGAAAAAAAGTGGAGGATGGGGCAACTGGGTGGCTCAGTGGGTTAAGCCTCTGCCTTAGGCTCAGGTCATCATCTCAGGGTCCTGGGATAGAGCCCTGCATCAGGCTCTCTGCTCAGCGGGAAGCCTGATTCCCCCTCCCCCTCTGCCTATCTCTCTGCCTACTTGTGATCTCTGTCTGCCAAATAAATAAATAAAATCTTTAAAAAAAAAAAAACAACGAAGTGGGGGAAAGGGGACCTTTAAAATAATAAATCCTCTGTGATATGTAAGAAAAAACAGCTATTTACTAAAAACACATAGAGATGTCTACCTCTAAGTAACATTTATTAAAGAAATAAATGCTTATATTGTTTCTGTTTTTTAAAATAATTTCAATGAAATATAAAAACCATGGACTCAGTGAAATAAAAGATCAGACACGAGGTGAAAAACTAGTTATGGAGAAGATAAAAATCAAGGACACCTTCAAAAAAAGCAAAATTACTAATTAGTAATTGTGATTAGTAATTAATTAAAACTTATTAGAAAGAAAAATAAAAGCATAGACATTGATAGATCAAAAAGATTTAGTAAATCCTAGGCAAAATTAATATAAAAATAGAATAAATTAAACATAAACCAAACAAAACTTTAAGTCCAAAGCAAGATTTTATAAAATTTCAAGCAGAAATAGATTACTTTTAAAGAACCAAAAAAGTCAGACCTGTCTCATAGAATCTAGAACACCATAATTTTATTCAGCAACTGGGGAGAAAAAGGATGTGGCAATTATTTTCTTTTATATTTTAATTTATATTCAATTTAGTTAGCATATACTGTATTTTTAGTTTCAGGGATAGAATTTAGTGATTCATCCATTGCATATAACACACAGTGCTCATTACATCAAGTGTGCTCCTACTTAATGCCTATCACCCAATTACCCTATCCCTCCAACCACCTCTCTTTCAGCAACCCTCAGTGTCTTTCTTTAATAGTCTCTTACGGTTTGCCTTCCTCTCTGTTTTTATCTTATTGTATTTTTCCTTCCATTCCCCTAGGTTTATCTGTTTTGTTTCTTAAATTCCACTGTGAGTGAAATCATATGGTATTTGTCTTTCTCTGACTGACTTATTTTGTTTAGCATAATATTCTCTAATTCTATCCCATCATTGCAAGTAGCAAGATTTCATTATTTTATTTTATACCCAGACAAAATAACATAATGAAATGGCTTGAGGAATATACTACTCATATATATCTACTTGAAAAATTAGAAATTTTTCTTGAGTATTAGAAGAAAAATTTTTATGATTTTTATGATTTTTGAGTATTAGAAGAAAAATTTTAAATGAGAAACCAGAAGTTTAAAGGACTATGTCAATAACTATAAATATGAAAACTTGAAAATATGGTATATTAGTTAAGGATCAGATTGAGAAGCTGAAACAAAAGACTTGTAAAATGCAGTGGCTCAAACAAGATTGCAATTTACTTTTCTCTTATAAGAGTCAAGACAGGTAGGGAGGTGAACAATCCATTAGATATAAAAAGGACTCAGATTCTTTCTATCATCTTACTTGCCTAACTCTTGGAATATTATCCTTATATATACATCTGGTTAATGTTGGCAAAGACAATCATGTCCTTGATCTAGGCCATGGAAAATGAGAAATAGAAGGTGTAGAAAACAAATAATTTCCTTATACAAGATTGATCTGGAAATTGCACGCATCACTTTGTTTATATCCTATTTAACAAAACTTAGTCACATTGCCTCATCTAGCTATAAGAAGATTAAGAACTAAAGTGTTAGTTAACTAAAGTGTTAACTTTAAGTGTTAACTAAAGTGTTAAGTAGGCATGTGACCAAGTAAAACTCAGATTGAATTTGTTTGTATATGGGGAGGTTTATTTTTTAAAAAGATGAGGATGACAGATATTGGAATTCAATTTGGTAACCACTGCCTTTGCCATTTATGAAAGAAAAAATCAAAACAGTCTTGAAAGAGACCTATAACCTATAACAACCCTATAACAAAATAACAAAAATAGTAGCACTAATAACATTATATTATATTAGGAAATCAGAAAGAAGTGATGGAAAGGAAAATATGCTATTTTTAAATTTTATATAGAACTCAAAAATTTTTATTCTTAAATCTATTTAATTAGATAAAACTTGATTTCAAGCAATTTTTAATTAACTTTTTGAAGTTAATTGAGATATTTTCTTTTTAATCTCTAGAAAAAGTTAGAGGAAAAAATCTAATAAAGAGATATTCAAAATGAAAAAATAAAGATGCCTAAAATAAGATCCTCCTAAAGATGATAAGGATATAAAATCATCCTTTATTTTTTCCACAAAAAGTAAAATAACTAAACCCTCCTATTAAGATAAAACCCAAGAATATGAACTTCAACATTCACATCTAACATTAAGACATCAAAATGCTAATAGGCATATCATGCCAAAGGAAAGAAAATAGTAATATTGATTTCAAACACAGTAAAATTGCATATAGTAAAGCATTAAGAAGGAATTGACAAGTAATTTAATTCACAGTGAAGATAAAACAGTCATGAACACCTATGCTGAAGATAGAAGACAATACTGATGGGAAAATGATTTTTGTTATGAGAATTTAAAGCAACTCTAGAGCTTCCCTATGACCCTGCAAGTGCACTACTGGGTATTTACCCCAAAGATACAGATGTAGTGAAAAGAAGGGCCATCTGTACCCCAATGTTTATAGCAGCAATGGCCACGGTTGCCAAACTGTGGAAAGAACCAAGATGTCCTTCAACGGACGAATGGATAAGGAAGATGTGGTCCATATACACTATGGAGTATTATGCCTCCATCAGAAAGGATGAATACCCAACTTTTGTAGCAACATGGATGGGACTGGAAGAGATTATGCTGAGTGAAATAAGTCAAGCAGAGAGAGTCAATTATCATGTGGTTTCACTTATTTGTGGAGCATAACAAATAGCATGGAGGACAAGGGGAGATGGAGAGGAGAAGGGAGTTGGGGGAAATTGGAAGGGGAGGTGAACCATGAGAGACTATGGACTCTGAAAAATAATCTGAGGGTTTTGAAGGGGTGGGGGGTGGGAAGTTGGGGGAACCAGGTGGTGGGTATTGGAGAGGGCACGGATTGCATGGAGCACTGGGTGTGGTGCAAAAACAATGAATACTGTTATGCTGAAAATAAATTAAAAATTTTTAAAAAAATAAAGCAACTCTCTTTTGCAAAAATAAAATAAAATAAAATAAAAACAAACTGAATGTGGTCTGATAAGAGTTTAAGTAGTAAAATTAAGTTTACTTATTAAACAAAGTAAATTTTATTCTACAGACAACATTTGTAAAAAATTATGTAGTAGTTCATAAAGATAATCTCAATAAATTCCAAGAAATATATATTGCAAAGCTCACATTCTATAATTGCAAATTAAAACTAGTAATTCACAACAACAACAACAAAAAAAAAAACTTAAGCAAAAAATGCCAAAATCACTTGGAAATATTAAAAAACTTTGCCCTTTTAACTCTAGGATGAACAGAAAAATCTAAACCACAGTTATAAGGTATTTTTAGCTGAATGCTCTGGCTACTAAATGAAAGTGGGACTAACTGAACTCATAATCCAACTTAACATTGTTAAGAAACAAATTTCTTAAAAAATAGGATGAGTAAAATCGCTCACTTTATTCAATCATTTATTTAACAAATATTTGGCAAAGTGTAGCACATTTCAGACACTGTAAGTAAATATGTAAATAAGTAAACACATAAACAAGCAATTATGTAACAATGTTACATAGAGATTACTGCTATAAAGAAATATATAGTAAGGCAAAATAAATTAAGGGATACAAATATCCAGTTATAAAGTAAATAAGTCCTGAGGATAAAAAATATAGTATGGAGAATATAGTCAATAATATAATAACCATATGGTGAAAAATGGCAACCACACTTATTAGGATGAACATTTTTAATATGTATAATTATTGAATCAGTAGGTTGTATAACTGAAATTAATATTATATATCAACTGTATGTCAATTAAAAATTATGAAATAAGGCAAAAAATAAAGAAAGATATAGTAGTATGGGGTTAGAGATTGAAATGGGGTAGGATAAAGTTACTATTTTAGGTTAAAGAGTCACAGAAGATTTTCTGAAGAGGTGACATTTTAACATAGACTTAAATGAGTAAGGTAAGCAAATGTTTAGTGGGAGAGTTAGTGAAAAGATGTGGACACTTATAAATCAGAAAACCAAGAGTAGATTCTTAGAAAAATAGATACAACTCTGAAAAAAAAAAGCCAAGAAATAAAAAAGAAAGCATGCACACATAAAAACAGCTGCAAGAGATTATAACAGCAAACATAAGAGAGAACTTTTCTAAAGATTTATTTATTTTGGAGAGGGTGAAGGGGCAGAGGGAGAGAATCTTCAAATAGGCTCTCCACTGAGCACAAAGCCCAACCTGAGTCTCAATCTCATGACCCTGTGGTCATGACCTGAAACCAAAGCCAAGAGTCAGACACTTAACCATTTGAGCCACCCAGTACTCCCTCACAAGAAAGACTTCTAAAAAATATATGTATATATGAAATAGCATACAGGTGACACTTGCTGTGGTTATATTGTGAGGTGTTCATAATCTCCAAAATGATATTGAAATATTTGTTCAGCTTTCCCCTAAATCACACCTCAATAAGAAGTCATGTGATTCCCAGCACATCCTTATCTAGCAATTTAGCTTTTCTTTCCACCTGTGCTAAAGTTTTCTCTCATTTAATAACCATTTTCTGAAAGACACACATATTTCATCACTTACAGAGTTAACATTGACACATAGAGTGTGATAAAGCCACACGCCACACTGAGATAAAAGTGCTTCATTTTTAGAGGCTGGCTCAGTCCACATTCTTATCTCAGCAAAATTCATAATTCTGGTATCATGGCTCTTAGGGGTCAATTGTAAAGAGCTAAAGCCAAAATGGATTAAATCTAATAAATGATTATATAACATGATTATGAATCAAAATAACCCAGATGATACATGATTTTATAGGAAAACACATATATTTTTTAAAAATCAAATCAAGAAATAAGATACTTGGGAATTGGGATTTTGAATTAGACTTTTCTGTGATGGGAATATTGGATAAATATTCAAAGAAGCCCCACTTTAAAGAGAACATCAAGGAACTCCCAAATATCTACTCTGAGACTTATTTAAAAAAAAAAAAATCAAAATCAGACCTGATTCCTTTACTCCAATCTATCCACCTCAAGCAGATTTAAAGAGAAAACAATGCAAAAGAAAGTTATTGTAACAGAGAATTGATCTGAAATATGAGTTGCCAGCATAGGGAGAAGAATATTATGGGTTTTCACCTCTTTTCCGTATTTCAATCTAATTGAGGAGAACCTCCAAGAGAACTGGTCACAAAGATCAGTAGTACCTGAAAGAAGAGGTGATTGGCATCCCTTTCTCTGTCTGAATGGTTAACATGGAATATTTGGCCCCTGGATTATATGGCTAATGCAGTGTGGGTTAGGTAAAAGAGCTCCTGGAAGAATTTGACACGTATTTCCTGTAGCTAATTTGAGCAGATGACAAGAGTACGACAAGGAGAGAGAACAGCAGAGTGGTACCTTTACTTGCACCATTTAGAGTAGATGCTGTGGTCTTAAAGGTGTCTTAGAAAAGGGCAGCTGAGAAACCCACTATTAGAGACTTCAGGTGTATTAGCAGGTGGCAAAGAAATCCTGCAGTGCTCCAGAGAATGAATACTTGCAGACTAGTGTCCACAAAGACATCAGTGACATGATAGTTAAGTTATAAGACTTTTGCCACCTTCTCTAATCTGCCTGAATCCCATTCCAAACTCTGTGGGAACCAAGAACAACAGATAGAGGGAAAAGAGAGGGAAAACCAGCGGCAGATAACATGAAATCAGACCTTGTCTTTGGCTAGTCTCCAGCCAAAGCCCATGCCGAGGAGTGGGCTCTAGAGAATGGTCAGAAAGGAAGAGTATTTAAATCTGAGTTTTAAATTTTAAATTTAAGCCCTTTCATCCATTTTGAGTTTATCTTTGTGTATGGTGTAAGAGAATGGTCAAGTTTTATTCTTCTATACATAACTATCCAATTTTCTCAGCACCGTTTATTGAAGAGACTGTCTTTTTTCCACTAGATATTTTTTCCTGCTTTGTCAAAGATTACTTGACCATAGAGTTGAGGGTCCATATCTGGACTCTCTATTCTGTTCCACTGGCCTATGTGTCTGTTTTTGTGCCAGTACCATGCTGTCTTCGTGATTACAGCTTTGTAGTAAAGCTTGAAATTAGGCAATGGGATGTCCCCAACTTCCTTTTTCTTGTTCAACATTTCCTTAGCAATTGGGGGTCCTTTCTGGTTCCATACAAATTTTAGGACTGTTCATTCCAGCACTTTGAAAAATGTCAGTGGAATTTTGTTGGGGCATGGCATTGAAAGTATAAATTGCTCTGGGTTATATAGACATTTTAATGATGTTTATTCTTCTGATCCATGAGCACGGAATGGTCTTTCATCTTTTTGTGTCTTCTTCAATTTCTTTCACGAGCATTCTGTGGTTCCTTGAGCACAGATCTTTTACCTCTTTGGTTGGGTTTATTCCAAGGTATCTTATGGTTCTTGGTGCTATAGTATATAGAATCAATTCTCTAATTTCCTTTTCTAAAGTTTCATTGTTAGTTTATAAGAAAGCAACTGATTTCTGTGCATTGATTTTGTATCCTGTCACATTACTGAATTGCTGTATGAGTTCTAGTAATTGGGGGTAGAATATTTTGGGTTTTCCATATAAACTATCATGTCATCTGTGAAGAGAGAGAGTTTGACTTGAGTTCTCAACATGAGACAGGAATCTGTCAAAATCCTAGAAGAGAACATAGGCAGTAATCTCTTCAACATTGGCCAAAGCAACTTCTTTCAAGACAAGTCTCCAAAAGCAAAGGAAACAAAAGCTAAAATGAACTTTTGGGACTTCATCAAGATCAAAAGCTTCTGCACAGCAAAGGAAACAGTCAACAAAACAAAGAGGCAACCTATGGAATGGGAGAAGATATTCACAAATGACACTATGGACAAAGGGATGATATCCAAGATCTATAAAGAGAGCCTCAAACTCAACACACACAAAGCAGATAATCATGTCAGAAAATGGGAAGAAAACATGAACTGACACTTCTCCAAAGAAGACATATGAATGACTAACAGACACATGAAAAAATGTTCATCATCATTAGCCATCAGGGAGGTTCAAATCAAAACCACATTGAGATACAACTTTAAAATGGCCAAAATTAACAGGACAGGAAACAAGTGTTGGAGAGGATGTGGAGAAAGGGGAACCCTCTTACACTGTTGATGGGAATGCAAGTTGGTTCAGCCATTTTGGAAAACAGTGTGGAGATTCCTCAAAAAATTAAATATAGTGCTACCCTATGACCCTGCAATTGCACTACTGGGTATTTACCCCAAAGATATAGATGTAGTGAAAAGAAAAGTCATATGTAGCCTGATCTTCATAGCACAAATGTCCACAGTCGCCAAACTGTGGAAAGAGCCAAGAGGCCCTTCAACAGACGAATGGATAAAGAAGATGTGGTCCATATATACAATGGAATATTATGCAGCCATCAGAAAGGATGAAAACCCAACTTTTGTATCAACATGGCCTGGACTGGAGGAGATTATGTTGAGTGAAATAAGTCATGCAGAGAAAGTCAAATATATGGTTTCCCTTACTTGCAGAGCATAGTGAATACATAAAGGACATTAGGAGAAGGAAACAAGTGAATTAAGGTAAATCAGAGGGGGAGATGAAGCACAAGAGACTGTGGTCTCTGAGAAACATACCGAGGGTTTTGGAGGGGAGAGGCATAGGGGGATGGGTTACTCTGGTGGTGAGTATTAAGGAGAGCACATATTGCATGGAGCACTGAGGGTGTGGTGAATAAACAATGAATCTTGGAACACTGAAACAATAAAATAAAATATAAAAAATTTAAAAAATAAATTGAAACCCTACATTTAGGGTGTATGGTATATTTGAAAGCCTAAAGATAGTAGTAATTATTACAAAAGAAAACTTTTCTTATATCTGTGAGTGATTAGAAACCCATGGGATCTAACAGAAGTGCTCTGAAAGGGAGGAATGGAGATATTCAGTATATCATAGAATCCTGGTCCAAACTATCATTCTCCTGCTGGATTTTTTGCAGTTTTTAAAAGCTTTTGTCTTTTCCTATTTCAGTCTATTCTCAACACAGAAACCATACTGATCTTGCAAAATTTGTATTGATCAACTTTTGCTAAAATAGCAGTGGGGGGATGGGATTTAGAAGTTTGATTCTAAATTAAATGAATAAATGAGCATTTGCTATGTTATTGTATATTTCTCAGGGTCTAAGCGATATTATTAACAGGGTTGGTAAATGTGGTATGTGCATAGATAGTCCCACAATAAACCACGCCTCCCAGTAGATCTCTCCTCTGGTTCTATATCACATTGAATTTAATGTTGGTAGTCATGACTAAACTGAAACCACTCAGAATGTTTGTGACTCTGTGTGTATGTGTTTATATTTCTTGCAACTGTATTTCCAGTTCCTAGAATAGTACCTTGAATGTAGAGCAATAAGTACAATTGATAAATAAAATAAGCATTTCATATGAAGCCATAGTATGCTTTTCAGATCTAAGTGACGCTATTAAGAGATGGTATACATACTTGGTTTTGACCAAGTATGGTCCTACAGTGTACCATATGAATCCCTTTCAGACAAGCCCAGTGTCTTTCTATATTAACTATGCCCTGGATATTGCAAATAATAAACTGTAGTGGAAGGGATTCTGTGTGACATCTGAGGATAGGTCAGAAGAAACTTTACAGTTTCTGTCATGCTCTCCTAGGACACCCTTTCTGGTGGAAGCCGGCCACCTCCAGCAAAATGTCTGACATTTCTGAGACCTGCACAGTATGAAGAAGTTCTTTCTGTCATTGTAGAGAGACTGCATGAAGAAAGAGATAGATGACAGACCAGTCCCAAGCTTTTATAGCCTTCCCAGTTGAGGTGACAGGTATAGGAGTAAAGAGACGATTTTGTACATCTATCCCATTCAAGCCTTCACATGATTCTAGCCTGAACATTATGTAACTGAAATCTCATGAGACACCCCAAAGAATAAGAGCCCAAATGAATCAAGGAAACCCACAAAATTGTGAGAGATGACAATTGTTACTTTAGGCCACTAAGTCTTAGAGTGGTTTGTTTCATAGCAATAGAAAACCAGAAGAGTTTACTTATGAGAATAAGAAAAAGAGAGAATATTATATCAAACACAAAAATCCTAAGAAATAATCCATATGTCAGTGTTTAAATATTCCACACCAAGAAGAATAAAGATTTTTAAAGAAATAGATCCCAGAGATAGGAAATAAATGTTCAAAAGGAGTTTAGAATATCTTATCCAGAAAACAAGACAAATATCTTATCCAGAATAATAAATATCCTATGCAGAAAGCTACTAGGGTTGTGTCATAAATATTCAAGGGCCAACTTCAAAGAGGTTCAAGTTCACTGTTCACAAATGGAATAAATGGAACATTAATAGAAATATTAACTAAAACAGTTTGAAACACCTAATATGTTAAAATTCTCAATGCTTTTAAAAAAGGAACTAATTGGTCAACACTTGAGGATGCTAAAGAAATAAATCATTATTCTGAAAACAAATGAATAAAGGGAAAAATCAAAATGGTAAGAACAAAACACTGCGGCAGTGTGCATAACAAAACTTAACCTTAGAATCTCCAGAGTTTAGCACAACTTCCATTATGCAGTAGCAAATTAATAAATGTTTAAGTGACAGCCAAAGTGGAATAATGTCAACAAGATGACAGAATAGGAAACTTCTACTCTCCTTCCCCCAACTGACATACTAATTCAACAATGCATGGCCCAATTTTCTTTAAGAGAAATCCAGAACCTAGTTGAGAAGCTTCTTGCAAGCATGGAAACAAGCCCATTGAAGCTTGTTGGTACATTTTTGATTCACTTTCATTATAAGCCCTCCCCCTGACACAGTGCCACACAACCAGGAGGAAACTTCTGGCTCCCAGATTCTCCCTGGAAAGTGAAAGAAAGAATTGAACCATAAACCCAAAGATCTATTTCTGGAGACTACCTCAGAAACTTGTTTCTGCCTTGCCTGAGTCTGAGTAATGAGTCTAAAGATGTCAAGGTTGGGGTTTGCTGAGAACAAAGGCAGCAGGATAGAATTTCATGCACACACTCATATAATACAGCCCTAAGCAAGTGAGTGAAAAAACCCAAATCCCAGCTCCTCCTTGGAGAAGGGAAGAGTTGAATTCAACATTTCACCTTTTTCATGGGCTACCCAAGGGACTGGCTCATACCTTGCCTGTCACTGAGCACTGCCAGGACCTAGCATACTCTAAACAACTGATGGGAACTGGAAATAAAGGCTTATGTATAGAAGAAATGTACGTCAACATAATAAAAGCCATATATTACAAGCCCACAGCTAACACCATACTCAATGGTAAATGGTTGAATGCTTTTCCTCTAGGATCAGGAATAAGACAAGGATGCCCACTCTCACTACTCCTATTCTACACAGTATTGGAAGTTCTAGCCAAGACAATAAGGCAAGAAAAGGAATAAAAGGCATACAAATAGGAAAGGAAGAAGGGAAATTGTCTCTGTAGATGACATGATTTTACACAGTTCTCTTGAACAACACAAATTTGAACTGCAGTCACTTAAGCACAGATTTCTTTCAATAAATACAATAAATGTATGTTCTCTTTCTTATTATTTTCTTAATAACATTTCCCTAGTTTACTTCATTATAAGAATACAATATATAATATACATAACATACAAAATTTGCATTAATTTCCTGTTTATATTATTGGTAAGGCTGCTGGTTAACAGTAAGATATTAGTAGTTAAACTTTTGGAGAGTCAAAAGTTATATATGGATTTTCGACTGCATGGGGGTCAGTGGCCCTAACCTCTACACTGTTCAAGAATCAATTGTATATAGACAGTCCTAAAGATTCCACCAAAAAAATTGTTAGAAATAATAAACAAATTCAATAAAGTTACTGGATATAAAATCAATATACAAAAATCAGTTGCATTTCTATATACTAACAGTAAACAGTCCGAAAAAGAAATTAAGGAAACAATCCCATTTACGATAGTATCAAAAAGAATAAACACTTAAGAACAAACTTAACCAAGGAAGCAAAAGATTCATACATTAAAAACTACAAAACATTGCTGAAAGAAATACATCCATGTTCATGTATTATAAGATTTAAAATGTCCATAATACTCAAAGCAATCTACAGATTCAATGTGATTCCTTTCAAAATTTCAAGGGAATTTTCTGCAGAAATGGAAAAAACAATCCTAAAAATCATATGGAACCACAAAGGAAAGGACTCCAAATAGTCAAAACAATCGAGAAAAAATATAGTATAGGAATATATGGCCAAGTGCTCTTCAACAACAGTGCCATATGGGAGTTGCTATTCAGTGAATATAAAAGTTCAGTTATGCAAGATTAATAAGTTCTAGAGATAAGCAATGTTGTGCTAATAGTTAACATTATTTTAGCATCTTATTGCACATGTAAAACTTTAAGAGTAGATTTTATGTTGTGTTTCTAAGTTCTTTTCCCATAATAAAAATAAAGAACATACAGTGAAACATAAAGATACAACTTTGAAATCTAAAAGAAAAATAAAGATAGTGAACCCTCCCACCAAAACCATACATTGGAGACATGCTTCAACTCTTTCTCCTCTCCCCATGTAGAAGCCAGGAACAGGGGGTGTTCTCTGCACTGAACTAGGGGGAGCCATTATTGAAAGCCTGCCAGCCCAAATCATTACCAATTTTTCAGTGCCCTGGACCTAACACCCTTTCCTGTCAGCACTCAAAGAAGAAAGAAACCAGTCTTTCAGGCAGACCCTGGAAAGTCTGGAAACATAGATGTATGTAGCATTCTTCTGTTTCCCCAGCTAAAGATGATCCAAGAGCTTGGAGTTTTCTCTAGATCAAGCTGGGCTAAACTGAGAGCAGAGGTTCAGAGCAGTGGGTGCCACAGATTTTCCTATCCTCTTTGATGCTGGCTTGTTTCATACTCCCTGGGGTCCAGGAGCCTCTTCACTGGTTTCTGAACTTCTCACAAAGGTCCCTGATCATGTATTGTTGAGTGGATGTCTCAGTTAGGTAAAGGACCATGTGGGGCTTATTATTTTCTATCTTGCTAAAACCACTTCAAACTTAATTTTAATTACAAATCAAGGAAGTCTTAAATTTCATGGAAGTCTTTGGAAAGCATTTTTATGTTGTTGTTTCAATTAGAAGTTTCTAAATAAGTTCAGTAAAGGAAAGTAGCTCTTAGTATGGCTGCTTAAATTTCTATGAACTATGAAGATAATAAAGATTCACGGTAAGTGAAAATGTTTTTGATATATTTTAATTCATATGCACTTTTTAATGTGGGTAAAGACTCTATTTGATCAGGCAAAGAGTCAAACTTTTATTATTTGCAGACATGATACTCTATGTAGAAAACCCAAAAGACCCCACCAACAACCCCAATGTTTATGGCAGCATTATCAACAAAAGCCAATGTTACTCAGCCATCAAAGAATGAAATCTTACCATCTGCAACAATGTGGATGGAGCTAGAGAGTATTATGCTAAGTGAAATAAGTTAATCAGAAAAAGACAAATACCATTTATCACATTCATATGTGGAATTTAGGAAACAAACAAATGAACATATGGGAGGGGGATAAGAAAAAAGAGGTGGAAACAAACCATAAGGGACTCTTAAAAATAGTGAACAAACTGAGGGTTGATGGAGGGAGGTGTTTGGGGATGGGTTAGATGGGTGATGAATGTTAAGGAGGATACTTTTTATGATGAGTACCAGGTCTTGTATGTAAGTGATGAATTACCGAATTCTACTCCTGAAAGCAATATTACACTATATGTTAACTAACTAGAATTTAAATAAAAATTTGAAGAGAAAAAAATAGTAATAAATAAATAAGATTTTATTTGGTGATCATCTTTATGAGGGTAAATGGAGAAAAGTAAATGTTGTAACAAAGGTCAAGTTTTACATATACAAAATTTTATACATATGTATGCATTTTATAATTATATATATACAATATATACACAGACATCTACATATATATAAATGCACACATATGTGTATGTACATAGACACATACACAAACATAAGCAACAAAATTTGTTCTTTTCCCTTGAAAAAAGATAACCAAAATATAAACTCAGAAGTAAAAATATAACCCAATACATAAATATTATCTTTCAGTAATACGTAAAATATGTAAAAATATATAAAATGTTAAAAAAGGTTTCTTTGGGGGCGCCTGGGTGGCTCAGTGGGTTAAGCCGCTGCCTTCGGCTCAGGTCATGATCTCAGGGTCCTGGGATCGAGTCCCGCATCAGGCTCTCTGCTTGGCAGGAAGCCTGCTTCCCTCTCTCTCTCTCTGCCTGCCTCTCTGTCTGCTTGTGATCTCTCTCTGTCAAATCAATAAATAAAATCTTTAAAAAAAAAAAAAGGTTTCTTTGGCAGATCAGGTAAACACTGATAAATCACTGCTAGATGACATGCAATTATCAAATTTTAAGGGTTTGGGGCTGTTTGATATCATCTAAGGAAGACCACAGACTAGAAAATCTTCCTTTATTGAATGGTAGAGAAGATCATGTTTTTAGGTTTTGTTTTTACATTTTGTTTTCCTGTGTGTGTGATTTATTTTCTAATAACATAGAAAAAAAGGTAAACAATATTACAAAATATTTGAGGTGTGGAGAAACATATTTATTAGAACTCTTTTGTTAACAAAAGAAAGAAAACCCAAACCAGAGTAGCATAAATTTTTAAAGGGGAATTTATCATGAGAATATAGGGATATCTCAAGGACATAGATGCAGCTGGGCCTCAGGAAAAATAAACCTAGTAGTTCAAAAACCTTTATGACTCTTTCCTCATCTTTTGCCACACTCATCTGAAGTCAGCTCTAATCTTCTATCTCTATACCCAGGCATTCTCTGTTTTTGTAATCCATATGGCAGAAAACATGACCAACAATTAAGTTTAGTGTTGAATTTCAAGAGACCAGCCATAATAATACCAAACCTTAATAGCTTCAAAGAGGTTCCAATTGGGCCAGCATGGTGCATAGGCCTCACAGTCATGTAGATTGAGTTAGTAGGGAATAGGAATGCCCCAAGATAAATCAATGGAGCAGGCAATCCCACAAGTTTCCACTACAAAGAAAACATGTCGAACATTGAGACAGTTTGAAATTTTCCAAAGATGGAAATAAACAATGTGATTCAACATCTTCTAGTTAGAGTTGATTGCTGTTAAGTAAATGTTTTATTATTGATGAAATAGAAAAGATATTAGAACCTATAGCAAATGTTTAGACTAACAGTCTGTTCTTTTTGCCAGTGTACCTTATAAAGTTAAATACTTAGTCCAGAAACACTAAGTCAAGCTAGCAAATTGTGCTAAATGAGACAATCATCTAGCACAGTGAATGGAAAAATGTGACTTTTACTGTGGTAAAAAAAAAAAAAAACACACATTGAAATAATCAATCCATACAAAACAGGAGTAAAGAAAAGAAAATGAGATACTATAATTTTCTCAGCTAAAGAAAAATACAAAAACAAAATGCGGTAGGTTGTTCTCTGATAAAGTGTCTGCCTGTTTTCATTTAGAAATTAGGTGCAGAACTGATCACCATAGTACAAAAAATCAAGGACTCAATAAAGTGAATATATTTTCCAGTCCAAGCATAAAAGAATTGAAATCACTTTGACACATTTGATTGAAAAGAACTTAATATTTCTTAGTGACTTAGTATTTAATGAATAAGCAAATAGAGTTTTTACCCTGGAATTGCATTCATAAACATGAAAGCATTAAAAAATTCATTAAATACCAGTAAGTTTGCAACCAGCAATATTATTCCTAGTAAAGTACAATGTATTGAATGGATTACTGTGGAACACCAAGTGAGAAAAAAAAAAATCCTATTGTCCATTTTAGCAGTCATTGATCAGAAAAAGCATTGACAAAATCCAGCATCCGTTCCTGATTTAAATGCTTCAACGTATAGGGATAGAGGGAAGATTCCTGAACTTCATAAAATCTATCTATGAAAGACCAACAGCAAATATAATCCTCAATGGGAAAAAGCTTGCAGCCTTCCTGTTGAGATCCAGAACATGACAAGGATGCCCACTCTCACCACTCTTGTTCAACATAGTATTAGAAGTCCTAGCAACAGCAATCAGACAACAAAGAGAAATAAAAGGTATCCAAATTGGCAATGAAGAAGTCAAACTCTCTCTCTTCGCAGATGACATGATTCTTTATATAGAAAACCCAAAAGACTCTACCCCCAAACTACTAGAACTCATACAGCAATTCAGTAACATGACAGGATACAAAGTCAATGTACAGAAATCAGTGGCTTTCTTATACACTAACAATGAAAATACAGAAAGGGAAATTAGAGAATCAATCCCATTTACTATAGCACCAAGAACCATAAGATACCTGGGAATAAACCTAACCAAAGAGGTAAAGGATCTGTACTCGAGGAACTACAGAACACTCATGAAAGAAATTGAAGAAGACACAAAAAGATGGAAGACCCTTCCATGGTCTTGGATTGGAAGAATAAACATTGTTAAAATGTCTATACTGCCTAGAACAATCTATACTTTTAATGCCATTCCAATCAAAATTCCACCAGTATTTTTCAAAGAGCTGGAGCAAATAATCCAAAAATTTATATGGAACCAGAAGAGACCCCGAATCACTAAGGAAATGTTGAAAGTTGAAAAACAAAAATAAAACTGGCGGCATCACGTTACCTGATTTCAAGCTTTACTACAAAGCCGTGATCACCAAGACAGCATGGTACTGGCATAAAAACAGACTCATAGACCAGTGGAACAGAGTAGAGAGCCCAGATATGGACCCCCAACTCTATGGTCAAATAATCTTTGACAAAGCAGGAAAAAATACACAGTGGAAAAAAGACAGTCTCTTCAATAAATGGTGCTGGGAAAATTGGACAGCTATATGTAGAAGAATGAAACTCGAACATTCTCTTACACCGTACACAAAGATAAACTCCAAATGGATAAAAGACCTCAATGTGAGGTAGGAATCCATCAGAATCCTAGAGGAGAACATAGGCAGTAACTTCTTCGATATCAGCCACAGCAACTTCTTTCAAGATGTGTCTCCAAAGGCAAAGGAAACAAAAGCGAAAATGAACTTTTGGGACTTCATCAAGATCAAAAGCTTCTGCACAGCAAAGGAAACAGTCAACAAAACAAAGAGACAACCCACGGAATGGGAGAAGATATTTGCAAATGACAGTACAGACAAAAGGCTGATATCCAGGATCTATAAAGAACTTCTCAAACTTAACACATACAAAACAGATAAACATATCAAAAAATGGGCAGAAGATATGAACAGACACTTCTCCAATGAAGACATACAAATGGCTATCCGACACATGAAAGAATGTTCATCATCACTAGCCATCAGGGAGATTCAAATTAAAACCACAATGAGAAAACACGTTACACCAGTTAGAATGGTCGAAATTAGCAAGACAGGAAGCAACCTGTGTTGGAGGGGATGTGGAGAAAGGGGAACCCTCTTACACTGTTGGTAGGAATGCAAGTTGGTGCAGCCACTTTGGAAAACAGTGTGGGGATTCCTCAAGGAATTAAAAATAGAGCTTCCCTATGACCCTGCAATTGCACTACTGGGTATTTACCCCAAAGATACAGATGTAGTGAAAAGAAGGGTCATCTGTACCCCAATGTTTATAGCAGCAATGGCCATGGTCGCCAAACTGTGGAAAGAACCAAAATGCCCTTCAACAGATGAATGGATAAGGAAGATGTGGTCCATATACGCTATGGAGTATTATGCCTCCACCAGAAAAGATGAATACCCAACTTTTGTAGCAACATGGACGGGACTGGAAAAGATTACGCTGAGTGAAATAAGTCAAGCAGAGAGAGTCAATTATCATATGTTTTCACTTATTTGTGGAGCATAACAAATAGCATGGAGGACAAGGGGAGTTAGAGAAGAGAAGGGAGTTGAGGGAAATTGGAAGGAGAGGTGAACCATGAGAGACTATGGACTCTGAAAAACAATCTGAGGGTTTTGAAGGGGCAGGGGGTGGGAGGTTGGGGGAACCAGGTGGTGGGTATTAGAGAGGGCATGGATTGCATGGAATACTGGGTGTGGTGCAAAAACAATGAATACTGTTACGCTGAAAATAAATTTAAAATTAAAAAAAAAAATAAAAATACAGAAATAAATGCCAAACATAAAATAAAAATGGTAAATGTAAAGTATCTACCCTTGAGGAATAGAAGTTAGGAAATGAAGGACATCACCAAGACACAAGAATGTTTTGGAGATTCGGGATAATAAGGTGACCATATATTCTGGTTTGCCCAGCATACTCTGAGTTTATATTTTTTTCTCAGTATTATTCCTGTCAAATTTAGCATTTTCCTTGATTACTCATATTTAATGAAGTTTTATTCTTAATAGTTACATTAAAATAAGATGGTTGGGGTTGGAAGACCTCTACTTGGAACTTTCAGTTTCTGACATGACTTTATTTAGTGACTGAGAGACTCATGTGCAATAAAGTTCTTACCTTAGGGGCGCCTGGGTGGCTCAGTGGGTTAAGCCGCTGCCTTCGGCTCAGGTCATGATCTCAGGGTCCTGGGATCGAGTCCCACATTGGGCTCTCTGCTCAGCAGGGAGCCTGCTTCCCTCTCTCTCTCTGCCTGCCTCTCTGTCTGCTTGTGATCTCTGTCTGTCAGATAAATAAATAAAATCTTAAAAAAAAAAAAAGTTCTTACCTTAGTAGGTGAGTTAAATTTGTAGTAGTTAACTAGGTGTAGTTAAATTTGGAAGATAATCAACAATAAACTGTCTTTCTTCACTGAGATTTTCCAGCCTCAACATAACAAATACTACCCTTCAAGAGACCTATCTGACCCTTGACTATGAAACCAGGCATCCTTCAATACACACAACTAGGGCAGTCATCTCTACCATATCCTCAGGTAGGTACCAAGGAAAATATTCTGTGCCTCTATCCTGTAAGTTAATTGGCATAATGGCTAGTTGTGTGTGACACAGGCCAGGGTCTACAAGATGCATGAAGCTACCAGACCACTAATTTGAGTAAAGGAGAAAATATCAGTGTGAAATATGAGAACTTAAAAGCTATATATATATGAAATATATGGAAGAAATAAAAGCAGAGCAGTTCTACTAAAGAGTAGATAGACATTAGCCTGAATGCTATATGCTACAGTTTAGTTGCTTTTTATATGATATAAATCTACAACTATTTAGTTTATCACTTGGTAATGCTTTTTTATTTTACATATTCTTTCAGCAGAAATGACCTACACACACATACACACACACACACACACACACAAAACCCAAGTACGTATTAAACCAAAAGTCATGCTGTTTCTCTCAAAAAGGTTATAATAAATGTACAAATTACTCAAAATGCTTACTATCCTCCATGCCATGAGGATTACAGAGATCATTGGTTATATCAAAATCTGTAATCAGAAATCTGTTAAAGAAATGCCAGCATCTATTTTATGCATCTATTAACTGTGTCTAGAGATGACAAAATGTACAGCTATACAAGGTACATTACAAATTATTAAACACTACATCTGAAACTAATGAGATAGTATACGTCAGTTAATTGAATTTAAATGAAAAAATAGGGGTATCACTTATTATGTGAAGCATGACTTTTCATTTAGATCAAATGACAGGGCTTCTATATTTATTTAGCTCATTTTCTTGTATAAAAATTGAAATGACAGCTGTTAACATGCCAACTCTACTAGCAAAGGCAAAACATCAGAAACAGTTAAGGTGCCAGTTTCTTATCTGTGCTATCAATACTTGAAATACAAAATGAGTTAATTCTAATAATGGGTCTTTTAAATATAACTTATGGAATCAAAGTAACACTTAAAAATTTATACTATTTAAAATGAAACACCTGACATTATTATGAATGCTATTGAGGAAAAAAGATTTTTTTTCAGTAATACTATATATACAAATTTTGATGGATTGTTATACATTATCATGATAAGAACTATGTTCTTACTAAACTGAAAATATATGATAAATCGTATACTTAGAACTGACTGTGGTGCACACAGAATTCATAGTTGAATTCAAGCAGGGGTCTTACAAATTTTACCAAAAATAATTTATAAATATTTTATATATATTTATATATATTAGTCATATTTTATATATATTATATAAATTATATTTATTATATTATATTATATTATTTATTATATAAATTATATATATTATATAATTTTTTATATATATAATATTTTATATATATTAGTCAATATATAATTGACTACAAAATTTTACAACAAAGCTAAAGTGAAAATAATACAAGAGCAAAAAAAAGAGCTTCCACATGACAGTGTAAATTTTCTCTTTGCTACCTCCTTTAAAATATTTGTCTTTCAAGAAAACCTTTTTTTAAAAATATTTATTTATTTTAGAGAAAGAACACAGGGGCAGAGGGGTAGAGGGAGAGGGAGGAAGTGAATCTCAAGCAGATATCCCACTGAGCAAAGAGTCCAACACAGGGCTCAATCTCACACCCCTGAGATCATGACCTGCATGGAAACCAAGAGTCAGATGCTTAACCAACTGAGTCACCCAGATGCCCCTGAAGAAAACAACCTAAGTCTTTTAAAAACATGGAACCTTTTGTTAGAAAGCCCTTTACATTTAGATTACATCTTGTTCAGAATAACCTAAAAATCAATAAATGGAGGTGCCTCTGTGGTGCAGTGGGTTAAACATCTGACTCCTGATTTTGGCTCAGTTCATGATCTCAGAGTCATGAGACTGAGCCCTGCATTGGGCTCCATACTCAGCATAGAGTGTGCTTGAGATTCTTTCTCCCTCTGCCCTTCCTGCTTGTATGTGTTTGCACTCTCTCTCACGCTCTCCCTCCCTTTCAAATATAGTTTTTGTTTATTTTTATTTATTTTTTTTAAATTTCTTTTCAGTGTTCCAGAATTCATTGTTTATGCACCACACCCGGTGCTCCAAGCAATATATGCCCTCCATAATACCCACCACCAGGCTCACCCAATCCCCCATCCCCCACCCCTCCAAAACACTCAGATTGTTTTCAGAGTCCATAGACATCCAGATCTCCATAGACATCATTCATCTCCCCCTCCAATTTCCCCCAACTCACTTCTCTTCTCCATCTCCCCATGTCATCCGTGTCATCTCTTATGCTCCATAAGTAAGTGAAATCAGCATAATCTCTTCCAGTCCCGTCCATGTTCATACAACAGTTGGGTATTCATCCTTTCTGATGGAGGCATAATACTCCATTGTATATAAGGACCATATCTTCTTTATCCATTCGTCCATTGAAGGGCATCTTGGTTCTTTCCACAGTTTGGTGACCGTGGCCATTGCTGCTATGAACATTGGGGTACAGATGGTCATATAATGTCACATGGAGTTTTTAAACACCTTCAATTCCCTCACTATTTGGTTATCACTTGAGTAGCTCTGTGTTTTTCTCTGACCACACTTTCCTAGATACTCAAGAAGCAAAATTTTTACACATCCCAGTAAACTCACAGTCCTCAGTAGACATTTTTCGGTCTTAAAAAATACCTCTTACTTCTGATTTATACAATACCTTTTAACCCATTCTGCATGATGCCAAATAATCCACTCAATTCATGTTTCCATCTGACATATAATCCTCACAGTAACAGTTAAAAATTGTTACATATTGATGAAAAAATTAAAGTTATTGTCACCTCTTAAAGACCACTTAGAGTTTATTAACTAGATACTAGTAAATGCTTATGGAACTTATTCACAGTAAAGCACTAACAAGTGATCTCTTTCTCCTTTTATCCAATCATTCCAACACTCCAGGCATATCTAGTTATCACTTCAAATATATGTAGATAAATTTCAGTGATACATTTTTAACAACTTCTTCTGAATGAAATCGCTGAGATTTTATATACTGGGATGCCTGGGTGGCACATCAGTTAAGTGTCTGTCTTTGGCTCAGGTCATGATCCCAGGGTACTAGGATCAAGTTCTGCATTGGGCTGCATGTTCAGCAGGGAACCTGCTTCTCCTTTTGCCTGCCCTTCCCCCTGTTCATGCTCTTTCTTTCCCTCTCCTTCTCTCTCTCTGACAAATAAATAAATCTTTAAAAAGAGATTGTGTGTATCTATATAGTGCTGATATAGTATTGATAAATCTGTGCCATAATACAGATACAGTACTGACATATCTGATATTAAAGTAATGCCACAAAGTTCTTCCTCTTTAGCCTCTAATCCTTATTTTTTTCACTTTTTCTACAATGAGAACACTAATTCCTAAAAACATCAACATGTTTATTCATTTTCTTAATTTCTAATACACACAAAGTAAGTTTGGAACTATGATAGTACAGTTATCACAATAAACTTACTAATTATAATTGAAGATTTGCCTGTAGTTCTTTTTGTCCTTATGATATAGCCTCCCAAAAGTATATAATTGGAGTACATTTTCACAGTACTGACAATTCAACTAGAAAATGGGGAAAGACAACAGGCATTTCACTGAAGAGGATATATATAGATAGCAAAATATCATATGAAAAGATGTACAACTTGATTACCCATTGGGGAAATGCAAATAAAACCACAATTAGATATCATTACACACCTATCAGAAAGGCAAAAATAAAATATATTGGCTGCACCAAATGATAGAGAGGATATGGAGAAACTAGATCGCTCATACAATGCTGGTACAAATTTAAAATGGTACAGCTGCTGGAAAAGTTTGGCAGTTACTTATGAAACTAAAAAAAACATGCAATTTTTATGTGACTGTGCTGTTGCACTCTCAGACATTTGTCCTAAAGAAGTAGAAGTTTATACTTACACCAAAACCTGTATGAAACTATTTAAATATTTAGCCAAAAACTGAAAGAACCCCAATGACCTTCAACAGAAGAAAGACCAAACAAAACAAACTGTAATACATTCATACTGCTTAGTAACAAAAAGGACTGATTATTGATTATATGCAACAACTTGAATGAATCTCTAGGCATTATGAGGACTGAAAAAAATGATCCAAAAAGACTACATATTGCATGTTTTTATTCATATAACATTCTTGAAATGATAAAATTATAGAAATACAGAACAGATTAAAGGTTGGGAGAGGTTAGGGATGTTAAAGTAGGAAATGAGTATCTTTATAAAGGACAAGACCAGGAATCCTTGATCCTTATGGTAATGGAATTGTTCTTTATTTGACTGGTAGTGGGCAAATGAACCTACATGTGCTAAAGTTGCATAAAATTAAACATACACATACAAGAAAACTGGGGAAATCTGAATGAAATCAGTGGATCATATAAATACCAATAATATGATTGTGCTGTTGTATCCTTTTGCATTATGTTACCATTAAAAGAAACTAGGTAGAGGAGTCAAGATGGTGAAGAAGTAGCAGGGTGAGATGACATCAGGTAGCAGGAGATCAGCTAGATGCTTATCAAACCATTCCAAACACCTACAAATTAAAAAGGAGAGCAAAGAGAAGAAGAGCAACAATTCTAGAAACAGAAAATTGACCACTTTCTGAAAGGTAGGACCAGCAGAGAAGTGAATCCAAAGCAATGGGAAGATAGACCGCAGGGGTAGGGCCTGGCTCCCAGCAAGTGGCAGAGCGATGGAGCACAAAATCAGGACTTTTAAAAGTCTGCTCCACTGAGAGACATCACTCCAGAGGCTAAACCGGGGTGAAGCCCGCATGGGGAAAGCGTGGCCTCAGGTCCCGCGGGGTCACAGAAGGATCAGGGGTGTCTGAGTGTCATAAAGCTCACAGGTATTAGAGTGGAAAAGCCAGCTACAGAGACAGAGCCAAGGAGTGAGCTCTCAACTTGGGGTTACTTGAAACATAATATGTGGCAGAGGCCACTGCTCTGTGAGTGGGGTCCCCACAAGATCCAGTGAGACTCCCCAGAAGAGCCCAGGGATCTGCAGGGTTTGGAGACTCCAGGCGGTGCTGTGTGCCAGAGACAGAGATGCTTGGTCACAGGCTAGATGAGCTCAGACCACAGCCAGAGGCCAGGGAGTCGGGAGTGATTGAGCGCTTTTCTCTGAGGGCGCACTGAGGAATGGGGCCCCGAGCTCTTGGCTCCTCTGGGCCAGAGATTTGGAGGCTGCCATTTTCATTCCCGTCCTCCAGAACTCTACAGAAAGCATTCAGGGAACAAAAGCTCCTAAAAGCGAACCCGAGCAGATTACTTAGCCTGGCCCCTGGTAAGTGGGTGCAATTCTGCCTCAGGCAAAGACACTTGAGCATCACTACAACAGGCCCCTCCCCCAGAAGATCAACAAGAAATCCAGCCAAGACCAAGTTCACTTACAAAGGAGAACAGTGGAATTACAGAGGAGGAGAAAGCAAAGCACGGAATTCATGGCTTTCTCCCCATGATTCTTTAGTCTTGCAAAGTTAATTAATTATTTTTAATTTTTTTTCTTCTGCTAATTTTTTTAACTTTTACCATTTCTTCTTTTAACATTTTTTAACTAGTTTATCTAAACAATATCTTTCATAAAAAAATCTTTTTTGAACCATCATTATTATAGTCATATTTTATCCTTCATTGTATCTAACTTTATTTTTTGTATACACATAGGGTCTTTTCTTCTAAAAAATTTGGGGTACAACTTCTTCTAATAGATCAAAATACACCCTGAATCTAGGACTGGGCTTGTTCTAGTCTCCAGCCTGAGCAAATTCTCTCCACTTATTCTCCCAACCAACTTATCAACTCCTTTTTTAGAAATTAAAAAAAATTTTTTTTCATCTTTATAGTCATATTCCTTCCCTTCATTGTGTTTACCCTTATATTTTTTTTCATTCTTTAAAATTTTGGGAGGTAGTTTCTTCTAAGAGACCAAAATATTCCCAAAATTAAGTGGGTGACCCTGTTCTAGTCACCAGTCTAATATATATATATATATATATATATATATATATATTTCTTTATTTATTTGTTTTCCTTTTAAATTTTTTTTCTGAATTTCTTTTTACATCCTTGCTCCCCCCCCCCAACAACTTGGGGCCTCTTGGATTTGGTTAAAGCACATTTTCCTGGTGTCTTTGCCACCTTTTTAGTATTTCATTTGCTTCTTCATATATTCTTATCAGACAAAATGACAAGGTGGAGAAACTCACCAGAAAAAAATAAAAAGGAAAAAAGAACAAGAGGCAGTACTGAAGTCTAGGGACCTAATCAATATGGACATTGGTAATATGTCAGATCTAGAATTCAGAATGATGATTCTCAAGGTTCTAGCTGGGCTCGAAAAAAGCATGGAAGATTGGGACGCCTGGGTGGCTCAGTTGGTTAAGCGGCTGCCTTCGGCTCAGGTCATGATCCCGGCGTCCTGGGATCGAGTCCCACATCAGGCTCCTTGCTCGGCAGGAAGCCTGCTTCTCCCTCTGCCTCTGCCTACCACTCTACCTGTGCTTGCTTTCTCCCTCTCTCTCTCTCTGACAAAAAAAAAAAAAAAAAAAAAAAAAAAAAAAAAAAAAAAAACTATTAAAAAAAAAAAAGCATGGAAGATATTAGAGAAACCCTGTCCAGAGAAATAAAAGCCCTTTCTGGAGAAATAAAAGAACAAAAATCTAACCAAGTTGAAATTTAAAAAAAGCTATTAATGAGGTGCAATAAAAAATGGAGGCTCTTACTGCTAGGATAAATGAGGCAGAAGAAAGAATTAGAGTTATAGAAGACCAAATGACAGAGAATAAAGAAGCTAAGCAAAAAAGAGACAAACAACTACTGGACCATAAGGGGAGAATTCGAGAGATAAATGATGCCATAAGATGAAACAACATTAGAATAATTGGGATTCTAGAAGAAGAAGAAAGAGAGAGGGGAGCAGAAGGTATATTGCAGAGAATTATTGTGGAGAATTTCCCTAATATGGCAAAGGGAAAAAGCATCAAAATCCAGGAGGTGCAGAACCCCCCTCAAAATTAATAAGAATAGGTCCACACCCCATCATCTAATAGTAAAATTTACAAGTCTTAGCAACAAAGAGAAAATCCTGAAAGCAGCCCAGGACAAGAAGTCTGTAACATACAATGGTAAAAATATTAGATTTGCAGCAGACTTATCCACAGAGACCTGGCAGGCCAGAAAGAACAGGCAAGATATATTCAGAGAACTAAAGGAGAAAAATATGCAGCCAAGAATACTGTATCCAGATAGGCTATCATTGAAAATAGAAGGAGAGATAAAAAGCTTCCAGGGCAAAAACAAACAAGCAAACAAAAAACAAACAAACAAAAACTGAAAGAATATGCAAACACCAAACCAGCTATACAGGAAATATTGAAAGGGGTCCTCTAAGCAAAGAGAGACCCTAAAAGTAGTAGATCAGAAAGGAACAGAGAGGGGCACCTGGGTGGCTCAGTGGGTTAAGCCACTGCCTTCGGCTCAGGTCATGATCTCGGAGTCCTGGGATCGAGCCCCGCATCGGGCTCTCTGCTCAGCAGGGAGCCTGCTTCCTCCTCACTCTTTGCCTGCCTCTCTGCCTGCTTGTGATCTCTCTGTCAAATAAATAAATAAAATCTTAAAAAAAAAAAAAGAAAGGAACAGAGACATTATACAGTAATGGTCACTTTACAGGCAATACAATGGCACTAAATTCCTATCTCTCAGTAGTTACCCTGAATGTAAATGGCCTAAATGCCCCAGGCAAAAGACACAGGGTATCAGGATGGAGAGAAAAACAAAACCCATCAATATGCTGCCTACAAGAAACTCATTTTAGACCCAAAGACACCTCCAGATTTAAAGTGAGGGGGTGGAAATCAATTTACCATGCTAATGGACATCAGAAGAAAGCTGGGGTGGCAATCCTTATATCAGATAAAGTAGATTTTAAGCCAAGCACTATAATAAGACATGAGGAAGGACACTATATCAGACTCAAAGGGTCTGTCCAACAAAAAGATCTAACAATTTTAAATATCTGTGCCCCTAACATGGGAGCAGCCAACTATATAAACCAATTAATAACAAAATCAAAGAAACACATCAACAATAATACAATAATAGCAGGGGACTTTAACACTCCCCTCACTGAAATGGACAGATCATCCAAGCAAAAGATCAACAAGTAAATAAAGGCCTTAAATGACACACTGGACCAGACGGACATCACAGATATATTCAGAACATTTCATCCCAAAGCAGCAGAATACACATTCTTCTCTAGTGCACACGGAACATTCTCCAGAATAGATCACATCCTGGGTCATAAATCAGGTCTCAACCTATATCAAAAGATTGGGATCATTCCCTGCATATCTTCAGACCACAATGCTCTGAAGCTAGAACTCAATAACAAGAGGAAATTTGGAAAGAACCCAAATACGTGGAGACTAAACATCATCCTTCTAAAGAATTAATGGGTCAACCAGGAAATTAAACAAGAATTGAAAAATTCATGGAAACAAATGATCATGAAAACAAAACGATTCAAAATCTGTGGGACACAGCAAAGGCAGTCCTGAGAGGAAAATATATAGCAATACAAGCCTTTCTCAAGAAACAAGAAAGGTCTCAAGTACACAACCTAACCCTACACATAAAGGAGCTGGAGAAAGAACAACAAAGAAAGCCTAAACCCAGCAGGAGAAGAGAAATCATAAAAATCAGAGCAGAAATCAATGAAATAGAAACTAAAAAGCAATAGAATGAATCAATGAAACCAGGCGCTGGTTCTTTGAAAGAATAAGATTGATAAACCCCTGGCCAGATTTATCAAAATGAAAAGAGAAAGGACCCAAATAAATAAAATCATGAATGAAAGAGGAGAGATCACAACCAACAGCAAAGAAATACAACCAATTATAAGAACATATTATGAGCAACTCTATGCCAACAAATTTGACAATCTGGAAGAAATGGATGCATTCCTAGAGAAATATAAACTACCACAACTGAACCAGGAAGAAATAGAAAACCTGAAAAGACCCATAACCAGTAAGGAGACCAAAGCAGTCATCAAAAATTCCCCAAGAAATGAAAGTCCAGGGCCAGACGGCTTCCCAGGGGAATTCTACCAAACCTTTAAAGAAGAATTAATATCTATTCTTCTGAAACTATTCCAAAAGATAGAAATGGAAGGAAAACTTCCTAACTCATTTTATGAGGCCAGCATCACCTTGATCCCAAAACCAGACAGGGATCCCATTAAAAAAGAGAATTACAGACCAATATCCTTGATGAACACAGTTGCAAAAATTCTCACCAAAATACTAGCCAATAGGATTCAACAGTACATTAAAAGTATTATTCACCACGACCAAGTGGGATTTATTCCAGGGCTGCAAGGTTGGTTCAACATCTGCAAATCAATCAATGTGATACAATACATTAATAAAAGAAAGAACAAGAACCATATGATACTCTCAATAGATGCATAGAAAGCATTTGACAAAGTACAGCATCCCTTCCTGATAAAAACCCTTCAAAGTGTAGGGATACAGAGCACATACCTCAATATTATCAAAGCTGTCTATGAAAAACCCACCGCAAGTATCATTCTCAATGGGGAAAAACTGAAAGCTTCTCTACTAAGGTCAGGAACATAGCAGGGATGTCCATTATCACCACTGTTATTCAACATAGTACTAGAAGTCCTAGACTCAGCAATCAGACAACAAAAAGAAATTAAAGGCATCCAAATTGGCAAAGAAGAAGTCAAACTATCACTCTTTGCAGATGATATTTGGAAAACCCAAAAGACTCCACTCCAAATCTGCTAGAACTTGTACAGGAATTCAGCAAAGTGTCAGGATACAAAATCCATGCACAGAAATCAGTTGCATTTCTCTACACCAACAACAAGACAGAAGAAAGAGTAATTAAGGAGTCAATCCCACTTACAATTGCACCCAAAACTATAACATACTTAGGAATAAACCTAACCAAAGAGGCAAAGAATCTATACTCAGAAAACTATAAAGTACTCATGAAAGAAATTGAGGAAGACACAAAGAAATGGAAAAATGTTCCATGCTCCTGGATTGGAAGAATAAATATTATGAATGTCTATGCTACCTAAAGCAATCTACACATTTAATGCAATCCCTATTAGAATCCCATCCATTTTTTCAAAGAAATGGAACAAATAATCCTAAAATTTATATGGAACCAGAAAAGACCTTGAATAGCCAAAGGAATATTGAAAAAGTAAGCCAAAGTTGGTGGCATCACAATTCCAGACTTCGAGCTCTATTACAAATCTGTCATCATCAAGACAGTATGATACTGGCACAAAAACAGACACACAGATCAATGGAACAGAATAGAGAGCCCAGAAATGGACCCTCAGCTCTATGGTCAACTAATCTTTGACAAAGCAGGGAAGAGTGTCCAATGGAGAAAAGACAAACGTTTCAGCAAATGGTGTTGGGAAAATTGGACAGCCACATACAGAAGAATGAAATTGGACCATTTCCTTACACCACACATGAAAATAGACTCAAAATGGAAGAAGGACCTCAATGTGAGAAAGGAATCCATCAAAATCCTTGAGGAGAACACAGGCAGCAACCTCTTCGACCTCAGCCGCAGCAACATCTTCCTAGGAACATCGCCAAAGGCAAGGGAAGCCAGGGCAAAATGAACTATTGGGACTTCATCAAGATCAAAAGCTTTTGCACAGCAAAGGAAACAGTCAACAAAACCAAAAGACAACTGACAGAATGGGAGAAGATATTTGCAAATGACATATCAGGTAAAGGGCTTATGTCCAAAATCTATAAAGAACTTAGCAAACTCAACACCCAAAGAACAAATAATCCAATCAAGAAATGGGCATAAGACATGAACAGACATTTCTGCAAAGAAGACATCCAGAATCTAGATGGCCAACAGACACATGAAAAAGTGCTCCACATCACTTGGCATCAGGGAAATACAAATCAAAACCACAATGAGATATCACCTCACACCAGTCAGAATGGCTAAAATTAACAAGTCAGGAAATGACAGATGCTGGCTAGGATGTGGAGAAAGGGGAACCCTCCTACACTGTTGGTGGGAATGCAAGCTGGTGTAGCCACTCTGGAAAACAGCATGGAGGTTCCTTAAAAAGTTGAAAATAGAGCTACCCTACAACCCAGCAATTGCACTACTGGGTATTTACACTAAAGATATAAATGTAGTGATCCGAAGGGGCACGTGCACCCGAATGTTTATAGCAGCAATGTCTACAATAGCCAAACTATGGAAAGAACCTAGATGTCCAACAACAGATGAATGGATAAAGAAGACGTGATTTATATATATAATGGAATACTATGCAACCATCAAAAAATGAAATCTTGTCATTTGTGATGACATGGATGGAACTAGAGGGTATTATGCTTAGCAAAATAAGTCAATCAGAGAAAGACAACTATCATATGATCTCCCTGATATGAGGAAGTGAAGATGCAACCTGGGGGGCTTGGGGGGGGTAGGAAAAGAATAAATGAAAAACGATGGAATCAGGAGGGAGACAAACCATAAGAGACTCTTAATGTCACAAAACAAACTGAGTGTGGCTGGGGGGAGGGGTAGGGAGAGGGTGGTGGTGTTATGGACATTGTGGAGGGTATGTGCTATGGTGAGTGCTATGAAGTGTGCAAACCTGGCGATTCACAGACCTGTACCCTTGGGGCGAATAATACATTATATGTTTATAAAAAAATAAAAAAGTTATAAAAAATAAATAAATGAATGAATTCATTTGTCTGTCTATAGACACGGGTTGTTTCCCTGTCTTGACTATTGTAAAGAAAATATGGAGTGTGGATATCTTTTCAATATGGTGATTTTGTTTCCTTCAGATACATATCCAGAAAGGGAATTGCTGAATCATTTGGTAGCTCTGTTTTCAGTGTTTTTTTTTTCTTTTATTAGTTTTTGAATACTCTTAACACCCCGTTAAGTATACTCTTAATCCCCTTTATCTCTTTTACCTATTACTCTCCATTCCTTTCCCCTCTGACAGCAACCAGGTCCCTGTATTTATGGGTCTGTTTTTGCTTTTGTTTATTTGTTCACTTTTTTTTTAGATTCCATGTGTAAATAAAATTATATTGTAAAAAGGAAAGAAAGAAACTAGGTAAAGGCTATATGGAACCTTGTTACATTATTCCTTATAACTGTATGTATATCTACAACTATCTCAAAATTGAAAGTTCAGTTTTAAAAGTTACTTGGTTTGATTTAGTGTCTCTGTGGGTGTGATTATTTTTTGTACATTGTTAAGCTTCTTGGCTTCTATTTACACTGAATTTTTAGAATTTTCCTTCCATCCTATTATTTAATTTTACTTTTAAATATCTAAAATATTTAAAAGGCATGTTCAGAGAAACTTTATCCTATTTCCTACCCCTCAGCTCTAATTTTGCCTACTCCCTATAGAAAAACAATTTCATTACATTTGTCTATGTCTCTTTTTGAAGAATTACAGCAGATCCATAAATAATTTTATATTTACTCTTCTTTCTTACACAGTAGATATCACACTCTACATGTTCTTTTGTACATTGTTTTTTCACTCGATTATATATCTGTAAATCACTCTATCAATTAATAGGTGTATTTTTCATTCTTCTTTATAGCAATAGGTTATTCATCCAATGTTTTCTATTTTGGCATTTAGGTTCTTTCTAATATTTTGCTATTACAAATAGTGAGGCAGATTTTTTCACATGTTAATTCTATTCATGTTGTTGAAAGTGTATCTTTCAGGATAAATTTCCAGTGGAAATTTATTGGAGGTATGAGACAATGTAATTAGACAAAAGGAGTCACTTAGCCTCTTATTGGCCAATGTTAAATAATAGTGAAAACGGTAGACATTCTTGTCTGCATCCTGATTTTGGTGGAAAAGTCTATAGTGTTTCTCCATTTGGTAAGATAACAGCCTTAAAATAAATATATACTGAAAATCATATTAAATAAGTATGAATTTTCTATTTTACTGAGTCTTTTTTATCAAGAATGAATATAAATTTTAGTTGAAAACTTTTCAACATCTATAAAGAACATTATGTGATTTTCCCCATGAGCTAATAATATGGTGAATTACATTAATGTATTTCTTAATACTGAATCCTTGAATTTTTGGATAATTTCCACTTGATAATAATGTATTATTTTCTTTAATATAATGTTGCATCTTCTGGATATAATTTATTTAGCTTTTGAAAAGATATTTATAAGTGAGATTTGTCTCAATTTTCTTTTTTGTGATTCATTTTTCAAATCAAAGATACACTCTCAAATCAAAATCAAAGTTATACTTTCTTCATATATATCTTGGAATTATTTTTCATTTTCTACACTGGTATAATTTATGTATCAATGGAATTCTCTGATTTTATTTTTTTTTAAACATTTTATTTATTTATTTGAGAGAGAGAGAGACAGTGAGAGAGAGCATGAGCGAGGAGAAGGTGAGAGGGAGAAGCAGACTCCCCGTGGAGCTGGGAGCCTGATGCGGGACTCGATCCCGGGACTCCAGGATCATGACCTGAGCCGAAGGCAGTTGCTTAACCAACTGAGCCACCCAGGCGCCCGAATTCTCTGACTTTAAAGGCTTGATTGAAATAATCCAGTCTGGGTGGCAATTTTGTTTCAGTGAGTGAAGTAGATACTCAATGATTTTCTTGATTTCTCAATGGAAATTGCCATGTTTTTGCTTTGTGGGGCAAACAGTGATAAATAATATTTAGGATCAATATCGGTAAATTATATTTACTTTTAAAATTATTTTCTCATGTTTCTAAATTTATTGCATAAATTGTGTAAAGTGATTTCATGAATTGTAAAATTTCTTCTCTCTCAGTGGTTACTTCCCTCTTGTCATTTCCTTTTAGGTTTTTTTCTGTTTATTTAAATTCAATTAATCAACATATAGTATTGATATAATATTGATATAATATTCAATGATTCATTAGTTGCATATTACACCCAGCACTTGTCACATCATTTGTCCTCTGTAATGCCCATCACCCTGTTACCCCATCCTTCCCCACCTCCTCCTTATCCACAACCCTCAATTTGTTTTCCTGAGTCAAAATCTTTCATGGTTTGTCTCCCTCTCTGATTTCTTCCCATTCTGTTTCCTTTTGGTTTTTTATCCTTTTTAATTGACCAAGCTATCTAGTGTCTTGTCTATTTTGTTATTTGAAACAAACAAACAAAAAAAAAAACAAAAAAACAACAACAAAAAATAAAACCAGAGTGCCTGGCTGGCTCAGTCAGTGAGTATGAGACCCCACACTGGACCTAGAGTCTACAACAAAACAAAACAAAAACATCATATTGATTGATGAGTTTGTCAAAGTTTTCATGTTTCTATTTCATTATTTTCTATCAATATTAGTTTTACTTCTTTCCTGTAGTTTATTTTGTTGTTCTTGTTTTACAGCATTCAGATAGGATTCAATGTATTTATTTTTATCCTTTTATTTTATTGATATAAGAGGTTAAAGCACTGAATTTTCCTATATATATTTCTCATAGGTATTGAGATATGTATATATGATTTTCATTCTTTTTATTTCAGTATGGTTTGTATTCACCCAAGTTTTGTCTAGTAGAAAGGGATATTTTTTACTTCCTGATAGAACTTATCCATACTTTTAAGTTATTCATAGTGTTACTTACTGGTTATGAAAAAATATTTGTATTACTTCTACTTTATGAAATTCACTAATGCATTTTTACAACCTAATGTATACTGATCTTTGTCAGTGTATCATGGTCACTCTCAAATAAACTGTATCCTATATAATCAAAATATCAAGTTTGATATATAACCATAAGATTATCTTAGCATGTTGTGTAGGTCTTTTATATCCTTTTGTATTTGTTACCTACTTATTCTTTCTTGAACTAAAAATGATATGTTAAAGTCTTCCATTTTTATTATATTTGTGTTTCTATCCATTTTGTATTGAATATCTAGTAGTTTCTACTTTATTAAGACAGTTGCTGTGTCTAGATTTTAGTCACTATTATAACTTCATTAAGAATTGTGGTTTTATCATTTTAAAGTGTATTTGGTTTTTATAACTGATACTGCATTGCAGGGGATGTCAATTTTTTTTTGTAAGAGACCAGTTAATAAATATTTTAAACTTGTAGGCCATACAGTCTCCATTGAGACTATTCAACTCTGCCTATAGTGTGAAAGAGGCCATAAAAAAAGGTGTTAAACAAATAAACATGCCTGTGTTCTGATAAGCCTTATTTTGGAGCATAAAATTTCAATTTCATGTAATTTTCATGCCATATAAATGTTATTATTTTGCTTTTTAATTTTTTTTATATATAACTATAAAAGCTACTCTTAGCTTATGGGCCATACAAAAAGTGGTGGCAAGTTAGAACTGGTCCTGGACTGTCATTTGCCAACCCTTGCTTTATGCCATGCATTTTATCTTATCTAATATGAGTAGTACAACTTTTGCTTTCTGGTTATTTCCATTTATCTGGTATAATTTTACTCAGGATTTTATTTAACATTTTTCTGTTTTGTTTGTTTATTTTAAGCGTGCTTATTATATACAGCGTAGAGTTGCATTTAGATTTGTCAGGCCGTTTTAAAATTTTTCATTTAATAGCTCATTAAAACCCCTTCACATTTGTATTACTGCTATAGTTGTCCTCAGTTCTATCATATTATTTTACATTATAATTATGAATATACACTGTTTTTGTTTACTTCTCTTTGTTGCTGTCTTTTGCTTTTAATTTCTTAGTTTTTAGAAAAGTTTGTATTTTTCTTTTCATAACACTTATGCTAATACTTTCATAATTTTTTAGTTCCTTTTAAACTTCCTACTCTTTGGTTTGTAATGTTTAAGTCACATCCTTTGATCCCCGCCTATTCATAATCATACATATGAGCTTATTTACTTTCCTCCCTCTTTCTACATTCCCTCCTATTTTGTAGACATCTACTTTGTCAGACCATATAACTTTCATATTGTTTTCCACTCTTGTCCTTACCTTTGTTTTAGTTTTAAATTTACAAATAAATATATTCACTGCTCACTCTCAGTTTGCTAAGTTTCCCTCATTGTCTCATCCTCTAATACAGGAGTTAGCAAACTATGACCCACTGGCCAAATCAAGCCTATGGCCTGTCTTTTTATGGCTCTCATATAAAGTTCTCAGTCTAAGAATGGTTTATAAATTTCTAAATGTTTGTAAACAATTTTAATTAAGAAAAAAAGGAAAGGAGGATGAGCAGAAACAGATGACTAGAAAGAAGAAACTGTATGTGATCCACCAAAGAAAAATATTTACTATCTGGCCCTTTCCAGATTTTTTTTCTAATCCCACTTTAGTAGATTCTTCAGGAAGTGCTTGTATGAATCAGTATTCTCTAGGTTCCTGCATTTTTTATGTAGCCCTCATTCTCAAGGAACTGCTTGATGGATGATGGAAAGAACATTGCCTCATACTTCCTTCATTTGCATTTTTTGAAAATGACACTCCATTTTGTCTTGCTTAATATGTTGCTACATAGACTAACACTAATCTGATTTTCTTTACTTTGTAACTTGGTCTTTCAAACTAAAAGTCCTTAGGACTTTTTTTTTTTAAATATTTTTTTAAAATATTTTTTTAAATATTTTTTTTTATTTATTTATTTTTAAAGAAACTTTCTTAGGATGTATTTTGTGAGGCAGATTTACAACACTACATGTCTTGATTAAGAATGAAAGGGGGGAAAAAAGACTAAAAAACAAATACCCACATTTTAAAAAAGATCATAGTCTTAGGAGTTAATTAACTTATAGGAAATTTTCATTTACCTCCTGTTAGCTATATCAGTCAGTGATAATATGTGTGTTTCAAATTCAATTATTTTTCTGAAAATCTCTTAGTTCAGACAAATTTGCATATTTGCAAGCTCATTTGCTTTCACTTATTTACTAAATATTTTGCCAGATAGAATTATTACTTTAAAGTGATCACATTCACATGAATATAATATCAATTAGTGTCGATCTTAGCTTAATTTACCTTAAATTGAGTAAAGAATACATTGATGCTTGTAGATATCACCCATTGATTAAAATATCACTTCCACCATATTTACTACAAGTTCATAAGAGATTAGAAGGTACAACACCAATTCTTTCAAGAATTCTATCATGTTTTGTTTGAACTTAAAAGAGAGGTTTATATTTTTTTAACACACAAGTATGTAAGTAATTTATTTACCTTTTAACATTTAATTATATATCTACGTGGAAGTATAAAATAGATAATATATTTATCTTAATTTTTTTATTTTTTTTACTTTTTTATTTTTTCAGCATAACAGTACTCATTATTTTTGCACCAAACCCAGTGCTCCATGCAATCCGTGCCCTCTCCAATAATTTTCTATATATTCAACAAAGATGACAATTACATGTATATTGGGTCTTCTTTGCCTATCTTCTATCTTCTTTTACTTTTTCATTATTTTTCACTTTTTTTTTATTTTGAACTTGTTCTCTTAACTGTTTAAGTACCTTCCTTCATTCACCCTTGCCAAATTTTCAGCTGAATCTATTCTCCCTTGAGTACTTTGTCATTTAGTCTTCATTTCTAAGATAATTTTTTTCTTCACTCCTTTACTGTGTTTGGTAAACATTTGTTTCATATCTTCTTGTTTTCTGGAGATATTGTTCTTATTTTGACCAATTATTTGAGAATATATATATATATATATATATATATATATATATATAAAATTTAAACCAATAATATATATTGTTGATTTAAAGATATTCAATGATTTGAAGTATTGGGTTACAGTTTTCTTCTGTTTTGTGGTTATTTTGGTGGAGAGATTTTCATTAACTAAAATGTTTTGGTTTCACTTTATCTTTTCTTCTTATAATAGCTTTTTTGAATGCCATCTTGCATTTTCTGTTTATTTTATAATAATTTTTTCTCTTTAGCCAAACAATGGTATGAACAGACAGAAAAGAAGGCCTTCATTGAAAAATTAGATTTTTTGTTCATGAGCACACACTTCTTTTTTTTAAATGTTTTTAATCTTTTAAAAAAAAATTTTTTTTATTTATTTGGGAGAGAGGGAAAGAGAGCACAAACAGGGGGAGAGGGAGAAGCAGGGAGCTGAGCAGGGAGCCTGACATAGGGCATGATGCTAGGACCCTAGGATAATAACCTGAGCTGAAGGCAGGCACTTAACTAACTGAGCCATCTAGGTGCCCCATGAGCACACACTTCTGATGATATAGTGATGTTCAATTTCTTTAATCAATAGCCCTTTAGGAGTGAGGAAGAAAAAGTTGGTGTGACTTCTGACTTTGTGATTCACTTTTGCTTCTTCAGGACACTGGATTTCCTACTCAATTTCTTGGTTTTCCTTGGCCAAACAGTCTCCAAAAGGTGATTCTTTTATCCTCCCTCTTCTACCCTGGAAGTGGTGTCTACTACAAGCTAATATTTCATAATTAGCATTCTTAAGTCTTTGTGTTTTAATTTTATGTAAGCCAATGCTCTTACTTACCAGATTAAAAAAACTGTTTGCAATCTTTTTCCATTCAGTGTGAAACTATTTTTCTGAGGATAGTTTTATGTTTCAACTTCTCATCAGAATCTTTAACCCCATCCATTTTTCTTTATGACCTCCACTATCTCCACCCAACCTTCTCCATGTAAGTGAGCTACAAAGCAAGATGTAGTGCTTTTAAGTATTTGTTTACTTATATAAAATAGTTTAAGATTTGTATAATCTTTATTTATGCAGAAAAGATGAGTTTCAAGTAATTGTGATTTTTGTGAATCTATAACATTTTGGTGTATTAATTCAGTCATGTGACCATCATAACAATATAAAAAACCCACTGGCACATTAAATCTCTTTTACCTTATTTCCCAAGTATTTTTCCTATTCTATTCTATTTGAATTTCCTTTCTCTGTTTTTAAGATTCAGTTGGATCCATAAAAACAGAAAACAAACTGACAGTTGCCAGAAGGGAAGGTAGTAGAGGAATGGATGAAATGGGTGAAGGGGAGTGGGTGATACAGGCTTCCAGTTATGGAATGAATAAGTCACAGGGATGAAAGGTATAGGGAATATAACTAATGAAATTGTAAAGAGTTGAACAGTTACACTTGTGGTGAGTGTTAGCATAATGTATAGATTTGTCTAATCACTACATTGTACACCTGAAACTAAAAAAAAAAAAAAAAATTGTGTAGAAACTATATTTCAATTGAAAGAAAAAATAAATATTAAGTAAATAAATGACTTAACTGGATAAACTACTATTATTTTAATTTTCCCCCAAGATCTTGCCTCTTGGATAATGGCAGCTCCCTGAACTGCAACTCACATTGCTAGCCTAGGCTTCTAGAATGTGACACCCCCTTCCATGCTCAGTGTTGGATGTTCTTGATTTCTGAGATTTGGCTCAAAACCCTTTGTTCTTTCTCTGTCCTCTAAATTTATCACTGGTCCTTTTAAAATATTTTAGTTTCATTCTGGCCATGCATCCTAACTTATTCTCCATTCTTAGTTCATGTTCCAGATCATTCCATCTTCTGAGTTCTTTCCAAGCCAGGTCCTCTTGAGTTACAACATTATTTGTATAATCTCATATTCTAAGGAAGTAATTCATCTGGCAAAATTGGTTATGTATCTGACAAAGGTATCTAGGACGTATATCTTAGTCATTATTCAAAAACTCAAGTTCTCAGGTATAGGAGAAAGCCTCATTTGTCTTTCTCATCAAGTTAGTGCCTAGGGAACCAGGATAAACAACCATCAGAACCTGGAACTGCAATTTCTTGCTTACAGCTTGCTGAAGTTTATTCAGGCCCTTCAAGATTAAGGCCAAACATATTTGTAACTCAGTTGGATCGTCTGGGTTTGGGCTATAAGTAAGGGAAGGAAGGGACCTTGAGGCAAATTAGAAAAAAAAAAAAACATGTATAAGCAGAGTGCTAAGAGTTACACAAAAAAGTAAGTCATATGTCATATCCAAGGTGAGGTGCAAGAAAAAGAACAGGACATGAAGCCAAAGTTTCAGGAATCAGATAAGCACAGAACTGAGCAGGATCAGAAAAGGAGCAAAGGTCCAGGGTTTTTTCTGTATATTGGACATATGATATGTACATGGATCAGTCCAAGTTGAAGGTATGATGTGAGAATAGGTTCAGTTCTGCAGACACTGGGTATAGGAGATTTCTATGAACACCACACGTGTTGTGATTCTAAAAGAACTTAACTACAGGAAAAAAAGAATCAAAAACATATACAACACAGGAAAAATTATAAGGTCCATTTTTCCAGTATTAGTAGTCATCTTTGGTTTCTGAACAGAAGTTATTATATACAAACACTTCAGTCAGGCACTTGTTTTATTAAAAAAAAGGAGGATAAAGGAAGATTATTTCTCCTTCCAGCATCAATATTAGTGTAAACTTATCCTCTGATCACTGGTGTAAATAATTAGCTTTTTTTGGTTTTGTTTTGTCATTTACCTAGTATTTCTACCACAGAAAATGACAGAGGCTATACTCCTTAAAGCTACTTGATAATTTTAATTTCCAATTCCCAAATTCAGCTAAGAAATGAAAACCTATTAAGTATTAGGGAAAATAACTTAAAATATATAAATATTCTTTTAGATACTCAACAAAGTTTGATAGAAGTCTTTAATAGAACACGGACATACTCTATTTTCTATATTAATTTCTGTAAAGTAAATGGATTTTAATATAAGTAAAGAATTGATTAATACATATGATATATTATCTAATAAGTATAATTTAGAGAAAATGGAGTATTGATGATCCTAGGTACAAATCTTGACAAAAAAATATTTTTGCCTGCAAAATACATGTAAGTATGGTAGGAAGATAATAAAACAAAGATTCATTATGTGATTCTAGTAACTGTCCAGTTTTATTCTTTTTATCATTTAAGTAATCCTGATTTCCTTTGGCCATCACTTTTTTTTTTTGCTTTTCAACTAAATATTGATTAAAAAATATTCAATATTCTATTTTTGTGGCTATTTTGAAATTCTAAATGAAAACTTCTTATATAAAATTTAATCAATATCTTTACACGAAAAATACAAAATATCCTCTTTCTTCTGATTTCAAATTAATCAGTTTAAGAGCATTCACTTTGGGTCACCTGGGTGGCTCAGTCAGTTAAACATCTATCCTCAGCTCAGGTCATGGTTCTGGAGTCCTAGGATCCAGCCCCACATTGGGCTTCTTGCTCAGTGGGGAGCCTGCTCCCTCTGCCTCTCCCTCTCCCTCTGCCGCTCCCTCTGCTTTTACTCTCTCTCTCTCTCTTTCTCTCTGTGTTTGTGTTTTTGTCAAATAAATAAATAAAATAAAAAAGCATTCACTTAGTTCAGACTCAGGAAATTCCAGTGACCACAGTGTAGTTTCCATAATCAGGCAACTGAATACTCTTCATTGCAGTGGGAAAAGTTAAGAAATGTTGGCTATCCCATTGGTCTCCTGGCATAATCCTGAAATTGAATAGTCTTAACTGCTCCAAGGTAGTTCAAGATACATGTCACAATTTTGTTTCATGAATAAAAAATTTCCAGTTTGTGGGTTGTACCCAACTCTAAGTCTACTTTGTCTAGTTCTCAAGATAATAATACTGTTTTGGGTTCTGCCAATGTATCCCTAGCCACAGTCCTATATATCTGGACAGAATGAGCTTCTCAGAGCAGGATAGCAAATAGGTCTCATTTTGCATTTGAACTTTGATTATTTGGTGGTGGTTGTCTAGAGGAAGTATTTAATAACTTTCTAAGGTCACATACACAATATATAATTTATATATATATATAATTTTATATATATAATAAATATATATGTACATATATTTAGGTTTTATTTATGAGAGATAGCATGCATGTGAGTGGGGAAGGAGCAGAGGAAAAGGGAGAGAGAGTATCTTCAAGCAGACTCCCCACTAAGTGCAAAACCCAACATGAAGTTCAATCTCAGGACCCCAAGATCATGACCTGAGCCGAAATCAAGAGTTGGCCGCTTAAAAAACTTAGCTAACAAGGTTGACAACTGAGCCACACAGTTGCCCAGGAGTGCCAAGACAGATTAACAATTCCTGCCATACATTCAGAAAAGAGGAAATGGCGACTTAAATATCTCATATTTACTAACCCTGATTTTAAAATTTTAAGTAAAAAAATAATTGGAATACCTAGCTCAGAAATTCAAATAAAATCCAAATTGTAAGAAGAATAATCCACCTCTGTTAATCTGCATCCTGTCTCCTTAACCAAAGAACTTTTCAAACTTTATTGATGTTTTCTTTTATATGTTTCTCTCTCACCTTGTATTTCCTTATTTCTTCCTTTTATTTACCAAAAATTGGAATTATAAATTTAAATTTTTTTTTAATTTATTTATTTGTCAGAGAGAGAGGGAGAGAGAGCAAGCACAGGCAGACAGAACGGCAGGCGGAGGCAGAGGGAGAAGCAGGCTCCCCGCCAAGCAAGGAGCCCGATGCGGGACTCGATCCCAGGACGCTGGGATCATGACCTGAGCCAAAGGCAGCTGCCCAATCAACTGAGCCACCCAGGTGTCCCGGAATTATAAATTTAATAAAGTAGTTTTTCTTTTTTCTAAAAATTGTATAAAATGGACATTTATATAGTGTCCTTTTCCAACCATAATAAAATTTTCCAATCAAAATTTTCCAAATAAAATTAAAGTATGTGAAAAATTAGTATTATAGTAATAAATTAACTCACCCTCAGGAGAAAAAAATATATAAGCATATAAGCATGCTCTTTCCTTTTGGAGAATCATACACTAGAAACTTACCTAATCCATATGAACATGTGTGTGTAGACCAGGCAGTGACTTGGGGTCTGTCTGCCTGGCAAATTCCTCAATCACAGCTTACCTTCAATTCTGATGATAGCTTGTTGATTCTTCTTTGGAGGCCAAAGTCCATCATCTTCAGTCCATATGGTTCAGGTGGAAATGTAAGAATGGTCCCATATCTGAGACACAGGAGTATACACATGTCACAGGTCTGGCCAATCCCAGTGGTCACAAAGATTGGTTTAAGAATGGGTATGTGACCCAGCTTGATCCAACTGAGATGAACCAGGAGCTTTTGTGAAAATTACCGAGATGCAGAAAAAACTCACTTTTTGCATAAGTCACTGAACTGACACTCTAGGTCCGTGAAATGAGGTAAAGACAACACATGTATAGAAACAAGAGGTAAAACAGAAGTTACCAAGGGCAGGTGGGGGGTAGTAAAAAGTTGTTATTGTCTAACGATACAAATTTTTGTTTGTGAAGATGAAAAAGTTCTGGAAATAGATAATGGTGATGTCTGTATAATATGGTGAATATACTTAATGACACAGACTTGTACACTTAAAATGGTTAAAATAAGAGGAGGAGTTAGATGTTAGTGTAGTAGGGAGATACTAAACTTTCCTGGTCCTTTGAATAGAATTGGATCAACATTCAACTATTTTGAACAACTAGGAAGAGATTGGAGGATTAAAGAAACAATCTGCACATCTGGTGGGAGAGAGCATGGCAGATGCGAGGTTCAGAGCCATGAATTGGGGGAGAAAAGCCCAGCAGCTCTGAAGGGTAGGGAACACATTTCATGCAACAAAGTCAGGAAGAAGGAGAAAGAGCCCAGAAGGTGGGGACCACATAATAAGCCCCAGTAAGGAGATCCTCTGGATTGCACAGGGAGAGATCACTCCCCTTCCCAGAAGGCATTTGGAAAAGTATGTCTCTCCAAGGACACACTTCTCCCATTCTGTGGGTTGCCTCTTTGTTTTGTTGACTGTTTCTTTTGCTATGCAGAAGCTTTTGATCTTAATAAAGTACCAAAACTTCATTTTCACTTTTGTTTCCTTTGCCTTTGGAGACATATCTTGAAAGAAGTTGCTGTGGCCAATGTCATAGAGGTTACTGCCTATGTTCTCCTCTAGTATGTTGATAGATTCCTGCCTCACATTTAGGTCTTTTATCCATTTCAAGTTTATCTTTGTGTCTGTTTTAAGAGAATGTTCGAGTTTCATTCTTCTACACATAGCTGTCCAATTTCCCCATTTATTGAAGAGACTGTCTTTTCTCCACTAGATATTTTTTACCTGAATTGTAGATTATTTGATCAGAGAATTGAGGGTCCATATCTGGGCTGTCTACTCTATTCCACTGGTCTATGTGTCTGTTTTTGTGCCAGTACCATGCTGTCTTGGTGATCACAGCTTTGTAGTAACGCTTGAAATCAGGCAACATGATCCCCCCAGTTTTGTTTTTCTTTTTCAACATTTCCTTAGAAATTCAGGGTCTCTTCTGATTCCATACAAATTTTAGAATTGTTTGTTCCAGCTCTTTGAAAATGCCAGTGGAATATTTTTTGGAATGGCATTGAAAGTATAGATTGCTCTAGGTATTATAGACATTTTAACAATGTTTATTCTTCTGATCCATGAGCATGGTATGGTCTTTCATCTTTTTGTGTTTTCTTCAATGTCTTTCATAAGTGTTCTGTAGTTCCTCAAGTACAGATCCTTTACCTCCTTGGTTGGGTTTATTCCCAGGTCCCTAATGGTTCTTGGTGCTAAAGTAAATGGAACTGACTCTCTAATTTCCCTTTCTGTATTTTCATTGTTAGTGTATAATAAAGCAACAGACTTCTGTACATTTATTTTGTATCTTGCCACATTACTGAATTGCTGTATGAGTTCTAGTAGTTTGGGGGGGTGGAGTCTTTTGGGTTTTTCATATAAAGTATCATTTCATCTGTGAAGAGAGAGAGTTTGACTTCTTCATTGTCAATTTGAATACCTTTTATTTCTTTTTTTTGCCTGATTGCTGTTGCTAGGACTTCTAGTACTATGTTGAATAAGAGTGGCGAGAGTAGGCATCCTTGTTGTGTTCCCAATCTAAAAGGGAAGGCTGTCAGCTTTTCCTCATTGAGGATATTTGCTGTGGGTTTTTCATAGCTAGATTTTATGAAGTTGAGGAATGTTACTTCTATCCCTATACTTTGAATCATTTAAATCAGGAATGGATGCTGTATCTTGTCAAATGCTTTTTCTGCATCAATTGAAAGGACCATGTGGCTCTTCTCTCTTCTCTTATTGATTTGTCCTATCAAATTGATTGATTTGCGAATGTTGAACCACCCCTGCATTCCATGGATAAATCCCACCCAGTCATGGTGGATAATCTTTTTAATGTACTGTTGAATTCTACTAGCTAGGATCGTGTTGAGAATCTGAGCATCCATATTTATCAGGGATATTGGTCTGAAATTCTCCTTTTTGGTGGGCTCTGGCTGGTTTTGGGATCAGGGTAATGCTGGCTTCATAAAAAGAGTCTGACAGTATTCCTTCTTTTTCTATTAAAAAATTTAAAAAATCACTAATGGGGTTGGATTTTTAAAAAGATAAGCAAATTGACAAACTTTTAACTATAATAACCAAGAAAAAAAGAGAAAATCCTCAAAATTATACATTTATATAAGTTTATTTGTATTAATTGGTGTGCCTGGGTGGCTTAGTGGGTTAAGCCTCTACCTTTGGCTCAGGTCATGATCTCAGGGTCCTGGGATCGAGTCCCGCATCGGGTTCTCTGCTTGGCAGGAAGCCTGCTTCCCTCTCTCTCTCTCTCTCTGCCTGCCTCTCTGCCTACTTGTGATTTCTCTCTCTGTGTGTCAAATAAATAAAAATCTTAAAAAAAAAAAAAGAATAATGCAGTCTCCTTCTTTCTCTCTCCGAGTACCATCTTTAGTTTAAAATCTAATTTATCTGGTATGGAAATCCCTACCCCAGCTTTCTTTGTTGGCCCATTGGCATTAAAGAGGCTTCTCCAATACTTCACTTTCAGTCTGGATGTATCCTTACATTCATAATGGGTCTCTTACATATGGATGGGTCCTATAGTTTTATCCAATCTGGAACCCTGTGCCATTTTATGGGAGCATTTAGGCTGTTCACATTAACAATGATTATTGAAAGACACATTTTTATTGACATCATGTTGCCTGTGAAGTCCTTGATTCTATAGATTGTCTCTGTAAATTTCTGTTCTATGACGCTCTTGGGTTTATTCTTTTTTTATAGAATCCCCCTTAATATTTCTTGTAGTGCTGGCTTGGTGGTAACATACTCTTAAGCCTTGCCAATCTTGGAAGCTCTTCATCTCTCCATCCATTTTGGATATCAGCCTTGCTGGATAAAGTATTCTTGGCTACATGTTCTCATTTAGTGTCCTGAATACATTTTGCCAGCCCTTTCTGGATTGCCAGGTTTCTGTGGACAGGTCTGAATTTATTCTGATGGACCTTCCTCTCTATATAAAGAATTTCTTCTCCCTAGCTGCTTTCAAGAGCTCCTGTCTAAAATTATGATTTATCAGTTTCATAATCAGTTGTCACGAGTTCTTTCTAGATTCTATAATCTTGGGGGATGATCTTTCTGCCTCTAGGACATGAATGCTCGTTCCACTCCCCAGGTTGGGAAAATTTTCATGGAGAATTTGTTCAACTATATCTTCTAGTCTTCTTTCTTTCTCCTCCCCCTCAGGGATCCCAATAATTCTGAGGTTAGAATGTTTCATGGAGTCATTTGTTTCTTAATTCTGTTTTCATGGCTTCTAAGCTATTTTTTCCCCCAGGCCTCCTCTGTATCCTTTTTCTCAATCACTTCGTCCTCTAGATTACTAATTCTATCTTCTGCCACAGTTACCCTAGCAGATAGAGAGTTTAGATTAGATTGGACCTCATGGATAGCATTTTTTAACTTCTTCCCAGGTGGCTTTCACTTCTGCCCTAATCTGCCCTAATGCTGTCATTAATGGTTTTCTTCAACCTAACCATTGCCTAGATAATAGGTACCCTGAATTCCCTTTCCGACATACTGTTTATGTCCATATCCAATAACTCTGATTGAGAGATGGAAAGGGCAGTCTCTGAATTTTTCCTCTATTGGGCATTCCCCCTCCTAGTCATTTTTGTGAGAGGCAGTTGAGGGGTGTGTAGCTGAATATATCAACCATGATCCAGGCAAGGTGCACTCTGGAAAACTTCTAAGCAATCAGAAGTCACCACCAAAAAGAAAGGAAAAAGAAAAAAAGAGAAAGAGAGAGAGAGAGAAAAAAAAGGGAGAGGAGACCCAGCCAGAATAAGCCCCAAAGGTAATCTTTAAAATGTATACAAACAAAAACAGACACACAAAGAGATTGACAAAAGTAAATGACAAGAAAAAAAAAAAAAAAAAGAACCCAGACAAAATTTATCCCAAGGATAAGATTTATATAATACCAGAACATAAACATATACACTGAAACATTGGTAGAAGAAAGAGATTGGAGGGTGGTTATAAATCCTCAATGTGGGGACGCCTGGGTGGCTCAGTTGGTTAAGCAGCTGCCTTCAGCTCAGGTCATGATCCCAGCGTCCTGGGATCAAGTCCCGCATCGGGCTCCTTGCTTGGCGGGGAGCCTGCTTCTCCCTCTGCCTCTGCCTGCCATTCTGTCCGCCTGTGCTCGCTTTCTCTCCCTCTCTCTCTGACAAATAAATTAAAAAAAAAAATCTTTAAATCCTCAATGTGGGCAAGGAAGGTTATTTTGATTCTTCCTGGGTGTATCTTGATATATTTGTTAAAGGACTCAACATCCCAGAGATAAAGGGAGATTAAAACTGGTGTATATATAGGGGTAATATTGATTAGGGAAAGAGGATTACCTTGAAACTTATATCTATATGTGTATTTTTAAAAAGTAAAAGAAAAACACAGGAATATGTATGAAAAAAGTTCAAGTTAAAGGGTTGTTATGGAATTTGTTGTATTGAACCTTTCTTTGTAATAGTAAATAAGTTTTAAAAATTAGAAATAACAAGAATACTGAGAATGAATTAAAATCAGAAGTTGTATCTATGAAATATACAGGTTTTAGATCAATACCAGGAACTTAATATCTTGTTTTCCCCTGATATTGGGGTTTTACAGATTTATGGGGACCCTGTTGTGGTTGTCCTCTCATTCTTTCAGCTGGCTTTCTTGGCAAGAGGCCTGCTGCATTGTTTTTTGGTCAGTCTTGCTTGGGTTGAGTCCTCCTGCTCCCTATGAAGGGGCTGGGCTCTCTTGAAACCGGTTTTTCAGGCTTTTGGTCTCTGGAGGGTTTTGTTCTTTGGTGGCTTTTTGTGGCTTTTGGAGGTTTAGTGGAAAGCAAACTGCACCCAGACCTCCACCTCAGAGAGAAGCCTCAGTCTGCTCCCTGCTGGGTGGTCCAGAGCACATAGACTCCCCATTTGCACACTCCACTGAGCTGTGCTGTCTCCCACAGGCAGGGCACGACCCCAGCCAGCATCTCAGGGGTTGCACAAAGTGCGCCCTCTAGTCTCTGCACCCCCATGCCACTAAAACCATGATGATATTTGTCCAGAGAGCCCACTTCCAGTGGCTGCCTTTGTTGAGACTGAGGTCTGGGGTTCAGACCACCCGAGAGATCCCAACCAGAGATAGTGGGCTGATATTTTCAAGCCTGGGCTGGGAGTATTCAGACTCTTGGAGGATCCTGTTGCCCACTGGCTAGCACCTGCACAGAGCACTCTCAGGTGTCGGTAGAGAGCGTGGTCAGTTCCCAGTCATGCAGTGTGCGTGCAGAGTGCAAAAGGCTGTGGTTCCAGAGAGCACCAGCTAGTGCACATATCAGAATCCCTCACATGCAGAGGGCCCCTAGCCCAGCACTGGTGCAAGCATCAGAAAGCCAGGGGCTCAGGGACCACAGCCTGGAGGCTTTGCTGCACTCTCTTTGGCACAGGTGGTCACCAGTGGTGGCTTTCCTTAGTCTGTGGACTTAGTCCTGTGCCCGTGACCCTCTGATTCTACCAGTTGCTCCTTAAGATCTCTTGTTCTTTCTGAGTGCTTTTATCCAGACTCCAAGTTAATGCTGGTCCCCAATCACAGGGCACTCTTGTATTGGGGTATTACTTTCCAATGGGTCACTTCTGGTTGCTCCCTCCCCCTTCTGTTTATCCTCCAATATCAGTCTGATTCCCACTCCACTTTACCTCTCCACTAGAGTCCTCTGCCCCTGTAGAGATCCAGAAGTGTATAATCCTACATCTAGGTGATTTCATGGGTGTTCAGAGGGTTCTGGTAGATAATTAGCTCACTTTAGGGGACCGGTTGAAACAACATCTACTTCTCTGCCATCTTGCCCCAGCCCTCTCTTTTTGTACTTTTTGTTTTGTTTCTTAATTTCTATATGAATGAAATCATATGGTATTTGTCTTTCTTTCACTGACTTACTTCACTTACCATTATACCCTCTAGATCCATCCATATTGTTGCAAATGGCAAGATTTCATTCTTTTTATAGCTGAGTACTATTCTGTTGTGTGTATATATCGTATCATTATCCATTCCTCTATCAGTGGACACTTAGGTTGTTTCCATAATTTTGCTATTGTTATTAATGTTGAAATAAACATCAAAGTGCATATATCTTTTTGAATTAGTGTTTTGTTGTTGTTGTTTGAAGAATATCCAGAAGTGGTAATTTGAGATCATATGGTAACTCTTATTTTTTAATTTTTCAAAGAATCTCCATAGTGTTATCCACAGTGGCATCCCAGTTTTCATTTCCATCAATAGTGCATAAAGTTTCCTTTTCTCCACATCCTTGTCAACGCTTGTTTTCTGTTTTTTTTTTTTATTGTAGTCTTGATTTACATTTTCCCTGATGATAAGTGATGTTGGGCATCTTTTTATTTGTCAGTTGGTCATCTGTATGTCTTCTTTGGAGAAATGCCTGGTCACATCTTCTGCCCCATTTTCTAATTGGATTATTTGGGCGGGTTTTTTTGTTTGTTTGTTTGTTTGTTTGTTTGTTTTTTGGTGTTGATAGTATGAGTTCTGTATGTATTTTGGATATTAACCTTTTATGAAATACTTCATTTGAAAATATTTTCCCCCATTCATTACACTGTCTTTTAGTTTTGTTGATCATTTCTTTTGTTGTGTGGAAGCTTTTTAATTTCATGTAGTTCCAAGAATTTATTTTTGCTTTTGTTTCACTTACCCTAGGAGACTTATCTTTAAACATGGTGCTATGGTCAATGTCTGAGAAATTACTACCTATGCTCTCTTCTAGGATACTTATGGTTTCAGGTCTCACAATTAGGTCTTTAATTCATTTTGAGTTTATTTTTGTATATGGTGTTAGAAACCGGTTTCATTCTTTTGCATGTTGCTCTCCAGTTTTCCCAACACCATGTGCTGAGGAGCCTTTTTTCCATCACATATTCTTGCCTTCTTTGTCAAGGATTAATTGACCATCTATAATCATAGGTTTATTTCTTGGGTCTCTATTCTCTTCCATTGAACTATGAGTCTATGTTTGTGCCGGAACCATGTTTTTTGTTTTTTGTTTTTTGTTGTTTTGTTTTGTTTTGTTTTGTTTTTTTAGTATTATTGTTTTGTAATATCTATAAATCTAGAGTTATGACATTTCTGTTTTTTTTTCTTCTTTGTCAAGATTTCTTTGGCTATTCAGGGTCTTTTGTGGTTCCATATAAGTTTTAGGATTATTTGTTCTAGTTTTATGAAAAATGCTGTTAGTCTATTGTTAGGCATTGCATTAAATCTGTAGAGTGCTTTGGGTGTCACGGACATTTTAACAATATTCTTTCTTCCAATCTATAATCATAGAATATCTTTTCATTTGTTTGTGTCATCTTTGATTACTTTCATCACTGTTTAATATAATCATAGAATATCTTTTCATTTATTTTTTTTAATTTTTTATTTTTTCAGCGTAATAGTATTCATTATTTTTGCACCACACCCAGTGCTCCATGCAATCTGTGCCCTCTCCAATACCCACCACCTGGACCCCCCAACCTCCCACCCCCCACCCCTTCAAAACCCTCAGATTGTTGTTCAGAGTCCATAGTATCTCATGGTTCACCTCCCCTTCCAATTTCCCTCAACTCCCTTCTCCTCTCCATCTCCCCTTGTCCTCCATGCTATTTGTTATGCTCCACAAATAAGTGAAACCATATGATAATTGACTTTCTCTGCTTGACTTATTTCACTCAGCATAATCTCTTCCAGTCCTGTCCATGTTGCCACAAAAGTTGGGTATTTATCCTTTCTGATGGAGGCATAATACTCCATAGTGTATATGGACCACATCTTTTCATTTGTTTGTGTCATCTTTGATTTCTTTCATCACTGTTTAATAGTTTTCACAGTACAGGTCTTTCACTTCCTTGGTTAAGTTTATTCCTAAGTATTTTATTAACTTTGGTGCAATTGTAAATGGGATTATTTTAAAATTTCTCTATCTGCTACTTCATTATTAGGGTATAGAAATGAAATGGGCTTCTGGAGGTCCTGGGTAGCTTAGTTAGATAAACATTTGATTTGTTGTGTTTTTTTTAAGATTTTATTTATTTATTTGACAGAGATCACAAGTAGGTAGAGAGGCAGGCAGAGAGAGAGACAGGAGGAAGCAGGCTCCCTACCGAGCAGAGAGACTGATGCGGGGTTCAATCCCAGGACCCTGGGACCATGACCTGAGCTGAAAGCAGAGGCCTTAACCCACTGAGCCACCCAGGTACCCCAGCATCTGATTCTTGATCTCAACTCAGGTCTTGATCTCAGAGCTGTGAGTTCAACCCCTGCATTAAGCTCCACACTGAGCATGGAGCTTACTTTTAAAAAAAGAAAGAAAGAAAGAAAGAATCAATTTCTGTATATTAATTTTCTATACTGCAACCTTACTGAATTCACTTATCAGATCTGGTAGTTTCTTGGTGGGATCTTTAGGATTTCCTATATATAATATCATGTCATCTGTGAATAGTGAATGCTTTGCTTTTTCCCTACCTATTTGATTGCATTTTATTCCTTTTTCTCATCTGATTGCTGTAGCTAGGACTTCTAGTACTATGTTGAATAAAAGTAGTAAGAGTGGACATTCTTGTCTTATTCCTGATTTTAAAACAAAAATTCTTAATTTTTCACCAGTGCGTATGATATTAGCTGTGGGTTTTTCATATATGGCCTTCTTTATGTTGAGGTATATTCCCTCTAAACCTATTCTGTTGACATTTTGATCATGAATGGAATTTTGTACTTTGTCAAATGCTTTTTAGAAATCTATTGAAACCATCTGTTGAAATGATAACATGGTTTTTATCCTTTGTCTTGTTGATGTATATATCACAATGATTGATTTGCAAATATTAAACCACCCTTGCATCTTGGGAATAAATCCCACTTTATTGTGATGAGTAATTTCTTTTGATGTATTGTTGGATTTGGTTTGCTAATATTTTGTTGAGGATTTTTGCATCTAAGTTCATCAGGTTCATCTAGGTTGATCATATTGGACTGTAGTTCTCCTTTTTTGTTGTTCTGCTTTTATCTGGTTTTGGTATTAGAGTAATGTTAGCCTCATAGAATAAATTTGGATGATTTACTTCCTTTTCTATTTTTGGAAGTCATTAGAGAAGAATGGGTGTTCGCTCTTCTTTAAATATTTGGTGGAATTCACTTTAAATCCATCTGGTCCTGTACTTTTGTTTGTTGGCAGCTTTTTGATTTTGAATTCAAATTCTTTCTGGTAATCAGTCTGTTCAAATTTTCTATTTCTTTCTGATTCAGTTTTGAGAGTTATATTCTTTTAGGTTGTCCTATTTGTTGGCATATAATATTCCATAATATTCTCTTATAATCCTTTGTATTTCTGTGGTGTTGCTTGTTATTTCTCCTCTTTCATTTCAGATTTTGTTTATTTGAGTTCTCCCTCTCTCTTTGATAATCTTGGCAAAAAAGTTTGTCGATTTTACTGATCTTTTCAAAGAACCAACTCCTGGTTTCATTGATCTGTTCTACTTTTTTGTTTGTTTGTTTCCATTTATTTTGCTCTAATCTTTATAATTTCTTTCTACTGTTTTTTGGGGTTTTTTCTGTTCCTCTTTTTCTAGCTCTTTTAGGCAAAAGGTTAAGTTGTTTGAAATTTTTCTTGCTTCTTCAGGTAGGCCTGTATTACAATAAATTTCCCTCTTAGAAAAAATGTTGCTGCATCCCAAAGATTTTGGACTGTTCTGTTTCATTTTTATTTGTATCCATAATTTTTTATTTCTTCTTTGATTTCTTGGTTGACCCAATCATTGTTTAGTAGAATGTTACTTAACCTGCATGTATTTATGTTCTTTTCAGATTTTTTTCTTGTGGTTGACTTCTAGTTTTATATAGTTGTGGTCAGAAAAGATGCATAGTATGATTTCAATCTTTTTTTTAATTTTTTGAGGCTTCATTGTGGCCTAATAAGTGATCTATTTTGGAGAATGTTCTTATTTGCACTTAAGAAGTATATGTATTCCAGTTTTAGGATGGAATGTTCTGAATATATCAATTAGATCCATCTGGTCCAATGTCTTATTCAAAGCCACAATTTCCTTTTTTATTTTCTGTTTGGATGGTCTAACCATTGTTGTAAGTGGGATGTCAAAGTTTCCTACTCTTATTGTATTACTACTGATTCCATCCTTTATCTTTGTTATTAGCTCCTTTATATATTTAGGCACTCCCATGTTAGGTACATAAATATTTACAATTGTTACATCTTTTTGTTGGATTATTCCCTTTATGATTATGAAGTGTTCTTCTCTGTCTCTTGTTACTGTCTTTATTTTAAAGTCTATTTTGACCAATATAAGTATGGCTACTCAGTCTTTCTTTGGACATCCATTTGCATTAAATTATTTTTCCATACCTTCACTTTCAATGTGCATGTGTCTTTAGGTCCAATATGGGTCTCCTGTAGACAACATATATATGGGTCCTTACTTTTTTATTCACCTAATCATCCTATGTCTTTTGATTGGAGCATTTAGTCCATTTACATTTAAAGTAATTTTTTTTTCTTTTTTAAATTTAAATTCAATTAGGCAACATATAGTACATCATTAGTTTCAGATGTCAAAGTAATTATTGATAGCTATGTACTTATTGCAATTTTGCTACTTGTTTTATGGCTGTTTTTATAGTTCTCTGTTCCTTTCTTCTATTGCTCTGTTCGCTTGTGGTTTGATGCTTTCCTTTATTATATCTTGGATTCCTTTCTCTTAAGGTCTTGCATATCTATTAGCAGTTTTTGATTTATGATTAACATTAGGTTTATATATAACATTTTATGCATATAGCTGTCTATATTAATCTGATGGTTGTTTAGATTTGAATCCCTTCTTAAATATGAAACTTTTACTCCTCTCCTCCTCATGTTTTAGGTATATTGTATCCCCACATTATATCCTTTTATTTTTGAATCCCTCCAATGATTCTTATAGATATACTTAATTCTTAGATATACTTAAGATGTATATAGATATACATAATTGATATACTTAATTATGCTTTTTTGTGCATGCTTCCTACTGTTTTTACTCCTGTTCAATGGTCTTTCCTTTCTAGTCAGAGACCCCTTTAACATTTCTTGTAGGGCTGGTTTAGTGGTCTTGAATTCTAAAAGGAAACTCTCTCCTTCTATTCTGAATAAAAGCTTTTGGATAGCATATCTTTCTTTGCAGATTTTTTTTTCTCCTTTCATTGACTTGAACATATCATGCCATTTTCTTCTAGCCTGCAAAATTTCTGCTGAAAAATTAGCTGATACCCTTATGGGGTTCACTTATACGTAGCTGTTGTCTTTTCTCTTGCAGCTTTTGAAATTCTCTATCACTACTTTTGCCATTTTAATTACTATGTATCTTTTTTTTTTTAAAGATTTTATTTATTTGACAGAGAGAGATCACAAGCAGGCAGAGAGGCAAGCAGAGAGAGAGAGAGGAGGAGGAAGCAGGCTCCCTGCAGAGGGGAAAGCCCGATGCAGGACTCGATCCCAGGACCTGAGATCATGACCTGAGCCGAAGGCAGAGGCTTAACCACTAAGCCACCCAGGTGCCCCAATATCTTGACGTGGTCCACCTAGGGTTGATTTTCTTGGAGTTTCTCTGTGTCTCCTGGGTCTGGATTTCTTTTTCCTTCTCTAGATTTAAGATGCTGTCAGCTATTATTTGTTCAAATAAATTTTTGTTCCCTTTCTCTCTCTTGTCCTTTGGCATCTTTATAATGTAAATAATATTATGCTTGATGGTTTCCTTGATTTATTCTCATTCTTTATTAGTCATTTTTCTTTCTCCTGTTTCATTACTCTGTCCTGCAGGTCACTGATCCATTCTTCTGCTTCCTTTAGTCTACTATTTATTCCATCTAATGTATTTTTTTTTTACATTTTTTATTTTTTAATTAATTTTTTTCTTCCAAGTTTTTATTTAAATCCCAGTTAGTCAGTACAATGTAATATTAGTTTCAGGTGTCAAACATAGTAATTCAAAACTTACATACAATACCCAGTGCTCATCACAAAACCCCTCTTTAATATTTCATCACCTATTTACCCCCCCACCAGTAATCATCAGTTTCTTCTCTATAGCTAAGAGTCTGTTTCTTGGTTTTTCTCTTTCTAGCCCCAATGTTCATTTGTTTTGTTCCTTAAATTCCACATATTATTGAAATTGTATGATATGTGTCTTTCTCTGACTGATTTATTTCACTTAGCATAATACTTCCTAACTCCAACCCTGTCATTACAAATAGCAAGATTTCATTCATTTTTATATTTGAGTAAGATACACACACACACACACACACACACACACACACAACCTCTTCTTTATCCATTCATCAGCTGTTGGACATTTCAGTTCTTTCCATAATTTGACTATTGTTGTTAATGCTGCTATGAACATCAGATGCATGCACCCCTTCCAACTAGCAATTCTGTACCATTTTGGTAAAACGCTAGCAGTGCAATTGCTGGATCATAGGGTAGTTGTATTTTAACTTTTTGAGGAACCTCCATACTCTTTTCCAGTGGCTTCACCAGTTTTATTCCCACCAACAGTGCAAGACATTTGCCCTTTCTCCACATCCTTGCCAACACTTGTTGTGTCTTGTGTTGTTAGTTTTAGCCATTCTGACTGGTGTGAGGTGATATCTCGTTGTAGTTTTGTTGTGTATTCCCCTGATGTTGAGTAATGTTGAGCATCTTTTTATCAGTCTATTGGTAATCTGGATGTCTTCTTTGGAAAAATGTCCATTCATGTCTTCTGCCCATTTATTAACTAGAATACTTGGTTTTTGGGGTATTGAATTTTATATATTCTTTATGTATTTTAGATACTAGTCCTTTATCAGATATGTCACTTGCAAATATCTTCCCCTATCTTTTTAAAGATTTACTTATTTGAGAGGGAGAGAAAGCATGAATAGGAGGGGTAGGGGGAGAGAGAGAATCTTAAGCAGGCTATACACTCAACACAGAGCCCAACATGGGGTTTGATCCCAAGACCTTGAGATTATGACCTGAGCCAAAACCAATAGTCAGACACTCAACTGATTATGACACTCATGTACTGTTAGTGTATTTTTAATATAAGTTATTGAGTTCTTCATCTCTAGTTGGTTCTTTTTTGTGTTTTCAGTCTCTTTGTTGAGAGTCTCACTGAGGTCCTCCACTTTTTTCTCAAGTCTAGTGAGTATCTTTATGACCATGACTTTGTATTCTCTATTAGATATATTACTTATTTCTGTTTTTGTTTAGCTCTCTTGCTGTGATTTTTGTCCTATTCTTTCACTTGGGACATATTCCTATCTCCTCACTTTGTTTAACTCTCTGTGTCTGTTTCTGTGTTAGGAAAGTTAGTTATGTCTCCTGTTTGAAAGTAGTGGCCTTATAAAAAACTTGTACTGTAGTGCCGTGCAGTGCAAAGTTCTCCATTCACCAGGATCTAGCACTTCAGGGACATCTCCTAATTATGTTGAAGGCACTCTACTACAATGGTTGTGCCATGTTTGTTTTCAGTCCAGCTGTCTGCAATGGCTCTCTCTGCCTATTGTGGGCAGGGTTTGGTCTCTGTGTTGTTAATGAGCTAGTCTGAGGTCTCCTTTGGTTTGAGTTGGGTCAGTTCAGACATTTTTCAGAGCTTCAATCACATGAAACTGCAAAGTGCTCTCCCTGTAGTGTCCCCAGAGAAGTTTTCATTGGTGGGGAGGCCTGCAGTCAGATCAGATGTCTGCCTACTGCTGGAGCCACAGTAGAACTAGTATGTGTGGTGATCTTCTTCTCTCCCCAGGTCAGGAGTCACTTTAAAGTTGTGCTAGCCACTATCAGGGTTGCTGTACAGTGTCATGCTTGTGGCACAGATTTGAATGAACTCCTGCAGAGGATGTGTTGGATAGGGCAGGTCCTCAGGAGAATGGGTTATGGGGAATTTGGTGAAAGCTAGCTAGGTGTAGAGTGTCTGTGCTGCTTCCATGGGTGTCCAGGTACCTAGGTTCAGGAGCAGGAAGGGAAACTGTGCCTGCCAGCTCTTTTGTTCCTGGAGAAGCCCCCTAACATCCCTGCCTCCACACTTTCTGATACTAGTAAACAAATCTCCTCCACATAAACCATAGGCATTTTTTTAACCGCCTCATCCGTGATGTTTCTTGGTGAGATTGTTTGTTGTCCTGCCTCTTTAAAGGTGGAAACTGTGTCTCCTATTGCCCTCAACACCCCTAAAGCTGAGCCTACTGATTTTTAAAGTTCCAGATATTAAGCCCTGGTGATTGTAAGAACTTGCAAAGTTAAGCCCTTCCTGTTTGCAAACCAAATATTATGAGATTTGTCTTCCTGGTGCAAGTGCCCTATGCCTGGGGTATCTATTGTGGAGTCTACTCCTCATCTCTCAGTACCCCATGATGTCCCTCTCTCCCTAGGACAGACCCCAATGATCAATTTGGCTCTCAGCATCTCTGCCTTTCCTTCCTTCTTTGATGTGACCTCTTTGCTACATTTAGCTGTGGAGAGTCTGTTCTGCCAGTCTTTGTGTCATTTTCTGTTTTGTTTCGTTTTTTACACTGATGTGGGTGTTATCTATGTGTATACATGGGACAAGGTGAGGCCTCCTACCATGCCATTTTCCTTCATAAAAGCTAAATTTTGAATAAAGATGTCACAGGAATTCACAGAAATAAGGGGAGGAATTTCACAAATTATAAATCTTGAGATTCAGGACATGTTCAGCCAGTTATCTAAAGAGTATAGGGTTCCAAATAACATCTGTATTAGAGGACTTTGTGAGACATATTTGTCATCATGATTACCCAGTCTGGACCCAAAATGCCCACATTTAATGGTTTGATTCAGATGCAAACTTGCTGTTTCTCAACTTTCAATAGCATCAATATTCCAGAGGTTAGCATCCTTTCATCTGACAAGAAACTGTAGCCCAAAGGTTAGGTGTGGTTTGAAATGGAAAGTAAAAGCATGGATAGAGTAAAGAAGAAAGGTCTCACCAATCTCTACACTCCCTCAAATACCTTTTGAAAACAGACTCCTCTGAAATCTACTCACTTTACTGGATATTTATTGTTTCTTTTAGAGAAGAAATGAATCTTAAAATCCCAAAATTTCACTCAGTTTTAGAGTTTATTCAGCAATTTTTATGCAAGCATGAGGAAAAAGCCAATTAACTATTATCAGTGAAATAAACATATAGAAAGTGTCATAGCATTTAATGACATTCCTGAATAACTGGACCTACAAAAAACTGCTTGGAATTTCTCATTACTTAACCAAATAAACACATATTTTAAGTAACTTTTGGTCAGGTTTTTTGTTTCTAGTAATCAAAAAAATCCTAAATAATACACATGGAAAAGAAGAAAAATTTAATAGTGAAAGAAAAGCTTTTTAAATTTAGGAAAACTTCTCAGAGTAAAAAACCTACATGTTAATGTTGTGAAGGTCCCTGTAAGAAGAAAACTGTGCTCTATATCATTATCAAGGTGCCAAGAGGAATCAAAGGCAAAAGAAATACTAAAGTTAATGAAAATCTCATTTTAATCAACTGCCATTTTTACAAAGAGTACTTGACCTTTATGAGCCAGTGTCTGCAAAGATTTTAAGAGTTTATAAACCACTCAGATAAAATCTCTTTCAAAGGAAATAGTCCTTATATTGCAAGAGTTCATTCACGAGAAGGAATAGAAAGAGCACTTCAGTGCTGTCTCTGAGAATGGAAAAGTCACAAGGTAGTCTCTGGATGGGCTAAAGTTTATAGCAACCCTATTTTAAATGGCAAGATGAAATGATACAAAATACCCATGTTAAATATCTGATAGTGAAACCCCCTTAGAGTTTAAAAAAAGGAGAAAAAAGAAAGATGGAAAATCCTTTTTAGGACATAAATATTTTTCACTCAAGAATTGCTTAAAAATCTTCCTTTAAAAAAAAAAGAGTTTGATGAAACTCTCTAATCATAAAGCAAATGTGTAATGTAAGCAAAAACCTGTAGCAAAGCACTACTAGCCAATTTGATTTACACAATTCTATGTAACACAGATATTTCACCTCAATAGGTCTCAATGTACTCATCTGCAAAAGAGGGAAGGAAGTCTGAGTTAGATAATATCTAAGACCTATTGCAATCCTGCAATTCTAAAATAGTGCATTTTCTTATTATATAAGTAATACACATTCACTAGAGAAAAGCTACAAATTTTTCATAATTATAATTAAGAAAAATTATAAATGTAGACTAAGTTTTAATTATTTTTTATAAATGAAGACAAAACCACAATAACAGTTCTTGCCAAAATTAAGGCTGCCTTATTTGACTTTGTTTTGTTTTGTTTTGGGTTTTTTGCAAAAAGAAAAAAAAATGGGACACAAGAATAAGTGTATTAAGACCGAGGTTCAATTAGAGATTTTTAAAATCTATTTTGTACACAAGGCCATGCTAGGGTTGAATCAGATATTTGGGGCAGATTTACACAACCCACTTCTCAACCATCTGCTGGTTAATACTTTCTCTTCAAATATGCAAACTGTCTGGATTCTTTCTGGGACAAATATTTGGGCAAAAAAAATTTCTTTTGTCAAGCTTCGTGGGCACAACCTGGAAATTACTTCTAAGGACAATGCTATTCTCATCCGATCACTTCTTTTCTTGGTTCCACTGAAGCACTGAGAAGCAGATTTTTGTTCTCTAATAAGATCATTAAAAGAACTCTAAACCACAAAGAAGAGAGAGCTCTAATACAGATTTTTCAGATATTATATTTTATTACATTGCTGTGGTACTGAGCCTAAAAAAGGAAAATTAATATCAATTCATTGGTCCCATTTTCTCCCAAAAGAAGAAATATATGTCACATGTCCAGTGTCAAAAATCTCCCCAGACTGTAACCAGGATGATATGAGGGACTTCTAAGATGGTTGCCTTGTAACTGGTTTTTTTTTTTTTTGTCACTTAATACATCATAAACTTCTTTTCATGTCATTAAATACATTTCTACATCATTATTTTTCTTAAGGAGATTTAACTTTCTTGTTGTTTTCTAATTATAAATATAATGTGTCCTCCACTATTTATTAACTATTTGATCTTGGAAAGTTACTTAAAATCAAAGCTTCGATGTCCTCATCAGTAAAATTATATAATTCCTATCAGCAGAAAAATATAACTCCTATCTTTTGTTATGAAAATTAAAAGAGAAAATAAATCATTTATCATAGTGCCAGATACATAGTACTGTCTTATAAGTAGCAGTGTTTTTTAAGTTCAAAAAGAAAAATTTATAAAATGAAAGTGAAAATAATCTATAATCCTACCACCTATGTTAAATCTTTTTGACAGTTTCTTTCAATCTGCCTAGACTTAGACCTTTCGCTAGGCATATGTGTGCATTAGTGCTTAGAGACAAAAACTCCTGCATTATTTTGGTTTTTCACCACTGTTTCTCCAGAGCATTAAATAAATATCTGTGGAATGTCAAAAACATTGAGGAATTAATTAGTGAAAAAAGGCTATTTCATGAAAAATTTCTGTGTATTTAGTCCCAGCCAATGGAGAATTTATTTCATATGATGTTTGACATGTTTAAAAAATCAATACCAAAAAAATCAATATAAATATATAATTTTAATGTTCTTTCACAATACATTATGATGGGATTTAATTTTTTCCAGTTTTATTGAGAAATAATTAACAACATCACCATAAGTATAAGGCATATATATGATGGTTTGATTTACAAGGGTGAAAGGATCATCACAATAGACTCATTTAACATCTATCATATCATATAGATACAATATAAAAAGAAAAAATCTTGTGATAAGAAACACTTAGAATATACCCTTTTTTAAATTAATTTTTTTAAGTGTACAAGATTCATGTTTATGCTGCACAACAAAGGAAACAGTCAACAAAACAAAGAGGAAACCCACGGAATGGGAGAAGATATTTGCAAATGACACTACAGACAAAGGGCTAGTATCCAAGACCTATAAAGAACTCCTCAAACTCAACACACACAAAACAGATAACCATGTCAAAAAATGGGTAGAAGACATGGACACTCCAAAGAAGACATACAAATGACTAACAGATTAAAAAACGTTCATTATCATTAGCCATCAGGGAGATTCAAATAGCATATACTCTCTTAACAATTTTCTTATAATATATCATACAGTAGTGTTAACAATAGTCATTATGTGGTATATTACATCCCTATACATCACATTTATTTATCTTACAACTACAAATGTGCATCTTTGGACCACCTTCCTTCAATTCCCTCTCTCCTTACCCTTTGCCTATGGTAACCATTAGTCTAATCTCTTTTTCTATGTTGTTCTTGTGTTGTTTTATTTTGTTTGTTTCAGATTCAACATATAACTGAAATCATACAGTATTTGTCTTTCTCTGTCTGACTTATTTCATTTAGCATAATGCTTTTAAGGTCTATGTGTGTTGTCACATACACTAGAATTTCCTTGTTTTTTTATTTCTCTGTTGTTTGTCTTCTTTATTCATTCATCCATCAGTGAACACTTAGTTTGTTTCCATGTCTTGCTACTAAAATAATGTTACTATATACATGGGAGTGCAGATATATTTTGAGTTAGCGTTTTCCTTTGGATATATTCCCCAAAATGGAATTGCTGGATTATATGGTAGTTTCATTTTTTTAATTTTTTGAGGAAACTCCATACTGTTTTTTATAGTGACTATAACAATTTACTATCCTATTAACAGTGTACAAGGATTCTCTTTTCTCCACATTCACACCAGCATTTGTTAACATTTTTTTTTTTAATCATGGCCATTCTAACAGGTATGAGGTGATATCTCACTGTAGCTTTAATTTGCATTACCCTAATGACTAGGGATGTCAAAAATCTTTTCATGTGTCTGTTGCCCTTTCATAGATCTTCTTTGGAGATATGTCAGTTCCTGTCCTTTGACCATTTTTAAATTGTGTTACTTGGATTTTTTGTCACTTAGTCTTATGAGTTCTTTATATATTTTTTACTATTAGTCTCTTACTAGAAATTTGTTTTGCAAATATATTTTTTCCATTGTAGGTGTATTTTCACTTTGTTAATGGTTTCTGTTGCTATGCAAAAACTTTTTAGTTTTATACAATTCCACATCTTTATTTTTTATTTTGTTGCCTTTTCTTCAGGTGTCATATCCAAAAATTCATGATCAAAGCCCCATGTCAAGGAGCTTTATTCCAATGTTTTCGTCTAGGAATTTTATGGTTTCAGGTCTTACATTTAAGTCTTTAATACATTTTGAGTTAATTGTGTGAGTGATATAAGATAGAGGTCCAATTTCATTATTTAACATGGGAATATCTAATTATCCCAGCACCATTTATTGTAGAGACTGTCTTCTCTCCGCTGAGTATCTCCATGGCTCCCCTGAAAATTATTAGTTGACCATAAATGCTTGAGTTTATTTCTGGGCTCTTGATTCTTTCCATTGATCTGTTTGTCTGCTTTTATGTCAATATCATAATATTATGATGATTATAGTTTTATAGGATAGCTTGAAATCAGAGAGTATGATGACTCCTATCTCCTCCTGCCCCATCAAGATTCCTTAGGCTACTAGAGGTCTTTTGTGGTTCCAGTCAATTTTATGAATGTTGTTTTTGGGGTTTTTTCAGCTTCTGTAAGAAACGCCACTGGAATCTTGATAGCATTTGCACTAAATCTATAGATGGCTTTTGGTAGTATTGACACTTTAACATTGTTAGTTCATCCAATCCATCAATACAGGATGCCTTTCCATTTACTTCTGTATTCTTCTATTTGTTTCATCATGTCTTGTTTTTAGAGTATAAATCTCTCACTTCCTTGGCTTAATTTATTCCTAAGTAATGTATTTTTTTATGTTAATTTTGCATCTCCCAACTTTACTGAATTAATTAAATCTAACATTTTTTGTTGAATCTTTAAGATTTTTCTCTATATAAAATCAACATGATTTAAATTTTAATTTTTAAAAATATGTGTGGGTTTGGAGCACTTGGGAGGCTCAGTCATTAAGTGTCTGCCTTTGGCTCAGGTCGTGATCCAGGGTTCTGGGATCAAGACCCGCATCAGAATTCCTGCTCGGTGGGAAGACTGCCTCTCCATCTCCCACTCCCCCTACTTGTGTTCCTTCTCACTGTGTCTCTCTTTGTCAAATAAATAAATAAAATATTTTTCTAAAAATGTGTGGGTTTATATCAGTTAAAATGATTTGCCTGGAATTAACAGAAAATTAAATTCAAATTAAGTTTACCAGTGAAGACATATATCCACATGACTAGAGGTCTAGAGCCAGGGCAGTCTTAAAATTTGACTTGATCTAGTACCTTGGGCTCACTTTCTTTTGGCCTTAACTTCTTACAGGTTTTAGACCCATCTCCATGCTATTAACAAGATGCAAAATTTTCTTGTATTACATTCACATATGAGAATGACACAAAGAAAAATAATAGTTGCCTTCCAAAAGTTCTCTTGTGTGTGGGGGGGGTTGGTAATAGGGGTAGTAGGTATTAGATTTACCCACCTCCAGCAAATAAAAATAAAACAGGACAAATAAATGAAGTAAAATTTTCAAGCATTAAACAAAAGAAAGCATGGGACAGTGATCTAAAAAGAAAAAACCACAAGGCAAGTTCTACTTTCACCCTAGCTTTGTCATGGGGACACTTTCAAAATGCCTCACAGAAAAGTAGAGCCTAAATCAGTCTTATTTGGTATAGAATATAAATACTGGAGCTGGGGGCTGCTGAGGCAGTAGGGATTTGCTATACAAGATGCCATAAAAGAGGGAGCTATGGGGGGGAAAAGACATAAATATATATGGCAGTTCCCTTGAGTTTTTGGTTAGGGTCCTTAGCTTTGTATGCAGAGGGTAAAATTCTTCAAAGTCTAACAGGGCTTAACTGCTGGAAGTCTGTGAGTTGAATGGAAATTCCAGAGATCACACCATGCTGGAAGTCTGACCATCCATAGACCTCATACAACTTTCTATGCACTCATGTTTTTTTAACCAATTTCCTATGTGACTTCAAAAAGGCCACAAGCAAGGAGTAGGACTCTAGCCATAATGCAGGGCTTACTACAGACCCATTCAAACATAGCCAAAACACTGACTCAAAAGAATCAAACTGAAATCAGTTAATTAATTTCTTACCAAAACAAAAGTCAGTACTCTACAAGGAAAGATAACACACCTTAGACTTTCAACAACACATCAATAACATCCAGCATACCAAAATAAATTACTAAATGTACAAAGATGAAGGAAAATTTGACTTAAAATCTGAAGAGAAAAAGATAGTCAAGATATGACAGACATTGAAATTGATACAAAAGAAATTTAAAACAACTATGATAATCCCACTACATCACAAGAATTTTTGAATCCTTACCACTTTGTCTATTTTATTTTATTTTTTGAAAGAGAGCAAGAGTACCGGAGTGGCAAGATGGTTACTGAGGGAGAGGAAGAGAGAGAAACCCAGGCAGACTCCCCACTGAGTGTAGAGCCCAATGCAAGGCTTGATCCCATAACCCTGAGATCATGAGCTGAGCTGAAATCAAGAGTGGGGTGCCTGACTGACTGAGCCAGCCAGGTGCACCAACAATTTGTCTATCTTAGAGTAGAAAAGAGGTCCACTTTCCCAAGTCCCCTTGTAAAAACAAGGGCTGTAATTGGATGTCATCACTGTCAATGACCTTAGTACAAAAACGGAGGCAGCTCTCCTTGGAAAGGGAAAAATAGAAGCCAGATCATATTCATGAATCTTGATTATGGACAAATCTCATTTTGTCTGCCTTATCTTAATATGGTGATATGCAGAACCATGGGTTGAGGATAGAAGATGCATTAGTTTTGGTGAGCATTATCATTCAAAACAGACTTAAGATAACATGATGATGCATACACACATATGATCACTATTGCTGAAAATGCAAGAGAATAGAAGCTTTTCTTCAATCTTTCAAATCATATACAAGTGCATCTCTTTGATACAGTTTAACCCAGAATCCTGTTGGCCTGGAATTTAGTTTCCAAGCTTCCAATTTCAATGATATGGGGGATATCCTAAGGTCAAAAAAAAAAAAAAAAAGAATGGTTCTGGGTTGCCAACAGGCCATCAGAAACATCTGCTATCACTCCTGTTGAACCAATGTTTATAAAAATGCCTTACATTTTCAAAATACTTTCAAAAACATTTTCTTACTTGGGCTTCACAATGACATGTGCTGATATGGCTGATATTATAACCTTCATTTTACAATAGAAAGAACTGACACTAAGAGTAGCAGTTAATTTTCTTTTTTATTTTTTTTTTTCATTCTGCAATATGCTAGTTGTCCAGAGACACTGTGTTGTATTCCAGCAGATGCATTCTAATTAAGGAAATAATTTAAGATAGAAATTTAAGTTTCATGCAAAACACTATCTGACGCTGGAAGTTAATAAGAATGGTCCCCAACTGAACTTACAGATTTATTTCTTTAAATTGTTCTTTATGTTATCTTTAAATGTGATAGTTACTAATATTTCTAAGTATACTAAAGAGTTATTTATACCTCTCTACATATGCAGAAGAAATGTAAAGTTATAATATCAGGTCGTAATATTCTGCCAGTAAGCATCATTTGCAAGATCAACTTGGGCAGAATAAAGAAATCTCTTAAAATTTTATTCAGACAACCAAAACACATAAGGCAATAAGGGGAAATATCGTAATTATTATTAAGGTACATTCGAAAATGTTCTTCATTTATTTTAGAATTTGAGGAAACAAAGAAAAATAATCAATGCAACCTACAAATTACAAACCCATGAAATTTCATGCTCATCTATAAAATCCACATACATTGCCCTTTAAACAAATGCAGAGGTTAGGGGTTCCAATCCCCTGCACAGTCAAAAATCCATGTAGAAATTTTGACTACTCAAAAACTTTATTAACAGCCTACTGTTGATGAAAATATTGACCAGTAACATAAACAGTTATCAATACACATTTTGTGTATGTATTATATACTGTTTTCTTATAATAAAGCTAGAGAAAAGAAATTGTTATTAAGAAAATCATAAGGTTTGGAGCACCTGGGTCGCTCGGTGGGTTAAGCCTCTGCCTTCGGCTCAAGTCATGGTCTCAGGGTCCTGGGATCGAGCCTCACATCGGGCTCTCTGCTCAGCAGGGAGCCTGCTTCCCTTCCTCTCTCTCTCTGCCTCCCTCTCTGCCTACTTGTGATCTCTGTCTAATAACTAAATAAAATCTTTAAAAATAATAATAAAAAAAGAAAATCATAAGGTTATAAGAGAAATACATTTACAGTACTATACTGTATTTATAAAACTAACTCACATACCAATAGACCCATGCAGCACAACCCATGCTGTTTAAGAGTCAACTATATTCTAGTACTAACTCCTACAGTATGAATTTAAACAATCTTTTCATAGTTTAGTTAATTTCTATTTATCAATATATCAATATATTTGAACCATAGATTTTCAAAATTTTTTAGCAGAAAACAAATGAAACATAAACATCTTTATGTGACTATCATATCAATGCCACTATAATAAAAAACAAAATTTCTATTTTACTGAAATAGGGAGTAGTAAATGTAACATTATGGATAGATTATTTCTGGGAACAAGTTAACTATCAGACAATGGCAATTACTGTGGAAATAAAAGCTCTGTCATAAAATTTACATTATAAAGAGAAAGAATTACATGTGATTATATCATTGAAAAAAACTTTGTGATCTAGGCATATAACAAAAAGTGACTTTAATTGTATTTTTATTTCTCTTCATCTGCTTCCTCCTCTTCCTACTCCTGTTCCCTTCCTTTATTTTTTAACTCTTCTTCCAATTTATCTTCCTCCTTTACTTCTTGTCTTCTATTTCCTTCCTTCCTGCTCCTTTCAGATCCTAAGATTTCCTATGAAGTAAAAATGGCTACACAGCAGAACTACCTTCATAAGGAATATGTTGTTCCTTAGAACAATGATGTAAGAAATGACTATTAAAGAGCAGTGCTCTTCAAAAGTAAGTTCCTAAAACATTGTTATAAGCTCTAGGGGAGGGGTGCCTGGGTGGCTCAGTGGGTTAAAGCCTCTGCCTTCAGCTCAGGTCATGATCTCAGGGTCCTGGGATTGAGCCCCACATTAGGCTCTCTGCTCAGTGGAGAGCCTGCTTCCTTTTCTCTCTCTGCCTGCCTCTCTGCATACTTGTGATCTCTGTCTGATAAATAAATAAAATCTTTTTTAAAAAAAAGCACTAGGGGAATGTCTTGCATACATCAAACACTGTCTTAGGTATTTAAAAAACAAGAGGTTTCAACGCCTTAAATTGCCTATGAGGTGGTCAGCTAAATAGAAATTCAATCCCAGGCCAGCCCTATGCAGAGCATGCTCCTTTCCCTAGTTTCTTATCATGAAGACTTTCATTCATTTCTACACACTCTGTACTGATGCCTTTGAATTAATTCCTGCTTCAAGCTAATTAAAGAGACAACCTCAGTTTGCCTCAGATCTCCTTATCAGCTAGAATTACCTAGTGTTCCCTCTGACATTATTACAATCTCATTATTTACTACCTTTCTTCCCAAAGTGGAAAGCCACCTCTTCACACCATTTATGAGTCTTTTTATTTACATGGGAAGAAGTTTCTCTGCTACTCCCAAAAGAAAGCAAACTCTCTCCCTCCTCCTAATAATAGTTTATCTCTGGAAGAATTATATGGAAGAGGAGAATGAGTGTAGCAAAATGCATGGAAGACAGGAAGTATCTCAAAGTATTTTCATAGTGATTCTTTATTAAGCAGCTAAGATAGCCTAGCAACCTGGAACTTTTTAAACCATTCCTATGGTACAAAAAAATTATAGCTTGGTCAGAAATGTAAATAGACATCTCAGCAATAGATATGTGAAGAGGTTTGTCAAAATTAAGTCTCATATAAATTTAGCACTTCTTCCTAAGAATTTTTACAACTATTACATTATTTGAGTCTTACAACAAACTATAAAAAAAATACCTGAACAGATTTTTTTTTCTTTTTTATAAAACTATTGCATATATTTTTCAATTTTGAAAGTTGAAATAGTACAGTACATAGAGCAAAATGTGTAGGACCTTCTTGCTCCAACCCAGTATCCTTTAAATTATTTTCCTATGCATGTGTACACATGTCCATGTACACACAGTTCAGGGTAGCAGGTATTCATAAGTAGGATATTTTACATACTATTTTATGAAATGCTTTTCTACTTAATGGCACAGCTTGGAGATATTTCCATGACAGTACCAAAACTTTGCCCAGTTCTCTTAAGTGGCTGTATTGTAGCCCATAATATGGAAGTATCACAACTTATTAAATCATTCCCCTGGACATATATCAGATTTTACTTATTACCATAGTCAAAATCTATAACAAATAAGGCTGAAACTTCAACAGTTTAACCCAATAAAGTTGATAACTGAACTTAGGTCAGAGTCCAGTGGGTCAGGAATAGTTATTTTCTCTAATATATATAGTCCTTCAAGTATTAGGATCTTTCCTTCTTCATGGACACTCAGCAGACAGGAAGAAGATAGAGAAAGTATGAAGGCACATCACTGCATCACTCTTTACTACCTTGGACTGAAAACAATTTATTTCTCCTATTCATGTTCTACTGGCAAGAACTAGTCATATAGTCCTCCAAGAAGTTTGGAAAGCTTAGTTGAGTTCGTGCCCAGGAAATGGAAGCAGGCTGAATGAGCATCTAGCCAGTCTTTGCCACATAGGTTAAGTTCACTTCTTTTTCTCCCATTAATAGCAATCATACACACACACACACACCTTCTAAATACATCCTTGCATATTCATGATAGTATTTCTATAAGATAGATATTTAGACCAGGAATTGATAAATAAAAGTATACATAGAAGGAATTTTCAAAATTCCTGTTTAAAAGTAAAAATATTTTTAGTAGATATGTTACCTTTCCAAAGTAATAAATTATATTTAATTGGATTTTAAGACGTCTTCTAGTATGCATTGAGAAACTGTCATTCAAGACATTTCCCAATTTGATCTTTATCATTATTATTTATTATTATTATTTTTTTGTCTACTACCCTCATAGAACCTCTTCACTTTTAGACTCTCTACTTGCCAAACATACAATTAATACTCTTTTCAAATCCTGGATCTGGGGGCACCTGGGTGGCTCAGTTGTTAAGCATCTGCCTTCAGCTCAGGTCATCATCCCAGCATCCTGGGATCAAGGCTTGCATTGGGCTCCCTGCTCAGTGGGAAGTCTATTTTTCCCTCTCCCACTCTCCCTGCTTGTGTTCCTTCTTTCACTATGTCTCTCTCTGTGTCAAATAAATAAATAAAATCTTTAAATAAAATTATGGATCTGCAATTTATCAGTTCTGTGTTCCTAGAAACAGCACTTTGAGACTTTGAGACTTAGCTTCATCATTTTGAAAAAAAAAAAAAGTAACATTTTCTTTTTCAACATTTTCTTAGCAATTCGAGCTCTTTACTCATTCCATACAAATTTTAGGATTCTTTGCTCCAGCTCTTTGAAAAATGCTGGTCAAATATTGATCAGAATGACATGGAAAGTATAGATTTCTCTAGGCAGTATAGACATTTTAACAATGTTTATTCTTCCAAGCCATGAGCATGGAATGGTCTTCTATCTTTCTCTGTCTTCTTCAGTTTCTTTCATGAGTGTTCTGTAGTTCCTCAAGTACAGAGCCTTTGCCTCTTTGGTTAGCTTTATTCCCAGGTATCTTATGGTTCTTGGGGCTATGGTAAATGGAACTGATTCTCTAATCCCCATTTCTGTATTTTGATTGTCACTTTATAAAAAAAGCAAATGATTTCTGTACATTGATTTTGTATCCTGCCACACTGAAGAACTGCTGTATGAGTTCTAGGAGTTTGGGGGTGGAGTCTTTTGGGTTTTCCATATAAAGTACCATGTTATCTGTGAAGAGAGAGAGTTTGACTTCTTCAATGACAATTTGAATACCTTTTATTTCTCTTTGTTTTCTGATTGCTATTGCTAGGACATCTAGAAATATGTTGAAGAGTGGTGAGAGCATCATGTTGCCTGATTCTAAGCCTTACTACAAAGCTGTGATCACCAAGACAGCATGGTACTGGCACAAAAACAGACACATAGACCAGTGGAACAGAGTACAGAGCCCATATATGGACCCTCAACTCTATGGTCAAATAATTTTCAACAAAGCAGGCAAAAATATACAGTGAAAAAAAAGACAGTCTCTTCAATAAATGGTGCTGGGAAAATTGGACAGCTATGTGTAGAAGAATGGAACTCAACCATTCTCTTACACCATACACAAAGATAAACTCAAAATGGATAAAAGACCTCCATGTGAGGCAGGAATCCATCAGAATCCTAGAGGAGAACATAGGCAGTAATCTCTTTGACACCGGTCACTGTAACTTCTTTCAAGATATGTCTCCAAAGGCAAAGGAAACAAAAGCAAAAATGAACTTTTGGGACTTCATCAAGATCAAAAGCTTCTGCACACAAAGGAAATAGTCAACAAAACAAAGAGGCAACCCATGGAATGGGAGAAGATGTTCACAAATGACAGAACAAAGGGCTGATATCCAAGATCTATAAAGAACTCCTCAAACTCAACACACACAAAACAGATAATCACGTCAAAAAATGGGCAGAAGACATGAACAGACACTTCTCCAATGAAGACATAAAAATGGCTAACAAATACATGAGAAAATGTTCATCATCACTAGCCATCAGGGAGATTCAAATAAAAACCACGTTGAGATACCACCTTAGACCAATTAGAATGGGCAAAATTAACAAGACAGGAAACAACGTGTTTTGGAGAGGATGTGGAGAAAGGGGAACCCTCTTACACTGTTGGTGGGAATGCAAGTTGGTGCAGCCACTTTGGAAAACAGTGTGGAGATTCCTCAAGAAATTAAAAATAGAGCTTCCCTATGACCCTGCAATTGCACTACTGGGTATTTACACCAAAGATACAGATGTAGTGAAAAGAAGGGCCATCTGTACCCCAATGTTCATAGCAGCAATGGCTGCAGTCGCCAAACTGTGGAAAGAACCAAGATGCTCTTCAACGGATGCTCTTCAAATGGATAAGGAGAATGTGGTCCACATATACAATGGGCTATTATGCCACCATCAGAAAGGATGAATACCCAACTTTTGTATGAACGTGGACGGGATGGGAAGAGATTACACTGAGTGAAATAAGTCAAGCAAAGAGAATCCATTATCATATGATTTCACTTATTTGTGGAGCATAAGGAATAACATGGAGGATATAGGGAGATGGAAACGAGAAGGGAGTTGGGGGAAATTGAAGGGGGAGACAAACCATGAGAGACTGTGGACTCTGAGAAACAATCTGAGGGTTTTGTAGGGGCAGGGGGTGAGAAATTGTGGGTGAGCCTGGTGGTGGTTAATACCTGGTGGGCACGTATTGCATGGAGAACTGGGTGTGGTGTATAAACAATGAATTCTGGAACACTGAAAAGAAATTTAAAAATTTAAAATTTAAAAAATAAATTTTCTCCATATATATATATATATATATATATATATATATATATCACATTTAATTATATATACAAATATGCATATCAAGTCACATTTTATATAAATATAAATATATAATATATAAAACATATATAATATAATAGATAATATATTTTATATAAATATAAATATATATACATACATATATATAATAATCACATCTATTTATTCATTCATCCATCAATGGACACATATGGTTTTCATATCTTGGCTATTATAAACAGTGCTGCAGTGAACATGGAAGTACATATATCTTTTTGAGATAATGTTTCCACTTTCTTCAGATAAATACTCAGATGTGTTTGTAGTTCCATACAAATTTCACCTTACGTATTTTTTGTTTTTTTTAATCTTTTTTTTTATTTATTTTCAGCATAACAGTATTCATTGTTTTTGTACCACACTCAGTGCTCCATGCAATCTATGCCCTCTCTAATACCCACCACCTGGTTCCCCCAACCTCCCACCCCCCCACCTCTTCAAACCCTTCAGATTGTTTTTCAGAGTCCATAGTCTCTCATTATTCACCTCCCCTTCCAATTTCCCCCAACTCCCATCTACTAACTCCTCATGTCCTCCATGCTATTTGTTATGCTCCACAAATAAGTGAAACCATATGATAATTGACACTCTCTGCTTGACTTATCTCACTCAGCATAATCTCTTCCAGTCCCGTCCATGTTGCTACAAAAGTTGGGTATTCATCCTTTCTGATGGGGGCATAATACTCCATAGTGTATATGGACCACATCTTCTTTATCCATTCGTCCGTTGAAGGGCATCTTAGTTCTTCCCACAGTTTGGCGACCATGGCCATTGCTGCTATAAACATTGGGGTAGAGATGGCCCTTCTTTTCACTACATCTGTATCTTTGGGGTAAATAGCCAGTAGTGCCATTACAGGGTCATAGGGAAGCTCTATTTTTAATCTCTTGAGGAATCTCCACACTGTTCTCCAAAGTGACTGCACCAACTTGCATTCCCACCAACAGTGGAAGAGGGTTCCCCTTTCTCCACATCCCCTCCAACACATGTTGTTTCCTGTCTTCCTAATTTTGGCCATTCTAGCTGGTGCAAGGTGGTATCTCAATGTGGTTTTAATTTGAATCTCCCTGATGGCTAGTGATGATGAACATTTTTTCATGTGTCTGATAGCCATTTGTATGTCTTCATTGGAGAAGTGTCTATTCATATCTTCTGCCCATTTTTTGATATGATTGTCTGTTTTGTGTGTGTTGAGTTTCAGGAGTTCTTTATTGATCCTGGATATCAACCTTTTGTCTGTACTGTCATTTGCAAATATCTTCTCCCATCCCGTGGGTTGTCTCTTTGTTTTGTTGACTGTTTCCTTTGCTGTGCAGAAGCTTTTGATTTTGATGAAGTCCCAAAAGTTTATTTTGGCTTTTGTTTCCTTTGCCTTTGGAGACATATCTTGAAAGAAGTTGCTGTGGCTGATATCGAAGTGATTACTGCCTATGTTCTCCTCTAGGATTCTGATGGATTCTTGTTTTACGTTGAGGTCTTTTATCCATTTTGAGTTCATTTTTGTGTATGATGTAAGAGAATGGTCATCTGTACCATTGTTTATATGTTTATAGTAGCAGTGGCCACAGTCGCCAAACTGTGGAAAGAACCAAGATGCCCTTCAACAGACGAATGGATAAGGAAGATGTGGTCCATATACACTATGGAGTATTATGCCTCCATCAGAAAGGATGAATACCCAACTTTTGTAGCAAGATGGATGGGACTGGAAGAGATTATGCTGAATGAAATAAGTCAAGCAGAGAGAGTCAAGTATCATATAGTTTCACTTATTTGTGGAGCATAACAAATAGCATGGAGGACAAGGGGAATTAGAGAGGAGAAGGGAGTTGGGGGAATTGGAAGGGGAGGTGAACCATGAGAGACTATGGATTCTGAAAAAAATATGAGGGGTTTGAAGGAGCAGGGGATGGGAGGTTGGGGGAACCAGGTGGTGGGTATTGGAGAGAGCACGGATTGCATGGAGCACTGGGTGTGGTGCGAAAACAAGGAATAGTGTTATGCTGAAAAAAAATAAAATTAAAAAAAAAAAACACTGAACATCAATGTTCAGGTGAGCTTCCCTGTGTAATACCAGTAATTATCTGTGTAATACCAGTCATATCATCAGGTTGGTAACACCTATACAAGTTAGTGTAAGAAGAATTAACTACATGCATGTGATTCCACCAGGAAAGGATACTGGAAGCTCAAAGCTTGGTTTCCACTGGACTTCAACCCATGCATCTTTTCCCTTTGTTGATTTTAATCTTTATCTTTTTACTATAATAAACTGTAATCATGATATAGTAGTTTTCTGAGTCCTGTGAACACTTCTAATGAATTATCAAGCCCAGAGTTCGTCTTAGAGACCCCAACACACTTCCAAAGTCATTTAATACTAAGAAGTCAGTATTGTCTTCTAAAAAAAAAATTATGTATCTATTTATTTGAGAGAGAGAGAGAATGAGCAGAGTGAGGAGCAGAGGGAGAAGGAGAGGGAGAAGCTCAAGCAGATTCCACACTGAGCATGGAGCTCAACATGGAGCTTGATCTCACAACCCTGAGAATATGACCCGATCTGAATTCACGAGTTGGATATCTAACTGACTGAGTGACCAGGGTGCACCCCCTTATACTTTTTTGAGGTCAGTATTATCTTGATACTAAAATTAAAGGAATTCTAAGGAAATGTTGAAAAAGAAAAACAAAACTGGGGGCATCACATTGCCTGATTTCAAGCTTTACTACAAAGCTGTGATCACCAAGATAGCATAGTACTGGCACCAAAACAGACACTTAGACCAATGGAACAGAGTAGAGAGCCCAGATATGGACCTTCAACTCTATAATCTTCAACAAAGCAGGAAAATATATACAGTGGAAAAAAGACAGTCTCTTCAATAAATGGTGCTGGGAAAATTGGACAGCTATGTGTAGAAGAATGAAACTCAATCATTTCCTACACCATACACAAAGATAAACTCGAAATGGATAAAAGATCTCAACGTCAGGCAGGAATCCATCAGAATCCTAGAGGAGAACATAAGCAGTAATCTCTTGACATTGGCCAGAGCAACTTCTTTCAAGACATGTCTCCAAAGACAAAGGAAATAAAAGTGAAAATGAACTTTGGGGACTTCAGCAAGATCAATAGCTTCTGCACAGCAAAGGAAACAGTCAACAAAACAAAGAGGCAACCCATGGAATGGGAGAAGATATTCACAAATGACAGTACAGACAAAGAGCTGGTATCCAAGATCTATAATGAACTCCTGAAACTCAACACACACAAAGAAGATAATCATGTCAAAAAATGGGCAGAAGATATGAACAGACACTTTTCCAAAGAAGACATACAAATGGCTAACAGACACCTGAAAAATGGTCATCATCACTAGCCATTAGGGAGATTCAAATCAAAACCACATTGAGATACCACCTTACACCAGTTAGAACAACCAAATTTAACAAGACAGGAAACAACAAGTATTGGAGAGGAGGTGGAGAAAGGGGAGCCCTCTTACACTCTTGGTGGGAATGCAAGTTGGTGCAGCCCCTTTGGAAAACAGTGTGGAGATTCCTTAAGAAATTAAAAATAGAATAAAATCGGGTAATAAGCATCAAAAAAAAAGAAATTAAAAATAGAGCTTCCCTATGACCCTGCGCCTGCACTACTGGGTATTTACCCCAAAAATAAAGATGTAATGAAAAGAAGGGCCATCTGTACTCCAATGTTCATAGCAGCAATGGCCACAGTTGCCAACTGTGGAAAGAACCAAGATGCCCTTCAATGGACGAGTGAATAGGGAAGATGTGGTCCATCTATGGAGTATTATGCCTTCATCAGAAAGGATGAATACCCAACTTTTGTAGCAACATGGACGGGACTGGAAGAGATTATGCTGAGTGAAATAAGTCAAGCAGAGTGAGTCAATTATCATATGGTTTCGCTTATTCATGGAGTATAAGGAATAACACGAAGGACATTGGGAGATGGGGAGGAGAAGGAAGTTGGGGGATATTGGAGGGGGAGATGAGCCATGGGAGACTGTGGACTCTGAGAAACAATCTGAGGGTTTTTTAGGGGTGGAGGGTGGGAGGTTGGGTGAGCCTGGTGGTGGGTATTATGGAGGGCATGTATTGCATGGAGCACTGAGTGTGGTGCATGAACAATGAATTCTGGAACACTGAAAAAAAATTTTAAAATAAATAAAAATGTACACTTCAGTTATCAAACACCTTCATAATTACTACCCAGGTTAAAAAAAAAATAAAATACTGCCAGAGTCTTCCTCAAAAATAATAATAATAATAATAATAATAATAATAATAATCTGATTGCAGTAATTAAAAGGACTGGTTCTGTGCAATAGTCAAAACTCTGAAATTCATTGAGTCAGAACTTATTCCCAATATTAGTTCAGACCTGCTTCAGTAGGAAAATCTGCCATGCCCTGTGGAAGAGGGTTTTGGTGCATGGTTCTCTGTTCCCCACCCTCTCACTTCCTCCTCATTGTAACATTCTCTTCTCCAGCCCACCAGCTTGGTAGCCAGAAATTCTCATGGTTAGGAGCAGGAAGGCATTCTTCTGACAGCATTGATATTCTAAGGATTTGGTAGATGTTCAAAGGCTTCTATTCATTGTATTAATTAGGAATCTCTAAACACTAAAGCTCAAATTAAGGGACATTTTACAACATAACCAGCCATGAATCTTTAAGAACGTCATGGTCATGAAGACAAAGGAATTGTTCCAGACTAAAGGGGACTGAGGATACATGGCAAATAAATACAAAGTGTGATCTTAGATTTGGATGCTGGATGCAAAAGAGAATACAAGTTAGAGAATTGGCAAAATCTGGATAAGGTTTGTCATTAGATAGTACTAGATGAATAATTTCCTGGTTTTGATTATTATGCTGTGGTTGTGTAAGATTTTGACATTTGGAAAATCTGAGTATATATAGGAATTCTTTTACTCTTTTCAAACTTTTTTGTATGCCTGAAAATATTTTAAATTTTTTACAGTGTAAGTGCTTTGGATCTCAAGTTTAACTGTCTATCCCAGACTTCTTTTCTGAATTCCAGACCAGTATATTCAGTTGTGATATCTCCACTGAATATATCACAGACATTTTAAGCCAACATTTCAAAAATTGAACTCTTGCCTTATCTTCAAGCTCTCTTTCACCAAAAGCCTTTTCCAAATCCCTAAATGCCACCACTACCTATCACTCAAAGCAGATTTCCTGACATAATTTACCATATGCAGCCCATCACAAAATCTGTTGATCCTATTTGCAAATAAATATCTCAAATCCATCTCTTTCTCCATTGCCATTATGTCAAGCCACTTTATCTCCTCTGCAGTACATTGTAATGGTTTCCTAACTAGTTTTTCTGCTTGACTAGAGCTTTGGGCTCCCCTCCAAACCATTCTCCAAAGAGAATACTATGTGATGCCTTTAAAATGTACATCAGATCATGACTATGCAGTTTTCAAAATACTTCAATTGCTTCTCATATTTAGAATAAAATTCAAAATTCTTAATCTGATTTATGACAAATTAAGCTCTATATAATTTGTCTTCCCTCCCTGACTCTCTTTCAAACACACATACTTTTTTTAGCAGTACTGTATTTTCTAATATTATATCTGTAAATTTCAAGAATTTTATAGTTTGTATAATAAGTAATTCATATTCCCAAATGGCTACAATTATCAACATATTCAGGTAGTTGATTTTTATATAAGTGAATCAATTTCAGACTTTCTTTTGTGAAAATAAAGTACTCATCTACTGTATTCTGTTCTGGTTATTCTTATGGAGAAGGCTATTTGCTTTATATTGCTATTTCATATAAAATTATTTTTACCTACAAAAAACCCAACATATACTCTTATTATACTGCACATCATTCACCACACAACATATGTAAGCATCCTCCAGAACTGCAATTTATTTGCTACCTCGGGGCCTATATAATTATTTCTTCTTCATTGGATGTTCCTCCTACTGCCTAGAACCCTCTTCCTAATAGTTTCCCCTTGACTGGTTTCTTTTCATCCACCAAATTCAGATCTTGAATTAAATGTCACCTTCTTCTAAAAGTTTTCCTAGCTACTCAACCTAAACTATGTCCTTTCCATAGTCTCTCTCATAACAACTTGCCCTTTCCCTTTAGAGCACTTGGTATAATTATTAATTATAACCTTGTAACTTATTTGCTGTCTATGTCTCCCACTAGACTACATGCTCAGTGAGAGCTGGACTCAAGTTTGTTTTGCCTAAGTTTATATTCCTAGTACCTAGCTTATATTCAACAAGTATATGATGAACAATTAAGTAAATAAACTAATTAAAATATCTGTCCCATGACACACTATCCTCACTTATCAGAGATACTAGGCAGTTCTAATTCTTATTCATTGCATAAAATGTGACTCTTGTCTATGGAAACTGAGACAAATACTCAACTTAGTAGCTGGTAAAAGTGTTACTACATCCTTTTGCACAGCAAGCTAAATTTGTTTTGTGATGGTGGCTTCCATGGCCTAGAGATGAGGAATTATTTCTGTACTTAGGATGCAGAAGAGGTATCCTTTTCAGTTAATGCAGTTCAGCAGATCCAGTTGGCAGTCATTCTATGATTTAATGTGAAGTGAATAGTTTGGCCTCATATGCTGGCTGGACATTCACTTACTCCCCAATTCCCTTCTGGAATTGCAATGTATTAGGAAGTGTATGTTATCCTCCATTTGTATGGCAAGAATATACCCAAAGAGAGTGTCATTTCTGAGTCTCAGAACTATGTTGTTAAGAAAATCCAAATTATAGGGGCACCTGGGTGGCTCACTGGTTTAAAGCCTCTGCCTTCAGCTCAGGTCATGATCTCAGGGTCCTGGGATCAAGCCCCACATTGGGCTCTCTGCTCAGTGGGGAGCCTGCTTCCCTTACTCTCTCTCTCTCTCTCTCTCTCTCTGCCTACTTGTGATCTCTGTCTGTTGAATGAATAAATAAAATCTTTAAAAAAAAAAAGAAAATCCAAATTATAAGCAAAATTGGCACTTCTTGTATTTTTATCAGAACTTTCTGGGTATGGGATTGCAGTGGAAATGTTCTTATAAAACTCCTAGAATTTGGGGGAAACAGGATGCATGAGAGAACTAGGTATAGAATAGTTTGCCTTTGAGGTTTTGGAGTGAATCTATAATTTCCACAAGCAAAATAAAAAGAAATGAGAAGGGAAATTTCAATTTAAGGATTTTAATTTCACCTTGGAAACTTGATAATAGAAATAGAAAGTATTCAGATTTCAAGCTTTTCATATCACTGCCATTGTATTAATAGCATTACTGGTATCTGTGCATGAGCCTCTTTAATTAACTGAGTTGCATAATCCAAGATGGACTGTGAATCAGGAGGTGAATTTTTCAGGGTGTGACCTCAGAATTAACATATGCAATATCACATGGACTCACTTCAGAATTTCTTCTGTTTATTACCCCCCACCCATAGGAGACATTCTTTATCTTGGATTTGGTTTATAAAGCCAAATGGATTAACAGACTAAATAATAAAGTCAGGAATCAAAGACATTAGAAGAAAAAACAGCTTATTAATTGGGATTCTTTTAGTTACAAGAAACAAACCTCAAAACAAGCCTGATTAAACAAAAGGGTATTTATTGGAAACAAACTTGGGTAACTCATAAAATCAAAGATGAACCAAGGCAGCTTTGAAGATACCAAGGGATAAAATCAATCAGTAACTCACCAAGCTTGTTTCTTTCTGCATCCCTTCAGTCTCTCAGTTTCTCCCGTTGGTGAGACATAAAGCCAGCATACACTCTTAGCTTTTGTATAACAAAGGTATAAAGAAAAATGTTCTTACATGGAGCCACTTAGGGAAAAAAATCTCAGGGAAGTATTTTGATTGGTCCAGCTCAGGTTAAATGCCCACTACCAAAGCAATCACAATGTCTAGGTTGAGATGATAGGCTAATCTGATAGGGGGCTGAGTCATGTGCATAGCCCCCAGGCAAGGAGACAGAAGAGTACAATGATTAAAAACCCTACCAAAATATCAGGATTAAAGTGAGAAAAAAAGAGCTTTCTCTTTCCCCACCAAAGGCTAAGAGGAGCATATTTTTGTTAAGAGAAGAGAAAATGACTAGACAAAAGCATAGGATTCATCCTATTTTCTTTCTATATCTATTGCCCAGAGAAGAAAATGAGGAGAGGAGAGAGAAGGAGAAGGAAGGAGAGTTGTGTTTTAACTAAAAACAGCACGATTTCTATTCAAGGAATTTACAGGAGTTACACACATACATTTCTCAGTGTATACTGTTTTTAGAAAAGAGTATGGTAGACAAAATAGTGGCCCCAAAGATATCCTTCATCCTTGTGATCTGTGAATATGTTACTTACATAGCAAGAGATTTCAATGATGTGGTTATGGATATGGATTTTGAGGGGGGAAATTTCCTGGATTATCCAAGGGGGAACCCAATCTAATCATAGCAGCACTTAAAAGCAGAGAACTTTTTCCAGTTGTGGTTAGAAAGAGAGATGATGATAGTAGAAAAGCCAAAGAGATGCAAAGTTTTTGGCTTTGAAGATGCAGGGACAGGCCCAAAAACTAAGCAGTACATGTGGTCTCTAGAAGCTGGGAAAGGCAAGGAAACATTCTCCCCAAAGCTTCTAGAAAGGAAACTATCTCTGCCAACATCTTGGCTTATCCCAATGAGACATGTCAGAATTTTGGTCTAGAGAACTATAAGATAATAAATGTGTGCTGTTTTTTTTAAGATTTTATAAATATGTGCTGTTTGATATCACTAAATTCATAACAATTTGCTAATACAGTAATGGGAAATCTAATATAAGTGGGTATAAAACCTAATATGAAGTGATATGAATCTTTTAAAGATTTTATTTATTTGTCAGAGAGAAAGAGAGATCACAAGTAGGCAGAGAAGAAGGCAGAGAGGGGGAAGTAGGCTCCCCGCTAAGCAGAGAGCCCAATGTGGGCCTCAACCCCAGGACCCTGAAATCATGACCTGAGCTGACTGCAGAGGCTTAACCCACTGAGCCACCCGGGTGCCCTAAAGTGATATGAATCTTAAGAATAGGCCATACACATAGTCTGATAATATTATTTTCTTCCAGTGAAAAAGGAAAATTATAAAAAAGCCATTCTTGGGGGTATGGGGATAGTTTTCAAATTCTGTTTAGAGGATTTTCCTATATATTAGTGAAACTTAAGGGCATAAATTACACCACATTCTCGAGTGATAGAGTCTCTCGTGTCAAAAGGTCAGTGCATTAATGTCGTTTGTTTTTTCTCTCCTGACTTTCTTCTGGGTACCCAAAATTATGGGAAAATATCAGAAAAGGCAGTTGAGCCTATAATAATTAGATTCACACTTGGTTTTAGTTTTCAGTGACTGAGTTTCTTTTTCTCTTGTAATAGACTTAAGGTGACAGAAATGTTGAAGAAATGACCCTGACCTGACAGGCAGAAGTTAGGTAGGGAGTGAGGGAACGCTGTGTAAGCCTGGATTTGTATAAAAGATCAGAACTGTAGAAATAAGCCATTGTATCTGTCAGGTTCCTGATATCAGCAGTAATGCTCTGCATCTTTGTAGGCTGGAATAAATAAGACCATATATATCTTCAGAAGAATTCCTACTATTAAAATAACCCAACTGGGACTATGACAGGAGAATGGAAATCCTGACAATCAACAACACTTCCTTTTTTATTCAAAAACCCAATAAATACAGTTATAAATTTGATCAACTAGTGAGTGGACTAGAGAATTGAAGTAAGCCATGTGTAAACTATATAAGCCATCTCACCACGATGTCATCAAATACAAGCTCCTTGAGGGTAGAGATTTTGTTTGTTCACTGCTTTATATCTAATGCCTGGCAGTAAATACTTAACATATACATACTGACTATATGAAGAACATTCCAATTCCATTATGACTTTACGAGGTGCAGGGAGGTTTTGTTGGGCTTAGAGTCCTTCTAATGAAATAGAATTCTGACCCTCCTTAGGTAAAGAACAACAAATTCTAGAACAGTTCTTCCTTCTGCCTCATAGCCTGTGCTAGTAGTTCAAAATAAGCAAGAATTCTGTGGCTGTTATAAAGACATAGACCAGTGTCTGCTTATCTCCAAGGGAAGCCAGCAAATGTTTACTAATATCATCTGCATCAAAGATATGATAGTGATACTGGATGAATATTTGGAGCCATACAGCTTCTCTCTTCCTTCCAAATTGAGAGCAACACCTCCTTCATCTGGGCCTTCATATCTTTGTTCTTTCTTCTTGGAAATTCTTTCCCAGCATTTCACTTCTCTCTTCCCTTCTTGTTATCCCTGATTTAGCTTCAACATCACCAACTCAAAGTGGCCATCCAACCTAAAGTATTACCTCAGTCATCTTGTCATATCACCATGCCTTATCACAAGCTGATATTCTCTTGCTTCTTTAATTTTGTTTTTGCCTTTGTTTTTATTTGACCTGTATCTGTCTTCCCACTAAAACATGGCTCTGATTATTCTTTAGATGAGTTTGGCAAGCCTCAGAGTCTCATACCATCAGGAGACCCTCAGATGAGGATCTAGTTAATAAGTGTCAAGTGAGATAATAATGTAGACAGTCTAGCATAGAGTCAGTTTTCAAGAAGCAATGGTTTAGGGGGGAGAAAAGTCTATTCAATTTACTAAGCTTAATTTTGAATGAAAAAAAGTGACAAACACCACTTTAAATTCAAAGATGAAGAAATATAATTTATTATTCCATTAATAGCAAGACACATATTTCATTTATATAGTAAGGAATATATAGAAATAGTTATAAAGATAAAACCTTGATATTTTTTTCCAAAACACAAGAAAGAATAATAAACAACACTATGGTTTTTCTTTTAATACAATACTTTAGGGAAATAAATGACTAAATGTTGGTAGGATTTATCACTAAAAGCACTTTAATTCCTTTTAAAGATGAAGAAACTATATGAAATCTTCCTCATTTTTTGCAAGGAAAGAACGTTAATTTCATGGTTCAAGAAGGTTTCACAAACTCACATAGTGTAATGAGCCCATCTTGTGGTCTTTTATAATATTGCCACTTTTAAAGTAAAACATATTTGTTAATCATGGATTTAAATTGTGTCATTTATTCAACAATGAAATTTTGAGCACTTACTGTGTGTGCTGACAGGTGGGGATGCAGTGATAGGAAATGAAAGAAAAAAACAAGATCCTTGCTCTGAGTTCACATAGATCTAAAGGAGAAAGAAACTTTTTAGCAAAGATAATTAAAATAAAACAGTTAAGTGCTATTTTACAAAAGTATAAAGTTAAGTAACCACATCAAAGTTAAATAAGTGTCCCTAGAATTCAGGATGAAACTAGTATACCTCCATTTCCAGGAATAACTGTAATCACTAAATAAATCATGTATCATTAGAGAGTATGTTCAATATTAATTTCTAGTCTGCCATTCTGTAAGGAAGTGTTACAGATTTATTTAACCTAGTGAACACCCAGAAACCGAAGTATATGTGGCTCTCATCTAAATCACCCATTCTCAGACTGTAGCAAGTAAATAGTTTAAAAATAGCTTCCTACATATGTTACCTATTGATAAGCAGCTTTTTCTATCACTCACAATCATAACTTTGAAGAAATGGAATGACAGAGAATATTTTAATTAGCCACAGAGAAGGGGAAAGTCTGTCCTTTCTAACCTGATGGTTTGGGTGGGAAAATGGGAATAGAAGTAGAGAAGATAAGCAATCAGATATATGCCCAAGCCTCCTAGCTACAAGGCTTTGTGGGAGGAGATGGATGGAATAGCCTGAGAGGAACATTCCCTGTTTATGACTCTGAGAGATCATTATGCAGAGAGGCCCTTAATCAACATACCCAGCATGGTTGAGGAGAGGCATGGTCAGCCATAAACAGAGCCAACCTCTAATCCTGTGTGAAAGAGATGCTGAAATGATAGCCCACACTCCAATTGTGGGATCTGCCACAGTGGGAGAAAAGCTGAGCCCTGACCTCTACTTCAAGGTAGACATCCTTGATGAAGGTCAAATGGAGGATACAGCAGAGACTCAAAAGATCTTAGCACTATCAAGGGCTAAAGAGAGGCCAAGTCGGCAGGAAGAGGAAAATCAGAATCAGATCTTGACCAAGTGGAAAAAAAGCAAAGCACAAGCTAACCAGGCAGAGAAGTCAGCTGTGGACACCAGCAGAACACAAGTACTGAAACAAATGTGTCTCAATAGACAACAACCAACTCACACTCAAGAAGAAAGACTTACTGACCAAAAGCTAAAATGTAATGTGGGCTATATCCATACACCTGGATGTCTAGGCCTCTATACTCCTTCTGTATCAGACACAGTTTTTACTAGTTTCTATATCTAATACCCTCACATAACATCTCATTCAACAAAACAAAGGTTCTTCTTAAGAGTTCACCCTCCTTAAAAAGCATAAACAACACAATTGAAAGAGCCTAATTATTTTAAACATATACCCTTTCATAATTATTATATGATCATAAGATTAAACATAGGGTTTCATGGAGAAAAGCACATTAAAAAATAATATTGAAGGTAATACAGAGAAAAAATAGAAGATTTTAAACTTGACATAGATTCTTTGAAAAGATCTCTTTAGTAGAAGTATGCCCAGTGATGGGTATTAAGGAGGGCATGTATTGCATGGAGCACTGAGTATTTTACGCAAACAATGAATCTTGGAACACCACATCAAAAACTAATGACATACTGCATGGTGACTAATATAACATAATTGAAAAGTAAAGAATATATGGTCCATAATACAATGGAATATTACTCAGCCATCAGAAAGGATGGATACCCAAAATTTGCATCTACATGGATGGAACTGGAGGAGATTATGCTAAGTGAAATAAGTTAAGCAGAGAAGGACAATTATATGGCTTCACTTATTTATGGAACATAAGGAATAGCATGGAGGATGTTAGGAGAAGGAAGGGGAAAATGAAGTGAGGGAGAGTCAGAGGGGGAGACAAACCTGAGAGACTATAGACTCTGTGAAACAAACTGAGGGTTACAGAAGGGAGGGGGGTAGGGGGATGGGTTAGCCCAGTGACGGGTATTAAGGAGGGCATGGATTGCATGGTTATATGCAAACAATGAATCATGGAACACTACATCAAAAACTTAAAAAAAAAAAAAGACCCTAATAATGTACTGTATGGTGACTAACATAACATAATAAAAAAAATTAAATTATGCAGGATGAGCTAAAGTTTTTGTCTCTTTTTTTCTTTTTTCTTTGTTTGTTCCTTTTCTTCTACAAATAGTTTTGAGTACCTACATTATATGTGATTCTACAGATGTTGGGGAGGAAAATATTTTCTTGAAAAATTTTTCTCTATCTTTCAAGATTCTTCTAGCTAGTCAAAGAATTAAATTGACATGAGATAGGTTAGCAAGAGAAAATCAAATTTAATTTCATTCATACAGGGACTCCAAATAAACATGAGATTCCAAAGACAGCCAGGCAAAATGAGGTCTATATGTCATCCTGAGCTCAGGAAAAAGGGGGAAAGGTCTGGGACTTCAAAGAGAAGGGGGATATTTCACAGGAGTTGAAAAAGAGCAAATGTTTGGTAAACAAATATTTGCTGGGCCATACAGAAGCAATGGGATATAGAGAGGAATTTTAACAAGCACAGTCTTCTAAGTTCCTCCCCGTTTACCACCCCTAGTTCATATTACAATGTATTTATATATGGTGATAGCTCTCTTCATGAAAGAAGAGTAGCTAGTCCACTATCTACATTCTTTTAGGCATTTAGGAGGAAGATCAAAGTTTCTTACTGAGTCTTTCGGGCCTTGATTGTTTTCAGTTCTAAATAATCTGCACACCAAAATGGCACATCTTGGGATAACTCTTTCTAAACTCCTAAACTAGTAATTACCACAAATATGATTAAAGAGAAGAGGAAATCTTCCATTCTTCCAAAGTTTTCAGACCTGGACATTAGACGAATTCTTCAACAATCTATTCAACAAATATGTTTTGAGTTTTAGCTAAGCATTGCACACCATGTTAGGCACTACACAGTAACTACTCCACTAGAAATTAAGAACATAAGACAAGGGGCGCCTGGGTGGCTCAGTGGGTTAAAGCCTCTGCCTTTGGCTCAGGTCATGGTCCCAGGGTCCTGGGATCGAGCCCCGTCATCGGGCTCTCTGCTCAGTGGGGGGCCTGCTTCCCCCTCTCTCTCTGCCTGCCTCTCTGCCTACTTGTGATCTCTGTCAAATAAATAAATAAAATCTTTAAAAAAAAATAAGACAAGGAAAAACTTGTAAAAGGGTTAGATCAAGTCAGCTGTAATAATTTTATCAAGATGATAACAATTCATGGATTCTATAGCCATGTAGATGATCCAAGGATGTAAGGTTTTAATGATCTATTTTATATCACTTGGCTATATAGCTGCTTTCCTAAAATTAAAGAAGATTAATTCCCTATTTAAGTGACTTTGTCAGGAATCCACGTGAGAATTTCCTCCAAAAATTCCTTTTAAATAAATGAAAACTCCACTTCCTCCATTGTTTCCTGATCTTAATCCATTCAGTTCATTGAAAAAGTATTTATTATATGCTACTATGTGCCAGTAATCTGTACTAGATGCTTTAGAATACAACCATAAACAAGACCTTCTCTCAGTTCTTATAACACATTTTCTCCATTGGCTCTCCCTATCAGTTGGAACTTGACTCTGGAGTTCCATATGTCTTTAGTTGGGGAAAGTCAAACCTTCCCTATATCCAAGCCCATTCACAGGGTCACCTACATCAACAATTGCTATCAACCATCACATATCATGTTCCTCCAGCATCATGCTAAATTCAGGGCTTCTCTAAGATGCTCTCCCCTTTCCTGTGTCATGGAAAGGGAAGAATACACAAGTCCTGCTCTGGATTTCTCAACTCTACCTTGGGCTTCTGTTATCCCACATGACTTATACTCTAGTGGAAAGAGATGGGAAAGTGAGAAGGTTTCTCATGTGCAACTTACCATATTTGCTCTCCTCTTCCTCTTATCCCAGGCTTCTCCACCCAGCCCAAAGAGTTTTTATCTTCTCCCTGTGTAACATATCCTGTATCTGTCTTCCTCTGAAGCTTATAGTAAAATTCTACCACGCACTCCAAACTTTGATTCTTGATAATTAAAGGGTTTTTTTTTTTTTAGAATTTGGGAATCCCTCTTCTCTTTGGGGTGATTAGTTCTTGCCACTAAAAGACTTCAAAACTATTGTCTCCCTATGGACTATTAAATTCAAAACTGATCAGTAGCCTTATTATTCTCACCTGTCTTTTTCTTCTTCTTAATCCAGTGAATGTGTAAAGAATCATAAGACAAGAAGAATACTTTCAGTAAAAAGGAGCAGGAAATCTCAATTTAAAATCTCCAAACAGGAAGCTGCTGCTTATATTTCAGTGATTACTTGATAAATATCAGTTTCTCTCACCTGGCTACAAGTGTCCTTATAACAGGGACTCTGTTTTCCTCCCTAATGTGTCCCCAGTTAATGAAGACATGGTCCATGCTTTCAGTGTTACAGTGTTCAGACAGACAATTAAACAAACAATTACAATGCAATGTGTTCTGCTCTATAACAAGAAACTATAAAGTGCCTTAGGGGACCATTTGAGGGTAACTTAAACTAGGCTTAGGAATCAGAGAAGGATCCCCAAAGGAAGTGATAGATAAGCTGAGACCTAAAGGGTAAAGATAAGTTAGTCAAATAAAGGCCATTTGTGAAGGACTCTATATATTATGCTACAGTGTTTAGATTTATTTCTGAAGGCAATAGAAAACCGCTGATATAAATAGGGGACTAGGCCTTTTAAAAGGTCACTGTGTAGGATAGAGATTGAATATAAAAGAATGTCTGGAGGTGGGAAAGGCTCTTGGGAAATGTCTTCAGCACTGCAGGCAAGTTTGTAAAATTCTAGGTGCCTGGCCAGGGTAACAGTGGGAATGGAGAGAAGTACTGAGTTAATGTAAAGCAGAGAGGAACTGTGAGGGGTTTAGAAAATTGGCTAGATTTCTGATTTGGGCAACTGAGTGGCGGTGCTGACTGATATAGACCTGTATCCCTGGGGATAAAAATATATTATATGTTTATAAAAAAATAATAATTACTTTACCTTTCAAGGATTTAAAGAACTTGTAGGCCTTCCTCTCTGTGCCTGCTAAATCACTTAGCAGGGGAAACAAACTTTCTATAAAGGACCAGATAGCAAATAGTTTCAACTTTGTGGTCCATACAGTTTCTGTCACAACTTAATTATGCTACTGTAGCAAAAACAAAAACAACAATGAAAAAAAAACACACAGAGTAGAGAGCCCAGATATGGACCCTCAACTCTATGGTCAAATAATCTTCAACAAAGCAGGAAAAAATATACAGTGGAAAAAAGACAGTCTCTTCAATAAATGGTGCTGGGAAAATTGGACAGCTATATGTAGAAGAATAAAACTCGACCATTCTCTTACACCATACACAAAGATAAACTTGAAATGGATGAAAGACCTAAATGTGAGGCAGGAATCTATTAGAATCCTAGGAGAACATAGGCAGTAATCTCTTTGACATTGGCCACAGCAACTTCTTTCAAGATATGTCTCCAAAGGCAAAGGAAACAAAAGCCAAAATAAACTTTTGGGACTTCATCAAAATCAAAAGCTTCTGCACAGCAAAGGAAACAGTCAACAAAACAAAGAGACAACCCACGGGATGGGAGAAGATATTTGCAAATGACAGTACAGACAAAAGGTTGATATCCAGGATCTATAAAGAACTCCTCAAACTCAACACACACAAAACAGACAATCATATCAAAAAATGGGCAGAAGATATGAACAGACACTTCTCCAATGAAGACATACAAATGGCTATCAGACACATGAAAAAATGTTCATCATCACTAGCCATCAGGGAGATTCAAATTAAAACCACATTGAGATACCACCTTGCACCAGCTAGAATGGCCAAAATTAGGAAGACAGGAAACAACATGTGTTGGAGGGGATGTGGAGAAAGGGGAACCCTCTTCCACTGTTGGTGGGAATGCAAGTTGGTGCAGTCACTTTGGAGAACAGTGTGGAGATTCCTCAAGAGATTAAAAATAGAGCTTCCCTATGACCCTGTAATGGCACTACTGGCTATTTACCCCAAAGATACAGATGTAGTGAAAAGAAGGGCCATCTGTACCCCAATGTTGATATTGGGCGATGGCCACAGTTGCCAAACTGTGGAAAGAACCAAGATGCCCTTCAACGGACGAATGGATAAAGAAGATGTGGTCCATATACACTATGGAGTATTATGCCCCCATCAGAAAGGATGAATACCCAACTTTTGTAGCAACATGGACGGGACTGGAAGAGATTATGCTGAGTGAAATAAGTCAAGCAGGGATAATCAATTATCATATGGTTTCACTTATTTGTGGAGCATAACAAATAGCATGGAGGACATGGGGAGTTAAGAAAAGGGAGTTGGGGGAAATTGGAAGGGGAGGTGAACCATGAGAGACTATGGACTCTGAAAAACAATCTGAGGGGTTTGAAGGGGTGGGGGTGGGAGGTTGGGGGAACCAGGTGGTGGGTATTGGAGAGGGCACGGATTACATGGAGCACTGGGTGAGGTGCAAAAACAATGAATACTGTTATGCTGAAAAAAAAATATATATATATATATTTTTTAAGACCAACTCCCAGGTTTTTGCCTGGCACAGAGATTTTCAAAGGGGTTTAACCATTTAAGGGTATGCTGTGTTCTGTGACATTTCTTGATTACATGAAGACTTGATGATGTTTGGTACAGAGTTATCTCCATCCTCAGAAGTTGTGCTAGAAGATCTGGTTCCCTGTTACACATGAGTTGGTACGGGAGTACTCTATTCTTTCTGCAAAAGACGGCAAGGTCTATACATGCATAAAGTGGAGGTCAGTAAGTAATGTCTGTGACCTTAACAAGGAAAAACATTTTGCTAAATGATTGTTGGACTAATCAGAAAATTGAGGCGGCTTCAGACAAACTTTCTGGCCTCTGTGGCCTGGGAATGTTCTGGTACTTTATTCCTCAAGGCCAGTGGTCTACAAATCTCAAGGAAAGTAAATTAGTTCTGTTATAGGTCGAGGACCTTAAGTCAGCAAACATGAAGTGTGTTAACTTGAATCAAGTTAAGCCTTAAGACCAGTTGGAACGCTGTTATAGTATTGAAGAGACTGTCTTTTTTCCACTGTATATTTTTTCCTGCTTTGTTGAAGATTATTTGACCATAGAGTTGAGGGTCCATATCTGGGCTCTCTACTCTGTTCCACTGGTCTATGTGTCTGTTTTTGTGACAGTACCATGCTGTCTTGGTGATCACAGCTTTGTAGTAACGCTTGAAATCAGGCAATGTGATGCCCCCAGTTTTGTTTTCTTTTTCAACATTTCCTTAGAAATTCGGGGTCTCTTCTGATTCCATACAAATTTAAGGATTCTTTGCTCCAGTTCTTTGAAAAATGCCAGTGGAATTTTGATCGGGATGGCATTGAAAGTATAGATTTCTCTAGGCATTATAGACATTTCAATAATGTTTATTCTTTTGATCCATGAGCATGGAATGGTCTTTCATCTTTTTGTGTCTTCTTCAATTTCTTTTGTAAGTGTTCTGTAGTTCCTCGAGTACAGATCCTTTACCTCTTTGGTTAGGTTTATTCCCAGGTCCCTTATGGTTCTCGGTGCTAAAATAAATGGAATCGACTATCTAATTTCCCTTTCTATAGTTTCATTGTTAGTGTATTAGAAAGCAACAGATTTCTGTACATTGATTTTGTATCCTGCACATTACTGAATTCTGTATGAGTTCTAGTAGTTTGGGGATGGAGTCTTTTGCATTTTCCATATAAAGTATCATGTCTTCTGCGAAGAGAGAGAGTTTGACTTCTTCATTGCCAATTTGAATACTTTATATTTCTCTTTGTAGTCTGATTGTTGTTGCTAAGACTTCTAATACTATGTTGAACAAGAGTGGTGAGAGTAGGCATCCTTGTCATGTTCCTGACCTCAAAGTGAAGGCTGTCAGCTTTTTCCCATTGAGGATGATATTCGCTGTGGGTTTTTTATAGCTAGATTTTATCAAGTTGAGGAATGTTCCCTCTATCCCTATACTTTGAAGTGTTTTAATCAGGAACAGATGCTGGATTGTGTAAAATGTTTTTTCTGCATCAATTGAGAGGACCATGCAGTCTTTCTCTCTTCTCTTATTGATTTGTTCTATCACATTGATTGATTTGCAAATGTTGAACCATCCTTGCAACCCAGGGATAAATCCCACCTGGTCATGGTGGATAATCTTTTTAATTTACTGTTGGATCCTATTAGCTAAGATCTTATTGAGAATCTGATCGTCCATATTCATCAGGGATATTGGTCTGAAATTCTCTTTTTTGGTGGGGTCTTTGCCTGGTTTCAGGGTCTGGATAATGCTGGGGCCATAAAAAGAGTCTGGAAGTTTTCCTTCTGCTTCAGTTTATTGAAACAGATTCCAGATAATAGGTATTACTTCTTCTCTGAAAGTTTGGTAGAATTCCCCAGGGAATCAGTCAGGTCCTGAGCTCTTGTTTTTTGGGAGGTTTTTGATCACAGCTTCAGTTTCATTACTAGATATTGATCTATTCAGGTTGTCAATTTCTTCCTGATTCAGTTTTGGAAGTTATAGTTTTCCAGGAATGCATCCATTTCATCTAGGTTGCTTAACTTATTGGCTTATAAGTGTTGATAATAATTTCTGATGACTGTTTCTATTTTCTTGGTGTTAGCTGTGATCTCTCCCTTTTCATTCATAATTTTATTAATTTGGGCCTTCTCTCTTTTCTTTTTGGCCAATCATTTATCAATCTTGTTGATTCTTTCAAAACACCAGATTCTAGTTTTATTGATGCATTCTACTGTATCTTTAGTTTCTATATCATTGATCTCTGTTCTAATCTTGATTACTTCCCTTCTCATGTGTAGATTTGGATTAACTTGTTGTTGATTCTCCAGTTCTTTAAGGTGTAAAGACAGCTGGTGTATTCTTCATTTTTCAATTTTTTTAAGGGAGGCTTGGATGGCTATGTATTTCCCCCTTAGGACAGTCTTTGCTGTACTCCATAGGTTTTGGACCAAAGTGTTCTCAATCTCATTGGTTTCCATGAATTGTTTAAGTTCTTCTTTGATTTCCTGGTTGACCCAAGCATTCTTAAGCAAGGTGGTCTTTAGCTTCCAGGTTTGAGTTCCTTCTGAACTTTTTCTTGTGGTTGAGTTCCAGTTTCAAAGCATTGTGATCTAAGAAAATGCAGGGAATAATCTCAATCTTTTGGTATTGGTTGAGCCTTGATTCTCAGGAAAGTTGAGTCCCTAACAAAGATATCAAGATACACCCAGGAAGAATCAAAATGACCTTCCTCACCCACACTGAGAATTTATAGCCCCCTTCTAGCTTTTTCTTCTCTCACTGTTTCTGTGTTGTTGTTTTTTTTTTTGTTCTGGTAGTATATAAATCTTATACTTGGGGTTGATTTTGGCTGGGTTCTTTTTTTTTCTTGTCATTTACTTTTGTTAGTCTTTTTTTTTTTCTATATGTTTTTGTTTGTATACTTTATAAATCTTACCTTTGGGGCCATTCAGTCTGGGTCTTCTCTTTTCTTTTTTCTTTTTTCCTCTCTCTCTCTTTCTTTTCCTTTTTTCTTTTTTTTTTTTTTTTTTTGGTAGGGACTCTCAATTGCTTAGAAGCATTCCAGAGTGCACCTTGCCTGTACCATGGTAGATACATTCAGCTACACATCCCCTCAGCCATCTCTCACAAAAATGACTAGGAGGAGGAACGCCCAACAGAGGAAAAATTCAGAGACTGTGCCCTCTCCATCAGAGCTATTGGATATGGACATAAACAGTATGTCAGAAAGAGAATTCAGGCTAACAATTATCCAGGCAATGGCTAGGTTGGAGAAAGCCTTTAATGACAAAATGGAATTGATTAGGGCTGAAGTGAAAGCCACCATGGAAGATGTTAACAATGCTCTCAATGAGTTCCAATCTAATCTAAATTCTCTAACAGCTAGAGTAACTGAGGCAGAAGATAGAATTAGTGATCTAGACAACAAACTGATAGAGGAAAAGGATCAGGAGGAGGCCTGGAACAAACAGCTTAGAAGCCATGAAGACAGTTGTTCTTGTAAGAAAATGAGAGAGACAAACAGGGAGATAATGCCTGCCATGTGGTGACAGAGGCAGAGGTTGGAGTTATGCAACCACAAGCCAAGGAACACCAAGGATTGCCAACAACTCCATAAGATAAAAGAAAGGTGTGAAATAGTTTCTTCCCTAAAGTTTTTGAGAGGGCATGACCTGGTCAACACCTTGATTTTGGAGTTCCAGCCTCCAACACCATGATATAATAAATTTCTGTTGTTTCAAGGCATTCAATATGTGGTACTTGTTACAGAAACCCTAGGAAATTAATACAACATCCCATATGTTCTTCTTAAAAGTTTATGTTAGCACTCATTCCATCAACTACAAGTGTCTATCTCCCCTCCCTCTGAACCTGAGTGAACTTTAATGACTGCCTTGCCCAATGTAGCAACAACCTGTGACTTCTAAAGCTAGGTCATAAAAATGACATTCACTTCTGCCTTGTTTTCTCAGGATGTTGTTTTTGAAATTTACCTACTGTACTGTGTGAAAACCCAAGCAGTCCATGGAGCAGTCTAAGTAAAAAGGTATCAAAGTCCCTGGCTCAGAGCCTTGGCTGTGCTCCCAGACAAGGGCCTGCACCAATCTGTTAACCATAAGAATGAGCCATTTTGAAAGTGAATTCTCCAGCTCCCATTGAGTTAGCTCCCAGCTAATATGTGAAATAAAGATGAACTGTTCCCACTGAGCCCTGCCAAATTAGATTCATGGGTAGTACAAATAACTTTTTGTTTTGAGCTGTAAGTTTTGGAGTAGTTTGTTACACAGCAAACTGATGCACAGAAAACTGATGCATACATGCTTATTAAATATTTATTGAGTGAATAAATAAATGCTTTCATACTTTATACTGGTAATGTGGCCTAGTAATATGGTAGATCCCCCAAAGTGGTCTAATTTAAAATGAGAAGATATTTATTTTTTATTATCTGAATAGTCAGACACCATAAATGCACACATTGGTATAAATAATAGACCATGCTTCTGGAAGAGGCTTGAAGGGATGGAATCCAGTGTTGATGTAGAGATTTACCCTGGAGGGACTTATACATAGCATCCTCTGAGATGGAGTGATGGAGGTAAGAATTTTCCCATAGACTTGCTTCTGGCTCCATACTGTTGAATCCTTATTTTTCATCTTCTAACTATGCATTTCTGTTCCTGACCCCACAGGACACATTCATATCGCAATAAAACTTTTGGTCCCAGGGGCGCCTGGGTGGCTTAGTAGGTTAAAGCCTCTGCCTTTGGCTCAGGTCATGATCCCAGGGTCATGGGATTGAGCCCCACATTGGGCTCTCTGCTCAGCGGAGACTGCTTCTTCCTTTCTCTCTGCCTGCCTCGCCACCTCCTTGTGATCTCTGTCTGTCCAATAAATAAGTTAAAAAAAAAAAAAACTTTTGGTCCCAGACCTCTAGATCATAAAAATGGACTAATTGACACAGCAGGTGGGGGGGGATATTCTTAGAACCCATTCCTACACTATGATAGCTAGTAATCAATGATACATAAATGACTATACACCACATAAATATTATGCACTAAAACTAAGTAATTATATTTCCTATTCTATTCTCAGCTTCATGGTGTATCTGTCTTTACCTCTGTCCATTTTAACTCATCCGTCTTCTTTTTCCTGCCCTGCTCTACACACACACACACACACACACACACACACACACACACACCATATATATATCTTTATTATTAGAGCTTAAGTCTTTGATCTTTATTAAAATTATTAAAAGCTGAGAAAATCTTAGTGTCAATTTTAGGGGCAAGACTTCTTCAAGATAAAAACATGAAAATATTGCATCCCAATATAGGAAGGCTTAATCAGAAGCTTGATTTGGGGAAGAAATATAATTGAGAGAGGAAGATAAATTTTGGCCAACTACAGTGCTATTCAGTCTGCTAGTATTTGCTATGTAGCTAGACTAAGTCAATGCCTAATATAACATGTTCTAGAAACTTATCTTTATTACATAATGGAATTTGGACAAAGGTTGATTTTCAAGGATGATTGGGGAAGTAAGAAAACTAAAGGTGAAGGGAAAATGGTGACCATCAAAAATAGTCAATTATTAAACTTCAATACACAAAAATTTAGAAATCTCCTATTATGGATATTGAGTAGATGAAGGGGACTGTGTGTGTGTGTGTGTGTGTGTGTGTGTGTGTGTGTGTGTGTGTGTGTGTGTGATATTATTCTCTTGGTCTTGGTTTTGCTTTTTATTACTTTTTTATTACTTTTCTTTACATGGGATATTCTGGGGGGGGAATGCTGACATCTTGGAAAATATGTACCTTTGTAAGATAACCTTATTAAGTGGTACATAATTCCAAGCCCATAGAAGTCTGAGTAACATATTTTAAAATATTCTTGTTTTAGCAAATAACTTCCCAAATTCCCAAATGTCCACCCTTCCCATGTCACTTTGATCCTTGTAGTTGCAAGTATGGTAATTTAAGAACACAAATAAGTGCCTTCTGAACTTCCAATTCCAGCTTCCACTTATAATTTCTGGAAATCAATTTTGCTTTTCAATTCAACTGCTCTGGGTGGCTTTGTTGTCTATATACCTAAGTCATTAAATATTTTTAACTATACTTGGCTCTTTTAGTATAAGCTGAAATCACTTCCTCTTTTTTTTTTCACTAAATAGTTTAGAAGCCTCCAATTGCTCCCCTCAAAATGGTTTCTTTTCTTACTATTGAGAATTTTGTTCAAAATACTAACCCACCTACTCTTACTTACATATTCTTTGTTTAAATTGAATAAACCCATGTTATTTGAAAATTCTTGATGTTTAGCACTTCATTTCATTTTTCTTTAAATTATCTTTGAATTATTTTCAAGCTATTTTTTAGAAAAATAGGATAGTTTTGGATCTAGGGCAGTATTTCAGAAAGTAAAGACTATAGACTCTGGAATCTCACAGACATCCTTTCATTACAGTTTTGACAGTTTTTAACTTTGGGCTGGTTATTGTTATTTATACTGAGGCTCGATTTCCTCACTGTACTTTGAAACAGCACTAATATCTGTCACTGGGTTCTTGTGAAACATAAATATGGTCACATAAATGAGCTTACCATAGATTCCAATACAAAATAGGCACTTAATACATATTAGCTATTATCACTATAATTGATGTGTATCACTTATTTACTTCATTCTACCTCAAAACACTACAAAATGTAAATCATAGGCTTAAACAGGCAAATCATGACTCTCTAGCTTCCCCACAAATAAGCGGTAATTCTTAGAGAATAACATATCAAACTAAATTCCAATTTTTTTAGTGAGAAATAAGACATAGTTTGACAGAAAAAAAAATGATTCAGCAACAGCTGAAATGTACTTCGAGGATAGGTTGGTGTGTAGCTTAACCAAAAAAGATATAAAACTCCCAGAGGAAAAAAATACAGCAAATGAAAGCCCAAAGAAATAATACAGACTTCTCCAAGATCTGAACAAATAGGACCTTGGAAAGGAAAAGACGGGAAAAGGTGTTCAGATTATGTGATAGTGAAATGTATGAATTATGTGACAGATGAAGAGTTTCTCTACCCCATCCATTCACACATAGAATTATCTATTCATTCATCTTAAATTTATTAATTAATAGATCATACTATGTGTCTAGTATTTTCCCAGGCACTGGGAATACACAAGTGAACAAGATAATAATAACAGTGCTTTAATAGCTACCCAAAGTGATGCAATAATAGTATTTAAAAATATCTTCAGAGCAGACATTTACTCTAGCTATCTGATTACCTAGGGTAGATTAGAATTTATAGTGAAAAGAATGTAAAGGCAAAGACTGAGTTAATTAATATTTAATAACTAACATTCAAAAATATGGTTGTAAATCAGGATCTTAGATTTAAAACAAGACTGTTGGTTTGGATTTTGAAAATTTTCTATCTCCATTTTAGTATCTGAAAAGCAAATCAGAGAAGGCTTTTCTTTGCTTATAGCATCTTCCAAGAGTGTAAAAATAGCCCTTCAGTTTAAGACAACCAGAATAGCTCTGAGATGGTAGGAGGAAGTTTACAGACACAAAAGAAAAACAGTTTACTCCTCTGGCCCAAAGAATCATGGGAACAAGGAAAGTAAGATAGGCAGACATAAGCCTCCATTTTCCTTTTCCAAGCTTCAACCAGAGAAGAGGCAATACTAGATAATGTGAAGAGAAGGTCTAGGAAAGGGTACCTGAAGGAGCCTAAGTAAGACCAATTAAATAAAGGAGTGCTGTGGGGTCCTGAGCAAGCCAAACAAGAAATACAAATTATACCAGCCATGGTTCAGCCTTGAATGCTAGCAGGACATACTGCACCCAAGTATTCTGGCATATTACCTGAAGACAAAAGGAGGCAAAGGATGACATTTAAAGATGCTAGAACTTCTCTACCTTAATAAGGATGTTTTCATCCCACCCATCCTTCTTTGCATCATCATCATCTTCCCTATCTTTGTGGAGGCTGACATGATCTTAGGAAGAGGGCAGAGAAGAGGAAAAAGTGTATGAAAGGCTCCATATGTTCTGCAAAAGGTATTAAACACTGCCCAAATAGTCAGTTTTAAATTATTGAACCAGATAAGCTTTACATTGGATATTAAGTTCTTTTTTCTCCCAATTTGTTCATGAAGGTTATATGGAAAGGGTGAATAAGTTGTAGACTACATTCAGTAATGTAGGATGAATTTTTAACCTCAGTTAACTTACACCTATTGAATTGTGACCATGTTTCTGATATTGTGTCTCTTCTGCCTACAAAGAAACTTAAAGATAGAATCAAGAATTTTGGAATATCAGCATGTGAAAAAAATGCAGAAAAAATATATTTCCTCCTGACAGGGTTAACTGACTTATCTATATTTATCAGTTAGTCAGTGGAAGAACCAGGACTTGTAAGCCCAATAATGAAATTTAGACCCAAAGAAATGGCAGGTAGCTTCTATACATTTTGGATAAAGAGGCATAAATCTGTGAGGAATTGATAGGACAAAGAAAATATATGCCTGGGAGCTTCAGTTAATGAGGAATTCTAAACAGAGTTTGGCTGGCATAGTAAATTAATGAGAGTAAAAAGATTGGTTTATATGGTTTCTTTGGTCCTGAATTCCCTATCTCTGACATTAAAGATGTCTAGCTACATCCTAGTATAGAGAGGGTAACTTCCACTTGAGAGATTTATTTCCTGTTTACTGGAGACTAAGGGGTCTCAGAGTATTCTTCTTGCACTGGCTTTCTCTTAAGTAACTTTAAATTAAAATAATCATCATAGCAAAGTAAACCACACTATGTCCCTACACATTGCAGCCACGCTAACATCTAATGTTCTGAAAGCCTAAGGAGAGGACTCAGCTAAGATACACCCACATTCCTGACCCAGGAAATTTTGAGGTAATACATGGGTATTGTTTTAAACTACTAAGTTTGGAGACACCTGGGTGGTTCAGTTAAGAGTCTAACTCTTGTTTTTGGCTCAGGGTTGTGGGAATGAGCCTCAATTTGACTTCTGTGCTCAGTGGGAAGTCTGCTTGAAGATTCTCTCTCTCTGCCCCTAACTCCACTAATGCACAATCTCTCTAAAATAAAGAAATAAATCTAAACAAACAAACTACTAAGTTTGTGTAATTTGCTACGCAGCAATAGATTACTATTACAGATATATATTCCTATATTTTATGCAGTGTATATTAGTACCCAGATGTTACTGGTGATTTTTTCAGTAGGTGCCTTGAGATTTATTCACAAATTATTCCCATGATTCACACTTTAATTGTACTTGTTAGTCAACCATATACTATGAACCTATGATTGCCTGTATCTATATAGCTTGTATATTCAATATCTGTGAAAAATCCTTCTGTGTTATCCTTTGAAAGACTTGCTCAAAAGGGTAATTGTGTTTCATCTATTAATTACAATGGAAGGAAATAGGCAAAAAGGGGAATTATATATATATATATGAAATTATAAATCACAAGATGAATCTCTAGGGAATGGTGACCTAGGAGGTAGGGAGATCACAATCTGGTTCAAGTTTAGCTTTATTGAGGACAATATTTCAAGTTTGAAGAAATCAAGTGCATCAGATTGTGACCAGAATAAAACTATTGGATGTAGGTTGAAAAAAACAAAATATTTTGTTGCCATATCAAGCCAGGTATATTTGTATAGGCTAAGAATGTATTAAAAATATCAGCTGACAAATCCACAGGAATTTTATATTTATTCAACAGTTCACAGTAACATTAATTTCTAGTTATCACTACTTACTAAGAAAATTGTCTTTTAGTTCTATTCATCCACAATATGAAAAGCAAACTATTTCAACATCACTTTGTTTTTACTTAGACACTGAACAGAACAATCTTTAGATTAGAAAGTATTTACTGGCAATCATTTGTTTCATTCAGTTAACACTTAATGAGTGTTAAGGTGCTCGAAATAAAATGATAAAAGCCACAGTTCTAGGGAAGCTTGACTCTAACTGATCTCCTTTAAGATCCTTTTATGTCCTCAGTGCTATGCTAAGCCCTATTGGTAATCAGTCCTAATGATATGCCAGGTTCTTTGCCTAAAGAAATTTGATTCAGGCAAATAGAAATAAACACTCTAATACTAGTGCTAACTTGGTTGAAGCAGATGATCTGTGCCATAAAATGTCAGAGAAAGAGAAATCACTGAGGACTAAAATAATCCCAAAAGCCTCAGATGGGAAGGAGAGAGCTCAAGCTGATCCTGAAAAGATGGCGTAGCTTATAAAAGCTGTGGAACATTTTAAGACATTCTGGGTAAGAAGAGTATCCTAAGAGCATGGGTGGAGGTGGGAATGGAGCTGGAGTAAACTCATTATGTTTGAGGAACATGAAGAAAATGTGCCTATATAGAGCAGAGGGTACTTTCTGATTGAATAGAGAGAGCGGAAAATAAGAATATCAGATAAAGGTACAGATCCAAGTATACTTAACATCTTTTACTCAGCATTTTCTCATTTAGTAGCTCTATCATGTTTGGAATAGATGTCATATTCAGCAGAATCTGTTGGTAATTTTAGTAATATATGGAAGGACTATATTTCTTCTCTGTGTAATAATACTCTGAAAATTTTATCCTCCTCACAGCTAGTTTAACAAGTGTTCTGATTAGAGAAAGATTAGAGAAAGAGATGAGGCCCTCAAAAGACATGCTAATTTAACAATATATGCTTGTCATCAGTTTCTGTTGCTATTTTTTTGTTGTTGTTGTTGTATGTGTTAGTTAGTTTGGGTTTGGTGTTTCATTTTGTTTTGCTAAGAGCAAAAATGACCAAGGTATGCAAGTTTGAAATATCATTGGATGACTTGAGAGTTATCTTAGTAAAATGTATGAGGGGTAATGAAGCTCAAAGAGAATGTCAGTAAAGTGTCCTATAAAGTAACTTAAATACATTAAAATATTATAGGATAGTTCAAGAAATACAGAATCTCATCAAGGTATAAGTTTACTGCACCCTTGGTAGTGTACAGAATTTTCCCTTGTCAAATCAAAAGAAAGAATCCTCCAAGGTTATCATTTTATCCTAAAAAACAAAAACAAAACAGAAAAGCAGACTGTAAAACCAGAACCAGCCAAGGCATACAGACTCAAAGGACCCTATGTTCACAGAAATTATAACATCAACTGTTAGAGAAGAAATACTCACATATCAACAAAAGCAGATCACATGTTCCAGCCTCAGTGCCTGGCTTGAAATAGTCACAATAGCATGGAAGTAAATTGTTGATATAACTTCTACTTGTTTGAGATGATAAAACTGTTCCTTCAGTGAGAAGTATCTTCTTAATCCCCAAGATAGTTTTAGAGTAAAGAAATGAAGAAGTAAATCAATCCATAGTATTAATACTCTTGATTATGAATACTTTTTATAACTTAAAGTTCTTGTAATGTTTAAAGGAATTGACACATTGGAGAATGTAACAGTTTAGTTTTGTGATTCTAATAGAAAATGTGTGATTAATTTCAGAATTCTGATTTTTTAGTTGAAAGGTATGAGAGTTTAACTTAAGTTCAAAGGGTTTCACTCTTCATTGAGAGTGTGCAAAATGTTTTTTCTATCTCTGGAGCATATTATTAAATTAATTATGAGGTCTCTTAAAGGATATCTATTCTTATTAACTTATAGAGATAAATAGTTAATATAAATCAAATATTTCAAAAATTCTGAAAAAATAAGGAAGTTGAATTTTTAATACTTTAAATGTGCTAGACATGGTTCTCATATTAAAACAATTTTCTGGGTTATATTTTGGCTTTATTACACCTTTGATTAGTTAAGGGGAAAAAGCCAAAGAACAATGCCATAGGCTTTCAACAAAAGACAGTCTCAGAGCCTCATGGAAAAAGACTAACAGTCATTTTAAACCACTGGCACTTCAAATAATTGACTTTGTGATATGGGTTTCTGAACTAATATTATTTAGAAAACTACAAGTGGACTGATTTTCAGGATTTTTCCCATGAAACAGAAAGTTTTATGAAAGCATTTACTTAATCTAAGATTCCAGTGGAACTAGAATACATAGAACTGAGCAAATTCATGTGGAAAATGTTACTGTAATTATTCGTAATATTGTCTTGTTGTAAGGTTCTATTTTTTGGATATATGAAGTATGGCTCTGGATTTGTAAAGCCAATTCAAGGAGATATCTATTAACACTCTGTTGCACCTATGTAAAAAATTAGACTAGGGGTGCCTGGGTGGCTCAGTGGGTTGAAGCCTCTGACTTCGGTTCAGGTCATGACCCCAGGGTCCTGAGATCAAGCCCTGCATCGGGCTCTCTGCTCAGTGGGGAGCCTGCTTCCTCCTCTCCCTCTGCCTGCCTCTCTGCCTACTTGTGATCTCTGTCTGTCAAATAAATAAATAAAATCTTTAAAAAAAAATTAGACTAAACTAAATGAGACCATCCCTGTGTGTGTGTGTGTGTGTGTGTGTGTGTGTGTGTGTGTGTGTGTAATCTTTAATATTATCATGATTATCAGGTGGGGAAATGATTGGAAAATTGTGAAAGACTTTGAAATGGGGAAGGGAAGATTAATAAGTATCCTTTCAAAGGAACCACTAAGCATTGTCTAGTGTATGCCTCCAGGTTACCCAGAAGTCTGCCCCTTCTTTATCTCTAACTAAGCAGTTATACAACTCGGCAAATTATTAAAAAATGATAGAATGTAAATGATTCTTATCCAGAGAGATGCAAATTAATTTCATCTCACAGAAGTACAATCAATTTCACCACCATCGCCCTCATTCTGAAGAAGAACCTATTTGTAGCTATTAGCAAATACATTTCATAGTTCCTGATTGCCTCTACTTTCTGTTTTACATGTTATTGGTTTCCTTATTATTAATTAAATGAAATACCTGACACATATTTATTCTATATTGGAACAAAATCCATAATATTGTCTCTTTTAAAAAAGTATCCTTCAACATAAGCATGCTATAAATTATTTTTTTAAACTTTATTTTATTTTCAGTGTTCCAGAATTCATTGTTTATGCATCACACCCAGTGCTCCATGCAGTATGTGCCTTCCTTAATACCCACCACCAGGCTCTCCCAACCTCTCATCCCTCTTCCCTTCAAAACCCTCAGTTTGTATCTCAGAGTCCACAGTCTCTCATAGTTCATCTCCCACTCCAGGTTCCCCCAACTCACTTCTTCTCTCCATCTCCCCATGTCCTCCATGTTATTCCTTATGCTCCACAAGTAAGTGAAATCATATGATAATTGACTCTCTCCTTGACTTTTTTCACTCAGCATAATCTCTTCCAGTCCTGTCCATGTTGATACAAAAGTTGGTCATTCAACATTTCTGATGGAGACATAATAACCCATTGTATATGTGGACCATATCATCTTTATCCATTCATCCATTGAAGGGCATCTTGTTTTTTTTTCAACAGTTTGGCGACTATGGCCATTGCTGCTATGAACATTGGGGTACAGATAACCCTTCATTTCACTACATCTGCATCTTTGCAGTAAATACCCAGTAGTGCAATTGTAGGGTCATAGGGTAGCTCTATTTTTAATTTCTTAAGGAATCTCCATACTGTTTTCCAAAGTGGCTGCACCAACTTGCATTCCCACCAACAGTGCAAGAGTGTTCCCCTTTCTCCACATCCTATCCAACACTTGTTATTTCCTGTCTTGTTAACTTTGGCCATTCTAACTGATGTAAGGTGGTATCTCAATGTGGTTTTGATTTGAATCTTCCTGATGGAAATTATTATCAACAGTTATGTGCCAATAAGTTAAGCAATCTAGAAGAAATGGATGCATTCCTGGAAACCTATAAATTTCCAAACTGAATCAAAAAGAATCTGACATCCTGAATGGACCAATATCTAGTAATGAGATTGAAGGAGTGATCAAAAACCGCCCAAAAAACAAGAGCCCAGAACCTGGTGGATTCCCTGGGGAAAACTACCAAACATTCAAAGAAGAAATAATAGCTATTCTGAAGCTGTGTCAAAAATAGAAACAGAAGGAAAACTTCCAGACTCTTTTTTTTTAATATTTTATTTATTTATTTCAAAGACAGAGATCACAAGTAGGCAGAGAGGTAGGCAGAGAGAGAGAGGAAGTGAAGCAGGCTCCCCACTGAGCAGAGAGCCTGATGTGCAACTCAATCCCAGGACCCAGAGATCATGACCTGAGCCAAAGGCAGAGGCTTTAACCCACTGAGCCACTCAGGAACCCCCAGACTCTTTTTTTGAAGCCAGCATTACCCTGATCCCCAAATCAGGAAAAGACCCCATCAAAAAGGAGTATTTCATACCTATATCTCTGATGAATATGGATGCCAAGATTCTCAGCGAGATCCAAGCTAAGAGGAACCAACAGTACATTAAAAAGATTATCCGTCATGAACAGGTGGGATTTATCCCTGGGATGCAAGTATGGTTCACCATTTGTAAATCAATCTGTGTGATAGAACAAATCGATAAGAGAAGAGAGAACACATGGTCCTCTCAATTGATGCAGAAAAAGCATTTGATACAGAATTCTTTCCTGATTAAAATGCTTCGAAGTATAGGGATAGAGGGAACATTCTTCAATTTCATAAAATCTATCTATGAAAAACCTACAGTGAATATCATTCTCAATGGGGAAAAGCTGACAGCCTTCCCACTGAGATCAGGAACAGGACAAGGATGCCACTCTCGCCACTCTTGTTCAACTTACTACTAGAAATCCTAGCAACCCCAATCAGACAACAAAAAGAATTACAAGGTATTCAGATTGGGAATGAAGAAGTCAAACTCTCTCTCTTTGCAGATGACATGATACTTTATGTAAAAAACCCAAAAGACTCCACCCCCAAAATACTAGAACTCATACAGCAATTCAGCAGTGTGGCAGGATTCAAAATCAATGTACAGAAATCAGTTGGTTTCTTATATACTAACAATGAAAATATAGAAAGGGAAATTAGAGAATTAACTTGATTTACTATAGCACCAATAATGATAAGATACCTGGGAATAAACCTAACCAAAGAGGTAAAGGATCTGTGCTTGAGGAACTACAGAACACTCATGAAAGAAATTGAAGAAGACCCAAAAAGATGGAAAAGCTTTCCATGCTCATGAATCAGAAGAATAAACACTGTTAAAATGTCTAATAAGTCCAGCAGAGAGAGTGAATTATCATATGGTTTCAATTATTTGTGGAGCATAAGGAATAACATGGAGGACATCAGGAGATTGAGAAGAGAAGGGAGTTGGGGAAATTGGAGGGGGAGACGAACCATGAGACTGTGGACTCTGAGGAACTAACTGAGGGTTTTGGAGGGGAGAGGTATAGGAGGTTGAGTGAGCCTGGTGGTGGGTATTAAAGAGGGCACATACTGCATGGAGCACTGGGTGTGGTGCATAAACAATGGATTCTGGAACACTGTAAAGAAATTTTAAAAAATAAATGTCTATACTGCCAAGAGCAATCTATTGTTTCAATGCCATCCTGATCAAAATTCCACTGTCATTTTTCAAAGTTCTTGAACAAACAATCCTAAAATTTGTATGAAACCAGAAGATCCCCCTAATTGCTAAGGAAATGTTGAAAAAGAAAAGTTATTTTGTTTTAAATTTTATTTCAAACTTGCTTTCTAAAGAACGAATTTAACTTTCTAAAAAGTTAAATTTTAGAGAAACAGCTTTCTAAAAGAACGATTTCAAAGATTTCTGTCCTGTTAGTTATATTTCATAGGATTAAAACATTTTAAAAAAGAATAGTCCGGGGGCTCCTGGATGGCTCAGTGGGTCAAAGCCTCTGCCTTTGGCTCAGGTCATGATCCCAGGGTCCTGGGATCAAGCCCCACATCAGACTCTATGCTCAGCAGGGAGCCTGCTTCCCTTCCTCTTTCTCTGCCTGCCTCTCTGCCTACTTGTGATCTCTGTCTGTCACTTTTGTAGCAACATGGATGAGACTGGAAGAGATTATGCTGAGTGAAATAAGTCAAGCAGAAATCATCAATTATCATATGGTTTCACTTATTTGTGGAGCATAACAAATAGCATGGAGGACAAGGAGAGTTAGAGAGGAGAAGGGAGTTGGGGGAAATTGGAAGGGGAGGTGAACCATGAGAGACTATGGACTCTGAAAAACAATCTGAGGGGTTTGAAGGGGCGGGGGGTGGGAGGTTGGGGGAACCAGGTGGTGGGTATTGGAGAGGGCACAGATTGCATGGAGCACTGGGTGTGGTGCAAAAACAATGAATACTGTTATGCTGAAAATAAATTTTAAAAAATTTTTTAAAAATGTAAACTAAAAGCATATGGAACATAAAAAAAAAAGAGTAGTTAGATACTCATTGCAAGACTAGATATAGAAGACTTAATTCGAGATCTGTATGGTGACTAACATAACAGAATAAAAAATATAAAATCTAAAAATTAAAAAAAAAAATAATTAAGCTCCTTGTAAGACTGGTTAAAACATGTTAGGGTATCTCCATGGTTGACAGTCAGGACGAATTTCCCAGAAGAGGCTCTTAAATCTATTAGTAAAATTGCTTAAAGATTTCACCAGAAATGTTAATTACTTTCCAAAATAGTTAGTAGACTAAGTGGCTCCAGACTAAGTATAGGAGTTCGTTTGTTTGTTTGTTTGTTTGTTTGTATTCATATCCTGAACATGTTTGGAAGAACCTGAAATTTACTTCATTTCTAGGCTTAATTAATCATATTTAATTTGAATCTCCCTGATGGCTAGTGATGATGAACATTTTTTCATGTGTCTGATAGCCATTTGTATGTCTTCTTTGGAGAAGAGTCTGTTCATATCTTCTGCCCATTTTTTGATATGATTGTCTGTTTTGTGTGTGTTGAGTTTCAGGAGTTCTTTATTGATCCTGGATATCAACCTTTTGTCTGTACTGTCATTTGCAATTATCTTCTCCCATTCCGTGGGCTGCCTCTTTGGTTTTTTTAACTGTTTCCTTTGCTGAGCAGAAGCTTTCGATCTTGATGAAGTCCCAAAAGTTTATTTTCACTTTTGTTTCCTTTGCCTTTGGAGACATATCTTGAAAGAAGTTGCTGTGGCTGATATCAAAGAGGTTACTGCCTATGTTCTCCTCTAGGATTCTGATGGATTCCTGTCTCACATTGAGGTCTTTTATCCATTTCCACCCTATCTTTGTGTACAGTGTAAGAGAATGGTCGAGTTTCATTCTTCTACATATAGCTGCCCAGTTTTCCCAGCACCATTTATTGAAGAGACTGTCTTTTTTCCAATGTATATTTTTTCCTGCTTTGTCAAAGATTATTTGACCATAGAGTTGAGGGTCCATATCTGGGCTCTCTACTCTGTTCCACTGGTTTATGTGTCTGTTTTTATGCCAGTACCATGCTGTCTTGGTGATCACAGCTTTGTAGTAAAGCTTGAAATCAGGTAACTTGATGCCCCCAGTTTTATTTTTGTTTTTCAACATTTCCTTAGCGATTCGGGGTCTCTTCTGATTCCATACAAATTTCTGGATTATTTGCTCCAGCTCTTTGAAAAATATCGGTGGAATTTTGATCAGAATGGTATTAAAAGTATAGATTGCTCTAGGCAGTATAGACATTTTAACAATGTTTATTCTTTCGATCCTAGAGCATGGAATGGTCTTCCATCTTTTTGTGTCTTCTTCAATTTCTTTCATGAGTGTTCTGTAGTTCCTCGAGTACAGATCCTTTACCTCTTTGGTTATGTTTATTCCCAGGTATCTTATGGTTCCTGGTGCTATAGTAAATGGAATAGATTCTTTAATTTCCCTTCCTGCATTTTCATTGTTAGTGTATGTTCATCATTACTAGCCATCAGGGAGATGCAAATTAAAACCACATTGAGATATCACCTTGCACCAGCTAGAATGGCCAAAATTAGCAAGACAGGAAACAACATGTGTTGGGAAGGGATGTGGAGAAAGGGGAACCTTCTTACACTGTTGGTGGGAATGCAAGTTGGTGCAGCCACTTTGGAAAACAGTGTGGAGATTTCTCAAGAAATTAAAAATAGAGCTTCCCTATGATCCTGCAATTGTACTACTGGGTATTTACCCCAAAGATACAGATGTAGTGAAAAGAAGGGCCATCTCTACCCCAACGTTTATAGCAGCAATGGCCATGATTGCCAAACTGTGGAAAGAACTAAGATGCCCTTCAATGGACGAATGGATAAGCAAGATGTGGTCCATATACACTATGGAGTATTATGCCTCCATCAGAAAGGATGAATACCCAACTTTTGTAGCAACATGGACGAGACTGGAAGAGATTATGCTGAGTGAAATAAGTCAAGCAGAGATAATCAATTATCATATGGTTTCACTTATTTGTAGAGTATAACAAATAGCATGGAGGACAAGGGGAGCTAGAGAGGATAAGGGAGTTGATGGAAATTGGAAGGGGAGGTGAACCATGAGAGACTATGGACTCTGAAAAACAATCTGAGGGGTTTGAAGGGGTCGGGGGTGGGAGGTTGGGGGAACCAGGTGGTGGGTATTAGAGAGGGCACAGATTGCGTGGAGCACTGGGTGTGGTGTAAATGCAAGGAATACTGTTATGCTGAAAATTTTAAAAAAATCATATTTAAAGGAGTTAAGTACTTTAAAGTAGTGTTGCTTAATAGAGTAATCACTTGTTACTCTATTCAAATGTTAGTCATTTGAAGTACTTAAAAGCAAAATCAAACACATTAACTTTAAATGCAATTTAAATGTTTCATAATGGGGGAACCTGGTGACTCAGTTGGTTAAGCATGTGCCTTCCACTCAGGTCCTGATCCCAGAGTCCTGGGATTGAGTCCAGCATTGGGTTCCCTGTTGGGCGGGAAGCTGGCTTCTCCCACTGCCGCTCCCGTTGCCTGTTCTCTCTCTGTTAAATAAATAAAATCTTTTTTTAAAAATTAAGAAAATGTTTCATGATACATAAATAAACTTGTAAATGAGACTTAATGTTCAAGCAGGTTTAATCCTTTCAACTGAATTAAATAATCATAAACCAAAAGTCTTCCAAAATATGGTTATTTTATTTTACATATAATTATTAAATTTAGAAATTTTCAAGTAAATTGTAAGTTAAACAAGAAGTTTTAGGAATATTTAGAATATTGTTTTCTTTTCTATTTCTTTTCAGTGTTCCAGAATTCATTGTCTATGCACCACACCCAGTGCTCCATGCAATACATGCCCTCCATAATACCCACCACCAGTTTCACCCAACCTCCCACCCCCTTCCCTCTCAAACCCTTAGTTTGTTTCTCAGAGTCCACAGTCTCTCATGGTTCATCTCCCTCTCCACTTTCCCCCAACTCACTTCACCTTCCACCTCCCCATGTTCTCTGTGTTATTCTTTAGGCACCACAAATAAGCAAAACCATATGATAATTGACTCTCTCTGCTTGACTTATTTCACTCTGCATAATCTCTTCCAGTCCTGTCCATGTTGATACAACAGTTGGGTATTCATCCTTTCTGATGGAGGCATAATACTCCATAGATGGACCACATCTTCCCTATTCACTCGTACATTGAAGGGCATCTTGGTTCTTTCCACAGTTTGGCAACTGTGGCCATTGCTGCTATAAACATTGGGGTACAGATGGCCCTTCTTTTCACTACATCTGTATCTTTGGGGTAAATACCCAGTAGTGCCATTACAGGGTCATAGGGAAGCTCTATTTTTAATCTCTTGAGGAATCTCCACACTGTTCTCCAAAGTGACTGCACCAACTTGCATTCCCACCAACAGTGGAAGAGGGTTCCCCTTTCTCCACATCCCCTCCAACCCATGTTGTTTCCTGTCTTGCTAATTTTGGCCATTCTAGCTGGTGTAAGGTGGTATCTCAATGTGGTTTTAATTTGAATCTCCCTGATGGCTAGTGATGATGAACATTTTTTCATGTGTCTGATAGCCATTTGTATGTCTTCATTGGAGAAGAGTCTGTTTATATCTTCTGCCCATTTCTTTTTATATGATTGTCTGTTTTGTGTGTGTTGAGTTTCAGGAGCTCTTTATAGATCCTGGATATCAACCTTTTGTCTGTACTGTCATTTGCAAATATCTTCTCCCATTCCGTGGGTTGCCTCTTTGTTTTGTTGACTGGTTCCTTTGCTGTGCAGAAGCTTTTGATTTTGATGAAGTCCCAAGAGTTCATTTTTGCTTTTGTTCCCTTTGCCTTTGGAGACATATCTTGAAAGAAGTTGCTGTGGCTGATATCAAAGAGGTTACTGCCTATGTTCTCCTATAGGATTCTGATGGATTCCTGTCTCATGTTGAGGTATTTTATCCATTTTGAGTTCATTTTTGTGTATGGTGTAAGAGAATGGTCGAGTTTCATTCTTCTACATATAGCTGTCCAGTTTTCCCAGCACCATTTATTGAAGAGACTGTCGTTTTTCCACTGTATATTTTTTCCTGTTTTGTCAAAGATTATTTGACCATAGAGTTGAGGGTCCATATCTGGGCTCTCTACTCTGTTTCACTGGTCTATGTGTCTGTTTTTATGCCAGTACCATGCTGTCTTGGTGATCACAGCTTTGTAGTAAAGCTTTTGTTTTAAAGCTTTCTAAGGTTTTAGCAATTGCCGACAAGATTTAAATTATAAATGAGATCTCTTTGACTGATAAGGCTCTTCCTTGGTATACTAAAATACTCAATAAGTACTACTAAACCAATAATAAACCTTGGGTTACATTTGGGTAAATGCTGTAACTACTCTAAGAGTTCTATACATTTCCTAAAGTTTTAATATTTTGATAAGATCATCACCCAGTAACTTAACCATATCTATTCTGAGTTTTGTCATTTGTAATTGTTTTAATTCTCTTGTAAAATAAATTCTGTGTTAAAGAAAAATTCATATGGGAGACTTTGAGAACAAATACAGATATTTGATATACTTAAAAATCCTAAAACTGAAATGGATAAAAATTTCCAGAACTAACTAAAGCTGCATTCACCAAATTTAATATCATGGAACTAAATAAACTAAAAGATTATAATGTTATATCTCAATGTTTTGTCTTATTTTAAACATTGCTGGTTCTCTAATGTTTACTATTCCAGACTAAAAATATTGTTTTCTTAAAATGTCTGTGACTTACTGAAATGTAATAATATTTATTTACAAACAAATCAGAACTTTCAATGGGCATCCCCTATAATTCTCAAGGATAAGCCATTGTCAAAAGGGCTAATAGAATCCTTAAATCTTACCTCAAAAAATTAAAAGAGGGGGAGATACCATAGGGAACAGTGAAATACTCTCCTCATATGCATTTAATTTTAACTCTTTATGTTTTAAATTTTTTGAATGTCGATGATATAGGTCGCACAGCAGCTGAACACTTTTGGCATCCAGACTTTTCTCCTCTTCCTTATACTAGGTGGAAAGACCCCCTGACAGACACTTGGAAGGGTCCTAATCCTATCCTCCGCAGAGGACGTGATTTTGTTTATGTTTTCCACAGGATGAGGACACCCCACACTGGATGCCAGAGAGATGGTGCCAACTCCTCACCCCTGTGGCAACGAATTGCAACACTGACACTGGTTGGAAAAATCAGCAGAGAAGGAGAAGAAGATGTCTCCCCCCTTATAGCCGGAGGGATGTTTCATGCAGAACTCTGGAAACTGGTTGCTGCCCTGGGACCAATCGGAGTGCAAATAGCCAGAAATGGTTATACTGCCACAAAAGACTTCAATCTGACTTTGTGGGTCTATGTTCCTAGACCTTTTTTACTGATAGTGGGCTCGGGATCAATAGTTCTCACCTCTTTCCAAGGGGGACATCTATTGTATAATATCCATTGTGACCACTGTGTGTTAACAAATTGTCTACCTGTGTCCCTGCCTTTGTCAGGCACAGGTCCCTTGATAGTGTTTATAACTATGCAACCTCCATATATGTTATTACCTGTGGAAGTAGAAGGACCTTTGTATGCTAATTATGGTTATCAGTTTGCCCTTAAAATGCAGTTGCAGCTCAAACGAGTCAAACATTTTCTAGGTCTATTAATAGCAGGAATAGCAGCACTAGTAACTCATTCTGGTTGTTTACTGGACTCCTCATTATATTACTTGCTTTTGTTTTAATATGGTGCATTGAACAGATTCATGCAAGACAACAACTACACACTCAAGCACAAATTCATATGCTTGATTTATTTAAAAAGGAAGGGGGAGATGTGGGAGGCCACGATAAGGCTTGAGACGAGGACCAAACCAGGCCCTGACTTATGCCTCCTTTAAAGGCTGAGTAGCTGAACAAAAGGCTTAGGTCAATAAAGTCGAGTAGCACTGAGAAAGGGTCTGTGCTATGTGTTGTGCGCTCTACTATGTGACTTCCCACACGTTTGCTAGTCAGATAGAAATGATTTGGTCAGGGTCATGAATTCTTGGCTGGTCCTTGCTGTCCTTGCATAGACTGTAGACTACACCATTGTAAGACTGTGCTGTACTTACATAAACTATGTCTTGAGTGGCCTTGAAGTCAGTACATCTGGCACTAGAGGGTCTGCTATTGGTGCTTGGGAAATAGATAATGGGAAAGCTTGAAGGATTTTTGTGCATGTTGCAAACTCTTTAGTAATCAGCTAAAAATAGATACTTTCTTATGATTATTTCTCTTAGCTATATAATGCCTCACAGCCTTGAATAAAATTGGCACTATGGGACATCCTCCTTGGTGCTCCTGCTGCCCCCATCTCTTTGTCTCTTAATTTCTTTTCACCATCCTCTCACCCTCACGTTCCTGGCTGATTTGTTGCGCCAGCTGCGACACTTAAAAAAAAAAAAAGACATCACTTTTGTGATAACCGATTTGAGCAATCCTAGGAAACAAATACACCATGTATCAATTATTCCTTACCCTTAGCTAATGAGCACTTCTTATATTTGCTTTAATGAAATAATCATTTTGCCTTCTGAAGCTTTCCTTTCATATATACTTATCTTTAAAAATAAAACAGTTTCAGAAGTCAAATGAGAAAGCAATGAAACTTAACAGGATTTTCATTTTACTCTCAAACAGTCCAAAGAGAAGCAAAGGACATTATACTTATTATATCTAATATCTATAAAAATATATTTCACCAACTTGAACTAGAAAGGGAGTTTCAATTTGTGCTTTAGCAGTAATTTCCTTTTTAATCATTTCCAAATTATGTATTTCCAGAATTCAATTAAGTTATTAAATTTGTTGTATATTACTTCAAAATTGTCATTTATATTTTGCACTTTTTCAAAACTATTCAAACTGAACTGTTTAAACTGTATCTCTTTCACTTTTGCCTCTTCAATTACCTTTGGCCTACTAGCTTTTAATTACTCTTAACTTTCTCTGCAAGTTAGAAAAATCTAGCTTTTAAAAAATGTCTTGTCCCCATGTCTAGAGAATCTGGTTTAATTATTTAAAATGTAGTCTAGCAGCAATATATTTTGCAAATATATTTATACTTTTTTTTTTTAACTCTCTGCAATTCTTTTCCATGGACACCTAAAGTTGTAGGCCACTACTTTAAAGTGAACATCCATGCCAACTGCTAATCCTAAGGCTAATAATTTGCTTTTTTCATTCTATGTACTTACTATTTATCTGCAGAATATTATAAAATTGTTCATCAATGGTAGACAAGGATTTCACACCAGTAAGACTTTTTAGGAATAAAATAAATTATTGAAAGCTCCATATAATCATCATCAAAAATCACAAAATAGAAAGGAACCTAATGGAAAAGAATAGAGAGCCCAGAATAAAACACATGTGTAGATGTTCAATTAACTTATGGAAAAGGAGCCAAGTATATACAGTGGGGAAATCAATAAATGGTGGTGGGAAGACTGGATAGCCAAACGTAGAAGAATAAAACTGAGTCTCTCTCTTATACCATACACAAAAAATACAGGATTAAAGACTTGAATTTAAGACCTGAAACCAAAGGACTTTTGGAAGGAAACATGGGGGGTAAGCTCCTTGACATTGGTCTTCACAATGACTGTTTTGGATTTGAAACCAAAAACAAAAGCAAAGAATGCAAAAGTAAACAAGTAGTCATACATACATCAAACTAAAAACCTTCTGCATACCAAAGGAAATTATCAGCAAAATAAAAAGACAAAGTATGGAACGGAAAAATATACTGGCAAACCACCAATCCAATAAGGGGTTAGTATCCAAAATATATAAGAAACTCATATAACTCAATAGCAGAAAAACAAATAACCTAATTTAAAAGAACCTGGATAGACATTTTCCAGAGAAAACATACAAATGGCCAACAGGCTCATGAAAAGGTGTTCAACATCACTGATCATTAGGGAAATGCAATCAAAACCACAATGAGATATCACATCACAGCTGTTAGAATGGCTACTAACAAAAACACAAGAGATAACAAATGCTAGCAAGGATTTGGAGAAAAGGGAACAAAGCATGCATTGTTGGTGTGAATGTAAACTGGTATAGTCACTATGGAAGATGGTATGGAAGTTCCTCAAAAAAATAAAAATAGAACTACCATATGATCCAGCATTCTGCTTCTAAGATATATATCCAGAGGAAATAAAATCATAATCTGGAAAAGATACCTTCACTCACCTGTTCACTGCAGTGCTATTCACAATAGCCAAGATATGGAAACAATTTTAAGTGTCTGTCAATGGATGAATGGATAGATAGATAAATAAAGATGTGAGGTGATTAGATTTAGATATAGATAGACATAATTCAGCCTTAGCAAAGAAGGAAACCTGCCATTTGCCACAACATGGATAAACCTGGAGGACATTATGCTAAATGAAATAAGCCAGAAAGGGAAAGACAAATACTACATGGTATCACTTACAAGTGGAATTTAAAAAGAAAAAAAAAAGGCAAACTAAGAAACAGAGTCAATTGGTGGTTGCTGGGAGGTAGGAAAAATAGGGAGAGGTTGGTAAAGGGTGAAAAGTTTGAGTTATAAGATTAAAATCTGAGGATCTAACGGATAACATGGTGACTATAGTTGTTAACACTGCATTGTATAATTATAATTTGTAAGAAAGTAGAACTTAAATGTTCTCACCAAATAAATAAATAAATAAATAAATATGTGAGATGATGGATGTGTTAACTGACTCAATGGGGGGAATTCTTTCACAATGTATACATATATTAAGCCATGCTGTACACTTTAAAGATCTTATACTTTTAGTTGTAAATTATATCTTGATAAATCTGATAAAAAGGAAAAAAGAAACAAAATCAGTCATGAATTCTAAACCTTTCAACGTGTAGATAAGATATTACAGTTCTGGGAGTTTAAAGAATCTGTCCCAAATTTAACAGCTAGAAAGTGACAACATGAGACATTAAACCTTGTTTTCTGTACCATATCCAGTATGTATAGAAAGTTATAATGATCAAAAAAGACCTACACTTTTCTTCATAAAAGTGAGGAAACAGAGAGGAAGGAATGTTTCACAAACTGGTAAATAATTCGTTTCTATGTGTTTTAAGTTTCACTGAGTTTTTGTGGAACTATTTCCCAGGTCAACAACAAAAGCATAAAAAAGTCTCCCTGTTATTTTATGTCTGGGTGTTGTTGTTGTTGTCATTGTTGTTGTTTTTAAGTATGACTGCAAAAAAAAAAAAAAAAAGAATGACTGCAATTATCCAAGATTTGTATGAGAGTAAATGGATTTTAACTTTATTAAATTTAAACCTCATTAGCAAATTAAACCTAATTAGCAAATTAGCATGGCCTGATGGATCTCTTAACCAGAATCAACCTTGGAGAAACTTTAAAAAAGCAAAAGGAAAACACCGATTCCAGGTATTAATGACAATCATAACTGCAGGGGACATCCATGCAGAAATTGAAGACTGTGTCTTGAATAGGTGTTTGTGGGGATACTGGATGAAGCCTAGGACAGAGGAGTAGAAAACACTGCAGTGAGAAGGTAGGTTGAATAAAAATGTTTAGGTTTTATTCTTGCTCATCCTCAGAATTGTGTTAGGATATGTACTGCTTACCCCTTCATTGCAGAATTCAACTAGCAATGGCCCAACTCTTGGTTGACTAGGTATGCATGGCAATGTCAAGACAAGGTAAAACCCTGCTGGAAGGATTGAAATAGGGCTGGAGCTGATCAGAAACTTGTGGCATATTCTCCACTCCTCCATCAATAGGCTGGAGGCTGGGGAATGACACCTAGTGAGATAGCTCTTCCTGAATGCATTTCCAAAGAGAAAACTCTAAAAAGTTGCTAGAGAAAAGAGATTGTCACCTACAATTTAAAAAAAAAAATCTAATTGCCCTCAGACATTTTGCCACCTATAATGAATGCTAACCAATGAAGTAATATTTTTTAAAGATTTTATTTCCCTTCCATTTACTATAGCACCAAGAACCATAAGATACCTGGGAATAAACCTAATCAAAGAGGTAAAGGATCTGTACTCAAGGAACTACAGAACACTCATGAAAGAAATTGAAGAAGACACAAAAAGATGGAAGACCATTCCATGCTCTTGGATCAAAAGAATAAACATTGTTAAAATGTCTATATTGCCTAGAGCAATCTATACTTTTAATGCCATTCCAATCAAAATTCCATGGGTATTTTTCAAAGAGCTGGAGCAAATAATCCAGAAATTTGTATGGAATCAGAAGAGACCCTGAATCGCTAAGGAAATGTTGAAAAGCAAAAACAAAACTGGGGGCATCACGTTACCTGATTTCAAGCTTTACTACAAAGCTGTGATCACCAAGACATCATGGTACTGGCATAAAAACAGACACATAAACCAGTGGAACAGAGTAGAGAGCCCAGATATGGACCTTCAGCTCTATGGTCAAATAATCTTTGACAAAGCAGGAAAAAATATACATTGGAAAAAAGACAGTCTCTTCAATAAATGGTGCTGGGAAAACTGGGCAGCTATATGTAGAAGAATGAAACTCGACCATTCTCTTACACCATACACAAAGATAAACTCGAAATGGATAAAATACCTCAGCGTGAAACAGGAATCCATCAGAATCCTAGAGGAGAACATAGGCAGTAATCTCTTCAATATCAGCCACAGCAACTTCTTTCAAGATATGTCTCCAAAGGCAAAGGGAACAAAAGCAAAAATGAACTTTTGGGACTTCATCAAAATCAAAAGCTTCTGCACAGCAAAGGAAACAAAAGAAAGAGGATATCCAGGATCTATAAAGAACTTCTCAAACTCAACACACACAAAACAGATAATCATGTCAAAAAATGAGCAGAAGACATGAACAGACACTTCTCCAATGAAGACATACAAATGGCTATCAGACACATGAAAAAATGTTCATCATCACTAGCCATCAGGGAGATTCAAATTAAAACCACATTGAGATACCACCTTGCACCAGTTAGAATGGCCAAAATTAGCAAGACAGGGTGTGTTGGAGAGGATGCGGAGAAAGGGGAACCCTCTTACACTGTTGGTAGGAATGCAAGTTGGTGCAGCCACTTTGGAAAACATTGTGGAGATTCCTTAAGAAATTAAAAATAGAGCTTCTCTATGACCCTGCAATTTCACTACTTGGTATTTACCTCAAAGATACAGATGTAGTGAGAAGAAGGGCCATCTGTACCCCAATGTTTATAGCAGCAATGGCCATGGTCGCCAAACTATGGAAAGAACCAAGATGCCCTTCAATATACGAATGGATAAGGAAGATGTGGTCCGTATACACTATGGAGTATTACGCCTCCATCAGAAAGGATGAATACCCAACTTTTGTAGCAACATGGACGAGACTGGAAGAGATTATGCTGAGTGAAATAAGTCAAGCAGAGATAATCAATTATCATATGGTTTCCCTTATTTGTGGAGCATAACAAATAACATGGAGGACATGGGGAGATGGAGAGGAGAAGGGAGTTGAGGGAAATTGGAAGGGGAGATAAACCATGAGAGACTATGGACTCTGAAAAACAATCTGAGGGTTTTGAAGGGGCGGGGTGTGGGAGGTTGGGGGAGCCAGGTGTGGGTGTTATATAGGGCACGTATCACATGGAACACTGGTGTGGTGCATAAACAATGAATTCTGTTATGCTAAAAATAAATAAATAATAAAAAGATTTTATTTATTTATTTATTTGACAGAGAGAGAGAGATCATAAGTAGGCAGAGAGGCAGGCAGAAAGAGGGGGGAAACAGGGTCCTTGCTGAGCAGCAACCTCGATGTGGGATTTGATCCCAGGACCCTGAGATTTTGACCTGAGCCAAAGGCAGAGGCTTAACCCCCTGAGCCACAGAGGTGCCCCTTAAGTAATATTTTTAAAGCATTGAAGGAAAAGACCTCTGAACCTAGAATTTTTTATACAGCAAAATTAAAATTTGAGGGTAAAATAAAAATATTTTTAGGCATACTGGATCGCAGAAGATCTGCCACACAGAAATCCATGTTTAAATACTATTTGCAAAAAAGACAAGAAAGAAAGAAAAAAGAGAGATAGAGACAAAGAGAGGGTAAAAAAAAAAAAGGGAAGAGGGCAGGATATAATTAATATAATATAATATAATATAATTCAGTATATGCTCAAAGAGTATAAAAAGCAAGAGTAATTATATATCTTGGCAAAGTTTCTTTTTGTCTAAAACTTAAATTTTAAAAGTTTAAATCAGGAAAAGTAAACTATATCTATTACCCAGAACTGATATTCTAGACAATATTTCTATGATAGGCATGAAAAGAGAGACCAAAAAAAAATAAATAAATAAAACGACATAAGAGTATGTTAAAGTACCTGTCTTATCAAGAGCAAGAGTGTACATATTAATAAGATAAATTAGTTGGCGTAAGTAAACATCAGTACCAGTCTTAAGGGCATCAGGCATTACAAAAGCAACCAACATGAAAACAAAACAGAATATATAACTTCAAGCCAAAAGAGGCAGATGTGATCTATGTAATGGAAAACAAGAAAAGTGGGGGGAAAGGTATAGTAAGTAGAAAAATATGCAATGACATGAAGCAATAAATCCTAGCAGAATTATATAACATGATAACTACAAATAGCATAAATATATTAATTAAAATGGTAGAGACTCAAAATTGATTGAAAAAAAACAACAAAATGTTGTCTAGTAGAGCACACTTAGACAAAGAATTAAAATAAAGATTAAATATTAGGTAAATATGAAACAAAAGAAATCTGAGCTAACATATTTAGTCAAGGTGACAAATATTATGTAAACCAGAAGTTATACATAGTGTTAAAAACGAGACAGCAGGCCCAAAATGGAGTCACTTCTGCTAAACTCCATGTCCAGCAAACCAAAACTTAATATCTAATCTAATTGCAACTTCAACCACCCAAGAATGTAAGCATTAACCTATCAGTTTGGAATTACCTGATCAGCATTAATGAGGTAATGCCTCCAATAGGCCCTTTCAATCCCCTTGGGAAGGTGACCTTGCCTGAAACAATGCATTCTTTACTAATAATCTTCTCTCTGCCCCTTTTCTGCCTTTAAAACCCTTTTCTTTTCTATAGGGCAATGGAGCTCCTTTCTACTGCTAGATGGATTGCTACCTGATTCATGAATCACTGAATAAAACCAATGTGATCTTTAAATTTACTGAGTTGAATTTCTGTTAGCAGTAGATACATACATGTACGTGTAAATACACATATGCACATATTTATTTATTATATATATGCTTACATGTATATATGTATGTGAATACATATATATAAAATAAGAAAAGAAGACCATAATATACTGGAAAAGAGAACAATAGAAAAAGACATATTTGTCATAAATGTTTAGTGTACCTAACAAGACATCCTCAGTATTAGGTGGTAGCTGAGTTGATGAGAATATGACAGAATAACTTGATTTGGGGGATATATTTTGAAGACAGAAGTGAGAAGACCTGCTAATGGACTAGCTTTGGGGAATGAAGGGGAAAAAAGAATCCAAAATTTATTGAGAAGGAGAAAGTAAGGGGAAGAGCCAGTTGGCAGGTGTGATGGATGGTGGAAATTAAGTGCTCAGTTTTGGAGTTTTTAAGTTTGAGATGCTCATTTAATATCTTAACTGAGGCAATAAGCGGGCAGTTGGATATACAGGTCTGTAGCTCATGGAGAGTCCAGGAATGTAAACAGAAATTTGGGAATCATCAAATAGCATTTAAAGTAATGAGTCTAGATCAGATTGCATAAATAGAGCAAACATAGAGAAGACAGTGGTTTAAGGACTGAACTCTAAACACAGTACAATGTATAGATCAAGCAGAGACTGCCATTCAGGCAAAGGAGTCTAAAGAAAAGCAATTAAAGTCTGAAGAAACCAGGATGGTATATTTTAGAAGCCAAGTATGGTAAGTTTCAACAAGAGAGCAATCAACGGAGTCAAATATTGCTGAGAATGTGCGTAACATAAGGGGTGGAAATTCACCATTAGATTTGTCAAGAAGGGGCTAATGCTTGACTTCAGTAAGAGCAGTCTCAATGAAATACTGGAGAAATCAGTATCTTGCAGGCTGGTTGAATGTGAAGCTTATAACCTCTAGATAAATAAATCAAAATAAGTTTTTGAACCAGTAAAGCTAAATGAGGTGATCTATTGAGATGCTGTCACCCAATGACACCCCACTGAGAAAATCAGTTGCCAACCTTTATATATCCTTCTATTATGTTTTGATGACTTAGAATATAAATAGAAGTTTTAAGAAGATACTTTCATTGCACCATGCGACTCTATGCTGACAATAATCTAATGGTTAATTCCTTTGTAATGTGAAGAATCTGCTTAAAAACCAATTGATCTCTTTTTTTTGTTTGTTTTTAAACATTTTTTCATTTATTTTCAACATAACAGTATTCATTGTTTTTGTACCACACCCAGTGCTCCATGCAGTCCGTACCCTCTCTAATACCCACCACCTGGTTCCCCCAACCTCCCACCCCCCCACCTCTTCAAACCCTTCAGATTGTTTTTCAGAGTCCATACTCTCTCATTATTCACCTCCCCTTCCAATTTCCCCCAACTCCCTTCTCCTAACTCCCCATGTCCTCCATGCTATTTGTTATGCTCCACAAATAAGTGAAACCATATGATAATTGACTCTCTCTGCTTGACTTATTTCACTCAGCATAATCTCTTCCAGTCCCGTCCATGTTGCTACAAAAGTTGAGTATTCATCCTTTCTGATGGAGGCATAATACTCCATAGTGTAGATGGACCACATCTTCCTTATCCATTCGTCCATTGAAGGGCATCTTGGTTCTTTTCACAGTTTGGCAACTGTGGCCATTGCTGCTATAAACATTGGGGTACAGATGGCCCTTCTTTTCACTGCATCTGTATCTTTGTGGTAAATACCCAGTAGTGCAATTGCAGGGTCAGAGGGAAGTTCTATTTTTAATTTCTTGAAGAATCTCCACACTGTTCTCCAAAGAGGCTGCACCAACTTGCATTCCCACCAACAGTGGAAGAGGGTTCCCCTTTCTCCACATCCCCTCCAACACATGTTGTTTCCTGTCTTCCTAATTTTGGCCATTCTAACTGGTGTAAGGTGATATCTCAATGTGGTTTTAATTTTAATCTCCCTGATGGCTAGTGATGATGAACATTTTTTCATATGTCTGATAGTTATTTGTATGTCTTCATTGGAGAAGTGTCTGTTCATATCGTCTGCCCATTTTTTTATATGATTATCTGTTTTGTGTGTGTTGAGTTTGAGGAGTTCTTTATTGATCCTGGATATCATTTACTATAGCACCAAGAACCATAAGATACCTGAGAATAAACCTAATCAAAGAGGTAAAGGATCTGTACTCAAGGAACTACAGAACACTCATGAAAGAAATTGAAGAAGACACAAAAAGATGGAAGACCATTCCATGTTCTTGGATCAGAAAAATAAACATTGTTAAAATGTCTATACTGCCTAGAGCAATCTATACTTTTAATGCCATTCCGATCAAAATTCCACTGGTATTCTTCAAAGAGCTGGAGCAAATAATCCAAAAATTTTTATGGAACCAGAAGAGACCCTGAATCACTAAGGAAATGTTGAAAAACAAAAATAAAACTGGCGGCATCACGTTACCTGATTTCAAGCTTTACCACAAAGCTGTGATCACCAAAACAGCATGGTACTGGCATAAAAACAGACACACAGACCTGTAGAACAGAGTAGAGAGCCCAGATATGGACCCTCAACTCTATGGTCAGTTAATCTTCGACAAAACAGGAAAAAATATACAGTGGAAAAAAGACAGTCTCTTCAATAAATGGTGCTGGGAAAATTGGACAGCTATATGTAGAAGAATGAAACTCGGCCATTCTCTTACACTGTACACAAAGATAAACTCAAAATGGATAAAAGACCTCAACGTGAGACAGGAATCCATCAGAATCCTAGTAGAGAACATAGGCAGTAATCTCTTTGCTATCAGCCACAGAAACTTCTTTCGAGATATGTCTCCAAAGGCAAAGGAAACAAAAGCAAAAATAAACTTTTGGGACTTCACCAAAATCAAAAGCTTCTGCACAGCAAAGGAAACAGTCAAGAAAACAAAGAGGCAAGCCACAGAATGGGGGAAGATATTTGCAAATGACAGTACAGACAAAAGATTGATATCGCTTTTCTTAATAAATAAAAAATCTTAAATATATCATTTATATAACCCTTTCATGAAGGATGCCCTTGGAGGGCAAAAAATTGCAGCCTAAATCATAGGGCAGTTGTGCAGAAATTCCAGGCTTGTAGTAGAGAGCAGGAAAAAAAAATGGAAGATTTAAGAGCAGAGAAAGTTTACTTTCTCTTACTCAAACTCCAAGAAATGACTTATCTAGGATTGAAAACCTGTAGAAATGTAATCATAAAGAGTTACACATCTTACTTACTAGATTGCTGAATCAAGTGCTTGGGAAAACAGGAATGTCCTATAATCAATAGAGGCCCTTCCTTTCTCTAGGATCCGTGAGTCAAAATTGGGGGGTGGGGGTAGAAAAAGTGAATAAGGAAAACATTATCTAACCTATAGTCATAAATTTTAGTCCTCCTCCATCAGCTTCTGTAGCTCCACACCTCATCCTTTGTTCTTCAAAATTCATATGTACATACTCTTTTCCTTTTTTTTTCACCTTTTCTAACCTGATATACCTGCGAAAAAAAGACTAAGAAAGTCAGAGGAGTCAAGATGGCGGAGAAGTAGCTGGCTGAGACTACTTCAGGTAGCGGGAGATCAGCTAAATAGCTTATCTAAAGATTGCAAACACCTACAAATCCAACGGGAGATCAAAGAGAAGAAGAACAGCAACTCTAGAAACAGAAAATCAACCACTATCTGAAAGGTAGGACTGGTGGAGAAGTGAATCCAAAACGACTGGAAGATAGACTGCAGGGGGAAGGGCCGGCTCCCGGTGAGCAGCGGAGCAATGGAGCACAAAATCAGGACTTTTAAAAGTCTGTTCCGCTGAGGGACATCGCTCCAGAGGCTTAACTGGGGTGAAGCTCAGGAGGGGTCAGCACAGCCTCAGGTCCCACAGGGTCACAGAAGGATCGGGGGTGTCTGAGTGTCGCAGAGCTTACCGGTATTAGAACAGGGAAGCCGGCTACAGAGACAGAGCCAAGGAGTAAGTTCTAAACTCGGGGTTACCTTGAACCGGTCGCAGGCTCGGTCAGCTCGGAGCGCAGCAGGAGGCCAGGGTGACGGGAGTAATTGGGCGCTGTTCTCTGAGGGCGCACTGAGGAGTGGGGCCCCGGGCTCTCGGCTCCTCCGGGCCGGAGACCGGGAGGCCGCCATCTTCATTCCCGTCTTCCAGAACTCTACGGAAAGCGCTCAGGGAACAAAAGCTCCCGAAAGCAAACCCAGCAAACCCGAGCGGATTACTCAGCCCGGACCCGGGTAAGGGCGGCGCAACTCCACCTGGGGCAAAGACGCTTGAGAATCACTACAACAGGCCCCTCCCCCAGAAGATCAACGAGAAACCCAGCCAGGACCAAGTTCACCTACCAAGGAGTGCAGTTTCTATAACAAGGAGAGTGGCAGAATTCCAGAGGAGAAGAAAGCAAAGCATGGAACTCATGGCTTTCTCCCAATGATTCTTTAGCCTTGCAGTTAATTTAATTTTTTTTTTCTTTTTCAATTCTTTTTTCTTCTGCTAAATGTTTTTAACTTTTACCCTTTTCTTTTTTAACGTTTTTTAACTAGTTTATCTAATATATATATATTTTTTTTTATATTTTTTCTTTATTGGTTTTCTTTTTTTAATTGTTTCTTTTTTTTTTTTTTCTTTCTGAACCTCTTTTTCTCCCCTTCCTCCCCACTCACGATTTGGGATCTCTTCTGATTTGGCTAAAGCATATTTTCCTGCGGTTGTTGCACCCATTTAGTATTTTACTTGCTCCTTCATATACATTTATCTGGACAAATGACAAGGCAGAAAAATTCACCACAAAAAAAAAAAAAAGAAAGAACAAGAAGCAGTACCAAAGGCTAGGGACCTAATCAATACAGACATTGGTAATATGTCAGATCTAGAGTTCAGAATGATGATTCTCAAGGTTCTAGCCGGGCTCGAAAAAGGCATGGAAGATATTAGAGAAACCCTCTCGGGAGATATAAAAGCCCATTCTGGAGAAATAAAAGAACTAAAATCTAACCAAGTTGAAATCAAAAAAACTATTAATGAGGTGCAATAAAAAATGGAGGCTCTAACTGCTAGGATAAATGAGGCAGAAGAAAGAATTAGCAATATAGAAGACCAAATGACAGAGAATAAAGAAGCTGAGCAAAAGAGGGACAAACCGCTACTGGACCACGAGGGGAGAATTCGAGAGATAAGTGACACCATAAGACGAAACAACATTAGAATAATTGGGATTCCAGAAGAAGAGGAAACAGAGAGGGGAGCAGAAGGTATGTTGGAGAGAATTATTGGAGAGAATTACCCCAATATGGCAAAGGGAACAAGCATCAAAATCCAGGAGGTTCAGAGAAGCCCCCTCAAAATCATTAAGAATAGGTCCACACCCCGTCACCTAATAGTAAAATTTACAAGTCTTAGTGACAAAGAAAAGATCCTGAAAGCAGCCCGGGACAAGAAGTCTGTAACATACAATGGTAAAAATATTAGATTGGCAGCAGACTTATCCACAGAGACCTGGCAGGCCAGAAAGAGCTGGCATGATATATTCAGAGTACTAAACGAGAAAAACATGCAGCCAAGAATACTATATCCAGCTAGGCTATCATTGAAAATAGAAGGAGAGATTAAAAGCTTCCAGGACAAACAAAAACTGAAAGAATTTGCAAATACCAAACCAGCTCTACAGGAAATATTGAAAGGGGTCCTCTAAGCAAAGAGACAGCCTAAAAGTAGTAGATCAGAAAGGAACAGAGACAATATACAATAACAGTCACCTTACAGGCAATACAATGGCACTAAATTCATATCTCTCAATACTTACCCTGAATGTTAATGGGCTAAATGCCCCAATCAAAAGACACAGGGTATCAGAATAGATAAAAAAAAACAAAACCCATCAATATGTTGCCTACAAGAAACTCATCTTAAACCCGAAGACACCTCCAGATTTAAAGTGAAGGGGTGGAAAAGAATTTACCATGCTAATGGACATCAGAAGAAAGCAGGAGTGGCAATCCTTATATCAGATCAATTAGATTTTAAGCCAAAGACTATAATAAGAGATGAGGAAGGACACTATATCATACTCAAAGGAACTGTCCAACAAGAAGATCTAACAATTTTAAATATCTATGCCCCTAACGTGAGAGCAGCCAACTATATAAACCAATTAATAACAAAATCAAAGAAACACATCGACAAGAATACAATAATAGTAGGGGATTTTAACACTCCCCTCACTGAAATGGACAGATCATCCAAGCAAAAGATCAACAAGGAAATCAAGGCCTTAAATGACACACTGGACCAGATGGACATCACAGATATATTCAGAACATTTCATCCCAAAGCAACAGAATACACATTCTTCTCTAGTGCATATGGAACATTCTCCAGAATAGATCACATCCTGGGTCATAAATCAGTTCTCAACCAGTATCAAAAGATTGGGATCATTCCCTGCATATTTTCAGACCACAATGCTCTAAAGCTTGAACTCAATCACAAGAGGAAATTTGGAAAAACCCAAATAGATGGAGACTAAACAGCATCCTTCTAAAGAATGAATGGGTCAACCAGGAAATTAAAGAAGAATTGAAAAAAATTTATGGAAACAAATGATAATGAAAACACAACAGTTCAGAATCTGTGGGACACAACAAAGGCAGTCCTGAGAGGAAAATATATAGCGGTACAAGTCTTTCTCAAGAAACAAGAAAGGTCTCAGGTACACAACCTAACCCTACACCTAAAGGAGCTGGAGAAAGAACAAGAAAGAAAGCCTAAACCCAGCAGGAGAAGAGAAATCATAAAGATCAGAGCAGAAATCAATGAAATAGAAACCAAAAAAACAATAGAACAAATCAACGAAACTAGGAGCTGGTTCTTTGAAAGAATTAATAAGATTGATAAACCCCTGGCCAGACTTATCAAAAAGAAAAGAGAAAGGACCCAAATAAATAAAATCATGAATGAAAGAGGAGAGATCACAACGAACACCAAAGAAATACAGACAATTATAAGAACATACTATGAGCAACTCTACGCCAACAAATATGACAATCTGGAAGAAATGGATGCATTCCTAGAGACATATAAACTACCACAACTGAACCAGGAAGAAAGAGAAAGCCTGAACAGACCCATAACCAGTAAGGAGATTGAAACAGTCATCAAAAATCTCCAAACAAACAAAAGCCCAGGGCCAGATGGCTTCCCGGGGGAATTCTACCAAACATTTAAAGAAGAACTAATTCCCATTCTCCTGAAACTGTTCCAAAAAATAGAAATAGAAGGAAAACTTCCAAACTCATTTTATGAGGCCAGCATCACCTTGATCCGAAAACCAGACATGGATCCCATCAAAAAAGAGAACTACAGACCAATATCCTTGATGAACACAGATGCAAAAATTCTCACCAAAATACTAGCCAAAAGGATTCAACAGTACATTAAAAGGATTATTCACAAAAAAAAAAAAAAAAGGATTATTCACCACGACCAAGTGGGATTTATTCCAGGGCTGCAAGGTTGGTTCAACATCCGCAAATCAATCAATGGGATACAACACAGTAATAAAAGAAAGAACAAGAACCATATGATACTCTCCATAGATGCTGAAAAAGCATTTGACAAAGTACAGCATCCCTTCCTGATCAAAACTCTTCAAAGTGTAGGGATAGAGGGCACATACCTCAATATTATCAAAGCCATCTATGAAAAACCCACCGCAAATATCATTCTCAATGGAGAAAAACTGAAAGCTTTTCCGCTAAGGTCAGGAACACGGCAGGGATGTCCGTTATCACCACTGCTATTCAACATAGTACTAGAAGTCCTAGCCTCAGCAATCAGACAACAAAAGGAAATTAAAGGCATCCAAATCGGCAAAGAAGAAGTCAAACTATCACTCTTCGCAGATGATATGATACTATATGTGGAAAACCCAAAAGACTCCACTCCAAAACTGCTAGAACTTGTACAGGAATTCAGCAAAGTGTCAGGATATAAAAATCAATGCACAGAAATCAGTTGCATTTCTCTACACCAACAACAAGACAGAAGAAAGAGAAATTAAGGAGTCCATCCCATTTACAATTGCACCCAAAACTATAAGATACCTAGGGATAAACCTAACCAAAGAGACTAAGAATCTATACTCAGAAAACTATAAAGTACTCATGAAAGAAATTGAGGAAGACACAAAGAAATGGAAAAATGTTCCATGCTCCTGGATTGGAAGAATAAATATTGTGAAAATGTCTATGCTACCTAAAGCAATCTACACATTTAATGCAATTCCTATCAAAGTACCATCCATTTTTTTCAAAGAAATGGAACAAATAATCCTAAAATTTATATGGAACCAGAAAAGACCTCGAATAGCCAAAGGAATATTGAAAAAGAAAGCCAAAGTTGGTGGCATCACAATTCCGGACTTCAAGCTCTATTACAAAGCTGTCATCATCAAGACAGCATGGTACTGGCACAAAAACAGACACATAGATCAATGGAACAGAATAGAGAGCCCAGAAATAGACCCTCAACTCTATGGTCAACTCATCTTCAACAAAGCAGGAAAGAATGTCCAATGGAAAAAAGACAGCCTCTTCAATAAATGGTGTTGGAAAATTGGACAGCCACATGCAGAAAAATGAAATTGGATCATTTCCTTACACCACACACGAAAATAGACTCAAAATGGATGAAGGATCTCAATGTGAGAAAGGAATCCATCAAAATCCTTGAGGAGAACACAGGCAGCAATCTCTTCGACCTCAGCCACAGCAACATCTTCCTAAGAACATCGCCAAAGGCAAGGGAAGCAAGGGCAAAAATGAACTATTGGGATTTTATCAAGATCATAAGCTTTTGCACAGCAAAGGAAACAGTGAACAAAACCAAAAGACAACTGACAGAATGGGAGAAGATATTTGCAAACGACATATCAGATAAAGGGCTAGTGTCCAAAATCTATAAAGAACTTAGCAAACTCAACACCCAAAGAACAAATAATCCAATCAAGAAATGGGCAGAGGACATGAACAGACATTTCTGCAAAGGAGACATCCAGATGGCCAACAGACACATGAAAAAGTGCTCCACATCACTCAGCATCAGGGAAATACAAATCAAAACCACAATGAGATATCACCTCACACCAGTCAGAATGGCTAAAATTAACAAGTCAGGAAATGACAGATGCTGGCGAGGATGCGGAGAAAGGGGAACCCTCCTACACTGTTGGTGGGAATGCAAGCTGGTGCAACCACTCTGGAAAACAGCATGGAAGTTCCTCAAAATGTTGAAAATAGAACTACCCTATGACCCAGCAATTGCACTGCTGGGTATTTACCCTAAAGATACAAACGTAGTGATCCGAAGGGGCACGTGCACCCGAATGTTTATAGCAGCAATGTCTACAATAGCCAAACTATGGAAAGAACCTAGATGTCCATCAACAGACGAATGGATAAAGAAGATGTGGTATATATACACAATGGAATACTATGCAGCCATCAAAAGAAATGAAATCTTGCCATTTGCGACGACGTGGATGGAACTAGAGGGTATCATGCTTAGCAAAATAAGTCAATCAGAGAAAGACAACTATCATATGATCTCCCTGATATGAGGGAGAGAATATGCAACATGGGGGTTAAGGGGATAGGAGAAGAGTAAATGAAACAAGATGGGATTGGGAGGGAGACAAACCATAAGTGACTCTTAATCTCACAAAACAAACTGAGGGTTGATGGGGGGAGGGGGGTTGGGAGTGGGGGTGGGATTATGGACATTGGGGAGGGTATGTGCTATGGTGAGTGCTGTGAAGTGTGTAAACCTGGCGATTCACAGACCTGTACCCCTGGGGATAAAAATATATTATATGTTTATAAAAAATAAAATTAAAAAAAAAATTTTGGCAGGGGAAATGAGCAAGATGGTAGAGGAGTAGGAGACCTAAATATTGTCATGTCCCAGGAGTTCAGCTAGATAGTTATCAAAGAATTCTGAACACCTACAAACTCAACAGGCAATTGAAGAGAAGAATAGAAACAATTCTGTGAACAGAAAAGCGACCACTTTCTGGAAGGTAGGATGTGCAGAGAAGTGAATCTGTGGCAACATACAGGAAGAGAGGCCGCAGGGGAAGGGGCCAATTACCAGCAAGCAGTAGAGTCATGGAGCACAAAACTGGAACTTTTAGAAGTCTGCTCCATTGAGGAACATTGCTCCAGAGGCTAGGAGGGCAGTGGAGCACTTGTGGGGACAGTGTAGTCTCAGGACCCATGAGGACACAAAAAAGACCGGGTGTCTGAGTGTGACAGTCCTCCCAGGTTTCAGAGTTGGGAAGCCAGCTGCGGAGACAGAGCCAAGGAGTGTGTCTTAGCTCAAGGTTACCTTAAATCATGATCCTAGGCACAGGCCACTATCCTCAAGCAGGGACCCTACAAGTGGCAGATCTGGAGAGACACCCTCTTCCCTCCTTCAGGAGGAGCAGCACAGGAGCATGCTGCAGGAATCATCTGAGTTTGGAGACTCCAAATGGGGCCATGTGCCAGCGATAGGAATGCTCAGTCACAGGCTAGATGAGTATGGAGCACAGCTAGAGACCAGGGAGACAGGAAGGATTGACTGCTTTTCTCTGAGGGAGCACTAAGGAGTGGGGCCTTAAGCTCTCAGCTCCTCTGGATCAGAGATTGGGAGACTGCCATTTTCATTCCCATTCTCCAAAGCTGTACAGTAAGTGCTCAGGGAACAAAAGCTACCAAGAGCAAAACTAAGCAGATAGCTTAGCCTGGCCCCTGGCAAGTATGGTGCAATTCTGCCTAGGGCAAAAACATTTGAGAATCACTGCAAAAGGCCTCTCCCCTGGAAGATCAACAAGAACATCCAGCCAAGACCAAGTTCACCAATCAATGCAAAACTTCAAAGCTCTGGGAATACAACACATAATTCATGGCTTTTTTCCCCATGATTCTTTAGTCTTTCAAAGTTAAATTTTTTAAGTTTTTTTTTTTCTTATTCTATTTTTAAAAATTGTTTCCCTTTCCTATTTTAATATTTGTTAACTATTTTATCTTATCAATATGTTTTTAAAAATCTTTTTCTAAATTTTCATTGTTATGGTCATATTTTATCCCTTCATTGTATTTAACCTTATTTTTTGTATACATATAGGTTTTTCTGTCTTTAAAATTTTGGGATACAGTTTCTTCTAACAGATCAAGATATACCCTAAAACTAGCACATGGCTTTGTTCTAGTCTCCAGCCTGATCATATTCTTTCCTCTTTAATTTTTCTTTTTCAACCAACTTCTTATCTTATCAATTCCTTTTTTAGAATCTTTTTAAATTTTCATCTTTACATTCATATTCCATCCCTTCATCATGCTTACCCTTATTTTTGTATATAGATAGATAGATATCTATAGATGATATAGATATAGATATAGATGATATAGATACAGATATAGATATACTTTTCTTTCTTTAAAATTTTGAGAGACAGTTTCTTCTAACACACCAAAATGCACCCAAAATCAAGTGAGTGGTCCTGTTCTATTCACCAGCTTAATAGATAGATAGATGATAGATAGATAGATAGATATTTTGTCCCTCCTTTCTTCTCCCCCCCATTTCGTGTCCCTTCTAATTATATTTTTCTGCACTCATTGCTACCCTTTTAGTATGTTTTTCTCTCATTCATCTATTACTATCAGGATAAAATGACAAGGTGAAAAAACTCACGTCAAGAAAAAACAAAAGGCTGTACCAATGGCTAGGGACCTAATCAATACAGATATTAATAAGATGTCTGACCTAGAGTTCAGAATAACAACAAGGTGATGGCAGGGCTCAAGATAAGCATGGAAGATAGAGAATCCCTTTCTGGAGAAATAAAATAATTTTCTGGAGAAATAAATGAATTAAAATCTAATCAAGTTGAAATTTAAAAAAGCTATTTATGAGGTGCAATAAAAAATGGAGGCAATAACTGCTAGGATAAATGAAGCAGAAGAGAGAATTAGTGACATAGAAGACCACATGATGGACAATTAGGCTGTCATTGAAAATAGAAGGAGAAATAAAAAGCACCCAGGACAAACAAAAACTAAAGGAATTTGTAAACACCAAACCAGCCCTTAGAAGAATATTGAAAGAGGTTCTCTAAGCAAAGAGAGACCCTAAAAGTAACAGATCAGAAAGGAACAGAGACAATATACAGTAACAGTCAACTTACAAGCAATACAATAGCACTAAATTCATATCTTTCAATAGTCACCCTAAATGTAAGTGGGCTAAATGCCCCAACCAAAAGACATGGGATATCAGAATGGATTAAAAAAAAAAAAAACAAACAAACAAACAAACAAACAAACAAACCATCGGTATGCTGTCTGCAAGAAACTCATTTTAGACCCAAAGACACCTCCAGATTTAAAGGGAGGGGGCGGAAAACAATTTACCATGCTAATGGACATTAAAAGAAAGCTGGGATGGCAATCTTTATATCAGGTAAATAAGATTTTAAACCAAAGATTATAATAAGAGATGAAGAAGGACACTATATCATACTCAAAGGGTCTGTCCAACAAGATCTGACAATTTTAAATATCTATGCCCCTACCATGGGAGCAGCCAACTATATAAACCAATTAATAACAAAATCAAAGAATACAATAATACAATAATAGTAGGAAACTTCAACACCCCTTCACTGAAATGGACAGATCATCCAAGCAAAAGAACAAGGAAATAAATGCTTTAAATGACATAGTGGACCAGATGGACATCAAAGATACATTCAGAACATTCCATCCCAAAGCAAAAGAATGAACTTTCTTCTCTAGTGCATATGGGATATTCTCCAGAAGGAATCAAGTCTTGGCTCACAAATCAGGTCTCATCCAGTACCAAAAGATTGGGATCATTCCCTGCATTATTTCAGACCTCAATGTCTTGAAATTAGAACTCAACCACAAGCGGAAAGTTGGAAAGAACTCAAATACATGGAGGTTAAAGAACATCCTATTAAAGAATGAATGGGTCGGGCGCCTGGGTGGCTCAGTGGGTTAAGCCACTGCCTTCGGCTCAGGTCATGATCTCGGAGTCCTGGGATTGAGTCCCGCATCGGGCTCTCTGCTCAGCAGGGAGCCAGCTTCCTCCTGTCTCTCTGCCTGCCTCTCTGCCTGCTTGTGATCTCTCTCTGTCAAATAAATAAATAAAATCTTTAAAAAAAAAAAAAAGAATGAATGGGTCAATCAAGAAATTAAAGAAGAATTGAAAAAATTCATGGAAACAAATGAAAATGAAAATACAACAGTTCAAAATCTTTGGGACACACAAAGCAGTCCTGAGAGGAAAGTATATAGCAATACAAGTCTTTCTCAAGAAACAAAAAGGGTCTCAAGTATACAACCTAACCCTATATGTAAAGGAGATGGTGAAAGAACAGCAAAGAAAGTCTAAACCCAGCAGGAGAAGAGAAATAAAGACCATAGCAGAAATCAATGAAATTTAAAAAAAGAGAGAAATCAATGAAATAGAAACCCAAAGAACAGTAGAACAAGTCAACGAAACTAGGAGCTGGTTCCTTGAAAGAGCTAATTAGATTGATAAACTCCTGGTCAGACTTATCAAAAAGAAAAGAGAAGGATCCAAATTAATAAAGTCATGAATGAAAGTGGAGAGATCACAACCAACACCAATGAAATGCAAACAATTTTAAGAACATATTTTGAGCAACTATATGCCAGCAAATTTGACAATCTGGAAAAAAATGGATGCACATTCCTAGAGTTGTATAAACTGTCAAAACTGAACCAGGAAGAAAGAAAACCTGAACAGACCCATAACCAGTAAGGAAATTGAAGCAGTACTTGGAAATCTCCCAAAAAAAAAGTGCCCAGGGCCAGACGGCTTCCCAAGAGAAGTCTACCAAACATTTAAAGAAGAACAAGTGCCTGTTCTCCTGAAACTGTTCCAAAAAGCAGAAATAGAAGGAAAATTTCCAAACTCATTGTATGAGGCCAGCATTACCTTGATCCCAAAACCAAAGATCCCATAAAAAAATAAAAAAGAATTACAGATCAATATCTCTGATGAATATGGATGCAAAAATTCTCACCAAATACTAGCCAGTAAGATCCAACAGTATATTAAAAAGATTATTCACCACGACCAAGTGGGATTTATTCCTGGGGGAAGGTTGGTTCAACATCTGCAAATCAATCAGTATGATACAATAATTTAATGAAAGAAAGAACAGAACCATATTTTACTCTCAACAAATGCTGAAAAAGCATTTGGCAAAGTACAGCATAGTTTCTTGATCAAAACTCTTCATAGTGTAGGCACAGAGGGTACATACCTCAATATTGTAAAAGCCATCTATGAAAAACCCACAGCAAATATCATTGTCAATGGGGAAAAAAATGAGAACTTTTCCCCTAAGGTTAGGAACATGTCAGTGATGTCCACTATCTCCACTGCTCTTCAACACAGTACTACAAGTCCAAGCTTCAGCCATCAGACAACAAAAACAAATAAAATGCATCCAAATCAGCAAAGAAGAAGACAAACTCTCACTCTTTGCAGATAATGTGATACTTTATGTGGAAAACTCAAAAGACTCCACTCCAAAACTGCTAGAACTCAGAGAGGAATTCAGGAAAGTGTCAGGATGTAAAATCAATGCACAGAAATCAGTTGGATTTCTATACACCAACAGCAAGAAAGAAGAAATAGAAATTAAGGAGTTGGGGGGGTGGGAGGTTGGGGGAACCAGGTGGTGCGTATTAGAGAGGGCACAGATTGCATGGAGCACTGGGTGTGGTACAAAAACAATGAATACTGTTATGCTGAAAATAAATTTAAAAAATGATTTAAAAAAAAGAAATTAAGGAGTTGATCCCATTTACAATTGCACCCAAAACCTTAGGATACCTAGAAATAAATCTAACAAAAAGAGGCAAAGAATCTGTACTCAGAAAACTTGTATTCCTGAAAGAAATTGAGGAAGACATAAAGAAATGGAAAAACGTTCCCTGCTCATGAATTGGAAGAACAAATATTGTGAAAATGTCTATGCTACCTAGAGCAATCTACACATTTAATGCAATCCCTATCAAAATGCCATCAACTTTTTCCAAAGAAATATTTCCAAAGAAATCTTAAATTTATATGGAACCAGAAAAGACCCCCGAATAGCCAGAGGAATGTTGAAAAAGAAAACTAAAGTGGTGGCATCACAATTCCAGAATTCAAGCTCTATTACAAAGCTGTAACCATCAAGACAATATGGTACTGGCACAAAAACAGACACATAGATCAATGGAATATAATAGACAAACCAGAAATGGACCCTCAACTCTATGGTCAACTAGTCTTCAACAAAGCAGGAAAGAAGGCCCAATGAAAAAAAGATAGTCTTTTCAACAAATGGTGGGAAAATTGGACAGCCACATGCAGAAGAATGAAACTGGAGCATTCCCTTACACCACACACAAAAATGGGCTCAAAGTAGATGAAAGACCTCAGTGTGAGACAGGAATCCATCAAAATCCTTGAGAACACAGGCAGAAACCTCTTTGACCTCAGCTGCAGCAAATTCTTTCTAGAAGCATCCCCAAAGACAAGGAAAGCAAGAGCAAAAATGAACTATTGGGACTTCATTAAGATCAAAAACTTTTGCACAGCAAAGGAAACAGTAACTGAAGGACAACCAACAGAATGGGAGAAGATATTTGCAAATGACATATCAGATAAAGGACTAGTATCCAAAATCTATAAAGAACTTAGCAAACTCAACACCCAAAGAACAAATAATCCAATCAAGAAATGGGCAGAGGACATGAACAGACATTTCTGCAAGGAAGACATCCAGATGGCCAACAGACACACAAAAAAGTGATCACTCAGCAACAGGGAAATACAAATCAAAACCACAGTGAGACACCATCTCACGCCAGTCAAAATGGCTGAAATCAACAGGTCAGAAAATGACAGGTGTTGGTGAGGATGTGGAGAAAGGGGAACCCTCCTACACTGTTGGTAGGAATGCAAGCTGGTGCAGCCACTCTGGAAAACAGCACGGAGGTTCCTCAAAAAGTTGAAAATAGAGCTACCCTATGACCCAGCAATGGCACTACTAGGTATTTAGCCTAAAGATACAAATGTAGTGATCTAAAGTGGCATGTGCACCTGAATATTTATAGCCAGCAATGTCCACAATAGCTAAACTATGGAAAGAATCTAGGTGTCCATCAACAGATGAATGGCTAAAGAAGATTCCAACAATGGAATACTATACAGTCATCAAGAAAACGAAATCTTGCCATTTGCAATGATGTGGATGGAACTAGAGGGTATTATGCTAAGCAAAATATGTAAATCAGAGAAAGACAATTATCATATAATCTCTCTGATGTGTGGAATTTGAGGGGCAGGGTGGAGGGTCATGATGGGTAGGGAGGGAAAAATGAAACAAGATGGGACCGGGGAGGGAGACAAGCCATGATAAACTCTTAATCTCAGGAAACAAACTGAGGGTTGCTGGGGGGTGGGGGGGGATAAGGTGACTGGGTTATGGACATTGGGGAGGGTATGTACTATGGCAAGTGCTGTGAATAATGGAAGAATGATGATTCTCCAACCTGTACCCCTGAAGCAAATAATACAATGTAAGTTAATAAAATATTAAAAAATAAAAAAGTTTAAATTTTTTTATAAATAATGCCTTGGATGCCTTCTAAAATATTTGGAGCTCAAATTTAGACCTTCATTAGCTCTGTCTAGAATAAACAAATGCACAGATCTAAAGATATATATATGTTTACTTTTTACCACATATGAAAAAACTGTTATTTAACTCAAATTAACTTTAACAGTGAATATGACTAATAATATATGTAACTTCTGACCTAACAACAGCAGTTCCCATAGGTGATAATAGAAGAAAAATCATGAGCATAATGTGATGAAAGAAAAATATATATCCATTCCAGTTACTTCTATAGAATTTGAAGAAATGAACAGTTCCCTACAAGCCCAATTAAATTTGCTGATGAAGCTTTCAGAAAGATTGCCTAAATCACTTTGAACCTTTCAATTTTTGCCTATCACTATTACATTCTTCACAAAATCTTCATCAATAATCAACATTTTCATCTTATTGAGAAAAACTGCAATAAGCAGTTCATCTTTCTTTTGATGTACAAAGTCTATTTCAAGTGTATGCTCAATCTCTAGAGATATATTCAATGGCATGTTCTCAAGAACAGCCTCTCAGTCAGTCCTATATTTAAACAAAAGATAGCTGTGCTGCCAATATATTCTTGCTGTTTTGATAAATGGCTGTGGTAACATATCATTCCAGTTAAACATGCTCTACTCACTGTAATATCTAACTCCTTCCTTTGTATCAGTCACCAACATTCATTTATTAGATTACCTTTGTTTCCTTCACATTCTGTAAAATATGTGCTTGAGAATAAACATCCCATTTTCAACACTATCATTATTATCCCTAACAATATCCTACAAAAGCAGTGTGGTATACTAGAAATTAACTTTGAAATAAGACAGAACCTGGTTAGAAACTCAAGATCACTTACTCAATATGACCTTGAGAAAATTACCCTGAGTCTGTTTCACTACCCATAAAATAAGAATACTTCACTTACAAATTTATTGTAAAAATTAGATGTAGTATATTTAGAAAGTACATCTCCTCACGAAATAATAAATACAAAACTTACATTAAAGTAATAAACTCTCATCCTCTCTTGTTGATCTCTTTTTGTACAGATAATTCTTTTATTACTATATTACTATTTTATTTATTTTTTTAATTTCTTTTCAGTGTTCCAGAATTCATTGTTTATACACCACACCCAGTGCTCCATGCAATATGTGCCCTCCACAATACCCACCACCAGGCTCACCCAACCTCCCACCACTCTCCCCTCGAAAAACCTCAGTTTGTTTCTCAGAGTCCACAGTCTTTCATGGTTCATCTCCTGCTCCTATTTCCCCCAATTCAATTCCCTCTCCATCTCCCCATGTCCTCCGTGTTATTCCTTATTCTCCACAAGTAAGTGAAACCATATGATAATTGACTCTCTGCTTGACTTATTTCACTCAGCATAATCTCTTCCAGTCCTGTCCATGTTGATACAAAAGTTGGGTATTCATCATTTCTGATGGAGGCATAATACTCCATTGTATATATGGACCACATCTTCTTTATCCATTGGTCCACTGAAGGGCATCTTGGTTCTTTCCACAGTTTGGCAACTGTGGCCATTGCTGCTATGAACATTGGGATACAGAGTATCCTTCTTTTCACTACATCTGGATCTTTGGAGGTAAATACCCAGTAGTGCAATTGCAGGGTCATAGGGAAGTTGTATTTTTAATTTCTTAAGGAATCTCCACAGTGTTTTCCAAAGTGGTTACACCAACTTGCATTCCCACCAACAGTGTAAGAGGGTTCCCCTTTTTCCACATCCTCTCCAACACATGTTGCTTACTATCTTGTTAATTTTGGCCATTCTAACTGGCTGGTATCCAAGATCTATAAAGAACTCCTCAAACTCAACACACACAAAGCAGATAATCATGTCAAAAAATGGGCAGAAGACATGAACAGACACTTCTCCAATGAAGACATAAAAGTGGCTAACAGACACATGAAAAAATGTTGATCATCACTAACCATCAGGGAGATTCAAATCAAAATCACATTGAGATACCACCTTACACCAGTTAGAATGGCCAAAATCAACAAGACAGTATATTACTATTTTAATAATGCTAAGAAGGCCTCCATGAATTATTTAATCTCATCCCTCTCTCTCCATATTATCATTGATACATTTTCTACATCTACTACGTTCATTCCCACCCATGTGTTCTTCTGAGAACTGGAGTCAGCTCCAGAATTTCCATATAGAATGAATTCTTACAATGATCTGTTAAGAAGGAGACATTAGGAAAACTGTCTTAAAGCTGAATCTCACAGCAAGGACACTATTCTAGTTCCAGTGTAAGTACAGGGATGTTTGCATTGATGCTGTGCTTACAAAGCAAGGACCCTGTTTTCATATATGTTATATGTTTAAGAGGTAGTTTTTAAGGAGATTGATGTAGATAAAAAGGACCTAAAAATCCCCTTCCTTGCATAGTGTCCAGCCATCATTTAGTCCACCATCACCAGTTAGCCTATATGACACTTTCCAAAATTGCATTCTTAGATCACATTTTTAACCCATACCCAGAACACTCTTCATTCTCATAACCTATTTCCTCTTCCATGTCCATGGCTATCCTAAGAGATTTAAAAGTTATAAAAAGTTAATTTCCCATCACCTAATTTTGGACAAAATTTCAGTTTTCTTAAATTGTTAAAGCTGCAATATACTGGCTAATGCTGAAGCCAGACTGCCTGTGTTCAGGAAAGTGCGTGCTTTGGGTAAGATCCTTATCCACAGCTTTATCTGTAAAATGAAGTTAACAGTGGCAATCTATATAAATTTGGGCAGAAAGCTCATGAGAACTGGCCAGAAACCACTGGTGAACTCGTTTCCAGCAGCTGAATCCCACAAGGGAGCCACATGGGCTCGGCCCATGGTCCCACACAATAGCGGCCCAAACCTTGCAAGAATGCATTTCAAAGGCCCCAAGCACACCACCCAAATCACCACAGAACATCTGTCAATTCTCATGAGATTTCTGCCCAATTTGATATCAATTTGGGCAGAAATTTCGTGAGAATTGGCCTGCATTGTCCAGTGATATGGGCTGCACGCACTCAGGGTTTGAAAGGAGTTCTTATGAGATATGAGACAAGACCTCGCAGGATTGTTGAGCCCTGAGCCACACGATAGGACTTCAACTGCCCCAAGAAGGAAATTGCACCATTTGGAGCTGCACAAAACCCTCAGAGTGGCAGAAAACTGCATGCCCCCCTAAGGCCATCCAGACCTTTGGTGGTCCTGCTAGACACAAACCCCTCAGCCTAAACCCCACCCTCAACTCAGACCATGGGGAACTTGCCTCAGTGCTGCTAGATTGTGCCTGCCATGTCCCTAGGCCCTAACCCTAACCCTAGGTTGGGTTTTCAGGCTTCCACCACCAGAGGCCTGGCCACCAACCCTCCAGACTAGGGATGCATGAGCCACACCACAGGACTCCACCTGCCCACCAGAAGTAAACTGCCATTTGTAGATGTGCAAAACCATCAGAGCAGGACAACCTTGCATGCCGTCCTGAGAACACTTGCACCTTTGGCAGCACCCCGGACACAAACCCACAGCATGACACTCAGCCTGAATCCTGTCTTCACCTCAGCCCCACCCCATGGAGCTCGCCTCAGCACTGGCATATCAAGCCTGCCATGCCCCTAGACCTTAACCCTAACCCTAGTTTTGATTTCAGGATTCTGTCCCCAGAGGTCCTACCACCAAGCACACCAGATTGGGGACCTCTGAGCCACACCAAAGGACTCTGCCTGCCCCCAGAAGGAAATTGCACCTTTGGGATGTGCACAAAACCCTCAGAGCAGGAGAAATCTGCATGTTCCCCTGAGGTAACCACCACATTCAGCGAAGTCCTAGACACAAACCTGGAGCCTGACACTCAGCCAGATGCCTGCCCTCAACTCAGCACCCCAGGGAGCTCGCCTCAGTGCTGGCAGATCAGGCCTGTCATGCCCTTAGGCCCCAACCCTAATCCTACGTTGGATTTTCAGGCTTCCATCCCCAGAGGCCTGGCCCCCAAGTCTTCCAGACTGGGGACCTCTGAGACACACCACAGGACTCCAACTACCACTGAGAAGGAAACAGTGCTATTTAGAATTGCACAAAGCCTCAAAGTGGGAAAAATTTGCATGTCACCCTTAGACCACCCCCACTTTTGTTGGCCTCCCTGGACATAAACCCAAAGCCAAACAGTCAGCCCGACACCCTCCCTCAAATCAACACCCTGGGGATTTTGCCTCTGCACCAGCAAATTGGGCCTGTCATGCGCCTAGGCCCTAAGCTTAACCCTAGGCTGGGTTTTCACGCTTCCATCCTCAGAGGCCTGGCCCCCAGGTCCTCCAGATTGGGGACTCCTGAGCCACACCACAGGACTCTACCTGCCCCTCAGAATACTGTGCTATTTGGGGATGCACAAAACCCTCAGAGCAGAGGAAATCTGCATGATGCCTGAGTCCACCCCCACTTTTGGCAACCCCCCTGGGCACAAATCCCTAGCCTGACTCAGCCTGGCCCCCACCCTCAAATCAGCCCTCAGGAAATCTCACCTCAGCACTGGCATATTGGGCCTGCCATGCCCTGAGGAACTAACCTGAATTCTAGGTTGGGGTTTCAGACTTCCATCCCCTGAGGCCTGGTCCCCACAGCCTCCAGATTGGGGATTCCTAAGCAACACCAATAGACTCCCCATGCCCCTCTCCCCCTCCCCCCCCAGAAAGGAACCAGACTATTTGGAGTTGTGCAAAACTCTCAGAACTGGAGAAAACTGCATGCCCCCTGAGGCCACCTCCACATTCACTGACTAACCTGGACACAAAGCCACAGCCTGACACCCAGCTTAATGCATGTCCTCAACTCAGCCCCCCAGGGAGCTCACCTCCTCACCAGCAGATCGGGCCTGCCGTGCTCCTAGGCCCTAACCCTAACCCTATGATGGGTTTTCAGACTTCTGTCCCCAGAGGCCTGGCTAGTCCCCAAACCCTCCAGACTGGAGACCCCTGAGCCACACCAGAGGACTCCACCTACCCCTCAGAAGGAAACTGCTATTTGGAGTTCTGCAAAACCCTCAGAATGGGAGAAACCTGAATGCCTCCCTGAGGCCACCCCTACTTTTGGTGACCCACCTGGACACATACCCGCGGCCTGACAGCTTGACCACCACCCTAAACTTAGTCCCCAAGGGAGCTGGAATAAGAACCAGCAGATAGGGGCTGTTATGCCCCTACGTCCTAACCTTAACCTTCGGTTCAGTTTTCAGGCTTCTGTCCCCAGAGGCCTGACCCCCAAGCCCTCCAGATTGGGGACATCTGAGCCACACCACAGGATACCGCCTTCCCCCCAGAAGGAAACTGCACCATTTGGAACTGTGCAAATCCCTCAGAGCAGGAGAAACCTGTATGCCCACCAGAAGCCACCCCCCACATCCAGTGCCCCCCCAGACACAAACCCCCAGCCTGACCCAGGCCCTCAACCCAGCCCCCCCACACCCAGGGAGCTCGCCTCAGGATGGGTAGATTGGGCCTGCCATGCCCCTTGGTCCTAACCCTAACCATAGGTCAGATTTTCAGGTTTCCATCCACAGAGGTCTGGCCCCAAGCACTCCAGATTGGGGACCACTGATCCACACAACAGGGCTCCGCCTGCCAACCAGGAGGAAACTGTGCCATTTGGAGGTGCAGAAACCTTCAGAGTGGGGGAAACTCTGCATGCCCCACTGACTCAACCCTCACTGAGCTTGAGCTCCACCCTCAATTTAGCCTCCAGGCAACTTGCCTAAATATGGGTATATTTGGACTGCCATGCACCTAGACAAAAACCCTAACCCTAGGCTGAGTTGTAGAGCTTCCATCCCCAGAGACCTGACCCCCAAGCCCTCCAGATTGGGAACCCCAGAGCTGTAACACAGGACTCCATCTGCTCCCCAGAAGGAAACCAGGCCATTTGGAGTTGTGCAAAACCCTCAGAGTGGGAGAAACCTGCATGCCCCTATAAGGCCACCCAACCAATTCCTCATGGGATTATGGGCCTGGCCAGCATGATTCCCCTAAGGGCCCCCACTCTTGGAAGTGAGTTCACCAGAGGTTTCTACCCAAATCAATACTGATTTCTTATTAAGCTCATGAGAATTGGCCCACATTATCTGGCAATTCTGGGCACATGGGCTTGGCATTTGGAATGAGTTCTCGTGATGTTTGGGTGGAGACCTTGCAGGATTATGGGCTAAACTCATTCAATGCCCCTGAGGGCCCCCACTGTCAGAAGTGAGTTCACTGGAGGTTTTTGTCCAATTCTCATGAGCTTTCTACCCAAATCAATACTGGTTTGGGTAGAAAACTCATGAGAATTGGTCCATGTTTTCTAGCATTTGGGCCAGACGTGCACTTGACTTTTGGACTGAGTTCTCATAGGATTTGAGGTAGACCCCTCGGGATTATGAGCCAAGTCTGTGCAATTCACCTGAGGGCTCCTTGCCCTAATTTTTTTTAGATTTAATTTATTACAGAGAGAGAGAGCAGGAGCAAGGGGAAAGGGAGAAGCAGACTCCTATTGAGCAGGGAGCCTGGTGCGGGGCTTGATCCCAGAATGCTGGGATTATGACCTGAGTCAAAGGCAGATGCTTAACCAACTGAGCCACTCAGGCACCGTGCTTTCCCTAATTCTTGTGTGTGTGTGTGTGTGTGTGTGTGTGTGTGTGTCTCAGCTTTGTGCTTTTTATTTTTTTAATTAACATATAATTTTTATATTTTTATTAACATAAAATTTTTATATTTTTTATTAACATGTAATTTTTATATTAACATATAATGTATTATTTGCCCCAGGATACAGATCTGTGAATCATCAGGCTTACACATTTCACAGCACTTACCATAACATATGTCCATAACCCAACCATCCTATCCCTCAACCCCCCAACAACTCCCGGTTTATTTCCTGAGACTGAGAGTCTCTTATGATTTGTCTCCCTCCTGATCCCATCTTGTTTCATTGTTTTCCTCCCTACCCCCCACAACCTCCCACCCTGCCTCTCAAATACCTCATATCATAGAGATCATATGATAATTGTCTTTCTCTGACTTATTTTTGCTTAGTTCCATCCATGTCGTTGCAAATCCACTCGCTTTAATTCTTAATAAGGCCCCCTTTCACTCTCAAAAGTGCCTCAATGGGGCACCTGGGTGGCTCAGTGGGTTAAAACCTCTGCCTTTGGCTCAGGTCATGATCCCAGGGTCCTGGGATTGGGCCCCATGTTGGGATCTCTGCGTGGCTGGGGGCCTGTTTCCTCCTCTTTCTCTGCCTGCCTCTCTGCCTACTTGTGATCTCTGTCTGTCAAATAAATAAATAAAATCTTTTTTAAAAAAGTGCCTCAATTTGGAAGGTATGTTATATGGTCACCCTATTTAGAACCAGATGTGCCTTGGGTTGGATTTGGTTGGTGTAGACAAAATCAGTGAGTTTGGAGGAGTCACAGATGGAAGGCACCTGGGCCACTGAATCAGAGTGTCAAGGAGCACCCCCCATGACTCCAGATCCCTGTTCAGGACTCAGTGTGAATGAAACATAAACTGCCAAATGGAGTCACTTTTTGGAGCCCTGACACAGTGTGTTAAAGCAGCTATCATTACCCTGAAATTAGTTATGAGCATAAATTAGAAATCTCCATCCTGGTTTACAAAGCTGAGAGTAAAGGTATCAGCGTTGGGAATCTGAGCCCATTTGCTTTATACCTACAGACCCCTAAATGATGTGAATCTGTGGTCAGTGTCATGCAATTTCTATGGACAAATAAATATTTTTTAAACCACCTATCCTGCATGTGCACAATATTTCTGCCAGCTTTCTTCCCAGTTCTTGCTTTAAAAGATCAAATGTTCTTGTGACAGCAGATTCTTATATTTTAAAGTAAGAAAAAAAATCATCCTGTGTTAAAGACTGTGAGCTTTAGGAATCAGATGGCCTTAGTATGAATTTGGATGGAGATTACCCTAGCTGTGCCACCCAGGGAAACATCACCAAACCTCTCTGTGTCCCAGATTCCTTACCTGTGAAATAACATTAACAACGCTGATTTTCTTCCTCTTTTTCTTCCTCCTTCTCCTCCTTTGTCCACTTGATAAAATTTTGACAGGTGAATCCATGCACATGTATGAAATATAAGGTCCCAAAATGCATGCATTAATGGTAAGTGTGGGGGGGGGGGGGCCTTTCAGTCTTCACCTTGTAGCTGGCTTCTCTTTCATGCATAAAAGCAGTGCTGTGGAGAGATGATGAGTTCAGGATGGATATCCTGGTGTCTGTCCCACCCCCACCCCCCAGCCCTTCATCCACCTCTGATGTCACCTACCCCCTGATGGGTAGTTCATGAAGCACAGAGGGGATGGTAGCCCAGCCAGGTGGGAGAAGGGCTGGCCAGGCCTGACTCCATAACTCCCAAAATCTCAGGATCTGAGGTCAAAGGAGAGAAGCAAGCACTCAACAGGCCTGAAATCTGATCGGTACCCCAAGCACCTCCTTCCTAGAAGTGCTGGGGCACATTAGGGAAGCTTGGTGAGCAAGTCTCACCCTAGAATCCTGAAGGAAAACCCAGGCGAGATCATATTTGTGAAACTGCTTTATGAATAGTGAAGCATAATGTACAGGACAGATATACTTTTTTTTTTTAATTTCCTTTTAGCGTAACAGTATTCATTGTTTTTGCACCACACCCAGTCCTCCATACAATCCATGCCCTCTCTAATACCCACCACACCCCGCCACTTCAAAACCCTCAGATTGTTTTTCAGAGTCCATAGTCTTTCATGGTTCACCTCCCCTTCCAATTTCCCTCAACTCCCTTCTCCTCTCCATCTCCCCTTGTCCTTCATGCTATTTGTTATGCTCCACAAATAAGTGAAAACATATGATACTTGACTCTCTCTGCTTGACTTATTTCACTCAGCATAATCTCTTCCAGTCCTGTCCATGTTGCCACAAAAGTTGGGTATTCATCCCTTCTGATGGAGGCATAATACTCCATAGTGTAGATGGACCACATCTTCCTTATCCATTCGTCCGTTGAAGGGCATCTTGGTTCTTTCCACAGTTTGGCGACCATGGCCATTGCTGCTATAAACATTGGGGTACAGATGGCCCTTCTTTTCACTACATCTGTATCTTTGGGGTAAATACCCAGTAGTGCAATTGCAGGGTCATAGGGAAGCTCTATTTTTAATTACTTGAGGAATCTCCACACTGTTTTCCAAATGGCTGCACCAACCTGCACTCCCACCAACAGTGTAAGAGGGTTCCCCTTTCTCCACATCCTCTCCAACACATGTTGTTTCCTGTCTTGCCAATTTTGGCCATTCTAAGTGGTGTAAGGTGGTATCTCAATGTGGTTTTAATTTGAATCTCCCTGATGGCTAGTGATGATGAACATTTTTTCATGTGTCTGATAGCTATTTGTATGTCTTCATTGGAGAAGTATCTGTTCATATCTTCTGCCCATTTTTTAATATGATTGTCTGTTTTGTGTGTGTTGAGTTTGAGGAGTTCTTTATAGATCCTGGATGGAGAGAACCCTAATTTCATGAATCAGAACTCTCTTTCCTGGATGTTGATTGCTCGGAAGTGGAGGATGATATGAGAAAAGCCTTCTTTTGCATCTAGAACAAGCTGGGAGATATTTTTCCACTCAGTTTTTCCTGTGGACAGGTCAGATGAAATCATCTCTCTGAAAGCTCCTCCCGTTAGGTCATTGGAGGTGCATCAGATGCCTGGAGAGGCAGGCCTGCTGATGGCCAGGGAGCTCACTTCCTATGTTATCCAGCAGCCCACAGGAGACAGAAGCCCCTAGGAATTTACGAGAAATGAGGCTATAGCTATAAACTCTGTTTACAGCAAACTGGGGGCCAAGAGAATCACGGAAGAAGGGAGGTTTCCAAAGGAACCAGAGTTATTCCTTTCTTTATTTCTTTTTTCCCCCTTTATCTGAAAATAAAAGATCACTGCTGACCTATGAATCATAATGTAGCACTGAGCATGAGGTCGGTGGTGCAAAAGACGCTGGAAGATGAATCAGTGCAGCCTGTTGGCACTGAGGGCAGTGGTGAGGTGTTGGTTGAGAGACCCTGAGAGGTTACACACTGTAGCTTGTTTCTATGGGATGCAGTGGTGAGCCATATAGTCTCTTTCCCTAGGCTCAAGAGTGCTGGTAACAACCCCTGGAGCCATCCACCAACTCAGCATTGTGCTCTGTGTTCCCAGGTTTGGTGGTAATGGGCTATCAGGATGATGCAGAAGGGACTTGAACAAAACTGGACTGAACAAAAACTGGGGAGAATATGTGACTAGATACTTTCCATAGATGGCAAAAGAGTGGCCAACAGACACAGAAAAAGTTGTTCAATATCACTAATTGTCGTCAGGGAAACATAAGTGAAAACTGCAATCAGCTATCACTTCACTACTGTTGGAAAGGGAGTTGTCTTGGAGCCGGACACCAGGTGTGGTCAAGGGTGTGTAGACAAGGGGACCCTGTGCACTGTTTGTGGGAATGGAAACTGGTGCAGCCACTATAACAAATGCTATGGAAGTTCTGGGGGAAAAATGAATAAAACTACCACATGATGGGTGCCTGGGTGGCTCAGTGGGTTAAAGCCTCCGCCTTCAGCTCAGGTCATGATCCCAGGGACCTGGGATCGAGCCCTGCATTGGGCTCTCTGCTCAATGGGAGCTTGCTTTCCCCTCTGTCTCTGCCTACCTCTCTGCCTACTTGTGATCTCTGTCTGTCAAATAAATAAATAAAATCTTAAAAAAAAAAACTACCACATGATGCAGTAATTACTCTACTGAGTATTTCTTTGGAGAACACTAAAACACTCCCTCCAAAAGAGAGATGCACTCCCATGTTCACTGCAGAATTATTCACAATAACCAGACATGAAAACATCAACCTTGCGAGCATTATGCTAAGTCACTCAGACGCAGAAAGACAAACACCAGAGGCTCCCATGGATACTCCACATGGAATCCAAAAAGTACTGAATGCATACATACTGAGAAAAATTGGTGGTTGCCAGATTCAGGGAAAGGGGGAAAGGGGTAAAGGTGTTCCAAGGTGCCCTGTTTGAGTGTTAAAATCCACAAGTCATGGAATGTTCTGTGTAGCATGGAGATGAAAGCTAACCCTGCAGGATGGGGCACAGGCTCACCCACTATTTGAAAGTACAGTGTTCCTAGAAAACCTTTCATAGCAGAAATGGTGTAAATGGAAAAAGGAATGACTATTCATTTCTAAAGAAAAATGAGTGAGCATGCTCAGACACCAAAAGTTCCTTCTCTTTGGCCCTTCTTAGGCCTCAGGACACAACATTCTAATGGATGCACAAAATAAATGGAGACAAAGCACAACAGATGCTCATAGATACAATTTAAAGTTCTGGTGGCTGGATACAGAGAGCAGTGCCCATGAAGGAGCTGGTTGGCGTTCATGCCGCCACTGTGGTGATGCCCAACAAAACAGATACTTAACTCAATGCCCACTTGTTGACTTTTTCATAAGAGGGAAATCCTCTTCAGGTTTCTTCCTGCTACTGGAGCTGGGTAATAACATAGATCTTTCCAAAAAGCCAAGTAGCTTACCATGAACCTTAAGAGAAGTGGGGGAGACTTGTACTTGAAAGTTGCTAAGAGGGTAGAAGTTCAAAGTTCTGCTGGACACAAACAGCAGATCCACTGTGAAAGGCACCTTCCTCAGCAGGTAGAACACGGAACACCTTCTGCCCCCAGAAACCTCCTCCTTCACCTTGTTTGGGATAAATCACAAGAGCTGGGAGTTACCCCAATTCCTCCTTTCTCCTATTCCCAATATCGAACCCATTGGCAAATCCTATGAGCTGCATCTTTGATAGGTACCCAGAATAGGACTCACCCCTCCTTCCAAGGCCACCTGTATGGTCCACACTGGAGCCCATATCTTGCCTGAGTTCCTCTTCATTATTGACCTCTTTTGCCCATCCTCAACCCTGTGTCATCTGTTCTCAACACTGTAGCCAGGATGGCCCAGTGAAACAGGGTCCCGTGGGGTCACAGCCCTGCAATGGCTTTCTGTCGCTCTACTGTCACCTCCCTGGGGTCATGTCCTAAGCTGTCTCCTGTGGACACAGGACCTTCTTGCTGCTCCTGGACATACATGATATTCTCCTGCCCCCAGGGCTTTTTCATATGCTTTCCCTTCCATTTAGAAGGCTCTTGATGTGAGATCACTCACCTTCTTTTGAACTTGACTCAAGCATCACCTTTTTTTGAAGTCCCACCTGGACCCTAGGTGAATAGCAAGCACCAATGCCACCTCCCATTCAGCACCCCAGCCCTGTCTCTTGCTTTCTATTCCCAGAGCAGTTATCACAGTCACTGGTCCATCTCAGTAAGGGAGAAATGGAGGCCTAATTGGATGATTTCATCACAGACTCCCTCCAATTTCCCAGAACAGAGCCCTGGGGAAAAAGGACCAGAGCTGTTACATAGTCAGGATTTCCAAGACAATGGGTCCACCTACAGCACCCTAAAGACCATCAGGAAAATGATCCATAAAAGGAATCCACTTGCACATGAAACCTGAAACCAGACATCTTCCTCGATTTCAGGTGAGCACACACACTTCCTACCCTTGCTTGATGTGCTTATCTGAGAAAGCTGAGCAGAGAAGCATCCCAGGGTCCAAATCTCCCTCTGACCAAGGGAAGGATGCCTGGTAAACAGAAGTCTCTGCTCCCTGCACCACCCACCTGTAATTGACATCTGGCATTCTCCTGTGGTGGGGAAGAATTGTGCACCTGTCCCTACTTCCTAGTATGTCGTCATAAACCAGGCTTTGCTGCACACTTTTTAGGAAGGAACCTGCAGCAGCAGCAACAGGCCTCCCAGGTTTGGTCTCAGTCTTGCACATGAGGACCCATGTGGAACTAGAGCTTCAAGGAGACTGGTGTGCTGTGTGGTCTGGGAACCTAATGGCAGGAGATTTCAGTTCCAAATGAAAACTGACCTCTTCCACACAGCACAGGAATGTAGAGAATTTCTCAGGGGTATGGGTCTGGAAGAAGTGCTTCTGTTGACTGAATTCACAGATGCCAGCCAGAGGACACCTGTGGTGCCTCATCTGAGGAAACAAGAGGTACACTGGGCAAGAATCAGTAATGCTGCCTGTGGCCTGCTTCCTGCAAAGCCCCTGCTGAGACGAGGGCTTGAAAACCCAACAGGAAGCAACTTTCATTTCACATCTGCAGCAGGAGGGCTGGCCAGGGAGCAGAGCCCAGTCCCTGGAGCAAGCTACTCTTCTCATCAAGAGTGATGGCCCACCACCATGACTCACAATCTCCCAGCTATCTGATCTGACTACCCTGCCAGGCTCACACCTACAGACACGGTGACTCCTAAGACCCAGAGGCTTTCCATCCCAGCCCAATGCTACTTACAGAGAAGCAAACTCCAGTCTCAGAAACATGTCCATTGTTAGCTCTGGAATTCTGGTATCCCTTCCAGATCATTCCTCCAGTGCCCTAGGCTTTCAAGGCACCTTCAAGCTACCCTTCAAAAGGCAGGAACGGGTCCATTTAGGCAAACCAGCTGAGTGACTCTGAGTGCGGGAACTGTGGACAGCATCCTCCCAACGCTTCCAAGTCCAAGCTTCAAAGCTTCATTCACTGGGCATGGAGCACCACATCAGCATGAACACTTCTCTTTCAAACATCTTGGCTCCCAGTCCTTAAAATCAGAAACCAAGCTCCAATCACCACTCTATTTTTCCCTCAGAGAAGTAAGGAAAAGATAGAATAAAGCACTACATGTGCACAGCACACTTCTATCCAAATAGAATTCCTTGTTCTTTCTCATATGGGCAGCCCTACATTACCCATACTAATGAGAGATACCACACATTGAGTCCTCGTATATATATATTGGACTTCACATTTTTCCTTTTGATGTCAGTATCCCAATGTCAATGTTTAGATTGTTTTCTTAAAATAACAGGAATAATGACATGGTCATGTAAAGGTCTGGATCTCCATAACCAGAGAACATGGCTCTGGTTCAGGTAAGGATGAAGACAAAACCTCTTTCCATGAAGCAAAGCCCACACCCTTAGGGATCCTGACACATCTCACAGGTGATGAGTTCCTTTGCTCCAGGTAGTTGTCCAAGTGCAAAGGATACAGGCATCCTCCAAGGTTCATTCTGTTTTCTTCATAAATTCCCCAGTTCAATTTGTAAATGATTCACCAGGTCAGGTTTCAGAGCCCAGGATGTGCCATGAGGTGAGTAGCAACCCCCTCACTCTCCCCCAAGGAAGGCTAACAGGGGCTTGTGTTCCATTGGGTGCACAATGAGGCACTCCCTGAGCCCCTAAACAACCTACACTCCTCCTCCATTTCTCCCCCCTCACAAAGGGCATGGCACCCCGTTTACAGCTCTGAAGCTGTGCTTTATTAAAGAAAATAATTTTTAAAAGACTTTATTTATTTATTTATTTATTTGACAGAGAGAGACACACATCAAGGGAGGGAACACAAGCAGGGGAAGTGGGAGAGGTATAAGCAGGCTTCCTGCCAAGCAGGGAACCCAATGTGTGGATCAATCCCAGGATCCTGGGATCATGATCTGAGCTGAAGGCAGATATTGAACGACTGAGCCACCCAGGCACCCCTCAAAAATAATTTCAAATATCAGAAAGTGGTTCATGGAAGAAAAGAACATGAACCCCCACAAAGGATTGTTTGAATATTTCAGAAGACTATTTTCCCATTGTTTAATGAAAACAAGAAAGAAAAACACACAGACTGTCCCTTCCACTAGCAGGTCTGATTCACTTCAGTGACTGAAAGAAGAACAGGAAATAAAAGAGGAACAATGTTCTGATGACCCATCGTTCCAACCATTGAGCTTTTGAAACTTAACCCACATGCAAATAAAGAAGCACAAACCAATGTCTCTGCCTGGCAATGTGGAGAAGTCTGAATTGGAGTGACAGGGACAGATGAAGAGGTTGTGTGTGTTGGGTGAGTCTGGTGGCACAGAAGAAGTTGTTCTGCTAACTCTTCATCTGTGCCTCACCTGTCCTCAGCCAGGAACATGCTCACCACCCTGACCTGTCACAACTGTCAAAAGGGGGACACACAGCCATCCCTGGAGCCAGCTCATCCCACAATCCCTTGCAGAAAACACTCAGATCTCCTCTGGGGCCCCTGTCAGCTCTACCCAGACTTGGAACTCGCCTGTTTTCTACAAAGCTCCAAGATACCCCCTTCCAAAATTACTGGCCCAAGGCTTTCATGAAAAAGGGAAAAGGCTACCTCCTGAATGCTTAACACCTCCTTTCCTCTTCTATCATGTTTCTCTCCACTTACTATTCTACCTGGGCAAACTGTAAGCAACATATAAATGGAATATGAACATGCTCTGAGATCTGAATCTCTCATTGCAGCTTTCTGAGGACTCCTTATGCAATAAGAAACTAGCATATCCTACCACGGTGTGTTTGAAAGCTAACATCTACAGAACAGGAAAACAAAAATCACTCTATTTTTGCCTCACTCTTCATGAAGTAGAACATCTTCTTTTTCTTTTCTTCATTTACTTAAATTCCAGTTAGTTTCCATGAAGTGTTCATTCCTTTGCTTTGGGGGTAGGATTTAGTGATTCCTTACCTGCATACAACAGCTGATGCTCATCACCACAAGTGCCCTCCCTAACAGCCATTTATATCTTCTCCCCAGGTACCTGCCCTCCAGCAACCATCAATTTTTGCTCTGAAGTTGAGTCTGTTTTCTCGTTTGCCTATCTTCCTCCCCCACTATGTTCATCCGTGTTCTTTCTGAAGTGCCAAAGGAGTGAAGTTAGTGGGTATTTGTATTTCCTTACAGATTTTCCATAGCTTAATCCATTCTAGATCCATCCACATCCTTGCAGATGGTAATAATTCATTCTTTGTGAAGCTGGGTACTATTCCATTGTATATCTCCCACACCTTCTTTCTCCATACATCAGTGAATGGACACTGGTACTCCCTCCATAGTTTTGCTATTATTGATAATGCTATAAATATCCTTGTGCTTGGACCCCACTGAATGTGAATTTTTTTGTCCTTTGGGTAAATACTTAGGAATACAATTGCTGGAACCTAGGGTTGTTCAATTCTTAGCTTTTGGAGGGACCACCATACTCTGTTCGAGAGTGGCTGTAGAAACCTGCATGCCCACCAACAGTGCAGGAGGATTACTACTTAAGCACAATATCACCTGCCAGGAATTTCCTAAGAAGGAAACAGAAAACCTGGGGGATAACCTGATTCACCCAGCATCAGGCAAGCAGACACAGAAATTTACCCCAGGGTTCCTGATGCCAAGCCCCTTGAAACCACCTGCGTGCCTCTATCCAGGAGAATTCCCAAAGTCTCTCCTTCTGACTTCACCACAGATGAAACTACTGAGAAAATATGGCATGTCCAACTATCTAGATGATCCATTAAGTGAAACTAGAAAGTCAAGCTTCACTTTTAAATCATCAAAGTCTTCTTGAAATCATTTTGAATTTTCCCTATGTCCTCATTGTAACTCTTTGGATGAAAAGACTAATCAGTTAGGAAACATCACCTTTGACAAAGGACAAGACATCATCCAAGTCTTTATATGACCACAAACAGCCACTTAACTCTAGATGCTGGCCACTCCACCACAGCCTAGGCCCAATGGAATAAACACTGTTAGATGAAGGAACACATTCTATGTTAAGAGCACACACTGAGTCTATCTCATCTTCCCTTTTGAATCAAAGTGATTGCCTATGAAGAAAGCCAGAAACGAACAGAGAAATTGGCATCCCCTGCCATGTTCTACCTGCATGGAAACTCAGGAACTCTGGCACCCACTCTGGCACCCACCCACCAATCGCCCATGCAATTTCTGACAGCTGCTTCAGTTTGACTTTGTGGCTCCACTAGAGACAGGAGAAAAGCCCAGGAGCTTTGGGGTGCAAGAGAAGTTTTACCTCCCATCCTGACATGGATGTGACATTGTGCCCCATGGGCCTGCTGCCTTCTCTGAATGCTGACGTCCTGTGACAAGCTGCATGACTAGCTCAGATGCTGATGTTCAAAGCTTCAGGACTCATAGAGCCAGAGTGGAGAAGTTTGCTAGGTGGGGATAAACAGGCATCTCCGACCTAAGGCCTGCACACCTGCTCCAATTCCTTGGAGAAGGGGAGACACATGCTTGTTCTTAAGTAGTAATTAGCTTCATTCTAAAGTTGACCAATTCCATTGTCTTTTTGGAGAAGCGAAGTTACTCTTCCAAAAAAAATGCTCAACTCTTGGTTCCAAATGCAACATGAGTCAGGTCTGGTTTCCTCCAGGCTCCAGACCCTCACCTGGAGGCCCCTCATACCCCATCCTGACAGCTCATTACCACCAAACCCGGGGACACAGGGCACAAAGCTGAGGTGTTGCACAGCTCTAGGGGTTGTTACCACCACTCCTGAGCCTAGAGAAACAGAAGTATAACCTGCACTGCTGGACCTTCTAGTGTCTCACAATGCAGCTTGCAGCTGCCTCCACTGGTCTCAAGTCATACTGGCACTTCTTCCACCAACACTCAGGCTGCAACTTAACACTGCCTCCAGTGGTAGATATCCACACTGCCTCTCCTTCCCACTCCTTGCACTGTAACTCTGCACTGCATCCATCATTGGGAAGCACCAGTGGCCTGTCTTCCAGTGTCTCACCGCTGTAGCTCAGCACTTCATCCCTTGGCTTCAAGCTGAACTGTGCCATCTTTCAGCATCTGTTGCACTGGAGCCTACCCCCAGTGGTGGAAAGCTGAATTATGAGAGGTACTTGATGGCATGACAGTGCAGAATTCTGTCACTGGAAGCAGTGTAGAGCTGCACTGCAAGACCCTGGAAGAAATGGGAAGGTCGGTTCCCACCATTGGAGGCAGGCGTTAGCTGCAATGCAATGCCTGCCAGAAGGTTTGCAGTGATAATCTTTAGTGTGAGATAATTAATGGTGTGCCTGTGCAGAATATGGCCACTGGAGGCAGTGAGAGGGTCCCCACTTTTGGAAACGAGTTCGCTGGAGGTTTTGGGCCAATTCTCATGAGGTTTCTACTCAGATCGATATTGATTTGCGTAGAAAGCTCATGAGAATTTGCCCACGTTGTCTGGCAATTCGGTCTATGCCCTCAGCATTTGGGAATAATTCCCAGGAGATTCAGGCCAAGACATCATGGAATTATGGGCCAAGCCCGGGAAATTCCCGTGAGGGCCCCTGTCATGGGAAGTGAGTTTGCCAGAGGTTTCTGGCCAATTTTCACGAGCTTTCTACCCAGACTGATATAGATTTGGGTAGAAAGCTGGTGAGAATTGGCTGGTGTTGACCCACAATTCAGGCTGCAAGACTGCTAAGGGTTTCAAACGAGTTCTTCCAAGGTTTGGACCAAGATGTTGCTGGTTTACAGTGAAGGCTAAGCAATTCCCCTGAGGGCCCCTGCACTCAGAAGTGAGTTCTGGAGGTTTCTGGCCAATTCTCATGAGCTTTCTACCCAAATCAGTATCAGTTTGGGTAGAAAGCTCATGAAAATAGGCCTACATTGGCGATTTGGGCCACATGCAATTGGCATTTGGGCTGAGTTCTCTGAGATTCAAGCCAAGACATCCCCAATGCAATTCTCCTGAGGGGCCCCCTACTCAGAAGCAGGTTTGCTGGAGGTTTAAGGCCAATTCTCATGAGCTTGCTACCCAAATCCATATCAATTTCGATTTGGGTAGAAAGCAATTCTCACAAGCTTTCTGACAGCTTTTCATGAGAACAGGCCCCCATTGTTTGGTGATTTGGGCCACGCCTGCTCCGCCTTTGGAAGGAACTCTTGCGAGGATTGGGTGGAGACCTCGCTAGATTATAGGCCCAGCCCACCTGATTCCCCTGAGGGTCCCGCCATCAGAAGAAGGTTCGCAAGAGATTTCCAGCCAATTCTCACAAGCTTCTTACCCAAATTGACATTGATTTGGGTAGAAAGCTTGTGAGAATGGGCTCATGTTGTTGGGCATAGAGGCAAGGCAAGCGCTGAGCTTGTGAAATGAGTTCTTGAAAGGTTTGGGCCAAGAACTTTCAGGATTACAGGACGAACTTGTGTGATTCCCCTGAGGTCACCCACCATCAGAAGCAATTTTGCCAGAGGCTTCTAGGCAATTTTCATGAGCTTTCTCCTGAAATATGTATTGATTTGGGCAGAAAACTCATGAAAATTGGCCAGAAACCCCCGGTGAACTCACTTGCCATGATGGGGACTTCTAGGGGAGCCGCCAGGGCCTGCCCGTGGTCCCACATGGTCATGGACCAAACCTCCCAAATGCATATCAAAAGCCACTTGCCCATGAAGCCAGAATCACCCCATTATGCCAGCCAATTCTCACAAGCTTTCTGCCCAAATCGATATTGATATCAATTTGGGCAGAAAGCATGTGAGAACTGACCAGAAAATACAGGTGAACTTGCTTCCAGCAACAGGGGACCTCAGGGGAGCTGCCTGGGCCTGGCTGGATGTCCTGTCTGTTACAGCCCAAACCTCTCGAGAATGCACACCAAATGCCAGGTTCTTGGGTGACTTAAATCACTGCAGAATGCTGGCAAAACCAGCTCTAATTCAGCAGCCTTGGGAGCCTGCCTCAGCACTGGTAGATCAGGACTGCCATGACCTTAGGCCATAAAACTAACACTATGTTGGGTTCTCCACCTTCAGTGCCCAGAGGCCTGGCTCCCAAGCCCTTCACATAGGGGATATCCGAGCCACACCCTAGGACTTCGCCTGCCACCCACAAGGAAACTGTGCCATATGGAGCTGCACAAAATTCTCAATGCAGGAGAACCCTGCATGCACCCCTGAGGCCAACAACACCTTCAGTGCCTCCCTCCAGAAACAAAAGCCTGATGGTCAACTTGAGCCCCTCCCTCAACTCAGCCCCCCAGGGAGCACATCTCAGTGGGGGCCTTCAGGGGAGCCCCTGGGCAGTTGCAACAAGAACCTAGAGTAAAAACAATCCAAACCTCACGTGTGCACGTGGACCGAACCACCTCACAATATCAGTTAATTCTCACAAGCTTTCTGACCAAATCATTACCAATTTGGGCAGAAAGCTCGTGACAGTTGGCTGGAAAGCCCTGGCGAATTCACTTCCGGAGGTGGGTGCCCTCAGTGGAGCCGCCTCAAGACTGCCTGGTCCTGCTTGGTCATGGTCCAAACGTCGTAAGAACATGCTCCAAACCCCAGGTGCAGACTTCCCAGAACTCTGGAGAATGCCACAAACTCACCCTCCTCTGCCTCCAGAGGAGCCTGCCTCAATGCTGGCAGATAGGGCTTGCCATGCCCCTAGGCCGTAACCCTAATCCTAGGATGAGTTTTCAGGCTTCTGTCCCAAGAGGCCTGGCCCCCAAGTCCTCCTTATTGGGACCCCTGAGTCACACCCCAGGAATCAGTCTGCATCTCAGGAGGAAACCATGCCAGCTGAATCTGCACAAAACCTTCAAAGTGAAAGAAACCTGCATATTCCACTGAGGACACCACCACCTTCGAGAACCCCCCAGGGCACAAACCTGGAGACTCATATGCTTTCTGAGTCCCGCCCTCAACTCAGCCTCCCAGGGATCCCACCTCAGGCTGGCAGATCAGGCTGGAATGCCCCTAGGTCCTAACCACAACCCTAGGTAGGATTTTCTGGCTCCTATCCCCAGAGGTCTGGCCCCCAAGCCCTTGAGATTGGGAACCCCTGAACTACATGCCAGGACTCCACTGCCACCCAAGAGGTCAATGTGCTGTTTGGGGCTGCACAAAATCTTCAGAGCCAGAAACCTGCATGCCCCCTGAGGCCAACCCCAACTATGGTGCCCCCTGAATCCCAAACATGAGCCTGATGCTCTGTCTGACCCCAGTCCTTAACTCTGCCCCTGGGGAGCTTGCCTCAGTGGGGTCCCTTGGGTGGCCATGTGGACCCAGCCTATGGTCCAGGACAGTCGCAAAATGAACCTAACGAGAAAGTACTCCAAATGACGCACGTGCATGTGGTCCAGATCGTCACACAAAGCCAGCCAATTCTCAGGAGCTTTCTGCCCAAATCGATATCAATTTGGGATATTGTCCTGGAGGCCAGGGGTGTGGCTAAGGTGTCCCCAGTCTGGGGAGCTTGGAGGCCAAGCCTCTGGGGATGGAAGCCTGAAAACCCAAACTAAGTTTGAGGTTAGGGCCTAGGGGCATTCCAGCCTGACCTGCCACTGCTGAAGTGTGATCCCTGGTGGGCTGAGTTAAATGCAGGGCTCAGGAAGCTAGTCAGGCTCTGGGTTTGTGGCCAGGGGACTGCCAAAGGTGGGGGTGGCCTTAGGGGGCATGAGGGTTGCTCACACTCTGAGGGTTTTGTGCAGCATCAAACAACAAACTTTCCTCCTGGATGGCAGGTGGAGTTTTGGTGTGTGGCTCTAGGATCCCCAAACTGGAGGGCCTGGGGGCCAGGCCTCTAGGGATGGAAGCCTGAAAACCAAACTTAGGGTTAAAGTTAGGGTCTGGGGCATGGCAGGCACAAGCTTCCAGTGCTGAGGCAGGCATCCCAGGGGGCTGAGATGAGCTTGGGGGTTGCCGGTGTTCTGCAGTGATTCAGGCTGTGTGGACGCCTGATGTTTGGAGCGCATTCTCATGAGGTTCATGGCGCAACTGCTTGGGACCAGGATCCAGGCCCAGATGACTCCCCTGAGAGCCCCCGCTGCAAGAATCGAGTTTGCCAGAGATTTCCAGCCAATCTCAAGAGCTTTCTGCCAAATCAATTCCAATTTGGGCAGAAAGCTCTTGAGAATTGGGGAGTGTTATGTTGTGATTTGAGCCACATGGGTGTCCTGTGTTTGGGGTGCTTTCTGCTAGGTTCCTGTTGTGATGGTCTGGGACCACAGGCCAGGCCCACACAGCACCCCTGAGGACCCACATGGAGGCGAGTTCCCCATGGGCTGAGTAGAGGGCGGGGGTCAAGCTGAGTGTGAGGCTTTGTGTTTGTGGCCTGGCAGGGCACTGAGTGTGGTGGTGGCCTCAGGGGGGGATGCAGGTTTCTCCTGCTCCAAGGGTTTTGGGCACCTCCAAATGTCATGGTTTCCTCCTGGGTGGCAGGCAGAGTCCTGGGGTGTGGCTCAGTAACCCCAATCTTCAGGGCTTGCGGTCCAGACTCTGGGAATGGGAGACTGAAAATCCAACCTAGGATTGGGGTTAGGGCCTAGGGCCATGGCAGGCCAATCTTCTGGCATTGAGGTGGGATCGCCAGGGGACTGAGTTGAGAGCAGAGGTCATGCGAAATGTCAGGCTCTGGGTTTGTGTTCAAGAGGGGCACCAACTGTGGGGAAGGCCTCAGGAAGTCATGCAGGTTTCTTTCGCTCTGAGGGTTTTGTGAAGCTCCAAATGGCCCGTTTCCCTCCTGGGTGGCAGGTAACGTCCTGGGGAATGGTTCAGGTGTCCCAAATCTGGAGGCCTTGGGAGCCAGACCTCTAGGGACTAAAGCCTAAAAGCCCAACCTAGGGTTAGGATAAGGGCCTAGGGGCATGGCAGGTCCGATCTGTCAGCAATGAGGCAGACTCTTCATGGGGTTGAGTAGAGGGCATGCTTGCCCACACTCTGGGGTGATTCAGGCCATGTATACCTGGCATTTAGAGCACTTTCTCACAGGGTTTGGGTCGCCACTGCTCAGGATTATAGGCCAGGCCCCGGCGGCTTCCCTGAGGGCACCATCACTGGAAGCGAGTTTGCCGGTGGTTACTGACCAATTCTCACGAGCTTTCTGCCCAAACTGATGTTGATTTGGGCAGAAAGCTCGTGAGAATTGGTGGGCATTGTGCAGCAATTCAGGTGCAGTCATTCCTGGTGTTTGGAGTGCTTTCTTACTAGGTTCTTGTTGTGACCATCTGGGACCACAGGCTGGCCCACATGGCTCCCATGAGTGCCTCCACTGAGATGAGCTCCCTGAGGGCAGTGTTAAGGGCAGGGGTCTGGCTGAGTGTCAGGTTCCATGTTTGTGGCTGGGAGGGGGCCAATGGTGGGGGTGGCCTCAGAGGGTCATGAAGGTTTCTCCCACTCTGAGCATTTTGTGTAGCTCTGAACAGCATGGCACAGTGTCCTCCTGGGTGGCAGGTGATGTCCTGGGGTGTGGCTCAGGGCTCCCCAATCTGGAAGGCTTTGGGGCCAGGTCTCTGGGGATGGAAGCCAGAAGAGCCAACCCAGGGTTAGGGTTAGGGCCTAGGGGCATGTCAGGCCCAATCTGCCAGCACTGAGATGGTTTCCCATAGGGCTGAGTGGAGGGTGGTGGTGTCCTGTGTTCTGAGGTGATCCAGGCCACACACACACCTGGCGTTGGGAGTGCTTTCTCCTATGGTTCTGGCCGCTACCACCCAGGACCATGGGCAAGGCCCAGGAGGCTGCCCTGAAGGCCATCGCCACACTGCCTCTAGTGGCCATAAGAAGCATTGCAAAGCCTTCCAGTGTCTCTCGCACTGCAGCTGACCTCTTCCTGCAGTGGCGTGAAACGACACTGCCCCTCCTTCCAGCGTCTCACACTGCAGCCCATCACTGCATCCAGTGGCGTGAAAGGGCGTTGCAGGAGCTCACACAGGAGCTCACCACTGCCTCCAGTGGGGGCAAGCTGCAGTGTCATATTTCCTAGCTCCTCTCATGGTGCAGCTCACCACTGCCTCCAGTGGCGGCAATAAGCACTGCAGAGCATTCCAGCATCCTTCCCACTGCAGCTGACCACTGCCTACAGTGGCAGTAATGGACACTGCCTCTCCTTCCAGCATCTTGCCCTGTAGCTCACCACTGCCTCTAGTGGTAGGAAATGGCACCGCCACTCCCGCAGCTCAGCAGTGCCTCCAGTGGCGACAAGGTGCACAGCCATGTTGTCCATGGTCTCACACTACATCTCAACACTGCCTCTCTTTGCCGCCAGAAGCACTCAAATCCTTCTGGCATTCCTTGCACTGCAGCTGACCATTGCATCCAGGAACGGGAAACCATGATGCCATTTCTTCCAGGGTATCACAATGTGGATCACCACTGCCTCCAGTGCCTGCAAGCTACACTGGCACATCTTCCAGCAGCTCTCCCAATGAAGCTCAGCACTGCTTTCAGTGACAGACTTCTGCACTGCCATGCCATCAAGCAGCTCTCATCACTCATCTTTCCACCACTGGAAAGATGCTGAAAGATGAGGCAGTTCAGCATGCTGCCAAGGGAAGAAGTGATGAGCTGCTGTGGGAGAGATGCTGGAAGATGTCACTGGAGCTTCCCGACAATGGATGCAATGGACAGACACAGGGCAAGGCATGGGAAGGCAAGGTGGTGTGGATTCTCTCCACTGGAGGCAGTGTTGTGTTGCAGTCTGAGGATGGTGGAAGGCGTGCCAGTGTGGCTTGAGACTAGTGGAGGCAGTTGTGAGCTGCATTGCAAGACGCTGGAGTGCCAGACAGTGCAGGTGCATGCCAGTAGAGGTAGTGGTGAGCTGTGGTTCAAGAGTCACTGGAAAGCATGGAAATGCTGCTTGCCACCACTGGAGGCAGTGACGAGCTGCAGTGTGAAAGATGCTGGAAGAGAAGTCAGTGCAGCCTGCTGGCTCTGAGGGCAGTGGGGAGGTGCTGGGTGAGAGACCCTGAAACGTGAGGCATTGTAGTTTGTTTTTACAGGATGGAGTGTTGAGCTGAAGACCCTGTTTCCCCAGGCTCAAGAGTGGTGGTAACAACCCCTGGGGTCATCCAACCACTCAGCATTTTGCCCCATATCCCCAGGTATCGTGGTAATGGGCTTTCAGGATGGTGCAGGAGGGATCTCCAGTGGGGGTCTGGGGCCAGGGGGAACCAAACCTGAATCATTTTTCATTTGGAACAAATGAGTTGAACATCTTTTTGAAAGAGTATATTCGCTTCTCCAAAAAGGACAATGGCATTGGTCGACTGTACAAGGAAGTTAATTACCACCTTAGAGACAAGCATGTGTCTCCCCTACTCCAAGGAACTGGAGCAGATGTGCAGGCCTTAGGTCGGAGATGCCTGCTTATCCCCAAGTAACAACTCTCTTCACTCTGGCTCCATGAGTCCTGAAGTTTTGAAATCAGCATCAGAGTAAGTCATGTAGCTTGTCATGGGATGTCAGCATTCATAGAAAGCAGCAGGTATGTTGGGTGCAATGTCACATCCACATCAGGATGGGAGGTAAAACTTCTCTTCCTGGGCTTTTCTCTTGTCCCTAGGGGAGACACAAAGTCAAACTGAAACAGCTGTCAGAAATCAAGAGTGGGTTCCAGAGTTCCTGAG